>NC_081317.1:90062306-92992244 GCF_026419965.1 Kogia breviceps | reverse complement strand
GATATAACAACTGTAAATATTTATGTCACCCAACATCAGATCACCTAAATAAGTAAAGCAAATATTAACAGAACCTAAAGGAGAAATAAAAAACAATACAATAATAGTAGGGGACTTTATTATCCCACTCACAACAATAGTAGATAATCCAGAAGAAAATTAATAAGGAAACAGCATATTTAAACAATGCTATAGACCATAAGAGCCTAACAGACATATATAGATAGAATACACATGATTTTTAAGGGCACACTGAATATTCTCCAGGATAGAGCACATATTAGTCTACAAAATAAGTCTTTACAAACTCAAGAAGGTTGAAATCATATCATGTGTCTTTTCTAATCACAATGGTATGAATCAATAACAGGAGGAAAATTGGAAAATTCACAATACATGGAAATTAAACAACATACTCCTAAACAACCAATGGGTTAAAAAAGAAATCAAATGGATATCATAAAATATCTTGAGACAAAAATGGAAACACAGCATACCAAAATTTATGGGATGCAGCAAACACACTTCTAAAAGGAAAACTTATAGTTATAAATACCTACATTAAGAAAAAAAATGATCTCAAATAAATAACCTAAATTTACACCTCAAGGAACTAGAAAAAGAAGACCAAATTAAGCCCAAAGTTAATAGAAGGAAGGAAATAATAAAGATTAGAGCAGAAATAAGTGAAATGGAGAACAGAAGAACAGTAGAAAAGATCCATGAAATTTAAGAGTTTGTTTTTGAAAGATAGTAAAGAACTACCAGACCTTTACCTAGAATAAGAGAAAAAAGAGAAGTGGTCCAAATAAATAAAATTATAAATTAAAGAGAAGACTTACAACTGATACCACAGATGTACAAAGGATCATAAGAGACTACTATAAATAATTATACACCAACAAATCAGATAATCTAGAAGAGATGATGCTTAAATTCCCAGAAACATACATTGTACTAAGATTGAATTATGAAGATATAGAAAATCTTAACAGGCCAATAATAAGTAAGGAGACTGAATTAGTAATCAGAAACCTCCCAACCTCCCAGCAGAAACCAGACAGCCTCACTGGTGAATTCTAAAGAATACAAACATTTAAACAAGAATTAATGCCAATTTTTCTCAAACTCTTCCAAAATTGAAGAGGAGGAAACATTTCCAAACTCATTTTATGAGGCTAGTATCATTCTGATACCAAAGCCAGGTAAGAACTCTATAAGAAAAGAAAATTACAGGCTAATAAACCTGATGAACATGATGCAAAAATTCTCAACTGAACACTAGCAAACTGAATTCGACAGCACATGAAAAGGATTATGATCAAATGGAACTTATCCCTAGGATGTAAGGACATTTCCACATATACAACTTAATATATATGATACATCATATCAACAAAAAGAAGGATAAAAATCATATGATCATCTCAATAGATGCAGAAAAACATTTGACAAAATTCAACATTCTTTCATGATAAAAACTCTCAACAAATTAGATATAGAAGTAATATACTTCAGCATAATAAAGGCCATATATGACAAGCCCACAGCTAATATCACACTCAACAATGAAAAGCTGAAAGCGTTTTCTCTAAGATCAGGAACTGGATGAGGGTGCCCACTCTCACCACTTCTATACAACTTGGTGCTGGAAATCCTAGCCAGAGCAATTATGCAGGAAAAAGAAGTAAAAATATCCAAATTGGAAAGGAAGAAGTAAAATTTTCTGTTTGCAGATGACATGATCTCATATGTAGAAAACTCTAAAGACTCCACCAAAAAAGTATTAGACTTATAAATAAATTCAGTAAAGTTTCAGGATAAAAAATCAACATACAAAAATCAGTTGCACTTCTATACACTAACAACAAACTATCTGAAAAGCAAATAGAGAAAAAAATCTCATTTAAAATAAAATACTTATGAATAGTCTTAATCAAGAAGGTGAAAGGGGCTTCCCTGGTGGCACAGTGGTTGAGACTCTGCCTGCTAATGCAGGGGACACGGGCTTGAGCCCCGGTCTGGGAGGATCCCACATGCTGCAGAGCAACTGGGCCTGTGCGCCACAACTGCTGAGCCTGCGCGTCTGGAGCCTGTGCTCCACAACAAGAAGCTGTGATAGTGAGAGGCCCGCGCACCACGATGAAGAGTGGCCCCTGATTGCCACAACTAGAGAAAGCCCTCGCACAGAAATGAAGACCCAACACAGCAAAAATAAATTAATTAATAAAATACATTCTTTTCTTTAAAAAAAAAAAAGAAGGTGAAAGATCTGATGAAAAAAATTAAAGAAGATACAAATGGAAAGTTATCCCATGTTCATGGACTGGAAGAATTAACATTATTAAAGTGCCCATACTACCCAAAGCAATCTAGATTCAATGCAATCCCTATCAATATTCCAGTGACATTTTTCATAGGAATAGAAAAAACAATCCTAAAATTCATATGGAACCACAGAAGGCCCCAGATAGCCAAAGCAATCTTGAGGAGAAAGAATGAAATTGTTGGTATCACACTTCCTGATTTCAAACTATATTTCAAAGCTATGGTAATCAAAATATCATACTGGTGTAAAAACAGACACAGACCAATGGAACATAATTGAGAGCCCAGAAAAATATCCTCATGTATATGGTCAACTAATGTTTGACAAGGCACCAAAAATATACAATGCGGGAGGGATAGCCTTTTCTATAAATAGTGCTGGGAAAACTGGATATTCACATGCAAAAGAATAAAACTGAATACCTAAGTTACAGACCTCAGATGGATTAAAGACTTAAATGTAAGAGACCGTAAGACTCCTGGAAGAGGGACTTCCCTGGTGGTCCAGTGGGTAAGACTCCACGCTCCCAATTCAGGAGGCCTGGAGGCTTGATTCATTCCCTGGTCAGGGAACTAGATCCTACATGCATGCCACAACTAAGAGTTCACATGCTGCAACTAAGAAGTCGCACGCTGCAACTAAAAGATCCTGTATGCCGCAATGAAGATCCAGCATGCCTCAGCTAAGACCTGGTGCAGCCAAAATAAATAAATAAAAATCTTAAAAAAAGAATACTCCTGGAAGAAAACATAGACGAAAACCTCCTTGATATTGGTCTTAGCAATAGTTTTTTGGATATGACATCAAAAGCAGAAGCAACACAAGCAAAAGTAAACAGTGGGACTACATGAAAATATAAAGCTTCTGCACAACAAAGGAAAAATTAATGAAATGAGAAGGCAACCTAAAGAATGGGAAAAATATTTGCAAAACATATACCTGATAAGGGATTTATATCCAAAATATAGGACTTCCCTGGTGGTGCAGTGGTTAAGAGTACACCTGCCAATGCAGGGGGCGTGGGTTCAATCCCTGGTCCAAGAAGATCCCACATGCCCCGGAGCAACTAAGCCCGTGCACCACAACTACTGAGCCCTCATGCCACCACTACTGAAGCCCGCACACCTAAAGCCTGTGCTCTGCAATGAGAAGCCACTACAATGAGAAGCCCACACACCGCAACAGAGTAGCCCCCGCTCGCCACAACTAGAGAAAGCCTACGCACAACAACGAAGACCCAGCACAGCCAAAAAAAAAAAAAAGTATATATTTGTGTGTGTGTGTGTGTGTGTGTGTGTGTGTGTGTAAAGAACTCATACAACTCAATAAATAAAAAACAAATCCAATTTTAAAACTAGGCAAAAGACCTGAATAGACGTTTGTCCAAGAAGATTTCTTAATGCCCAATAGGTACAAGAAAATGTGCTCAACATCATTAATCATCAGGAAATGAACATCAAAACCACAAGATATCCCCTCACACCTGTTAGAATGGCCATTAACAGAAAGAGATAACAAGCGTTGGCAAAGATGTGGCAAAAAGGAAACCCTTGCATGCTGTTGGTAGTTATGTAAACTGGTACAGCAATTAAGGAATACAGTATGGAAGTTCTTCAAGAAATTAAAAATAGAACTACCATGTGATCCAGAAATCCCACTTCTGGGTAAATAGCTGTAGGAAACACAATTACTATCTTGAAGAGATGTCTATACTCTCAAGTTCATTGCAGCAGTATTCACATGAACCAAGGTATGGAAATCAGGAGATGAATGGATAAAATAGATGTGTTGTGTGCATATACAATGGAATATTATTCAGTCTTTTAAAAAAGAAGGAAATCCTACCATTTGCGACAACATGGATGAACCCAGAGGATAATATGCTAAGTGAAATAAGTCAGGCAAAAAACAAAAAATACTGTATGATCTCACTTATATGTGGAATCTAAAAAAGTTGAACTCATAGAATCAGAGTAGAATGGTGGTTCCCGGGACTGGGCGATGGGAGAAATGGAGAGATGTTGGTCAAAGGGTACAAACTCAGTTATAAAATAAACAAGTTCTGAGGATCTAATATACAGTATGGTGACTGTAGGTAACAATACTGTGTTTTTCATACTTGAAATTTTCTGAGTAGATCTTAAATGTTCTCACCACCAAAAAAAAAAAAAAAGGAAACTATCTGAGGTGACGGATGTGTTAACTAACTTTATTGTGGTAATCATCACACTACATGTAATATATATAATTTTTTAAAAGCTTGATACATTTACTACTAGTGCTGGTATTCCACTTTAAGGAGAATCACTAGATTGGCCAGTAAGGGAAAATTACAGGAGAAGTAAAATAGCAGACTTGCATTGTCAGTATTAGAGATAAATATGAGGTCATTAATATTTTAAAGAATAAACCTATGTGTATCTGCATATATCACTCATTCTGCCTAATGTTTTACCTACTCATGCCTCTCCCTTCAGAAATAATATGCCTTCACATGGTATATAATCCAGTTTCCCAACCAGCTTTAGGAGATGCCAAATATTTAATGATACCCCACCTACAAACAATAAATACATCTGAGTCACTCAGACTCCTGGGGAAAGGGAGGTTGAAAATTTGATGAAAGGGATTAATAAATTATAACCAGGCTATTAAGATGTGAGTCACTAAAGACTCCTGACACTCTTTTCTTTTCTCTAATTAGAATTAAGAAACAAATAAACAGACTCACCTCCCTGTGTTCAGATTTCCTCCCCTTCCTTTCTGAGGCCAATTGGTTAGTCTACTTCATGGACTTTCATTTAGACATTAAGATGGCTTTAACTGATCAGCAGTGAAGGTTTGACAGTTCCAAGGCTGTGCACTGGTGCTCTAAACCAGATGCTGTGACCATATTGGTGAGATGCCAGTCCCACAGCTGGGAACAGGGAAGGTCCCATTTGCAGGCCATGGGGTTTCTTCGCAATCAAAGTGCTCCTGCCGATGGATTTCAGTGCCTGCTTCAAGCTGTCGTAGACCTAAGCTTTCTGGAAGGAACCTTAGATGATCTCATCCCACCCCTTTCTGTATGAGCAGAAGCTTACAAAAGTTTGAAACTTCTTTCAAAGGAGAGGGAGCAGGTTGCCCAAAGTTACACACCTTTTGATAGCAAGCCTCATACAAGAACCGGGGTCTCCTGACCGCTGGACCACTGCTGCTCTTGCTACATCTTTTTTTACACATATTACAGGGGCCCAAATCCAACAGCTCTTTATGCCCCTATCCAGTCACTAGACCACCTCTACGACACAGTGTCAGAGGACAGCTACAAGCCTCAGGGATCCGAAGACAATCCCAGCACCTCACTGTGGGTGAAAAGTCCGTGGCGCCTCCTTCTGAATACCTGATGTGGAGCCCTGACGTCACACTCTTTTGGTGCGGGTGCAGACACTGACTGACTCTCTTTCTCACCTTTGCATCCCAGAGCCTGCACCAATGCCCAATAAAGAAGTCCTCAGGGGTAATAATTGTTTAAATGAATGAATCATGAGAGTTTATCTGATTTCAGAACTTCTCTCTCTTTTTTTCCTTTCTTGAGTGCACAGTGACTCAATGCCAAGATTGGTTAAAAATGCATTTTCTTCCAATATGTCATGGATTCTCCTTCAAGACTAATCTTCAATAAACCTTTGCTCAGATTTACTACATTCTGGGTGCTAGGTAAAAAAAGAAAGTAAACACAGCCCCCATCTTCAGGGGCTCACAGTCTAGTGAGGGAGACTGATGTCTAGATGGTTGTGATCTGGGATGAAGGTACACCATGAGAGGGTGAATCATGGAGGGACGTGCAGACCAGAGGCAGGGGCAGAAGTGACAACTGAGCTGAGTGTTGAAGGATAAGTCATTTGGGGAGATGACAAGGAAGGGTGTTTCAGACGGAAGGAACAACATGTACAAAACCGTGGAATGAGATGGCATGAGAAAGCATGGCCAAAGATGTAGGAAGAAGGAAATTGGCAAATTTTAAGATGTTATACAAAAGAAATTTAAATTTGTTTCCTGCTTGTTTGCTTTCCCAGAAGAGGTCATTGTTGAATAGAGGAAGAAGCATTGGATTTGGAACACGAATAGCTCAAAAAAATAATGAGTCCATTTATAGTTGCTGAGTTTATATTGTACATGCCAGGTTCAATTACACAGTTACCACATGATGGAGGATATATTACATACACCTCCCCGTTTACAACCGGGGAAACTGATTCTCAGTGAGTACCAGCAGGAGTGTTTTCCTTTTCGGTCCTGTTTGTTGAGACCCTGGGGTGTACCATAATCCACCACCTCAGATACAGTACAAGGCTACATTATCCCTGTCTTGATAGGGAGTTTCCTTCTGCCATAAAGAGCTGCAATCCCTACTTCTCCCCTGAACTACCCCCATGATGACTCCTGCCAGAACACTCAGGAATATCCCAGAACCTTCCAGAGCATAGGAAAACACGGCTCTGGCCACACTCCTGCTCACGCGCCTCTCAGCAAACTTCCCTCACAGGCCTGGAAGTGTTCCCCCTCAGGGTAGGCGTGGGTGTGGGGTATTGCCCAGTTGCTCCCCTTTTCTCAAGTACTTGCTCCCCTCGTCCCAGCAACTCGTGTCCTCTTCGTATACTCCCATTCATTCAGAGCTTCCCTCCCCTCAGAGCTACAGTCACTGCATCAAACTTACAGCCTAGCACAGTGGCACCTTTTCCCAGGAGGCCCCTTTCCCTCACACAGAGTCACTCCCTCTGGGTGTGCCCTGCCCTTGGGGGCTTCCCTGCCATTTGTCAGAGCTCAGTTTATTCTGCATTCCACAAAAGATTGAGAATCCTAGAAGACAAGGACCCTTTGGACTTTTTGCACCAATTGAGTAAGCGGTTGGCCTCCCAGGCATAAATGGGATGAATCCCAGAGGAAAGTCAAGCCCTGACTCTCCCTTCTTGGGGCCAGGCTGTGTTAGAAGCTGGTGAAAAAGTTCCTTGCCTCACCCCGTCACCATGCAGGTTGAATGAGGCAGGCAGGTGCACCTGGGTAGACGTCTTGCTCTGATAAATGTCTAGAGGTTCCATAGCTCATTCTCACCTCCAGCCCAGCATTGAGCCGGGAGACGGTGATGGAATATGACCAGTGTTCTTGATCAGCCCCACCGACCTGCTCAGTCCATGCATGTATGTCCCCAGTGCATCCTGCAGAAAGCACTTGTCCTTTCTAGGAAGTGGAAAGCACCACTCCCTATTTCCTGCATATTTATTTTCTCCCCTCTAATTATATTCCTTTGGCCCGTTTAATGATACTTTGCCCGAGAGTGGAGTAAAATGTGTGTATTCATATTTCCGTCTTAAACCCCACCGAAGCTTTTAAATAGGTAGATTTCTTTCAAGAAGCATTTCTGACTGAGGAATGCTCAATACTATGACCCTTTCAGTGCTAAGTGGCTCATTCTCTCATCATTGGGTTTGAATCTCAGCTCCTCCAATTACTACTATCTGTTTGATTTTGAACCAATGACTTGACCTAAGTCAGTTTTCTCATCTGTAAAATGGGAGTGATGACAGCTTTTCTGCAGCATGGTTGTAAACTTGAGAAATAATTACAAATTGCTCATAACAGGCACTCAATAAATCACTGCCCTACTGTGTTGAGGAGAGGTTTAATGTGTTCTCTACATAGACCTTACCTTCTATACTATCTTTCTAATCCTCTGGAGAAGAATGGTCAAAACCCCACATAACCCAGAAATAAGTCAAGTAAACTAATACTGAAAAGTGCCTATTGGATTGGAAACTGGACTTTTTAACCTTAGTGAAATCAGTTTCACTGAAAAGATTGGATAACAAGTCTTAATGAGTTGTGATGTAAACTTGCCACGACTTACACGTCCCCTCCATCCTCTGTACCAGTGTGTCCACATCAAATCTCCAAACTCAAATATCAGATAGTGGTTTCCTGGCAAAGATATCAGACAGAGCTCATATCTCCCAAGTCCCAACCACCACCAGGCCAGAAATGATAATCACTTGAGAATGTTAATTGAATGCTAGAATTACAGTCAGTGCATAATAGGCATTTTGCACTGATGTTGTGCACGGCCAAGAAAATATTTACTTGGCTGACTCAAGTCCATGACCAAGTCTATTTTTTTCACAACAGAAATAATGCTTTAATTTGGCATCACCAGACACACCAGAGTGAAGCATCTTGGATATTTCAAACATAATCAAGATGTCTCTTAGGCTTTTGCCTCTTTTATAAGTCATATGCCTTCTATCTTTGCAGGATCTAACCTAAGTCTTATGTGGATTCTTTTGTATTCCTTACTGGCTTTTAGTGAGATTAGCTATTTATTGAAGTTTTGTTTGGGGAGGGGCAGGAGAGGTGTGCTGGGGAGGGGGGTGAAACTTTGATTAATGTTTCTTGTCTCAAAACCCCTTTCATCAAATTCGCTATTTCCCTTTCACTTGGATGCATATTTTCCTTCAGATTTTTAGCCAATACTGTTCGCGGAAAGCCTTTTAAGAGATAGGCTCTCTGGCAAATAGCAAATGCTGCCTCCTCAGCCTCCTTCCACCCATCCCACCTTGGGTGTGATCAGAAGTCAGCCTCAGGTGGTGGAAATGGTAGACCCATGAGATTTGCCTTCAGCACCAACTTCCCAGTTGTTCGCAGGGATGCATTGGTCCTCTCCAGGGACACTGTTATCCATCTGTGACCCACCCAGCCCTGGACCAGGTCATTCTAACCAAAAGATCCTTTCAGGATGGGAATCCTCACATTTAGGAAATTTCTATCTTGCTCAAGCCCTGAGGCAGTCTCCACTCCTCTCTCATTTTCCTCCAGATTTCACAGTATTTGGTAGGTATGCTTCATAGTTTGTGGCCTTTTCCTTGTTTTATTGAAGATGAAGGGCTCTCTTCCCTCTTTTAAAAAAATTTGTTGTTGTTTTCAGTGGGTTTGTAAGGAGAGCAAGAACTAAAAATGCCCTTAGGCTACAATCTTTAGCCAGAGCCCTACATGCCTTTTAAAACCCAACTCCTTCACTTATTTCTTAACTTTTTGTATTGTGTGTACTTCAGCAAAGTCTTTCAAAGCATGCTATGGAATAAGGTGAGGGTACATGTACATACATTTTTAAATGCCACATTCATCCATTTGCCCCTCTCTAAACCTTGATTTCTGTTTATCTCTTTGGAAGTCATTTCATTCTTTCTTTTCTGTCATTTCTCTCATCCAATCTGGAAACTCTCCTATTCTCTAAAAGAGCTCAAAGAGATATTATTTGGGCCCTCTCCTTTTCTCCTCTAGCCAGAAGAGCAAACTGCACTTGTCAGAGACGTAATTCTTTCTTTCCCTTCACGGCCAAACTGTATGCCTTAAATCTCTAAAGAATGGTTCCCTCATTGTTCATGCATCCTGAATCTCTACACAAACCACCGGTAATGTGGCTCCCCTCACAACTCTCCACCACTGCCATGGAAACTGCCTTTTTCTGGTCTTGATTGAAAGGGCTTCTGGGAGAACTGCATGTAGGCACTCCACACCATGTCCCTCTCTGTAGACACACTATATATTACGGAGATGAGCCCCTCGTTAGCTGAAGGGCCCCCCCTTTCTTTCACGCGCATCCCCGTGGGGCCATTGAGCAAGATAAGTACGGCATAGCAGCATTCTGCTCACCAGCGTTCCCACCTGCTTCCTGCACCTGTTTTCTTGGGTTCCTGATCCAAGGGGAAAGAAAAGATGATTCAACCTTGCATGTATGTTTATCCTGCTGGTGGAATGTCATTAAATATGGAAACTCATGCAAATAGCGTTCCAAAGAAATGGATCACTGGATAGAAAATTCCCCCTGGATTCACTGTGTTCACAGCTGGGAAACCTGGTTCCTCAAAAAAGACACTTTCAGGATCCAGAATAATAGGAGGGAGGATAAAGCCATAACCTCTCGCTGGTGTGAACAGAACAGCATATGTGAGAGCCTAGGTACAATGGCAATAGCTTCTGCTGAGGCTGCCATTTACTAAGAACCTCCTATTCACAGCAGTTCTGAGAGGAACCTTTTAAAACCTTCTCTCATCCAGTCCTCCCAATAATCCTTCCTACAATTACCTCCATTTTATGCATAAAGATATTGAGGATTCTGGTAGAGAATGGAAGGGACCATAGAAGTATTTTTTAAGAGTGATTACACTGTTGGTGATTGCTTGTTAAATCAAAAATATTTTCACATTTGGCTTTGAATAAGTCTTCCAGGAAGCTGCAGATTGAGAGGTAAGGGCTGACCCTGAGCCTATATCTTTAAGCAATTTGAGGTTAGAGATCAATCTCTCCTGAAGTGCTTTTAAGTAAGAGAATAAAGCCTGTATCTCTCCCAGGCCAACATGCCCTCTTCCCAAGGTCAGCCACTGACATGAAAGGTCCACTACACAAGTCACGATATCCAGACACACCATGGCAGTTCCATTTTTTGCCACTGCAACTATAAATATGATTAAATAGCACTTTCCAACTGTCTCAAAGATCACAAGACTTTTGAACCAGAGGAATCTTAGAGATTCTGATCCCTGCATTTCAAGGAGTTGACAACTGAAGCCTAAGCAGGCAATGTGCTTAACTCAGTTTCCTTTTTTGAACTATGTAAAGACCAAAAGTTAGTATTATGACAAAAAATATTTCCTCCCTGATGTTTTCTTAACTCCCTATAATATTGAAAAAAAGTGTAAATAGTACATAAATGCAGCCCCAGGACAGATACCTGCAGTCTGAAGCGAGTGAGGAGAGAGCAACTGTTCTGAGAAAGCGGAGGCTGAGTGCAAGAGGCACTGAGGACAGAGTGCTGATGTGGGAAAAGTGCCAGGGAAAAGCAGAAGTGCTGCATACTCTAGGGATGCAAGAGAGGACACATTTATATATTCTGCAAATTAAGGTAAAACTGTTTCATGGTCACATCCACCAAAAGCAAGAGGTCCAGTATCTTACCCTAATAGCTCCCTCCCCTCCCCTAGATTGTATGAAAACTGCAAAAGCTTACACATTTTGAAGCTCTTGTTGGGTAGGAAAAAACCCCTGTGGCTCTCTTGCATGGACACTGGAAATAACCATCCATTCAATATCCCCCCCACCTATCCGTGTCCCCCACCATCTACCCTGTATCCCCCACCATCTATCCAGTGTCCCCCACCATCTGTCCTGTGCCCCCTACCATCCATTCCATGCATCCCTATCTAGTGCTGCTACTATTTCCTGCGGAAAAGTCTTGCGGGCCAAAATGGGCCTTGAAAGGGAGGCCATGACTTTCAGTACCCAATCCTTTTTCACTTACCTTCCAATACCCCACAGCTCCAGGGGTGCAATGCCAGAGCTGGTTCAGGCATCTACCCACTATGAAATCTGCAACCATCTTCCCACGAACCCACCAGGGCTCAGGCTGCTCACTTCTTCAACCCCACTAAACTATGGGGACATTCCACGGTTTTCTCCCTCAGATGTGTTTATTTTATTTGTTTTTTAAAAATATTTATTTGGCTGCGCAGGGTCTTGGTTGTGGCACCCAAGATCTTCATTGCAGCCTGCGGGATCTTAGTTCCCTGACCAGGGATTGAACCCAGGCCCCCTGTAGTAGGAGCGTGGAGTCTTAACCGCTGGGCAACCAGGGAAATCCCTGCCACAGATATGTTTATGAGTTCATCAGAGAAGGCCTGGACCTCAGAAAAACAAAGCCTAACCCAGGTTTGGGTTTTTTTTAATTAGGTATTTACAGAGTGCCTGGTACACGCCAGGTATTATTCATATGCTATTCAATCCTTACGACAATGCTTTGCTGTAGATAGAGAAGCTTCAGCAACGTACCCAAGGTCACTCAGCTAGAGCTGAGACTCAGATTCAAATGGGAATCCTCAGTGTCTGGGGTGTGAAATAGCACATTCCGGCTTTACTGTTGTGAACCACAGAATCATAAAGCTGCAAAGGCAGGCTTCATCTAGACCAGTTCCCCTGCCGATATTTCAATCCCCTCGCTGTGTTCAGCAGAGAAGTGGGACCTCTCATCCTTAGAGTGTCTCCTATGGCACAGACTGAAATCTACCTCCCTTCAGTTTCTCCTAGATATGCTGGCTCTGGCCTTACTTCTTACTCTTGATAGCATTTCAGAGTTTGAATGAAAGCTCTCCTATCTTCTTTCCATTACTCTTTTGAAACTTAGTCATCCCCGGTTTCTTCTATTTTTTCATCCATGGCTGATTTCAACCTTCTGCCTTTTATTTCTGGTGTGAAACTGGGTCCTGAGGGAGTTTTGAAAGAAGTCTCAACTATTGTCAGTGACATTACTGGGCATTTGTGTTGAGTAAATCCTCATCCTGTTCTTTGGGAGACTCTACCAGGTGCCAGAAACTTTCAAACACGACTCATAGGTGATTTAGGAATATCCTTGAAAACCCCGCCTGGTGGGTAACGAGATGTTTACCTGTAATTACCTCAGAGCAAAGGTTAAGTACTTTGGAATATTGAAGACATTTTAAAAGATTATTTGCAAAATTTGCAAGAGGGAAAAGTATGAGAACATCTGTTCTTTAAAATCACTGTAAAATATTCATGTACAAGTAAGTTAAAAAATACTGAGTAGTGAATCTCTTTGGAGTTAATTGGGTACGTGAGTTCAGAAAGTCTCAGCTGGGAAGAGAATTTTCCCTCAGAGTCCCTTCCTGTTTTTATCTTACAATTTTCTTTGTAATACTACACCTTTCCTGGGGGGATCATTGCCATGATATTTAAATAGGTTTTTTTTTTTAAATAAGGGTTTTTAAAATAGATCTTTCTTGGCAAATGAGAGAAACTCTTTTGGAACTGTTCTAGTCTCCGAGATAAACATTATGTAAAAGAGTGTTTGTGCCATGAACCCAAGGATTCACCTGAAGCACCATCGTGCCCTCTACAGAGCAGTTTAATTTTTATGAATTTCATTCTAGCCTCAAATATAGAAAGGCTCTTGGTTCTTTTAGTTGCAGCATGCAGGATCTAGTTCCCTGACTCAGACCCCTGCATTGGGAGCGCGGAGTCTTAACCGCTGGACCATCAGGGAAATCCCTGCCACGGATGTGTTTATGAGTTCATCAGAGAAGGCCCCGGCCTCAGAAAAACAAAGTCTAACCCAGGTGAAACAGTTGTATTTAGTAGGTTTGGGTTTTTTTAATTAGGCATTTACAGAGTACCTGGGATATGCCAGGTATTATTCATATGCTATTCAATCCTAAAGGATCTCTGGGCCTCTTTTATATGCGATTCTGGTTAGCAGTGCTTGGACTGGATTCTACTAAAAGATGAACTATGGACCTAACCCACTTCATAAAATTTGTGATGCCCAAATAAGATTGCCAAATTTAGAAAAAAAAATAAATAATGCCCAGTTAAAGATAAATTTCAGATAAACAACAATTTTTTAGTTATGTCCTGAAGAGTGTATTTCATATGGCATCACTGTATCCAAATTCAGTGTCAAGTGCCCTATGTTAATTTTCCTTAATGAACTTTAGTGATATCTCCATCATGGGATAGAATAAAAACTGCATCTATTTTTTAAATCTCTGTGAAAGACATAACAAATCCTTTCTTGACAAAAGAAATATGTGCCAATTGAGGCATATGGCTAGTCTCACCCAATGTATGTGCCTTGTACAGAATTGGAATCTGGGCCTCCACTCATTTCTTAAGAGCTGATAATTAGGAGAAACTACATATGAGCTCAAAACCAAAAAAAAGAAAAAAAAAAAAAAGGTGGGGGGAAGGAAATGATATGCACCTGAGGAATTGTGAAGAGGTCAGGGACCTTGTACCTTACTGTTGTTTTCCCCTGCATCTAGCACTGTGTCCAAAACACAATAAACACTGTAAAATAATGTGTTGATGAATAAATGAATGAATAAGTCATTCTAAAGCCTCTTTCCCAAGCCATTGCTACAAGGTATCTAGGGGCCTTTCAGATCTCAGTGTTGTGTTAAGCTCCAAAAAACTAAGAAACTAATTAGGCTTTAAAACATGTGGCTATGTGAGTGAATGAGTTTTGACAAGAAACAAATTTCTCTTCCTTAAATGGGGCTCTGCTTCTTACCTGAGATAAAATAAATAAAACAGGCTGAAGTTTAGATGAGAAACCACTTAGCAGTTTCCAGTAGAGGCATTCATGATGAAATAGTCTTAAAAACATTGGACACTACCAATACCCCAACCCTGCCCCATATATTTGCTATTAAAGAGGACACCCCATGTTGAAATGTTAAAGTGCACAGTAGAAGGCCAGGAATCAGCGAACCTGAATGGAATGAACTTAACAAAGTGGAGGGGGAGTGGATGGGATGGGATGGGAGGGGAGGGGATGGTATGGGAGGGGATGGGAGAGACAGAGAGAATGGAACTGAAACACCTAAACTGATGACACCTTAAAGGCACTGTATCTCTTTAACAGGAGAATTTTGCAATAGAATGTTACAAGTATTTTTGAGATGTCTGTTAAAGTACTGACCAGAAAGTTTGCTCTAAGTAATTGGGCATTAGGGTGGATGTTATTTAACTACTATTAAATGGAGATTTATTAAATGTTCTTGCGCACAGCCTATGAAACCAAAGATGTTTTATGTTTTGATCACTTCAGCCGAACGTGCACCAAACTTGTTCCCTCTCCTACCATTCTTTGAAACTTGAATTTTATTTATATCTGATCAATTTCATGAGATAAAACACTAGCTAGAAAAATGCAAGTAACTAATCCATATTTCTTTCCATAAAAGGGGAATTCTTTCCATATAAAAGAAACATAATCCCTATTTTCTATGATTCAGATAGATAAAGGTTTATTTTTATCATGTAACTACATGTTTTAATAGATTTTTGTTGTTGTTTTGCTTATCCCAATTCCTTTTGAAGCTTCTTCAAAAAAACTCAATGTGGATATTTTATTTCCCAAACTTTATTGAAGCAGATAGGGACAATGAATGGTCTCTAATACTGTATATTAAATTTTAAGTACATATTTTCTGTGCTGTACTGGGCAGAAAATGGCTATTATATAAAATCACTTAAAAAAGCAAACAAGCTTTTGTAATCTCTTGTGCAGCAATAAGTTCTTCAGCAATCCACATATAATTGCTTTAATAAAATGAGCCTCTGTTTTCATTTGATCTGAAACTTTATTTGAAAATGAAAAACAAATTTTAAACTTAAAGAAGTATGTTGAACAGGTCAATCTGATCAATGTAAGGAACTGAATTGTCTTTGTTTGGAAATGTTTTACCTATCCATCCTTATCCAAAAATGTACATAAGGTAATATAACGCAAAACACATGTGCAAGGAAAATTTAAAATACTAACAGGGGACAACCTCATATATATTTGAAGTCAACAGATATGTTCTCTTTAGGTTTTGGGGGGTGGGACTAAAACATATAGTTTCTTCAACCATTGTTGAAGTGTCAGCACCTGTTGTACACTAAACGTGTCCTCCAAAATTCATATGTTGAAATCCTAACCTCCAAGCTGATAGTATTTGGAGATAGGGCCTTTGGGAGGTGATTAGGTCATGAGAACAGAGCCCTCACGAATGGGATTAGTGCTTTTATAAAAAGAGACCCCAGAGAGCCACCTTGTCCCTTCCACCACATGAGGACACAATGAGAAGATGGCTGTCTATGAAGCAAGAAGCCAGTTCTTAACAGACACCAAATCTGTCAGCATCTTGATCTTGGACTTCCCAGCCTCTAGAACTGTGAGAAATAAATATTTATTGTTTAAACCACCCAGTCTATGGTCTTTTGTTATGGTAACTCAAAAGGATTAATATGGTACCCCTCCATTCTTTGTCCATACCTAAACATGCTCTGGTTTATAAATGACCCACTTACAGTGTGTGAAACCAAAACTTGGCCACAGAACAATGGAAAACTGGCAGGTCACCCTCCTTGTTCTGGGCGCCATATTACTGGCATACAATGCCATCTATTTTTGTTGCCTTTTTGGCATCCCTAAACAGCTATATTAAAGATTTATTTTATATTTTACTTTATTGTTGCTTATTATTGAATGAATATGAAAGTTAATATAAATATAATATGAAGTATCAAGATAACATTTTTAAAGTATTTTAATGTGTTTTTCTTTTTCCCACATCTTTGTACATCACATTTGTCCTTTTCAGCCAGAGGGTCATTGCCTTGAAGAGAGTAAGGATTGTTAAAGCTGACTGCAAAAAGAAAGATGTCAGTTCAACTTTTAACTTCCAAATTAGGATCTGAAAATTGTGAGACTCAAGAATTGCATTTTCAAAAGCGAAGTTTTGGGGGGAGAAGAAAAGATGTATGGGCTCCAAAGAGCCAAATTTAGAAGGCTCAGTTTTCAGTGTTTTCCATAAACCAGTGAGCAGGTAGCATGCAGCATATGAATAAGAGTAGGAAGTAACATGGCCTTTTCAGCAGCTGTGAGTCCTCCACTGCAGCTCAGGAAACATCTCAATTTCCTCCAAAGTATATGCAGGCATGGAGAGCTTGGAGGGGTGGTGACGTGCTGTCCTTAGGTCCTCTCTGCCTTAACAGGTCATGCCTTCACATCTACAAATATATCTCAAAATACCTACTAGGTCATTTCCTGATGATAACTGGGGTACCTCTCCCTCCCACCCCAACATTCTGGGGTTATAGACCTATCTGGGGTTCTCTATCACCCCTGATTTTTAACTAAATTATGTTAATTAACTAATTTAAGTATGTATACATTTTACAAATGTATACATTTGTAAAGTGCACAAAGCATAAGTGTACAGTTGGATGGATTTTCACATGCAGACAGGTCAGGAAACAGACCATTTGCACCCCAGAACCCCCATCTTGTGCCCCTCCCAATCATTAATACCCCCTTCCCATAGGTAGCCACCATTCTGTCTTCTATCACCATAGATTAGTTTTACCTCTTTTGGAACTTTATACAATATTTTTGTATTGTATTCTTTTGTATCCAGTTTCTTCCACTCAATATTATGTGTGTGTTTTTCATCTATGTTGTCACCTGTAGATATAGTCTATTCATTTTCATTGTTGAAGCATATCTTTATTTTTCCATTCAGCTGTTGATGGATATTTGAGCAGTTTACAGTTTTTTAGCTATTGCAGATAATGCTGCTGTGAATATTCCTAATCATGCTTTATGGTGCCCATATGTCCTCATTTCTGTTGGATTTATACCTAAGAGTGAAATTGCTACTGGATCATAAGCTATTTATATTTTAAGTTCTAATAATTGCTGACAGAGTTTTCCAAAATAGTTGTATTTATTTGAACCTTAGGAAATTATAGTTTTTGCAGGTCAAAGTAGTTGGATATTAGTAATTTCAATGGCTTAACCTCCAATTTACACTTCTACCAGCAATGTATGAGAGATCCAGTTGCTCCACATCCTTGTCAACAAGTGATATTGTCAGTGTTTTAGATTTAGCCATCCTAGTGAATGTAGTGTTACTGCTTTCTAATTTTAATTTCCATCTTCGTAATGGCTAATGATCCTGAGCTCTTTTTCATATCCTCATTGGCCATTTGGATATCCTCTTTTTTGAAGTTCTATTCAAGGATTTTTGCATTTTTAAACATTGGATTGTTTATCTTTTTCTGATTGATTGTACACATTCCTTTTACATTCTGGACACAACTTCATTGTCAAATACATTTATTGCAAATATCTTCTCCCACAAGTAGCTTGCTTTTCACTCTCTCAATAGTATATTTGATGAACAAAAGTTTTTAGTTTTAATATCATCCTATTTTCCTTTTTGTTTAGTACTACTTCCATCCTAATGTTTAGGAACTCTTTGTCTACTCCAAAGTCATTAATGTATTCTCCTATGTTATCCTCTAGAAGCCTTATAATTTTAACTGTCACATTTATAACTATAATCCACTTGGAATTAATTTTTGCATAAGGTGTGAAGTAGGTGATAAGGTTCATTATTTTTCCATATGAATATCCTGTTGACCCAGAACCATTTGTTAAAGAGAAGACTCTTTTCTTATTGTACTGCAATGTCCCCTTTGTTATCAATCAGGTGACTGGACAAGTGTTAGTCCATGTCTGGACTTTCTGTTCTATACCACTGGTTTATCTCTCTCTTACCACTACTACACACTTGTAATTACTATAGCTTTGTTTGGTAGTGTAGCCTTCCAATTTTATAATTCAAGATTGCCTTAGGTATTCTTGGCCCTCTGTGTCTTCATATAAATTCTGGAAGCAGCCTGTTATACACACACACACACACACACACACGCACACATATGCTGACATTTTGATTAGGCTTATAATAATCTATAAACTAATTTGGGGAGAAGAGATAATATTGGGTCTTCTAATCCATGAATGTAGAATAGGCTTCCATTTGCTTAGTTCCTCTTATGAAACAGCAAATGCTTTGAGAGAAAAAGCAATGCAGAATGGTTAGCTCAGTTCAATGAGTTCTCCTTATTTCAAGGATCTTGAAACTTCAAGTCCTGGTTACTTGGTAGCTCACCAGCACCTTCAAACAAATATTTTTCCCTAGTTTTACCTGGAAGGAGATTGTCCTGATACAAGTTTTTCCATCAAAATGGAAGTGAGTGTAAGAAGGTAGAGGCGGGGTAAGGCAGGAGTCTGGTAGCCAACAAATGATTTCACATCTGGGTTTTGCTGCTTACTCTATTTGTGATTATAGCAAGCTTCAATTCCCTTTAAAAACATCAGATTATAGACACAAAGGTTGGAGATGATGGGGTGTATTCATGGAACAGCTTTTCTTCTAGAAGACTATGGAAGAGAAGACTAAAAATGCAGGGGGAAGTCCACACAATATCGGCAGTTACTCTGTGTTCACCATGCACCAGGAATGTGCTCTCAGACACTATTATCCTCATATCGCAGATGAATAAACTAAGGATTAAACAGTAATTAGTCCCTGGTCTCCTAGCTAGCACCAATCAGTGATGGAGCCTGGATTTCAATTCATGCAGCCTGATTCAGAGCATCTGCTCCTAACTGAAGATTTCAGCAGTGGACTATGAAAACTTCTTCACTTTCAGATGTCTTTAAGGCTGAAATGATATATATGATTTAGGAGGATCACTCTGGTTATGCTTGAAGGATAAATCTCTCAAGATAGTTTTTATATCGAGATTTCTATGCTAATGACCTGTATTGTTTAAACTAAATAAAACAAACAAAAAATAAAACTCCTGCAATTTATTAAGTCATGTATCTAAAGAGACCACTGCCCAACTTGTTGCAAATGTTATCCATTTTCTTGGTTTTGTATTTCTGTCTTGAATTGCTAGATTCATAATTCCCACCAAACAAAACCACTTCTTGAGAAATGGATACACATGATGTATCGTGTCTTCTATACATATTTGGGTTCCTTTCTGGCCTATTTCTCCATGTTTGAGATTGCTACTCTTACTAGATATATTTTTTCATGTTTATTATTATTACTTTTTAATTGCTAAAAATAATCTCTCAATAGCATAATCTTGTCAATACTTCTGTGCATGTCTTCTGCTGGCATGGGGGATTTAGATGCTATAGATATTTTTAATAAATTATTTAATTTCTCTGGTTGTGAAAATAGGGTGCATTTTTAAGCTTATTTTCGTATTAACATCATCTTTTTGTGATTAATTCTTAATCTATTAGCTTTTTCTCTTTCCTTGTTGTCATCTTATCCCATTTGTTCTTTTCATTAAAACCTCATCGTTGTCTGCCTTTTGGCAGAGACATTTTAGCTTTGCATATTCTAAGTAGCTGATATTATCTAGCATTATTTCTTACATACTGAATACTGCATAAATTTATCACCTCTAAGCAACTGGGCCAATATTGTTGTCTTATTTTTTCGACTCCTGTTGTCTTGGTGTCTTCGTTCAGGCTATTATAACATTGCCATAGACTGGGTGGCTTAAACAACAAACATTTATTTCTCACAGTTCTGGAGGCTGGGAAGTCCAAGATCAAGGTGCCAGCAGATCTGGCATCTGGTGAGAGCCAGCTTCCTGGTTTGCAGATGGTTATCTTCTTGTTGTATCCTTCCTTGGTGGAGAGCAGAGAGACAGGAAGCAAGCTCTGTCCCATCTCTTTGTCTAAAGGCACTAATCCCATTCATGAAGGTGGAACCTCTCAAACTACCATCACATTGGGGGTTAAGATTTCAACAAATGAAATGGGAAGTGGGAAGGGGACACAAGCATTCAGTCCATAACACTTAGGTTTGATGTTGAAATCTTCTCTTGACTTACAGTGATGATTTCACTTTATGCTACTTAATTTGTTGGCTTCTTAGATATTTACCAGGTCTGCTAATTTAATGGATTAGTTGTCTCTTGGGTCTATTATTAAATTGATTTTAAAAAATCAGTTGATAGGATTCACAACATGATTTCTTGCATCCTACAATAATAATACTAACTATAATAGCAATAATAATAAATCTGAATGTTTATTACATGCCTGGCCCTGTGCTAAATGCCCTGCATACATCATCCCATTTAACCCTCCCAAAGTCAGCATCACTAACCCATTTATCATACAACAACACCAACACAGACACTAAGTGGCAGAGTGTGATTCAAACCCAGGTCCTTCTGACTCCAGAGTCTGTGCTCTGCTCTATTTAACACTAGCACCACACGACCCAGCTGCCTTTCAGTAACACTGACAGTTGGCTAAGCTCATCCTCACTGGTCTTGACTTCATGCATAACTTTTCTGTTTATTCTGTTTTACCATATAGAACCTTCTAACATTTATTTCAAGCATATAAAACAAAAGATCTAGTGGGAGTTTTATGGCAAGAATTGAAATAAAAATTCAGAGTGTCGAGTCATACCATAATTTGAACTATATTTTAAAATCCACACGATGTATTGACTTCCTTGGGTTTAAAATCATTTCTGAAATTTTTCCATATATGTACTTGTCTTTCCTTTAAATGTTACCCTGTGCCGTTTGGCATGTAGGTGCCTGGAGGTTTAGTTAACCAGAGAGACAGTTACCTGTCATTGTTTTATAGCTTGTGTTCCACCTTCTGGAAGCAAAGGAGAAGATGACAAGAACCTTGAGTAGCGCATGTGCCCCAATCCCCAGACTTGTGCCACCAGACAGACTACTGGGTGAAAGACAGTTGCTGGAGGACTACATGGAAATGGCCACCCCACCTGCCTGGGCCTTAGCCTCCCAGGCAGAGGTCATACCGTGTCTGTGTGCATACTGTGGCTGCTCCCTGGGTCCCGTGCAGCGTGGGGCCAGCATGAGCCTAGACTCTTGAACAGAAAATCCTCATCCTAGCCCTTTTCCTTCCTCATCAGTGAGCTCCTCCTGGCTGACCACTGGGCTCCTATCGTTGCTAAGTTTCATCCTCTTGGTAGGTCAATCATTCCACCCTGTCAATGTGATTATGAGTTTCTATAATCCAGTATCCTTGCTTTTGTTTCATCTTCATAACTGTAAAACGCATTTTCAACATCTTCACATAGATTTTACTTACAATATTCAATAGGTCCAAAGATGGAGTTTAGAAACATAGAAAAATCCTCCCTGCTGGTTTAACCTGAATAATTAACAGGTTATGGATACATTTGTGCTTAAAAAAAACTCAGCAAGAATATGTTGCTTTCCTATACCAGAGTCCCTCTGGTATAACTCTTGGGGACTCTTTTAAGGTGACTGTTAAGCAATATTCAGGCATTTCTGGGTCTTCTGGACATGGGACCATCCACTAGCACCAAAATTTTACCCATATTTTAATACCTCCCTTATTCTGGCATTTAGCATAGCTAGAAACAGCCTTTTATTTTTTCCCTTCATTTTTGCAATTCTCAGATTGAGGAGGGTTTTATCTGCCACGACACATTCTTCTAAATCTCTTATTTTCAGCTTTGTTTCAGAGTCTTTTATAATGCATGTTCATCAGAGAGACCACAGGGGTAGCTATACTCATTTCTTTAAATTTCTATAAGAACAGTGTAGGCAAAAAGAATCACTATCCACCAGTGACCTTTAGCCTTTGCTTCTTGAGTCCACTTCTTTCTCTCTCTCACCAACTCTGCTTGGACCATGGTCTGCCATGGTCACTCCTGGTACCTCTGGCTCTTCCAGCTTAATTTCAGAGAGATACTAGACTTCTCTCACCTCCTTTAACTCACCAAGCTCCTTCCGGCCTCAGGGCCTTTGCATGTGCTGCCCCTCTGTCTGGGACACTCTCTGTCCTCCGTCTCTACCCTGACACACATTTCCCTACTGTAGCCCCATCCTTCATCGGCCTCCCCTCTCCTCTTATCCTTCAGGTCTCTGCTTTCCTGTCTCTTCTCCAGTGGGTCATTTCCAGCCAGAACTCCCCTCTTTCAGTCTAAATGATGTCTTATATCACTCTCAATCATATCACACTGTCCTTTTCCTTCATACCTTCTATCACATTTCTAATCATATACATCTTCATGTTTGTGTATTTCATACCCAGCTCTCCCACTTTTCCTCTAAGCCCCATGAAAGCAGAGGCTTGTTTGCCATTGGAACTGCACACCCAGCCCAAGGCATTAAAAAGCCCACATCGCTGTTTAACTGGATGAGTGAATGAATGAGCAAATGTTGAATATTCTAGGAACATTTCCTAAGAGACAGAAGAAAACAACAAACTTGAAAATTCAGTACCTGAAGAGTTTAGAGAATTCTCTACCTTAATTTTACTGACTGTCAAGCTAATTTAGCTTGCCTAGGTTGTCACGTGGAGGAAACCAGTGCTAGAGGGACCAGCCATCCCCGTTTGCTCAGGGCTGTCTTGTCTGTAGCACAGCAAGTCCCTCATGTTGGGGAACCTTTCCATCCCAGCACAACCAGGGTGGGAAGTGGCCCAACCTAGCACAATACTTCTCTTAACCCCGCCTGAGATAAGAGAATAACAAATTTCTCTGACCTCTGAATGTTTTCTTTCAGCACCAAGATTGATTAATTTTTGTGGACTTCCTAGGTGTGCAAACATCTTTTCTTCTTAAATTCAAAGACACATTTTGGCTGGAAAGAAAACCTGTGGCTGGGCTTTTATTTTGGTTGGTGTATTAAAAGGGACCATAGGCTTCCGGTGCGAAGGTCACGGGCAAGATGGTTCCGCCAGTGCAGGTTTCTCCGCTCATCAAGATTACCTGAAACCCCGGGCAGAGGAGGAGAGGAGGATAGCAGCTGAGGAGAAAAAGAAGCAGGATGAGCAGAGACGCATTGAGAGAGAGCTGGCAGAAGCCCGAGAGGACAGCATATTAAAGTGAGCCTGCCTTTCCCCGGAGCAGTGTGGATGAATAAAGCCCCCTGTACTGTGAAAAAAAAAAAAAAAAAAAAAAAAAAAAAAAAGGGACCATAAATGGGGACCATAAAAGGGTTTCTCTTTGCGGGTGTTGTTGAGTTGTTCCTACAAACCGTACTGTTGTGAGAATTTTTCTTTTTTTCTTCCTCTTTTCCTCCTACTCCTTTTTCACTTCATTCAGATTTACCTGTACCTCGGAGAACATTCCTCTTCTGCCAATCTTCAAGTCCCTCTCTTGTCTTAAAGCACAATTTATGGAATTTCTGGAGTCTGGCTGGCTTCACCCTCTCATCCGCAAGCCTATTTTCTTTCTTCCCGTTGCCTGGTAATGAGTTCTAGTTTGCCAGTTATTGTTTCTAATATCCTTTTTGTAATTCTTTGAAGCATATGATTATAAAGAGGGGTTAATTCAAAATCTTCCTGATTCTAAATTTCTGAGAAATGCTTTGTGAACCATTTCTTTTCTCTCTCCTTCCTGTCTGCTTCCATTTTACTCCATCTTATAATAGTAATAACTAATAATACCATTTGAAGTTGTCTTCTTTTATTTAGTTGCCTTTTTTTTCTTTCCTGAGTTAATTTATTAACTAGTCTACTATTTTGTTTCTTTAGGGGTTTGCCTGCCTTGCAACTCAGCAGCTGTCATAAGTCCTCCTCTGCTCTGAGTTTTAATAGAGTTCTATTTTTATAGAGGGAACCCCACAAATTTGAATGCAAAGGCTTGTAATTCACTCTAACCCTATCTTTCCGCTTCTGTCATTTAGAGTTGGTTATTAAGGCAGAGTCTGTGGCAACACCATCCACCAAGTGCTGTCTGCTCTGAATTTTAGACACGGAGGTTCAGGAGCAGCCTCACCTTTGTGAACCCAGACTGATAAAGTGATATGATGTGATATGATACAGAGTCTATCCAGGAATGGGAGAAAAAAATTCTATGGGTAGTTATCTGAAAATCAGTAAATAGGAGCTCTGTGTGATAAGGTGCAAAAGAGAAGCATTTGGCTACCAGAAGGAGTGTTTCCAGCTCATGAATAATCAAATCAATAGGAAAATATTAATAACCAGAATAACCTGCAAACACAACAGACTCAGAGGTTTGGTGGGGCCTCATGATTCCTCCTTAAAACATGCCAAACACTATTTTCATTGACTTCAAGAAACAGGTACACACTCTTCAATAATGGGGAGCTTATTGGGAGGATGTAGTAGCAACTCTGAGCCAATGCTCACCTCGTCTGTCTGTCTGTCTGTCTGTCTGTCTGTCTCTCTCTCCCCCTTCCCTGGGGTTTCTGCCTTCTCTTGGACTCTCCCGCTCAACTGTCCTAGGCAGAGACAATCTGATAGGGCCAGAAGACTGGCATTCAGTAGGAGTTTCTCTGTTAAGCAGCCTCTAGCTCCAGCTGGTCCAATCCAAACAGCAGAATTTGTTCCGCTTAAAGCATGAAGCTTTCATAAACCATGAAAAAAAAGGTTGCTAAGAGGCTACTTTACTTGGAAGGGAACTGCATAACTTGCACCTTGGAGGCTGTGTAAGGAAAAAAGTAAGAGTATGAACAGCTGATAAACAAACAAACTAGAAGTTCTGGCTGAGTTGGAAAGGAGGTAGAAGAGACTTGCTGGATTTTTCCTGTGACACTTAGTGCTGTCTTTTGCCCCCATGCCTTTCGCTTTGATGCATGAGGTTGAATTTAAAAGTCAATATTTGAACAGTTTTCCCTTACAAAAATGGCTATTTCACTAGCTTTCATTTAATATCTATTATTTGAAATGCCATTGGCTTTCTCTGCCAGTTTTTGTATCCAAATCCTATCTACCCTTTAGGGCCCAGTCCAAATGCCAATTCACCATGAACCCGCCCCCCACCCCGCCTTGAGTCTTCCAGCTAAAAGGAACCATGCTGCCCTCCCGAGTCTGATGGCTGATCTCAACTTCCAACCATTAACTTCATCTTTGAGCCCACCTCCCCTTTTCCCCAACATCAACTAGCACCACATGTAGCACAGAGTAGGGGCTTATGGTAGGCAGAGTAATGATTCATAGGGTACCTTACTTGGCAGGGAATTGAGGCTTCAGATGCAATTAAGGTTGCTAACCAGCTGACCTTGAGATAGGAACATCATCCAGGTGGGCCCAGTTTAATCACATGAGTCCTTAAAAGTGGAAGAAAAGCCAGAAGAGATGGTCAGAGTAATACAATGTGGAAAGGACTCAACCTGCCATGGCTGGCTTTGAAAATGGAGGAAGGTGCTATGAGCCAAGAAATTCAGGCAGCCTGTAGAAACTGGAAAAAGCAAGGAAACAGATTCTTCTTCCCTTGAGAGTCCAGAAAGAATACAGTCCTGCCAATACCTTGATCTTAACCCAGTGAGACCGTGTCTGACTTCTGACCTACAGAACCATAAGATAATAAATTTGTGTTGTTTTAAGCCATGGTTTGTGGTAATTTGTTACAACCACTATAGAAAACAAATATGAAGTGCAATAAATATTTGTTTAGTTAACCAATAGTAGTGATTTTTAATCATTTTTTATTTCTAAACAAGAATTAAATCAACTCAAATTTCACAGAATCTCACATATAGAAGATTTGTCTTTATTATGGAGATGAGTAGGAATAAAAATCTTTCTTTTCATTAAAACACACATTCAAAATTATATTTTTTTAAATATTTGAGAAAGGGGAAAGATCATTTATAACCTCACTGAGATGCAACTGCTTTCATTTTTTTCTTCTTTTCCATCCCTGATCATAGGCACATACAATTTTACACTGAAGTAATAGCAATCATAGCAGAAATATAATTGTATATTCTTTTACATTTAATATTGCATAAGAAATGTTTTTCATAGTTCTGTGTGATCCTCACAATTGTCATTATAACCATTGCCTTACATTTTATTAAGTTGGGATACTAGAATTTACTTCCATTCCTATTTGGTGGATCATTGGGTTGTTTCAAGTATATTTCCTTACACTTAGAGAAAATACTAGAATGAATTCTTATCTTCATTTAGGCTTTTGTTTCTGTTGAGTTATCTGCACAGCAGATTTCCATAATTGAGATAACTGAGAGAAAGGGTCAGAGAGGTAGTTAACAGCTCTTGATAGTTATCACTAGGGTGATTCGAGGAAGGCTGCAGAGAAGCTCACCAGTTCCACAACTATCTTTGTCAGCATTTGGGGTTTATCATAGTTGTTTATATTGCACTGCTTTGATTCCTAGTCAGAATTAACATTTATCCATTTGTTATATTTCATTAGTTATATTATTATTGAGCAAAATATGCTTACAACGTTTGTTCATTTACCTACTAGGGACTTGATTGTTTTCTTATAAAGAACACTTTTAAAACACTCTTTAGAAAATGCAATTCTGAACTTTATGTCAAATTTATATACATATGTTTTGTCATCTAGTCTACTTTTTAATTTTAGCTGTGGAGTTTTGAATCTGTTTGTTTGTATAATTTGGGGGAAAAACTCAACCAGACCAAAACATCAACAGCAAAATGAAACAACTTATATGTTATCTAAGCTCTACGTAGTAGACAAGGCAACTCAGAATAAATAAAAAAGTGTGGAGTGTTGTATGAATAACCTGCTATGTGGCTTTAATTTTAATCTAATAACTGATTATATAATGTATAACATTAATCGCAATTTATTATTTGTGGCAACTTTTCTGTAACTCATTTAATTTTCCTTTATCTCCTGACAAAGCTATAATTTGAAAATAAGCAAAAACCTTAAAATCAAATCAATTCAAGGAAAACCAACCTCTATTTATTTCTTAACATTTTTTATGATTATAAAAATAGTTTATTTTAGGGCTTCCCTGATGGCGCAGTGGTTGAGAGTCCGCCTGCCGATGCAGGGGACACGGGTTCGTGCCCCGGTCCGGGAAGATCCCACATGCCGCAGAGCGGCTGGGCCCGTGAGCCATGGCTGCTGAGCCTGTGCGTCTGGAGCCTGAGCTCCGCAACAGGAGAGGCCACAACAGTGAGAGGCCCGCATACCACACACAAAAAAAGTTTATTTTATGAAAATTAAAAATGACAGAAAAGAATTTTAAAATAAAAAAATTTCAACTCAGATCTCATCGCCCAGAAATAATTCCAGCTACACTGAGGTGTATTTTTTCAGTCTTTTTGCCAAGTGTGTATGTAACTATATAAAAATTTCAACAAATTTTTTTAAAACATCTTTATTGGAGTTTAATTGCTTTACAATGGTGTGTTAGTTTCTGCTTTATAACAAAGTGAATCAGTTAAACATATACATATATCCCCATATCTCTTCACTCCTGCATCTCCGTCGCACCTTCCCTATCCCACCTCTCTAGGCAGTCACAAAGCACCGAGCTGATCTCCCTGTGCTATGCGGCTGCTTCCCACTAGCTATCTATTTTACGTTTGGTAGTGTATATATGTACATGCCACTCTCTCACTTTGTCACAGCTTACCCTTCCCACTCCCCATATCCTCAAGTCCATGCTCTAGTAAGTCTGTGTCTTTATTCCCATCTTTCACCTAGGCACTTCATGACCTTTTTTTCCCTTAGACTCCATATATATGTGTCAGCATATGATATTTGTTCTTCTCTTTCTGACTTACTTCACTCTGTATGACAGACTGTAGGTCCATCCACCTCACTACAAATAACTCAATTTCGTTTCTTTTTATGGCTGAGTAATATTCCATTGTACATATGTGCCACATCTTCTTTATCCATTCATCTGTTGATGGGCACTTAGGTTGCTTCCATGTCCTGGCTATTGTAAATAGAGCTGCAGTGAACATCGTGGTACATGAGTCTTTTTGAATTATGGTTTTCTCAGGGTATATGCCCAGTAGTGGGGTTGCTGGGTCATATGGTAGTTCTATTTTTAGTTTTTTAAGGACCCTCCATACTGTTCTCCATAGTGGCTGTATCAATTTGCATTCCCACCAACAGTGCAAGAGGGTTCCCTCAACAAATTTTTGATTATACTATTTTGCATCATACTATTTTATCACTCAGTATTTTTGGATGAGCATTTTCCCATTTCATTAAATACTTTTGAACCAGTATAATTGAATAACATAATCTGCATGGGCTAATTGGGCTCTACCTTAGAAGCAGTTTGAACTCCTGAAGGAAGTCTTCTCATGCCTTAGTGGAAGGATGAGTCCAATTTTTCTGCCCCTGGTTCTGAGATCAAGTTCATGGAGCCTCCCAGGAGGAGCTGACAATAGAAAAATGCCTCTTGTGGAGAATCAAAGCTCTCCCTGTGGCTCTTCTGTGTCACACACCCCTGTCCACCTCCTAAAATTCCATGTACATTGCGTTCCAAGGCATTACTTATTTTTAGGAGATGTTTTCCTCTTGTTTCTGCTGCTGTTTTTAATCACGAGCTTTGGGCACTACATCCCAAGGAAACCCTGGCAGAGGAAAAAGGTGTAAAGAAGAAAGAGACAAGGCACTTATCAGAACCATCTTAGACACCCTGTTTACAGAAAGGGAACTTATCCACTTCACATTTATTAGTGTGCTGTGACCAAAAAAAGCAGAGGAGGCAAAAGGCCAGACAAACTTGGTTTGAGTCCCCACACTGCCATTTAATTGCCAGCTGGGTGACCTGGGGAAAATCCCTTAACTGAATTTTAATCTCCTCCTCTGTATAAAAATAAATGCACCACTAAATTATAAGGGTTAAATGTTTATGGAAAACTGCTTTGTAAATTATAATGACCATTTATATACCTTGAGAAGAGAGGGAGAAGGAACTTCTAGGGCATTCTTCTTCTGCCTCTATTTTTTATTCATTATACTTTCACAAATTATCAGCAACAAAATGAACCAACATGTGTGTGTGTGTGTGTGTGTGTGTGTGTGTGTGTGTGTGTGTGTGGTGTGTGTATATATATATATATATATATATATATATGAAACTCTATGAAGGAGATTAGATTATTCAGAAGGAGTTGAAGCTTTGAGAAAAGCTATGCTAAGAGCTGTAACAAATACCCAAATTCCAGTGGCCCAGAACAAAAGTTCTGTCACTCATGGGAACATCCAACACAGCCTTTGCTGTTTGGTGGGCAGTCTTCCAGGGACCCAGGTTCCTTCCATATTGTGGCTCTGTCCTCATCCCCTGCATGCAGCCAGCAGATGAGGAAAATAAAAGAAGGCACATGTCTAGTTCTTAACCGCCACAGCCAGAAAGTGACACCCATCAATTCCACTCACATTCCATTGGCAAGAATCCGTTTCACAGCACAAGAAGTTGAGAAACACAGCCTGGGGTTGGTGAGCCTGCCACATAGATTAATATAATTAATAGAAGGAAACAAATGCCAAGAATAGGTGCTAAGATGGAGCACTGCCTATAGTTCTGGGCTAAAAGTGAATGATTTTGTTTTCTTTGTTATCTTATAGTCTTATTTACAACACTCTTTTATAAGCATATAGTCTTATAGCATACTCTTTTTTTATATTGAAGTATAGTTGGTTTACAATATTGTGTTAGTTTCAGGTGTACAGCATAATGATTCAGTTATTTTTTCTGATTATATTACATTATAGGTTATTACAAGGTATTGAATAGAAGTCCTTGGGCTATGTAGTAAATCCCTGTTGCTTATCTGTTTTATGCATAGTAGTTTGCTAATCTCATACTCCTAATTTGTCCCTCCCCCCTCCCCTTTGGTAACCATAAGTTTGTTTTCTATGTGTGTGAGTCTGTTTCTGATTTGTATATAGATCCATTTGTATTATTTTTTAGATTCCATATACATTTTTGTAGAATACTTGTCTTCCTCTGCCTGACTTACTCACTAAGTATAATATTCTCTAGGTCCATCCATGCTGCTCCAAATGGCAATATTTCATTCTTCTTATGGCTGAGTAATATTCCGTGGTATATATACCACATCTTCTTAAGCCAGTTATCTGTTGACGGGCATGTGGGTTATTTCCATGTCTTGGCTATTATAAACAGTACTGCCATGAACACTGGGATGCATGTATCATTTCAAATTAGAGTTTTCATTTTTTCCAGATATATACCCAGGAGTGGGATTGCTGGATCTTATGGCTGCTCTGTTTTTAGCTTTTTAAGTAACTTCCATACTGTTTTCCATAGTGGCTGCACCAATTTACATTCCACCAACAGTGTAGGAGGGTTCCCTTTTCCCCACATCCTCTCCAGCATTTATTTGTAAACTTTACAGCATACACTTACGGTCTTGTTTACAAGTGTTGTCAGAGGAAGACTACCTTTGTTGATGCATTTATTCGTTGATTTTTCATTCATTCAAAAAAGTATTAGTCAAGCACATACTATGAGCAAGTAACCTATACCCATGAAAAGTGGCACATTGGAGGCCTGTGCTCTCCCTTTGTTCTGTAAGCTTTGAAAGAAGAGCTGTTATGCCCAAACACCTCTGTCCCATTCTAATACTGAACAGGGATTCCCAAGTCAGGCAGCTGGCTCAGATATGGCCTCTGCCTTCGATAGCTGCGTGGCCTTGGACATGTTGTCTAGCCTCTCTGGTCTCCTGCTTTCTTATCTGTAAGATGAGGATGAATGAGGGAGTGCCTGTAAAGCTCTTAGCACAGTGCCTGGAACACAGCGAGGGGCCCGCACATATTAGCACTGCGACCATCACCACATCTACCTCAGTCCACCCTACACCGTCGACTTATAACAACCCCTGCTTGAATGTGCAGTTCAGCGAATTGGGCAGAGAATTTGTTATTCAAATAAATAACTTTTCCTGAATGCACTAGCTGTGAAATCTGCCAGTGAGGATGTGCGAAGTGTGATTATTTCGATGATGGGAAATTGGAAAGAGAATGTTCTAAATTATGGCTTGCCAATCCTTTTCATAGACAAATATAATATTAATAGATATCATTTATTAAATACCCACTTCTGTGAAAAATGCTACACTGGGTTTTATATATATTCACTTTGATCTAATTCCCACAGTGACCCCATGAAGTAGGTGTTATTATCACCTATTTTACAGAATGAACAGCAATAACAACAAAGATGAAGATCAGAGGGTCTTGTAATTTGCCCAAAGTCACACAGCTGGTAAATAGAGTCAGGATTTGAGCCCAGGTCTGTCCAGCTCCAGGCCTATTCTCTGCCCAAGGGGCACACCACTTCCCTGGTTCCTTTAATGGGACTCTTTCTTGAACGTGGCAGGCAAGAATCATATTATTCACGTGACACCTCACTGTTTTCAAATTCCATGCTCATGATTCTCATATCACCCTGTGAAATAAGCAAGGCAGGGATTACCTTGGACAGTGAGGAGAAACTGAGACTCGGGGAGCACTCTCTGTGTTGTGTGAGGGAGTCGGTAACAATAATAGCAAGCATTTCCTGATCACTAGCTACCTACATGCCTGGCGTAGTGAGAAGTACTTTGTATCCATTTCTCACTGAGTGCCCTTAAAGTTCCAAGGGAATGAGTGCCTTTATTATCCCCACTTTGCAAATGCAGGGACTGACACTTAAATATTAGAATCCTGTGCCAACCAACTAGCATGCAATGGAAAAGACAAAATTGAAACATGTTTCAAACCTAAATTGACTGAGAATTCTGTCTCCCAAGCCCCTTGCCTTGAAAAACAAAACAAAACCACTCATCCATTCAGTAAGTATTTCCTGAGCATCTACTCTGTGACATGTGGCAGCACCCGGAGAGACAATGGCCCTGCTACAGTGGGGTGATAGCTGAGTAGGAAAAGACAGATAAAAAACAAGGAAACAATTTGGTTAATAATATACTTTCTGATAGAAATAATGCTACGGAGGACATAGAACAGGTTAAAGGGGTAGAGGATGATGGGGGCCAGCGAGTTGTTAAGGTGGTGATATTTAGCCAGGTGTATCCAGCATCCAGCCATGAGTGTGCTGTCTTTGAGGTATTCAGAGAAGAGTAAGAAAACTGGAGTGGCCATAGATTATAGCTAGAAATAGAATAACATCAGAGACAAGAACAAGGAGAGTAAGAATCATAGGAAAGTGTGGCCAGTTGTCACTCAGGAATGGAGATGCAAATATCCTAAATTATAAGTATTAACAAATCAAATACAAGAGTATATTTTTAAAATATATTTTGTCCAAAAAGAGCTTATCCAAGGGGCAAAGGGCAATTCAGTGTTAGAGAAAGTCATCTTGTAATTTATCACAAGATGAAGTAATATTAATTATCTCATTAAATACAAAAAGGATTCAATAAAATTCAACATTCACAATTAATTTTTTTTAATCTCAGTAAGTCAGGAATGGAATGTAAGTTCTCAACATGAACAAGGATACCTTGTCAGAAATCATCAACAATGAAATACTTAATGGTGAAATCTCGAAGCATTCCCACTAAAGATAAGGGCAAGACAAAACTGGTTGCTATCACTGATACGAGGCATTATTGCCCCAGAGATCAAAAGACAAGGAAAAGAGAGGCATAAAGCTTGGAAAGGAAAAAAAACTTTCACTTTTTGAAGATAACATGATTTCCCACCTAAAAAAATCCAAGGGAATCAATTGAAAACTATTAGAACTAATAAGAAAATTCAAAACATGGATATACACATCAACATACTTAAATCAGTAACTTTCCTGTATACTAGTATTCATTAAATAGTAATTTTAGAAGAATTCAGTTTATAACAAAAAGCATAAAATTCCTAGAAAACAAATATAATTTTTAAATGTGTGAGATCTATTTGAAGATCAAATAACATGAAAACCTTTTAAATATGTGAAGTGATAAAGCTGATTGGGAAGACTTCGTTTTGAAAATACACTGATTTACCCCACATTTGTCCATCAATGCAATTCCAGCCTAAATTAACAGCATTTTTTATTCAGGTCTTATCCTTCCAGATGTCAAAACACACTGTAAGCTATAGTAATTAAAATGGTCTAGTATTGGTGCAGGTATTGACAAATAGACCAATGGAACAGATTAATAAACCAAGAAATAAACCCAGTTACATATGAAAATTAAGTATACAATAAAGATAGTAGTTCAATTTAGTAGAGAAACAATGGACTAATCCACAAGTGAGACTGGGCCAATTATCTATTCATTTGGGGAAAAAAATTAACTTAGATTCCTAACTCACACCATCCATCCACAGAAAATAACCCTCAGATGAGTTAAAGAGCAAAACTATAAAAATATTAGAAGAAAATATAGGTGAATGTTTTTTATGAATTTAGGATGTTAGGGCCTTCCTAACAAAAGGGCAAAATCTAGAAACTATAAAAATTTCATAGATATAAGCTCATAAAATTTATAAAATTCTGTCAGTCAGAATATACCATAAACCAAATTAAAAGATAAACCAAGGTTAAAAGACTAGGGGAAAATATTTACAACACACTTACCTGGTAAAGGATTAATATCCAGAACATACAGAGTTTCTAACAAAGCAGAAAGAAAAAGAATTTGAAAATTTTGTAAAGGAAATAAACAGTCAATTCACATAAAATTAATAATTCACACTCAATTCATAATCACACAAAGCTGCATTAGTCAGGGAAAAAAGAATTATTTTACAAAAAGTAAAAAAAGGTAGATAACAAGTGTTGGCAAAAATGTGGAGAAACAGACATTCTCATACACACTAAGTGTGTAAACTGGTGAAGCCAACTGATGAAGGCCATTTGAAAACTTTCATCAATTCTCAAATACACGTATCAATTGACGCAGCTATTCCATTCCTAGGACGCTTCCCACAAGAAATAGTTGTTTGTGTGCCCCACACGACTCATTGTACAAGTTTTTGTACATGGATCCAAGAATGTTCATCACAGTATTGTGTGTGGTAGCAAAAAAAAAAAAAAAAAAAAAGCCTAACTTACTGTTAATAGAGAGGGGGATAGTTAAGTAAATTATGGTCTACCCATTCCTCAGAAAGCAGAGTGCATTAGAGATATGGCAGTAGGAAGATCTCCACAATATACTTAGTGAAAAAAGCAAGCAGCAAAAGTGATATGTGATTAATATATGTATGTGTGTAAATGCATCACAAGGGGAGATGAACATCCACCACACTTCCTCTAGGGGTGGGGAGGAGTGGGGGAAAGGGAGCTCACCTCCTTTTATATACCACATCTGTCTCCTTTAGCTCTTTTACAAAAAGAATTGAATCATTGTATCATTTGAGTAATAAAGAACATTTTAAAGCATGCATTACATATCATCACTCCATCTGTGTAGCTGGAGGATGTGATAAAAGGGAAAGAGGGAGGGAGCAGTGAACTGTAGATTCACATCTCAGGGTTTTAGGTCCCTGGCCTTGAGATTCAGGAAGAAAGGGAGGAAGGGGTACGAATCATCTAGAGAAGGCTCAGATGGAAGGTGACCCACCTTCTTGGTCACCTGTATTGCCCCTTGGTCCTGAGTGGATCTGCTTCAGTGTCACTGGTCAATGAGAAGTCCCTCCAGTGGCCAGCTCCCCATCTGACCTATCTCAGACACCTCCAATTCATCATTCTCACAAGATACTTCAAGATGCCTTCCTATCATTTATGACATTGGCTTGCATGCTCCTCATTATATATAACTCAAGGATTTGGACTAAGGTATCTAGTCAGGCTTTCTCTGGACAGGTGTCTTCCTCAGATACTTTGATTTCCTGGTTTACCACCCCACCTGCACACCACCCTTTCCCCAATCATCACAGCTGGAAAAAAAATTTAAGTTATACTACAACCTCAATACATGGCAGCCAATAAATCATCCCTTATATAATTAATTACAAGCCTGCAAGAATCAATATTTTGGATTCCAGAATAAAATTATGAATTGTGACATCACTATTACCATTATTAATTATTAAAATAATTAGTGTGCATAATATTTTGCAGTTATCAAGCACTTTCAATTGATTATTTAAATGACCTTTACAATAACCCTGTGAGTTGTACAAGACAGAAATTATTTGCCCATTCCATAAGTAAGGAAATCGAGGCCTGGAAAGGGGATGTGATTGCCAAAATCCCATCACTAATAAGAAGCAGAGCCAAGACTGAATACAGGCTTTCTGATGCTAAAACATGTGCTCTTTCTACCTAAATCTAGCTCATTGCAAAATAATCAGTAATATCACATTTATGCAGGCTCTAACCTGGTAAATTTAACGCTCATGAGCATTGTCCCTAACCCAGAAATAAGGAAACCTAATGCCCTGGGCCAGCCCCCAAGCCAGCTTTCCTAGAGTCTTTGCCCTGGGCCCATCCTTTATTCTATTGATAGAAGCTCTCGCCTCAGCAAATCATTCCCAGTCCGACTCAATGGGCTTCTCTGCCCAGCAGACTAGAAATAGAGAATTGAGCGGGTGGTAGTGGGGGCAGGAGGAACCTTTGAGTCGCAAGCTGTGCTGTTCTCTTTGTTTTTACTCAAACATGAATCTTTGTTCTACGATGCAAATTTTGAGAAGTTGATGCCAATCTGCTCTGAACAAAAGAATTTTGGTCTGAAAAAACAAAATTTGAGATGGGAAGTCTGGCTTTCCTCGTTGCGCTTTTGAGCATCTGCCTCTACCCAACACCCCCCCCTCCCCCACATTGGGCCTCTCCCAAAGGTAGGCACGAACTTTGAGGAAAACTTCTTGGTTAGCTTACCAGTTACAGAAGTCAGGGAGAGAACAGGGTGTTATATGTCAAGGGTACTAAAATAAACATCCTTACAATGCTTAGGAAGTTGAACCAGCTGACCCTGAGGGCCCTCCCTCAAGACCTCAAAGATCTTTGGGTCCTTGGTTTCAATAGGGATTTATCAAAGGCTTGACCTTCTACTTCTTCCAAAAGGATTTTTCCATTGGCTTTATAGTCACACTATTGTATTACTGAGACCATTTCAAATATATATATATTTATTAAGCAAATAATTATTTAAAGTGTGCTTTTTCCATGTTCTCTTCTAATACTCAGCCATATACCAAAAAAAAGTATAAATTGACCAAATTTTGATTCTGCTAACTTACATTGTCTGTCATAAGCATTTGTGCATGTTGATGTGTAGATTTTCTAATCACTTTAATAGCTGTATAATATTTCATTCATGGTTGTATCTCAATTTACTTAATACCCTATTGTTAGCACTGAATTTGTTCATAATTTTATTAAAACTATAAATAATAGTTTTTGAGCATCTTTGTGCATAAGGCTCCTTTATCTTCTATTGAACGATTTACTTACTCTAAAATTCCAGAAAAACTCCAAGGAAAGTATTGGATTGAAGGACGTGAATACCTTTATAGTTCTTCCTAGGTTTTGACAAACATATTTAAAATTAAAGTTAATCCACTAACCTGAATATTGGACATTAACTTCAGTTTTGCTACTATTAATCACAACTATATTAGTGAGCTATTTTTTATATTTTAATATCTTCTTTCTCAATCCCTTGTTCAGTTTTATCTGTCTTAAAACAGCCTTACTGATCTTTCTCACAATCACAGAGATAGGGGCATTTTAAAACATTTAGAAGAAATGTACAGATACACACCTCATATTTTAAGTTCAGATGAAAAAATAAATATTACCTACTAGTTCATATGGTAAATGTTATATAAAGAAGTCAGCCTATATCTGCCACTTTCAATAGTGGATGTTCCTCTTGCGTCAAAGGAGTTAATCTTTTTTTTAAATTGAAGTATAGTTGATTTACAATGTTGTGTTAATTTCTGCTATACAGCAAAGTTATTCAGAACATATATATATATTCTTTTTATATTATTTTCCATTATGGTTTATCATGGGAAATTGAATACAGTTCCCTGTGCTATACAGTAGGACCCTGTTGTTTATCCATCCTATATATAATAGTTTGTGTCTGCTAATCCCAAACTCCCAATCCTTCCTTCCCCCCACTCCAGCAACCACAAGTCTGTTCTCTATGTGGGTCTATTTCTGTTTTGTAGATATGTTCATTTGTGTCATATTTTAGATTCCACATATAAGTGATATCATATGGTATTTGTCTTTCTCTTTCTGACTTACTTCACTTAGTATGATAATCTCTAGGTCCATCCATGTTGCTGCAAATGGCATTATTTCATTCTTTTTTATGGCTGAGTAATGTTCCGTTGTGTGCGTGCATGCATGTGTGTGTGTGTATATATACACTTCATCTTCTTTATCCATTCATCTGTCGATGGACATTTAGGTTGTTTCCATGTCTTGGCTATTGTGAATAGTGCTGCAATGAACATAGGAGTACATATATCTTTTCAAATTATAGTTTTGTCTGGATATATACCCAGGAGTGGGATTGCTGGATCTATGACAACTCTATTTTTAGTTTTTTGAGGAACATCCATACTGTTTTCCATACTGGCTGCCCCAACTTACATTCCTACCTGTAGGAGGGTTCCCTTTTCTTCACACCCTTTCCAGCACTTATTATTTGTAGGCTTTTTAATGACGGCCATTCTGACCAGTGTGAGATGGTACCTCATTACAGTTTTGATTTTTATTTCTCTAATAATTAGCAATGATGAGCATCTTTTCATGTAGGAATTAATCTCTGTATCCAAATGCCCCCTTCACTGACTTCATGTGCCTGAAGGGAGTAAGCATGGCTATTAAAAAAAAAAAAATTCCCAAGCCCCATTGAATCAAAATCTCCAGGAATGACCTATGAATCTGTTTTATAAGGATTAGAGTTGGGTTGAATTTTAAATAAGCCTCCCAGGAGATACTCATCACCAGGGAAGTTTGAAAACACCCACTTTAGAACTTGGGTCAGTGGGTGAAGACCACAGGGAGGCAGATTTCCACTCACTTGGGAGAATTCCTGAACAATCAGACCCACCTGGTGGTGAAAAGACTGCCAGGGAGTCATCCCCTGTCCCTGGAAGTGTTTGTTTGGAGGCCAGATAACCACAGCCATCTCTCTAGGAGACTCCAGGGTGCATCACAAAAGGTCTGGTCCCCTCTGAACTTGGGGGGTTTTCTCTCACCACAGCTCCAAGGCTCTACAAAACACCTGAGTAGATGGAGCTAGAGGCCTTTACGTGTCCTTTCCACTGTAAAACTGCTTGATTCAGAAATTTCGAATAATAAAACAAATAGTTCACAATGTAGCTTCAATATTTTCCTATTCATCTTTCCAAGAAGACATTATAAGCACTTTTTATTTGTAACGAAACTGGAAAATGAAGGCTAGTTGAGACTTGTTATAATCAGGATCCTCTGGGTCTCTTTGCTGCCTTCCCCTCTGATGCTCAAATCCCCTTTAGGACACCCAGGAAGCTGCCCTCCTGCCTCCAGTGAGGACTCAGTAACTGAATGCTCCCTAACTTCATGACAACCCTTTCACAGGATCATGAAAATCATTATCTTTACCAACAACTTATACTAAACTCCATCAATTACACTTTTGGAAACTGAGTCATAGGCATAGCTGGGGCTAAAGTACTGGCCTCTTGCCTCTTACCTAAGTCCCTTTCCATGAGTTCAACTTGTTATACCTGCTTGGGGAGTAAGGGGGCTCAAATCTGAGAACCTATTCTCTAAAGAACTAACCTCCAAAGTGCTCTGGTTAGCCCAGATACATATGTAGACTCCAACCTTCTTGGAAGACTTCTTACTTAATCATCATTACACTAAATATTCAGCAAAATGTGAAGACCTGTGAACCATGGGGGCTTGGGGGCAGTGAAGAGCAAGGAGACAGGTCACAGCTTGCACCAGCTGTTCTCTATCACTTTGCTCTTCAAAGCATGGTATGGACCAGCAGCATTGGCATCCGCTGGGAGCAGGTGCAGAATGCCAGGGCAAACCCCAGACTTACCGAATCACAGGCTGCATTTTAACAAGCTCCCCAAGTGACTTGCAGGCACAGCACACGGGTGATTTTAGAGAGGGGAACAAAGAGGAGCAAGGTCAGGAAATGGGATCCTAACCTTATCCTAATCGTCCCCTGAAGATGGGAAAAGCAGATGCTGAGCAGAAGGGAGTTCATCCCAAACTCGGCCACTCCCACCCCCTGCATCCTTCAGGGCTAAGGAGGTTGCCCAGTTATAACCCAGCCTCAGATTCTGCATACAGGTTCATGGTATATACTTTACTCAATTATCATTGTAATATTAAAATTCTCCCACCTGGTTAAAAATTCTGTGAAAACATCATTTTAAAGAGTATCAGTAATGCTTTTATTTAAGTATTTAGTAAAATACTTTTATTTAAGTATTTCCCATGTTTGGACTGTTAGATTATTTCTATTTTTCATTATTACACGTGATGCTGTGATAAAGCTCTTTGTTTACACATCTTTATCCATAAACCAAATTCTTTCCTTTTTTATTTAGGTAAACTTTTTAAAGTCAAAGTAAACCATACATATACAAAAGTGCACAATTCAAAAATGTACAGTTTAGGGCTTCCCTGGTGGCGCAGTGGTTGAGAGTCCGCCTGCCGATGCAGGGGACACGGGTTCGTGCCCTGGTCCGGGAAGATCCCACATGCCGCGGAGCAACTAAGCCCGTGGGCCATGGCCGCTGGGCCTGCGCGTCCGGAGCCTGTGCTCCGCAACGGGAGAGGCCACAACAGTGCGAGGCCCGCATACCGAAAAAAAAAAAAAAAAAAAAAAAAAAAATGTACAGTTTAATGCTTTTTTACCAAGTGAACACTCCACAGAATCACCACCCAGATCAAGAAACAATATTACCAGAACGCCGGCTCCTGTTGTGCCCCAAATGCAGTCACTACACCTCCTCCCAGGGTAACATTATCCTAAGCTTCAACGCCACAAGATTGAATTTTATATATTTACAAATATCTTATCTGTAGATATGTCATTTGTATTGAATTTTATATAAAATTCAAATATAAAATTGTACAGATCTTGCATCTGGTTCCTTTTGCCTAACATTATGTTTGTGACATTCATCCATGTTTTTGCTTGTTGCAATAGTTCATTCATCTCCATTTCTTTTGTATTTTGTTCAGCATTTCTACTTCTTAGCAGAAGAATTACGCTGCTTCTAGCTACTCCATCTTAGCCAGAAGGAGAAGTCCACTTATTTCTTTTTGTTAAATTCTAAGAAGTAGAATTTCTGGGCAAAAAGAAACAAGCAGTTTTTTAGGACATGGCATGCTGCATTCTGCTAATTACTTTCCATAAAAGCTGTGACAATTTACACTCAAGGAAAAACATCAAATTCTTCTGAGGAATGAGTGTCAGGAGTCGTCCTAATAATAATAACAATTTTTAAATCCTAGTAATAATATTTTATTGTTTAAGTATTATAACTAATGTATGTTGTAAATATTAAAATGCTGAAATCACATTTTATAAGGCCCTATTAGCTAATTTATTATTTAATTCTTACAGAACTCTGAGAGGTAAATTTTATTACTCTCCCATTTTAAAGATGAGGAAACTATGGCTCAGAAAAACTGAAGCGACCAGCTAAGTCATGTGGCTAAAGAACAGCAGAGCATGGACTTGGGCCCAGCTTCTCTGCTGCCACAGACAGTCCTCCTTACCCAGACTAGGGTGTCTTGCCTAAATTGCCAAAGAAGTACATTCCAGACATTGCAGGACAAAACTGAATGCCATGGAGAGGGGCATGTCACCCCTGGGTATGGAAAAGAGCATCCATCAAAGCCCAGTTCAAATGCCACGCCCCTCCTCACCTGACTCTCCCCTCCATCCACCCAAGTGGAGTCCCACCCCTATACCAGGAAGGGGCTCTTGCCAGCAGGATACTGAAATATCATTGCTGGGATTATTTAGTGCAGGGATTGCAAGTAGGAGGCACCCATTAGCAACACTCTTCCCCATTATGTCAATGCAGACATAACTAATCAGTCACCATCTAGGCACAGTCTACCACTCTGAGCCCATTCCAACCTCTCCTGATATACTGGCCTTGTCTCTGTTCCTTGGACATGCTGACTTCCATCCTACCTTGCAATCTGCACACTTGCTGCAACCAGATCGTCTCATGACTGGACCTATTTTGTCATTCACGTCTCAGCTCAAATACCACCTCCTCACAGAGGTTTTGGCTGACCCCCATATCTAAAGTAGCATCACTTTCTCTGATTTATCTTTTGTAATATCATCATCTTTTTTTTAACGATTTTTTTTTGATGTGGACCATTTTTAAAGTCTTTATTGAACTTGTTACAATATTGCTTCTGTTTCATCTTTTTTTGGCTTTTTGGCCATGAGGCATACGGGATCTTAGCTCCCCGACCAGGGATCGAACCCACACCCCCTGAATTGGAAAGTGAAGTCTTAACCACTGGACCACCAGGGAAGTCCCTATCATCATCTTTTAAATGTGATGTATTTAGTTGTCTGTTTTTGTTGTTATTGTTGAGGTTTCCTGAGAACAGAAACCTCTTCTGATGTGTTCACCTATCCCCAGTGCCTAGAAGAGTCCCTGGTACTTAGTAGTTGCTCAGTGAATAGTTGCTGAATGAGTTAGTTAATCAAGATGCATTTTTCTGCTGAGTCCAGGTATGGCATTAAAATCCTTCCCATCGCAGCATTATGGCCATTCTCTGCCAGCAATCAGAATTGAGACAAGGGATGAAAACTTTTTTCTATGCCTAACTTCTTTGATCCCCCATTTTACAGATGGGGAAACTGAGGCCCAAAACAAGAGACATTCCTTTCCCAAAGCCACAGAATGAAGGAGGGGCAGAGCTGGGACTGGCACCAGCTCCTTCCAACACTTTATCCTACCCACCCCTCCCCAGCACATAGCCATGCTGGAAAGAGTTTCATAAACCATCAACCACAAAGCAGAAGAGCAGGCCCAATGTGCTCCAGGAGCTTGCCTATGAATTATGCACCTAATTACCAGCTGCCTTTTTTTTCCCATTCTGTGGGTAAAAGTCTGATCACACATAAGATTCTCCCTGTGTTTCCGTGGCTACAAAGCGATCCTAATTTCAAACTCCCTTGTAAATGGCAAATGAGTGAACTTAATTTTAATAAAAACAAGGAAAATCATACGTGTGAACTTAATAAAATCTAATTTGGGCAATTTGGAGCTCATAAAATAAAACCTTTATATAAAAACTAGCAATTAGCATTATGAAACAATACAGTGAATCTTTGGCATTGGGGAGGGTTGGGAGCCAGAAGACTCCAGAGATAAGGAAATGTGACAATAATATGGGAAAGCTAAAGAGGCAGGGGTACATGGTTCTCAGTGTCAGATGATTCAAGTTCAAGACCCCAAATTACCACTTTGCTCTGTATCCTTGAGCAAGTCACTTTCCCTCTTCAGGCCCTGCTGTCCTCGTTTTTAAAATGGGGTTAATAAAACCTACTTTACCTAGTAGGATGGTTGTACACACAAATAAGAAAATGAATGAGCAAGAAGTGTTTAACAATTGTTATTTCATCATCTCACCCATCTACATTCTTCCCGGCGGGGAGGGGAAAGGAGGTTCATGGACTTTATAACCTGGGTCAGGGGATACGGGTGAAGTGGGCTGGAAGGCAGGTGTGTAACCCTCCACATTCACCTTACTTTAAGGCGTCAGGGACCTAGGACAGGCTGAGGGGGCAACTCCCAGAGGTGGTTTACAGGAACCAGAAGCAAATCCATAAGTTAGACTGAGCCTGGGGGATGTCTTGTCTCCTGATAAGCAGTCACCAAGGCCCCACACATCTGTGCCTCTGACAGATCCCCTTCACATACAGTTCTTTGCCAGCAAGCTATATCATTCCCATTTTATGGATGAGAAAAATGAACCTCTGGGAGGTGCTGTGGTTAAACTCAGGTCCCACAACTAGGTGACCCAGTCCAGAAACCATAAACAAGACAAAAAGACAACTCTCAGAATGGGAGAAAATATTTGCAAACAAAGCAACTGACCAAGGATTAATCTCCAAAATATACAAGCAGCTCATGCAGCTCAATATCAAAAAAACAAACAATCCAATCCAAAAATGCACAGAATACCTAAATAGACATTTCTCCAAAGAAGATATACAGATGGCCAGCAAACACATGAAAGGACGCTCAACATCATTAATCATTAGAGAAATGCAAATCAAAACTACAAGGTATCACCTCACACCAGTCAGAATGACCATCATCAAAATATCTACAAACAATAAATGCTGTAGAGGGTGTGGAGAAAAGGGAACCCTCTTGCACTGTTGGTGGGAATGTAAGTTGATACAGCCACTATGGAGAACAGTATGGAGGTTCCTTAAAAAACTACAAATAGAGCTACCATACAACCCAGCAATCCCACTACTGGGCATATACCCTGAGAAAACCATAATTCAAAAAGAGTCATGTACCACAATGTTCATTGCAGCACTATTTACAGTAGCCAGGACATGGAAGCAACCTCAGTGTCCATCAACAGATGAATGGATAAAGAAGATGTGGCACATATATACAATGGAATATTACTCAGCCATAAAAAGAAACAAAATTGAGTTATTTGTAGTGAGGTGGATGGACCCAGAGTCTGTCATACGGAGTGAAGCAAGCCAGGTTTTCTGATTTCACTCTCCAGGCTCTTCACCATCACCTCCCATGGCTACAAAAGCACCTGACTGTGAGACCAAGAACCTGGTCTCTGTTGTGTCCCTTCTTCTTCCCCAAGGGCACTTGCTGCTTCTATCAGAGCTGCTGGGAGCCACTTCGCCAAAGAGTGTGGTCTTCCTCACAGAGGCTCCAGCAAGCAGCAGCTTTTCCCAGTCCCTCTCCTCATCAACCACCACTCCAGGCAGAAAGCAATTTTTTCCTAGTGCCTTCCCAGAAGCAAAGTGGGTAATTAATTGCACTGAATAACACATTAAATGTACTAATAATTGGGTAGTCACAGCAAAATGATTACTTTGAAGAAATATTACCAATTCCCTGTTGTACTTAACATTTCTCCTTATTTATCATTACCATTTTAATCAATAATAGTCACAATACTAATAAATCCATCTTAATTTTAATTGTGTTCAATTGGATGTACCAATACTTGAGTATTCTGAGCATACTTCATTATTTATATTAACTTAAGATCACTTAAAGGCAAATTACAGAGTCTGTACTTTCAAGTGGGTAGGTAATTATTACAAAGTTTCTCCAGATTCAGCATTTTCAAACACTGAGGACGGTGAGGTGTCAGACACCTGTCCTTTTCTGTTAGCGCGAGGGTCAGAGATGGAGAAGATGAAAGAAGACTCTAAAGCCCCCCACTTGAATTAGCATATCCTGGTCTTTTTTTTTAAAGACTGGGGTCTCTGAAAGTATGATTAATGGCTCAGCAGCTTTGCCTTTGCTTATGCTGTCTCATCATGAACTCAGCACTCATCCATTCATCCACCAACGACAGTGTCAACACCACACCAGGCACCAGGAGACAGGGAGAGCAGAGTGAGACGAGGTAAAAAGTGTCCAGAGGCCCTGAAAGGGGTTCACAGGAAGGGTGGCAGCGGTCAACAGGCAGATGAGGTTGATAACATGCAACCGAAGGACTCAGGGAGTACTTCTAGAGCAGGGGCAACTTTCTAGGTCCTGAAATGGCTGGGAATGGGGCAGCAGGTTCCAGCTTTGGCAAAGAGCCAGCTCCAAGGTTCCCAGCAGAATGAGGGTCTCCAGAGGTAACGCAGAGGTGGCAGTAGAGAAGGGCCAGAAGAAGCATGGCAAGGGCAAAACTGTCCCTGGGACATGGCTCTGATTGGATGATTGGGGGTTAGTGATGCCAGAATGAAGAAGGAAAGCCAGGAGGAGGAAGCCAGGTGTAGGAGGTAAGAAGATGAGTTTTCTTAGGGATACGCCTGAGCTTGAGGGGCCAGGGAGCAGCCAGGTGGAAACACCTAGCAGATAAAGCAGAGAAGCTGGCTAAAGCCCAGAGGAGCAGCCAGCGCTAGAGAGAGAGGTCTGGGAATCCTCAGGAAGAGAGTCCCTTGGGAGAGAAGGGTGACACTGTGGGCCTCACTTCACAGGTAAGTAGATGTTAATGTCCACAGCCCCACAGTCTGTGAGACCCCTTGGAGTGCCCAGCCTAGGAAGCTCCTCCCCTTCTCTGCCCAGGGCCTAGCAATACAAAGCATATCTTTTAAGTCAAGTTGTATTGAATTGAAACTACACAACAGCTGTTTTGTCATAAGCCCCCTTTTGTGAGGACATCCTGGTGTCTGAGGGAGTGGATACAGGGCTTACATGCCCTGAGCAGTGGTTCAGAGAGCTGTGGGTCTGTGTGTGCTGTGTCTCCATGGCCACTGTGCTTAGCTGGGGCCTTGAAGCCCTGGCACCTGCAACAATTTGCTAGGGTGGTTGCAACTGATGCTAATGATTTCTAGAAACCTAGATCTTGTAGAAGGAGAGGAATTCAATGGGAAAGAGGCTCCACCTCCTGGTAATAATTCAAAACCAACATTTCTTCAGCGCTTTACAGTTTATAAGCTGTCAGCCTTTAAAATCTCATTTAGCTCTAAATCTTGATCTGGGTGATAGTTACCTGAGCAATATACATATATGGAAAGAAAAATTATCAAGCTTACGGTTAAGTTTCAGGGCACTTTATTCTGTTAGTTTTATGGCAATAAAAAACTCTAAATATATAAGTGGATAAATAAATAACATCTCATTTCATCCTTGTAACCATCCTATGCAGTCAGCATCTTTGTTACCCACAAGTGAAAGAACCTGAGGGTGGGTGACTCACTCTAGATCGAGGGCTGGTGTGCAGAATGACAGGGAAGCTGGAGTTGACCGGCACGAATCCCTCTGGTCTGATTTGGATGCTGGGAAAGATGCCGACATGACCAAGCCTTGGAAGGGCTGAGGAGGGAGCACTCTTGGTGTCAAAAAGCCCTGTGTAGGTCTTTGGTACTGAAATCTGTCTCCAGCAAGCCCTTTCTCTCTCTAATACCCAGGTTTGGCCTGGGAAGATATTTTCTCTGCGTACACATTTCTGTTTGGATAGAAACTCAGGATGGGCAAAATTCCAGGAGTCTCAGCATCTCACGAGTCCTCCAAGTTGCTCCCCACTGGTCTCTCAAAGCTCTCTCAGGAGTTTGTACAAAATGAATAATACAAAAGAAAATCAACCTGAGGTTGCCAAAAGGTTAGACATCACACCTTATTGTTGATTCAAAGGGGAGCAACAACCAAGCATCAGAATCTACCAGGTCCTTGGACTTCTGGAAGGGGATAGGGCTGGCTGCTTCCTTCTCTGCCTAGTGTGGGAAACAGACCCTTAAAGCAAACAAAGGCAACAGAATATGAGAAGCTGAAGAATACGCAAAGTGCTGTGGGAATCTTGAGCAGAAAGTATCCAGTCCTGCCAGGGAGAGCGCAAGAGGTGTGGCTTGAGCTGGGCTTCTAAGTATAAATAAAAGTTCAGTGGGCAGGAAGGAAGGATGTGCATAATAAGCACATCCTTGCTTAGGCAGAGCATAAGCAAATGCCCAGAGGTCAAAGAGCATCAGATGAGGTTGAGGAGAGAGGAGCTGGTGGGAGGGTGGAAAGGAAAGGAGGGGGTCAGTCAAGAAGGGCCCAGGAGTCTGGTTCCTCTGCCTCTATCTACGAGGACCCACTCAGGGTACCCCTGTGCCTCCAAGAGGCTGGAAAAGAAGTGCCTGTGGTCTCAGTGGCCCCTTTAAAATGTCTGCAATCCAGATGTGGCAGGCTTCTGTTCTCGTCTTCATGCCAACAGCCAAGGCATGTCTTGCGACACACCAACGTGGAGCTGTCTAATAGTGCTGTTCATGCAGTGTATGGTGCTGCCTTTGATACTGGGGAACTTTTCCCTCTGGAGTCTGAAAAAATTAGTCCACTTCATTCCTCTCCAAGTTTCTAGCCTCATGATGGGATTGGATCTCTGTCGGGTAACAGCTTTCAGTGTGATGAATGGGCTGGTTTCTGTCTCCATGTCTGGAAGGTCCAGGTTCCCAGCTGGGGCAACTGATCCACCTGGGGAAAATGGCGTTTGACAGACATGAGGGACAGAGACTGACCCATAGCTCCCTGGGGGATTGGGATGCAGTTGGGGCCCTGACAACAAGAAAAAAAAAAAATTAACATCTTTTTGCTAAAACTAGATGCTCTTGTTTTCTCCTGGAGAAACAATATTCTCCAGACCAGGGATTTATTAAGATATCAGCAACTGACTGAGATAAATCACATTCATAGCTTTATGTTCTTTCTCACTCAGGCTTCCCCACCCCCCTTCACCCAGCCTACCTCTCTCCCCACTTAACCTGATGCACACCAGGTAGGGCAGAGAAAACTCCAGACCTCTATTCTGAAGATCAGAGTTCAAGTCTCCTGTCTGCCAAGTTTAGTACGAGGTCTTAGGCAAGACTCCCTGAGGAGACTGTTTTCCTACCTGCAAAATGGATGTGAAAGCAGCGCCCCCCCCCCCAGCGTTGATTGATATGTTATTCATCTAATTCACTGTATGCCTCCATGCCACACCCTGTGTGGTAAATTACACCAGGGTGCATCTTAGTTACCAATATTAATCCAGGGATCTGACACTCAAAATGCTTGCGAGAGAAAACCACAATCATGTTTAGGAGTAAGGGCTTTGGAGTTAAACCTGAGTCACTTATTCACTAACTGACCAGCATAATACCCTTAAACTTTCTGATGTTGGTTTTTTTCACCTGTAAAAATAAGAAAATGGGATCAATAATAGTTATTTTGACTGAGGTTTGTTTGAAGGAGGAGTTGGAATAATGCACCTAAAGTAGTTTTCAGAACTGGCTGGTACATCGTAAGCACCCAACAAATGTTAACGTGATGGTGAGCATTATTTTAAGAGCATAAGATCTAGCACAGCTGCCTAAAACCACTTTCCTTACCCGGAAGGAGATGAGAGTCTGCGAGCTGGGCGTTGAGCAGTGCGCCTTGGGTGCCACGTGGTGACATGGGTTTCTCTGTTTATCCCTTGAGGCTTCCTTTCAGCGTCTTCTTCCCCAGCAGCTGCTCTGTCAACAGTCCATATGCCGCCTCAGCTACGGAGCAGCTTTCAACGTAGAGCTGCCAACCCTGTAGGAGAACTTTGACGAGGAGTCCAGGGGCACGCGCGCACTGTCATCAATCTCTCCGCCCCCTGCTCTTCCAGCCTCCGGAACCCCTCCTGGAAATGGAAGTGGGCAGGAGAGCTGCAAGCAGCTGGGCCTGGTTGCGGGCAGGGCGTGCACGTGGCAAGGAGGCCAGCTGGAGGAACAGGAGGGGACAGATGCCATGGGGGCCCAGATTTGTTCCTGCAGGAAGAATGCGAGGAGCTAATTGTCTCATCACCCTGTTGTGATCTCTCCATGGCCCTGCCATGCCGTGTGGGAAGAACTTCCCAGTGTGTGCGTGTCAGAGTTGGTGGGTGGCCCTGGGAAGGAAGAGGAGGCTGTCCTGGGCCTGGGTTTCTTCTAAGTGTGTGCTGTAGAGCAAGTTCTAGCACTGGGCCCCCAGGCCTTGGAAACACCGCTTCAAAAAATTCAACCACGGCTCCACATCCCTTCAGCTTAGCTGACCTGCCCGCTTATTATCACCCTTGACATGAACACACACACACACACACACACACACACACACACACACACACACACACACACCCCCCTCATACCCTGTCGTCACTGGTCATTTACCCTGAGTGGTGAACTGGTTTCCAGTCCATTCTTTAACACATGAAAGTACTTGGGTCCTAGCCTACCTCTTCCCTACACTGGTTCTCACCCTTTGCTGTCCTGGCCCCCCAGCTCTGTACGCTCCTGTGTACTCAGCCTTCTGTGTCTATGCGTCAAGGTCAGCACCATCCTTCAGGGGCCAGTTCAAACTCTGCTGCTTCCTTAGGCTTTCATTATATGTGTTTCCTGCCTTGCTACCTCTAATTTCAGACTGCCTGGTATTAAAAGAAAGTTAACTGACCTTCTTGCAGCTCCACAGCTTTTACAGATTTCCACCCACACGCTCCCGTCCCTCCTTCTCTGTGACAGCCCTGTGAAGTAGGCAAGAGGGTGCGTTTCCCTCCACCTCACAATGCAATCAGATGGTAGATGCAAAGAATATTTACAACCCACTACAACATGCTGTCTGCTTTGGGGGAGCCCTTGAAACATAGGAGACTAGACCTTACTTATCTGCCAGCCCTTGCAGACATAATTCTGGAGTCCTGGCTGTTGACCACTGCTGGATCACCCTTTCCAGGCTCCTACCACGCATTAAGAGAATTCTGGCCTCATAATCTCATGTCCAAGGCACAGGTGAGTTTATCAGTAGGGATTGCATGTAAGAGAGACACAGTTACTGTGTGTTTAACCAAAGAGAAGGGGCTGATTTCTTTCTCACTTAAGTCTGTATGTCCGCCTCATTGCTACAAGACGGTGCTTCTAGTCTCACGTTCACATTCTAGGAAGAAACGGGGTTGGCGGTGGGGGGAGAAACAACAAGATGGAAGGGGTAGCACCAACATCGGGAAAGCAAAACTTTCCTGCAATACCCAACAGACTTCCTTACATTTCAGTGGCCAGAATGTGTCACATGACTATCCTCAGCCGCGTGGGAGCCTGGGAAATGTCATTGGTTAGTTGGACATATTGCCATGCCAAAGAGTTTCAGAATTCTACTAACACAGAAGGAAAGGAAATGACACACATGTGTGATTGTGATTTAAGATGTGTCTTCCTCACTAGAGGATAGGCTCCACGAGGTCAGGGAGCCTGTGTGTCTAGGCCCACAGTTGTGTTCCGAGAATCAAGTGTAGTGCCTGACACACAGTGGGTGCTCCATAAATATGTGCTAATTGGTGGAATGACTGAAAGAAATGACTGCTGAAGTCATCATTTCTAAAGCCTTTTAAGATCTAGATGGGCTCAAATGCCAAGTGCTAGGTTGACTCCTGTCAACCCTTCTATACGTGCCACATTTGCCAGAGTTCAAAGGCCTCCTCCCCTCCAGGTTCTGACAGCATCCCCCTGTGTTCTCTGTGTGTTACCTGGGAAACCTCTAATGCCCATTCTTAGATCACAGTAAATCAAATCTGCAGCAGCTCATTCTAGGTTACCTGGAATATAGGCTCCATATTTTAGTTCATAAATTAATAGCTGGTCATGAAGCATAAGATAAAGAGTACCCAACATTGGTACATATCATCTGTAATTACAAAGACAGGATCAGGTGTGTATGTGCATAACAATTGACTGGAATTCAGGTTTTTAATGCAAGTACTTATTGCTAGATACATATCATTTTGAGGAAAGTCTGGCTTTATACCTCTTAATAGAAAAGACACCTGCGTAGATAAGAAATACCATCTTCATAAAATATTGCAAATTTGATAAATGAATAGAAGGATAAAATTTAGCCAGAAGTGCTCTAAGATGAACAGGTTTCAAAATAGTTTCCAAAAATTTAATGACAAAAAGTATAGGGCATCAAATCAGATGTAGAGATCCTTTTTAAAGGATTAAGTTTTAGATGAACTGTTTTTAGGAAAGAAAAAAAAAAAAAAAAAAAACCTGCTTTAGTTTAATTAAACAGAACCTCCAGGAACTGGTTATGTGAACTCTAGAAGGCTAGGATAGCCCAGGCCAGAAGAGGTCGGGGTTTGATGGCCTCTTGGTTCTGCAGTGGACTGCAGTGTCTCCAGGAACAGGGTCGGAGCTGGGGATTCTGTGTATTCTTCACAACACCTGGCAATGTTGTTAACTTGACCCATTAACAGCACTTCGTTACAATCCACTCAGGATTTCATTGATTCCTCAGACTCAATGATTCCTTGAGATAACGGAAGTGCAGCCTTATTAGCCTTAATTTAGGAAGCTCAGTTTCTTATCTATACAATAAGAACAAAAGCAGCCATCCTGTCAGCCTTTTCAGTGCATAAGGATCACATAAGAGGAAGAATGTGAGAACACAATGTAGAAGGTAACACACTGTATCTGTGAGCAGGATTTTTAGGGTCAGTAATGATTTTCATGGGGAACGTCCTCAGTAGGATTGTTTAGTTGGGCGATTACATTCCCAGTACTGAACATGGAGCGTCCAGTAGATATCAGTGGCATGCAGGTTTATATTCATTCAGGCTCAAATAAGAAAGGACCATTGTCCACTAACAGAGGCTATGTGACGCCCAGGAGTCTGGAAATCTGAGCTCTCATTCTGCATCTGACACTCTCTTGCTCTGTGACTTTGAACTAGTTGTTTCCATCCTGTAAACCTAAGTCTGCTCATCTGAACAATGGAACTAACTGATCTCTGAGGACTCTTCCAGCTCTACTTAGTACTTCTGATGCTGCAGAATCCAGAATCCCAGCATGAGGTGGGATCGGGAATGGTTCAGATGTACATTCACCCCGAGACACTCTGAGGCTCTTTTCCACTGCCCCTGCCCTGCCTATGTCACTGTTTCTCCAGTGACTTTCTCTAGCATCTCAGCACTACTCCTCTGATTAAGAACCTTCCAGACCCCCTGGGACAGAGCTGAAATGCCACCTTTGTCTCAGGCTGTGTTGGGAAGGTTACTGCCCACAAACAGCATGACTGAGGGATGTCAAGGCGACATTCAGGACTTCATCAAAGCAGTTCCAAGAGTGTGCAGACAGGTGCTGGCTTGTTAAGAGAAATAATTTCTGTGTCTCCCTACTCAGACCACATTAGTCATTCAAGTGCAGAGGAGCAATATAAATTCCTGTCATCCTGGTTTATGTGACCACTAAGATTTATTTCAAGTGACAGGTCATTAAGGTTTCTTCTCTTTATTTTTTTTTTTTCTTGGAGTCACTGAAAACTCATATTTCTGCTGCGTGTTATGGACTGCTAACAGCTCTGTTTTTGGTCAGGGAGTTAGCAATAAATCTGAATTTAATAAACTGACAAAGCGTCGCTATCCCAGAGACAGTGTGAGCCCCTATTTCCTTGTCTCCTTTTATAAAATGCTACTGTATTGAGACATCTTCCACATAAAAGTCACATTTTCCATCTAAATATTCACCTCCCCCGATAGATGTTTTGCTGTCCCAAGGCTGACCACATAATTACAGTTTGTTAGGGTCAGAGGCCTAATAACAGTCAAGGTGGGTAGGGATCTGCCTGTCCCCAACTGTGTGACCTTGGCATGTCAGTAAATCTGAGTTTCCTCATCTATAGAACAGAAATCATAATCTTCATCCTGTCTGCTTCTTGGGGTACTGAGAAGATTAGATTCAAAGGAGGGCAGGATGGGAACCACAAAACTCTATGCAGCTGGGGAGGATTGTAACTGCTTTGTTAGTTTTAAAGTTTCAACTTGTTAGTGCTGGGAACATCTTAGTGTCTTCACTTTCCCCTAAAAAAATTGAGTTATCAGCAAACGGACATCTACCCCCAGGGACCCGATTCCCCTTTCTGGTGTTCTTTCAGCTACACCACATTGTGCCCCCAAGTCCCTCCTGCTTGCTCTAGATGCAGGGTTTAGTGGGAGCATTCTCTGAAGTTTTCTGGGAAGCCTTAACCTGCTGCAGACTGCTTGGCCACAGGGAGGCTCTAAGAACTGTCCGGCTGGGACTTGAGTCCTCACCACCCTGTTTTTGTCCACCCCCTATCCAGTCATGAGTGCCTGAAATGCAGTTCTTCCATAGAGCAGGCATTTAAGAATGACTATTTGAGTGAATTTCAAATTAATCCATGGGGGCTGATGTTCTGGCTGAACTCCAGAGAGCATTCTGGGTGGCTGGGAGGCATCTGTCCTAAAATCCTAGCATCCCTTCCAGAAGCAGAAACACTATCCTAGGAGACGAAAGTCTAACCCCTTTCTTACTGGGGCTTTCAAATATACCCTCAGAACTTGAACAACTCCACTTCCAAAATTGTGGAGCAGAAAAATAACTTTTAGAAGATAAGCATGCAAAAAAATACTCAAGTTCTCTATCAACTTCTGTCTTCAAACCATCTATAAACTGCTGCCTTTGAGCCCTCTGTAAACTCCTGTCTGGATTTGTAAATAACAACCATATGAGGATTCTCCAGTAAACACTGGAGGCAGAATTGTAGAGACATTTCCGAGAGCCTGTTTCTGCCTAGTTGAGCAAAGCTTATAAAAGTTATACTGTGTGCTCTGTCACCCTTTTGATTGTTTTATAACCTCAGCCATAAACCCAGAACAATCCTTATTTACCAGCTCTTTCCCTGCATGTTTCTGTAGTCTCCAACCAAAATTTGATGCAAATGGTAGAACAATTAATTGTACTGGATACAATTAGAAAGTTCTAAAAATAGAGCTGTCTTTAAAAATAGAATAGGCTGCCCTGAGCAACAGTGAGTCTCCCAACACTGGAGGTATGCAAGCAGAGACTAAAAGAGTATCTTCTGAATGATCTGAAAAGGAATTCTTGAAATCAGGTGGGGAATTGGGTTAGACAACCTTCAAGTCCCTCCAAATCTGAAATTCCAGGAATCGAAGACGTCCATTCACTCAAAGCTCTTCTGAAGGCCTTAGTCTGTGCCAGACTGTGTCCTGGGGAGAGATGAAGTAAACCCAGCCCCTGGGAACTCTGGGTGACATCCCAGATTTATAAGAAGACAGCCAAGCCAGCAACTAACTCAAGTGCAAGGCAAGATGATGCCACGTGTTAAAGGGAGGTGACCAACAGCCGGCAGAGGTGGCTGAGATGAAGAACCACCTGGGATTGGAGAAAGTTCCGCATAGCCTGCTTCCCTGGGCTGGAGGGCTCTGGCTGTGGGGAAACTGTCCACATATAATAATCTATTTTATTGAGCACTTATTTGGTGCTGGGCACTTAACAAGATGTCAGTTAATCTGTATAACAGTCCAATGAAGTAGGCACTATAATTTTCCCCCATTTTATGTATGAGGATATGAAGAGTAGAGAGGTTAAGTGATGTGCCCAAGGTCACACATCCTAGGAAGAGGCCAGGCCCCGACATTAAGCCAGGTGTCTGCTTCCAGACGTTGCTCTTAATGCTGTTCTGTTCCCTGGACTAGTTCCCGTCATTCTCCGGGGTTCAGTGTCCCTATAAGAACAATGAAGCGTTTGCACTAGGCCCTGTGTCATGCCCAGTATCCTGGAAACACCAGGAATGACCTACATCCCCCTTCCAGGATGGGACTCGGAGGGAAGGAGGGCTTCCTTGGCCAGGTCAATGCTGCATCCAGTCTCTTAGGTAAGAACTCCTGGGCCTTGAGCCCCATGGTAGCTCAGAGAGGCTCCTCACACATGGCTTCAGCTTCCTAAAACTGCCCATGAATCCAGAACAGAGAAGAGAGCCTTGCTCCATGAGAGTCAGATACCACCAGGAATTGTCCATAAATTCCTCTGACTTCCAACTGGAATCAGGTCCGGTTTCCCAGAGGCAGGTCACAACAGGAATGATAGCTTCACAAGCCCTGGGAGGGAGTGCCAAGCTGAGAGTACCTGGCACCTGTGGGGAAGAGGTTCCCACTAATGCAGGCAGGCACGGAGCCAGGTGAGGAGCCGTAGGTGAGCTATGAGGCCACCGGGCAGCCCATGGCCCTGGGTCAGTGACTGAGCTGCAGCCTCAAAGGGAACAGAGGTTTATCAAGTCAGTTTAGCTGAGCTGGAACTGTGTTTCCTAGAATTCACTCCTCTGTGTAGTTCCTGGTCAGCTTTGGTCACAGGAACATTTTCCCTGTGATTTGGAAAGTGGAAAGGAAGTAGCAGCCACATTCTTTCGTATGCTTAGAAGGGCAGGGCACAAGGCCTCGCCCACCTTGTCGCTGTCCTGCGGGCTCACCTGGGTGGCATGGGACAGCATCCAGACCCACAGTACAACCCTCCACACCTGCTAGTCCTGCCCATTTTAATTCCTGATTCCCTGGGCCAGTTGCGGGTCGTGCTCCACAGGGAAAAGCAAAACTTTTCCTGTAAGTCTTCCCTGTCATCAAAGTCGGAGTCTTGAAGGAAGTGAGACACCAAGTGGATTCCAGCCCATTCCTGCAGGTTCCAATTTGTCCTTGATTCCCTACTTCCTTCCCGTCATTCCTTCCCAACTGTCTGCTCTGCTGACTTGAGGCTCCAGCACCAGACACAGAAGTGACAGCCTCCCTTAGACTGACCAGTTCCCATGATTATGTAAGGTCAAATCCCTATAATTAATCCCTTATTGCATACATTTTGCTAGTGGCTCTGCTTCTCTGACTGAACCCCAAATGATATGCAGGGGGACAGGTAAGAGGAAAACAAGGCTGGGCCCTGGAGGGACTGAGGGAGGGATGGGCTTGACGCCAGGGTCAGAGCAGAAGTCAGGTTCCCAGAAGCAGGGCAGGGTTAAGCCCCTGAGCTCCTGAAGGTGGGCTAACTGGCTACCTCGTCGAAATAGAGATCTCAGGACTTGAAGAAAACTGAGCCCATCAAGGGACAAGTGGCTTCAGTTGTGGGGAGGGCTGGACAAGCTGGGGTCACAGCAGGTCCTTGCATGGCTTAGATACGGCCCTATAACTGCTATAGAGACACACGCACGTGCTCGTGCATAAATACGCAGCATGTATAGTCTTCTCTAGCCAAGCAGTACTTTCAGAGCTTTCTTTTATTCCTCTCTCCCTTTTCCTTCCAGTCAATGCTGGAAACTTTCATGACATTTTTAAGCCCTAAAATATAATATATATTAAGACTGAGATTCTAGCGAGGCAGCCTCTGGATAAAAGACTCTCACTCCCTTTCCCTCTCGCTCCCTTTCTGGAGGAAGGCAACAGCAGGGCAGTGAGGCGGGAGGAGACCGGACAGGGCACCCGAGGCCACCAGCTCACACGTAGAGGATGGCTTGTGCACCTGGAGGGGCCCGGCGTGTGCGGTCCTGGGAGGGCCAGCCGATCCTCCTGGCCTTAGAGGACCCGCAGGGGAGCAGGAAGCAGGACGACTACCCCTGGTCCCTGAGGCGGAGGGACCGCTCCGTGGCCCTGGGGAGAGGTTTGCTCAGGATAAGCCACAAAGCCTGGCCACTGTGCTCCCCACTGCTTAATGAGACCAGGACCGCCGAGGCCTTGCCAGCACGAGAGAGAGTCCAGTGATTTTACCCAACAGCTGATCCAGCGAAATCATGAACAGGCTAAAGAAAAAAGAGTGACTATTTTAACCAGCATTCAGTAACCAGAACAAAGTAGACAAAGCAGAGCATGAAGAGCAGGGGCCCCACTGGAGCAAAATCAAGTGTGACAAACAGCTGTAAGAAGAACTCTTAAGGAGATCCAATTAGAGAATAAAAAAAAGACTGGCTGGGTCTAAAAGTATAGCTTTCTCATTGAAACTTTTAATACCTAAACTGAAAGAAAAGATCGTTTTTCTGAAAACAAATTTAGTAGCCTGTACAAGAAGTATCTCACAACAGAGCAACAAATTCAAAAAGATGAAAACCAGGAAGGGAAAAGATATAAGACTCTTGGAGGACAGATACAGGAGACCTAACTGGCAAGTAAGGCAAGTTCCAGAAGGAGAGAAAGATGTTTTGTTTTGTTTTTTTGCGGTATGCGGGCCTCTCACTGTTGTGGCCTCTCCCGTTGCGGAGCACAGGCTCCGGACGCGCAGGCTCAGCGGCCATGGCTCACGGGCTTAGTTGCTCCGCGGCATGTGGGATCTTCCCGGACCGGGGCACGAACCCGTGTCTCCTGCATCGGCAGGCAGATTCTCAACCACTGCGCCACCAGGGAAGCCCGAAAGGTGTTTTTATCTAAAGAAAGATAAATTTCAAAATTAAAAGAGGTTTTCATGTCCCAGACACAATTTTTTCCAGTTTTATTAAAGTATACTTGACAAAAATTATATATATATATATATATATATATATATCTAAGGTGTACAGTGTGATGTTTTGATTTACATATACATTGTGGAATGACTGCCAAAATCAACCTAATGTATCCATCACCTCACATAGTTACAATTCTTTTGTAGTGAGAATACTTAAGATCTATGCTCTTAGCAAAGTTCAGTGATACTATACTGTTATTATCTGTAGTTACCCTGCTGTATAGTAGATCTCTAGAACGTATTCATCCTGCATAACTGAAATTGTGTACCCTTTGACTAACATCTTCCCATTTAGACTTCCCATTTTCGACTTTGACATAGCTTGGTTTAAAAAAACCTGAGTTTCAGTTTCTCCACTGTTAACTACTGTCTTTTCCCTTGCAACTGACAGAAAGGAGAAATTAGATAAAAAAGGAAGGAGAACTAAAACCAGACTAGAATCAGATTTTTCAATCACAAATAACGAGCTAGAAGAGTAACACCTACGTGGTAAATAAAGGTATTTGAAGCTGTGCAAGAATTCTGAGGGTGTCACCTGTCTGAGGAACATACTTAAGAAATGGTACTAACCAAATGGCAGCTCCAGGAGAAAGCTAAAAAATAGAGGGAAAATGGTGGTGAGCAGCACTGGTACCCATGCTTGTTCATGGCTGCTACCGATTCTGCTAGGTTGTTAAATATTTTTAATACAACCTGTATATATGTATGAATGTATGTATAGGTAAATAAATAGCATGAGTGAAGGTTTTTATCGAAAGTTTTAAGTGAAGAATTTTAGAACAGGTAAAGCTAAACCTAATAATAGCCTTGACTAAATGTTTAAAAATCACTTGAGCAAAACCTAGAAATGAAAAATAAAGAGAAAGTTGCGAGTAAAGAAGCAAAACCTTTCTAAATATTTCCTTTCATTTTTCTATTAAGAGAGAAGCATAGGTAAATAAAGCAATTTGGTGGAAGCAAGTTGATAATTAATATCATAGTCAGATATAAGGGATAATATATGAAATGATGATTCTTGGGATGAAAAAAGTAACCACTTGCAGAATTGAAAAGCAGAGAAATGCTTCCAAATTAGCAAAAAGGAAAAAGGGAATGAGTAAAAACTTGCTCCAGCAAGTTAATTAATTAACTGGTTAAAGAAAAACAGAAAGCAGTAGCAAAGTAAAACACATAGAAAACATAAGATTACATGGAAGGGTGTTTCTTATTACCCTAAATGTAAATAGGCTGAATTCCTCCATTAAAGTACAGTTAAAAAACAAGAAACACACTTAAAGAGATAGGGAAAGAGTTAAAATAAAGGGAAACCAGGCAAACTCAAACAAAATGAAAGCAAAAGTAGCAATATTGTATCACAAAAGTACATTTAAAGTCAAAACATTAAACAGGGTAAAGTAATGAAACTTTCTGCCCTCCAAAATATTGCAGCTAAATATAAGGCAAAAACTAACAGAAATACAAGGAGAATTTGATGTTTAAAATGTAACTTTGGTGGGAGATTTTAATATGCCATTTTCAGAAATTGATATACTGGGAGTAAGTGAAACAAAATACAACAATAAAAGACCTAGCAAACTTGACTACAACCAACAATATACATCAGCAATTCAAATTATGCTGTAGATAGAAAACTCATACTTCTACAAATAGAAACAACACATTATCTCTTGAACACTGAAGTAGTTCTAAAAATCAACCATGTAGTTGACCAAAAAGAAAACCTTAATAAAATTCTAAAAGTAGAAATTTTATAAGTCACACTCTGACTGCACACCAATATAAAGATAATGAAAATTTCTTAACTACTTGGACATTGTAAAATGTCCTTCTAAACAATGACTGCATCAAAGTAAGTATGAATTATCTGGAAAGTAGTAAAAAAATTACAGTATCTCACAATAAAACGTGTAAGACTCAGTTGAAGCTATATCCTGATGAAAATATATAGCCTTAAATAATCTTTAAAAACCTTTTCTGAAATAATTTTAAACTTTAAAAAGTTTCACAAAGAGGAAAAAGAACATCCATAAACCCTTTATCCAGGTTCATCTATCATCACCATTTTTAATTTCTCATTCTGTCTCTCTCTCACACACACGCCTGCACACACACAATTTTTTTTCTGGCACTCTTCACAGTAAGTTGCATACATCAGGGATATTTTCCCTAAATGACCAATAAGAAATGATGCTTAACCTCAAAAATAGTCAAGAAAATGCAAAACAAAGCAATAACACTATGCTATTTTCTCACTGGTAAAACTGGAAAACATTTTAAATTAAAATGCCAACTTCTGGTGAAAATATGGGGAAATGGTCACATTTATACATTGATGGTGAGAATATGAATTACCACATCCCTCTCAGAAAATGATCTGCCAATATTTACTCATATTTAAAACATATCTGTATACTGACCCAGCAGAAAGTTTTCCTAAAGAAACACATAGTATATACAAGGACGTTTTGTGCAGCATTATTTGTAGTGGGGGAAAACTAAAAATAGGCAGTCATTAAAAAGAATGAATGACTTCTGTATCCATTGACCTGAAGGGTTGACCAAGAGGTATTATTAAATTTAAAAAAAAAAGAATTTATAGAGAGATGTCTTTAATAAGGATCCAGTTTTATAAAAAGGAAACAAAAATTCCTATATATGGATATATGTCTTTGCACAGGGTTATATGAGAATAGAGAAATGTATGAAAGGATATATACCAGGTCATTTCCATTGGCTGCCTTAGGGAGGAGAGGGAATTCAGAAGATGCCATGAGAGAAGAGAGGAGATGGGGAAGAAAAAAAAGTCTGTAGCAAAATAAAGTCTGCCAATGTAATGATGTTGAATATACCTCTATGATTTTGTGTGTATTTGTGTTTATATGTTTTGCTCATTTAGTAGATTAAGCTTATCAGAGATTTGTTTATGTTAGAAAAATCCGTTCTTAGATTTTGTTTCCTAATTCATTAATATCTACTTTTAACTTCATTATTTACCTCCTGCTATTATATTTAGTTTAATATTTTCTGTATCATTTTAAGAAGGTGTAAAATTGCAATTTTCTCCATATCTGAAAATATTTATTTTTACAGCTATACCTATTAAGAATATTTTATTTATTATTATTTCAATTAGAAATAGCACTGGAAGGAACATCTTTGAGTAATTATTTCAGAGGACATATGTATGGTATACTTTCTGAGACCTGTTATACAACTTAATATTTCCAGTTTCTTCATGCATGAACATCTTGATGGAGTTTAATTCTTGGGTCACAGTATTTTTCTTTCAAGCACTACATGTATTAGCTCATTGTCATCTAGGAAAGTGTTTCCCAAGTATTTTTGAAGGAACACTGGTTTTACATAATGTTTCTGAGCAAAAGAGTCTGACAGTCAAAAATATTTGGGAAGTGTTTCATGTGTGGTACCATGAAACATGTTCTAGTTCAAATTCTAGTATTCGAACATTTGGCATGAATGCAAAAAAATCTGAGAACCGCTGACCTGGGACTTATATCTGGGAAATCCTCACCTTTTGGAGTGCATCACACTTCCCGTCACCAGTCTCCTTTCATCTGTAACTGTGTCATTGTCAGACTGTAATTAGATGAAGGGAAGGAGATTCTGAGGTCTGCCCTGGATGCCTTCTTTTCTTTTCTTTTTTAAAAAATTTTTAAATTTATTTATTTATTTTTGGCTGCGTTGGGTCTTTGTTGCTGCGCGCAGGCTTTCTCTAGTTGCAGCGAGCAGGGCTACTCTTCACTGTGGTGCGTGGGCTTCTCATTGCGGTGGCTTCTCTTGTTGCAGAGCACGGGCTCTAAGCACGCGGGCTTCAGTAGTTGTGGCTCACGGGCTCTAGAGTGCAGGCTCAGTAGTTGAGGCAAACGGGCTTAGTTGCTCCACGGCATGTGGGATCTTCCTGGACCAGGGATGAAACTTGTGTCCTCTGCATTGGCAGGCGGATTCTTAACCACTGCGCCACCAGGGAAGCCCTGGTGGACTTCTTCTGGAAATTTCATTTTTCAGTCTGAGAGGTTCTACCCTGAGGAATAGTGTATACCTCAGAAACCACTGCAGTGTCTTTAGGAGAAATGACACTATAAATGCCTGGAGTATAACACAATGAATGATAATTTGGTTTATATAACTCAATTTTCAATTCCAGTGTATTTAAAGTTCCAAATATATCTCAAGTAAATATGCCAAACTCTACTAAAAGTCTGATCACTTTGTTTTTTTATTTTCTTTTTGCGGTACACGGGCCTCTCACTGCCATGGCCTCTCCCGCTGCGGAGCACAGACTCCGGACGCGCAGGCCCAGCGGCCACGGCTCTCGGGCCCAGCTGCTCCGCAGCACGTGGGATCCTCCCGGACCGGGGCACGAACCCACGCCCCCTGCATCGGCAGGCGGGCTCCCAACCACTGTGCCACCAGGGAAGCCGCTGATCACTTTTTAAATTGACACAGTTGGTCTTTTCTCTGGCATTTCAAAAAATAGGGCAAATGACAGTCAATGATGAACCTCACGTAAAACAGGAGAACTTTGTTATCCATATTTAATTTTTTGCAAAGCAAAGCAAATAACTTGATGCTTCTACCCAATTTTGTTAATAAAAAGTTACTATCTTGATAGCAAGATTAAAATCCTTTCATAAATTGTTTATCAATACAGTCAACATATATCCTAAAAGCAAATGAAAATTTTTAAGTTTCTTCCATTAAAAAAAAGTCTAATTTCAGACCCAGCATTGCTGGTTCACCATCAGGACACACTAAAAAATTGTTTCCCAATTTAGTTCATTAACTTCGAATAATTTTGACACAGCTTGAAAGACATCATCAACTTCAATGATGGTCTCCAAGGCTTTAATTTTAAAAGAAGCACATCTTATTCAAATGTATCTCTAACCATGCATTAGGAAATATACTGAATTCCTGTCCTCTGTGGATTCATCACAACTAAAAGCAAAATAATTTATGATCAGCTCTTTTGAAGAGCTTGAAGTTTGATATCTTCAACAATACATCTGTTTGATTCTTGACTATAGAACAGAATAGAAAAAATATCCCAGTATTTTATCTATGAATAATTCTTGGCAGTATCCCAAATGCAAAATTGAGGAGAGTGTCTTCATTAGAGGAATAGTTTTTTAAGTTATTCTTTGTGATTAAATGAGCTACTTCATACAACAATTTCACTTTTGTGCATTCCTAATGCAATATTATATGTTACAGGGAAATCCAGTTTGTAGAAAAATCCACTGCCTTTTTAATTATGTCAGTATGATTTTACTTGAGTGTTATTCAATTTGAGAGACTCTCAAGGCATACCTGCTCTTCATTTTTAAACTACCGATGCTAAGGAAGCTGGACTTCTCTTTTTCAATATATAAGAATCCATATGTATTAGTTATCTATTGCTGCATAACAAAACAAAAAAACCAATTCTAATTCTCTTGCACTTGTACATCTTTTGGTCTTTTTGTTTATTGGCCTTAAGGACTTTTCTTTATGTTTAAAGTTTAGTAGTTACACTAGAATATGTCATAGACTTGATCCTTATGAGTAAATTTTCCCAGGTACCTAGTGGACCCTTTCAATATGTAGATCCTGATCTTCTTTCATTTCCAGAAAGTCTCCTTGAATTATCTTCTTCAGTAACTCCAATTATATATATTGTTTTTTCTTTGCCTTCCAGTCTACTATTTCAACTGCTTTCTCCCTAACCCTTTTTTCTTCTTTATCTTCTTTTCATTCTCTTATATGTTTTCCTGCCGTTCTTCAATTTCTCTAATTAAAATTTCATTTTAGTCTATTCTTTCTTGGGCACCTTGTAAAAGGGCACTTAATCTTTTTTTTCCAATTTCTTTTTTTTAATTGAAGTATAGCTGATGTACAGTATTATACAAGTTACAGGTGTACAATATAGTGATTCACAATTTTTGAAAGTTACATTCCATTTGTAGCTACTATAGAATATTGGCTATATTCCCTGCATTGTACAATATATCCATGTAGTTTATTTTATACATAGTAGTTTGTACCTCTTAATCCCCTCCCCCTGTGTTGCCCTCCCCACTACTCTCTCCACACTGGTAACCACTAGTTTGTTCTCTATAACTGTGAGTCTGTTTCTTGTTTTGTTATATTCACTAGTTTGTTGTATTTTTAAGATTCCACATGCAAGTGATATCATACAGTATTTGTCTTTCTCTGTCTGACTTATTTCACTTAACATAATGTCCTCCAAGTCCATCCATGTTATTACAAATGGCAAAATTTCCTTTTGTTTGTGTCTGAGTAGTATTCCATTATAGTAGTATAGTAGTATTCCAATATATATATTCCACAACTTCTTTATCCATTCATCTGTTGATAATCACAGGTTGCTTTCATATCTTGGCTCCAAGTTCTCGAGGGGAATTTATTTTTATCATCCCATATTTTCTATTCAGTGCATCTATAAAGGCATAATTAATCATTCTTGTAAATTCCTGGCAACTGATATGTATTTCTGTTGGATGTGACAGTAGATCAAGCTAGATATTTAATTGAAGACCTTTCCAGGCATGACTTGACCTAGTGAGTTATTTGACCTAATGAGTTATTTCTATAGTAAATTTCTTTTTTTTTTTTAACAACTTTATTGGAGTATAATTGCTGTACAGTGGTGTGTTAGTTTCTTCTGTATAACAAAGTGAATCAGCTATACATATACATAGATCCCCATTTTTCCTCCCTCTTGCATCTCCCTCCAACCCTCCCTATCCCACCCCTTTAGGTGGACACAAACCACTGAGCTGATCTCTCTGTGCCATGCGGCTGCTTCCCACTTGCAATCTATTTTACATTTGGTAGTGTATACATGTCCATGCAACTCTCTCACTTCATCCCAGCTTACCCTTCCCCCTCCCCACGTCCTCAAGTCTATTCTCTACATCTGCGTCCGTCTTTATTCCTGTCCTGCCCCTAGGTTCTTCAGAACCATTTTTTGTTTTAGATTCCATATATACGTGTTAGCAAATGGTATTTGTTTTTCTCTTTCTGACTTATTCACTCTGTATGACAGTCTCTAGGTCCATCCACCTCACTACAAATAACTCAATTTCGTTTCCTTTTATGGCTGAGTAGTATTCCATTGTATATATGTGCCACATCTGATGGACACTTAGGTTGTTTCCATGTCCTGGCTGCTGTAAATAGTGCTGCAATGAACATTGTGGTACATGATGCTTTTGGAATTATGGTTTTCTCAGGATATATGCCCAGTAGTGGGATTGCTGGGTCATATGGTAGTTCTATTTTTAGTTTTTTAAGGAACCTCCATACTGTTCTCCATAGTGGCTGTATCAACTTACATTCCCACCAACAGTGCAAGAGGGTTCCCTTTTCTCCACACCCTCTCCAGCATTCATTGTTTCTAGATTTTTTGATGATGGCCATTCTGACCAGTGTGAGGTGATACCTCATTGTAGTTTTTATTTGCATTTCTCTAATGATTAGTGCTGTTGAACATCCTTTCATGTGTTTGTTGGCAATCTGTGTATCTTCTTTGGAGAAATGTCTATTTAGGGCTTCTGCCCATTTTTGGATTGAATTGTTTGTTTTTTTGATATTGAGCTGCATGAGCTGCTTGTATATTTTGGAGATTAACCCTTGGTCGGTTGCTTCATTTGCATATATTTTCTCCCATTCTGAGGGTTGTCTTTTCCTCGTGTGTATGGTTTCCTCTGCTGTGCAAAATCTTTTACGTTTCATTAGGTCCCATTTGTTTATTTTTGTTTTTATTTCCATTTCTCTAGAAGATGGGTCTAAAAGGATCTTTCTGTGATTTATGTCATAGAGTGTTCTGCCTATGTTTTCCTCTAAGAGTTTGATAGTGTCTGGCCTTACATTTAGGTGTTTAATCTATTTTGAGTTTATTTTTGTGTATGGTGTTAGGGAGTGTTCTAATTTTATTCTTTTACATGTAGCTGTCCAGTTTTTCCAGCACCACTTATTGAAGAGGCTTTCTTTCCTCCATTGTATAGTCTTGCCTCCTTTATCAAAGACAAGGTGACTGTATGTGTGTGGGTTTATCTCTAGGCTTTCTATCCTGTTCCATTGATCTATATTTCTGTTTTTGTGCCAGTACCATACTGTCTTGATTACTGTGGCTTTGTAATATAGTCTGAAGTCAGGGAGCCTGATTCCTCCAGCTCCGTTTTTCTTTCTCAAGATTGCTTTAGCTATTCTGCTTTGGTCTTTTGTGTTTCCATACAAATTGTGAAATTTCTTGTTCTAGTTCTGTGAAAAATGTCATTGGTAGTTTGGTAGGGATTGCATTGAATCTGTAGATTGCTTTGGGTAGTATAGTCATTTTCACAATGTTGATTCCTCCAATCCAAGAACATGGTATATCTCTCCATCTGTTTGTATCATCTTTAATTTCTTTCATCAGTGTCTTGTAGTTTTCTGCATACAGGTCTTTTGTCTCCTTAGGTCGGTTTATTCCTAGGTATTTTATTCTTTTTGTTGCAGTGATAAATGAGAGTGTTTCCTTAATTTGTCTTTCAGATTTTTCATCCTTAATGTGTAGGAATACAAGAGATTTCTGTGCATTAATTTTGTATCCTGCTACTTTACCAAATTCATTGATTAGCTCTAGTAGTTTTCTGGTAGCATCTTTAGGATTCTCTATGTATAGTATCATGTCATCTGCAAACAGTGACAGTTTTATGTCTTCTTTTCCAGTTTGGATTCCCTTTATTTCTTTTTTCTTCTCTGATTGCTGTGGCTAAAACTTCCAAAACTATGTTGAATAATATTGGTGAGAGTGGGCAACTTTGTCTTGTTCCTGATCTTAGTGGAAATGGGTTCAGTTTTTCACCACTGAGAATGATGCTGGCTGTGTGTTTGTCATATATAGCCTTTATTATGTTGAGGTAAGATCCCTCTATGCAGGACACTTAATCTTGATTTCTGATATGATTTTGTCTTTGTTTACATTTCTTTTCTGTTTTCAACCAACTCTCTTTAATTCCTAGTTCAAGGGTGCCCTTTTTATGTCCATGTGTCAGTGCAAAATATCTTTAAAAGGTGGCTTTTATTTTTTGTGGTTGAGGAAGGAATTGCTTGTCCTTCAGTTTTTTGGTTCTCTCTTATTTGCAAGACTCTAAAATGTTCCCTTTGCTTCTTTTCCCCATCACCACCACATCAGTAAAAACCATCTCTCCTGGCCTTTTCACATTCTCTTCCCTCAGAAGCAGTGCCTTTTGAAAACTGCTACCTCAAATAACATATGATTTTATATTCCTTCCTTATAGCAGGTACTGTGGTACACCAGGACTCTTTTTCAGAATTTTCCCAACTCAGAGTAGACTTTGTCTTTCTAGGAGTGATTTTAGATCAAGCCTGGGCCTGTCACTGTCTATCCTCTTCATTCTTCCATGTAGCCTTTCCCCTACCACCCTTGGTCTTCATGAATGCTAGTGGGCAAAGCATGAAAAATAACTTCCTGCCATTTGGAGTTTTTTATCTACTTGGGGGTAAATCTGAAATTTGTGCATTCTCTTTCTTCTGGTTATGCTGAAGACATGGATTTTGCAGTTGTATTTATCCTTCTTGTTTTTCTCTATTGTTTTTGAGAGATTCAGGTTTTTGTGGCCATCATCTCAGCTACCCCTAGGGTTAATTTAAAAAGATTTCTTATATATTTTATATGACTTTATAAACCATAAAGATCTCATTGAGCTTTACTTCTTGTAGTTTTCACTAAGAATATGTTAGCTATTTTTTGTTTTCCAGACATAAAATTATATGATAATATTGAATATGTTCTCAAGCTACATGCCCCTCAGCCTGTATATTCTAATATTATCCTCCTCCATGAGACATGCTTCACTCTCCCCACTCCTTATTTTCTGAGAACCGCTATTCCAGCTATTATACTTAAATCTGTATAATGCAGAATCTGTAGGTGATATGTTACAGGGCCCCTGGAGTAACCAACAGGGAAACTCCTCAGAATGACATGCCCTAGAACAAAAGGATTTCATAAACCTTCCTGATTTTCGGCTGGAAAAATAATAACACTCTATGAATGTAGGGAAAATGATGCATCAGATCAAATCCACACCCACTCTTCCCATACTCTTCCCAGCACCTGAGGGTATCAACATCAGGACATGACTATTTACATATTGCTATGAGAGAAATAAAAGCAGAGGTAATTTTAATAATTGAAAGTGGTAAGAAAATAATGAATATTTCACTTTGGATATATGTATGGAATAAGTAAAAAAATGCCATGTGTATCTTTCATTGTTATATACTATAACTTTACCTCAGTGTATACACATTAATAACTGGTAGAAAGTCATTTTAGACTTAGCAACAAATAGATTCATGAGCAGCTGTACAAAATCCAAATTTTTTGTTGATGGAGGAGCTTCTGGATCCAGTTTAGTTTGTGAGAATTTTCTCCATTTTTCAACCATCTACCTCTATACCTTTTCTGATGATCTCTTATCATGAAAGGTTTTTTTTTTTTCAAACACTACATAAGAGATCAAAAGGATTTTTGGAACATTGGGCTACAGGTTAAGCCTACAGACTATCAGGCAAAGTCCTATTATACAGCTGTTTCAGACCCACTTCATTTGGCTTGTAATTGCTCTCTCCCCAGAACCAAATATTATGAATCATACCTTTGACTCCTCTTCAACCAGACCTAGCAATTAGCTATTGGAATCGACAACTCTGCAAATTAAAATCCCACTGACAAACACTGAGGTTTTGTTGGTGGTGGTTGCTTTGGTTTTGTTTTGGTTTCTCTTTGCCTCTGAAATTAAAAATCATGGTTATGGAACTGGACTTATGATCCTCAGGTATGAGGGTAGAAATAAGGCATCCACTGGGACATTGTTACTCTGTCTCCAGTCTCCTTGTTTGTATTTTAAACAAATAGCTCTTGTCTTTTGACACCCTAGCCCAGAGCAGCACTGAAGCATCCTTCCTACATGACAGGTATAATTTATCATCTGCCAGGGTCTGGTGCAAATTATTACTCACCAGCCCTAAATGAGACAGAGCAGACTGTTGAGGGAGGGGCAGCAGGGAATAATGAGAAAATAAAGCATTGGAAGGCAGGAGGCTGGATCATAGCCTCAGCTGTACCTCTGGCTCATTGTTTAACCTGGGGCAAGTCCCTGCCCTGCTCTTGAGCCTCAGATTTCCCATCTGAACTGCATGCTGTCTGGAGAGACTAGCAGCTTAGAAGAACGCAGCCCTCTTCTAAAAGAGACTTTGGTTAGAAATTGGCCTCATGGCCAAGAGCTCTGTAGGTCTTGTGGAGTAGTGCCTACACAAGCAGGAGAAAGGAGTGGCCCAAGAGAATGGAGGCCTGACCCCTCACCCGACAGCTTAGACAGGTGAGAGAGGATGAGAGAACACTCTCTATCACCTAGTTATCTAGCCCCTGCCGTATCATTCACACCAAGGGGCCAACCAGACTCTCTTTGTATACCACCACCAATGATGAGTTCACTTCCTGTCAAAGTAGCCCCTTTCCTTTTGCATTTTTAACGCAGTAGAGATGGAGAGAAGTGGGTACTTTCAAGAGATATTCACAGAATAAAAGTAACAGGAGGGAAGTGTCAGAGATGAAGCCTAGTTTTCTGACTTGTGAAAGCACATGGACGGGCAGTGCATTCACTTAGAGAGGAACAGATTAAGGATACGTAGAAGAAGATCATGAATTCAGTCCTGGACATGTGACTTTGAGAAGCCATTGAGACATCCAAGCAAAGGCAAGTGACCAGTCGGATATTCAGATCCAGAGCCCAAAGGAGACATCCAGACTCAAGACAAATAAATTAGAGTTGTTTTCCTAAAGACCGATAGAGGTAGTCATTGAGGAAGACAGTATGGAATGAAAAGGAGAAAAGGGGCCTTAGATAAGAACTTGAGGAATACCAGTGTTGAAAGTGTGGATGCATGGGGAATTGATGGGCAACCAGAGAGGTGAGGGGAGAACCAGGAAGGTGGCACTTTAGAAATCACTAGAGGAGAGTTTCAAGAAAGACCAAGTTGTCAATAGTGTCAAGAACTGCTGAGAAGTCAAGTAAAATAAAGATTAAAAACAGCCATTGAAAACAATGAAGTCGTGATGCTTGATGACTCTATTAAGAACTATTTTGGTAGGCTTATGGGACCAGAAGTTAGGGTAGAGGGTTGAGGACTGAGTGGGAGGTGAGGAAATGAGGCAGCAGTATAGATAATTCTGCAAAGGCATTTAGCTGTGAAAGGAGAGGAGAGAGATGGGCAGTACTGGGGTGGGATGTAGAGCATTAGATGCTTTCTTAAATGGGAAAGGATTTATCATGGTTCCATGTCAATGGGATGATCCATTTGAAATAGAATGATTGACTGCATGGGAGAGAAAAGGTTACTGATAGTTCCTTAGAAGACAGGAGGGGATGGGATCCAAAGAACAGAGGGAGGGGTTGCTTCATCAGTGTTTCAAAATTCTTACAGCTGGGTTTTGACCAGGGCTGTAAAGTAAATACTGGTCTTTGGTTTTACTTTGTTTGTAGTACTAGGTCAATTTTTTTAATTACAATTTTACATGTGTATTGTCCTCTTTTTGCTCTCTTCAAATCTCAAAAGTATTCAATTCCTATGAAGCATGTTTAAAATGAAATAAATATCTGCAAAAGTTATGATATCTAAAGAAATGTTATATTTATTCAGAGAAATGAATTCAAATATCTTAGAGAAAATTCACAAAACTGTATTTTAGTATATACTTTGTGAGAATATTCTCCAATCTCATCTTCTAATTGACTGAAGGAAATCTAAATGAAAAATAAGACATCAATAATTTGTGTGATTATCACTTAGCCATCTTTTTCTTCAAAGAAGAACCATTGGGCCAACAGTGACCCAGACTGCTCCGATCCCTGGTCAACACCCATGTGGCTACCCCAACCGTCTGACTCCCTGCAAAACCCCTGACTAGTAGTCTTTTACCCCTCGTACACTGGCAGTTTATGGGACCTCATATAGATTCAGAGCCATCCTCATCTCAACTCAAAAGAGAAAAAGTCTCTCCATAGAAATCATCACTCAGAAGAATTACTTACCTTTCAAGGTCAAGCACCATGAAGTCATTGAGGACCTCTTTCTTTCCTACTGGGGACTGTGACACATTTCTTCACAGCCCATTCATTTAGAAATTCCTTCTCTATTCATATTTCCTGAGACCCTTCATGCAACTCATAGAGAAAAAAGCCACAGGGGCAAGTGGATAATGCAGATGAACACAGCCCTTCACCAGTAAGTCTTAGATTCATAGATTCTAAGAAGATTCTAAGAAACCATGGGTTAGTGGGGATCATCTAGTCCAGTCTCTCACCTGTGGGGGTTCCCTTTTCAGCTTCTCTAACAATGGCACTGTGGCCTCCATTTGAACCCCTCAAGTGACAGGGGATTCTACCTCATGAAGGTGATACAAGAGAGAATAGAACTAACACAACATTGTAAAGCAACTATACTCCAATAAAAATTTTAAAAACAAAAAATAAGAAAATAAAAGACCTATATCAAGTAAAAGAGAGAGAGAGAGAGAGATAGGACACTCTCTTTGAGTTTCTAAAGGGTTCTCCTTAGGAAGAGGGGCCTGACCTCCAGGAACCTAGGATAGAACCTCAAAAAAAGCAGATTTCAACTTCATACGACGCAGAAGACCTTGAGAGAAAGACCTGTCCACACTGAGTTCATGGTCTCATCCTCAGTTGTTCTCTCTCCTTCCTTCTGATACAGAGGGTCCTCCTGCCTAACCACTTACAATCCACTATTTTTGTTCGGAAACACTTCCTGGTATGGAGCCACAAGTCTTCAGGGAGCTTCTTCTAGTTTGTCCTTTTTTATGCTCATGGAGAAATAGTGGCCAACCCCTTTTTTTTTTTTTTTTTTTGCGGTACGCGGGCCTGTCACTGGCCATGGCTCACGGGCCCAGCCATTCCGCGGCGTGGGGGATCTTCCCGGACCGGGGCACGAACCCGTGTCCCCTGCATCGGCAGGCGGATTCTCAACCACTGCCCCACCAGGGAAGCCCATCCCATTCTTTTAATAAGAAGAAACCTTCAGAATTTGCTAATGGGGTCATGTCTTACTTTAAACCAGATTAACAAGAAAAGGGAGTCCCACATCCACCCAGCAGACTAAAGAGAGAAAGAATCCTTAGGCAAGAGCCCTCCCCTGACAGTGATGTGTTAAAAGCAGAGGATGCTGGTAACCGGGGCTGCCTCTCAGCTCTGCCAGCAGTCATGGCTTAGCCTCCATCAACAGGGCCCCCACCCATCCAAGCAGAGGCACACAGCTTGATTGCAGGGGTCATGGTTTTGTTTATATAAATGGATCAGACATCACCTAAAGTCCTGCAACTCGCTTTTTAAAAAAATTTTATTGAAGTAAAGTTGATTTGCAATGTTGTGTTAATTTCTGCTGTACAGCAAAGTGATTCATTTATACATATGTATATATTCTTTTTCATATTCTTTTCCATTATGGTTTATCGCAGCATATTAAATATAGTTCCCTGTGCTATATAGTAAGACCTTGTTATTTATCCATCCTATATATAATAGTTTGCATCCGCTAATCCCAAACTCCCAATCCATCTCTCCCTTACCCTCCTCCCCCTGGGCAACCACAAATCTGTTCTCTATGTCTGTGAGTCTGATTCTGTTTCATATATATGTTCATGCAACTTGCTTTTTAAAGTAATGGTTATGGATATTATTCATTTTTTATTATTATGAGCATCTTTATCTGTACATATAAGCCTATCTCATTCATTTTACAGGCTGAGTAGTAGTCTACTAAGTGGATACACATAATTTATTTACATAATCTGCTTTTATTGGACATCTGAGATATGTCCAAGTCCTTCCAAAACTACAGTGACAATTCTATGCATACATACATTTGTGTGCGCTTCTGTTAGCATTCTCTAAAATATGTGAATATCTTTTCCTGCACTTTTTACTACAATAAACAGCTAGAACCTTTTTGCATACATCTCTGGGCACAAGTGTAGTATTTCTAAGAATATATCCTCCAAAGCAGAATTTGGATTGGAGAATTCCGAATATTCAGAGGGGATGAATATTTTTTAAATTTACTGCCAAATTGCCCTCCTAAAGATCTTACCGATTTATATACTTTCACCAGTAAGAGTATGAAAGTGTCTGCATCCCTCATATACACTACAACTCTGGTTATTTTAAACTTTTTAAATTTTGCTGATTTGTTAGGTAGAAACGTGACTTTTTTAAAAAAGAATTGCATTTCCCTGGTCATTGGTGGGGTTGAGCATTTTTTAATATCTTTGTTGATATTTTTACTTCTTCAGTGATTTGCCTGTTCAGAGACTTAGCTGGTTTTTCTTTGTCTTTTGTAATATTGATTTACAGGAGCTCTTTAAACAATTAATGCTTTCTTAATACGTTATCTGTTTTATATGCTATAAAAATTTTCTCCTGGTCTGTCACTTATCTTTTAATTTTGCTTATCTTTGCCCATTTTTCTGTTGACTTATTTAGATTTTCCCATTGATTTGTAAAGACTTTTTCTGTCCTAAGGATATCCATCTTTGTCGTAAATCTTGCAAATATGTTTGTTTTCTTTTCTGTTTTAGACTTTCTTGAGTGGAGAAGATGTTTTATGTTTGTTTTGGCACATATACCTTTGTATATCATAAGTCTTTAGAAAGTTTTTCCCCACCCTGAGATGCGATATTCACCAATATCTTCTTTAGGTTTTCCTAGCTGTGATTCTTTAATCCATCTGGAATTGATTTTGTTGTGCGGTATGCCATAGGAATCTCATTTTTTTCTTCCAACATAGTTGGTCGGATTTCCCAATATCTTTCATCAAATTAGTCATCCTTTCCTCTCTGGTTTGTAATCACAACTTAGTCATATATTTTTTATTTGGACTTGAAAGAGGTAGAAATTTTTATTATCAGCAATCTTGACTTCATTTACAAGGGAGAGATGAATTATTTGTTTTGCATGGGAAAGGGGAGTGTGGTGGCAGATAAAATCAGGAGAAGGCAGTTAACATAGTCATGGAATTTATTGTGAAAAAGGAAAGTCTGAGGAAAAAATGGGGAAAGAGAAAACTACTGAGTCATAGAAGGAATGTGTTATCAAAACAACAGTGGCCACAGGGAAGGAATATTCGTGAGCGGCTCACAAAGGGAAGGATGCAAGCAGAACTGAGTTGGTTGTCCTGGGCTCCCAGCTGAAGGCAAAGGTCGCCAGTCGGCTCCGTTTGCCGCATGACCTAAGTGGCTCTCACTAGGCCTGGCACAGAGCGCGTGTTAAGTCAGGGCTGTTAATTAATTAACAACTATGAAGAACTGGCATTGGGGCTGTATATTTAACATATATGTGAAGCTTATCCTGTAACATTTACGTTATGTGTAAAATACATATAAAGCTTTACTTTAAAGCTGAAAGCTATTTAAACTTTAAAGTAATACCTGTCTGTTATTAAAGAGAGAGAGAGAAAAAATAGAGGACAGAATAATGCTAGGGTTAGGATTAGCTTTTTTGAGCAACTACTGGGGTCCAGAACGTTATTAGCTGCTTTACATATATTTTATTTCATAAAGAAGAAAATTAGAACTCCTGTAATCCCACCACTTGAGATTAACCACCATTAACACTCTGCTGAATTTCCATCCAGTCTGGTTCTTCTGATAAATGTTTTATAACAATATCTAACATTTATTGAGCTGTTACATGCCAGAACTTATAAAAAAATGCTCTGCTAAACCTCATAACAATCCTAAGAGATAGGCACTATTATTATTTTAATTTTATAGATAAGGAAATGGGGACTAGTGAGGTTAAATAATGGACACTGGTTCTGTATAACCAGTTTTGTAGATTACTTTTTATCACTTACACTTATATCAGGAATGTTTTCCCACATTATGAACTATCCCGCAGAAGAGATCACTTAGTAGCTATGTAATATTTCTGTTCAATCGTTAGTGATTTTTTAATAGAATAAATACTGCTGGAGGTGCTCCTTTTGAAATGTATAGAAATATTGAATCACTATGTTGTGTGCCAGGAACTAACATAGTGTTGTAGGTCAATTATAATTCAAAAACAAACAAACAAGCAAACTCAGAAAAAGAGATCAGATTTGTAGTTACCAGAGGCTGGGGTGGGGAGGGGAGAAATTGGATGAAGATGGTCAAAAGGTACAAACTTCCAGTAATAAGATAAATAAGTGCTATGGATATAATGTACGACATGATTAATATAATTAGCACGTTGTATGCAAAATGATAAGACAGTAAATCCTAAGAGTTTTCATCGCCAGGAAAATTTTTTTTTTTCCTTTTTTAAAAGTTTATATCTCTAAGAGACGATGGATGTTCACTAAACTTGTTGTGGTAATTCTTTCAGGATGTATGTAAGTCAAATTATTATGCTGTACACATTAAACTTGGACAGTGCTGTATGTCAGTTATATCTCAATAACACTGGAAGAAAATAAATTAAAAGTAAAATAAAATAAAAGAATACATACTGCTGTTAGGAACAACCTTGTACTTAAAACTTTGTGTGTATCTGAGCACTCAGATTTAAAAAAAAAATAAGTGGAATTACTGAGTCAGCTTTTGTTCAGGCTCTTTCTACATATTGTCAAATTGCCTTCCAGAAAGCTTCAACCATTTTACACTCCACCAGCAATAAATGAAAGTACCCATTTAACGCCCTAGCCAACACTTAGTATTATTAATTTTAAATTCTAACCAATTTATATGGGTAAGCAATTATAAATCATCATTTCAGTTTTTTTATCATAAAGCAAAAACAAAACAGGATTTTGTTTCTTTCAAAATTTTAATTAAGCCCCTCTCATATGCCAGGCACTCTTTTGGGGGCTAAGGATGGGACAGTGAACAGGACAAACCCTACCCCTGCCTTCGTGGGACTCAAACCTAACATAGAGGTACATTCAATTTCAGGTGTTGGCTCTATAATAAGTACTTAGAAGCACTTAGTGTTCATTGGCCCCTTCTAAAGTAAAGCACTAAGAACTCATTTGATCCTCACAACAATTCTTTTGGGTAGGTACTATTATTACCCCCAGTTTACAGATGAGGAAACTGAATCACCAAGAGGTCAAGTAACTTGCCCAAGGTCATACAACAAGTAGCAAAGGCAAGATTCAGACCCAGGCAACCCAGATTCAGTGGCCTTCACCTCTGCTATCCCTCTATTGAAGGACAGAGTATAGGGCATGCTGAGACACTGAAGAGTAGAAAGAAGATAAACGAAAATAGAAAAAATTAAAACAAAGTGGATTCAAATAAAGAGTAAAAGGATCAGAAATGGAAGTCCATTTGGGTCAGAAATATTACTGTGAGGTTCTTAACTGTGTCTTTGCCCTCCTTTATTCAGAGGAGTAGGTGAGAATGACACGTGGCAGAAACCTGCAGATCCTACACACATGGGACAATAAACCTGGAACAGTCCAAAGACAGAGGAAAGGAATGGTCTAAATTCTCCTGCTATGAGGCAGCAGAGGAGGGAAGAAGGGAGCAGCCCCTGCCTTCCTAGACCTTCAGGAATGGGAAAGATAAGGGACTCAATCCCAGAAGCATTCAAAACTGAACAGATGAGGAGAAAATAGAAACTTGTATATTCCCTGGGCTTCTGGCTAAGTGATCTCCCAGCTTGGCCTGAGGCTACCACCCCCACTGGCAGGACCTGCGGTTTTGCAGGAGACCTTGGGGTGACTCTGCTGTGGGCTGCAGCGCCATCTAGCAGATTTGACAGTGAAATGGCACCCGAACCACTCGGCCATTCTGAAGTCCTTCGAAAGACAAGTACTGTACCCCACTGTGCTAAGTGCTAAGGTTGCCACGATGAATAAACAAGCCTCTGTCCTTGAGAAGGTCACTGTTCATCTGAGGAGACCATCGCAGGTTCTAGAGCAGAGATTTATGCAAGTGTTTAGGGAACAGGGGCTAAGGCTGACCTTCCCTGCAGTTCGGGGAAGGCTACACAGAAGAAGAAATAATTCAAACCAGGTCTCAGAAGATGAGGAATTATTTTTCAAGCAGTAGACAATAGAAGGAACTTCCAGGCAATGGGACCAGAAGTTCAAAGGCCCAGAGATGTGAAAGAGTTCAATGCATTCAGGAAAGGTTGGAACATTCAAACCACAAGCCACTGGCAACCTTACAGACCAGCTAGTTCCATGTTTAATGGATGAAGTTACGAAGATTCAGGCAAGGAGGGGACCTCATGCAGATTCACACCCAAGTTAGGAGTGTGCACACTGGAACCCATGTCTCCTGGCCACAGGAGATCAAGGCCTGCTACCAGCTCTCTGGAGAAGTCATGGTCACCTGGCAGGGCCCAGCAGTAAGGCTGGGCACATGGAAATTTTGACCTTGAACTCAAGAAGAACTGCTTGCATTCAGAACCTACCTCTACCCCTAGCTAGGTGAGGTTTTCAAGTTACTAATTCTTTTCAGGTCTCAGTTTTCTTATCTGTCAGATAGTAAGCATCATAGTCCTCACCTCATATGATTGTTGTGAGACTAGAAAGAGTTAATCCACGTTGAGTGCTTGACGCGATGCCCAGTATATGCTGAATGCTTGGGGATCAGATACTAAGTCTGCAATTTTAATATTGTCACTTTTTATTGCAGTATTGTGATATTTTTCTTATTTGAAAGCATTTATTATTATTAATTGATTGTTTGCTATTTATTATTTTCACTGTTTCTTATTATGTACTAAGAACTTACTGAAGGAACTGGGGCTATTCTGTCTGAATAAGGATAAACACAGAAGCCACAGTCCTGTTTTCAAAACTTGAAGGGTTGTGCTAGAACGGAAGGAGTGAAAATCATCTGAGCGGCCCCGGGGGCCCAAGCCAGGCACAGCAGCTGAGAGCTGCAGGAAGGCAGATTTTAATGTAGTGAAAAGAACTTTCCTACCCTTCAAGTGGCCCTGGGCGGAAGTTATTTACTTGTTGTTGGAAATGTTCAATCTGAGACCAGATGACTATTGATCGCTGCCACGCCCCACCTTGCATGGGGCAGGAAGTCACCTAGCCCATTTCACTCTCTGATGCCTTAAACATCTAATTGAGCTCTGCTTTCTAGGGGAATATGATTTGGTAGGTCATTTGGGAAGACAGCTGTCTATGTTTATAAATTGCAAAGTCATGAGCAGTGCTCAAAGAAGTCAGGATCCAAAATGTATAACCCTGTTTTTCAGAGTAATTCATTGGATTTAAGCTAAATGTGAGGAAATGCTGAGATGCCCATGTCAGCCTGGAGACAGGGGGAATGGTTCAGAGAAACTGAAGGCAGCTCAGCCTTATTCCCCAAGTGCTGCCTGGAGAATGTGTCTTCATTCTGAGGAGATGGGAAGGGCTCTTACGATCCTGACAGCCATAGAGGGTGCAGAGGTATCGCCTCAAATCATTAAATAACAGAACACATCAAATGCTCCCTATTCAAACATTTATGCAGGGTCTGCTACGTGCGAGCACCTGGAATATAAAAGTGAATCCAAAAACCAGAGTCTAGATGAGGCCAGGAGGGGTACAGTGTAGGAAGGTAATAAGACCTGGGCACAGAATAATGTCAGTCCACAATGGAAAGGACTAGTGTTAATAGACAGGCCCTTGGGGTCACATGACTCTCACAGGAGGCAGCAGTGGAGGAAGTGATATTTGAGCTAGGCCTTGAATAACACGTAGTATTTGAACCCAAAATGATGAGAGGGAAGAGCTTCTCAGAGGAAACAGCAATGTAGGCAAAAGCGTGGGGGGCCTAAAAGCACGGCTTAGGGGTAGATAGAGCCCCACTGTGGCTGGAGTTTAGGGCATGTAAGGGGTAGTGCAGGATATAAGATCAGAGAAGGCATCATACAGCAATTCACCTCTCTGGTGTGTACCCAAGAGAACTGAAAACATGTCTCCACGTAAAAAACACGTACACTAACGCTCATAGCAGTATTACTCAATAACAGCTGAAAAATGGAAACAACCCAAATATAATGTAGTATATCTACACAATGCAATGTTATTCAGCATTCAGCAAAAAAAAAAAAAAAAAAGGAATGAAATAGTGATACATGCTACAGCATGGATGAAACTTGGAAATGTGCTAAATGAAAGAAGCCAGGCACAAAAAAAAACACCTGTCCTATGATTCCATTTACATGAAAGGCCCAGAATAGGGAAACCCATAGAGTTAGAAAGATTGGTGATTGCCTAGGGCCGGGGCAGTTAGGAGTTGATGGCTAAAGGGCATGGGGTTTCTTTGGGGGATGATGAAAATGTTCTAAAATTAGTTATGGTGATGGTTGCACAACTCCATGAATATACTAAAAACCATTGAAGTGCACCCTTTAAATGGGTGAATCGTGTGGTCTGTGAACTGTATCTTAGTACAGCTATAACAAGCAAGCAAACCAAATGGTCCTTCCCAGAGTCAGCGTGAGAATCAGTGGGACAGACCACAGAAAACACCTAATCGACCTCCCCCCATGGTACAGAAGGGGACATTAAGGCACAGAGAAGGGAAGGATTCACCCAGGGTCTCGCAGTGACTCAGCGACAGAGCTGGGACTAGACCGCACGGCTCTGCCGCCTGACTCAGGGTCCCTGCTATGCCCAGTGCTATTCTCCTCACTTTTCCACTCCCAGAAATGCAACCCTCAAGCAGAATTCATAGCCACGGCTGCCTGACAGCCTACCTGGAGAAACAGGGAAAGAGCAGCAGAATCATAAGATGTGTTTCCTAACTCGGGGCTGGAAGAAAGGCCATAAATGAGGTTGATACCCCCTTTGTAACAGTCTCACCAGGTGGTCATCCAGCAGCCTTTGAACATCCTGGGTGACAGGGAAATGGATACCTCCAAAATATCCTCCTTCCATCTTTGAACAGCTTTGTGGTAAATAGAGTTCCATCTCCCTTTACTCCGTGTATAGGGAGGTCCAAGGGGTGTACTTTAGCCAGACTTCCGTGGGAGGCCTTAAAATGAACTGCAATTGTGTTCGCATCTCTTTCCCTCACTTGGTCAGGTGTTTCTAAGGGCAGGGGCTGGGTCTGAGTCTATATCCCAATGTCCCAAAATAGAGCCAGCACACGGAAGGCAGTTCTGAATGTTTGGTGAAAGAATGAGTCAACCAAAAAGAGAAACCATAGGGTATGATGCTCTCTAACCAAGCCCTTCCCCTGGAGAGTTTCTCTTTCCTTGGTTTCAGTGACATGACCCAATCTTTTTTTTTTTTTTTTTTTTTTTTTTGCGGTACGCGGGCCTCTCACTGTTGTGGCCTCTCCCGTTGAGGAGCACAGGCTCCGGACGCGCAGGCCTAGCGGCCATGGCTCACGGGCTTAGTTGCTCCGCGGCATGTGGGATCTTCCCGGACCAGGGCACGAACCCGTGTCTCCTGCATCGGCAGGCGGATTCTCAACCACTGCGCCACCAGGGAAGCCCGACATGACCCAATCTTGATGCTCCGTGCATTTTGGGGCCCCTCCACTGCCTTCAACACTGTCTTCTGCTCATGAATGATAGCATTTTTTCAAAGGGTACACTTCAGATTTTCTGGCTCTTCCCACTGTTAGAGAACTCCTCTACTCTCTCAGCTCACTCCAGGATGCTCAGCCAGACTCACCACTCGGGTGAACTTGGGTGGCCACCAGACATCCCCATTGAATGACCCTCATCACCACAGATGTCCAAACTGGTTCATCATAACTTTGCCAAGAGACGTACCCTCCCAAGGTTTTCCTGCCTCCTCTTAGTACCAAATACAGCAGAAAAAATATTTCCTTACACTAGCAAGTACATTTGCATCCTTATTTTTTTTAATGCACAGAGTTTCTGCCATTCAAACAAAATCAGGAGGCTAAGACATTCAGGACTTACTGGCTCAGAACAAATCCGGCATAGCTGAAATGTAAAGGGAAAGCAAAGAATCAAATTCTTGGCTTTTGAAATTCATAGCAAGAAGAGCCTTAAAAGCCAAGATTCTGGTTTGGAAGAGCCAGGCTTTTTCAGATAGACTAGAGCTCTGTCTTCTAGAAGCATGATTTGGGGCATAAAAAGCAGAGTTTAAGGAACTGGGACTTTAAATTCCAGCCATTCATGGCTTTTCCTCCTCCCTTTAAATATCAGCTAAGCTACTCTCACATCCTCACTCCCTCTCAACTGCACTGCTCCAAGCTGAGCCCTCCCAACTCCAGGCCTGGGATATTGTAACTGCTCCTTACCAAGCGCAATGGCCCTGCCGCATGCTCCCCCATCCACCTTACACAGTCTACTGCAGTGGTCCTTACACATCCTACCTCAGACCCTTCCAATATCTCCTCTTTGCCCTCTAGAAACAATTTACATCAATTCAGTAAATACTTATTGAACAGGATAAGTGTTCTTATCAATCTAGCAGAGATTGGGGTTAGCCAATTAAAACCCCTGGAGCAAATCAGGCCCACCACTGGTTTTGTAAATAAAATTTTATTGGAACACAGCCCCACTCACTCATTTACATATTGTCTATGGCAGCTTTCGTGCCAAGAAGGCAGAGTCAAGTAGCTGTAACAGAGGGAGTATGGCCCAAAACACCTCAAAATATTCACTACCAGGCCCTTTACAGAAAATGTTTCCTGACCCATGTGCTAGATGCTGAGGAGTCCACAGTGGATGAAATACACATGGTCCCCTGCTGCTTATAGATGAGGTTGTTCCACCCCAGGCCCTTGCCTACCACTTCTGCCCTGTCTCACACCGCCTTCTATCCAAGTCCTCTGAGAGTACACCGGTTCCTAGATTTTGGAATTCACAGATCAATGAAAACAATTTTTGTAATCACAAAGAATTAACGTAGGATTATCAGATAGGTACATTTTTTAAAACCAACTACCATCTAATATCACCATCATTTCATAAGGAAAAAACATTTTAACATTAAAAAGCAGCAAGGATATCTCTAAAAATAAAGAAGAATTCCACAAGCTACATTAGTTTTACGAAACTCATTCTGTGAACTTTATTTTCCCCATTGCTATGAATGATGACCCTTCTTCACTGATCATCACAGGTCTGTGGGCAGTCACATGGGACCTTCGATCTAGTCTAGGCAAACGGGTTTACTTTGTATTACCCAAATTTGCTATGGCTCTTCCCAGGCAATTTTGCGTGGGGAAAGCTCTTCCTCCTATTCTTCTGTTCATTGTTCAAAGCCCAGCTCAATTAGCAGCAGAAGCTTAAGCTTCCCTCCAGCAGCAATCTAAAGACCCAGCTGCTCAAAGCTGCACGCGGGCTCTCGGCAGCGCGGATGAGTGATATGGCTGGGGTGGCCCTGTCGGCCACGGAGCAGGGTGACAGGAGGGCCTCCTGGAGTGTGGCCCTTCCACTGGCACAAGCAGGTGAAGCCCTTTGACACAAGCATGCTGACAGCTCCACAGTGAAGGCTTGCAAATGCCCGAGAGGTGAACACCAGCTTCCTGACAAGTCTCTCATGAGGGCCCCAGGCAGCAGGCAGCTCCCAATCAGCAGGTGGTGGCAGCAGACACTGAGAGAGGTCGCCTTACTGGCAGGCAGCCCCAAGATACTGGGTACTCACTGCTCACGTGAAGCTTCTGGAATCCCCTTATACAATCCTGAGGTCTGTGGAAAAACAAATTAGGGCTCTGTGATGAAGATAATCCCAGCAAGGCCTGGTGCCAAGCATACTTTTCTGTCTGACTTTCCTTCAGGGACAAACGTTCTCCAGGCTCCCCTGCTGACTCAGCACCTCCTCCCTCCCCTGATGTGTCTGTGTGTGATCACTTTTGCAGACCCTCCACCGTGGGTGAGATATGAACAGTAAGCACCCCGTCTCTTTTTACCAGCGGGAGTGGGGCTGCATTTCTCTAACTGCTCTCCACATTAGGGTGAGAGGTCTCCTTGTCCTTCTGAGACGGTTTATAGCCACGTTGTTTTGCTTCTCAGTCATTTAATCCATTTGAGACAAACAGGGGAAAAAAGGTTAAATTTCCAAGGGGAAATTAGAGACCCTGAGGCAAAACTGGAAAGAAGTCTTGGGATCACCTGGCTCAAACACCTCCCACTACAAAGAAGGAAACTGAGGCCCAGACAGGGAAGAGAATTGCTCAAGACCTCACAGGGAGAGCTGGAACTAGAAATAAAACCTCCTTGGTCAGCCCAAACCTCTTCAACTAGACGCTGAAATGTCTAGATTGTCATTCCCTGTAATCCAGAATTAAGGTAGTATTCCTTCTAGAAAACAGGAGAATAGGTACCAGCTCAGATTAGGACGTGGTAAGGAAAGGGGAGGCTGGGTGAAGAGGGAGAATGTCCCAGGCAGCACATAATGACATATCAGACACTCACCCTTCGTAATAGCATTTCCGCTAAAGGCTGGAGGAACAGGGTCCCCAGATTTTAAGTAAAGACACCACAAAATTTGTTCTCTTAAGACCTTCATATTCAGCCCAGATGGGGAAGCCGAGGTCCGAAGAAGGGGGCAGGAATCAAGTGAAGGTCATGCACTGTCAGGTGGAGGGTGGAATTAGGAGCTTGGCCTCAGAGGGTCTGGTCCAGCTCTCTCCTTGGCAGTTGGTCAGACTATCAGCCATCCCTGTCCTGGGGCTACCGGCCAGTCTTGAACTTGGGACTTCATCTCAGCTTTCCCTACAGAGAGTCAGCTGTTATTTCGGGCCAGTTGGTGCCAGGCTGATATTGCATTCCTCTCCTTGGCCCCCGAGCCAGGGACACGCTTTCCTGCAGCCCGACGCCATTCCCCATGGCGTGATTTCTGTGTGGTGGCCCAGGGAACAGCTGGTTGGAGGGTGGCAGGCTGAGGCTCTGAGTCAGGCCTGGCTAGCTCTATGAAGATCACCTGCCTACCAGGAGGGCTTGGGTTTTACTGCCTTCTGGCCATGTGTCACAGCAAGACATGTTAAACTCTCCCTGTGACTTGAGGACATGGCTTGGGCTGTCTGGGTCAGGTGGGGCAAGGACACTGAAAGCAATCCCAGCAGCACCCCTTTCCTGGGGGTGTTGTCAGGCAATGCAGCAAGGAGGCACTGGTCCTGGCGCCTGCCCTCATGCAAGGGAAACAGTCTTGACCTCAGAACCTCCATTCCAGACCTGTGTCCAGCATTGCCGGACCTGTCTAGGAAGGCAGCAGACCAGCTCGGCAAAGGGTAGAGCAGAGAGAGGTTCCTTTCCCTAAAGAAAGAGTCCAGGGCATCAGAAAGTAGCACCCTGGCCCATGGCCCAGATCCCCCAGCTTTTGTGGGCCAAAGGACCTCAAAGATCTTCTAGCCCAAGTCCTTCATGGAACAGGAAAGAAAACAGAGGCCCAGAGAGTGGAAGGAGTTTTCCCTGGGTCACACAGCAACTTACAGCCAGGACTAAAATCCAGCCCTGCTGTTCAATCCAGTTCTCAACCCACAAATGCTTTCAGAGCGTGGAGGTGACAGATCTCACTCTGGCCCCCAAAGGCTCATGAGGGAAACATTGCTAAGAGCCACCAGGTGCCCTCACGGGGTGAGAACTAAGTGTAGTTGCCCTGTACAGAGTTGGGATTGCACAAAGCATATATAGGCATTGCCTTTTTTAATATGTTCAGCAATCCTATAAGGTAAGTGTAATTATTATCATCATTTACTTGAAAATTAACCAGGAGGCCTTCACTGGACCCTCTCTAGTTGTCCCTTGTCCTTGTTATCCCCTCACTGTCACGTCCAGTCAATGGACCAGTAAAGCCAGCCACCTCTAGAGCACCCCGGGAACAGAAAGGATGGGAGCTATAAACAGAATTCCAGGTGCCCAAGGCCTCAAGGACCACAATACGGACTCTCTGCTAAACATCATTCCGAACCCTGCTCCAACCACTGAAGCGGAACAGCCTGGGAGCATCCCGCACTCCCTCCCGGGGGGCTCACCCTACAACCAGCACAGGACCTGGTGGGCTCACCTGAACCAGAGTCTCCCTGCGAACATGTGCTGGGAAGAAGCTTGGCCCACAGTAACCCCAGCCCCTCTATTTTTGTCCCATCGCACACACCAGGGCTCTCTCTGCCTCTCCTCCCCACACCCCTGCTCTCTGCCTGACAGCCAGGTGCCTGTGCATTTGAGGAAGCTGCAGTTAGAGCCTCCGCAGTCTTTCTCGCTGCCAGCCCAGTGGTGCCCTGTTATGGGTGTGCTTTCCCTGTGACTCAGACCCGGCCAACAGACAAACTGGAGGGAGGGAGGTGGCCTGGAGAGGGAGGTCTCCAGAAAAGCAGTGGAGGAACTTGAAGGCACTGGGGCCATACAGCCTGAGGAAAAAAAACTCAGGGAAACACATGCACATCCCTGGAAGGGTGTTAGGAGCAGAGAGAGCAGATTCCCTCTGAAGGGCTCCAGAGGCCAGAGTGGGAGGGTGGACACACAGGACCTATTTTAGCTCAAAACATGAAAAAGCTTCTTGACTATCCTAAGACTGCCCAGGGTACATTGGATCAAATGGAAAGCACATCAAACTTGGAGTCAGGGAAGCCCAGATTGGAGCCTCAGCTCCCCCGCTGTGCCTCAGCGAGCAAGATACTCAGCATTCACTATCTCTAAAATAATCTCATGAGGTGTATCTCAGAGACGCTCAGAACTCCTTGTGACACATCCAAAGGCAAACTTCAAATTCCCCAAGAGAAAAGAGGCTCAGCCTCCACACACAGAGGCTATGATCCCATCCAGGGCAGCCACAAAGAACCAAGTCCACCAGGGCAGTGGGCACAGAGAAAGGAGTCCTGGTCAGAAGCCAGACTAACCTGGGCTCAAGTCCTAGCTCTGCCTCTTACCACCTTGACCTCTAGCAAGACACTCAGCCTGAGTCTCTGAGTCTCAGTTTTCTTACCTGTAAAGTGGAGCTGTAAACCTTGGCCTACCTCCCTTATAGGGTTGGGGTAAGGATCAAACGAGGGTGAAAAACAAGCACCTTGGAGGCTATACATTACTGATACAAAAAGCAATGGTGTGTTGAGAATTTCTGACTACAGTTATTTTTATCCCAGGAAGAACATGGATGACACAACAATTGCATTCAATGACAAATGTCCGTTCCACAAACATTCACTGGGCACCTACTGTGCCAGATTCTGAAGATGCAAACATAAAGAAGACAAAACTCTGTGTCCTCCAAGACAAACTAAATGGGATGAGAAACATGTAAGTTACTCAGGATAGCAGAATGTGGGACACAGAGGTGTATCCAAGTTATGGTGAGAGCAACAGTGGAGAGTGACCCTGCCCAGGATAGAGGGAGGCAGGGGTGAGGGCACCCGAGGAGGGAGTGTTTGGATAGAGGCTTAAGAATGAGGAGGAACATTTACACACCCAATAACAGACCATCAAGGTATATGAGGCAAAAACTGACAAAGAATTAAAGGGAGAAATAGACAATTCTACAATAAAAGTTGGAGACTTCAATGCCCCACTCTTGATAGAATAGATAGAATAACCAGACAGAAGACAAGTAAGGAACTAGAGGACTGGAACAACTGAATAAACCAACTAGATCTAACAGACATAACTCAGAACACTCTGCCCAACAACAGCGGCATATACATTCTTCTTGAATGTATGCCTTGATATCAATATGCCTTGATATTCTCCAGGACAGACCATATGTTAGGCCACAAATTATGTCTCAATAGCCAAAAGATGGAATCAACCCAGTGTCCATCAACAGATGAATGGATAAACAAAATGTGTTGTATACATACAATGGAATACTATTCAGCCTTTAAAAAGAATGAAATTCTGACACATGCAATAGCATGGATGAATCTTGAAGACATTATGCTAGGTGCAATGTCAGTCACAAAAGGACAAACACTGTATGATTCTACCCCTATGAGTTACCTAAAGTAGTCAAATTCATAGAGACAGAAAGTAGAACCAGTGGTTGCCAGGGGCTCGGGGAAGGAATGGGGAATTATTAAGTGATGCAGAGTTTCAGTTCTGGAGATGGATGGTGGTGATGGTTGCACAACCACGTGAATGTTCTTAATGCCACTGAACCGTCACTATAAAAAAAAAAAAAAATGGTTAAAATGTTAAACTTTATGTTATGTATATTTTACCCAATTTTTAAAGATAAATAATTGTAAAAAATAAAAGAATGAGGAGGGAGTGTTCTAAGCAGTCCAGGTTGGAGAGAGAAGTCTAGACAGAAGAAACATCTTGTACTAAAGCACAGACGTACGAAAGCAACTGGTGTTCTCTGGAAATAGCGAAAGTGCCCCCAACATGTGAGACACACAGAGGTAGCCTCAGTGGGCTGGAGAGGTTCCTGAATGTCCTGGAACATTTGCATGGCACTCCGTGGGCTCCAGGGAAGACAGGGTCGCAGCGTGGCTGAGAGCAGTCAGACTGGGAGGAGCCTGGGAAGGGCAGACAGGACCACCTCTAGAGAGACGTTGAAAGAGAAACTGCTTTCCAGACAGCCCCAGCTCCCCAGACTTGTGGTCACGAGCCCAGTGCTGCAGCCAGAGTGACTCAAGACCTCTGCCTCCCGGGGCCACCGGCTGAAGGCAGGAGGGATTCCCCTGAGAAATGAAACGGGGAGGCACTGGTGGGGGCCCTGTGTGGGAAGCTCCTCCCTGCCATGTCATTCTCCCTGCACTGTGCAGTCTGTCTGGGTGGCAGCCCAGTGATGATGGGGGCTCACCCTGTGGTTTTTACCAACTCACAGAGAGGCAAGTTCCATAGCTCGAATGTGCATTTGGGCATGAGGAGTGGGAGGGGGCCTCTGTGAAGTCTGAATCAAGTGAATTTGGGAAATCCCAAGTCTGCAACTTACAAACAGTGACCTTGAGCAGCCCTGTGTCTATATGGGTCTCAGCTTGTCCATCTATAAAATAAAGGAGTTAGACCTATAAGTCCATTGTTATGCCTCTAACATTAAGAAGGACAGGACATTACTGGACACGTTTTAGTAATTCAACAATCAAGTATGCACGCGCACACACACACACACACGGATGGGGCAAAATGTTCTTTCATTTTTCCCTTGAGTCTCTCATCTATGTTAGTCTAGGTTTGACAACACGGAGTGAGTTTCCTCTGTGATTTCCATCTCTCTCTCCCTCTCTCTAGTTCCCTTGGTTTCTTCCTCGTAAGTTGTCTTCCTTGTAAGGGTAGGGGGAGCATGAGAGGGGGCTTGGCATCCTGTGAATGGAAGGAAAAGAATGGAGGCAAGTCCTTCCTCATCTAACCACAGGGTAAAAAAAAAATCTATAAAATATGCAAATCTATGAGTAAAATCAGCTCTTAGCTAAAACTGGTGTGTTATTCTATTCAAAACACCACTTGGTCTTTCCAAAGGAAGCAAGCCAAAGTTATTCATATATATATATATATACCCTCAAGGAAGAATTTGATGGAAATTGGATCGTCAAAGGTCAATTTGCCAAATGATCAAGTCATTTCATTACTGAAAATGTTCTTAACATAACGTTGTAGTTTCACCACCATGATAGCAAAAATATCTCGGGACTAGCCCCAGTTAGGTGGGCTAGTCCCGAGATATTGCAGTCTCTGCCATTGTCACCTACTGTCTCCAGGGGTCTCCATTCCAACCAGCTGGAAGGGGAGAAGCATGTGGATTAGCCTGTGTGGGAGGTGAACATCACTGGCGCTCACATTCTGTGGCCTGCCTCTAAGCCGCGTGTCCACCTACAAAGGGGACTGGGAATGTAGTCCCTAAGCAGGCAGCCTCTCCACAGTGACCTTCCTGGGAGCCCTGCAAAGGAATGTAAGGGTTGCAAACACCAAGTTCTTCTCCAATGCTCAACATCCTGCATAGACACACGTGGGCCTTTTCTTATACATGACTGCCTCCTCTATTCTGTGCCTGCCCCTGCCCAGACATGGAGAATGTGAATGAATGGACTTTTCCTTAGACATGGCTCTCATGTGGCCTTGCGTTTGGCCCCAGGTTTGGCATCTTCATCTCTCGGGCCTTGGCCTCTGCCTCCACCTCACCTCTGCATCTGCCCTGGCATCTCCCTCGGCCCTGCCATTTCACAAATGGTGTCCCCTTCAACACAATCTTTTGTTTTCTCTATTTTTAAAAACCTGCGCCCTGTCCACCTTGGAGAGCAAGGCCTGTAAAGCTCTAGGAAGCACTGTCTACGGGCAGAAAGCTTAGCTCTGAGAGACTAAGTGGCTACACAGAGAGGCCACATTTTGAGTTCTCTGTGGTAACAATGGAAAAGGGAGCCACTGAGCTTTGAAACTGGGATAAGTGTCCTGGCCCCTCCTTGCTCTCACCACAGAAACCTCCCTAAACACACTGTTTAAATGAGGGAACAAAAAAAGCATGTGGGACTTCTGCTTCCAGCCAAGATGGAGTTAACAGGGACCAATTTACCCTCTTTTATGAAACAAGAAAGAAAGAAAGTGAGAGAGGGAGAGAAAGAGAGAAGAAAGAGAGAAAGGGAGGGAGGGAGAGAGAGAAAGGGGGAGAGAAAAAAAGAAAAAGAAAGAAAGGAAGAAAGAAAGAAAGAAAGAAAGAAAGAAAGAAAAGAAAGAAAGAAAGAAAGAAAGAAAGAAAGAAAGAAAGAAAGAAAGAAAGAAAGAAAGAAAGAAAGAAAGAAAGAAAGAAAGAAAGAGAAAGGAGAAAGGAAGGAAGAGAGAAACAGGGAGAGAGAAAGAAAAAGAAAGGAAGGAAGGAAGAAAGAAAAGAAAGAGAGAAAGGAAGGAAGAAAGAGAGTACATAAAACAGTGATTTTTAAGACATAGAAGTCACAAAACAGAGGACAACCATGCCTGAGAGACCAGAAGCAAATTGTCCCAATGTACTGCCTATGACAGTTCTCTGGCTGTGGCACTTGAGGGGGAATTGAGGCAGACCCTGCAGACTCCCTGAGTCGAGGAGATGGAGCTGAGAGTCCAGGGAACCAAAGCAACCAGAGTTCGTAATACAGAGCACCAGAGAGGAGAGAACGCACAGTGAGAGGACCTCAGAAATCTGCATAGAACCCTCCGTGCATGCATCAACAACACATCATGTGAAGAAACTACCTGAAGTGGAGGAAAGAACCACCTGAAAGGACTGGAAGAAAAAAGGCCTAGTGCTCACACAGGACTGGGAACAGTGCCTACAGCCACCAGTCAGACTAAAAAAGCTCATAATTCACGGCACGTGGGGTGAAGTGCTCAGGAGGGTCTTGGCTCAGCAGTGAGGAATGACTAGTCGTAAACTGTGCTGCTCTAGACCCACCTAGCGAATTGTAAAAGTTAGACCTGTAAGAATCACAATGTTTCCAATACTTAACTACATCCCAGAACAAAACTGGAGATATATAGGGATACAACATATCCAACACCAACAAGGTAAAATTCACAATGTCTGATATCCAACCAGAGATTACCAGACACGAAAAAAATCAGGAAAACATGGCCCATAGTGAGGTCAACCAATCAAAACCAACTCAGAAGTAACACAGATGTTAGAATCAGCAGAGAAAGACCTTAGCAGGTATTAGAACTGTACTCCCAACATTCAAAAAGTTAAGTAGACATGGAGAATATTCAAAAGACCCAAATAAGACTTCTAGAGATGAAAACTATGTCTGAGATTTTAAAATACACTGATTGGATTAACAGTGGATTAGACAGTGCAGAGAAAAAGATTAGTGAACTTGAGAAAATAGAACTTTTTTTTTTGCAGTACGCGGGCCTCTCACTGTTGTGGCCTCTCCCGTTGCGGAGCACAGGCTCCGGATGCGCAGGCTCAGCGGCCATTGCTCACCGGCCCAGCCGCTCCGCGACACGTGGGATCTTCCCAGACCGGGGCACGAACCCGTATCCCTTGCATCGGCAGGCGGACTCTCAACCACTGTGCCACCAGGGAAGCCCAAGAAAATAGAACTTTTAAAAATAAGAAGAGCATCAGTGAACTGTGGGACAACTTCAAGTGAAGATGGACCAGCTTGCCTTGAGCTTTCACTCTTCCAACCCTCCCCTTTCAGAACCTTAAAGCCGGAGGATTACACCCAAGGGTGGTTTTGTCTTCCCACTGGTGCTTCGACTGAAAGGGTTTTTAAGGGGTATGAGTGTGTGTGTGTGTGTGTGTGTGTGTGTGTGTGTGTGTGTGTTTTACATTTTTTAAATGTTTCATTTAAAATGAAATACACCTGTAGATAATTACACATATCATGAGTGTCCAGCTCACTTATTATCAAAAATATTTATAAAAACCTTTTATTTTGGAATAATGTTAGATTGCAGAAAAGTTTCAGCAATAGTACAATAATGTTAGATTTGCAGAAAAGTTTCCTGTACTCCCTTCACCCAGTTTCTACTCATGTTAATGTCTTACATAACTGCAGTACAATTAACATGGGTACATCACTATTAACAAAACTACATTCAGATTTTGCCAGGCTTTTTCCATTATTGTCCTTATTCTTTTCCAAAATCCAATCCAAGATGCTATGTTGCATCTTGTCCTGAAAGGTTTAAAGTTGAAACGCTGAACCAAAGGGTTGCCTTATGAGGGGTTAGCAATCAGGAGTGATCAATAGTGGCCCTGTGGTTACACTATCCACTACCCACACTTTATATTCACAGGGACAGATGGAGACTAGAACTCTCTGTTGGAAATCCCCCAATATACATTACCAGAGTAGCATGAGCTCACTGGGAAAAAAAAATAGACATCTGAAAAGAAAGACTACAAAACAAAATTACAATAAAAATGGCAAATGGATCACTGTGGACTATATGAAACAGAAGAATAGACCAAGAATTTAAAATAAACATAATAAATATTTGGATAATGAGACAAAGACAACAAATTATTTTAAAACCAAGTGGAAATATTCACATTAGATCAGATAAATGCAGATAAGTGATAGGACAGATTTAGCTGAAGAATATATTAGTGAAGTGAAAGATCAAAATGAGGAATTCTTCCACATGGCAACAGAAAAAAAATTTTTTTAAAGAAACACAAAAGAAAAAAAATCTAAGAAATAAAAAGATCAGATGTAAAATTCTCAACATCCAAATAATAGGAGTTCTAACGAGAGAGGAAAACAAAAACAGAAAGGTGAAAATATTTGAACAAATAAATGGACATTAATTTTCTAGAATCAAGGAAAGATGAAAGACGTCACATTGAAAGTAGACAGAGAATGAAAACCCATACTTAGATTGTAGTAATATTTTTTTTAATTGTCCCAAATACAAAGGTAAAATTTGAAGACTTCCAAGGGTAGAGAATACCTACCTAGACAAAGCAGAGAAATACCTAGAGAAAGAGCAGACTATCTACAGAGAAGCATTCGTCTTTGCAGAAGAAGTGTTGGATACAAGAAGATGAAAGTAATTTTTTTTAATTGAAAGAAAATAATCTGGAAGGTAGAACTTTATATCCAAAAATTGGCATTAACATATGAGGGGTAGTAAAAAACATTCTCAGGCATACAAGGTACCAAAAGGGTTACCACACATTGAAAATAATTTTGGAAAAAGTAATCAAAATTTTAGACACATAAATCTAGGAAGGTAATACAAAAAATCTAGCATGATTGAAAAAGAAAAATATCATTTTCATATAATGATGGCATAGGAAGGGGGTGGAGAAGAAACTGAAGGATGTGAGAGCAGACTAGAGTATTTGTCTTTTTAGGGGAAAGACATAAATACTGACAAGTTTAACAGATTAATAGGGGAAATTTTTAAAATATATATTAGTCTTAAGTTTAAAGCAATCATCAGATGCACAAAATAGAGTATAACTTTTAAACCAGCAGAAGAAAATTCAATACCTCCAGTGATAAGCAAGAATAAAAAGAAATAAAAGAAGACATATAAATGGAAAATATGAAAAAAGATGGCAACTAAGTTTAAATATATAAAATAAATATAAATGGACTAACTGTCTCAATTAGAAGAGAAAAAGAGTCAGACTGGGCTTTAAAAAAATAAAATCCAACAATATGTTATCTACAAAAGACAATGGTACAAAAAGTTGAAAATAGAAGAATGAAACCCTCCACAGTAATAAATTTGAAAACCTACATGAAACTGATAAATTGTAAAATATAGAAAATGCAATATTGATACAAAAAGAACTTGAATAGACCAAAGAATGTTACAGAAATGGAAATGGTAGCCAGACTTTCTCTCTACTTTTCTCCCAAATACATCAGGCATATTGTATATGTACTATCTTATTTGTCTATTGTCTGAGTCTCCATCTTTTAATGTAAGCCTCATGAGGGCATGGACTTGTTTGTTCATTGCTATATCCCCAGTGCTTTAGAATAATGTTGAGAATGTAGACACCCAGTAAATAGTCACTGAATGGAAGGATGGATGGATGAGTAAATGGTTGGATGAAGTGAGTTGAAAATTCAATTCTTAAACTCTTCATCTATACTGAGAATAGAAAAGCTCTGCGATTCAAGATAGAGGATAGGTACTGGGGATTGATTAGGGGAGCACAGCCTAATCATCCATAGACAATATATAAATGAATTGCATGGCTGTGTTCCAATAAAACTTTATTTACAAATACAAAAAGCTGCTGCATTTGGCTCACAGGCCATAGTTTGTCTGCCCCAATATAAAGTACCATATTTGCCATTACTACCTTGAGAGGAAATGGAAAACCCAATTGTTTTTATAACAAAATAAGAACTTGAGTTAATAGTTTTTCAATTTTCCCACAAAGAAATTATAGTTACAGATGGTTCTCCAGGTGGATCCTCTAAACTTTCATAGAACAGATAATTCCAATTTATATATAAATTCTTCCAGACAGTAAATAAAGCTGAAACTCCTCAACTTATTTTATGAAGCCAATATAGTCTAGATAACAAACTAGACAGGGGGAAATACGTACAGGCCCCCCACTTCAAACATGTACCCACATACAAGAATTTTTAAAATAGATATATAGACAGATGGCAGACAGACAGCTGGATAGCAAACTTAATTGAGCAATGTATAAAAAGAAATACATCATGATCAAATAGAGGACGGTCTTCTATCTTATCTTTTCCTTAAAAATATAGAATACTTTAACATTAGGAAATCTACTGATGTAATTTACTAAATTGGGAAATTAGAAGGAGAAAATTATATAATCATGTCAATAGGTTCAGAAAAAGAAACATAATGAAGTCAGTCATGAATGGACTTTGGGAGAAAACACCTTGGGCAAAATAGTACTAGGAGGTAGGTTCCTTAACCTGGTAAAAAGGTAACTACCAAAAACCTACCACAAGCATCATACCTAAAAATGCAAACCTTAAAATCTCTTTTAAATCAGAAAAAGAACAAGAAAATAATCCCCACTTGAACTCCTAGCCAACATTATACTAAAAATAGAAATAAGAGATTTAGGGATAGAAAGTAAGAAACAAAACTGTCATTATTCCAGGTGAGTTTATTATCTTCCAAGAAAATCCAATATACAAAGCATTAGGACTATTAAGAGTGATATCATATATCATTATAGAAATGTCATACAACCAAATTCTATCTTAAAAGATAAAATGAATGAACTAGATCTATGTTATTAATATCAATAAATCTGTTAGGTGAAAATCAAAAGCCAGCTGAAAACGGATACAAGCAGTATGGTAATGTTACTGAATTAGACGTGAGACCCCCCCCCCATCTTGGTGCCCTAGCTGAACCTAAGCTCTCCCTTCCCCCCAATCCCCTATCAGACAGGGAGTTCTTTCCCACTCAGTTTCGAGCTCCCAATAATGAACTTGAATTTAGTGTAAGCAAAACAGGCTTTTACCCAAAGGCCAGAGAATGGAGAAGGGAAGCTCAAGCTCTAAAAGCACCTTCTCCCCAAAGAGAGGGGAGTAAGGGAATTTTAGGGTTAGGAGGGAGAGGGTCATCAGGGCTCTAGGAAAGGGGCGGAGATTTCCAGGGGCAGCCAGGTCATGCGCAGTCTTCCACGCTCCTTTGCACGTGGAACAAATTGTGCCTAGCCGAGCACAAATCCCCGCTTTGGGCGGAGACGTTAGCAAGGTAATGAAGCGAAGGTAATGTTGGGACAGCCCCCTGGTTTCATCTGCGCAGGCGAGTTCCCGTGGTCGTCAGAGCTGGTTTGGGATGGTTGACCACTGTGTATCTCTCAAAGTACAGCCCGCGAAGCATCTCTGCCAAACACCAGGTACTTTTTATTTTTATTTATTTATTTTTTTTTATTTTTTTGGTGCTAGGCGGGCCTCTCACCGCTGTGGCCTCTCCCGTTGCGGAGCACAGGCTCCGGACGCGCAGGCTCAGCGGCCATGGCTCACGGGCCCAGCCACTCCGCGGCATGTGGGATCTTCCGGGACCGGGGCACGAACCCGCGTCCCCTGCATCGGCAGGCGGACTCCCAACCACTGCGCCACCAGAGAAGCCCAACACCAGGTACTTTTGAAACGAACACAGAGATAAAGTATCTTTCAGCTCTCAGGGCTTGGTATGGAAACACAGAGATAAATCAAGGCAAGGAAAGCAGTGACTTTTAGCCCACTTTGCCCGCCATCTTGGACCTAGCTGGTTCAGTCTGGTTTTGTCTCTGTCCTTCGTGGCTTCCTGTTGATAAAAAACAACTAACCTGTATGATTGAAAAAAAAAAAAAAAAAAAAAAAGTTTCCGCGCCTGGAGCCTTGGCTGCATAGCGTGGGTAACAATACTGCTTATGAAATGTTTTTAAGTACACAAGGCAATACTATATATTGGTGTTTACCCACGTGAAAACAAATATTGAGCACCGAGAAGCTGCGTACTAACTTGAGAGTTACCTCTGGAGAGAGAGGGAGGGCAATTGGGTTTCAACTTTATCTGTAGTTTTACTTTCTTTCTAAAAGGATCTAAGGCTAATGTTAACATTTCTTCCGTCTGGTGATGGGTACATTGGTGCTTATGACATTTTTATCTATAACTTTCTGTAAGGTTAAAGTCTTTCCTAATTGAAATTATTTTTAATGGAAAGGAAAAGGAGCCATGATCAAACCTGTCTTATCTTAGAGTCGGCTCTGGCTGCACCTGTGAGTGTAGAAAGGACACCCCGCCCACCCCGGTGTCCCCAGGACAGAGGCTTACCTTTCACCATCTGGGAGTTCAGAGTGACATGGTCCTCTGTACCCCGAGGCTTCCTGCTCTGCCGCCGGCTCTGCAGGCTCCTTGGGAGGACAGGCTTGTGGGGGTCGGGGTCACCGATCGTAAGGGCAGCAGTCCGCTCCGTACTGATCTCCCGTTACCCCATCCCACAGATTCGAACTCCCGTTTCCCACCTAGTGTCGTCTGAGGCTCAGTTTGAAATTCTCTTCCATGAAATGGAAATCATGAGAAACTTAAGACAGTAGATTTGTTTATCCTTGGGGTGAATTACAAGCACATGGGGGCAATCATCCTCCTAATCCTTTCATCTGAAGGTCAAGAAGGGTCATAATTTGAGGAGAAATCACTGTCTCCTCTGGCTCCTACAGTGGTTCAAGACTTCAACTTTTTTCTTTTCTTTTCTTTTTTTTGTGGCTTCTCACTGTTGTGGCCTCTCTCGTCGCGGAGCACAGGCTCCGGACGCGCAGGCTCAGCGGCCATGGCTCACGGGCCCAGCCGCTCCGCGGCACGTGGGATCCTCCCGGACCGGGGCACGAACCTGTGGTCTCCTGCATCGGCAGGCAGACTCCCAACCACTGTGCCACCAGGGAAGCCCAAGACTTCAACTTTTAACACTGGGTGGTATCCACCAATTCTCAAAATACAGTGAGTTTAAGGCTGGGGCAGTGAAAATACAAGAAAAATGAGGAACACCTTTTTGTGCCAAGTAAGGATAGGCTCATGGACTTCTGGGAACATGTCAAGAGGACCCAGGAGCCAGAATGAAGGGGTTCCCACTGAACAAGCACAGTCTGGTCGTCGAAACCTGTGGAGTAAAACAAAAACTCATTTAATAAAATGAGAATCCATGAGACTATAGTGATATAAATTAATAAATGAGTACACAAGTAGATGGAGAAGAGAGGAAAGTCTTCTCTGTAGTAGAACAACAACTACTAAATACAGATAGAATGAGAAAAATGCTTGTGGGTAAGCTTTGAAAGCATGAAAGGCAAAGGGTAAGAAGGATCCAGTGAGCATGCTGATTGAAAAGCAAAACGTACAACCTGCTATCAGAAGAAAGAAGGTGACTACTTCCCCATCTCTGCCTCACCGAGAAAGTCCATTTTCTTATTGACTGCCCTGAGTCATCATAGTGTTTTCAGTTGTTCCCCCTCCCAATGACTAGCACCACTGCACCCCAATTAAACAAAAATTGGTGGATGGACCGCCACCTTGGGAAGAGAAGGCAACATGGAATTGTGGAATTCATATTACCTAGACTGAGAAATGGAAGCTGGCTTTGTGCCTTTCTTGCTGTGTGACCTTGAAAATCCCACATTCTTTATGCTCCAGTTATCTCATCTGTACAACAGGGATTCAAATGATTTCTCTACTTCACTCGGTGGTGATTAGGACCTAATTATTCACCACATGAGAAGGTGCTTGTAAACCACCATGCCAGCAGACACTTAGGGTATCACAGAATAAAGGGAACTTCTTAAGAAAGGGCAGGGGACAGGCAGCGTCGTCCATCGGCTGGAGACAGGCTAAAGTCCAAGTTATTATCTTTTCAACTTGAATGATGCACTGAACCCTTTTTAGAAAAGTCTCAGACTGCAAGCACCGACTTCAGTGGCTCTTACTATTTCTTATACACAAAGAAACGTAAAACTAGGTTTTGATGTCTTATGTTTCCTATGTGATTTATAGTGAGAACATCATTTAGGAGCAGTGAGCTAGGACGTTCTGGATTGAAGGCCTGAGGAAAAGAGTGAAAGGGGAAGAGCAGGCTGTAGAAGGAGAGTGTCTGACCTCATCCTTGGTTTTCTTTCTCCCCTGGAGACTATAACTAGCTGTATTAAGATCAGTGCAACTGCTATGGGCTGAATTGTGCCTCCCCCAAAATTCAGGTTTTGAAGTCCTAACCCCTAGTACCTCAGACCATGACCATATTTGGAAACAGGGCCTTGGAACAGGTGATTAAGGTAAACTGTGGCCATTGGGATGGGTCCTAATCTAATCTGACTGGGGTCTTTAAAGAGAAGATTAGGAAACAGAGAAGAGCACAAAGGGAATACAGTGAGAAGACAGAGGAGAAGGAAACATGAGGAAACAGGAAGATGGCAGCCCTTTGTAAGCCAGAGAGAGGCTTCAGTGGAAACCAGACCTACTGACTCCTTGATCCTGGACTTCCAACCTCCAGATCTATGAGGAAAAAATACGTTTCTGTTGTTTAAGCCCCCCAGTCTGTGGTACTTTTTTATTAGCCTGGGCTGACTAATGAAATTACATAAAGTTCATGATTTTTTTTTTTTAGAAGTTGTTTTGTGCTTTGCTTCTTCAGAAAGAATACTATGTCAGGACAGAAGATATTGTTGTAAATATTTATGATTTGCATATGTGAATATTAATGGTTAACTTTCTGTGGGCACAGGGTGGGGGTCAGGGGACTGGCAGCAAGAGTTGGGGTGTTTCACTTGTTTCTATCCTGTGATGACTGTCTGATGGGTACAAAGGCCTGGGTGCCAACACTGGCCAAACAGTGATGATCACACTTAAAAGGTTTCTTTCTAGTGTGGGCCATGCCACGCTGCAGTATATTCATAAAATGGAATACTCTACAGCCGTTAAAATGAACAAACCACAGCCACGTGACACACGGCTCATCTCCCAAACATAACGGTAAAAAATACAAGTCACAGAAGAAGACAAACAGTGTGATTTCATTCATATAAACTTCACAAACAGGTGGCTCAACTCTACCATACTGGAACAGATACCTAGGTCATAAAACCAGAAAAGCAAGCAAGAAAGTGAGTCTCCCAAAAGTGGGGATAGTGATGACCTGGAATTAGAGGGGGAAGACATAGCTGTCAGGGAGGGGACACAGAGGATAACAAGGTGCTTACAGGGCTCACTTGTTGCCCACAGTGGTTTGCTTTATATATGCAGTGTTTTACAATTTTTTTCTTGTATAAATCACATTAAGAAAACGAGGAGAGCTGAACCGAATATGGCTAATTAACTGTTCTCAATCCTGGTGGATCTGTGTTATGTCATTAATTACACTTCTCTGTAAGTTGTGAGGTTTGTTGGCTTTTTTGTGTGTTTTGTTTTGTTTTCATATTAGTATGCCAAGTGAATGAATCTAAACAAAAAAGAGTACATACATTGTACATGTTTTTATGGAATTTTATGTTCCATTTGTATAAAATTCAAGAAAATGCAAAGGAATCTAGAGTGGCAGGAAGCAGATCAGTTGATTCCTGGCAGGAAGGGGGTTGGCCAGGAAGGGGCAGGAGGGAGGGAGCCATGAGGAAACTTTTGGGGGAGGTGGATGTGTTCATTATGTTGAGGGTCGTGATGGATTCATGGGTGTATACTTATGTCAAAATATATAAAAGTACACACTTGAAATGTGCACAGTTTTTGATATGTCAGTTATATATCAGTAAAGCAGGTTTTTAAGAAAAACTTCCTTGTGCCTTTTCATATGGTTCAAATAGTCTTCAATATACATATATTGCTTAAAAATGAGGGAGATGTTTTTTAAATAATCAGAGAACTCTGAGCAAAGAACTTTGATGCTGTCTCCCAGGTAGTTGTATATGTGTTTGGGTCAGACATAGGATTCAATTATGTCAATATACTTTTGTTCTGCCTTTGATAGAAAAGGGGCCTCCACTCTTCTCTCTCCCCATTTCCCTTCTCCCCTCCCCCTCACTCTTTCTCTCCTTTTCTCTTTGGCTCTCACTCTTGCCTTCTCTCAGAAAATCATTTTCTGCAGCTGAGCACACGGCTTCAGAAGACGTGATAACACTCATGGTAACGATAAACGATCATTTCTGTTGCTGAATAGTGTTTTATAGTTTATAACATGCTGTCTCATATCTGTCTTTTGATTCTCACAACAATTCTTGGGTGTAGCAATAGGAAAATAAAAGGCAACTGTAACCGCTTCTGCCTTCTAAGGAGGGTGGTAAATTTCGTATCAGTGGGCAAATAAAACTGTTTGTTGTGGTCCACTTTCAGAGACTGTCAGCGAAGACAGCAGATGAAAGATTCAGCCATTTCTTTTACTCCAGCTCCCTCCCTTCAGCCCTGTGATAGCCTCTTAGGTTTAATAGAATAATGAGTCATTGGGATGCAAAGATAGGTCCAGACCTGAGTTGGGGGTTGTGGCAGACATTCTGGTTGCCTACCCAAAATTTATTCTTCTCTTCTTACTTACACAGGGCCCTGATTTTCTTGGAGGTAGCAATGTGCCAACTGAAAAACTAGATTTCCCAGGCTCCCCTCCAGAGAAGAGAGCCCATGAGAGTAACTTCTGGCCAGTTGAGTGAAAGAATAACTATAGTATGAGACTTCTGGGAATGCTCCCTGAAAAGGGCACTGACTCTGTTGGCAGGCCCCTTATTGGCCTTCCCTCTTCCTCTACCTGAAACATGGATGTAATGACTTGTGCTGCAGCAGTCATTTTGCAGTCCTGAGGTGATCTTGCTTGAGGACAGTAGGCTTGTGCTAAGGATGGCAAAATGGAAAGATGAGAGGAGGTTAGGACATTGATGAGATTGTGGCACTACCTTACCAGCCCTAGAATGCCTACCTCCAGACTTCTTTTACGTGAGAGAAAAATTGTAAACCTTATTTAAGGCATTGTTTTACAGGTCTCTATTGCAACAAAACACAGCCCTGAGTAAAAGGGTATTGATGCGCTACGTTATTCTGTGTTTTGAAGTGGGGGAATTTCTGGGGTGAATCCTACAGAAGGGTGCTCTAAAAAGAAGGGGAAATGAGCAACATGGTGACACAAACCTCTGTTTCCTCAAGTTTCATATAAAGCCTGCTGTACATATGTAGATGCCGTGTGTGCAGCATGTGAGGGGAGGTCAAGGCGGGGGTTGTGGTTCCTCTTCAATGTGGCATGAGAAGGGACAGCAGCTGTGAGCAGGCAAGTTGATCCTTCCACCAAGCTACTTCCAAATAAACAGGATCTCGAGCTAGAGGATGAGGAAACATTAACACTTCCCTTTTATGCCAGAGATACTGCTAAAGAAGCTTATCTCACAGCGCGTGGGGTGAATTTTAAACCAATACCATCTGAATTTTTTAAATCTAGATTTGAATCCCAGCCCTATACTTATTACTCCCTGTGTGAATTGGGGAAAAACCTTTAACGTCTCTGGGCCTCAATTTTTTCATCTGTAACAGGAGGAATTGGTCAAATTAAGTTCTAAGGTCCAATCCAAACCTTCTAGGAGTCCATTTAAAATATATCATTGGGGCTTCCCTGGTGGCGTAGTGGTTAAGAATACACCTGCCAATGCAGGGGACACGGGTTTGAGCCCTGGTCCAGGAAGATCCCACATGCCGCGGAGCAACTAGGCCCGTGCGCCACAACTACTGAGCCCGTGCTCTAGAGCCCGTGAGCCACAACTACTGAAGCCCGCGCGCCTAGAGCCCGTGCTCCGCAACAAGAGAAGCCACCGCAATGAGAAACCCGCGCACCTCAATGAAGAGTAGCCCCCGCTCACCCCAACTAGAGAAAGCCTGCACACAGCAACCAAGACCCAACACAGCCAAAAGTAAATAAGTAAAATAAATTTATACCAAAAAAAAATATTATCATTAAGGTAGAATTAAATCTGTTAAGCACTAAATGAAAATGAATTCAGCTTTATACAAATATGTACTTCCTAACAGTGAGAATCCACTGTCTCACAAGCCACAGTTCACGGGAGAACAGGACTTCCAGCTAGATGAGCCATGAATGCCTCATACAGTTCCTATACTGTAATCCTTCCCTAACTTCTGGCTCCTCACACCTAGGGCATAGGTACATTTACATTAGAAAATCTGCTTTAAACCTTGAAATTCATTTCCTTTAAATAAAAATGAAATAGACACAATGGGATATTTAAATACATTCTGGCACCATCCCAATAGCACAAGAATGTGCGACATGAAGCTGGTAACATCAGCAGGACCGTGGGAGGACTTTATTAGGCAAATCAGGTAGTTTATTAAACACACCAGGGCCTTCTCATCATAAATGCAGCTAAGCGGCCCTGGAGTAATGGGGATGGAGCCCCTCCTGAGCTCTAAGCTCTTTATTCTGACATTTAACGAGCATGAATAACCAGGGATGGATGGTGTTGTTTATGAGTCCTCGTGAACCCAGGAAAAGGGTGACTTCAAAGGTTCCTTTGGGATTTTTGAGGCCTTGTCTATAAAACAAGTCTGAATTAACTGGGTTCTACCTCATCCTCAGGACCTTATCTTCAGCTGGACTGGACCCTCCCACACCCAGGAACTGTGTAAGCAGAGAGTCTAGAGACTGAATCCTTCACATGTGAGTATGTCATTGAGTTATTTGCTGAATTATCCTCCAAATGATCATTTGTGTCCTGTTCTCTGGCAGCCTACATTATTGTGGTTGAATAGGGGACAGCTTCCTGTTCCCTGCAACTGGAAGGCAGTTTAAATACATCACACCTGTAAACAAAGCTAATTGACATCTATAGAGTAACCCAAAGAAGGCAAGGATTCCCCAAGAGCAGTGCCCCCCATCCCAGGAGGTATCCAAGCAGAGTCAGAGACCAAATAGAAATTTCATAATCAAATGGGTGGGGAGATGAGAGAAAGGACTTCAGTTTTCTTTTCTGTTGTAAAAGTTGGGGATTCTGTGACGTATAGGAGCAAATGCTACTCAGGTGTGAGTAATACTACTTGTTGTTTAAGACTAATTACACACCAGGCACTGTGCTGAATACTTTACTTCAGTTGTTTCATTTAATCCTGACATATAACAAAAGGCAGCCCTGTACCCCTTTCACATGGTACTATATCTGAATATCTGCAGACAGGGAACTGAGGCTCGGTGCATTGGAGAAACAAGATCCCACAGCCTGTATGTGCCAGGCTGGGTCTGAGGGCCCCAGAGTCTGTGCTTTGTACCTCTGCGGGGTGCTTCACCCACACAGGGGCAGAAGATGCAGCAACTACCTCATACAGGAAGCTTACTGGGCCGCACCCGGAACCATGCATCTTCCTCTAGCCACCGTTTTTCAAGGGTCTGTGCACAAAGACAGAGGAGAGTCTGGGGTGATGGAGCTGGGAAAACAGGAGTTTAAGGCTGAAAGGTCAAAAGGCTGCTGTACTGAGACCCTGAGAAAGGTGATCAGAGGGTAGAGCACTGGAGCTTTGGTTTCCTAAGAGGGGCTTTCCGGGGAAGGGAAGTTCTAGCCGAAAGTGTTTCTGTTCCTTTGAGCCACAGCTTTAGTTCCTCTGAGAGACCTTGGCTGGGTGCGATGCTTGAGGCCAGAGCCAGCCCCTATTCCCCTCCGCACCATCCCAAACCCCTCCTGGCAGGGAACCATCATCTCTGAAAACTGAGCTGTGCCCCTGGAGGCCCTCCCCACCCCCCACCCCCGCCAGGCTGTTCTCGAGCCAGCCTGAGTCACCTAGGGCTCTCTGGCTACTTACAGAGATTAGACTCAGCAGAAGGTGGGAGAAAAATTCAAGAGACTTGGCATCACCCCCCACCCCACCCTGTCTCTGTCTCTCTGTCTCTCTCTCTGTCTCTCTCTGTCTCTCTCTCTCTCTCCCTCCCCCCCCCAACCCCCGCAGTCCCCAGCGGTATTTGTTCTCAGAGAGGCCCTGGGAAGAAGGATGGTCACTTTCCTTTTTCCCCCGCAGATAATTGAAGAGAAGTAAGAAAGTACCTGTGTTTGAAGGCAAAATGACGACAATTAATCTCTAAGAACAGGGCCTCACTGTTAAATTCATTGGAGAAACAACTTCAAGAGTTTAACGACAATCAAGAGAATGAAATTTAATTAAGAGAAATAGTAATTAAATCGGGAAAGAAGTTTTTGCAAAGGGGATGGTGCAGGAAATTAAAACCAGTAATGCTGAAAAATGTGGTGGGCAGAGAGGGGGGTGCACTTAGTGGAGAAGAGGGAAGAGCAGACAGAGCAAGGCGGGTTGGGAGGTACAGAGGGTTTGGCACCAAGGCAAGGTCTTTGGAAATTGGTCTCCTTGAGAGACCAGGTGTCTGGCTCTTCCAATTTGGGCCTAAATAGGCCACCTCCTAATGGGGACAAGCTCTCCCTCAGGAAAATAGAAGTATCTAGTTGGATAAAGTATAAAAAAAGCTGTGGACTTGAAGTAGGGTGACCAGGTGTCCTGATTTTGCCCAGGACCGTCTCAGTTTTAGTCATCAGAGTGCCATGCTCTAGGAAACCCGCAGTCGAGGGCAAACTGGGACTGCTGGTCACACTAACATAGAGGCAGATACCCCTGGTTCCCAGGTCTGCTGTGCAGTCAGGAGCTCCATAATGCTGGGTGAGTCACTCCATCTCTGTGGGCCTCAGCTTTCTCACCTATGAAATGAGCTGTCCTGGGCACCTCAAAAGATTAAAGAAGTTGCTCTATGGCAATGTCTAGAACAATGTGCATGAAGAAAAGCTTGATAAATGGGAGTTGAACTGAACAATATCAATAAAGAAAACATAAAATATTAGCAAACACAACCCAACAACACATTAAAAGGTAAAACACCTCAGGGATTCCCCAAGACCACCCACATGTTCGTTGATTTTCTAGAATGACTCACAGGACTCAGCACATAGTTGTACTCACAGCACGACTGAGGTTTATTACAGTGAAAGGATACAAAATAGGATCATGGAAGGAAGAAGACACAGGTGAGTTCTGGAGAAATCCATGCAGGCTTCCTATACTCTTTCCTTCCTGTGAGGGACACATCAAGGATGATCCTTTCTCTGGCAGAGAAGAATGCAACCATGTGTGCGATGTTTCTGCCCAGAAAGCCCGTTAAAGACTTAGTGCCCCAAAATTTTATTGGCAGTGGTTGCCTAGGCACAACTACCAAAATTCCAGACTCTCAGAAGGAAAACTCGTGTACAGGAGAAATCACATCATCAATCAGCCTTAAATGCCAAGTCTGCAGACCACGAGCCAGGGGCCAACCTTGAAAACTGACCTCTCTAAAAATAGCAGTGTTCAGCCTGCTATGTTAACTCTTTTCATTACAGTGACAGAGTGGAGCTCATTCTAGGAATGCAAGGATAATACACAAAAGTGAAAACTTGACTCTGGACACCGAAGCTGCTGTATATACCCTCAAATCCTGGCTGGGTGTGCCAGGCCTTCACTGGTCCAGGCTTATGGTTACTGTATGAATGCCATCCACTCTGCTAAACAAGCTCTGGTCACTACCAAATTCCCTGCCAAGAATTTACCACCAACCAAGGTCTTCTTGGTCTTGAGTCAGAACACTGGGGTTTTCTCAGTTCACCATGACATAAACAAGTCTCTGGACAAAACAATCCAAATAGAAATCGTGCTCGCCTTGTGCATGAAATAGGCCATATTTACATTTACATTAAGGCTATCCACTTCCAGTGACCCAAAATGCTTGTGTTTCCAATTTGGGGCACCACCTTTCTCAAGGTTAAGTTACCAGAGCAATGAATCAAAGTTTGCTGATTTCTTGCTGTGCAGGAGAGGTGTTACAAAAATAGAAGTCATTCAAGCTAGTGGTGGGGAAGGGTTTCTGGAGTTCAGAGATCAAGAGGTTCCACAGCTGCTGCAGATGTGAGAGAACTAGGAAGACAGGAGGGAGGGTGGTCACTGAGGGGCTTCCCTGGTGGCGCAGTGGTTGAGAGTCCGCCTGCCAATGCAGGGGACACGGGTTCGTGCCCCGGTCCAGGAAGATCCCACATGCCGCAGAGCAGCTGGGCCTGTGGGCCATGGCCGCTGAGCCTGCGCGTCCGGAGCCTGTGCTCCACAACGGGAGAGGCCCGCGTACCGCAAAAAAAAAAAAAAAAAAAAAATCACTGAGAATTACGGACTAGCTTCCCCTTTAGTATGTATTGGTTTGCTAGGGCTGCCATAACAAATACCACAAATGGGGCAGCTTAAATGATAGAAACATATTGTCTCACAGTTCTGGAGGCTAGAAGTCCAAAGTCGAGGTGCTGACAGGTTTGGTTCCATCTGAAGGCTGTGAGGGAAAGAGCCTGTTCCAGGCCTCTCTCCTTGGCTTGTAGATGGATGTTCTCAAGTTCACAAGGTGTTCTCCCTGTATGGCTGCCTGTGTCCAAACTTCTCCTTCTTAGAAGGATGCAGTTCATATCAGATTAGGGACCATGCTAATGTCTCAGTTTAACTTAATTACCTCTGTAAAGACCTCATCTCCAAATAAGATCACATCCTGAGGTATTAGGGGTTAGGACTTCAATATATAAATTTTGGAGCACACAAATCAACCCATAGCAACTTGGGAAAATGTAAACGAAAATCAGAATTACTTTTAAATAACTTTCATTGGAGGATTGTGTTTCTTTGCACAGTTTATTGTATTTGTACAAACAATAGCCCAGGAATATTTGAGCTGCTAGAACAGAAGAGAGTAATGGGAGGGTAGAAGGGAGGGGGACGGTCAAGGGAAGAGGAGAAAGAAGAAAACGAAAAGAAAAGGAGGAGGAGGGGAGTGGGAAGGAGGAAAAGAGGAAGAGCAGGGAGCAAGGTCAGACCACCAAGCCTGCACCAGGTTCAGAGACCAGTGAGAATGACAGCTCACCACTCACCTACATTTGTTTTAATTTCGGTTTACTAAATGCACCAACAAGAAGTGCAAAGGATGTGCACACATCACTACAAATGTTTGCTGGCCCCTCCCACCATCGCTTGTGTCTCATAGAAGTGTTCACAAGTCTGGAGGACCCGACAGCTCTCCCACAGTGGGACGTGTGCCGGCTAGAGCCTTTTACACCATCCGGATGGACAGACGTGGGGGAGTGCCAAGCCAGTATCTAATGGCCCACCCAGTAAGGAAATCCCTGACAGCACAGTCATGAAAGACTTGCAGCACGTTTCATGTTTTTATTGCCTCCTGGAGCTGACTGAAGGTTTCAGTTCAGCAAGGCTACCGCAAAAGGAAGTCTGACAAGAGTTTGTTTTGCTCATTCAGGCAGCACATGCTCTCTGAAAAGAGGCACTGCCTTGAGTCAAAGAGAACTGAAGGGAGAACCAGGACCCTGCAGGCTCTCAGGGCCATCCACTCCACTGCCAGCTGGCCGTGCACACCACCAGGTCACAAATACACAAAATGCAAAGCCACCCACGGCAGGTGGATTTCCCCAGATGCAGTGCAGAGACTGCAGAACAAATAGCACCATGGTTAAAGCTTCAAAGAGAAAGGAGGACAAAATTAACACACTTGTACCTGAGATGGGCCTGGAATAAACCCCACCGTGTGACTCGTGTTTTAGAGAGCTGGGACGCCTGGTCTGGGGCTAGCCACATCTGCCGTGGAGCAGAAGCAGATGACCCTGAGGTGATTCCAGTGCATGCTAAACTTTGAGAACCCCTGTTTAAACTCTACAGCCCAAACCAGTTTAGATGGGGCCCTGGGAGAATGAGCTTCAGTTTTCTTCCCAGCAACTACTGTCTATTAGAACAGCATGAGACCATAGGGACAGGCAAGAACAGGATTTCCCACCTGCATCGCCTATGACCAGCGTCAATAGGGAGGAAATCAATAGGGAGGAAAACAGGTACTTTGCAGGGCTAATTTAACCCTCTTATGTGTAATTCAAGTTCTTCTCGTGTCTTCATTTGCTTTGTGAGGTACACACTTCCAGCCCTTTACCCAAATGGAGTGATTTAGACTGTGTATGACTACACCTTTGATTTCTATTCAGTTAATTTGCATGTTTTATTTTATCTTTAGCATGGGAAGGAGACCTAGTTGCCAGAGCGGCCAGGAATAGTATTTAAAAGTTTAGCCTTTACTTTAACACTAGTTGGTCAATCTCTCTGTGTTCTTGGCTCACCTAACATTTGTGTTCACAAGAATGCAAAACAGTGCAGTTCTGCTGGCTGCTTCTCCCTATTTTGTCTCTCCGTCAAGTCTTATGAACTTGTTGACTTTCTCCTAAATTTACTAACATTATTCATTTTATTTTTACTAGCTAACCTTGCTGCTTTTACTCCTCTCCCTTTCATTAACACTGCCCACTGAGCAAAGCCCATCACTTGGTTTACCTCGTTCCAGAGTCTAGCCTCCAGAGAGGTCTGCTGGCTTATGCAGAGGCCCCAAATACGGCTCACAGTGCAGTTCGGAGGTGGAGCCCTGGCCTGGAAACAGGAAGCCTGGTTCTGGCCTCTGCTCTGCTACAGACTTGCTGTGCAATCTTGGGCAAGCCCCTCCTCTCTGGGGCCCCAGAACTCTGTTGTACAATGGGAAGAACACAGTGAACTCTCAGCCCTTCCAGCTAGAGTATCTCAGGGTTCCCCAGTCTTCCTCCGTTATACAAGTGGCCATACAGTATAGATTTCCTGGAAGGTAGTTCCAGTTCTGCAATCCCTGGCACCATTTCCCACACACCATGAGCATACTGGTTCTTAAACTGTGGTCCCAACTACTGATTTCACCAATAGTTGAGGGGCTTTTGAGGGGGGTCCCTGCCTGGTTTCTCCATAATCACAGTTATGTAGGACTTGTAGCCCCAGTAGCCCCAAGTGGGACTAGGATCCTAACATCCAAATGCCTAGCCTTTTTAAGCAATGAGTCACCTCACCAGGTCATTTCTAAAACCCCAGTAGAAAGGCATATCACACAGTAATCAGTGTTTGTTGAATGAATAAACTACACTTTCTCTACAAACACAAGAGTTCCATAGACTGAACAAAGCTCAGGACTGAAATAGAGAAACCAATTCCTTCTGCAGAAACAAAACCTCAAACTGAAGCTATTTAATGTCTGGAGTACACCAAATGATGGCGCTTTTCTTGCAGTTGTGTTATTTTTAAAGCTCTGTGTGCAAGCTCTATTGTTGTGACACCCTTCCCTAGCCCTCAACCCAAATACTTAATAATCCTGTCTGTGTGACTTTAGTGTGTAAGTCAGAGATCTGGAGTTAAATCCCAGCCCTTCCACTTACAAGCTGAGTGGTTTAAACTTCACTTTCCTCTTGTGTAAGATGGGACAAATAGTAAATTCCTCATTAGGTTGTTGATTTAATAAGAAACCTACATCTCCAAAATTACTGAGAATAAGCACGTGTTAACTGTTAGCTAATTAACAAAGCAACTCTTGGATCTTCTCATTTAGTCTTCCTATTTGGTGGGAATTTATCATATCTATAGTCATTTACAGCTAAGGAAAATGAGACCCAAAAAACAGAGGTGAGACACCCATGATCTCACAACTGGTAAATGGCAGCGCCAGCAGTTGAACCCAGGTCAGAAACACTTCCAAACCTGGAAGATGGGGTAGTAAGTGCAGTAAGTTTAGACCTCCTAGTAGAGTCAAACAAACTTGGTCCTGGACGGAACTCTCCTCCTGCAGCACTTGAGGGGAGGGGCAGTGCAGCTCTGGAGTTCCTGTGCATAGGAACACCACATACTGTACAGTATTTCCTGTTGAATGAAGCCAGCTTTGTAGACATTTTCATCCATTTTAAGTTGATGCCAACATTTGCATTTCAGAAGGTTTTTTCCAATTCTTCCTATGAGGACATTAGCACCTGGAAAAAAAAAGTGGAGTCTAGGACAGATGTGAAAGCAGAAGGTATATAACATGTTTCGCCTCTCCCAGGAATAGATCTTTTCTCATCTCCTCTTTTACTGGAATGTGTTCAAGGCACTGTTGGGCCCAGAGATCTTAGTCTTTCCATCCCTCACTAGCCTCAGGGACTCTTGGGCACTTTCCCTAATATGGTTGTTCCCTGGTGACTTAAAAGGCTCAGCTCAAATTGCAGTTATAATGTAATTCACTTTCCCAGTTTTAATCACTTAGAGCTTCTATTCAGCATGTGCTGGCTGTGTCCATTCAGTAATGGCTAGATTTTAGCCCATAGTCAAGGGAGCTTGAGGATTCTTTGGGCCCAGGTAGCCTCAATGCAGGTCAAGGTCTAATTTGTTAAGTTTTTGAAATTACTATAAATGGCTCATGATCCCCTAGGACTCAAGAAACAACAGTCTAGGAATCCCTATTTAAAAAGAAAGGAACATAAAATGTGATATATACATAAGTGGAGTATTATTCAGCCTTAAAAAGGAAGGAAATTCTGACATATGCTAAAACATAGATGAATCTTGAGGACATTATGATAAGTGGAATGAGTCAGTCACAAAAGGAAAAAAATATGATTCCACTCATATGAGGTACTTAGAAAGTCAAATTCATAGAGACAGGAAGTAGAATGGTGGTTGCCAGGGGCTGAGGGGAATGGGGAGGGGGAGTAGAGTTATTTACTGGGCTTAGAGTTTCAGTTTTGCAAGATGAAAAAGAGTTCTAGAGATGGATAGTGGTGATGGCTGCACAAAAATCTGAATGTATTCAATACCACTGACTTGCACTGTTTAAAAACTGCCAACGTGGTACTTTTTATGTTATGTGTATTTTACCACAATTTTTAAAAATTGGAAAAAAAGAAAAAGAGAGAAAAAGGAACAGCTTGAACACTAAGACTCTCAGCTATGGTATTAGCATTGTCTCATCAGAGCCAAAAACAGCTACATAATAAATGTTGTACATTTTTATGCCCAACCCCCAATTTTCCTTCTGCTAAATGAAGCATCTTGCTCTGCCACTGAAAACTAGCATTTTCTTATAAACTATTAGATCAGAAAAGTCAGTGACTTTCAGCAATCAGTCCACTAGAGACCACTGCTAAGCAAAGGAGGCTAACAGCAGCACTGTGCAGTGAGGAGAGTGCACCCCTTACAACCAAATAGCTCCAAGTGGCTTCAGCTTCTCCCCCAAAGAAAAACAGTCCCCTCCCGCACAGAAGCAGATTTCTTTTCCAAATTAAATGTGTAACTTTTAACTGTTATTAGTACTGTCAACATGAATATCACAAAAAAAAATTCCATTATAGATACTATCATCTTTAATTTCTTCCAAATGAAATTGAGACTTTTTCCTGACTTTCAAAATGAAGATACTTATTTCATGCAATAATGAATTCCCAAGATCAAAGGGAACCAGTTTTTCATCATTTTTTTCCCCAATAATTTGCCATCTGTTAGGATTTACAAGAGCACTCACCCATATATAGCCCTAGGAAATAATTTTTAAAGATACATACTTTCACCACTTAAATTTGGCACTTTGCACCTAAAATTACTTTTCAGCCAGGATTTAAGAAAAACACTTATGAAACTGTTCTAGAAATTTTTTAAAATAGGCTTAGAGAAAGATGTTTCCCAAATTATCGATTTTTTAAACTAATACACCTCTTCATCATTTTGTGATTTGGCTGGACAACTAGGGCGTTTTAAATGGATCTCAATCTTTAGAAATTGTGGCTTAGAGTCCTAGACTCCTGGAGTGCACACCGTTGAGCTAGTCTTGGTATTTCCTATGGTCTACCAGAAAGTGAATGCTCATACCCAGAAGGCAGTATAAGCTAAGTGAAACTTCAAAAATTTTTACTTTTGGTTGGAATTATATCAACTCAGTTTAGAAATGATATCTCACACTGATTATTAAGGTCTTTAATTTTCAAAATGAAAACAGAATTTTATTTAAGAAATCCAATTTATCAAATGAATTCTTTCAAAAGGGGTTTAGCAACAAGTGATAAATAGATTGAAACCCCTCATCTACACCCACAGAATTAAGAACTGACAGAAAGAAGAGGCACAAATATTATGTATGTTTTAGAGACAAAGAACAGAATGAGCAAACATTTCATCGAAGATTTCTGGATGATTTCTATGACGATTCCGCTGGGTACCAACTGCCTTTGAACACAGATCTGCCTGATGGAGTCATAGGCACACTCCCTGAAAACCATAGAACACCCAAAATAACAATGACCAAGACAGAGATACCTAGAAGAAAACAAGCCAGGGCCACTGACAGTATCGTGCATTTGAATGCCTACACGGTCATATAAGAAACTGTCAATCCAACCAAAAAAAACAATCTCCAAAAAACGCTTTCTACATATTTACTTGTAAATCTAAAGGCAGAGAGATTAAGGGCCCTAGCAGCCAGGCATAAGCAATGAGATTTGGTATATGAATTTAAAAGTTTATTAGCCACAGGAAAAAAAAAAATGATTCCTTAAAATCAATTTGCATTAAGTTCCCTGTAAAACAGTAAGCTTACAGAAAATTTCTTTCTCATGAACAGAAAATCACTATGCTTTTGGTCCAAGATATGTTGGGTTTTTTTCCTTTCTTCTTCAGATGACAGACAGATGGATGTAGCCGAATCTATGAACGAGTGTACTTGCCCCAAATGTGCAACATAAATACAGAAGCGATGAACAGAAGACTCATAACCAATACTGGAACAGGGCCACTGGAAATAAGAAAAGGCAGGCTTAGTTTCAGTAATAATACATTATTATATTTGTAATATTAAAGACTGCCTACGGGAAAAGGGAGGGGAAAGCACCTAAGATCCATAGAAGAATATTACTTACATCACTTAAAAATATTCCAAAAATTATTACTGTGGATATTTTGAGGGTGACAGCATTGCAGTGATTTAGAAAGGAGGAATCCTTATCTTTTAATGAAACATACTAAAATATATACAAAAGAAGGATCTAATGTCTTAGAGACACTAGTCTCTTTAATTTCGTGCATTTGATATTCTCCATAATAAAAAGTAATTTTAAAAATTTCCCAAACTCTTTAAGTGCAAATGATCCAATTACCAAACTATTATTTCAAATTAATATTTAAAGACAACCTTCGTCGTCTAACTACAATGAACTAGGCATAACAAAAGAGGAATATCCCATTATAAGTTATGAAGCATTTTCAAATATATGATCCCATATGATTAACAAACTCAAGACACAGGCAAAACAAATATTAACCTTATGAAATGAGAACACAGAGCCAGAATGGAAAGGAGGGGTCTGAACTCAGGTTTTCTGATTCCACACATAGTGCTCATTTTACTGCTTTAAGGTTCCCATATTTAGGGGAGCAAACATTCTAGGCAACATTAATTAAGTTTGATTTATATTTAGTTTACTGTAGAAAGGAATTAGATTTTACTCATCAGCCCTTCCCTAAATCAAATGCTTTCCAGCTTGAGAATTAGTACATGGTTTTCTTAAAGTTAGAACTCCTTGATTTTACACAATCTGTCAATGCTAATGTCAGTCAAAGGCCTCGTCTTTTTGACTCCGCTTGCCAACAACAGTTTTGGAGAATTCAAGATGTCACTTCACCTCCCAGATACACCTGGGGGTGGACACAGGAAAAGACCCCAGGAATCTTTATAATCAGGGCAGTAGAGTAACCCAGCTGAGAAGGAGGTAACAAGAGTCCACTAGTGGACAATAATCAATGCACGGAGATCCAAGTCCTTGCTACACTATTTTGTTCTTCCAAAATTTGTCCAATTGTGGGAGTAAACAAACTTATAAGTACCTAGGAAGAGATCTTCATCACGATGCACTGGATCATACTGCCTTACTTTAAAGCACTGTTAGGTAACATCAGCCATAAAGCATAAAGCTGAGAGTGCAGTGCTTAGAGTCCAAGCGCTGGAGTCTGGAAACCAACTCTGTCCCTCACAAGCTGTGACTGTGGCCCTGTGACTCACCTTCTCCAAACATCATTTTCCTCATCTGTAAAGTGGGGATAATCACAGCACCTTTCTCATAGGGTTGCTGAGATATTAAATATATTAACACACACAAGGTGTAGGCTTCTAGTAAGCTCTCAGGAAATGCTACTATTATCAACCTAAAAAAAAATTCTAACTCCCAAGAAGAGCCAACAGTAAGCTCCAAGATGGTACCTGACTGCTCCAAGATGTGGATTTGAGGATACAATTTCCCAACTATGTCCCTTCACCAAAAACCTCTCTCTCTGGTATGATGAGACTGTGGTTTATGACACTGCAAAGGAATAGCTTCTGTCGATTCCTAGGACTCACAACAGCAGCAAGCAAGCCTGGCTACACAAGAGCCCAAAGGAAGAACAAGCCAGATTCAACCACAAGAGAACAGTTGTTTCACCACCTCGATAAGGGTTTAAAATGTTGTCCCCTGGATACCCTGAAGAGCAAGGGGCTTCAAACTTTGTCTCCGAAATACTCAGAAAAATTATCTCTAACAAGGACCAAAATGCTGCCAACTCACACATCCCCAACCCCAAGAATTACTTCCTGAAATACATTCTCACATTGTAAGTCTTCGTCATAACCGGGGGGGGGGGGGGGGGGGGGAATCAATAAATAAAACAAAACATCAAGAATTCTAGGGAAGTCTTTCTAAATTAAATTTGTGATCTAAATCAAGCTACTGGTCAAGTTAATTAAACTAATCCAAATAAATCTGATTTTGTCTCTGTAACCAAACAGGCAGAATGGAAAGAGCGTGGAATTTAAGAGTCCCAGAATATCTGGTTCCAGCTCTTGCTGGCTGTTTGTCTTTGACAAGTAGCTTTGCCTCTCTGAATCTGAGCTTCTGAACCTGAGGTGCTATACGAATGAGAGCTGCTGTCATTATTCCAATTCCTCATCCACTGGATTCAGTCAGGAAACAGCTGTAAGCAGTGGTGTCCTGGAGCCTACCTGGTCAGAAACCTGTGGGATTAGGTTTCACAGTACCAGAAAGCGAGGTGCGGCGTGGGGACAGGGGTTCCCCCAGATGCCCATATCCCATCACCTAATGAGCATTCCCAGGTCTAGAACTTGGGAAGTGATAGGGGTCCAGTCACCACCCACCAACAGCAAGGAGGCCAAAGAACTTTTGGTAACACAGCCTAATGCAGAAACTCCCATTAGACTGCAATAATATCAGCTTATGCCTCCAGGAGAGCTTTGAAAAATCACCTAGCTCCTATTCAAATGGTTACTCCTGTATTTCTCAGTGTGGGACAAGAACACCAAATGAACAGCGATTTCACCTAATTAAATCGTTTTCCCTCCAGTTCTCTCTATTCCCATCATTTATTCTGACAGAGCCACATGAAGATGTTCCCTTGCTTTCACTCAAACCATGAACAGATGTCATTCCAGGCCCTAAACTAATTGGCTGATATATGGACAAACCAAACCCCGCCCACCTGGCACAAAGGAAGCTGTTGTGTATTACAAATCTCATCAAAGCAAATACCACTGGTGGCAGAGAGTGAGTGCTGCCAAAGGGCTCTGTGATTCTGGACAGAAACACAAGGTCTGCTCCCAGAACTTACACTTTGAGCCCCGGTGAATCTTCTGTGTAGAATCGCCACATCCCCCCAGTGCCTGCTGAGGTCGTGCGGCCTGCGCTCCTAGTTCCGCAGCTGGCATTTTTCCTGTGAGAGAAAAAACGTTACAAATGGCCTTTTCTTGGAAACCCTTATCAGAGCATTATAACATATGCTACCATTAACTGGTAAAGAACCAAAAAAATGAACTTTTTCTTTGCTAATACCTCCTTGCCTTTGCTTGGTTTTACTCCACTGATCATAACCACTAAGAACTGAGTACCCGCCATACACTGATGCATACAATAACCCAGAAAAGTAGTTACCATCTCCATTTTATAAATGAGGAAAATGAGGCTCATAAAAGGTTAGGCAAAGTGCTGAAGACCACGTAGCCAGCAGGCAGCCACGCTCGGCTGTAGACCGAGTTCTGACTTGAGCCCATCCACTTGCTCACACATATGGGCAGCTCATTTGGACAGTGCACTTCAGTTTCACTTCACATGTATTTTTGTGAAGTCAAGTAAAAAACTCCTGCTTAAAAACACCCTGAATCCATATTACCTGATTTTTAAATGATTACTTTAAAATGTTTTAAAATTACTGTATTTTCTACAAAAAAGACAAAAAACATAAGTTGTAATTGTAATCCAAGTCTCAAAACAGAGTATATATTTTATGAAAAATTATTTTTCAATTTGTTTTCACTAGTTTGATATACTGACTATAGATCTTGGACAGAGGTAGGACGTGAAATAATGCAGGAAACACCCAACCAGAACTTGTCCCTCACGAGGGGATCAAGGCTTGTGAAGTGAGCTGTGTGGTGCAGGCAGCCCTGGCGCACAGAAGCAGCGAACAGCATTAATGCCCCTGACCAGGAAGGAAGCCAGGGAATCCTTTCCCTCCTCTCCTCGGTCACTAGGAAACCCTCCCCAATGGCTGTTCTCGCACACAGCACTCCTCTAATCGCACTTCACTTCTCCCCTCAGTGCGAAACTGGTACCACGTAAAAATAAGTACTAAGTGTGAGACAGGTCAGAAGAAACCTTCTTCAGCCCATTTTTCACCAACTCAGAAATTCTAGGGAAGGGGAAAGGAAGAGAGAGAGAAAGCCCTGTCCCATCACCACCCCTCACCATTAACCAAATCCCAACACACCCTCCCTCAAAATCCCATTCCAGTTATCCGTGGACTGCTGGTTATGGATTTTTGAAAAAAGATGGGGATACAGGGAGAAACCAAAAGTAAATACCCTATCCCCACCATCGCTTCTTGCCTCCCAACTCTGGTTCCTAATCCCCACCTCACCCTACCACAGATTTTATTCCACACTCTGAATGCAAGAAGCACTGGTCTAGAGCTCAGGGAGCTTGCCCTGCTGCATGGAGTGGGAGAGTAGAGTCCCGGTTCCAGTGTGGGCTCCAGCAAAAAGAGCTGTGTTCATGCTAGAAATCTAAAAACAATTAGTGTCAAACGATTTCGATGTACTGTACTAAAAAGATTACATTTCAGACACATTAATTATGGGCTACATGGTCACCTGGGAACTTGTAACTCCATCTGTATGACTGTTTCTATGGGAAAACTGATTGTAAACTGTACAGGGATTTACAGAGTAATTCATACACTTACAAGAGCTTTCACACACAGATACACATCATCTAATTGGTGGAGTAGGTACGTGAAATCTTCCTCGTTCATAAAAAGGAACTTGAGCTAGATGATAAACCCAATGTGGACATAGTAAGTCATCAGCTGAGCCAAGACTAGGACCCAGGTACTTTCTACTATTCCCACACCCACCCAACTCCAGTTCCTGTCTTCAAAATCTCCAGGAGCCCCCAAGGAATCAGTCTGTGCTCTTTGAAGATTTCTTACATCTGCTGGCACATGGACATAGCAGAGGATTCAGGGCACCTAGAAATACCAAAAATGTACTCAAAATACCTCCCATCCCCCCTACTGGGAAGCTAGGTAGAAGTTAACAGAGACCATTTTAATCTCCTAAATTCCTTTTTGGGGTCTATTTTACCCTTTCTTTCTGGCCACTGTGTAACTGCCTCCCTCCTCCTATACCCTAACACAATGGTTTTCATAACCAACCTTTAACATACTTTGTTCTAACATGGTGGTCTTCTGGCTGTTCCTCAAAGAAGCCAAGCTCATTCCCACCTCAGAGTCTTTACACTTAATTATTCCTCTTGTCTAGGAAGCCTATTCCTCCCCGGACCATTGCATAATTTGCTCCCTTGTCTCTTTTAGGTCTCTACTCACCTGTCACCTACTCTGAACACCCTATCCTCACCCACCCTCTAGTCTCCACACAACTTTATTTTTCTTCTTGGACTTACTGCCTGAAATTATCTATTTATTTGCCTTGTTTATGGTCTCTTACATCGGAATATAAGGTTCATGAGGTCAAACCCTAACTAGCTTGTCCACAGATACAGCCTCATGACTGGAACAGTGCCTGGCATGTACCCTCAATAACTATTTGATGACTTCCTTAATACCCCAGCTAGTCCATCACCTTACTATGCCTGATTCCCATTAATCCTGAACACTAGAGACTGTCATACAGAGTGAAGTCAGAAAGAGAAAAACAAATATTGTATATTAATACATATATGTAGAATCTAGAAAAATGGTGCAGATGAGCCAGTCTGCAAGGGAGAAATAGAGACACAGATGTAGAAAACAAACGTACGGACAGCAAGGGGGGAAAGCGTGGGGGTGTGTGTGTGTGATGAATTGGGAGATTGGGATTGACCTGTATACACTAATACGTATAAAACAGATAACTAATAAGAACCTGCTATATAAAAAGAAATTCAAAAAAAAATCCTGAACACTGCAGCATTTTACGGCTTTATAGTTTACAATGTGTTATTGCTCCTTTTCATCCTAGCAACTTCCTCTTATACTGTAGTAACAGAGCAAGGACTCCAACCCTGGCCTGACCTTAAATCCCATACAGTTACTTCTCAAGGTTCTACTTCTATTACCTCATTGAACATGGAGACAGAATGCATATCTGTGGACTACATAATCTGCAGCACTATTATTAACTGTTAGCTTCAACTTTTTCTTACAGACTCACAAAAGAGGGAATATATTCTTGAACAGTCAATACCTATTACATTACACTCATGAAGTAACACTTAGAAGAGTGCCAAGATTCTAGAAGGGAACTCTGTAGGGTCTCTCAGTACATACAACCATGGTCTGTTGAGTTACACTGGCCCCAGCGGTAGTGAATTCTAAAAGACGACATCAACACCCCCAACTTGATAAGCTGCATCTGTCCTCAAATGTTTGTTTCTCCATTTCACTTGTGCAGCAGTTATTTCAGTTTTATTAAGTAGTTATTTCATGTATTTGATAAACACATGATTTCTCTCTTTTTTTAAGAGTTCTCAGATGGCCAAACTTCTCTGCCACAGTGTTACCAATTCTCCTTAACTAGACCCACTCCCCAAGGAACTGTACCGACAGGACAGGTTTTCCATTCCAGCACAAAGAATCTTTGAAATCCAGGGTGGGAACAAGACAGCACCCCAAGCCCAAATAACCTACACCACTGCCTGACACACTTTCCAGCTGGTCCATCCCAGCCTTACCTTGAACATCCTGATGACAGGGAACTCACAATCGTTCAGGGTCATCTTAGCATTTCTCCCAGTTCTACTGGAATTTTTTTTGCTCTAAGATGAAATCTGTCTCATGTAAGTTCAAATCATCAGTTTTAGATTTACCTACTGTAGCCAACAAGCGAAGTCTCATCCCTCTTCACATCCTTGAAAATAGTTTTCATGTATCTCTTCAAGGTCTTTTCCTCTCTAGATAAAACCCCCACTGATTCCGTCAGAAAAATCCCAAGATTAAGGATGGCTTGATTCCTTCCCTCACTCATTATTTATTGTGTCAGCCTTATGGTAGGATAGAGCTGATGGACAGTTTTTGTCAAAGTCTAATGAAGGAGATAAACGTGGAAACATAAATGCTATTAGAAGGGTATGAACAAAATGCTTGGGAGTAAAAGAGAAGACTAGTAGCTGCTGTTGCCTTTGGAGTCAGGGAAGGCCTCAAGTGGAAATAACCCCTGAGCCTAGTCTTGGAGAATATACACAAATGGCCAGAGGGGTGGTGGGTGGGGGTGTCTAGTGAGTTCAGAAAACAATAATAAGCTCACTATTGCTGGATCACAGGAGAGAGAAGAAAAGCGATTAGGCTGGGGGAAAAAAAAAACCCCACCACCAAGAGCTTTGGTAACCCTCTCCCCCTTCCCACTGTGTTTAAGTTCAGCAACAAGAAACTAACTAGCAGTGTGCCAGAATCAGAGCAGAAGATGCATTAGAGTGAAAATGATCTGGAGAGGAGGCGAGTTAGGTAGAAAATTCTCTAGATGTGAGAAACTGAGGGCTAAACTGAGGCAGTAGAAATGGAGAAGGAAAGAACGGATGAGAAGTTCTTCATGTACAATATAAACGTACTGGATAAAGACAGCATTAAAAGAATCCAAGATGACGCTGAAGTTCTGGCTTTGGGTGAACGAGTTTACGGCAGTGCTTTATGGACGTAGGGAGATATAATTGGGGGTGGGAGCTGAGGTGAAAGGAAAGACTGAGCTGCGCATTAGACGAGTCATGTTAGACCGAATGTGTATGGGACTGCCAGGTGGAAATTGAGTGGAGAGCTCAGGTCTAAAGACACCAGTTTAATGACGTCGGTTTTCTCAATGCTGTCTATGACCTTACTCCAGTTCAACTTTCCTTTTTCAAGAGTGGTACTCAAGGCTGAACAATGTGAAGAAAATATTGCTTCCCTCTCGAGACGCAAAAGACCAAGAAGTCTTTAACTACCCCTACAGCCACATCACAGGCAGCTCGTTTTGCCCTTATGAATCTTAACATCCCGGGATCTCCTTCTCAGGACCAACGAATTCTTGGGCCCTGTCCTTCGGAGCCCACAGCCGAGAGGGTCGCAGGATCCTTACCTCTGCCGGACTGTGGATCCCGCCGCCCGGGCGGCCACTGCTTTGCTGGGAGAGCGCCCTGAGGAGCCCACGTTAGTGCCACTGGGCGTCGGACCAGGCTGTAGAGGGAGACAAGGAGAGAGACTGGTGAGCGCCGAAGGCCGGCCCCCAGACCCCAGGCTCTGACGGCCGAGACCGCGACATGAACGGGGGGCTGGGGAAAACAAGGGAGCCGCGGAAGCAGGACAAAGCGTAAGGCAGGAATCTCGGCGCCTGGGAGAAGCCGGGACAAGGAGGGACGGCTGGGGCCACAAACCATGCTGGAGACAGGAGGGTGGCAGGAAGCTGAAGTGGAAAGCGAAGAAGCGGTGGAGCCCAACGGCCGGAGGAACTGAAGCCCAACGGCCGGAAGAACTGACTCAGGTCCCGCCCCCAGACCTGCTGGCAGGGTCCTCGCTGACTCCAGGGACGCCTGGGCTGTCCTACGATATGACTGTAGGAATTTTGCAAGAGGAGACTCTGTGAGCTGCTGTATGGGAATTACAGACCTCATGTATTTTTTTCCTTTGCATCACAGCGTCCTTCCTAGAGTCCAGTCTCAACAAATGGGAGGATCTAGCCATGGTGAGACAAGAAATTTCCTCCGGCAGTTACTAGGTACCCACAGATACACGCTGACGTGACCTAACCGACGCACGCGCCGCGGGGCGTGGTCGGTCCCCGTCTAGGGCCAGCTGGGAAGGTGGAGAAAGGAGCATGCGCGAAAGCCCTTAAGCGTGCGAGGTGAAGGTGCGGCTCCCGGGCTATGGCGGAGGAGCAGGGCCAAGATGAGGACCTGGGTCCTAAACCGTCCGTGCTGTTTCTGCACCCTGACCTGGGTGTGGGCGGCGCCGAACGGCTGGTTGTGGACGCAGCGCTGGCGCTGCGGGCGCGCAGATGTAGCGTGAAGATCTGGACGGCGCACTACGACCCCGGCCACTGCTTCGCGGAGAGCCGCGAGCTGCCGGTGCACTGCGCCGGGGACTGGCTGCCTCGCAGCCTGGGCTGGGGCGGCCGCGGCGCCGCGATCTGCGCCTACGTGCGCATGATTTTCCTGGCTCTGTACGTGCTGTTCCTTAGCGATGAGGAGTTCGACGTGGTAGTGTGCGATCAGGTGAGGTGGCCACGACCGGCCCTCGCCCCCCCTCTTTTTCTCACTACGGAAGGCGCGCCGCATGACCTCTGCTGACCTCTCCCTGTGTGTGGTTCGGAAAGATCGGAACTGATCTGGAGAGATCAAAGTGGGAGTGAGACTTTGGTTCTCAAACTTTAGTGTGGACCCGTTAAAGTGGCAGATTGCCTGGCCCCACCCTCAGGTGTTTTCATCCTGGGCCCCTGAGGTGGGGCCCCGAAATCTGCATCTTCACTGGATCATCGGGAGCTTCTGAAGCATGTGGGCCTTGGTGCTCGCTCTAAGAAACGCAAGCATTAGAAGTCCGCCTTCAGTCATGTTTTGTATGTCTTCCCTGTTTTGCATTATTCCTTTTGACACTAGTTCCAAGCCACATGCATCCCACCGTAGCATTTGCTGTCAGGCCACTGCGCTCCTCAGCAGTGTCATGTGTTTAATAAAACCCTAAGCTAAACATGTCATGTCCCTATTAAAACTTTAATATGGCTCCCCATTAGTCTTTGGAGAAAAGTCCAGGCTCTTTACCTTGGTAGATAATGCCCACCTGGATCTGGGCTCTAGCTATTCTAGACTCTTTCTGTGTTTGGGGTATTTTTCCCAAAAAAATATTTATTTTAAAAAGTAACACCTACTCAGGACTAAAAATTCAAATAATAAAGACTAGAATGTAAAAGCCCCATTCCAGTTCCACTCCTTAAAGACAGCCATTGTTAACAGTTTCTTCAGTATGCTTTCAGAAATTGTCTGTGGCTATACCAGCATATGATGTCTGTTCACAGACACATCTTATTTGTAATAATTAGGATTATGACACACCTACTATTGGACAGCTTGCTCTTTTTCACCAAAAATTTTTACTTGGGACATCCTTACATATCAATATTAGAGATTCACTTCATTCTTCATAGTGGCTGGAAAATTTGCTTTTGTTAGACTGTACCATAATTTATACATTTTTCTGCTAAAGGACAGTATCAGTGTGACCAGTTTTTTGTGAATAGATCAGTTTTGTAATGAACATCTTTATGCCTTTTTTTTTGTACTTCTGCAAGCATGGCCTTTGAAATTCATAGAAATAAAATTGGTAGGTCAAAGAGTTGTACATCTTAAATGTCAATAGCTTTTGCCAAATTTGCCTTCCAAAGAGGTTCTGTCATTCTACCCTCCCACAGTGATAGAGCCTGTTACTCCATGCTTTTGTGCACATTGGATGTTATCAGCATTTTAATCTTTGCCAAACTAATAGGTGGAAATGGCATCACGTTTGTATTTGTATTTCTTTAATTATTACTTCTGAGTTACTTTTGATCATCCTTGCTTGTGTACAAGCTATTTCTTTTTGAGAAACGTGGGCATTTACCAAATATCCTGCATGTGTAAAATTAGTCAGTAAGCATGAGGCAGCTGAGACTGTAGTGGATAGAGAAAAAACCGAGCTTGGAAGTGGGAGACCTGGATTCAAGTTCCATATCAGCTATTTTCTAAGTAGTTTTGGATAAATCCCTCAATATCCCTAAAGCTCACCTTTTTCAGGTGTTAAGTGAGCCGGAGATTGACTTGTAAAGATTACCCAACAGGAAAGTCTCTAGTAATGATTCTGGCTAACATTTCAATAAATACTGAGCACATAGTGTGTGCTAAATTCTTACACGTTTTACATGCACGAGGGCATTTAATAATGACAAAAACTATATGGTTTTTTTTTTTTTTTAAACTGGAATTGTCACCAATTTACAGAAGAAGAAACTGAGGCCCAGAGAGAGAGAGGTATATTACTTGGTCATGGTCACACAGCTAGCTATTAGAGCTGAAATTCAAACCCTGTCAATCTTGATTCCAGAGCCTACACTCTAAACTACTGTAGTTCATTCATTCACTTCCGTAGGATGAGGAAGATCCTGGAGTGGCTCTGTCCAGTGTGGTAACCACTAGCCATAGGTGGCTATTGAGCACTTGAAATGTGGCTAGTCTGAACTGAGATGTGCTGTAAGTGTAAAATACGCATCTGATTTTAAAGATTTAATGTGAAAAAAAATAGAAGATCTCATTAACTTTTTAAGTGTTAGTTACACTTTGAAGTGATAGTATTTTAGATAAAATACATTAAAATTAATTTAACCTTTAAGAAGTTGTTAGTGTAGTTACTAAATTTTTGTTTCCATTGGACAGTGCTGTTCTAGAGGAAACCACTGGACTTGCAGCTTTAAATATTTAGCACATATCTAGAAACTGTCTACCAGCCTTCTGTACACCAGGCATTGTACCAGGTGAGAGTCTGGGGGCACACAACGCAGAACCAGACATTGCCCATGAAGGGCCCACAGACTAGCAGGCAGGGTAGGTATCTGTTTCTTTGATTTGGTTGAAGTTCAGTTGACCAGTCACTTCATCTGCTGTTGATTTTTGCTTTGGCTAGGTGTCTGCCTGTATCCCAGTGTTCAAGCTGGCCAGACGGCGTAAGAAAATCCTGTTTTACTGTCACTTTCCAGATCTGCTTCTCACCAAGAGAGATTCTTTTATTAAACGCCTATACAGGGCCCCAATTGACTGGGTAGAGGAATACACCACAGGCATGGCAGACTGCATCTTGGTCAACAGCCGGTTCACAGCTGCCATTTTTAAGGCAACGTTCAAGTCCCTGTCTCACATAGACCCCGATGTCCTCTACCCATCTCTGAATATCACCAGCTTTGATTCAGCTGTTCTTGAAAAGCTTGATGACATAGTCCCCAAGGGGAAAAAATTCATACTCCTCTCCATCAACAGATATGAAAGGAAGAAAAATCTGACTTTGGCACTAGAAGCCCTAGTAAAGCTGCGTGGAAGATTGTCATCCCAAGATTGGGACAAAGTTCATCTGATCATTGCAGGTGGTTATGATGAGAGAGTCCTGGAGAATGTACAACACTACCAGGAGTTGAAGAAAATGGTCCAGCAGTCTGACCTAGGCCAGTATGTGACTTTCCTTCGGTCTTGCTCGGACAAACAGAAAATCTCACTCCTCCACGGCTGCACATGTGTGCTTTACACACCAAGCAATGAGCACTTTGGCATCGTTCCCTTGGAGGCCATGTACATGCAGTGCCCAGTCATTGCTGTTAATTCAGGTGGGCCCTTGGAGTCCATTGTCCACAGCGTCACAGGGTTTCTGTGTGAGCCTGACCCAGTTGACTTCTCAGAAGCAATAGAAAGGTTCATCCATGAACCTTCCTTAAAGGCCACAATGGGACTGGCCGGAAGAGCCAGGGTGAAAGAGAAGTTTTCCCCTGAAGCATTTACAGAACAGCTTTACCAATATGTCACCAAACTGCTGGTATAATCAGATTTTTTTTTCAGGTCTTTATGCTGTGTTCATTAACATCACATTTGTAGATTGTTGACCCAGTTTTGAAACCAAAGAAAAAAAGCCTAGTATCTAGGGCAGAAGAGATTTTTTTTTTTTAACATACTTGAATCTTGAATCTGAATCACTTTCCTGTACCCCATATCTCCCAGTCTGCTTTTTTAGAAAAAAGTACTATCTTTTAGGCTGTAATAATTCTGAGTCTTACCGGTGTTGATTAAGATATAAACATGGTACAATTTCACATTCAGCAGAATATTTTAATTATATGTTCTCTAGATTTTTGCTCTACGTATAAATTTTGAGTTATATTGTGCCTTATTTGGTTTTAACACTTCAAGTGTATCATCATCAAAGTTGATTAATTTGGCTTCATAGTGTAATGAGAAGACACTTACTGTAGTTTCCAGAATCAGTCCACCTCAGTGTTCAGTGACCTCTGTTAGGAAATTTTTGTTAGTCGTACCTTTGCCTGGATCCATCGCAAGAATGCTTTGTATTTTTTTTTTTTAACAAAGATGATTTGTTGTGTTTTTGCACACAGACATGACAATAAATGATGTTTATCATAGGAAGAGACAAAATACTAGATTTTGGCCTCTGATCTATTGTGGTGGTGTTAGGACTGTAGACAGCCAAGCCTGAATCAGAAACTAGAGTAAACTGGACATTGGAATGAATGGCTATTGTCACGTGTGCAGTGTGCATCTTGGTTAGGGTTTGCTTCCTCGTGTTATCTGAGTCATTGGCTTCATTAATATTTGTGTTTTATTAAGTAAGCGCCTGCTAAGTGTAACACAAGTGCTTTTTATCCTTCAAGGCCTGCCTCATGCCACAGCTGTGAAGCTTTCCTTGACCCTCTGCCCAGCTCCAGAACTGGAAGTGATCTTCCCCCTCCATGTTCTCTGACCTTCTGGTGGCACTGACCAGTCTTAGAGTTCATTATTTACCTATTGGTCTAAGTACAAATAAACATAAAGGACTTTCCCACATATCCTTAAAGCTAAATTCATTTTCAGAAATAGCAAAGATCACTAGCCAAAGGTTCCACATTAATCAACTCTAAGAGCACAGACTTGAGAGCCTAACAGCCTGTGTGACTTTGGGCCAATTGCTTAATCTCTGGGCCTCAGCTTCTTCATCTGTAAAGTGGAGTAACTACTCTTGTACTTTCCTCATAGGGTGGTTGTGATAGATTACCATAATACGTGTAAAGTACTTAAAATAGTAGTCGGCACATAGTGTGGGCTATATAAATACTAGCTATTTTGCAATTTAGGGATATCAAAAATTACTGTCGAAGTTCCGTGTGGTTTTGTGCTGCACTACTATATTGTTCTTTGGGGTTCTTTAGAGCATGAAGTGTCAGGTTGTGATTTATCACGTCAGTCTATACCACAGGAGTATTTTATTTTATTTTATTAATGTTTAAATCACTACCAAATTTAATGTTGTCAGACTTAGTATTCATTAACATTTCATTACATTTGAAAAGATTGGATTCTCGCAGGAGCGTTTTAATGAAATGACATGACTACCAGTAAGGAGTTCACTAAAATGAGAGTGTCAGGTTTATTGAGTCTTTTATGGAATGAAAAGTTCAGTTGAGTTCTCTTTCCTTTGGCATTGTGAAAGCTTGCCATCCAGTAAAGTAGGTCATCCCATCTTTTGTGGCTTGGTGCATGTATTTCTCAGGGAACTGCAGCCTTTCCAGAAAGGCCTGATGGCTCTGACCACTGGGTTTAGGACAGACAGACTCAGTCATGCCATAACTCAGCCATAACTGATGCTTACCCATTCCTAGCACTGAAACTTTTGCCTCTTTGACCATTTTTATGCAGATCCTTACAAAATGGGCTACCTGGGTTCACGGGCCTTAAGTTTAACCTCCCTTCATTGTCTGAAGTCCCAGCAGGTGACAGTAAGACCACAGATCTGGAAAGGATGCAAAGCCCTGCCTGAGCTTCCAGCCTCTGGTGCATCTTGGACCTAGAATGGAGCTTTGCCCATAGGAGGTATTCACAGCTACCAGAACTAAGGTGAAGTTAGGGGAAATAGAAGCATGGAAGACTGAAGTGAACTGTCCAGGACCTTAACAGTAGTAATTCTTCTGGCACTTAACTGTGGGCCATGAGATAACATATCAGACAACTCATTTAATCCTAACAGTTCTATGAGGTGTCGGTACTCCTCCCTTTCGAGATGAGTGTGGTTAAGCAGTTGCCTGTGTCACACAGCCTGGAGGGATGGGCAGTGTCTCAAGGCTTTCTGATTCCAGAGTCCAGCCACTTCACCGTTCTTCAGTCGGCCTCCGCCCTGACCCTTCACTACACACACACACACACACACACACACACACACACGATGGAGGTGGGGCTGGAGGCATGTACTTAGAAAAGACATCCACTCACTCAGCTGATGGGGAGCAGTATTGCGGTTCTTCCTGTTTGGAAAGGATCTAATGACTAATAGTACTGAAGCCCTATTTGGACAGCCTTTAGAGTTGGCAAAGCCCTTTTCAGGTTGTATCATTTGCCCTTCACAGCATCATTCCAGGCAGTTATTGTAGCTATGCTTACTGTTGAAAAGCTGAGGCTTACAGTCAGGAAGCCCTGGACCAAGTCAACAGTTCTTTCAGTTGTACTACAGATGCCTCATCAGTAAATGCCTCACCACCTTCTAACGGGCCCAGTATGCCAGTTTCACTTTTACTGCCTTCTTCTATAAAGAAAATGAGGCACCTGGACACTCCACTGCCCTACTCTCTGCTCATCCCCCATCCCTGTTCATGACCATCAGCCCTTCTCTGTCCACCTCTGCCAACATCCCTAACTGTCTTGTGACCTCCTTTCTTTGCATTTCCACCTCCCAGAATCAAGTAGACTCAGAGCTGACTAGGACCCCAGAGATCACGCAACCTAATTTACCATTACACAGATGGGAAAACAGGCCCAAAAAGAGAAAGGGACCTGCCTGAGGTCACACAGAGGGACAATTGCAGCCCTCCTGTAACTTCATTCTGAAGCCCCTCAACGCCACCTCTACTTTGTCCAAAACGCCTTATATCCTGCGAGTTCCTTTGAACTTCTTACTGCTTCATTCCTAACCTCAGTCCCCTGCAGCTCTGTCCCCAACAGCCTGTGAGGGTGCCACCATCCAGACACCAGTGCTCTCCTGCCTCCTAGCTGAGGGGTGGGGAGCTTTCTCAGTGACAACTGTCCTCCGATTAAACAGCAACCCTAGGCAGGGGAGATAGGGAGAGATTTTACCACGCTGCCTCCGAGCCAAGGGGCTGCTAGAGCCAGCACTGTGTCCTTGTCCAGCAGAGTGAGGATTGCGTGGAGCTCACAGTAAGGGTTAACTGGTCTTGTGACCCAGAAACAGGACCACAGCAAATGCTGAACTGCCTTGTAGGAAGCACTGTCACTAGGCTAGCCGCTGATGTCATTTGAGACAAATATAGCCTAGAAGTCTCGCAGGGGTTATGTGTGTGTGTGTGTGTGTGTGTGTGTGTGTGTGTGTGTGTGTGTGTTGGGGATTGGGGGTGGGGGGCACAGGTGTAGCACAGGTGTGACTTACCTTTGTGACCTGCCACTCACCCAAGAAATTTACAGGCAGAATTAGAGCAGACTGCTAAGTTGATGAAGTCAGATCAGCCTTTGCTTTTCTGTGTTACTTAAACTAGAATTTCAGGGTTCCACAACTATTGAGAAGGTGTCCTGATGGTGATAATTCTAAAGTCTAGGTTTCCTTATCTATAAAATGGGTATAATTAGGTCTAAGTAGCCCACCCCATAGGGAGGTTGTGAAGAGAGTGAGTGAGAGGACTGAATCAGTATATGAGTGAGACAGGATGTGAAGCTGATGTGTAAACTGTAGAGTGCCATGAGCTTCTTAGGAATGAAGGTCATCTTTCACAGGTCAGGATGAATTGCCCCTGTCTGTTGGGATCCCAGTAAGAGTAGCATTGTAAGTCTGCCTTCGCCAGGGAAAGTCACACCATGGGGAGGTGGACAGAATGTTTAAGCAACCCCAACAAGTAGTATTTCCCTCTCAATTTGTGGATTGTGTAACTCAATATCAGGTTTCCCAGCAGTCAGGACAGTGTGGTACTGAAGTAAGGATGCACAAATAGATCAATCCAACAGAATAGAGTTCTAAAATAAATCTGCACATATGTGGGCAGTTGATTCTTGCCAAAGGTGCCGAGGTAATTGAATGGGGAAAAGATAGTCTTTTCAAGAAATGGCGCTAGAACAATTGGGTATCTGTATGAAAAAAAAAAAAAAGAACCTCAACCTTTATGTCACACTGTATACAAAAATGAACTTGAAGTGTATCATAGGCCTAAACGTAAAAGCTAGACTGCAGAAGTTAGAAAAGAAAATGGAAGAAAATCTCCACAACCTCAGGGGTAGGCAGATTTCTTTGATAGGACACAAAAAGCACAAAGCATAAAGGGGAAAATTGGTAGGTTGATTGCATCAAAATTAAAAACTGCTCTTCAAAGGACAGTGATTTTTTTTAAAAAAAATTAAAGAACAAGTAAGTCACAGCCCGGGAGAAAATATTTAATATATCTGGTAAAGACCTGCATCCAGGATATGTAAAGAAGTGTTACAACTCAATAGTAAGAGAAAAAACAACCCACATTGTTTAATGGGCAGAGATTTGAATGGCCCTTTCACAGAAGCTATACAAGTGGCCAGTAAGCACATGATAAGATGTTCAACATCACTGGTCATTAAAGAAATGCAAATTAAAACCACAATGAGATATCAGTGCACACCCATAAGATGAAAGACTCAGTAAAAATGTTGGTGAGACTGTGGAGCACCTGGAATTCTCACACGTTGCTGATAGGAATGGAAAATGGAATAAACTCTTTGAAAAACAGTTTGACAGTTTCTTACAAAATTAAATGTGACACCACACGACCCAGCAATTCCACTTCTAGATATTTTGCCTAAAATAAGTGGAAACATATATCTAAACAAAGACTTATTCAAATATTCATAGCAGCTTTTTCCATTAATAGTCAAAAACAAAATCTAAGTGTCCATCAACAGGTGAATGGATAAACAAATTGTGGTACATTCATATGATGGGATACTTCTCAGCAATAAAAAGGAATGAAATGCTGATAAGCACAATGATGTGTATGAATCTCAAAAGCATGCTGAGTGAAAGAAGTCAGACACAAAAGAGTTCATATTGTGTGATCCCATGGATGTGAAACCTTAAGGAAAGAAAAAGCAAAGCTAATCTATAGTGACAGAAAGCTGATCACTGTTTGCCTGTGGCCCAGGGAGAGAAAGAGATTGCCTAGGAAAGGGCACAAAGGAACTTTTTGACGTGATGGAAATGTCCTATATCTTTATTATGGTGGTGGTTATAAGGGTGTATAAATTTGTCAGAACTAATCAAATGTATGCTTAAAATGAGTGCATGTTATTGCATGTAAATTATACCTCATTAAGTTTTTTTTTAAAAAGCACAAGTGATGTAGTCCCATTTTTATAGAAAAGGTTTTCTAAATGAATAAATGTGAGAATATATATATATATATATATATAAAATTATAAAAGTTTCTAATAGAATATATGCCAAGGTGATAACATTGGTTGTCCCCAGGTGGGTGTGATTAATCCGTAGGCATTAAATTTTTCTTTTGTTTGCTTGTATCTTCTGATATGCTGTAAGCTGATTTTTCTCATAAGATAAAAAAATTCAAACATAAAAGAAAGCATAAAATAATCTTATTGGTCACTTATGTTCTTACAGTGTATTTTTAGACATTTGTGTTACCAACTATTGCCCTATTTGGGAAATATCACTTGTTCTAATTAATCCCTTATTATTATATATTATGATTGCTCCAACCGTTTGCTACTACAAGCAACCTAGCAGAAAAATAATTGACTTTAAATTCTAAAAGTAAATATTTAAAATTTTAAAAAGTAAATTTAAAAAGCAAAAACAAGGAAAAAATCAGAAAAAAGTAGGCATATGAAAAGGTTGCAAAACTGCCTAGCAATACACACACAAAAAAATAGTAATTTTCAAAAAAAAAAATCACTAACTGACGACGTTTATTTTCAAACCAGATTGCCATGTTGTCCAGCTTGCTTTCAGCTTAATTATATGCTCCCTTTAATTGTGGGACCTGGAAACCTAACTTAACACTTCAATTCAGTAGACTAATACAATATCATATGTCAGGACATACCACTATTTTAAAACTTTAACAAGGTAACTGTATTAGCCAGAACTGTTTTGGTTGCAAGTGACAGAAACCCAATTGTAGCTAATGCAGAAAAGGGAAATTTTTAGGAAGCTACAGGGATAGATGATTCAAGGAAAAGTTACATAACTGAAACAGGGGAAGTGCAGGTATATAGCTAGGCCTGAGGTTCAAAAGGAACCAGGAATTCACATGCCACTAGGAAACTATTTTTTTAAATATATGACATCACTCTTTCATTATAGACTAGTTTCTTTCTCATGGTGGGAAACATGACCACCAATAGAGAACCTCCATCTTACTTTTCCATCATCAAAGAGGAACCAGCCTTCTTTTTCGGTGTTAAAAAATACATCATTGAAGACATCACCTTCTTGGTTCAGGTGGCTTCCCTGAAAGTAAGGAAGCAAGCCAGGAGGCAAGGTACTGTGGTTTGCTGGGCTCAGGTTGGCTCCCATCAACTGTGGGTAGGATCCAGGATCACACAGCAGCAGGAATCATATAGCTGGGAGAAAGGAGTCCAGGGTGTACAGAGGAAGGAGGAGGAAGCAGATCCCAGAAGGTGAGTTGGGAAGATAAAATAGGTGTCGTCTCTAGTTAAAAAATGATCTTACACTCAAGGGGCCCTGGCACACAAGCCATCCCTTCCCATGTACATTTTGCCCATTACTTCCACTTCCACAATACATCTTGCTAATATCTATTTACAGCCTTCCTTGTCCAAGGGCCTGGAGATAAAGGAATGCAGTTAACAGTTTTATGCTCTGACTTGTATAGCTCTTCATTGCTTGATATTAATGTTGCCAGACCTGACTTTCTTTATGTTCACATTTGAATAATTATATTTTATTCATATCTTAATTTCTGAATATTTCATTTTATTTTTGTTTGTCTAATAAGCAGAGAAACCTTGGATTTAAGGGGGTTTTTCCTCATATCTAAGAGTATTGGCCTTTAATGATTTATTAGATTTTTTTAAGTCTTTGTTAAAGATGACTGTGGTTGTTCTTATTATACCTTTATTAAACAGAGGTGTATCCTTTCTACCTTCCTTTTCTTTTTCTTAAAAAGACACTTGCAGGCTTCCCTGGTGGCACAGTGGTTGAGAGCCCGCCTGCCGATGCAGGGGACATGGGTTTGTGCCCCGTTCCGGGAAGATCCCACATGCCACGGAGCGGCTGGGCCAGTGAGCCATGGCTGCTGGGCCTGCGCGTCCGGAACCTGTGCTCTGCAACGGGAGAGGCCACAACAGTGAGAGGCCCGCCTACCACAAAAGAAAAAAAAAAAAAGACACTTGCTTTTCCTTTCCCCTTCTTCATTCTTTTGATCTGCATTGATGTATGCCAATAGCCCATTATTTCAGTATAATAATTTCTTTCAAATGTTTTAATCTTTTGATGTCAGTTTTGACAAGATACTTGCTGCAGTTGTTTAGACCTATTTTAATACAATCAACTGGTCTCACTGCTTCCTACAAGTTGTTGCCTGCTGTTCTTTTTTTTTTTTTTTTTTTTTTGTGGTATGCGGGCCTCTCACTGTTGCGGCCTCTCCCGTTGCGGAGCACAGGCTCCGGACGCACAGGCTCAGCGGCCATGGCTCACGGGCCCAGCCGCTCCGCGGCATGTGGGATCTTCCCGGACCGGGGCACGAACCCGTGTACCCTGCATCGGCAGGTGGATTCTCAACCACTGCGCCACCAGGGAAGCCCGCCTGCTGTTCTTGAGTTTCTCCTTGAGAGCCATCATCCTCTTCCTATGGACACACGTTGAGTACCATTTTCTCAGAAGGAATACGTGTATTTGCATAATTAATTCCCATTGCCTTCACATATGAATAGCTTGATCATATATAAAATTCCTGAATCACGTTTTTCTTTCAAACCTTTGCAACTGTTGTGTTATCATCTTCTAGGTAGATTTTCCTATAGCATATTCTAGGCAAAATAAGGTGTGAAAGATGCTCCAGAGAAAAGGCTTTCATGGTCAAATAAGTGTGGGAAATGTTCCATACAATTGTAAATGTAGTAGGCAGAGTAGCATGGTGAAGGCCAGGAGACATCCTGAGATAACAAAGGTGGTTTAATTTTATTTCTAGTGTATCCACCCTATTGGACTGCAGTAATCTCAAGAGAAAGCAAGTGACCAATAATATGTTTATAGTTAATATTTGTTGAACACTTACTATGAGCCAGGCAATGTTCTAGGACTTATTCTATGGGTGTCAATTCACTGGGTCCTCATGGCAGCTCTATATGGCTGATAGAATTTTTCAACCCATTTTAACAGATGAGAAAACTGAGGCAAAACGAGCTTAAGAAAATACACTAAAAAATGGCCAATTCAAATCCAGGCAGTCAGTTCCACATCACTCACAGCCCTAACAGTTGGCAAGCAAGTAAGGACACAATAAAGGCAACTTCTATAACTGTCCCAAGTCTGAAAAGCATAACAAAACATCTAATTGCACCAAAAAGGAAAAAAGAACTTTCCACCAAACAGCCTCTGTAACAGAATTTGCAGCTGAATTACTGCAAAGGCACTTTTGGGGGTAATCTGACTATCTTCAGCACAAGTGCTCAAACTCTGCTGTTGGCCAACGTCCAGGACCCATCACTGAATACTCATCACCTCATCAATTCAGGCTGCTAGACTGACGGGCAAAACAACATCCAAATATTCATTGCACATCTGTGCCGGGCAGATTATACATTAGCAATTCAAATCTGACCGGTGTACCGGCCATTCCTGCAAATGCGTCTGTTTGGGTGAGATGCCTTGTTGTCTGGGACAGATAATAAGGCAACTCGGTCTAATCTTGAAGAACAATCAACCCATCTTGTGAAGGTGACTGGCTGTGTGTGTTCTTGCCCTGGCAGCACTGGAACAATGGCTCCATGATGCACTCAACTCAGCTGGCAGTGAAGTCCCATCCCGATTAGTAGCTGTGGCTGGTGTCAATCACCACGGGATGCACCATTGTCCTCTGGTCCCCTACACAGTTTATTTACAGGAAAACAAAAGCTTGGGGGGACTATGGCAGCTTCCCAGAGATTGAAAAATAGATTGAGCTGTCAAGCACACAAAGTAGATGAAGATTAATGAGTTGTGCAGACAATAAATATGAAGAGATGACCATTAATATGCTAATGGGCATTATCCATATACACCGTAATTGCTACCAAAATTAAAAGGTGTCATGAGGAAGATGGGTCACAAGGTGACAGGGAGATCATCTTAGTTGCTTGAGACGCTCACCCCAGATAAGACCCTCTACAGGTTTTCGTTCCCTGATTAAACCATCCTGAAGCAGCATTGTTCACAAGCTGTCTGAATAGGCTTCTTTTATACAGGGATGTAAGGAGTGGGGTGAGGGGGGGAAGCTGGAAAAGTTACTTTAGGGAAAGGTGTAATTAGAATAAGAAAGGTGTTTATCAAAGGCAAGAGTTGTCAGGCTCTCTTCTCATCCCCAGGGACAGAACTGATAAGGATGTCACTTCACACTTTAGCCTCCCACATCTCCCCACCACCACTACCCCAGAGCCACAAGGACTATTATAACTATGAGAATGTTAGTTAGATCCCCTTTTAAGGAGGAGTGAGTGGTTTTTCAGAGTATTCCAATACTCTGATGACTTTTAAAAAATTAAGCCTAAGAGAGACATTTGAAGTACAAAATGTTTAAAGGCGAATGTTTCCATGAATGATTTGATTTGGGAAATCTATATTATGTAGAACTGTGGCATGGCTCTGGCATGGCTGATTCCCATCCAGCCTTGCAGCCTGTCCTCACAGTCCTCCATGTGGCAGGATGGTGTCCTCTGACCCTGTTCGCCCCCTGTCTTCCTTTCCATCCTCCTGTCTGTGGATGGCAGTTAAGTTAGCATAAGAGCATACTGAAGTAATGCGATCGGAGTGTGTATGAACATTAGAGAAAGTTGTTCTTGTTTTCTAGTTTCTCTCCTCTGGAGGACCTGGGACAATGGATCTCATCCCCCAGAGGTCTATGGAGCATCACCACCAATTGTAAGAACACACCTTTCTTCCTTCAAGATAGAAACCAAATGTTTACTTCTTGGCCCACATGAGGTAAAGGGGAGCAGGATGAAACCAGGGTCCAAGAAGAGGGCAGAAGGGTGGAAGAGCGGAAGGGAAGTCAGTAGAAAGAAAGGGTCCCAGAGACTGCCTGAGGCTGACTCTACATGGACTGAAATCTGCCTACCAGGGAGAAAAGGGAATTTTGTACAAATGTATGAAACAACCTCACTGAAAGGGGTGGGAGAAAAAGGTGCCACCCTAGGTAACTCTGGAAATCAGTGGAGTCTACAAAACCAAAGGCACACAAGCACTTCACTCTAGTTGACAGAGTTGTTACCATGGGTGGGTGGGTTAACAATTCTGAAACCACTGGAACTGAACAAGTGAGTATGGATGGCAGATGGTGGAGCCAGGTGTCTCCTTGTTGGAGTGGGAGTTTTCACATAAGCAAAGGGAGATGGCTTAGAATGATCAATGTGGTGATGTGGTTGGAGATATCAGTATGAATTCATGTTTAACAATATAGACACAGATGGTTAACACGAAGAAATATTTATAGATTTGTGTATATACATAGGTTAGTGTGCACACATATATTTCCTTGCCTTCTCACCTGAAAGGGGCTACAAAATGGCAACAGTGACTCAGCAGCAAAAAGCAAACGTAGCACCAACTCTTGGTTTCTAATACCATACTCCAGTAAAAGAAAGCGTTCACGGGGAAATGGCTGAGCCTAGAATGGTGCAGGAAATATACAAGGTGAGCCTAGAGCTTCTTGTAATGCCCCAAAATAAGAAATTGCTAAAAAAAATTTTAAAACCCACATCGATGGTGGGGGGTATGTCAATGGGACATAGGAGCAACAAAATAAAGTAGTATTGGATCATAACCCAAAATATAAAACAAATACCCATGAGTCCATACTGATATAAATAAATGATTGAATAAATAAATAAATGGGGGAAAATAGAATAGACAAATTACCCATGTAGAAGAATTCCAAATAATTTATGTAGATAGCCCACCCTCAAGAGATGGAGCGTAACTCCCTCCTTGGTAATTTTGGGGCCTCGCATAGTTACTTCCTTCCAAAGGGTACAGTATGAAAAAGGAAATAAAGAGTAACTTGACAGTGGACAAATCTGGGAAACACTACCTTAACCGACTGATCAAGGTCAACATCAACAGTGATAAGTCATGTTGCTAGGATGTACCCTTGATATGATGTGATGACATTGGCAATTTGCTTCTACGGCCTTCCTCCCCAAAACCCATAACCTCAGTCTAATCAAGAAAAAATATATCAGACAAATTTCAATAGAAAGACATTCTACAAAACACCTGACTAGTACTCCTCAAAACTGATCATCAAAAACAAGGACACGCTAATGTAATATGTCAGTTACATCTCAATTTTTTTAAGTCTGAGAAACTGTCACAGCCAAGAGGAGCCTAAGGAGACATGGTGACCAAATATAATGTATCCTGGATGGGATCCTAGAACAGAAAATGGACCCTGGTTTAAATGGGTAAAAACTAAGGAAATCTAAATAATTAAGATTATTAATGGACTTAACTTAATGGACTTAAGTTAATAATAATGTGGCAATAATGGTTTATTAACTGTGACAACTGTACCATGCTAATATAAGATGTTAATAATAGAGGAAACTGGGTATGAGTTTATTTTTTTAAAAAGGAAGTTAGCAGCATCTTTTGTGCTTAGTAGGAAGCTAGTAGTAAGACTACTTCCGATGTTAGGCAGGCATCAGCCAGACTTCTTAGTTGCAAGTGACAGAAATTTACTCTAATTTACACAGACAACGAATTTATTATAGGACATTGGGTAGCACACAGAGTTTAGGAGAGGGCCCAAACCCCACTAGGGAGGCCATATGCAACTGCAGAACTGGCCTGGTGGAGACTCCACTGCTGGTGTCATGGACCCACACTCCACAGTTTACATGGTCAGCCTTCTGATGTTAGATTCAGATGTAACCACCAGATCGGCCAGTCCCTTGCCAGAATGGCTTCTGTGGGGTACCCCCTTCTCTGCTTCACTAGCTTACAGTTCAAAGTGATGAGTCAGCCTGGCTGAGCTGGGGTCATGGTCCAGCTTGGTGCAAAGGATATGGGGCAGTGAGAATCTGGTATTTTCAGCTTCTACAGTAGGAGGACTCAAGGAGGGGACTTCAGGAAGAAACTGAGGATTGATCTGGGTTTTTTTTCTCCAAGCTGTGATAAGTTGGCACTTCCTTTCGCTGGGTCTGCAGACATAGCCAAGTGGAAACTCAATTAAGGGGAGAAGAAATGGTCAGCATTGAAGAAAATAAGTAGGATGTGAATGATCCAAATGACTGTCTACTTTGTGCTGAGACAATTTAGATGGGACCAAAACTTTTGTTTTTTAGTAAAAACACTGAACAGGTCTTACGGACTGAATTGTGTTCTCCCAAAATCCACATGCTGAGCCTAAGCCCCACTGTGACTGTACTTGGAAGTAGGGCCTTTAAGGAGGTAATTAAGGTTATATGAGGCCATAACAGTGGGGACCCAATCCAATAGGATTGGTGTCCTTATAAAAAGAGGAAGAGACACTAGAGAGCTCTCCCTCTCTCTCTTTCTCTTTCCTCCCTTCTCTCCTCCCTCCCTCCCTCCCTTCCTTCCTTCCCCCCCACCGCCTTGAGTGTGCACACAGGAAAGGCCATGTGAGGACACAGTGATAGGGCGGCTGTCTGCAAGCCAGGAAGAGAGAACTCACCATAAACCAGCCCTACTGGCACCTTGATCATGGACTTCCAGCCTCCAGAACTGTGAGAAAAAAATGTCTGTTGTTTAAGCCACCCAGTCTGTGGTACTTTGTTATGGCAGCCAGAGTTGACCAATACAATAGGTTTTCGGGGGCAATTTTTCTGGAGGCGCTTTTACTTTCTTTCAGTGCTTTTGTTTTCTTTAAGCTCTCGTCATGGTTTTTGTGGAATGCTACGAGAAGAATCACCACCATTGAGAAACCACCTGCACTGACCTGGGGACCATTTCTTGCTTAAGTGTCAGAGTTACTCACTGCATGGCTGAAGTCGCAGGGGGAGGGGGGCAGAGTTCTGGCTTGGTAATTAGTCGGCTTAGGTTTTGAGTCTCTGCTCTGCCACCTTCTAACTGGTGATATCGGTCAAGGTACACTTCTGAGCCTTAGCTGTTCGTGCTTCTGTTCGTCTGCTCTCTGGAGCACTTGCCACTCTATACTGGAATCATCTGTTAATGAACTCACTGGCTGTGTCATCCTCGTTCATCTCTGGCCCCCTGGTGTTCAGCCCAGGGTTGGCACACAGTAAGAACTCAGAGATTTTGAATAGATGTATGCAGGAGGATGGTGACAGCGTTATGTGCCTTGTAGAGTACCCTCTGTCAATAAGAATTGCTTTCTGAAAATCTTTTGTGAACTTGAATCAAAGAAATGTGGGTTCAAATCCTTGGTCACTTATTAGCAGTGGGACCTTTAGTCAAGTACTGTGCCCAGTTTTTCTTTTGTAAAAGTGAGGCCAGTAATGAGGCAGACGCTGTTAAATGGCCACCCAAAGGCCATTCCTAACTCCTTTCTCTCTTCTCACCACTGCAGAGACTAAAAATGCTAACCACTCAGTTTCCTCGTGGTAGGAGTGGCCATATAGCTCGCTTTAGGGCAGTGAGTTGAGAGGGGCAAGTTTTCAGGTGAGCTCCTGGGAAAGCCATTGTCTCACGAAACAACAGCACAAGAAAACAAAGGCTCTCACAACCATGGCCTCTGCCCTGCTTCCTGCCTTTGAACATGGAAGTGAGACGCAATAGCCATCTTGAGATCATGAAGTTATAAGCCCAAGGAAGGATGGCAGAGCAGGCTGGAGTCCTGATGCCGCCGTCTGAACTAAGATGACATCCTCCTACAGACACCCTGTTAAGGAGAGGATAAATGTCCTCATGGTTCATGCCACTGTTGGTGGAATTTCTTTTTACTTACAGCCTAAGGCATCCTAACCAATAAACTTGCTTCACAGGATTAGGTGAGGGCTAATTAGAAGCATCTGTGTGCCTGGTATGCAGTGAGCACTCAATAAATGGGAATTTACTGTTATGACTATGGACCATGGCCCCATCCCCAGGAGCTCAGTGTGGTTGAGAAGACAGATGGGAAGGAGAAGGAGGAGGAAGGGATGAGGGAGGGGAGAGCAGGGGAGAGGAGGGCAGAAGGGGTGAGGGAGGTGGAGAAAGGCAGAGCCAGGGGGAAAAAGAGGGGGAGGAAGAGAGAAAGGTCGGAGAGAGGGAAGGAGGAAAGAGGGCAGCGAAGGAAGACCCCAGAGATAACTGAAGCAGAAAGGTAAAATAATCATGGTAAAAGAACTCAGAGTCCAAAGTTGATTTAAAGGAAATAAAGAATAATAATATTTCTTGTACACCTGGGTTTCTGAGCTGAGACTCGTAACCACTATACTGCTCTGCAGAGTTTCTATGAACATTTAACAGTGTGATACGTGTGAAAGGGCCAGTGCATGGTAGACACTTAATAAATGTTTGCCAAATTGAATGGTATCAGTTTGAAACTGGCAACTGCAGAAGGGGTCAAAGAACCTACTTTGTTGCAGCCCATTCATCCTCCCTGAGTGGATATTCCATGGTCCAGGAGATACAAGCCTAAGGTCTTCCTAGATACAGTTGGAAAGAGGAACTGGAAAGGGGCCAGCTCTCCTTATAAGCCTCAGTAATTGACATTACTTAATAAGAGCGTGCAGGGCAAGCCCTGCAAAGTCTGGTGACTTCCTTTCACAAAGGACCCTGCAGTGCAAGCAAATGCTGTGTGATGAACAGAAATGCCTATTACTACACTAATCAAACGCTGGTTTTACTCTAGGTAATTCAAAAAAACCACCACCACCACAACAGAGTAGATTAAAACAAAACAGCTATAAAATCCATTTTAGAGACATTTGAATGTAGAAGACTTGATGTTAGATGATATTAGAATATTATTATATTATATATATAATATATATTATATATATATAATATATTATATTATATATTATTATATTATTATATTAGATATTCATTTTCTTAGTAATAATGGTATATGGTGATATAGGAGTATGTTATTCTTAGGAGAGTTGTGCTACAGTACATAGGGATGAAGAGTTATGATGCCTGGAATTACTTTCTAATAGTTTTGAAAATAAATTTAAGAAATAGATAAAGCAAATATGGGAAAAACATTAAAGTAGATAATAAGCTCATTGAAATTGGTGACCTCGATTTATTCATATTTGTGTTTCTCTTCATCCATTCACCACTCTGTGCCCAAATCCATTCTCTAGTCTGCGTGGCACATGGTAGACACTCAGTATATGTGGTGAATTCATATTAAAGATAAAATTCTCTTTACCTGCAAACATCTGCATAACTGAGTAAAGACACAGTTTCAAGCCATTTGCAAAGAAATATCCACAGCTAATTACTTTCTTAAGTAAACACAATCTGTTTAAAATCACAATTGAACACTGATTTTTCCTCCCAGTCTAGCATCAAGCAAAAACCTACCTACCCTCTGTCCCAAGAGGTCCCTGCCTTCCCCCACCGTTCCCCAGAAGGCAGCTCCCCACCCCCAGCACACCTTCACCGAGTGCTGTGCGCCTGCTGCCCTCACTTGGAGCTGGGTTCAGATTGGCTCCACCTGAGTCCATAGTCTCCTTGGAACAGCAGCTGCCAAAGACACATTCTTCATGTGGAAAGTCAAAGAAGCACTAGAGAATATTAAAAAGACATTGCCTCTTAAGGCCTTGGCTCTTCCATTCACATGTCGCTTGTCTAAACAAGTCCCTTGGCCAAGTCCAAAACCAGTGAGGCAGGGAAATATATTCTATCATTCTGTGTACCAGGAGGTCACCAGACAGAGGGAGAGGGCAGTGTTCAGGGTTTACTAGAAAGTTGGAGGAGGAGAAACTATCCTTGAGAAGGCTTCAGGGACAAGATGACCTTCATGGTGTTTTTAAAAATCAGCAGTTGTTTACCAAATGGCTCAAAAGGACAGACATCTGGGCAGACATTGCAGCTTGAGGGACCAAGAAGTGGAGAGCATGCACTGAGTTCACAAAGCCTGGTGTGATGGGAAATGAGCCTGGAGAGAGGGGCAGTGTCAAATCACAGAGGTTTTATAAGCCAGACTAAGGATTCTGAGGGTTGGACTTTGTTCTAGAAGCCATGGAGAGTCTGTGGAGGGTTGGACTTTGTTCTAGAAGCCATGGAGAGTCTGTGATAGGTTTTTTTTGTTTTTTTTTGTGGTACGCGGGCCTCTCACTGCTGTGGCCTCTCCCGCTGCGGAGCACAGGCTCCGGACGCGCAGGCCCAGCGGCCATGGCTCACAGGCCCAGCCACTCCGCGGCATGTGGGATTTTCCCGGACCGGGGCACGAACCCGCGTCCCCTGCATTAGCAGGCGGATTCCCAACCACTGCGCCACCAGGGAAGCCCTGTGATAGGTTTTTTTTAATCAATTTTTAAAAATTGAAGTATAGTTGATTTACAATGTTGTGTTAATTTCTGCTGTACAGCAAAGTGATTCAGTTATACATATATTATATACATTCTTAAATATTCTTTTCCATTATTATTTATCATAAGATACCGAATATGGTTCTCTGTGCTATACGGTAGGACCTTGTTGTTTATCCATTCTATATATAATAGCTTATGTCTGCTGACCCCAACCTCCCACTCCATCCCTCCCCCAACCCCCTCCCCCTTGGCAACCACCAGTCTGTTCTCTATGTCCATAAGTCTGTTTCTGTTTCATAAATATGTTCATTTGTGTCATATTTTAGATTCCACATATAAGTGATATCATATGGTATTTGTCTTTCTCTTTCTGACTTAATTCACTAAGTATGATCATCTCTAGTTGCATCCATGTTGCTGCAAATGGCATTATTTCTTTCTTTTTTATGGCTGAGAAGTATTCCATTGTGTCAGTATATATATATATATATATATATATATATGTACAACATTTTCTTTATCCATTCATCTGTCAATGGACATTTAGGTTGTTTCCATGTCATGGCTATTGTGAATAGTGCTGCTATGAACATAGGGGTACATGTGTTTTTTTGAATTATAGTTTTATCTGGATATATGCCCAGGAGTGGGATTGCTGGACCACCTGGTAATTCTATTTTTAGTTTTCTGAGGAGCCTCCATACTGTTTTCCACAGTGGCTACACCAACTTACATTCCCACCAACAGTGTAGGAGAGTTCCCTTTTCTCCACACCTTCACCAGCATTTGTTATTTGTAGACCTCTTAGTGATTGCCATTCTGACCAGTGTGAGGTGGTACTTCATTTTAGTTTTGATTTGCGTTTCTCTAATAAGTAGTGATGTTGAGCATCTTTTCATGTGCCTATTGGCCATCTGTATTTCTTCTTTGGAGAAATCTCTGTTTAGGTCTTCTACCCATTTTTTGATTGGTTGGTTTGTTTTTTTGTTGTTGAGTTGTATGAGGTGTTTGTATATTTGGGAAATTAAGCCCTTGTCAGTCACATCATTTGCAAATATTTTCTCCCAGCCAACAGGTTGTCTTTTTTTTTTTTTTTTTTTTTTTTTTTTGCGGTACGCAGGCCTCTCACTGTTGTGGCCTCTCCCGTAGCGGAGCACAGGCTCCGGATGCGCAGGCCCAGCAGCCATGGCTCACGGGCCCAGCCGCTCTGCGGCATGTGAGATCCTCCCGGATCAGGGCACGAGCCCATGTCCCCTGCATCGGCAGGCGGACCCTCAACCACTGTGCCACCAGGGAAGCCCCATAGGTTGTCTTTTCATTTTGTTTATGGTTTCCTTTGCTGTGCAAAAGTTTGTAAGTTTGATTAGGTCCCATTTGTTTATTTTTCTTATTTCTACTGCCTTGGGAGACTGACCTAAGAAAATATTGATACAATTTATGTTAGAGAATATTTTGCCTATGAACTCTTCTAGGAGTTTTATGGTGTTATGTCTTATATTTTAGTCTTTAGGCCATTTTGAGTTTATTTTTGTGCGTGGTGTGAGGGTGTGTTCTAACTTCACTGATTTACATGAGGCTGTCCAACTTTCCCAATACCACTTGCTGAAGAGGACTGTCTTGCTTCCTTTGTCAAAGATTAATTGACCATGGGTGTGTGTTTATTTCTGGGCTCTCTATTCTGTTCCATTGATCCATATGTCTGTTTTTGTGCCAATACTATTGCTGTTTTGAGTACTGTAGCTTTGTAGTATTGTCTGAAGTCTGGGAGGTTTATGCCTCCTGCTTTGTTCTTTTTCTTCAGGATTGCTTTGACAATTCTGAGTCTTTTATGGTTCCATATGGATTATAGTATTATTTATTCTAGTTCTGTGAAAAATGTCATGAGTAATTTGATAGGGATCACATTAATTCTGTAGATTGCTTTGGGTAGTATGGCCATTTTAACAATATTAATTCTTCCAATCCAAGAGCATGGATATCTTTCCATTTCTTTGAATCATATTCAATTTCCTTTATTAATGTTTTATAGTTCTCAGTGTATATGTCTTTCACTTCCTTGGTCAGGCTTATTCCTAAGTATTTTATTTTGGGGGTTTGATTTTAAAAGGTGTTTTTTTTTTTAACATTCCCTTTCTGATATTTCATTGTTGGTGTAAAGAAATGCAACCAATTTCTGTATGTTAGTCTTGTATCCTGCTGCCTTGCTGAATTCGTTTATCAGTTCTAGTAGTTTTTGTGTGGAGTCTTTAGGGTTTTCTAATGTATAGTATCATATGTGATGGGTTTTAAACAAGGAAGAGGCCTGACCAAGGCTAACAAGTGGGAAGCAAACATGGGTCTTCTGACTCCCAAGCAGTGCCCCCCATAAGGACCCCCCACCCTACTTCCAGTCACACAGACCCCCAAATGCCAATATGTCTTCCTCTGCCCCTCTCGTGTCGAGTATCACCAATAGCTCCTCACCTGAACAGTGAAAGAAGGGTGAGGGGGCCTCTTTGACGATCCTAGAAAAAAGAGCTGCATCATTTCATATTACCTGCTTACAAACCTGGGTGGCTGTAGACCATCGACATAAATTCCTAGTTTCTATCATATTTAGTTTAGTTGGTGACTATGAATGTTTGAACAGCATACAAATTTATGGTCAGAAAATATTAGCTCCTAAACACTGCAGCCCTGCTCCCCAGTCACCTCCTTAAATTCAGATTGTTTCCCCATTCCATCACTTGCAGTCAGAATTTTCATCGCGGGCAGATTTGTACAGGTCGGCCCTAGACCTGGGATTTATTTGTGCCCATAAACAAAACCCCAATATTAGTCACAAACTATTTCTGATTCTCAGTTAACGTTCTTAAACATCTTGTATCCCAGGGGACTCTTTGCCCTGTCATATGAAGATGATGTTTCAAGATTTATATTTCCCCAAAGAAGCAAGTAGATCATAAAACCTAATGTATTCCGTGGTTTGGAATGATAATTTCACAAAGAGGTGAAGGAATATTTCACTGTGGATCATTACAACATCAATGTAAGTTGTTAATATACTACTTACTACTTCCCTTTAAATATTCATCCAGCTCCTGTGTATGGAATGGTTTCTGTGTCCCCCAGTATGGGCTCTGGGTGGGTCATGTAATGTGGCTGGGGGCAAAGCTGGGGACAGCTCCCTGACTGGGGTGGGAGGGCTGTGGATGGAGACAGAAGAGAAGCTAGCAGAGGCAAAATGACCAGTCGTGGGCAGCATGCTGGAGACCACGAGGGGGGAGAGCTTTGGCAAGGAGAAGGGGCAACAGCAGAGTCCAGGCATGATGCTGTACATGGCCACAGGGATGTCTGTCCCTGGAGACTTGGCCGTGAAGGGCAGAGGTATACACAGAGTCCAAATGCAGAGAGGATGAGGAAGAGGGTAAGAAGAAGAGGTATGCGATAACCGGGAAACTACTGGAACAGAGGAGGATTCAATTTAACCAATGTCTTCTGAGTACCTTTGCTTTGATCTCATGCTTGAGTTGTTTCCAATCTAGTAATGGAGCAGAGAGGCACATGGCAAAGTGTCTTTCAAGGAGGACCATAATAAGAAAACCTGGAGGCAAAGATGAAGGAACTTTGAATTCTGACCCTTAGGAGTAATCTCAGAAAGCTTCTCAAAATGATGAGGTGGATTGTACTGTGATAAAGGGGCAGCCTTTGAAAACATGATTCAAATCTCAGCACCATCCCTTCCTAACTGAGTGACCTTGGGCCTGGGTCACTTCTCAGTGCCTCAATTCTGCCATCTGCAAAATGTGGATAATAATATGACCCACCTCTTAGGATGGTTATGAGGATGAAATAGAATAGCATACATACAGCACTTAGTGAAGAGCCTTATGCAGAGGGGTGAAAGTGCAATGGATGTTAGTCTTTGCTATTATTCTAAGTGGTAACAGCCTAAGGATAGTGATGCTGTCTGAAGGCAAATAGGCGCCACCCTTATCTTTAGGCAAGAGAGTGATGGGATCCAGTCTTCATTTTAGAAAGGACCCTAGAGGAGGTTAATGCTGGTGTCACAGCTAGGGAAGAGGGAAGCCAGATTGTATCCTGATATAAGCACAGCAGCAAAGGAAGGCTTGTTTGAAACTGGGAAGAACTGTACCTGTATGGAGCAAAGAGGAGGGAGAGGGTAGAAATGCAGATCTTGAGAGGAGAGGGGGAAGGTAATCCCAGTTCCAAGTGGGGAGTTTTTAGATGGATTCTCCTTTCCTACACTCTGTAAACTTCAGTTTGCTTTAAATTTGCACTGAAATTTAAAAATCAATGGAGGGACTTCCCCAGTGGTTCAGTGGTTAAGAATCCACCTGCCAGTGCAGGGGACACAGGTTCGAGCCCTGGTCCAGGAAGATCCCACATGCCGCGGAGCAACTAAGCCCACGTGCAACTACTGAGCCTGCGCTCTAGAGCCCACGAGCCACAACTACTGAAGCCCAAGTGCCTAGAGCCTGTGCTCTGCAACAAGAGAAGCCACCGCAATGAGAGGCTAGTCCACCGCAACGAAGGTTAGCCCCCGTTCGCCACCGCTAGAGAAAGCCCGCACAGCAACAAAGGCCCTACGCAGCCAAAAATAAATTAAGTAAATAAACTGAAAAAAATAAACTGCGTGCATTTAAACTATAAGACACACGATTAAAATAAAAAGTATGAAAGAGAAAAAGATGAACAAATTTTTAAAAAATCAATGGAGGGCTTGCCTGGGCAGTGGTTGAGAATCTGCCTGCCGATGCAGGGGACACGGGTTCATGCCCCGGTCCCGGAAGATCCCACATGCCGCGGAGCGGCTGGGCCCGTGAGCCATGGCCTCTGAGCCTGCGCGTCCGGAGCCTGTGCTCCGCAACGGGAGATGCCACAACAGTGAGAGGCCCGTGTACCGCAAAAAAAAAAAAAAAAAATCAATGGAAAGCATTAGAATATAAAACTGAAAAAATATGGGCCACACAAGGTAACAATGTTCCATGGGCCACTGGAGCCACAAAAGGACCAGGTGCCAACATGGAGCTGACAGAGCCTCAGTCTGCTGGAGATGAGGACACCAGAGACTGGACAAAGGGCAGCTCCGGCCACAGCTTGAAGGTGGAGCTTAGCATCCAGGCCCTGGAGCATCAGGAAGGCAACCAGACCGTGGTTCTCACCGCCATCCTGTTAGCCCATTGTCTAGTTGAACTAAGTGTTCTATCACTTTTACCTCTGATGATAGTGGGGGGAAGGGCCACATGTGCACGTGGTAATGTTCTCCAACCATTGTTTAGCTGGGGCACGTTAGGGGTGCTGTAGAGGTCAGGAACAGTCCAAGGGTAAAGTGTTTGTTTGCTTGTTTGTTTGTTTTTCTAATGGAATCAGAATCAGGGAATTTTAGTATCCACATGGATTCTATGTGTATGTATTGAGACAGGTTAGGGGGAGACGATGGTTAGAGATCAACTAGTCCAATCTGCCTGTTCCATAGATGAGAAGATCAAGGCCCAGAGAAAACGAGTCCCAAGGTTCCCTGTGCATCGGGGCTACTCTTCAGCCCCTCCCCTCCAGCTCCCCGGATCAGCGATCTCTCTCTCGCTGCCACTGCCTCCCATGTCATAACAGCTCAGGGGACACTGAAGGGTGGGAGCTACTGGAAAGGCAGAACTGGAAGGGCACAGAGAGATCCCATCTCCTGCCCACTGTACAGATCGAGAGACTTGCCTTAGGTAACTCAGCGAGTCAGGGTCGGATATAAACCCGTGACCAAGCCTCTCCCAGCTGCCCCGCCTCCCTCGCCCTTGAGGTCTCCTGCGCTATAGGCTCCTCGGGCTCCGCCTCCCTCCCCGTGACAGGAAGGATGCTGGCAACGAACAAAGCAGCTTTGATCAAAATCTCGTGCCTTCACAAATCCATCCTTCAGAGCTCCTTAACTTCCTTTGTCTCATTTAAACCTCATGACCGCTTGGTAAGATAGGCACGACAAGCAGTGTTATCCCCATTTTACAGATGAGGCAACTAAGGCTAGGGGTAAACACCGTCTGTGAGCATCACAGCTGGGGTCTGAACCCAGTTCTCTTGTGTTCTGCCCGATCAAGTGTTTTTGTACCTCAGGAGCCATTCTTAAACTAGACTGCTCTCTAAGATTGGAATACCCCCCCCCCTCACCCTTAAAGGTTTTTAAAAGCTCTGAGGGTGCGGGAGTCCCTATCATCGTCCCCAGATCTCCCAGGCAGTTGCTGCACCCTGCCCCCCACCCCCCACCCTTCGCCACAGGAATATCCGATGTGTGAACTACCGTCGCCCTCTGGTGGCCGAAAGACAAAGAGCTTCATAGTCGTAACTCCGAGAACAAAGACCCGCCCGTGTCCCAGCCTCCTCTCACTGGCCAAGCGAGGAGTGGTGGTGGCAGTATTTTTATTCTGGGGGCCCTGGCCTTGGCTGCCTCAGCTTGACTGACTAATGAGATGCATATCAGCTCAGGAAAGAGCTGTTGAGTGCCAGGCCGAAGGGCCGAGGAACTGAGGTGAACATGTGACTTCTGTCGGTTGCTTTGGCAGGCATTTGGCTGAGAAGTCACCAGCCACCAGAGTTGCTCCAGTGCTCATGAGGGCAGCGCACGCAAGTCGGTTCCCTCTTAGGACCCCCCTCAGCCCACCCCTCGGCTGTCACTGAGATCCAGCTTCAAGGACCAGATCCTCCGGGAAACCTCGCTCGCTCCCTCCTGCTCCCCCAAAGCAGGGACAGCTTGCATGCTGGCTACCAGCCCACACCTCCACATGTCAGGGCCAGCAGGACTGTGGCTGATATCTGCTCAACGCTTACATTTCTGAAGGCGGGGGCTGGTCTTGTTCAGCTCCTGGAATAAGGCCAGGCCCGGCCTGGAGCCACTGAGTGAGTTTGTTGAAAGAGAGAAAATTCAGCCCAGCCATCATCTCCCAGGCCTACTCGGGGAATGAGGCCACTCTGGAGAAAGGCAGGCTTTGCAGCTGTCATACCTGACAGTGCTTTGCTACAGGTTTGAAGATGAGTCCACAGAAAGAGTTTCTAGGGAGAATGGGGTGGACTGAACATCTGACCTGCAACGCTTATTTCTTCACCCGTTTTTGCAGCCTCTGCTTCCCCAAGGGCACATCTCTTGGGCAAGCTCCCAGGGAGGAGCGAGTCCGTGGGACCTGGGGTTGATTCTGGGGGAGTTATCCTGGTGCTTCTTTTTCTCATTTAGACAATAAGAGCAAATAATACTGATTGACAGAGTTTTCAGACATTAAGTGAGAACTGATGTTATCACGGTCAGTCTTCTGGAAATTTCTGGGCTCTGAGCGCTGGGTAGGCATTTCCTCCCAAATGATTCATTCAGTCACTGATGCAGCAGTACAGGATGGTGACCCAGAGTCTGGGCACTGGAGCCGGACTGCCTGAGTTTGAGATCTTGCTCTGACGCTTCTCAGCTTGGTCACCATATGTGTGTTACGTGCCTCACACGGCCCATCTAGAAAAGGGTGATGACAACAGCACTCACACCATAGAGGTGTTGTGAGCATTAAATACGTGAACACATGTAAAGAGATGAGAACAGTGCCTGGCACTTAGGAAATGCTCAGAAAAGTGAGCTCTTACTGCATTATTATGTAGAAGCCGCTTGTCATGAGGTTGGCTCAGCCTGGAATGGTGTACCTCAAAGTTGGAGCTGGGCTGACTTTTACATAAAAATTGATCTTTCTAATGCACATATTTGGTATACGCTTCTTCACCCTGTGGTCAACATGCCACTGATGTGAGAGGAAAAGTAAAGGAGACCTTAAAGGCATTTGCTGGTCTAATATTTATTGAATTAATTAATGGGGTTTTTTTCTACATAGATTTGCACTACATGTGTGGATTTGTAAATGAGAAAATGGTAACCTACAACTGAAATATTGGGTGTGATCTCGAACCTATAACTGCACCAAGCAGAGGCCAGTGGCAGATATGGAAGCCATACATCTACTGCGAACCCTGAAGACCTTCATACCAACCCAGGACCATTTAATATTTTCATTAATGACTTGAAGGATGGAATCGAGACCCAGCTAATCAGATCTCTGCATGATACGAAGCTGGAAGGGATCTTAGCTACTTTGGAGGACAAGATTAAAATACAATCCAAGCTTGACGAATTGCAGAGAAGGACCTAAATCAATAAAAAGACTGGCAATAAAGATAAATGCAAGCCGCTGTGAACAGAGCTGAGAAAATTAGCCAGATACCGAATGGTGATGAGAGAAATGAGTTTTGAGGGGGCCGGGAGGAGCTACCTGGATGTAAATTCATCAAGTTGTACTCTTTGTAAAGTGAAGGCTCAGCTCTGTCATCTAGTGGATCTCAAACTGCAGTGAGTACGAGAATTACCCAGAAACCTTGGAGAAATGCAGATTTCCAGGCCACAGCCCTGAGATTGTGATTCAGTGGGTCTGAAATGAGGCTAAGCTGGTTCTGACTCAGGCGTTCCATGGGCAGCACTTTGAGAAAGCTAGAGCGCAGCAGATAAGGAGGCAGCCTCTGCCCACACCACTATTGCCCAAATATTTACTCTGGACACATCCCGTGGGACACTCTGCAAGAAGTGACTTCCATCTCTACAAGCTTGGGGATGCTGTCTTTTAGAAAGAAAAATTAAAAATCACAAGATAAGTGAGCATATTAATGACTCCAACATTTTCTGCAGCAAAATAAACAGCTTCACTTGGTTTAATCAAGAGTTTCCCAAACTTTGTGACCTGGGAGCCATTTCTTCATGTAACATCCAACGGCATCTTGTGGAGCACACTTCAGAAAATGTGATGCCCTTCAAGCCCCTCCCCCATCAGATTCTCCAGGATTTCTCAGTCCTTTCACTGCCCCGTGTTAAAACTTATCCAGGGGGCTGGAACTTGAAATCCTTTTAAATTCTGCTCTATCTCCTCAACTTCCCTGGGTCTGAACTTTCCTCTTACATTTTAGGAGAAGACGTGTTACGGAGTCCAAGCTCGCCGCATGACAGGCCAATAAACGAGAGACGAGGTGTTGAGGGAAGGAATACAACTTTATTCAGAAAGCCGCAGACCTAGAAGATGGCAGACTAAAGTCTCAAAATAACCATCTTATCGGGGTTTGGATGCCAGTTTCTTTTATAGCACAGAGAGGGCGTGGAGATGAGGAAGTAAAGTAAAAAGGCCATAAGTTTTGCAAATATCCCCTGGAATGGCCAGCCTTGGGGAAGGGATGTGTTAATTTATTCTTTCTTGTAGCCATCCACAGGTGGACAGGGTCCGGATGTTTGCCTGAACAAAGGCACTTTGGTTAACATTCAGGCAGAGGGGCAGGGTTTTCTGAGGCAGGCCATTATGTACAGACAGTATCCTTTTAATGAACAAAAGCAGCGGAAAGCAAAGGTTAAAGTAAAAGAAAGAGATCCAACATGTAGTCAGATTTGGCTCTTCCCTGTTACAGATGGAAGCAAATTAGTTAGAGCTTCCAGTCTTGGGCTTTCTCTTGCCTAGTAACAGTGCACCACGCATTCCAGGTTGAGGAGGAGAGGGGGAGCGCTTTGCCTTCTTTGTTCATTGTCTTCCTTGAGCTTGTGTCACAAACTGCTACTTGCCTGGTCATCGTCTATTTTCTCCTCTCCCTTGGTAACAGAATCCCCCTCATGGCTGAATGCAGCCACATGCCACGCTACAAAACCCCATGTCTCAGCCTCCTTTGCAGATGATGTGGTCCATCAAAAGTACACAGAAGTCACTGTGGGGGGGTGCGGTTCTGGGGAATTACTTTAAAGGGGGCCGACACATTTGGAAGGCACCCTTTGTGCTCTTCCCCACATCCTCCTTCTTCCCAGCAGGAGCAGTGGCAGCTACCTTGGGCCATGAGGTGAACTTGCAGAGGGAATCCACTTACGAAGGATGGCAGAGCAGAAAGATAGAAGGTTGTGATAACATGGTGAGGCCTCTAGAGCAACCCTGCACTGCCCAAGAGGAAAAAGCGCACTCCTGTTTCGTTTAAGCTGCTGTATCTCAGGTCACTGCTATGAGCAGTTAAATGCAATTTCGAACTCACATGGAGCAGAACCAGCAAAATTTTGGTCCTTTTCCACAAATCTCAGCCACAGTGGGCTACCATCCTAACCATGTCCCTCGTGCCCTTGCTGCACCTCCTGCATGTCTGTGTGCACGTGTGTCCTTACTGCATCTTTGGCATAGAGCGGTTATGTTTCTTGAGGCTGGCACCATTTCCTGCGCAGCCATGCCTGGGCCTTTAGCTGCCTCTCTCTTTTCTCCTTTATTGGAATTAACTATGGAATGGAATTAACTCAGAATGACAGTTTTGAGAGCTTCACATCCCTCTATAATGAACTTCTCTTTTGAAATATGTCTTTAGAACAGTCTTTTGCCTAAAATTTTATAACCTACGTTCCTGTCTGAAACCAGTAAGCAACTCCTGAGAAGAAGTGGGTTGAGTGCAAACTTCCCCTCAAGAATTCCCTTTATGTCACCCATGAGACTTGCTAAAAAAGGAAAGAAAAATCATGCAATTATAAAGAAAAACAAGAAATGAATGTAATCAAGAGTCAGAAGGATACACATGATTTCACTGCAGTGATGTGTCAGAGGGCAGAAGGGGCTCTCTGCAGCCACTGCCCTCACTGCCACCTGGCTGCCTCCCAGCTCCAGGGCTCCTTGGAGCTCTGGTCTGGGATGCGCCCCTCTGTTAGAGGTCCCGCCCAGCCTGGGGCCTGAATTTGGCCATTTAGGTACCTGCCACAGGACAAGAGGAGATGTTGCAGTTCCCTTCTGCTTCTGACCGCAAGGCCTCAAAGCAACACAAAGGTCTGAACTTCTCTCCTGTTCTTTGAGTGGGAAACCCGCTTGCAAGGAGCTTTTTTCCAAGTTCAGAGCTAGTGAGGCTGTTGCATTTCTGAGAGCTTCAAATGGGAGACTCTCCCGGGAGAAGGAACTAACGTCCACTGAATGCCTGTGGGCAGACCGGCAGGTACTCATCACTGTTTGCCTTCAGTTCAGCCCACTCGCATCCTCTTCCCGATCCCCGAACCTGCTTCACTGACTTTGCCACCTGGTCTCTGCAGGTATTCACGTTGTAAATCCGGATGTACGTAACACAAACCCTTGCAAAGCACCTATTTTCGCCCAGTAATACAGGCGGCATGTACGCTAAAACAGCATGCTGCTTAAAACGGGCAGGAGCCTCATATCATGCCTTGTACATCCCCATCGCCTCCTGGTGATTGAATGGATGAATGAACAAACAAATGAATGCTGAATAAATATTGAACAAATTAAAGACTTATAAACATGTACAAACCGTGTTACTCCCATAGGGAAGAAGTTTAAGGTGAAACTCAAAAGGTTTCACTGGAGGATAATCAGACTCTCACTCCCTGATACTCAAAACAAAAACTACCCTGTTCTTTCCTGAGTAGCTCCCAGGTGATATCCTCTCCTTGTAAATTAATCTGTTCCCTCTAAAAACTTCATGAAATAGAAGAGGTGGGTGTCTCTGAAATGTCAAGTCATTTTTTCAATATACTCACTGGGTTGCTTATCGGATGCCTTGTGCTTCATCTTCAGCATCCTTTGGCCAAATAAACCAGTCAGTGCTCAATTCTCCAACTGACTGGATAGCCCAGGGAACAAACCCTCAAACCTGATTACAGGAAAATTCATTACTTTAAGTCCTCCCTCAGGGTTTGGAGCTCATAAAAGAAACCTCCAGAGGACCTGGCTTAGGGGAAGAGAGGCCCCTGGGCTGCATATCTACAGATTGGCAATAATTAACCTGAACTAATTATGGTCAAGCCCCAGGTCAGTCTTCCCAGATCAAGGTTTCCTCCTGACAAGTGGGCTTTCAGAGCAAGAACTTTTCACTCAAATACAAAAGGATCATTCAGCAGATTTTAATATAAAAGAGCATGACCCAAAGGCATCCTCTACCAGGCAAAGACCAGCCGGGTAGGAGGCTCAGGGGCAGGGACACAGAGCCCCCAAAGGCAAATGTGCAAGAATGCTTTCCCTGGCCCTGGTTATGAGATTCCTACGATTTTAAAACAAATACTACCACAAATATCAACACAGAAAGACAAACAGCAGGCTACGAAAGGGATGTACTTTTTATTTAATATATTAAAGGATCACATGGAAAAATAAGAAAAAAAAATTTTCCCAAAGAAAAAATGGTAAATTATACAGAGAGATAGTTCGCTACAGAAACAATACCAATCAGCACAATCAACGTGGTATTTTTAACGTTCAACTTTAGTAAGAAAATCAAACAATGAAAGAACTTTTTGTCTTAATAAATTATTACATTATGGATATAATGCTCATATCCATAGAGTGGTAAATTGGGCACGCTCATACAGTGTTAGTGGGAGTATAAAGTGATAAATCCTGCAACTTTTAGAAGGTGATTTGGCAATAGATAACAAAAGTCTTAAAATACGCATATCCTTTAAACTTTTGATTTAAGAAATTTATCCTTAGGGCAGTGGTTCTCAAGCAAGGGCAGTTTTGCCACCAAGGGGACATTTGGCAATCTGGAGATATTGATTGTCAGGACGCTGGGGGAGGGTGGGCTACTGATACTGACATATAGTGGGTAGAGGCCAGGTAAGCTGCTCACCATTCTATAATGAATTCTGCAATGAACAGCCCCCCAGGGATAAGAATTATTGGTACAAAACATCAACAGTGTCATTGTTGAGAAACTCTGACTTAGGGGGAAAAACTCAATTAAGTACACAGGATATATATACAAGGATATTTAATGCAGCATTGTACAAAAAGTTAAAAATTAGAAACAGTGAACATCAGTAGAGGACTAATTAAATAAATCATACTCCCTGCATACACTAGAATACCATAGAGCCACTAAAAGTTAAATAAATCTGTTGATTGATATAGAAATACATTCATATAGTGCTAAGTAAAAATATCTGGTTTCAGAATCACATGCCGAATATGATAATATTTTTGTGTGCATGTATATGTACAGAAAAAGTCTGAGTGCTTTCAACCACCATATCACACATTTGACAGTGGTTTTCTCTAGGTGGAAACGTGATGGGTGATTTTAATTGTTTATTTTAGCTTATCAGTTTTTTCTTCCAATAGCATGGCAAATGGGGACTTATAATGTTTAGGAGCAAGGATTTTATGATCAGATGCCAAGAATTCTGGCTCAGTCCTTTCCCAGCAATATGAATACCGGAAAGATCTGGTACCAGGGTGCCCACAGCCCACATGCCAACAAGCAGCTGGGGCTCTGCCCCCCAGAGAGCTTCATCCCAATCCCCATAAAGTCACCTCATGACACAATGTCAACTTACCCTTTTCTCTTCCTGGAAATCATCCAATGGTAACAATTTGTATTGAAACTGGAGACAAATAAAACTTAAAATTATGGAAGGGCTGCCCAAAGCAGTGGAAATAGAGCAGGAGAATGAACAGGGGAAACGTAGGAGGAGGTGGAGAGGCGGCAGACCTCCAGGAAAGCCAGCGAACATAATTCTGAAAATGAGGCACACCCCATGACATGCAAAACTAGAGTAGCTTGTTTATTGCAGTGGGAAGGTAGGGGTTATCAGCTAGCACGAGGATGCTTTCTGGACATGGTTTGGTTTTAAGAAGCAGGGGTGGGGTGGGGGAGGGATCTAAGCGAGAGATCACCCAAACTTCTGTATTTGCAGGAAGCAGTCTTCCTCAAGCAGCCAAGGAGAAGAGGGAATTTGCATGGCAAAAATTTAAAAAAAACAACAAACCCCCCCCCCAAAAAAACCCACCACTCCCCCACAAAAACAAATGAAAACCAGCTTCTTATCTCCATTGGCTTGGGAGCAATAAAGACTAAACAAACTTACGTGCAATACCTTGTATCGTTTAAATAAAAAAATCATTGTGCTGGGGACATGGTGGCAAAGCAATCAAGCATGTTCCCCATCTTTGCAGAGCTCACAGTCTGGTGGCGGAACCAGAAGTTAGTCAAATAATTCCACAGGGCTTCCCTGGTGGCGCAGTGGTTGAGAGTCCGCCTGCTGATGCAGGGGACACGGGTTCGTGCCCCGGTCCGGGAAGATCCCACATGCCGCAGAGCAGCTGGGCCCGTGAGCCATGGCCGCTGAGCCTGCGCCTCCGGAGCCTGTGCTCCGCAAAGGGAGAGGCCACAACAGTGAGAGGCCCGCATACCGCAAAAAAAAAAAAATTCCACAAATTGCAAATGTGACATGGTGGGCAAGAGCTTGGACTTTGGATTTGGAGGTGGACACAGTCGCCCCCGTAGCCTCTCACAGAGTTGTTGCTCATGTGCCAAATGGACATGTGTAACAGCCCTGCCTTGCAGGGCTGCTGTAAGGCATGCAAGATGCTTAGCGCTGTGCCCAGCGTACAGTGGGCGCTCACTAGATGTTTGCTGTTGTTATTAGTAGTACGACTGACAGTAGCAGCATTAGCAGTAGTAAAAGCACAATGAAGGGAAGACGAAATTTGTGGGGTGGGGCTAAGGGAGGTCTCATTTAGATGGTGGGTCGTGAATGCTTCTTTGGGGAAGAGCTAGAGGGGACAAAAAGAAGACTAGTCTCCAGGAATTTACAGAAACCTTGAGAATGATTCAGATTCCACCCGTGCGTGGCACCGGTGACCTAACCGAGCTTAGCTGGATCTCAGGGGCTGGGAGAGCCCCTGCCAACGTGACATCTGAGCCATACGATAAAGCAGAGACCCCCCCCAACCCCTCATCCCCCGTTCTGCCTCTCCGTCAGCAGGTGCATGCAGCCTGGCAGGAGCTAATGAAATGTGTACTGAAAAGATTAGCTTGTCAGTGGAGCTGGACAGATGGCTATTGATCCTCTGCTCGTCCATCATCCCTACCCCATCTGAGACTAGGTGTGGGAGCAGTTCTCTCTGACCCAGAACTCAGGGTAGGGGCTCAGGCCCCAGGTACAGTGCACACAGGAAATGATGTCTGCAACGTGAGAAGGTCTTTTAGATCTGTGACATGGTCAGAGTGGTCTCTGAGTCACTCACTGGAAGACCCCTTCTCTGCGCCCTTGGATTGTTGAGCTCTGGGATCATGGGAAGAGTGTGAGAAGTCTCAGGCAGGAGTTCACATCCTGCCTTAATTATTTTGTGACCTCAGACTCAGTGAGTTTCAATTATTCTCATCTGTTAAATGGGGGCAATAGTGCCTACCTCATGGAAGTGTTTCATGCCTTAAATCAAGAAATGGATATCAAAGTTCTAAGAACCAACATTGCTGAAGGGATGTTCGTTTGGTTTTTAAAAATGAGAAAATTGAGGCTGAGATGCGAGCTCTTGTCCTTATCCATGGGTTTTTCCAATGTGTAGTCCCATTTGGTGGTCTTGAAGAGTCTGGCTTGTAGGGTGTTCTACAGAGCTTGACCCTTGACCTGGGGGCAGTGCTGAGCTACTGAAGTGTGCCATTTGATAACATATGGGTTTAGCAAGATCATTCTAGCGGTAGGGAGGTAAGACTGGAATTTGTCACAGCTCAAGTCCTGGCAGTGGGAATAGAGAGGCCCCTTGGAGACTGAATGTATAGGGCTTGAGGATTAATTGATTGACTGATTGGAAAGGAGAGATGAGGGATGGATGACTCCCATGTGCATGGGAAGCCAGGAAGCCCGAGGGGAGAAGCAGACAAAGGGAAGATAATGAGCTCATTTTGAACATGGTGAGTGTGAGATGCTTATAAAACTCCCAAGTGAGACGTCTGCCAGGTGGCTGGAGATGAGCCTGATGCTCGCGAGCAGATCTGGACTCAGCATAATTCAAGAGTCATCGTCGTTATCACCCATCACCACCACCAGCAGCAGCATCTAGTTGGTAAGGGACGCCATCATCTCGAGTGGATGGGGCTGCCCGTGGAGAATGCTTGATGAGGAGACACACAGAGAGGGATGGCTGGAAAATGAAGAGTGGTTCTATGGAAGCCAAGGGGCAGTGAGTTTCAGGAAGGAGGGAGGCAGTCATCAACCACAGAAAATTCTTTAAAAAAAAAAGGGTCATATTTTTTTAAAAAACCCAAACCGAAAACATGTCTCCTGGATTTAGTAATAAGGAGCTTATTTTGAATTTAGGAAAGACCATCTCTATGGGGCAATTGAGAGTTGGGGGGGAGGTTGAGAATATACAGGGAGTGTAGATGGCTCAACACAAAAGAGGAAGCCGAAGCCGGAGGGAGGGAGGGAGGGAGGGAGGGAGGGAGACTACAGCTGGAGGAGGGGAGCTGAGGAAGCAGTGCCCTTTTAAGATGGGAGTCACTAGAGAGTCTTCCAATGTGTGGGAAGAATGCAGGAGAGAGCGAGATGGTCAAGCCAGAGAGGAGCAAGGTCCCGGAGGAGGAGGCACAGACTCAGAGCCCAGAGGGGGGACCCATGACACCTCTGCAACTAAAGGGCAGCCCTGTAGGCAGGGCAGGCCCAGTCCCAGCAGGAAGGAAGGGAACTAAGCAGAACCCCCTCCCCCATGGTGTCTACTTTCTTGGGGTGGGAGGTGAGGTTATCTGATAAGGACATGGAGGGAGGGGTGAAGGGCTTGAGGCATGTCAGGAAATTGTGAAACAGTCGCTGGGGGGAATGGAAGAGAAAGAGAGGTGACCTCGGGCACTGCCAGGCCAGGAGGAGGCCCAGCTGGGAGGGAGACCAGTAACGTGTGCAGGAAGAGAAGAGCCGGGTTTGAGTGACGCCCAGGATTCAAATGCACAGGACGTGGGGAACTGATGGCAGGTGGGGGTGAGGCAGAAGTGTCTGCCATGACCCTCGGATTGCTGGGCTGCAGGGTGTAGGGGCCATTCAACCCACGGCACACCTGGGGAGGGGCCGGGAGCGAGCCTTGAAGGGCGTTTTAGAGCAGGCTGCCCGGAGACACTGCGCCTGCTGCACACCCTCCTCTTCCCCTCCGAGAAGACTCTTGCTTCTCACCCTTCATCAGTCAGCATGAAAGCTGACAAACCTGATTGTCTGGCACCTGGGGACCAGAGAGGATGCTGCCTCTGCATTCAGACCACCGCCAGTGCACAGGGCAGTGAAGAGAAGCCGGGCGGGGGAGCAGGCTGCTGCTGTCGGAATCTGCGGCTCCAGGCAGTTCTCTCCTTTTTTCTCCACCTCAGTTTCCCCATCTAGACAATAAGAAGATTGTTCCCAGGAATCTGTAAGGACGCCCGTCAGTGCGTCAGTGCGGACATTCTTCAAAGTGCAGTTTCACTTACGAGTGTGCTTTTTATAACCTGAGGTGCTGGAGGGGAGGGAGGGGGGAGCGCAGGGCCGAGTTCAGAAACACAAACCCACGGTTTAGCGGCGAACCGTCCAAACAAGATCGGAATGTGCAACGTTTCCCATTAATTAATGGCTTCTTTTGAGGTTATGAAGTTAGACTGGGTAGGTGTGTGGCCTTTCTTTCTACTGCCCTTCCAATTAACAGGCAGTTTTCTTGGTAAATGTTAATGTAGAGTAATTGGGCGTGCAGATGAGGGACATGCGGGCGGGGGTGTGGGGGTGTGGGCAATGTTCCCTTTAGTGTAGGTTAATTTCTAGCAAGTGTTGTTCCTGCAGCCCTGGTCCCCAATGATGAATGGCCTGGGAGTCCAGGCTGAAACCCCCAAGGGTCTGCAGAGGCTTAACCCCTCAATGACCGACATGAAGGCAGAGAAAAATCCCAGCGGGTCTTCCTGGGTTTACAAACCAGCCGGTGGTGTGCTCCTCACCTGGGATACCAGCCAGTCAGCTCTTTTCCCACTGGTCTGTTCTGAGAGTCAGCTATCCATGAAGATGTGCTGGCCATCTGCAGCAACAGGGATGGACCTAGATAGAGATTATCATACTAAGTGAAGTAAGTCAGAGGAAGAGAAGTATATGATATCCATGTGGAATCTAAAAAAAGGATACAAAAAAATCTATTTACAAAACAGAAGTAGACTCGCAGACGTAGAAAACAAACTTACGGTCTCCAAAGGTGAAAGGAGGGGGAGGGATAAATTAGGACTCTGGGTGAACAGATACACACTACTATAAATGAAATAAACAAGCAGCCCCCTATTGGTCACCTCTCCGCTCTGACAGTGATCTCATCCACCCCTCCCCCTTCCCAACCCTCACACACCTTTTCCCTTTCCCCACCAACCAAGGTGGATTCTCGGCTTCTCTCTTCTTTTTAGAAAGCGTAGAAAATTCAGAGGAGATGCTGTCCAGTCTCCAGTGCTTTCCCTCAAAAGATCAATTCAGGGCACTGCAATCCAGCATGGTGACCTGACAGTGGGGGAGGGGAAAGTGGGCAGAGAGCGGACAGACCATTCAACAGCCTGCTTCATTCTTCAGCTGTGACATCTGCATTCAGAGCTTCCACAGACAGCACCAGGTTTGGGCTAACGGATGAGACCACTGGGCAGCCACTGGAGCACCAAACCCTATCATACAAAGGCCCCAGAAAGATACAAGATGGGAGAAAAAGTGAATTTACTGGAACTCCACACAGATTATTCTGTGTGGTTGCAACATTTAAATAAATCTTTATTTTTAGGGAGAAAGGAATAACGAGTCCTCTGAGGAACATGCTTGTAAGAAACCATCACAAAGCAGAGTGAACTGAGCTTTGGTTTTGTGGGGGGCGGTATGCACGTTTGGAGACAGAGCTCAAACTGTCAGCACCGAAGAGGAAAAGTTGAGCTGAGGGCTGTCACCAGCAATACTCCTTCTCAAACAGAGCTTGGCCTCTTCTCTAAAGAACAGCTTTTTGGTACAGCACCATTTATGTAAAAATAGAGAGGGGCTACACGTGTGTATGTACGTTTATGTATGCATGTGTGCACTCATGCACGTATGTATTAGTCTATGCATGAAATATCCCTGGAAGGATCCAGCAATATGTTCACATTGGTTGCTTCCAGGGAGGAGAACTTAATAGCCCAGGGACTGTCTCAGTGAGGAGATAGGATAGGCTGCTGCAAAAAGTGACCCCAGAATACAAGGCTTAAACAAGACAGCATTTCATTTCCCTCTCAGAAACCAGGGCTGGTATAACAGTGATGAAGTGTCAGGGACTCCCCAGGCTCCTTGCATCTGTCACTCTAACCATCCCTACAGTGTCACCCTCCCCTGCATAGATGAGGGTGGCTCCCCACTTTGTCTGCATTCCAGCCAAGAGCAAAGAGGAAATCAAAGAAACAGAGGCACATCCATGCCCTTTAGAGAAGCCAGAGTGAGACTGAGTAGCTGCTCTGCTCACCTGCCATTGGCCAGAACTCAATCACTTGGCCACACCCAGGAAGTGTCCTCCTTAGCTGAGCAGTCATGAGCCCAGCTAAGATTTGGAGCTTTGTTTCTAAAGGAAGAAGGGGAGAAAAGATATAAGGGGACAATTAGTAGTCTTTATCTGGAACAGGATGAAAGGGATATTTCCACTTTATATATCTGTCTTATACCTTTTGAATCTCATAAATTAAGAAAAACTCTTAAGTTTGAAAAACTTATTATATTGGAAGTCACAAATTGAGTACATGCATTAACCACTCCACCATACCATGGTCGCATATAAGGTATTTTTTAAAGAATTATATCAGTGCTAGAAAATAAGAGAGGGTGCCAGCAGATCAGAAAGTCTGAGAAAATTCAGGAAGCTGGAAAGCAGATGGGATCAGACCGACAGAGAAAGAGCAAAGGTAAACCATAGCCCCAAACACCAGGACCAAGAACATCCCTTCTCAAGGGAGTTCCAGAGAAACTCCCAACTCAGAGCCAAGAACTAGAAAACAGAAACACAGGGCCTCGTCAGAATAACTGAGCAAAGAACTGCATACACAGTACCTGGGCCAGTTTGGGCTCCCACATTTCTCCTTCCCCCTACCCCCCAACATACTCTCAATCCATAAAAAGCAACTGGTAGTAGAAATTTTGTCTCTTGGGTCCCTAGGATCCAAGAATTATTATCCCCCCAAAATGTCGGTGATCTATCCAGAAAGGGATCTTACTATGGGTGTCAAAACTCAGGAGCAGAAGAGAGCTTAAAATCTCTCTAGACATCTGCAATAGACATATATGCCAAGGGGAGGAGGGTGTTTCTCTGCCCAAGAAGAAACCATAGTGAAGTACTCCAGTGCATTCTTCTTTTTAAAATGTATTTATTTATTTATTTATTTATTGTTTTTGGCTGTGCTGGGTCTTCGTTTCTGTGCAGGGGCTTTCTCTAGTTGCGGCGAGCGGGGACCACTCTTCATTGCGGTGCGCGGGCCTCTCACTGTTGCGGCCTCTCTTGTTGCAGAGCACAGGATCCAGACGCACAGGCTCAGTAGTTGTGGCTCACTGGTCTGGTTGCTCCACGGCATGTGGAATCTTCCCAGAACAGGGCTCGAACCCGTGTCCCCTGCATTGGCAGGCAGATTCTCAACCACTGCGCCACCAGGGAAGCCCTCCAGTGCATTCTTTGAACCTCTCTGTACACTGGCAAGTGTGGGGAGCCCCAGCCAAAGCCTGCTGACCATGTGGCCCAACCACTGATGAGCCTGCAGCCAGCCCTTCCTTCAAGGGAGAGGCCTCCTGGGGAAACGGGCCTTACCAGCTATCTAGACAGATTAATCTAGTCCTTCATTTATGAAAGCGGATGAACAGCTATGGGCTGCCAAACATTTCAGGGAAACCAAGAGCATGAAAGAGCTAAACAAAGATGAACAAACAGAAGTTATCTTGGAAAAAAACAAGACATAGTAGGGAATGTTCAAGAAGAAAATTCTATCTTTGGAGAGATGTGACAGAATTTGAAATCTCTAAAACAAGAGCTAGCTGCCATTAAAAAGGGAGGCATCAGAAAAGGAGAAATCATTTCTAGAAATTTAAAATTATTGTCAAAATTTTAGAAAATCCAGCAAACAGAGGAATAATAGAATAGTCAAGACTGAAAACCTGACCAGTCATCTAAAAGTCAGTGGAATCTCCTAGAACACAGGAAAAACACAAAGCAGTGAAAAATGAAAGAAAAGTCCAGAGATAAAGGAAAGATCTAGGAGGTCAGCACCCATTCATTCAATAGAGTTTGAGAAAGAACCAAAACAAGTTGGGGGCTGGGAAGCAGAACCAAAGACATAATAGAGCATTTTTCTGAGCTAGGGGAAAAGACAGATCTTCAGACTGAAAGAAGCCCAGCTGGTACCAAGCAGGATAAATACAAACAAGACCCACACCTAGACACGTGTAGAAATTTCAGAACCCCAAGAACAATGCTAAAGTCTTAAAAGTTTCCAGACAGGAAAAAAAAAAAAAGGTCAGCTACAAAGGAATAAGAATCTGACTAACATCAGACTTTCCATCAGAAACACTTTTAAACCATGTCTTTAAAATTCCAAGGGAATATGAATTTAAGCCTAAAAACTCCAGGCCAAGCCAACAATCAGTGGGGGAAAGATATTTTCAGCTCTGCAGAGAAAGCTTATAACAGTTGTACTAAAATTTACGAATTACTCAGGGAGGTACTTGAGCAAAGCAAAAGGGAGAAAAGAATGAGATTTCAAGAAACATGAGATTCAACAAACTAATAAAAAACAGTGACAGCTGAGTAAAAGTGAGGAAAATAAAAGTGAAATTTAAAAACAGCTTTGAATCTTGACAATTGTATGGTATGGGTTAAGTACATGTGATTTTCTTTTCTTCTCTGTAGATCTGATCACATTCTGTTCTGCAGGGATTAGTATTTATATAACCACAATATGGTAAATGCTATTTTTATTGGGTTTAAGTATTCAGAAGTTCAAGCCTAGAAGACTTGACTATAGTTCCAGAACAGAATGTAAATGTCATAAACCATGAAAGTGGCAAGAATGAAGATCGTACATATTGACGTGGAGGAACACATACTATGTAAAGAAGCAAATGTGAGTTGTAGAATAATATGAATAGTGTAACCCCATAAATATATGCAATGTTATATATGTATTTTATATGCATAGTAAAACACCTGGAAAACTTTCATTCACTTTTACTTTCTACATTTCTGTGTCTTTTGAATTTTTACAACCATGTCTAACTTTTGTAATTAAAAAATTTTAAATAGAATACTAGTTTGAAGATTTACTTAATTATTAGTCTGCCCAAGGGACTTAGGGTTTTTGGTAGGGCCCTGAACAAAAAAGACTGATTGAGTAAAAAGAACTACATTTTGTGGAACCCACAATCTAAGCTAGACAGAAACTTCAGCTGTTCTAAATCTTATAAAAACTAAGCAAAACAAAAACAACAAAAAACACCCCTAAGACCAAAAACCGGTGAAAGAGCAACACTGCCATCTACTGAGTATGTTTGGAGAATAGGTTGCATTAGAAGGCTTTTTGTTTTGTTTTATAAATATCATTACCTTTTGAGACCCGCACAGACCTGAAATCTGGTTTATCTTTTCCAGGAGCATGGATTAGTAGCAATATGGTAAGAAATATGGATCATTCAGAGGGACGCTTGGGAAAGCATGAACAGCAGTTTCAGAAGTGCAGTTTGTTCACCCGAGCAAAGAGCTGACCCGAGGGACATGGTCTTGATTTCTGATGTGGCTGTCCTGGGACAAAGGCTTGATGCGTGGGACCAATGAAAAGGAGTGGTAGTGTACCAGAAAGACCTCTTAATAAGTATTACACTTCCCTCAAATCACATACTGTCCCATGAAATAGGGGATGCACCCCTGGTCACTGAAAATGGGTACCCCAGAGAGGCAGGCAAAGCCTCTATCCTGGAAAGTAGCAAATGAGTGTCTGCATGTCTGAGAGAAGTCAGAGCACGTGGCCTTGGCAGGCAGGCATCCAACAAATACTTATCGAGTGTCTATTATATGTCACATACTGTGCAAGTCCCCTTCCTCCCTGAGTCACAGATCCACAGCCTGACTTATGGAATGGATCAGACATAGCCAACGAACCAAAGAGTCCAAGAGGAATCAAACTATATCTGGTGAGCCATCCTGCCAAATCCAACCTGTATTTAGCAAGTTCTGGATTTCCATATCGCGCTCACCCACACCTAGGACACATTCCTTAAAAACCCAGGCTCTACAGTCTAATGAACCGAACTCCTGTTCCTTTTTAAAGTAAAGACTGAAAATATTAACATCCCAATAAGATCAAAGCAGACTTCATTCACTTATTGGTTTAAGAAAGAAAAAAGTAAAACCTATATTAAAATGACAAAATATTAGAGCTGGAAAGGCTTCCAAAATCATCTGGTTCACTAAACTCATAAGCTGGACTGAGGTCGGGAATGTTATAAATAAGAATTCTGTTTGCTTTTTAATTTGGTAGGGCAGTACAAGAAAAGAAATAGAAGGTGAATAATAGGTACAGGACTTGTTTTATATAGTCTGTGCTCAGTAAGTATTTATTGAGCATGTAAAAGTATTCTTTCACTTTAAATAATTTAAGTCAAAAAACCCCAAGGTGCTGTGTTCTAAGGAGGGCCCACTGTTTGTTTGTTTGTTTTTAAATGATATCAAGTATGAGAAAAATAGAAAGTATCGACAAGAAAAGGATGATGGAAGTCGTTGATGGAATAAGTAAACAGAATACCAAGAGGGAGGCCATCCAGAGGGTGATGGGGTGGTGAGTAAGGACAGTAAGAAAGGTCTTCTCTAGGACTTCCCTGGTGGTGCAGAGGTTAAGTATCCTCCTGCCAATGCAGGGGACACGGGTTCAATCCCTGGTCCAGGAAGATCCCACATGCTGCAGAGCAGCTAAGCCCGTGCACCACAGCTACTGAGCCTGTACTCTAGAGCCTGTGAACCACAACTACTGAAACTGCGTGCTGCAACTACTGAAGCCCATGTGCCTAGAGCCCGTGGTCTGCAATGAGAAGCCACCGCAATGAGAAGCCCATGCACCACAACGAAGAGTGGGCTCCGCTGTCCCCCACTCAGCAACGAAGACCCAATGCAGCCAAAAATAAATAAATAAATAAACAAAATTTTTAAAAGCCCTGGGGGCTGGAATGTCTATAAAAAGCTGGCAGGCCCTCCATTTGGGGATCACCGGAGTGAAGGATTTTGCTTTTGTAAAGTCAATATCCAGCTCCATAGCTGGATTCTGTCAGATCAGTTATATTCTTTTAGGATTCCTTTAATTGGATGTTCACTCATTCACCAAAGTCTTCTTGGGACCTGCTCGGCTCTGGGCTAGGCAAGAAGTTCAAATGGATGAGACACGTCCTCGTTCTTGAGGTATTCCTATGTCGCTGACAGAGATGTACCTTGGAACCACTTAAGGACACAAAATTTATACAAGAGCTTAAAGGGCAGAGTGTGTACATATGACATGGCTTCGTAAACAGAGTGTGGTGGGTACACAGAGGCGACACCCCCAGAAGCGGTACTGTGATTGACAGGGCACGTGAAACTCAAGACAGGCTCCCTGAAAAGCCAAAGGTCCAGCAGAGTTAGCGTCCAAATAATCTGGAACCTATTTTGTTAGTCCTGATGTTAGGTGCTTGGAAAGGGAAAAGTGTGAAAACCATCTGCTTCCTTCAAGGTGAAGATGAAAAGAGTTCTAAAAATCCCCAAGGGGGTTAAATCAGGAATGAAGCACAATTAGAATTTGAGGCAAGTGACTTGGAAATACTACCGGGAATCAGTGATCAACCAACAGGCAGCATGAGTGAAGGTGGAGAAAATGACATTTGAGCTGGGCTTTGGGGAATGATTCAGTTAGCAAGGCAGAGGAAAGGGCACACGTGGTCCCAGCAGCCAGCAGAGCCTGAGCACAGAGGCAAGAAGCAGGGTATGCTAGGGGGACATCAGGATGATTTCATAGGACTGGCACATAAAGTATGCTGGGGCCAGGAAGAGTGGCAGAAGAGAGGTTTGTTTGTTTGTTTTTTTAACAGATTTACTGAGGTATAATTTACACAGTATATAATCACCCATTATATGTGTATAATTAATTATTTTTTATTGAATTTATATAGTAGTGAATTGATCCCCAAAATTCAGTTTTAGAACATTCCCCTCATTGCAAAAAAGTCCCCTGGTTTCCACCTGCAGTCTTTTGGTCTTGCTTACTTCACTAGCCGTGATGGTGTTGAGGTCCATCCATGTTGCATCGTGTACAAGCAGTCCATCCCTTTTGATCACTGAATAGTAAGCCATTGAATAAATATAGCACTTAAAAAATCAATTTATCAGCTGGTAGACATTTTGATTGCTTCCATTTTTGGCTATGATGAACACTGCTGCTGTGAACATTCACCGGCAATTCTTTGTGTGGATGTCTTCAGTTTTCTTGAATTAGCGCTGCCATGCTTAGCAAGTAAAGGCAGATACCTGAAACCACGGGTTAAGTCCATTTCACCTGCCTTCTCTAATCAAGGTCATTTAAAGACTTGCGTGTTCTCCAAGTGGCAGGTAGTCCAAACAATAGGATGCTTGCCTCAGTTATTTTCTAGGAACTTGCGGTCAGCTGCGTCTAGTTCAAGCTAAGCCAGTTAAGAACCACCAGCCCTTCAACTGGGCATGCGCGAGTGTGACGTTTTTTGACTGCGCAGAGGCCTGTAGCCTGTTTACGCCTGCGCAGAATGACATACTCGCTCCCTAGCGTCAGACCATCCTGCTGCTTTCTTAGTTATGCCACGAACACCCTAGGCCCTTGCCTTTAGGAAGGCAGATTTGAGATTTGTCCTCTGATCTCCTCGTTTGGCTGCCTTGTGAATAAGCCCTCTCTTTGCTGCAAGCCTGGGTATCTCAGCGTTTTGGCTTGCTGTGTGTCCGGCAAGACGAGCCAGCTAGGAGGTAAGTCCAAATGGAGCTTTTGCCCGTGGTTTGTGGGCCCCTCGCCGGTACTGAGAGCCTGTGCATGAGTCCAAGCAGCTGCCTGGTCCATTAGTTGGATTTCCCAGGTGAGGTGCCACAGACCTTCGGCACTTAAGTTTTGTTTTGCAATGAAAAACGGTTTGGGGGTGTTGGGTTTGGAAGACGCTTTCTGGGTAACCGCGTTAAAGAAACGCACCTGTGCACAGGTTGTTTGTGCGATCCTGACCGAGTCGTGGGTTGGAGACCCAGCTGGTGGGATGTGGGCAGACAATATAAAAGGTTACAACTGCTGAGGTACCTGGCTTAAAGGCCCAGGATTTTTTTTGTGTGTGTGTGTGTGTGGTACGCGGGCCTCTCACTGTTGTGGCCTCTACCGTTGCGGAGCACAGGCTGCGGACGCGCAGGCTCGGCGGCCATGGCTTATGGGCCCAGCCACTCCTGGCATGTGGGATCTTCCCGGACCGGGGCACGAACCCGTGTCCCCTGCATCGGTAGGCGGACTCTCAACCACTGCGCCACCAGGGAAGCCGTTTTGGGGGCTTGTTTGTTCTGCTTTTGTTTGCCCTTGTCTGTCTAGGTCTGATTGTCTTCATTGTTAGGAACTGGCTATTGGGGATTGAGCTTCTTGGTGCCCAAGAAGCACCAAGCAGAGAGAACCTATAGAGAGATTTCATTGATGCAACTGGAAGCAAAGCCCCTTCAAAATGGGCAATGTTAATTCGGTTCCCTCTTGCAGCCCTCTAGCCTGCATTCTCCAAAAGTAGATGACTTTCAGTTACGATCCATAGAAGAGAAGGAAAAAGATGGTATTTTTTGTGACACTGTATAGCCACACTATCCTTTAGACTCCAGAGCAAAATGGCCTGAAAATGGATCCTTAAATTACAGTAAAATCTTGCAACTAGATTTATTCTGTAAATGGGAAGGAAAATGCTATGAAATACCTTTTGTACAGTCTTTTATGTTATTGTGTCATAAAATGCAAGATAAAATGTAAGATTATGGCCCAACAGGAAGGGAAGGCAAAGAAACTTGTTTCACTTGATTGTAAAGCAAAGGAGGAGGATTTGATGTTAATTCAAACACTGACTGCTCCTCTCCCATCCCCACACTCTGGTGCTGCTGCTGCTTCAGGCTCGTCCCACCCCACTCCTGCCCTCAATGGTCTCTGAGGGTAGAGAAACAGGAAATAGGACGGGTCTTCCCCTCCCATACCTGCCAGGGTACGCGATTTGGCCAGGGAGCTACCCAAACTCAGGTGGGGCAAAATCCCTTAAGGCAAGTCCCTGCTGGAGGTGTGATTGCTGAAATGGGGCAGCCGATGGGATTGACCTGGGTCCATTCTCCTTTTTCAATTTCAGATTTATTTAATTGCGAGAACAATATGCCAACTTATAGAGATGACGCAAAAAGAATGGAAAACTTTCTTTAATCGATTTCTTGCAACCCACAACCTGACCTGGGCTGGTGTTCAAAATTTATTAACCACCCTCCTCATTTCAGAAGCATGTAAAATGGTGCTGGATAGAGCTGGGGAGGAGGCAGGTGAGCTTCATTCAGAAACCCCTGGCGGCCCGATACAGGCTGCCACCAGCACAGCTGAACCAACAGTGCATCCTAACTGGGATGTGATGCTGGGGATAGGCCCAAACTTGTACATTATCGAGACGACATTCTTGCAGGATTGTGAAGAGGAGGCCGAAACAAGCCTTAATAAAGCACAGAAGGGAATACAGAAACGGAATGAGGAGCCTTCAGAATTTCTAGAGAGGATCTTTAAAGCCTATAGGCATATACAGATACAGTCCCTAAGGCCCCAGAGAATTTAAAGATGGTTACTATGATTTTTATTGGTCAGAGCATCCCTGACAGAGGAAAGTGCAAAAGGTGGAAGGGGCTTTAGGAATGCTTATGTCTCAACTTTTGAAATTGCCTCCAAAATTTTTAACAGCAGGGACCAGGATCTTTTCTACACATCCTCTCCAACATTTGTTATTTGTAGACTTTTTGATGATGGCCATTCTGACAAATGCAAGGTGATACCTCATTGTGGTTTTAATTTGCATTTCTCTAATTAGTAATGTTGGGCATCTTTTCATGTGCTTGTTAGCTATCTGCATGTCTTTGGAAAAATGTCTATTCAAGTCTTCTGCCCATTTTTTGATTGGATTGTTTTTTGATATTGCGCTGTATGAGCTACTTGTATATTTTGGAAATTAACCCCTTGTCAGTTGCATTATTTGCAAATATTTACTCCCATTCCATAGGCTGTCTTTTCACTTTGATGGTTTCCTTTGCTGTGCAAAAGCTGTGTATCCTGCAACCTTTTCCTTTGCTGTGCAAAAGTCCTGTTTGTTTGGTTTTGCTTTTATTTCTTTTGCCTCACACTGATCCAAGAAAATATTGCTATGATTTATGTCAAAGAGTGTTCTGCCTATGTTCTCTTCTAGGATTTTTATGTTTTCAGTTCTTACATTTAGGCCTTGAAACCATTTGGGGTTTATTTTTGTATGTTGTGTGAGGGAGTGTTCTAATTTCATTGTTTTACATGTAGCTGTCCAGTTTTCCCAGCACCACTGCTTGAAGAGTGTCTTTTCTACATTGTATATTCTTACTTCCTTTGTCCTAGATTGATTGACCATACATGTGCGGTATTTCTGGGCTCTCTGTTCTGTTGATCTATATGCCTGTTTTTGTGCCAACACCATGCCATTTTGATTACTGTAGCTTTGTAGTATAGTCTGAAGTCTGGGAGATTATGTGTCCAGCTTTATTCTTTGTTTCTGAGGATTGCTTTGGAAATTTGGGGACTTTCGTGGTTCCATATGAATTAAGTTTATTACTGGGTTGTTTTTAAGCAATTTTTAAACGGGATTGTTTTACTTAATCTAGTTTTATTATTAGCATATACAAATGCAACAGATTTCTGTATATTAACTGTGTATCCTGCAACCTTGCTGAATTCATTTATTCTAATAGTTTTTGGGTTGGAAACTTTAAGGTTCTCTATATAAAGTATTATGTCATGTGCAAATAGTGACAGTTTTACCTCTTTCTTCCTGTTTGAGTGTGTTTTATTTTTTTCTCATCTGCTTGCTGTGGCTAGGACTTCCAATACTATGTTAAATAGAAGTCATGAGAGTGGGCATCCTTGTCTTGTTCCTGAATTCAGTGGGAAGGTTTTTAAGCTTTTCACCATTGAGTATTATGTTGATGTGGGTTTGTTGTAAATGGCCTTTATTATGTTGATCCCTCTATACCAACTTTGAGAGTTTTTATTATGAATATTGAATTTTGTCAAATGCTTTCTCTGCATCTATTGAGATGATCATATGATTTTTATCCTTTTGTTTATGTGGTATGTCACATAGTTTTTGTTTGTTTTTCTTGTGTGTGTCTGATTTTTTTTTGTTTTTTTAACATCTTTATTGGAGTATAATTGCTTTACAGTGGTGTGTTTGTGCTTTATAACAAAGTGAATCAGTTTCAGTTATATATGTACATATATCCCCATATCTCTTCCCTCTTGTGTCTCCCTCCCTCCCACCCTCCCTATCCCACCCCTCTAGGTGGTCACAAAGCACCGAACTGATCTCCCTGTGCTATGTGGCTGCTTCCCACTAGCTAGTGTATATATGTCCATGCCACTCTCTCACTTTGTCACAGCCTACCCTTCCCCCTCCCCATATCCTCAAGTCCATTCTCTAGTAGGTCTGCGTCTGTATTCCCATCTTGCCCCTAGGTTCTTCATGACTTTTTTTTTTTAAGATTCCATATATATGTGTTAGCATACGGTATTTGTTTTTCTCTTTCTGACTTACTTCACTCTGTTTGACAGACTCTAGGTCCATCCACCTCACTATAAATAATTCAATTTCGTTTCTTTTCATGGCTGAATAATATTCCATTGTATATATGTGCCACATCTTCTTTATCCAGTCATCTGTTGATGGACACTTAGGTTGCTTCCATGTCCTGGCTACTGTAAATAGAGCTGCCATGAACATTGTGGTACATGACTCTTTTTTTCTTTTTTTTTTAACATCTTTATTGGAGTATAATTGCTTTAAAATGGTGTGTTAGTTTCTGCTTTACAGCAAAGTGAATCAGTTATACATATACATATGTCCCCATATCTCTTCCCTCCTGCGTCTCTCTCCCTCCCACCATCCCTATCCCACCCCTCTAGGTGGTCACAAACCACCTAGCTGATCTCTCTGTGCCATGTGGCTGCTTCCCACTAGCTATCCACCCTACATTTGGTAGCGTATATATGTCCATGCCATTCTCTCACTTCGTCACAGCTTACCCTTCCCCCTCCCCATATCCTCAAGTCCATGCTCTAGTAGGTCTGTGTCTGTATTGCCGTCCTACCCCTAGGCTCCTCATGACATTTTTTTTCCCTTGGATTCCATATATATGTGTTAGCATACGGTATTTGTTTTTCTCCTTCTGACTTACTTCACTCTGTATGGCAGACTCCAGGTCCATCCACCTCACTACAAATAACTCAATTTAGTTTCTTTTAATGGCTGAGTAATATTCCATTGTATATATGTGCCACATCTTCTTTATCCATTCATCTGTTGACGGACACTTAGGTTGCTTCCATGTCCTGGCTATTGTAAATAGAGCTGCAATGAACATTTTGGTACATGACTCTTTTTGAATTATGGTTTTCTCAGGGTATATGCCCAGTAGTGGGATTGCTGGGTTGTATGATAGTTCTATTTGTAGTTTTTTAAGGAACCTCCATACTGTTCTCCATAGTGGCTGTATCAACTTACATTCCCACCAACAGTGCAAGAGGGTTCCCTTTTCTCCACACCCTCTACAGCATTTATTGTTTGTAGATATTTTGATGATGGCCATTCTGACTGTTGTGAGGTGATACCTTGTAGTTTTGATTTGCATTTCTCTAATGATTAATGATGTTGAGCATCCTTTCATGTGTTTGCTGGCCATCTGTATATCTTCTTTGGAGAAATGTCTATTTAGTTCTTCTGTGCATTTTTTGATTGGATTGTTTTTTTTGATATTGAGCTGCATGAGCTGTTTGTAAATTTTGGATGTTAATCCTTTGTCAGTTGCTTCATTTGCAAATATTTTCTCCCATTCTGAGGGTTGTCTTTTCGTCCTGCTTTTGCACACCTTTGCTGTGCAAAAGCTTTTAAGTTTCATTAGGTCCCATTTGTTTATTTTTGTTTTTATTTCCATTTCTCTAGGAGGTGGGTCAAAAAGGATCTTGCTGTGATTTATGTCATGGGGTGTTCTGCCTATGTTTTCCTCTCAGAGTTTAATAGTGTCTGGCCTTACATTTAGGTCTTTAATCCATTTTAGCTTATTTTTGTGTATGGTGTTAGGGAGTGTTCTAATTTCATTCTTTTACATGTAACTGTCCAATTTTCCCAGCCACTTATTGAAGAGGCTGTCTTTTCTCCACTGTATATTCTTGCTTTCTTTATCAAAGTTATGGTGACCATATGTGCTTGGGTTTATCTCTGGGCTTTCTATCCTGTTCCTTTGATCTATATTTCTGTTTTTGTGCCAGTGCCATACTGTCTTGATTACTGTAGCTTTGTAGTATAGTTTGAAGTCAGGGAGCCTGATTCCTCCAGCTCCGTTTTTCTTTCCTCAAGATTGCTTTGGCTCTTCAGGGTCTTTTGTTTTTCCATACAAATTATAAGATTTTTTGTTCTAGTTCTGTGAAAAATGCCAGTGGTAGGATTACATTGAATCTGTAGATTGCTTTGGGTGGTACAGTCATTTTCAAAATGTTGATTCTTCCAATCCAAGAACATGGTATATCTTTCCATCTATTTGTATCAACTTTAGTTTCTTTCATTAGTGTCTTATAATTTTCTGCATACAGGTCTTTTGTCTCCTTAGGTAGGTTTATCCCTAGATATTTTATTCTTTCTGTTGCAATAGTAAATGGGAGTGTCTTCTTAATTTCACTGTCAGATTTTTCATCATTAGTGTATAGGAATGCAGGAGATTTCTGTGCATTAATTTTGTATCCTGCTACTTTACCAAATTAATTGATTAGCCCTAGTAGTTTTCTGGTAGCATCTTTAGGATTCTCTATGTATAGTATCATGTCATCTACAAACAGTGACAGCTTTACTTCTTCTTTTCCAATTTGGATTCCTTTTATTTCTTCTTCTTCTCTGATTGCTGTGGCTAAAACTTCCAAAACTGTGCTGAATAATAGTGGTGAGAGTGTGCAACCTTGACTTGTTCCTGATCTTAGTGGAAATGTTTTCAGTTTTTCACCATTAAGGATGATGTTGGCTGCCGGTTTGTCATGTATGGCCTTTATTATGTTGAGGTAAGTTCGCTCTATGCCTACTTTCTGGAGGGTTTTTTCATAACTGCGTGTTGAATTTTGTTGAAAGCTTTCTCTGCATCTATTGAGATGATTATACAGTTTTTATCGTTCAGTTTCTTAATATGGTGTATCACATTGATTGATTTGCGTATATTGAAGAATCCTTGCGTACCTGGGATAAACCCCACTTGATCATGGTGTATAATCCTTTTAATGTGCTGTTGGATTCTGTCTGCCAGTATTTTGTTGAGGATTTTTGCATCTATGTTAATCAGTGATACTGGCCTGTAGTTTTCTTTCTTTGTGACATCTTTGTCTGGTTTTGGTGTCAGGGTGATGATGGCCTCATAGAATGAGTTTGGGAGTGTTCCTCCCTCTGCTATCTTTTGGAAGAGTTTGAGAAGGATAGGTGTTAGCTCTTCTCTAAATGTTTGATATAATTCACCTGTGAAGCCATCTGGTCCTGGGCTTTTGTTTGTTGGAAGATTTTTAATCACAGTTTCAATTTCAGTGCTTGTGATTGGTCTGTTCATATTTTCTATTTCTTCCTGGTTCAGTCTCGGAAAGTTGTGCATTTCTAAGAATTTGTCCATTTCTTCCAAGTTGTCCATTTTATTGGCATAGAGTTGCTTGTAGTAATCTCTCATGATCCTTTGTATTTCTGCAATATCAGTTCTCCTTTTTCATTTCTAATTCTGTTGATTTGAGTCTTCTCCCTTTTTTCTTGATGAATCTGGCTAATGGTTTATCAATTTTGTTTATCTTCTCAAAGAACTAGCTTTTAGTTTTATTGAACTTTGCTCTAGTTTCCTTCATTTCTTTTTCATTTATTTCTGATCTGATCTTTATGATTTCTTTCCTTCTGCTAATTTTGGGGGTTTTTTTGTTCTTCTTCCTCTCATTGCTTTAGATGTAAGGTTAGATTGTTTATTTGAGATGTTTCTTGCGGTAGGTTGTATTGCTCTAAATTTCCCTTTTAGAACTGGTGCATCCCATAGGTTTTGGGTTGTCGTGTTTTCATTGTCTTTTGTTTCTAGGTATTTTTTTATTTCCTCTTTGATTGCTTCAGTGATCTCTTGGTTATTTAGTAGTGTATTGTTTAGTCTCCATGTGTTTGTATTTTTTTTACAGATTTTTTTTTCCTGTAATTGATATCTAGTCTCATGGGGTTGTGGTCAGAACAGATACTTGATACGATTTCAGTTTTCTTAAATTTACTGAGGCTTGACTTGTGACCCAAGATACGATCTATCTTGGAGAATGTTCCATGAGCACTTGAGAAGAAAGTGTATTCTGTTGTTTTTGAATGGAATGTCCTATAAATATCAATTAAGCCCATTTTGTTTAATGTATCATTTAAAGCTTGTGTTTCCTTATTTATTTTCATTTTGGATGATCTGTCCATTGGTGAAAGTGGTGTGTTAAAGTCTCCTATTATTGTTGTGTTACTGTCGATCTCCCTTTTTATGGCTGTTAGCATTCACCTTATGTATTGAGGTGCTCCTATGTTGGGTGCATAAATATTTACAATTGTTGTATCTTCTTGGATTGATCCCTTGATCATTATGTAGTGTCCTTCTTTGTCTCTTGTAATAGTTTTTGTTTTAAAGTCTATTTTGTCTGATATGAGAATTGCTACTGCAGCTTTCTTTTGATTTCCATTTGCATGGAATATCTTTTTCCATCTCCTCACATTCAGTCTGTATGTGTCCCAACGTCTGAAATGGTTCTCTTGTAGACAGCATATATACGGGTCTTGTTTTTGTATCCATTCAGCCAGTCTGTCTTTTGGTTGGACAATATAATCCATTTTAGTTTAAAGTAATTATTGATATGTATGTTCCTATTACCATTTTCTTAATTGTTTTGGGTTTGTTATTGTAGGTCTTTTCCTTCTCTTGTGTTTCCTGCCTAGAGAAATTCCTTTAGCATTTGCTATAAAGCTGGTTTGGTGGTGCTGAATTCTCTTAGCTTTTGCTTGTCTGTAAAGGTTTTAATTTCTCCGTCAAATGTGAATGAGATCCTTGCTGGGTAGAGTAATCTTGGTTGTAGGTTTTTCCCCTTCATCACTTTAAATATGTCCTGCTACTCCCTTCTGGCTTGCATAGTTTCTCCTGAAAGATCAGCTGTTAACCTTATAGGGATTCACTTGTATGTTATTAGTTTTTCTCTTGCTGCTTTTAATATTTTTTCTTTGTATTTAATTTTTGATAGTTTGATTAATATGTGTCTCGGCACGTTTCTCCTTGGATTTATCCTGTATGAGACTCTCTGTGCTTCCTGGACTTGATTAACTATTTCCTTTCCCATATTAGGCAAGTTTTCAACTGTAATCTCTTAAAATATTTTCTCAGTCCCTTTCTTTTTCTCTTCTTCTGGGACCCCTATAATTCGAATGTTGGTGCGTTTAATGTTGTCCCAGAGGTCTCTGAGACTCTCCTCAATTCCTTTCATTTTTTTTTCTTTATTCTGGTCTGCAGTAATTTCCACCATTTTATCTTCCAGGTCACTTTTCCGTTCTTCTGCTATTGATCCCTTCTAGAGAATTTTTAATTTCATTTATTGTGTTGTTCATCACTGTTTGTTTGCTTTTTAGTTCTTCTAGGTCCTTGTTAAACGTTTCTTGTATTTTCTCCGTTCTATTTCCAAGATTTTTGATCATATTTACTATCATTACTCTGAATTCTTTTTCAGGTAGACTACCTGTTTCCTCTTCATTTGTTAGGTCTTTTGGATTTTTACCTTGCTCCTTCATCTGCTGTGTGTTTCTCTGTCTTCTCGTTTTGCTTTACTTACTGTGTTTGGGGTCTCCTTTTCACAGGCTGCAGGTTCGTAGTTCCCATTGTTTTTGGTGTCTTCCCCCAGTGGGTAAGGTTGGTTCAGTGGGTTATGTAGGCGTCCTGGTAGAGGGGGCTAGTGCCTGTGTTCTGGTGGATGAGGCTGGATCTTGTCTTTCTGATGGGCAGGTCCACGTCTGGTGGTGTGTTTTGGGGTGTCTGTGGCCTTATTATGATTTTAGGCAACCTCTCTGCTAATGGGTGGGGTTGTGTCCCTGTCTTGCTAGTTGTTTGGCATAGGGTGTCCAGCACTGGAGCTTGCTGGTTGTTGAGTGGAGCTGGGTCTTGGCGTTGAGATGGAGATCTTTGGGAGATTTTCGCCATTTGATATTAGGTGGACCTGGGAGGTCTCTTGTGGACCAATGACCTGAACTTGGCTCTCCCACCTCAGAGGCATAGCCCTGACTTCTGGCTGGAGAACCAAGAGCCTGCCATCCACATAGCTCAGAATAAAAGGGAGGGGGGAAAAAAAGAAAGAAAGAAGATAAAATTTTAAAAGTTATTAAAATAAAAAATAATTATTAAAAAAGTTTTTTTAATAATAAAAAAGAAAAAGAAAGAAGAGAGCAACCAAACGAAAAAACAAATCCACCAATGATAAGAAACGTTAAAAAGTACACTAAAACAAAACAAAAAAAACGGACAGATAGAACCCTAGGACAAATGATAAAAGCAAAATTATACAGACAAAATCACACACAGAAGCATACACATACATACTCACAAAAAAAGAAAAAGGGAAAAAAATATATATATATATCATTGCTCCCAAAGTCCATCTCCTCAATTTGGGATGATTCGTTGTCTATTCAGGTATTCCATAGCTGCAGGGTACATCAAATTGACTGTGGAGATTTAATCCGCTGCTCCTGAGGCTGCTGGGAGAGATTTCCCTTTTGCTTCTTTGTTAGCTCGGCTCCTGGGGTTCAGCTTTGGATTTGGCCCTGCCTCTGCGTGTAGGTCACCTTAGGGCATCTGTTCTTCACTCAGACAGGACACGGTTAAAGGAGCAGCAGATTCGGGGGCTCTGGCTCACTCAGACCAGGGGGTGGGAGGGGTACAGAGTTTAGGGAGAGCCTGCAGCAGCAGAGGCCAGCGTGATGTTGCACCATCCTAAGGTGTACCGTGTGTTCTCCCGGGGAAGTTGTCCCTGGATCACGGGACCCTGGCAGTGGCGGGCTGCACAGCCTCCCGGGAGGGGAGGTGTGGATGGTGACCTGTGCTTGCGCACAGGCTTCTTGGTGGCTGCAGCAGCAGCCTTAGTGTCTCATGCCCGTCTCTGGGGTCCTTGCTGATAGCCGTGGCTCGTGTCCATCTCTGGAGCTCCTTTAAGCAGCGCTCTTAATCTCCTCTCCTTGCACACCAGGAAACAAATAGGCGAGAAAAAGTCTCTTGCCTCTTCGGCAGCTCCAAGCTTTTCCCCGTACTCCCTCCTGGCTACCTGTGGCACATCAGCCCCCTTCAGGCTGTTTTCCCTGCAGCCAACCCCAGTCCTCTCCCTGGGATCCAACGAAGCCCGAGCCTCAGCTCCCAGCCCCCGCCCGTCCTGGCGGGTGAGCAGACAAGCCTCTCGGTCTGGTGAGTGCTGCTCAGCACCGATCCTCTGTGTGGGAATCTCTCCACTTTGCCCTCTGCACCCTTGTTGCAGCACTCTCCTCCAAGGCTGCAAAGCTTCCCTCCTCTTCCACCCATAGTCTCCACCCACAAAGGGGCTTCCTATTGTGTGGAAAACTTTCTTCCTTCACAGCTCCCTCCCACTGGTTCAGGTCCTGTCCCTGTTCTTTTGTCTCTGTTTTTTCTTTTTTCTTTTGCTGTACCCAGGTACATGGGGAGTTTCTTGCCTCTTGGGAGGTCTGAGGTCTTCTGCCAGCGTTTGATAGGTGTTCTGTAGGAGTTGTTCCACAGGTAGATGTATTTCTCATGTATTTGTGGGGAGGAAGGTGATCTCCACATCTTACTCTTCCGCCATCTTGAAGCTCCCCCATGTGTGTGATTGTTGATTGATCCTCGTGACCCTGAACTAAATCATACTCAATCATGGTATATGAATCTTTTTATGTATTGTTGGAGTCAGTATGTTAATATTTTGAGGACTTTTGCATCTATATTCATCAGTGATATTGGCCTGTAATTTTTATTGTAGTGTCTTTGTCTGGTTTTGGTATCAGGGTAATGGTGACCTTATATAATGAATTTGGGAATATTCTCTCCTCCTCAAATTTTTTGAAATAGTTTTAGAAGGATAAGTATAAGTTCGCCATATGTTTGGTAGAATTCCCCAGTGAAACAGTCCGGTCCTGGACTTTTGTTTGCAGAGAGCTTTGTTTTTGTTGTTGTTTGGGGTTTTTTTTGGTTTTGTTTTTATTACAGATTCTATTCCACTTCCAGTGATTAGTCTGTTCAAATTGTTTGTTTCTTCTTGACTCAGTCTTGGCAGGCTGTTTCTAGAAATTTGCCCATTTCTTCTCAGTTGTCCATTTTGTTGGCATATAACTGTTCATAATATTTACTTATGATTGTTTTTGAATTGCTGTGGTATTTGTTATTTCTCCTCATTAATTTCTTATTTTATTTGGTGAGCCTGGCTAAAGGTTTATCAATTTTGTTTATCTTAAAAAAATAACTTTAGCTCTTGAAACTAGTTCTTGGTTTCATCTTTTCTTGGTTTTCATCTTATCTGTATTTTCTTTCCTCTCTGATCTTTCCTTCTGCTGACTTTGGGCTTTGTTCCCTTTTTAGTTCTTTTAGGTTTAGATTGTTTGAGAATTTTCTTGTTTCTTGAGAGAGAACTGTACCACTATGAACTCACCCTTAGAACTGCTTTTGCTGCATCCCATAGATTTTTGGAAAGTTGTGTTTTCATTTTCATTTGTCTCGAGATATTTTCTGATTTCCTCTTTGATTTCATTGTTGACCCATTGGTTTTTTTTTTTTTTTTAGCAGTATGCTGTTTAGTCTGTACATGTTTGTTCTTTTCCTGTTTTTCTTTCTATAGTTGATTTCTAGTTTAATGCCATTGTGGTTGGAAAAGATGCTTGATATAATTACTATCTTAAATTTATTGAGGCTTCTTTTGTGACCTAGTATGTGATCTATCCTGGAGAATGTTTCATGCACTCTTGAAAAGAATGTGTATTCTTTTTTTGCGTATAGTTTTCTGTAGATATCAATTAAGTCCAATTGGTCTGTTGTGTCACTTAGGATCTCTGTTGCCTTATTGCTTTTTGTCTGGATGATCTGTCCATTAATGTCAGTGGGGGTGTTAAAGTCACCTATTACTGTATTCATTTCTCCCTTTAGCCTGTTAGTATTTGCTTTACATATTTAGGTGGTCCTGTATTGGGTGCATATATGTTAATGAGTGTAATAGCCTCTTCTTGTATTGATCCCCTTATCATTATATAATGCCCTTCTTTGTCTTTTCTATAGACTTTGTTTTAAAGTCTATTTGGTCTGATATGAGTATTGCTATCTCAGCTTTCTTATTGTTTCCATTTGCATGAAATATCTTTTTCCATCTCCTCACTTTTAGTCTGTGTCTGTCTTCCACCCTGAATTAAATCTCTTATAGGCAGCATATTGAAGGGTCTTTTTTTTATCCAGTCAGCCACCCTATGACTTTTGACTGAGCATTTAGTCCGTTGACACTTAAATTATAGGTATGTACTTACTGCCATTTTACTCCTTATTTTCCAGTTGTTTTTGTTCATTTCTTTTTTGTTTTTCCTATTGTGGTTTGATTTTCTTCTGTAATATGCTTGAGTTCCTTTCTTTTTGGTTTTTCTGTATCTGTTGTAGGGTTTTGATTTTGTGGTTACCATGGGGTTCATATATTTTGACCCATAACTATATCTACTTGCTTCAAACTGTTAGTCATTAAGTTCAAACTGTTAGTCATTAAGTTCAAACACATTCTAAAAGGTCTACATTTTCTATTCCCTTCCCCAACATTGTTTTTGATGCCGTATCTTGCATCTTCATGCCTATCCCTTTACTGTTTATTGCAGTTATAGTTGCTTTTACAGTGTTTTGTTTGTTTGTTTTTAAATCAATGTACTAGCTTATTTAAGTGATCTTCAATCCTTACTATATACTGGCCTTTCTTATTGGGATTTTCCCTTTCCTGTAGATTTTTGCTTTTCCATTTGGAGAACACCCTTCAACATTTCTTTTAGAGTATGTTTAGTATTGCTGAATTCTTTTTAGTTTTTGCTTATCTGAGAAATACTTTATCTCCACCTCTATTGTAAATGATGATCTTTCAGATAGAACATCCTAGGTTGCAGGTTTTTCCCTTTCAGGACTCTGGTCTGCAAATTTCTTCAGAGAAATCAGCTGATAGACTTATGGGGGTTCCCTTGTAATTAACTTCGTTTTTCTCTTGCTGTCTTTAGAATCCTCTCCTTATCTTTAACCCTTATCTTTAACTTTTGCCATTTTAATTATGATGTCTTGGTGTGGGCCTGTTTGGGTTCATCTTGTTTGAGACCTTCTGTGCTTCCAGTACCAGATATCTGTTTCCTTCTTGAGGTTTGGGAAATTTTCAGCTGTAATTTCTTCAAATACATTTTCTATCTCCTTCTCTCTCTCTCTTCACCTTCTGGAACTCCTGTTATGCATATGTTGGCACATTTTATATTATCCCATAGATCTCATATGTTGCTTTCATGTTTTTTTTTTCATTTGTTTGTCTACTGTTATGATTGGGTGATTTTCCTTTGTTCTGTCTTCCAGCTTACTTGTTCATTCTTCTGTGTCACTGAGTCAGCTACTCATTACTTCTAGAGTGCTTTTATCTCAAAAATTGAATAATCTGTTTTTGATTAGGTCTTTATAGTTTCTAGTTCCTTGTTAAAATGACCAGTGTTTATATCAATATTCTTAATTCAGTTAGCATTTTTTTACTAATTTTTAAACTCAGTGTCTGGTAGACTGATTACCTCCGTTTCATTGTTTTTCAGGGGTTTTCTCTTGCTTTTTCAATTGTGAGTACTTCCTCTGCCTTTTCATTTTACTTTCTCTATGAATTTAGATGAAACAGTTCTCTGTTGTGGTCTTGAAAGGGTGTTTTTATGTGGGAATATCGCTGTATAGATGGTATGTGTCTAATGTCTTTGGTGTGAGGGCTGTATTTAATGTGGACACCAGCCACATCTTTCTTCAGGGTCTGCTGGCCACTATCACTTTGATAGAGAGTGTGGCGAGTGTTGGAGGAGCTAAATCCTGTGCAGGGTGTGAGGTGGGATTTCTTCTCTGCTCAGTATCTGCCACAACCCTACCAGGGCTTGGGGTCAGCTCCCAAGTTGCTGGAGCAGAAGCCCTCAGGGTCAGACTCAAGCAGGCTCTGTTCCTTTTAAGTGTTTTTTCTTCTCCCCACACTGGGGCTTTTGGCGCAAAGGAGGGGAGCAGTGAATTAAGTGACACTTGCGTGCTTACAGAGGTCTGATGTGCTGCCTGTGTAGGCATCTTAGGCTCTGCTCAGTCACAGCCCAAGGTTGTGTCTTCTCCTGTTGTGGTTGTCCCAGATCTAGTGCAAGGTTGTGGCATGGAGTGAGCAGGACCAGAGGGTTCACTAGGCTGGGACTGAGGCTTGGGGCATGTGGTTGCAAGAATTAAAGTGGCTGCACTGCTGTTGGAGGTCAGCGCTGCTTTCCTGGCACTGTTTAAGTACCAACAATGGCCCCACCTGGACCACAGCCCAGCCCACCTTGAGTCACTAGATAAAGTCTTTTCCCAGGACCTGGCTGCCCTAGATTCTGTGCCAAGCCATATATGGAGAGGGTAGGGCCAGGGTGTTTGCCCAGCATGGACTGGGAAATGAAGTGAAGGAGCACCCACTAGGGCAGGCCTCTCTCCGCCCTGTCTGTTGGCAAGCCAGCATCCATGCACTCCTAGTAAGTGGAGTCTAGGCTTCTCCAACCTTTCTCTGTCCCAGTGGTTCTCTCAGCAGCCAAGGATGCTTGTCACCTCCGTGTATTATCCCAGGACTGGGATACCCAGTCTGTGGCTCAGTCCACTCACTCCCCAGGGCAAGAGTCTGCCTGCACAGTCTTTCTTTTCCTCTTAGACCCCTTTCGGAAGCACAAGTCCCAACCCAGTGCTTTTTTTCCTGTCCTACCTGGTTACTTGGGCATCTTTCTTTAAGCCTTGTTTGTATAGTTCTTCTGCCAGTTTCCAGGTAGTTTTCTGTGAAAATTTTTCCACATGTAGATGTATTTTTGATGTGTTCATGGGGGAAGGTGAGCTCTACATCCTCTTACTCCATCTTGATCCCTGCCCCTTTGGTCTATATTTAACTTCTGAAGAAACTGTCCTTCAGAAAAGGAACTGTTTTCCAAAGGGACTGTACCATTTTACATTCCATCAACGTATGAAGAGTTTAGTTTCTCATCCTCACCAACACTTAGTATTGTTTTTTAAAAAAATTATTACTATAGTCATTCTATTATGGAGTAGTTGCTTATTATGGTTTTAATTTTATCAATAGTCTTAAGAAATTGTTTATTAGCCATTTGCATATTTTGGCAAAATGTCTATAAAGCTTTCTGACCTTTTTTTTTTTTTTTTTTTTTTTTTTTTTTTAATTTTTTTTTTGCGGTATGCGGGCCTCTCACTGTTGTGGCCTCTCCCGTTGCGGAGCACAGGCTCCGGACGCGCAGGCCCAGCGGCCATGGCTCACGGGCTTAGTTGCTCCGCGGCATGTGGGATCTTCCCGGACCAGGGCACGAACCCGTGTCTCCTGCATCGGCAGGCGGATTCTCAACCACTGCGCCACCAGGGAAGCCCCTCTGACCATTTTTAATTAGATCATTTGTCTTGAATTATAAGAATTCTCTACATATTCTAAATACAAGTCTTTTATCAGCTACATAATTTGTAAGCTTTTTCTGTCAATCTTTGGTTCATCTTTTCTCTTGAAAGTAATTTTTAAATTTTTTATTTCAGTTTAGTTGATTTACAATTTTGTGTTAGTTTCAGGTGTACAGCAGAGCAATTCAGTTATACATATATTCATTCTTTTTCAGATTCGTTTCCCATATAGGGTATTACATAATATTGAGTAGAGTTCCCTGTGCTATACAGTACGTCTTGTTGGTTATCTATTTTATATATAGTAAAGTGTATGTGTTAATCCCAACCTTCTAATTTATCCCTCCTCCCCCCCCCCCCCCCCGCCACCAATTTCCCCTTTGGTAACCATAAGTTTGTTTTCGAAATCTGTGAGTCTATGTCTGCTTTGTAAATAAGTTCATTTGTATCATTTTTAAATTAGATTACACATATGAGTGATATCATATGATATTTGACTTACTTCACTTAGTATGATAATCTCTAGGTTCATCCATGTTGCTGCAGATGGTATTATTTTGCTTTTTTTAATGCCTGAGTAATATTCCATTGTCCATATGTACCACATCTTTATCCATTTATCTGTCTATGGACATTTGGGTTGCTTCCATGTTTTGGCTATTGTAAATGTGCTGTAATGAACATTGGGGTGCATGTGTCTTTTTGAATTATGGTTTTCTCCAGATATATACCCAGGAGTGGGATTGCTGGATCGTATGGTAGTTCTACTTTTAGTTTTTTAAGGAACCTCCGTACTGTTCTCCATAGTGGTTGTAACAATTTACATTCCCACCAAATGTGTAGGAGGGTTCCCTTTTCTCCACACCCTCTCCAACATTTATTATTTGTAGACTTTTTGATGGCCATTCTGACTGATGTGAGGTGATACCTCATTGTAGTTTAGATTTGCTTTTCTCTAATAAATAGTGATGTTGAGCACCTTTTCATGTGCATTTTGGCCATCTGTATGTCTTCTTTGCGAAAATGTCTATTTAGATCTTCTGCCCATTTTCAAATGGGTTGTTTGGGGTTTTTTTGTTTTTGTTTTTGTTTTTGTTTTTTTTTTGCTTTTTGGTATAGAGCTGCATGAGCTGTTTGTATATTTTGGAAATTAAGACCTTGTCAGTCACTTCATTTGCAAATATTTTCTCCCATTCTGTGGGTTGTCTTTTCATTTTATGGTTTCCTTTGCTGTGCAAAAGCTTTTAAGTTTACTTAGGTCCCATATGTTTATTTTTATTTTCATTACTCTAGGAGGTGGATCAAAAAAGATATTGCTGTGATTTATATCAAAGAGTGTTATGCCTGTGTTTTCTTCTAAGAGTTTTATAGCATCCAGACTTACACTTAGGCCTTTAATCCATTTTGAGTATATTTTTGTGTATGGTGTTAGAGAATGTTCTAATTTCATTCTCTTATATGTAGCTGTCCAGTTTTCGCATCAGTGCTTATTGAGGAGGCTTCTTTTCTCCATTGTATATTCTTGCCTCCTTTGTCATAGATTAATTGACCATAGGAGCGTGGGTTTATTTCTGGGCATTCTGTCCTGTTCCATTGATCTATATTTCTGGTTTTGTGCCAGCACCATACTGTTTTGATTACTGTAGCTTTGATTATTGAAGTCAGTAAGCTTGATTCCTCCAGCTCCGTTTCTCTTTCTCAGGACTGCTTTGGCTATTTGGGGTCTTTTGTGTTTCCATACCAATTTTAAAAGTTTTTGTTTTAGTTCTGTGAAAAATGCCATTGGTAATTTGATAGGGATTGCATTGAATCTGTATATTGCCTTAGGTAGTATGGTCATTTTGATAATGTTGATTCTTCCAGTCCAAGAAAATGGTATATCTTTCCATCTGTGTCATCTTTGATTTCTTTCATCAGCGTCTTATAGTTTTCAGAGTACAGGTCTTTTGCCTCCTTAGGTAGGTTTACTCCTAGGTATTTTATTCTTTTTGATGTGACGGTAAGTAGGATTGTTTCCTTAATTTCTCTTCCTGATCTTTCATTGTTAGTGTGTAGGAATGCTAGAGATTTCTGTGTATTAATTTTGTATCCTCCAACTTTACCAAATTCATTGAGCTTTAGTAGTTTTCTGGTAGTATCTTTAGAATTTTCTATGTATAGTATCATGTCATCTACAAACAGTGACAGTTTTACTTCTTCTCTTCCAATTTGGATTCCTTTTATTTCTTTTTCATGTCTGATTGCCATGGCTAGGACTTCCAAAACTATGTTGAATAAAAGTGGCTAGAGTGGACATGCTTGTTTTGTTCCTGATCTTAGAGGGACTGCTTTCAGCTTTTCACTTTTGAGAATGGTGTTAGCTGTGGGTTTGTCCTATATGGCCTTTATTATGTTGAGGTAAGTTCCCTCTATGCCCACTTTCTGGAGAGTTCTTATGATAAATGGGTGCTGAATTTTGTCAAATGCTTTTTCTGCATCTATTGAGATGATCATATGGTTTTTATTCTTCAGTTTAATAATGTGGAATATCACACTGAGTGATTTGTGTATATTGAAAAATCCTTGCATCCCTGGGATAAATCCCGTTTGATCATGTTGTATGATCCTTTTAATGTATTGTTGGATTTGGTTTGCTAGTGTTTTGTTGAGGATTTTTGTGTCTATGTTCATCAGTGATATTGGTCTGTAATTTTCTTTTTTTTGTGGTGTCTTTGTCTGGTTTTGGTAGCCAGTGATGGTGGCCTCATAGAATGAGCGTGGGAGTATTCCTTCCTCTGCAATTTTTGGAGGAGTTTCAGAAGGATAGGTGTAACCCTTCTCTAAATGTTTGATAGAATTCACCTGTGAAGCCATCTGGTCCTGGAGTTTTGCTTGTTGGAAGTTTTTAAATCACTGTTTCAATTTCAGTACTTGTGATTGGTCTGTTCATATTTTCTATTTCTTGCTGGTTCAGTCTGGGATGTTTGTACCTTTCTGATAATTTGTCCATTTCTTCTAGGTCGTCCATTTTATTGGCCCGTAGCTGTTTGCACTAGTCTCTTATGATCCTTTTTATTTCTGTGGTGTAAGTTGTAACTTCTCCTTTTTCATTTCTAATTTTATTGATTTGAGCCCTCTCCCTTTTTCTCTTGATGAGTCTGGTTAAAGGTTTCTATACTTTATCTTTTCAAAGAACCAGCTTTTAGTTTCATTGATCTCTTCTGTTGTTTTCTTCATTTCTATTTCATTTATTTCTGCTCTGATCTTTTTTTTTTTTTTTGCGGTACGCGGGCCTCTCACTGCTGTGGCCTCTCCCATGGCGGAGCACAGGCTCCAGACGTGCAGGCTCAGCGGCCATGGCTCATGGGCCCAGCTGCCCCGTGGCATGTGGGATCTTCCCGGACCAGGGCACGAACCCGTGTCCCCTGCATTGGCAGGCAGACTCTCAACCACTGCGCCACCAGGGAAGCCCTCTGCTCTGATCTTTATGATTTATTTCCTGCAACTAATTTTGGGTTTGGTTTGTTCTTCTTTCTCCAGTTGATTTAGGTGTAAAGTTAGGTTATTTGAGATTTTTCTTGTTTCCTGAGGTAAGATTGTATTGCTACAAACTTCCCTCTTAGAACTCTTATGCTGCATCCCATGGGTTTTGAATTGTCATGTTTTTGTTGTCATTTGTTTCTAGGTATTTTTTAAATTTCCTTTTTGATTTCTACAGTGATCCATTGGTTGTTTAGCAACATATTGTTTAGACTCCACGTGTTTGTGTGTTTTACATTTTTATTTTTCTTGTGGTTGATTTCTAATCTCATAGTGCTGTGGTCAGAAAGATGCTTGATATGACTTCAATTTTCTTAAATTTACTGAGGCTTGATTTCTGGCCCAAGATGGAATCTGTCCTGGAGAATGTTCCATGTGCACTTGAGAAGAAAGTGTATCCTGCTTTCAGATGGAACGTTCTATAAATATAAATTAAGTCCATCTGGTCTAATGTGTCATTTAAGTCCTTGTTTCCTTATTGATTTTCTGTCTGGATGATCTGTCTATTGACGAAAGTGGGGTGTTAAAGTCCCCCACTATTATTATGTTACTGTCTATTTCTCCTTTTATGGATGTTAGAATTTGCCTTAAATGTTGAGGTGCTCCTAATGTTGGGTGCATGTATATTTACAATTGTTATATCTTGGATTGATCCCTTGATCATTATGTAGTGTCCTTCTTTGTCTCTAGTAACAGTTTATTTTAAAGTCTATTTTGTCAGCTGAGTATTGGTACTCCAGGTTTCTTTTGATTTCCATTTGCATGGAATAGCTTTTTCCATCCCGTCACTTTCAGTCTGTATGTCCTTATATCTGAAGTGGGTCTCTTGTAGACAGCATATATATAGGTTTTGATTTTGTATCTATTTAGCCAGTCTCTGTCTTTTCGTTAGAGCATTTAATCTGTTTACATTTAAGGTAATTATTGATATGTATATTCTTATTACCATTTTGTTAATTGCTTTGAATCTGCTTTTGTAGGTCTTTTTTCTTCCCTTCTTTTGTTCTTTTCTCTTGTGATTTGTTGACTATCTTTAGTGTTGTGTTTGGATTGCTTTTTCTTTTTTGTGTATCTATTGTAGTTTTTCAGTTTGTGGTTCCTATGAGGTCTTGATATAGCAGTCTTTGTATATACACGACTGTTTTAAGTTGCTGGTCTCTTAATTTCCAATGCATTTCCAGTATCCTGCATTTGTATTCTCCTCACAGTTGCTGGTTTTGATATCATATTGTGATATGATATCACATATCATATTGTGTGTGGATGATTTCCTATCTTTACTTTATGTTAGCATTTACTGGTGAGCTTTCCCATTTGTAACTTTCTTGTTTCTACTTTTGGCCTTTTCTGCCTGGAGAAGTTCCTTTAGGATTTGTTGTAAAGCTGGTCTGGTGGTGCTGAATTCTTTAGCTTTTGCTCATCTGTAAAGCTTTTGATTTTTCTGTTGAATCTGAATGAGAGCCTTGCTGGGTGGTAGAGTACTTTTGGTTGTAGGTTTTTACCTTTCATCACTTCAAATACATTGTTCCACTCCCTTCTTGCCGGCAGAGTTTCTGCTGAAAAATCAGCTGACAACCTTATGGGGATTCCTTTGTATGGTATTTGTTGATTTTTCCCTTGTTGCTTTTAATATTTTTTCTGTGTCTTTAGTTTTTGTGAGTTTGATATGTGTCTGGGTGTGTTCCTCCTTGGGTTTATCTTGTATGGTACTCTCTGCACTTCCTGGACTTGAGTGTTTCCTCTCTCATGTTAGAGAAGTTTTTGGCTATAATCTCTTCAAATATTTTCTCAGGCCTTTCTCTCTCTCTTCTCCTTCTGGACCCCTATAATGTGAATGTTGGTGTGTTTTATGGTGTCCCAGAGGTCTCTGAGACTGTTCTCATTTCTTTTCATTCTTTTTCCTTTATTCTGTTCCACAGCAATGATTTCCACCAGTCTGTCTTCCAGTTCATTGTTCTGCCTCATTTATTCTGGTATTGATTTCTTGTAGTGTATTTTTCATTTCAGTATTGTATTGTCCATCTCTGTTTGTTCTTTAAATCTTCTGGCTCTTTGTTAAACTCTTTAAATTTTCTAGCTCTTTGTTAAACATTTCTTGTATCTTCTTGGTCTATGTCTCCATTCTTTTTCCAAGATCCTAGATCATCTTTACTATTATTACTCTAAATTCTTTTCTAGGTAGATTGTCTGTCTCCACTTCACTTGGTTGTTCTTTTTGGTTTGTATCTTGTTCCTTCATCTGGAGCATATTTCTTTGCCATCTAATTTTGTACAATTTTCTGTGTTTGTGGTCTCCTTTCCGCAGGCTGCAGGATCGTAGCTCCTCTTGCTTTTGCTGTCTGCCCCCTGGTTGGTGAGGTTGGTCCTAGGTCTTGTGCAGGCTTCCTGTTGGGAGGGGCTGGTGCCTGCCCACTGGTGGGTGGAGCTGGGTCTTGTCCCTCTGATGGACAGAGCTGTGTAAAGGGGTGTGTCTAGAGGTAGCTTTGAGATGAGTATGGCTTTAGGCAGCCTGTCTGCTGATGGGTGGGGCTGTGTTCCTGTCCTGCTGGTTGTTTGGCCTGAGGTGTTCCAGCACTGGAGCCTGCAGGCTGTTGGGTAGGGCCATGTCTTGGTGCCAAAATGGTGACCTCCTGGAGAGCACACACTGATTAGTATTTCCTGGGGCCTCTACCACCAGCGTCCATGCCCCCACCAGTGATCCACAGCCAACCCCTGCCTCTCCAGGAGACCCTCCAAGACTCACAGGTAGTTCTAGCCCAGGCTCCTATGGAGTTACTGCTTTGTGCTGGTCCCAGTACATGTGAAACCTTGTATGTGCCCTCCAAGATTGGAGCCCCTGTTTCCCCCAGTCCTGTGGAGCTCCTGCACTCAAGCCCTGCTGGCCTTCAAATCCAAATGCTCTGGGGGTTCCTCCTCCCAATGCCAGACCCTCAGGCTAGGGCAACTGACATGATGCTCAGAACTCTCCTGTGGGAGAACCTCTGATAAAATTATTTTCCAATTTGTGGGTATGGAATTTGCTTATGTCGCAGACGCACCCCTCTTACCATCTCATTGTGGCTTCTTCTTTGTCTTTGAATGTAAAATATCTTTTTTCAGTAGGTTCCAGTCTTTTTTGGTTGTTCGGCAGTGAGTTGTGATTTTGGTGTTTTTGTGAGAGAAGGTGAGCTCAAGTCCTTCTGCCATCTTGTCCAGAATTGAGGGGCTGATTTTAGTTTGGATGCTTGCTGCCTCTTTTCTTAGCATGTGCTGGCAATTATCCCCTTGATGTAGGGTATGCAGGTGGAGTGGCACTTGTCTGCTCCTGGGATGGTGGGGGCAGGGCTTGGTGCCTGCTTGTCATCACATAGGGGTGGCTGCGGCCCACACACTCCTGGGACGGGGGGCCAGGGCTTGGCACCTGCTTTAGAGTCTCGTAATGGCAGCGGCAGCCCATGCCTGCCTCTGGAGCCCACGATGGTGGCGGCGACCTGCCCCCACCCCCAGAGCTCCTCTGCGTGGTGTCCTATTGCCTGAGAGCACTCACAGGGAAAGAAGCCCTTATGGTGGTCCCACCTCGCTCCCTGTATGCCCCCCAACAATGGCACCTTGCCTCACTGGTGGGGCCAGGCTCCTTCTGAGTACACCCTCAGTTGCCACAGTCCAGCCTCTTCAGGCTGTCTCCTCGCAATCAACCCTGCTCCTCTCCCTGGGTGTAACCTCTGAAGCCTGAGCTTCAGCCCCCAGCCCCAACCCACACCGACAGATGAGCATCTCATGCTGGGGAGTGCAGGGTGGTGGTGCCGACCTTCTGTGTAGATTACTCCCCATTTTGCCATTCTCAGACTGGTTGCTGCACTCTCCTTCTAGGCTCTGAAGCTCCCCCTCCATCCAGACTGGTCTCCCCACTGGTGAGGGGCTTCCCAGGGTGCGGGAACCTTTCCTCCTTCACAGCTCCTTCCCTGCGGTGCAGGTCCCGTCCCAATTCCTTTCTTTTTCTTTTTCATTTTGTCCTACCCAATTACTTGGAGGTTTTCTTGCCCTTCTGGAAGTCAGAGGTCTTCTGGTAGCATTCAGCAGATGTTCTGTGTGAATCATTCTACTTGTAGGTGTGTTTTTGATGTTTTTGTGGGAGGAGGTGAGCTTCACGTCCTACTCCTCCACCACCTTGATCCCATCCAACAGTAATTATTTTTAAGCCCCAAAAGATTTTAATTTTGAAGTCCAGTTTATCAACATGGTTTTAATTTTGCTTTTGGTGTCACATTGAAGTCTTTACCTAACCCAGGATCATGAAGATTTTCTCCCATTTTCTTCTAGAAGTTGTACAGCCTTTGCTTTTATCTTTAGGTCTATAATAAGCTAAGGGTTTAAATAACTCTCTCTTCCTGTCTTTTTTTTTTTTTTTCCCCATAGTCCAGTAGTCCCAGCACCACTTATTGAAGACTGATCTTTCTCACATTGAAATGTCTTGGCACATATGTCAAATCAATTTTTCATATATGATGGGTTTATTTCTGGATTGTTAATCCTGTTCCATTGCTTTTTCTGCCTATCCTGATGCCAACGAACGCTGTCTTGATTATTGCAGCTTTATAAGTTTGAAATTGGGTAGGGTAATTCCTCAGGTTTTTTTTTGAAAATAATTCTGGCCATTTTAGATACTTTGTATTTCCATGCAGGTCTTAGGATCAGCTTGTCAATTTCTAAACAAACAAAAAAGCCTGCTGGAATATGGATAGGGATTGAGTTGAAGCTAGAGAACAATTTGGGGAGAATTACCATTATAAGAGTATTGAAACTTTTAGTCCACAAATATGCGACGTTTTTCCATTTATTTAGATCTTTAATTTATCTCGGCAACTATTTTTAATAAATAAATTTATTTATTTATTTTTGGCTCCGTTGGGTCTTCATTGCTGCACATGGGTTTTCTTTAGTTGTGGCAAGTGGGGGCTACTCTTTTTTGCCGTGCACAGGCTTCTCATTGCAGTGGCTTCTCTTGTTGCAGGGCACAGGCTCTAGGCACACAGGCTTCAGTAGTTGTGGCATGTGGGCTCAGTAGTCGTGGCACATGGGCCTAGCTGCTCTGCGGCATGTGGGATCTTCCCAGACCAGGGTTCGAACCCGTGTCCCCTGAGTTGGCAGGCGGATTCTTAACCACTGTGCCACCAGGGAAGCCCCTCTCAGAAACTTTTATAATTTTTCAATGAAATTTATTCTTGTATTCTTAATGCTATTGTGCGTGGAAGTTTTTTAAGAGGATTGCTCATTGCTAATAGAGAATTTCAATTGTTTTAATATATTGATCTTGTATCATACAACCTTGCAATTTATCCTAGTAGCTTTTTTGTGGATTCCTTAGGATCGTACAAAATATCATATCATTTGTAAATAGTTTTTACTTTTTCAAATTTGAATGCCTTTAATCTTTGGCAGGGGTTGGGGGGAGGGAGATCAGGAGCTGGATAGAACTTCCACTACAGTGTTGCATAAAAATGAGTGGATATTTTTGCTTTCTCCTGATTTCAGAAGAAAAGCTCTCTTTTATCACTAAGTTTATTAGCTGTGGGATTTTCATAGATTGAAAAAATTCTTCACTTAGGTTGAGGAAGGTGCCTTACATTCCTAGTTTGGGTTTTTATCATGAATGGGTGTCAAATTCTGTCAGATGCTTTTTCCTGTGTCTAGTTGACCGCATGGGTTTTATCATTTTATTAATATGGTATACGACTTTTTGGATGTGAAATCAAGCTTGCAGCTCCAGGATATATCCTATCTGGTCCTTGTGTATAAACCTTTTTATTTGCTGTTGGATTCAGTTTGCTAATAGTGTGAAGGACTTTTGCACCTATCTTCATGGAATTTAAATACGTTTTCAAATATAGGTATTTAAAACTAAACTTCCCCCTCAGTACTGCTTTAGCTGCATACCGTAAATTTCAATATGCTGTTTTTTCATTCCATTAAAATCTTCTAACTTCCCTTAATTTCTTCAATACACAGGCATTTAGAAATGTGTTAAATTTCCACATATTTGGGGGTCTGCAAAATGTCTGTTGGTGACTTCTAACTTAATTTCAACATGGTTGGAGAATACACTTTCTATGATTTCAGTCCTTTCAAATTCATTGAGACTTGTTTTATGGCATAGTATGTGCTCTTTCCTGGAGAATGTTCCATGTGGACTTGAAAAGAATGTGTGTTCTGCTGTGGTGGTTGGTCTACACATGTCAGGACAAGTTAGATGATGACATTCTCTTTTTTGCTTTTTGTCGAGTTGTTCTATCCATTATTGAGAATGTGATATTAATCTCCAAATATCATTGCTGAATTGTCCATTTCTCCTTCAATTCTGTCACTTTTTTTCTCCATGTATTTGTTTTTAGGTGTATATACATTAATAGCTGTTATATCTGAAACCAAGCAGGACCCTGCAGTCCCCTCCCAGGGACAGACCCCTGTGTTCCCCACCCCTTCTTTGTAGAAAAGCTTTAGCCTCCACGGCCTTTCCCGAGTACCAAAGGGCAAATTTAATCAGAAGTGAGAAAATGCAGAAACAAAAGAAAACAGTCAAGCAAGACAAAATAATATATTAAACAAAGTCAAGGACCTTTAGTTCCTCCTCAAGGGTTATAGATAATATCCTGAGGCATATCCATGAATTGTTTTGCAGATACTAAAACCCTTACCAGCTGGAAGAAGTTACCTGCATTCTGACCACAAGCATGTAGACCCTAGACCATTGGGAACCAGAAAGTTGATGATTGAGAGTCCCCAAACATCACCCTGTTGCCTCACCACCAACCAGTCAGAATTATGCATGAACTGATCACTGATCCTATGGCCCTCTCCCTCACTTTGTCTTTAAAAACCCTTCCTTAAAATCCAGTGGGGAGTTCGAGTCTTTCAAGCATGAGCTGCCCATTCTTGCTTGGCCCCATGCTGGGCACCTTGCAATAAACACTGTACTTCCCTTCACCACAACCTGGTGTCACTAGATTGGCTTTACCACGTGCAGGAAAGCGAACCCAAGCTTGGTTGGATAACGTATCTCCCTCATATACTGACCCTTTATCATTTGAAATGTCCTCTATTTCTAGTAATTTGTTTCAAATCCCACTTTGTCCAACATTATCCATTCTGGCTCCCTTATGTTTCTGTTTGCATGGTATATATTTTTTTCCATACTTTTATACTATTTGTCTTTGAATCCAAAGTGTCTCTTGTAGACACCATGTAGTTAAGTCTTGCTTTTTTCTCCATTATGACAGTTTCTACCTTATGATTGGACTAAATCCTTGAATCAAATTTAATGAAATCATTGGTATGGTTAGATTTATGGCTACCATTTTACTAGGTTTTCTAAATGTCTCACATGCTTTTGCATCTCCATCTTTCTATTGCTGCCTTCTTTTGTGTTAAATATTTTTTAGTGTGCCATTGAAAATAAACATATTCCTTTGGTTGTGCCGGGTCTTTAGTTGCAGCACACGGGATCTTCGTTGTGGCGTGTGGGATCTTTTGGTTGCGGCATGCAGGATCTTTTGGTTGCAGAATGTGGGATCTAGTTCTCTGACTTAACTGCTGGACCACCAGGGAAGTCCCTAGTGTTCCATTTAGATTTGTTTTCTTAAACTGTATTTTGAGTGTTTTAGTGGTTGCTCTAGGGGCTACAGTATGTATTTTAATTAACCAAAATCTTCAGATTAATACTAATGTAATTCCAATAAAATACAGAATCCCCCTTTGTTCCAGTATAGTTCCATTTCCTACCCACTCCTTTGTGCTATTATTGTAATGTATATTGCATCTATGTAGTAAAACCAACAATACAGTATTATTATTTGTGTCATACAATAACATGCCATTTAAAGAGAAAATACGTATTGTGGTAGGCAAATGTCTCCTCAAGATTCCCATCCTTTGTTTATTCAATCAAGGTTCTGCGGTGGGGCTTCCCTGGTGGCGCAGTGGTTGAGAATCCGCCTGCCGATGCAGGAGACACGGGTTCGTGCCCTGGTCCGGGAAGATCCCACATGCCGCGGAGCAACTAAGCCCGTGAGCCATGGCCGCTAGGCCTGCGCGTCCGGAGCCTGTGCTCCGCAACGGGAGAGGCCACAACAGTGAGAGGCCCGCATACCGCAAAAAAAAAAAAAAATAAAAATAAATAAATAGGGAGATTGGGCCTTTCTGGATAATCTAGGCTAATGTAACCACATGATCCCTGAAAAGCCAAAGAAGAAAGTAGAAGATTCCATTGGAGAGAGATGCGGTGGAAAAGAGAAGCAGAGGAAAGATGGAGAGAAGGGGAGATTAGAGAGATGAAGTGTGAGAAGGACTGGAACTGCTTTTGCTGTCTTTGAAGATGGCAATGGGGACCAAGGAATGTAAGTGTTTTCTAGAAGTGAAGAACCACCCCTGGCTGATAGTCTCCAAGGAAATGGGGATGTCAGTCCTACAACCACATGGAACTGAATTCTGCCAACAACCTGAATAAGCTTGGAAGTCAATTCATCCTGAGCCTCCAGAAAGGAATGTAGCACACCCAATGCATTGATTTTTCTTTTTGGACTTCTGAAATATGCAGCAGAGAACCACATTATACCTGGACTTCAGAAATGTGACATCATCATAAGTAGGTGTTATTTTAAGTCAGTACATTTGTAGTAATTTGTTACAGCAGCAATACATTTATACAGTCTTTTATCTTTCCCATTTCCAGTACTCTTTATTTCATTCTGTGGTTTTAAGTTACCACCTGGTATCATTTTCATTCTGAAGAATTTCTGTTAGTATTTCCTATAAGGTAGATCTACAGGGAACAAATCATTTGTCTTATTTTGCCACTTTTTTTTTTTTTGGTCTTCATTTTTGAAAGCTGGTTTAGTTGTATCCAAATCCTATAATTCTCAACAGTCATGGGTCCCTTTCCCTTCTTTGAAATACTTAAGTTGCCAATATCCCTTTCTTATAATTCTATTCTTTCATAATAGGGAAGAAAATCCAGTCTGAATTGAAGTGACTAGTCTTTAATGCAAGAACAATCTGATCTGCAAAACCTCTCCCAGAGTCCATCGAGGGCTTGGGGATGACATCTCCCCTCTCTACCACTAACTTCCTTAGACCTTAGTTCTCTTATCAGCCAAGTTCTCACTCCCAGGAGACTAACTGTTCAAATCTACTTAAAAAAACAAAAAACAAAACAAACAAAACTTATTTCTACAGATTATTTCTCACAAATCCTTAAATTAGGAAAAGAAAGAAAAATAAGGTAAAACTTAGAATATGAAAATACTCTAAATTTCCTTTGAAAATCATCGAAAAACTTTAACACTGCTTTAACACAAACTTAGCAAATTTGCTGAGCCAGAGGCAAAGCAGTTCACATGTAGACATGTCCCATCCTGTCCACTGACAGATCGATAACCTCCAAGCATGTGGAAAGAAGCCTCCACACACACAGATGCACCTGTGTGCACTTCTCAAACATGTTCTGATGCTGTAACCTGTACCAAGGTAGTCATCCAAAGATTCTAGTCTCTATTTACAGCAGCTACATTTCATAACAGCATGGCTCACTCCAGTATACACACTTTATTTTAAATTATGCCACTAGCACTTGGGAAAAAAAGTAATTTATTTGCATTGCTTCCATTTTTCTACTGTAGTGTTAGGACTTGACATAAGCATTATTCTTCTACTTCCTATTTACAGTTCATTCAGAATGTTACTACAAATACAATATACAGTTTAAAAAAACTTATGGGGGACTGTAATTTTCGTTTTTCTCTCCTCTTTAGAGGATTCTCAAAATCATCCAACTTAAATGAAAATTTATATGGACATTTTCTGTACACATATTATAGGCCAGAGATTACAGTGATAAAGCCAAAAGGATTTTGCACAAATACAATAAAATATAGAAATCAAAGTATAGATGTTATTTGGGGTACAAATATAAACAATACAGTACCATTTGAGTAATTTAGCAACATAATACTCATACTTCATAGAAATAAAACTGCAAACCTGGAGAATGCTGACAAATATTAAACATCATATATACAATGAGGTAAATGTACCTTGGTCTCTCAAGAGGTAATTTAAGTTTAAAGCAATTGACATTTTGAAGCATCTCCTTGACATATAAAGAAATACCAAACACCCCATTCCATTGGCACAATGTGAAAAAGGGATATCAAAACATGGTTCATGATATTCAATTCACAAAATTCATTTAAAAATAAAAACATTCACTGAAGTTCTTTTTAAGCTTCAAGAAACTGGTTGAATGTTATTAACCACATTTTTTAAAGTTTACAATTACAAATAAGACTGCATAATAGGGTTGAAAAGTTTAAATGTACTGACAGTCTTCAGAATGTCCTAGAAGTCCAGCATTTCTAGAGAGAGGGCCCATGGGTATCCCAGCATTGCAAAACACTCAAGAAGCTGTAGTACATGTCATGAGCTATTCTTTAGACTCTCAAAAACATCTGAATTGGCATTTTCTGCCAAGCTGTGACAGGACCAGTATTTGGACTCTCTACTATCTGGAGCCAGAACACTGCCATGGTCAAAAACAGTTTACTTACAACCACTCTTTCAGTGCAGGGGTAAAAATAAACTCTTGATATGACATGTCTAATGGAATAATAATTTTGTTGTGCATTTTAACTAGCACTTTGCCATCTTGTTTTACAAAATATTCTGTATGTGACAGTTCTTTAATGTAGAGGGGGAAAAAAGGTAACTCATGCACGAGCTGCAAAATGGCCAAGTGACCAGTGAAATTTTTTAAGAACTGAAATTTGGAATTCTTGATGACCATGGCACTGTATCCTGACTCAAGGCACTTCCTGAGCACTATCATTACAGCCTAACTAGAGGCTCAGCTCTTTAGACCTTACCCTGTCCTATGGAAGATACAACTGGCTACTGCTTCATTGCCACAGCTACCACCTTGCTGCCATCCTACTCTGAGTCAGGGACCAGCAGGAAGGCAGTTTGGGAGAGAGAGCACTGAGATATGAAGAAAGGACCAGGAATGTCTACACCCCACTAGGTCATGCCCAACCCCCATCCCTGTTCCTCTGGGGATACTAACAAAGTGGACGTGGACAGATAGTTTGCCTGAAGGTATATTTTAGCCAAGTTGAAACTTGGAAAGTGAGCATCTGAAGATAGGCAGTATAAACAAAGGTTTGTGTTTTTAAATAATAAAATTAATTCTCAATTTTTTCTGCAGTTATAGCCACAGTAATCATGATCTATAAATCTTTTAAGTTACTTTCGTTTTCTATACTAGCCAATTGGGGTTATCAAACCATCATTAGCCAAAAAAATGGAATTAGCTAGAGTAACATGTAAACCCAATTTAGAACTAAATTCCAACTTTTAAAAAATTCCCTGATTCATCAAAAGTACATTTTATCCATTTAGGCAAGAACAGTAAAATTGTAACTTATTTTTTGACTTAATAAAGAATATCTTCAGCAAAAGTTGATTACCTTATATGAAAGTGAGAAATCATGTATCACAACTTTAAATCAGAGAAGAACTTTTGGTATGTTCTTAAAATTATATAAAAATAGCTTTAGTGATTAACATGCATTGGTCCCCTGGATTTCATAAAGCAGATCTGGTAGGCTTGTAAATGGCCAAAAAAAATTTTTTAAGTACCTGATCATAGAGCTAGAGATTATTAAACAGGAAATATAACACAATTATAAAAAACAAACCTCTCAAACTCACTCATTTGCTTTGATGAAATCATGGTAACTACAAAAAAACCTCAAATTTGGACTCAAAATATTAACCTCTAAACATACTTTCCTCATGACGTTTTTAAACACATGAAATTGACACTAAATTCCTATGTAATATGTCATTCATTCTGAAATTACTTTGGCTTTAAGACCAAATAGTCTTTCAGATTTGTTCTATGTATAAGAGATAAGACATTAACAGAATGCAGTTCAGTCAGCATAAATGGCCACTATCTCTTAACAAAATACTGTACAGGTTATTCTGACCCTTTCATCAGGAAATTGATAGCACTATAAGGTGAACGTCTTGCCTCACAGCTATGATAGGTTCCCCACCCCCACCCTCAGATTAAGATCACAGTGATAAAGAAGGACTTTGAAAACTGTAAAAATCTTGCAGACTTTTTAGCACTGGAAGTAAAACCAGTTATTATAAGCTAGTTTCAACTTAATGTGAGAAGACCATGACAGATTTGCTTTAAACATTTAATTTGACCAAAAACATCTGGTAAATGGAGAACCTCTCCTCAGAATATTCCTTAGCTACCACTTTCCGAAATATCAAGGGTGCACCGAATTCATTCCATAACCATGTGAATTAGGCATTTGCAGTATCTGCACAGAGAAGGAAAGACTGAATTAAAAGCTGCCTTCCTCAAAGTGTAGTGAGACCTCAAAACCACACTAACTCTAACCTTAGGTACAAAGACAGAAAATCCACAGAACGTTGACTCCTACACAACAAATGTGACTCTCTCACACAGTTATCTATTCAAATTATTAACTACCTTTACCTTCCAAGAAAAAGGCCTATTATTTAATATTAACCATATTCTAATTTTAAACGTAGTTCATTTCTTAAAAAAATAACACTGTCTTTGATCAGATAAAGAAAAAAATGGCTTACAGAATGCCACAACTTTTCACAAGCAGCTAGACAAACTTTCCCTTTTAGAAAAATTAGTCTGTATGCTACAGATTTTAAATTATTAAAGTACTATAAGCATCTAGAGTGCCACTTGATTTTTCTAAAATATACTTAGACAACACAATTAAAATGCAAAAGCTTGACGTGAGAATATTCAAACATGACCACGGTAACAATTTACCAATTAATGCCACTTCATTTCTTTAGTGGTTTAAGCACATTTTGGTAGGAAAAAGGCATTTTCAAAATGGAATACCAAATGACATACCAGAAAAACTCTTCCAAAAAACAAAACAAAAAGTCTGGGTTATCCAGGTAAATAAACTTTTGAATTAAAACACTACATGTTTTAACACACAGAGACAGAATTTAAGCAGTTCTACTCATTTCCATTAGAAAGACACAGAGGTGGCACTTACTGGTATAGTACAATCCCATTTTGAAGGCATGTAATGTTCTGAATATGTGAAAGAACAATAATAATATACAAAATACAATTGCATAAATTATGTTCCTCACTACTATATGAGGTCATTTTTAGACTCAAGATAAGAGTTTTATAAGTGTTAGTTTTAAGATCCTGAAAATTATAGAACAGTACATTCAAAGTCTGCATCAAGGAAACTCTTTAGTGGTTCAGAATCCTCTGAGAATGTACTAACCAGGAGTAAATCACTTTCTTTAAAAATAAGAAATGTTTCATATAACTCAGCAATTCAGCTCCTTTACCCTTAAAGATGATCTTCAGCACAGCAGAGTTACCTAAAGTTAAGACCAGCAATCATTTAAAAAAACAAGTTTTGTGTTAATAAAAAATAAAGGTAGACCACACAACATTTTGTTAACTGTCCTGGGAAAGAATCGTTCATAGTGCACAGAAAGGACCCCACATGGCTGTTTCCTGGGTCCAAAGAAATCCTGGGACGTTTTTAATTGACCTTATTACATTGTTGCAAAAGGAAGCAATATCCTTCTGTTCCCTCTCAGTGAGGTAGAACAACTGACCTCCCAAATTAATACCCAGGAGCAGATGTGAAGAAAAAGTAGAGTTCAGGCAAAGCCGCAGAATTTACATTTTGATGCCTTCCTGCTGACTGAGCTGTGATAATGTTTTCTTAATCCGCAGAGCTGTAAGCCTAGCTGCTCCATTGGCATACCAACATTCTCTCATAATTTTAGCCATCACTCTCAAGGCCTACAAGAAAAGACAAGAATGATCATTAACACATGCACCACTTTTCACTGATCTGGATAATAATCTTTACCTGTAAATTTTCTTTTTAAATAACATACATACAAGTATTTCTGTTTCAGCATTACTTGTAATAACGAATGAGTAGAAATGACCTAAATACCCATCAACAGGGTACTGGTGCCAGCAGCTGGAAAGCAGATGGACAAGGGGTGATTTACTTTGCAGACTGAAAAGGCTGAATACTAAAGCAGAGTTGTTCAAGGCAAAGAAGGAACCTGACTCACCATGAAATGCCCCCCAGAACTGAGGAACTAACTGCATCAAGTACCCCTGGGGTGAAGTTCAGGCTAAAAATAGGATCAGCCAAAGGAGCTAGAACCCCAGATAGCTGCCCCCTCCCCACCAACCTCACACAGCTGGGTGACTGCCCCACCCCCACCCCAGCAGAAGTCGAGAGGTTCGTACCTGTGAGAGTAGAACAGAGATTTCTGTCTTGGGAACATGGCGAGGTTCCACACTGACAACACACTGAACGCTAAGACCATAAACTTCCTTCCAAAAACACGGCCACTGACTTTACATACTTCTCCAGGTAAAAGAGTGGAAGAGTCTTTCGCCCAAGAGGAAAAGCCTGAAGAGACTGACATCAGTGGTTCCCCAAGGAAGCAACCCAGTTACATCACGCTCACATCACAGTTGATGATAAGCTCCATTCGTGTGCACAAAGCTTCCCATCAGCTTTCAGTGCCTCTTTTATACGTGAAGAGTATGAGCTTGATCAAACATTTGAGGAAAGTAAAATGCAGAAGTTGACACAAACAAAAAAGCACCGTGGAGAAAGCAGAAGGTGTATAGAAAGAAGACAGTATCAACAATCTATCATTAATATCCTCAAAGAAATAAAAGAAAACACTGATATTGGACTTATCGATAATTTTTTGTTTGGTTTTAGAAAAACTTTACAGAACTAGAAGATAAACCTGAATAATAATAATAATAATAAACTCAAAAGATAAAAGCTGATACATCTCCCAGAAAGTTGAGAAAAAAACCCCAAAGAGATGGATAATAGGAAAAAGATAAAATTAGAATGCCTGTTCAGGACACCTACATTCATAACCAGAGTTGAACAAAAAGAACAGAGGAAAATGGAAATGAACACATCAAGGAAATACTTGAGGAAAATTCCCTAGAAATGAACATTTGTTTCCAGATAAAAATGACCAAGGGCCCAGCCCATACATAAATTCATCCAACAAACTGAGTGCCTATAATCTACCAGATAACCATCCTAGGTGTCAAGGAACTAACAGCAGTGAACTAACAGACAAAATTTCTGCTCTCATAAAGCTGATATTCTAGAAGGCTAAAGCATATAATTAATAAATAAGCAAAATACATGGACTGTCAATGCTAAGTGCTAAGGAGAAACATCGTTTAGAGAAGGAGATAAAATATGCCAGGGAAGGAAGGTGCTATTTTAAATAGGTTGAGAGGTAATGTCTCACTGACAAGGTAACATCTGAGCAGAGAGCTGAAAGGGGGGGGAAAATGAGCAAACCAAGAAACAGGAAGATGTGGGATCCAGGAAGGAGGATTCACTATAAAAGAAGCAAAGGGAATCATGGATGAAAGGTGAGGGATATCCCAAGATGAAAGCTGGCCAAGAGAACAACCAGTCCAGACTGGAAAAAGAGGGTTCTGAAGACGCTTCTGGAGATATCCTATCAGTTTCAAATTCTTGATGTGTTTCAGCTATTGAGAGGAGATTTGTAAAACCCTAGAAAAGTGAAAGATTGAGTTAGTGGTAAGTACATAGAAAACTAGCCAAATGGAGAAAAAAACAAAAATGCCAGTGATGGCATTAATTCAGCATGCTGTGACAGTAAGTGCAAATTGCATGTGCATTTTTAATGTTAACTGCTAACTTTCCTTCATGCTTAAAAAGCCATCTGTTTAATACTAATCTGCTCTAATCACTGAATGAGTGCATGAGTAATTCCAATTTGTAAATGCTTTGTAGTATCAAGATCAAATTTTTAAAAGAGAAGATCTAGCCCAATTCTATTTGTTAAAACATGCAGATTCTGTGAGCACACAATATATTTTATCTGGGCCTGGATACTTGATTTGGTAGGAGGTAGCCAAGGAACTCTCTTGATGTCAAAGGTGTCTACTGAGGCCTACATTATTTTAAGATGTAAAATCAACTACTTAAGTAATCAGCTTTTTATTCTTCCTAAACTACAAAACATCAAATCTGGAGGGAAATACTTTGTTTCACCAGTACAACTACAAAAATATTTCTAAAACTTTTTGTAAGAGCTGGGATTGAAAAGCTCAGACACTGCTGGAAAGCACTTCCTCCAAATTCCTGGTGAATAGTCATATGGGCAATGAGATGAATAAAATGTAAAATCATCTGAACCATCTTCATAATCATCCAAATCCCTCATTTTACAAAAAGGCATATTAAGGTCCAGAGAACAGAAGTGGTTTGCCCAAAGTCAGATTCTGAAATGGTAGCCAGGATGATCTAGAATACAGGCCTCTTAATTCTATCCAGCACTCATCCCACTATCCTGGGCTGCCCTGATTGAAGGAAAGCTTTAATTAAAAATGTAGGAGCCTTGTTTCATTGGCAGGTCTAAACACTGTTCTGATACACTAATGGCCACTGAATGTTCCACAGCCCTTTCAATGTACTTAAAATTGAACATGAAAAACAAATTATTCTGTTTTTACTCACTGGTTTAACAGCCATGAAAAATAAAGGAATGGGAATTCTTAATGTCTGTTTTCCTTAAAGAAAAGTAGCAAATTTCCACTTACTAACCAGAAGCAGTTTAGAGAACTGTGTAGTATCCAAAATAAATACTCACTTCACAGCTCTGCCATCTGTTTGGAATATTTGGCCTTAACTTCTGTTCACAAACAACTTTTCTCATTTCTTCAACTGATGGATCAGAAGGTACAAGATCATAATAAGGCAGCTGGTAATCTTCATGAATTCCTACATTGGTAGAGAAAAAAAATCTTTTTTGAAGGATTTACTCAGATAATGTCAGAGCATTCTTTGACCAGACAGAAAAGGAACAGCTGAGAGTCCTGTTACAGTGTCCCATTACTAAATCAGGTAATTGTAACACAGCTTACAGACTGCAGTCTCTCATCCACATCTGCATCAACAACCCACCTCCCTGAGTCAGTACTGAGCCCACACCTTGAAACTAAGTATCGCCATGGGATCAGCAAAGGCTATTTTAATGATGGTTAACTATGAGCTGTGATGACCAGATTGACATTTTCTCCCAGAACCCTAATGCCCAAGAAATGAAACCTTTTATTCTACAAGTGCACAGCCTCTCAGTTGGTACGGGGATATACGTTCTATCACTAAGGTGTGAATCTTATAAGGCAAGCCTGAGGTGCAAGTCCCTTCCTCTACTTGCATCTGTCAATAACCTGTCCTATTTGCTACTCCACCCCTCACTGCCTCAAAAACCTAAGGCACTAGTCTCAGGTGGGCCTGGTCCTCAAGGATAAGAGACTATTTCTCAAGTAAACATTGAAAGTGCTCAGTGTAACACAGACTTACTTAAAAAAAGTAATGCAACTCAGTATATGTATTCTGTATATGTAATTTCCAGCTCTCAAGATTGAGAAAATAACCACAGTCTCAGGGGGAAAAAGTCAGTCTGACTCAGGTACATGCTAGAAATAGCTTCCTGGGTGGCCTCTCAAGTAGTCATCCATTCTAAATATCTATATTCCAAGATAACAAAGGGTTGGTTTCTGTTGCTTCCCAAAATTCAAGTGGAAATAGAAAAAGACTACACTGGAATAAAGCTGTATATTAGGATAAAACTATACACTAGGATAAAGCTTGTCATGTCATTCATCTCTTTCATTTTTTTCTGGCACTCTCAGTGATCACCGGGTAAACAATTTCATTCAATAAAAAAGGCAATTCTTGAACAACGTGTTCATGACAAAATGTTGGGGGAGGGGAGAGAGATTTACCACCAATGGAACATCGTCGAGCTATTTCCCAGAATACTAGTCCCATTGCATAGATGTCAGCACGTTTGAAGGATTCGAAGTGTTTCATATTTATGGAATCATCTAGAACTTCAGGGGCCATGTACCTAAAAAAGAAGTCAGCATTTTTATGTAATAGTGACATTACTTTTAACCTGTTTCATAAACTTTCTTTTACTCCTGGGTGGGGAGGTGGGGGGAGGGTCAATATTAATTTTGACCTTTTCCCCCTTTCACTATGCTTCTGCTGTTTTTTAAACTTAAAAAAAAATTTTTAAATTGAAGTATAGTTGATTTACAATATTGTGTTAATCACTTTTCTATACAGCAGAAATTCAATTATGCATATATATATTATTTAAATATTCTTTCCCATTATGGTTTATCATAGGATACTGCATATAGTTCTCTGTTCTATACAGTAGGACGTTGTTTATCCATTCCACATATAATAGCTTACACCTGCTCACCCCAACCTCCTGCTCCATCCTTCTCCCAACCCCCTCCCCCTTGGCAACCACAAGTCTGTTCTTTGTCCCTGAATCTTTCTGTTTTGTAGATAGGATTATTTGTGTCATATTTTAGATTCCACATATAAGTGATATCATATGTGTCTTTCTCTTTCTGACTTGCTTCACTTAGTATGATAATCTCTAGTTGCATCCATGTTGCTGCATATGGCATTATTTTGTTCTTTTTCATGGCTGAGCAGTATTCAATTGTATCTATGTACCACATCTTCATTATCCATTCATCTGTCAGTGGCCATTTTAGGTTGTTTCCATGTTTTGGCTATTGTAAATAGTGCTGGTATGAACACAGGGGTGCATGTATCTTTTTGGATTACAGTTTTTTCTGGACATATGCCCAGCAGTGGGATTGCTGGATCATATGATAACTCTGTTTTTAGTTTTCTCCATAGTGGCTATACCAACTTACATTATTCCCACCAACAGTGGAGGGTTCCATTTTCTCCACATCCTCTCCAGCATTTTTTATTTGTAGAGTTTTTAATGGTGGCCATTCAGACCAGTGTGAGGTAGTACCTCACTGTAGTTTTGATTTGCATTTCTCTAATAATTAGCGAAATTGAGCATCTTTTCATGTGCCTATTGGCCATTTGTATTTCTGCCCTGGAGAAACGCCCATTTAGGTCTTCTGCCCATTTTTCGATTGGGTTGTTTTGTTGTTGTTGTTGAGTTGTATGAGCTGTTTGTATATTTTGGAAATTAAGCCCTTGTCAGTCGTATCGTTTGCAAATATTTTCTCCCATTCTGTAGCCTGTCTTTTCATTTTCTTAAATGGTTCCTTTCCTGTGCAAAAGCCTGGAAGTTTGACTAGGTCCCATTTGTTTGTTTTTATTTGTACTGCCTTGGGAGACTGACCTAAGAAAACACTGGTGTGATTTATGTCAGAGAATGTTTTGCCTGTGATCTCTTCAAGGAGTTTTTGGTGTCATGTCTTATGTTTAAGTCTTTAAGCCACTTTGAACTTATTTTTGTGTATGGTAGGAGGGGGTGTTCTAACTTCATCGATTTACATGCAGCTGTCCAACTTTTCCAACACCACTTGCTGAAGGAGAGTCTTTTTCCTATTGTATATTATTGTCTCCTTTGTCAAAGATTAATTGACTGTAGTGGTGTGGGTTTATCTCTGGGCTCTCTATTCGGTTCCATTAATCCGTATATCTGTTTTTGTGCCAATACCATGCTGTTTTGATTACTGTAGCTTTGTAGTATTGTCTGAAGTCTGGGAGGGTTATGCTTCCTGCTTTGTTCTTTTTCTTCAGGATTGCTTTGACAATTCTGGGTCTTTTATGGTTCCATATAAATTTTAGGATTATTCTAGTTCTGTGAAAAACGTCATGAGTAATTTGGAAGGGATTGCATTAAACCTGTAGATTGCTTTGGGTAGTATGGTCATTTTAACAATATTCTTCCAATCCAAGTACATGGGATATCTTTCCATTTCTTTGAATCATCTTCAGTTTCCTTTATTAATGTTTTAGAGTTCTCAAGTCTTTCACCTCCTTGGGCAGGTTTATTCCTAAGTATTTTATTTTTGAGGGTGCAATTTTGAAAGGTTTTTTTTTTTTTTTAACATTCCCTTCCTCATGTTTCATTGTTAGTGTAAAGAAATGCAGCCGGTTTCTGTATGTTAATCTTGTATCCTGCTACTTTGATGAATTCATTTATCAGTTCTAGTAATCTCTGTGTGGAATCTTTAGGGTTTTCTATATATAGAATCATGTTATCTGCATATAATGCCAACTTTACCTCTTCCCTTCCAATATGGATACCTTTAATTTCTTTTTCTTGTCTGATTGCTGTGGCTAGGACTACCAATACCATGTTGAATAGAAGAGATGAGGGTAGACATCCTTGTCTTGTTCCAGAATTTAGTGGGAAGGCTTTCAGCTTTTCGCCACTGAGTATTATATTGGCTGTGGGTTTGTCATAAATAGCTTTTGTTATGTTGAGATATGTTCCCTCTGTACCCACATTGGTAAGTTTTTTTTTTTTTACCATGAATGGAATTTTGTCAAATGCTTTTTCTGCATCTGTTGAGACAGTCATGCAGTTTTTGTCTTTTCTTTTGTTCATGTGGTGTATCACATTGATTTGTGAATGTTGAACCATCCTTGTGAACTTGCAATGAATCCCACTTGGTCATGGTGTATGATCTTTTTTGTGTGTTTTTGGATTCAGTTTGCTAATATTTTGTTGAGAATTTTTGCATCTATATTCATCAACGATATTGGCCTGTAATTTTCTTTTTTGCTGGTGTGTTTGTCTGGTTTTTGTATCAGGGTGATGGTGGCTTCATAGAATGTCTTTGCGAGTGTTCTCTCCTCTTCAATTTTTGGAAGAGTTAGAAGGATCGATGTAAGTTCTTCTTTGTACAGTAGAATTCACATGTGGAGCCATTTAGTCCTGGACTTTCGTTTGTAGGGAGTTTTAAAATTACAGATTGTTTCACCTCTAATGATCAGTCTGTTCAAATTATCTATTTATTTATTGGAATGTAACTGCTTTACAATGTTGTGTTAGTTTCTGCTCTACAACAAAGTGAATCAGCTGTATGTATCTATTTCTTTTTGATTCAATTTTGGTGGGCTGTATGTTTCTAGAAACTTGTCCATTTCTTCTAGGTTGTCAAATTTGTTGGCATATAATTGTTCACAGTATTCCCTTTTGGTATTTTGTATTTCTGCAGTATCAGTTGTTATGTCTCCTTTTTCATGTACTTTATTTGGATTCTCTTTTCTTCTTGGTGAGCCTGGCCAGAGGTTTGTCAATTTTGATTATCCTTTCAAAGAACCAGCTCTTGGTTGTATTGATTTTTTTCTGTTTTTTAAAAAATCTCTACTTTATTTAAAATCTCTATTTTATTTTTCCCTCTGACCTTTATTACTTCCTTCCTTCTGCTGACTTTCAGGTTTTGTTTGTTCTCCTTTATTCTAATTCTTTTAAGTAGTAGGTTAGGATGTTTGAGATTTTTCTTGTTTTTTGAGCAAGGTCTGTATTGCTACGAACTTCTAAGAACTGCTTTTGCTGCATCCCATAGATTTTGTATGGTTGTGTTTTCATTGTCATCTGTCTCAAGGTATTTTTAAAAATATTTTATTTATTCATTTTATTTATTTTGGCTGCACTGGGTCTCAGCTGTGGCACACAGGATCTTTAGTTGTGGCATGCAGACTTCTTACTTGTGGCATGTGGACTTAGTTGCGGCTTGCGGACTTCTTAGTTATAGCATGCAGACTTCTTAGTTGCAACATGCATGTGGGATCTAGTTTCCTGGCCAGGGATTGAACCCAGACCCCCTGCATTGGGAGTGCAGAGCCTTACCCATTGGACCACCAGGACGAAGTCCCTCAAGGTACTTTTAAATTTCCTCTCTGATTTCATCATTGACCCATTGGTTTTTTAGTAGCATGCTGTTGAGTCTCCATGTAATTTTTTTTTCTCATTTCTTTTCTGTGGTTGATTTCTGGTTTCATGCAGTTGTGGTCAGAAAAGATGTTTGAGATAATTTCTATACTCTTAAATTTGTTGAGGCTTGTTTTATGCCCTAGTAATGTGATCAATCCTAGAGAATGTTCCATGTGCACTTGAAAATGTTTATTCTGGGTTTTTTGTTTTTAATGTAATGTCCTGAAAATGTCAGTTAAGCCTAACTGTTCTGTTGTGTCATTTAGGATCTCTGTTGCCTTACTGAGTTTCTGTCTAGAAGATATGTCCATTGATGTGAATGGGGTGTTAAAGTCTCCTACTACTATTGTATTCCTATCAATTTCTCCCTTTATGTCTGTTAGTATTTATGTATTTAGGTACTCCTATATTATTAGGTGCATATATGTTGACAAGTATAAAATCCTCTTCCTGTATTGATCCTTTTATCATTATAGTGTCCTTCTCTATCTTTCTTTATGGCCTTTGTTTGAAAGTCTATTTTGTCTGATATGAGTATTGCATCCTCCCCTTTCTTTTCATTTCCATTTGCATGAAATCTTTTTCCATCCCCTCACTTTCAATCTATGTGTGTCCTTTGCCCTAAAGTGGGTCTCTTGTAGGCAGCATATTGTAGGCTCGTTATTTTCTATCAAATCTGCCACTCTTTTTTTCTATTAAAAAAATTTATTTTATTCAAGTATTGTTGATTTACAATGTTGTGTTAATTTCTACTGTACAGCAAAGTGATTCAGATATACATATATATATATATATATATTCCTTTTCATATTCTTTTCCATTATGGTTTACCACAGGATATTGAGAGATCTCTTTTTTTGAGAGAGAGTATATTTTTATTCTTATTTTTTAATTTAATTTTTTACTTTATACTTGGGTATAGTTGATTTACAATGTTGTGTTAGTTTCAGGTGTACAGCAAAGTGGTTCAGTTAATATATATACATATATCCATTCTTTTTCATATTCTTTACCCATATAGGTTATCACAGAGTACTGAGTAGAGTTCCTTATGCTACACAGTACGTTCTTATTATCTGTTTTATATATAGTATTGTGTATATGTTAATCCCAACCTCCTGATGTATCACTCCCCCACTACCTTTCCCCTTTAGTAACCAAAAATTTATTTTCTAAGTCTGTGAGTCTGTTCCTACTTTGTAAATAAGTTCATTTGTATCATTTTTAAAATTGCACATGTAAGTGTTATCATATGGTATTTGTCTTTTTCTGTCTTACTTCATTTAGTATGATAATCTATCTCTAGGTCCATCCATGTTGCTGCAAATGAAATTATTTCATTCTTTTTAATGGCTAAGTAATGGTCCATTGTGTGTATGTATATATATATATATATATATATATGTATATATATATATATATATATATATATACACACATATATGTGTGTGTATACATACACACACACACCCCCCATCTTCTTTACCCATTCTTCTGTCAATGGACATTTAGACTGCTTCCATGTCTTGGCTTTTTTTTTTGTGTGGTACGCGGGCCTCTCACTGTTGTGGCCTCTCCCGTTGCGGAGCACTGGCTCCGGACGCGCAGGCTCAGCGGCCATGGCTCACGGGTCCAGCCGCTCCGCAGCATGTGGGATCTCCCCGGACCGGGGCATGAACCCGTGTCCCCTGCATCGGCAGGTGGATTCTCAACCACTGCGCCACCAGGGAAGCCCTCTTGGCTATTTTAAATAGTGCTGCAATGAACACTGGGATGCATGTATCTTTTTGAATCATGGTTTTCTTGGATATATGCCCAGGAGTGAGACTGCTGGATGATATAGTAGTTCTATTTTTCATTTTTTAGGGAACCTCCATACTGTTCTCCATGGTGGTTGTCCAATTTACATTCCCACCAACAGTGTAGCAGGGATCCCTTTTCTCCACATCCTCTCCAGCATGTATGGTTTGTAGAGTTTTTTGATGATGGCCATTCTGACTGGTGTGAGGTGGTACCCCATTGTAGTTTTGATTTGCTTTTCTCTAATAATTAGCTGAGCATCTTTTCATGTGCCTCTTTGCCATCTGTATGTCTTCTCTGGAGAAATATCAATTTAGGTCTTCTGCCCATTTTTTGATTGGGTTCCTTCTTTTTTTGATAGTGAGCCATATGAGCTGTTTGTAAATTTTAGAGACTAAGCCCTTGTCCATTGCATAGTTTGCAAATATTTTCTCCCATTCTGTGGTTGTTTTTTCATTTTGTTTATGGTTTCCTTTGCTGTGCAGAAGCTTACCACTCTGTGTCTTTTGATTGGAGCATTTAGTCCATTGGTATTTAAGTAGCTATTGATAGATATTGCCATTTTGGCCTTGTTTTCCCGTTGCTTTTCTATATCTTCTTTGTCCTTTTCTATTATTTTTCCTTTTGTGGTTTGATGATTTTCTTGTATTACACTTACGTTCTCTTATTTTTGTTTTTGTCAATCTACTGTATGTTTTTGATTTGTGGTTACTCTGTTTCTCAAATATGTTAACCCCGTTCTATATCTACTTGCCTTAGACTGGTAGTCATACAGGCTCAAACACATCTAGGAAATGAAAAAAAAAAAAAAAATCTACGTTTTCTTACCCTCCTTCCCCACATTGTATGATTTTGATGTCCTCTTTTACATCTCCATGTTCATCCTTTTGCTGTTCATTGTGGTTACCATCACTTTCACAGAATTTTTTTTTTAACCTGTGTGTGTACTGGCTCATTTAGGTAATTTGCTTTCCATTTGTGATTTTCTCTTCCCTATAGACTGTTACTCCTTTTCTATTTAGAGAAGACCTTTCAATATTTCTTTTAGGATAGCTTTAGTACTGCTGTATTCTTTTAGTTTTTTGCTTAATGATAATCTTGCTGGGTAGAGTATCCTAGGTTGCAGATTCTTCCCTTTCAGGACTTTGAATATATCTTGCCACTCCCTTCTGGCCTACACCATTTCTGTAGAGAAATCAGCTGATAACTTTATGGGGGATCCCGTGTAATTAACTCTTTGTTTTTTCTCTTGCTGCCTTTAGAATGCTCTTTCACTTTTGCCATTTTTATTATAATAGGTCATTGTGTAGATCTGTTTGAGTTCACCTTGTTTGGGACCCTCTGTGCTTCCTATACCTGGATATCTGTTTCCTTCCTTAGGTTTGGGAAGTTTTCAGTCATAATTTCTTCAAATACATTTTTGATCCCCTTTTATCTTTCTTCCCCTTCTGGAATCCCTATTATGCATAGGTTGGCATGCTTTATATTATCCCATAGGTCTCTTTTTTTCGTTTGTCTGTCTGCCATCCTGACTGGGTGATTTCCATATTCTATCTTCCAGGTCACTTACTTGTTCTTCTCAATTATTTATTCTGCTATTCATTGCCTTTACTTCAGTTTTTCTCTCAGCAAGTGAGTTTTCTAATTTTTCTTGGTTCCTCTTTATGGTTTCTAGCTCCTTTTTTTTTTTTTTTTTTTTTGTGGTACGCGGGCCTCTCACTGTTGTGGCCTCTCCCATTGCGGAGCACAGGCTCCGGACGCGCAGGCCCAGCGGCCATGGCTCACGGGCCCAGCTGCTCCGTGGCATGTGGGATCTTCCCGGACCGGGGCACGAACCCGTGTTCCCTGCATCGGCAGGCGGATTCTCAACCACTGCGCCAACAGGGAAGCCCCTCTAGCTCCTTTTTATAGTACTCTGCATTTCTGTTGATAGCCTTTCTTAATTCCTTCAGTATTTTCACTATTTCCTTTTTGAAATCAAGTGTCCCCTAGACCAAAGAGGTCTGTTTCATTGTTTGTTCTCTCCAGGGAATTCTAATGGTCTTTTAACTGGGAGTGGTTCCTCTGTTTCTTCACTTTACTTGTATTTCTCTTATTCTGTGAGTTTAAGAGAAACAGTTATCTATGGTGGTCTTGGAAAACTGTTTATATATGGGGGTGTCCCTGTGTACCTTGTGTGGGTTTAATACTTTTGGTGCAAGGGCTGTTTTTAGTATGGATGCCTGACACCTCTTTCATCAGCATGTGCTGGCAGTTATCCCCTTGATAGAGGGTGTGCAGATGCAGCAGCTGATGCCTGGTCCTGGGGTTCTTGGTGGTGGTGGCAGCTCACATGTACCCCCAGAGCACGTGAGGGGAGCAGAGGCAGCTCATGATCACTCCCGGGGTGGGGGTGGGGTGTGTATTGTGACTGCTCCAGAGTTTGTGTAGGCTACGTCCTGCTGCCTGAGAGCTCATGCCAGGAAAAAGGCTATATAATGGCAGGTCCCAACCCTCCCCTCATGCACTGCCCACACAATGGCACCTGGCCTCTAAGGCAGCCAAGGCTTCCTCTGTGTATAACCTCAGATGCAGTCAGTTGCACCAGCCTCCAGCCCCTTCAGACTGTTTCTACACAGCCCACCCCTGTCCTCTCCCTGGGTCTGATCTCTGAAGCTCAACCTTCCACACATAACTGAGATCATATTAGACTCAAGAAAAATATTAAATATCCCAACTGGTTTGCAAATTAATGATGTCAACCAAATCCCATTAAAAGCTGAAACAGCAATTTTATGCCATCTGCCTTATGATCTAAGTTTCCAATGACCCACATGTAATAACTGACTATCCTAGGTGTCCTAATGTACACCACCTACTTGGCTATGTACTATGTACTATATTTTAATCTAGAAGTCTTCTCACTAATACAGGATAAAAGGAAAAACACATACTCCAAGGAACAAAATAATAGACAAAAATGAATGCCAATTCTCCTATTGATACCACCTTGCATGGTTCTGAGGTTTCAAAAATCCTAAGACTCACAAAGACCTGCAGCAACCACTGCCTAGAACACTGAGTCAAGAGATCTGAGAGTCCCTGTTGAATCCATAAATCACAAATACGACTGACATAGAATAAAGTTTGGCTCTATTCAAGTCCAAGGTAGCAGTTTGAAGATATGTGGTGGCAAATGCTGTGATACACAGAGCAAAAAGCCTTTTGAGTCAGAAATGCCCAGGTTCAAATCTCAGCTCTTCAGCTTACCATCCATGAGGCTGGATGGCCACATGACCTAACCTCCACAAGGCAGTTTCCTCATCTCTGAATTGAGGGTAGTGATACCTACCTAATTAGGTCCTTTGAGTACTCAGACGCAACAGATATTTATTGAGGACTAACTATGTATTAGGCACTGTGATGGATGCTGGGAATACAAGGTTGCTCTCAAGCAGTTTATGATCCAATGGAATATACAGACAAATAAATGGACAGTTATAATGTGCTAAGTGCCTCAATGGGCCAAGTTTAGCATGCAGTGAGGGCCCTTGCCAAGGACACCTAACAGTCCAGAAAAGGATTTCTATGAGAAAGGAAGACTAACTAACAAGTTAGGGAAATAAAAGCAGAAAGTATGTTCTAGGATACAGCACATGGGAAAGTCTGAAGAGAGAAAGGCATGTTTTCAGGAAATAAAAATAAGAAAACAGTTGGGCTACCTACAGCACAACAGCTGAAGAGAGCAATAAATGATATACATAAAAGACCCATTAAAATGATTGGCACATAGTAGGTACCCCATAAACATTAGCTACTATTACGAAACTAATATAACTAATGGTAATATTTTCTGGAAAGGCCACCTTTCATCAGCAGTTACCTTTTTAAGTCAGGTAACCTTGGTTTCAGAGCAGGCAAGACCATGAGATCTTCTAATAATGAGAAGGAAAAGAAGTCAATTTCAGAACATATTAATCACTGTGTAGCCATAAGTATACCTTTTTGTTCCCACTCTGTGGTTTGGAGCAATATCAATTGTATCTGTGGCCGAATCATGTCTTACTGCCAGTCCCAAGTCTGCAATACAGCAAGTTCCATTCTTCTTTACCAAGATATTTTTTGATTTCAAATCCCTATGAGCAATGGCTGGTTTTCCTAAAGAAAGAAAAAAATTAAACATGGTTGCTTAAAGGGTAATACCAATCACAAATCTCACCTTTAGGTTCAAAAGCTTCTCCCATCCCAGTGTCGAAGCATTTCAACCCCCATCACCGCAATACCTGGGCCATTACTAAACCACCTTAAGTGAATCATTACACAAAAAGTTGCTGAAATTACATTTCTTCAAAGAAAATAGATGATGCTCAAAAAATATAAGTCTAATACTCAAAGACTGGGGGTTAAAGATACTACTTTGTTGATACCCTATGAATTTTTTACAGGAATCCTAGTCACTGATATTCGAATTCAAGAACCAAGAATCTCAATCACTTCCTTTGTCTATCAACTGGAATATACTTATTAAATGTATAATACCTTAATACTAACCACTAGAAAAAGTACTATGCAGGTACTATGTATTTTAATCTAGAAGTATTCTCACTAAAACAGGAAAAAAAATACAATTTAAAAAATAATTTAAAAATAATTAAAATTTAAAAATAATAATTACAATGTGGAAAACTTGGAACCCTCAGAGACTGCTGATGGAAATGTAAAATAGTACAGGCACTTGGAAAAAAAAGTCTGGCAGTTTCACAAATCTTTAGAGTAACTATATGATCCAGTGATTCGACTCCCAGGTATATATCCAAGAGAACTGGAAACATGTCCACACAGAAACTTGTACAACAATGTTCATAACAGCCCAAAGTGGAAACAACCCAAATGTCCATCACTGATGAATGGATACCCAAAATGTGGTATATCCATACAATGAAATATTACTCAGCCATAAAAAAGAATGAATTTCTGATAAATGCTGCAACATGGATGAACCTTGAAAATATACTAAGAGAAAGAAGCCAGTCACAAAAGATCACATATTGTATGATTCCATTTATATGCTAAGTCCAGAATAAGCAAATCTATAGAGACGGAAAGTATATTAGAGGTTGCCTAAGGCTAAAGAGTTTTGGGGGGAAATGGGGAATGACTGCTAAGAACTACAGGGTTCTTTTAAGATGATGAAAATGTTCTAAAACTGATTGTGGTGACAGCTGTACAACTCTGTGAATATACTAAAAACCACTGAATTGTATACCAAATGGGTAAATTATAACTCAATAAAGCTATTATAATCAACAATAACAAAATTTACAAAGATGGGGCTGGCTGAGATAGTAAAACAGCATGTGTGTTGTAAAGTTGGGAGTGGGGGAGTCGTCAGGTAGCAAGTGGATAATCATTAGAACAGAGAATATATTGGCATCTGATATCTTATATGGCACAAAAATCAAAGCATAAAAATTTCATAACAAACTTAGTATTCAGTTTTTCAACTGTAAAACTGTCTCATGCAGTCTCTTTATCCTAGGGTCAAATATAATTATTAGATAGCCAGATAGCCAGATAACATTTATGTAGCATGTTGATGTTTACAAAGCTTTTTCACATTTCATATGGTACTGCACATATACTAAATTCCCAAATCAAGATCCTCAAAAATCACAAGAAAGACTAAACGCTACTACTTTTAAGAACTTAAAAAATATCAGTATTGTTACAATGACTGGAGAATCTCTGAACAAATTCCCAGATTCATAACTCCACCTTAGATTTTCAACAGAAAGGTAAAATATTCTCATCTAAAAACTCATTTTAAATATCTCCAATTAAGCTGACTTCTTGCAAAAATTTTCTGAACAGACATTAGATCCATGGCAATTTAAAGCTTAAATAACAGGATTGCTTTGAGTTACCTTGGGTACCAACTATCTCCATGTGAAGATGGGCAAGTCCACTTGCTGTGGACAGAGCGAGTTTTATCATTCCTTCCACAGTAACTGTGTATCTGTTCAAGTAATCAAAAAGGGATCCATGCTCATGATAATCTGACACCAACCAGAGCTGAGTCCATGTACCATTGTCTGCCAAGTAGAATAACAATATTTCAGATGGGCTGTAGAACATTTATGATTTATTCAAAAGTTATCACTTTACTCTCAATCCTGAATCACACAACTGCAATATATTGGTACCTTAAATTTGTATATATTTCTTTCATATTTTCTTGTATTTCAGTTTTCTTACATTTTCATGTATGTATCCTTTAGATCCTTAAAGTAAGCCCCTTAATCTTGATAAGGCAAGGATAATTAATCCCATTCAAAAGAGATGGAATCATAGTTCAAAAATGGTGATGTTGAGTCCACACAGATGGTAGCAGGGCTGGGATAATGCTTCGAGGAATGCCTGGTTCAGGTTAGGTGCTCAATGATTGCTTCTGGAAGCGGGGAGGGAAACGAGGGAGGGAAGAAGATGAGAAGTACCTGGAACCTAGTGTGGCTTAGTGGGAATGGAATATTATTGGACAACTGAAAGGGAGCTTAAATGAGAAATGCAAGCTTTAATGACAGACTGTGTATACTGTTCACAAAGAAGCCAGAAAAGATTACAATTCCAAGGTTTATATAAAAATAGTGGTATCACTGACACATGGGGAAGCTGAGACAGGAGCTAAAAATATCACAAGAAAAGGCTAGGACTGAATCCAGTTTTACACAAGGCGATTTTGAACCTCAACAAGTAGGAATATGTTTTCTTCCAAAAGGTCATTTGTAAGCCAGTACATGAATTGGAAATGTATGTTCCCATGAGAATCATGGTAAAGGTTCTGGCTGGGCTTCTAGGCTAGGCTGGTCCACAAAGGCCAGTTTAACCTAGGAGTAGCTGGAAAATCATATATTTCACAAAATCATGAAAGCAAAAAAAGTATTACAACAATACTAGGAGGCAGGACAATTCATTAAAAGATGCACACTTGGAGTCATTCTGACCTGGGTTGGAATCAGGGCCTGGCTGTCACTGACTACATGACTTCAGACAAGTTTCTTAACCAATGAGCCTTTGTTCCTTCTTTTACACAACAAGAATACCTTACTTTGCAAGACTACTAAGAAGATTTTTTAAATAGGATAATAGATTTTTAAAAAGCATTTAGTACAATGCATGGCACATAAGAACTTCCCCATTAGTTGTAAAACAAAAGAAAAAACTCAGATTGACATAAACTAATTTCTATATTTTGAAGGTTGTTAATTGAAAGAAAGCAATTCTGATTAGAAAAGATTAAGGAATGAAATAGGAATGAAATGTTTTCAGAAGATTCTGGAGGAGATTTCTGGGTATTTTCAAAAGGATTTAGATATTCATGATACTAGTTCTTTATCAACTTGTTTCTTCATAAACTTTGTAAACTGATTCTGTTCAAACTTATACCTTTCCTTGATACAGGTACATCACTAGCCTTATCTGCATGCTTATTAACCATACCTGAATTCTGAAAGGCTCACAAATACAAGAAATAAATAGGAACACAGCAAGATGGAAGAATGGGAGGTTTTCTGAGGTAACTGACAAGAGAGGTGGAAGGAAGAAGGACATATTAGAGGCTATGCCCACATAAAGGGTTGTCTAAGGTAGAATTAATTAAATCAGTATGAGAAAGATAAAAGGGGAATAGGGGGTGGGGGGGCTAGGTTCTAGGCAAAGTCCATTAACCCCTGACAAAGAAGAAAGGAGGTGTAGGGAAGAACCAGCAGGGTTGCCAGTTCCCATGGTAACCTCCAGATGACATTACCAGCTTGGCTGCTGCCTGAGCAAAAGGGAAGAGTTCAGGGCACAGCAGCAGGAACATTTTGTGTCGGTTAGTGTGTTTACAACTTGGAACAAGCCTAAAACATGCTGGGCCTGGGTAAGGGTTGAACCTCAAAATGCAGATTTGAAAGTCACCACTACCTACCATTGAGTTTGAAAGCAAAATTGTGGGTAAGTTCTTTGAGGAGAAATTACTATTTGTAGAATTAGAGCCTTCATATGTATTAAGAAGAGCTTCAGAAAACAAAAACACCTATTAAGAAATAAAGTCCAGAGTCACAGAATGCAAAGGTTATTTTAAGGGTTGGGGGAGAAGCTAAATGGTGTGGAAGACAGAAAGAAGTGAAAACTAAGGACTTGGTCAGACTATGATCACTGCTTTTGTTTTGTTTTTAAATTAAGTAATACTGAATTGGTAGTATCTATTGGTAATCCCTGCTTACATCCATCACCACCCCTAAGTCACAAAAAGCAGTAATCACACTTATACACCTCCTGGTTTGATGCAATAGAAATAATATGTAGAAAGTATGTAATATTTTCAGGAAACCAATAAAATAATCAGATTGTCTCTAATTTTAACTACTAGTTTTCAAATTATACAAGGAGCAAGTTCAGAGATACTATAAGAATTCAATTAGCAAATCTAGAATATGATAAGCCCTATAGGACAAACAATCCAGTTTCCTCAACAAATAAACTGCAAGAAGAAAAAAAAAAAGACAAAGGGGAACCCTAGTGATTTTAAGGGATTTAAGGTAAATATCAACCAAATGCAGTGGATCCTAAAGTGAATAACCAATTGTTAAAAAAAAGGGGGGCGGGGAGACCACTGCAGAAATGTGAAACTGACTAGATATTTGATGGCATTTTTAAAATTGACAATGGTAGTATGGTTATGTTTCACAAAAAAAGATTCCCCGTAATCTAAAGATACAAACTGAGATATTTATGGATGAAAAGATATGCTATCTGGGATTAGCTTCAAATAATTCAGAGGGGGCAGAGTAGGTGGAATCAGAGCTCAAATATGGTTGGCAGTGAGCTGATAATTGTTGAAGCTGGGTGATGGGAGTTCATTATATTATTCTCTGCTTTTTTATATACTTGAAATTTTCTATAAAAGTTTAAAAAAAGTAATGTTTGTTGTAAATAAATTTGAAAATACAGAGAAGCAAAAAGAAAAATCAAAATCACCTGTGAACACAAACTGAGATTAAACATTGTTAATATTTCAAAGAAATATTGTTGAAGAAAATGGGAAGGGGGAGAGAAGTAAAAAGATGACTATGGTTAGGGCCTTTAAAAAAGATAATGATAGGGCTTCCCTGGTGGCGCAGTGGTTGAGAGTCCACCTGCTGATGCAGGGGACATGGGTTCGTGCCCCGGTCCGGGAAGATCCCACATTCCGCGGAGCGGCTGGGCCCGTGAGCCATGGCCGCTGAGCCTGCGCGTCCGGAGCCTGTGCTCCGCAACGGGAGAGGCCACAACAATGAGGGGCCCGCGTACCGGAAAAAAAAAAAAAAAAAAAAAAAAGATAATGACAGCATTTTTTTTAAAAAATAGGAAAGCTGGGAAATACATTTGATTCAGGGTGGGTGTGATGAGAGTCAAGTTGTAATACTGGGTTGGCCAAAAAGTTCGCTTGGGTTTTTCTGTAACATCTCATGGAAAATCCCAAATGAACTTTTTGGCCAACCCAATACAAGCCTCTGACAAAAGCTGTAAAGGTAGCATTGTGGGCACTACTATATAACTGAAGCCAGGAAAGTAAATGAAGTGCAGTCTGAAGTCACTTTTCACAGTCACCTCTCATGCTGACTATCTACTGACATGGCTTCCTCACTTGCTTCAGCAATCTGATCTGCCCTCAGGCCTCAAGCATCTGTGTACCAGAGGCAAGAAAAGGTCCATATGGTTACTAAGGGCAAGGTGGTTTTGGAGAAACCATTTCTCTATTTAAGTGAGTTTACTTAAAAGATTAATCTATTTAGCCCTTAGCAATTTAAACACAGAATACGCTGAGAAGTTATTCTTACTCTCCCTATTCATAAGGTCATTAGGAAATATTAGAATACCCTAATGGTCAGGAAGAGATTAAAAGGAAACATATCTGAGCTCTAGCCTCTCAAAACTGGGCAACTAGAGTTTATAAATTTTTTTTCTACGTTATGACTATCCTCAGTAACTAACTTCCCAGAACAGAACCAAACTAACAAAAGCACGTAACCATTTTTTTTTTCTTTTTTTAAATAGCTCTTTACATTTTATAAAGCAATTAGAGGTTTAGGAACATGTTGTCAAGAGTCAAGAAAATCTTTTAAGAAGTTCCTGTTTCTAAAGGCTTCTAATATATTCTGTTTTACTTAATGGGTCTAATTTATATGATAAACATCCATTTCTCATCAAATATGACAATGTTTAATAGTCTTATTTGTGGAAAGGATTAAATATATTTTGTTACACTCAAAGGAGAAGCAAATGTTACTGACCTTTATTGTCTGCTGCTATAAATCCCAAGATGTTTTCATGACGTAACATGACGGTCTGATAAATCTCTGCTTCACGGAACCATGAACGTTCTTCTCTAGAGGAGAATATTTTAACAGCAACTTCTTCTCCTCTCCATTTTCCTCGCCAAACTTCTCCAAAACGACCTTTGCCAATACTTTCTTGTAACACAATAGTTCTCGCAATTGTCCTCTGAACAAGCAATGGTAAACCTAAAGATAAAAATAAATAGTATTCGACACAGACAATCAATATCAGTACCTGTTTCTAACACCACGATAGGCGTTAAAAGAGTGACTCAGAAAGGTTTAACTCCTTAAAGGAACTTACAATCTCACTGAGGAAATACAGAGTAAATTTGCAAAAACAATAATTCATGATAAAAGGAAAATAATAAATACAATAAAAGAATCCAGAAACTCCTGCCTAGAGAGTCAAGGTAGGCTTTAAAAGATAAGCTGAATTTAGACTGTCCCTTACAGAAGGGATAGGACCAAAGAAGACAAGGACGTAAGGTGTTTAGGTAGGAGGAATATGCAAGCAAAAGTAGAAGAAAGAAATGGATGATAGCTGCACCAGCTGCACCAGAATGTGAAGAGTACTGAATGCCTGGCTCAAGATGACCAATGAGAGCTGTGGGTGGAAGAGGAACTAGTAAACATTTCCATTCATTTCATGAATGGAAAGAAATAATTTAAAAATCTTATTTCAGAAAGATGAGTCTGGTAACAGTTTTACAAATGGGAGGAGAAAAGTGTGTAAGCACAAGAAATGTAGAAGTAAATTCTGGTCTAACTTTTTCTTTTGCGGTACGCAGGCCTCTCACTGTTGCGGCCTCTCCCGTTTCAGAGCACAGGCTCCGGACGCACAGGCTCAGCGGCCATGGCTCATGGGCCCAGCCGCTCCGCTGAATGTGGGATCCTCCCGGACTGGGGCACGAACCCGTGTCCCCTGCATCGGCAGGCAGACTCTCAACCACTGCGCCACCAGGGAAGCCCATCTGGTCTAACTTTTAATAAATCAGTAAAAATTATCACAGAAACCATTTCAAGACAAGCAATTTACCAATTTACGTACCAGGAACTGGCTGCCTAGGCAACACTAATATCTTAAGGAATGATGCCAAGTAACTTACCTTGGTGATGAGACATTGGCAGTTTTCTCACCAACTGAACTTGCCTTACTATAAAATACATTAATTTTAAATATTACCACACTTATTGCATTTACATAAAAGTATTTACTACCTACAAAATTTAAGTAACCCTATATTTGGGATTATTCCAATTCCCCATGGACTAAGAACTGTCAAATTATACTGACACAAAATATCAGTGTACATCATGTTCTACAGTATTTTATTTATACAGTCTAATACACATAAATTTGTGTCTCATAATCTATCTTGAGTTGCCTGCTAGATCAAATTAAACTAATGGAAGTAAATAAAATTATCTGGTCTCTTTGATTCTCTGGTGTGAAATACTTATAAATCCAAATGTTAAATCTTTAAGTTGTCTCTTTTCACCTTTAAGTTTCTCAAATAGATACTTCCTTCCCCTTGCTCTATCCATCCTCCCTACTTCCTGCAAAGTAGTTAGCAGTCTGTAAACAATTGTTTTTATAAGGAGACTGCTGGTTAAAAATAAATCTGTGAACAATCCTTATTTAAATCAAGGAGCTCTTTTGTATTATAAATAACCAATTCCTAATTATGTTGTTTACAGTAGACATTAACTTACTAAATTTTCTTAAAGCCTTTGAACAGGGCCACACCGTGTACTTAAAGATTTAAAGTATACTTAAGAGTTCATTTCAGGAGGCTGATCTGGAAGTTAGAAATGCAGGGAATAAAAGAAGAAAGGGAATAACAGCAAATGGGAAGTCTGAAAATGCCTGACACATTCAGGACTCACGCAGGGTCAAGAAAACCTAACAGGACAAAGAAAGTCTTTGTCTTCCTCTTCACAACTGGATTCTAGATGCAGAACTAGAATTAAAAATCAAATCTAGATTTATCATATTATCTGTATTTGGTTACCATAACCCACATGAAAATCTGAGCATTTTTTTTAAAGTAATAGTTTTCTTCTAAAGACAAAAATAAACAGGCCTAATTCAGATCTCTATATTCTCTGCTTTACTTCTGTACCTTTTAGAACTGCTTGAGAGAAAACTTCAGTAGGGAAACAGGGTCCAAGCACCTTTACATGCAGTGAATAACAGAAATAAGACCTGAAGGACATGCATGCATTAAAGAGATCATAAGCATGAATGAGACATAATACATTGGCCTAAGAGACACACACTCTCAAAAACTGGCACACAGGGGACTTCCCTGGTGGCGCAGTGGATGGGACTCCACACTCCCAATGCAGGGGTCTGGGTTCGATCCCTGGTTGGGGAGCTGTATCCCGCGTGAATGCCACAACTGGGGAGCCCGTGTGCCACAACTAAGGAGCTTGCCTACCAAAACTAAGACCCAGCACAACCAAATAAATAAATCTGGCACACATGTGCGTGTTCCCACATACTTTGCAATCTAATGACAGCTTAAATATGGGCAGATGCACAACCTGTGATTCAAATAAATGCAACAGGGATAAGATTAGCTTTAAGTTTAGAGCTAGGTGCCAGAACCCATCTCTCCATTGTCTCCCTGCAATTCCCAAGTTAAAAGTATAGTCTTTGAAAGAGAGAGATAGGGCCTTTCCTCAATTATGGTCATAGTACTGAGTAATAAACATTTGAATTCATCACATGTTTTATCTTTTCCTCAATAAGTGAAAGAACTAAAAAGGATATTATACACAGACATTTGACTTATTCAGAGGCATGAGTCCCATTCATAAAATGGCATTCAGGCTTTTTAATAAATAGAAGGAAGAGCAATGGAATTTTTGCTGTCATTCAGCAGAAGATAGCTTCTATCTGGATAAATCTGAAAGCCATTAACACAGAATAAACTATGACAGGGAAGGAGGCCTTAAACTAGCTTTTTTGTACAATGCAGCAAATTCATACTGTATATCAGATTTTTTTTCCAAATATCTTTTCAATGAGAATAACACCTGTCATTTGGATATAACTTTACAATCTACCAAGTGCTTAAGTGCTTTCACACAAACATCTCGTTTCATTTGAACCTCACAACAATCCAGTAAGGTACACTGGGCAGGGTTCATTACTTTCATTTTAAAGATGAAATAACTCAGGCATGAGACATCAGCTAACTGCCCAAAGCCACAGAGCTGGCAAACAATGCAGACAAGTTTTTTCAGGGTGTAAAAGGAGGCATGAAAGGAGGGAGAGAAGCTTTCAGACCATAGAGCTGGGTCCCTGACAGATCTAGAAATATAGATAAAATGGAAAAAGAACAATTCCATTCTTTACTACAATTCCATTCTTTACTTCGTATCTGTATCTTAAAAGGTAAATAAATATATTCTTATTCAAAAACAAACTGCCATCCAGACAGCAATTTCTTTTAATCCTTTAGGTAGGCTTGCTCTCCTTGAGGCCTGATACATACCACTGTGCCAAGTGGAATGAGCTGCTTTGATTTCCCTGGGTGTAAGTGTGACAACAAGAGCAAGACCAAGGGATTAATTCCAAATGATCTAAAGCCACCCTAATTTTCTGTGACTTTGGCCCTTATCATATTTTTTTGGTCCAGGTTAGCTTCTAGAATGAGCCAAATATTCTTTGGGAACCCTTTGAACTAACTCAGAATCAAAGGGGAACCCTAAAATAATCTCTCTCTGCTCCTCCACCACTCCTGCCCAGAGACTGTCACATCTTCAGTACTAAGGCTGCTCCATCTCAATCCAGCCAGTCACTGCCTCCCTCCTCACAACAGTCACAAGGATCCCTAAAGGCTGCCTTAAGAGACCCGGGCTCCACCGTAAGCCTGTATGTATCCTAGCAGTCATGGGCAGAACTCACTTACTGAATATGTACAGGCCAAATTCTGCAGAAGAAAACTTTATGTCATGAAATCAGTTTCTTCATATTTAAATGAATAAACATACATACATATACATGAATATACCTTCATTCCCTTAAAGACATTTGTCATTATGTGAACTTTCTGTATCATCAGATGTGATTTTGTGCTTCAGAGTCATATTCCTCCCCCAGTCACAATTTCTGCTTTAAAGTTCCTTCAGGGACTTCCCTGGTGGTGCAGTGGTTAAGAATCTGCCTGCCAATGCAGGGGACAAGGGTTCGAGCCCTGGTCGGGGAAGACCCCACATGCCATGGAGCAACTAAGCCTGTGCTCCACAACTACTGAGCCCGTGTGCCACAACTACTGAAGCCCACGCACCTAGAGCCCGTGCTCCGCAACGAGAAGCCACCGCGATGAAGAGTAGCCTCCGCTCGCCACAGCTAGAGAAAGCCTGTGTGCAACAAAGACCCAATGCAGCCAAAAAATAAAATTAATTAATTTAAAAAACCAATAAAGTTCCTTTAATCACTTGATTATAAAATTCATGAAATTTTCATTATACATATATTTTAAATCTTTTTATCCATGAATCTAGCCCTTATTTGAAGTTAATTTATACTTTTTAAAGGACAGTGCATCGCATTTAAAAGTCCTAACAAACCACTTTAAGTATTATTATCAACAGTATCTGTCCCATATTTCTGATGAGGAAACAGAAGCCCAAGGAGAAAACATGGTTTAACCAAGATCAGACAGCCAATCAATGACAAAGCTTGCACTGGAATCTAGATCTCTTAATTCCTGGCTAGGAATTAAGTGTCAAATTACAATACTGTAGAGGATAGGAGTCTTCTTATCTTAGTATCCTTCCAAAGCACATGAAAGAAAAAGTAAAAAATCCCTTTTTGATTTAAATATGAAGCACTGATTGCTATGCCAAAATTTGTTTCAGGTAATTAGATAATCTATTTCTGATCCCACAAAAATCAAAGAGAACTGAGAAAAGCAAATACCAGAAGGGCCATGGATCCATAAAGCTATATTAAATAACAAAGTGGTCAGACTTTTTTCTAAGTGAGAAAATGACTAAAAATTCATTAGTTTAATAAAAAAACTAGGCCTGAGCCAGAGACAGCAATTTAATGTTGAAAAAGCAAATAACCTTCACAATTCCAAACATACTCTCGTCATGCCTGCTTTCAATACAAAAATAAAGCTGCTAAACAGTCCTGAAGGGAATGGGTAAACTGCAGATTATTTGAACATCTGTGAACTTCAGCCTCAGCTACAGAGGAATAACTGTCCTTATTCTCACAGAGTCATGAGAAGGTGAGAATGTTTTGAAAGTTACACAAATGTGAAGGTGACTTACTTTTACTGCTCAAGTAAGTCAGTCAGTTCTATTTGTCCTTACTAAACTAGCCGTGGTCAGATACAGACCTAGCTTAAAGACCTTTATTAGGTTCAAAGCTGGCGTAGTATTCACACTATCCCAAGTTTTAACATACTAAGCCAACTGGCTTAGCCAACTAATAAATAACACAGTTAATTTTTAAAAGACATCTTAGGAAAAAGAAAAAAACAAATACATTACCTGATCCAGAACCCGATGTTGTCATATCATAAATTAAATCTTTTAACGTAGTACCCTCTGAAATAAAGGGGCGATCTAATGAAGGATCCTCTTCATTTGGCACTCGATGGTGAATGACAGTGCGGTTATGGCAGATATAGACCATCAACATGAGTGAGATGCAGACGAAGCATACTGGTCCAGCAATGACAGCTGCCAGTTCGACAGGACCAAGGCCAGATGATGGCTTTCCTGGAAAAGGGCCTCAAGTGAAATAAATATCAACAACAATAACACTGTAGGCGGCATCCACAATTTCCTAAATCCTCCACATTTCCTGCAGTTGGCCACTACCACCATTAGTCAGAGCCTCATCACAGTAGTTCATAGAGCTCAAACCCGTAACAAGTGAAGCACTTAATCTTCTCCCATTGGCTCTCCTTTTATGATCACCAGCTCTGTCAACATCCACTTAGTCTTCCTGAAGTCTTGAGCCATCCCCTAAATAACAAGGCCAGCTACCACAAACACTGTAGGACAACCCCCCACCGCACTTAGCCCTCTCAGATCGCTAATAGAAGAACCAATAATCTGGAACAACTCCCATTAAATATTTAAGTCATTGTCTTCTTTTTCTTTTTTTAAAAAAAGTAGTTTGGCTTATCTTCTTATTCCAAGGCTAGTATATGCTCATAGCATGAAAAAAAAATTAAAAAGTATAAATACAGATGAGCAAAATTTAAAAAAAAATTAACTACAGCCTCACCATCCCCCCAAACTCACCTGTGCATATATCTCCACCAATTTTTTTCATGCAAAAATATATCATTTTTTATAGTTTGCATGTGTATACTTCCTAATTTTAATCATTTAGACTTTTAAAGATCTTTTTAAAATAATCTCTTTTAACAATTAACAATTTGCATTGTTTCAGAAACACATTAATTACAACTATTTTGGCATTCATTCTGACACGTGCTGGTTCATGGCTCACCACCCTTTTTTTCACATCACATCTTTATCATTCTTAAGATCTTTATTTCCATTGATTTCATATGATACAGAATCCTAATTCTAGTAATTCCTTTCAGAAAGAGTATATGGGTCCTTATACACTGAATACTTAATTATCTAAAGATGCTTGTTGCCTTTATATATGAAAAATCTTGGCTCATCCTAAGAATTTTGGGTAACAAGCAATATATGATATTCCATTGCCTTCTGGTATTTAAAAAAAGCAAAAAAATCTGAACTTTTTTTTTCCTTTTATAGGTAACCAATGTTCACTTGTGCTGAATGTGTGCACAGTTTTTCTTTATTCTTGAAAACTGATAGTTTTTTCATTATATATATTTTGTTACATATTTTAAAATTAATTTTACATAGTATTTCTTCTCTCTTCTGTCCTTTTGCCTTTTCTGGTTTTATGCTAAGCATATTGGATCACCTAGATCTGTCCTCTATGTCTCTTAATTTGCTCACCAACTGTCTTTTTCTCTGAATTGTAACACAATTTCTCAAGTTTGTCTTGCTTTAAGCTTGTCTCACACTTGACAATAAAGTTACAACATCCAGTCTGCTGTTTACTTTCAATACTGCATTTTTAAAAATAATTCATCAATTGAGCTTTTCATCTGAAAGTGATCTTAACAACTGTGAAATGTTCTCATTTCATTGTGAACAACTGAAAACAGACCTTGGACTGTCTGAAAGTTCTTCCCTAACGTGTTGTAAGTGTATTTCATAGGATGACATCTACTCTCATTTATCCAGTTCAGTTCACTTCTTTTGAACCATGGAATCTTTCCATTTGGTAAATGCTTTTGCTGTCTGATTATCAGGGACCTGGGAATGAGGTATTTGTATATTTTAGCATTAAAAATAAAGTGAGCTCTTCATAAGGTTCTGTGAGTCTCCATTCTGATATTTCAAACCATTTCAAACAATAGAAATGGGAAATTCTGGAATTATCATTCTCCTTCTCATATTAGAATTGCAGATGCCTATATAAAAGTCAGAAAAATTACAGTCTGACAGAGCTTTGCCACAGGGACCTTCTCTATCTTTGCCACAGGGACCTTCTCTATCATGCTGAAGACTTGGTTTTACTTTGCTGTTATCACTCAAACTAGGTGGAGGACTGCCTTCCTTCTACAACTGGCAGGACTGGCCTTTTTCCTCTGAACTACAGCAGTGCTTCCTACTTTAATTAGCATGATGCCTAGACCAACTCTGAGTGGAAAGTGAGCACTGAAAGCAGGTGCTTCCTAAAGGAGAATTGAGAGTTTGCCCCTGTAGCCTAGCCTCACATCCAGCCCCTCAGCTTAAGGTATTGGTGGGATTCTGCAAGAGGGTCTTTCACCTACTTCTTTTCCTATAGTTAGTCAGTTCTTCACTAGTCTGTAATAATCTGCACTATAAACTGCAGAGTTCCTCACAACTATAGGCATGTGAGTGGCATTTCTTCCATTAATTCTCTTAGCATTAATATAGGTTTTCCTCATTTTTGTATTCCTTTGATTATTATAGTAGGTATTTTTGATTTGGGGAAAGTGCCAGAAGAGTTAAACAGATGAGCTCAGACTGGCATCGTAAATCAGAACCTTAAAATTAATCTAATCCTAAGCATTTATGAAGCTTTCAAATTCCTGGCTCTTCCAGGACATTTTAAAATGTAAACTATGGTGAAGGACCAAATACCTAGAAATCATATATAATAATTTATACATAAAGGTCATAAGGCAAGGTGATATTACAAAATGAAGGCACCTGGACTGTTTAGTGCTGCTCTCAATTCCCGCCCATTACTGACTGCTTTAAAAGGCTGGAGCATTATACAAGGAAAAAATTTCACTCTGAGGACAAAGTAGGGATACTCTGAGGACATATTGCTATGGTGGGCTTTATCAGGATTCTCTAAAGGAGGCTACCCTTTTAGGCACAACAGACCTCAGAGAAAGTATCTCAGAACCACCTTCTCAAACAACACACATGCAGGAGTCAGGATCTTGGCTACCCTTATAACTACTACTTTGGACAAGTTACTTCTTGCCTCTATACTGAATAAACTGGGATAGACAATTTCTAAGATCCTTTCCAGCTCTAAAATCATAGTCTAAGAGCTTTTCTTGTAGTATCAAGAAAAAACTTATACAACAACTTACCAACAGTTGGGAGTTCTATTTTATTGCAATGGTCCTGATTGCAGCAATATGTTGTAGTAACAGACCCAGTTTTTGAAGATGGTGCACATACAAATGGCCTGTCTCGTGGAATTAGATCGATTTCAGCTATACACATGCTATTATGTATAACTTTGTCTGTAGTCTCTGTGACAGAGACAAAGCAGAGCCCATCTGTGACACAAGTAAAATTGTCTTTTGTACAAAGATGGCAGAAACACTGTAATGCTGTGGGGAAAAGAAAAGATCTTATCAGAAAAAATTCTCAAGTTTAACAATTTTAAATTATCCCATATTCTCTGTACTAATACATTCCTGATTCTATTATAATTATACAATTTATTTGCTGTGTTCAAAAAACCAAACTCTTTCTTAACCTCAGAAGTTCCAAATTCTGTTCAGAAGCACACATAGGTAGGAGCCAGACATGCTGAAATTTGGACCCAGGCTTTTTCCTAAAACTTTCGGCTTCCAAGTATAGAAAAACTGTTACGTGCAATTACATCAATGTAAGGCAAGCATTTGCCCTCCCATTTGAAACAAAGTACACTGAAATTTATAAAGGTTATACTTATTGGTCCAAAACTAGGCATTCATATATTCCCCCGACTGGGGAGCAATGTGAAAATACTACCACCTCCTCACTGTAGGTTGGAAATGTCAGGGTAAGTTTATGGTAACGGAGTAATGGAAACAGATTTGTATTGAGCCAGACATTCCTTTCTCCTTTGCAAACCCCCAAAGGACATGTATCTTCTAACCAGGATTAGGGTACTTTCTCATACGCAAGGTAACAATACATATGTGCTCCAATCACACAGGCAACTGGCTACAGAAATGACTGGAGAAACACTAACTCCATGCCCACTTTTATCTATTTGATCTTTATACTCAACTTAAGGGAAGTCTTCTAATTATCACCAACAGCTTCCCACACATACACACAACCTTTCACTAAGCTCTCCAAGATTAAGTGTTCCCTGAGCATACACTGCTTACCAGAACTGTTATTTTTTTCCTCTCCCTCATGATCCATCCACATCTAGAACTAGGCCTGGTACACAGCAACATTCAAAAAGTGCTGAATGAGTGACAGATCACTAGGACAGATCATTCAAGGACTAGTGTCCTTGAGTCCAATCAAACTTTACAATTACATGTTGGTAAGGGAAAAGGAAGAGTCCAGGTTTACAGAATGGCCATCTGTGATGAGAGGTCTATTGTAACTAGAAAAAGAGTGGCTAGGTGGGCAGGCCAGAAGAAAGCTAGCTAACTCTGAACAGCTAACGAGGTGTGCAGGAAAGGGTTCACTCAGCAGGCCCAAGTTGCTCAAACCTTGCACATCCCAAGAAAGGCCTGTCTTCAGGACTGGCCCTTGGCCAGTTCCTGGGAGATGAGCTCTGACACCTTGAAATATTCTCCCTGATAAGAATGCTGCAAACCCTTTGTGACTGAGCCCCAATAAAACCCCTACACACCAAGGCTCTGGTGAGCTTCCCTGGTTAGCAACACTTCACATGTGCTGTCATACATCATTGCTAAGCTATGGAGTGCACCTGTGCTACTGCACTGGGCGAGGACATCTGGAAGCTTGTACTGGGTTTCTCCTGGACTTTGCCCCATGAGCCTTCCCTTTTCCTTTAGATGATTTTAATATGTATCTTTCCACTGTAATAAATAAAAACCACGAGTATAACAGCTTTTCTGGGTCCTATGAGTTCTTCTAGGAAATCATCAAGCTGGAGGATGGTCTTGAGGACCCCTAACTCATATGCTAAACCCAAACTCAAGGAACATCAGCATTACCTCAAGCAGCTGCTTCCTGGTTGCTAGCTTAATTAGCATGCTTGTCTATTATCTTTACAGACCAGCAAAGTTTTACCTTAATCATTATAAAAATTCTTTTCTTTCTCCATAAATAATTCAGTTCTTTGAACTAAATCCTCCCAAGCATGAAGAGAATTCAAAAAAAGTATAAGAATAAGATACAGTTATAATCTAACATTTAAAAGATTGTTAAAAGAGACAGTAGTTTATTCATGGTGAGGTTTGGCAGTGATTGTAGGTTCCCTGGGGATAATTTCCTAAGGAGGGATTCTGAACCAGGAATCCATGGACTGGCTTCACGGATACAAGGATCCCATGAAACTGTAGGCCAAATGTTGTATGTATTTACCTTTTCAAGGAGAAGGTTTATAGCTTTCAACAGAACCACAGAATGGTCTATCACCCACAAAAAATTAAAACCACCACAGGAGATTGTCATTATTCTCTCCCAAATCCTCTTTACTCATGATTAATCATTCAATCAATGTTTTCTAAGCATTAGCTTTAACAGCTGCTCTACCAAAAGCTTAGTATACAAAGATTTATAACTCATGGTCATAGCCCTTGAGGAGTTCCAACAACTAGTGGAGAACATTACAATACACTGTGGTAATTGCTACATATAAAAATACTACCATGAATACCTCTCCCTGTTCTACAATCTTCATGGCTCCCTTAGAGTATATGAAATAAGAGCTAAACAGTGGGTCTAGCAATTAAAACTTCTATTTTGGGGTTCCAACTTCCTGCTCACATTACAAATGCTATCCTGGGCCATACATATCTCATCATTATAATAATCATATCTTTCATGACCTTGGTCTTTACACATACTATCTCTCTGCCTACTTGAAACCCACCCTCTCATCTTCTTTTTTTTTTTCTTTTTTTGCAGTATGCTGGCCTTTCACTGTTGTGGCCTCTCCCGTTGCGGAGCACAGGCTCCGGACGCACAGGCTCAGTGGCCATGGCTCACGGGCCTAGCCACTCCGCGGCATGTGGGGTCTTCCCGGATCAGGGCATGAATCTGTGTCCCCTGCATCCGCAGGCGGACTCTCAACCACTGCGCCACCAGGAAGCCTCCTCACCCTCTCATCTTTTAAGAACCTATTCAAACAAGATCTTTTCCATGATGTGATCTAAACCTCTCCCCTACCCATAAGACAACAGAGTGACTCCTTTCCATTTTTTCCCATAGCCCTCTTTGCATACCTTTAGGTTAGCACAAATCAATCTATTTACACTTTGCCATTAAAGTGTCTCTCATTACATTAAGAAGGGCCAAGTTTTTAAAATTTGTTTTATTTTCCCATCTTTGAATCCTATACTCCTAGACAGTGATCAGCAAATTATTTGCAAGGGAGACCTTCAAGATGGCAGAGGAGTGAGACCTGGAGATCGCCTTCCTCCCCACAAATACATCAGAAATACATCTACTACATGCGGAACAACTCCTATAGAACACCCAACTGAACACTGGCAGAAGACCTCAGACTTCCCAAAAGGCAAGAAATGCCACACGTACCTGGGTAGGGCAAAAGAAAAAAGAAAAAACAGAGACGAAAGAATAGGGAAAGGACCTGCACCTCTGGGAGGGAGCTGTGAAGGAGGAAACATTTCCACACACTAGGAAGCCCCTTCACTGGCTAAGACGGGGTATGGTGGGAGGGAAGCTGCGGAGCCATGGAGGAGAGCGCAGCAACAGGGGCACGGAGGGCAAAACGGAGAGATTCCCGCACAGAGGATCGGTGACAACCAGCACTCACCAGCCTGAGAGGCTTGTCTGCTGCTCACCCGCCAGCCAGGATGGGTGGAGGCTGGGAGCTGAGGCTCGGGCTTCAGAGGTCAGATCCCAGGGAGAGGACTGGGGTTGGCTGCGCGAACACAGCCTGAAGGGGGCTACTGCGCCACAGCTAGCCGGAAGGGAGTCCGGGAAAAAGTCTGGAACTGCCTAAGAGGCAAGAGACCATTTTTCAGGGTACGCAAGGAGAGGGGATTCAGAGCACCGCTTAAACAAGCTCCAGAGATGGGTGCAAGCTGCGGCTATCAGCATGGACACCAGAGACAGACATGAAATGCTAAGGCTGCTACTGCAGCCACCAAAAACCCTGTGTGCAAGCACAGGTCACTAACCACACCTCCTCTCCCAAGACCCTGTCATTCTGCCACTGGCAGGGTCCCGTGGTCCAGGGACAACTGCCTTGGGAGAATATGGCACACTTCAGGCTGTTGCAACGTCACACTGGCCTCTACCGCCACAAGCTCACCCCGCATTCCGTACCCCTCTCCCCGCCTGGCCTGAGCCCCCTAATCAGCTGCTCCTTTAACCCCGTCCTGTCTGAGCGAAGAACAGACGCCCTCAGGTGACCTACACGCAGAGGCAGGGCCAAATCCAAAGCTGAACCCCAAGAGCTGTGGGAAAAAAGAAGAGAAAGGGAAATCTCTCCCAGCAGCCTCAGGAGCAGAGGATTAAATCTCCACGCTCAACTTGATGTACGCCGCATCTGTGGAATACCTGAATAGACAATGAGTTATCCCAAAATTGAGGCGGTGGACTTTGGAAGCAATGATATACATTTTTTTCCTTTTTCTCTTTTTGTGAGTATGTGTGTGTAAGGTTCTTTGTGTGATTTTGTCTGTATAGCTTTGCTTTTACCATTTGTCCTAGGGTTCTATCTGTCCGTTTTTCCTTTTTTGTTTTGTTTTAAGTATAGTTTTTAGTGCTTGTTATCATTGGTGGATTTGTTTTTTGGTTTGGTTGCTCTCTTCTTTTCTAAAAATTACTCTTTAATTTTTTTATTTTTAATAATTATTTTTTATTTTAATAACTGTATTTTATTTTATTGTTTTCTTTCTTTCTTTCTCCCTTTTCGTCTGAGCTGCGTGGCTGACAGGGTATTCGTGCTCCGGCTGGGTGTCAGGCCTGTGCCTCTGAGGTGGGAAAGCCGAGTTCAGGACATAGGTCCACAAGAGACCTCCCGGCTCCATGTAATATCAAACAGCGAAAGCTCTCCCAGAGGTCTCCATCTCAATGCTAAGACCCAGCTCCAGTCAACGACCAGCAAGCTACAGTGCTGGACACCCCATGCCAAACAACTAGCAAGACAGGAACACAACGCTACCCATTAGCAGAGAGGCTGCCTAAAATCATAGTAAGGTCACAGACACCCCAAACACACCACCGGACGTGGTCCTGTCCACCAGAAAGACAAGATCCAGCCTCATTCACCAGAACACAGACACCAGTCCCCTCCACCAGGAAGCCTACACAACCCACTGAACCAACCTTACCCACTGGGGGAAGACACCAAAAACAACGGGAACTATGAACCTGCAGCCTGCGAAAAGGAGACCCCAAACACAGTAAGTTAAGCAAAACGAGATGACAGAGAAACAAACAGCAGATGAAGAAGCAAGGTAAAAATCCACCAGACGTAACAAATGAAGAGGAAATAGGCAGTCTACCTGAAAAAGAATTCAGAATAATGATAGTAAAGATCCAAAATCTTGGAAATAGAATGGAGAAAATACAAGAAACGTTTAACAAGGACCTAGAAGAACTAAAGAGCAAACAGTGACAAACAACACAATAAATGAAACTTAAAATTCTCTAGAAGGGATCAACAGCAGAATAACTGAGGTAGAAGAACAGATAAGTGACCTGGAAGATAAAATAGTGGAAATAACTACTGCAGAGCAGAATAAAGAAAAAAGAATGAAAAGAATTGAGGACAGTCTCAGAGACCTCTGCAACAACATTAAACGCACAAACATTTGAATTATAGGGGTCCCAGAAGACGAAGAGAAAAAAGGGACTGAGAAAATATTTGAAGAGATTATAGTTGAAAACATACCTAATATGGGAAAGGAAATAGTTAATCAAGTCCAGGAAGTGCAGAGTCCCATACAGGGTAAATCCAAGGAGAAACACGCCAAGACACATATTCAAACAATCAAAAATTAAATACAAATAAAAAATACTAAAAGCAGCAAGGGAAAAACAACAAATAACATACAAGGGAATATCCATAAGGTTAACAGCTGATCTTTCAGCAGGAACTATGCAAGCCACAAGGGAGTGGCAGGGCATATTTAAAGTGATGAAAGGGAAAAACCTACAACCAACATTACCAGTAAGGATCTCATTCGGATTCAACTGACAAGTTAAAACCTTTACAGACAAGCAAAAGCTAAGAGAATTCAGCACCACAAAACCAGCTATACAACAAATGCTAAAGAAACTTCTGTAGGCAGGAAACACAGGAAAAGGAAAAGACCTAGTAACAAACCCAAAACAATTAAGAAAATGGTAATAGCAACATACCTATCGATAACTACCTTAAATGTAAATGGATTAAATGCTCCAACCAAAAGACACAGACTGGCTGAATGGATACAAAAACAAGACCTGTATATGCTGTCTACAAGAGACCCACTTCAGATCTAAGGACACATACAGACTGAAAGTGAGGGGAGGGAAAGATATTCCATGCAAATGGAAATCAAAAGAAAGCTGCAGTAGCAATTCTCATATCAGACAAAATAGACTTTAAAAGAAAAACTATTACAAGAGACAAAGAAGGACACTACATAATGATCAAGGGATCAATCCAAGAAGAAGATATAACAACTGTAAATATTTATGCACCCAACATAGGAGCACCTCAATACATAAGGCAAATGCTAACAGCCATAAAAAGAGAGATCAACAGTAACACAATAATAATAGGGGAATTTAACACCCCACTTTCACCAACGGACAGATCATCCAAAATGAAAATAAATAAGGAAACACAAGCTTTAAATGATACATTAAACAAGATGGACTTAATTGATATTTATAGGACATTCCATTCAAAAACAACAGAATACACTTTCTTCTCAAGTGCTAATGGAACATTCTCCAGGATAGAAAATATCTTGGGTCACAAGTCAAGCCTCAGTAAATTTAAGAAAATTGAAATCATATCAGGTATCTTTTCCGACCACAACCCTATGAGACTAGATATCGATTACAGGAAAAAATCTGTAAAGAATACAAACACATGAAGGCTAAACAATACACTACTAAATAACCAAGAGATCACTGAAGAAATCAAAGAGGAAATCAAAAAATACCTAGAAACAAATGACAATGAAAACATGACAACCCAAAACTTAAGGGATGCAGCAAAAGCAGTTCTAAGAAGGAAGTTTAGAGCAATACATCCCTACCTCAAGAAACAAGAAACATCTCAAATAAACAACCTAACCTTACATCTAAAGCAATGAGAGAAAAAGGAACAAAAGAACCCCCAAAGTTGGCAGAAGGAAAGAATCATAAAGATCAGATGAGAAATAAATGAAAAAGAAATGAAGGAAACTAGAGCAAAGCTCAACAAAACAAAAAGCTGGTTCTTTGAGAAGATAAACAAAATTGATAAACCGTTACCCAGACTCATCAAGAAAAAAAGGGAGAAGACTCAAATCAATAGAATTAGAAATGAAAAAGAAGTAACAACTGACACTGCAGAAATACAAAGGATCATGAGAGATTACTACAGCGACTATATGCCAAAAAAATGGACAACCTGGAAGAAATGGACAAATTCTTAGAAAAGCACAACTTTCCGAGACTGAACCAGGAAGAAATAGAAAATATAAACAGACCAATCTCAAGAAATGAAATTGAGACTGTGATTAAAAATCTTCCAACAAACAAAAGCCCAGGACCAAATGGCTTCACAGGAGAATTCAATCAAACATTTAGGGAAGCACTAACACCTATCCTTCTCAAACTCTTCCAAACTATAGCAGAGGGAGGAACACTCCCAAACTCATTCTATGAGGCCACCATCACCCTGACACCAAAACCAGACAAAGATGTCACAAAGAAAGAAAACTACAGGCCAATATCACTCATGAACATAGATGCAAAAATCCTCAACAAAATACTAGCAAACAGAATCCAACAGCACATTAAAAGGATCATACACCATGATCAAGTGGGGTTTATCCCAGGAATGGAAGGATTCTTCAATATACACAAATCCATCAATGTGATACACCATATTAACAAACTGAAGGATAAAAACCATATGATTATCTCAATAGATGCAGAAAAAGCTTTTGACAAAATTCAACACCCATTTATGATAAAAACACTACAGAAAGTAGGCATAGAGGGAACTTACCCCAACATAATAAAGGCCATATATGACAAACCCACAGCCAACATCATTTTCAACGGTGAAAAACTGAAACCATTTCCACTAAGATCAGGAACAAGACAAGGTTGTCCACTCTCACCACTACTGTTCAACATAGTTTTGCAAGTTTTAGCCACAGCAATCAGAGAAGAAAAAGAAATAAAAGAAATCCAAATCGAAAAGAAGAAATAAAGCTGTCACTGTTTACAGATGACATGATACTATACATAGAGAATCCTAAAGATGCTACCAGGAAACTACTAGAGCTAATCAACGAATTTGGTAAAGTAGCAGGATACAAAATTAATGCACAGAAATGTATTGCATTCCTATACTCTAATGATGAAAAATCTAAAAGAGAAATTAAGGAAACACTCCCATTTACCACTGCAACAAAAAGAATAAAATACCTAGGAATAAACCTGCCTAAGGAGACAAAAGACCTGTATGCAGAAAACTGTGAGACACTGATGAAAGAAATTAAAGATGATAACAAATAGATGGAGAGATATACCATGTTCTTGGATTGGAAGAGTCAACATTGTGAAAATGACTCTACTACCCAAAGAAATCTACAGATTCAGTGCAATTCCTATCAAACTACCAATGGCATTTTTCACAGAACTAGAACAAAAAATTCCACAATTTGTATGGAAACACAAAAGACCCCGAATAATCAAAGCAATACTGAGAAAGAAAAACGGAGCTGGAGGAATCAGGCTCCCTGACTTCAGACTATACTAGAAAGCTACAGTAACCAAGACAGTATGGTACTGGCACAAAAACATAAATATAGATCAATGGAACAAGATAGAAAGCCCAGAGATAAACCCACACACATATGGTCACCTTATTTTTGATAAAGGAGGCAAGAATATACAATGGAGAAAACACAGCCTCTTCAATAAGTGGTGCTGGGTAAACTGGACAGGTACATGTAGAAGAATTAAATTAGAACACTCCCTAACACCACACACAAAAATAAACTCAAAATGGATTAAAGACCTAAATGTAAGGCCAGACACTATAAAACTCTTAGAGGAAAACACAGACAGAACACTCTATGACATAAATCACAGCAAGATCCTTTTTGACCCACCTCCTAGAGAAATGGAATAGAAACAAAAATAAACAAATGGGACCTAATGAAGCTTAAAAGCTTTTGCACAGCTGAGGAAACCATAAACAAGACAAAAAGACAACCCTCAGAACAGGAGAAAATATTTGCAAATGAAGCAACTGACAAAGGATTAGTCTTCAAAATTTACAAGCAGCTCATGCAACTCCGTATCAAAAAAACAAACAACCCAATCCAAAAATGGGCAGAAGACCTAAATAGACACTTCTCCAAAGAAGATATACAGATAGCCAACAAACACATGAAAGGATGCTCAACATCAGTAATCATTAGAGAAATGCAAATCAAAACTACAATGAGATATCACCTCACACCAATCAGAATGGCCATCATCAAAAAATCTACAATGAATGCTGGAGAGGGTGTGGAGAAAAGGGAACCCTTTTGCACTGCTGGTGGGAATGTAAATTGATACAGCCACCATGGAGAACAGTATGGAGGTTCCTTAAAAAACTAAAAATATAACTACCATACGACCCAGCAATCCCACTACTGGGCATATACCCTGAGAAAACCATAATTCAAAAAGAGTCATGTACCACAGTGTTCACTGCAGCTCTATTTGCAATAGCCAGGACATGGAAAAACCTAAGTGTCCATCAACAGATGAATGGTTAAAGAAGATGTGGCACGGGCTTCCCTGGTGGCGCAGTGGTTGAGAGTCCACCTGCTGATGCAGGGCACATGGGTTCGTGCCCTGGACCGGGAAGTTCCCACATGACGCAGAGCGGCTGGGCCCATGAGCCATGGCCGCTGAGCCTGTGCGTCCGGAGCCTGTGCTCCGCAACCGGAGAGGCCACAACAGTGAGAGGCCCGCGTACTGCAAAAAAAAAAAAAAGATGTGGCACATATATACAATGGAATGTTACTCAGTCATAAAAAGAAACGAAATGGAATTATTTGTAGTGAGGTGGATGGACCTAGAGCCTGCTTTCCAGAGTGAAGTAAGTCAGAAAGAGAAAAACAAATACCGTATGCTAACACATATATATGGAATCTAAAAAAAAAAAAAATGGATATGAAGAACCTAGGGGCAGGACTGGAATAAAGACGCAGATGTAGAGAATGGACTTGAGGACACAGAGAGTGGGAAGTGTAAGCTGGGACGAAGTGAGAGAGTGGCATGGACATATATACACTACCAAATGTAAAATAGATAGCTAGTGGGAAGCAGCCACATAACACAGGGAGATCAGCTCGGTGCTTTGTGGCCACCTAGACGGGTGGGATAGGGAGGGTGGGAGGGAGACCCAAGAGGAGGGGATATGGGGATATATGTATATGTATAGCTGATTCACTTTGTTATACAGCAGAAAGTAACACACCATTGTAAAGCAATTATACTCCAAAAAAGATGTTAAAAAAATAAATAAAATTTTAAAAATTTCTTTAAAAGAAAGAAAAATATTTGCCAGGGACTTCCCTGATAGTCCAGTGGTTAAGACTGGGTGCCTCCACTGCAGTGGGGATGCAAGTTCGATCCCTGGTCAGGGAACTATGATCCCACATGCTGCGCTGCGCAGCCAAAAAAAAAATGAAATTTTTTTTTTTTTTTTTTTTTTTTTTTTTGCCAAAGCAGTGTTTCCCGAACAGGAGGTCACAGATATGTTGGGAGTAGAAGGGCAGTCTAAAATTGTATACAAAAAAATTTTTTTTAATTTATTTATTATTTTTGGCTACGTTGGGTCTTCATTGCTGTGGGCTCTCTCTAGTTGTGGTGAGCAGAGGGGCTATTCTTCATTGCGGTGTGCGGGCTTTTCATTGCAGTGGCTTCTCCTGTTCTGGAGCATGGGCTCTAGAGTGCAGGCTCAGTAGTTGTGGCATGCGGACTCAGTAGTTGTGGTGCACGGGCTTAGTTGCTCCGCGGCATGTGGGATCTTCCCAGACCAGGGCTTGAACCCGTGTCCCTTGCATTGGCAGGCAGATTCTTAACCACTGTGTCACCAGGGAAGCCCCTCCAAATTTTTTTTTTTTTTTTTTTTTTTTTGCGGTATGCGGGCCTCTCACTGTTGTGGCCTCTCCCGTTGCAGGGCACAGGCTCCGGACACGCAGGCTCAGCGGCCATGGCTCACAGGCCCAGCCACTCCATGGCATGTGGGAATCTTCCTGGACTGGGGCACAAACCCGTGTCCCCTTCATTGGCAGGTGGACTCTCAACCACTGCACCACCAGGGAAGCCCCAAAATTTAAAAAATATTTTTATTTAAAAGATAATCTAAGATGAATGATAAACATTCTGGATCATGAGTAACTGCTATCTAAACAAGTACTGTCAGTAGGCTTTCACTGCTGCTTCTTCAGCTAGGTTAAGATCTTCAAATGTCCTCTTTGCACACTCTACGAGCAAGGGTTTCATAGTAACTGTAATTTTTTTTTTTTTTTTTTTTTTTTTTTTTGCGGTATGCGGGCCTCTCACTGTTGTGGCCTCTCCCGTTGCGGAGCACAGGCTCCGGACGCGCAGGCCTAGCGGCCATGGCTCACGGGCTTAGTTGCTCCGCGGCATGTGGGATCTTCCCGGACCAGGGCACGAACCCGTGTCTCCTGCATCGGCAGGCGGATTCTCAACCACTGCGCCACCAGGGAAGCCCCAGTAACTGTAATTTAAAGAGTGTAAAGTACAGGCAACTTGAATCATCAAAGCATATGGTGATATAGGCATGATATATTTATGGTATTTTCAAAAGCCAATACCAAATACACACTACAAGTATTACATGGGTCCCACCTCTGTAGTACAATCTGCCGAAGTTCATTAGCAGTAAATGTGGTTCTAAGTATGCAATGACATTTTTCCATTCTCACTTCCAACATTAATTGTGTTAGAGAGCCATTTAACATCAGCAAGTGAACATAACAGTTGACATCTCATTAAAATTGGTATTTGAGGAATGTGTGCGGGCAAGTGTTTTGTTAGTTATGAGGTCTGATAAACCTGAACTTACAAAAGCCTTGAAGAAATTAATACCACCTTGCACAACATTACATCTGAGAATCAGCACTTGCAGTTTTCAGTATCACTGAAGTTAAAATATAGAACCAGATTTAAAATGGAATCAGACCCAAGGCTATTTTTTTCTACTGTGAAACCTAAATATCATCCGTCACACTGAATAACTGTATTAATTTTAATTTTTTGGCTTTGTATAATTGTCTTTATATTTAATTTGCAGACTTGGTTTATAGTTGTCAATGATCCAAAAACGAAGATTTTATATCTACTTTCATTGTCTGTACAACTACTATGAAAAATACTTTGCATTTTTCTTTTAAAAGGGGTCATTACATTATGGCAAGTTTGAGAAAGTCAGTACTAAAAAAGAGCTTCTTTTAACAAGAGTCTTTCAATAAGAAGAACAGATCTCTAGATAAATAAAAACATCATATGACATAATGCTTAACCAGGTTTATTTAACGGGTTTATTTAACGGGTTTATTCTTGAGGGAATTTAAAAATTCTACTGCAGTACTCTACATCAGTCTTAATTAAATATAAAGTTGCTGTTAAATGTGTATGATATAGGAATATAGTTTAGGGAAAAAATAAAACAGAAATTTAAAAATTCCCATGAATTCAGGAGCTTTAATTCCCATTATTTAAAAATCCAAATTTATTTCATTAGTAGATCTGACCCCTAGCTACCTCCCTTTTATTAAACTAGGTTATTGTTTTGTTTTTTTAATTTTTAAATCCATGTACAGGGCAAAATTTCTATCTATAAAAAAAAGTATACAAGATGTCTTATTCCCACCCCAGAGCCCAAGTTTCCCCTCCTCCACAGCACCCTTTTAACACCAGCCCATCAACTGGGCTCTTTCATTTCATTCTGCAGTTTTTCACTGAGCATCTCTATATGCCAGGTGCTATGCAGGCTGTGGGGTGTAAGGAGTTCACTAGGGTGAATGAGTAAGGCATTAAACAGATCATTCAAATCCAGAGTCCTGAGCAGGCTGATCAAAGTGCTTCAAATATGCTGAGGTATAAGAAAGATCAAGAAAAGCTTTGCAGGATATTCAAGTCAGAACTGGAGGAAATGTCAATTTGCCAGATAGATGAAGGTAGGGAAGCTGTTTTGACAGGGTTTTCTTCCTCAGCGGCAAGATTTCATCCTCGTGACTAGTATCTCAAATGTTAATAAGATCATCAGATTTAAATAACTATTCAATATGCTAACCACAATGGTTTCATTTCATCAGCAAAATGAATATAATACCTTCCTGACCTATTTCATCATCTCACTGAGATTATCAAATGAGATACATTAACATATTCTGAAACTAATATAAATTATGTGAACATACAGAATTATCACATACAATACACAGCATTGTTCCAAACGTGATTTTTATCTGTAGGCCACCAAAGAAACACCTCTTGCCAAATGTAGTGCCTAAATTCCACTGTGGAATCCTGTACTGACAGAACCACACAAAAACTTGAAAATTATCTAGTTCTAATGCAGTTCTACCATTTTACTAATGAAGAAACCAAAACTTATGAGTACAAAATGACTTATAACAATATTCTACCCAACCTAAGGTGGATATGAGTAAATTATCATCATGAACCTGAATAAGTATATGTGGTTCTTTTCTATACTGGTATCCATAAGTGAAGTAACTCAAACTTTTCAATGGTACAGCTTCCTGTTGACTTTTCTGCTTGATTGCAAAGGTAAGAACTAAACTCCCTGTTTAGTGCCTTTCTCCTACCTTGGCCACCTTTTGCTTCTGTGCCCCAATCTCTACTAGTAGTCACAGCTTCCTCAATTCTAAGATGCACATTTTCCCACACTTTAACATTTTGGAAATCTGCACTTGTGTCACAATCAAGGTTGAACAAAAACACAAAACTCTAGCCTCTAGACAGAAAGGTAAGACATGATGTACTTGTTACAACCTATACATGTGCAAACTTGCCTATGCATGGAAGGTATTACTCAGTTAATCATCACTTTAACTATTTGCACTGGTAGCTCTCCTGCAACTAAAATTTAACTTAAGCTTGATCCCTATTAAAATGTATTTATTCACAAAGATTTCTCTGTGATTCAGCACTGCAATGAAAAGTTACTGTGTTCACAGAAAACTGTCAGTCCCAGGCCAGGAATACAATTATTAGCAGTAGAAATTTCCAAATATTGCAGAATAGATCATAGAATTACCGAGTTTGAAGATGTTGGTGTGATGTGAAGGACTGTCAAAAACCAAACATCTAGCTGTCAAGGGAAGTGGCAAGAGTAAAAAGAGCAGAACCCCTGGGGTTATCATTTTCACTATATTCTAGTATCAGAGGGATAAATTCCAAGTTGAGATTCTGGCTCTTGGTCCCATCTATAAAGGAAATTTCCATGATTCCTTCATTTCAGTGTATCCAGCGGTCACATATCAAGGCATTATTACTTCTACCTAATACCAGGGCTACCAAGGGTTGATTCACAAGCCCTTATATCTGTCAATGGAAAGGTAGACAGCCTGTGAATAGTATATGGAACAGGCATTTCTATAAGCCTTGTTGATGAAATAAAAATTAGTGCCAGAAACTTTGTCTTCCCAGGCCTAAAGTGACAGTGTCTATACAACTTACCCTTCTTTTTAGGCATACCCTTCAATACTCTTTCCTTTTTCAACTCTTGTTATTTGGTCTCTCTATCCTTCTATCACCCATATTCCCCCATCAAGAAGTAGACTGAAACATCTCATTGAAATTCACTAGTGATGCCCTTTTGATTGAATTCATTCTTTTCTAAATATTTTAGGACATGAGACACACTGACAACCTCCTGTCTCAGTCACATGACACTGCGCCCACCAGCACACTCAGCCCTTTGCTGCAGCTCACATCTGTCTCTAAACTCCCCGTTCCTTGCACTTGTGCTCCAAACTCCTTTTCTAACTACCTTCCAGGGCGTACTTTGGCTTACCTGTTTGTGCAAAGTCAACACATTCAAAACCAAATACAGCATTATTCCTCCAAGAGTGGTATCTGTGATAAAAAAAAGGCCCCTGGAAGGATTCAGAGGTTTTTTTCTTGCTAAGACATAAGACAGATCAGCAGCTAAAAAGGAACAGGAGGATGAAGACTGCTCTCACCAGACACTGGATTCCAATCTTTTCACCACTCTGACTTTGCTGGTAATGACACTTCTTTCCCTTACCCTGTCTATTACAGCACAGTTATTCTTTACAGCACAGTCAGTATTTCCAAATATAACAAATACACACCAACAGACAGTTAAAGCAACTAACACGCACAATGTGTTTTATTCAGTCTGCTTAGCTAGCTTAAAAGCAGAAGATCACGCCATTGCTGGCAAAGGCAAAGGCAAACGCAAAAGTTCAAAGTTAAATCCTTTCCAGTACTAATGTCAATTTACCATCTAGTCTACTGGTCTACTCGAGCTTCTCTGAGTAAACCACCTTTCTCTCTTCTCTCCATTCCTATCTCAAGGAGGCCTATCTATCCTCTCCTTTTCTCCCTCTTCCAAGTCTAGGGAACCACACAGGTTCTCTTCCTCTTTTTAAAATATGCTGCATATCTCTATAAACAAGGCTAAAACCCTGTCCACAACTCCCTCTAGCCTACTGCTAAGGGCTTTGTTCCTCAAAGGATTCAGTGGTTCTTCTTAACTCCACACCCTCTGGGTTGCTCTGCAGCAGTAATGTCAACGTGAGCTTATCAAAATAACAGCACCGTACATTGTGAAAGTAAGTTCTCCTTTAGTCTGGATAACATTTCACTCCTAAATGTTGGGCTTCAAAACAAAAACCTGACTTTTCCAAACATTTCTTCAGATAAATTCCATTTACTTCTGTCACCTTTAAAGCACTTCAGAAGAATCATTTATATAATTCAACCAACAAATGAGGGCACTTTGAAATTCTCAATCACTTGGTTTTCACAATACCTCCATTTTCTAGTCTCCAAAGCTCCACAAAATTAGCTGATATAATGTTAACTGTTATCAGAGAAAAGCACACTAGGAAAAGGCTGCCTAAATGGCAAGATGAGATTTAATAGGGGCAATTACTACAAAGGCCTTCACTTAGGTTCAAACTAAACTGCACAAGTGCAGGATAATTGCTTAGTAGATTTGGGGAATCTGTTTAAGAACAGATTTTAAAAGAGTCAACAACATTTACTGTTAACTGTAGCCATGGTGATGGGGGAGACAGAGGGAGAACTGGGCACAAAATCCCACAAATGTCCCACAAATATAACAACTAATCAGTAAGTGTTACTTGAATATCAATCTGCCATCTAAATGAGTCAGAGAATCAAAGAATTAATTCAGCAAAGTTTGATCTGAAAGATACCATAGCTGTGAAGACAATCTCATTTTATAGATGTAGCAACTGAGTCAATTTATCTTATTCCAATACTAAATCAAATCATGAGGTCAGGATGTGGTAAAGTTTGTTTCATAAAGAATCATTTCCTAACTACAGCTCCTCCCTACAATGGAATTGGCTGCTCAGAAGGTTATGACTTCCCTTTCATTAGAGATATTTAAGCAGAGGCTTAATGACCAATAGCCAGAGTTCATGAAGTAGGGATCTTCTGTAATAAATGAAAAGTTAGTCCAAAACTCAACAATCCTTTAAATAGTAAGATTCTATTATTTTACAAGTTACATCAAATATTAAATATCCATGTTTTCATTTTTTGACCTAGTTCAACTTAACATCTTCAAGGTACAATAACTACAGCAGTGCACCTCGTTTTATAATAGTTTATTCTTTTTCCTCCATTAAACTATGAACTGCTTCAGGTCAGGAACTAGTTTAATGCTTTAAGCATCTCCGCATCCCTAGATCCTGGCACACAGGAGAGATCCAGTATGTGTTTCTTAAAAAAACATCCAAGGAATATCTCTTTAGTATGTGACTGGTTGCTACTAGCAGGGTCCTCAATAAAATGGCCAAGCAAGCAAATTTTCTTTTACCCCTTACTACCTTCATTTTTGAAATCCTTTCCCCAATTCTCAGTGCTCTCCTTTCAACTGTCCAAAATTCCCACGTAGGTGCCTCTCAAGTCCATTTGATGTAAAATATCCCATTGCCCAGAATAACTTCTCTCATCATATAAATGGAGGACAACCCAACACTATCAAAATTACAAATGAACATACCCTCTGACCCAGAAGGAATATAGCTTATAGATAAACTTGTACATGCGTAAAGTGGCTTACATATACTTACATAATAGGTTATTAATTTCCTAATCAGTTATACTAGACTGTAATCTTTCCTATGCATCTATCAATAGAACTGGTAAAATAATGGTACCACTATGAAATGGAAGATCATATAGCCACACACACACAAAAATACGATGTTTTCTATGTACTAATGTAGACCAACCTGAAGACATATTAAGTGAAAATCCATATAGTGCACAACACTATTTTTTTAATATAAATTTTATCTTTTTTAATTGGAGTATAATTGCTTTACGATGTTGTGTTAGTTTCTGCTGTATAGAGAAGTGAATCAGCTATGTGTATACATATATCCCCTCCCTCTTGGACCTCCCTCCCCCCCCATCCCACCCATCTAGGTCATCACAGAGATAGTAACATTTGTGCTAGAAAAAGGAAGGAAGGAAGAAGGAATGGAGGGAGGGAGGAAAATGCATACATATATTGGCTTGCAAATATTACAAAGTATCTCCCTGGAAGGATATAAAAGAAACAGGTAACATTGACTTCCAAGGAAGGGAACTGGGTACCCAGAAGATAGGAGTGGAAGGAGACTTTTCACTATAAACCCATTTGTACTTTTTGAATTTTGAACAATGTGACTGTATTATATCTATTCAAAGTTATAAAAAATGTTTAATATGCCCCTCTGTGCTCCATCCCTCTTCCTTATCTTGTCTTCAAAACTCCAACTCAGGATATTTAACCCTAAGGAGTACAGCCACTTCATGTCAATTTCAAACTGTTCTTGAAAATAATGTGCAAAGATATATAGTAAGAGCCTTTAAAAAGTCTATATCTTTTAATTCATTAATTGTACTTCCTAAAATTTAGTCTAAGGAAACAATAGATGATAGCAAAGATATAAGCACACAGATGTTTGTTATAGCATTTTATGGTTGAAAACAACCTATATGAGTGACAACAGGGCAATGACAGAATAAATTATGATACAATTGTAAGTGGTACACTATATAGCCATTAAAGCTGATACTTTATAGAAGTATGGTTAAGGACAAAGGAATGATCTTACTATTAAAGCTGTATACAAAGTGATTATAATTCCATTCCTATCAGGTGATCTTCTTGTTTTTGTTCCACTGCAATGAGTTGAGGGGGTATGTTAATATACAGAGCAGATGTGTGCACTCTGCCTCACCCTAGCCCATGAAAAAAATGGACAAACTTGTATTTACGATGGTGAGTGCTAAAAAATAAATAAATGAATTTCTTATTTTCCCCAATCTAAACACACTTTTATACAGTTTCTCACTGGATTCTGTGTTGACTAGTGGGTATTACAAGAGAACAGTAGTTCATTTCATTCTTTCATGAAATTCAGAGACCAAAAAAACAAACAAACAAACAAACAAGTTCAAATCCTATCTCTTCCAATAAGCCTCTAAGTAATTCTGAGGAAGTTGTTTAACTTTTGGAGCCCGTTTCCTAAATGTATAACAATAGCAATCTCAGAAGGTTTGAGGGTTAAATGAGATAACAGAAGATTTAGTAACAGTGCCTAGCACATAATAAAATGCTCAAAAATTCATTTATGCACTCATTCAACAAGTATTTTTAACACCTACAATGTGCCAGTTCCTGTTCTAGATGCTGGACAGAGAATCAAAACAAACCTTTATACAGCTCTAGGAGGCAACACTGACACAATATAATGTAAACATGTGCACATACAGCACTGAGCGAGCACTCATGGTAGCTATTTCTGTCTCCATTCACAAATATCCATACAGAGTTTTTCAGCAATGTGACTGCTTGAACAGGGTTAACCCAAGAACTTCACTCTTGTAGCATGTGAGAGATACCTACAGGGAAGTACGTTTTCAGTTCCAACCCACATTAACAAAGTGTTGGGACATATCCAGTATACACATTTATATGTAATACCCCCTAATGATAAAGAATTATAATTCATTAACCATAAATTGTTCACGCTGGAAGGCAACTGATAATTACCTGATCCTAACCCTTTATTTTATAGATGAGTAAACAGGAGTGCCCTACGAGTTATACCAATGTAATCTAGATTTATTCTAAAAGCACAAAAAGAAAAAAAGGATTATTAGATAATCTAGGGTGATCTCCCCCAAGTAGAACAAGACAAAGGATTCAACCCTTTCTCTCTGGAAAGCAAGAGTGGCTGTAGGAGACATTGTGAGTTGGTTGCATACATACCAAGATACGGTGATGAACCTAAATGAAAGTAGCATATCATTCTGGACTAGGGGAGTGAGGTATGAAACAGAACTGTGGTAAGAGAAGGAAGTGGTAACCACCCACCAGCTGCCTTTGAATTAAGGGCAGAGGAGAGTTAAACCTCAGCCAACAAACAGCAAAAGACCTACTAGAGCCATAGTTGAAGATATGAGGCGAAGGCCTGTGTAGTTAGTAATTTTAGAAGCAGAGAATAAGGCCTGAACACCTTTTACCAGAAAAGAACACTGTGTTGTCATCTGTGAAGTAAGAAAGAACACACCTCTAGGAAAACAGATGATTAGGATGAGACTCCTACTCTCAAGGAGCTCACAATGCAATGTGGAGAACAAACATGCAACTGATAAAGGGTAATATGGACAAAGTGCAGAGGCAGCACAGAAATGGGAGACTTATCTCAAAGATGACATCTCAACTGAAGCTTACGGAAGGCTAAAAAAGGAAAGGAGGTCATTCGAGGGCGGTGATATACAAAGATATTGTATGTAGACTCAGGAATAAGAGAGTTAGGCAGTTTAGGAAAATGTGAATAGATCATATAAACTAAAATACAGATAAAATTCAACACCTATTCAAGATAAAGCAAACTCACTATACAAAGAAGTAATCGCCTTTTCTTAAACTAGCAACAAATAGAAAACACAAATTATAAAATATTATCATTCACAAAAGCATCCCCCAAAATCAAATATCTAGGAATAAATCTAACAAACAACATGTAAGACCTTTACAGTGAAAGTTTCAAAACAATACTTGATAGACATTATGAAAAATATAAAATAAAATGTATTTATCTATAAATGGAGAAACATGCCAGCCTCCTCACTGGATGGTTCAATACTGTAAAAATGTCAATATTCTGCAAAGTGATCTGTACATTCAACAAAATCAAATCAAAATCCTACAGGTTGGGGTGTGTGTGTGTGTGTGTGTGTGTGTGTGTGTGTGTGTGTGTGTGTGTGTGTGTGTGTGTGTGAACTGACAAGGTGATTCTAAAATTTATGTGGAAAAACATCCCAAGAACAGCCAAAGCAATTTTCAAAAACAATGCTTTTAGAAAACCTAACTACTAGATATCAAGACCCATTATAACATTATAATACTAAGACAGTGTGGTATTGACACAATGGCAAACAGACCAATGAAATAGAATAGAGATTCCAGAAACAGACTCACATATACAACTACTTGATTTATAGTACAGGTGACAGACAACACAGTGTACTACAAAAAGGAAGGCATTACCAGCAAATAGTACTGGGTCAACTGGGCATACATATTTTTTAAATGAAAAAAAAAAAAAATCTCGTACCATAATCAAAAATCAACTCCAAATGGACTGTGCATCTCAAAGTGAAAGGTAAAACAAGAAGTCTTTTAGATGAAAACACAGAAAAACATTTTCAAGACACTGAATCCAGAAATATTAATCAAATAGCATTCAAAAAGCACTAACCTTAAAGAGAAAAAAACTGAAATTGGACTACATTAAAATACATTACAGTTCAACAAAAAGACACCATTCTCCTATGCCATTTTTCTATTCATGTCTTTCTGTTTTAGATTTACCAAATATTTGTCTATTTTAATAATGTGTTTACAAAGAACTGATTTGGGGTTCTATGTATCATATTTGTTTTTCTTAATTTTTTTCTAAATCCTTATTTTTTTTGTATTTACTTGTCTATAGCTTGATTTTGAATCTTCTTACTTTCAGATTTTCCTTTGGGTACTCCTTCAGCAAAAGTCCCACTAGGTTTGATATACTCTTATTCATTTCTAAATGGCTTGTAATTTATAATTGTAACTTCTTCTTTAACCTGAGGATTATTTAGAAGAATAATCTTACATTACCAAGTAGATACATTTTTTATTTTGGTTTTTTTTTGGTTGTTGTTAATTTTTAACCTGACCTTTCTTTATAGACTTCCAAATCATCAATTTCCTGGAAAATTGCAGAATTATTTTGCAAAAATATTATGATTATGAAATTGGAATACATTATTTATTATTATGTTATTCAAGCACTGCTTTCTTAATCTACAGTGAAATTATCAATGCCTTCTTGTATTTTTAACAATTCTGGCCTTACATATTTTGACAATATTTTATTAGTTGCATAAAGATTCATGACATATCTTAAGAGATGGTACCTCTTATCAAAATAAAATATTAATACATCTCTTTCTTCCCTTTAATGCTATTGTAGTTTGAATTTTATTTTGTCAGGTACTAATCTTATCATACCTACTTTTTTTTTTGGTCAGATTTGCCTTTTTCTATTCCACTCTTTCAACCTTTGATGTCACTTTAAGTGTCTCTTGAAAAACTTTGTTAGATTGCAGGCCTCTGTGTCTGTATTAATCCTATCTAAGAATCTGTCTTTTCAACAGGGGAATTCAATCCTTCATATTTACTAAGCATTCATAGATGTATAACTGCCATATATTTACCATTAATTTTTTTAACTTAGATTTATTTTGATCAAAGTTGTATATGTATAGAGTTTAAGGTGTCAAATAGTTCTACAAGACTGTTACCAAAAAAAAAAAAAAAAAAGGTAACAACTCCTGAACACTGAACAATCAACCCTTTCTATTTCCTGCTCCACAGAAGCAATCACATTTTCTACTCTTAATTGAGTCTCTTGGTATTTAGCTTTATGTCATTCCCACCCCTTTGCAAAACAAAGGAAAAAATAACAGAATTTAGCCAAAAGAGAGATGATAGATACTGTTAGAAATCTGAGACTTGGTGAACCACAACTTACACAGGCTATAACCTTCTTGCCTTCCCTAGTCTGAAATGGTCATATCCCTTGTCAAATAAAATGTCAAAGAAAGCAGTTCAATTCTAGTTACAGTCTCCTAGAGAAACCTGAACTAAACCAAGCAAGGACAGAAAAGCCCACTCAAAATGAGAGGCTTTTATAATAGTTATATTGTTACAATATTTCTAACCTTTGAATCCATGGCCTCCCTTGGGGTATGAGGATGCAAGCAGCTAGAGTTGTCTGAACTCCTTTGAGGAACACTTACCCTTTTAAGACTAAACTATGTGTATATAAAAACTGGAGCTTGGGGATGTTCTGTAATCAACCTAAAAGTTTTCAGACCTCAAAATCTAGATGTCCCAAGACTTACATTAGGAATTCAGCTTTCAAATTACTAGTACCATTTTGGTTACTGAAGAAGGCCTCTAGCAGGGGGTTGGTTAGAGTCTGCTAAGGCTTGATGTTACTTATCCTTTGGAGAATAGAAGATACAGCACAGAATTATGTTGTACAGAATTATGCAGCATGTGTATATGGCGGCACAGAGTTATGATGTCTATACATAAGTTAATAGTTATTAGGCCCTAGCTATGGTTTATAGTGGTTCATAGATGATTATACTCAGTTGCTCCATGAGACTTTTTTTTCCCTGTTCCAGGATCTCTAAGCTAAATTAGATGCAAGGACCCAATTGCTTAGAGCAGCTATTTCCTTAGGGCATACCATCTGTTTGCAATGCACAGCTAATTCTGCATCTGCTGACCCTTGAAGAGTACCCCCTAAGGTTTCTGCCTGAGTCCTAAAACCCAATTTATTGAAACTCCCTCCTTCGCCTTCTCCCATCATAAGGCAAGGGTAGGCTGGATCTGACAAAACTTAAGTGATATATGAGAAAGGGTAGAAAGGCCCCAGCTAAAAGATTATTTATGTGGCCATGTTTTTGTTTTTGTTTTGTTTTTAAAGGATAAGGTGAAAGAAACAATTGTGATCTTGGAGAGAAAGATTATATAAGAACAGAAATACTCAAGATTATAAATGCATTAAAAGTAAGAAGGAAAATAAAAGTAAAATTTACCATGGAAAGGGAGAAAGCAAAACAATAGAAAGAAAAAAAATAGAGCCTTTGTTCATAGGAAAGTCATCTATAGTGCTAATTGTGTTAATTGGCTTGTTTGTTGGTGAGTAGGGAATTTCAAATCTGCAATGCACAACTATCACTTGTAATTTTAAAAAAGGATAGAGACGGCTTCCCTGGTGGCGCAGTGGTTGGGAGTCCGCCTGCCGATGCAGGGGACATGGGTTCGTGCCCCGGTCCGGGAGGATCCCACGTGCCGCGGAGCAGCTGGTCCTGTGAGCCATGGCCGCCGGGCCTGCGCGTCCGGAGCCTGTGCTCCGCCACGGGAGAGGCCGCAGCAGTGAGAGGCACGCGTACCGCAAAAATAAAAAATAATAATAATAAAAAAGGATAGAGAAAAGAAAGAAAAGGACAGAAAAACTTGAAACAGACCTATGGTTCTCAATCCCTGGAGACTGTCAAGGAAAGGGCCTAGAATGTGCATGCCAGAGGGCTCTGGACCGCCCCCCCCCCCCCCGTTGTTTCATTTCCTTTGGCTGTAGCAAGTACCGCTGGTTGGTCTGTGTTCAGAGAAATCAGTAATAGAAACATATCTGGAGTGAGGAGATGGTATAGATTGTTTTTAGTCCCCCCTCCAACATTATATTATGAACGTTTTCAAACATTCAGAAAAATTGACAAAACTGTGAACACCTCTATAGCCACCATTTAAATTCCGTAACTGCTACTATTTTGCTATATTGACTTTATCATTATGTATCCATCTATGCATCCATCTGTTAAGGGTCTGATTTGATAGTATTTAAAGAAATCTTCCACAAAGTTAGGCGACTTTTAAAAAATCATTCTCCCTAATGGAGGCTTGAGTCAGAAAAGGGATGCTAAATAAAATTGTGAGGAGGGAGTGGATTCCTGTTCAGTCATTAGCTGAATTATTATTCTGAAATTATCCTGCTTATCCTGAAATACCACATAATGTCTGAGCCCCAGTTTCTTCACTTATAAAGTTAAGACAAAATGATAATCATGGTCTCATGGTCCTTTCTAGTCTAAAAATTCTATGATTCTATAAAAAACAATGTTCTTAATAACTATCATTTACTTCATGTTTTCTGTGTGCCAGGAAGTATGCTCCAAGTTTAGGAGCATAAACTCATTTAATCTTCACAGGTTCCTTAAAATTTCTGATACCACACTCATGAAAACTGTCACCTGTTTTAGCAGCATGTGGCCAGCCTGACCTATTTCCAGTTGCACTTCCTCTCCACATGCTCAGTGCTCTTTACTAGCATCAACTATACACTTCTCTGGTGGAACCAGCTGGAACCAGCAATCAGAAATTAGCTTTCCTCATTGAGAAACGAGCAAACTCTAGCCCCTGGTCTGTAATTTTTTCCCCAAATGTGAAATGAGATAAAATAGCTAAAACTACTTTAACTTGTTTATTTTGGTAAAATAATTACATATAATTATTGTTGAAGGAAATCTACAATACACAATCTTGGTGTTTTTATTCAAATCTGTTGTACACTGAATAACAAAATTAAAATGTCAGTTTTTCAATTGGAGAAAGTACTCAAATCAATAGCCATGTGCTAAACAAAGAGACTCAATTAGAGCACATTATAGTTTGGTTTGGGAATGAATACATCAAGAAAAAAAAAAGCCCTATACACATATTGTGTGTGTGTGTGTGTGTGTGTGTGTGTGTGTGTGTGTGTGTGTGTGTGTGAGTGAGTGAGAGAGAGAGAGAGAGAGAGAGAGAGAGAGACAGTAAGAGTTTGTGTGTTTGTATAAATGAAAAGCCACCGTTACTGCTTTAACTCTATATTCCTCTTCAGGTTTATCTCCTCTATGTTCAGTGCTCCCAAATATGTGTATTAGTCCTTATTTCTAGTAAAAAAAAAAAAATTGTCTTTGCTTTGTTCCATGAGAGCTATTTATTTCCATACATATTTAAAGATCTTATATTGTAGAAATGTAACAGGGTGCCTGCACAAGGTGTCCTAGAACTATAAATATACACTATTATGCAATCAGTGAGGTTCACACCTCGGAAATTTAGATGGAATGGTTATCCTGAAGCAAGTGAACAAAAATAAGGAGGTTCAGCCTGTTGATTAGAACAAGGAAACACTGGAACAGGCTTAAAGTAACTCTGCAACTGCAGAATACGCAAGGCAAGTGAATTCACTCAAGTCATGGAGAGTGATAAACCCAAATTCTTCATTTTTTTCCCAATGCCCCTTATACAAAGACTTCTATAATAGATTCTGCTCAAGAATCTATTATAATCTCCCTGCTCAAGCAGGGAGAAACTTGTTTTCCCCAGTGAAATAAGCATGTCTCTAACCAAAGAATGTCCTTTATGGTAACATACGTGGGTATCTTTTATATGAATATTGGGTTACTATACAACCAACATATATAGGGCCACGCTCTCTAGGTAAGTGCAGTCTCTCCTAAAGGAAGTCATCATTCCCATAATTCATCACCCAGAAAGGAGGCAGCTCTTCAAACAGGAAACCCAAGCAAAAACACTCTCTGGACCTTGCTGAATTGGGCCTGCGGAAAAAGAAGTAGATGTCTGGCTCAGTTCACTTTGGTGGCAGTACTCAGACTCTGTCTGCCAAATGGAGACAGGCCAAAAGATAAGGACCTGAAGATAGAATCTTTGTAAACCAGAATTAATAGTTTTATGTTGCTTTCTATCCATAGCTTTTAGGATAGCTTGATTTAAACATTCCACCCTTATATCAGCTGTTCCACTGGCATTAAAGTAAAACTAGTGTATCCTTAGAGTAGAGAATAAAAATGGTAGCAGCAGCACATTATTAAAGAGGAAGGCTGAGAACAAGAATCAGGGCTGCCAGGTCCTGGAACTCTCTTAACACTTGGAGATTCTCCCTGCATTGCAGTCTTCGTGTTTGGGGGCTCCATCTTATTAAGGAAGGTGGCAGCCTCCTCATGTGTTCTCAACAACAGGCAATGAGATCTATGCAAACTCTCAGGGTTCCCTTATTGCCCTCAACCCTAGAAAACTCAAAGCTAATTATTGTGCTCAACTACTAAAGCTTTCCTCAGGTAAAAGTTATAGCTAATTTTTCTCTTTCTTTTCCTCTCTTACTTATTGGTTCTTATCTTTCTGATCACTAGTTTTGGTTTTACTGCATATATTTTTATTTCAAGCGTCCTAAATTCTTTTATAGAAAATGGCCAGAGGACAAGCCAAGCACTGAATAAATTTTTCCCATACAATAAGATAAAGTTATAAAACAGTGCTCATCTTGAAGCCATGAATGCTAGGGAAGTTGAGAGCCTGTATGCTGGCTAAAAACAATGAGCAAGGAAGCCTGGACTACACCTGTAAGTACAGAATTCTGGGATAGAAGAAGAGCTTGGAGATAATCAATTCCATCCTCTCACCTAATGCAAGAAATGTGTTCTACAACTTCTTGGACAGAAGGCTCTGCCTCCCACCTCTGCCTGAATATTTCCAATGACAGGGAACATAACACCTTATAATGTTCCACTTCATGACAGCTCCCATTGATAGAAAGTCCTTTCTTACATTGAGTGAAATCTGCCTCTCAGTCTACCAATTAATCATAGTTCTTCATTACACAGACATGTATTTCCTCTTCCAAAAGGCATTCCTTCACTTATTTAAATGTATAAGTCTCATTTATTGAATATTTATCAGTATCAGGCTATGTGCTAGGTACTCTATAAACACTACTATTGATACATATTATCTTCACAATCATCGTTTAAGTTAGGTGTTATCCTCCTGCGAAAAGTGAGTCCCAGAGAGACACACCGATTAGAATCTAATGCCAGACAAATATGTGGGGGCTCTTATACCTGTTCCCATAAAGATTTTATTACATTTCTGGCAACCAAGTCACATGATTTAAATGCCTTCAAAACTGGAAGGAAAACAAATAAGTTAGATCAATCCAAAGAGAAAAATAAAGATGGTCTAGAGATAGGTACAACTGCACCAGTGTTTGGTTCACGGAGAAAAACAGTAGCATGAAAAGCGTTGAACAATATTGCCATCAGGAAGCTCCAAGGGACAGTAAAGGTAACACCTATTAACATCACAACCGTGATGTGAAGCCAGTGGAGTAAATGCAGGCCTCAAACAAGAAACTCCCTCTTCTTGTACCTCAGCCAGGAACCAAAGCAGATTCCCAGGAAGTCAGTCATATTACTGCAGAGAAAGCAGCATAGCCTAAAGGCCAATTTCAGTAGAACCAGAAGTTCAAAAATGATTCTGAATATATACTTGTTTGGCTTGGGGCGGGGGGGTAACAAAACATGGACCTGCAACCGGGAGTGAAGAATCTAACAGTGAACTGAGCAAGCCTCCACATCTAAGCTAGGAATTCAGGATCAAAATAAATACTCCACTTAAGGTGGTTTGGGAGGCATGAGAATCCAGGAGAATGGGGTGGAAGGAAATACTGATAATCATTTCTCTGCCTAAGGTCCTCTCCCATTCCAACCATGTTCCAGTCTTACATTGTTGCTGCCTACTGAACCATTTCACTTGCCTATCCTACTTTCACCTCAAACTCAACATTCTCAAATCAGAATTCATTTCCCTTCAATCTTTCTCTCACCAAATTCCTTACTAGTTAAAGGCATTATCTAGGTATAAAAATCCTGGAGTCATTCTTTTTTTATTTCATGGAGTCCTTCTTAATTTTTGTACTCCACCTTTTTACAGTTAAGAGCCACTGCCATTGAACAAATATTTACTGAGTGCCTACGATGCACCAGGCACTTTCTTTGCTCTCTGGATACACTGATGAACAAAACAAAGATATAATTTTCATGAAGCTTATTATATCCTAGTAGTTAGAGAGAAACAATAAATATAGTAAATAAGTAAATATGATAAGTAAATACAGTATTCCAGAAGGTAGTGTTAAAAAAAGAAAGAGCAAAGCAAGATAATGACAATTACAAAAAGGGTGGTCAGGGTAAGCCTCTTTGAGAAAAAGGTGACATGTGAGCAAAGACACACAAGAGGTGAGGGAGGAAGCCAAGAGCCTGCAGGCAAGGCAACAGCCATGCAAAGGCACTACTACCAGCTCCTTCTATTTCTTTAAAATGTCACAGAGCCACCCATTCACTCCATTCCCAAGGCCATCATACCTACTCCAAAAACTTCTAGGTAGCCACCCTGCTCCATTTCCTCTGTGGTGCAGTTAAACATTCTTTTTCCTGATTTTCAAGGTTCATAATTCTCTGAGCTCACCCTTTAAATCATGAACTTCCATTCCTCCCCTTAAAATTTTTGAAACTTACATGGCTCCTTCTTCACTCACATCACATCATCCTCCCCTACCTAGGAGTACTTGCCCTCTGCCCCTCATCCTCTCTAAACCCTACCTGTTCTGCAAGGCACAAGATCAAGTCTTATAACCTCTAGAGAGCAGTCCCGGTGGTTGCTATTATTGAATCTGTATTCATATTTCCCCAGCATCATACTCCTTGAAAGCAAGTGTGCGTCTTTTTCTATACCTCCCACTGAGTTGACCATTACTAAATATTTGTTAAGATTAAATGAGCTATTTCTTCTACAAGCCAAAGCTCTGCCACCTTAAAAACATATTTATTAGCTTTGATAAACTATTGAGACAGAATGATTAAAGAATGATTACATTATACAAAAAAATGCAAAGGGGACAGAATAAGCCAAAATGTTAACGATGGACAATGATAGCTTTTTTCTCTTCTCTGATTCAAATTTACAGGTCTATGCCTATGTTAATTTGAGAAGCAGAGAGTTTGCTATGAATATAAATAAATCAAAACAAATAGTGAGGGATCAACCATCATTAGAAGCATTGGAGAGATTCAAATTACCTAAAAATATAACGTCAAAGAAAGACTGAAAGCATCTGAGTAAGCTGCAGTTGCAAAGAGGCAAACTGTAATACAGACAAGCTGAAGCATATTCTCATGGTGAAGGAAAGAAGGAAGGAAAGAAGGGAGGGAGGGAGGGAGAGAGGAAGGAAGAAAACCTTCCTGACAAAATGACCATTATAAGATATTTACTGTGTATGAAAGCATCATGATGTAGAGGAAAGAGTACACACTCTGCAAAGGTTAAACACAGGCTCCACCATTCATTAACATCATGACCTCAGTTTCCTGGTCTGTAAAATGGAAACACAGAAGCTCTTCTATTTACAAACTTTCATAGGAACAACTAAGTTCCAATCTGAGCAAAATCCTGACAACTCTGCCTACCCAGGCTGATGGAGTTAATAGCAATGTGCAATCATTTGAGTCTCAGTGGTTGGACTACTGTTAGTCACACTATCTGTTCCATCTGAAGCAGTGTCTTCCTTTTACAAATGTATTTATGATTAAAATATGAATGACAAAATATTAACATCTTTAGATAACGTTTAAGAGAGGTGAAAAGAATCCTGGGCTAAAACCAATGTTATCAAAATCTACCGTTATCTCCTAGGCACTGGTCACTGGACCTGGGAACAAACGGACTTAAAAAGAGTCTTTTGGAAATTAACTGGTACAAAAGTAAGAAGCTTTTGTACTATTACACAACTATCATCCAAGGTTGGTTATGCGAATTAAATGAGACAAGGCAGGTAGAATTCCTAGCACATTCTTAAAATATATTCCTTTCAGATTGATAAAATGATGCAAGGACCACTGAACCTTCACAGAAATGCCAAAGCAACCTGTGTGTATATCCTGCAAGTCATATTATTTTTGTTATAAATCATTCTATATAATGTATATTGCTCTCAGATTGCCAAAATGAGGGAGCAGCTTTACAAAAGGCCAGATCTGATCTATAAAACTGGACCCATGCAACCAATCAGACTTACTCCACTAGTGTTTGAGAAAGTGTCTAAGGCAAAAAGCCTCCGAGTCAATCAATCATTAAGTTCACATATAAAAAGGGTAACCATAAGAAACTTACTTGCAGTTTTGGACTAAAACTGTACAGCTAAACCTGGATCTAATTCAGCGTAGCAGCAAATCTTTATGTTTATGGAAACTGCTTAGATTTGATATTGAGAAAATTACATTAAGTAATGCATTAAATATTATCCTAAGTATTGCAGTTAGGCTGGGTCAAGACAGACTACAAATTTTGAGAAGATTCCAAAAGTTTTCTTGAGCCAGTTCTATGGAACAAGACATGAAAATTCCTGAGAAACATGCCAGCATCTGCTGTCAATTCCATAACCAGGAAGCAAAGATGTGACCCAATCACATGGTATCAAACCAGGGTCCATATGTTCAGAAAAAGTTGCATTATGCAAGCCATGACCAAGAAAGAACAAAAAGCATGAGGTTTTTTGACATGTGCAGGGGATTCTGTGGTTTGAAAAGACATGTTCTCGTATCAAAAGGGCCATACATAGGATACCGGCGTTTTCAAAACCCACTTCATTAGACATGAACATATCTGATACAACTGTACTGAAGAATAGTATTGAGTTCAGGCAACTGTTTCAATTAGGCCTAGGAGAAGCTGTCAACAAAAGTCTTCACAGAAGCATCCTTCCCCACAAGAACAAGATTTATCTCCTTCTTCATTATTTTGAACATGTCAGTTCCCCATTTCTTTTTTTAAAATTTATTTATTTATTTATTTTTGGCTGTGTTGGGTCTTTGTTGCTGCGCAAGGGCTTTCTCTAATTGCTGTGAGCGGGGTCTACTCTTCATTGCGGTGCAAGGGCTTCTCGTTGAGGTGGCTTCTCTTGTTGAGGAGCTTGGGCTTCAGTAGTTGTGGCTCACGGCCTCTAGAGCGCAGGCTCAGTAGTTGTGGCGCACGGGCTTAGTTGCTCCACGTCATGTGGGATTCTCCTGGACCAGGGCTCAAACCCGTGTCCCCTTCATCGGCAGGTGGATTCTTAACCCCTGTGCCACCAGGGAAGTCCCTCCCCATTTAATTTCAACAACAAAGTAGATCATCTAAAATTCCTAACCATGTACTACAAGGCCTTTCAATTACATCCCACTTCAATTAAACCAAAATTTCTTCCAAACTACTATAAGCCTACTTTTCTCAATCAATAAGCACTACACCAGGCCCTTTTTTCAGCAGTGTAAAAAAGGTACTGACCTTCTCTTGAGGACTTTATAACCTATAATTATTCCCCCTCCCTCCCACTTTCAGAACTCACTTTTCTTAAGCTCTGTGAAATTCAAGGTAACTTCACTTAGGTAAGTCACTCCATTAACTCTGTTCCTTTCCCCTCCAAATCCTTCACATTTTAAACTGCCATATAGGACACAAGATCTAGAATCAGAAAAATCAAAGTTCCCGTCCTGGTTCTGCCCAACCCTGAGAAATTCACCTAACCTCTAGAGTTATGCTTTTCCATCTATAAACTCAGTGATTTATGACTTTCAACATCTGAATGCCTAGCGCTGGTGGGCATCCCATTATATTACTCTCCCTTACTCATCCCACTTAGAGTACCTTTCTGTTTCCAGTCACATATTAGAGAACTTTTAGAATTTGGGAAAAAATAATACTGGTTAATATATCCAAACCCCACATTTCAGAATAAGGAAATTAACTCTATAAAGAGTAACTTGCCAGCCACACAATAGAAGCTTTTGCTTCCTGCCCTAGGGGAGCTGGGAGACACAGCTTACAAAGAGAGAGCTTAACACTCACCAAATCCCCGTCTCTGCCCAACTGTATTCTAGCCACCCTTCAAAGTCAGTTTAAGTCCTAAAATGTCCAGGAAGCCTCCCCCAGTCACTTCAGTCTAGAATACTCACTTCCCTCTTTGAATATTGATGCCTCTCTGCAGGGGTGATATTAAAAGTATTAACAACTAGCACCCCAGTGGTACCAACCAATCAGAAAGGATGTCTAACCAATCAAAACACACGTGGCCCAGTGGGAATTGCTGGTTGAACATCAGCCCTCCTATTAATAACAATACAAAGTAGCAACCGCAAATGCCAATACAATTTTCTCATTTGATCTTCACAATCTCATAAACCAGACAAAGTAGGTATCATCCCCATTTTCTGCATATCTAGAAGTTGGGGCTAATAACCAAATCTAATAACCAACTGCTTCTTTTACCACATCACATGACTTTTCCTGATTGTACAAAGAATTCTCAATTAATGTTGTATAAACTGTACTTACATATAACAGTATAAACACTAAAGGAATACTCAAGTCAAACAGAATTAATTTAAACAACAAGCATTTAAGTGGAACAGAATATAAAACATAGTGCTAGGTTCTGAGACCATAAAAGAAATAAAAGTCATGATCCTTGCCCTCTGGGTACTTATAACATGTTCGAGAGTATTTTTAAGTAACAGTGCAACATGGTAGAAATAGACAACACAAAGTGTAAGTTCTATACAATTCAGGGAAATAAAGAGTTCACAAACTAAAGAAGTATAGGACGTCAGGACTGATAACTTCTCTCCTCACAATCCCAAAAGGGGCAAAATTAAATATGTAGTGAAAAGCCTGAAAAGTCAGGAGTGGGTGGAAAAATAGAAAACGCTGGAATCGAGGGTTTGCAGTAGTGGGATGTGAGATCTCTGGTTGGATACACAGAGATGGCCTAATCATAAGCCTCAAGTACTGCTCTAAGCACTGAATACAAACGGAAAATCTCGTAAACCCTTTGTGGGGATGGCTGAGGAAGATTAGCTTGGCAGCAGCCTATAAAAAAGCCTAGGTGAAAGAAACTAGAAAGCAAATGGATTTGAGGGATAACGGGCAGGACTAAACTGATGGCTGCATATAAAGAAAGAACAAAACATTCAAGAGGCATTAATGTAAAGAAGAGTTGGGTTTTAGTCATGTTTTGAAAGAAAAAGGTACTTAATGGCAGAAAGGAAGCATTCTCACACAGGATATATATGTAGACATAGTGATACTAAACTGTGTACCACGGACAAGGAACCAATTTCCCTAGAGAAATCTATGTTGGAGAGAGCAGAAGCTCGGCAGAGAAATAAAAAAACTGATACCCAGACAATAAGGAACAACTGCAAACTCTTAAAAAGGAAGTCAAATTATAAATTTTAAAAAGCATTTGCGCTTCTTCAGAATATACGAAAGGATGAATGGAAACATCAACATAATCAAGGAGAACAGGCAGACCAGTTGAGGTAGTCCAGACTTAGGCATAATAATAGCTCCTGGATCGGCTTTGTATTGTAGGCATGCCAGCGTAGTTGTAAACTCCTCCAGGGCATGGACTGAGCAATACTCTGTACATCTATTAAGTCCAACACTGAGGCTTGAATACACGAACACTTTGTGTGCTAAGCTAGGTGGAAAAGAGTGAACTATATTACTTGAGTTAATAGTGGTGTGGAAATGTTACTTATGCTTGATGCATAAGTATACTGATTCTCCCGCCTGTCCACACATTTATCTTGTCCACCTCCTCAGGCCAATGTCAAAAATCCATCGTTTCCTCTAATGTAGGCCCAGTGTGAGGGGACTCCAAGAATGTACTAGGAGTGGTTAGGGTTCGGCACTTCCACTGCAGGGGGCAAGGGTTCGATAGCTGGTTGGGGAATTTAGATACCGCTGCGCGGCGGGGCCAAAAAAAAAAAAGAATGTACTAGGAGTCAGAAGCCAACCTGTTTTTCTAATTGTGAGGACAAAAATCTAAAAGTGAATAATAAAGATCACTCATTAGAGGACTAAAAAAGAAAAATGGGCTATGCCAGACAGTGAGGTGTATATATTAAGGTGTATAGGTTTTGGAAACACTGAACCCTCAGTGTATTAACTCCAGCTCTTAGTAATTGAGTACTTACCCTCTCCACAGCTCAGTTTTCTCATCTATAAAATGGGGCAAATGCCACATAGCCCTAAGGGTTTAGTTGTGAGGATTAGATAATGTACTTTGGTGTACCGTATGCATCTACATCATAGTAAGCTCTTAAAAGACAGTAGCTATTAATAATAATTGGCACCCTAAGTCTTGAATTTTTTGTTTTAAAAACATTTGATGTTCAATTACAGACACAGAAACGTACTTTCACTTTATCTTAGTTGCTTACACTAAGGCTCTATATTTCAGTTTCTAGTACTATAACTTGGATGCTAACAAAGTTTTTCACTTCTCCTTCCGCGGGGTAGGTGACGACCACATACCCCGTCCTAATTTAATATTTTGGAAAACGTAGCAAACACTCCCTCGAAAACCAGCTACACAGACGACTGATTCAAACTACTGTCACTCAAGAAATGGAACATCTCTAGCGATGTTCCTTCGAGGAAATAAAAGCGTTTGATCAATTCAGAGTCATTTCCATTCAAACATTCCAAACCCCCGCAGAGTGAGCAAACGTTCAAGTTTCTACTACGAAAACAATCTGCAGCCTTCTGGTTACTGGACTCACTTCAACACTTCCCAAGAAGCACGAAAGAAGAAGCACTCCGCACATGTTAGTGCCTCCTTGTCCTCACACAAAGCTTCACAGTAGCTCCCCTTCCAAAGCCACCCCTGGCTGGAGAAGCGGCGCCTCTCGGCGGGGTCAGGCCGGCGCCAAAGGCCAGGGCGGCCCTGCTGACCCGGGGGTCTCTGCCACACATCCCCCCCTCCCACTGCTACGGGAGGCCCTGGAGGCTCAGAGCTCACACCCCGCCCTGGAACCCTCCTCGGACCCCAACCCCTCCCGGGCCCCCGGAGCCTGGAGCACCTACTCGTTCGGCGTGCGGTGCCCGGGACAACGCCACACAGCGCCCCGCGGGAAATGGGGAGCAGCCCCAGCTCTGCCGGTCCCGGCCAGCCTGACACCCTCCGGCCGTCGGCCCGCGCCCACTCGCTCCCCAGAGGGCAGCCCCCGACCCCGGACGGCTTCGCCCGACGCCACCTCCCCCGGAGAGCCGGCAGCCTGGGCGGCCGCGGGCTGCCGGGCAAGTCCACCCGCGCTCCGACCCACGCCCTAGCCCCGCCTCCGCTCCCCGCCCGCGGCTAGCGTGGCGGCGGCCAGAGCAGGAAAGCCCGGCCCCGGCCCAGGCGCCGCCACCTGCGCCCCCGGCCCCGCGCCATGTTTGAGAAAGGGAAGAAGCGAGCCAGAGGCCGGGCCCGGTCCGCGCGCCCCGAAGCCGCCCGCCAGTCCCGCCGCGCCGCCGCTCACCCGTCACCTCCGGGACCAGCGTTGCCGCCGTCGCCAGCACGAGGAGGAGCAGCCGGGGACGCGGAGCAGCGGCCGCCGCCTCCATGGTCCCGCCGCCACCGCCTGTGGCCCGGCCCGGCCCGGCAGCCGCCTCGCCTCAGCAAACCTCGCCTCGCCCCACCTCCCGCGCCGCCGCGGCGGCCTCGCTTCGGCCCTTTGTAACTGCTCCGGGCCGGCGCGTCCATTGGCTGCTGGGCTCCCGCCGGCCCCACCTCCCCGCCGTCTGCGAACAGCCGAGCGGGACCCAACCCAGAGCCCCGCCTACGGGCCCTCTGGGCAGCCAATCCAGAGCCGCGGGCGCCTGGCCGCTGGCCACGCCCGCAAACTCCGAGCTGGGGGGAACCCGCCAGACCCCTGCAGCTGTGGAAGCCGCTGGGAGTTCGGAGAAGCCCCGGTGGGAGCAGGGTCTAGCCAGCCCCGGTACTGCCTTGCCTCCAGCCACCGAGGGCACTGGGTGTGTCTGGGAAGATGGGTGTGTCTGGGTGTGAGTCGCTTTAGGAAAAAGGCTGTGGCCGCTCGACGCTCTTTTCTTCTAGCCTCTTTACTTCTCACCTAAGATCTGGTACTGAGCCTGATTCCCATTCACAGCCCTGCACCATCAATACCCCACACATTCACCCAGATCTTTAGTACCTTCAGGCAGGCTTCAACTTCCACTCCCCAGATCCTCGCCTCAACTTTCAACGCCCCCCGCCCCAAGATCCTACCTCAGTGCCTTTCAGATACGACCCAGTCTCCTGTTTCCTCCCACTGTCAGCGTCCACCCCCAAACCTAGATACCCCCCAAAAAAAAATTCTGAAGAAAGTCTCCAAATCCTGGCCTCAGACCTCAAATCCCGAGCTCAGACACGCCCCCGAACTGCCTCCCTCCCCTCTCCGGAACTCAGAGCAGAGCCAGACTGAACTCCAAACCACACTCCTTTCCTCTTGTCCCTTCCTGATCCAGGTGGGAAAGGGAAGGTTCCCACCCCCATCCCCAAAGGAGAGGGATTCCCCCTTCTTAGCACGCAGCATCCCGAGGGCGGAGGAGGAGCAGTCATTACTTTGAGCCGCCTTGGAAACGCCTGCACAATAATTCTGAGGTGTCACTAGAAACCCAAATAAACTCGGCTACGTTTTCATTCTGAATTCCTAATTTACTGTGAGACGCTCCACCCACCTTTCCTCCGGGATGCCAAAACGAGCTCCAGATTTATCACTCTTCCTGTCAGACTAGTCCTCTCTTCAGACACAAAACACAGACGAGGAGGCTGCTACATAGAACAGAGAATATTTTCCACAGAACCTTTTAGGGAGAAAATTTTATTTTCTGTGCGATTTGAACTTGGAGTTAAAAAAACCTTAGTAACAGGAATCAGAACCAGCCTCTAGTATCGCTTTGTAAATTACTTTAGCACTACTTGGTGAGCATTTTACAACCCTGTGAAGACCTCCCTTCTGAGCAGTAAAGGGGCATGGTGGAGGTGCTGGAGCTGAGGTCTGAGACGGGCACTATTCCCCTTCTGGCTTGAACATTTACTTGAGAAAGTCAGCTAACCTTTCTGAGCCTCCATTTCTTCATCTATAAAATGGAAATAATATCTATCTCCCAAGGTTAGTGAGAGGATATGTTCAGATTTGGGGGCTCCCCTTCTTCCCTTTCAAATTCTACTTCTAGGCTCTCTCTCATCGGACCCCTCACCTGCTCCTCTCCTCTGGGCAAGTAAGGGGCTGGTATACATACACTGAACCACCTAACCAGGGATGCAGCTACTGCTGGAACCAAGGTCACCGCCTGCTCTCTAGGGCTGCCTGAGACCACCAGCGGGAAGCTTTCTTCTTGCTCCCTGCAGCAGGCAGTCCAAGCCCAGGGAGCCTGTTTCTGCCAGGCTTCAGCCGCAATCTGCTTTCTCAGTTCTGGTTTCTTCAGTGGAGACCCGGTGGGTAGGTCAGGGCCTTGTGACACCTGAAGTCTCTAGACTGCTTTTTTTGCTGCTCTAGTCTCAATATCTTGCTTAAGATAAGCCCTCAAGAGATACTTACTGTGTGAAAGAGTTAATGAATGAATGATTCATCTCAGACAAGTGATTGTTCTTCTCTCATCATTAAGTTCTTCATCTCTAAAATGGAAATATAATAGTACCTACCCCATTTATAAATAAAAGGGATCGAATCACATGTCTTAGACCCCTTAAATGACGTAATGTGTCTGAATAGTGTCTGGAACATAGTAAATATTTAGTAACGTCATTTCCTTTGCCCATCCCCTTCCAGCTTTGTGTGATTCTAATCAGCGTTCACATTCACAGTAATCCGTGCCTTTGCCTTACAGAGCCTCAATTAATCAGATATCTTCTATGACACACTTCCAGGTTCTTCACATTTCCATGGAATTGAGCGTGTTCATTAGGAAACTGAGGAACAGGAAGGAGAAACAGACTATTTTTAAATTTTATTTTTCTGATATTTGGAGGAAATTTCCATGAGCCACCGATCTAAAAATAAACTACATTAGAATGGAGCAATACATTATACGTTTATAATTGTGGTTCTCCAATTTAAAATGTCTCCAAATTACTAGGGAAGCTTTTTTAAAAATTTTTATTCATTTATTTATTTTTTGGCTTCAGTGGGTCTTCGTTGCTGCATGCAGGCTTCCTCTAGCTGCGGGAGCGGGGGCTACTCTTTGTTGTGGTGCGTGGGCTTCTCAATGCTGTGCCTTCTCTTGTGGAGCACGGGCTCTAGACACGCGGGCTTCAGTAGCTGTGGCGAGTAGGCTCAGTAGTTGTGGCGCACGGGCTTAGTTGCTCCGCAGCATGTGGGATCTTCCCAGACCAGGGCTCTAACCCGTGTCCCCTGCATTGCCAGGCGGATTCTTAACTACTGCGCCATGCCACCGGGGAGGTCTCTAGGGGAGCTTTTAAAAATGCAGATTCCTGGTGTCAGCCCTAGAGAGTCTGCTCCAGTTCATCTGAAGGAGGTCCAGGAGTCTGCATATGTAATAAACACCCCCAGGGGAAGTGTCACCAGGTCACACTTTAAAAGACACTTCGTTTAGGAAGTGTGACCTTAAAACTCAGTAAACAAAAATGCATGTGCTTATTTCACCTTTTGAAAACGGATGGGCAATGGAAGGAAGCCTCTGGCTTTGGAGGTCTGCAGGCCCTAGTTGGAATTCTGGCTCTGCCATTTACTAGATGTGAGATCTGTGCACCCTACTTGATCTCTCTGAGATTTCACATCCCCGGTGTAAATTGGGATAATGACACTGACTCATATATTTGTTGTAAGGTCTAAATGTGCTCTTGCACATGAAGAATCTATCATAAATGTTAATTCCCTTCACAGTCTCTATAGGCCCTCAAAAATGTATAGTTTGTTTACTCCAACGTCGTGATTTAAAGGGGAAGAAAATGAGGACCAGTCCCCCAGCAAGTCAGCTTCTGAGCCAGGACTAGGAGACTCTCACTCAAGTGCCCTGTCCCCTGCACAATGCTACCTCTCCATCTCTATGCTAAGTACATTGTTTGCTTTGCTTTTCATTTTGCATTATTCCCTCAAGGAAGATGTTTTCTCTTAAGTAGAGAGCAGAGACTGCTAGTTGCCTAATCTACATCCACTGCTACATTCACTTTATGACAGAATCCTCATTTTCTTTGGCAAAGCAGTTCACCTAACTAAAAATTTCCCAGGCTTCTGGCACCTCAATATCGCCATGTGGCAGATTTCTGGCCAATGAAATATAATCTGAAGTCTACCAGGTAGAGCTTCTGGAAAGATATTGTTTTCCTCATAAAGAAGAGACAGACGTATCACATTCTCACCCTCTTTCTGCCTGGAACACAGTTGCAATGACTGGAGGTGCAGCAGCCATCTTGTGAACATAAGGAAGATGGCCATAGCTAGGAATAACCAAGAGAAAAATGGAGACAGTCTGGGTCCTTGATAAATTCCTTAAGCAACTGAACCAGCTCTGAAGTGCTTATCCCTGGAGTTCTTATTATATGAGAAAAATAAACATCTTTTCTTTTAACCCTAGAACACTTCAACTCTAGTCATATGCTATCTATCTATTGCTGTATATTTTATTTCTATCTTATTTTTTAACCCACAAGACATTATCAATTTATACCATTATTATCTATTGCTAACTCTTGGTGCTCCTAACTGAATAACAAATCACCTCAAAACTTAGTGGCTTAGAATAGTAACCATGCATTATTTCTCACAAGACTGTGGGTAGGCTGGGCAGTTTTTCTGGTCTAGGCAAATTTAAGCTGATCTCAACTGAGCTCCCATATGAATATGCTGTCGGGTGGCAGATCAACTTGATGCTGAACAGATCTATAATAGTCTCAGTCAGCTTTTCTACGTGGTTTTTAATCCTAGCAAGCTACTCTAAACTTGTTAACATGACAGTTCAGGGGTCCAAAATAGTGAATGGAAGTTTACAACTGGCACAACATAATTTCTGCCACATCCCATTGGTTTGGCATGAATTGAACTGAGCCCAGATTCAAAGGGTGGGGAAATAGACTCCATCTCTTGATAAAAGGATCTGCAAAATCACATTGCAAAAGGGCGTGGAGACCAAGAGGGGAATAAGTGTGGCCATTTTTGAAAACACTTTTTCTGATCTTCATTCTTTTTACCTCTAGACTTTTCCATCTCAAATCACCTTCATTCTGCCTGAAGTATATCCTTTTGAATTCCCTTTAGTGAGAGTTGACTAGTGGCAAACAATTTTAGTTTTTGTTTGACTGAAATGTCTATATTTAATCCTTATTATGGGACAGTACTTTCACCTACAATGACACATCATTATCACCCAGAGTCCATAGTTTACATTAGAATTCACTCTTGGTATTGAACATTTTATGAGTTTTGACAAATGTATAATGACATGTATCCACCATTATAGTATCATACAGAGTATTGATATAGTATCAATCATCTGTGCTTGGCCTACTCCTCCCTCTCTCCCCCTATCACTTGGCAACTACTGATTTTTTACTGTCTCCATAGCTTTGCCTTTTCCAGAATGTCATAGTCAGAATCATACAGTATGTAGTCTTTTAAGTCTGCTTCCTCCACTTAATAATATGCATTTAAGTATCCCCCATATCTTTTCATAGCTTGATAGTTAATTTCTTTCTGGCACTGAATAATATTCCACTGTATAGGCTTACTACAGTTTATTTATGCATTCACCTACTGAAGGATGTCTTGGTTACTTCCAAGTTTTGGCAACTATGGATAAAACTGCTATAAACATCTGTGTTCAGGTTTTTGTGTGGACATAAGTTTTCAACTCATTTGGGTAAATACCAAGGAGCATGATTGTTGGATCATATGATGAAAGTATGTTTAGTTTTGTAAGCAATTGCCAAAGTATCTTCCAAAGTGACTATACCATTCTGCATCTCTCCTAGCAGTGAATGAGTCCCGTTGCTCCATATCTGGATGCTTTATTTTACTGAATTTTTCATCTCTAGACGCTTCATTGGTTCTTTAAAAAATCTTCTATTTCTCCTCTCATTACGTCCACATATTTCTTTACATCCCTAAGCATATGAAGCATAGCTATACTAGCTGTTTTAATGTATGTACTTGTCAGATAACTCCATCATCTCTGTTGTTTCTGGGTCTGTTTCTGTTTACTGATGTTTTGGGCTCACATTTTCCTACTGCTTCATATTTCTAGTGACTTTTTTTATTGGATGCCAGACATTGCAAATTTTAGGGTGTGGCATGCCTGATTTTCTTGTATTCCTTTAAAGAATCTTGAACTTTTTCCTGACAGTGAGCTAGGTTACTTGCAGATTAATTTGATTATTTTGAGGCTTATTTTAAAACTCCTTTAGGACAAGTCCAAAGTAGCCATTCATCTAAGACTAATTTTTCCTCACTTGTAAGGTACGGCCTTTCTGGGATCTCTGTTAAATGCTCTATATATTCAACAAAGTGTCTCTACTCTGGCTGGAGAGAGCTCAAATGATTCCTGAACTTGTCGGAGCTCAGAATTATCTGAGAACAATATAGCGTCTCAATAATTTTTCTTTCCTCTAAAGTTGTTATTGCTGGCTTTGTGGGGTTTCCTTCCGTGTGTGCGGAGATGAATATTCAACCACAGACTCAAACAGACCCCCTATGCAGCTTTCTAAACATTCTACATAGCTCCTTTCTCTCCTGAACTCTTGCCTTGCAAATTCTAGCAGCTGCAGGCTCGCTGAGCGCTGGTCTCTATCTCCTCGATTCAGAAGAAATGTTGAGCATCTGTGTTTGTTACTCATTTGCATATCATCTTTTATGATGTGTCTGTCCAAGTCTTTCACCCAAGTCTTTTATTAATAAGTTACAGGCGTTATCTATATAATCTGGATATGAGTCCTTTGTCAGATGTGTGTATGGTAAATAGTTTCACTCTGTTATTTTATTGTTATCCTCAAAGAGCAGTAATTTTAAACTTTTTCTTTTATAGTTAGTTCTTTTTGTGTTCTGTCCAGAAAATATTTGCCTACATTCAATCACAAAGATATTCTCCTATACATTCTTCTAGCTGCTTTATAGTTTTAGCTTTTACATTTAAGTCTTTGAGCCATCTTGAATTAACTCTTGTGTAAGATGTGAGGTATGAATCAAGGTTCAGTATTTTCCACACTGACATTCGGTTGATGCATGACTTGAAAAAAATGTTCTTTCCTAATAAAACTACACTGGTAACTGCGTCAAAAATCAGTTGATTGTGCGTTTGTTTCTGGACCCTCTTTTCTTTTACATTGGTTTATTTGTCTAACTTAATGCCAATATCACTGTTTTGATCACTACACTTTATGGTAAGTCTTAAAATCATGTAGAGTTAGCCCCCCAACTTTGTTCTTCTTCAATGTCATTTTGCCCATTCTAAGACCTTTACAGTTCCAGGTAAATTTTAATGATAGTTTGTCAATATCTACAAAAAAACCTGCTAGAATTTTTATTGGAATTGCATTGACTCTATAAATCAATTTTGGGAGAATGTACATCTTTATAATATTGATTATTCTAATTTGTGAGCATGGTATATTTCTCCATCTATTCAGGTCTTTAATTTCTCTCAACAATGTTTTGTAGTTTTTATTGGTAGGAGCCTTTTGTAACATTTGTTAAATTTATTTCTAGGTAAATTTTTACATTATTGTAAGTGGAATTAATTAATTTTTTTTGGGGGGGGGGCATACCACACAGCTTGTGGGATCTTATTTCCCAGACCAGGGATTGAACCCCGGCCTTAGGCAGTGAAAGCACAGAGCTTTAAACACCAGGCCACTAGGGAATTCCCTGTAATTAATTTTTTAATTTCATTTTCTAATCTTTTGTCATTTCCATTAAGTTTTCACTTTAATTATTTTTCATTTGTAAAAGTCATATTTGGACCTTTTCCAAATCTGCTTGATCTTTCCTTATATCTCCTTGTTTTTCAATTTGTTCTTTTTAAAAAAACAATATAGCAATCATAGTTATTTCCTACTTTTGTTTGTGTATGATATTTCCAGTATTTGAATTCTTGTGGGTCTATTTCTTCTGTCGGTTGTGTCTCATTTACAATGCCTCTGTGTGAGGATAGTTCCTTTTTATTGAAAGCTGTGCATTTCCTTGAGATTTTATTTGTGGAAATTCTTTAAGGTCTGAGATAAAGGTAGGTTCCTCTATTGAGGATTTGTACTAGTTCTTGCCACCTGTACCACTACCAGTCTCAGATTAACCTAACAAATTATTGGCTTGAGTTTGGGGGGTGGGGGTTGTTTGTTGTCTACTGTTTAGAACACACAGGTAATATGAACTTGGGCCTCAAACTACATGAGGGGCAGATTGTGGTCCCACAGGCTCCATAATGACATTAATTTCCCTTTTTTTGCTTAACACCTAGGGTCTTGCAACCCCTTGGTGGTTGATGGGGTCAGTAGCTATTTCCGGTTTACACAAACTGGGAGTGTAGACATTTGGGGGTCTCACCTTTACGGACAAGGTGTCTAGGGGCCTTGGATGGCCCTGGTCTCTGTACTTCATGATTCCCTGTCCTCTGTGAGGCCCGACAACAGAAGCCAAGTCCACCTGGTTCAATCAATGCCCTCAGAGCCACAGCCAGCACAGTCCTTCTTTCACTTAGTACTCACTTAGGATTTTTGCCTGAGACTCTCTTACTTTCTTGCCAGCTCATAAATGCATTTAGGAAGATATAGTGCCTCTGCGTTTAAATTTTTTTCCTCGGAAGGGTCAATCCACCAGTGATCAGGAATGGAACTCCTACTACCTAACATCCTGCAGACGTCTTAAAAATCGCTATCCAGTTATCTGTTAGAGCAGAATACAGTCGTAACTGTTATAGGTCTCACAGGGGTTCAAACAAAAGCTGTTTTGCAATACAGTATGCGAAAAACCTTGCTTCTGGCAGTGTCTCTACCCCTTCTCAAACATTAAAAACACACTCACAGTCTGTCTCTCCCCACTCGCCTCTGTCAAGCTGGTTTCCCCAAATGCTTGGGTTACTTTTAAGAAAATGTTTTGGTTTTTGTTTTTTATTGTTTTGTTTTCACTTGGACTTTTGTTATGAACGTCTAATTTTAAACACACTTGGACTTTTGTTATGAAAGTCTAATTTTAACACACTACCGACAAAGGATTGCCCTGTGGAAAGTTTCTCTGCTTTGAAGAATTTACTTATTTATTTAGATTAATTCAGTAAAAGTCCCACAGATACTGGAAAACAGAAGTGGACTCTTTTTGCTCACGTGAATTTGTGAGTGTGTATGTGTGTGTATATTTAATCCTGGTAGTTAACCTTTCCTCATTTTTTTTTTTTTTTTTTTTGCGGTATGCGGGCCTCTCACTGTTGTGGCCTCTCCCGTTGCGGAGCACAGGCTCCAGAAGCACAGGCCCAGCGGCCATGGCTCATGGGCTTAGTTGCTCCACGGCATGTGGGATCTTCCCGGACCAGGGCACAAACCCGTGTCTCCTGCATCGGCAGGCGGATTCTCAACCACTGCGCCACCAGGGAAGCCCAACCTTTCCTCATTTTTGACTGCTTGATCTGCAAAGACAGATACAGGTATATTAAGCTCTCCTTCCTACTTTCCTCTTTCCTCAGAGACACAGCTCCTGGGCCTGACCACCCTCCTTACCCCAGAAGAGAACCAAAAAGTAATGCCAATCTTCTGGCCCCTGTGAGTTAGGGCTGGGGGCTAGCAGGCTGGAGCCGTCTTCTCTCTGGCCCCGAGAAACAGTCCCAAGCTGCAGACTGTGGCTCTGTTTGCACCAGTCCTGCCCTCAGACAGCTGGACGTTAAGCAGTCCCGGCCTCCCTCTCCGGGTCTCGGCCTCCCTCTCCGGGTCTCGGCCTCCCGTGGGCTGATAACTAGGTTCTGCCGTGTTCCCAAGTCTAGGCTGCTGCACTGGTCACCTGTGTTGCCTACATCCTCTGTCTGGCCCAGACTCCTTTTTATCACCCTCCTTCCAAGGCTGGAATCTCTGGCCAAAACCAAGCTCAGTGGATGAGTGTTTGCTCCAGGCAGACGGACCTCCTAATGTGGTTGCCTCCGCTTTTCAAGTACCCATTGCTGCTCTCTCTTCGTCTGTGGAAACATCTTGCTCCTTGTTGGCATCTCCAGAGCAGACTGTCTGCACGTGATCACGTGTCACTCTTCCCTTGGTTGCCGCCTGCCCTGACGAGACTCGGTGCCTCATTAAGGTCTCTTACCCTTCCTCTGGGTTGGTCTGTCCTATCCAGTTACATTGTCTCAGGGAGAGCCCAGCTTTTCCCCCTGGTCAGCCAGGAAGATTCCCTGTGGGCAAGACAAATTGAGGGTTTTCAATAGGTTGCCCCTACCCCTTCCCCTTGGATCAAATTTCCCTTTAACCACACGTTCTTAAAAAGAACAAAGAGAAAAAAGAGCCAGAAGATATGGAGCACATAGCCATGTGGCCTCTTTGTAGGAGATCTGCACAAGTTAAATTTGACACACACACACACGCACACAGACACACACACATACAAATTCACTTGCACATTTAGAACTATACATCCAAAAAACAGCACCCACGTTTCACGAGAGAATTCAACAGAAACACAGCAGTACTGGGGAGAGCTTAATACAACTCTAAGTGGCAGATCAAGCAGTCAAAAACAATCAAGAATAAATACCAAGGCTGAGTACACGCTCACACTCCCCCCGCCACACACACACACACACACACACACACACACACACACACAGTCACTTGCGCAAAATGCAGAGTACTTCTATTTTTCAGTATCGATGGGACATTTACAAAACTGATCATACATGAAGAAACCTCAACAAATTCCTCCAAAGCAGCAACAGTAGAGGATAAATCCCTGTCTCTGGTGTGCTTAAAGTTGAGCGTTTGTAACAAAAGTTCAAGTGAAAACAAATTCAAAAAACACTTAACAAAAATTTCCTAAAGTAACCCAAGCATTTGGAGACATCAGCTTGAAAGAGGGAGGAGGAACGACAGCCTGTGAGCATGTTCTCGCAGTTGGAGAAGGGGAGATAATGCCAGAAGCTGAATTTCTCTTGTACTGTATTGCCAATAGCTTTTGTTTGAATTCCCTTCGATACCAATAGCAATGAAGACTATTTTAGTGCCAGAAAAAACTGACGGTGACTTTTAAGTTTGTGCAATGGGTGGGGAGGCGGGGAGTGGGAAGGTGGGGGGCAGAGTGGAGAGTGGACATTCCAACGTATCAGGTCTCCCAACAGGTCGGGATGGAAGTCTGCATTTACAGGCAAGCAGGTGGCCCACAGCCCCCAGGGCAGCCTCCACCCACCTAAGTCAGCAAGCACCAGCCCTGCATAACTCCTTCCTACCTACAGCGCAAGGGCAAAGGATCCCATTCATCTAATTATAGTATCTTGGCCACAAGCAACCTCTAAAAATTCTCTGGGCCCAAGAGGGATGCCGACTCTCTCCTGAAGGTCTTTTGCAAAGGAAATGGCAGAACCTACAGACCTGTTAAGTTACCTGAACTGGAAAAACTAGGATGAAGGAGGATGAGCCTTAGTGGGCTTGAAATTCCCTGCCCTTTAGTTTGGGTGCCCTGTGTTTCCAGTTCCATCTGAATATGGCACTTTTTAAGCCAGACCAACAGGATCCAAGCAGCCATGCTGGCCCCAACCAGGTTGAAATTTCCTGGTGAACCTCCCCTTGGTGTCTCTCAGCATTCCCCTGAATGCCAGATGGCACGTTAAAGACATAATCGCACCCCCAACTCAATAGCCGGAGCTTAGATTTGATCTCATTAAACAAGAGTAGGCTGTTCTGTTCTTTTCCGAGCTCTGAGGCAGAAGACTTGACGTATTGCTTTTTGACCCTTCTCCGGATCTGTTTCCTTACCTGTGGAAAGTATGGAGGGATGTTTGGGAAGACTAGGGAGAGAGTTAAAGCTGCTTTCTAGAATCTGGATCCCCTACACCTGTGGTCAGGGAGGAGAAACATTGCCTCCTAAAGCCTCTCGTAGTGGAGATTCTTTGGGTTACAAGAGAAAGCCAACTCGAAAGCATAAAGCAAAAAACAAAAGAAGAAAAAATGGGCTGAAAGACCAGAAAAGAACAAGGGCAGATGAGGTCATTAGCTCTCAAGCTCTCTTTTTCTCCATCTCTCATCTCAGCCTGTTCTCTGTCTAGTCCTCATTCTCCCCTCCAGACACACTCTTGCATGTATTGGGGTAGAGGGGATGACCACCACCCTCTCCTGCCAGACACTCTGAAACTAAATCCCAGGGATAGACTCTGAATGGCCCAACTGGGGTCAGGTGCCCATCATTTGGGTCAGGGTTTCTCAACAGAGAGGCTACTAGCCTTTCGAGTAGGGACAATTCTTTGTTATGGAGCACTGTCCCGGGAGTTGCTGATGTTTAGGACCCCTAGTCACTAAATGCCAAAGTGCTCCCCAGTCATTGTGACCACAACCACCAAACTGCACACCCCTCCCTTTCCCAGGCCAGGGCTGTGGGGTGCAATACTGCCTTATGGGGAGAACCACTGCCTGGTGCCAAACACTGAAGCCAGGGGCTCGGGGCATGGTGATTAGTGCCCTTGCCACCTGCCCTTTCCTGTGGTGGAGATCAGGATGAATGGGCCATTGGGTTTGGCAACACCGCCAGACACATAAGGCACCGGTGGTTGGGCAGGAGTCATTTCCCAAAGGAATTCTCTCACCAGGTTCCTATTACCAGAAGGGATGCTGTGCAGACAAAGCCCCGTGGCTGTTGGTTGCAGGCCTCTGCCCCCATCTTTCAGGGCAGACGTGAGTGCTCCCAAGGTGAAGCGTTACCATCCTCCTTCCACCAACCAGTCCCCAGGCCTCAGTCACTCCACATCCTAAATCTCAGGACTCCAGCTCAAAACCGATCCCCCCTTCACCTGGCATGGAGGCCCTCCTGGTCCCTTATGTTTTTGACTCCTCTACTTGCTCCCTGGACTTTGTACCCAAGAGGCTGAGGGTCCCTACATCCCCAGTCAGCACCAACAGTCACTTGCTGGACCAAACAAGAGCCACAAGGGAGGTTCTGCGGACTAATCACACCAGGGCAAGTGCTGTTTCTCCTGTGTGAGCCCATCAGAACCAGGCCATGTGGCGTTCCCAGGGCCCTGGCCACCTTCAGAGTTCTGAGGAAGAGGGAAGGAGGGGCTGTTTCTTGAGGAGCCCCAGTGTCTTCATGGCTCCACAGCTGAGCTGAGGGATGAGGCACATGGCTGCAGGAGCCAGGTTCTGGGAAGCATCTCGTGTGAGTCAAAAGCAAAGGCTAGGACATATTTCTCGAAGAGATTTCAGAGAGCTGAGCATTGGATGAGCGCTGCTCAGGAGGGGACAGAGCATGCTAGCATGGCTAGCTCCGCCCCCGGGGTCTCACACCCAGCACCCCAGAGGACAGTTCTTGACTCCTCCTTCAGACTCCAGAATGTAACTCAAACTCCTTCCTCATTTCCATTAAGATAGTTGAGACAGCATGGTACTTTCCAAAGGAATTTAACTGTGAAGCTAAAGGAAATGAAAGAAGAAAATTCTGTAAATCCACCAAGCTTATAGAATCTGTGTCTCAGCTTCTGGCAGGTTCTATTCCACACTCTATTTGAGAGTTCCTTTTATGCATGACTCCATAGTATTTCTGAGGTGGGTTTCTTCCTCCCAGTTCCAACCAAAAGCCAGTATGGGGTCAGGTCTCCTGGACACACTGCTTTCTCTGTCCTAGTCCTCATGGGTAGAGTTGAGTGGGGGAAGGGCGGGTATCCCCCGGAGGGGTGAGACTTCAGCATAAGATCTTTCCACTCAACTGTTCTTTCCTTCTCAAACATAGGTAGGTCACCTCCTCTTAGCCTAGCTCTTTTTTCCTTCTAGGAGCTCATAGTATAGGGAGGGAGATGGCTACACATGATTAATACCTATTGTACTGTCATAACTCCAGTAGAGCTGGACCACCTCTTAGCCCCCTTATCATAATGTTTCACCAAAAGAAACAATGGTCTGACTTCCCCACACATGCAAAATGTCATATAGGTTTTTACTGAAAAGAAAATGTTAATGGTGCCAGAAGGATTACACTGAAATCTCACAATGTATCCTGTGCCACCCCATGCTCTTCCGTCTTTCCGAGAGGCCCTCTATCCATTCTAACGTATATCCAGTAGCCTCCTCCTTCCACTTCTCCCGCTACCCAGATCTCTATCCCAAAAGCCTTGGGAATCTGGCAGGCTGCCAGAGATGGCAGGAGGGACAATTTGCTCCTGTTTGTGTCACCACGATGCAACAGTACAAGTGTGGTGGTGGCGGCCTTCTCTCTTACCACTCTTTTCTCTGTCCATCCCCAAGCATTATTGCTCTCCCTGGGGTGTGTCCCACATCTTCTCACTTTGACTCAACTTACAGTTCTTCCTGGACAACCTCAAATGCTCCCCTGCCTGCCACCCACCCCTGGCATGGACACGCAGCTGATTCCCAAACCCCTGTTTCCCTAGGAATTCAGCCTCCTAAGTTTCCAGGTTCTTCCAGTATGTAAACTACTCCTTAGGGCTACCTGGAGCTTGAGACAGACCTGTGGCTGCCTACAAAGCTCTCTTTAGGGCAGCAAAACCATGACTTTTATAAGTAGGTTATTGATGATGTAACTTGGAAATTACCCTGTGTCTTATTTGTTTGCTCTTGGTCTCTCCTCCCTCCCCAGCAAATTTTGACCTGGGATGGAGGTGGGGTGAACAGTGAATAGCCCATTTGTGTTTCAGACCAGATTGGCATCTCCAAAGTATTTATTGGTGAAATTTCCAGGCCCGTCAAAGGATTTGGTTGGATTCCCTAAGAGACAGATCCCTGGATTAATTGGGACGTGTGTCCCCCCACTGGGGCCAGGGAGTGACACATCCTAATTGGCTGAGCCCGAGGATTACTGTCCATCCCTGAACCAATCATATGGCAACTGGCTGGGATTATGGTAATTGTTAAGGTCAGTTGTGGATGCTCAAACACCTAGAGCTCATCCAAACCACAAGGTAATCCCTCTGTGAACTTTCACAAGATAATATTTACCCTTTGCTACCGGGAACACATGCTGATATTTTGTAATCCTAGCTTCTTGACCAGGTAATGCTCAATTCTATTTCAATTCTTAAAAATCCTGGTCTGAGCCCAGTAGATTGACTTCACAACTCACTAATGGTTCATAGCCCACAGTTTGAAAAATGCCACTCAAGGTTTGCAGAAACTGCTTGCATTGTTTAAATGGTTGTTAAACTGTGTCATAAATTCTCCAGGAGTTTAAGAGGGAAATGTGTAAGGAAGTGGAAGTTGGGTTAATAGAGGTTCCAGGGCTTCCCTGGTGGCGCAGAGGTTGAGAATCCGCCTGCCGATGCAGGGGACACGGGTTCGTGCCCCGGTCCGGGAAGATCCCACATGCCGCAGAGCGGCTGGGCCGTTGAGCCTGCGCATCTGGATCCTGTGCTCCGCAACGGGAGAGGCCACAACAGTGAGAGGCCCGCGTACCACAAAAAAAAAAAAAAAAAAAAAAAATAGAGGGTACAAGGTCATTAAGGGGTGGTACTTGCCACTTGTGACTCAGAAAAAGCCTTGAGAGAAGACATTTTTGAGCTCCAAAGTGGGACTCCAGCTTCAAGTAATGAGACAGTCCACTGGGACTATCCCCCTGAATAGATCAGATTTGGGACTACAAGGGACTCCCCTGGAGTGACAGTATGCACATGCAACACAGCTGGATGCCCTGAGATGTTTTGTTCTATGATTTTTCTTAGCCAGAACCCGACTCCAACCTCTGACAAGACTTCTTCAATTCTTTGGAGAGCGTGGTGAGCAGACAGACACTTTCTTGGTCACGCTAGGGCCAGCCTTGTCCAAACACCTACTGTGAGCAGGGCAGTGTCTGTGTATGTGGAGGATGTGCAGGAGGAGTGAGGATAAACAGGCCATGTACCCATTTATATAAAGTTAAATGACATACACAAGTAAATAATATACTTTTCAGGATACATTCATGTGATAAAGATAAAATTCAGAATAGTGGTTGAGATTGAGAGAGAAAGATACAGGGAAGGGACATAGAGGGTTGTTCAACGGTTATGGCAACGTTTCATTTCCTAATCTGCTAGATACATGGCTGGTTGTTTTATTATTTATTAAACATTAACAATGCAATGTAGACACGTTGTGCATATACACACATCTATTAGGTATGTATGACAAAAAATATAATAAGCCATGAACCCTATGCTTAATGAGCTCACAGACTTAAGTGGAAGACAGCCATAATCACAATGAATATATTACACAATGAGATCATAAGAAATATAAAGAAGCAATTCATTCTGGCTAGACTTATGACTTTGGGTAAGTTATTTTATTTCTTGAAGCCTCAAGCTTTTCAGATACATTTTATAGATAGAGAGATGTTAGATAGATAGATACTAGACAGATGATAGATAGATAGTAGAGAGATGATAGATAGATGACAGATATATACATATCCACATATATAATAGGTTTATTATGAGAATCAATTGATACGTGATGCATGAGAAAATCTTTGACAAACTGTGAAACACTGCAAAAATTTGAGGTAATATTATCACTTTGGGCATATTTTCAACTGTGTATTTCTTCTGTGAAAGTGCTACCCCACACAGTTTGGGGCTCAAGTGGCAGTCTAAAGGAAACAGGTTGTAAGTAACTATCAATTATTCTCAATCTAACAAAACTTTGTGTCTAGCACGATAAAGATGCAAATAAAGACGACATTGGCTACCACGGAATAGCTTGTGATTTTGTCAGAACAGGGACTTGGAGCTTAAGGGCTCCATTGGGACCCAGGACTTGGACTAGCGTGCTGCTGGGGGTGGGGGGAGGGTGTCAGAGCTGAGAGGCGAGTGCCGGGCTTCACCTTCCCTGGGGGCTCTTTCGGTCAAGTCAGCAGACCCCTGCCGCAGTGATCAACACTGGGCCCTGGCAGGTGCTGCTTCTCCCTAGTGCTCTGGCCTGAATGTGGACCAAATGCCCCCCCCCCCCCAGCTCTTCTCAGCCTCTGAAAGCACAGGAACACTCTGGCTTCTGATGCTGCCAGAGTAGGCTCTCTTTCAGGATTGCTGGACCCTGTCCTCTATTATATGACACACCTAACATCAGCCAGATGCCCAGCCCAGCTCTGCCGGCTTCTCCTCCAGGTCCTGGTTTCTGGCTCCTTGCCATCTCCTTTCCACCTTAAGGTCTCGGAGGCTTGTTCTCCAGAATAATGTTAGAATTTGTTGTTAAGACCTAAGAGTTCAGGCTCAAGGACCCTACAGACAAACTGACGCCTAAACTGAGGCTCCGAATATTCTCTCTCCTGGGATAGAATATGTCCCAGAGCTTGGGGGAGACTGAGACCCCAGGTTAGAATCAGGTAGTTTATCAGTCAGAGTCTCAGCTGGACAGGTGGCACACTCAAATGGGGTCACTGGAGGGGAGTTTAATAAAAGGATTATTTTCAAAGAGATGGCCAGGTATGGAGAAACCACAAGGGAGAATGCAGAACACCAAGGGCTCATGGAGGCACTGGTAACAGAAGGTGCTCTTACCAGCACAGGCCTGAAAAGGGGAGGAAGAGCTACTGGTGCCTGGAGAGAGAGTCCTGTGCAGGGAGCTGCTTGATGGGAGCTGAGCTTTTCAATGGGGGAATGCAGCCAGACCTAGAGATCCCATAGACAGGGAACCCGGCAAATAAGTACCCTAAGCTCACTCTTCTCCCTCCCTCCCATCTCCAGCCAACTGGCCTAACCTAACTGGATACCACAGGGCAAGAGAAACCACTGCTGTATTCCAGATGGATCAGGTTGCAGGGCACAGAGCCAGGTGGGTCTGGAGGAGCAATAGGCTCACACAGCCTCACTGTGAAAGTGGGGGCAGCTCGACAGGCCTGCAGAGCCCAACAGTCAAGATGGGGAACCCAGAGGGTACCAGGTAACAAAAACACAGTCAAACAGTAGATTTGGGAAGACTACCTTCAGACCACAAGAATTCAGAGACAAAAAGGCCATTGGGAGGTGAGGGCACATCCTTGATGGCTGCATTCAAGTGTCCCGTGTTTAAACCAAGACAAAGTCACATCTTTGCAGAGATATTTTTGGCATGCAAAAAACGAATTCATTTAGCAATTTCACTTGAAGCAGCAGGCTGAAATTTTCCATCAACTGCTTTCAAGGACATTTAGAAGCAAATGTGTAGCAGACACTCCCTTACAAGCATCCTTGAGTGACTTAATGGAAAGATCTTCATGCAACAATTCAGAAGACCTCAGTGATAGACTTCACTCTGCCTCTAACTCACTGGGTCCTTTAAATCACCCCCCTTCCCCTCTCTGGGCCTCAGTTTCCTTCTCTGTAATGTGAGAGGGTTGGCTATGATCTCTAAGATCCCTTCTGATTCTGGCATGCTAAGATTTTAATAGAAACTATACGATCAGGACAAGTCTTGACACATTGGTCTTGGCAGTAATTTTTTTTGGATAGGAAACCAAAAGCTCAAGTAACAAGAACAAAAATAAACAAGTGGGGCAACATCAAACTATCAATAACAAGCTTCTGCACAGCAAAGGAAACAATCAACAAAATGAAAAGGCAACCTATGTAATAGAAGAAAATATTTGCAAACTATGTATCTGGTAAGGGGTTAATATCCACAATTTATAAGGCACTCATACAACTCAATAGCAAAAACAAAAAACAAAAAAAAAACCAAAAAAAAACAAACCCCAACTTTAAAAATGGTCAAAGGACCTGAATAGAAATTTTTCTGAAGAAGATATACAAATAGCCAAGTACATGAAAAGATGCTCAACATCACTAATCATCAGGGAAATGCAAATCAAAACCACAGTGAGCTACCACCTCACACCTGTTAGAATGGCTGTTATCAAAAAGGTAAGAGATAACTAGTATCAGAGAGGATGTAAAGAAAATGGAATCCTTGTACACCATTGGTAGGAATGTAAATTGGTGCAGTTGTTATGGAAAACAGTATGGAGATTCCTCAGAAAATTAAAAATAGAACTACCATATGATTTAGCGATCCCTCTTATGGGTATATATCCGAAGGAAATGAAATCAGTACCTTGAAGAGATGTCTACATTTCCATGTTCATTGCAGCATTATTCACAATAGCCAAGATATGGAAACAACCTCAGCATTTTCCAACAAATGAATGGATAAAGAAAAATAAAAATATATATATATATAATTCAGTCTTTAAAAAGTAGGAGATCTGCCATGTACAACAACATAGATGGACTTGGATGACATTATGCTAAGTGAAATAAGCCAGACACAGAAAGACAAATACTGTATGATCTCACTCATATGTGGAATACAAAAATGTCAAATTCATAGAGGCAGAAAGTAGAATGTGGTTACCAAGGGCGGGAAGGTGGGGGAATGTTGGTCAAGGGGTACAGAGTTGCAGTTATATATAATGAATATGTTCTAGAAATCGAATGTACGTCATGATGACTATAGTTAATAATACTGTAGTGTATTGTATACTGGAAACTTGCTAAGAGAATAGATCTCGGGTTCTCTCATCTTACACACACACATACACACGAATGGTAACTATATGGAGAGATGGATACATTAACTAGCCTGACTATAGTAATCATTTCACTGTGTATATGTACATCAAAACGTACTTTTTTTTCTGGCCGCACCACTTGGCTTGTGGGATCTTAGTTGCCCAACCAGGGATTGAACCCAGGCCACGGCAGTGAAAACATTGAGTCCTAACCACTGGACCACCAGCAAACTCCCCAAACATGTACATTTTAAATACATACAATTTTTATTTTTTATAAAAAGGAGAACCAGTCATGATGTATCAGCACAGCCAACTTGGCAGTTACTATGTGATTCCGTTTTGCAAGTTACAAAATTGTTTCTTTGAATTTGCTTCTTTCAATTTCTTTAAAATTGCTCCATTTCTCTAACACAGCAAAGAGGCAAGAGAAAATAATTGCTTTCCAGTGGACTCATGCCCATGAAAACAAACCCGAGTGTACTGCTGCTGAAAAGAATCCAGTCTGCCACACTTCCTATTTATTTGGCTTTGGAGAATTGGGCAGAGCAGAACTGAGGGAGGCGTGATACACCGCACTGAGTCATCACCTGAAATGGCTTCCACCTCCAAGAGCCTCCCGCAGTCCGGGCTGCGGCGTAGGCCTCCTCTCACAACTTCCCCCTTAGTGCTATTTCTCCACAGAAGAAGACCCCTGCGCTCACTTCCTCATTACAATTCCTGCCCACAACGTTCATTTCTCTCGTCTCACCTAGAAAACAAAACCAGCGTCTGAATGTGTACTCTTTCTTTGGTTCCTGGCATTAAATCTGACTTCCTGTGAGAGGGATTTGTTGTGTTTCCCTGTCCACCTCCTCCTTTCTTAAGGGAGAGCACACTCACCTTCTTCCTTTAGAGATCTGCTCCTCCCCTGCTGCAGCCCGGCAGTAGATTTTACCGAGGTTGCCAATCACTGATTCTTGACCCCTGGCCACAAAGATGATGATGCAACCTGAGCCTGACCAATCACAGAACCCCACCCACCACCCACCGGCCTCCAGGACTGAATGAGGACACTGATAAAAGCTGGGGCAATCAGCTGGGACTTATAGCCAGTAAAGCAGGGGGAGGAAAGAGACACCTTCTCATTGCCTAGGCATAACTGAGCTAAATAATACAAGCCAGGAGCTTCCGGTGGTCATGCCTTCTGTGCCCTGTCCTTGCCAGGATGAAGCCAACTCAAGGAAGAGAAAATGAGGCCCGAGCACAGAGAAAAGTCAAGGTGAGTGATGGAGGCAAAAGGATGGGAGCAGGGGGGAGAGGACTTGACAATATTGTTTGTTTACTGGACACAGTGATCTCAGTGCCAGGCCCACCTTTTACAGGAGCCAATAACTCTTCTTTTTCTAAATTAAGCTAGGTATAGCTTGATTTCTGTCCCATAACCAGCATAATACAGAAATTGATACCTGCAAAAGGGGGACTTGTGAGTAATAATAGACTCTAAAACGTGGAACTGGCCAAGGCAAGGTGGTGAGGAGGCAGGAGGATGGGGAGAGGCTGGCCTTCCAGGCCACGGACTGGTAAGCAGCCTGGCAATATTTGCCAGCTGTCAGGAAAGGTCTAGGTCCAAAGATGTCAGGATGTCAGAGTGGGTTGGCTTTGCGCTACCCAAAAGGATGCTTCCGTCAAACCTGGGCTGTTTGAAAGCCATAGGGAACAGCAGGGAGATAAAAAGAGAGGTCCTTTCTCTTGCAGCAAGATTTCCAGGGTGCAGAGATTTTGATGATTTTTCCTTAAAGTAATTCAACAGCAGAAATCTGTGGTTGGAAAGAGGGATACCCTGGGGGAGCTGGAGGAAGAGGGAGAATCTCATCCTGAAACGCCACTGGGTGGAACACAGCCCAAGGCCTCTGGGGACCTCCATCACCTTGTGGAGCTTCAAGTCAGCTCAGTCCAGGAGGAGGAGTCCCCAGAAAATGGACCCTGTGGTGAAGAGCAGAGATCGCTTCCCTCTGGGGTCCAGACTGCCACTGCTCAGTGGAATTCTCCCAAGTCCCCCAAGAGGTACGACCAATAGGAGGACAGAAAGAATTTGCTCCTCTGCCAGAGCAATGAGTTTTTGCTGTCCCTGTGCAGAAGAATGGGATGTATCTACTCGGCAAATGACAACTACCTGGAATTGTTTCCCCTTCCCCCTTTTAAATAGAATTTCACAAACATATATGGAGTGGTTCAATGTACCATTTAATCACAGGTGGCAAGAGCATGAGTATGGCCAACTGGCCTCTCAACTAGAACCTGATCAAACTATTGCTTTGTCCATTATTCAACACACAGTTACTGAGCACCTACTCAGATACTCTTCTAGACCCTGGAGATATGATAATAAAGAAAAACAACCAACTGAAACCAAATCTTGCCCATCTCTTCCTTCCCATACCAAGAAGAGTACAACTGTCCAGGCAATGGGCCAGGCTCAAATCCCAGGAATCCTTCTCTCATAACTGAGACCTTTCAGCAAGGCCCCTCCTAAATTCATCCCAAATCTGCCCACTTCTCACCATATCTGCTGCTTCAGCCATATCCCAAGACATCATCACCAATCAGCTAAGTCACGGCAATAGTTTATTAACTGGTCCATTTGCCTCCATGGTCCACTCAGCGCACATAAGTCACAGTGGTCTTTCCAAACAAAAATCAGTTCCTATAGTTTTAAACCTAATAGATCTGGTGAAATCAAAAAATCTAGATAGTTGTCTCTATCTCAATAATAAAATGAATGCTACCTTCAGGAGGCATGTGTTTGTGAGACTCTCTTTGTGTACTTAAGGAGTCCACGCTGGTTTTGTATTTTCTGATGGTGGATAATGTCATGATGATACTACTGCCTCAAAAATTAAAAATAAAACAAGTTCATGTCCCTCTCTTGCTTAAAATCCTCCAGTAGATTCTCAGAGCAACCAGACATAAAGTCCAAACAGTTTACCTTAGTCTACAAGAGCCTAGGTGATCTGCAGCTGCCTACCTAGACTCCCTTGTATTGCTCTGTCTTCTCTCCCATTTACTCTCCCTCCAGCTCCTTCCAGCTTCTTTCTGTCCCTTAGACACACCAAGTGAGCTTGCATCTCAAGACCTTTACAAAATTTGCTGTTCCTCCTTCCTGGGACACTATTCCGCCAGGTCTCTGCCTCCCTTCCATTGTTCAAAGGTAACAGGATGGGGACTTCCCTGGTGATGCAATGGTTGGGAGTCCGCCTGCCAATGCAGGGGATGCGGGTTTAGTCCCTGGACTGGGAAGATCCCTCGTGCCGCGGAGCAACTGAGCCTGCACACCACAGCTGCTGAGCCTGCGCTCTAGAGCCCGTGAGCCACAGCTGCTGAGCCCACGTGCCAGGACTGCTGAAGCCAGCACACCTGGAGCCCAGGCTCTGCAATGGTACAGGCCACCGCAGTGAGAGGCCTACGTGCAGCAACGAGGACCCAATGCAGCCAAAAATAAAAATAAATAAATTTATGGAAAACAAAACAAAACAAACGTAACAGGATGTTCACTGGGACTTTTCCTGTAGTCTGGGAATTCCAGCTAAAGCCCAGAGATGAGAACTAGAGAATGGCCCTTTCTTAAGACAGCGGCTACCATGACACCAGGTTCCTCTCCCAGAGCTCATGGAAAGGTGTCAGACAGTCCCTACCACCCATCCCTCCTTTCTAATCTTCATGAGATGATGGGGAAGGAGAGAAGGAGGAGAGTTAGAGTAAGAATCATCTGCCTTGTGGGGAGTGCAGTGTTTGTGATGAGAGGTGACCTCCCCCTAAGCCAAATATTGGGGAGTCTCCAAAGAACCAGCAATAGAGAGGGGTCACTAAGAGAAGGGGAAATTGGCATGCTGTTCCCAAGTCAGTTATCCTTTTCTAATTTGCCCTTGGACTTAGCTGAGTAAGGTAGAGGAAGATCGACTTTGTTTCAAGATGGGAATTGGGGCAAAAGGGGAGCTACCTATACTCTACTGTTGCCCTGGTGAGATTCCCAGTTGGGCTAAGTGGACATTACAGAAGGCAGTTGGTCCCACCTCCTGTAGGAAGGTCCTCCAGAGGATTCACCAGCATTTGAGTGCCTGCCACAGAGAGGGTGTCAGTGGCCACTGTAAGCTAGAGAAGTAGGAACAGCCAACCTGGAAAGGATGACAGCCCTGGCCAGGTAAATAAAGAAACCCTTGTCCTGTTTCCTCTCCTCCCTCCCACCACAAACACACCTGAAGGGCTTAGCCTTGAAGAAGGAAGGGGAGAATATACCCCAGAACTTGGTCAGACTCCTTCCCCATCTTCATTCCTAGAGGTCAGGATCTCAGCTCAAGAATGCTCTGTGTGAGGGCAGCGGAAAGGGAAAAGAGACTGAAATAGAGTTTGTGACAGAAGTCTTTTTTTAAAAAATATATTTTTCTATTTATTTATTTATTTTTGGCTGCATTGGGTCTTCATTGCTGCACGTGGGCTTTCTCTAGTTGCGGCGAGCAGGGGCTACTCTTCGTTGTGGTGCACGGGCTTCTCATTGCAGTGGCTTCTCTTGCTGTGGAGCATGGGCTCTAGGTGCACGGGCTCAGTAGTTGTGGCTCGCGGGCTTAGTTGCTCCGCGGCATGTGGGATCTTCCCGGACCAGGGCTCGAACCTGTGTTCCCTGCATTGGCAGGTGGATTCTTAACCACTGTGCCACCAGGGAAGTGACTGAAGTCTTAAAGTAGACTTTTAATACCCAAGAAGTCATGGAATCTTCCTGTGTCTGTCCCAGGCCTGTTTGCCCTCAAGGTGCATTTCTCACTCTTTCCCAATTCTGCCCTGTGTTGGGGGTGGGAGCCTGATCCCTGCAGGCCATGCTGCCCAAGCTACTGGCTCAGATGACTTCAGACTACCTTTGGTAGGTGAGGGATTGGAAAGCAGGAGGAAGGAAGGAATCAAGGCATTTTTCTTCCACCCTATCTGCCTTTAGTGCAGTTTCTGGCTGTGGGCTCTTCTTACTTTATGACTCCAGGCTCAGCCCGGTCCAACTTCTGCTGCCTGATGCTCGTTTCTAAGCTCTGGTAACACACTCTCCTTCCTTTGTCCCTCTTTTGATAATATCTGGTTAGTCTTACTGTGTCCTATTCTGTTCCTCAGCTTTCCCAACACTCATGTAACTAAGTGTCTGCATCAGATTCCCTCTGTTTCAAATACTGAGAGTGCTTTTTATCTTTTGGATGGACCTTAACTCATATACTTCCCCAGAGGTTCTATACTACAAAGGACTGTGCCCCAAATATAGCCTGGCCAGGGATAGCATCTGTAGGAAGTCAAATAGTTCTATGTTTATACCTTAATCAAGACATCTCAATACACCAGTTGCTAACATCTCAACTCAAATGTCATCTCTTCAGAAAGTTATCTCAGCATCCCCCTCCCCAAATCACACCTCATTATTTTGTCTTCTTTTAGATATTTTCAGTACCTGATTTCATCTTATCTATTTATTTGTTTGCATGCTTATGATCTAGTTCCCCTCCCACTGGAATATAAGATCTTCAAGGGCAATTACTCTTCTTCTATACCCCAATTTGCTCAATAAATAATTAATAATTTAATGACCAGCATTAGGACCTGGTGGAATGGAATGTACATCATCCAGAGACCCTCAATTTGCAGCAGCTAGATATGATAGCTGAATGTCACTTTGGTTGTCAAATCTCAAGGAGGGGGTGAGTGCATTTTTATTGTATGTGAGTTAATTGTATTGTACATATGGGAAAGAGAGAGAGAGAGAAACCCAAGATGGTGAATGTAATAGGCATCTTTCATTTTCATTTGCCAATTTACCTTTTCTTTTGTCTGTAGCATCATCCTTTCTTTGAAGAATTTCTCCTATCCTGGCCATAAAACTATCTAAGAATATAGAATTTGGGGAGATGAGATTTTTAAAATAATCTTTTACATTTCATTTGTGGTTAGAATATTCAGATTTTCTACATATTTTTGCATCAGTTTTGATCATTACATTTTCATAGCACATCATTGATTATGATACCTCTATAGATGTACTTTCCCCCCCTTTCTGTCTCACTCTCCCCATTCTCTCTCTTTTGCTTCCTGGGATCACCTGCATCAAGTCTTGTCTTAGGCTGTGCATTTGGGGACACCAAAACACTCATCATCACAGTCTGGGAAATGTTTGATGTGGACACAGGATAGGATTAATGGTGGAACTTCTAAGTCAGCCTCCCTCCTGCTTGTGGGGATGCCTTGAAGAAGACTGCAGTATGGATGAACACAAAATGCCATACTGTTTAAGAGCTGTGACACTGGGGACACCTTAAATATGAGAATATTGTGAGAAGAAGCATCCTTGCCTGAGATCTGAGAAAGCGCCACGGCATGGATTGGCAGAGATCTGTATTGGTGGCAGTGGACGGGGGGGGGGTGGTCTAGGTGTCAAGACACCAGAACAGGGTGGTCATGTCAGAGCCAATCTCTTCAAGACCAGCATGACTTCAGCACAGTTCTCAGCATCATAAGCTCCCTGCTAACTGCCGGTGGAGCACTGACACCGGGGAAGTGAGTCTGGCGCAAGGGACGTCTCTGAGTTCCCCTCTACCAGCAGGTACCCACAGGTAAAAAATGAGTAGACCTGATTCCTGGGAAAAATATAAGCAAACCTAGACTATCTGAAGGTAGAATTATTAAAGAATATTTGGGGAAGAAAAGGACTTTGTGTTAATTTCCCACCTAGGAGATCAGACTTATAATTTGGGTTTTAAAGGAAACATGAACCTATTTTATCATCACAAGTTGGTAAAGTCTGGAACATATTTTACAACCATACTATCAGCGATTATTTAGTCCAACCTTTCCCCAAACTCACTCATTTGCCTACTATCCTAACAATATACCATTTGTACTGCTAGTTACCTAATATCTTTCTTGAAACCAACATATTTTTAAAAACTTAAATACCCACGTAAGCTTCATATTGAGTAAAAACAAACATGAAATGATTGATTTGGTGCTCCCTATGTATTTCTAACACATATGAAAGTAAGTATATAGCCATTGGGCTTCCCTGGTGGCGCAGTGGTTGAGAGTCCGCCTGCCGATGCAGGGGACACGGGTTCATGCCCCGGTCCGGGAGGATCCCACATGCCGCGGAGCGGCTGGGCCCGTGAGTCCGGAGCCTGTGCTCCGCAACGGGAGAGGCCACAGCAGTGAGAGGCCCGCGTATGACAAAAAAACAAAACAAAACACACAAAAAAACAAGTATATAGCCATTAAGGGAAAAATCACCTCAATCTAGATGTGGTACACATATTACAAATTGGGAAACACTGATTAGACACAACTATAAATTACCCTGACTTTGTTTCTTATTAGATTTCTAGTGTATTACAATGCCCTCTACTTTGTGAGAGCCTAATTCTCTGTTCATTTATATTGGGTTATAAATTGTTCCACTAAGATTGTTTCTCACAAAGGGTACTTGGGTGTTATAATTTCGAGTCTTGACATTTCTGGAAGTCTCTCTCCTTTGTTCTCAGTTTGGCTGCAAAATTTTAATGTCATAATTCTTACTCTACAGGATTATTTACACATTGCTCCATTGTTTTCTAATTTTTCATACTGCAAACGAGAACTCCAACGCCACTCTGAATTTCTTTCTGTAATGAAAATTTATAGGACTTTTACACTATACTTGAAATTCAGAAATTTTACCAGATGTGCCCTTGGGTGAATTTTTTTGCAACACTTCTGCCCAGGACTAGTGAATCACTTTAATCCATAGCTAAAACTTTCAGCTCAGGAAATCTCCTTTCATTATTTTGTTAATTGATATTTCACTTCTTATCCATTCTTCTCTCTTATGCTATGACTCCTCCTGCTATATGAATATTGGGACATTATATCTATCACTCTCTTATTTTTTTTAATTAATTTATTTTGTCTGCATTGGGTCTTCATTGCTGTGCGTGGGCTTTCTCTGGTTGCGGCGAGCGGGGGCTACTCTTCGTTGCAGTGCATGGGCTTCTCGTTGTGGTGACTTCTCTTGTTGTGGAGCACAGGCTCTAGGCGCCCGGGCTTCAGTAGCTGTGGCAAGTGGGCTCATTAATTGTGGCTCGTGGGCTCTAGAGCGCAGGCTCAGCAGCTGTGGTGCACAGGCTTAGCTGCTCCACGGCATGTGGGATCTTCCTGGACCAGGGCTTGAACCAGTGTCCGCTGTATTGGCAGGTGGATTCTTATCCGCTGTGCCACCAGGGAAGCCCTCTCTCTTATTTTTTTATCTCATGAATTTATCTTTTTGTCTGTGTTCTGAGAGGATTGTATTAATTCTTATGAGTTTACTGATAATTCACTAAATCAGTTTTCAATAGTATATATGTGGCAGTCCTATTTTATTTGGGGGCTCATACAATTATGTATTCTATTCTCAAGTAGTGTTCCTTGCTCTCCTAGTATCCCATCTGATGCTTCTTTTACCCTCTGACATTTCACTGAAACACAAATTTGAATTTTTCAAGTTGGCTCCTGTTCTCTGTAATAATTCTTTTTGATAAAAGCCATTGGCTCTGATTGATCTGCTGGTTCCCTTTTTGAGACTTTTTAATCTCCAGATGACTGAGGAGATTCGTCAAATCAGATATATGTTGCTATTTATAAATACGAAAGCCTGTATTGAAAAGGATTGATAGCTCTTCTGAGTGCTGGCAGCAATTGCCACAGGTCCCCATAAGCTTTCCCTCGCAGGTCCCAGAGTATCTTTGCCTCCAGCCCTGGCTAGCATAGTGCTGTGGGCACCAGCATCTGGACAGACTCACAAGCAGGCCCCGCCTTTGTAAGATATCCAATCACACTAGGTCCATTCTTCCAGAAATTCTCAAGACTTCTGCCTGGTTGATGTTGTTCTTCCTTTATAACAGTGCTGTTTCAGAGCTTTTTCCTCCTCTTATTTTTATTACTTTCATCATTTCAATGAGATTTGGGGAAGTTACTGTAAGCTCAAATTATTATCTTGAAATAAAACCTGCGTGGCTTCCCATCAGACTGAGCCTGATGCAACTGGCTCTGTGGTGCCGGCCCGAAGACCTCCAACTTCCGATAGCCAGCGTTTACATCTCTTTACCTGAGAACTTTCTCTGGCAGCCCGAGCCCACTGCGACTGAGCATGGCAGGTCAGAGGTACTGGAATGTAATGCCCCTCCGCCTTTCAATGACTGGTGGATGTTGGTGTATAAATACCACAGTTCCTTGTCCCTTAGGTGGGAAACTCTGAGGTGCCTGTTCTACACTGGATCCCAGAGTTCCTAAGAGGAGAGGATGATCTGGTCACCCGCAGTGGTGACTAGATGCCCCCTTTAAAGCCTGTCTTCCCTTCCCTATCTCACTTCCCCATTCCGCTACTGGTGTGTCCCGGGATCACCTCCCACATAAACTACTGGTAAATGAATCCTCATCTAAGGAGGACTCCAAATCAAAACACTGACAGTGTGGCAAGTTTTTTTTTTTTTTTTTAGAAAGTTCTCTCTCCTGGTGTAGAGAACGAACTGGAAGGGAGAAGCTGTGGGCCAGGAGATCAGCATGGAGATGTGAGATGCAGTCCTACAGAGGTAAGACAGGAGCCTGCTCTTTGTCTCAAAGGAGGACCAACACATGCAGCAAAGCAAGAGTGCCCCGAGATATTTTTAAAAACACTTTGACATTTGGAAGAACAGAAGTAACCACCATGGAAATATCCAGACTTTGCTGAACCTCCTCGCACCTACTTTACATCTCATTATTATTGTTGCTGTTATTACTAAGAAAGCACTCAGAAAATAATTGTTGAATGAGTGAGTAAGTAAATGACTCCCGGGCTGCTGGTTGGCTGCTGGCACCATTCCCTGAGAGAAGGATCAGAGGAGAAGGAGCACGTCTGGAGGAAGGGGTGGGGGAGGCAATGTCCTATGAACATATCAGATAACAGGGCATTCTGGGTCCTGCTTGGAACTCAGGGTGCTGGGCAGGCTTAGGCAGGGGAATAATCAGATTATTTCACTGTCATTGTGGCACATGCTCCTGTCAATCAGAAGGAATATAGCCCCAGTGCCAGAGCGGAATCATGGAGCCCCTACTGGGCCAGATGATAACATTTTAGTTGTAGGGTCATGCGGAAGATAAGCAGAGGGGCAGGGGAGCCAGGACGCCCAGGGGCTCAGGACAGTGGATATTCACCAACAGGTACAGCTGCACTAGCGTGTACAGGTTGAGCCAGAGCTCTGGGCTTGAAGGCAGACAGAGAAACCAGGCAGATTGGAAGACGCCATCCAGCAAGTCTAGAGAAAGGGCCCCCAGCTCATCTTGAGAGACATCTAGGGCAGGCCAAGGATGGTGAGCACTTACTCAGGGCCACAACCCCACTCCCAGAGCTTCTAACAACTTAACTCAGTGGAGATAGTTTCCTTGACTACCTCTATTTTACAGATGAAGAAACTGAGCTGCAGGGAAGTGTTGAGTGTAGGGTATGATTTTCAGTAACTTGCGGATGATTTCACGGCTAGTGGGTGGCAGAGCCCAAATTCAAACCCAGACAAAGGCCTGTCTACTCTCGACTGCCCTGTTAAGTTGGAGTACAAGATGGAAGATAAAGGTGAGATCAGCCAGCGGTGATCAAAGAACTCTGAGGATGCTCAGCTGTATCTTGGTGACTCAGGAGCTCAGGGAATAACCAGAGAGGTACTCCCCTAGCACTGGGTTAGGCAGGGATTGCACACAGACACTTGCCCCAACTGGTAAGGTCTTTGAGGAGTTGGAGGAAGAGGAGATACACATGGGATTTGAAACAATCTGTGGCAGGAGTATAGGCTTGGTGGATTTGAAAAGTGGGGGCACCATTTCTCCAAATTCAAACATGGTGCTGGCTACAAAAGCATTATTGAATAAGTATCTCTGAATGGATGAACGAATAAACAAAAGACCTGCTTGATCTTTCTCAAACACAGAACTGATCCCCATCCCATATCTCAGCTTCTTAAAATCTTCCCAAGCTGCTCCACCAGTAGCAGGATGAAGTCCACGTACCTTATCCTAGAATTCAGGGCCAGCATCTACCATCACATCCCCTACACTTAGCCCTTCCCTGCTGCTGGGTGCTGGAATCTCTCTCTCTCTCTCTTTGGTCTTTTTCTCAACCTCTTGAGCCCTATTTTCTGGTCATTGCAAACCTCCTCACATTATGGGTGGAGGAAGTATTTCTTTTGCATAACTCATCTTGGATGGAGCTGCCACTCACAGTCATAGACACACAACATGAGTGGGACCAACCAGAATCCTTTCAGGAATTAATATAATCCCAGAGGGAGAGGGAGTCTTCTCTTTCCTCTGAGGCCACCCTCTGGGATCTGGAGTAACGTAAGCCTGGAGCTATGAACAACCCCTGGCACACGAAGGAATCTTGTTCTCGCTGAAGGGAAGGAAGACACATATAGAGAAAAGCAGAAGCAAGACAGACACACACACACACACACACACAAAGAAAAAGAGAAACAGACTAAGTGACGATGTTGCTTGAATCGCTTGGATTCCCTGTCCTTCCTGGTTTCATGAGCTAAGACATTCCTTTTTGTTGTTGGTTGTTTGTTTTTTGGCTTATGAATTTGCCTTGTTTCCCTCACTGATCTCTATTCAGCTGGACTGGACTGCTGCCACTCCTTGAGGTCCATGCGGTCTCCTACTTGCACCCCCTACAGGTTCAAGCCACATGGTCCAAGCCATCTAAATGCAGAGGGTGCAGGAAATTTGAGACTGGCTCTTGTGATCCATTCTCCTCGTTCCCTCGCTTCTTCTGAGTCACCACCACGCAGACACGTCGATTTTGGCAGAGAGCTTGCCCTGGACTTCCCCCTTCATTCTGTGTCTCCCCCAACTCCCCTTCCTTCCCAGATTCTCGGCTCCTTCATGCCCTCCACAGTCTGCCTCCCCCATGGAACCTGGCCCCTGATGTGAGTGGATATGGGACAGCCGCTTCTGTCTTTCTGCTTCTGAACAGGGGACCTTGGATGCTGCCGGCTCCAGACCTTGAGAGTCCACACTATGGACTCAGAGCAAGCACCCCAAGAACTCTTGCACTGTAAAGACTAATGTGGCCTCTCTTCCCTCCCCTATTATGCCTGAGAGCGCTAGCCTGCTCCCCAGCCTTGAATGACATTCAGGCATAAAGTGAAGGCTGGAGACCTTTCAATCATTGCGTTTCACTTGTGTGACAAGATCTAGGTGTGAAATACACCAGGTGTTCAGAGGAGGAAGCATGACAAAAGGTAGGCAGGTTCAGAGGACGGGGGGATGTCACAGAGGAAGCAGAGTCTGCATTGGCTGTTGGCAAGAGGGCTAGGCTAGACCTAGAGTGGTTAAGGCTTTCCCAAGATGGGGCAGGGCACGGACAGCAGCCTGGTAGAGGGGCCTATGTGGCTCACTTAAGTATTCATGAGGCCCTCAGGCTAGTGGCCTTTGGCAAATGACAGGAAAACTGATGTTCAGTGAAGGGCCTTGAATGCCAGGCCCAAGATTTTGACCATCATTCTCAGAGTCTAACCGGGACTGGGGGTGATGCAAGGCCTCTTCTGGGAGGGCCGGTTGGTCATACCCTCCTTCGGTGCACAAAGAGGACTGAGAAGCCAGGGCATGAATGTCAACCGCCTTCCTGGGGTCAGCAAAAGGGGTCTCCCCTCCTTTTGGCTCCCCCAAACCCCGACACCACCCTGCACCTTCTGTGGCCCAGGGCCGTGGTGGGCTCTGGCTAAAACAGAAGACACCTTCTTTTCATGACCTCAGCACCGCCTGCTCCCCTCCCCCCTCAGTTTCTGTCCATGCTAGGCACCCCACCCCCCAGCCACCGGGTGGGTGAGTGAGTCCTCAACAATCCCTTCTGGGGCTTTCCAACCTATAACTGTCTCCATCCCATGACTCAGATTTTCACTGCCCTTCCATTTAGGAAGCCCCTAAGTGGAGGTTCTGGGCTGTCTGCCTTTTTTGGTCCTCCATTTCCTTCCTACCCCAAGAACTATTAGGGTGGACTCACTTCGCTGAGTTTCTGGGCCAGCCCAGCTGAATGGGAGGAAATATCCCAGCATGCCACTTGCCTGGTGATTCTGTTTCTCCTGCAGCATCAAGCCAAGAGCCAGAGAGTCACAGCCTGGGAGCTGGGAGGGAGCGAATAGGCAGCCTTGTGCAGTTGCTCCTTGAAATGATCCTGGGCACTGGAGTGAGACGGACCCTGGGCCTGAAACCAGACCCACCATTCAGCAGCCTTGTGACCTGGAACAAGTGACTTCCTGAGCCTCAACTTTTTTTTTTTTTTTTCATTTGTGAAGTAGAGATAAAACAACTTACCTTGCAGGGTTATGAGGAAAGATAAATGGGACTTATGTGAAGTCTGATATTTAGGAGCTGACAGCTGATATTTCTTATTTTATCCCAACCTCCTTGAGAGAAAAAGGCAGATTTGCCCAAAGTCATGTGTTGAGACACAGTTGATCCTGTTTGTCACACTGGGGCTCTTCTGCCCCCACTGAGTGGAAGACAACAGGCAGGAGCAGAGGAGCATGATGGGAAAATCTTCCTGTTCTCTGATCGTCTCCCGAGGGGTAGCACAAGTGGCGGTGACAGGGTTAGCAAACCCACCCCAGGGCCGCTTCCACATCACTGGTGAAGAATAAAGGAACTGGGGGAAAAAAGTGAAACAGAAGAAAGCGCCTGGAAAAGATGTTTTTATGTTCACTTACATGGAAAAAAAAAGAATCAAAGTGTACAGCATGAAGGTATACGTGTCTCAGAAAATTCATCCTCATGAACCTGTTTGTTGAATCGCAGTTATAATTCAAACACTACCAAATGGAAGTTATAAAATCAGGGTGGGGTGTGGGGAAAGGGCCACCACAGGAAAGGTAGTAATTATGTGCTACTTCTTCTCTAGTTTCAGACCATTGGGAGTTTAAACTTTTCCAGCAAGTCATTTATATAAACAGATGCCATACTAAAATATGTTGTGTCAAAATATAAAACTCCTAAAGCAAGATGGCAATATTTTAGGAAAAAAACATTAGAGTCTGGTAATATCAGAAAATACAAATAGGGTCATCTTGAGCAGTTCTGTTTCTCTGTGTGAACAGCAGTTGCAAACAACGGATGTATAGTAAAGAACAAAACATTTGGTCTGCACATAACTTAGAAAGGGGTACATTTCTAAACACTGACTTGGTAAGAAAACATGAAGGACATCTTACACTCAACAACGGTTAAAAGAAGGAAATCACTTTCTGAAGGATGCAGTGGGCAGAGTGCCAAGGCCTTTGTTTTCACCTTGCTCTTAACCGTGTTGGGATGTGTTTACACTGCATGGGTTTCCTGCAGAATCTAGCACCAATAGATGGATCAGATTTTATCTTTGATCTGAGTCCTTAATGTCTTCAGTTTTGAGTGTATTGAGGTATGTTTTCTTTGGTTGCTGTTGTGATGAATGTGTAATAAAAAACTAATATTTACAACGTTTAAACATTTTAGATTTCAGTGTCAACTCTTCACATAAAAAGAAATTGGAAAACTTTTAAGAATCATGGGAAGGTCATTACTTCCTCGCATCTGTCATGAAACTGTTTTCGATACACAGAACAATTAGCCTATTAGCACAGCTGTATGCTTTCTGGTCCAGAATCTTCCCCGTGCTCAGCGGGGAGGCCAAGCCCATGACTGCCATGTCGGCGGTTCGCCACGCTTCACAGTACTGATCCACAAGACGGACTCCGTGGGTGCTGGAGCCGTGCCAAACGACCTTCTGGGGCCTGAAAAGGAATTTTGTTGTGTTACTTTTTGGAATGATCCTTCTTTGTGGCATATCTCGGTGAGCAAATTGGCATAAGTCTAGTGAGTCAAGTCAAGCTCCTGAACCCTCCACGGTCTGACTGCACATCACCTCTCTGTCTTTATCACTGTTTCCAACTTTCTGAACACACTGCATTCCAACCATATCCAGCTTGTACTTGCTCTGAAATCATACTCTCTGCTTTCGTGAATCTGAACCTTTGCTCATGAGGCCCCTTAGTCTGGAATGGCCTCGCTTTCATTTTCAGTGATTCCTTCTCATCTTTCACAAGTCCATTAAACGCCCCCTCTTACAGGAAGGCTTCCTGATTCTCACCACCAAGGAATAATGACTCTTTCCTCTGTGCTCCTACCATCTTATCTGTTTCTCCATTTTCCAATGACAATATTACGTCTAGAATTGTAGCTAGTCTGTGTCTATCTTCCCACAGACTATGAACTTTGAAAGGAGAGGGGCTGTGTAGGTTTATTACTGTGCCTTCCAGGCCTGGCATTAGGCCTGGCATAGAGTAGACACTGAGGAAAAGTTTACTGAGTTGTTCTATTCTTAAAAGCATACATCATTTTCAAAGAATTAGAGTGCAACTCACAGTATAGGGTTAAGGAATCACCAAGAATAGCATTACTTACCACTTATTAAGTGCCTACTGTATGCTAGATGTTCTCACACTTACCTTTAATTCTCACAACAGTCTTATCCATATGGATATGATTATCCTGCCCATTTGACAGGTGAGGCAACTGAGGCTCAAAGAGTGGAAGTGCCTTGCTCAAGGTCCCATATTAAGTTACTGGACCCAGGTCTCCTGGTTCCATGGCCAGGCTCTCTCCATGGCCCCTGGCTGCCTCACTGAGGCTTTACGCTGGCAGCACCCCAGAGGAGCAGCTGATAGGGGCATCCCATTGTTAGACTGTCTCCTAAAACTGTCTATCATATGATATACTTCAAGGGCTTGCATCTCTACTTACCAAGAAGGATCTGTCATTACGTCTCGGCCATCAAAGGAATATATTGGAACATGTGTGTTGAATTGACCTCCATGACCAGAAAAAATTGAGTCCCAATTATTAAAAAGTACTTGGCCCTATGGAGACAAAATGCCATATTAGAATCATTATACAAACAGCCTGCAAATATTTATCCATTCTTCAAGGCCCAGAAGTCCCTAACCCCAATCCCAGATCCTGGACAGAGTGAGAACTCAGGAAATACTTGTGGTTTGATTTTATCATCTTTCCTTGAACCCTTTTGGCTTTACGGTCTTATTTCTTGAGGTAATTTCTTTTACTATATGTGTATAACGTCTCCTCCCTATCAAAAGTGTGTTTTAGGTCTTTATCATTTGCTATTTTAAACGTATATACTGAGCTTCAAATTTGTGCCAAGCCTTGTGCCAACCTACAAGTGGATGATGTGGAGATGAATTTCTTACTCCTTTTCCTTCGGTTCTTTGTATTCCAAGAATACAATCTGAGGGGCTGAATGTGGTAGAATAGAACCTTGGAAGATGGGATGGGGAGTGCTGGGTGTGGGGCCAGGATGGACTTGCCAGCCTCAAGGTTCCAAACTGGAGTACTGGGGTCACAGGGACCAAAGGGTCTCGAAGCACCTTTGAGGTCTGGTTAGGGGTCAGGACCCAGGATGTGTGTGAGCACCAACAGGGCTGCCCCTCCATAGCCTTAAAGGAGTAGAGGCTATTTCCATGGTACAACTGAGGGGTGATGCGGGGCCCTGCCTTGCCAGGGAACGAGGGCAGAGAAAGATCTGAGGGTACCAAACCAGGGTGCAGGACAGAGTGGCTCTGCTTTGGGACCAGTGCTCGCCAGCTGTTCTCTGGTGCCACTCAGCCAGTGCTCTACAGAAGGCATCCTCAGGTGGAACCAAGAGGGGGTCAAGGAAACTAATTCCAGTTTGTAATAACTTTGAGTAAACTGCTTTCTCCCTGTGAGCCTCAGTTTCCTCATCTGACAAACAGAAAAGTATAACTCCCATTTTTATCGGGAGTATCTATTAAGATCATGGATATGAAGTGCATTGTAAACAAACACAAAAGCTATGTAAATGAAAGAGGTCATTACTATCCCTCCTGTCTGCTCCAAGGGTCATAAACCATCCAAACAGGAAGGGCCATTGTAAATATAAGGCAATGAGGTCCAGAGAGGGAAAGTAACCACCCAAAGTCACACAGCTAATCAGGGCCTTGAAACAGCATACTTCTGATGATGTTAGGATTGGCAACTGCCTCTAGTCCCTGTGGAGACCAGTCCATCCAGGAGGCAATGGGAACGATGTTTATTTTTACCTTAAGGTTCACTATTGGAAGGCTATATCTCTCTGCTTTCCTCACAACTGTAGAGAGATCTTGCAAATGGGAGGACAAGAATGCTTCGTAGGTGGACAACAGTCCTGCTGCCCTGGCCTGCTGGAAGCACTGAAAATCAGCTCGAATGTCCCCAGAAAATGGCGTGTTCAGAGCGACCAAGTGTAGCTGAAAAAAGTGAGAGAAAAGATAGTGCAGTTGAAGAATTAAAGCAAACTCCAACCCCCATAACCATCACATGTTCCTAATAAGATCCCAGACTTGCTGCAATGGAAGGCACGCTAGAGGTCACCTTACTCAACCTCTACCTGACATTGGAATTCTAGCCCCTGCTGGACCATCTTCAGGGAAGGAGAGCTCAGGTCTCCCAAAGCAGCCTGTGTCAGCAATCTGAACAGCTCTAAGTAGTAGAAATTTCTTCCATATATGAGAAAAACAAAACAAAATAAAGCACTTCAGAGATCTGAATCCAGTCTGCAGGCAGGCCATCTGTGGGTCTGCCCCTCATTGAGTTTCTAGGAGGTTTTTAAGCTGGCTTCCGTCCTAGATCTCAGAGCTACATCAAGCTATCTGCCTCCTGCCCTTTCTTCCACCTCCTGAGTAGGCCTGGGGCTGATCATGAGGGACCAGAGGGAAAAGGCATTGAAAGGAGAAGGTCATGCCATTTATTACCAAGACTGCTGGGATAGACCCTTTTGGAAACTAGGGGTCATACAGTAATTCTAGCCTCACATTCCTGCCACCTTGGTCAGGAGCCCAAATAAAAGCCATTCCATAATCTGCTTTCTCCCCCTCTTTCTCTCCCCAAGCCCAGCCTTCTTTTGCGGCCCTCTCTCCCAGCCCTTTCTGTCGTACCCTCTGAATTATACTCCATAGTCAAGGAGTAGTCATCTCCCTCCTCAATCTCATGTCAGGAGTAACTTTTATCTCATTAGCATAGAGCTGGTGCAGGACCCGGGCCCAAGTCGCCAGAAAAGGAAAATATTGTTAAATATCTTAAACCCATCTTCCTCCCTCTTATGTGTCTGAAGACCGTGGCACCCGAAGGAAGAGGCCCTATGGTCTCATCACCTTTCTGCTGCTGTGTTTCTGGGGGCTACACCCAAGGGCAGCCCTGAGGGACTGTGCTTCCCTGATACCAGAGGACACCTAGGAAAGGGGCAGCGGTGAGTGCGGGTCTCCCTGCCACACCTCCAACCACACCACCTCCACCTCTCCTTCTTTAAGGAGATGCACAGAGAAATGTCTGCAACGATGGCTGCTTCTGAATGGTGAGATTGGGGGCTTTTATGTTCTCATGTTTCTATACCTTTAACCACTGGAACATTTCTATCATGGATATCATTTTTATGAAGACAGTGACATTTCCACAATCAAATGTTAAAATGGCTTTTTGAAGATGGTTGTAGTTGTGTAAAATTATAAGTGATTTACTATTTTCTTTCCCACTCTTTTTTTTTTTTTTTTTGTGGCTGTGTTGGGTCTTCACTGCTGCGCGGGCCCTCTCTAGTTGCGGTGAGCGGGGGCTGCTCTTTGTTGTATGCGTGGGCTTCTTGTTGTGGTGGCTTCTCGTTGTGGAGCATGGGCTCTAGGTGCGTGGGCTTCGGTAGTTGCAGCACATGGGCTTAGTTGCTCTGCGACATGTGGGCTCTTCCTGGACCAGGGATCCAACCCGGGTCCCCTGTATTGGCAGGTGGATTCTTAACCACTGCACCACCAGGAAAGTCCCCTTCCCCATTCTTTTTATTCATTGTCCAAATTTTCTACAATGAATATGTATTGCCTTAGAATTTATTTAAAAATTTTGTAGCTACTGCCCTAATGTCTCCCCTCATAACTAAGCTTTTTTTTTAGTCTTTTTTTTTTTTTTTTTTTTTTTGCGGTACGCGGGCCTCTCACTGTTGTGGCCCCTCCCGTTGCGGAGCACAGGCTCCAGACGCGCAGGCTCAGCGGCCACGGCTCACGGGCCCAGCCGCTCCGCGGCACGTGGGATCCTCCCGGACCGGGGCACGAACCCGCGTCCCCTGCATCGGCAGGCGGACTCTCAACCACTGCGCCACCAGGGAAGCCCCATAACTAAGCTTTTTGAAGGGTTACCTACACTTGCTTCTCTATTTCCTCACCTCCCATCTACTCTGCAACCAACTAGAATCTTGTTGGCGTCCTCCATGCTACAGAAATGCTTTTCTCTAGTTTCTCAATTTGAACAACACCTTTTAGTTCTTTCAATGGGCCTCTTGGCAGCATTTTGACACTGCTGGCTTCTATCTTGTTTGGCATTCTTTCTTCCTCTCTGGCAATGGCTTCTCAGTTTCCTTCTCGTATGTCTTCCATCAGCTCCTTTTTGTTTTTGCTCCTCAAAAACCAATCTCTTCTCACCATATAGATTCTCTTTTGAGAATCTTACCATCCCCAAGACAATTTCCATAGCTCTGCTGAAAACTCCCAAGTCTGTATCTCCAGACCAGACCCACCGCAGGGTTGCAGACCTTCTGATCCTGCTTCCTCCTGGTGGTCTCCACTCAGATATCCTACAGGTACCGCAGACTCACCATGCCCTACATTAGTTCCTGTTTGGTGAATGGCAGCACTAAAGGAAACGTGTTTCTGGTGTCCGCCAAGTCCATGCCGCCTTCTTTGAAAGTGTCCCCACAATACTTGCTAAAAAGAGTGGCCTCAGGCCATTCAATTTCATTCTCTTGGCTGCTCTTTTTTTTTGTTTTTACATTTTAAAAAAATTGGGGTATTGTTGCTCCACAGTGCTGTGCTAGCCTCTGCTGCACAACGAAGTGAACAGCCATGTATACACATATCCCTTCCCTCCTGAACCCCACTCCCACCTGCCTCCCATCCCACATACCTAGGTCACCACAGAGCACTGAGCCAAGCTCCCCTCACTACACAGCAGGCTCCCGCCAGCCATCTGTTTTACACATGGCAGTGCACATACATCAATCCCAATCTCCCAATTCATCCCCTCCTTGTGTCTACACATCCACTCTCCACATCTGCATCTCCATTCCTCTCTTGGCTACTCTTATTTTATTTTATTTATTTTATTTTATTTATTTAATTTTTTGTGGTACGCAGGCCTCTCACTGTTGTGGCCTCTCCCGTTGCGGAGCACAGGCTCCAGACGCGCAGGCTCAATGGCCCAGCCGCTCTGTGGCATGTGGGATCTTCCCGGACCAGGGCACGAACCCGTGTCCCCTGCCACCAGGGAAGCCCTACTATTTTGTAAAAAAAATAAATTTATTTATTTATTTTTGGCTCCGTTGGGTCTTCGTTGCTACACGCAGGCTTTCTCTGGTTGCGGCGAGTGGGGGCTACTCTTCGTTGTGGTGTGTGGGCTTCTCATTGTGGTGGCTTCTCTTGTTGCAGAGCACGGGCTCTAGGCATGTGGGCTTCAGTAGTTGCAGCACACGGGCTCAGTAGTCGTGGCACGCAGGCTCAGTAGTTGTGGTGCATGGGCTTAGTTGCTCCACAGCATGTGGGATCTTCCCGGACCAGGGCTCGAACCCGTGTCTCCTGCATTGGCAGGCAGATTCTTAACCACTGCGCCACCAGGGAAGTCCCTTGGCTACTCTTGATTTGACTGGGAGTAGGCCCATGTAGACTACCTCTCCCAAGACTCTGAATTGAGTCAGGTGGTACTGAGCTCTGCAGCTGTAAGATCCCATAGAGTTGAGGCCAGGATCAGTGCCATGGCAACCCAAGGCTGTGCGCAAGTTTTGCAGATGTATCCTATGTCTGTGTGCTGGGGTGGGGGTGGAGGGGAAGCAGGAGGAAAGACCTTTGCAGAGGCTGGCCTGTAGAGATACTAATAGCAGGAACAAGAGTCCACAGGCCCCGTTGTACTTCCTGCGATTGAGTTCCAGGAGGTTCCTGCAATTATCTGAACAAAATCTTCATTTACACTAGTGAAGAAATAGAGTGAGAGTTTCAGGTCTAAGAAACAAAATGATCCCTGCAAAAAAAAAAATCTATCACTAGGGCTTCCCTGGTGGCGCAGTGGTTGAGAGTCCGCCTGCCGAGGCAGGGGACACGGGTTCGTGCCCCGGTCCGGGAAGATCCCACATGCCGCGGCTTAGACCCATAAGCCATGGCTGCTGAGCCTGCGCATCCGGAGCCTGCGCTCCGCAACGGGAGAGGCCACAACAGTGAGAGGCCCGCGTACCGCAAAAAAAAAAAATAATCCAGCACCACTCAGTTACCCAAGCAGAAACCTGGGCATCATTCCTGATCCCCTCGTCCTCACTGCCCCATACCCAACCAATGACCAAATTGTCACTCCTGCCTCCTTAATTTCTCTCCCATCTGCCCACTTTTCTACATGTTCACTGCTGTGATCCTAGTTCAGATAATACAGTAACTACTTAACTGTCTTTGGGTCCCTGGTCCTGTGCCCTCTAATCCATTTGTACATTATAAGCAAGGTAATTTCTCTGACGCCAATCTTATTTACCCTTGTTTTCCTTAAAATCCTTCAATGTTCCCCCACTGCCCAGTGGAAAAGGCCAGAGGCCTTGGCTTGGCTTTCAGGTCCTTGATGACTGACCTTGCCCTATGCAGACTATACTTTTCCCTTCCCTGCCTTGAACTCTACTCCTTCAGCAAGACTGAAATACCTGGAATTAGAGAAATGTACAGTGCTTGCCCTTGCCTCCCTCTGTTCCATAATCCCTCTGCCTGGAACTCCCATTCCCCTCCCCTTACCTGGCTCTCCCTTGTTCTCACCTGTCCTTCAGGTCGTGATTTAAAGGTCACCTCCTCCAAAGAAGGCAGACTTCTTTGACCTTCCTAACACTCCCAGTACCCTGTGTTTGCCTCACCCCAACGACTTCTCACACTGTATTGGAATTACCTATTTTTTATTTGCCTCTCTGGCTCATCTATGTGCATCTTGAGGGTAGGAACTGTGTGCCAAGCATGAGGCCTGGCACATGACAGACATACTTTCGGCATCTGTACAGTAAATGCATGAATTGTACTTACTGCAGGGCTGTCATAATTAACACTTGAAACAGACGCCAGTGGAAGCTGAAGCTGATGAGACTGTCAGGTAAAAAAGGAAAAAAAAAAAAACAGTCCTGAATATGCATTCAATCTGTTCTTCACCGTACACTAAGGTACCAGTGCAATGTTTCTTAGAAAGCTGCTTTAAACAGTTTGTCATGGTCTTTGGACCACTCTTAACTGTGAAGAGTTTCACACATGAACGAAAAATTATCCTCGGAAAGGGGGTGGATATTCTCAAGACTTTTAGGAAGAGTGCTGAATCAAGGAAGAAGTCCATGTTTTACAACCAACTCATTCACTTAATAGAGCAAGGCACCTCTTCAGAGCCTCAGCTTCCTCACTTGCAAAGTGGGAATGCTACTACCTGCCTCAAAGGGTAGCTGTAAGGTTAGAATAGTGGACAATGCAAGCTGCTGTTGTTCTTATCAGGCAAGGAAGTCTCAGTGTCAAATATTAAAGGGCTCTTCTAGATTGCTTATGCCAACCGTGTTTTCACAGATCAATAAACTGAGGCCAAGAGAAGGGAAGTCCCTTGCCCAAGAGGATTCAGCTACGACATGGGAATGGCAGGTCTCCAGCGTCTGGATCCAGCTCTCCCTCCAGCTGTTGTGAGAACGTTCTGTTGGCACTTGGTAATTGTGGGGCTTCTGCCAGATAGTGAACCACGCAGAGCTGGCTGTCCAGAGTCTGGAGAGCTTGATACCGGATGCCAAGGGGATTCAGCAAGTGCTGATGAATGAAGGAGCTAGAGGTAAGGCAGGGAAACGACTCACATTGCTGGAAAGCGCAGGGGGTGGTGGGCTGTCATCCGGAATGGGGATCAGTTGTCCCAGCTTTAAGGAAAAGAGTACGTTGAAAATGAAACATCAACTAGAAACTGTTCGCCTATTTTCAAATCAGAAAAATGGCATTTACAGGAGTAGAATGTTATTTTTAGAGGGTACTTGGAGGCAGTTTGTTAAAGGATTACCTGTAATTTTTTCCAGCCATCTCTGACACGAATGAAAAACTCGGTGCTGTCCTTCAGGTAGATGAATGTCCCTTCTATGACCAAATGGGCTTTCTGCAACATGTCAGCCATGTTGCTAAATGCTGTAACCTGTCAGATAATTTAAAATTCCAAACACTGCGGTTATCATCACAGCGATGGCACAATTTGAAAAACTGGCCTCTTTGTAAAGTCAAATATGAGCCATCTCCTCACAGTCAGTGGCAAGGCTTATTGTGCCACAGAGAGATATATAACTTCATTAATAACCAAAGGACTTTCTTTCCGATAAAACAAAAACATGCATTACCTTGAAACACAAATCTCAATGACAATAAACAAATTAAAACAAAGAAGATAGTATCCTGAGGGTTCAAAGACATTTAAAAACTGTTAACAGAGTTGGCTCTGTTGGACGTTGGTCATTGCCACTTCCATTTGTGTGAGCTGCACAACAGCACCAACATTGTTACATGTGTTTTGTTAGCTCATATGCTGCTCCTTACAGGGTTTCAAATTTCTTTTCATTTGGAGTAAGAAATGTAAGCAAGTGAGTTACTTTCCCTACGTCTTAAATCTTTTTTGCCTGGTTGGGTAGTTCCAGTATTAAATACACAGCAGAAAATGGGGGTCTGTAATTTCTCTGTCTAGAAAATTGCCAGAGATCAGACAGCCATCTTGGCCTATCCAGGCACAGGCATAAAAGCTGGAAAAAAATCTATTGAGAAGTATCAAGCCTCAAAGAAATATCAACCAAGGAAGCTGTTATTTTTCTTTTCAACTGAGAAAGATTATAAAAACTTAATGGTCACCTAGCTTTGAAGATGACTTTGTGATTAAAATGACTTAGGCATCCCCCAAAGGTACCAAATATCGAAATTCCATCTACTGTTGGACAGTTCTTCATCTGGCAGCCCAAATTTCCAAATAAAATCTATCAAAGACCAAAGAGCATTCCTAGAACTCCTGACATCCTAATGAGGTATTTGTCCCTGTTTCTGTGCGTCACAATAATCTCTGTGTGCCATATCCTGCTCCAGTGATCTGCAGGGTAACAAGGTACAAGAGCCATCCTTTGGTAGAATGGAGAAGGCTGCATTACCCTGGGGAAATGCAACCAGCACAGGGCCTCCTGTGATGTTGTTTACAGTCTTGTGCCTGTGTTTTCTGATGTAATATGACTGGCTCTTGTTACAGTTTAGTCGATTAAGGATTGGAAAGGTGGAACTTAAATCATAAATGATTTTGTAGTCTGTATCTTTTTACTTAATAAGTCATCCAAAGAGATAATAAATACCCTGTTTGTGAAGTTATACCATTTCTATTGTCATGGAGGCCTAACTCCAACAGAGAAGGTGTGCCAGCCCCTAAACACTGCAGCCAAAGTTCCAAGGAAACCCATCCAAAGCAGAAGGATGAAGACACACTGATGATAATACTGACCAGGTTCCTGGATCCGGGAAGCCCTGGCTGTCCTGGAGGGCCAGGTGGGCCTGGAATGGCCACAGCTAAGACAAAGCAGAAAAGAGAAGTTACAAAAAAGCACACTCTCTGCAAAATGCCTTCGATGTTCAGCTGGTCACTGAGGGGAGCGTTCACCACCCCACTCACAGTGCTGCAAAGTGTTGCAGCTCGTAACCGAATCTTAGGAGCTCTGGGCCCAGCATATGACTCAGCCACATTGACTGGTTTGGGGGAGAACTGAGATTCTTGACTGTAGCCCTGGATGAAGTCATGCCTAAGACTTTCCAATTTTATAAGTGAAAAATTCCTGTTGTTTCAATTGTTTGTATAAGTCAGTCTGAGTTGAATTTTCTGTCACTTGCATCCAAAAATGCTCTGACTCATACAACTTATTTCTCCCAAGAGACAAGCAGGTAATTACTGAACAGAGGAAGCAGGCTTAGAAAGAAGAAAAGGTGCTAGGCTACAGCGGGGGCAGGGTAGGGCAGTGACAGGGGCCCTGGACGTCCAGCCAGGAGACTCAAGTTCCTGATCTGTCAATTCTCAGCTGTGCGATCTTGGGGAAACAACAAGCTCTCTGAACCCCAGCTTCTTCATCGGTGAAATGTAAACAGATATTTCTTCACTAGCCTGTGTTGAGAACGGAGAAGAACACAAACTAGGAATGTGCTTTGCAAATTGTATAGCATCCAACCAGAGATTCTTACCTTTTGAAGAGTCAAAATGCCCTTAAAAATCAAATCAAGGCTATTGCCCTCTCCCCTAGAAAAATGCATACCTGCATATCTGCAAGTGCACGCGCACCCGCGCACACACCCACACACACAAACACACACACACACTTCTACTTAGAATGTTAGTGGGATGATAGCTCCCTGAGGGACATCTTTGAATTTTCTAGGAGTTTATGGTTCCCAAATGAAGAGTCCTTACTTTAGGCAAACATAAAGAAATGTTATTATAGCAATTCCGCTGCTCTCCTTCTACCTCTCTGATCTCCAGTTCCCCCCAGAATCTGCAAAACTCTTGGCAGAGTTAAGGATGTTTGTACAAGTCCCAGTAAAATTACTGTATGAGATTTTTGAGGTCACTGCAAATAAGCCTGCAGTCTGACACAGGACCTGAAAATTCATACACAGGTGGTGAATGTCTAGTGGAGACAAGGTCTGAGGACTTGCATTTGGACCCCAGCCATGCCTCTTCCTAGGATTTGTGACCTTGAGTCAGACTCTTAACCTCTCTGAGCTTTGGTGCCTTCATCCATAAAATGAGTTTTATAATCTTATGTATTTCATCTCCCTCCTGGGGTTGCTGTTAAGATTAAATGGGATAGGGGCTTCCCAGGTGGCGCAGCGATAAGAATCCGCCTGCCAATTGCAGGGGACATGGGTTCGATCCGTGGTCCGGGAGGATCCCACATGCCGCAGAGCTACTAAGCCCGAGCACCACAACTACTGAGCCTGCGCTCTAGAGCCCGTGAGCCACAACTACTGAGTCCATGTGCCACAACTACTAAAAAAGCCTGCGCACCTAGAGCCTGTGCTCCGCAACAAGAGAAGCCACCGCAGTGAGAAGCCTGTGCACTGCAACGAAGAGTAGCCCCCGCTCGCCACAACTAGAGAAAGCCCACGTGCAGCAACAAAGACCCAGTGCAGCCAAAAATAAGTAAATTTTTAAAAAAATTTTAAAAAAGATTAAATGGGATAATGGATATGGGAGTGTTTTGTAAACTGTGAATTGCTATATATATTATGTGAAGGGTAATCCTTTTCAATGGAGCAAGGAGTCCTAGGGCCCCCTAGTTTAGGGCTACTATGGACAACAGAGTCTCTGAATCCTGTACTCACCCTGCAATGCCCCTCCACCTCTTGCAATTCCTATGTATCCCTCAAGGTTGTGTAGGCACCTATGGTTTTATCCACCCAGCACCTTCTCTCTTTACAGGACCAGCATCCTCACTTGCTCCTGAGATCTTCCCCTTCACCTCTATGACCATTCAGGTCCAGAAGGAGCTGTCATGGTCTCATGTAATCCCACCTCCTGGCCACAGATGATTGGTCCAAGGTTGGGCATCTGGCCCAAGACGGGTCAGTCAGAGTCCTTCCCCAGAACATCCCCACCCCAGGGCTTTTCAAACTAAAACTGAGAAACAAGGCCAAGATTTCTAGATGACGGTGGAAGCTGTAGGTTGTCAGTATTTCTCGTCACGCTGAGGATATGGGCTATGGCGATGAAGCGTGATGCTGCAGTCAGAGAGCAGCTGAGCAAGAGATGGCCAGAGAATCCTCGCAGGGACTGAATCCCCGGTTCCGGCTGTACCTGAAGTCTCACTGCATGCCTGCCACCCTTACAAATTGATTGTTCACATCCTTCTGCATATCCAATAAGTTTCCCTGTGCACTTGAGCTAGTTTGAGTTCCATTTCTGTCACTTGCCCCAAAGTCACCTCCTGTGTAAAGTTCTCCCAGACGCCCCAGACATTGTAGGTCTCCTCCCAGGTGTGCTTCCACCAGACCTGGCTCATGCTAACCCAAACAACAAAAAATGATGCATTCATGCTATTATTGCTGCTGCTGTTATTTTCCACCGTGGGCACAGTGGAAAGAACACAGGCTTCGGAGCTACTCTGATCTGGGTCCTAATCCCATTCACACCACTTATTAGCTGTGTGACCTTGGAAAGGTTCCTAAACATCTCTGGGTCTCACTTTCCTACTCTGTAAAATGTGGATGCTAATACTTTCCGTGCAAGGCTTTCTGAGAATCCAGTAAGATAATGTAGTAGCGTAACCAGCAGAGTGCCTGGCACTTGGTAAGTACTTGATAAGTGGAGATTTTCTTCTATTTCACCCATTTTTCATTTGAGAAAGTGAGGTACCAAGGGGTAAAGAAATTTTTACATAGAAGGGTAGAATCAATGCTGGTCCTCAAGTCCCTTAAGGCCCAGGCATTGACGAAGCAGCCAGGAAGTTTCCACCCACACGTGAAAAGACGTTCATCATTATTAGTCTTTAGGGAAATGCAAACCAAAACCACAATGAGATATCACTTCACATGAATGAATGATGACTAGAATAAAAAAGATATGATAATAACGAATGTTGTTGACAATGAGGAGAAATTGGAACCTTTTGTACACTGCTAGTGGGAATGCAAAATGTTGCAGGCACTTTGGAAAACAGTCTGGTGGTTCCTCCAAAAGTAGAGTAACCATGTATATGACCCAGCGATTCCACTCCTAGGCATTATACCCAAGAGAACTGAAAACATATGTTCACACAAAAACTTGTACACAAATGTTCACAACAGCACTATTCATAATAGCCAAAAAGTGGGAACAACTCAAATGTTCATCAGCTGATGAATAGATAAACAAAATGTGGTATATCCATACAATGGAATATTATTCAGCCATAAGAAGGAATGAAGTACTGCATGCTACAACATGGGGAACTTTGAAAACATTATGCTAGGGGAAAGAAGCCAGTCACAAAAGGTCACATATTTTGTGATTCCATTGATATGAAATGTCCAGAATAGGCAAATCCATAGAGACAGAAAGTAAATTCCTGGTTTCCAAGATCAGGGAAAGATCAGGAAAAAGAGTAGTGACTGCTAATTGGTACAGGGTTCCTATTTAAGGTGATGATAATGTTCTGGAATTAGAGAGAGGTGATGGCTGCACAACCTTGTGACTATATTAAAAACCATTAAATTGTGTACTCTGGATGGGTGAATTTTATGGCATGCAAATTATATCTGAAGTTAAAAAAAAAAAAAAAGAAAAGAAAGAAGGCTCCATCCAGGAAACAGCCCTCTGTTGGACAGTGTGGCTTTGACATGCCACCCAGGTGTGGTGACTCTGGGCACCGCTCACAGTACTGACCTGCTCCTAGGATAGCTGGAGGTCCTGGTGGCCCCGGGGGTCCCTGTGGCCCGGGGGAACCAGGTCTCCCAAAGCCAGGTGGCCCAGGCAGGCCAGGAGCACCTGGGGGTCCCTGGGGCCCGATGATGGTCTCCCCTTTCTGGCCCTGTCAAGTGCACAGTAACAGAAGAGAGAAAGCTCCATTAGTCACTAGAAGTTCCATCTGTTCTTTTCGTCAGGACATTGATAAGAAGTCAGTAAACACCCTCTACCATCATCCTCAATCCTGGCACAAGCCAGGAGGTGGAAGACCTAAAGAGCGGTGGCCCAGTCATTATGTTGAATGACAGCAGAGAAGCCTAGGGAGCCCTGAACTCAGAAGGGCCCCCGGAGCTTATCTAGTCCAGCCTCGGCATTTCACAGATGGAGAAACAGAGGCCTAGAGAGGGGCAGGGCTTGCCCGAGGTCCCAAAGCAAATCAGCAGCAGAGCTAGAAGGAGAACCCTGGTCTCCTGGCTTTGCTTGGTCTATGCTCATGGCGAGTTCCAGGTCCAGAATTTGCTCCTGGTTCCTGAGGGTCAATGATCTGGTCATAATCTCAGTGGAGGCATAATTTGAACTTCTCTTTCGTGATCTGGAGAAACTTCTCATCCTAAGAAGACCAAGCCGGTCTACAGGCTGCTTCTTTGATGAAATTTCAGAAGAATCAGATAGCCCCCTAAAAACATCTCCCTCACCTTCCCTTCTGATGTGTTTACCATTAACAACTCTTTGTGCTGAGTGAGTTTTCCACCACTGATGTGAATAAGGCACGGTGGTGGGTTACCTGGAAGCTTCCTGCGTGCATGTGGCCTTGGCTAGTTCCCTTTCCTCTGTGGCCTCTTCCAGGCTCCCCACCCATTAGCAAGTATGGGGGAGAGAGGCCAACGCCCAAGGCCTGCCTGCAGCCTGTGGTGCTGTGACTGGCCCTTGCTCCCAGCTGCCTCATCACACTGGCGGGCTTCAGGAAGCACCTTGACTCCCTGAGGAAGGGGTGTGGAGGGGTCGCTACTCACCACCAGGCCTGGACTTCCCGGCAGGCCCGGGGGCCCTGACACAGAGAAGCCGCTGTCAGAGTCTCCTTTTTCTCCTTTGATCACCCTGTCTCTGTTCTCCCCCTGGAAGCAGAGAACATCCAGTAAGAGTCAGATGAACCAGTCTCTGACATAAGCCTGAGAACTTGGAAACACAGGCTAGATGTTGAGAAATGCTCACCTTCAAGCTGTTCAGAAAATGTCTCAGGTAAGTTGGATCCACAGGAGGGCCTGAAAAAGAAACACTTTTTAAAAATCCACAATCAATCTCAGAAGTTCAAACACCAAAGCCTCCAAGTTGGCAACCATGATGAGTTCCTAGCAGAAGTGACCCCACATTGGTTTAGCTGACAGAGGGGGCACTGGGCTTGGAAACAAGCACTAGTCCAGATCCTGTGACCCTGTGGCATCCTACGCTTGTCCCTGGTCCTCTCCAGGCCTCGTTCTGCAGATGAAGCTGGAACGATCAGAACTTCCGGTCTCTCTTGACAATGTTCTATCTTGCACACGTGTTGCCCATGACTGGGTCTCTCTGGAATTCCATGGAGCTTGTGGACAGGGTGGTAATGTAATTAGCCTTACTTACTGGCTCAATTGGATTTCTCAGAAACAAAAATCAAGGGCAAGATCCAGAGCAAGAGTTGGGATACCTGGTGGTCCCTGGGCCCCCTGGTCGCCTTTTTCTCCTTTTGAGCCGGGAAGACCCCAGGATCCTTTCTCTCCTTTAACACCTGCCACCAAATACACACACATTAAAAAAAAAAATGATAGTGGAAAATCACCTTCATTCTATATAAAACATTTTTGAGACAAGTTTTGAAACTGAGCCCCCTGAGCTAAATCTACTCAACAACAAAGGCCTATTGAGGGTATAAAATCCTTTGCTATAGGATGGAGAGGCAGAGGTAGATGCAGCAGACACAATTCCTGACCTCGGAAAGCTCTCAAGGAGACAGACACAGTGAGGGTATCGCGCGGCAGGATGGAATAAGTACCATCCTCAAGGTGCCAGCAGTGCATCATGGGAGCCCAGCAGAGGCTACAATTAACTCCCCTGGATGCCTTCATGCACGTGGCCTGAGACTCAACACCAAGTCAAGCTCCCGGTCCCATCCCACCTAAGCCTGGGCAGCACGGTGGTCTAAGGGGAGGGGAGGACTCTCCGGGAGTGCCGCAGAGGACAGCTAACGGTGCTACTAAGTATTCCACTCGCAAAGTTGGAAGAGTGCCAACAGTGAGGTACGCCACTCCCCACAGGACTTGGGAGAAGCACTGCTTCTGCAGAACCGGCCTTAGAGCCCTCTCTCCTCCCCCAACTCTTTATCTGGGAGAGGGGCTCAGAGAAAGCCTCCTGGGAGTACAGAGTTTGGGAAGGGAAGCAGTCCCCTTTCCCCACCTAGATAAGTGGGTGGACACTAGATCTTTGAGTTCCCGGTTCCCAAGAGAGATCAGCTGACCAATGTGTGCCTACACACTGGGGATCCAAGAAAGCAAATCCAGCTCCACCCCTCCTCCTCCCCAAGGTCCACCTTGCAACAGGGGTAGGGAGAGCCTTGAATTGGATCTGAACAAGCAGTTTGAGAACAGCCTGGACTTTGTAACCAAAAGTGACCCCAAACCCATGAAGCCAGATACCAGCAGGGACACCACCACCTAAGCAGGCCCGGAGTGACAGAGCCGAGCCAGAGGTCAGTGCTGGGGGCAGAAAATAAAGGCAAAAAAAGGCCTTTCCCTGTTTAAACTGCAAGCGTTCAGACTTCTCAATCAAAAGGGGCACGCATGGTGTGACAGTGTGTGTGGGGACAGGGAACCAGAGTCACTGCTTGCCTGCAGGCTCCCATCTCCTGGCCTATCCCTCCCCTAATGTGTGGTAGATAAGCTCCTACAGGCCACGAACATGCTGATGTTTACTAATCACTAAGAGCCAGTGCGTCTCACACCGCACTGTGTATACGCCTCAGAGGGAGCTTGTGAAAATGCAGCTCCTGATCTAGCAGGTCTGCGATGAGGCCTGAGATTCTGCATTTCTAACAAGCTTCCAGGAGGTGTTGACACTGCTGGTCCAGGAACACTCTGAAGCAAAGGCCTTCTGAGCTCCCACGGCCTCCCCTGCGTTAGCTCTTGGCATATTGCATTGTAACAACTTTTAAAATAGTTTCACCCAGCAGAGTCTAAGGGCCTGGGTGACAAGAAGAGCATGGGATCCATCTGTCTTAGCCCAGTGCATAGAATAGCACCAGGCAAGGAGAAGCTATCAGTGGATGTGTTATGAACAAACTAACACATGAATGGAAAAATGGAGTGCAGCCTGCTAGCTAGGAGGCTCAGCCAAGATACACAGAATAGGCAGATGGGTGACACAAGCAAACAGAGGTGCCCAGTCCCACAGCCTTTGTCCAGCTACCCATGACACCCAGACAGATCTTCCTGACCACCAAGTCTATGCCCAGCACTGACAACTGGAAACCATCTCTGCAGAGATAGGAGGGTCAGGAAATGTCCCAGAGAAACAAGGTGAAGACAGGAGTGTGTACCATGAAAAGTGATGAGTTCTGAATTTCCAGGATATGTGGTACCAACCTAGAGAGAGAGAGAAAGCCAAGGTCATACACTGCAACCCTGTTCTGGTGTTTGCATGCACAGGGAGCCACAGTCCCCTGTCCTGGGAGCGAGGGGTGAGGTCATGGAATCAGGCCTTCCTTGGGTGTTGTAGCCCCCAAAGGCCCTGAGTTTCCTGGCATCCCTCATGCAAGGCATCCCAGACCTTCAACTGGGGCAGGGTCAGGGGGTGGGGGCAGGGAGGGCATCATGTAGCTGAGCTGGGCTGAGACCTACTGGCTGAACAACTCTGCAGAGGGAAAGCCCAAAGATTTAAGACAAAAAGTCATGGCAATTTTGGTCTGGTCAACTGTGAGTGCTCTTGCCCTCCGTTCTGATCAATCAGGATTGATTCATGTGAGAGATCAAGCACTCGGGCAAGTGATGTACTCAAGCCATGAAGCTGGGCCAGCCGTTAGCTTTGCTGCCATGTGTAATCAAAGATGAGCCCACTGAACAGGAGTTGATGGTGGTGATAATTAATAAAGGGGAGTTATCATTAGATTGGGGGGCTATTCTAGACTTCCCATTAAGTGCCAGGGGTCTGGAGTCCAAGCTATTCAAGATAATATTCCTTCACAGTTCATCCCCAGTTTCCTGCATTTCTTTCTTTTTTTCTTTGTCTATTAAAACAGAGCCACCTGCCACCCTGCTTTTAATAGTCCACCTTCACCTTTTTCCCAGTTAATATGCGGAATCAAAATGATCCCTCTCACACCAGATCCTCCCATGCTTTTTTTTTTTTTGCGGTACGCGGGCCTCTCACTGTTGTGGCCCCTCCCGTTGCGGGGTACAGGCTCCGGACGTGCAGGCTCAGCGGCCATGGCTCACGGGCCCAGCCGCTCCGCGGCACGTGAGATCCTCCTGGACCGGGGCACGAACCTGCGTCCCCTGCATCGGCAGGCGGACTCTCAACCACTGTGCCACCAGGGAAGGCCCCTCCCATGCTTTTGGGTGCAGCGTCACAAGATGCTCAGGGGTCACCAAGAGAAGATGAGGGGAGGGGACAGGAATTTTCCAGGAAGAATATTTCTAAGTTAATGATAAAGGCAGCAGTGCCCAGCTGATATCTTACAGCTATGCTGAGAGTTGCTCCACTCCAGGGGTGGATTGTTAAGGGTAAATTGTTAAGGTATTAGAAAGGGGCTGAAATGAGAAGGGGCTTGTGAAATGCTGGATATGAGAGGAAGCATTTCTTTTTCAAATGTCCACTTTGAGAGCTGGTCAAGAAACATCCATGCCCCAGCCTGCATGGTGTCCAGCCAGGCAACATGAAATCAAAACCCAAAAGGCTCTGAGTTCATCTTTGGCTTATTTTAAGGAACGTCATGACCCCCAAAGGCCATGGTCACAGCAAAGGGTCCTAGCACAGCTCACGGTAATTGCAGTAGCATTTTTACGATGCTCTTGAGTTTTTCAAGTACTGTCCCATGGCCGGTTCATTTGAAGCCTGATATCATGTTTGCTGGGAGGGGCTTCGGGCACCAAATTCACGGTGGGACCTTGCCTCTCTGGGCTGAGGTCTCCCCTTCTCTATGGCTGGGAGGCAGCCATCTCTCAGGAGGGTCTCTCCAGCCCTGACGTTCTAGGATTCCTTTCAGGCCACTGATGTAAACGTGACCTGGTTAGCTGTTGTCCTCACATAGTTCCGGGAGCCAGCAGGCCCCTTGGTCACCTTACAGAGGTGGGTCCTATCCTCTGCCTTCCATGCCAGAGTTCCCTGGGCTGCAGACCTGGGTGTCTCAAAGTTTAGACATGGACAGATGTCTGGGCAAACACTCAGCCAAACTGCGTCATTTTAAAGCCCCTGACCCAAGTCTCATCACCACCTCCAACAGGAGTCAATTAAGAACCCACTTCAAAGAATCTTCTAAACTGTAATTTGCAAGCTCACGAGAACAGAGGCCACACCTGTCTAGTTCACCCCTGTGGTCCCAGGGCCTCACTTGTACTTGACACCTGGTAAGTCCTTGATACATATTTGTTGAATGAATGAGAGAATAGTTATGCACAGTTCCATGACTAATGCCTGTGCATGTGGAGAGGCCCACCCTCCCCGGGTTTCCCCACACCTAATATGGGTGACAACCCGGGGACACTGCACTGACCAGCTGGGCGACCAGGCACGTGTCTGACCCCTTGGGGTGCCTGTACCTGCTGCCTGGTGGTCAGGGGACCTGCATGATAGCCCCAGCTCCGTCCGTCCTGTGACCTTAGACAAGTCAGTGAGCTTGTCTGAGTCACAGTTTGTTTCCTCATTATGAAGGGGGAGAGAAAGTCCCTCCTCTCAGGGTTGCGTGCTGTGCAGTAATATGACAGTTGAGAAAGGACAGTTATAGATTGTAGCCCAAAGCTCCCAATGCAAAGAGCACTGGTCAGAATTGCCTTTTTATTCTCAGCTGTATTTTAAGGGGTCTATTTCCCCCCTTCTTATACTACTCCAAGTACAAAGCTAACGTGCTAACATGAAGCTAACAAAACACACTGCTTTTTTGTGTGTGTGTGTGGTACGCGGGCCTCTCACTGTTGTGGCCTCTCCCGTTGCGGAGCACAGGCTCCGGACGCACAGGCCCAGCGGCCATGGCTCATGGGCCCAGCCGCTCCGTGGCATGTGGGATCTTCCCGGACCGGGGCATGAACCCATGTCCCCTGCATCGGCAGGCGGACTCTCAACCACTGCGCCACCAGGGAAGCCCAACACTGCTTTCTGACTGCATTAAAAGACACACTCTGTCCACATGTGTGCCCTTAGAAGACCCAGTACATTTCAGTGCCACAATCTATTATCTAGAAACCTCGAGTCACTCAAGGGTCTATATGCAGGTGATAGAAGACATCAAAGAGGACACTGACAGACAGAAGGGGCTCAAGACAAAAACTCGTCTTCTCTGAGTTGCTTTCTATGCCAAAGCCTGCTCTATAAGGCAGTGACTATATGCTACTTACCGGCGTTTTGCAGTGTGGCCGGACTGGAACCGGGAAGACGGCCTGTGGGAAGTCAGAAGGGGAGGAGGGAATCAGGACTCCCGACGCGAGCTTAGGCTGCTCTGGGGCTGCTCCCCGCGCCGCCTTCAGGTCTCCCCCACCTCCCCACTGCTAACTTACTCCTTTGATGTTAATCACAGCTCCAGGTGGTCCTGGGGGGCCTGGAGGACCAGGTAGGCCAGGTGGGCCCTAAAAGGAGGAAAGAAAGGCCATTCCTGAGTTCAGGTTATGAATTCAGAGGCAGCTGCAGGACACTTCCCCAGGGTTTGGAGACACAATGAGGAAAGGAGGGTCCTCTAAAGCCAACTAACTCTTCCCATGGGTAGGCCAGTCTCTTCCCAGAGCACACCTATGTCCATGGCCTCGCTGCAACTTCACAACAGCAGAGCAAGTATCATCGCTGGTTTACAATTGGACATAATGAGGACCAGAGAGGGGAAGTGACCTGCTCAAGGCCACACAGCAATACATGGCAGAATGGAGACTGGAAGCCAGATTCTGACCCCAAGAGCAGTACTCAGAGGATACTGAGCCCACCACCTCTATCGATGCATCCCTCCTATGGAGGGGTGGGTGGAGTGAGGCCTTCCCAGGATACAGTGCCTGGGAGAGCCCCTCATAAATGTAACAATAAACGCCAACTCCTGTTAGATGGCAAAGTCACTTTCAGAGCCACGTCAGCCTGGCCTTGGCACCATGCAATGTTTTCTCCACCAAACCTGGAGCCGAAGCTGGACCTGCAGCAGAAGCTGCAGGAGGGGAGGGGGAGGGGGAGGCTGTGACCACAGGTGAGAGGCCTCCGGCCCACGAGGAAGCTCCATGTGATCACTCAAGTGCAGGCACCGGTGTCTGCTGTACCTAGAGCCACGGTAGGCTTGGTGAGTGAGTCAGTGCCCAGTGATTCAATACGATTGCATTTCTGCATTTCTAGGCATACAAAGCGGCACAAAGAGAAGCAGCAACACACTTTGAGCTGCACTTGCATACAGCAAATGGGGGACCTTCAGTGGGTCACTAACTTGTACAGGCCCTAGTTTCCTCCTGTGTAAAACAAGAATGCCACTGAGTTTCTCTTAGGAGAGTTACTATCAAGACTGAGATCCTGTCCTCAAAAGCACTTTGTAGAGTGTCTGATACACAGTAGGTGCTCAATAAATGCTGGTTTCCTTATTGCAGACGTGGGACCCCGCTGATGCTCCGGTGTCTGTCATCTTGTGAGGCCCTGCCTACACAGCTGGTCGACCTTCCGCGTTCTCTCAAGAGCACTCACCGAGCACCCCCAGCAACATGAGAAACCCCCAGGACTATGTAACCCAGGAAGGATGGGATATTACCCGAGTCAGAAGACCTGGGATTTGAAAGCAGACTTCTTTTTTTTTTTTTTTTTTTTTTTTTTTTTTGTGCTACGCGGGCCTCTCACTGTTGTGGCCTCTCCCGTTGCGGAGCACAGGCTCCGGACGCGCAGGCCCAGCGGCCATGGCCCATGGGCCCAGCCGCTCCGCGGCATGTGGGATCCTCCCGGACCGGGGCACGAACCCGTGTCCCCTGCATCGGCAGGCGGATTCTCAACCACTGCGCCACCAGGGAAGCCCGAAAGCAGACTTGTTGAGAAAGCCCAGATCATGTTCTCCCACCCTCCCTCTGGGGTCTGGACGAAGAAGCTTATGCTCCACTAAGGTGGATTTGGTGGCAGGGACCTCCGGAGAGCAAGCCGGAGGGCAGGGTTGGGCTGGAGGATCTTTGGAAGTGGCAGCAGAGGAAGAAGAATAACGTTCCTGAGCACTCTGTCCACGAGCCCTGCTCACTGGACCTGGCACTCGTCCGCCCCTCCTCTGGACACTGGCCCTGGGCTGGGTCCCTGGGGTGGCACTCACCGGCATCATGACCCCTCGATCTCCTTTGGTGCCTTTGAGGCCATTCAGTCCTGGGCGACCCTGAAATCCATGGGACAGGCCTTAGTAAACCCACTGCCCGCAGGCCAGCCTGGCCCGCATGTCCTCCCTCATATGCAATATGAGGAACCCCAACACTTACGGGTCGTCCAGGGAGGCCAAATTCTCCTTTGTGTCCTGGTGGTCCTTTGGGCCCCTGGAGGCAAAGTAAATACCAGATTAGAAAGAGAAAAATACTGTATGATGTCACTTATATGTGGAATCTAAAAAAGCCAAAGTTGTACAAACAGAGTAAGGTGGTGGTTACCAGGGGTAGGAGGGTGTGGGAATAGGAGAGGTGAGGTTTAAGGTACAAACTTGCAACTAGTAGACAGCTAGGTCCTGGAGATCTAATGCACGGTATAGGGAATATGGACAGCAACGCTGTATTAATATTATAATCCTCAAACTGCTAAGAGTCTAGATCTTATTTATTCCAACCTCAAAAAAGAAATGATCATTATGTGATGTGAGAGAGCTGCTATCTCCACAACAGCAATCATATTACAATATATAAGTGTATCAAATCAACATGTATACCTTAAATGTACACAATGCTGTATGTAAAATATATTTCAATTAAAAAAGAAAGAACAGAAACTCAAGGGCTAGGGAGATGGGGGGGCATCCAGCCTACCTTTGGGGGCAGTGGTGACAATGAACCACTAGTAGGAGGACAGAGGGCAAGGAGAAGTTATGAAATGTCCTCCTGCCTGGCTCCTTGTCCCCTGGCCTCTCTGTCCTCAGCTGGACCCACTTGTTCAGTCCCTCCTGCAGGGCTCTACCCCAGTCCAGATGCTGGACCCAACCCTCTCAGCCAGTCAGAGCTAACAAAGAAGCAAGAGTCAGTAGCTCCTGGCCTTAGCTCCCAGGTAGCTGTGTGCTGGGCCAGCTCAGAACATGGACCTTTGCCTTAGGCCTTATGTCCAAGGGTTCTCCGTGTTCCCCTGCTTCACTCCTCATGTCAGCCAAGCCCAATAACCTGCTTCAGGATTTGGTTCCTGCCTTGCTCCCACCTGTCCCTAAGGACCAGAATCTTGGCCTGGCTCCCCAGTTCTCCAGATGAGCCCCTGCCCATGGACTGCATTCCAGTGCTTGCTTTCTGTGTCCTCATGCTCCCAGAGCCACTGCCCTGTTGCAACCTCCTGCCGGAACCCTCATGCCTTCCAGCGTCTGGGATGCATACAGTGTACCACCTCTTCCCAGAACAAGCTCTACGTCCAGTTGACACCTTTCCTGTTTTGTAACTGGGTCTGTCCTGTCTCCCAGTGGAAAGACTGGTTTAAGCCTGGGGCCTATCAAGCCCCTTCTTCCTGCTCTATTAATGTGTTCAGACTTACCCTGAAAAATGGCAAATAGACTGCATTGAGACAGGCTCTGTATGTAAAGTACCCAGACCAGGTTACTCTCAGGAAAAGAAAAGCAAGGAGTTAACAGGCCACAGGCCATGTGGTGGTACGTTCTAGTGCAGGGCTTCTCAAACATCAGTGTGCACAAGTCACCCGGATCTCATCAAAATGCAGATCCAGTGGATCCAGGGTGGGGCATAAGGCTTTGCTGTTCCAATGAGCTCGCAGGTGATGCTGATGGTGCTGGTCCACGGGCCACACTTCGAGTAACAAGGCTCTAGTGTTGTAAGCTATACTAGTCATGAGGGCCATAGACAGCCCATATGACACCTTATGCAAATTAGAAGAAGGTGCCCCCTTACTGTCTGTGCTTGGCAAGCTGTGCACAGCCGGGCTTCAGTGGCAATAACCACCCCGGCCATCTGCAGCAGCTTGCCGGCCACCGTTGCTAACAATTAGTATTTCCCACCATACTGGGTATTAGTAAGTGTTACCCAGTGGTTAACACAAGACTCTCCCACTCTGCCTTAGCCTGTAGCTAGGGCCAAGAACACCTCTCCAGGGCATCCATTCTGCCTGACTTAAGGGACCAAAGGCTTTAGAAGGTCCTTTGAAGGATGCACCTTGGAGGTTACGGGCCATTCATCAAGGACACGTGCCTGTTAGAGAAACGTGAGGTCCCTTCTCCCCAGGCCTGAGATCCAGCTTCAAACAAACCCCGCATTCAAACCCCAACGTGCAGTTCTCCAGCTCAAAGTGTTTCAGAAGAATGAAGGTGTCAACTGGAGGCAGTGTGGTGTGCTGGGAAAAACCTGGACACAGGGTTTGACAGGCTGGGTTCAAATCCCTGCTGTGTCACTAACAAGTTGTATGGCAGTGGGCTAGTTACTTAACCTCTTTAGCCTCGGTTTCCCGGTCTATAAAATGGGGGTTCTGACATTAGCCTCTTAGGGTGGTGAAAATGAAATGAGATGATCTGTGTTGAAGCATCACTGTCTGACACATGGTGGATGTTCTATGAGTTTTCTTTGTTCTTTGGGAAGAAATATATGAGGGGCAAGTTTAGGGTTCATCTGGAGAGAACTGGAGCTTAAAAATTGTTCAGCAGCCCCCCAAACTTATAGATTTTCTGGAGCAGTAAGGCAAGAAGGACCCTATCATGTCATCTAGTACTCATTCAATACCCTCACTTATAGATGGGAAGACAAGAGCCCAGAGAGAGAAGAGGACTTGTTTGAGGTCATACAGCAGATGGGCAGCAGATCCAAGACCAGAAGCCAAAAGGCCCAGGTTCCCTGGGTAATGACAACCTTTAGCTGGCAAGACCCGTACAACTGTGGGTCTCACCACCATCCGCTTCCCCTCTCCTTCTGGACACACAGCTAAACCACATTTCTGAGACCTATCCACACCCCCACTCCCACCCCCGCCTCCTGCATCAGAGGTCTGGCCAGAAGTGGAGTTCATCATCTTCCATGGTCTCTTCCCCCTCCCCAACCTCATGGAAGATGCCATTGTGGCCCGGAATCCACCAGAGGGCAGAGTCACAGGATGCAAGCATCCTGGGTCCCCGAGTGACTGCTTGGAGGGGAGATGCCCAACTGGGAACCACCACAGTGGACTCTGCATAAGTGAGAACTAAGCTGCTATTGTGCTGAACCACTGAGATTTTATTTAATTGCAGTTAGCCTACCTACCCTTGACACAGATACATTTTGCCACATCCTTTTTATTTTCACAGCTGGGACAACTCAATCTAGTTGAGCCAAAGTATGATAAATGCTTCAAACCCCAGTCCAGATGCAGGGGCAAGACACTCTGGCTTACCATCGGTCCTGGGGCTCCATGCTCTCCAGGTTCACCCTAAAACAGGGAGACACGGACTTGTTACTCAGATGAACACGGTTTGCGACAGAAGCAAAGATAGGATGTAGAAGATGTGTGCCTTCAGGGTCTGGTGACCTTTAATTACCTTTCGGCTCCTCAGCCTTTCCAGAGGAATATCCCCCGTCAGGATGGCGCCCGGCTCTCCCTTCTCACCCTGCAATTCAGAGAACCTTTTGATGAAGCCGGGCCTCCGCCTCACCGCCTTATCCAGAGGCTCATCGCCATGATTTCTCTGGCCTTCACGCTGCCTCTTCAGCCCCACTGCCCGACATGACCTCTTGCTAGAATACTGCACAGCCTCCTAAGTCATTAAATGTTCTCTGGACTGTTCCCTCCATGTACCATCAGTTACTGTCCGAAAGCACAGGTTGGGGTCCTGCAAGCCCCTCTGGGGCTCCTGCTGCTGCCAGATCAGCATCCCCACTCTCAACCCTCCAGGAATCAGTCCCAACAAGGTCTGTCCCACCCCTGGCTGTGTGGCTCCCCCCTGAGAACCTCTGGCTCCTAATATATTTGGTGGCTTGCTTTCCTAACAACTTGACTTGAGATCTGTTTTCACCTAGAATCCTTAGTCTTGTTAAAACAGCTACAATTGGGAAAGTGATGACAGCATGAACAGTGGAGGCCTCTCCAACACAGGGGCCCTGAGTCTCCATGTGGAACTCGGCCTCCAAACTCCAGGCTCCTGTGCAAATGCTCACTTGATCAGGCAAAGTTATCTCAGTCGCTGGGAAATAGGGGAGATGGGTAGACAGGTGGCAGGGACACAGGATCCTGCCCCCAATCCTGTGCTCAGCAGGGCCATCTACTATCCCAGGAGACTTCCAAGAAGATATATGTCCAGAGAAAAGGCCAGGGAGAGGAACCATTCAAGGCTCTGGCCCCAAACTTCTATGCTAGCCCCTGGGGAACTGGGCTGGACCACACGAAAGTCTCCCTTCAACAGGGCTGGAAGCAGCCAAGGCAGTGGCGCCAAAGCAAGCCAAGCAGCCTCTCCTCTCCGTCCCCCAATCCCACACCTGATATTTGGATCTTACCACTTCGCTGGTGAGGAAAAGCAGTCCTGAGCACGCCAGCAGCAAGAAGAAGCAAGCACAAAAGCATCAGAGGCAGAGCGAGAGAAAGCACGTTGGCTGCAAGGATCAGAGCAGACCTGCCTGGGTGCTCTTCCCAGTTTTCAAAGTGGCAGGGGATTAGGGGAGAGATGGCACGTAGGTCCCTCTAGATCCACCCGACCTTGCCACATAGAAAACAGAGCGTTTAAAGCAAGAGCCAATCCTGCTTGACCAGGCCTCCTGCCAAGCCAGAACTGCCCTGACCCCACGCCATCTCTGTAGGCCCGTGGCAGCAAAAGGCATCCCAAGACATGGTCCCATGTAACGCTAAACTCAGACCCAGCACACTGAATCCTCCACCCCCTGGAACTGTGGCCCAACAGACACTGGAGACTCTCTCCCCCTCCGTAGGGCTAGTGGAAAATGGTGGGGGGAGGAAGGAAAGAGAGTAGCCTAATGCTCCCTCCTCTTAGAGACACACACACCTTCCTTGACTCCCCAAGGCAGGCTCAGGGCTGCTCCCACTGGCTTTATACAAACCCCCGTTACAGCAGTGACCATGCACTCTGCTGGCCGTCTGCATGTCTGTTCCTCACATCTTATTTCTCTATCCCTAGTGCCTAGTATAGGAAACTGGCTGGCACACCTTAGGGAATGGATGTAATCTGGATGAGTATATAAATAGATGGATGAATAAATGAATCCAATCCAGAATAACTGCAATCCATTTATGGATGTCACTCTCCCCTTATCTATAAAAACCAACTGGGAAATTAATTCTAAGAGGCAAATGTGGAAGGGTACAAAGGTCATTTCAATGCCCTTGGACTTTTCAGGAAGTGCTCTGCATGCTAAATATTCCAAAACTTGTGGACAAAGACTGCCATCCAAGTGCGGAATGCCCCCGCTTATACTAATAATAGTTTAATAAAATAATGATTTCTAAATATTAGCATCACTGTATTCACTACTTACACATCTTTTCATCCAACAGATGTTTTAAGTACCATTTGTGTACCAGGCGCAGTGCTAAGTACTGGAGCTACAGAAAAGAAAGCGGATGTGCCTGCCCTCGGGGGGTGCACACTCCAATGCAGGTGCCTGCAGGCAGTTAGGCAAAGCACAGCGTTCAAGGGAGCGTGGGGTTGAGTTCTCTTTCTAAACTGTGATGAAAATCTGTTTCTCCACCCACCCCACCTTCACCCTGGAAGAACCTTGAGATCATGAAAGTTAACAGCCGGGGAGTGACTGCTACTAGATACAATGTTTCTTTTGGCATGATGAAAATGTTCTAGAATCAGTTAGTGGTGATGGCTGCACAACCTTGTGAATATACTAAAAGTCACTGAATTTCACAACTTAAAGGGGTGGATTTTATGGTGTGTGAGTTATATCTTAAATTTTTAAAAAGTTAACAGCTACTTTCAGCCCATTTGAAATATTTACCAAATTCTAGAGCACCATCCCACCCAGATAGCTGGGCCCTTCTTACCTGTTCTCCTTTTAGTCCTGGAAATCCAGGCACACCGGTGTCACCTTTTGGTCCTCTGGGTCCCTAGAAGGAATCAGTGGAGGGTATTCGGTTGTTTGTTAAGATTTAAATGCTTTAACTAAACAAAGTTGCTGTTCCAAAAAGTAAAACAACACAGAGTGCCAGTGGAAGTCACAATTAGTCACGATGTTTTCCTAATATTAAGTGGTCTAGAAATTGTGGTCTGGTGGAAAGAAGGCAGCACTGAGTGTGAGGAGGCCCGGAGGCCCCACTCCTCTTTGAACTGTGGTTCCCTCCAATGGGCACCACCCCTGCCCACCCATGGGTCCTCGGGGCCGCCCTGCAGCCCACCGCCCCCATCATTCTCCCTCCATGACTCCTGCCCCTTCTCTGGCTCCCCACTACCCACGGGATGGGATCCAAACACCCTAGCCTGACACCCAAACTGATCCCAGTTGGCCTCAGCGCCTCATCTTCCACTCCCGTCACTCCACCGGGGGCGAGCCTACCCCCTTAGCCTCTCTGCACCCCTTACCCGCCCGCCACCGCCATTCCCTCTGCAGAACCAAAATTCTGCACACCCGGTCAGAGGTGACCTCGTCTCAACTCCAATATACACTTAATATCTGCGACAATGACTCACACAGCCAGACATCTGCCCCTAGAAAAGAGTTTCAACACTTTATTGCAATTTACCTTTTCACAAGTCCCTACCTTCTGGATTAACTCAGTGGCCTTCAAATATTTGTTATTATTATTTTTTTAGCAGTGAAACTCTTTTCATTCTCCTTTTTCAAGTGAAGTCAAACAAAAGCCCAATGTATAAAATACATCAAATGGAGCCTCGGCAGTGGCCTGGATCCTGCCTATGTGGCCCCCTCCTTACTCCTGAAGTGGACCCAGAGGCTCTTCTGGGGAGCCTAGGGCTCCCTTGGGAACACAGAACCAGTCATTTAGAGAAAAATGTGTCTGGAACATGCTCTGGCTTAGGAGCAGCCAAGCTGGGGCTGGAGCTCAAGCTCACAGTTCTGGCCTCTTCTCTTCCTAATTAAGAGGTCTTCTCCATGGTTGCCACCCTCTCCTGTTTTTTAATGTCTATTTCCCATGTATTTTTAGTGTCAACATAGCACACGCTCCTTTTAAAAAATGTAGAAGTTCAGAAAAGTATAAAAAAAAGAAAAAGAGATCATTGTAATTCTACCATCAACAACAAATTTCTATTACATTTTTTGATAAATTTCCTTCATTTATCCTGGAAGCAGTGCATGTCACCATTGGCATTAGGCCTTTCAGAGCTGCAATGTATGGAGAAATTTTGCAGATTTCACTCTGGAGCCTTGGGCTTCAATGCAGGCTCAAACTTTCAGACTAAACTGATCACTTTCTATACAGAAATGCATTTTCACCTTCCATGGTGGAAGCCCCATAGCGTGGTGCACACAGACTATTAATTTTGGACTTCCAGGCTATGATTCCCCTCTCTCCATCCTCCATCACCACCATCCTCTCTCTCTAGGGATTTTATCTACTCGGATTCTATCTATTTGAAAGGCTTGATTCATCCACTCATTTATAGGAAGCCAACCACCGACTCCAGCTCTGGCTCCGGCTGCCCTGGGCTAGAAAGAGATGAACAAGACCTGACCCCCTGCAAGCTGGTCACAGTACAGTTGAAGAAAAAACGATAAGGGTACAAATAACTGTTATTCAAGGCAGAAAAGAACGACAGCAGAGGTGAAAATAAAGCCCTATGGGATTCAAAGGAGGGAAGGATCACTCCAGATGGGGGCAACGATGAAAGGCTACATGAACAAGACAGCACTAGAGGCCAGCTGTGCAGATGGAGAGGAACAGCATTCCAGGCAGAAGGAACAGAATGCACGCAGCTTTGGGGCACAAAGGAAGATGGTTACTGTGCTACTCACTGGAAATCCTGGCAGCCCAGGCAGGCCCTCGGGGCCCTGTGACACAGACAGACAAAGCAGGCAGGTTAGGAGCAGCATTTCCAGGCCAGCAGGAACCTGTACCTCAGGGGCCCACTCCCTCCAGCACCTTCCAAAGGCCCAAGCATGTTCCCACACAGTGGGGCTCAGGATCCGTTTTGCAGAGGATGCCGAGGCCCGGGAGGGGAAGGAACCGTGCGGTCACACGCTAGCTAGCACAGAGCCAGGAACTGCTCTGGAGTCTGGAGCCTCTGCTCCCCCGAGCCAGGACTCTCGGCACTTTAAGTCCCAGCCTCCTCTTCCATGAAATCGCTCAGTGTCAGAAACCTCTGGAGCAATGAATGCAGTGCTCAACCTCCACACATATTCTAAAAAAACAAGTTCCTAAACTCTGAGGAGTGGGCCCAAAGGATGTGCTGGGGTATTTGGGGGTGGAAGTGGGGGCAGTTGGTGAGACTCAGTTCTTTTCCCTCAGTAAGCGGGAGAATTTTAAAGGACCAGCCATTTTTTTTTTTTTTTTTGCAATACGCGGGCCTCTCACTGTTGTGGCCTCTCCCGTTGCGGAACACAGGCTCCGGACGCGCAGGCTCAGTGGCCATGGCTCACGGGCCCAGCCGCTCCGCGGCATGTGGGATCTTCCCAGACCTGGTCACGCGAGCCCACGTCCCCTGCATCGGCAGGCGGACTCTCAACCACTGCGCCACCAGGGAAGACCAGGACCAGCCATTTTAAAGGCTCCAGGAAAGAGAAAATTTGTGGTTCACTCCACATGGGGGCCGGACTCTATTTCCTCCAAGTCCAGATACCCACATACTTATTAAAAACATAAGAGTTTGGCAGAAAATACATATACAGAGAGATATAACTGAATGGCAACAACTTTCTCAATATACTGTACAGTCAGTCATCCCTTGGTATCCGAGGGGTATTGGTTTCAGGATCCCCTGTGGATACCAAAATCCCCAGATGCTCAAGGCCCTTATATAAAATGGTGTAGTGTTGGCATATAACCTACATACATACTCCATATACCCATACACTTTAAATCATCTCTAGATTATTTATAACACCTAATACAATGTGATTTACATTTACAATGTAAATGCTATGTAAATAGCTGTAAAACCAATGTAAAAGCTATGTAAATAATTGCCAGCATGCAGCAAATTCAAGTTTTGCTTTTTGAAGCTTTGTGGAATTTTTTTTTCAGCACTCTTTTATCCAAAAAAGTGGTTGAATCTGAGGATGCAGAAGCAACAAAGGACTAATATATATATATATATATATATATGTGTGTGTGTGTATATGTATATATATATATGCATATGTATATATATATATATGTATATATATATACATATAATATACTATATACATATATCTATATGGTATACATAGAGTAGAAAAGTATAAAGGTACAACGGGGAGGGAACGGCCTCTGAGTAGGAATATCTTGATCTTCCGTTAGGGATGAAGGAGACCCTTCAGGGCCTGGATTTGCCAAAGAGGAGGACAGGGATTGGGACAGAAGGATTCTCAGGTGGGGAAAAGAGAGAAGGGGTGGGGGCAGACAAGACCCAAGGACTCTTAGAACAGAGATGTTGATTCTTAGATCTTAGCCTGTCTGTGTTTTGCTTTAGACTTAAGCCACCTAACACTCTAAACCTCCAATAGTTTGAGAAAAACTTTTGTGAAGGGACTTGCTTGTTTGCTTTAGGGTTTGCTTACTGGGGTGTTTTGGATGATTTTAGTAGAAATCAAGGAAAGGGAGACCCACTGGATGTAATATAGAAGAGACAGTGAAATGACCCACAGACAGAGGCCATTCAGCAGAAGGAGATACTGGCTCTAAAGGAATTGTGCAGATATTTGCAGAAGTCTTGGGGAGAGCACTGAATTTTCCCCAGGACGTGGACGGCAGAGGTTCAGGACAAGCTCACTGGGGACTGCAGGGTGGGTGGCCCCGGCAGACATCTGGACTGCGCCGCTGCGGAAGTATAAGCCTTAATCTCCATGTCGGCTTCCACAGAGTGCCACAGTTTGCAAAGCAGTTTCGCATCCATCACCTCTCATAAGCTGCCCCAAAGGCTGTTGAGGTGTTATTAGAGAGATGATGAGAGTCTCAGAGCATTATGTAGAGGAGATGGGGCTGGAACTCAAGGCTCCTAAGGCCAGAGCTCTTTCCTCTCTCCCCAGCTGTCACCAACAGATATGGAAGATGCAGTGTGGATTCATTGCACAGACTGCAGGAGGAAGCTTCCTTCCTCTTAGGTCCTGTCGTGTCATAGACTGACTCTGTGGATTTGCAGAAATAAGGCAGCTTCTTTGTGTGTTCCTGATCTCTAAATGGGGCCAGAAAGACTGAAGCCAGTCACATTCCCTCCTCATGTGCCAGTTTCCCCATCAGCACAAGGATAGTTCTCTCTAGGCTCCTCCCATTCTGGGAAATGAGATCATGTAAATAAAAGCATGGCCAAAGCACTGCTCAGACATCAATCAATTTGTTACTTATGATTCTCTGATTTCCATTACACATAGTTCTGATGCAAGGGACTGGAAGCTTCCACTGCATTGGACAAAACTCCCTGCACAAATTAATGTGACAGCGACTTCTCAGAAATGCAAAGCTCTCTTTCTATTCTACTACTTCGAGACACTCTAGCTCTATGCTTCAGGAGCTCGATGGATTCCAAACCAACCCAACTGAGTTTCAGCTGGGGCGTCTGGGTAGGGCCCTCACTCTAGGGCAGCTGTGGATACACACCGGAGGCCCGACGAGCTCAGGAATGTCTGAGAGATTCATGAATCCATGGGTGATGTTGATCAAAGGCTGAAAAGAGAAAAATCAAAGAGACAGAGGGTGGCACGTGTCCCACCTTGCTCCTGGCAGTGAGGCCTTAACTGAAGTCACCCCGCATGGCAGACACAAGAAGACACTGACAACACCCACCCACTGCCAACACACCCATCCCTCCCACTTACAACATAGCCCTGAGCTGCCTTATCACTTTCCTCTTTGATTAATCTTAAAATTGCACCATACATAAATGCCTTTTTCTTTTATAATTTTAAATATATATTTAAATATATTTATATGTTATATAATTATAAATTAATATTAATACTCACAGAAAACAGTGTTGTTGGGTGTGTGTGTGTGTATTTGTCCATGTGGTTATTTTATATAAATGGCATCAGGCTGTAGGTATTATTCTTCAACTTGCTTTTTTCACTCAATCATACAGCATGGAGGTTTTTCCATATGGAAGTTTTCGGTATGAACATTTTTAGTTTTAACAGATTGCCAAAGAGCTGTCTAAAGGGGCCGTACAACTTATACTTCCAACAAAGTACATGAGATTATCTATTTCACTACACCCTTACCTATACTTGATATTTTTAAATTATACTCCAAAAAAAAAACCACCTCTAGTCATTCTTTTTTCCACTTATTTGGGACTTTTTGTCTTTCTGTCATGTACCAGTATGACATTATTTCTCTTGGAAGGGCCACAGTTTTTCACAAATGTGATGTTCTAATATTCAGTGGACTGTGATCGTGTCCCAGCCCACATCCCACTCTTCTCTCCAAATTTCCATCGTTCTTCATCCACCCCCATGTCCATCATCTCCCTGTGTCTTGGACACACCCATGTTTTTCTCTTCTGTGCTTTGGCTCAGAGTGTCTTGACCACCTGAGTTCTGGAAGTCCTGTTCTCCATACTTACCTGGTAAATCCTTCTTAGCTTTCAAGTCCCTGCTCAAAGAGACTTCTTCCAGAAAGTCTTCCTTGATTTCTCATAACCTAAACTATCTTTCCTCCCTCGTTCCCCCACTTATGTTCCTTGCCTCTCGGTTACAGCTCTGTTACACTCAGTCTCTTGACTGCAAGTGCTGCCAACCAGAAGAGAGGGTTCTGGACACACTATGTGTAACAATAGTGGTACCAGGGTAGGAACAGACAGGTGGGCCATGCTGGCAGGTAGGAACTCCAACACCAGATGCCAGCTACATGCCCCCTGCATGAAGAGCAGCCCTGAAGGCTCTGAAGTTGTGGACAACCTTCCCTCCCCTTTAGCAAAAGCAGCCAATGCTGGTGACACCTGGTGATACTCACAGTAGATAAGACCTCGATGCGCCCTGGTAGCCCCCTGGGCCCAGGGGGTCCAACAATGCTGGCTCCATCCATCCCTCTTTCACCCTGGATATAGCAGTGAGAGTGGAAAAAATTCACTATATGTGGATAATGCTCCTAGAACCAGGCTGAAAACTTCTCTCACCCCCACTTCAGATCTGTGACCTCACCTTGGGTCCCTGGTCTCCTTTTTCTCCTTTGGGACCCTGGCAAAACAGACAAACAAATATTCTTTGGGTTTTTTTTCTATTCACTTTGCCCACTTTCCATCTATCCTCCCATCTTGCCATCTCTCCCTAAGCTCTTACAAGGATTTTGTCCCAGATAATGGGAGCAAAAGATGAGGGGAAAATTCCCCTTACAGAGTCAGAAGGAAGGAATATCTCATAGACAGTAAGAGGACCAGAGGCCCTCTCCCAGCATGGGGTGAGTGTCCTTTTGACCTTGAACCCAAAGCACTCTGCATCTGGGGTATGGGGGAGGTCTTCCTATTCAATCACGGAGGGGGCTGTGCTTCTCCCCTTTGCGAGGCTCAGCTCCTCCTGCACTGGTGTGCTCAGCTCTGGGTACCACTTGGATCTCAAATATAATGAGATCCTGGGGATTGGTCCTCTTGAGAGCAGGTATCATAGAAGAAGATGGACAACACCTCCCTGGGGGGTAGATGTAGTGGGGAAGGGTACTTGTTAGGAGCAAGGGATTCTGAAATGGGGCAAAGTGTGAGTCTTGAATGGGCAGCAGGAAGGAGGCAATGAAGCAGAGATTCTTGATGGTAAGGGACTGCAGAGAGAGAGAAAGAGAGTTTTCAAGTTTTCCCACATGATGTTTTGTGCAAAACCTCTGTGCTACTCCTCAAAGAAACAAGCTATAAAGAGCACCTGGTCTCCCCACCACACAGCTGGAAGCTGGAGTCGCCGAGAGGGTGAATTAGTGAAAGTAGCAGAGGCAGGATGGCACCCCACAGCTTCTCCACTCCAGTGTGACAGCATGACAATCCTCAAAATAAAGGTGTAAAAAGTCAACCTACACTTGAAGCCGTTGGTCCAGAGATTCTGGGCTCATGAAACAGCCTGATGCTCCCAGAGCCTTCAGCATCCTAGGGAAGGAAGAAGAATGAGAATTTCAGTACTGATTCCCAAGCACCTCCCTGTGCCAGGTGTGGTGCTGGGAGCTGGGGCTCAGTGGGGAATCAGCACCACCTTGGCGTCCAGTTAGCTGGCCTTTCCAGCCGTCCTTAGCGCACGTTGTTCTTTAACCACAGAAAGGAGGAAAAGTACCTCAAATCCAAGTCCCATTGCACATCCAGGGCCTCGGGGCCCAGGGGGCCCAGGGGGCCCTGGGGGTCCCATGACCCCAGGAATGCCAACTTGTCCATTTTTCCCTGGGGGTCCTGGTAAGCCTCTGTTGCCGGGATCACCCTGTAAGGAAGGGGACAGGCTGATTATCTAGCCTTGGAGTCACTCACGGAAGGAACAACATCCGCAACTGAGTCAGAAAATTGTTCTTTGAACTTAATTAGATTGTTGGATTCTCTGATCAGTGCTACTTAATTGTACAGAAACAGCCATCTTGCCAATTGACATTTCACTTGGAGATAAGCTAACGGTGCTCATTGAATGAATTAGGGTGGAGGGGGTGAGAAAGGAGAAAATCTGGTGGGTTATTCACTCTGCTCCAGCTGTTCTGCCTTCCCCAAGCAGTTCCTTCCAGATGTTTCTCTCTGACCCATGACATTTATATATTCAACACTCTAGCCCAATAGTTCAATTATACTAAACCCAGAGAGAGGGGAGGAAGGGGGAGAAAGCTTTTTCTTTTTCATTTTCATTTTTTACCTTTTCACCAAATGAGCCATTAGGTCCTCTTGCGCCCTGAAGAAAACAAATGGGGGCCAATTAATATATATTTCATTAGGTATGTTTAAAAGAAAATGCAGGATTGCAGACTCTTAAGTAACAGGACATTAAAATGGGGCTCTTCCTGCTCAGTTCTGACTGATGTCTCAAACCTGAGCCCATTACAGTAGTTGTAAGTTTGCTAAGCAGGTCATGCTGAAAGCTTGTGAAACCCATCTTCCAACTATTATCTCATTACCTACCTCAAGAGTGCAAAGGAGAAGCTGAAGATTAACCAGGAAGAAATTGTAGAAGAATTCCCTTGGAGAGCTGTCAGTGTACTGGGTGGGCCTGATTCCCCTCCTCGAAGCCAAGGGAAGGGACTTCAAGAATTTGCTATATATTCCCTAGGTTTCTGGAGATATGTGGATGATGGCTGGCTCTCTTCTGGAAAAATCTAAAGACCAAAAGCTGGCTGAAATAGCCCCAGAATGGGGGTGGGGGGGTCTCTAAAGCAGGTTGTGTGTCCACTGCCAATAGGAGACACAGTACAGGTTTCCTGGGCGGGGGTTAGATGTGGATCCCAAGGAAAGGAGCCAGCTGCGAGCTCAGATAGAGGCGAGGACCAATGCAGGCTGATGGTCAGGAGTGGTCAGCTGCAGGAGACCCTGCACTACATCAGAGGACTGCAGTCGGGGGGGCCCCAGCTAGAGAAGCTCCAAGGAAACCACAGAAGCACCCGCAAGAGAAGAAGCCAGAAATTGCATGGCCACACAGAAGGCCCTGATACACCTGCCATCTAAGGCTGTGCCTTCTCCCAAATCCCTCTTTCCCTGGGCCAGATTCCCCTTCCTATATCAAATCCATAGAAATGACAGAGTGGATAGTTCCAAAACAGTCATGCTCAGAAATAAGATGGCGGGTGATACTGAATCTGAAACAGTGAGGAATGGCAAAGAGAAAACATGGGAAGCTGAAGCCAGAGGCTTCGGTGGTGGAGAGAAACCACAGGTAGAAAACTCTCAGGCAAGGGAGGAGTGGAAGCCAGGAGCAGGGTGTGGCTCTGACAGGGAGACAGGTTGAAATTCTGGAGCTCGATAGCCATGGAGCCCTGCTCGTCTCCCCTCACCTCCCACATCCACTCCTGCTACAAGGATAATAAGAGTGGTTTACTGGAGCAAAGGGATAGGGCAGAGCCCCAGGTGGCTAGTGGACCCTGGGAGATCCAGGGGTACCCCAAACACCTAAGATCAGCCGCTCAGGTGCCCTGCCTGATGGCACATCCTACTCTTCCCATCACCTTCCTGAAACCTGCAGAAGTAGCTACCACCCAACTCCCTAGTAATTTGTACAGAGGCAGGAAACAGACTAAAGAGGGATTCCAAGTTCTAAAGCAAACACCCAAACAAGAAACACTACACATTTGAGGAAAGGCAACACTCTGAAAGAGAAACAACAACATCAACCATGGAAGGTTTCCTGAGGAAACGGCTAAGAACACGATCCAATCAGGAGTCTAAGTAAATACTATATATTCTCAGGGAGAAAAGGGAGGATATTACAGCCAAGAAACAAGGACAAACTATTATGAAATAAGAACAGTGGTTATAGAAGAGAATCAGGGCTTCCCTGGTGGTGCAGTGGTTAGGAATCCACCTGCCAATGCAGGGGACCCAGGTTCGAGCCCTGGTCCGGGAAGATCCCACATGCCACGGAGCAACTAAGCCTCTGCGCCACAACTACTGAGCCTGCGCGCCTAGGGCCTGTATTCCACAACAAGGGAAGCCACCGCAATGATAAGCCCGTGCACCACAATGAAGAGTAGCACCTGCTCACCGTAGTTAGAGAAAGCCCGCACGCAGCGACAAAGACCCAACACAGCCAAAAATAAATAAATAAATAATATTTTAAAAAGAAAAAATCAATTAGAGACCTTAGAGACAAAAATATATAACTGCTGAAAGTACTCTACAGAAGGGTTGAATAACAGAAGAGACACACCTGAAGAGAGAACCACAGAAAGAATCCCGTTACTCTATGGGATGGTGGGAGGAGAGGGGTGCTTGCAGAAGGAAGCAAGGCTGGCTGGCTAGACTCTGTCACTTCCCTGCCTGCTGGCCTGACATGGGAAAAAATAAGTGTGACCTTTTATCCTGGGCAGAAACAGAAAGAATCGGGTTCCAGTTTTGTTGCCCAATCTGCAGGCTACAGTTTCTGTGTCTGGTTTTCTTGGGTATGAACAGCCACAGCATCTTCTGCTGCCTGACGCAATCTGTCCTTGAAGGAAGTACCAACCTTATGCATTTTTTAAGTAACAAGTCAAATCACGGTCAGGGATATTGTGAACTAGAAGTTAACTTAGTCCCATATCTTGACTTTTGGACTCTATCCTCTGAAAACATTATTATTGTGTTGACAGTTGACCCCATTCAAGAAAAAGATGTTCGTAAGGTAAAAAACTGTACTTTTTCAATTGCCTTCCTGACTCTTTTCAAATCAAGAGTACACCTTGTAGCAGTTTCAAAGGAAGTTCTAGAAGATATGTGGGACCTTGATTTATCTTTCTCAGAAATAGATGATTTTATCCAGCTTGTACATATGAAGGCAGGAAATGAGTCCCCTGTCACTGGAGGTGTGTAAGCTGAGCAGAGATTGTGGAGGGACATCAAGGATCAAATGTATCGTTGGATCTTATGTGGTGTTACATCCCTGAGATTATTCATTTTCTTTAGCAATTTTTGTTATTTCACATTCAGACTATATTCTCCTTGGTTTACTTTTTTAGGGGCATGGGGGTGGGGGGTAAATGTCATGTGCGAGGCTTTCCTCCAGCTCTCCAGATGCAAATTTCCAAGTCCTTCTAGAGTCTACTTTTCCTTGACCAGAAAACATCATATACACACAGGGCAACAAATTAGGCCTCACAGCAAATTCCAGGAAGAAAAACGTGATTTATCTGCCACAGTGAGTCTGGGCAAGCCTGCTGCTCTGTGCACAACTGAGCGTCTGAGCAGCTGCAGAATGTGCCTGTGAGGGTGTTTGTGTGTGGATGGGGGCATAGGCGTGGGTATTTTTAAGTCCGAGACCAGCCAGGGAGGGGTGTGTGGGGAAGGGTGTGTGGGGGAGGGGTGTGGGGGGAAGGGTGTGTGTGTGAGGTGTGTGTGTGAGGGGTGTGTGGGAGGGGTGTGTGGGAGGGGTGTGGGGGGAAGGGTATGTGTAGGGGGTGTGTGTGGGAGGGGTGTGTGTGGGAGGGGTGTGTGTGGGGAAGGGTGTGTGTGGGGAGGGGTGTATGGGGAGGGGTGTGTGTGTGGGGGGGTGTATGGGGAGGGGTGTGTGTGGGGAGGGGGGGAGGGGTGTGGGGGGGAGGGTGTGTGTGAGAGGTGTGTGTCCGAGGGGTGTGTGTGGGAGGGGTGTGTGGGGAAGGGTTTGTGTGGGAGGTATATGTGGGAGGTGTGTGGGGGAGGTGTGTGTGGGAGGGGTGTGGGGGGAAGGGGTGTGGGGGGAGGGGTGTTTGGGGGGACGGGTGTATGTGGGAGGGGTGTGTGGGAGAGGGGTGGGGGCAGGGAAGCTGGTAAGAAGAAGGAAGACGAGAGTTAAGTCTTGTCATGTTTCCTGCAAAATTTAATTTCTTATGAAACAGTCAGTACACGTAAAATGAGTTCTATAAAGCTCGACAATTGTTTCTTCTTTTTCTGAGAAATGAGCTTTCCATGAAAATCGAGTTACTGTTTCAATAAAAATACTCCTGAGAGCTGACGGAAACTGGAAATTCAGTGACAAGGATGGTGTCTAGGGAGTCAGCACTTGCCACGACTCCGTCCAGGTGGGGTACACAGAATGCCTCCAGTCCCCACCCCAGCGGGGAGGCCTCTCCCTCCTCTGAACCCCAGTGAAGCTCACGACTACATCTCTAGAAGGAAGCTCACCTTATCTTTATTGCCCCCCTTTGCGGAACATGGGAACGCAGTAGGGGCAGAAACCCGGCCCCACAGCACCACGTGGCTTAACAGAAGACTACAGGGGCTTACAGAGAAGGGAGAGACTGAGGGCGTGTGAGACTCAGGAACGGAAGGTGAAAGGGGCACCTGAAGAAGTTTCACTCATGCATCGAACTGCTCACAGAAGCCTGGGCTAGGTTCTAAGGATACATAGACAGTGCTCATGCCCTGCTTGAAAGGCTGGGGTTGGGAGCAGACTGGTAAGCGAACAGCTTCAGTGACCCTGGCTGGAGGGGTCCTGCAGAATCAGTACTGTGCTAATGGGAAGCAGAGGAAGGAGGGGTGCTTTCTGCTCACAGGGTCCAGGAGAGCTTCCCAGAGGGTATTTCTGAACTGGGCTTCTAAGAATGAGGAAAGGGGAAGGACAGCCCAGAGAGGAAACCACAGGCCAGGGCCAGGAAGCTGTGCAAGCCCAGAGCCTTTCAGTAGGGCTGGCTGGCTGGCCTGGAAGCCAGGTGTGTAAGGGAGCAGCGGGAGGTGGAGCTGGAAAGGTAGGTCGGGAAGGGCCTTGAAGGTCTGCACATAGCGGTGGCTCTGTCCTACAGGCAACGGGGAGCCGCTGGCGCTTTCTCAGTGGAGAGGGCAGTGAGTGGTGAGAGCCTGCTCTAGGAAGATGGACTGGGCAGGTAGCTGGAGGCTGGACTGTGGATGGGGAGAAGGGGGCACCAGCGAGGAGCCTGATGCCCACCGCATGCAGGCCAGGAGAGATGAACGTCAGGTCAGGGCGGAGAGAGAGGTGGACATCAGATTGGCCATTCTTGGCAACAGATGGTTGATGGTAGGAAAAGGAGAGGAGGGAGGACTTAGAGACGACGCTGCTTTTGAGTCCAGGGGACTGGGTGGATGGCAGTGCCATTCACGGAAGCTGGGGACATGCAGGAGTGGGCAGGGGAAGACGCCGAGTGCAGGTTTGGGCATAAAGAGCTCCGGGAGGGGGAGACATCCAGCAGTGCAGACCAGGATGGGATCAGAGGCAAGGTCAGGCTTAGACGTCAGAGAGGCAGGGTGGGCCTGGTGATTCCCTGTGTTGGAACCCGCCCCCCTCTTCTCCGTACCTTCTCCCCTTTCATTCCAGGAAGGCCGGAGGCTCCATCAAGTCCAGGCTTTCCCTCAGGGCCCTGAGGAACACCAAGGATAATCAGCCCACAACATCTCCGAGAAGAATCAAATATGAACCCTCTTTGGAAAAGGAGGCCAGGGCTGGGAAGACCCAGCGGGTGAGGCCAGTGGGTCCAAAGCCTTGTGTCAGCCCATAGCAGAACACCTGTCCTGGCCCCAGTTCAGCCACGGCCGGCTGTGCATCTGTGGACGAGGGTCCTTCACTCTCTGGGTTGCATTTTCTCTTCTGTGGGGAGTCGGGGGCAGGGCTGGACGAGGTAGTTTCTGGGGGCCTCCCACCCCGGGCCCAGCACTGGTGCTCTACGATTCCGAGATTCTACACGAGCCTGCATTTCCTGTACTAAGATAAAGCAGCGAAACAATGTGTAGGATGATGTTTTTCTTGGCTGCTGCTGCTTTTTTTTTTTTTTTTAAATAAATTTACTTTATTTATTTATTTTTGGCTGTGCTGGGTCTTCATTGCTGCACGCGGGCTTTCTCTAGTTGCGACAAGCAGGGGCTACTCTTTGCTGCAGTGCGCGGGCTTCTCATTGCGGTGGCTTCTCTTGTGGAGCACAGGCTCTAGGTGCGCGGGCTCAGTAGTTGTGGCGCACGGGCTTAGTTGCTCTGCCGCATGTGGGATCTTCCCGGACCAGGGCTCGAGCCCTTGTCTCCTGCATTGGCAGGCGGATTCTTAACCACTGAGCCACGAGGGAAGCCTGGCTGCTGCTTCTTATGAGTCTTAGTAATATCTCAGCTGAGGAGGAATTTGTTTACAAACACTAGCTAGCTCCTCACTCCCTGTAGTAAGCCTTAACGCTGGCGTCTGCAATCTGTACCCCCTCCCTGGCTAAAGGAAGCCCCATAGGCACGGGGTGGGGGCAATAGCTTCGGCAGCTCACCGGGGGACCAGGTTCACCAGCAGGTCCATCTTCTCCAGGGGATCCAGGGGGTCCCATGAAAACATCAGTTCCTGGTTTTCCTGGAATCCCAGGTAAGCCAGGTGGGCCTGGGGGACCTGGAGGACCCTAAAAACAGACACCTTGTTAAGAAACAGTGCAGGAGGGGACAAATATATATGTTCCATTCACTCCATTTCTGAAAACAACTCTACAAGTAGGAACTGGTATTCCTACTTAGAAGATGGGGAAACTGAGGCTTAGTGACATGTTGTGACTTGCTCAAGAGCTCACACACACAGCTAACTAGGAGCAGAGCTGGGATTTGAATCCACGCCTTTTTAAGCACATTATATCATGTTTTCTCCCTAGATGTATGTACATAATAAAAATATCATTTGTTGGAATTCTCCGAGGTGCTCTAATTTAGTTTTCTGATTACCTGAGAGGTTAGTTCAAAACTGCCTATTGTTAACCTTTATTAAAAACATCCCAACAATGTACTAGTCTCTTTAGCCTCGGGCTGGGTTGGCTGATGCCAACAGCTTGGAAGTCCCAGCTGGGTCCTGCTCCACTCAGCCAGTGAGTCCTGAACCCTTCCAGCCCTGTCATGATGAGTGAGCAGACGAGCAGACGAGTGGAGCCTTCTAGGTGGGGATTCAGCACGAGGGCTCAGAGGAAGGGATGGAGATGAGGTTGGGGCCCTGGGGACAGAGGCAAGAGATGCAGCTGAGAAGAGAGGTGCTCCCGGGGGAAATCTAGAGGGACCAGTGGGGGCCCAGTCTTGGGCAAGAGGCTGGGGGAGCAAGAGGTGCCGAAGAGGCAGGATGAGTGGTCTGAAGAGGTAGGGAGGGGGCCACCTCAGGGTAGGAAGGATTTTGAGAAGGTTCTGGAAGCCCTAGTGTGAAATGCTATCTAGAGAAGAGGCCAGCAGGTCTCTGTAATGGGTAAGGAGGTGGGGGGGGTCGCAGAGCCAGGTGGTAGAGGTGAAGGTCATGGGCATACCTGCTGTGAAAGAGCCTGCTGGAGAAGGCTACCGGGGGAAGGAGGCAAGTGGCAAAGTGGGGCTCCTGACTATAAACTAAGGCTCAGACTCACTTAAAACTGATGGAAGACGGAAATGCCAAACATATACAAATGTAGAGGGGAAAGTATAGTGAGTCCCAGGAGCCCACCATCAGCCGCAAGAGTTATCAACGGTGGCAATCTGCTTTCATCTGTTATTGGCCCCTGTGTCCCTCCCTCCTGGATCCTCGTGAAGGCTGCCCCCGACACCAGGCTGTTTAACGCTTCACACTTACTCTTAACAGCTCCTCCCTGCGCACCGGGTCACCAGAGCCGACGTCCAAGCCCCAGCCCAGGCTGGAGCCCTCAGCCTCCACTCCCACCTGTACAGAGAAAACGTTCCCAGGGCTTGGTTTCACCTGCTACTCTCCGAGGACAGCTGTGTCACTGAAAGTTTTCCCATATTCTGTGGCCCTATAATTGCTGCTGCCAGCTTTCCTTCTGGCTTTTTCTCCCGGTCCCCTCTACAGCTGCCTTCCTCCCTCTCCCCCTCCCAGCTGTGCGGCCAACATACAGCCAGTCCTCAAACACAGGACACTCTTTCACAGCCTCTTTTGCTGCCTTTCAAATCCCTACTCATCCTTCAAGGCCCAGTTCCATGGTCACCTCCTCCATGCAGCCCTGCGCAACCCCATTTTCAGATAGAATTCACCTCTCCTACTCTGTGTTCCCACCAGCCACTGCGGGGGTCTGGATTTGGCAGTAGGACCACCTGACTTGAAGCTCAGTTGTGCGTGTGTTGGTCCCACTACGCTAGGACTCCTCCAGGGTCGGCCAAATCCTGAAATACCTCTGGGTGCCCAGTGTCCAGCATGAGATCTGACACTGAGAAGGCACTCATTATGTACTTGTTGAATGCCATCAAATTCCTCCAAAGAACAAAAGGAAACTTCCAAAACACCTTTCTGCTACTCAGTTCCTGAAGATGGGAACCAGGCAAGGCCTAATTCAATCATTGAATAAGGAAGAGCTGGGTTAGGGGTTACACCTGAGTTTAGGCAGGTTGTGGCAGTGTGGACATATAGGTGGGAGAAGGAAGGTGATGCTATAAAGGTGAGGAGACAGGAGGCTGTTGCCAGCATCCAAGGGATAAGGAGGTGCTGCACAGCTAGACTCGGGGGCTTCGGGACTGACTGAATTGAGGGGGGGGGCACTCGAGGATGTTTCCTGGCTTCTCTCTTCATGATCAGGAAGATGGGGTACCATTCCCAGAGCAGGGGAACCCTGGGGGAAGAGCAGGCCTGGGAGCATGGTGACAAGCTCAGTTTGGGATATGCTTAGTTTGAGGGACCTGGGGGTCTTTCAGGGCACAGGATATAAACGGGATGTAAATAGTTTCTGTTCCTGGACTCTCTGAGAGAGTCCTGGTACAGGAAAGAGAACTGAGCTCTGACTGGAGGGCACTTGGGGGCAGACGGGAAGGATCCGCCTGTGCCTGTTTTGTGCATCCCCGTCCCCTGCACCCTGTGCATGTGACAGGCCTGGGTGGGAATCTCACCGTGGGTCCAGCAGGTCCAAGGGGGCCAGGAAGCCCCTCCTCAGCTTCACCCTAAAGAGAACAAGATGTCAGTGGAACACTGGGCACCCCTTCCCACTCCCCTCCTCTCTCCAGAAACTGTGCTTATTCCAAGAGGAGGCTTATGCAGGAGTTCTATATACCTAATTTGTTGAGCACGTACTATGTGCCAGGTAAAGTTTTCCACGTATTAATTCATTTAATCCTCACCACATCCCAGAGAGAAGGTTCTACAATCCCCATTTTATACATGAATAAACAGAGAGAGGGGTGTGGCAGAGCCAGACATGAACGCCCCTCTCACCCACTGCCTTGGGTGACTCTGAGATTCGAAATGATCCAAAAGATATTCCAGAGTAGGTACTCCCATGACTGTCCCTATTGTGTTATTAAACTGTCTGCTCAGGAATTGGGGCACCCATTTCAATTCATCACAAATTCCTGACACAGGCACTTAGGGTGATCTATCTTCATTACTTATGTGCCACAATGAAATCCTGCATGTTCATCTCTCTCTTTCACCTTTCTCCCCACACCTTGCTCCCTCTCTCTCTCTCTTCTTGGAGCTTTTAAAAAATCTCATTGGATGGGAATTCCCTGGCGGTACAGTGGTTGGGACTCTGTGCTTCTGCTGCCGTGGCCCGGGTTCAATCCCTGGTCGGGGAACTAAGACCCCCGCAAACATGGAGAGGCCAAAAAAGAAAAATTAAAAAAAAAATTTTTTCAGCATCTCATTGGAAAAGTCAGAAGCCCCCTTGACCGAAAAACCACCATGTATTAGGAACCTACCAACCCTCACAGTTCTACTACTTTAAGGCCACAACTGCCGACATTTAGGGAGGGTATTTCCTTCCAGGGTTTTTGCATGTGTCTATTTTTAAATAGTTAACACCACAGTAGGACCACCTGACTTGAAGCTCAGTTGTGCGTGTGTTGGTCCCACTAGGCTAGGACTCCTCCAGGGTCGGCCCAGTCAGTATACTGAAGTTCACAACCAGCTTTTTTTCCACTTAGCATTATAAGTAGGTATTTTCTTCCATCATTAAATACTCCTAATAAGTATAATTTTAATAGCTGCATAATGTTCCATTATTTGAACATCCTTTAATTCAGTTAACTCCCCTATTGTTGGCTAGTTAAACTGTGTCTAGTTTTTTTCCATTATGGACAACACTGAGATTAACATCCACGTACACAAAGCCTTTTTACCTAACAGACTATCTCCTTTAGGATTGATTCCTAGAATAAAAGTGTCTGGGTCAACAATACGCAGCTTTATGGTGTTGATATGTGTTGACCAAGAACTTCTGAGCAGTAGTAAACCACTGACACTGTCACCAGCGTAGCTGATCTCACCAGGCCCTCACCAAGTGCCAGCTTCTGAAAGCACAAAATATAAAGGATCTAAGGACAACTGAACCAGGTTTCCCAATAAATCAATGGCAAAAAGAAAAAAGTAGGTGGGAGACAATCATAGACCAAAAGAGACTTAAGAGACACATCAACCAAACACAAAGTAGACCTTGTTTGGATTCAGATTCAAATTAAGTGCAAAAAGGCATTTTTAAATAACTAGGGTATTAGATAATACGAAGGAACCACTGTCAATTTTGTTAGATGGATAATGACATCCATTATTACCACTGATGGATGCCACTGTGGCTAAGGGGGAAAAAATGTCTCAGATCAACCTATTAACAATACACATTAACATGTTTTTGAGTTAAATGATACAATGTTTGGGATTTGCTTTAAAATACTCCAGTCTTCCCCTTCCCTCCACTCCAAAAACATGGCTGTAGGAGGTGGAACAGATAAAGCACGACTCCCATAATGTTGCTGAGTGATGTGTATGTGGTGGGCGGGGAGGTTATTATACTATTCTAAGTCCTTTTGTGAATTTTTAGAGTTTCCGTAATGAAAAGTTTTAGAAAAAGAAAAAGGAAAACTGGCTCTATGTGAAGGTACATCGCCAGCCAGTACTGCTGCACCTGATGTGGCATCACCGTGGAGAGACAGTCTTGGTGTTTTGTGTGTCCCTTGGGGTGAGAAGCAGAGGAACAGGGGGACTTTGTTTAGTGAGCCCAGGGCCACAGGCATCACAGCCAGCCTGGTGGGTTCCATGTTCGTTGCCCAGTAGAGTCTCCTGGGAGCATGAGCCCCAGCACCAGGGGCTCCTCAACTGGTCTGGCAGTGAACTCGGACACCTGCAGCAGCCTAAGCTTCCCAGGTGTCTCTAAGGTGAAGAAAAGGTTATGGGCTTCCCTGGTGGCGCAGTGGTCGAGAGTCCACCCGCCGAGGCGGGGGACACGGGTTCATGCCCCGGTCCGGGAAGATCCCACGTGCCGCGGAGCGGCTGGGCCCATGAGCCATGGCCGCTGAGCCTGCATGTCCGGAGCCTGTGCTCCGCAACGGGAGAGGCCACAACAGAGAGAGGCCACGTACCGCAAAAACAAAAACAAAAGTTTAAAAACCAGAGCTCTCGCTTGTCTCCTCTTTTTATAGACAGCAACACCAAGACTCACCACAAGTCAGAACCTCAGCCTCCCGGCTCCCATTCTGGGGTCTCTCCACCATACCACACTCTCAGGGATGTTCTAGGGCATGAGCTCTGCAGGCCAGCACGCCTGGGTTCAAATCCCAGCCCTGCTCTTAAGGGTGTGCCACAGCAGGCAGGTTCCTTTACCTACGTCTCACTCCCCTCACCTGGAAAATGGAGACGATTCTCCTTGTACCAGAGAGTGGTGGTGTGCATAGAATCAGATCAAGTTGGAACCCAGAGTGCTTAATAAATGTCAGTGCAAAAGGCTTATTTCCGGCCCCTTGACTGTGAGTTCCTTGGGGACAGGGACGAGGTCATATTCATCTCAATCTCCAAGTGTATGGACTGAGGACCCTGAGTTGCTATGCACTGAGTCAGTGAGAACATCAGTGAGTGAATGAATAAAAAATAAAGAGACCAAGCAGTGCTTGATGACCACCGGGTGCTGTAGCCGTGGGGATTCCGGATTCACAGCCAGATCTAGGATGTCCGGTCTCACAGCCCTCCCATCCCAGGTCAGCCCTGGAGTGCTGTGGCCAAGGGATCACATGTCTGTAACTTGAGTCAAGGCTCTGAAAGCATGTGTGACCAAGTGCTGCTAGGGGAACTGGCAGGCCCAAGCTGGTCACCAGTGGAATTCTTTCCTTTAAAAATATTGACACTTCAGGGCTTCCCTGGTGGCGCAGTGGTTGGGGGTCCGCCTGCCGATGCGGGGGATGTGGGTTCGTGCCCCGGTCCGGGAGGATCCCGCGAGCCGCGGAGCGGCTGAGCCCGTGAGCCGTGGCCGCTGGGCCTGCGCGTCCGGAGCCTGTGCCCCGCAGCGGGAGAGGCCGCAGCAGTGAGAGGCCCGCGTACCACAAAAAAAAAAAAAAAAAAGTATTGACACTTCAATGGCAATTTAACTCCCCAGTTCACACAAGCCCATGCTGAGGACCAGCTCTGGGTTTCCCACTTCTAAAAGACAAAGTCACAGCCCTTAAGAGGTGACAACCTCGCACCTGTGCACAGAACTTTCCGAACAGTCCTTGACCTGCATTCTGACTTGACCTCACAGCCACCCTCTTCTACAGATGAGGAAACTGAAGCCTGAAGAAAGGGATTTGCGTGAGGTCATACAGTTGCAACCCAAAAACTCGTGTTGGAAAGGACCTGAAGGTGACCCTCTGCCCCCCCCCCCACACACACACACAAACACACCTCTGATGCTTCTGTTGCCTCTACAGTCCCTGCCACGTCTTACAAGCTTCCCCACCTCCAGGATGGAATCTAATGACATTTGAGAAGGGCCTTTGTATCTTTAGGCAGCTCTGCCTGTTAGAAAGCTCTCATTCCAATTAAAGAAGTGGGCAATTTGGGACACAAAGCCAGGTGCCCTAGGTTTTTACCTCTTGCTTCTTCTTCTCCACAAACTGCAGCTTCCTTGTGTGTTCCTAGGTTGGAGGACCCTCAAAAGCCCAAATTCCGCATTTTGCGAACCAAAATGAAAACCTCCCTCTAGGAAAGCCAGGAGCAGGCCCCTCCCATGCCTCTGGCCTTTCTTTTTCTCCTCTGTAAGACCGGCCAAGTCAAATATTCATGCCTCTACGCAAAGTGAGATCTTCACTTACCGGAGGGACCCCTCTTTCAGGAGCTACTGTGGGTATGGGAAGCGGGGGCCCCTCAGGGAGAGCGCCACCCGACTCTTCTGCCCCAGACGCAGGAAGGGGCTGCTCTGTTGTGGCTGCTGCTAAGTCTTCATCACCAGGACCCTGAGAAGCCAAACCAAGACGATGAATCAAGTCACCTCACCCATGATGCAACGTGCACAGTGCTGCTGGGGAGTTTTGTTGACTTTCCTTTCGGTGGCACTGGCCCAGTTTCAAAGCACTTTCCTACCTACAACTGTCATTACACCCGACACACTCACAGAAGCACAGACTCATAATCCCCTTCTGAAACATGCATCTCCTCTAAACCCCCTCCCCAGTCATGGTGCTAACTGCCTCTCACCCCAGCAATGCTGTCCAACTTTGGACCACATTCCGAGAAAGTTCTCCTTGGACAAAGATGGGGGTAGAGGGTTAGGACAAAGCCTGCTCCCCTGACCCCCTCGGCTATGCTCCTTCAGTTACATCCTGCCTCCCTCTGGTTGGTGCCGACCCAGATAAATGCTCTAACAAAGCTGCCTGTGCATTTGGCTCTGGGAAGGCCGGCAACTGCTCCTGTCTCGTAACCCTGACCTCTCTCCCCACCGTGAGCCAGAGAGGATGCTAGGAGACACTTACAGAAGTGACTATTTGCTTGGGGGCTGCTGTGGGTGTGAGGGGAACCAGGCCATCAGTGGGGAACCCGCTGGCCTCCTCTTCCTCAAAAGTGCTGAGGGGCACTTTTGCTGCAGCTGCTGCTATTGTTAAGCTTTCTTCACTGATTGGACCCTGAAATGAAATTGGCATAAGGGATCGTGACACTGCATCCACACCCCTGGTTGGTGGGTGTGTGATTATGGGGAGGAACCTGCTGAGGCCGTCACGCACCTCTCAGGTCATCCCCTCCCTGCCCCGGAGAACCCTCCAGCACACCTCTGCCGCGTGCTTTGGCCAAAACCTGCCCATCCTCAGGAACGGGCACTCCCCTACCTCCACAGGAAGCCCTTCTATCTCCAGACAGCTCTGCTAGTTAAGTTCTAGTTTCTGTTGAGTAAAGACTTGGTAGAACTGGGACCTGATCCCGAGTTTTCTCACCCTGTGACAGGGATTTGCCTTCAAAGAAGAAGGAAAGGTAAGGAGGGAGGGAAGAGAGATGAAGGGGAAGAGAGATGAAGAAGAAGAAAGAGAAGAGGAAGAAGCAGCAGGAGAAGATGGTCGTGACGATTTGTTAATTACAACAATCCATGTAACTGCCAAGTTGCCTTGGGAGCTCCATCACCTGGCCGGGGCATACCTTCCCCACTGTAAAGTTTCCTTGTCTGGACATTAGACCAGAGGTGAAAGGCTGGGAGTGAATGTGTGGAATGATCTCAAAGGCCAGTGTTGACATGTGATGGTCTGACAACCCCCTCCCTTTCATGCACTCTGCAAACATCGACTGAGTCCCCGACGTCAGCCGGGATGAAGACAGATGAATGAGCAAGACGTATGTGATCCCTGGCCTCACAGAGCCTCCAGCCTGGTAGGGAACCAGTTGTGATGAGGCCTTCCGAGGAGACATTTGGGGTACTCTGAATGTGTCTGACGGGGAGACTTCACAGCCTGGGAGGCACCTCCCTGATGAAGCGGTGTTTGAGCTGAACTCTAAAGGATAAGCAGGAATTAAAGGAGGGAAGAAGGAGGAGGAAAAGGTTCCAGGCAGAGAGGAGAGGGTGTGAGAAGATTCTAAGGCAAGAAGGAAATAGGTATGTTCAAGAAACTGAAAGAAGGTCAGTGAGGCTGGAGCGCCAAGAGCAGGGACAGTGGCCCAAGATGTGGCCCTAGAGGCTGGCGAGGCCAGACCCTGCAAGCCTTGGAGGCCAGGTGCGGGAGCGGGGTCTGCAGCAAGGACAATTGTCCACAGAGGGCTGCCCCCACCAGGAGGAGCCGGGGGCAGAGAGGATGGAGGAGGCCAGGAAGGGCCTTAACCATTGCCCGGGCTGGGGACGCGGTGTCTCGGTACAGGGGCCTGGAGCCGGAAAGGGTAGCAGGAGGCAGATCTGTGATGTGTTGAGGTAGAAAAATCAACAAGACTTGACACGTGACAGAACGTGGAAGTAAAGAAGAGGGAAGAGAATTCTGGATTAGGCAGCTGGGGGATGATGGTTTCATCATCTGAGATCGGAACACAAAAGGAGTGGAGACAGCAGTCTAGGTTTGAATCTGTTGAGTCTGAGTGTCTTAGGATACTTGCATCCTGTCTTCGGGAGTTGGAAGCAGTGTCTCCGTGAGGCCTGAGGAGAGGGCTGAGAAGCCCTGGCCACGCCCTTGGACCCTGCCAGGACCTGCCTGCACCTGGACCCTCCACTGAGCTCTGAGAGCCTGTGCTTGTGCCCAGAAATGGGCATGGCTGTGCCCGCCATCACCTCCACCACTCACCCCCAGCTCCTGACCCCTGCATCAGCCCTGGAACTCACTCCCCCCTCACTGACTCACACATCTCCCCACGGGCCCGCTGGGGCTGTCAGCCTGCGCTGTCCCCACACCTCCAGGGCCCACAGTACACTCACCAGGCATCGGCAGACTCCACCTCTGAGGGAGTATTTGGTCAGAGAGGTGTGCCCTCCCCATTCAGGTTCTTCTGGATTTGCTGAACAGAATGGAGACCGGCCCCCTGAGAAGGCCAGGACCCGCTCCCAGCTGTGACCTCAACCTTCCAGCACTTTATACTCCTTACCAAAGTGACCCCTTCCCCAGGGTCCGGAGTGGGCATGGAGAGGGTCAGTCCCCCGGTGGGCACCCCGCTGGCCTCTGCTTCCCCGGCACTGCTGACGGGCCCCTCGGTCTCCCCTGCTGCCGTCGCTGCTGAACCTTCTTCGTTATCTGGACCCTGAATAGGAAGACATCACAAAGGAGCCCCATCATGGATCCGCTGCGCTGTGGCCAGGGGAAGCTAAAACTGCCCGCCCCCAGGTTACCGATCATTGTGGTGACAGATCCAATGGATGCTTTCCAGGCCTTTACTCACTGGGACTCTTGGCAGGAGGTGACGTCGTTGGCCACTCCCAGAGCAAGAAAAACACCACCCCTGACCCAGACCTAGACCCAGCCTCCAAACCCACCCCCCTCCTCCCACCTCCAGGCTTGCTTCTCCCAATCTTTCTAAGATCCTACTGTGACTACATCACTTCCTGCTTGAATACCCTTCATGCCACATATTGCGTTGATATACGATATTTGCTTTTCTCTTTCTGACTTACTTCACTCTGACTTCTGTATGTACAGCAGAAACTAACACAACATGGTAAAGCAGCTATACTCCAATTTTAAAATATTTTAAATAAATAAATAAAAATGAGAGCAAAAATAAATAAAAGTTATATATTATTTAAAGGAAAATGAGCTAAGATCAAATAATTGAGTTTGAGGTCACTCATGCTTTACTGAAAGCTGAAATTAAAGAGCATGTATAAAATCTGGAAAAAAAAAATTACCCTTCAGTGACTTCCCATTTCTGCTGGACACTCAGGCTCCTCGGGGTCCATGGTCTCAGAGGCTTCTCTAGCCACATTTCCCCTCCCCGTTGCTCACACCAAGCCCCACAGGCATGCTGCGCTTGTTTAGGTCTTTGTGTGCTCCTGTTGATGCCTCCAGCCCTTTGGTCCCGCTGGCCCACCTCCCGAACACATGTCTCACCCCCATCACTTCTAAGCATCCCCCTGGTCTCACCTTCAGCCTCCTTTCCCCGGGAAGGCTTCCTGGCCCCCCGAGTCTGGGCTCTGGGCCCCTTTTGATACTCCCCTGTGCTTCTCCTATTTTTCCCTCTTCCCTCTCTGTTCCCAGGAGCTGGGTCTATCCTCTTCACCTGGAGCCCAGCACAGCACTCCACAAACACCTGCTGAATGAGTCAACAGAGGCCTCGGCCTCCAAATCAGTGTCTACTGGGACTCGGCCCCACAAGGCTGTCACTCTGTCCTTTGCAAACAGGTGAGGAAGGCCAGTGACTGCTCCCACCTGAGACGCCACCAAACTCCAGAAGCAAGTGAAGCAGAGCGTGTACTCTGAGCTCATTACCAGAGTGACCCCTTCCCCAGGGTGCTCGGTGGACATGGAGAGGGTCAGTCCCTCGGTGGGCACACTGCCGGCCTCTGCTTCCCTGGCAGTGCTGATGGACACCTCGGCCTCCTCAGCTGCTGCTGTGGCTGTCAAACCTTCTTCCATACGTGGACCCTGGGAACAAAGGTATCACTAGGGACCACGTCACTTGCCCATGCCCCTGATCAAGGTGGCTGTGGCTGGAGAAGACTGACTGCCTGTGCCCTCCAGCAGCTTGCATTTCTGTAGCTTCCTTCCTCAAGGCACTTTGTTATCTGTGGTGTTACCCCAGCTCCACAACAGTCCCAGAATCCCTGTGGCAGGAGAGATCGCAAGGCACGTGTGTCTCCCATGTGATTCCAAGCATCTGTTTGCCACACCAGTGACTGGGAGATCAGTGCCTCCTGAGACACATACAGCTGTGCCTCCTGCTATAGCGCTAGACACTTCAATCTAGACCTGTCTTCCTCCCTGTGACCTCCCCTACGTGTGCATTCAGGAGCCATAAGAACAGGGCAAGTGTCTTCATCCCTGATGGTGCTTCAGAGATATGCAGGCGGCAACCCCGTCCTCCTCAGCCTTCTCCAGACTGGACACCCCTCTCTTTCCCTGTGACTCAGTTTCCACGGGAAATTCACAGGCAGATTCTCTGAAGGTTACACAGCAGATGCAGGAAATGCCAACAGAGAGCAGCTTTGGCTGTTGGTGTCACCAAACCGACTATGTTTTATCTCAGTTTCACAAAGGTTTTTTTAAAAAAAAATTTGGTTGGGGTTTTGCTTCATTTTGCTGCAAAAAGTAGTTCTGGGTTTTTTTTTGTTTTTCAGCCACACCTCATGGCTTGTGGGATCGACCAGGGATTGAACCCTGGCCCTGGCAGTGAAAGCCTGGGATCCCAACCACTAGGCCACCAGGGAAACCCCCCAAAATGTAGTTCTTTTGGATACTAAAAACACTAGGCTGATCAGAGTTAGATATATTTCTTTGCTGAAGGACTTCTCAGAGCCTTCTCTGTGACAAGAATACAGAGTGGATCATTCCCCAAACTTACTGGCCTATAGAATCATTTTTCCATATAACATCAAATACTTACAGAATTATTGTCCCCCCAAAACAGAGAAAAGATGATGTCATAGGATTTTAAAATGAGATAATTTTTCTGACTCAATGTCAGCTAAGGCCCCAAAGTACAATCCCATAAGCCTCAGGTAACCTCGTGTTCTAAAAAAAGGAGCCAGACGACTTACATGGCAAAGAGACAATGAAATGGAATCAGTTCTATCAGCATTCGCCCACCACTTGCCTTCGGCTATGTAAGAAAAGGTAAAGAATTCATTTAGGGGTTGAGTGATTAGAGACTTTTGTAAGAATTCCTTTGGAGACAATTTTCTGCCCTCTGTGGCTCCCCCCGGCCCCCACCACAAACCTTTTGGTGAGCTGGGTATGTAGTGTTTGGACTTTGGGAGGCAAAGGGACTGGTGTTTGATTCCCTCTAGGGAAATACCAAAGGCAAAAGCAGGGAGCCATCCAGACTGAGTCAAGAGCGAGAGACAGAGATATCTGCCCTGCAGTTGTTTTCCTGGTGATTGACTGATATGACCCTTCCAAAGGGAGCCAGCTAAAGCCATCTGGAGATGGACCCCCACCCAAAGGGCCCCCTAGAGGATCAGGGTGACCAGCATGGGGTGGAAGCCCAGGCAGAAGTTAAAAGGCCAAAAATGGACTTGGGTCCTAGATTCCCTGCAGGAGGACCTCTAAGGAATCACAAAAGCCCCTGTGAGAGAATGTTCCAGCAACCAGATAGCTTCCCCACAAAAGGCCCAGATCACTGTCTGACCAGCCACATAAAACTGTGTCGTTTTCTCCAGGTGGGCCAGACTTTCGGCTGGGGGGAGGGGGGCGGGGGACAGTGATGAGAGGGAGGAGAAAGAAGTAAGAAAACAGAGAGGAAATATCCCTAACCATGCTTCCTTCCCTGCCTGGTTATATTTGTATTTTTATTGAATTTTTGATATTATGCTGCAGGGATTTTGGAAATACCTGTGAAAAAAGGCTGTTAACCAGATAGTAACTGGGAGAGGAGAGAAGTGTCTTGAGTTTTCACCCCAGGATAGGGGAAAGAATGAGCTGACACAAGGTTTTTAGCAGAGGCCACAGGTGAGAAACATAATTTGCTTTAATCTGGCACCCTCCCGGTGTCCAGCATTTAAACAGCTAACTGGCTTTGCAAGTGTAAAAGCCAATTACCAAACAATAGAGCAAACACACCTGCAGTTAATCTCATTCTCTCTTGAAGGGGCTCAAAGTGCAGAAGAGGCTGTGCATCTTCACAAGAGGAATTGTCCTGGTGCATCCCTGGGGAGACTCTGGGGCCCTGGGACTCCCACCTTCTCTGTACCAGCAGGAGGGAGGCAGTCTCCCTGATATGCAACTAAAACCCTTGTGATTCTCTATGGTGACCAAGACAAGTCACCATCAAGTCTGAAATAAGCAAGCAAATGTACTACTGACTCAGATGAAATTTACCATTCACTCACCTCTTCAATGACATGAAGGAAGGCCCCATCCCCCGAGCCAGTGTCAGTAATGCGGGAACCATCCACAGTATCAACTGTCTCCAGTGTGTCATTCAGCATCTCACCAGACCCTACAGGAAGCAGGCATTCTTCACTTAATAACTGCATTTTGCAAATGAAAAAGAATGTGGTCTCTTTTCACCTATGACTTGAAAAGAAGTCCACAATACAGGATTAAGAGGGAAAAAATGTTGCAGAAAACCGGACAACGAAAGGCAGTAATTACATGGTGGTTTCGATCACAGGCTCTGGCATCAACTATAGGGTGAGGATCCTGCTTTGCCGCTTACTAGGAATGTGACCTGTGGCTCAGGTTCCTTGCCTATAAAGAGGGGATCATAATTCCTATCTCCTAGGGTCATTTTGAGGATTATGTGTTACAAGCATTAATTAAACTAATGCAAGAAAGGCACTGAGGACAGCGCCTGACATATAGTTAGCAAGGGATAAATGTTCATTGTCAGTGTGGTTCTACATTTGTAAAAGGAAGAAAAACTATATATGAGAATACACGTTTTATCATCATTATATATATTACCATTATATAATTAATATATTGATTATTATATATAACATATAAAATATATAGATAATTATGTATATATGTCTGTGCAGATAAACCACACATACTAGGCTAAACCACAGTACTTAACAGTATTGGATTCTTCCAGAGGACAGCAGAGGAAACTATTTTTTTGATTCATACAACTCGGCATTGATTGAACTGTTACCACAAGCATGTATTTCTTTTGCAATTTAGAAAAACAAATGGAGTCCTAAAGCAAAGAAGAAGACATTATACTAACATGAATGCCTGCCTGTTACAGGCTGGACTGCAGGCTAAGCACATCCCATGCACGGCCTCCTGGAAGTCTCCGGCTGGCCCATCTGTCCTACCCACAAGCACCTCCATACCACCTCGCAGCAGGTGGGCAGAAGCAAGGCAGGAATCCTACCTTTTCAGTATCCCCACTATCACCCCACGGTGTGTGTTCTGCTCTGATCTGCACACTAGCACCTTCTGATTATTAACCCCGTTTTGCAGAGGAGGAACAAGGTCCCACATAAGAGGCTGCGAGGGGCCCTGAAGCCAGGCCTTTCCTCACACACTGTGCTCATGCACGTCCCATGGTAAGGACACTGGCGAGGGGGAGGTGCTGAACTATTCAAGGGACCCTGTGCCCACATGCACTTAAAAGACTGAGTGTCCAGGAGTGGTCAGTCTCTCACGGCTCTCTCGTCCTCCCTGCTCTGACCACCAGGGGGTGCTGTGCTAGCAGGCAGAGAGACCCCAGGCCTCTTGAGTCCCCACCCCTTGGAGGACGGAGTGGGGGGTGACAAAGGTCTTACGCCAAGATGGTGTCAGGGACCCTTGGGATGCAACTCTTGGGAGGCTTTCCCTAGCCAGGGACAGGGCTCGGGGTTCAGCCCCTTCCTCCTCACTGAGCTGTCTGCTCAACAAGAATGAGGATCTCCAGCCAGCTCTACTGTTTCTGCTTGGCCTTCTGTCTGCCACAGAAGTAATCTGGCAGACGCCGGAGAACAGGAGAGCTGTGCTTAGGCTGGGTCCCGCCTCCTATGCACTCACCCCTCAGTCTAGGGGAGGCCCTTGCCTCCTGGCCCTGCAGCCTCTGCCCCCTCCTAGCCCCTCGCTCTGAGATCCTAATTCCCCCCAGGAGAGCAGCATGTGCAATTCACAAACCACTTCCACACCTGCAGCCACAGCATTCAGTCCTCTCATCCACCCGGGAGGCAGGGGTTGTGAACGCTCGCAGTGGACGGTGGAGGAATCCAAAGCTTGGAAATGCCGAGCAACTTGCCCACGCCCGACAGCAAAGAGGTGTCTGAGCAGGGTTTCCGTCCAAAGGGTCTCATCCAGCAGTCTTTCCACAGCTACACCCTGACTCCTTGCTGGTATTGTAACTTTATTAAATTATTATACAATACTTTTCTATTCAGTACTATATACCTTCTCTCACAGACAGACTTCCCAAGTTTAGTTGCTAAAATAATATTCATTTACTGAGGGCAGAAGTAAAAGGAATAATGATACATAGGATTTTAGAAGACATAAAATACCGAAGTACAAAAGAAAATAAAAACCACCTACAATCCTGCCACCCAGAGATAACCACTCACAGCATTTTGTTGTATATTATTCTAACACACACACATACACAGGGCTCTACATGGTTATATATAAATAAATAACATATATTCAAATGTAGGGTCACAGCACACATATAGTTTTGAAAGCTGCTTTTCTTGTGGGGTACACCATGATCACGTCTCTGGGTCATTAACTTTTTCTGTGTCACCAATTCCAGAGCTGTACATGTGAATGTGGGCAGTCTGGATTGTTTTTGACCTTGTACCTAAATCTCAGTGCTCTGGTGTTGGCTGTAACTTCAGTTTGAATGGTTACCCCTCTGATAAAGGGCAGAAAATGCAGGCCGATCTCCGGCCATTCTGCTGCCTGGGGGATCCCGTCAGATCCTGGGCTTCTGCCAGGGCTCCTCTGTATGGCTGGGCAGGGGCGAGAGCCCTGGATGGGTAGTCAGGAAGCCAGCACTGCCCCCAGGGCCTGCCAGTGACCTCCTGGGTGTCTGCCCCTCTTTGGCCATCAGTTAGTTTCCCACATGCGCCAACAGGAGTTTAGATGGCCTGATCCTCAGAGAGTCGGCGAGTTTGTGGCCAGGGCCGGAAAGAGCAGGGATTCTGGAGTCAGGCCCGGGCGCTGGCTCAGTCCCACCACTCCCTAGCTGTGTGACTGTGGGCACATCACTCACCTTTCCAAGCATCGGTTTTTCCATCTGTAAAATACTAGCTAATACTAGCGACTAGTAGACATGTTGTCAGGATTGGAGGGCAAGTATGTAAACACTTGGCACACAGTAGGTATTTAATAAGCAGCCACAATTATCACAAGCTTTTCACACCCCAGGCCCTTCTGGAGGGGTGGTGGAGTCTGGGGCTTAAAAGTTCTGGCATCCAAGATTAAACGCCGCCTTTGCCATTTAGGAGCCGTGGAGCCTCGGCTGGGTGACATAACCTCTCTGCGACTTGATTTCCCCATCTTGTTTGGGAAATGAGGATGATTATAGTCCCTTCCTCAGGGGGTTGAGGGGAAGCTCAAGTGAGATGCTCTCTATCACATATATCACCCAGTCGTCACTCAACAAAACCCACTGCGTATGAAGGTGCATCGGGGACTTGCCTTGCTTGGGGCTGCTGTGCGGGACGGCGCTCATGTTGGTGGTTTCCTGGGCCCCCTCAGGTACAGGTTCACCGGAAAGCTCTGCATCCTCAGAGGGAGAGGACAGGGTTGGAGGCGTGTTTATGGGGCCAACTCTTGCTTCTCTAGACTGCAGGGGAAATGAGACCCAAAGGATTTACTTGGCAGGAGAGCAGAAAAGACGGCAGTGAGTATCACTGGAGAAAACAGTATCTCCACAAAAGCTGAATAAACCCAGAAGAAAGCCTAGACCTGCCTATTGTGCACCTGGGCGATCACTGAGCCACCCAGGCCCTAAAAAAGGGGTATGTTAGGGTAATTAAATTTTGTTCAGTTTACAGCAAGACTCTGATACTCCTGGCTGAAGCTCTTTGAGCACAGAGACCACATCCCTGTGATCCCTGCATCCCAGGCTAGCACAGAGGAGGTGCTCAGTAAAGACTCGTTAAAGGGAGGGAGGGAGGGGGCTATGCTCAATAAAATCTGTATAAATCCAATCCCAGAGGTACACTGGTCCTGTATACCTATGAAAAAAAAGGGTATGGTTTCCTTTCTAGGAAACTTCAGCTTCTGTGTAACTTTTCCAAAGCCAGTCAATGTCTTCACCACCTTTACCAACTAGGAAAAAGCAAACAAACCGAAAACCCCAACAGTTGGAAACAGAGCAGTTCAGAGAGCTAGGCAGAAATCCTGATAAAGGGCAGCAAAGGTCATCCCCAGACCCAGGATCGGTGAGCAGCCCCTGTGACCCAGGGCTAGTCAGATAGTCTCATCACTTTCTGAGCTCAAGGGGCTAGGGTGAATGGAAGGATCCTACAGACCAGTGTGGGACCTGTGGTATGAACAAGAAACAACTAAGACACTAAGATTTCAGGGTAAATTTCTTACCACACCTATCACTTACCTATCCTGACTAATAACAGAAGGTTTATTTCCTTAATGTCAGAACCTAGTATATAAATGATGAATCTCTGGTCCATCAGAACAAAGAAGATTCTTATGCGCCCTATAACTTAGGATTTAATGGTTCAGTTCTTATAATCAAATTCGAGTCAAATCCCAGCTCTCCACTTATTAGCTATATTATATTGAGCAACTCATATAGCCTCACTGAGCCTCAGCTTCCTCCTCTGTAAAATGGGGCCAATAATAACTACTTAAAAGTTATAAAATGCATGGAGGTGCTTGGCACAGGGCCAGGCCCATAGTATGAGCCCATAAATGGTAGCTATCATCAACAACCCTAGATGTGATTTCTCTGGGTGTTAATACTAAAGGTGATTATCATTTTGCTCAACTGGACTTGTAATTTTTTCCATAATGAATACGGAATACTTGTGTACTAAAGAAAATATATAGTTTACTGTACCTTAAAATCTCCAGGGTGAGGGCGGAGATGGAAGGCTTCAAGAAGTTGAGCCTTGAAGAATGAACAGTTTCAGAGAACAGGGATGGAAGGAGGCATTGAGGTGAGAAAGGACACAGCACTGCCAGGGCCTGACAACCTTGCTTGACCAGGGTTCGAGGATGGAAGCAGGGGGATAAAGCCTGGGGAGGCAGAGAGAGGGAGGGGGCTGGTTCTTAGGTGAGAAGTCTGGCCTTAAACCAGAGGCAACAAACTGTGTCCTCTTCGGGTATCAGGACGGGGGAGATGTGGGCAGGTGTGTACTTTATATATTCTTTTTTTTTTTTTTTTTTTGCGATACGCGGGCCTCTCACCGTTGTGGCCTCTCCCGTCGCGGAGCACAGGCTCCGGACGCGCAGGCTCAGCGGCCATGGCTCACGGGCCCAGTCGCTCCGCGGCATGTGGGATCTTCCCGGACCGGGGCACGAACCCGTGTCTCCTGCATCGGCAGGCGGATTCTCAACCACTGCGCCACCAGGGAAGCCCAGGTGTGTACTTTAGGGAGTCCACCCTGGTGTCAATGAGAGCATGGATTTGGGATGTTGAAGTTTAGGCCAGGAGACCAGGAGGGTGCACTAAAGAAGCCCAGTGAGGCAGGAACCAGGGAGGTATAGTGGGAGCAGCAAGCAGTCACTGCCCCCCAACCAAGGAGAGGCTGGGAAGAAGACCAAGTAAGAACTCCCCATTCCCCAGCTGCATGGTGATCTAGCAAGGTAGTAAGGACCCCTGCCCCAGGCAGGTTCCTCTCCTCTCCCTGCCAAGGGTTGGGGAAGCCACTTCACCATGGTTCCCTAGCCTGGAGCAAGACTGCTGGTGGCTGGAAGCCAAGTGGCTTTATAAGGGACTTGGGATTTGAGATGAGGCAGGTAGGGCAGGTGAGCGTATGGGAAACACAGGACAGCCAGGTAAGGGTGGGCTGAGCTCAGTATAACTCAAGGTGGCAAAGTTTGAGTTATATGAAATCACCAACTCCAGCCTCTCAGCTAAAAACCTCTTCTGGCAAAATCCCAACAAGGCAGCCATGAAGCCTGGGTTCAAGGCAGAGCTGGTGAGCTGACCCTCGGCAGTCAGGGTCAGGTGTCCTGTCCCCAACAGGCGGCTGCTGGTTTTCAGGTGTTAGTGTGGATGGAGAACCAGTGTAGCCTGTGACAAAATGGGAATGTCGAGCCTTAAGACTTTTTAATTAAAATGGGGTCATTTGCTGGCCCACATTCAACACATTATTTCCTGAGGCCCTACTGTGTGCCATGTCTTGGCTGTTCCCCGGGATATAGAAATGAGTAAATAAGAAGGGCATCTGTCCTTAAACTGTTGGACTACTGGGGAGACCCAGACCCAACTAACTGTGATGAATGTGACACTTGGGATTGCTGGAGTGAGAGTCACGCGTGAGGAGGGCAGCGTGGCCGTGGCCTCCAGTGATGGGCTATGGACTGGATCCTGAAGGAGTGGGAATTGGCCAGGCAGAGACAGGGTGGGCAAGGGTCCTCCGGGCAAGCAGAACCTACAGGAGCCAAGGCACAGACAAGGAGTGAAAGGGTGTGGTGTGTTGGGAATCTGTGAGCATTTGGGTGTGGGTGGAAGAGAGGTCCTGGCTGTGGAGCAGAATCACCTGCAGAGCTTTGTGTAAGTACAGACTATCAGATCTTACTCCAGACCTCCTGAGTCTGAATGTCCAGGTATGCAGCCCAGGCAAGAGGCTTTTTTTAAGACCCTCCCCCAGCACTCACCCCCCTTCACGCACACATACACACAACACATACAAGCACACACACACACACACACACACACACACACACACACACACACACACACACACACACACTCAGGACTCTGATGCAGAGCCAGGGCTGAGAACCATAGGGTATTAATTCTAACTCGGCAAAGATAGAACTTTCCAGAAATGGAAAGGTGTGTCAGCAGATGCTGACTTAGCAGGGGGGGAAGAATTGGGGAGCAGAGACTCCTACCCTAAATGGGGAAGGAGGCGAGGGGGGCCTGGCTTTTTAAGGCCCTGAGTGCTCAGGCAGTCCATGAGTCAGTTCACTAGTCATGGCTTGTGTCTTGAAGGGTGGCAGGGTTGGAAAGGCTGAGGACAGGGAAGTGAGATTCATGCCAAGAGAGAAGCCAGACAGAGAGGGGAGGGGAATGTCTGAGCTGAAGAGGGAAATTCCCCAGCCCTGGAGGGGGTGGGGGGAGGTGGGTGTCCAGGGAGGGGAGCCTTCCAGGAGAAGGTGAAAGGGAGAAGTCCCTAGCTGGGGGTGACATGACTGATAGTGGCCTGGGCCCAGGCTGGAGACCTGGCTCTGCCACCTCCAGTCTGGGCAGCCCCGGGGCAAAGTGCTTCACTCACATGTACCTCCGCGCCTCCTCTGGGGAATGAATGGAAAACACCACCCTGCAGAGAAGGTTACAGCCCTCCCTGGCCAGCACCCCCTCCATGACATCTCATGCTCCTAAGCTCCACTCCCCTTTCCTGTCCATCCCTCAGGGCCACCACGGGTTATCAGCCTCTCTGCTCAAGTCAGCCTCACTCCTAGCTGTGAACTGGTGCCCCGGGGGGCAGAGTCAGGCTAGAAAGCCCAGGGGACCACAGCTCTGTGCCCTGCTGCCCTATGCCCTGGCCATGCCAGTGGGGTGGCCAAGGGCTGATGGGCACACAGGATTGCAACACTGCCCAGAGCAGCCACCCGCCAGTCACCATCTAGGCCGGCACCTTGGACCCTTGACTTTCTCCATCTCAGCTACCCCCAGATCGGCTGTGGTTCTGAGGATGCACCCCTGCAACACCGCCCAGGCCGGCAGCACAGGGTCACGGCCTAAACCCTTGATGGGGCATGAGGGGACCTGTGCTCTAGCCTCAGCTCAGCCACACACCCTAGGGCCAGTCTCCTTCCCTCTTTGGGCCTCAGTTTGCTCATTTGTACAAAGGGCAGTTTTCTGTACACATCTGAACAGAAAGAGGTGACCTTTAAGTCCCTCCCACACTAACAGACTCTGGTCCTGTTCTGTACCACCCACCCCTCTGTTACTGGAGGTCTATAATTTATAGCCCCCACCTTATTTCTAGCTCCCTGCTTTCTTCTATCAGAGATGAGTCTGTAGACTGAGCTGGACCAGTCGAGGAGATGGCTGGGGCTTCTGTGCTCAGTGACGCAGACACTGCTGGCTCTTTTCATTAAAACAGGCTCCTTGGTGTCTCCACAGTATGATTCAGTGCTTTCAAAACCACTTCCTTGTCTTGGCCACGGGGCACATTCCCAGGAGGGAGGAGGCCCACACCACTGGGAGGATGGCTGCCTTTCCCGTGGGGCCAGAAAGGAGCTCCTGGGAGGACTCTGCATCTCATAGGAGTGGGGACCCCAACTTCCTTCTCACAGCCAGAGCCCTGAGCAAATGTGACAGCAGCCACCGTTCAGGGCCACCTCCCTTGTGCCAGGCACTGGGCCGAGACCTGCCCCTGCATGGCTTCATCTAACCTCACAAAGACCTCATGAGATAGCACGCTGATTATTGTTTTATGGGAGAGGGGCTGAGGCTCAGAGAGGCTGAGTAAGTCACCTAAGCTCACACAGCTGGGAGGTGATAGAGCACAAAGTTCACCTTTGGACAGCCCTCTCGTGGCCACAGCACAGGGTGGCACCCAGGTAATGGTGTTCCCCTGCAGTTGGGATTTTGCAAAATGCCCATTGGCCAGTGCTTTCCTGACCTCCCCCGGTGAACTGTCTAATGAAGTCACAGTTCTGAGAACAGAGACGTCAGACTGGGACTCTGGGTACTCTCTGATAACGCCCAGCCCCCTAAAAGCCGACTAAGAGGACATGGCACAGCGCCCAGTACTCACCGGGGCTTGAGTGTAGGTGACAGCTTCCAAGATCTCAGCTACTCCGTCTGTCTCCTGAAGCCCGCTGGTCTCTCCTGACGCCTGTGTGGAGACAAATCATGCTTGGCGGGGCGGGGGGGGGGGGGTCAGTTTACAATTGCAGAGTCACAGAAATGAACTCCTGTGGAGGAACGGTGCGTGTGTGAAAGAGAAAGAGAGAGATGGAGATGGATGGAGACGGAATGGGATGGAGAAGACAGCATATGTCTTGGCTATATTCTTTCTGTTTCCTTCCACGTTTCATTGCTCAAACAAAAAACTACAATCAGTGTAGTCTCTCTAACACACCTACCTGCATTTTGCCCAGGTGCCCTTCAATCTCGATCAAAAGGCACTCCCCCTTTGCATGACTGTCACCAGAATTTCTCACCGGGAGTTGTTACATTTGAAATACATCCTCGCTTTGCTACCTAGTCTTCACAGTTAGCCCCCTCATGGCAGCCAAGACATCCGTATGCCATGATTTTGTAACTTATTTGTGGACCCTTGTGTTGTTTCTATTTGTTCAATAGCAACATGGAGATGAAGGAATAAATACACACAAAGCTTCCCTTCTTTCAGTGTCATGGGAACGCCAGGCTGGGATCACAGCCTCAAGGAGAGCAAACATTCTCACAGATCCAAGTTCCACCTTGGAGGGGGCTTTCCAGCTACACTGGCAGCAGTTTTTACTAGATGAATAAAATCAGCTTATTTTTAGCTTTGGGGCTGACACCACCCAAAGAGAAGTAGAAGGTCTAGGAATATGTCACGCTCGGCTTGTCTCTGCCTTTCCTGCTTTACGCCACGGCTTCTGCCGGGAGCACCTTTTCTTCTTCATCTGGGTGACACTTGCTTGTCACCGGTCAGGCATCAGCTCCTGCCTGACCGGCTTCCCATTCCTCCTCCTCCACCTTCCTGTCCCAACCTGACCTCTAGAATTTGGGTCTGAGGGCCAATCACACTCAGCTCTGTCACTGCAATTGGGGTGGTGTGTGTGAGCCTCTGGAGGATGGAGACAGTTCCCAGTTCATCCCTTTATCTCCAGCATCTCCCCAGGTCTGTCACCTTGCAGGTGCTCAGTCAATTCTGGCGGGAGGGAGGGAAGAAGGGAGGGAAGGAGGGGGCAAAGGACCCATCTTTTGTCTCCTGCCCACCACCACTGCCCCCCAGCTGAGGAACTGATTCATTTGCCAAGCATAAAAGCTAAATTTAGTTTTGTTTTTATAAGAATTTACACCCAGAATGTCTTAGAGTTTTTACTTCGATTTTAGAATCCTGACACCCTTTCTTGGCAGGAAGTCTAGAAACCATGCCATTGACTGGCACAGCCACAGAAGAACCTAACACCTTAGAAGAAACACAACTCCTCCCCTCCACACACCAAAGACACGGCTGAAGTTCTTAAAAATAATAATAAAGCCAAAAAGCCCAAAATAGGACTTGACGCAGTGCCTGCCAAGATGAGAGATTTCAGAGACTCCATGACGTTGGGAATGAAAAATTGCCTGAGCGCCAGCTTCTCTGGCTGCTGTGGGGAGGTAGGGGCTCACCGAGGATCCTTCAGCTTCACACAGCTCCTCGGGAGTCCTGGGGTCACGGTGGATGGTGAGCTGCTGTATAGACCCCTAGGGAAAAGCAGAGGGGTCAGAGGCCACGTCTACAGCACAAGCAGCCATGGGAAATATGACTTTTTTGTAACAGAGAAGAAGCCGTGAAAGGACAGGTGTGAGAAGTGCCGCCCATAGCCGTGACAAGGAAACCAAGCCACCTCCAGGCCTGTTCTCATTCAGGGGGACTCTCCTCGGGCCAATGTAATATGAGCCCCACTAACTAGAGAGGTCCTTGGAGAGCATGGTGTTCAAAGCGCAGACTAACAGCAGCCTCCTAACTGGTCCCCAGGTCCCCAGCTTGTCAACAACAAGCCCTAAAATGCATTAATGCATTCCTCCCCTACCAGAAAGTGTCTCTCCCCCATGGCTCAATGCTTCCCAGCTGGAAGGACCTGTCCCCAGAGTAGGTGTCCACCAACCTCCCTGCTTCCGCCCCGCCTCCCCTCTCCACACCTGACAGCCGGTTCTCCATGACTATCCCCAAGTGAGTGTTTCAAAATTATTCATCAGATTTTAACTTCTTAAGATCCATCTTCCGCTGTACTACAGATAAGCCCAAACCCCAGGCCACAGGCCTGTCCAGAATCAGTTGGGAAGGTATCAGTAAGAATAGTGCTGATTAGGGCTTCCCTGGTGGCGCAGTGGTTGAGAATCCGCCTGCCGATGCAGGAGACACGGGTTCGTGCCCCGGCCTGGGAAGATCCCACGTGCCGCGGAGCGGCTGGGCCCGTGAGCCATGGCCGCTGAGCCTGCGCGTCCGGAGCCTGTGCTCCGCAAAGGGAGAGGCCACAGCAGTGAGAGGCCCACGTACCACCAAAAAAAAAAAAAAAAAAAAAAAAAAAAAGAATAGTGCTGATTAAATGAATAACTACAGTAACTTAGGGATCTGCTTTAGAATGGCTTATTCATAAAAACCCATTTTGACAGCAAAATCAGTTTTCCGGTATTTTTTTCAAGTCACATTATCCAAAAGGAGAGAGAGAAACTACCTCACACTCTGGCATCCCAGCTATTCCACCTTTGTAGAAATTACATGCAACTGCCACCCTTTTCCAAAGATAAAATCACTGAAGGATATAACACATCTTACCCTTTCTATAATGCCTTAAAACATACAAAGTGCTTTCACACAGGCTAGCTCACGTGACTCCACAACCCTGGGGCCTAGGTTTTCTTATCCCTACTTATAGATAAGAAAACATAGAGCAGATCAGAGAATCCAGATACTGTCTAAAATCATCAAGCTACACTGAAAACTCAGCGCTGGAATCTAGGTTTTGTGTTCTGGGCCTAGCTTTCTTCCCACCGGCGTACATGCCTCTTTGAGGACATTAGAATCAGATAATGACAAGAATAGTTGCTTGTGTTTGTCGCACGGTGTCCAGCGGTGTCCCCGCCCCCGATCTGCAGGACTTGGACTCACAGTGAATCTCTCCAGCCCCGTGGCTCCAGCGTTGCCGACGAAGATTCCCGCACTGGGCTCGAAGGCCAAGGGCCGGGAGGACCTCGGGAAGGGGACGTGGCTGTGCTCCTCGCAGTCCACAAGGAGGGTCACTTCCTCGCCGTGGACAACCATGGCAAAGCGGTTCCACCTGTGGGTCATCACGGGCACCAGGAAGGCGGCAGCCTCACGGGACACCTTGGACCCGGGCTCCGTATAGTAGAGGATGACCCGCTGGCTGCCGTCCTCCACTCCTGAGAGCCGCAGGCCCAGGTAGATGACCTTCTGGAAGGCATCTGTGATAGCAAAGAGCACGCCGCCTCGGGCACTGCTGGGCTTCGCCATCACGCTGATGGCAAAGTCCCTGAAGAAGGTGGGTGGCATGAGGGTCCTGGCCGGGCGGCCGACGTTGGCACCAGGCCCAAAACTGTAGGCCGGGAAGCCGCCATGGCCAGTGACAAAGGACACGGACGAGGGCAGCGGGACGCCGATGAGCTCTGTGAGGTCCAGGTGGCCCTGGGAAGCCAGTTCTGCAGAGAGGGAGAGAGGAGGCCATGCTTCACATATATATTCTACTACGCTTGGAAATGAGGAAGAAATAAATTCAGGAATGAAATGGGATCCTTCAGGAACCCCACTGTTGTGTCTTAATTACTCTTTTTCAAACTTTTCTGACAACGACCGACAATAAGAAATGCAGGGCTTCCCTGGTGGCGCAGTGGTTGAGAGTCCGCCTGCCGATGCAGGGGACACGGGTTCGTGCCCCGGTCCGGGAGGATCCCACATGCCGCGGCGCGGCTGGGCCCGTGAGCCATGGCCGCTGAGCCTGCGCGTCCGGAGCCTGTGCTCCGCAACGGGAGAGGCCACAACAGTGAGAGGCCCGCATACCACAAAAAAGAAAAAAAAAAAAAAGAAATGCATTTACATGGCCACCCAATATGCACGTTTAGACAAATATATATCTGTAACAGTGAAACAGATGTTTCATAAAACATTATTTACTTTTAATACTTACCAGGCACTATGATATTTTCCTTTCTGTTTAACATTTCTTTTTCTCTTTTGTTTTATTAAAAACATGCTGGAAACAACCTACTGAATTGATGTCGTTACCCATGAACAAGTCATGATGAGCAGTTTGGAAAACATTTTAAAATATTCCTAGAATATCCCTACAGGGTTCTCCCATCAACTTAAGGACTTTTTTCTCCCATTTCTTTCTTTAAAAGAGGATAGGTTTGGGACTTCCCTGGTGGCGCAGTGGTTAAGAATCCGCCTGCCAATGCAGGGGACACGGATTCATAGCCCTGGTTCGGGAAGATCCCACGTGCCGCAGAGCAACTAACCCCACGAGCCACAACTACAGAGCCCGCTTGCCTAGAGCCCATGCTCCGCAACAAGAGAAGCTGCCGCAATGAGAAGCCCGCACACCACAACGACACTCGCCGCAACTAGAGAAAAGCCCGTGCACAGCAACAAAGACCCAACGCAGCCAAATAAATAAATTAATTAATTAATTTTTTTTAAAAAGTGGATAGGTTTATTTTGTTTTATTTTGAATGAGGTCTACTGTTTAAGTGCCTCAGGGTGTGGGGAAAAAAGCAGGGACAAAACGAAGTGTTCCCAGACCTTAGGACAAATACGTATCATCGTCATCGCCCTTTGTCACTGTGTCATCATGGTCAGCATCATCCACATTCCCCGGGCTCTCACTCTTACCAGGCTCTCATCTCTTCACCTACATTAGCTAGCTCATTTACTCCTCACAACAACTCCATGAGGGTAGGTACTATTATCCTCATTCTACCCCAGAGAAAACTTAGAGAAGGTAAGAAATTTGCCCAAGGTAAGCCCCTCAGGAGAGCATCCCACTAAAGAGGTGTGCTCTTAACCACTACCCCTTGGGGGGAGAAATAATAGGCCTCCATTGTGGTGGCCTGGAAAGGACCCCAGGTTCATGAAGCTTGGTCCACCCAACCACCGTCCCCTGGGAGAAGGCTGCAGGCTGGCTTGCAGTGACGTGCACCCCTGTGCACCTGCGGTGATGAGATAGGAAGGCAGGTCCCAGAGAGAGGTGGGCAGGAGCTCTGCAGGCGGGACAACAGATACAAACTTGATTTTGAAAAAGGAATGCTTGAAAAAGGAATGTAAGATATTCAGTTTGTTTACTATGTTTAGATTGATTTCATGTTGAGATGATAATTTGGGGAAATTCTGGGCTAAATAAAATATATTATTAACATTTTTAGAACAAGAATAACATGAGGAACAGGCATGGGCCCACCATTCCACTTAAGAAAGAAAATATCAACTCAGCAGAAGCTCTCATGGACTCTCTGATCCTATTCTCCCTGCCTATGCCCCAGAGGCAGCCACTCTGGGGGTCTGGTGTTTATTATCCCCATGCATGCCTTTATGTGTTTACTACATGACTATATGTCTCTAACAGAATGCAGCACTGCTGTGCCTGTCTACTAACCTCATATAAATGTTGGCATGCTGCATGTATTCTGGAACTTTTTTTTCCCACTCAACGCTGTATTTTTGAGATGTATCCCTGTTGAGACATATGGTTCCAGGTCTCATATTTTCACAGCAGTACTCTAGGTATACATAAGCCACTATGGATTAGTTCACATTTCTGCTGATGGAAAGTGAGGTTTCCATCACTATTACAACCACTACTACTACGGACTTTCTTCTACACATCTCCTTGTGCTTACCTGTGCAGGTAATTCCACCACTTAGGGTAGAATTATTGGATGATATGGGTATATGCATCTGCAGCTTCACTGAGTGTGGCTAAATTGTTCTCTTAAGCAACTGTGCCATTTTAAAAAAATTGAGATATAACTGACATGTAATATTGCTTAAGTTTAAGGTGAACAAAATGTTGATCTGATACACTTATATTATGTATTGCAGTATGATTACTTCCCCAGCATTAGGGAAGTAATAGCATAGCATCCCTAACACCTACATTATATCCCATAATTATCATTTCTTTTTGGATGCAATTATTATCTTAATTATCATTAAGATGCAACTGTGCCATTTTACATGTCCACCAGAAGCATGTTTTTGCCAACATTTAGGGGAGGTAGAGAGATGAGATTTGGGGAGTGGTCCATGGGGCTTTTCAACTACAGTGATGATGTTTATCTCTTAAACTAGGTGATATTCAAAAGTATTCCTTGTAGTATTCTTTATAAAAAAAATGCCATGGAAAATATTTCACAACACTCTAATGAAAACGATTGTCTCATTCTCAACAAAAGGGCAAATCTGGTCATGTTGAGGCCCTGATGAGAAGGCTTCTCCGGCCATCTGTGCCCTTAGGGCCGGTGGCAGCCTGGGCGCCTGGCTGGAGAGGCCTTTGTGGTCTAGACCCAGCCGCACTCTGACTCCCCAGCACACCTGACGCCCTCCCTCCAGTGCCCCAGGCCATCACAGGTCCCCTCCCCTCCTTGTCAAATGCTCTTCCCTCAGCCACCACCACCCCCTCACCCCACCAGTTATTTTTACCAGAATAACTAACTCCTCATTCTCCAAGACTCCCTCCCATGAAATCCCTTGTTTCACCTCCTGACCTACATCTCCTTCCAGGCCCGTGTCAGATGCCCCCTCAATATACACTGAATTCTTCAACTCCCAGCACACTCCAGGCCCCTGCTGGGTCACTTGTCTCTCTCCCCATTGTACCACAAGAACATGGACCACACCATTTATCTCTGTGTTCCCAGTATCCAGCTCAGTGCTGATGAATGAATGCATGAAAAGATGAACAAATAAATGAATTAAGTCCAACCCCTTCAGTTTACAGAAAGAAGGCAAAACTGAGGTTAAAGGAGGGAAGGGATTTGGCGGCTAAAAGCAGATCTGATTCTCAATCCAATGCTTTTTCTGTCCAGTTTGCAATTTGCATTAAAACAGAAACTAAAGTATGACAAACCCCAGAAGGCAAAAATAAAAAGATTTATAAATTTCATTAAATTTAACAACACATAAATTTTTAAAGTTCTGCATAGCAAAAATAAATCCCCACCGTGTCAAATAAAATCCCAACCTGGACAAAATTATTTGCTACACATATCACAGACAACAGATGAATTATGCTAATACACAAAACCCACGAATAAGCAGGAGGCCAAAAATCCAACAGAAAAATGGGCAGAGAACAGGAAATTCTTTCCACAGTAAAAGAAAAGAATATGGCTCTTAAACATATGAAAAGATACTCAACCTCATTCAGAACAAGAGAGATACAAGGTAAGATTATGAAGAGATACCATTTTCCCTAAGAGATTGCTAAAAATCACAATGTTGGATAATATTGTGTTTAGCAAGAGTCTGAGGAAACAGGCCATCGCATGCACTGCTGGTGGGACTGTAAACTGGTACCACAACTGTGGGAGGGGCACTTTGATGATATTTATCAAAAGTAAAAGTGCATATGTGCTCTCTGACCCAGCAGTTATACCTGTATGAATTTTCAGAACAGATACAGTTACAAACGTGACATATAAAGCACTTACAAGAATATCCATGGCAGTATTGTTTAAAATGTATCTAAATGTATCTAAACCATTCTGTCTTGGAATTCTTAGGAATGGTTATATAAATAATAACTTTGGGGACTTCCCTGGTGGTACAGTGGTTAAGGATCCACCTGCCAACGCAGGGGACATAGGTTCGAGCCCTGGTCCGGGAAGATCCCACATGCCATGGAGCAACTAAGCCCATGCGCCACAACTACTGAGCCGGCGCTCTAGAGCCTGTGAGCCGCAACTACTGAAGCCCGCGAGCCACAGCTACTGAAGCCCTTGCACCTAGAGCCCGTGCTCCACAACGAGAGAAGCCACCACAATGAGAAGCCCGCACACCGCAATGAAGAGTAGCCCCTGCTGGCCGCAACTAGAGAAAGCCCACGCGCAGCAACGAAGACCCAACGCAGCCAAAAATAAATAAATAAATAAATAAATTTCTTAAAAAAAAAAAAAAAGTAACTTTTGATATACCCATACAACAAAATACAATACAGCCTTTAAAAAGGTATGGTTCCTTAGGTTTTAATATGAAACGATGTATTAACTAGAAACAAACATATAAGAAAAACAAGGTGCAGAATAGAATTGCTATCAGTTGGAAATACATATATTAATACATAAATATATTAAATATATTTTAAAATATATATTAAATACATCTAGAAAGATACACCAGAAACTGGAACCAGAGATTGTCTCCAAGGAAGGGTGCTGGTGGCTGGGAGACGACAGGAGACTTTCTTTTCACTGGATACTCTTTTCTACTTTTTGAATTTTACCCCAAGTACATGATGTGAAAAATAAAGACATTTACATATTTTTAAAGACGTTAACACCCTACCTCCCCTTTTAGAAAGTATAAAACCTTTTCTTCATGTTTCTCCTCACTCAAATACAGCCCATCTCTATAGAAAGAAGAAAAAGTGAAAAGAAAAGAAATAGAAAGAAAAGCAAGCAACCCACTGAGATTTCTTTTCTCCCCTCTACAGTTTAAAGATAAAACAAAACAAAACCATGAGTAACCCTGCTGATACCTTCACTTTCTTCTCCACTTAATCCAGTGAAAGCTTTTCCTCTAGCTCCTCTCTCTCTCCTACTGAGAACAGGAGGAGAAGTCCCTCTCTGGTGGGATACTCCAGGTTTGTAGAATGTGTGGTTCCACAGGGAGTGAATGACCGGGCCCTCTCATCCAGCGGCTTGTTTCTAAGTGGTGTCCTGAGGGTTCAAGGGACAGCTGGGGGTTCAGGGTACTCAAGGACAGGGGCTGAGAGGTTCCCACCCAGAAGCCTGCTTAAATCAGCCCAGTGCTGCCATGGCCAGTAAAGCCCAGGCTTCCATGTGGCCATTCTGGGAATTCTTAGTTCCAGGAGGATTCTGGGTTGGAAAAAAAAAAAAAATCACCAATCTATCCAATCTCCTTATCTTATAGACAGGGAAGTGGATGGTCAAGGAGAGAGTTCCAGGACCAGGAGACATAGCCAGAAAGCAGTAGATGGAGCAGTGAAGCAAGGACAGACAGAGGGGAGGTGTGATTCTGTCTTGGGGTGACTTGGAATGACAGGTGACCTGGAACTGGTGTCCCTCCCACGACCCCTAAGCTGCCCCAGCCCTGCCAGGCACAGACCACTGGTTGGCCAGCTGGACAGTGGGCAAAAGAGGCAGCCTGCAGAGGAGAACTACCCTGGTGTTGGATTCAGATCCAGCCTTTGCCGATTACGAAGCGGGAAGCTTTGGGGCAGATATCTTACTGCTGATGAGGGGACATCCCACCCATCTCACACATGGGGACCAAATGAGATGATGGAGGGAAAGTGCAAGTGCTCAACAAATGGTAGAAGCTGGTCTTCTGTTTGATTCAAAGGCATAAGCTTAGCAAAAACCAAAGTCTGCAAAGAGGTCATTTCCTAATCCTACCTGCCCCCTGCTGCCCAGACCTCAGCCATGAGAGAGGACCGGAGTGCAGGCATCAGGCCTTGCTTCCACTGGGTCGGCCACAGGGGGAGCCAAGCCACAATCTAGAGGAAGTCCAAGTCGGCCCAGCCATGCTCTCAGCAACCACCACTCCCTCCACATGCACGGTCCCACAGCGTGGCGTGGCAGGGAGCGACCCCTGGCCTGGAGTGACCCATGCTCAGGGCTGCGCCTGAGCCTGCTGGCTCATTTCTCCTTGGCCTCCAGCAGGAAGGCCACCTGCTCAGGCGGCCACCAGGGAGGGGAGAGAAGCCAGGGAGCCAAGACAAACAGGCCCAGCAACTTGGTCCATAGGCTTGTCCTAGGATGGCTCTGTGCTGGGTGGGAAGCTAAGGGTGGAGATCACAGCTGGTAGGAAGACATCTCACCATCCCTGAGGGGCAAGACAGGAGGGGGCAGTGCTAACGGGGGACTGACTGCAGAATTCTCTGGCATCAGGAACCTTGGGGCCCTCTGTGGGAGGTGGCCACACTTCGCCACAGATAACTACTTCACTCATAGGACATCTGATCTCAGTCTTAATCTCTCACTTCATTAATGCATAGGGATAGCTTCATTTCCAATGGAGGTTCTTCAACCCACTTTTCCAATTCATGAATTTGATAACATTCATAAAGCCCCTACCTCACACCTTGTGTGCAGCTGGGGATATGGAGCTGAACCTAGAATGCGGGCTCTCAAGAAGCTCATGATCTAGGTGTCTCAGTTAGCAGTCATCCGCTCATGCTACCCACAAGCTCCAGAGCCTTCAGTGGCTCCCCAGTGCCCTCAGGATCAAGTTGAAATTCCACTCAAGACACCTTTTGCTTCACCGCTTCATTCTCCCCCTTTTCCTGTCCCTGTCTTTGCTCATGCTGTTCCTTCTATTGGTAACATCCTCCCCTATCTTCTCACAGCCAAATCTTTCTAATCTCGCTCAGCTGCACCCCAAGACACTGGAGCTCCACTCCCACCCTATACACAGAGCCATAGGCATGACTCCCTCCTTCATATACCCACATCAGGGCTTGGCAGAGAGCAGGCACTTGGCGTTGTGGCCTGAGGAAAGGGAACAGAGAGATGCCACTGGACCTCACTCTCCTCAAATCTTTGGTTTGGGCTCCTGGGCACAACTTTGGTGCAGCCCCTCCCGAGGGCACAGGGAAGAGGAACCAGATGGCTTTAGAGGTGGACTGGGCAGAGGAAAATCTGAACAGTCACCACATGGTGCAACTTTCCTCCCAGGGGTCCAAAGCCAGTTTCCATGGAAACCAGGGCAGAATCCTAGTGCTGAAGAAACAAACAGGGCAGGGTTCAGGTTTTCCTTCCACAGAGATGACAGTGACCTGGCCAGAGGAGGTGAAGAACTGGAACCCTTCCCTCTCCTCCTCTCCAGGACAGCTGACATCTCTCCTTCCCAGGCAGGTCTCAGTTTCTCCTTCTATGTAATGGGCTGGTTCAGCCCTTCCATCTGTGGGGTCCTGAGGCAGTGCCTGGGACTAGCCTGGGCTCTGGAGACTTGCCTCCTCAGGGGACTATATCTGGCTTTGCAAAGCGCCATCTCACAGATGACTATCTGGGACCTGAGCCCAGTGCTTGCGCTTGTTAGCATTTTAAGCCCCACGGGACTAAGGAGCATTCCTCTGGCTCTAGGTCAAAGAGGGTTGCAGAGAAGCCAGACAGGGTGGCTGAGGACGCTCCAGGAACGTGCACAGCAGCGGACCCTGGCGGCCACACGGAGAACTGCACCCATGAAACCCAAGGAAGGCTTCCTGAGCTGCAGCTGCGAGGGACACCGCCTGTGCCAGAATCACAGTCAGGTCTGGAAGTGACCCAAGAGAGCAGGTCTGAGGTCAGTGGGGAGCTGTGAACAAACCAGGCCTAGAACCCTGGTGCCTCCCTCCCATCCTCTGCCCCTTTCCTACACCGGCTGCCTGGGAAAGCAAAAGGTGTCCCTTCCCCATGTCCCACTTCCACTTGCAGTTGTGAAGACTACAGAACACTTCAGTCAGCTTAAACGGGGACTCACTGACTCCTCCTGCTCCCACTGGGGGCAGGGCTCAGGGGGTCCAGGTGATCCAACCTTGATGAAGCCAGCAGGCTAAGTGTGTATAGGTAAAGTGGGGGTGACTGCCCTTGGGACCCCAGCAGGGTCCCTCTCCCGTGGATTTCCCTGCACTCACCCCTTGGGAGAGAGGAGGTCCCCAGTGCCTCCTTTGCTGCCTGCTGGGAATTCACCAAGCCACAGACTCTATGCAGAAAGACTGCACCTCACCATTTGGAGAAGGAGTTTCCTCTGCCACATCCCTCCACGCCAAAGTCCACCTGGTTTCTGCTTGCACATCTACACTGTCCAGGAGCTCAATGCCCCCAGGACAAGCCTGGCCACTGCTGGGCAATTCTAAGTCTTCTTTCTCCCAGTAAGCTAAGGCATGTCCTCCTGTAGCTCCCACCTGCCTGGCTGGGCCTAACTCTGCCCTCTGGACTTCCACACCATGGCCTCTCAGACACTGCATGGAATGGTGGACAGGGCCCGGCCGGGGAGGCAGATTCTGCCACCAACGTAGTGTATGATCTCGAGTAGTCCCTTCTCTCTGAGCCTCAGTTTCCTCGTCTATGAAATGAGAGGCTTGCATCAGATGGTTTCCAAAGGCCCTTGCCAGGTCTGAGTGTCTTCAGTTTTGCATCCTCATCTCCCATCTGTTTTCCAGTTTCTCTAACCACCCTTAACTTCCTTCAGCCCACAGCCTTCAGGCCCAGAAAGAATGTCTCCAATGGGGATCAGCACAAATCCAGCTCTCCCCCTACAGATGTCCTCGTCTTTGGACAGTGTGGCCTGGCCGGAGGTGGGGAGCACTGTGCCCAGGAAAATGTCATAGCTCTGCCTGTGAGGAAACATCACCACACCCAGGCTGGAGTCCCCGGAGGCACCCAGCTCTACCTGACTCCCTTCCCGAGGAAAATGGACGCGGCAGAATTCCTCCTGCAAGGGTTCAATCCACACCCAGCAAAGATGCAAGAGGTTCTTAGAAAAACCTACCACCCAATACATTTCTTAGAAAAAAGAACTGTTTCCCTGCCAGGGAAAAAATCCTGGATCAACTTGGAAGAAAGACCTGAGCTTGCCAACAGTCAAAGACCTCATTTTTCTGAATTACAGAAGAGCATTTTTCTACATGTAAACTTAGAACGCCTCTTTCCCTTTTCCGGTTTTCATATATAGCGCAGGAATTTTCCTGCTCAATGAAGTTACTGTATGAGCTCTCCTCTCTCTTTCTTTCAGGCCTCTGACCTCAAGTGAGAAAATGATGGTTTTGAAGGGGCCTGGAGGTGGTCAGAGTCCGGGCAAGGTGTGGGCCCTGCAGCTTGGTTGCCCTGCCTAGCAGCTGGAAGGAGCTGGGCCCAGCTGGGTGTCCCAGCAGGAAGAAGTCTGCACCCACCAGCAGCCTCTCTGGTTTCGAAGCATCCTCTCACCTGTTCCCTCGCCAGGGGGTAGGAAGGCAAGGTGGGGCTCATTCTCTCATTTGGCAGAGGGAATCAAGCCCCAGAGAGGGGAAGTAACTCACCTGAAGCCCCAGTGCGGAAGCCCACCTATTACAGCCCGCTGCCTCCTGGGCTTCCCCCTCGGTTCTCCCTCTGTGTTTCTACAGTCCCTGTCCATCCCTCCACCGCTACACCCTCATCTCTGCATTCTGCTGCTTAGCTCCCTTCCTTCCCTGATATGCCTAGACATGGGCTCCTGGGCATGGGGCATGCAGACTCATCTCGCAGCCCCTGGCTCCAGCACGGAGCCTGGCAAGGGTGACCTATGAATGGATGACAAAAAACAATAACATCTGTGGCTAAGATTCACTGTGGGCTTGCTGCATGAGAGGCACTATTTGAAGAGCTTTCCACCAATCATTTCATCTTCACCCTTGATTCTTTATGAAGTAGATAATATTATTATCCCCAGTTTACAAGACAGAAAACCGAGGCTTGGAAAAGTTAATTACTGCCCCAAGGCCATGAAGATAATAAGCAATTGCAGTCAGGATTCAAATCTGACTAGGCAGTATCATGTGTTATGAAGGCTGCAGTCCTAGCCACACGTCAGAGTCACCCAGGGAGCTTTTAAAAAGACAGAGGTCTGCCCCTCCTGCCTGACCCTATGGAATCAGAGTCTTCCAGAGTGTGGCCTGGGTGAGTCTGATGCCCTCTCCTGGTTGGCAGCCACGGGTAAGGGTTAACCTCCTGGGGTTTTGTAGCAGAACGATCTGGGCTTGAGCCCTGGGTCTACCACTAACTGGGGTGTGAACTTGGGCAAGCCAATTCGCTTCTCTGAGCTGTAAACTAATGTGTACAGCGGGGCAGCAATAAAAGCTGGCTCCCAGAGTCACCATGAGAATGGACAACACGATGGGCCAGGAGCACTCAGGACTCGGAGAGGAGGCCGACTCTGGGCCGAGTGCCCTCATGGTCTCTGCAGTTCCCTTCACAGCCCCCCTCCAACTGTTAGCCTTTACAGAATTAATAACAGAATCAGATAAGTAGGCCCAGAGACGAGGGAACTGAGGAGCTAAGCCTGGAGAGAGTGGTATGACTCCCTCATTCTGTGACCGGGGCCTGCAACACCCACCTACACACACACCCCACACACACACCCATCAGCTAGGCAGAACTGGCTCCAGTGCAAGAGCCATACGCAAGCCCCAGGAAGCAAGCAGTGAGCCTTACTCTGCTACTGCGGTGCGGGTTTTCAGACCCCTTCCTCGCTGCCTTCCCCAAACCTGGGTTCAGAGCCACTGCAGGGACCCCGTGCACCAGGCGGTACAGTAAAGGCTAGCAGATGTGGGCAGGCATGAGGGCCACGGGCATCTGGGAAGGGTTTTGTAGTAACTCCTCTCAGTTTATGGCCCTTCCTTTTCCATGTGGGGAACAAAGACTCTTTGAGTGTGATGAGGCCTTGACTCCTGAGGATGACATCAGCTGTGGTGAGTCATTACTCTCGGCAGCAGCTCTGGAGGACTCAGCCAGGGGCTCTGCAAGGAAAACTCACAAACTCTGCTGAAGCGGGCCTGGAGGAAAAGGGGCCTGCCCCGGGCACGTGAGGGGCACCAGAGAGGAACAGGTGGCAACCTGCTGGAAGTGGGCAATTCAGGAGCTCCTGAATATGCTGAGCTCTGCACTGCAAGGGGACACAGAACCAATGCTGGCAGGGCAGCAGGGTCAGGGTAGATGACCAGACGGTTCCCAACTATTCCCTGGGGCCAGGGATGGCAGGAGGCCAAGGAGGGGCACGGAGGAGGCCACCAGCAGGAGAGGGGAGGCTAAAGGAGGCCTGCCTCTCAGCTCCCTAACACACGCAGATACAGTCACACATGCACACACACACACACACACACTCATCCAGATTCACACTCATAAAACCACACTCATATACACACACTCTCACCTATTCACAACACTCCCACGAACACTCCCACACACCCTGATACAGATATCCATACACACACCTTCACCCACTCTCATCCCATACTAACACACCCTGACACCTTCACACACTCACACACACATCCACACACAAATCATTCGTGGAGACTCACACATTCACACACCCACACTCATCTACCCTGATCCATACACTCCCACCAAAGCAACTCAGACTTTATTTGCTTGAATTTTGGGTTCCAATTACAGCCTCGTTTGAAAAGGATTCTGCAGCTAAAAACTAACCCCCCAACATAAAGCCACCCATTAGAAACCCTTCCACGTTACAGATGTTGAAGTGGGGGCACTGCAGGGGCAGATGTTTGCCTGGGGACCCACAGAGAGTCTGCAGCCCTCTCTTTCTTCTCTAGCTTCCTCTTTAAAGGTCTGGAGATCTTTGGCTGCACTTCCTACACACAGGGTTTCAGTTTCTCTGATGTGGGCACATTTTCTGGATTCTGCCCTTATCAGTAAAACCTTCTCCTCAGAATATTAGATTCGGGTCATGTCTTCACACAGCATCGAACCCAATTAACTCATTCTCTTGGAAGCAATGCTAGAAATGGCTGAGCAAGAAGTATGAACCGCAGGTGATATGGGCACCTGGAAGAGCCTGGCACAGGTAGGTGCCCAATAAATGTTAATCTCATGAATGTATGAGGAAAGTGTAACAATAGCTCGTGTGTAGTGAGCCCTTATTATGTCCTGGGCGCCACGTACTTTACCTGCCGAGCAGTGATTCTCAACCCTGGCTACACAGAATTACCAGGGAGATTTTAAAAAACTATTTATGCCAGGGGCCCACCCCCAGAGATGTTGATTCAGTTTGTCCAGGCATGGCCTGGGCACCAGCCTCCCAGGTGATCGTGATTCACAGCCCCGGAGCTCTCCACAACGACCCCACTCTTACTGTTCCCAGGGAACAGAAGCACAGAGAAGTTAAGTAACTTGCCCGAGGGCACACAGCTATCAGGTCCTAGAACTGATGATTTTAAGATATGAACCTTAAAGGTCTGAGGCAAGGAGTTGAGTGTCCCTCTTCTCCTCTCCTCTCCAGGATTGTCACTTCAACCCAGGGCTGCCCCACTCCAGGGAGCACACCGTGACTGTCCTGGCCCTCAGTGACCTTGGGCCTGTCTGCCTCCCTGTTCCCATATTGCCCTGCTGCCAACCCCCAATGCTCTGAGAGCATCAACACTCAGCCCCTGCCTCTCCGGAAGGAGCTTTGCCACCTGCGAGACACAGTCTCTCATGGGCTTCATCTTCTGAGCAGATCTGGGAGGGAACTGGACTGCCACTGCTCTCACTTCGGCCAGACTGACATATGTTCCAAACTAGAGAAGGATCTCCAAGCAGCACAGTATTAGGGAGAAAGATTCAGCCAGGTCTGGCTTCAAATCCCAGCTCAGCATTTAAAAGCTGTGCAACTTTGAACAAGACACTTCATCTCTCTGGGCCTTGGTGTCTATATCCATAACACAGGAATAATGCCACCTACCTCAGGAGAGACTTTTGAGAATGACTTGAGATGACAGACGTAAAATACTAGGCAGAGGGCCTAGCAAAGCATACATTCAATATAGCACAGTGGTTGTTGTTACTGCAATTATCGTCAATGATATCAGCCTTCTTTTCTTTCCCCTGAACTGTTGTCTATAATTGCCAGGAAAGATAGGTTTGTGCAATTTTCCCTCTAGGTCTCAGTTTTCTCACCTGCAAAATGGGGTGAAATGACCTCCTTCAGCTTAGTTGCAGTGAAGGTCAAATGTGGTTCTGCACATGAAAATGCTTTGTTAAGTGTAGCCTGCTCAGGTATAAGGAGCAACTAACATGGACAGAGAGCTCCAAATAGTGTAGGGGCCTGAGAGGGCTGTTTTTCTCAGATTAGTGAAATTTGAACATGCTGAAATGCTATAATGTGGTCAGTGGAACTTCATAAGCATAATTTCCTGTCCCATCCTGGGAATGGCTTGAATAAAACGGAGCTGACCAAGAGGAGCTAGAACCTGGAAATTGGTTTAGCATTCCCACTCCATCCCAGGGCAGGACGCTACGGTCAGGCTAACTGCAGCTGCTGGAAGAAACAACAACTAAACGATAATAATAATGGCCCATGTTCACTGTAGTGGGTTGAATGATGGCCTCTAAAATGATAGGTCCATATCTTAATCCCTGGAGCCTGTGAACGTGACCTTATTTGGAAGAAGGGTCTTTTGAAGATATAATTAAGGATCCTGAGATGAAGAGACCATCCTGGATTATACAGGTGGGCCTTAAGTCCAATGACAAGTGTCCTTATAAGACACAGGGGAGATTTGACAGAAGAGAAGGTGACATGATTATGAGGCAGAGATTGGAGTGATGCAGTCATGAATCAAGGAATAATGAAAGCCCCCAGAGCTGGAAGAGGCAAAGAAAGATTCTCCCCTAGAGCCTCCACCGGGAGTGCAGCCCTGCCAACACCTTGACATTGGACTTCTGGTCTCCAGAACTTTACCAGTTTGTGGTAATTCGTTAGAGCAGGCAAAAAACCTAATACATTCATTGAACACTTACTGTATGCCAAGTCCTATTATAAGTGTGGTGCCTGGACTGAGTCATTTAATACTCACAATAACCCAGTGAGGAAGGTATTATTACCTGTATTTTATACATGAAGAGATTGAGATGCAGAGAGATGACGTCATACAGGTAGTAAGTGGCAGAGACAAGATGTGGACCCAGCCTGGGTCCATTCTCTATGGACACAGGGTTAGGCAGGGCCCTAGCTGCGATGGGGCTTCCCTCGGATCACAGCACAGCCACAGCAAATGAGCTGCCTCCCAGACAGGCTGATGGGAGGCCGAGTCCCCTGAGTGACTAGATCCCACTGATTTACAACAGGGAGAGGCAGCCGGGGCGCCCCAGCTGGGGGAAGGAGGTTGGTGATCTGTGGGATGCAGAGAGGCTTGGGAGGTCCAGCCCAGGGGCCCTGGGCATGTCTGCGAGGGTTCTACAGCCAGGAGGAAGCTTGTGGCCTCCAAGGGAGCTGCTCCCCAGAGAAAGCCTGTCCCAAGCCGGAGGAGGCCACGCTTCCAGGAGGGGCAACGATAGCTATTTCCCTTGCCTCCCCACCTTCCCCTTTGCCCTTTCCTGAGGGAAGTTCTCTCCAGCCACACTGGGAAGCTGGGCCTCAGGGTTGATTTTTTACTAAATGCCTGCAAATGGATCACCCCATCTAGCCAAGAAGCCCTCCTTTGGTAAGTTTCCCAGGAATCTCCAATTCCTCACTTCTGTGTTGTTATCTGTTTGTTTGCCTACATCTCCCACCAGCCTGTGAGCCCTTCGGGGGTCAGGCATCATCTGTTTCATGTTTATATCTCCCAACTTCACCCTCACCCCTCTAGCACAGGGCTTGCCTGAGTTAGGCAAAAATTGAGCATTGATGGAGGAATGAATGAATGAATAACGCACACAGGAGTGAATGAATGAGCTTAATGGATTCTTCAGAAGAGTGACCGTATGCCTGTCTTACCACATTACATTTATTGTCATCAATACATACAATCAATAGTCTTTTTCAGCAATTACAAAGAACTCTAATGAATGCCAGCTGTTTGTCACAGTGATTCCCACCAGCACCATTTAGCTCAACATGCACTTAACAGCCTAGCTCTCATCTGATACAACTGTTGAAGTATAATATAATATTAATAGCCAAACAGAGGCCTGATGTTAACTTTTCTGAGGGCTGCGATCTTCCATCCTTTTGGCTGACCCTTAAGCAAGAGGGTGCAGAATGACCAGCCTTCTGAAAAATGCCTGCCTTGGCTCTCACCTGCCAAACCGAGCTGGGAGTGCCGCTCTAAAACACACTGGCCTCTTAGACTTCAGAGTGCATTGCAGCTGCCACCCCGGAACAAGGGTCTGGGTAGAGATTGTGGACAACGTATGCTTCCCCTTCTCGTGATATACTATTAGGTTCTTGAGGTTTGGCTGGAGACCTCAGAGAGGTTGCTCATCGCCTATCTGGGGGTTAGAGCATGAGCTGGGGCCACTGGGCAAGGTGGGGTGGGACAAGCCAGCCCTCAAGGTCCTGGGAGAGAAAGGGTAAGATTCCTGCTCCTTCCTGCATCCCCCCACCCCCAACCTCCGGCCCCACGTTGTGAGGCATTGGGGAGGGAGGGGCATCGATGGTGGGAGGAGCTTGAAAGAGTAATTCTGGAGTTTTCTAAGTCTCTAAGTAAGGCATGTCCTTGGGTATTTCTTGAGTTCTTTCGCATGATTGACACCATGTGGTCCATAAAATCTCTTACAGAGTTAGAGGTGCTAACCATTGTGCCAGCCCCGAGAGAAATGCAGCCACAAGGGGAGGATGGATCTCGGAAGGGGAGGCAGGAGCGGACCTCCCTGTCTTTCACTCTATCCTGGTCCCAGTCCAGGGTTCTGGCATTGCCCACAACCAGCATCCAGTGGCCACACTTGTCTGGACTTGGGCCTGGGGTGGACTCTGGAAGATCAAGAAGACTCAGACTCTGGTCCCCGAGTAGCTCTCAGCCTAGCAGAGAGGGCAAGACACCAACACACAGAGTCCTGATACAGGTGCCTGAACTGAAGGACGGGGCAATGGAGATGGGCCTGGAAGGCTCTGCACAGGTGAACATGGTGGAGCAAGCAGAGCATAAGCAAACCCATAGAGTTAGGAAACTGGGGGGTAAGTGGGTAGTGCCGGGGGATGGGAGCAACGGGACTCTTAGGTAACCTCCAACATTGGCACAGAAAGGAGAGAATTATGAAGCCAGTTTAGAAGTGTGAAGCCAACATCAGCTCATTTACTCTCAGGACGATTTGATAAAGTGGGGACAATTGCTCTCCCATTTTGCAGATAAACAGACCAAGGCTGAGGGAGATCAAGGCCACAGAGCTGGACTGGTGTGGTTAGGACTCACACATGGGTCATCTGAGATCCTTCCCAGCTCTTTCTGCTCTTAATCACTTTTTCACTCAGGAGACTGGAAACAGATTAGGGAGAGCCTTGAACGTCAGGCCAAGGAGACTAAAATTTATGCAACAGGCAATGGGGTGCCTTGAAAGGTTTCTGAGGAAGGCTGCCGCTGACCATTTTAGGAGGCATCACCACTTCACCTCGAGCTGCCGCCCCCGGCAGCCGGGCCCCTTCCTTTCCCTTGCCGAGCAGAGGGTGGAATTGGGCGATTTGGAATGTGGAGCGAAGGCGGTCATTTGGCAACAGCAGGAGACATATTTTCCTGAAGCCTCTCAGCACTTGTCATGTGATGCCCTGGGCAAAATCAAGCTGCCCTGGGAACAGCCCAGGGCGTCCCAACAGATGAGCTTGTATGAATTCAGCCAGGGCAGGGAAGCAGCTGGCAGAATGAATTCACAGCTTCAGCAGGAGCTGTGAAATCTCGCCTACACTGAACAGCCTGATAGAGGCCTGGAGACTCGGGGTGACCTTCAGAGCTGGGAAGGACTTCAGTCCAGTGTCCCCAAGATGAGAAAACCAAGGCCCAGACTGACGATGTGACTTGCCCAGCATCTCGTGTTTCCACAGTTATCAACTATCCAGGCCACTCTCACCCACTGCCCTAAGAAGGTGAGGCGCAGGGAAGTGCCTGGTACACAGTAGGCACCCAGTACAGGAATGGGTGCATAGTGGGGCCTGTGGTGCTCACATATAACAACCCGATGCCATTGAGTAGGGGGAAACAAACGACGTAAGCAATTTGTCCTACAGCTGTTATCAAACACACTGCTTCTTTCTACAGATTTTCCTGCTCCACTGTGCAGAGACCTGCTCTCCGTGGGATGCTGGAGCCCCGTTTGGCTCTGAGATGGGATTTGAGTTTAAGGGAACAGCCAGAACAGATGGTGACCCTGAAGTCATATTTTGAAACAGGCTGACTCTTGTTTAATCTAGATGAAAGTGCAGCTTGATGGCCTCCAAATGTTAGCTGGAGGAAGAGCCTGTGCACCTCCAGAGTAATGGGAGAGGGAACCAGACCCTCCAAGGTGCGTACCAGGAGATGCCCCTAAATGGAGGCCTGAAACGGAGGGTGACCTCTGGGGCACCCGAGGAGGATGAGCCTCGAGCCTCGCCCAGCAGATGCAGGGGAAGGACGTGTAATTCTGTGCCAGAGAGACCTGCACGTAAGGCCTCATCCACTTACTTGCCTCGTGCCAGTTCCTTAACTCCTCTGAGCCTTAGTTTCATTATCTGGACAGAGAGGTGACAATACCCAGCTCTCAGGGTGATGGTACAGGGTAATGTCAGGTGCTGAGCACACCTTATTTATCTGTCCGTTCATTCATTCATTCATTTACAAATATTCTCAAGCACCAGCCACCAGGTGCCTGGCACTGCTACTGTGGGAGATTCACGGGTGAACAGGACAGATGTGTCCCCTGCCCTCACGGCGTGTGTGCTCTAGCACTGTGTTCCTGGATGGGCAGGAAAACCACCTGAGGGCTTTAGAAGACTGATTCTCGGCTCCACACCAATCAGGACCTTTGGGGGAAAGGCTTTGGCCTCCACATGTTTTAAAAGCTCCCCAGTGACGCTGCTGCGCACAGAGTACGGTTCATGGTTTCGGGGAGAGCTCTCACCCACCAAGGGCTTGTCTTCTCGGGCTCTACTCTGAGTGCCTCACACAGCCTGGGAGTTGGGACCTCCACTACCCCCTGTCCAGATAGGGAACCAACCCTCCTTCTGAGCAATTTGCCCAGGTCACACAGCTGATAACTAGAAGAATTGGTATTTGAAGTCCAGCTGATGTTTCCAAAGCTCAGCTCTAACCATACGCTGCCGGGCACAGAAGAGACCCTCGGTGTGTGTGAATTCCTGTCCCCCGTCTTTCCTCCCACATCCCTGAGGATGGGACAGAAGGACAACATGTCTACACTCAAGCAGCAGCAAAACTTGGGAATTTGAGGGTGGTGTGATGCCACCCACCTGGACATCAGAAAACCCAGTTCTAAATCCAGTTCTTCTATATTCTGGCTGTGTGACTCTCATCACGTCCCTTTTTCCCTCTGAGCCTCCATCTTCCCCTCTGTAATTTAGAAGAGCCAGACTAGAGGATCCTGAAAGTCCAACATTTTCTGGGTCCTCAAGGTCCCCGGTGGGTTTTGATGGGAGCGAGGTATTTGGGGAACCCACGGACACTAAAAAAGGAGCTTAGGAGCCCCAGCTACCCAAGGTGCATGAATGGTGAACTGTGTTTCTCCCACAAGGAGAATGGACCACACAGGGTAGGAGGCTGCCTCCAAAGAGATTCTTAGAAACCTTGAACTTGAGTGGGGCTGGCCAGTCTCCCGCATGCATATACATGAACAGCATTTTTCACATTCCACCCAACCCTCCCATGCTCATGTACCCACACACTTATTCCTGGAAAGGTAAATGCAGATTGAGGAGGGAAGTTTCTTACAGCCACCAACACACACACATCTATTCATTCAACTAGCATTTATTCAGCACATGCTGTATGGCACCACTGTTCTAGGTGCTGGGGATCCAGCAGTGACAGACAAGTTCCTTCCCTCGTGGAGCTGAAAGTTCTAGTACAAGAGCTATGGAGAGCAGTGACCTCCATCTTGTCAATAGCAAAAAAAAAAAAAAAAAAAAACATGTCAGTAGCCCCTTCCACACACAAATGCGTTAGGTAACTGTTGATGGAGGAAACGTTTATAACAAAAACGGGTTCTTGTACCCGCTACCATAATTCCAAGCCTCCCCCACCAACTGGGGACCTCAAATCTACATATAACATCATCTCCACTAAAGCATCACCATTAGAGAGAGGGGACCTTATACCTGAGGGCCTGGGTCTAGCCAGAGCCCCCCAGAGCTTGGAAATTTAATTAAAGCCTCCTGCCCTTTTTTTTTTTTTTTTTTTCTTTTTGCGGTACGCGGGCCTCTCACCGTTGTGGCCTCTCCCGTTGCGGAGCACAGGCTCCGGATGCGCAGTCCCAGCGGCCATGGCTCACGGGCCCAGCCGCTCCGCGGCATGTGGGATCCTCCCATACCGGGGCACGAACCCGTGTCCCCTGCATCGGCAGGCGGACGCTCAACCACCGCGCCACCAGGGAAGCCCACGCCCTATCTTTAAAAGCACTTAAGTTTTGTACTCCATAATAATTGTGGGCTGTTTAACATAAAAATATTCTAAATTATTTTCCAGTTGCTACTGGACTCCCTGAGTTATGAACCGCTGAGTAAAATGGATGCAGGAAATAAACAATGTGGCTTTGCACACTGCTGTCACACAGCCAAGGACCACGAGTACACCCAGTTTAAGAAGCAGGTCTCTAAAGGAATGGCCTGGACAGGAGTGGGTAATGAATCACCCATCTCCCACCATCTCTAAAGGAATTGCTTCCCACGTGAAAACACCTAAGAACTTCCCACCCAAGTTATTCCCCGGCAAGACCTCTCTGTTCCCCGGCAAGAGAATTCTGCATGTGCTGTGGATACACATTCTGAATACAGAGATCCAGAGAGAGAAATCAGAAGAGATAATATAAGATCTGGATGAGCCTCAGAGCTGGTCCAACCCCTTCATTTCACAGACAGGAAGAAGCTTTTCAAAGCCAAGACTAACTGCAGACTAACTGCAGAGGGCAATTCTTAGAATCCTTTTCTCGTGTGACCTTCACAACCTCTCAGCCAGGCAGCTGTGATGGCCTGGGAGGCTCTGGGTGGCCAAGGTAAGACCAGAGACTCTGCTCCAGGCTCTCACTCAGCCCTGCTTCCCTATCATTCGACTGCAAGTCTCTCATATACACTTCTCTTGGGCAACACAGAGGTGGAGACCCTGTGCCCCTCCCTGAAGCCATAAACTCTCCGGTAAGTAGAGGCAAGAGCAGGGAAGGAAAGAGCATCCAGAGGCTCTCAGCCCATGGATCCTGGGCTATGAGCACTGGGCAGGACCCAAGGGGGAGTGGAAGCCCAGATGCTCACCCAGGGCCAGGCTCGGGAAAGCAGCTACTGGACGGAGGTTCTGCTTTCATGCTGGAGACCCCCCACTTCAGCCCCGTCCCATCCTGTCCTGTCCCATCCCTCCTTTACCAGGCTCAGAGAATTGACTGCTTAGGCCACACCAGCGGCTGCTTCCATCCTATCCTCATCCTGTTGCCTCTATCTGGAACATTCCACTCCTCTTTTAACCCAACAGCCCCTCCCCCTTTCCTGGCTAAATCTATTCACACCTCAGATCTCATCTTAAATGTCACAACTTGGGGAGACTTTCCTGACACCACCATATTAGAGTGGCCAGGCATGTGCTTTCATAGCTCCCTGCACTTCTTAACACTTTTTACTGTTTATAGACATTTAGGGTTTTTTCTACAACCCTTTATTTAGTGTGTATGTCCCCCATTAGATTCTAGGCTCCATGAGGAAGGGAACCATGCTTATCTTATTCATCATTTTATAGCCAGCATGTACCACACTGCCTTGCACACAGTGAGCAGTTAATAGATATTTATTAAATAAAAGTGAGTGAACAAATGAGTGAATGAAAAACCTACCAGGCTATGACAGGCAGGATGACCATTTATACCTAGAAATTTTGGCATTAATTCTATCCAACTCACCCACCCATACTTGCAAAGTCCTTGCTTATCTCCCTGCACTGGAAGGTCAATGATTCTGAACCCTGAAAATGAATGGCGCTGTCCCGGCTCTCCCCATCCTTAGGTAGACGGGCTTGCAAGTGACTCTGATGGAAGAAACCAGGTACAAGCAATGCTGAGGGAGGCCATAGGAGGGTTTAGGAACCATGTCAGTTAGCACTGAGGTTGAACCTCGTCACCATGGCCATTACCCTTCACTGAGGGATCCTGGTGTGCCAGGCACTGTGCTAAGAGCTTTGGGGACCTGACTCCATGTACTCATCCAAAGAACTCTGAGATAAGTACTATTATCATCTCCACTCTACAGATAAGGAAACTGAGGCTAGAAGAGGACTAGTAAATTGTCCACGGTCACCAGCTAATACGTGCAAAGCCTAGAACCAAACCAGCCCTGCCTGACCCCTAGCCCCAGCACTTGACCACCACACTACAAGGCGCGCCCCTCACTTCCGTTTCACTCCCATCAGCCAGGGGCCGGGGTAAGGCGTAGATTCTGTTGCAGCAGGTCTGGGGCTGGACCGGGGAACCCTGCATTTCTAACAAGCTCCCCAGTGGTGTTGATGCTGCTGGCACAGGGACCATACTTTGAACACCAAGTCTGTAAAGGAGAAAGAGGATTTCAACAGGGCAGGGGGAGTATTCCAGACTGTGGGGCAGCTCTAGCAAAGGTAGGAGGAGGGAACATACTTGTAAATTCAGAGACAAGCGGAGCTCGTCGTAGTTGGAAGCCAGGGCACCGTAGCTGGAGCCAGGGCACCAGGAGCGCTGCGAGGGGAGAAGACGCCTTGAGCTCCAGCCCGAGGAGAGTGGGATTTAAGGTGCTGTAAGGGAAAGCAGGGAAGGGTTTTAAGGGCTTGTGACATAATGGGACCAGCCACTCGGGTTGCTGTGAGAAGATGCACTAGAGGACAGAGAGATGGGAGGACCTACTGGCCAGGACAGGGAGCTGCTGTGACAGTCCCTTAGTGAGCATGACACAGGCCTGAACCCAGTGGGGCAAAGGGATGAAAGGAAGAGATTGGATGCAACAGACCTTGCAGGAGCAGAATCAGTTTCTTCGAAACAAAGCTACAACACTCTTTCCAGGTGCTAAAAATTTCTCAACCAATCCATGCACTGCAGCAACAGTGGAGAGATGACAAAGCTGATGGCAGATATAAATTGAGGTGCACACAATTCCAACAAAGTCTCAACCAAAACAACTCTGAGAAATGGGGCCCACCAACCACTTCTTCCAATCGGCCGTACAGTCTCCGTGGTGACCCAAACTTTTCCTTTCTTTGCAGATTAAGTATCTGAGCCCAAGAACAGAAGTGACTTGGTCAAGCTTCCCATGGAGGGTCCAGACCCCAGGAATCCTACCGCTAGCTTAGTGCTGTGCACCTGAGAGCACTTCCTTCAGCAGAGAAAATGAGGACATTCAGCCGTAGTTTGATAGCAGCCCACACTTGCAAATATTAAACAAGAAAAACCATTCCACTTCTTCAACTGGAAGCTCATATTCTAATAAAAGGGGAGGGGGGGAGACGCTGAAATGAAGCCATCTACTCTAGACAGTTAAGCCTGAAATAAAATTAGAAAATGTGTCACGTGGAAAAACTGCAGTGAGAAATGCTTTCTTTTTTCCCTCCCTTTTTCTTTCTGTGGGAAAGTGAGCAATTAGGCATTTTAACTAGACAGGGAAGGAGAGCAGCTGTGGTCTCCATTTTGTACCAAATACACACAGCCGTTGGGCACCGTTCTGTATCCTGACCCGTGGAGCAGGATGTCAGTGAAGGACGGGAAGTGGACTGAGCGCTGCTGAGTTGAATCACCTCCCCCAACCACCGCAAACCTTGGGTGAACTGAATTCAGATATCCTAGAATGTTCCCGCTAACAGTGCTTTTAGGATTCACCTGGTCCAACCCCTTAATTTCCCAGATAAGCAAACTGAGGCCCAAAGAGAGCCAGTGATTTGCCCAAGACAGAAGAGCAGGGGGACAGCAAAGTAGAGCCCCTCCGGTGCCTCCAGTGTACCAGGGCCCCACCATGGCTGGTGGTGACCTGAATGAATATAGCAGGCTTCCACTGGGTTACTCGTTAAACAAGCATTGACTGAGTACCTGCCAGAGCCAGGCATGGGGCTAGGTGCTGGGGGGTACAGGGAGAATAACCTTATGTTGGACTCGCAGGGTGCCCCACCCCTGACATTCCAGCCACCCTGGGGGCTGTGAGCTTTGAGATCAGGCTAAGAGGAAGGATATTCTTGGAGATGAGGCCAAAACAGCATAGTGGTAGGACTTCAGAGGGTCTCAAATGCCATGCTAAGGAGTGTTAAAATCATTTCCTATGGCTGCTGTAATAAATAATTGCAAATGAAATACTTAAAGCAACACAAATGTATTACCTTGCTGTTGTGTAGGTCAGAAGTCCAACACAGATATGGGATAAAAATTAAGCAGATCATGCTCCTTTCTGGAAGCTTTGAGGAAAAATTCTTTTTTTTTTTTTCTTTTTCCAGGTTCTAGAGGCTGCATGTATCCCTTAGGCTTGTGGCCCCTTCCTCCATCTCCAACACCAGCAAAGAAGGCTGGTCAAGTCCCTCTCACCTCACCTCACTCTCCCACTTTTAAGGACGCTTGTGATTACACTGAGCCCACCTGGGTAAACCAGGATCCACTCCCTTTTTGAAGGTTAGATGATTATCGATACTAATTCCATCTGCAACCCTAATTCCCCTTTGTCTGGTAACCTAACATATTCACAGGTTCTGGGGATTAGGATGTGGACACAGTTGGAGGGCCAGTACTCTGCCTACCACAGTTGGTTAGCATAGGAAGATGACAAAAGGTTCTAAGGCAGGGGGTGACATAATAAGAGCTGGTTTTACACTGCTGCTCAAACTTGAATGTGCATGTGAATCACCAGAGAGCTTGTTAACATGCAGATTCTGACAAATTGGGTCTGTGAGTGGGACTGGAGATTCTGCATTTCTACTAAGTTCCCAGGTGATACTGATATTGCTGGTTGGTGGACCACACCTGAGGGGCAAGAAGCTAGAAGACTCCCATGGCTGCAGTATAGGGGGTGGGTGGAGAGAATGGAGGCCAGGAGACAGACCTGTTTGCTGAAAACAAAGACAGAACAAGCCAGGCACTAAGACTGTGCAGCTGGAAGGGGAGAAGCAGCTGGCTCACCTAACTTCAGATGGTTCTTTGTGTGACGCTGTTGAAACTGCATGGATTTAGGTGTCGTTTGCCATCGGCTTTTGGACTCTCTGTTCTACAGGATGCAATGGTTCTAACTTTCCAGCACTGGGAAGGCATACCTTCACTTTTCTTTCATGAAGAGTATTCCATCCCTGACGTATCTGTTACACCCAGCCCCTGCTCCCACCCGCTTTGGCCCCCCCACCATTACTGCCACAGTCATTATCACCATCACCATCATCACAGTGGATGGCTGGAGGGTGGCCTTCCAGCAGAGCTGGAGGCTCACACAGACTCTGCTATGGTCCAGGGTTCCTAATGCTAGGTTTTCACTAAGATCTCCACAGTCCCAGGCTTTGAATATTCATTCATGAATGTATTCGAACATTCATTGTGTCCATTTGGTGCCACGTCAGACGCTGAGGAAACATGGATAAATAACATAGGGTTTCTGCCCTCAAGGAACTCACAGAGATGTGGGAGCAGGAAGGAAAGAGGTACAGAACTGGTCACCAATTACAGGCCCCATGCTTCCCTTATTACTCCTCAGAGTAGGAATTATCGTCCCAGTTTACAGATAAGGAAAACATGGATAAGAGAAGTCACTGGCCCCGGGTCAGTCAACAGAGCTGAGATCTGAACCCAGGACGTGGGTTCTGGGGTCCAGTGGCAGCTCTGCCTCTCACCTGTGTTGCAACCACAGACAGAACCTTTCCTTTCTGGGACTCAGGATTGTCACTTTTGAAAGGAAAGCCACTGGACTGCATTGCTTGTTCTCAACCCTGGCTGCACTTTAGAATCACACCGAGAGCTTTTGAAACCTGCCCAAGACTGGATCCCAGGCATATTAAGAATCCTGGATGCGGGGAGGACTGGGCTTCAGATTCCTCTTGAATCCCCGAGGTGATTCTAAGGTGCAGCCAGCGTTGAGAATCACCAAGGTCCTTGTGACCTGAGATCTTGCATTCTAATTTCCTGAAAAAGCCTCTTCTCCTCTAGCCCTACCACAAGGCCCATGCCAAATGGATAACTGAATGGTAGGGGCGAGGGAGGAATCCCCAGCTCCATTTAACTAAGGGCAATTTGGAGCAATAATGCTGGCACTGTCCCTTGCGCTATTGTCATTTTCTCCTTTCCGTTAGAAAAATAGCATCAGTGGACAGAGGTGCAGGTAAGTTAGGTAGGTATTCTCTTATGCTGTTGCAGGGAGTATAAATTACTATGCCTTTCCAAAAAAATGCAATGAAAGCCTTAAAAAAAAAAAACACAGGCAAGCACTAGACCCAACAGTTTGTTTTAGGAATTTGTGCTAGGAAATAGTCACAGGAATGAATGGTCAAGTACAGAGCTACAAGAATAGGGTCACCACAATGGTGTTTATAGATGTAAACAATTGGAAACAGCCTAAAGGCCTAAAAGAGGCCTAGTTTAATTATGGGACATCCACATAATGAAATACTATTTCGGTTACAAAGGATTTAGGGAAGAATATTCAATGTTCCAGAGGAAATATCTAGATAATTGTTAAGGAAAAAAATGCCAAGCAACAAAATACAGTGTACAGAATGATCTATTCGCATTATAACATAAGTGCATATTTAGGCACAGAAGATAAACTTGAAAAACAGTCCACCAAATGCTAGCAGGATTTATCTCTGAGTCACGTGAAAACATGTGACTTTTTTTAACTCCTTTTTTTTTTCCAACCTAGATTTTTACAATGACTATTATTTTTATTATCAAAATATTTTAATGTTACTGAAAAATATAAATCTCTTCTTTCAAAGCTTGCTTACCTCCCTCCGCCTCCTCCACCTTCTGGTGGAAATGGACATCCCTACTTTAGTGTTGAAGAGGCTTGCTTGCACCCTCAGGACAAGGTCCACAGCATTCAAGCCAGCTGCTGCACACTGGTCCCTACTACTAGACTGTGAGTCTTTCCAGGATGGACACTGGGTCCAGTGTGGCTCTTTAGTCACCCTGCCCCCTATCCCACTGGGCCTCAGAGAGGGCAGGCAGCCAGGAGATATGGGAGGAAGACAGAAATCTATAGTAGTAGCCAAAACACAGAACAGGGCAGACAGTTTTGAGAACATCAGCAGACGTTTGCTTTGGGAGGAGACTAGTTGCAAAGACCTCCTGGTGGTAGAGGGGGCTTTTAAGCTGGGCCTCATTTGAGTCCCTCAGTGATAGGAGGGGTGACTCCCAGACAGACCTAAAGCAGGGCTGCTCTCTGCAAGCCAGACTCTAGCCAAGCTCCCCAAACCAAAAAAGGGGCTGCCCTAACACCTGAAGTCAAGGGTCCTGCTCACTTAAGAGAGATATGAGGGCCCTCAGAACTGTTTTCTGCCCTGTCCAGTTCTTTAAGTCATCCATGGCATGTAACAAGTGTGAAATGAATTGGACTGGATAAAGTTGGGTTGGGATGGATTACACTGGATTAGGTTGGGTTGGGCTGGGTTGGGTTGAGTTCATTCTGATTGGAGATAAGGGGTGGGTTGCACTCAGTAGATGACCTAGGCCTCATTCTTGCCTCATTAGATCTTGCCCAGGAAGAGGTCTGGGGCTTCTCCAGGTTCTGCTCTAACCCTAGACTTTTTTCTCTTGAATTGGGGTAGCAGAGGAAGGTGGTCAGTCAGCAAACTGGGCCTCTCCAACACCTCTGACCTACCTCAGCTCCCTGGGCTCTGTGTCAACAGCAATAGCTCAGGCCCCACAGCCGCTCCTCCGACTTTGAAGCCTTAGTTGCTCATCTGTTCTCCTTACTGCATATTAATGTCTTAAATTGAATCTTATTGTTAAGATTGCCTTGTTTTTTATAACCCTCACCTGCCCACCACCACTATGACACTCCCAGTATCCAATCATATCTTGAGAAAATTATGCAATAAATCAGTCTATGCTAAGGAATTCATAGTTTAATGGAGGAAGCAGGGGTAACTTCCCTTACTGGATTTTAAAACACGTTACAAAGCAACAATTATCAAGACCATGTGGGATTTTTTAAAAACAACACATACGCACAAGAAAGCAACCAATAGTATGTATAAAGATTCCACAAAAAAATTCTATTATTAAAAGAAAAATTTTATATGATAACCAGAAGCAACACTAGGATGGAGGAATAGTTTACATTTTAATTAGTATTTCAGGGAATCCTGGGTACCACTTTGGAAAAGAACTGATCTCAGAATACACTCTATGTAATCTATTTAATCAATGGTTCATTTTAAATGGATCAAGCTGTAGACATTCAAAGAAAACTCGAAAATAAGCTCATATATTTAGCTAGCACAGAAAGATAAATGTGCAGCTTTTGACAAAATAGAGGCTTTCAGGAATAAGATGAGTGGGATAAGCTAGAAAATATATTGTTTACACAAATAGATATAATAAAAAAAAGATAAAGAGCAAAGTAACATTAGTATAAATTCCAACCTAACCAGTTATTAAAGTCATTAAACAAAAGAAAACTAAAAGCCCTATAACATGCCCTGATTACTCAGCCATGGCCACTCCACAGCTGGCAGAGTCGTGAAAGACTCAGGATGACTTAGACACTGCAGAGGACATGGTAAATCGGCACATTCTCTCTAGACCAAAGTCTGGACCTGCCCATTCATTCCCTCTTTGATTCATTGAAAGAGTTTGGGGAGCGGCCACTCTGTGCCAGGCCCTGTAGGTTCTGGGGTTCAGAGTTGGGCAAGGCCCAGTCCCCACCTCACAGAACTTCCTGTGTAGTGGTGGGGGCAGACAAGTAATCAATGATCATGGTCCAGTCTGGGAAGCCCTGTGACTGAGAGATGGTGATATACAGTGTTAGCCCAGAGGAGAGATACTCAACATGCCTGGTAGAACAGGAGGACTTCCCAGAGAGGAATCTTAAAGGATGAATGAGGGGGTGCCAGGTAAAAAAGGGGAAAGGCATTTTCAAGAAGGGACCGGCCCATGCAAAGACAGAGGTGGGACAGGGAATATCTCATCCAGAAACCTGCCAGTGAGCGGCTGGTGTGAGCCCAAGTCAAGAGGGACATCGTGTGAGTAGAGAACAGGAGGTAGGCGGAGGCCAGACCACAAGGGGTACTTGGGGGCAAGGAGCATGACTCCATCCTAGGTACATGGAGAACCCAGAGAGAGCAATTAAACTAAGGAGCGGCATGATTCAATTTGTATCTCAGAAAGATCCATCTAAACAGATAATAAGAACTATCCAACTAGTTCTGTTATTTGATGGGCAAATCTGTTTGAGGGAATCTAGTCAAAGGAAATAATCCCAAAAGAAAACAAAGGCCATTTGTCTGAAGATGTTCCCAGCAGCACTATTTATCATAATGACAAAATGGCCAAAGTCCACGTGGCCAACTCTGGATGAATGAGGCATGATCCGCACCCTCAAAATGCTCTCATAGGAAGGAGAGAGAAATAAACATACTGTCAGTAGAGGGGGGACAGTGGCTGGTGCCTGGAGAGACAGGTGAAGGGCTGTGGCAGTTTAGTGATGAGAAAGCTTAGCTGGGGAGATCCAGGGAAGGTACCCTGGAAGAAGTGCTGTTTAAGCTGGGAGGTAGAATTAGGCCCTAAAGAAAAACAAGGCGAGGGAGTGTATTTTAGACAAGGAGATTCATCACACCTTGTGCAAAGTCAAGGAGGATGCAAAATCCCAAATATACATGGGGAGCTGTGTGTGGTTCAGTGTGCCAGGGGTTCTCAGCCTTAACTCTGCTGCAAAACATATAACGGCAGAACATTATGCCACCACAGGCATTCCTAACTTCACAGAAAACCAGAAATTTAGCCAGTAATTAAAACACTACAATCATTCATATTCATCACAACTTCTAATGGTATGTGAGCAACATGAGTTCATTACAGGCTGGGGCACAGGTAAGGTGGGAGGCCAGTGATGTAAAATCTTAGGTGTGACTCTTACCCCCTTCTCTCTCACTCAGGAAAGCACATCAGCTGGCCACCATCAAGAATGAGATGATTAGAGGGAAAACCTGAACCTGCCCTGACTGGTACTTAGAGTTTCCCCCAAATGGCCAAGAAGCACATGAAGAGATGCTCAACAGCATTGGTCATTCAGGAAATACAAATCAAAACCACAGTGAGATACCACTTCACACCCACTAAGATGGCTGTAATCTGAAAAGTAGAAAATAACAAGTGTTGGCAAGGACATGAAAAAATTGGAATGCTTGTACACTGCTGGTGGGAATGTGAAATGGTTCAGCCACTGTGGAGAATAGTTTAGGAGTTCCCCACAATTTAAGCATGGAATTATGATATAATCCCGCAATTCCACTGCTAGGTATACAACTGAAATACTTGAAAACAAGTACTCAAATCCATGTACCCAAATGTCATAAAAGCACTAATCATAATAGCCAAAAGGAGGAAAGAGCCCAAAAGTCTCCATCAATGGAAGAATAGATAAACAAACTGCGGTAAACAACGGACTATTATTTGGCCATAAAAAAGTGAAATCCTAATATATGCTCCAACGTGGATGGACCTCAAAAACATTATGCTAACATAGGCAGAACACTCTATGACATAAATCACAGCAAGATCCTTTTTGACCCGTCTCCTAGAGAAATGGAAATAAAAACAAATGGGATCTAATGAAACTTAAAAGCTTTTGCACAGCAAAGGATACCATAAACAAGACCAAAAGACAACCCTCAGAATGGGAGAAAATATTTGCAAATGAAGCAACTGACAAAGGATTAATCTCCAAAATTTATAAGCAACTCAGGCAGCTCAATAACAAAAAACCAAACAACCCAATCCAAAAATGGGCAGAAGAACTAAATAGACATTTCTCCAAAGAAGATATACAGATTGCCAACAAACACATGAAAGAATGCTCAACATCATTAATCATTAGAGAAATGCAAATCAAAACTACAATGAGATATCATCTCACACCGGCCAGATTGGCCATCATCAAAAACTCTAGAAACAATAAATGCTGGAGAGGGTGTGGAGAAAAGGGAACCCTCTTGCACTGCTGGTGGGAATGTAAATTGATACAGCCACTATGGAGAACAGTATTGAGGTTCCTTAAAAAACTACAAATAGAACTACCATATGACGCTGCAATCCCACTACTAGGCATATACCCTGAGAAAACCATAATTCAAAAAGACTCATGTACCAAAATGTTTATTGCAGGTCTATTTACGATAGCCAGGACATGGAAGCAACCTAAGTGTCCATCAACAGATGAATGGATAAAGAAGATGTGGCACATATATACAATGGAATATTACTCAGCCATAAAAAGAAATGAAACTGAGTTATTTGTAATGAGGTGGATAGACCTGGAGTCTGTCATACAGAGTGAAGTAAGTCAGAAGGAGAAAAACAAATACCGTATGCTAACACATATATATGGAATCTAAGAAAAAAAATGTCATGAAGAGATTAGTGGTAGGACGGGAATAAAACACAGACCTACTAGAGCATGGACTTGAGGATATGGGGAGGGGGAAGGGTAAGCGGTGACAAAGTGAGAGAGTGTCAGGGACATATATACACTACCAAATGTAAATTAGATAGCTAGTGGGAAGCTGCCACATAGCACAGGGAGATCACCTCTGTGCTTTGTGACCACCTAGAGGGGTGGGATAGGGAGGGTGGGAGGGAGGGTGATGCAAGAGGGAAGAGATATGGGAACATATGTATATGTATACCTGATTCACTTTGTTGTAAAGGAGAAACTAACACACTATTGTAAAACAGTTATACTCCAATAAAGATGTTAAAACAAACAAACGAACAAAAAAACCCACATTATGCTAAGTGAAAGAAATCAGATGCAAAAGGTCACATATTGTATGATTCCATTTATATGAAATATCCAAGACAGGCAAATCTATAGAGACAGAAAGCAATTTCGTGGTTGCCGCTGGCTGGTGGAGTGGGGATGGAGAGGGACTGCTTGATGGGAATGAGGTTTTCTTTGGAGTGATGAAAAGGTTTTGGAACTAGAGATGATGGCTGCACAACATTGAAAATGTACTAAATGCCACTGAATTGTTATTATGAAAATGGCTACTTTTATGTTACGCGAATTTCACCTCGATTTAAAAAAGTAAATCAAGATATCTAAATGTCCAATACATATACGAAAAGGTAATCGACTTAATAATCAGGAAAACAGGGCTCCCCTGGTGGCGCAGTGGTTGAGAATCCGCCTGCCGATGCAGGGGACACGGGTTCGTGCCCCGGTCCGGGAAGATCCCACATGCCGCGGAGCGGCTGGGCCCGTGAGCCATGGCCGCTGAGCCTGCGCGTCCGGAGCCTGTGTTCCGCAACTGGAGAGGCCACAACAGTGAGAGGCCCGCGTACCACCAAAAAAATAATAATAATAATCAGGAAAACATACATTAAGATGACAGTAAGATTCTAATGTGCACCCATTACAACTGCTGGAGTTAAGGCCACTGACAACACCAAGTGCTGATGAGGATGTGAAGAAACAGAGACTCTCCTACCAGCTTGACGGCCGTGAGCCCTGGCACAACCATAGTGGAAGTCGTGCTGCCATTGTTCATTTGGAGGGCCTGCCTACCCTGTCAGCCAGCACCGCACTTCCACGTGTACAATCAACGGAAATGTGTGCACATGTGCACAGAGACGTGGACAAACAGCATGTCAGAGATACGCTACAATATTAGCCCCAAATGGAAACCACCCAAATGTCATTGGGAAAAAATGGATAAATAATGGACAGTAAATTAATACAGTGGGATACTGTACAGAAAGGAAGATGAATAAACTACAGTGAAATGCAACAGCATAAATGAATCTCAAAACTTAATATTCAGGGAAAGAAGCCAGACACCAAAGGAGACACCCCGCATGTATAAAGCTAAAAAAAAAAAAAGAAAAACTGAACTTCAGAATTTGGGGATCCATGCTTAGGTACTAACGTTATTTTCTAAAAGGAAGGAAGGAATCACCGTAAAAGTCAAGGGGATGGTTACCTCTGAGGGGAGGGAGGGAATAATCACAGCCAAGGGGCACAGCAGAGCTTCTGGGGGCTTTTCCATTTATTGACCCACTTACATGAAAGTTTTCTTTGTGAGAAATCATGAGACTGTATTTTTGTGCGCACTTTTCTGAATAGATATTATATTTCACAATAAAACAGTTTAAAGAAAAGTGGATCATTTGCACATATTAACATTTTGTTAGCAGGAACAAATTAGTTATAACACCCCTGCCCCTGTCTCACAACAACTTCCTTAACTTCTAAAAGAGCAGGCATTCCAGTGACACTGTAACTTTACCAGCTCAGCCCTCACCCACTAGGGGCACAAAGATTGATGCGAGGGACAAGGGGCCAACTGACAAGGGTCTCTTTAAACAGGGTGAGCCAGAAAACTCTCAGGAGCTGAGAAGCCTGGGGTCTCTGGACCACGTTTCCTCATCTGAAGCACAGTCCCAGTACCTAGCTCCTGGAGTGATTGTGATGATTGGGTGAATGAAGGATGAACATATCACACATATGAAGTGGTTTACAAGTGTTAGCCTTATTAAACTTCATGCCAGATTTAGTTTGCAGGAGGATATTTCAGGTCTAGGAAGATTCTCCCCTGGAGGGACACTGAATATCCATCAATCAGCCATCAGTAATGGGTATTCCTAACTTTAGAGAAAACTAAAAATTTAGCCAGTAATTAAAACACTACAATCATTCATTCTTCTCCTGAGGGTTTCCTGGCACTCTCTTTTTACATTAAGGAAAGGCACAGGACTTCCTCTGTGTTAGAAAAACAGCCCTGACCTGCCATCCGGAGAGCCAACCTACAAACGCAGGAGGAGAAAGAAACACCAGATTTTCTTTCCCCAGACCTTCTTCATTTTGGGGGTGGGGTTGCAGCAGAGTTCACAAAAGACCACAGAACCTGAAGCTGCCCTCTGCCGCTGTGTTGGCAGTACCTTATATCACATGCAAAACTGCAACGTTCCGACACGGGCTACGGTGCTGAGAAGCCAAAACTGTGCTCCAGCTGCCCTTTGGTCTGCAAGAAATGCCAGACTGGATGCTCTGGCAGGAAAAGTTGTCATTGTGTTTGAGTCTTCTCCCAAAGAGGCAAGGATCTGGGCTGTCCCAGGCTTCCTTCAGCACACAAAGAGTTAACCATGGCCACCCAACAGTCCTCAGTTTCCTTCACAGAGACAGAGGTTGTGTCCATCCCCCCCCACACACAAACCCCGTCTCCCAGCACACTTATTCTATGGAGACTGTGTACTAATCTCCTAAATCCAAAAGCAGTCCAAGGCTACTATTTGGAGAGTGGTAGCTCTCCTGCAAAACTGCATGGAGAAAGGGCTGAGCAGGGAAGGACCAGAGTCTAGAGACCTTGGCACCCAAGCCCTGCCTTTTGCACAGGCCAGTTCCTAAGCCTCTCTCACCCTGAGTGTCCTCTTCTATAAAAATGCCTGCATTGCTTTCCAACACAGCTATTGCAAGGATCACCCTGTAGTTTCGATCACTTATTTTGTGCCCAGTATGTGCCATGGTGTGGAAAGCATATTATTTCTAATATCTCTTTTAATCTTCACAGCATTCCTAGGAGGAAAGGTCCTCTAAGTATTCCCCCTTTTTGGATGGGGAAACTGAGGCAAAGAGTGGTGAAATTCATTGTCCAATGGCACCCAACGCAGCCACAATTCAAACCCAGGAAGCCTGAACACACTTTAACTCAAAACTGTTTTAACTCAGACTCCACTAGTCGTACAACCGCCTCTGGGTCCTGGTGGGGAAAGTGAGGCCTGGGAACAGAAGGTATCAGATCCCCTGGTCCCCAGTCCATAGCTCTTCCTATCACGCATGGAGTTACTGCCCACGATGGATGGGACTTCCCAGTAACTCAGGGCTAAGTTAGGCATCAGGGCAATTCAGTCCCGTTATTTCTTGCGCGGCAAAGCGCCAGGTGTCTCAGCTGGCGGTCGAGCTTCCGCACCTTGTACAGAGGGCACCAGATCTGCCCTTACAATGAGCCAGCCAGCACGCGCGATCTGAGCGCGGGCCCTGGGTGAGCTGGAGCTAACTGTCCCCGCGGAGCCGCTGGCGCTGTCACTGGGCTTCCAAAGCCCCCTCTGCCCAAGATTGGAAGGGCCACGCCTAGCTCACAGCGCTCCACTCGCTCCGGCCGCCCAGAGACTCCCATTCGCCCCCTCGAACCCCCGGCAGCGCCCGGGGAAGCCGTGGCAGAACCACCAGTGCGCACCGAGAGGCGAGGACTCCCTTTTATGTCCAGGAATGAGGCGCGCACCGCAGCCGCGCCCGCAGCCAAAACCAACTTCCCCCGGGTGCGGAGGTAGCCGGTGCCACCCTCGGGCCGGGCCGCTTACCTGTCGCGGAGAGGGTCCGGGTGACAGCGGGGAGAAGCGCAGAGATGGAAAGTAGCCACAGCAGGCGCCAACACTGCGTGCCCCTCCTGCGAGAAGTGGCGGAGGGAGAGAAGGTGAGGCGGCCGGGAGGGGCCGGGGGGAGCCGGGGCACGGGGCAGCGAGTCCTACCTTTGCGCCATCCCGCAGTTCCGCGAGCTCCCGAGGGCACCAGGCCGCCGAGCTCCACGGACGGCGACGGGCTCTGCGCGCGGGCCGCTCTCCCTTCCTGCCAGGAACAAAGGCGGCGCTGGGCAGGGGCAGCGGCGGGCAGGATCCGGCCCGCGCCCTGAGTCACCCGCGCTCTGAAACCCGACTCTGCCGCGCCCTGCGGTCCCCCGTGCGCCGCGCCGCGCCCCACCTCGGGCAGCGCCGCAGCGGCGCACTCACGTCCCGTGGCTCCTGGCCGCGCTGACCGCCTCCCCACGCCCCCTTACCCCCTCGACAGATGCGCGCCCCCCAGCCGTGGCTTCCACCCAGGCGGCCTTGTGTAACCGAGAAAAGCCCCGCGCCCGCGCTCTGGTGGGTCAGCGGGCAGCTGCCTCCGGCCCTCACGTCTGTCCCTGTCCGGGCTGCCCCGCAGACAAAGCACTCTCTTTACGGGCCAATGAAATCCTCTCACCAGCCCAGGAAGGCTGGAATCTCTCTGATTTCCCTAAATGACAACGAAGAAACTGAGGCTCAGAGAGACGCAGTGAATGTCCCAAGTTCACACAGCTGGATTGGGCTCCTGACTGCTGTGCCCCGCCCTGCACGCCTGACACACAACCCCCTTGAATGCCCAGGAATGGGCCCCTTGGGGCGGTATAAGTGATTCATGTAAATAAACGTCGCAAAGAGAACCCTAATACAAATTTTAAATTTATCTACTATTGCAAGGTTTTCCTCTTTATACTTTGCCGGCACCACCATCCTCCACCACCAGAATGTAAGCTCCAGAAGGGCAAGAATTTATATTTGTTTTGTTCTCTGTCTAAACTAGTACCTGGCAGTAGGAGATGCCAATAAACAGGGGACGAATGAAGGAACACAATTCTTAGGTGAGATACCGCTCCAGGCACTGTGGTGACCGGGGACAGATGAACCAGTCTCAGCCTCCAGAAGTACACACGGGTAGTGTGCATGGTTGGTGGGGAGGGAGCAGACGGCAGACTATTCCACCTCTACAGATCTTAGCACAGGGCCTGGCACTGGCTAAACCCTCAAATGGTGGCTTTTTATCATTATGATTACCACCAGGCCCAGTAGTGTAAGATATCTGGGGGAGACGAGGCACCACTGAGATCAGCTGAGACCCGGAGAGTTCTGAAGCCAGGCAGGCCCAGGGGCCTCTCTTCCTGGTGCACCAAGTAGCCACTGTGGGCTGTGGCTCTGTGGTCACGTCCTGGTTCTCCTTTCTAGATGGCAAGTCACCACCTGCCAAGTGAAAAGGTAATCTGAGTTAGCCCTGCAGAGATGGGATGGGGATGGACTTCGTAGCTAACATTTATTGAGTGCTGATTGTGTCCTGGCCCTGTGCTTAATGCTTTACTCATAACAATCAATCCCCGCAACAGCCCTGGATAGGTGATACTTCAATGATCCTTATTCCATAGATGAGGAAGCTGAGGTTTAAAATGTGCCCAAGCTAGTGCATGACAGGTACCAACACCCATGCTCTTCACCACTCCATCACACTACCTGTCTGTGAACAAGAGGATTACACCCATTTCCCCACCCTTGAAAGCAAAATTGCACTGGAGATACGGAGCACTCATGCATGAAGGGGTTAATGTCAGCATGGGCAGTGAGGGCTCCAAAGGGAGCTCTGGCCTGGGGTCAGGAGCCTGGATTCCAGTCCAGTTCTGGCCCTAGCTGCAGAGTGAAGTTGGGCAAATCGTTGTGTGACTTTTTATTTCTTCATCTATAAAACGGACGTAATGATCCTGCTGTGGGTGGGTGGCTGGAGTGTCGATGAAATCACTTGGACGCCACAGTGCTCTGTCCACGGTAAAGTGCTGTACAGATGTGAGGGGTCAGCTCTGGGATTAATGCACACAGTCTTCAAAAAAGAAAGAAAAATCAGCATGGTCTGGAGAAGGCAGGAGAGGCTTCAGCCCCGTAATGAAGTTAACTCAGACTCTGGGGTCTATGGAGGGTTTGCAGGGGGCAGGGGGGGTGCAAATAGGAGGAAGGGGGAAAGCAGCCAAAGCAGCTCTAGAGCTAGGATGGCCCCACATGAAGCTAACACAAAAGGCAAAGTGCATTCTAACCAAACGGTCAGGCTTCTTTCTTATGCTGTTCATATTCTCTGTGAATATGAATTCTTCTCCCACTTGCAGCCATGCTGTGCTGGACATACCTTATTTTATTATGAATGACTAACCATAAGGAATTTATCTTATTAGTTCTATATCTTTTATTGCTTATTAAGTACCACATCAACTGGGAATGTAATTGATTTTCTTAGTACTATAGCAGATATGTATACGTATAGCTGATTCACTTTGTTATACAGCAGACACTAACACACAATTGTAAAGCAATTATACTCCAATAAAGATGTTAAAAAAAAGAACTATAATTCTATATTTCTTCGAAAGAGCCACATCAACTATGATTATATAATAGTTCTATTGTTCTATTTGACGCTTAAAACCACAGGTTGTGAACTGGTGGCCATGGGCTCAATTTGTCCCACAGATATGTTTTGTTCAGCCTGCCTGGTGCCAACCTCCAAATTAAATTAGTTAGCAATATATTTGATAATTAGTTGATTTTACATTAAAATCCAGAATTCTGGCTTCTTTTAAAATTTTTGGAAAACCTGACAACATGGGGCTTGCATTCCCTGTGCCAGTGATTGATTTGCATGAAAAGCGGGTGGCTGCCTTCAGTCAAGGCCATGTTCTCTAGTTTGCCATGATCCCTAGCATCCCTATTGTTCCCCAACACCAAGCCTAAGAATCATTTGCCATTTATCATCACATATGCACTCTGCCTTTTCTTTCTTTTTTAAAATTTATTTTATTTTATTTATTTAGTTAGTTAGTTAGTTTTGGCTGCATTGGGTCTTCATTGCTGCACACGGGCTTTCTCTAGTTGTGGCGAGCGGGGGTTACTCTTTGTTGCAGCGCGTGGGCTTCTCATTGCGGTGGCTTCTCTTGTTGTGGAGCATGGGCTCTAGGTGGGTGGGCTTCAGTAGCTGCGGCACATGGGCTCAGTAGTTGTGGCGCATGGGGTCAGTTGCTCCGCAGCATGTGGGATCCTCCTGGACCTGGGCTTAAACCCGTGTCCCCTGCATTGGCAGGTGGAATCCCAACCACTGCGCCACCAGGGAAGCCCTGCCTTTTCTTATAAGAAAGAGAAAAGTGGAATAGATTGAGCATTCATATCTCAGCTAAAAATTGGGGGAAAACATATATAGATAGAGAAGGGGAGCATGTTTCAAGAAAGATGTGGAAGAATATATTTCTACATGTTTAATATACAAATTAAGTATACCTACACTGAAAAAATGAAAACTAAAATGCCACGATGAAAAAACCTAGTCCCCCTCAGTTATGCATGTTACCTGATGGATGAAAGGATAGCTGTATTTTGATTGGTGGGCTTGATTGTGGTCCAATTTATCAGTCCAAGATACATATGCATAAAACAGCAGTTTCCTTTATTATTCTGGCAGGGAAGTCGTATGTGCACATTTCATATTTTGTTGGTTCCGTGTAAGTATCTGATAATATCGAATTCACTAGAATCTAAAGATGTTAAGTCCCCAAAGCACGTTTCTTTCCTAGAAATGACTGGAAATGATGCATGTTAATATTGTTAATTTTGTACATATTTCACCTGGGAAGCCAGACCATGTTCCTAGGCAATCAGGGCTCTCATTTTAAAATTGGGCCTGGAGGTGGGAACTGTGAACTCAGACTGATGGAGGACAGGGAGGGCATCCGGCCTGGGAGCTGAAGGGGGACCAAATGGTCCCAGCTGCCGGTGTGGGAGGGATGGGGCAGGATGCCAAGCAAGACATTTCGCCTCCTGCCAGACTGTGTTTTGAGGGTTTAAGCGATTTCCTTCTATTCAATATGAAGTTGTAGAAATAGCCAAGAGGAAGTTTTGTGTCATATTGGAGCTGGTCTAAATTGTTTACCACGGCTTCAGTACAATCTGCGAGATCGGGACGTGTGGAGATGGGGGGATCTATGTCCCAGCTCTTGAAGGACTCAGCTAAGTTAACGGGCTGTTCCATTTTCCTATAAACCACCCAAGTGTCCCAGTAAACTCAGTCTCCAAAAGCATTCTCCAGACTGTCTCAAGCAGCTGGAAGGGGCACAAAAATCAGTGAGAAGCATCCCAGGCTGTGGTTTAGGAAGAAGTTACGAAGAACATAGTGCATGTCTTTCTGAACCTGTTTCCTCGAGACGTGGGGATAACACCTCCGTTGAGGAGCTGCGGTGAGAAAGTTCACAGGAGACACTCAAAGCTTGCATCTTCATCTGGTTTCAGGAGCATAAAACGCAGAATAGAGCTATCTAGCTGACTTGGAAAATAATTAACTGGAATATCCAGAGAAAAGGGATGCCCTTTGGGTAAACAAGAGAAAACAATGACAGTGTAATCCCACTAGTGCCTTCCACGGAGGATGCTTTTGTTCTGATGAGCACCTTGATGTGTCTGGCTATGCCAAGGGAGACCATGGGCTGCTAAGAGTTGATTTGTTCTGCATGAGAGATGAATTTGAAAATCGGACAATCCTAGTGGGAAGAGGACAAGAAAAAAGAAGGAGGGACGGTGTGTCAAACACCTCTTAGCTGCCACTGCCAGTGCCCGTCCCTTCCTCCATCATTTACGGGCACCACAGGCAAGGTCATCCAGCTGCCAGCAACTGCTTCCCTTCACCTGAGCGCTTTCTCTGGCTGCTGGAGCCTGCTCTGCCCACAGCATAGCGGACTGGAAGTGCTAGGGAATCAGTGCTGACCCCCCAGCTGCTCTCAAAAACTTGGGCCCCCTTTCCCATTTGGTGGGAACTTCTAGACACCCAGAGTCCCCATCCCCGTCACAGCCCCTCGCCTCTTACCCACACTGAGCACCTCTCTCTTCCTGCCCAGGGCCTCCCTGCGGATGCTGACCTCTGACACTGTGCCTAATCCACTGAGCCCGAGCAACCTGGAAGTGCAGGAGAAATAACACCACACAAAGCAAATACTTAGCCAATGGAAGCCAGCAAATACATTTCTCTCCCTTCTTCAACCAGATGCACCGTCCTGAGAAAGTCATTTATAAGCCCTCTGAGAGATGCTCTCACAAGACTGAGTGATCAATCATCTAATGCCTCTCATTGGCTCTTCCTCCTTCCCTGCCTCACTTCCCTTTTCTTCACTTCTTCTCCCTAGGATTTTACTCCCTAATACCAAAGAGGCACCTAAGACTAACACCTGAGTGACCCAGGATAAGCTAGGTGGTGGAGTTTATCTCTCACACCCATGATCTTAACAGGGTTTCTAGAGTGCTTGTCACTTCCATCTCACCAGGTCCCATTAGCATGATGTTACCAAATAGGGGACCAGCATTATGATCTGTGTCATATTAGGATGACAAGGCCCCTATGGACTATAGTATAACAGAGAACAGGAGAGTTAACATAGCTCTGGAGCCAAAAAATGAACCTGGACTACTCTCCTTGCCATATGAAAGCAAATTGCTTTGGATTTCCCCCTGCATAGAGACTGTGACTGCATTTGCCAGATCATGGTGCATCCCAAGTGTCAAAGGTTGTATTGATATATTCCAGTAGCTACCATATCTGACTTGGCAGCCTCATTTGAGGCTACCATCTGGCCAAGTTTATAGCAATCCACTATTATCCACCACAATCCATTTGGTTTTTTCAAAGGCCATACAGCAGAATTCGTCGAAATACAATGGGACCCACTACCCCTGCACCATTTAACTGTTAATAGGAGCTCTAAACTCTGCAATACTTGCTGGGATGTGGTATTGTTTCTGATTTACTCTAGGAGGTAGAAAAAGGAAGGTAACTTCAAGGACTTCCACGAGACCTTTTCATAAGTCAGGTAGCTAATACAAAGGTTCTGCCAGAAGCTAAGTGTCATGTGATTACATAGAGGAATGGGCACAAAATGTGTTGGTCTTTGTATCTCACAATGCTCACCAGAGAGCACCCATCACAGAGGGGACATGCAACAACCAGACGGACAGAGTGACTCATCCTGTGGATGTTAGCTAGCGTCTTGCCCTGGCTACCCCAGGGCTGACATGGTGGAGCCTTAAGAAGAATGACAGTGATGGCCAGGGTAAATGTTAGGCAAAGGCTCAAGAACATGGGCCCCATCCTTCTGAAGCAGATCTACCTCCTGACATTGTAGAATGGCCAACCTGCCAGCTGCAGAGACTGACACAGAGCCCTCAAAATAGTACCATTCCTCAAAGAGATCACCCAGCCACTTGATGGCAAGTTGATTTCTTCAGACCCCTCCCTGGGCAATTCTTCCTTACCAGGATCGATACCTATCTGGATATGAGTTTGCCTTCCCTGACCAAGTACCTTTGCCAGCACCATCATTCAGTGGGTAGCAGAATGCTTTATATATCAGTGTGGTGCCCCATACGCCGTTGTCTCAAATGAAGGGGCTCATTTTATGGCAAAAGAGCTGTGAAAATTGGTGAATGACCAAGGAACCCACTGGTTGTAGCATTAACACATCACCCAGAAGCCACTAGCTTAATACAATGGTGGAATAGCCTGTTAAAGGCTCAGCTAAGGCATCAGCTTAGGGGCAATACACTGCAGGGTTGTGGCACTGTCTTCCAGAACATGGAACCCATGGTCACTGTATGGTCCTGTGTCCCCAGTAGCTAGAATACTTGCGTCTGGGAATCAAGGGATAGTACTAGGATTGAGCCCTTTCTCTCTCTCTTCCAGTGATCCACTGAAACCCTAGGCTCTTTTGGGGTAGAGGTCTGATTTGCAGGGGAAGAATTCTTCCAAGGGATATAGTAAGGCCACTAAACTTGAAGCTGAGAGTACCACCTGGTTACTTTGAGTTCTTCATGCCAAAGAGCCAGCAGACAAAGAAAACAGTGGCTGTATGAGTGGGGATAAGAACTCTGATTACCATGAGAAGTGTTAACAGTGACTACCTTAATTATGGGGTCAGAGAGGAACTCAGGTAATTTCTTGGGGATTTCTTGGTGGCCCCATATTCCATAATGATGGTAAATGAGCAAATGAAATAGTCAAGGCAGCTAAGAGAGCAGACCCTTAAAGATAAAAGTCTCAGTCACTCTGCCAATCAGCATTAGTCAGCCCCAGTCCAGACCAGCGTTTCCTAACCTGTGGCCAACGGGCATCAGAATAATTTCATGGGGAAAATGTTAAAAGCATAGCTTCCAAGTCTCTACTCAACACCTACCAAATCAGGATGTCTGCAGGCAGAATCAGGGAATTGGAATTTTAAGAAGCTCCTCTGGTCCATCTTATGTGCACTGAAGTTTCATTGCCACTGGCCTAAAGTTTCACATCTATATTTCTCACAGCACCTGGTTCTTGACCTCTATCTTGGCATTTCTTGCCTTAGGACACTTTCCTGTTCACATATAAGCCCCACAGTGATGCATTTGCAGTTTCTAGATCAGACAGGCTGCCAAGACCTCTCTTGGATGGATTTTCCTATTTACCATACCCTTGAAAGAGCAAGAGATCATGCATTCTGTTCAGTTAAAGCCTTTAGAATCCAAGATTTTGGAAACAAAGCAGCCCAGAAATGGAAGGGACCTTGCACATGATCCCAAATCCAATCTAATCCATCTCTGCTGTGCAAATTCAAAGAAATAAGACAACCAGGGGATCCCCTGCTTACCATTTGGCTAAAGAAGGGGGCCTGTTGGAGAGGATGTGGGCAAACCTCTCTCCTGGGAGCTGTCTGCCTTCCATCCTACCCCAAACCCCTCGTCAATACATCTGATAATAACTGTCCTTTCCCCAATATCTGTAAAGAAGGGTGTGGTAAATATGGGAGTATTCAAGTTAACTGCTATTTTTGTCTCAAGGAGGATGAGGGTTGATAAATGTGTCTTTGTGATAAGCCAGAGAGGGCAGGACGTGAAATCTGTCCAAAGTGATAGGAGCTTTATCACTGACAAAGGACCGATGTCCCCAGAGGGTAGGGCCACACTTTGCTTTTGAGCGTGGTCAGTAAGTGGTACCACTTCCAAAGAATACAGCCCCTCTCTCTCCCCCCTTATGTGCCTCACTGACTCCTGTTCTGACTCTGTTGGCCTTGACTGCAAATCTGCAGAAGAGGTCTTGGATCAGCAATAGATTGCATCTTCTTCTTTACTCAACCCTATAGGTTCAAGTGTTTGGTCAATGGCACCTGTAAAGGGTGTCCAGGTAAGGAAGTTTCTTTTGTCACAGTGAATGGGGATGCTACTGGCATTTGGCAGGCAGGGGCCAGGGATGCTGAATTCCACAATGCAAGGGGCAGTCTACACAATAAAGAAATAGCCCAGCAAAAGTACCAACTGTGCCCACACTGAGAAATACTAGCAGATTGTGACTTTCAAACTTTTTTTGACCAAGACGCTTGGTCTCACAATCTCATAAACACACACTACTGAAACAAAAGTTTTATGCAACAGTATTTGCCCTTATTACATGTAATAAGCTCAGGTATTTTCTACTCTGTTCTGTGCTATTCCACTGAATTAAAAAAAAAAAAGAAAAAAGGCTGGTTAAAACCTACTAAATAGATTTCATGACCTACAAATGGGCCAAAACCCATATTAGGATGTAATCATTTCAAAACTCTTAATCAGCACCAGCGGTGGGAATATAGAGGGACCCTTACTGTAAGAATCATTTGTCTGCTCTCACCCACACTACTTGACTTAGTAAATTTCAGGGTAAAGTGAAAGCCCCAGTGACTTCTGATGGGCTAAACTTGTCTTGCTCTGTCTCCCGAAGAGATGCCGAAAGAGAGACAAACAATTGTCCATCATTGAAGCGTGCGGTTTTCACAGGACCCTGCTCTGAGCCAGGCGGCCCATGTGTTTTGCATTTCCCCACAGTGGGAGCAGATGGATCCGACCATTCAAAGGCTTTTGCAGGGTAGGGCTGAGGACCCTGAACTCAGCTGAAAGGCTTTAAGAGAATACTTCTCACCTTCTCTGAACTACAGCATGACACCTATGGCAGAGGGCAGCCTGGCTCTCCAAATCAATCCCAAACCTCCCTGCAAGCAGACCAGGTTCTAATATGGAGGAAGAAATGCAAGAGTAGATGCCACCCGGGAGGCCGAGGGCAGGGCCAGGTTCAATGGGTGGGGCTGTGACACTGGATGGTGGGATACCCAGCCACCCTTTGACACCTCCTGACCACTAAGGTCAGTCACAAACTGATCCGTTCTTCCAGCTGCTTCCTCTAATATTTTTACCACACTCTTAACAACCATCATATCAATATATTACTTTTTTTTATTTTTTTCGGTATGCGGCCTCATTGTTGTGGCCTCTCCGTTGTGCAGCACAGGCTCCAGACGCGCAGGCTCAGCGGCCATGGCTCACGGGCCCAGCCGCTCCGCGGCATGTGGGATCTTCCCAAACCGGGGCACAAACCCGTGTCCCCTGCATCGGCAGGCAGATTCTCAACCACTGCGCCACTAGGGAAGCCCAACATATTACTTTAAATGGTCTAAATGCTACCACTTTCAGAAAAATGTGGCCCTCCTCCTGCCTCTCCAGGGACAGTCCCTCCCTATATAGTCCCTTCCTATATGGACAGGAAAAGCATATATATATCCTGGATTTTGCGACTTGTTTTTCTCACATGTAGAGCTCTTGAGAAAAGCATCTCACTCTCTCTCCAGCACCCCAGTGCCACTGAGGATTCAGACAACCCCTCGAACACTCCCCACACCTGCTCCATGCCCTGGGAATCCCAGCCCTGCCAGGCCTCTAATTCTTAATGACACATGAAACATCATACATTTTCCCACCAGAAAGCTGACAATATAAAATGTTGGCTTGCTCTGGCCTGAGCAGGTCTGTATTCTTACAATCTAAACAAGATCATGATGACTGCGTAGGTAGGGGCTTTTGTAGCTTCCCTACCACTTATCTCATGTCCTTATCACAACAACCCTGGAGGCGGCAGGGCACGTCTTATTATCCCTTTCAGAGATGAGAAAACTGAAACTTAGAAGGGTTAAGTAGCTGACTTTCTCAAGGCCAGTAGGTTAAAGAAGGGCAGAGCTGGAACTTCAACTTGGGTCTTCTGGCCGCCCATGCATATTCCACTCACAGTTCACTGTCTCCACCACCGCCTGGGTTAGGCACCCAGGCTTTATTCAGAATTCCATTCACCTACCTCGTTATCCAGGGGATACACGAAAAGACAACTGAGAGTTTTTCACCTTCACGTGGGAAGTTGGAGGAGTTTCACAGGACTTCAGTGGGAGATGCAAGTTTCCAACAGCAAGTCCAAGGAAATCCCAACATGCAATTTTCACCACCTCAACACTTGTGCTTCACAAATAATACTTGCCAAGAAGGATGATTGCTGATGTGGGTGCCTTGCTGTTTGGTGGGAGCTGGTCCTTCAGGCCCCCAATTCCAATAGCTGCCTGTGGCCTGTGAATAAAGAGGAAAGATCAGAGCTGGCATTGGTGTATTTGGCCAGACAAGTCTGTGTCTGAGAAGGCAGCAACTCACTACGGGTAGCCAGAGACTCAGTGCAGAGCCGTGAAACTAGAGACGGGTAGATCGCTAGAAGAGCTCCTGGTCTGTGGCTGTTTTGTGAAGGAGCGAGTAGCCTCTCCACCTGAGAAATTCCTAAAAGTCCTCGGGTATTCAGCCCAGGGAAATGGCTGATGGTTATACTGATCACATGAGTTATCAAGAAAAGGTTAAATTGTGCTCTGTGGGTTCTTTTTAGAAAAGTTCAGAAGTGTAAAACATCTTAGCAAAGACTCTCATCAAAAACAAATAGAATCAAAAGTAATTTTTTAAATTAAGAAGGGCAAGCTTTAAAAACTTAGAAAACTATTAGAACCTCTCTTTGCCCAAATTTTTACATAGGTGTGTTACACAGGATTTTTTTGAAGCCAAATTTCCTCTTTTATGTTTGTGAACCTCATGAAATGGAACACCTACCTTCTTCAAAAGATACTTTGAAGCCATAAAAATGTTCATACACTATGACTCCATAATCCCCTTCTGGGAAACTAGCCTAAGAAAATACCCTGAAATATGGAAAAACCATATGCAGAAAAATACTCATCAAAGACTTGCTTAGTGAAAAACTGGAAGCAGCCCAAATATTCAAAACGGGGAGGGAGGATGATAAAATAAATTAGGGTATAAGCCTTGAAGAAATATTCTATAACCATTAAAAATGATGGTATGAAGTTTATGAAGGATCAGAGAAAATACTTACGATAAAGTATTAAGTATAAAACAGTCTGGAAAAATATTTGCACACACATGATTTATAAAAACAAGCAGGGAACATAAAAATGTACTTGTCACTGTGTCAATGTGGTAGGAACGGATTTTTACCTTGTTTTCAAATTTCTCTAATAGTATTATATCTCTTCCTTTTTAAAAGAAGTTCAATCCCTAAAAAAAAAAAAAGGAAGGCAATAGATTCTATTAATGTTTTAAGTAGGAAGAAACACCATGAGTAGAGGTTGGGGGGTAAGTTAAGATGAGAAATTGCCCATCTTACTGCCCAAATATTGTGTCTTTAGAATGGTTTCATGTTTTATGAAATAAATATAAAATATATGCCAAAAGCATATATAAAAATATAGTTTTGTTTAAGGCACAGAAAAGTTCAAATTATATTACTGCAGAAACCATTCAGGGTTTAAAGCTTCTCTTATTTCTATGTTTTCAGGTTACTATGGATCTACTTACAAGGGGCCTCTTGTCAAGGAGCATTGAAATCATGCTTAGTGTCTGTTTACAGCTTTTATTTCATCTGCAGCACTCTATATGCCATGATCAAGTGGATATGGGTGTTGGGTTTAGAAAACAAATCTCATTTTCTCCCTCCACCATACAGGACACTTAGAATCATGGAAGAACTGGAAGGAAACTCCAGGTCATTCAGGTAGAAATCTCCTTAGCAGGATCACATGTCCCAATGAGGTTGGGGGGAGGGCAGACATGCAGCATCCCTGAATCACTATGTAAGTGTGACTCCAGAGTCAAAATTCTGCTCAGGGGCAAAACAAGGTCAATTTACAAAGGTGGAAAAAACCCACACGAATCCAAATCCAAATCCCTGGGAAAAAGCAAACTGTAAATGTAAATCAAAGGAACATAGTTCTTGACTCAAGAAAAATAAGGGGGAAGGCATAAAGACACCTACCTGTTGGTACCTATTACTGTATAACAAACTACCCTAAAATTTAGCAGCTTAAAACAAGAATCACTTTATTGTATTTCATGATTTTATGGGTCAGGAATTCAGGCAGGGCTCAGCAGAGAAATGCTTTTGCTTTTCATGGCATCTGAGGGCACTCAGTGGTACTTAGCTGGCAAATGAGTCTAGAGGATTCAAAGATTCCCTCATTTGTCCGAGGCCTGGGGAGGCTGGCAGCCTGGGCTGGGCTGGATCTGTTGACCACAGCTCCTACACTAGGTCTCTCTAGCACAGCAGTCCCCCTAGTATATTGGAGCTCTCACATGGTAGCTGCCATGGCCCAGAGCAAGCCTAGACTTGCTAGCCTAGACTGAAAAAGCCTAGCCTAGATTTTAGAGGCCTAGACTTCTTGCAAACTGGCTGGAAATTCCAGAACATCACTTCTGTCATATACTATTGGTCAAACAATCAGTAAGGCTAGCCCAGGTTCAAGGTGGGGAGGAGGCAGTGCAAAGTCGTAGAGGTGGAGTTCGTGTGTACATCGCTGGTGATGATGGAAATTGGTACAACGTTTTGAGAAGGCACCTTGTCAATATGTACAGAATACATAAAACCATTCATCCGTTTTGGACCCCTGTCTCAGTCCTGGGCATCCATCTACCCTAAAGAAATAATTATACTAGAGACATGAAAGATTTACTATTATCTATCAGAGTGACAAAAATAAACAAAACCTAAACGTTCAACAGTAGGAAAATGATTAAGGCTTAACACCACTCTGGAATAGTAAGTAGCTATTAAGAATGTTAATTATGTAAGTTTTACATAGAAACATGGAAAATATTTACAGTGTGGTGTTAAACAGAAAAAAACACCAAAGGTTATATGCATGTAAACAGGGATCAAAGGAGAACAGACAGGAATAAAAATAGTTTTATTAGGGTAATGACATTAGATCATTATTTTTCCTATTAGATTTTTTTCTTTAAAATACAAGGAACAGAGAATCATGTTAAACAACACCACGGGGGATGCAAACAGCAAAATCCAGTTAGTGTGGGACACTAACTCTACAGGATAAATGATCAGTTTTTTTCAACAAATAAATTACAAGGAAAAAAACAAAAGGAAGGGGACTTTAGAGGTTTAAAGAGACTTGTCAACCCATTGGAATAGTTGGGCATTATTTCAATCCTGATCCAAACAAATGAATTGCAGTGACAATATTTAAGAGACTTAGGGGAAATTTGAACTCTGGGCTTTTGTTTATCTTAAGGAATTATTGTTTATCTTGTTAAAGATTATAATGGTATTGTGGATACTTTTAAAAGTCCTTATCTTTTAGAGATAACTACAGAAATGTTTACAGATTAAATGATATGATATCTGGGATTTGCTCCCCAAAATATGGAGTGGTGGAAGCAGTGGATGGGGTGAAGATGAAAGGAGATAAGGAGTTGGTAGTTGGGGGGAAGGGTGGTATTATACTGTTCTCTTCTGCATTTCTTTGAAAGTTTCTGTAATAAAAAAAGGTGTTCGTTTTCAATGTCATTTAAGGTTGCTGAATGAAGGGACAAGCCAGGCTGTGCCTTGGAGGGATGCATCGGACATTGGTGTGGAAAGGATGCCACAGGAGCCTGGGGGTGAGGAAGGCCTGAACCTGAACAGTGAGGCACTTAGAAACCCAAACAGGTTCTTACAGACAGGAGACCTGGCCCTGGTCCCAGGTGGCTGCTTCAAGCCTTGTACCCAAAATCTCAGTTTCCTCAGCCATTAACCAAGGATAAAGATCTTACCTTGAGATGCACCAGTGAAGCTGTTTGATGCCTTAAAGATTCTGGTACCAGTTTCCAAAGGTGGATGTGTGTTGGGAGGGGTGGGTTCCCCCCACACCATCAAGCAATTCTCTGCACCTGGGTGTCCTAAAATTCAACTCAATTCTGACACTGCTAGTAGCAGATTCCACAGTGAAAGGTTTAGTCCTACAAGATGGCTCCCCTCCCACCACTTCAAACGCCGTTGCAAGTCGATGTTGTCACCCGTGCTTCTGACCAACTGGCTATAGAGTGAAGGTTCCAACGACCTCCTTCTTGGGTTCGGTTAATTTGCTAGAGCAGTTCACGTAACTCATGAAACATTTTACTAACTAGATCAGTGGTTTATTATAAAAGGATATAACTTAGGAACAGCCAGATGGAAGTGAGGCATAGCACAAGGTCAGGGGAAAGGGTATGGAGCTCAGAGCATCCAAGGCCTCTGGGAGTGCACCATTCTCCCCAGAGCTCCACGTGTCCACCAACCCTGAAGCTCTCTGAGCCCCATCCTTCTGGGTTTTTATGGAGGCTTCGATCATAGGCCATTGGCAATAGAACTCAACCTCCATCCCCTCTCCCCTCCCCAGGGGTCTGGAGGTGGGACTGAAAGTTCCAACTGGCAACCAGCCCCCATTCTTAGGTGCTGGTCTAAAAGTCACTTCATTAACACAACAAAAGACACCTTTAACCCTCTCAGCACAGGAAATTCCAAGGATTTTAGGAACTCTGTGACAGAAATGGGGATGTAGATCAAATATATATTTCATATTACAAATATCATAGCCCATTTTGGGCAGAAAAGCTGTTGGGTGCTGTGCATACATTAGGAGCAGCATAAGGGCACAAGCTCCAGCCATGCTTGGCCAGGTCACCCAGGGCCCTGGCCTGTCCTGGTCTGTGAGAGGACACACGGTGACCTCAGCTGCTGATTACTTGTCAGATTACAGGAAAGGAGGGGATACCAGAAGCCAGAGTCCCAGAGAGAAGCCAGCAGGGCCCCTGTCATCCACCACCTAACAGCAAATCCTGTGGGGGGCAGGGAAGGGAGAACAGTCCTGTCCTTGACCTTTAGCTACAGAGGCCTCAGAACTGGAGAAGATCATGAACTGTTTCCAAGCGGACACAGGGGTCCAGGTAGGAGGGACAAAGAGCAGCTGCCTTGAGCAGGCGGGAGCAAGCAGTGGCTGCCACGGGCACTCTCGCCTCCTTCCTCTTTCCCGAGGAGGAAGGATCAAAGCCTGGCTCTATATTCCAGCTGTGCCACCTTGGGCAAGTCACTCCACCTCCTTGACCGGCAGTGTGTCCTCTACAAAGTAGAGACAGTAATAATACCTGTCTCAGAGGGTTATTAAGTGGCATCAGAAGACCTTTAACAAATAGGAGTTCACTCCCCATTCATCACCCCTCCAATCAGAGCCCTGGGTAGTAGCTGTCTCCATATTCTAAGCAAGGGCCTCACTTCAAGGGAGATATTGAAGATTCAGAAGCCTCATTAGAGATCTGACGTGCTTTGTCTGGGATGTGGCGAGGAGCAAAGAGATTATTAGAAGCTCCCCAAGTGACTCCTGTGGGCCACAGGGCTGAGAACTCCTTGTGATACTCCTGATAAAAATCAAGTGAATGAATAAAATCAGCTGTTTTTCTTATTGCACTTTAGGGCCAAGTGCAGCTGAATGGGGGTCTCGGGGTCCAAAGATTTGGGAAATTAAAGAAAAATTTAACCCCTCAGAAACTAGGGTCAACTCTGGAACGTTGTCACGTGTTTGAAGCTTGGAGATTTGGCCAAGCCTCATTTAAGTTTGCTTTTCTTATAACATGATGAATAGTTCTGTGTTGGTTTTCCCCCGCCTCCCTGTTATTTTGTAACGGCCCTTATTCAAAGGCTTGAAAAATTTGATGAACGATGTCTCTCTGATACACATGTCTAAGAATAAATTAGAAAATATTTGAAATATATTTAGGAAAAAAATGCCATTTGGTACCACAAGAATTGAGGGTTTGTAGAAAGACGCTGTTCAGCATAAATGTCAGGCATTCTTTTTGGATGAATAAGCCGCTGCAGAGGTCCCATCACGACTGGTCAGTTCATCCCTCAGTTCAACTCCTAAGTGCTCATTGATTCTGTGGCAGGCGTTCTGGCAGGCGTTCTGGAATGGGGTTGGAACTCCAACACACGCACAGAAATGACATGGAAACTCTTGGTCCAGTCCTGGGAAATGGATGCTTTCTTTCCTTTCTCAAAGCCAGAGGGATCTGGCAGTGTTTTCTCAGACTTCTCTCTTTTACTCTTGGAATCTTCATGCCCCTGGAGACTTAATGAGTGGTTCTCAAAATGTGGTCCCTGGACCAGCAGCAGCATCACCTGGGAACTTGTCAGAAATGCAAATTCCCTGCCCACACAGCAGACCTACCGAATCAGAAATTCTGGGATGGGGCCCAGCCATCAGTGTTTTCACCAACCTTCCAGGAGATTCTGATCCACTGGAGTCGAGAACTACTGATTACGAGCGCAGACGGATCATGAACAGACTTTGCTTCAAAGTCAGCTCTGCCACTTATCACTCAGGTAAGTCACTTCACCTCTCTGATCCTCTGTTTCCTCTGCGAAAAATAAGAATAATAGCCTACCACTGTAGGCTCATTCGAGGATTAAGGGAAGGGATGCAAGTAGACTGTTTAGCACTGTTCTTTGCAGGGCTGGGATTAGGGTGAAGCGAATGAGGTGCCTACAGTCCTGTGGTTACCTCCTTAAATTCTGCATCCAGATATGGCTCACTTACCTCACCCTTGTCCCAGCCCTGGTTCTTGATATTCCAAAAGTGCTCTGTAGATGGCTGCTACTATTTTATATTACTGAGGGGTCATCCATCTTCAGGGCCTTGACCATGCAAAGTTCCGGAGTCAAAGTCTTTAGACAGTTTGGTGTAGAGGAAAGAGCACTGGTTCTGGAGTTCACAGGCCAGGATCTGACCTCTAGGAATGCCAGGCAAGGAGAGGGGTAACAGAGAAGAGGTGAGGCAAGCCCAGCTCCCCTAGACAGGCTCCTTTCACTGGGAAGGGCCCTTTCTTCCCTGTTTCCTTCATTCTGAGAGAAACAGAGGCCACTCTTGAGTTTGGACCGTCTCCCATCTGTGATCACTGTATTTTCTGTAGCAGTAGATACTGAAAAAGCATTTGATGAAATCCAACATCCATTCTTGATGAAAATTTCAGCAAATTAAGAATTGAAGGAGAGGGCTTCCCTGGTGGAGCAGTGGTTGAGAGTCCGCCTGCCGATGCAGGGGACACGGGTTCATGCCCCGGTCTGGGAAGATCTCACATGCCGCGGAGCGGCTGGGCCCATGAGCCATGGCCGCTGAGCATGTGCGTCCGGAGCCTGTGCTCCGCAACGGGAGAGGCCACAACAGTGAGAGGCCTGTGTACCGCAAAAAAAAAAAAAAGAATTGAAGGGGAATAGAAGAGGACTTCCTCCTTCTGTCAAAGGGCCCCCACAAACCCCACTGCTAACATCTTACTTACTATAAGATGCCCCTCTCCATCTAGGATTAGGAACAAGATAAGGATGTCCACTTTCACTGCTATTCTATGCCGCACCAGAGGCTCTAGTTAGTTAACTAAGGCAAGAAAAGAAACAAAAGGCATCCACATTGGAAAAGAAGAAGTAAAACTGCCTTTATGCACAGATGACCTGACTGTCTATGGGGAAAATCTGATGGAATCTACAATAAAGCTACTAGAACTAAGGAGTTAGTTTAGTGAGGCTGCAGGATACCAAATCAATGTACAAAAATCAACTTTATTTCTGCATACTACAATAAAAATTGGAATTTAAAATGTAAAAATAATGTCATTTATAATAGCATAAAATATGAAATACTTAGGTATAAATCTGCAAAAAATGTGAAAGACATGTGCTAAAAAATATAAAACATTGCTGAGTGAAATTAAATAAGATCTAAATAAATGGAGAGATAACCCATTACCTAATCCAAGGGCACAAAGATTGACCCCTATGTTTCTTCTCAGAGTCTTATAGTTTTGATTCATTTTGAGTTCATTTTTGTATATAGTGTGAGGCAGAAGTCCAACTTTGTTCTTTTGCATGTGGATACCTGGTTGTCCCAATACCATTTGGTGAAGACCCTATTTTTTCCCCATTAAACGGTCTTGGTACCATTACAGAAAATCAATTAATCATAAATATGAGGGTTTCTTTCTAGATTCTTAAATTCTGTTCCCCTATATATATGTCTATCTTTATCTGAATACCACACAGTCTTGATTGCTATAGATTTGTAGTAAATTTTGAAATCATGACGTTTGAGTCCTGCAACTTGATTCTTCTTTTTCAAGATTGTTTTGGCTATTCAATTTGGACAACTGATTTTTTTTAACATCTTTATTGTAGTATAATTGCTTTACAGTGTTGTGTTAGTTTTTGCTGTATAACAGAGTGAATCAGCTATATGCATACGTTTATCCCCATATCCCCTCCCTCTTGCATCTCCCTCCCACCCTCCTTATCCCACCCCTCTAGGTGGTCGGCAAAGTACCCAGCTGATCTCCCTGTGCCATGCAGCTGCTTCCTACTAGCTATCTATTTACATTTGGTAGTGTATATACGTCAATGCTACTCTATTCGTCCCAGCTTATCCTTCCCCCTCCTCGTGTCCTCAAGTCCATTCTCTATGTCTGTGTCTTTATTCCTGTCCTGCCCCTAGGTTCACCAGAGCCATTTTTTTTTAGATTCCATATATATGTGTTAGCATACAGTATTTGTTTTTCTCTTTCTGACTTACTTCACTCTGTATGACAGACTCTAGATCCATCCACCTTGTTACAAATAACTCAATTTCGTTTCTTTTTATGGCTGAGTAATATTCCATTTTTTATATATGCCACATCTTCTTTATCCATCTGTCAATGGACACTTAGGTTGTTTCCATGTCCTGGCTATTGTAAACAGTGCTGCAATGAACACTGTGGTACATGACTCTTTTTGAATTATGATTTTCTCAGGGTATATGCCCAGTAGTGGGATTGCTGGGTCATATGGTAGTTCTATTTTTAGTTAGTTGTGGTTTTTTTGTGGTATGCATGCCTCTCACTACTGTGGCCTCTCCCGTTTTGGAGCACAGGCTCCAGACACGCAGGCTCAGTGGCCATGGCTCACAGGTCTAACTGCTCCGCGGCATGTGGGATCTTCCTGGACCGGGGCATGAACCCGTGTCCCCTGCATCGGCAGGTGGACTCTCAACCACTGTGCCACCAGGGAAGCCCTATTTTTAGTTTTTTAAGGAACCTCCATACTGTTCTCCATAGTGGCTGTACCAATTTACATTCCCACCAACAGTGCAAGAGGCTTCCCTTTTCTCCACACCCTCTCCAGCATTTATTGCTTGTAGATTTTTTTATGATGGCCATTCTGACCAGTGTGAGGTGATATCTCATTGTAGTTTTGATTTGCATTTCTCTAATGATTGGTGATGTTGAGCATCCTTTCATGTGTTTGTTGGCCATCTGTATATCTTCTTTGGAGAAATGTCTATTTAGGTCTTCTGCCCATTTTTGGATTGGGTTGTTTGTTTTTTTTGATACTGAGCTGCATGAGCTGCTTGTATATTTTGGAGATTAATCCTTCATCAGTTGCTTCATTTGCAAATATTTTCTCCCATTCTGAGGGTTGGACAACTAACTTTTTTTTTTTTTGACAACTGATTTTTGACAAACCTGTAAAGGTTGTTTAGTGGAGAAAGCATGGCCTTCTCAACATATAGAATTCTGGAACAATTGGATATCCATATGTCTCGATTTTTTTACTCTCTTCTGCCCATGACCCCTGCTTTTGGCTCAACCCCTATTTTCTGAAATGCTTGTATTCTTCTAAAGTTCTTTTTCTTATTCCTTTTCAAAAACATAAATTTAATTAATCTTAATTAAATTTAAATCTTCTTGGTCTGTGCTTTCTCTTTTCGCAGGCTATGCCTTATCTCTCCACTCATAGATGATTTCTGAAATCTGGGAGTGTGACCAGCTTAAAGGGAAAAACTGATGGGAGCCAAGGAAGCAGCCTATGAATCTGTTCTCTGTGTCTCCCTCAGTCAGTGGCCTTCCTTCCCCCTGGTCAGCTCTGGGGAAGGACCTAAGTAGCCAGAGCTACAAGGATTCTGGCACCTGCAGGGCCATCAGGCACTGGGCAACTTCTCTAACTTGGTTTCTGAAGGAGTCAGGGCCTCCTCAGCCTCCACGTCTACTTTGTCCATGAGCATAACATATGTCTTGTGACATAAATCAAGTATCTAGTGCATGGATGTCCAGCTAACCTTGCAAACAGGCCTCAGAGGTCCTGATTTGGCCACTTATAGGGCAGGAAGTACCAGGAGAGCTCTGTGTGGCACAGGATTCTCACAGCGTGGCCCCCGATCCAGCAGCTTCCGCACCACCTGGGAACTTGTTAGAAATCAAATTCTCGCACCTATTGAATCTGAACATCTGGGGTGAGGCCTAGCAATTTGTGTTTTATCTAGGCCTCCAGGTGATTCTGAGGCACCTGGGCAGTTAAAATGCTTACCTGCTGGCACTAAATTACCAAGATTTACCTGCTTCTGCCACTTGCTACCTGTCACTTAAAATCTCTGCATCTCAGTCTCCTCATGTATACAGTGGAGATAATAAAGGTACTAGCCTCCTAAAAGCTCTTGTTCAAATTAATGGCATGATCCATGTAAATTACTCAGGAAGCATTTAATAATCATTAGCTTATAAATGTAAATTTCCTTTGCCTTCCCTGCTTATGAAAATTCATTGTCATGTGTAACAGTAGTATAAAAATTTCGTAAAGAAATTTGTATGTAATGGTCCTACTCGTTTTTATAAGAAGCAAGGTAAGTGTTATAATTACCTTCACTGTCCACTTGTAGAAACCAAGACCCAGACGATGAACCGTCTTTCCAGGGTGACAGACAGAAACCACTTCTGACTTGAACACCTGTGTATTTGCATCACGTAATGAGTTCTCAGAGTGCAGGACTGGAACCTTAGTTGATACAGGTTTAACTGTTTTAACTGAGGTACTTGTATTTGTGTACTACGGAAAGAAAGATATGGTTAATGGTGATGCTGTTAATTATATATAAAGTGCTTTGCAGGACCCAGCTTAGCACCTTACTCATCACTGCTCCCTGAGAGTCCTCATTTTTTAAAGTTGTGAGGCTGTTTGGGTGGACTCAGCTCCAACTTCTGGCTCCAAAATTTCTTAGCTGAGCATGTGACCTTGAACAAGGCACTTGCCTCTTAGAACTTCCTTTTCCTCTTCTATAATACGGGGCATTATCCCTGCCCTGCCCAGCTCCTAGAGCAGCTTTGAGTCTCAAATGAACTAATAGATGTGGAAGCACTTTGCGAACTGTAACGTATGTGCACAAGTAGGGAATTAGAAATCACAGAGGTGGTGAGGGAAGAGTTTGCTGAAGACGAATACCACCAGCCCCCACCAGCACTCAGCAGCCCTGTGGTCTGGCAAGGCCAAAGCTCTGTACGGCTGGTGGGAGGCAGGTGGGGACTGGTGGACAATTAGTCAGGATTTGTGGTCAGTCCCATGTCAGGGAGCAGCCTGCCAGGACAGGGGGAGCTCAGAGACTCTGCCCGGCAGAGCCACAGGCCGATGCCATCAAAGGTATGAGCCACTAGCTCAGAAAAAAACCCACTGCTGGCCTGCTTCCTGGCTAGCCAAGGTCGCTCTGGAGTTAGGCCCAAGGAATCCACTTGAAATAAAACAAGTTCTTGTCCCAGTTGCCAGTTCACAAGAAGACCTTGGGTGAGACCTTCACTGCACTGGGCCTTAGTTCTACAACACAAGCCAACACAAGGTGTCTGGTTTGCACTATCCCACTACCTCTGTTATTATTCCTCCTACGTCAAGTTCTTGCATCCAAAAATCTTCCCTGCCAGTACTTTTCCTGAGTAATGACGAATGTGTTTGCCCCTTTTGTAATATTCAGTGACACGTAACAGAGCTTCCAGGAGACTCTTCCTAGTGGTTGAGGTTGGAGCTGGGAACCAGCTTGTCTGGATTGGAATCCTGGCTGGCTGTGTGGCCTCTGGCAGGTTGCTTAGCCCCTTTGACCCTCGGTTTCTCCATCTGCAAAATAGGAATCATAAGCATACCCACCTTACCAGGTTGAAGGTCACTGAGATGATGTGTGAAGGGTTTCGTCCAGCTCCTGACAGAGGAGAAGCTCAATAAAACACTGTTATTATTTTCTCCAAACACGAGGGTACATAATGACCACCCTGAACTGACTTCAGAAACACGGAGACACCTGACACTATGAGGAGCCTATGAGCCCTCACACAGGAACTATAGACTCTTTCTTTTAGGATTTTGAAGGAACTGGAAATAGTCCGAGGAACCCAACACCCAGGGACCCCCATCCTGGAAACTACTGCCCTGGAGTCTTAACACTTCTTCCAGCTCTGACAATACCTCAGCTCTGCTGAAGGTCAGCCAAACCTCTTAAAAGAAACCCGTGTAGTCAGTGGCAGCTGGGCCACTGGCGAGTCCAATGCAGACCCCAGGAGGAGCGGCCACAGCCCAGAGTCCTGTCTCCCAGGAGCAGGGCCCCTGGACAAGTGGGGGCACATCAGAGGAAGGCTTGCAGCCTCCTGTTTAGTGTGTCTGGGAACTGAACCTCCACACTCCCTCCCACCTCTCTGATCTGAAAAGGTCAAGAGGGAAGGAAGTGGTTATTTCAAAGGCTGGGCGAGCCTGCTTTGCAGAGGGGCCTGAGTCCTGCGTCCCCCAAGGACTTGTTGAGACAGAGAACTTTGCCTGTTTCCTTTCCTTCATTTCCTCCTTCTGCTCCTTGCAGGCCTGTTCTAAATATACTTCTTAGAAGTCAAGATATGGGATGGCAAGAAGCAGAAACCTAGCTACCAAAGAGAGAAAACTTGGGTTCTGGGTGGGGTGGGAGTGGTTTGGGGGCTCAGCCATGTGGTGAAGTCTCCCATGGCAAACGTCACAGCTGGTAGGAAGAGCACACAACCCTCCCCTCCGTGGATGCCTCTCACCCATTCTCTCTGGCTCCTCACACCAACCGCCTGAGACATCCAAGGCAGGGGTTCTAAGTTCCATTATACAGAGGAAGAAACTGAGAGGCAGAAAGGAGGTGATAACACTTCAAATCATGGTTAATTATGTTGAGTACTTACTAATTTGCTAATAAGGTACTGAGAAGGATCCCCACAAAGACCCTACGAGGCAAGTACTATTATTACTATCCCCATTTTACAGATAAGAAAGTTAAGGCACAGAGGAGAAGCTTAGTTTATTTAAGCTTACTTGCACATCAAGTAACTATCAGACACCAGAGCCCACACTTGTAATCACTGGCTACACCAGCCCTGCCCAAGGGACCACACGAGTCCATGGCAGGGCCAGGAGCCAAGCCAGGTTCAATGGTCTTTCCCTGCTACCCCTCTGCTTCTGTGTGGTCCATATAAGGCTGGCTATTCTAACAATCAGATGTACACAAAAGAGGGGCCAGCTGTGTGGGAGGGAGTGAGCACCCCATCACTAAGGGGCATACCAACCAAAAGTACATGACCCCTTGGTGGGGTGTTACAGAGGTGATTGAGGTTGAACTTAAGGTTCCTTCTAGACACGAGCATCTACACAGGATGGAAGGGGACGATGAAACCCATTGTAGGTGAGAAACAAACCTCCAAAAAAGATTTCTAGGTCTCATCTTTTCTTTCTGTTCTCATATCACTCATTCATTTGTGTGTGTGTGTGTGTGTGTGTGTGGTACGCGGGCCTCTCACTGTTGTGGCCTCTCCCGTTGCGGAGCACAGGCTCCGGACGCGCAGGCTCAGCGGCCATGGCTCACGGGCCCAGCCGCTCCGCGGCATGTGGGATCTTCCCAGACCGGGGCACGAACCCGCGTCCCCTGCATCGGCAGGCGGACTCTCAACCGCTGAGCCACCAGGGAAGCCCTCACTCATTCATTCTTAAGCTACAGTTTACAATTTACTATGTGCCAGTTTGCAGTGTCATGTAACAAGGGACAAGACAGACACAGCCCCTGCCCTCCTGGAGCTTATATTACAGTGACCTACATAACCCAGGTTGCCTTCCTGCAACTTCTTCTACTAAGACAACGTTTCCCCCTCTGGACCTTGGCTCATCCTGTTTCCCTTCTGCCAACTCCTCCTGTGGAAATCAAACCCAACTCAAATGCCACCTCTTCTAGGACACCTTCACTGGCATTCCCAACAACAGTGTCATTCCTCCTGTTAGGCTTCTGTGACCAGTACAGGGTGTTTACATATCTCACGGGGAGTTGTGTTGAACTGCTTTGAATTTCAGATGTTGGGGGGGAGTGAAGAGCTCTTCTACAAGACCACAAGCTTGTGGACAGCAGGGCAATTGTGTCCTAGTCTGGCTTTCCAATGCCGGGTATCCTGCCACAGAGAAGATGCTCATTCACTCATTCAACAAATATGCCATGAGCACCTACGATGTGGCAGGCACTGTTCTGACTCTGGGTTTACAACTGTGAACAAAACAGACAAAAAGCCCTACCCTCGTTGCCATTCCAGTGGGAACAACTAAGTGGACAAATTGATAACTGAATGAATATGTGTTGAATCCTGAAAAGCCTTTTGAGACCCTACGCCTAGGAAAAGGTACATTTTAGGACTGTTTGTATATCCACAAGGCCAAATATTTATCTAAATTAAGTGAGCTCTTGAAGGAAGCCTACCTTCCTCTGTGGTGTGAGTGTTTAAAAATCACCAGAAAGAGATTGTGTTAGAATTAGTTGTTGCAAAATGACCCTGTTTGGGGATCCACAGCCATTGAGGTATTAGTCTGAGGCTTGGATAAAATAAAATAAAATAAGCTTTAGAGTCACAGAAAAGGGCTTCCCTGGTGGCGCAGTGGTTGAGAGTCCGCCTGCCGACACAGGGGACACGGGTTCGTGCCCCAGTCCGGGAAGATCCCACATGCCGCGGAGCGGCTGGGCCCGTGAGCCATGGCCGCTGAGCCTGCGCGTCCGGAGCCTTTGCTCCGCAACGGGAGAGGCCACAACAGTGAGAGGGCTGCGTACCGCAAAAAAAAAAAAAAAAAAAAATAGAGTCACAGAAAAGATTCTATTTGAGGAAACACCAGGCCCAGGGACAGTAATAACAAAAATAATCACAGCAAACACTTACACAGCACAGATTATGTGCCAGGCCCAGGAGAAGCCCCTGGTTCCTGACAGATGACTAAGCTGTGTCAGAAGGAAGGGGAAGCTACCAGAGGGGTGACCCTGACTGGAACTGTCCCTTAAGATCGGGCCATTGTTCACTTGGGCTCTGACTGTCCCATGAGCCACAGCGAGCTTGCAGCCTGATGCCTTTGAAATTCCCAGGAATCCAATGGCAGAAAAGACAAGTCTTCCCAAGTGGAAGGAAATTTGATTCCCTAAAATAGAAAAATCGTGCTCAGAGGAGCAAATTCCTTGTTATTATGGAGGCATCTTTACTCCCTGAAAAGAAGATTGGAAAGCACGTTTATTGAGAGCCTATTATATACCAGGCACTGTGCGAGGACCTGATGTGAACTATCATTTACTCACTGCTGGGCGCTATTCTAACATGAGGCCACAGCCAGGAATGAAATACATACATACTGTCAGTCGCCAGGGCTGACATGCAGCCAGGATATCCCTATATAACTGTCCTACGTGTTAAAGTATTTCCATGTTTCTGTTTTACAGAGCAGCTGCCCTGAGCCTCCGAGTGCCCCCTCCCTGCCCCAGCTGCCAGGCCCTCCTCCCATCCTTCCCCTCACTCCCCTAAGATCCAGCTACTCCAGAGTTGACTCCAGCATAGCTGGGAGCCCAAAGACCTGGCACCTGTTGGCTGGTACCTGTTAAATGTCCCATTTATCACCCTTGCCTGGTCCTCCTGGAGCTGCCAGGCCATGGGCATCTCACTTAATCCCCAGCAGCCCAGTGAGGGGGAAACATTGACCCTCTCAGACTCCTGCTACCAGCTCCTTAAATGCTGCTATACGCCAAGCTTCCTCCTTTCACCATTGCCCTCTCCTTCCTCACTGTGTCCTGCAGTGAGCTGATCCCAGCTGGTGGTTTCATACCTTTTCCACCCACTCATACCACCTGACTTTGCTTCCCCAACCTGGACCTCTTTCCTAAGCTGGCCATATGGCCGACTGCCTGCAGGACATCTCCCTGGGAAGTCCTACTGCCACCTCAGACCCGAGGTCTTCCCCAGTAACTGAGGTCAGCTTACCTCCCAGACCTTTCCTGCCTCCCCCACCTCCTCCTGGGTTCCCATTTCTCTCATTCCTGCATGCATGTATCCATGCCATTAACACCTGGAGAGCATCCATTACATGCCAGGCACCATGCCTGACACTGAGGATGAGGAAGGGAGCAAGATAAACCCTCAAGGGGCCTACAGTCCATCAGATGTCCAAGCTAGAAAGCTGAGTGTCACCGCCAACTCCTCCCTCCTTCAGCCCCAGTGGAAACATTAAACAAGTCCCGCGATTTGCCCCTTTCCTCCACCTCCACTGCCAAGGCCTGAGGCCAGATCCTCATCCTCTCTCACCGAGGCCTCCCTCCCCTTTGGCCTCTCTGCCACACAGCCAGAGGGACGTCTCCGGCACACATCTAAAGCTGCCCCTCCTCAGCCTAGAGCCCTCCATGGCTCCTCATTGCCCTCAGCAGAAGGTCCAAGCTCCCTGGCCCATCCTGACCTTGCTTGCTCCAGTGGGGTTGGCCTGGTGGGAGATGAGCTTTTGGGTGGTACAGCCGTTTGCTCCCAACCACCTGCTGATTCCTCTGCAGCGGGGGTACACATGCACACAGACCCACACGGGCACACAGACACACACAGGCACAGACACACGTGCTCAGGTGCACATGAGACATAAACGAGTAAGCCCATTTATACCGACACACATGCCTGTAGATGGAGTTGCCAGATTTAGCAAATAAAAACACAAGGTGCCAGTTAAATCTGAATTTCAGGTCAACAACAAAGTATTTTTTAGTATAAATGTCCCCAATATTGCATGGGACCGACTTACTATGCTAAAAAATAATCTGTTGTTCATCTGAAATTCGAATTTAACTGGATGTCCGTGTTTTATCTGGTGACCCTGCACATCAAGGAAGGCTTACACAATCCCCCCCTCACAGAACCCAGCTGATACACACACACATATCACACACTGACAGTTCAATCCATGTGTAAATGTGTACTTCACACGTCACACCTCAAAGACGAATGGGCATCTCACCATCTAGATCGAAATGTGGCAGGGCCATGTGATTGGCCAGCTGTGGAGAGCTCTTCAGGGAAATGTTTATTCTGTGAATAAATGCCTAATTGACAAGAATTCCTGGATGTCCAAGTTCCGGAACCTTGTGTGCCCAGAGTGGCCCTGTGGAATTTGAAGGCAGACAGAATTAAGCTCAAAAACCTGACCTCAACACATCTGCACTGTTTGTCTTTGTGCAAGTCACTCAGCTTCTCTGAGCTTCCATTAGCTCATCAGTAGAATGGAAATGTTCCATTAATAAACAAACTCTTTAGGGTTATGGTGAGAATCACTAAATGACATCATATATGTAGAAGACTTTTAGAGTTTTGGGTACAAATCAGTTCTTATAAACTCTTATTGTCAAGTACATACACAAAATCAAAAAAATATTAATTGCAATTGGATTCAGAGATGGAATGGCCCCTCAGAGCATAAGTAAAGCACAGAAGAGGAGAAAGCCATGAAACATTGGAACAATTAGACTTAGGCAGTTAAACAGGGTGGGGGGAAACTTTTGGAAGTGATTGGCATGTTTACGGCATAGAATGTGGTGATGGTTCCATGGATGTATACTTATCTCCAAACTCATCAGATTGTATACATTACGTTGTACAGCTCTTTGTACGTCAATCACACTTCAATAAACTGGTTTTTAAAAAACAATAAAGTCAGGCACTAGTATTAATTAAATACTACAGGGTGACATCCTCAATAGGTCAGGTTCTAAATTCAGTACAGACAGGGAAAACTGACTATGTTTAAAACACTTCGAAAACACTTTAGGATTGTATATACAATGTTATGCAATGTCAAATAATCATTCTTATGCACACTGGAAATTGAGAACCAAGGAAATAGAATGAAGGGAGGAACAAAAGGAACTTCTTTATGCAAATGTCTGGGCACATTCTACTTTTCAAATGACTAGCAAATGCCTAGTGGTAGATGGCAGGGGTGGAATTTCAATGTTTCTGCCTGCCTGCAGGGTTTCCTCTAATCTTCTTAAGACATTGAGCTTCCAAGTGGTTGACAGTAGTGTTGTTCATCAATTATCTCCCACCTTGAACACAATACGATTGGACATGCCTGTTCCCTTGAGGTTAAGTGAGACCATGTGATGTGCTCGGGCCAATGATGTGAAGTGATGTGTGCTAGGGCTGAGGCATTCCAGTTCTGCTAAGTGCTAAGCAACTCTTCATCGTCTCCCCCAGCTGCAGGGGCCAACAACATTCCAGATGATGAACGCTGAGTATCTAAGAGAGGTCAGTGTTGGGCAGAGACTCCACCAACCTACAATGGATTTATAGCTTGAGGGAAATGAACTTCTGTTTTAAGCCGTTCATATTTGGGAGGTGTGTGTTACTGCAGCAAAATCCAGCTGACCCTGACTAATATGTTTAATAATCTTAATACAAATTCATAGATTTGTTTGTTAAGATTTTTTTTTTAATGTCATTACCTCTTATAGGGGGAGGAAAGTTCTAAGTAAACTTGTAAGTTAAATAAGACTGATGTGACTTCATGTAATTATACACTGCCAGGATCATACCTGGAACTTTGCTAAAATCCAAGAATGAAATATTAGATTATGGATCAGTGAAAGCATTTAGGAGTGGGTAATAGAAGAAATTAGTACCAAAAGGCTCTGGACCAGAGGGCTAGGAGGGAGGAAACCAATGTTTACAGAGTGCCTTCTATGTGCCAGATACTGTGCTGCATGCATTGAAAATATAATTTCTTTATTATTCTCACTAAAACTCAATGATGTAGAAACTGAGGCTCAGAGAGGTCAAAGATGTCTAGTAGCAGAGAAAGGGTTCAAACCCACACTGGCCTTACTCTTACATCGATGCTCTTACTGGAGCCATAGGGAGGCTGAGTTTGGCAGGACACACTGGCCACCATTTGCTGCAGGGGTGGTTGCAATTTAATGTGGAAACAGGCTAGCATTCAGTTTTTCAATAGCTCAGACATGACAGTCTCTGGGCGAGGACTAGGGTGTCCAGAGGGCTTGCCCCACACAGAGTGGCCCTGCTTATGACTTCCTGCTCTGCACCCACAAGGGTCCCGGGCTTCTTGGGAGTGTCCTCGGAGGAGGAAGCAGCATTCCAGGTCCACATGCAGACAGCTGTGAACTAGGGTGACTCATGCTGGGACAAGAAAGCCACTTCTTTGCCTGGATTCCCTGTCCCCAAGTCCTAATCTGGGGAAAGCTTTCTTAAGCTCCCTGAACACAAGACTCTGTCTGGGTGGCTGGCGCATGAAAGGGGAGGGAAGCCAATGACGTCCAAAGAGAGCAGGGTCCAGAACAAAGAGGAAATTCAGGGTGGGAGATCATTTTTTCTCCCTGGCAAGGCTCCTGCAGCCATCTGGCTGAGGGGGCTGTTATTCAAACCTCTGGATCGTAGTCTGTTTGTTTTTGAGCAGTTTGCAGCTGATTATTTTCATCAAGTTCCCTGTGACCAACCGCGCTGGCTCTGATACCAGGCAAACCTGTGCAGCCAGCACGTCCTGTCAGCCAGGTTCACAGTTGGTTCCCCTCCCAGGGAGCCAGCAGCATTGTTCTCTTACCAAGAAGTAGCCCCTGGCCCAGGACAGGGCATTCACCTCTGGATGCCTGGGCCAGCCCTCCAACTGTTCCAGCTGACATCAACCAGACAGACTGGAGGGAAGGAGGGGCATCTGGGACATCAGAAAGCCCCCGATGGCCAGACCAGCTCCAAGGGCCTTTAGTGTTGTCAGCTCTGAAAAGGCAGCACCAACCTTTTCTGGGTGTCATCACTGCAGAAAGGCAGGATGGAGACATCTCAGAGAGGACTGAGTTCAACGTTCAGATGTGATCTCCATTACTTTTTTTTTTTTTTTTTACATCTTTACTGGAGTATAATTGCTTTACAATGGTGTGTTAGTTTCTACTTTATAACAAAGTGAATCAGCTATACATATACATATATCCCCATATCTCCTCCCTCTTGCGTCTCCCTCCCACCCCTCTAGGCGGACACAAAGCACAGAGCTGATCTCCCTGTGCTATGAGGCTGCTTCCCACTGGCTATCTATTTTACGTTTGGTAGTGTATATATGTCCATGCCACTCTCTCACTTTGTCACAGCTTACCCTTCCCCCTCCCCATATCCTCAAGTCCATGCTCTAGTAGGTCTGTGTTTTATTCCCGTCCTACCACTAATCTCTTCATGACATTTTTTTTTCTTAGATTCCATATATATGTGTTAGCATACGGTATTTGTTTTTCTCCTTCTGACTTACTTCACTCTGTATGACAGACTCCAGGTCTATCCACCTCATTACAGATAACTCAGTTTCATTTCTTTTTATGGCTGAGTAATATTCCATTGTATATATGTGCCACGTCTTCTTTATCCATTCATCTGTTGATGGACACTTAGGTTGTTTCCATGTCCTGGCTATTGTAAATAGACCTGCAATAAACATTTTGGTACATGACTCTTTTTGAATTATGGTTTTCTCAGGGTATATGCCCAGTAGTGGGATTGCTGTGTCGTATGGTAATTCTATTTTTAGTTTTCTAAGGAACCTCCATACTGTTCTCCATAGTGGCTGTATCAATTTACATTCCCACCAACAATGCAAGAGTGTTCCCTTTTCTCCACATGCTCTCCAGCATTTGTTTCTAGATTTTTTGATGATGGCCATTCTGACCAGTGTGAGATGATATCTCATTGTAATTTTGTGGGGGTTTTTTGCTGTACGTGAGCCTCTCACTGTTGCGGCCTCTCCCGTTGCAGAGCGCAGGCTCCAGACGCACAGGCTCAGCAGCCACGGCTCACGGGCCTAGCCGCTCCATGGCACGTGGGATCCTCCCGGACCAGGGCATGAACCCGTGTCCCCTGCATCAGCAGGCAGACTCTCAACCACTGCACCACCAGGGAAGCCCCTCATTGTAGTTTTGATTTGCATTTCTCTAATGATCAATGATGTTGAGCATTCTTTCATGTGTTTGTTGGCAATCTGTATATTTTCTTTGGAGAAATGTCTATTTAGGTCTTCTGCCCATTTTTGGATTGGGTTGTTTGTTTTTTTGTTATTGAGCTGCATGAGCTGCTTGTAAATCTTGGAGATCAATCCTTTGTCAGTTGCTTCATTTGCAAATATTTTCTCCCATTCTGAGGGTTGTCTTTTGGTCTTGTTTATGGTTTCCTTACTCTTGCCATCAGGCAACTGAGCCTCCTTTTCTTCCTCTGGGGATCAGGGATAGTAAAGCTTTCTGTCCCTGGGCTGTTGTATGCAAATGTATACACATATAATATCATAGGCAGACCTCGTTTTATTGCACTTTACTTTATTGCACTTCTCAGGTATGGTGGTGTTTTTTACAAATTGAAGGTCTGTGGTAACCTTCAATGTTGAGAAAGTCTGTTGGCACCATTTTCCAGCATTTACTCACTTTGTGTCTCTATGTTACATTTTTAATTTTTTAAATTTTTCGCTGCATTGGGTCTTCCTTGTTGTGTGCAGGCTTTCTCTAGTTGCAGTGAGCAGGGGCTACTCTTCGTTGGGGTGCACGGGCTTCTCACTGTGGTGGCTTCTCTTGTTGTGGAGCATGGGCTCTAGGCACACAGCTTCAGTAGTTGTGGTACGTGGGTTCAGTGGTTGTGGTTTGCAGGCCCTAGAGTGCAGACTCAGTAGTTGTGGCACACGGGCTTAGTTGCTCCACAGAATGTGGGATCTTCCCGGACCAGGGATCGAACCCATGCCCCTGCATTGGCAGGCGGATTCTTAACCACTGTGCCCTGGAGAAGTCCCTATGTCATATTTTTAGTAATTCTCACAATATATCAAACTTTTTCATTATTATTATATTTATTATAGTAATCAGTGATTTTTTTAAACATCTTTATTGGAGTATAATTGCTTTACAATGTTGTGTTAGTTTCTGCTGTATAACAAAATGAATCAGCTATACACATATATTTTTTTTTTAATTTAAGCTTCCTCCACGTCTTTTAAAAAAATAATTATAGTTGTTTATTGACCATTTATTCTATTTTTTTAACATCTTTATTGGAGTATAATTGCTTTACAATGGTGTGTTAGTTTCTGCTTTACAACAAAGTGAATCAGTTATACATATATTTATATCCCCAAATCCCCTCCCTCTTGCGTCTCCCTCCCACCCTCCCTATCCCACCCCTCTAGGTGGTCACAAAGCACCAAGCTGTGATCAGTGATCTTTGATGTTACTACTATAACTTGCTGTAAGTTCAGACGATGGTCAGCATTTTTTAGCATTAATGTATTTTTAATTAAAGTATGTACATTGTTTTGGACATAATGCAATTGCACACTTACTAGACTACAGTGTAGTGTAAACATAACTTCCATATGCACTGGGAAACCAAAAAATTTGTGTCATGTGCTTTATTTCAATATTCTGTTTATTGTGGTAGTCTGGAACTGAACCCGAGATAACTCCCAGGTGTGCTTGTATATGTAAAAGGCCTAAGACCACATGTGTACATAGCAAGTTCTTAACAAATATTATTAGTTTCCTCCTTCCATTTCTTCAAGCATGTGCTACGCTGGCCTCTCAGCTCTCCTGGCTTGAAGGATGGGTGAGGCCTGGTGTTCCTTGCTTTGGGGAATGGAATGCAGGGACTGGGGGCTTTCCTTCCAGAGGCAATAAGAATGGTCCATGTCTTCAAAGTAACTGTGGTGGCCACAGACTGATAACTTTTTACCCAGAAAGTAAAATCCAAACGGTTTGGTAAGATGTGAGCTCAGTTACTCAATCTGCCTTTCGGACATCAGCCTGTCCTTGGGGTCAAATGAGCTCTTAACAGGCCTGGCATTTTGTTATCTGCTTTCTCCTGCAACTGTTTTTCAGTAGAGAAATCCCACCTGTGCAACAGGAACACATACTCAAGGTCCTTCAGAATGAGCTTGTGTGTGTGCCAGATGGGCAAGTTCAATGGCAAGGTGTGTATGGCCGGGGGTGCCATTTTATTTTATTTTATTTTTTATTTTTTTTCCCGTTTGTTTGTTTTATTGACACCTGGATGCTCAGGCCTTGACCGCGTACTTCCGGAGTGGTACAGCCGCTCCTTCCGCTGCTGCTTCTTGGTCTTCAGGTTCTCTTCGTATTTGCTGAGCCGGCGGCGCATGGCACGCATTTTCTTGGGCCGCAGATCCAGGGGCTTGTACTTCTTGCCTTTATAGAATTTCCTGAGGTTCTCTTTCTGAGTCTAGTTACTGACGGTGAGTACACGGGCGATGGATTTGCGAACAACTCGGATCTTGGAGAGTTTGGAAGCCGCGCCGCCTGTTACTTTAGCCACGCGTAGCTGGGACAGCTCCACTTTCGGGTCCTCCAGCTGTTTCAGCAGCTCCTCCTTCTTCTTGCCGCAAAGGTCTCGAGCCTTAATCTTGGCCATGACTGTAGAGTCAGCCTCCGCTGCCTTCTCGGAGGGAAAGAGAATGGGGCGGGGCTGACCTCCACAACTACCGGGGGTGTCATTTTAAAAAGGAAAGAGGGAGGGGGCTCTGTCTGAGGGGAAGGGAAATGCTTGCACTTGCCCAATGCTGAAGGAACCTTGGGTAAAGTAGCAGGTGTATTCATGCCGCTGACCTGCTCCCAAGCTCTCCAAGAGAGGCCCAGGGAAGGAGAGCTCTGCAGGGGAAAACAGAGCTGGAAGTAGCTTTCAATTACTTTCAACGGCCCTCTGTGGGAAGATAGAAAGAGGGTGATCAAGGCAGGGGGCTCTTGGAGACTGAGGTGCTCAGAGCTGGCAGGAGCCTCTCTGACTTGAGGTGTGGGTGTGGACAACTGTGGAAGAACAGCCAACCACTGACCTTGCTGAAAGAGCCATGTCCTGAGCTTGGGCTGAACTGAGGGGAGGCAGCAGTGTCGGATCTGAGTTGGGGACGCCTTGTGTGCAGCCCTGGCCAAGTCATGTCCACCCTGCAGGCCTTGGTTTCCCTTGTGTGAAGCTGGAGGATTAGACTGTGCCATCTCTACGCGGTTTCCAGAACTGACTCGTGTAGTCTCTGATGCAGACGACAGGTGACGAAACCAAAGGAACGGAGGAGGGTGATTGGTCACTCGAGTCCACCACACCCCTTCTCTCTGTCCACTGGGTGTCCCATGTCGTCCACACTTATGTATCGAGTTGCTGACGAAAAAAGACTGCTCACCAACACTCACACAGTTTTACAGGTTTGTCCACCATATAATTCTGTTCATTCCTCCCAACAACCCTGTAAGAAGATAATACCTACAGTTGATTGAGTGATACTATGTGCTGAGCATTACCCTCATCCTTTTACATATCTCGTCTTACTTAAACCCCAGCATACTCACATGAGGCATGGGTATTATTGTCCCGGTTTTACTGATGTCCACTTGCCCTTGCAAACGTGAGTTCCTCTAGACACGCAATAACTGGATGGAGTCTCTGAACCTGACCCGTGTACTCTCCACTCAGGCCCTAGGCCCTGGGCCAGCTCCTGCCTGTTTGCATTAGGCTCCTATTTCCTCCCAGCTGTCCTTGGCCCTGGTCTCCCTCTTACCAGAGGGGACCTTGAGAAATCATTCTCCTGATGCAGCAGGAAGAGGCCACTCAGGTCAGGTGGGTGCTAAGGGAGATGCTGAGTCACTTTCCACAAGTCTGCTCCTCCCCAGAGAAGGGCTGGCCCACCCAAGTCTCCCAGGACAGTCTGAACAAGTATCTGATCTGGAAATTTGGCCCAACGTTCTTCCTTCCTTGCTGGCTCAGCGGATCCAGGGCCATATCTGCTGGGCCAAGTCCTCCACCTGCGTCCTAGATCCTGAGGCTTCCCTCTCCTGCTCAGCCTTCCCTCCCTGGCAGCCCTGTCCCTCCCTCTCTACTGGCTCCTTCCCACTGGTTGCTACTGAGGGTCAGTAGAAAGAGCCTGGACACAGAGTCAGAAGACTGGGAATCAAAGCTGCTCTGTCACTTACTAAATGCATGACTCTAGACAGGTCAGTCACCTGGCTGAGCCTCGGTTTCCTTTCCTGGAAATTGGGGTTATGAAGGTGATAGGGCCGCAATTCCTCTCCAGTCTGATTTCCAACTGCCCCCCATCTTGCCACCTCTGCTCCACCCAGACCTGTCTCCTGCCCATGGATTATTTAACAAATCCATTCAATAGGTAGACTGGCACAGAGCACACTCCATAAGAAGCTCCACACAGGCCCTGCTATCATGGAGTCCACTGTCTAGAGGGTCAGGGAAGTAACAGACAGGCAACTATCAGACAGTGCACTGCGAACTGCGATGCCAGAAGCCAATGGTGCTGGGGTCATGTGAGGAAAGACATCCATTCAGCCCTGGGATGCCTGCAAAGGCCTCCCAAAGGATGAACTATCAAGCTGAGATCTGGTAGGAATCAGCCCTCTGAAGAAGAGGAAGAGAATATTCTAGGCAGAGAGAATAGCTTGAACCAAGGCCCAAAGACAATAGAAGGTTAGGGGACATGAACAAACATGGTTTGGTATGACTGCACCACAGCACGTGCATGGGTGTGTGTGTGCGTGTGTGTGTGTGTGTGTGTGTGCACTCATGCATGTTGGAGCAGGAGAGAATGGAGAGGTGAGCCTGGAGAAGTGGCCATGGACTAGCTTATGCAGAGCAAGACTCTGGATGGTACACATAGAGAGCAGTGGGGGAGGATTGGAGGGATTAGAAGCAGGGAGGGGACATGGTCAGGCATGATTTTGAAGATGCCTCTGTCTGCCATGGCAAGAGGGGATCCGATTTTTTAAAAAATGCTTGCCACTACCAGGCATCTATGAGGATGCGGGGCCACTGCAACTCCCATACTCACATATAATGGGATGCATACCTGTAACCTGAACCACTGTTTTAAAGAACCATTAAGCAACACCTAGGAACGTTGAAGATCTGGATATATATATTTTTTAATCTGATCCTCTCAGACATGGGTATTCTTAACCCAGCAACTCCATTTCTTGGTTCCTACCCAAAGAGACAAGTGTGAGGCATGTCTATGTAAGGATATTCACTAAAGTACCATTTGTAATAGTAAAAAAGTTGAAATGACCTATCCAGGCATCTGTAGACGAACAACTCGGTAAAGTGCAATTTGCTTATCCGTTGGAATACTACTCAATGGTTAAATGAATGAACTGGGTCTCCATGTATCAAGGACAAATCTGAAAATATAATGAGCAGTGGGGGAAAAAAGGCAACTTGCAAAAGGATATGAACCTAATACTTTGTGGTTTGTGGATCATCAGTAGAAAAGATATAAAAATACATGTGGAAATTCATCACACCAAATTAGGATAATATTTACTCTGTGGACGGAGGGTTAAGGGGTAGGGTAGGAATTTAGCTGAAATTATAATCTTATATTTCTATACAAGACAGAATTGAAGAAAATATAGTGAAATATTAACACCTACTGAGTCAAAAGGGTGGGTATCTTGTGACTTTTGCATTGTTTGCTATACTTTTGATATGTTTGAAGTTTTTGGCAATTGAATTTTAAAACGGATTCGTGGACAACAAGGCAAGGCGGAGGCAGATCTGCTGGGGAGGCTTTTACTGTGTCCAGGTTGGGGAGGCTTTTGCTGTGTTGAGGCTGGGTAGGCTTTTCCTGTGTCCAGGCTAGGGAGGCTTTTGCTGTGTCCAGGTAAGGGAAGCTGGTGACTCGGACCAGGGGAGGGCACAGTGGGGAATGGAGAGAAGCGGATACAAGTGAGCAATACTCAGAGGCAGAATCAGCACAACTCTCTGCCTATTGGGATTCTTCCTTCTTTCTCTCTTTATCCGCAGGCATCTACTCAGAGTTCTGCCTCTATAGGAGGCTTCTTCACCCACCCTGGTCCTCAGAGATCTCTTTACTAGGACATCTTCTAGGTAGGCCTTGAAATATCAGTCGCTCCTGGAGTCATTTCATGCAATAATACCTGAACTTGTGGTGTCCACATGTTTCCTTTCTCCAGTAAAACCATGTGTTTGAGCAGGGCAGCAACCCTCTCTTACGCTCTTGACGGGTGTCCCTCTGGCATGTCTATGTGGCTAATTGCTGTATCCCATGCCGCCCTCATATCATGTCCGTGGTTAGTGCCAGAGAAGTTCTAGTTGAATGAACACATGAATAGATAAGCGAATGACTAAACAAGTTCCAGAAAGAATTGCTGAGTAAATGCAAGGAGTCAATTGGCAGCCCAGAATTCAAACCGCAATTTTGCCATTAACAAGTAGTAACTTTGGCAAAGTTGCTTCACCTCTCTGAACCGTTTCTCCAGCTATAAAATGGAGAAAATGCCCATATTTCATGGAACTTTCCTTGTTCCTAGCCCAGAAAGTGTGGCTTTTCATTCCAGTGGATGCAGCCCCTTCTGCAGACAAGTGATGGAGCCAGGAGGACCTCTGACCCAAGATGGGCCAATTACACTCTCTCCCAGGAATTTGGAACACAGAGACTTAGTCAAGTGACTTGCATTCATCAAACATTTGATGAGCAGCCTACTCTAATCATGCCTTGAGCTTGCACAGTCATATATTTTAGCCAACATGCTGCACTGCAAGATGAGAGCCTGAGGACTTCCCTGGTGGCCCAGTGGTTGAGAATCCGCCTGCCAATACAGGGGACACGGGTTCAATCCCTTGTCCAGGAAGATCCCACATGTTGTGGAGCAACTAAGCCCGTGTGCCACAACTACTAAGGCTGTGCTCTATAGCCTGCAAGCCACATCTACTGAGCCCGTGTGCCACAACTACTGAAGCCCGCGTGCCTAGAGCCTGTGCTCCACAGCAAGAGAAGCCACCGCAATAAGATGCCCACGTACCACAGTGAAGAGTAGCCCCTGCTTGCTGCAACTAGAGAGAAAGCCAGCATGCAGCAATGAAGACCCAATGCAGCCAAAAATAAATAAATAAATTTATAAAAAATGAGAGCCTGAGGATGTGGGGGAACACCCTCTCTCCTGCCCCTTATCACAGCCTGTTTTCTAGGGCCTTTGTAGACAAGCCTTCTCTGTCTTACAAGGCCAAGGTTGACTTCCTCCTGTCTTCCCCACAGCACAAAACCTAGCGCTGGGCACCGGGAAAGCACTCAAGTGACATTGTTTCAGGTGAATTGTGTTGGATATGAATGGAAATGGACCAGGACTCATGAGGGAAAGAGAAAGCGAGCTGGTGAGTGCAGACAAATTCAAAGCATAGGAGGGATGTTTTAAGCAATTGGAGATATTTAACTTGTTGCAGAAAAGGCTCATGGAGAGCAAACAGAAAAAGCGATCCAATGTTCTCTGTGGCTAAAAGTTACAGAGAAGCAGGTGTGGCTTCACACTAGGAACAATTTGCTGTTGGAACTGCTCACAGGTATGCTGATTGTCTTATAAGTTTCCCTGTTTGGGGACATGTGCAAGCAGAGACTGGGTACCACTTAGCAGCTATTCAGACACTATATGAGAGGGCTGGTATAGTGACCTGAAAAATTCCTTTCAATTGGGAGTGTCTAAGTCTATGCATTTATTTGTTGGTGCACCCTAGAGGAAATTGTTAGTCAAAGTTCTAGTTATTAGTGAGACCTCTCAGAAACTTTGGCCATGTGTTCTGAAATACATATCAGACAAAGAGCATCCATGGAATAACTGTTACGATTTATGATTTCAGTTTTTATTATACAGTTTTATTAATGTTGGATAAAGTTTTAAGAGAAGCTTTTTTGCCCTAAAAATGTTAATGGGTTGCCCGTCAGCTTCAAAAGAAGAAAAATAGCTAATAGAAAAATTATATAGTTACAGTGTTAACCCCAAATTGGAAAGAAGAAGCAAAGTTCCAGCAGAGTACAGGGCATGTGCTCAACACATGGGCTTTGTCGGGCTCTCTCTGTTTTTATAGTCTGCCCGAAGTTACCAAGAGGACAAAATCAGGATGAAGGTCAGGATTACAGAATCCAGTGGGACCTTGTTGTGTATGTGAAACCAGCTAACTGAAGACAGAAAAATTTCCAAAATTGTTATAGAATAAGAATTCCCCCTTCCCCGTAATGATACCTCCACTGGTCCCCTTCCAGTTTACCTCTCCCATCAGCATAACAATCCACTCCCTGAATAAGCAGGACCATTCTCAGAAGAGGCAGAAAGAGAAGAGCTGGGGGGGCTTTCAGGAAACTCTATCCTGATCCTATCTTCTTCTTGGGCCTTTTGGCATCCTGATGCTTGCCAATTAGCCATCCCCAGGTGGACCCGGCCAACAGGTAAGCATGTAAATCCATACACTTAGTGTCCATGATCTACGCATCAAAGTCAGAGAGAGAAATATACATGGCAAACAGGAATGACGAAGGATCCTATCACTAGACAAGTACCTATAATCAAGGTTTTTATCCTTGGTTGAGGGAGACTTTAAAAACCCAAAAACTTCCATTTGAAACCACTAAAATAAGGATCTCTGGGGTGGGACATAGATATCAGCATTTTTACTTTTTTAAAATGAGATATACTTTACATACCTCTGAAATTTATAGATCTTAACTACTTATCTTAATGTGTTTTGATAAATGTGTATACCCATGTGACCTACACCTCTATCAAGATATGGAACATTTCTATCACCTCAGAAAGTTCCCAGCTGCCCCTTCCTAATCATTCCCCAGAGCTCAAGATGCAAACATTGTTCTGATTTTTTTCTACCTAAGATTAGTTTTTCTTGTTCTGGAATTGCATATATTGAATACATAGAATGATACAGTACTCTTTTATGAACTGACTTCTTTCACTTGCATAATGCTTTTGATTTTCATTCATGTTTTGTATCTATCAGTAGCCCTTTCCTTTTTCATTACTTAGTTGTATTCCATTGTATGGATGTATACAATTTATTTCTCCATTCAGCAGTTGATAGACGTTTTGGTCACTTCTAGTTTGTGGTAATTCTGAATAAAGCCTCTATAAACAGTCACACACAAGTCTTTGTGAGGACATATGTTTTTATTTCTCTTGGTTAAATACCCAGGAGTGATATTGCTGAGTTATACCATAAGTAGAGGTTTAACTTTATAAGAAACTTCCAAACTGTTTTCCAAACTATGCAGTTTTTACATCCCTACCAGCAATGGATGAGAGTTCCAATTGTTCCATATCTTTGTCAGCACTTGTTATTGTCAGTTTAGTTTTTTCAATAAATTTTTATTTTAGAACAGTTTTAGATTTACAGAAAACATTGTAAAGGTAGTAAAGAGAGCTCTTACATATCCTGAACCCAGTTTCCCTTATTATTAACACTTACATAGTATGGTACATTTGCTACACTTAATAAACCATTATTTGTACCTTATTCTTAACTAAAGTCTATTCTTCATTGAGGTTTCTTTGGTTTTTATCCAATGTCCTTTTTCTGTTCCAGGATTATAAACATATACCACATTACATCTAGTCATCATGTCTTCTTAATCTCCTCTTGGCTGTGACTGTTTCTCAGACTTTCCTTCCTTTTGATGACCTTGATAATTTTGAGGAGTATTAGGTATTTTATAGGATGTCATCATTTGGGATTTACCTGGTGTTTTTTCTCACAATTAGTCTTGGGTTATAAATTCTAAGGAAGAAGACCACAGAGATAAAGTATCATTCTCATCACATCACATCAAGGGTACATACTATTAATGTGACTTCTCACAGTTGATGATGACCTCAATCACCTGGCTGAAGTACTGAGAAAAAAGTCTTTCAGTGTGTCCATATATTTACCTTTTCCATTGCTCTTTATTCATTCTTCAGTGTCCAATTTGCTATTATCCAATCTAGTGAATTTTTAAATTTCAGATCTTATATATATATATTTTAAAATTAATTAATTAATTAATTAATGGCCACATTGGGTCTTCGTTGCTGTGTGCAGGCTTTCTCTAGTTGCGCGAGCGGAGGCTACTCTTCATTGCAGTGTGCAGGCTTCTTATTGCGGTGGCTTCTCTTGTTGTGGAGCACAGGCTCTAGGCACACAGGCTTCAGTAGTTGTGGCACATGGGCTCAGAAGTTGTGGCTCATGGCCTCTAGAGCACAGGCTCAGTAGCTGTAGCACATGGGCTTAGTTGCTCTGCGGCATGTGGGATCTTCCCGGACCAGGGCTCGAATCCGTGTCCCCTGCGTTGGCAGGCGGATTCTTAACCACTGCACCACCAGGGAAGTCCCCAGATATTATATTTTTTAGTTCTAAAATTTATATTCCATGTTTTTGCTTGTTTGTTTCCATTTCTCTGTTAGAGATTACCCCATCTGTTCATTCATTATGTCCATCTCTTCCTTTACTGAACATATTGATAATAGCTATTTTAAAGCTCTTATCTATTAATTCCATCATCTTATCACCTCTGGACCTGTTTTTGCTAACTGTTCTTTCTTCTAGCTTGGTGCACATTTCCCAGCTTCTTCATGTTTCCAGTAATTTTTGTTTGTTTTCTGGACATTGTGGATATGATGTTGAGAGTCTAGATTATCTCATTTTAAAGATTCTCATTTTTTTTTTCCTGGCAGGCAGTTGCCTTTATTTTAAAGACAGAAAGGCACAGCCTTTCTGGGGTCTCAACTGAATGCCCAGAGTATTTGGTGATGTCTCTCGAATATGGCTAGTCAGAAATCCGGTATCTGTCAGTGCTGTGAGACGACCAAAATCTCTGTTGACCTTGTAGCCCTCCAGTAGCTGTTTCCTGCCAAGTCTCTCAGAGTCTCACTCTGTGCCTGTACAGCTTAGTACTCAACAAAAGACTTAAGGGAATTCCATGAAAATTTCACATCAGGATTTTTTAAAGCTCTCTAAGTGATTCTAATGTACAGCCAAGGTTGAGAACTATTGACTATTAATTCCCTAATTGTGAAGGAGTTGGAAAAAATGCCCTAGTACCAAAGAAAATGCCGAACCCCTCAAGGTGGACTGGTCCTAGACAGTCATGAAGGATGTTGATAAACAGAACTCTACACTAAAATGGCTCTAACCTAGGAGACATAAGGAACAGAATTCAAGATTAATCAAGTTTAGTGTACCTCCTGTCCTTTAAAAGGATCAGCTATTATAGCTCATTCTTGCTCAGTTTGAGTAGTCCTCCTTTAAGACTTTCCTGTCACCTAGACTGTAAAAACTAAAGTGATAGCTGGTCAAAAAGAATTCCCAGTGCACTAAAGCCAGCAGGTGGAGGAAAATGGATCAACCCTTAGTGAATCCCTGTCAGTTGTCAGGTTCCAAATTCAGAGGATATAAGAGGAAGAAGATGTCACTCCTGCTCCCAAAGTGGCTTCAAATCTAGTGGAAATTCCAGTATATATGGAGCTAAATCAAGTACATTTCAGACTGTGATAGGTCTGTGGTATGGCAGAGATTCATTCAAATTGCTTTTAGGAGAACAGGTATGTCGAACTTTGGGTTTGTAAAGGCTTCACAAAGGAGTAGCTTTTGAGCTGGGTCCCATTAAGGATAAGAATGGTGAATGTGGTGAAGTGAAGAAGGGAAGGGTATTCTAGGCAAAGAGAACATATGAAGAGAGAATAAATGGAACATAAGGGAAATTTGGTAAGTTCTTCAATGGAAAGATGAGGAATAGAAGCATAGTTTATAGAAGAGCAGAAATAAGATGACTTTACTCTTCCTATCAGTTGAGATGAATCAAATTTAGGAAGTAAAAAAATAACTTATAAACAGTTCCTGTTGATTTGTAATGAATGTCACCTTCTTTCGGACTGGAGTGGATCTTAAGCAGAAGTTTAACAAAGGTCTGCCATAAGTGGGGGAAATCTAAACAGTGTACAGAGAACCAGAGATGTGTGACCATGCGAATCTAATCTGAAGATTATAACCTCACTAAAGTTACACATTGCATTTCAACAATAAAACTGCAGAGAGTGAACTTTACACATGGACGGAGATTGTTCTCAGTGTTTCGTATAGGTACAGGCACTGCAGAGAAGCAGAAATCACTGAGTAGACGGGGAAGCTTAAGGATGAAAGACACTTGGCCATATGTGCTTTAGAGATCTCCCCTGCAGCCAGAAAACAGGAGTCTAAGGCCTGAGTTTGCCATTTACTGTATATTATGCCCTTAAGAAAGTTTTTAAATTCCTTGGACCCTTAGTTCCCTCTTTTATGAAACGGGCACATTAACTAACGCCTGCTCACCCTGCTGTCTAACCGGATTCTCAGGAAAGACTAAATGACCTACTTTGTGGGGAAAAGGCTTATAAGGTTAGAGCCCATTTATGATGCAAAGAGTTATTATTACTACTAATAAACAAGAAGAATGTGTGACAATGCCCAGAATTTCCTGTTGAGACAATAACTTCATGAAACCGTTAAGAAAACTAGGATGTTTGTTAATTCCACAATGAGAGTTATGTGCTGGTATTGTTTCAACCATCTCCAGGGAATAAAGGGTTTGACAGCAATAAAGAATGAGCCAATTTGTCCTAAAGATTCTTGTTCTCTTTAGAATCATTTCAATAGCTTTTTGTGCCTTACCAAGACTTTTCCTGCCAAACCTGCCGTGACTGATGAGAACTGCGTATTATTCAATTAATTTTTTCCTTAAAAAAATTAAGGGAACTCTTTCCACATGATAATACTCATATAATTCAGGTCTGTGAATACTCCACCTCCTCCAAGGCAGCTCTCAGGCACAATGCTGGGGTCCTGAAGAACATCAGTGACCGTAGAAATTTCTTCTACTCACCAAGAAAAGAGGGAAATTCATGCCTGACACCAAACCAGTCTCTTGGAACCCCTCCTTTCCCCTTCTATAAGCTCAGGACAAGAGGCTTTCATGTGGATACCACTTGGCATTTAGAAATTTGTCAAAGAACTGTGTGGGCAAAGCCCTCTAGGGGATACACACTGCCCTTCAGAAATGCAACACAAGGATCCTTTCTTGCTGGGTTAATGATGCCTGGTGGTGATTTTGATGACCTTTGGGATGTCATTTTCACTTCATGTCATCACACACAGTAGCTGACCGCCCTTCCCCACATCTTGCCACAAAAAGCCTGTGGATTCTGGTCCCAAATGGTGACCCAAAGCCTCACATTGAATTTCTCCTTTCAAATTTACACTAAAATCATCAAACTACTATAATAAATGGGGAAAGTCTGAAACTTGAAAAGAGCTATTCTACAGCACATCTCAAATTTTAGTGTGCACACAAATCACCTAGGAGTCTTGTTAAAATGCAGATTCTGATTCAGTAGGTCTGGGATGAGGCCCAAGAATTTGCATTTCTAAGAAATTCTCAGGTGATGCTGAAACTACTGGTCCCTGGACCACACTTTAAGAAGCAAGAAATCAGAAGGCAAACATGAACAATTCTTCCAGAACTCAAAGGAAATGGTTAAAGAAAAGTTGGAGAGCCAAGAGCTGCAATAGAGCTTTCTACATATAGAAGAAGAGAACAGAGGAGATAGAGGGAAAAAAATTGAAGTGGCATGTATGTTTCAACTTTAGAAAAATGTGTTAGTCTAATTCATCATATCAATATAGCAAAGCAGAAATACTACATAATTTTTTTGATAGGTGACAAAAATCACTTGAGAAAATTCAACATTCCATCATCATCATCATCATCATTGAGAGAGAAGAATATTTTCTTAAAGTGACAAATGTACTCTATGTAAAATCAAAGCCAGTGGGATGCTTAATGAGCCATTCCATTTACATAAGTAACCAGAAGGATATCCACTCCCATCAGTGTTATTAACACTGTTCTGCAAATCCTAAGCCAGACAACCAAATACAAAAATGAAATTAGGGGTGATATTAGTGAGGGTATGTTCAGTTTCATGTAATCATGGCTTAAACAAAATAGAAGTGTCTTCCACTCTCACCTAAGTTGGAGGGAGCAAACCAGGCTGGTGTAGCAGCAATTCTAGGACTTCAGAGATCCAGACCTTCTTGTTCTCTGCTCAGTCATCACCAAGGTGGCTCTCATATTGTAGCTCTGCTATAGCTGTCACACATATTTGATGTCTCAGACCTCATGAATATTTAGTGCTTCCTTGGTCCTTCTGTCCTTCCCATCTATGTTCAGCCCATACATGCTTTACTAACTTTATCTATAACATGTTACACAGCTGCTTGCTTCTATTGTTCTCTAAGGCAGAATTTAACATTTTTAATAACATAGCAATACACATTACACAAAATAAATATGTCATTTTAACAAATAAAGCTAAACTAGAATAATAAATGTATGATAATAACTAGGCATGCTTTAAAATGAGTGATAATATAAACTCATTCAAACAAATATTAAATTGTATCATAAAAGGGCAAGAAATTTAATAGTATGCTAGCAGCTGAAGAAAAGACAGATTAGTGCAGAAAAGAAAGCTCCTAAACAGTCCCAACTATATATAAAAAGTAGTAGATGCTAATGCTATTGTTTCCAAATCATTAGAAAATGATGTCTGGTGGTACAACTTGCTAACCATATGGGAAAACTTAAAATTAGGTGCCTACCTCACACCATTCACAAATTCCAGATGCACTAAAGTTATAAATGAAAAAATGAAACCATGAAACTATGACAAGAAAATACATATACATGTTTAAATAATCTTGGGTTGGGGGCTTCCCTGGTGGCGCAGTGGTTAAGAATCCGCCTGCCAGTGCAGGGGACACGGGTTTGAGCCCTGGTCCGGGAAAATCCCACATGCCGCGGGGCGACTCGGCCCGTGAGCCACAACTACTGAGCCTGCGCGTCTGGAGCCTGTGCTCCGCAACAAGAGAGGCCGCGATAGTGAAAGGCCCGTGCACTGCGATGAAGAGTGGCCCCCACTCGCCACAACTAGAGAAAGCCCACACACAGAAACGAAGACCCAACACAGCCAAAAATAAATGAATGAATAAATAAATAAAAATTTTAAAAATAAATAAATTAATTAAAAAAAATAATAATCTTGGGTTGGGAAAATACTTAAACCTGCCAGCAAATATGAAACAAAAATAGAAAATATCAACCAATTTGACTCAATTTTAAAGATCTATATACATAATTCTTTAAAAAGGCCAAAATGGAATTGGAATAATAAACTAAGGAGGACCTAGCTAGCCTGGTTCTTTATCTATGAAGATGGGCTGGTGGATCTCACCAAACTCTATTTCTGCCTCTATGCTAGCTGAAAGATGATATGCATATATAAATTTTACTTGTTCAAAAAGTATACAGTCAACATGGATGAACCTCAAAAACATTATGCTAGGGCTTCCCTGGTGGCGCAGTTGTTGAGAATCCGCCTGCCAATGCAGGGGACACGGGTTCGTGCCCCGGTCCGGGAAGATCCCACATGCCGTGGAGCCGCTGGGCCTGCGAGCCATGGCCGCTGAGGCTGTGCATCCAGAGCCTGCGCTCTGCAATGGGAGAGGCCACAACAGTGAGAGGCCCTCATACCACAAAAAAAAAACAACCCCCAAAAACATTATGCTAAAATGAAAGCAGTCAGACCTGATAGGTCACATGTCATAAAATTCCTTTTTTATGAAAAGTCCAGAATAAGCAAATCCATATAGACATAAAGCAGATTAGCGGTTGCTGAGGACTAAGGGGAGAGGGGAATGGGGTGTGACTGCTAACGTATATGGGGTTTCTTTTGGCTTGATGAAATATTCTGGAATTAGTGGTGATGGTTGCATAACTTTGTGAATATACTAAAAACCACTGAACTGTACACTTTAAAGAGGTAAATTTTATGGTATGTGAATTATATCTCAAGTTTTAAAAAAAGTGTATACTGCAATTCACACCCGAGGGTGGGTTCAGTTCTCAACTGACCCTGCTGTTACCTCTATAACATAGTGAGTTAAAAGAATTCCCTTAGGGTATCATTAATACCTGGTGCTTGAATAAGACTCACTATAGGGATGTTTACATCCTGATGGCCAGGGTGGGCTAGCCAGGGAGACGCCTCCTCACTTTACGGCACTGGCCCCAGAGAAGGCCTCCTGCATTAGGATGAGCCAACCCACACGCCCACTACCAGCTTATATCTAGCCATGCATACTCCCAACAACTCAAAAAATTCTGCTTTTAGTTTACAAATTTGAGCAAGTATGTACTGAACTTCCAGTGGGTGGATTTGGCCATCTGTGGTTTCAGAGTATTTCTGAGCTTTTGGTTCCTAAACCATGGCCATGAACTCATAAGGACTGGACACTCTCCCAGAACTCCATCCACATCACTTTCCAGCAACTCAGTGTCAGTGGGCTTTTGGTCAACGTGATAACATGTAAGTTACAGACATGGTTTGTCAGAGCTGGAAAGAACCTTAGAGAGTAATGTCTCACCACCCTAACTCTCGCCTCCTACAATCACTATTTAATAGATGAGGTCCAGAAAGGAGAAGGAGTCATCCCTAGATTACCCAACAAATAGAGGAAACTAGAATTAAATTAAATTTCTGTGTCCCAGTCCTGAAAGCACATGTGGTTGTACACCCAATTATTTCTGTTGCAATATTGGCCTTAGCAACTCCACTTCTAATTAAATAGTCTCCCACACAGTGAAAAGAGAATGGAACAGCACAAGACCAGCAACAGGACAAGGTCTTAACCCTTTCAGGATGCTCCTGACAATGTCAGAAATTTGAAAGCCACACTCAGGACAGCTTCCTCAGGCAGACACTGCTGAGGACATGGACCTTCTCCAAGTTTCCTATGACTAAGTAAACGTATCCTTGTCCATAGATGGAATTAATAGGAGGGACCCAACTATCTGCAGAGCAGATAGAATACTGTAGCAGAAAGGAAGCATCCTTCCTCCTTGTCTCCCCTGTCAATGCAGCAGTTTCTCCTATGATGTCAGGTGCCCTTTAATTCATTCATTCACTCATTCAACCAGCAAACACTTCTTAAACATCTACAGTGTGCTTGGCCCTGTGCTGACATTGAGACATGGAAATGGGTCAAGCATATGCTCGCCTTCAAGAGGCTCCCAGTCTATTGGGAGACGTTCCTATTTGACCAGCCCTGACAGAAGGGGAAGGCTAGAGTCAGAAAGTTTGTGCTGAGCACCATGGAGACAAAGGCAAGGTCATAATTTGGGTGTCAGGAAGGCTTCACAATGTTGATCCCATTTAAGGTGCATCTTGAAAGTCTTCAAATGGCAGAGGAGGGAGGGGAAGCTTTTCTGACAAAAGGAACAGGTGAGCAAAGGCACAAAGTATAAGGGTGCATTGTGTGTTTGGGAAAGGGAAGGAGACCAGGGTTTCTGGAATGTGGTTATGTTTCTGGAACATAACCCTGGAGCTGGGTTATGTTGGCCTGTTCCCACTGAGTCTCCATCACTAAAATATGGATTTCTTGGGGTCAAGCTGTGCATTATTCCCTTCTGAATTTCCAGCACCTACTCAGAACTCGGCAAACTTTTTCCAAGTGAATGAGTAAGAGAAAAGAATTAATGTGTATTAGGTACTAACTATGTGGGAGGCATTATACAGAGTGCTTTACTTATATGCAATGATGATGATGATAAGGCTCATATAAACCTTATGGATTTGGTATTATCATTATTGTTAATATTATTATTATTATCTCCCTTTAATAGAAAATGACTAAATACAGAGGCGTGAAATAACTTGCCCAAGATCACACAGCTAGTAAGGGGCGTAACTGGTCTTCAAACCCAGATCTCTATCAGATGAATGTACTCTCCTTCTTCATGTCTGTCTCCCCACTATCCTAGGGGCCAAATCTGTGTCAACTGCCTGTAGTTTGCTCTCTTAAATGCTGTTCTCTCACTGTAGTGAGAATGAATGGTAGGAGAAGGAGGGAGCGGCCAGGTGGTAAAGAGCCTTGACTACCAGGCTCTGAATCCTGGACTTGATCTTAGAGATGATGAAGGTTTAACATAAGCCAACAGGCGAATTCCCTAGCGGTCCAGCGGGTAGGACTTGGAAATTTCATTGCGAGGGCCTGGGTTCAATCCCTGGTCGGGAAACTACGATCCCACAATCTGTGCCATGTGGCCAATAATAATAATAATAATAATAAGCTAGCAGATGTGGTCTGAGTCCTTTCAATACTTAGCATGAGGTTTGCCATGGACTTAGAAGCCAGGAAAAATTTTTGGGGAAGGGGAAAATGGAAATCAAAACTCCTTTGCTCTGTGTCAAGATGGGCACAAGCAGATATCTGAGAAGTGGTGAGCGGGACAAAAGCCCTAAAGGGTTAAGGCTTCCTCCACGTGATAGTCTCAAACATCTGGCTCTTTTCTATTCTCTAAATTTGGAACAACTAGCTATCCACTTCCTCCTAATCAAGATAAGGTCAGGGTTGAGAATCCAGGCAATTGTGCTAGGTCATTTAATTGCCTTCCTCTTGAAAACCTTGAGCCAGCCATAGGGAAATTCTCTAGCCAAGGCAAAGAATAAAGGTCAACGAACGTGTAGCATCCTGATGCCTTTTACAGATCCCAGGAGCCACAGGAGAAATCAATTCCAGTCAAATGAGTTGCGAAATTCTTTTAAAAAGTGGAGCCAATAAAAAAAAAAAAAGTGGAGCCAATATTTTTAAGATTCTCCAAGTCATGGAAAAATATATACTAAGAACATGAAAACAATACCAAGTGTCTCCAACAGCACGAAATTTACTTCTCATTGTTGTCTAAGTAAAACCAGACTAATTCAGTCGGGGCTATGTTCCCTAACCCACCATAAAATGATCTGTTGTGAAGTATTAATGGGAAAAATAAGATTACCAGTCATTTCTACTTTTCCTGGATGCCCACAATTTTGTTATTAACCACGATCTCTTTTTCAAAGCTTTTTTTTTCTGACTATAAAAGTAATACGTATTCATTGTTGAAACTTTGGAAAATAAGGAGAAAAACAAAGAACTAAAACTCACTATAACCCACCATTAACAACTCAGTATTTTTTTTCTGTAACAAAAATTGAGGTCACACTGTATATAGAATTTTATATTATTTTTTCATTTAGCATTTGTCAGTAGCTTAATCCTATATACATAGTATTCTTCAAATACATCATTTTTATCATTTATATCAGATTGATCAGCGTGGATGTGCCATTATTAATTTAACTAGTCATCAGGCTGTGGACACTCAGGCTGTTTCCAGTCTCCTGATTTTATAAATGAATGTGTAAAATGTCTTGATACAAATATCTTTGTTCTACTCTCTAAGGGTCTCTTTTTGAAGTAAAATTACTAAACCAAGGGGTATGAAAAACGTAAGGTTCTTGATAGATATTGCCAAATTGCCTTCTATTTGTTCAACAAATATTAATTTGGTGCCCAGGGCCAAGCATGGTTCTGGCCACTGGAGAGACCACAGAGAATGAGACAAACTCTCTGCCCTAGGGAGCTATATTCTAACATGGTACCAACTTTTCTTCCCACTAGCCACGTGTGAGAATGCTTGGCTCCTCCTCCCCTCATCAGCATCATGCTCTTTTAAGAATCAACTTTGGGTAACACAGTAGTCAAAAAGTGTTCTTCGGGCTTCCCTGGTGGTGGTGCAGTGGCTGAGAATTCGCCTGCCGATGCAAGGGACACAGGTTCGTGACCCGGTCCGGGAAGATCCCACATGCCGCGGAGCGGCTGGTCCTGTGAGCCATGGCCGCTGAGCCTGCGCGTCCAGAGCCTATGCTCCGCAACGGGAGAGGCCACAACAGTGAGAGGCCTGCGTACCACCAAAAAAAAAAAAAAAAAAAGTGTTGTCCGATCATGCTCTTTTTTTGTATTAAGACATTTGCCTCTTCTTATTGGTAAAAGTTTTAATATATTCTAGATGTTAACTTGCTGCCTGCCGTATGTTATGAATATTTCTCATTGGCATTCTGGATATCTATGATGCTTTCTAACTTCATTTGGCAAATCTTGAGCACCTCCCAGGCATGGGGGATGGAGCTGTGGACAGAAACATACATGGTTCTTGGTGGAACTGGCAGCGCCACGGGGGAGACAGACCTGCTTTACGAGAGAATGAGGCACGGGAGTGAGGGACAGTGTGTGAGGACCTATCTGGTGGCTGAGGGGAGGCTGGTGTCTTGGGGAGGGCTCCTGAAGGGTGGAGGCTGACAGCGGGAAGTATCCAGGGAGTGCTGGATAGGAAAAACCTACAAGGAGTGAGGGAAGCAGAACAAGAGCAAGGAGGTGCTCTCCGGTAAAGTCTAACTGGTTCCTGATCCACAGCTGGCTTGGGAGCATAAACTGCACAGCAAAGTTTCTCTCCTCGAGGTGAGGGTAGGCGGCCTTTTGTGAACCCACCCAGATCATGGTTAGGAGATGCTTGTGGAAGGTGGGGGAATGTGACCTCCCTGGCAGGTGGCTCCCCAGAAGAGGCAGCTGTGGTGTCAGCAGTCAGTACTGTTGCTGCAGCTGGAGATGGATGCAGGAGACTGGAGAAGGGGTCTGCGTGGGGCACTGACGGTGTGTCCTACACACGTCAGAGAAGCAGAAAGGCCAGGGTCACAGGAGAGGTGTGGGAAGGGCAGGCAACACGATCAAGACTGCAGTTAGCTGACAACTCTTTGGCTTCAGTTGGGAGAATGGACGGCAGGAGTCCAGGAATGACCAAGAAAGTCTGGGGCTTGCAAAATGCTTGATCCCTCACCTTGAAGAGTCACTGTGACCATGATTATCATACCAAAGAGAAATCCTATAACATAGAAACCTGATTAACATTGTTCAAATCCACATTTCCCAAGAAATCGCAGAGGAACAGGTGAGCAGAAAGGACAGCATAACAATATAAAGGGCCAACTCCAGGTGAGAGCTAGAGGTCTAGACTATGGGGGTCCAGAAGTGCAGAGAAGTGGGTATACTGAAAACATATTTAGGAATTAAAAACCATGGTATTTAACTGAAGATTGTATATGGAGCAGGAGAGAGGGAAATATCAAGGACAACTCCTGGATTTCTAATTTGAGCATCTGGATGGTGATGCATCATTCTTGGAGAAGGATTGGGTCAAGTGGAAGGCTGGGGGTGGGGGTGGGGAAAGGACCATGCGTTTGCAAATAACAGTTATCCTTAGACATCTTTAGGTTAATAAATGCCAGCAAAATGTGGAGCCATGAGAAGAGACCTGGACTAAAGACTTGGGTTCTTGATCCAGTTCTACCAACAAATAGCGAAGGTCCCTCTACCCCACTGAGCCTCAGTTTCCCCACCTGAAAAATAGAGATAATAAGTCCTATTCTAACTACTTCACACTACTGCCATTTTGATCAAATAAATGGATGGAAATTTAAAAAATAGATAAACAGCAAGGACCTACTGTATAGCACAGGGAACTATATTCAGTATCTTGTAATAACAAACAATGGTAAAGAATCTGAAAAAGAATATATATATATAATACATATAAACATATATAACTGAATCACTTTGCTGTATACCTGAAACTAACACAACATTGTAAATCAACTATACTTTAATCAAAAAAATAAATTTTAAAAAATGTGTGCTAATTTATAGACTGCAACCAAACACAAAGGTATTATGGTGATTATCACTAGCAGTCATTAGAGGGCGCCTCAGCCATGACACCCCAAGGAATTAAGTCAGAGCAAGACATGAGGTCAACAGACCCAGAGACATAAATTTAGGTGGTGGCTATGTTATAAAAACAATTATACAGGTTCATTTATAATCATCCTAACAACATTTTTTTCCAGGCAGGAAAACTTTTTTCTCTGTCATTAATGTCTATCCCGCTTATTCACCTAGTGCTTTCAACCAGGGTCACCCTACTCCCATCAAAACCTGCTCTCAAGAAATCATCCACTGATTGGCATTAAAGCAAAAGTGCCAGTAACGCCTGAAGTGTTTTCTTCCCAGGGCGTGTGCCCCTCCTCAGCAGAGAATCAAATCCTCTGCCAGAGGTGAGGCTTTCTAATGGTGGAATTGGGGTCCAGGGAGCACATGCAGAGAGGGACTGAAAGTGAAGCAAGCCAGTCACAAAAGGACAAATACTGTAGGATTCCACTTCTGTGACAGATCTCAAGTGTCAAAGTCATGGAGACAGAAAGCAGAATGGGGGTTGCCAGGGACTGCAGATAATGGAGAGCTAGCATTTGATGGGTATAGAGTTTCAGTTTTGCAAGATGAGAAGAGTTTTGGAGATGAATAGTGGTGATGTCTGCACAAAAATGTGAATAATGCCATTAAACTGTACCCTTAAAAATGGTTAGGATGGTAAATTTTTTTGTGTATTTTACCATAATAATAATGAGGCATTGAGAAGGTGCAGGGTCACATCATTATACATTTGTCAAAACCCCTAGCACATACAACACCAAGAGTGAACCCTAATGTAAACTATGGACTCTGGGTGATAATGATGTGTCAGGGTACGTTCTTCCATTGCAACAAATATACAGTTGACCCTTAAACAACGGAGGGGTTAGGGGCGCTGACCCTGTGCGTATTTGAAAATCCGAGTATAACTTATAGTCAGCCCTCCATATCCAAGGTTCCTCTGTTATCTGTGGTTCCATATCTGGTGATCCTATAGTACTAGAGTATGTACTATTGAAAAAATCCACGCATAAGTAGACCCATTGTAGTTCAAACCCATGTTGTTCAAGGGCCAACTGCATAACTCTGGTGCTGGGTGCTGACAGTGAGGGAGGATGTGCATGTGTAGGGGCAGAGGGTATATGGGAAATATCTCTGTACCTTCTGCTCAATTATGCTGTGAATCTAAAACTGCTCTAAAAATATTTTTTAAATAATCATAATAATAAAGAGGTATTGAGGTTTGTGGTGCTCATCCTGATGCTCAGGCAATCACACCCCACAGATGGAGCCTGCTACTACACACCACACACACACACACACACACACACACACACACACACACACACACACACACACGCGGCCCTGCACAGCCTTCTGCAATCAGCTAGGCTAGGAGCTGGTCCCAGTCATTTGGGCCCATTTGGAGTTCACTCTGGAGCTTTTAATATTCAAAGGAATCTTTGTTCTCGCTGTGGAACCGTTTCTCATCCCATTTAGCTCTTACATAAGACATACTTTGGATCTGATATACGGGAAAAAAAATTACCCATTTTATTCATTTTGAATAAACTAAAAATAACTATCCTCCCCATTTCCTGGAGCCAATAAAGACTGTTTGGAAAGGACAGAGGAAAGACAGACATGAAATATGAAAAAGAACCTCAGGCTGGGCCGACAGAAGCCTGGGTTTAAAATCTGGCTCTGACCCTCAACTGCTGGGTGACTTTGGGCAAGTCCCTGCCCCTCTCTGGGTCTCAGGCGCCTCATCTACCAAATGAGAGGATTGTGTTGGAACATCCGGCCTTTGAGATCCCTTCAACTCTGACATCCTACTTTTCTGAGAGAAGTAAGACAAGGAGTTGAGGCATCATATTTTGCTAGCCATCCAGGAAATGAATCACTTTTATGATTCAGAAACTTTTCCAAATTGATTTTGATGTGATCCCGTGTGATAAGAAATAGCTAATGTCACCTCTCTTCCCATTCCTGTTCTAATGTCTAGAAATAATCATTAAGTCACAGTCTCTACTTCCTCACCTCCTGCTAACTCCCCGGCAGTCTAGTTTCTGACTCCTCAATCCTTTGAAACTGTTCTTGTCAAGGTCACCATAACCTGTGGAGGAATCAACAGACATGTCTCAGACTTTTGCTTCCTCCCTGCACCTCTCAGAAACATTTCAACACAGGGGACCTTCCTATCTTTCTCAAGACACTCTTCTCCCTGGAGCTGAGAGGAAAAATGACTTTGCACTCCCAGAGATCCGAGTGTCAAGGCCAGGACTGTACCCACAGTGTTGGTGCCAAAGCCTAGTGCCTCAATCCTGCAGGTACCACAGCATCACTTGCAACCATTTGCCTTCCCATTGTCATCATTTTGCCACCAAATTCTAGATTCTCTGGGCGATTCATTCATTCACTCATTCATCAATTATTTATTGAGAGTCAACTATTTACTGGCACTGTATAAGGCAACGGGAATACAGTTGACCACTGCACAGCATGGGTTTGAACTTCACAGGTCCACTTATATGCAGATATTTTTTCTATAAATACTAAACAACTACACAATCCATGGTGGGTTGAATCTGAGGATGTGGAACTCCAGAGCTGACTGTAAAGTTTTACTCTGATGTTCGACCCCAGAGGGAATGGGCTCCCTTAACTGCCCCCCATCTCATGTTCAAGGGTCAACTGTATGGCAAGACCTGCATGACCCCTGCCCTCCTGGAATTTATAATTCAGTGGAAGAGTCAGGCATGAAGCAGGTAAGTACAAGATACCTGTGTAATTACAAATGTGATGAGTTCCCTGAAGAAAAGGACCAGGTGCTGTGAGAGAGGAGAGTGAGGGGGGACTGGCAGGATGTACATGAATGCCACTTGGAGGGAGTGATGGGCGAAGCTAAGATCTGAAAGAGGGGGAGGAGTGCTCCAGGCAGAGAAAACGCTGTAGTTGGGGCCTGCTGGGGGGGCAGCATCTTGAAAGGGCAACCTGGGGAACGTGGCATGGTCCTGTATCAACAGTGCCCTGCTTTTACCTAGATCAAGGATTTTGGAGTGGCCTTGGAGGGGCAGAGGAAGACTCTGGTGGAGCTACCCCCACCCCTACCCCCAGTCACCCCTTGGCACCACTACTGGGGCCAGGGCCAAAGGAGGTTGCAGCTGGACCACTTAAGGGCCTGAAAGGGGCCAGAGAAAGTGAGAGGGCAGAGCAGTGTGGGAGATGTCTGAATAGCTGGATCCTATAAAACCTGGGAGGATGCCCCAAGAGTCATCTGATTCTTGCTTTAGAAAAATAGTGTTTTGATCTGCAGAGACTCATGGGTGGGGGCCAGAGGGCAGAAGGGTAACTCATGGAGGCCAGTTCTTTTGAGATGACCCTGCTTATCTTCACCAGGCACAGAATTAGAAATATTCTGCCATGAGGAGAGAATAAAATATTCTGCCATGAGGAGAGAATAAAACCCTTTCCCTCAGCTTCCTTATGAAAGGCAGACGCTCCCATCATTATGAAGCCCTCAGGACCCTTCGAGGTGACCTGGTCCTGCCTCCCCAATGCACAGATGAGGAAACCAAGGCTGGCGAGGTGCAAGGCCACCCAGGCGGGACCACGAGCACAGCCACGGGCACAGGTGGGATTCTGCTGGTCTCCAAAATTCACACCTTGGCCATGCATTGCCCTTGGATGCCACCTGGACCAACCCATTTTTTTTTTTATAGGTAAGGAGACTGAGACTCAGAGAGAGAAGGTGGCTTTTCAAGGGCTGTAACCTGATCCCTAGAAGCCCATCTCTGCTCCTTTCCCTGCTCAGAGCTGCTTCCTTGTGGGTAGCAGAAGAGAAAGTGTCCCCTAAATAAATGCCATTACCACTGGGCTGTGAACAAAACAATGTCCCCATGGCTGGGGGCAGCCTGGGGCCGTGTGAGGAAGTTGCTTCCTTGGAGCAACTGGTGTGGGAGCTGGAGCATTTGTTGGCCACCCCCTGTCCCAGGAACAGAAAACTCAGGAACCATGTTGGGCAGGAACCCGTGGGAACGAGGCCGGCACTCCCCTCTCCAGGGGGCCCCTCAGCCCCTGATTATGCTCCCAGTGAAAGTCTTGCCGAGCAGAACATCTGTATTGCGCAGGGAACTGGCGCCGGGGCGGCCCGGCTGCCACAGGGGCTTGGCGGGGGTCCACCAGTTCTGGGGCTGTCACCTCTGACCCCACAGAGACCGTGTCTCCCAGGGTCCACATTTCTGACCCTGGAAATCTGGAGCAAGTTAGGGGAAATTTAGACAGATGTTGCTTTTTCCAGTTTCCTGTGGAAATTAAGTGACACAGGGAGGCATATCATTCAGGGCAGGAGATGAAATATGTGAGGAGAACAGAGGAAATAATACATGAGGTGTTTGTTTGCAAAGCAGTTGTCTCTTCCTTGCTCAGGGCTTGTCAGAAGGAAGTTGACCTCTCACAAGGCAATAACAGCAAAGCAAGTCCTTCTTTTTCTAGAGAATCTCAACTCAACCCTCGTGGACCAACTCAGGTCCCCTGCTTCCCATCTGCCAAGGCAGAGTGGTGGCTGGGTTCACCCATCACCCTGTACACACCTTCACAGTGATCTTGTGACTTGGACTTGGAGGACAATTAGTCATTATATCTGTCTCCCTTGCTAGGCTTTGGCCAATACTGTGCCTTAATCATCTCATATCCACAGCGCCAAGTAGAGGGCCTGGTACAGAAGAATAACCCACTAAATGTTGGAGAACTGGATGGCGGGGGGGGAGAAATGGAAGAAAGGAAGGAAAAAAGTAGAAAGAAAGGGGGAAATATAGGTTTCTTCAGGGTATTTGCAAGTCCCTAACTCCTCCCTATTGATTTGAAGCCAACACCTGCCTCTTAGAATTAACACACCTCAAGAAAATTCATTCATCAGCCTGGAATAAGGCTGAGCTGAGCACCACAAATAATAGTGGCTTAAAGAAGACAGGAGTTCATTTCTCACTCCATAAAAGTCATCCCGAGTCTGAGGAGGAGGCTCTTGGAAGTCATCACAGGCCCAGAAACCTTCTGTCTGGTTGCTCTGCCATTCCAGGGGTGTTGTACTCATACTTGTGCTCCAAAATGGCACACCACCAGGTCCACAGCCAGGGGAGGGGCAGAGGGCAAGGAAAGGCACACTCTCCGTTGAAGAGCATGACTGCATTTTGAGTGCATCACTCCCCTCACCTCCCAGGGCCACACTTAACACAGGGCAGGCTGGGATTTATGGTCTTAAGCTGAGCATCTGTGTGCTAAGGTTCTATTCCTATGAAAGAAAGGGGAAATGGATTTTGGAAACAACCAGAAATCTCTTCCAAAATAACAAGTAACAGAAACTTTAAAAAACATTACTTCAGGGACTTCCCTGGTGGCACAGTGGTTAAGAATCTGCCTGCCAATGCAGGGGACACGGCTTTGAGCCCTGGTCCGGGAAGATCCCACGAGCCGCAGAGCAACTAAGCCCGTGCGCCGCAACTACTGAGCCTGCACTCTAGAGCCCGTGAGCCACAACTACTGAGCCCTTGTGCCACAGCCACTGAAGCCCGCGTGCCTAGAGCCCATGTTCCAAACAAGAGAAGCCACCGCAATGAGAAGCCCGTGCACCTCAACAGAGTAGCCCCTGCTCGCCCCAACTAGAGAAAGCCTGCGCGCAGCAACGAACACCCAATGCAGCCAAAAATAAATAAATAAAATATAAATTTATTTTTTAAAATCCCATATTTCAAAGCCCCAGTATTTTCACTATATATTTGGCCATCCCAACAAACCTGTGAGGAAACTGAGGCTGGCGGGGGGGTGTTGGGGGGTGGAAATGCCTTTGGGCAAGGGCACTGAGGGCAGTTAAGGAACAGGACAGAAACCTGAATGTGTGGTTTAACCTGGGATTTCAATTTAGACTCTCCCAAATGCTAGAAAGAGAGAAAGTGAGACAGGAGGGAAAGGGGCAGGGCATAACCATTAAAAGAATGACACAACCATTAAGAACAAGGATACCATAAAAACTGGTTAGAACCTACTTAGCTCCAAGTTGGTGGAAGATTAGACTCCCAGCAGACCTTGAGCCTCACTATGTGCTCATTGTAATACATTAGCATATGTAAATGACATGCCCACAGGCACCATGACAGTTCCGAAGCTGACCATAAAAGGTCAAAAAGTGGGCAGTGCCCCAACCCCTGGAAACCCCTGCCCCTTCTCCAAGATAGTTAGAATATTCCTCCCACTCATTAGCCTGTGAAATTACCCAGCCCATAAAAACTAACCACACTCACACCTCAGTGCCAGTCTCACCTTTTGAGACATACCGCATTCTGTATACGGAATGTGTATCTCTCAGGGCCGCTTTTGCCTTCTGAGATGACCCACACTCTGAGCATTCAGGGAGTGTGTATCTCCCTGAATAAATCTGCTTTCACTTTACTATGGCTCGCTCTTGAATTCTTTCCTGCTCGAAGCCAAGGACCCTCACTTGGTGGCCCACCCCAGGGACTCATTCAAGACCTGGCACGTGACCCTCCGCTCGTGCCCCATTTTTTCCTACAACAAAAGGAAGCTGAGATCATGCAGGTGTTTACAGGAGATCTGAGGGTCTGAGTTGAACCCCAGCTCAGTGTATCTGCTGTTGTATGTGTGTCCCCAGAGCTAGTGTTCAGAACAAATGGGTGAGTGGTCAGCTTTCCCCAGGCTGGTCAGGCTGCACCTGGAATGCTGTGTTCTGGGGACCAGCCCTTAATGGGAACACTGAGAAACAGAGGATGTCTGGGGCCAAGATGGGCTGGGAAGTGTCTGGATGTCCCATCCTATATGGAAAGAACCACAGCTGAACATTGTGGAGAAGGGCAAACTCTGGTAGATGTAATTCCTTATCTTCTCATCTCTGTCACAGGGAGGACTAAGTGACCTCATCTGTGTGACTCTGTGGAGCAGGACAAGGACCAGTGGAAAGAAGTCACTGGGAGGCATAACCAGCTCCAAGAAAAGGCAGTAACCAGAGTGGAAGGCAGCCGTGGCAGGTGGTGAGAGCCTGCAGGGCTCTCAACAAGGCTGGAGATGCTACAGAAAGGATTCTTCTAAGGCAGAAGTTTTTACCTGGAGGCTCCTGTGGGCGTGTGCAGTCAGCTGTGATTGTGTGCAGGGCAGCCACATGCACACACACATGCATATGCTCTCCTAAAGATGAGGGCCATAGCTTCCTTGAGATTCTCAAAGGTGTCTGTGATCCAAGCAAGATTCAGTGGGCTGGTCACTGGGAACCTCCAGGGTCCCTGCCCACTCTAAGATCCCACGGCCCCAGGGTAGATGCACAAACATCCCGACGGGTAAGGGATAAGGAAGCTGGATTTTTCCAGCTCTATGCCTCTGTCTATACCTCATTGCTGTTCCGTCCCAGTCCTGAGGCCAGGGAATGACCTGGAGGGAGCCTTAATGACTGTCCAGACCTCAGACTTCAGTATATTCTCTCTCCATCTCTTGTAACTCAGGTACCCTGTGCTGACTCTGGTCTTGACAGCTCCTCCTGCATTGCCACAAGATGGTCACCAGTCTCATAGTCACAAGGTGGCTGCCAGCCAGCACCTCTCGGAGCTATATCCTTCCAGGTTTAAATCCAACAGAAACAAATGAGAGCTTGTGTCCTAGCATTTGCATGAAAGTTCTGAGATTCAGCAGCTTAGGTCACATGCTCACCACTGAACCAATCGCTCCGGTTGTGTTAACTGACTTAGACCCATGAGTTTTGCTGGAGTCATACAGACCACAGAGACTAAGAGGGGAAGGGGTGGATCCCAAAGAAATACTGGGGCTCTTGCCAGAGTAAAGGGAAGTAGAGGTCAGGGAGACAAACCACATCTTTCCAGCTTTGTGGACAGCAGGGGAGAAAGAATAGCAGGTTGGGGAAAGAAAAGATGATGAGCCCAGGTGAGAATGTGTTGTTTTTTCAGGGTGGATGGGACAACCAGAGGGAAGTGCTCAGCGGGCAGCAGGTTGGGGGAGATCCAGGCTGGGGGGAGATCTGCGAGTTGCCAGTGTGTACATGGCAAGAGAGAGGCTTAAGAGGGCGAGTAATGCCGTCTGCTTTGGAAACCATTCTGGGCTCCCTGTCTCGGGAAAAGCACATCCAGTCTAGTGAACGTCTCTTCCTTCCTTTGCTCCTCAGGATTTGGTGGTGGGACAGCCCCTGCAGCCCTGAGGCAGGCAATGCCCCAGCTTCCATCTTACAGCTCTAGCTCTTTCTTCTTGTCTTAGATGCTTTGCACCTTCCTCTCCCTTAGCTGATATTAGGACCTGAATATATTTGACAGCTATCTGAGCTATGGATACAGCAAAGGCAAGAGATCGAAGCCAGGTCTTGGTGCCAGGCCACGATGTGACAGAGCCAGGACCCTTCAGGGCTGATATGCATGTGCTGGGAATGACACAGGCCAGCACTTCACTAGAGACAGAAGGACAAGCAACTCCAAATGGGGATGACGTCGATGACTTCTCCCACCTCTCCTGGTAATGTTCTCCCATGCCCTCGTGCAGTGGGACTTATGACAGCACCAAATAAGGGAGGTTTGTGAAATGTTGCAACAGGAGGAGGGGACTCGGTGGCCACATAAGTCTTGTGGTATGGCCTGTCTCTGTGTCCTGGTGGCTTCCCAAGGATAATAAATGTCACTAGTGTCACTGCCAGCCAGTGTGTTCTCTAACTTCATTATTTTTTACCTGGTAGTTCCTGGGACACAACTGTTGAAAAAAGTCCTGCCAAAGTGTGCCTACCAGATTTCCATTCTTCCCTCCTTCCTCACCATCAAAACCTTGAGTTTGTTTAGGATGGCAAAGTGCCAGCCAAAAAGCCCACACTTGTCGGCCTCCTGTTCAATGAAGGGGTGATAGGACACAGGACTGGACGGAGACTGTGTGAATGTGGATATTACTCCACAAACATGTGCTCTCCTCTGCCACTGGGGATGGAGGGTGAGTACTCACCCACTGATGTTGGACTTAGCTCCATGACTTCCTCTGGAGCGTTCGCAGAAGGAATAAAGCAGAAACCTTAAATTTGCTTGCGCAGTTTGGCTTGCTTGCTCTGATGACTCGCCATGAGAAGAATCCTCCCCAGCTCATCTCTGCTTGTTCAGCCTGGGTTCCAGAACTAGTGCACTTGGAACCAACCTAGACCAAGACCGGCTGGCCCAAGTTTGGAGTGCTGCCCAGCTGAGCCTGGCCAGCTGAGTTTGGGGGTGGTTGTTACAGAGCATTACTGTGGCAATAACTGACTAATACAGAAACAGGAAGGGTCTTCTGGGAAAGCTCTTTAATGGGGGACAGACTCAGTTAGCAGGTCTTTTGCTCTTTACCCTTCTCATTCTCCTTCAATGATGACAAACTAAATGCTTGGTGGGGGGTGGGGGAGCATATTACAAATATAGGGTGACAGGCACATGCTAAGCATGGCTGAATGGGAAGACAGAATGAGCACCATCCCTAATAGCACCACAAAGCCACCAAATCAGCCCTGAAATGCCTAACTCTGGATGTCCTCTTATGTAACAAAAATAAAGCCTTGAATTTGATTAAGCCACTGGTTTTCAGGTTTCTGATACTTGCAGCTGAATACAGTTCCTAACTGACAGACACAGGTAACCGTTGGCATTGAAGCCACATCTGTGTTTGCGATCTCTAGGGGTGAACATAAAGGGTCCCCTAGGATCCTGGGGAATGTGGCTCAAGGATGTTGGAAAGGAAGCCCACAGAAGTCTGGGCTGAGTGGAGAACTAAGAGATGTGGTAGTCAGGAGCCTACCTGGAGAGGAGGAGAAAATGCCAGGAGACAGGGGTGGACCAGGCCAAATGCAACGGTGAGGTGCAGGAACATGAGGAAGAAAACTTATCAATGGATTTAGCAAACAAGAGGTCCTGGACCTTGGCAGGGGTGGTTCAGTGCAGCGTTGTGGACAGAAGACAAACCACAGAATGTGATAGAATCTGCAGCTCTGGGGGATGGACACTCAAGGGAGGATGATGCAATGGGGGGAAGCTGCCCTTCGGCCAGCTGCAGTCTTGTCCTGACTGCAAAGACCATTTTTCCTCGCTGCCTACAGGATGACCTCTAAACTCCTCAGCTTGGCATCCAAGCCCCCCACAAGATGTGGACCCTGCCAGGACCTGGCCTCGCCTCCCAGCCTCTCTTCCTCACATTCCAGTAACACCACTGCCTGCCATTCCTGGCCAGGCTGCCCTCCCCTTGGACCGCCTTCCCCCTACCTATCCACAGGCTGCTCAGCCTTTCAAGATGGCACAGATGTCACCCCTCTCTGAGAAAGATGAGATCAGCCCTTTCTTCAGGCTCTTCCCATCTCTCTGTTTCCACCTTGAATCATAATCTCCTGGGTCCAGGTGGGAACAGGGTCTGTGTTGTCTGGCACTTGTACGGGACCAGTAGCCTTGGTGAGTGTCATCAGGGGCCGGTGACAGTCTGCCCTCCATGAAGTTCCCAGGTCAGGGAGACCATGCAGGCATCTTCAAGTCCACATCTGTCCCTTCTACTCCCACAGAGAGGGCTTTCGAGAGCTCAGGAAGGAAGCAGAACAATTAGCAGGGAAGCCTGAGGGCTTTCTTCCCTTCCTTCTCCTCTCTGAAGCCTTCTCAGAGGGCAGCTGCTTCCTCCCTCTCTTTTTAGAACAAGACGACATGATTGTGACCAAATTTAGAAAACATCCCAAAATTACAATAAAATACAACCCATATTTTAAAATCCATTTTGACAGCTCCGCCCGTTAAAAGGAATGTCTCTTCTGAGGGGTCAGCAGCCAGAGCGACAGCAAGGCAGGCTCTGCCATGTCATGGGTTGGGAGGCTGGCGGGGGGAAGGGGGCCCTTCTCACCAAAGACAGACCTACCATATCAACCAGCGGGTGGGGTGATGAGACCCCAGGGGAAGGGCAGGGCCAGGCATGGGGCAGAGGGGTCCAAATTCAAGGGAGCATCACCTTGGCTTCTTGTTTCTGCCAACAGCTGGAAAGGAAGGATGTTCTAGAAGCCATCTCAGAGACCAGCCACGGTGGTTGGACCCCTCCTTAGCATGATGCTACTTTTAGCACATTGTTCTGTTTTGTGGAGCACAGAGGGAAACCCAGGTAACCAAACAAACAGTGTCATCCACCTCATATAATAATAATAGCAACCAGGTACTGGGTGAGTACTATGTGCCAGGCACTGTGCTAGGAGGGTTTTCTTTTCCTTATTTTTTTAAATCATTGCTAGGAATTCTACATGAGTCATGTTGCATCAGAGAGATTATCACAAGAGAAAAAAAAAAAAAAAAAGATCTTTGTGGGCCAGAATCAAGGAGAGAAATTTGTCAGGAACAAATGTAAAGGTGTGATTTGCAAGTCTGGCATTCAAGAGGCAGTTTAGTAAGGCTGCATTAATAAAGATATAAAGGCCAGATTAAGGGAGGTCATAATCTCACTGAACTCAATTCCCATCAGTTCAATTGGGACCCATTCTCTCTGAGCCTCAGTTTCTTCCTCTATAAATTGAAGCTAGAAAATACCTCCTTTGTAAGACTGTTGTGAAGATTAAACAATGTATGAAAATATCAGTTCAGTGCCTTTTAAGTAGCACACTCTTAATAAATGGCAATGACCATAACTGTTAAAAACCTTGGCATTTAAAATGGAGTTGTGGTTTTCTCCCAGAGAAGGGAAGAATCTGGGGGGTGCATATTGTTGTCACACATCTACACCCCTGTTATAGGCAGAGGAAGGAGACTAATTCTGCATTTCCCCAAAGGAATGAACCCTGTTCATTTGGCAAAAGCTAATACTGAGCCAATTCCAGCCAAATAAAAGGAATTGTAATAATGAAAAAAGACTGGAAGGAAATGCTTCCAAATGGTGCTGTCATTGGGTTGTGAGAACTTAAGTGATTTCTTTATATTCTTGTATAGTTTCCAAATTTTCAGCTGAGCATATATATTTTTTAATAATCTGGAAAAAATAAAGTGTTTAAAAAAAAAAAAAAAGAAGATGGGACTTCCCTGGTGGCGCAGTGGTTGGGACTCTGCGCTCCCAATGCAGGGGTCCTGGGTTTGATCCCTGGCTGGGGAACTAGGTCCCACACGCATGCCGCAACTAAGAGTTTGCATGCCACAACTAAGGAGCCGGTGAGCTGCAACTAAGGAGCCCTCAAGCCACAACTAAGGGGCCTGCCTGCCGCAACTAAGACCCAGCACAACCAAATAAATAAATAAATAAATATTTAAAAATTTTTTTAAAAAAGAGAGAGAGACATGTCAGGAATGCTGTAGTAGAAGTGGGAGACCAGACTTGATTCGAGATTCTGCCAAATGTGAATCTCATTTCCAAGCTTCAGAAAACTGAAATCTGGGACTTCCCCGGCAGTCCAGTGGTTATGACTCCATGCTTCCAATGCAGGGGGCACAGGTTCGATCCCTGATCAGGGAACTAAGATCCCACGTGCCCTGAGGCATGGCCAAATAAAATAAATAAATAATAGCTGTAATATTAGAAAAAAAAAAAAAACTACATTAAAAAAACTGAAATTCATTCCCAATACAGGCAACGCAGTAGGAGGGCATCCTGCCCTCACCCTCAGAGGACAGGGAACAGGCACCTGACAAAGTACCACTTCCAGCTCCAGAAACACAGGGACCGACTGCTCCAACAGAAGGTGTCACCCAGGGTCTCAGCAGCCTGTGAAGTGAGGAGGGAGCTTTCCCCCCAGCATTAGGGTAAGCCTGGTCTCCTCACTGGGCCACTTACCATCAGAGTGTGGCAGAGTTAAGTCTTCCCTCAACTTTTGATTACGAAAACAACCTTGGGCTGGATTCTAAAAGGCAGGAGTGAGAGGCAGGGGTGGGTGATGAGACAGATATTGGTACCAGCAGCAGCAGATGTGGCTTCTGGGTCCAGCCGTGTCTCCCCTCCATGTGTGATGCTGGGTAAGCCCCTTCCCTCTGTGGGCCTTGGGGTCCCCATCTGTAGTTTCAAGAGGTTGGACAGAATGAGTTCTAAGCTGTTTTATAGCTCGGAATCAGCAGCTGGAAGCCACAGGCCCTTGGCCATCCTTTTTTGAAGTCTCCATGGCCCAATGGACCTCGGAAGTCTTTCAATCCCATTGTTCTACCCCTGCCCTTAATGAAGCCACATCTGGAGCATATCTCCTCTGATCCCTGTTTTGTACAGTTCCTCACAGCTGGATCCCCATAAATCAATTTGTTTTGCAGACAAGTTCCCAGAACTGTCCAGAATCCTACCCAGAAAAGGCAGTTTTATTTTGCCTCAGTTTCTGGTTCCAAAAGGAGTGAGCTGAGCCTAGTCTACCTCGGGACAAGCTCCCCGAGTCTTCCAAATCCCGTGGCCCACTAGGGTTTTGCAGAGAGGCTGAGGCTATTGCTCCTGTCCCCTAACCGCAGGCACAGAGGATGAACTGGTCTGGTGGCCCCCTTCTTGGCCCCTCTCGAGGAGCAGTGCCCCCACTTCATGGCAAAAATATTGGACTGAAGTGACCCCAACCCACTGCTGCTCTTGGGTTCAAAGTTTTCCCAGAGATGAACTAGTTATGAGAGGAGAAGGGTTAAAAAGTGAATTTCCTTGAGGATGGAGAGGGAAGGAGGACTAGGAACCACAAAGGACTCCTGCTTGTTTGTTCTGCCATAAGGCACTGAATCCAGGACTTCTATGAAGAGCAAACATTCTGCGGGTGGGAGGTGAGATACGTGTTTTTTCTGACAGCTGCTCTGGTCCTCGGGATATCTCTGGGATCGAGCAACAGAGAATCTGTGGTCAGGAAATGTTCCCTGAACCTCTATTCTGCTGAGTGCCCTGAGCCTGCCTCATCTCATTTAATCCTCACAACCTCCTAGAGTTAGGTCCTAGCACTGCCTCTATTTTACAGAGGAGGAAATGTGGCTCAGAGAGGTTAAGTAACTTGCCCGAAGTCACAAAGCTGTCAAGTTCACCAGACCAAATTTAAATCCAGGTCTGTCCTTCTAAATATTCCAACGTCTTTTAAATCTACCCTGCCAAATAAAGCCAAACCCAGGCCCCTAATTGTTTCCCTACTAACAAGACTTTGAGCCCAGACCCCATTTGGGAGAATTTTTAAAGATAATTTTCAACAAATATACTTAGCTTAAATACATGTACTTAGCTTAAAAAGCCTAATAGTACTCAAGGTTTATAATAACATCATCAGTCCTTTCCCACCCCTCCCCAACCCTACCCAGATCTGGCTCTCAAGAGAGCCCCTCCTCTCAACATTTTCAGCAATTTCTTCCAGTATTTGCCTCAGAACTTCAAATAACACATTAGCCCTGCTTTCTCACGATTTTTCAGTTTTAGACCATTATTACTGACTTCCTATTATGGAAAATGAAGTTTCTCTTATACCATTTCTCTCGCTCTTGCTGTCCCACCGTACAGCCCACTAATGTCGTTTCACTGCCCTCAGAGCATTTGGGGGATCCTGAGCTAGATGAGACTTCTCTGCAGGGCTGGGGAATGGAGTCTTGACCTTCAGTTAAACGCAGAAGATTTAATGCAAGCGTCTGTCTTTACTCCCTCACAGAACTCCAGTGAAAACCACATTCCATAATGATGTTTTGAAGAAGGGAGGGCTGACAGCCTGGAGGAGAGAAGATTGAGACACATACCCTCTCTCTTTGAATCTCTGAGGGGCAGAGAGAGCACACATGCTGGGTGGCCTCCAAGCGGGGGGTCCAGAGCAATAAGGAGGCTACAGAGAGACAGATTTCAGCCTCATAAGAAGTTGTCCAAGAACACAGCGGATGACCTGTGAAGGGGGGAGCATCCCCCCCACCAGCAGTGGGCAAGCTAGGGCTGGCTGGCCACTGCTGGGGACAAGGAGGGACTCCTGCTTAGGAGGGAGTTGAACACATGACTTGTACAGTCTCTGCAAATTCTATAACCCAGTAACTTGCTCCCTTTTATAACAGTTGGCAATCAGAATCCAGTGGTGCTGTGCAATCACTCTTGAGTTAATAACCAGAGCTGCCCAATAGACACACCCATCGGGCAATTTCTTTTTAGGACACTGAAATAACCATCTTAACAGTCTGATGAGCAATCAGTTCCACTGACCCTTGCCTTGTAAAAGAAGGTTCGAGATGATTCACAGAGCAATCATGACATGGCAGATGGGGCAGAACTCTCAGTCCCACAGGCTTTAAACCCTCCAAAGACAGCAAAGTGCTGGATGGGGCAACCGCAGGGGATCTGGCCACGGACTGTGGGCCTCCTTGGCTTTGCAGCAAGAATCTCAAAGGGGAAACTGAAGAAACACCCCTCACCCTCTTCTTGAATCCTGCCTTCCTACTCTTGCCTTGTTTTAAAGAGAAAGAGGGCAGAGTGTGGGTGTGGGCAAAACGGAGTCCACCAGGACAATGGCACCTGGAGGAGCAGGTCTGCGCCCCCAGCGGCTCTGGGCCTGGAGCTCTATGCCTGGCTCTGCTCCCTGACTTGGCACTTGCCCAGAGACGTGACTCTGCTGTGGCTCCTGTACTCTCCAAGCAGACAGACTCTCATTAATTCTCGTGCCATGACCAGCAGTGTGCTGTAACTGGACTAAGAGTGAGGGGAGGGCTGTGGCCAGGGTGTACAAGCTGCCTGACTTGGGCAAGTCGCCTCCCCCCCACTCCAGGAGGTACCAGGTCCCAGCAGTTACAACTGAGCTCTGGAGTAAGACCATCTGGGTTCAATTCTAGCACTGCCACTGATTAGCTGTGTGACCTGAGACAAGTTCTCTACACTCTCTGAGCCTCAGTGTCCTCACCTTTAAATTGTGGATGGGGGAAGCTGGGAGGAAGGGAGGGGAGGACCAACACCTACCTCACTGGGTGTTTTCAGCATTAAATTAGCTCATTTACATGAAGTGCTTCGAGCAGTGCCCAACTCGTGGTATTTTTATTATCAACAGATGCTGATAATAAAAAGGAGACAGCAATCCTCACTCAGTTGACTTTATAGGAGCAAACAAAATAAAACTCTTGAAAACGAAACTCTAAAGTTGTGTATAAGTGTGAGAAATTTGGTGTACAGTGCATTAAATCTCACAAACATTAGGAGACTGTAAGAGGTCAGCATTTCCAACCCCACTTGCTAAATAAACATTGTGGCTATGATACAACAAACCATGTGGCAAAGTCTTTAGAACTTCTTATCAAGATAGGAAACTAATTTTCCTTTATAATTTAATGTAATACAGCAAAGCCAATATTTGAAGATACATTTTTTTTAAAAAGAGTACCAATTTAACACTTTAAGAAAAACACACCCAGGCCAAATTTAGAACACTGATTACTACATAGACTGACAGGTATTGACAAAGAAAACGCTGTCCCTAACTTGTTGCGTGATCTCAGGCAACCCCCTTCCCTCATGGGCCTCATTCCCACCTCCAACCATCAGCCACACTGGGCAAAGGATGATCGCTGGGTGTCTTCCAGGTCTGCATCCCATGGACCTGAGATTTGGAGAATTTTTTTAGATCAACAGACATGCCCACAACTAAAGCATTGTGATGTTTCCTGAGCTGACAACACCATCTAGTGTGTGTGTGAGAATAGACACCAGTGACCAGGCAACCAGGACCTGCATTCTTATTCTCACTTGAATAATCTGCTCTTCAAAATTTGATCCACAGAGCAGCAGCACTGGCATCTTTGCGTGCTTGTGAGAAATGCAGAATCTCAAGGCCTATCCCAGACCTACTGAACCTGAATCTACCTTTTAACAAGATGTCAAGGGATTCCCATGCACATTAAATTGTGAAAAGTACTGCTTTTATAGGAGGAGAAAAGGGAAGTTAGTTAGCACAGGAAATTTCCCTTTAACACATATCTAGAATTGACCCATATAAATAAAACAAATCCTTCCCAACTCACATGTAAGGAGATTGTCATGCAATGAAGGTTCAGGTTCTTGGGAATTTTTACAAGTTTTCAAACAGGAATCTTCTGGAATGGTAAGTAGGCATCTGATGAGATGGGCATCCCTGAACCAGTTTCAAATGCACCTGCATTGTCTACATTGTTATTAATGTAATAATCATACTGATGAGTCTTTGTTTCCACAAATTCAACATGAACTTGACCACTGTGAGCTCCCAGAGGCCACCTCAGGTCCCAGCCACATGGCCCATCACAACATGGCAGCTGATTTCTTCAAAGCCAGCAGAATCTCTCAGCAAGCGACCTCTAGAGGCTGAGGTTTGCAGTCCCACAACCTCAAGGAACTAAATTCTGCCAACAAACAGTGGGCTTGGAAGAAGAGCCCAAGTCCCAGATGAGATAGCTGCCCTGGCCAACACTTTGATTTCAGCCAGTGAGATCCAGAGCAGAGAACCCAGCTAAGCCATGTCCAGACTTATGACCTACAGGAACCACTATATTTGCTACTATATTTGAGGCAATCTATTCTGCAGCAATAGAAAACTAATAAAGATTTTGGTACCTGGGAGTGAGATGACACTGTAACAAATACCTAAAATGTAGGAGCAGCTTTAGAATTGGGCAGTAGGAGGAAGCTGAAGGAATTCTGCAGCACATAATAGAGAAAGCTTAAATTTCCTTAAATAAACAGACTGTTAGTAGAAATATAAAGGTTGAGGATGCTGCTGGTGAAGGTTAAGAAGAAAGTGAGGAACATGTTATTAGAAAGTGGAAAAAGGAGATCCTTATTATATAGTGGCAGAAAGCTTAGCAAAATCGTCTCCAGCAGTTATGTAAAATTTTTAAGGGATGAACCTAGTTATATAGCTAAGGAGATTTCCAAGCTGTGCTGAAGATGCTGCCTGGTTTCTTCTTGCTGCTTATGGTAAAATGAAAGAGGAGAGAGATTATTCAGAGGGAAAACTGTTATACAAAAATTAAGTAGGACTGAATTATTTAGAAAATTTTCAGCCTCTCCATATGGCAAAAGAGGCTAAAAATCAGAATGGCTATTGAAAATGTGGCATAGAGAAAAGACTGAGTGTGTGACTATACAATCTTTTGTTAAAACCTCAGAAAGATCAAAAGCTCAGAATGTTCAGTCACACAAAGGGCCCTTTTAAGAGATAAAGAGTGTGTGCATGTCATGGATCTTCTTGACTACACCAGGGCCATCCAGGAAGCTTTAGGTCATTATCACTCAGCCTTCTCAACAGGAGGCCAAGAGAGAAAAGGGATTTGTTTGAAAAGATCTAGTGGATGTGGTTTCTGCCTAATGGAGTGAAAAGCAGTGAATCCATGAAAGACCACAAAGTTTTTGAGAATTATCTCAGCAGAAATCCTGCCAGCTTGGGGACTTCCCTGGTGGTCCAGTGGCTAAGACTCCATGATCCCAATGCAGGGGGCCCAGGTTTGATCCCTGGTCAGGGAACTAGATCCCTCATGCCACAACTAAGACTCTGCACAGCCAAATAAATATATAAATAAATAAATATTAAAACAACAAAAAAAGAAGAGAAATCCTGCCAGCTTGGACTAAATGGGACAGAGAGAGAGAACAAAATGAAAAGAGGAGGTTGGACACCCAAAATTCTACTGGTGGGAAGCAGGCTCACAAAACTACTCAGCTGCAAACGTGTGTTACTTTTCATAAAATAATAAGGATGACAAGAAGGTGGAACCACATGCCCAGAGGAAAGAGCCAAAAGCCCCTGATGATTATTCCCAGGTCTTGAAATTGAATCAAGAAGTCAAACATTTACCTGCTTTCAAAACAATTATGGACCCATGACTCCTTTTGACTTTCATTTCCCCCTGTTTGAGCCAGAATATCTATAAACATTATTCTATGCCTTCCTACCACTGTATGTTGGGAGTATTGGAGTGGATAAATGGCCTCTTCAGTGTAACAGATGGAGAGCAACGGTGTCCTAGCAGCTGCATACACTGAAATGATACCCAGGAGCTGCACCTGGACCTGATTTAGATTTTGGGCTTTTAGCTGATGAGATTTAGATTTAGATGATGAAAATTTAGACTTTGAACTCATGCTATAATGAGATGAGACTCTTGGGAACCTTGGGAGGGAGTGAATGTATTTTGTGTGTAAGGGATGTGAATTATTGGGGATCAAAGGTGGATAGTGATAGGCAGAATTCTAAGATGACCCCCCCAAGATTCCTGCCTCCTGGTACACATGCCAAATATAATCCCCTCCCCTTGAGTGTGTGTAGGGTCTGTGAATATGATGGCATATCACTCCAGAGAAGGAATTACCTGGATGTAATTAAGGTCCCTAATCAGTTGACTTCTGAGTTAACAGAAGGAAGATCATCCTGGGTCAACCTGACCAGATCAAGTGAGAACTTAAAAGAGATAAGAATCAGCAACAGACACTCTCCTACTGGCCTTGAAGAAGAAAACTGTCATGTTGTGTAAAAGGCCATATGGCAGGGAATGGAAAATGGCCTTTTAGAGCTGAGGTCCTCAGTTCTACAGCCTCAAGAAATTGAATTCAGCCAACAATCAGTGAGATCACAGATGAGATCACAGCCATGGTGGACACCTTGACTGAAGCCTTGGGAGACCCTGAGCAGAGAATCCAGTCAAGCTATGTGCAAGGGACCCTGGTGGCACAGTGGTTAAGAATCTGCCTGCCAATGCAGGGGACATGGGTTCAAGCCCTAGTTTGGGAAGATGCTGCGGAGCAACTAAACCTATGTGCCACAACAACTGAGCCTGCGCTCTACAGCCCACAAGCCACAACTACTGAAGCCCAAGCACCTAGAGCCCGTGCTCTGCAACAAGACAAGCCACTGCAACGAGAAGCCTGCGCACCACAATGAAGACTAGCCCCTGCTTGCCGCGACTAGAGAAAGCCCGCGTGCAGCAATGAAGACGCAATGCAGCCAAAAAAAAAAAAAAAAAGCCATGTGCAAACTTTTGACCTACAGGAACTGTAAGATAATATATTTAATGTTTTAAGCTACTAAGTTACAAAGCCTTCAAAGCAGCTATTAAAAATATATTCAGGGCTTCCCTGGTGGCGCAGTGGTTGAGAATCTGCCTGCCGATGCAGGGGACATGGGTTCGTGCCCCAGTCCGGGAAGATCCCACATGCCGCAGAGCAGCTGGGCCCGTGAGCCATGGCCGCTGAGCCTGCACGTCTGGAGCCTGTGCTCCGCAACAGGAGAGGCCACAACAGTGAGAGGCCTGCGTACCGCAATAATAATAATAATAATAATAAATACATATATATTCAAATAATTAAAGAAAACTATAATCAAAGTACTAAAGGAAAATATGCTAACAATGAGTCAATATATAGGAAATCTCAACAGAGAAACAGATAGTACCAAAAAGAACCAAATGGATATTCAGAGTTGAAAAAAAATGACTATGAAAAATGACTACTGGAATAAAATGACTACATAGCTCAATAGTTTGACATGACAGAAGAATCAGTGAATTTAAAGATAGATCATCAGAAATTATCCAATTTGAAGAACAGAGAAAGGGGCAGAAAAAATATTTGAAGAAATAATGGCTAAAACCTTCCCAAATTGATTTTTAAAACATTAAATTACATTCCAAGCTCAATGAACTCCAAGTACAATAAATACAAACCACATTTACACATATCTTAAATTGCTGAAAGACAAAGAGAACATCTTAAAGGCAGCAACAGAAAAATGATTCATCCCATACATGTAACAAAATGATTAATGGATGACCTCTCAGTCAAAACAATGGTGACACTATGGTAGTGTAATCCCAAATTCACAGTGCTGAAAGAAAAAAATCCTTGTCAATAGCATTCTATATCCAGCTAAACTATCTTTCCAAAAACTAAAAGCATAATAAAATCATTCCCAAATAAACAAAAACTGAGAGAATTTATTGCTAACATATCTATCCTAGATGAAATACCAAAGAAAGGCCTAATGCTGAAAGAAAATTACACCAGAGGGTTACTCAGATTCACAGGAAGTAATGAAGAGCATGGAAAATGGTACATAGATGGGTAAATATAAGAGACTGTGTGTATATTATATGTGCATATTTTTTCTTTTTCTCTTACTATTTAAAGCAAGACCTAAACCACTCTGTTACTGAGTTTATAACAAATAGATATGACATATATGTCCATAATAGCACAGAGGAGGAGACAGGAGCTATACTGATATAAATTTGCTAAATTTTACTGGAATTAACTCAATACTAAGACTGAAGAAGATTGTAATAACTCCAGGAAGCATAATATAATCCCTTAGGGCAACTGCTAGAAAAGTAACTAAAAAATATATCTGAGAACTTAACAGAGGACATTCTTATCCATATCATGCAGATGAGGAAATGAGTGCTAGCAGGTGAAGCAACCTCCCACAGCTGGGGCTGGCCCCCAGGATCCTGACTCCACACAACAGGACTGGAGGCCAATCCACACCTTCCAGTGGGGCAGGTGGAGACCTACCCAGGCTGAGACTCCTCATCCATTAGTGAAGGGAAGATTTCCTCAAAATATTGTAAATTGCCTTACAGACTGAAAATATCTTCCTGGACACCCTGAATATTTGTATTAGTTCTTCCATCCTAAAAATTACCACATAGAACCTGCCAGCCAGAGTTAAGAGGGATGACTTCTCAAGCAAAGCTAATTACCGGCAGTGCCCGGTGAACACACCCCAAAATGCCAGTGTAGACTCCCAGCACTCATTATGAATTTGATCAGCATTAATTTTCTGTCTGCCTGAATTGTCTTCCTATACCCTGGGAGGGGTGGACACCTCTTCAATGGAGCTCAGACTGACACTGCAGGAAGGGTGGGAGGAGGGGGCAGGGCAGGACTTCTTACCTCCATTATAGGCCGAGGGGGCATCTCACCTGCTTTATAAGTTACCACAATGGAGGAGGGAAGCTTTGGCCTCACAGCATATTGCATTTACAGGAGAACTGAGCTGTGCTGGAAGGAGTTCATATTGTATTCCTGCCTGCTGAGGAGCTATTTAATCCTGTAAAGATAAAATAACTAAATTATTGAATATTTATTTTTGAACAAACACCTACTGATGTTTACTGTGCTTCACATTTTATAAAGTGCATTTTTGAAAACAGAAATTTAATGAACCCATACTGTATGCCAGGCACTAAGCTAAGCCCTCACCTGCTCTCTTTTATTTAGTCCTCACAAGTGCCCCACATGCTTGGTTTCATTATTCTCATTGCACAGATGAAGAAACTGAAGTTCAGAGTGGTTAAGATGCATCAGATTGATCCAAGCCAGGTCAACTGGATTTGTTCCTGGCTAATTGTTAAACGCATCCCTCAAAGGGGAATGTGTAAAAAAGAGCCTGAGACAAAATTCGATGCTTTTTAATCAACTGAAGACATGTGTCATCTCTCACATCTGACTGACTGCAAAAACAAAGACTGGCAATGTTCTTGCTTTTTTAATAAAAATCACTCATATTGACTTCATCAAGTTGACAAGTTCTCAGAAGTAGATCTAGGATCGTTCACAAATCAGAATTATGAAGAGAAACTGCAGCAGCTGCTGTGGCACAAAAATCTAACATGGATTGAAATGACCAAATATTATTAATGAACAAATTTGAAAACTGAATTTCATATACAGCATAACATTTCTCCCTGACACTAATGTGTGATAAAAATTAAAAATGATATAAACATGTTTTAAAGTCATTGTGGTAATTACTAAAAGTAGCCAGCCATCCCATAGCTAGGCAAGTTTATATTAGCCCAGTACATCAAATTGTTCCCTTGAAGTTTCAGTTTTGGTGAGTCCTCTTTGAGTAACATAAAGTTTTGACTATGACAGCAACACATAACCAAGTAGCACTCTTTATTAAATAAATCTAGATTATCTCAATGACCTGAAGGAGTCAATATAATGTTCCAGTGTCCACCTATCTACAATGAGAAAAATCTAACCCAATGTTTGAGGTATTATCAATTTATGCAAAGTACACTGAGTCTAATTTCCATGCAAACATCTTCATACCTGGGAATCCTTTCAAATACCAAAATAAAATATTTACCTTTTTGCTAAGGGGAATAAAAAGACATAACAGTAGAATACACATCTTGATAGAAAAATAGTTAAAGCTTTTAATTCTCTGAATACCTAGAGATAACATTTTATGACTACCCTTTGAAAACAGGGTATTTGGGAACAATTTTAAAGTTTTCAAAATCAGTACAAAGCTTATTCACATTTTTATTAATGCCAACATCACTTTCACAAATCACAAAACGATTTCCTTATGAAAAGAAGAGCAGCCAAGTTTTTGGTGTGTCTGTCTCTGTGCTTAGCTAAGTCTGTTAAACATGGAGTCCAGGGGCTCCCCCCCATCTCCTCTAGATGGGCTCCGTAGTACAGTGACACTTCATACCATGTGTTCCTTGAAGAACCATTTCTGATGATCTGAGTTGGTACAGTCTCGTAACAGTGGTACAAAACTGTCGCTCAATTCCTTCCTCTCAGCCTGAACACATTTCTTGGACTGTACATGAAATAAAGAACCATCCTACAAAAGATAATAGACATTGGGAGTTCAAGATAATTATAAGCAATTCCTCAGAAAGTATCTTTTCCTTAAAATGTGTTGTTATGTGCTCAGGGTGATTTTTATTATTTCAGAAATATTTATTGAGTAGTGAGTATCTGCAGGTATGAAGGCAGTCCATGACTGTGCATAGAGAGGGCCAGGTGTGTAGAAACGTATGTCATGCTTGTCTCTCCCCAGAGATCTTCATGGGGTCCTTGACTCTACCGTCAGGGCCGATGGTGCCACCTGCTGGCCATCCTGGGATCGGTCAGACCCTATATCTCACCCTTACTGATGTTCTTTCCCTTCAGGGTAACCAGGACCAAAGATCCTTTATTAATCTCTTCCACTTCTCTTAGGTCAACTAATTCCATCTGTGGTAGTCTCTTTCTCCTATGTATTTAAGTGGAGAATCTGGAAACTTGGCTTTAGTCCCAGCTCAGCCACAGACCAGCTAGTGAGGGGACAGGTCACCAGAGAGGAAGCGGGTTTGGCAAACAATGCCAATTCCCAAACCCCGAAGGACAATGACCCTCTCTAATGCCTCTTCCATTTCTTCTTTCCCCAACTGTTGCTGAGTTAACTCGGCAAGTCTCTCCCCAAGTTCTGGAGTTTATTTTTTTCCCTCCATCTCTCTCTGGTGTAAGCTGTACAGCCCCAAGGAACTTCATCATGGTTGAGCAGCAAAACGGCAGAACAAGTGGCATACCTGTTCCAGGGAAACAGAACCCTTGGAAATAAAATTAGATGCAAAAGACTCTCAATAATATTAATCTAGAAAGCCCTTAAAGGTGGTCATAAGTTGCCTTTAGAATAATGTGAAAGTAAATAATTAAAATTTCCCTCCTCTCACCCTTCTAAAGAAACTTGCTTAAATGGTCACTGAAATTAAAGATTTTTAAGGTAAAATTTTAACGACATTTCAAACCAATTTCATGATTTCTATCTTGCATTACTCTTCTTTGAAGGCTTACAATGGCTTCCAGTTGGAAGAAAGAAGGGAAGGACAAAACTTTGGGGGTTTACAAAAATATTTTTCCCTATTATTTTTTATATCACATAGACAGCACTATGGTGCCTGGCTTTTCCAGGAAACCTGCAAATTTCGTTGCTAATCATAACACTTTCTACAGGAAAGCATATTCCAACTTCTAATTATACTTAGAATTAATCCATTTATAAGTAGTATAGATGAATCTTTCTATCCCTGGGGCCAGGCTGGGAATGAAAGCTTTCCATTGAGATAAAAGTGAACTAATTCTTTCTTTTGAATTATTTTCTTTGGATTTATTCCCTCAAGTGCTTTTTTAGTGAGTCTTTGGAGATGACTGATGTATGAGTCCCACCACAGGCTTACTGCAAACATGGTAGAGGTAGTGCCTTTCAGGCGTGAAATAACACCCAGTTCCAAATCAACAATGGCTCTTCTGATAGAGAACCAACTCCATCAGATAGGTTTTCTTGGTTATTATATGAGTAACAATTAATGTCTGTAGAGCTTTACAGCTTCCAAAGACTCTTTCTGGCCATACATCTACTCCTCACTAGAGGTAGACAAGGCTGTGATTATTGTCCCCACTTTAGATCTGGGAAAAATGAGACTTAGATAACAGGAGTGGCTTCTGCTTGGATCTAACCTCATGTCCTTACACTTGGCAATTTGTTTCACTCGTTTGAACCCCATATGATCTCTGAACTCATTGGCGACAGCGCCTCTCCCCATTCCAGGCAGTCGCAGCTCAAAGTATAAGGAGGACAGAAAGACTGAAAGGGAGTGGACAGTGAGGAAAGAAGGAGAGTGCTATCGGTGCTGGATGCCATGGGATCCCTTGGGGTCACTGTGAAGCTCCTGGTCACCTGTAGGGGCCACATCCCTGAGACTTGCTAGGGACTAGCTTTACTTCCAGACTCCCCTCTGCAGCCCATGGGACCAGGAGTGACAGCAAGGAAGGCGTGAGACAGCTCCCTTACCTCCTGCAAGATGAACTTCTGATCCTCTGGGGTGGCTCCCTCGCAAAGATGCATGATGAGGACATCCATTCCGGCCTCCACCGCCACACAGCCTTCTGGCTGGTGGGTGTTATAGCGTATTTCATTCTGGGACGTGTACTCGAAAAACTAGAAACAGGGTGGCCAACATGTGCCAGTTACCCTCTGATGTGCAAAGAGGGAAGTCTTTAGAAAGAGGGATGAGAACCTGGGGTCACCAGGGCATGGGTGCTGGGATCCAGCCTTCTCCCCTCACCCACCAACACCAGCCTGTGTCCCTGGAGCACCACGTACACCTCTGGAGGGGTGCTTAGCAAGCATGAATGGAGGGGCCCTTTCTCATGCCCTTCTCTTTTGCTAGATTGTGAGGGCGGGGCTGGTTCCTGGGTCACCCCACACCCGCTGTGCCTATCCCCGGGCTGTTGCAGAACAGCAGGAAAGAAGATGGCCCGGTCCCAGCACTCAGGGGCTCTCTGTGACCTCGACCAGCCACTTCCTCTCCTTTTCTTCATTCCTTTCCTCCTCCTTCCCATGAAATATAATGGAGGCAACCATGCCTTGGAGACTATAAAGTTCTGTGTACAAGCAGGCAACAGGACTAACAGGAGGACTTGTTCTTCAGAGCAATGGTTTTCCTACCCTAGTGTGCCTAGGAAAAATGCTGATTCCAGGCCCCACTCCCAAAGAGGGAATGAGGGTTCCTTCTGTCTGAGATGGGGCTTAGGAAGCTGAACTTTTACACTTCAAACAAGACACACAGCCACCCATCCACTCTGATCCATGCCCTTGCTTCCAGGAGATTCTGACACAGGTGACTGTTCTTAAGGCATATGCAGCACTGCCTCTCAAACAAATCTCCCTGAAAGCTGGTCAAGACAAGAGATGGGTTGGGGAGGAATGGGATGGGTCTGAGAATCTGCATTTCTAAGCTCTCAGGTGATGCTGATGGTACCAGGTGGGGACACCTTTGAGGAGTGCTATTCTAAAGGGGGTTGAAGAACCTGAAAATTTTAAGGTTGTAGGGGTCCGAATTATGAAAGCTTACTGTTGACCATAATGGGGCATAATATTCAAATGGAAGTGGGGTGATTCCAGGTTGGAGGAAAACTTGAATGCCCACCCCTTGTCTCCAGTGTGTGACACCTTACTTAGGACAGCAAGGCTTTGAAGGTCCAGACCAATGCTTCACTCTCTCCTGCATCCTCCGCTGGGCCCGCCCTGGCAGGTTTGCCTGCTTCCCGGGCCAGGGTCCTGTTATGGTCCTCAGAACTTCCAGGTCTTGCTCCCTTGCCCAGCTTGCAGTTCAGCACTTAATCTAGACAGATCTACCTGGGCCCTGACTGATGTAACTGCCCTAAAAACTGCTTTGTAATGTGGCACTACACATCAAATCCTATAATTTCATTTAAGGACTAATTCTGGAGAGACCTTCAAGATGGCGCAGGAGTAAGACGTGGAGATCACCTTCCTCCCCACAAATACATCAGAAATACATCTACACGTGGAACAACTCCTACAGAACACCTACTGAACGCTGGCAGAAGACCTCAGACCTCCCAAAAGGCAAAACTCCCCACGCACCTGGGTAGGGCAAAAGAAAAAAGAAAAAAACAGAGACAAAACAATAGGAATGGGACCTGCACTTCTGGGAGGGAGCTGTGAAGGAGAAGTTTCCATGCACTAGGAAGACCCTTAACTGGCGGAGACAGGGGTGGGGTGGGGGAGAAGCTTGGGAGCCACGGAGGAGAGCATAGCAACAGGAGTGTGGAGAGCAAAGTGGAGAGATTCTCGCACAGAGGATCGGCGCCGACCGGCACTCACCAGCCCGAGAGGCTTGTCTGCTCACCCACCAGGATGGGCAGGTGCTGGGAGCTGAGGCTCGGGCTTTGGAGGTCGGATCCCAGGGAGAGGACTGGGGTTGGTGGCATGAACACAGCCTGAAGGGGGCTAGTGTGCCACAGCTAGCCGGGAGGGAGTCCAGGAAAATATCTGGACCTGCCTAAGAGGCAAGAGGCCATTGTTTCGGGGTGCGCGAGGAGAGGGGATTCAGGGCACCGCCTAAACAAGCTCCAGAGACGGGCGTGAGCTGCAGCTATCAGCGCAGACACCAGAGACGGGCATGAGACACTAAGGCTGCTGCTGCAGCCACCAAAAAGCCTGTGTGCAAGCGCAGGTAACTATCCACACCTCCCCTCCCGGGAGCCTGTGCAGCCCGCCACTGCCAGGGTCCCGTGATCCAGGGACAAGTTCCCCAGGAGAACGCACGGTGCGCCTCAGGCTGCTGCAATGTCACGCCGGCCTCTGCCGCCACAGGCTCGCCCCGCACTCCGTACCCCTCTCTCCCCCTGGCCTGAGTGAGCCAGAACCCCCTAATCAGCTGCTCCTTTCACCCCATCCTGTCTGAGGGAAGAACAGACGCCCTCAGGAGACCTACACACAGAGGCGGGGCCACATCCAAAGCTGAACCCCAGGAGCTGTGCGAACAGAGAAGAGAAAGGGAAATTCCTCCCAGCAGCCTCAGGAGCATCTGATTAAATCTCCACAATCAACTTGATGTACGCTGCATCTCTGGAATACCTGAATACACAACGAATCATCCCAAAATTGAGGGGGTGGACTTTGGGAGCAACTGCAGATTTGGGGCTTGTTTTCTGCATCTAATTTGTTTCTGGTTTTATGCTTATCTTAGTTCAGTATTTAGAGTTTAGTATCATTGGTAGATTTGTTTATTGATTTGGTTGCTCTCTTCCTTTTTTTTTTAATATTTAGATTTTTTTTTCCTTTTTCTCTTTTTGTGAGTGTGTATGTGTATGCTTCTTTGTGTGATTTTGTCTATATAGCTTTGCTTTTACCATTTGTCCTAAGGTTCTGTCTGTCTGTTTTTTCTTTCTTTGTTTTTTTTTGTAGAGTTTCTAGCGCTTTATCATTGGTGGATTTGTTTTTTGGTTTGGTTGCTCTCTTCTTTCTTTCTTTTTTCAAATTACTCTTTAATTTTTTATTTTTAATAATTTTTTAATTTTAATAACTTTTTATTTTATCTTATTTTTTCTTTCTTTCTTTATTTCTCCCTTTTCTTCTGAGCTGTGTGGCTGACAGGGTCTTGGTGCTCCGGCTGGGTGTCAGGCCTGTGCCTCTGAGGTGGGAGAGCCGAGTTCAGGACACTGGTCCACAAGAGACCTCCCAGCTTCACATAATATCAAACGGCGAAAGCTCTCCCAGAGATCTCCATCTCAATGCTAAGACCCAGCTCCACTCAACGACCAGCAAGCTACAGTGCTGGACACCCCATGCCAAACAACTAGCAAGACAGGAACACAACCCCACCCATTAGCAGAGAGGCTGCCTAAAATCATAGTAAGGTCACAGATACCCCAAAACACACCACCGGATGTGGTCCTGCCCACCAGAAAGACAAGATCCAGCCGCATCCTCCAGAACACAGGCACCAGTCCCCTCCACCAGGAAGCCTACACAAGCCACTGAACCAGCCTTAGCCACTGGGGGCAGACACCAAAAACAACAGGAACTGCGGACCTGCAGCCTGCAAAAAGGAGATCCCAAACACAGTAAGTTAAACAAAATGAGAAGACAAAGAAACACACAGCAGATGAAGGAGCAAGGTAAGCACCCACCAGACCAAACAAATGAAGAGGCAACAGGCAGTCTACCTTCCTGAAAAAACTTTCAGGAAGAAAGTTTTTCTACCTGAAAAATAATTCAGAGTAATGATAGTAAAGATCCAAAATCGTGGAAACAGAATGAAGAAAATACAAGAAACAAATACTGTATGCTAACACACATATATATATTTTTTAAATGGTTCTGAAGAACCTAGGGGCAGGACAGGAATAAAGACACAGATGTAGAGAATGGATGTGAGGACATGGGGAGGAGGGAGGGTAAGCTGGGACGAAGTGAGAGAGTGGCATGGACATATATACACTACCAACTGTAAAACAGATAGCTAGTGGGAAGCAGCCACATAACACAGGGAGATCAGCTTGGTGCCTTGTGACCACCTAGAGGGGTGGGATAGAGAGGGTGGGAGGGAGACGCAAGAGGGAGGAGATATGGGGATATATGTATATGTATAGCTGATTTACTTTGTTGTAAAGCAGAAACTAACACACCATTGTAAAGCAATTATACTCCAACAAAGATGTAAAGAAAAAAAGAATTAATTGAATAAGTCATCTGAAATGCAGATCTGTTGGTGTTTTTTCCCTCTTTTTTTTTTTTTTTTCTGACTAAAGATGTCAGTGGCAGGGTTATTTATAGTCACAAAAACAGAGAGGGAGGGAATCAGTTACCTCAACAGTAATTAATATAGCCACACAAAGGAATATCAAGGGGCTGTTAGGAATGATATTCTCAAAGGGTGTCTAACAACACAAGTAAAGTATGATTAAGTAATGGAAATAAGAGACTGTAAAACATGTAGACATTATAACAACTAATTAAAATACATAATACCAAGATCGTGCATTAAAAGACATGGGGGGACTTCCCTGGTGTTATAGAGGTTAAGAATCCACCTGCCAATGCAGGGGACATGGGTTTGAGCCCTGGTCCAGGAAGATCCCACATGCCGCGGAGCAACTAAGCCCGTGTGCCACAACTACTGAGCCTGCGCTCTAGAGCCCGCGAGCCACAACTACTGAAGCCCGTGCGCCTAGAGCCCATGCTCCGAACAAAAGAAGCCACCGCAATAAGAAGCCCGCGCGCCGCAATGAAGAGTAGCTCCCGCTCACTGCAACTAGACAAAGCCCGTGCACAGCAAAGAAGACCCAGCGCAGCCAAAAATAAATAAATTAATTTTAAAAAAAAAAGACATGGGAAGTAAATATATCTTAATTATAATGGTGGTCGCTCTGGGTCCTGTCATTTACTACTTGCTTCTACTTTTTATATTTCCCAAATGTTCTGTGATGAGTATATATTACCTTTATAATAAAAAAGTCACATATTTAATGCTTTAAAAACACACAGATTTCCCCTCATCTCCCTCTTTAAAGGCCCACACCAATGATCCCTTGAGCACTGAGTGTCCCATTGTCCATTGTCCCAGAGCTTGAGAATTTCAATCTATTAAAGCAACACCTACCTGGTTCTGACCCATCCCATGACAGGGGTACAGAATGACCTGATGTCCTGTGATCTGGTGTTCACTGGGAGGGTTATAGTCAAGGCAGTAATCTTTTAGTCCTTTGTTCTGGAGCTAAAGAAAACATAAAGGTGTTTTAGTCCAGATTCCACCTAAGGCTGTGAGGGCGCGGGTAAATGGAGTAAGAGGAGTGGCTGCCTCAAGAACTGGACTCATTGCTAAGAGCCCCTGCCATTTCTAATTTTAAAAGTGTTTTCCCATCCTATACCACAGGCAGGAATCATAACCTCCATTTTAAGATGATACACCTGAGGAGCAGAGAGATGAACTCTTTATGGCCTGAGAGCTCATACCACTTCATGTCTCATTAGTGCAGCCTTGTTGCTGCACTAGGCCAAACACAGCTGGCTTGTCACCTTGCGTATGTACCAAGGATCTCCTGCTATTGCGCATCTGCAAAGGACACCCCAATTTAAAGACTCGGCATTCCACAGATCAGAAGTCCATCATTGCAGATTACAGAAACAGCATAATACAGAGCCAATGATTCACACACAAAGTCACACAACAGGTAAGCGGAGATACCTGAGTCTTGAATCCAGGACCTCAGACTCCAAGTCCAGTACTCTCCCCATCACTCAACATTGTCTAATCTAATGTCATCTCTAAGGTACTTTTGGATCTAAATCCCTTTAATCATTCTAAGAGCAAAAAACCATGGGAGGTTCCATGCTCCCTCCTACCTTCCAGGAGCCTCCAGAGAAAGACTCAAACATCTTGCAAATCCCTTTCTGGAGAGTTTAAAGAACCTCCTTCTGAACCCCACTCTTGCCCTGGCCCTTGTCCACCTTTGACTAGCCTGGTCCTGAGGATAAGACTCAGCCATATAGAAAGAAGAATCCACAATCCACTAGCTCATAAAACACAGAACAGCATGTTCTTGATGTCCCTTTGCTTGTGAAGGAACCTGGGAACAGGAGATGTGAATAATCAGAGCATCTTATATTTAGAAGAACTCAAACGTCATTAAGCCAAGTTGTCCCCACTCTTGACCACCAAAGAACCTCAACCTCAAATCAGCTCCCTATGTTCAAAAGATGTGGTCTACCAAAGAAACTACCAAAAATACTAAAAAAGAAGAAAAAAAAGGGAGAAACCCCTAAAGATTAAAACAGATTGATTAAGCTAACTATATCAAGTTGGTGATAGACATAGAGAATGATTTTGAATGACTTTGGAGCATAGTATGTTTGACTACACCTCCTTAGTGAAATATATTTTATAAATAAATAGAACTGCAAGAAATCTTAATCCTCATTCTGCATCACACTGTCAGTGGGAGGGTGGAGCAGAGAAGAGGGAAAGCAAGAGAGGCAAAATCTTGGTAATTGTAGAATCTCAGAGACAGGGTTCATTACACCACTCTCTCTGCATTTCTGTATGTTTGAACATTTTCATAATGCTAACTGAAATGAACACACCAATACCCTGCTTTGTATTTATCAAGACTTCCAGAATGGAACTCAGCTCTTCTGATGAACACAACACAGCAGAGGAGGCCTCCCTAAGTTGGCGGAGTTTCAAGCAAAAGCCAAAGGTGCTGGACATTTTAGTTGACCTCATCCCAACAACATTGCTTTTAGGTTTTTTGAAATAACACAAGTGACTCTCCTTCCGTCCTACTGCTTTTGTGGATCCCTGAGTTGGGAATTAGTAACTGGTCCAGTTATTGAGACTTGAAGTCATGTGATAGTAGTATAAAAAAATAGGACTTGGGAACACCAAGTTCCCAAGCCTCAGTTTCCAACTGTAAAATAGGAGGCTGTACTCACCAATTCTGAGATGCTTCCTGTGCTGACATTCTGGACCTGAGGCCCAGAGACTCAAGGGGAGAAGGAAGGACAGTGGATGAAAAAGGGGGAGGGGTGTGGGAGAGGCCAGCTGTCACCGTGAAGGGGTCTTTCTTTCACAGAGTTCGTCAATCAGACCCGGAGGCCAGGAGCACCCTGCCCAGCATGGGCCCACCTCGCTCACCATCCCGAAGAAGCCAGGCCTGTCCTCAGGCACGTGCAGTTCTGGGTACACAGTATTCAAGAACCACTTGAAGTCCTTACACTGGAGCCTTGCACGGAGCTGCCTCCTCTCTGTCACATCCCCAAAGGGTTCCTGAGAAAATGGCAAAACGGTGAGCCCCTGCAGGCCACAGCGCTTCCTATCAAAGCCCCTCTCTCACTCACTCAGTAAGCTTTTATTGAGCACCTATTGTGTGCGTAGCCTGCATGGGGCACAGAGGATAAGGAACGGCCTCAGACACAGTTGCAGCACCTTAGTAGGAGAGACTGCTGCACAAACAATGACACCCCCAGGTGCTTTCACTGCAGGGAGGTGTGGCCAGGTACAGGAAGGAAGAACACAAAGCACCTGCAGATGGGACAGGGAGCTGAATTCTGGGGCTGCACCAGCATCCCTGGCCCCATGTGTCATCCATGAGCATGTGATCACAGACCAGCAACAAGTCAGTAGCACACATATGCCATAATGTTCTGATTCACCACTGATACCTGAACACTCACTTCCAAACATAGGTAAGTATTCTAGAGGTAATTATGAATGAAAACCTTATATGCCCAATCTATTGAAGTCTAAATATATTCTTCAGATAGTAAGAGCAAAATGCTGCAATAATAAATACTTGTAGAAGTTTAGTTTTATGGACAAAACCAATGATTAAGAACTTCTGAATAATTAAATAAAGCAAGCATCTATTTAGCACAGCAAATGTGCAACCACAAGAGCAATGCTGAGTGCAAAGATATGACTGTCCCTGCGTTATGACATTAAACTATTAAAATTTGACAAGTTAAACATTTAACAACATGGTAATGATAAGGAAAAACATTTGAATAAAATTTCAAGTTTCTCCTTATTTCCCAGAAGTTCATTCTTTGATGAGAGTCACTATGCCCTCATCTTCAACCAAATATCCATTTCAACACATGGCCACTGGTCATTCAGACAAAAGGTGCATGCAGTGCCCCTCTTTCTAACATATTATTCTTTGGGAACCACCAGGAGGGATCTGTGGGTTTCAGACTGGGTGACAGGGAAAAGCAGATGTTTCTACCCTGCAGCCCTGGGCAAGAGAGGAAACAATGACCCTGGAGCCCAGAGGCAGACAGAGACCAAAGGGGAGGTCAGGGTGAGGGTCCCCAGGGTTCCGCAGAGCAGAAAGAGATCCACTGGGGTGGACCCAGTTCTACCTGCATCAGCTATGAGGCCTTGGGCAAGTTCCTTAAATCACTCTCTCTCTGAGCTTCAGTGTTCTCACCTATAAAATGAAAATTTCAGAGCTACCCTGAAGGGCTGCTATAAGGATTCACAAGAAGAGAGTTTCATCAAGTGGCCAGGAAAGAGGTCTTGGGGCAGACCTTCTTGTCTTGCCACATGGCCCCTTAGTTATGTGAACACAGGTAATTGGGAACCCTGTCCTGGGGTATGCAGAGGTGGCCTGTCAGAGGCAGTGGGGCTCTTTGCTAAAATGTATTGGTAACCCCCAAATCAATACTTGTGGTGTCTTCACGCTTTCAGTCATTCTCAAACATGATAGTCACCGAATGCGCACGTTCCCAGCTGAGGTCACGTCTCAGCTCTTGTCCTGAAAGCAAGTGTCCTGTTCATGGTCTATTTAGTGGCACGGTTTTCCGATTGATCTGCATTGTGTTGGTGATTTCACTGTTTTAAATGGCCCCCAAGCGTAGCGCTGAAGTGCTGTCCAGTGTTCCTAGTGCAAGAAGGCTATGATGTGCGGGAAGGAGAAAATAGGTGCATTGTATGAGCTTCACTTGGGCGTGAGTTCAATGTAACCAATCAACAGTATATATTAAATAAATTATTTAAACAGAAACACACATAAAACCAAGTTACGTATTGATCGATGGACAAAAATGTCCACCTGTGAGAGGTTTGCAGGAATCTACTAACCCTACACTTCCCCCACGAACAATGGCTCAATAGTTGGTTCCAAATTCAGTGATTGCAGTGACTGTATGGAGTATTAACTGCTGCGAATGGTGAGAATCAACTGTCTGTTGTTATTGTAAGTGAAGGAATAAAGTTTTCCCATACAAGTGTCATGAACACCCAATTTCCTCTCTATTTCTCGAACTAGACCTACTATGGTAGGAGGACAGAATTAGCTGCTATTGTTCGGATGCAGCCAGATGGAGTGTGGGTAGGCCAGGGAACTCACCAAGCGGGCCTGGGGGTTGCGATGGTAGTAGAGCTCTTTAAATTCATCCATCCACACTTCAGCTGCGCGGACACTGTTGGCCAGAGCCTTGTTGCGGGAGTAGGGAGCTTGCCTGGGGAAAACGTGGCCAACGTGCGAACACGGGTGTGTCTCCAGGGTCCCCCCGCACTGCCAGATCTGTACACAGAGCGGGGAGGAGGTGTGGGGTGGGGAGTGAGTGGGAAGTCAGCTGCAGGTCCACAATGCCCAGAGCAAGGAGGCTGGACACACGGAGGTCATGGTGAACACTGCCAAGGCCTCACCCTCCATGGGGCAGGGGGCAGCATACTCAGGACACAGGATGCAGTCAAAGAGCAAGAAAGCAGCCCCAAAGATAACTAAGCCATCAGACCCCAAAGTCCATGCACTAAGGTTCATGCACTTGACTCCTAGGAGCACCCACAGTGGACCTCGCTGGGAACTTACTTACTTACTTATTATGTAAAGCACAGGCTGATTACCTGGTCTCCTAGCCACAGAAGATAGGAAAGCAGCAAGTAAGAAGAGAGGTTTGGAAGGGGGACAGGAAGAGCTTCTAGAGGCAGACAGAGCAGCCTGACACCTGAGGGAGAGGTAGAAAGACCATTAAAAGCACACCCCAAAACTCAGCAGGTGGAGTCATCTGGAGCCTTTTCATGCTGGAGCAAACAGCTGAGAATACCCCACTGTCCCCTGGATGTACGACCAAGGATAGCATCTGGTGCTTATAATGGGGGCGGGTGAGTCCTCAGTGGAGAGTCAAAGCCTTGTTTATTAACTCTTTTAAAGCAGGAAACCATATAAAATATTTGTAAAGTTTAAAATTTTCCATTTAAAAGCACGAACAACGACATAAGGTTTTGATACTTAGAATGCAAGATTCAGTTAATTAGAAAATCCACCCAAATGCTTGGGCTTTCCCAAAGGGGCATCTGTGGATCACATACAGCAGAATCAACAGATGGGCTCACTACAAAAGGTAGATTCCCAGTCCCTACCGTAAATCTGTCAAATCTGACTTTCCAGAGACTGTGCCTGTTAATCTGCATTTTTAACAAGTTTCCCTAACAATTCTTCTATGTGTCAAAGTTTGAAAGTCACCGTGCCAAATAAAGAGGTTACTTTATCAAGCAGTTAAGCATATCAAGGCTCCAAAACATGGGATCAGGAGGCAGGAATCTGTGTTTTAGTTCAGTCTCTGCCATGCACTCTTTGAGTGACCTTCAGCCAGTCACTACCCGCCTCTGGCCTCTGTCCCTCCCCTTTGTGGAGTGAGAAGAAAGAACTAGGTGAGACTTGCAAGACCCTTTCCAGCCCCAAATCTATTAAAAGTGTATTTTTTTTTAAAGTTTACACAAGAAGACAGGCGTGATTACAGGATATGTGTGCCTCTGTCATCTTTGAGGATCGTTGGATAAACTGCCAATATGGAGGAAAAGTCCACCAGCCTCTCCTAGCAAATACATCCTTCCCAGAGAGAAAGAGAACAGGTTAAGAATGGGTCCAAACAGAAGACTGGAATACTTACTCTAAAGGAGAATTCGAGGTTTTCTCCGCCCCAAACTTCCATTCCTGTATCATAAGACCCCAGGTATTCAAAATATTTCTTACTCACGGAAAACAGCCCACCAGCCATGGTTGGAGACCTAGAAGCATGTGAATCATAATTCAAGGTAAGTAGCAGGAAACCATCACAGTTAGTTGAATCCCTTCTCACAAGCCTGGAGTCCATTCATCCATATAAGCATACCCTGAGTTCACACTCTGTGCATGGTGCTGAACTGGGCTGGAGGCACAGATGTGCCCCACAGCCCCTGGCCTGGGGAAAAGCTCTCAGACATCTCACCAGGCAAGCACAGAGCAAGGTGTGGGATGACTAAGGCCAAGCTAGGGCCCAGCGGGAACGCAGAAGCATCCATGAGATGCGAGGGGGACGGGTAGGGCTAAGTTTCTCAGAGGAGGCACGGTATGCAGCACAAAGGGGAGTTAGCCAAGAAGAGGAAAGGAAAGGTCTTCCGAGAAGACAGGAGCATGAGCAAAGGCCTAAGGGTGAGAGAAACCCTTGTACTTCTAGGAGCACAGACAACAAGGAGAGATGAGAAGAGAGAGACCAGGTTCCAAGAGGGTGGCAGGAGTAAGGGTGCAGTGGCCTTGCTCATGCAGTCACAGTGCAGCCCTCACAGATGTCCTTTAGGGGCCAGTAGAGGCCACTCTGGCATCTTAAAGCTCCCCAAGGGCTTGATCCTCTCCTGCTGGAATGGCCTCCCCTCCAGGACCCAGCTCTGGCCTGCTGCCTCAGCCAGCCCTGTTTTCTCCCTGCCAGGTTCATCTAGGAGACAGCACTGGCTTCAGAAATGGCCCAAGGCTTCCATCTTACCCCCTCAGAAAGCTACAGGGTCAACACACCACAGAGATGCAGAGGAATAAATTAAAAAGTGGGGAAATATATAACATGAAGAGCCTAACAGTTCAAAATTTTAAGATCTTCCAGTAGTGCTTCCGGGCCTTGACAAAGTATTGGCTTTTCCAAGCCCTGAGAAAATGAGAACAGGACATCAAGACTATGGAAGAGAAGGTTCTAGGCTACAAAGCATTTTCATGTGTGTTCATCCTAAAGGCTAGGAAATAGGTAGGGTGGATATGCTCATACCTATTTCACAAGTGAGAAAACTGAGGCCCAAGGATATTACAGTAGGGGAAGGATAGCTGGCCACAATGTCCCTGAGCATGTGCGTGCGTGCGTGCATGCGTGTGTGTGTGTGTATGGGGGGCGGTTCGTGTCAATATCACAGGCTGCATATGTGACCCTTGATATGATCCTTTCTACTTGGTGTCTCAGTTTCCAAACCTGTTAAATGAGGGGTTGGGCAGGATGCCGCCCCTCAGGGCTCCAACAGAAGCCTACATGTCATCCTTGAGTCCTCCTCCCCTCATTCCCATTCAATTCCTCCCAATTTTCCCACCACAAAGTCTCTGGAGTCCACCATGTCCCTCCATCTTCTCCTGCACCATCATCTCTGAGCTGAAGACTGCAACGCCTCCCAGTGCTGCCCGTCTGCAGCTCCATCCGCTCCAGGCCCCCATCCCTCATCATGTGGCATCCAGCACAGACTTTAAAGAATGCAGCAAGCTAAATAAGGTCACTTCCAGCTCAAATCCCTTCAGTGGCTTCTGAACACCCACAGTAAAGTCCAAACCCCTTTCCTTGGCCTTCAAGGCTGGATATGACTTGGCCCCATTCACCTCTCCAGCCCTGTCCCTCAACACCGTCTCCACAGTCATTTGTCTCCAGCCAGCACTGAGTCATCTCAAGGTCTGGACTCAGGTGGAAGGATTCAGAAGGCCAGCTGCCAAACATGGGTGCAGATCTACGACACCACTTCTGGGTCAATACCCCAGTGATAAAGCTGAAGTCTGACCTCCACCGGCCTGACTCCCACATTTGTCTCCCATTTGGTGCTGAACTTGGAAGGAGAGGAAGAAGCCAGACTATGACTTCAACACCTCAAGAATGAGGGCAACGCTGCACCGCTTGAGCCTTCTCTTCTCAGACCCAGGCTCACCCACTGGCCAAAGTTGGTCCCTGTATCCCCAGGTCTACTCATCCCCTGCAGCTCAGAAGGAGCCTGACAGTGTGTCCTCAAAATATTAGCCAGGGAATTACCATAGCAAGTCCAGTCCTAGGTATCTACCCCAGAGAACTGAAAACAGGAACTCACACAGATAATAGTGTACCGCTGTTCACAGCAGCATTATTTACAATAACCAAAAGTGGAAATAACCCAAGTGTCCATAAACAGACAGATGGATAAATAAAATGTGAATGCATACACAATGGAATATTATTCAGCCATTAAAAGGAATGAAGCTCTAGAAGGACTTTGGAAATACTTTGTTAAGGAAAAGAAGCCAGACACAAAAGGATAAATATTGTGTGATTCTACTTATATGATGTACATAAAATAGGGAAATCCACAGAGATGGAAAGTAGAGTAGAAGTTACCGGGGGCTGGAGGAGGGGAGGAAAGGGAATTATTGCTTAACAGGTATAGCGTTTCTATTTAGGCTGATGAAAAAGTTCTGGAAATATGTAGAGGTGATGGTTCTACAATATTGTGAATGTGCCTGATGCTAGTGAATTGTGCATTTAAAAAATGGTTAAAATGGTAAACTTTATGTTATACATATTTCACCACAATTTTTAAAATAAAATTAAAAAAATATATATATATATACACCAATATAAAATCTACATATATAGCAATGATTTTTAATAAAAGTAAACAAATACTCTGGGAAAAGAAAGGAGAGGCAACAGCTAACCATCCCTCCTGAGGGCCTTCACTGACAAGTTGGCCAGATGCATGCTCAGAGAAGGCACGCTCAGAGAAGTCAACCCCTGACCTGATGACATCGATGGGGGACCGCATGTGCATCCTCTCCCTCTCGGGAACCACGTGCCACGTGAACACCAGCCTCCAGTCGAAACCGCCAATCTGGGGCTCCCCAGCGTTCCCCAGGTACTCGAAGGTGTTCCAGTCGATCACATCGATCACAGGGCACACCACTGCCAACTCCTTTTCATGGATCCTGAAAACAGTCAGAACAGCCCGTTGCTCCACTGTGTACAGGCAGCAGGAGGACAACTAGGAAACCTGAGAATTAATTCTCCTTAGCCTTCCACTAGAAGGAGGAACACCTGTCTGAGAAAGGCCTGCTTCTCTTATTCCAGGGGTCTACAGCCAAGTCAGCCCTGGCAGGTGAGCAAAAGGGGGCTGCTGCTGGGCGGTGGGGGGAGGCAGGGAGCTAGGACTCTGTCCCTGATATGAAAAGTCCCACAGCTTTAATATTCTGATTCCATCTAGGGATATTCTGGTTAAATTTGAATCCTGCTATGAAAGTCATGATCTCAAAATTAAAGCTACATTTTAAAACGGAAAGCACATTTTCAGTTTCTCAAGACTGCAAGAGATTTCTTCATTTAATTAAAATGAAACATCTTCAAGTCAAGAAATAATTATCTCCCTATGAACAGAGATGCGCCCAGACCGAAGGGTCTGCTTTGGAGTTAGAAAATAAATTTTAATCCTGCCTCTTATTTGCTGTGTAACATTAGTGTTGTCACCTAACTGCTTAGAGCCTGTTGCCTCATGGGTTACACTGGAAAAATATACCTACTCATAGGTTAATGTGGACTCCCTACGGGAATGTTTGTAGGAGGCTGGCAGAGAACCCGGAACTACTGTTATATTTTTCTTTTAACCTTTTTTTATTATTAAATGTTACACGTTGTGGAAAATGTGATAATTTCCTTTTGCAAGCATCAGCCTGTGCGTCGACTTCAGCAGTTCTCTCCACAATCATTCTTACAAGCGCAGCCATCCCAGCAGGCTTCCAGACTGTGTATCTTTGCATTTGACAGCACACCAGGAAACATGAACTGCGACTGAACCATGTGTGAACACTAGGTTTCTCTGGGTTACATTTTGGGGGCAGTTCTCTAGAATTTGAGACCTATAAATCATAAACTTGTGACTTGCAGTCCAGCTGGTTGGAACCATGGGTAGTCTAATTTTTACAAGAAAGGGAAAAATGGGGGGAGCCTGCACTGGAGTAAAGAATTCTAAATCATGGTTAGAGAACGTGCAGGCCCAGTAGCAGTGGTTACTGGGTAGTGTTTCCTGGCATCTTATGAGCCAGGGACCAGGAATGCCAAACATCCTGCAGTGTGCAGTCCAGCCCTACACAGCAAAGAATGGTTCTGCCCCAGATGTCAACAGCAGCTTATAAAATGCCAGGAGCACCACCCAGTTGATGTGACAACCAAAAACATCTTCCACTTCCAAAAGCCCCTGGAGGAAAGGTGTTACTGTGCCTGGTTGGGACCACCTGAGGGACAGTCTACGCTCCAGTGTCTCAACTCTGGTGCACCCTCAAGTCTTCAGGGAGCTTCTGAAACATCCAGAAGGCCAGGATTCACCCCGGAGATTCAGATCCAAATAGTCCAGGAGTTTTTAAGGTTCCCCAGTTATTTCTAAAGGGTAACCAGGGGAGAATCCCTTTGTCTCCAGGTATGGAGCAAGGACGTGATTATGGGGAATGCTGCCTCGCTCTCTCCAAAGGGTGGGACGGAGTGAAGTGGAATTCTAGATGGCATTAATGAATCAGCTGAAGGGGAAAAGTGCCCCTACCATGACTTCAGACAGGCCTAGAGGCAGCCCTCTGTATGCACAGTGGGAGAAGGGGGGAAGGGTGAACTCACTAGTCCAGGTTCCAGAGTGAGCACCTAGCTGTCACTATGTTCTAAGTAATCTCAGAGTCCATCACTGGCCTGAGGAACCCTGAGTCCTTTCTGCGGGTGAAGCTCACCAGAGCTGAGGGGGAAAATGAGGCAGCAAAAGACCGGGACAGCAGGAAGTGGCAGAGCAGAGCTCGGTCTCATGCAGGAAGAGAGGCGAGGGGGTCCCTAGCTCTTCCAAACAGACCCTGACAACCAAGCATTGGATGCCAAGGGAAAGCAGTTTGCCAAATGCACAGACTCTGATCCTCCAGCCCTTCACCCACTCCACAGGGAGGGGACCAGAGACCCCCCCAGACTTTCCTCTCCCACCCGGAGGAGCTCTGGGCTTGCCAGCTCAGCTCCTGATGCAGAATCAGTAGGATGGAAAGGGAAAGAGAGAAGAGAACAAAAGTAGGCCCAGGGGCAGGTGGGACGGTGAGTGTAAGAGACTGTGAGACAGCAGGGGAAATATCCTTGAAGACACAGCCATATTTATACTTTCATGACTCTATAAAAAATATATTAAAACAATATTTTATGACTATATTGGTAAAAAGACAAACAATCCAGGCTAGATTCATTATTATGATATTAATTTTCCATTCTGATTTTAAAAGAAATTAACATAAATTTTTTTGGGGGGGGGGTCCCTTAAAGTTTCATGGGTGGGCCGTAGGTATTGTAGGTACTGCATGTAATGAATAAGTCAGCCCAGCTTGAAGGAAATACACCAAAATGTATACCCTCTAGGAGTGCAGTTCTGTGTGACTGACCGTATTTTTTTCTTGGTTTATCATACTAAGTTTTCTACAATAAACGTGTATAATAAGCAGTAATAAAAGCAAACGCTCATCTAGGACCTCCCACATGCTGGCATGTTCTAAGCACTGTCCGTGTATTAAGTCAATTAACGGCCTCCACAGCCCCAGGAGGTAGGGACTGTTACCACGCCCAGGGACACAGGCTTTGCCCAAGGAGCATCTGAGCCCAGCGCCCCTGCCTCTCATGCCGGTTTGGTCAGGGCCCCCGCCTCCCCCCCGCCCACCACCGACGGTTCACGCACCTCTGCAGCAGTGGTTCCAGCCACCCTTCGTGGCACTCGCAGTGGCAGTCCAGGAAGGTCAGCACGTCGCCCTTGGCCGCGGAAGCCCCCAGCAGCCGTGCCCGCACCAGGCCCTCCCTCTTGTTGGTGCGGATCAGGCGGACCTTGGGCAGCCTGGCCAGCTCGGAGGCCAGGCGCTCCTTCAGGTGCTCTGGGGAGGCAAGCAGGACACCGAGGGTCACCGCCACATATCCCCAGCCACGTCCTTGCAGGGCCTCCCTGTCCCCAAAAGAAGACTAAGTAGACACGAGCCTCCTTTGCTCTGCACCAGAGACGTCCTCACTGCACCCGGAACCCAGGCTGGAAGCCCCTGAAGGTCAGGGAGGCTGGGGTGGAGGATTCCAGAACCACCAAACGCTCCCGCTCAAAACACACGCACATTGAACTGTACTCCTGAAATGAGTGAATGTGTCATGTGGATGTATCTCAATAAAGCTATTACCTCCCAAAATTACCTTGACTCATAAACATTTAAATAAAAAGCACAAGAACAATCCAACCACGATTTTTCCAAAAAATCGTGTTAATATAAACTTTGTTCATTTATGTTAATTATGCAATACATCATAAAATTTTAATTTATATGGAATGATATTAACATAAATTTTATTTATAATACAATTACATTAACACAAATTTTTCTCAGAAGCACGTTTCAGTTGACACAGTAATAATTATAATAATGGCAGCCAACATGAGAAAGCCTACTGTGCTAATTACAGTCCAAGTGATTCATATAACTCACATGAGTCTTATAACAACCCTATGAGGTAAGTACTACTACTGTCCCCATTTTATGAATGAGAACACTGATGCCAGAGAGGCTAAGTGACGTGCCGAGGTCCCAGACAAGTAAGCTGAGGAGTCACAATGTGAACCCAGGGACTCTGGCTCGAGTCTGCAGGCTTAACGCTGCCTCCAGAGCTTTCTTCTACAGCTGCCCATCCTTGTTAAACAAATCCAAAACTTGTCAGGAGGACATGCTTATCCCATTTTGTAAGAGAGGAAATGAGTCCTTAAGAGCTGAAAGGACGTGCCCACAGCTAGAGCTGGCCCCAGGACTCCCAACTTCACACACAGGCTCTGGGACTAGAGGTCTCGATTCATGCCTCTCGATGGGTAGGTGGAGGCAGGTGAGATCCAGTCAGGTAAAATAAAAATGAGAGAATCTCCCCACATCAACATGGGCTTCATCTCAAAGTCCCCCTCAATCTTCAGTGAAGGGAAAACTTTGTAAAATGTTCTAAGTTGCTTTGTTGTCTGTGAAATGTTTCCCTAAGTACTCTTGATATCCAAGCAAGAAACAAAAAACATTCTTTGGTTGATTTTTTTTCAACCCTAAATATAACTGCATATAAGCTAATGGCAGGAATAAGGGCGGTGACTTCCCAAGAAAAGTTAATTAGTGGCAGTGCCCAGGGAACACACAGGAAAACTGTGTTGCAGCCTCCCAGCACTCATTATGGGTTTGGTCTGCATCAATTTTCTGTCTGCCTGAACTGTCTTCCCCCATCCTGGAAGGCGCTGACATCCCTCATCAGCTGAGACTGACCCTGCAGGAAGGGTGGGAGGAGGGGGTAGGGCAGGACTTCTTACCTCCAATACACGCTGAGAGGGGCATCCTGCTGGCTTTACAAATTACCACGATGGGGAGGGGAAGTCTTGGCCCCACAGAGCCTTACATTTATGGGAGCACTGAGCTGTACTGGAAGGGGTTCATACTGTACTCCTGTCTGCTGAGCAGCTGCTTGATCCCATAAAGAGAAAATAATCTGATATTTGCTTCTGAATGAATACATTTCTGAAACGCTTTTGGCACTTTGCAGTTTTTTAAATAGTTCATAAAAGCAGAAATTATCGTTGAACAAGTGCCAGCAATGGGCCAGGCCCTGATGTAGCAAGCTACCACCTTCATCTCATTTAATCCTCAACAATGACCCTGAAAGGTAAGAACTACGATTATGCCATTTTACAGGGCTGGAAGGCAAGGTTGAAACTGGTTAAGCTCCTTGCTCAAGGCTATACGGCTGCAAAGTGTTGGAGCTGGGATTCTAGGCTATGTGGTGTGACCCAGAACCAGCATCTACACAGACTTATTTAAAACAACCCTGGGAGGAAAGGAAATGGAGATGCATGCCTACTATAAGCTGGCTGCTACGTGGGGTTCTGTCCTACACATGATCTCATTTATTCCTCACTACAAGTCTCTGGTATTAATGTAGATAAACCCATTTACAGATTAGAAACTAAGGCTCAGAAGACAAGTGACTTGCCCAAGGTGCCATGACGGGTTATGGTAAAGCTCGCCTAAGACACCTGACCCCAGAATTCAGCACCTTGTAGGCTACACTAGGTCTCAACCCCCAGTCTGGCTTTCCTGCTGCCATGGGGAATGCCAGCTGTCCCCTAAGACTCACTCTCCCCATGCTTTTCAGCTGAGCACATGGCCACCCTCCATAGAGACGACGTTCTTAGCCTCCCTCACAGGTAGATGTGGCCAGGTGATCCTGTTCTACTCAATGGAACTGAGGGCAACTTGCAGGTGTAGCTCCCAGTCCCCTTGAAACCCTTCTGCTGACAGGAGTGAGCAGGAGGTGAAGACCCAGCCTGGGCTATGCAGACAGAGGCAGTGCACCATCCTCGAGAAGAAGGAGACTTAGGGCAGGAGGAGCTGGGCCCTAATAGCGTGGAGGGGCCACACCTGCCCTCGACTATTACCCCAGATTTGTGATGTGGGCGAGAAATCAATTTTTATCTCATGTAAATCACTGTTACTTTGAGTCTCTGTGAGAACAGCCCGGCACACCCACCAATTAGGACCTATACACCAGGCTCTGAAGTCAGACAGACCAGCCTCAGAGCCTGAAGCAGCAGATGCGCAACAAGCAGCGGCTCTACCCTGATGGGTGGTCCAGGGGTGGTGACTTGGTTTGAAATAGGCTCTAGCAACCAAGGCCACAGCTCTCCCTCTTGGCAGGGCCGTGACATTTCCCCTCACTTAAGCTTAGCTGCCCTCACGTCAGCTAGTGGCCAGAGATGTGCTGGCTGACTACTGCTCCATGGACACGGCTAACCCCAGCCAGGCAAGGCCACGGCAGCCCCTACACCCCTCCCCCTTCCATCCGTGTCCGCCCCCAACGTCAGCCTTGCTCCACAGCGCAGCAGAGAGTCCCCAAGACCTAGCGACGTTCCAGCTCTCCCGATAGCCCTCAGGCAGCTCCCAACAGGCTCCTATTTAAGCTAAACCCCTTAGATTGGCCTCCGAGGCCCCACCTGATCTGGCCCCGCCCACCCTGCAACCTCATCCCCCAGGTCACCCTCCACCAGCCGGTGGTCTGATCTGGAGAATGGCTGCTGTTTCAGCTTTTGCACCTGCTGCTTCCAGCCCGGCCCCTCTCCCCAGACCTTCACTGGGCTGCCCCCTTCTCCACTCTATAGCTTCTGGCTTAAAGGCTACCTCCCCAAAGAGGCCTCCCTGACCTCCACCAGCTAGAGTAGGCCTGGTGCCCAAGCCCTGCTGGCTCTCCTGCTCCCAGTATTCTTTCAGAGCACTTCCTACTCGTGCTATAGTATAGTATCACGTTCTATTATGGTATGCTATGTTATATTGTGTTGTACTATGTGATGCATATATTATGTTCTTTATATGTTTATTGACCATCTCCACCCACCTGTTTAGAATGTGGGTTTTATGAGAGCAGAGATTTGTCTTGTTTCCCACAGAATCCCCAGCACCTAGCACACATTCAAAAAATGTTCACTGAATAATAAAGGGCCAGCCTTGGACTGCATGTGAATTGCTGGATCCCAGGTCACTGGTTAGGTCTGTAGGGACAACCACCACCCTTTCAATGGAATGCCTCTCCCTGGCTTCAGTTCTTCTGTCTAGGCTGCCCCTTTTTGATCTCATCCCAAACTCAACATGTTCAAGGCCAAATGCCCCCCTTCCCCTGCCAGACCTGCCCCTCCTGCCCTAAATGGCTTTTCTAGCTCTGGGACCACATCATCATTCACCAGAAGACTCAAGCCAGAAGCCCGAGGGTCCTCCTCACACCTCAGTCAGTTTCTGGGCCTGTGGATGCCACCTCCTGGGTATCCCTCCTCCGCCGCGCCTGCCCTGCCCTGCCCTCCCCTCCCACCCGACTCCCAAGCCTCCATCTCCCACCTGGGCCACCTCCACAGCCCCCTGGCCTCCCTGCAGAGCTCCCTAGTACCCCATTCTCCACACTCCAGCCTGGAGGAATTCCCCAAAGGGCAAAACTGGTCTCCTGCTTGAAACTCTGCCTTGGTTCTCCCTGCCCTCAGGACAAAGCCCCAACTCCTCATCCTCCAGTCGAAGGCCTGAGCCCTCTCCCCCCACCCCACCGCCACTCGTCTCTTGCTACTCACTGCAGCAGCTGGCCCTCCGTCCTTCCTGAACTACTTGCAGATCCTACACAGTCCACACAGCACTGCACCTCTAAGTCTTTCCATATTCTGTGCCCTCCACTTGAAACGCCTCCCTCCACCTTTGCCGTCTGCAAACCCAGCCTTCAAGATTAAGGTCAACCATCCCCTCCTGAGCACCCAGGTGGGGTGAGTCCCGTAGCACCATGTGGTAGAGCCCTCTGCCATCATGTCTGCCTCCCCCAACCTGGCTCTGAACTCCCTGAGGGGAGAAGCCAGGCACAGAGGGGTGCAGGAAGCCTGTCCTTCCAGGCCTGTTCTATATGTCCCACGTCACACTCTCACCTCCCAGGCACAGCCACAGAAGGGCAGGCTCTTCCAAGAGCCCATGTCAGGGGCTCACCTCGATCGCTGTAGTCATCTACAAGGATAACTTCTTCTAGCAGGGTGTCTGGGGATGTCTCGAGGACACTGTAAACTGTCCGAAGGAGAGTGGACCAGGCTTCATTATAAAATGTTATGATGACAGATGTCGTGGGCAATTGATCATAATTGTATTTCTTCTCTTTGCACCTGCGAACACAACACAACTTCAGGAATCAAGACCATACTGTTGACTGTATGTACCAGGCCCAGGCTGGTGCTGGGGATGGAGTGATGAAGGGGACGTAGGTCTCGGTCCTGGGGCCTCCCCCTGGGGAATGGCAAATAGCCTGCTGGGATCTTCCAGAGTCCCCCGTGTTCCATTAGGAGACCCAGCAGATTCTTTAAAAAGGTTTTAAATACTTAACGAGCTTGAACTGCAGATGCTGTTTTTAAGCTTTAAAGCAATTTTCAGATTTGTGCAACATGCAAACTCAGCAGAATCAGAAGGGAGGGGAACTGTCACTTTTCCCCACCCAACAGCTCTCCCATCTGTCCACGCCTTTCCAATACCACTGAGGCCTTTGATCAGACTGAGCCCTTTCCTCCCTTTCCTGCTCGGCACACTCTCTGTCCTCTGTCAAGAAAAACTCACCCCGCCTTCTCTGGAAAAGCCTGGGGACACCTGTGTGGGGCAGGTGCTCACCCCTCCTTGCTCCTACAACACCTTGCTCACGTCTCCGTTTCAGCAGGTGTCACTTTCCGTGCTCCAGAACTCACCACCACTTGAGTCTCCCCCTACCTTCTCCCAGCATCTTTCCTACTCTGCATCCCAGCAGGGGCTATGCTTTCAAAGGTGATGCACTGAATGCATAAACTGGAACCATGGCTAGGATGCGTGAACATTCCAGGAAGGGCTCTGTAGAGAACACTGACTACCCCCCAGCCCCCATACCACTGCCACCACCCACCCAACCTCCCGTTCCATTCTGTGGCAGTCTCGTGGTGAGGTGGGTGCTGAGCCCACCCATCTCTCTGGGGTTAGGGCTTGGCTGGCAGTGATAAGAACCATTTAGCTCCCTCTTTCCTTGGTAGGTTTTTCTGTTGTTTTGCACAGAAGGTTCCAGGTTGACACAGAATTCTCTCCTCAGAGTAATGGATGACAAACTCCCAGTGTCATCCCAGGGAGTAGGCAGTGTCTGGAAATCAGGACATGGCTGACAGCAAGATAGGGGAGGAACAGAAACCCACAAGGGACACCAGAAGGACCAGGGTTTGAAGGCTGGCCTGGCTAAAGGCCAGACCAAGGGATGGGGTGGAAATGCGAGAAGAAGATAAATGTTGAAGACTGACCAGCCTCCGGGGGCAGAAAGGGAAGGTCTTACGGATAAGCTAAGTGCAAGATCAAAGAGATGGAGAACCAATCAGGGTGATGGGTGAAACCAACATCTATTGACTATCTACCATGTGCCAGGCACTGTAGCAGTGGGCCCTGTATCAGTTGGTCACTGATCATTTCCTGATCACCTACTATGTGCCAGATAGGAAAAGCCCCTGCTTCCCAGAGCTTACAATCAGGGGGACAATAATCAAATAAGCAAACATATCAAACATTTCAGAAAGTTAGGGTGCTATGAAGAAAAGGAGGGGGATGAAAGAGAGAGCAACTACAGAGGGGAGTAGGAAGGGGGAACGGAGGCAACCACAGAACAGGTAATCAGCGAGGGCCCCTCCAGGAGGTGACATTTAGGATGAGGCCTGAATAATGAGGGACCCAGTCCCACAAAAAGCAGAGGAAAAGCCTTTTGTGTACACAACTTATTTCTTTTTTTTCCTTTTATTTTATTATGAAAATTTTCAAACATGCAAAAAGTAGAGAGAGAACAGTATAAGGAAGTCCTGTGTACCTTTCACCTAACTTCAGTGGTCCTTAACACATGGTCTCGATTCATCTTTGTCTTCACCCACTCCCCCCATCCCAGACTATTTTTAAGCAAAACCCAGCATACCACAGCATCCATAAGTATTTCAATATATATATCTAAGAGATAAAGATTCTTTTCATAATGAACGCAATATCACTATAACACTTTAAAAGTGAGCAATTCCTTAGCGCTATCATATCTCCAGTCTATAAGCTTTCATCAAAATTAATGGTGTGTCTTCCAATGGTTGGAAGACACACCATTCTCTTATGAACCAATAAGAAAGACAAATGCTACCAATCACAACTGCAGGATGCTCTGATTTTAAGAGACATCCTAATTTCAGAAATGTTTAAATACTTTTTTTAAAGTGCCTTAGAGCAGCGGTCCCTAACCTTTTTGGCACCAGGGACCGGTTTCGTGGAAGACAATTCTTCCACAGATGGGGGTGGGGGGTGTGGAGATGGTCCAGGCAGTAATGCAGGCAATAGGGAGCAGCAGATGAAGCACCGCCCGCTGCCCTGCCGCTCACCTCCTGCTGTGCGGCCCGATTCCTAACAGGCCCGGGGTTTGGGGACCCCTGCCTCAGAGGGAATTCCCTGGCGGTCCAGTGGTTAGGACTCTGCACTTTCACTGCCGAGGGCCCAGGTTCAATCCCTGGTCAGGGAACTAAGATCCCACAAGCTGCACCACGTGGCCAAAAAAAAGGAAAAGACGTGCCTTAGAACCGATGAAATGTAGTACTTTATTTCACTCTCAAAACCTCTTCCTATGTGAGCATTTACTGTTCCTATTTTAAAGACAAGGCTGAGAGGCAGGGGAGCCTGGACAGTTCTCAGAGTGCCTGCAAGTGTGTATGTGCTTGGCTGAGCTCCTTGTGTCCCTGTGCCATCTTGTCACAGGGTTCTGGCTCATGCCTTTGACCCTGCGGGAGGCTCAGGTGGGCCCTCAGAATCTAAATAAAGATCCCTACATCCCCTCTCCTCAACCAGCCCTCCCTCCCATCAAGAAACAGGCAATTTCTCCTCTCATCCCTCTCAGGTTCTTCTAAGTAGCTCCATGTCCCTTTTCCTAAGTGCCAGGACAGTTTCTGTAGAGGGCTCCAAGGCTACCCAGGCAGCAGCCCAGGCTCTGCCGTCACTGGGGTGGCCTTGCCACATGAACAGGCTTATCTGAGAGTCTCTGAGAGGGGCTGGCTTTTCTCAGCCCCCTTTACATTCTCATGCCTGCTTCATCTGTAGGCTGGAGGCATGACCACGCTGTAAATAATGGTGCTATGAATATTTGGGGTGCATGTATCTTCAAATTAGTGTTTTTGTTTTTTTTCAGACATATACCCAGGAGTGTCCTGAAGCGATAAGGCATTCCCACCAGCCCTAGCCAGCGGGACCTGAATTCTTGGACACACTGGTCTTCTGAATCACGGAAGTGGTTACTTAGCGCTGTGCTCCACAGAGGGGAGTCCAGCCCATATTCAAGGGGAGGAGAATTAGGCTCCTTCTTTTAAAGGGAAGACTATCAAAGAATTTGTAGGTATATTTTAAAACCACCTCACATGAACAGAATGCAGGAGGAGTAACAGTATGTGGCTTCTAAGACCAGGTCATAAGACACCAAAGATTCCTCTTTGTTCCCTCCCATGGACCATCCATTCTGGGGAAAGCCAGCCACTATGTAGTGAGGACACTCAAGTGTCCCATGAAGAGATCTATGTGGAGAGAAACTGAGGCTTCTGACGGCCAGGACAGCCCAGACAGACTTTCCAGCATATGATGGGCCATCCTAAAAGCAGATCCTCCAGCCTCAACAGCCCCAATCAAACCTTGAGATGACAAAAACCCCAGGTAGCATTTTGACTACAGTCTCATGAGAGACTCCCAAGCCAGACCACTCAGATAACGCACTCACAAATCCCTGACCCACAGAAATTATGCAAAATAATAAACGTTCATTGCTGTTTTAAGTCATTAAGTTTTATGGTCACACATACGCTGAAATAAATCCCAAGGAAACTATCAGACAGGCCTGAATTGACATTTTATAAACCAACAGGCCTGTACTCTTTTAAAAAACGTGACTGTCCTAAAAGACAATGAGAGTCTGAGGAACCATTTCAGACTAAAGGAGACTAAAGAGGCAGGACAACTAAATGTCCTACTTGATTCTCAATTAGATACCGGGTAAGGAAGAAAAAAGTTGCTCTAAAAGTTGGGACAGTTGGAAACATCTGATATTGTATAAATTTCCTTAATTTGGTAACTGCCTTCATGGCATCATGAGAGAATGTTTTTTAAAAATACACACTGAAGTAACAAACGATAAAAGATTATCATCTCTGTAATTTATTCTCAAATGTGTCTAATATTATAGGACATAGAAAGAGAAAAATTAAGTAAATGTGGCAAAATGAGTGGGTCTAGGTGAAGGATATAGAGGATTTGGGCTATTCTAGCAAATTTTCTCTAGGTTTGAGTTTTTCAAAATTAAAAGTTTAATACAAAAAGAAGAAAAGAAAATTTTTAATGTTGCAAAGGGTGTACCCAAACACCAAGCCAATTCTGACCTACACGTATCTCAATCTTAGTGGCCCTGTCCAAGGCCCTCTCCCTTCTCATTCATTCCCACTTCTACCAAAACAGCGGCCCCTGAGGATGTGGAGAAAAAGGAACCCTTGTACACTGTTGGTGGGAATGTAAGTTGGTGCAGACTGTGGAAAACAGCATGGACATTCCTCGAAAAACTAAAAATAGAACTACCATATGACCCAGGAATTCAACTCCTGGGTATATGTCTGAAAAAAAACAAAAACACTAATTTGAAGATACATGCACCCCAAGTATTCATAGCACCATTATTTACAATTGCCAAGATATGGAAGCAAACCTAAGTGTCCATCAAAAGATGAATGGATAAGAAGATGTGGCAGATATATACAATGGAATACTACTCAGCCATAAAAAAGAACAAAATTTTGCTATTTGCAGCAATGTGGATGGACTTGGAGGGCATTACGCTAAGTGAAATAAGTCAGACAGAGAAAGACAAACACTATATGACACCACTTATATGTGGAGTCTAAAAAATACAACAAACTAGTGAATATAACAAAAAAGAAGCAGACTCACAGATACAGAGAACCAGGGGTTATCAGTGGTGGCGGGGTGCAAATTATTGGACGTAAGATAGGCTCAAGGATGTATTGTACAATATGGGAAATATAGCTACATTTTGTAATCAATCTAAATGTAAAGTAACCTTTAAAATTTGTATAAAAAATCTGAAAAATTTTTAAATTTTAAAAATAAAATAGAACAAAATAAAATTAAAAAGAATAAAAAATCAGAGACTACAATTTTTTTAATTAAAAAAATGTTGATGAAAACAAAAACAAAAAACAGTTGCCTTCCTCCAAACATATGTTAGAGCAAATGGAAAACACACACATATATGTATAAGAATATTAATAATTATGTCTGGATTTAATATTCTCTGAGTACTAGACAGGGTGCATAGAAAAGCCACCATAGCCCACTAGAAGCATCAGAAAGAATTGCTTATACTACCTGAAACAAAAATGTTTTTGTGAAACTAAAAATAAAGATTTTTTTATCTTTAAAAACAAGGTAAAGCTAAAATTTAGTTTCACATATGCACCAGTCCAAAGAGAAATGAGTAGAAATAAGGACAATGAGGTTTTCAAACATGAAATTTATTCAATTTAAAGAACTGTCCTTTAGTTTGAAATCACATCCTTACTGTTTTGGATTAAAATTTATTTCTTCTCATGATGGGAGTAAATAGGAGAGCAAGACAAGTTCTGTTTGACCAAATAGAGTTGGGACTGTATGTCAGCCCCTCCTCAGTGTTTTTGTTTATGTGTTTTCACTGCTGTGCAAAATCCAGAAGTTCAAGGGCACTGTTCTCAAATGTCCAGGTGGTCTATTTGTGTGCTCTTAGATTACAAGATACCAATTTAGCAATATACACTCAGAGCTTTCTTTTTTTAATTATTATTAAACTTTTTTTTTTTTTTTTGCGGTACGCGGGCCTTTCACTGTTGTGGCCTCTCCCGCTGCAGAGCACAGGCTCCGGACGCGCAGGCTCAGCGGCCACGGCTCACGGGCCCAGCTGCTCTGCGGCACGTGGGATCTTCCCCGAATGGGGCACGAACCCGTGTCCCCTGCATCGGCAGGCGGACTCTCAACCACTGCGCCACCGGGGAAGCCCTAAACTTTTTTTTTTTTGTCCATGCTGTGTTGCATATGGGATCTTAGTTCCCCGAACAGGGCCCTCAGCAGTGAGAGCTTGGAGTCCTAACCACTGGCCCGCCAGGGAATTCCCTACACTCAGAGTTTTAAAATGTTCCTCTTCTCATTCATCTTATATCAATATATCTAAGAATTTCTCACCCAAGTGAATAATAAGAGATAACCTGAAGGAGGCTTGTCGTAAAAATTTTTCTTTGTAACATTATTTATAATAGTGAAATTCTGTAAACAATTTAAATGTCGGAGGATAACCGTTCATGGTTGCATGAAGAAACACTACATGGCCATCCAAAGCCATGTTTTCAGAGACTATTTAGCAATAAAAAAAGGACAACCACACTCTGACGTTTAAGCAGAAAAGCAGGGTACAGATCTATAAACAGCATCATGTCAGTTCTTCGAACAACAAAGTGTGTGCCTGCACTTACACATAAACAGTAAACAATAGAAAGAAATATGCCAAGAATGTTAACAATGGTGATCTCTTGAGCAGTGGGATTATCACTGATTCTTATTTAATTCTTTATATTTTTCTGCATTCTAAAATTGTTCTATAGGGCTCCCTTGGTGGCACAGTGGTTAAGAATACGCCTGCCAATGCAGAGGACACGGGTTCGAGCCCTGGTGTGGGAAGATCCCACATGCCGCGGAGCAACTAAGCCCATGCGCCACAACTACTAAGCAAGCCTCAGGCTCTAGAGCCTGCAAGCCACAATTATTGAGCCGGCGTGCCACAACTACTGAAGCCCATGAGCCTAGAGCCATGTGCACCACAACTACTGAGCGAGCCTGTGCTCTAGAGCCTGCGAGCCACAATTACTGAGCCCGCATGCCACAACTACTGAAGCCCATGCACCTAGAGCCATGCTCTGCAACAAGAAAAGCCACTGCAACAAGAAGCCCATACACCACAACGAAGAGTAGCCCTGCTCGCCACAACTAGAGAAAGCCCGCGTGCAGCAACAAAGACCCAACTCAGCCAAAAATAAATAAAAATAAAAATATTTATTAAAAAATAATAAAATAAAACAGTTCTATAATGAACATGCATCATTTTTATAATCACAAGAAAGATTTTTAAAAAGCTGAATCATATTTCTTTAGCTTCCCATAGCAAATGTCTTCACTGAGTAATATTTAACATTCTGCCCTCTCCATTTTTTGTTGTTGGCGTGGTATAGTTTCTCCTTTGTTCTTTAAAATATTGCTTTACAATAGCCAAGACATGGAAGCAACCTAAATGTCCATCGACAGATGAATGGATAAAGAAGATGTGGTATATACACACATACACACACACACACACACACACATATATATAATGCAATACTAAACAGCATAAGATAATGACATTTGCAGCAACATGGGTGGACCTAGAGATTACCATACCAAGTGAAGTGAGTCAGAAAGAGAAAGACAAATACCATATAATATCACTTATATGTGGAATCTAAAATATAACACAAGTGAACTTATTTACAAAACAGAAACAGACTCACAGACATAGATAAAAAACTTACGGTTACTGAACGGGAAAACGGGTGAGGGAAGGATAAATTAGGAGTTTGGGATTAGCAAATATAAACTACTATAAATAAAATAGGTAAACAACAAAGTCCTACTGTATAGCACAGGGAACTATATTCAATATCCTGTAATAAACCAAAATGGAAAAGCATATATATATAGATAGATAGATAGATAGATAGATAGATACACATATATATAACTAAATCACTTTGATGTACACCAGAAAGTAACACAGCATTGTAAATCAACTATACTTCAATTGAAAAAAAAAGAAGATAAAACATCCTTTAAAAGCATTCTCCGTCATGAAGTTCAATATATCCTTCCTGAATATCTCTAAATTTGCTTCCAGGCAAAACACTTTCCCCTTTTCCTGGGTGATAAAAAGCTGTGCATCCTTCCATTAGGCAAGGGCAGCTATGCATCACTCAGGGTTCCACGTCTGCATAGGAGATAAAAGAGAGCTCAGAACAAAATTCACTGCTAAATCATAGTAAGCCATCCTTTCCTTAACTTTCTGGTATAATCCATGTGCTTTGTAAGGGCAGGGGCTGAATTGTGTTTTTCTCTGTATTTTCTGCATGCTTTGCACTGTACCTAGTAATAATAGTAACATTTATTGAGTGCCTACTACATGATAGGCAGTGTGCTAAGCATTCTACATGCATTATTCCCTTTAGCCTTAATAACAACCCTACTGGGTGCAGACTACCATAATCTCCACCAGTACAATATATGTCTATGTATTTTATGGATATGAATGAATGGGTGTGGCAAATACTTCCAGATCTTCTTTTATATTATATTTAGGTTATCACATAAACATCTTTTAAAAAATGAAAATTCAAGGCTTCCCTGGTGGCGAAGTGGTTGAGAGTCCGCCTGCCGATGCAGGGGACACAGGTTTGTGCCCTAGTCCAGGAGGATCCCACATGCCGCGAAGCGGCTGGGCCCGTGAACCACGGCCACTGAGCCTGTGCGTCTGGAGCCCGTGCTCCGCAATGGGAGAGGCCACAACAGTGAGAGGCCCGTGTACCGCAAAAAAAAAAAAAAAAAAAAAAAGAAAATTCATATCCTTTGGAGAACAGGACAGGGAAGTCATAATATACATAGGTGTGTTTTATTGATCCAGAATGCTTTTTCCTTTCTTCATCTTACTGTACTTTGCTCTTTCAGAAACCATGCCTCCTGGACTCTCAAGCTGTATGGTTTGTGCAGGGCTGGAGACACACACACATACACGCATACATACAATGTGTGTGCACACACTTGTGTATACATATGCACATATACACACCCCTCTAAGAAGGTCACATGCCCCAGGCCTGACCAATCAACATTTTCCTGATGAAATCAGTTGAGTCCCTGTATTCAGGGCCCAGAATAATCTGAACCCAGTTCTAATCCCAGACTTCTCTGTCTTAGAAAAGACTTTTCTTTTATATTTAAGTCAGTTTGCATTGAGTTTTCAGTCACTTTCAACCAAAGAACCCTAACTAATAGAGAAAATAAGTCTTTTTTTAAAGTGAATATAGGATGTCCACTCAAGGCAGTATGAAAGATTTAAAATATCTGGGAACGCCTCTTGGTAGAGGACCCCCAAAAAATTCTTGATAAAATACTTTATAAAAATCTTTTAAATGCATGGATCAGCTTACAAAAAAGTAAAAGAAGTCCTCGGAGTACAGAAACAACAAGGAAATCTATGAACCTGGATATTAGAGATATCGGAGCATAAAATAAGTATGCTGACTATGCTTAAATAAATAAAAGAGGACCTCAAATGAATGACAAAGAAACAAGAATGACGGCAAATTTAACTCAGTATAGACATCTCACAGCAATGAGCAAGCCAGGGGACAGTGGAACACTATCTTCAAATGCCAAACTATCAACCTGGAATTATATACCCAATACCCAACTAAACTATTTTTTGAGAACAAGAGCAAAATAAAAACATTTTCAGATAAATAAAACTGAATGTTTACAACAATAACCTTGTCTACAGCAAGAAATACATAATATATTTCAGGAAGAAGAAAAGAATCCCAGAAAGATGTCTGAGATCCAAAGATGACCATTCAGGAAAGAATGATGGGAAGAGAAAATGGTAAACGTGTGGATAAATGTAAACAAATACTGCATTTTAAAAAATGTCTAATGTGTTGGTTTAAAAAGACAGAATTAAAATAGTGGAGTAAAATGACACACAAATTGGGAAAGAAGGTGATCAATGTTAAAGCATTCTAGGATCCATAGTTATCGATTAACTTTAGACTTTTTTCAGTTAAATATATACTCTCAAATTTACCACTAAAGATTGAAAATAGATAACTGCCAAATTAACAGAGAGAGAAAAATGGAACCAGAAGGTTCTATCAATTTAAAAAGCAGTATGGAAAAAAGGGAAAAAACATAGAAAAAGCATAACAAATAGAATAATCTATTATTCTATTTGTTATGCATAATAACATATGGATAACATGTTATACATAATCAAACACTAAAGTATTAGTAAGCACAGTAAGTATAAATGGACATAACTATCTAGTTAAAGTCAAAGACTGTCAGTCCGGATTTTTTTTTTTAATGACAACACAAAATCCAGCAACATGCTAATTAGAGAAATGCCTAAAAGCTAAGGTCACAGAAGAAGTGAAAGTAAAAGGATGGGAGAAGGTATCATGAAAACTCTAATCAAAAGGAACATGTTCTGTAGACTTAAAGTACTGATTCAAAGAAAGGACACCACTCTGACAACAAGATGGGTCTAGTAAAAACTTATAAAATAGCCTCAGTTTACAACCTTGTTGGGGAAGCAAAGACACATCAGTCTAATCTCCACACCATGTGTGATGTTTCTCCAAAAGTAATGTCAAGAGAACAGACAAGCAGGCTACCTCTCTGCAAAAAGAGAAATCTTAACCAACTCCCTCCTGCCAACCCCAGCAAGACACAAACACTTTCTTTTGCTGAATTACCTATTTAGAGCTATTTTGAGACTCTGCCATCCTAGCACCCAAGTCCTAGTCCTTAAACTTGGATACACACTCTGCAACTATAGCACTAATATGGCTAAAACCAGAGCAAGCGTTCAGGAAATGCAAACACCTGTGTGTATTATTTACACACTTTTCTAACCAGCAGTTCACAACTCCTTGGCAGTGGCAGAGAATAGCTGATGTTCACATGCGTGGCATCCCCATACACGTGCGGTGGAAATGCACAGCCCCAAGGGTGCTGTCACTCCACCTTTCTCTCCTGCTAGAGAGGTCAGAATGCAAATGAGAATAACAGTATAGGATTATCTCAAGGCTTCCTTTATCTGTGAAAACTAAAACTTCCTGTAAGTATTGGTACATGATTAGCTACCATCCACTTGTGACTCACCTTGTAACTGACTGTGATGTCACCACTAGTTTCATCTGCACTTGACCTGTTATCAATCCCCACTTTGTCTAATTCTGGTATTCTCCCACGCCCTCAAAAGCACCCACCCTTAATCTTTGGAGTGAGAAATCCAAAGGCTCTAAGCCAGTAGCTTTCAACACTAGTTGCACATCAGCCTCAGCCTAGGCCCTACCCACCAAAACTCTATTTAATCATTCTGGGGAAGATCCCTCACATAATTTTTCAAAGTTCCCTAAGGCCATAAACCCAGCTATCTGGCTCCCCACTTTGGCCTGCTGCCATTTCACAGTGAAAGTTCCCTCCCCTTGCTAAGCTCAAATAAGACGGTATTTGTGAAAGAGTTTTGCAAACCCTATACTTACTATACTACCATGCAAGAATTCCTTGTCATCCTCCTCCTCCTTTTCCTCCTCGATTCAGTGCCATAACTAATAGAAAAAAAGCGATGCACTTATCTACTAGCATGTGAATTATTAGCCTCACAGAAGGGCCAGGGTCTACACCAAGTCTTGAGGAGTTAGAGCCCATACTTTGAAGTGTCTCTATTAGCTACCAAGGCTTGCAGATGAACCAGAAGAACCAAGCCAAACAGTCCCTTGCCTATGATAACACATTTATCCCCTGCTGTGCAAAGACTTTGGTTAAAAACGTGTGTGGGCCTTCGTACATACTCATGTCTGAATATGTTCTCACCCACTTACCCGTATCTTTTTCAGAATCTATTTCTATACCTGGAAAAGTCTAGAAGGATAGATACACAGCAAAATGTTAATAGTGGTTCTTCCCAGGATGGTAGGTTTATGGATGATTTTTCTTTTTTTTTTTTTTGGCTTCTCTGTATATGCAAACTTTTCTAGAGTGAAAATGTATTGTTCTTATAATTAAAATTAATAGATAAATAATTGCCTCCATCTCAAAAGGGAGGAGGGAATAAAAGATCTGGATTCTAGATCAGCTCTGCCCCAGATCTGTGTGTTACCTTGGCGGCATGGCTTTTCCTCTCTGGTTAGACTGGATGCTCCCTCAGGACCTTCCTCCAATGACATTCAAGGATCCTAACCTCACTGCTGCTTATTAATTAGTTCCAACCCTCCCCCTCACCCAGGACCCCGACTGTGAACTCATAATCTGCCATTCTGGTTTCTCAGACTAAATCTCAAGACCTTATTAGGTCCTCATGCCCGTATGAACTATAATAAAAGTGAGGCTTCGTGAAAGGCCTTGACACTACTGGCTACATCTAAGTTATACCTCAAGGCCTGGCTGGGCTGAGACCGACACAGATGGAGCTCACCTTTCTCTCTAGGCAAGAATGACCCAACAGGCCTTGCTGCAGGAATTAAAGACAGGAGGCATTCACACTCCTTATCATGCTGGGTTTGGATTAACTTCCTAGGGTCATTGCAATAGCAGGATCTATAAGCAAATCCTGATAGGACACAGGGCAGCTGTGTCACCATGGAGATGGGACACCATAAGCCCCACAGGTCATCACAATGTTTCAAAGAGACTTCACAACCTGGGACAACAGAGGAAGTTGGAACCCGGAAAAGAAAAACCTAATGACCAATCCCTGGATGACTTAAAAGCAACCTCCTGAGTGTATTGTTGGCAACAGGGGAGGCAGGAAAAACTAATAAGAACTGAGTACACAGTGTGTTCCCAGGTGTTAGGTGTTTTATTAACTCCTAGGTTGTGTTGTTTCTACTCATCCCCTATTTTGCCGATAGGGAAACTGAGGCTCAGAGAGGCTAGATAAATTGCCCAACATCACAAAGCTGATGAGCAGAAGAGCCATGATTTTATTTCACATGAGCTGGGTCTGAACCCTGAGTCTGACCTGAAAGCTTCCCCTAGACCTTGCCTCAGTGAGCACCCTTGGTGTTTCAAGGAGATAAACATATATTCAGCCATTTGGCTGAAGAGGAGGAACTACCACCAACCCCAACAAAGCTCGACTCAAAAAGATAAACAGTGAAAATGCCTAAGGTAAAAGCATAGGCTAGGCATGAGCAGATCCTGAAAAACAGCAGAGACGGTGAGGTGCAAATCCATTCAAACTTTGCCAGTGAGGGCAGAGGTGGGGCCTCCTCCTGCAGACATTCATGCTCTCTCTGACCAAGGATGCACAGAGCAGTTGCCTAAAATCCTGAAATCAGCACAGTACCATGGGAGCCAGGAGGGTCACAGTCCCCCAAGGCCAGTTCCACCACTTTCCAGCTGTGGGGCCTTGGGTGAGTCACCTGACCTCTCTGGGCCAATTTCCACACCTGTAAAGCAGGAAGGACAAGGAGCAGAGAGGAGTGGCTGATGCCTGGTACATACAGGATGCTGCCCACTTGGCTCCAGAACCCTCTCTCTGAGCCCTCTTTCCCTCAAAGTCTTTAAGGAGGGGGCTCCAGCAGGGACCTGGAAGATCCCTACCAAAAGAGGAAAGGAGATAGAAGGCCAGGAGGGCCATCCTCCACCTGCCAGCTTGTTCCCTTCTTTCCTAAGCAGTGGGTACAACCCCTCCAGACAGCAGCTCCAACAGGAATTAGGCCTCTGACCACACAGGTTCCAGGACTGTGTCTCCCACAGGAGTGAGCTCTGCTGGACCACAGCCAGAGGAGCCCTTCCCAGCACCGCTCCTTCCTGACTTCCTCCACTTAAAGGTCAGGAGTCCAACTCCCAGAGAGAGGGCAAGGAGGCTTGTGGCTTCTGACTTGCCCTTCCAGGCACCTTTCATCTCACCTGCCCGGCAGGCCCTCCCCTCCTGGTTGATTCATGGGCCCTGGTGCACACAGTTGCACACAGGTGAGTGAATGCAGCCTGTCTAGAACCCCACAGGTCCTTAGCTTTGCCAAAGCAGGATGTTACAGGCGTAACTGGACTGGGGGTGCCTTTGGACCCAGAAAGGGCACCCAAAGGGTCTCATCTAAAACCTGTCTGCAGATTTGTCAACTTCTGAGATTTTTCATGTTCATTTTTTAAAACTTTCTCTCCCACTCCGCAGTATGAACACTTTCATTGCCCCCTTCCGAGTGACTCAATAAGACGCGAGATCCCCAGGTCTTTCGTGACCCCGGTTCCACCTTGCCACTTCACAGCTGCAGAAACTGAGGCCCGGGGACTCCGAGGGCGGTGCTTCTCCCGCCACCTGGGGACTCACAGAGGGTTCCAGCGCTCGGGCAGGCGGCGGTGCAGCGAGATACGGTCGCTGAGGTAGATGTTGATCTGGTGTAGCCGCACGCTCTCCTCCTGCAGCCGCAGCTCTTCGCCCTGCAGCTGCAGCCGCACTGCCTCGCCTCGCGCGCCCAGAGCGTCCTCCCGCACCGGCGGCCGCGGCAGAACCGGGTCTCGCCGCCCAGAGCGCGGGGTGCGTGGGAGTCCCGGCTCGGCCATCCCGGACCCGCGCCGCGCCCGCAGCACCGGGCCCAGCCCGGCCAGCGCCAGCAACGCCAGCAGGGCCAGAAGCGCCTCCCGGCCGCGCCGCAGCCCTCGCGGGCAGCGCCTCCGCGCCGCGCGCCCCCACATGCGCCCGCCAGCTGCGGCCAGCGCCCGGCGCGCCCAGAGGCGGTGGCGCAGCCCGCGACCCGGATCCCGGAACCGGCGCGCCGCCCCGCCCCCGGCCCGCCCCACCTGCGCCCCGCCCCCTTCCCGCCCCGCCTGCCCAACGAAGGGGCGAACTTTTACAGGGTCCTCAGGAGGGCTCGCTGAGACAGGCACCTTCTTGGTGGGCTGTGTGCTTTATTAAAAAGGTAACGGCCGTTAAAAACCTCAGCTCAGCGCCTGGCAAGTCGTAAGTCCTCCGTAAATGTTGGCCGAATGCGCTGTGCAGGGCGCTATGAATTTCACTGCCAATATCTCATCTGACCCCTACACAGTCCAATAAGAGAGGTACGTTTTACAGATGAGAAGACTGGGGCACAGTAAGGCTAATTTACACCGGGCTATCTCATGGAGGCCTGCAGGCATACCGACCTAAGACATACTGCTCGGATCCCTTGAATAACAAACCCTCCTCTGGCTCCCTATTAGTCGGTAATGTTTCCTCACTTTACAGACGCCTCCAAGAAACTTATCAAAGAAACGAACCATCCTCTCAGAAAAACACACGCAAACACACCCATGATTGCACACACCCCAGGCCATCCCTTCACTTTAAGTAGCCCGGGTCTTGGCTAGAGGTTTCCTTTGGGAGGATTGGGAGAATGAGGAAACCACAGGGGTGCCGGAAATATTTAATAGGGTCCAGACTAGAGTGAGGCACGAGGCTCTCTCCAAGGCGGAAAATTGAAGTGTGAGCCAAATAAGCCTCCGTAATCAAAATAAACAATATTTTTCAAAATCAAAATGAATGCTAAAAATCCATGACAACAAAATACCAAAATTTTAAAGGCAGAATCTGACCCTGTGCTTGCACAGCTCACTTCACTCACCTCACCCTAATCCCAGCCCCGATTCTATATCTTGATTTTCGTGAGGATTACATGGATAAATACATATGTAAAAATTCATCAAGTTCTTCTTTAAAACCCATGCACTTGACTTATGAAAGTTATATCTCAATTTTTAAAAAGCAAAAAATAAAGAAATAAAAGAACAAAGAATAAAAAAAGGAGAACCCCTAGCCTCCAGGATAAGTGCTGAAGTCCTCAGCTTGACAGGAGAGACCCCCAGAATGTGACTCCAAATTCTGTAATGCCTATTCCCAGCCACTGGGGGATAGGGGAGGCACGGTTTCACTCCAGGCCTTTGCATAGGCTGTTCTCTCTGCTGGAAATGCCCTTCCCCACCTAGCAAACTCCTACCCATCCTTCACGACCTTGCCAAAGCCACCTCCTCCATGGCCTTCAGCAATTCCATGTTTTTTTAGGTAAACGTATTTAAAGATCACTTCATCCTTTTGTGTATTAGTCAGGGTTCCACAAGATAAATAAAAGCAGGAAGAGATATATTAAGAGATTTACTGCAAGAAATTGGCTTATACAATTGCAGAGACTGGTTAAGCAAGTCCAAAATCTATAGGGCAGGTCATCAGGAAGGACAGGCTGAAACTCTCTGACACAAGCAGAAGCTGCAATCCACAGGGAGAATTTCTTATTTTCTAGGGCAATCTCAGTTCTGCTCTTTACGACTTTAACTGATTAAATCAGGCCCACCTAAACGATCTCCTTCCTTAAAGTCAGCTGATTGTAAATGTTAACCATATCTACAAAATACCTTTATGGCAACATTTACATTAGTGTTTGATTGAATAACTGAGGATTAAAGCTTAGCCAAGCTGACATATCAAACTGACCATGTCTATTAGTTTCCAAGAATTGCCATAACAAAGAACCACAAACTAGGTGGCTAAAAAACAACAGAAATTTATTCTCTCACAGTTCTGGAGGCAATAAGTCTTATTAGCAGAGCCACATTCTCCCTGGAGGCTCCAGGGGAGAATATGTTCCATACTTTTCTCTTAGTTACTCGTGTTGCCAGCAATCCTTGACATTCCTTGACTTGTAGATGCATCACTCCAATCTCTGCTTCCATGGTCATATGACATTCTTCTAGTGCGTTTGTCTCTGTGTCCCTTCTACGCTTCTTCTAAGGGTGCTGGTCACTGGATTTGGGCTACTCTAATGATCTCATCTTAACTTGATTACATCAACAAAGACCCTATTCCCAAATAAGGTAACATTCATAGGTATCAAGGATTAGGACTTCAACAGATCTTTTGGGGGGACACAATTCAATCCATATCACCATCATACTTCTTTGTTACAGCCCTTGCTACATTAGGTTGTGTTTAATTCATACCCTGGCCTTGTAAAAAAAAACGAATGTAAAGGATTAAGAGTATGGGCTGTGGTCACTTTATGATCCCAGAAGTTGGTTCAGTGTCAGACACAGTAAGTGCTCAATTCATGGCTGGCTTTCTGTCTCACACTCACTTACGTAGGCACCTGTTTGAACTCAGTGGGGAAGTACCTGATGGAGGGCACAGCCTGGTTAAGTGCAGAGAAAAGTTACTCCCAAAAGGTAACAAACATGAATTCTTTAGGTCTTCTTGCTGGAAGGGCCTCAGCAACTCAGTCTGGACATTTTCAGAATCTGCTCCTAGAAATCCCAAGGGAAAACCATCCAGGAAAGTAAAAAGGAGGCTGACTGGACAGGGCTCCAGTTATTCTCCCTGAAACCAGAGCATTGACACATTTATTTGCTTAATCCTTTGAGCTTCCTTATTAGATTGTCACAGCCTCCTCTCTAATTACCAGAGGACTCGGTAACCATGCCAAAGGAAGTATGTTGTCCAGGCCCACAGCTGATCAGTAGCAGAACAGGAAATAGAAAAGAATAAAAAGGTATGGTACAAACTGCTAGATGTCTGCCAATATCCAATCTTTTCTTTTTCCTTCTCTAGAATCCTTTTTTTAAAAATGTTTTTGTTTCTCTAGACCCATTGTTTTCCAAAATAAAGACTATATTTCCCAGCCCTCCTTGCAACTAGGCATGGCCAAGTGACTAAGTGTGCCACCAATGGGCTATAAGTGGTGGTGTCAAATGGGGCTTCTGAGTAATGTCCTTAAAAGAAACTTCCTTACCTTTCCTTCTTGCTGGCTAGATTGTGGCTATGAAGACTGGAGCTCAAGCAACCACCTTAGGTAATGCACTGAGAATGGTGAAACACCATGGCAGAAGGAGTCCAGTTCCCTAACATGTGGACACTGAACCAGTCCTGCTGGCCTCCTTCCAGGCTTTGTTTATGTGAGAGAGAAATAAACTTCTATCTCATTGAAGCCACTGTTTCTATGGATTTTCTGTCTTAGGCAGCCAAGTCTAATCCTCACTGATACAGATGATTAATTGCACGAGAATTCTCCCCAGATCTGACTCTGATGGTACGGTGATTTTAAAACCAGGCTGCAAATTCTTTGATACTCCCCTCCCTTGAAACAAGGCAGACTTCTAACTCCTTCAACCAATAGAATATGGTAGAAGTGAAGTTCTGTGACTTCTAAGGCTAGGTATAAAAGGTATAAAAGGCCATGAAGCTTCCACCTTGTTCACGGGACCACTGTTCTCGGAGCCTTGAGCTGCCAGGAAAGAAATCTGACGATCCTGATGCCATCATGCCAGAGAAGCCACAGGCAGACATACAGTCAACAGGGTCAGCTGAGCCCAACCTTCAGCCACCCTAGACAGCGCAAGCATCAGACAGGTGAGTGAAGAAGCCATCTTGGAAGTGGCTCCTCCCCAGTCATTCAAGTCATCTCACCTATGGCCCCAGACGTCACAGAACAGAGAGGTGCTGTCTTCAAATCCCTGACTCCCAGAACCCATGAACATAATAAGATGATTGTTGTTTTACACCATGACGTTTTGGGATGGTTTGTAACACAGCAGTAGATAACTGGAACAAATGCATGATTTTAATCAACATATTTCAAGAGGAAATATTATTGAGCATCTAAACATGTGCCAGGTACTGTGCTATGGATTAGGCAAACTACAATGAGCAAGTGTCGATGATAAACAAAGCTGGACACTAGTTAAATGGGAAAGACAGATTTGAATCAGTAACATACCATTTCAATAGGGAAGGAGGTCCAGTATGAACTGATTCAACTTTGATTTGCATAGGGGTAACTGGGAATTTTAAGTAGAGTTGAGGAAATGAAAAATTACAAAGGATCGGTCAGCATAAATGCTGATTAGCCCAGACATGTCTGTTGGCTTGCAATCATTGAAGTCAGGATTCTATCCTCCCACTGAGACTGGCAGACAGAAGGCCCTATCCTTCCTGACGATCGCATTTTAAAGGAATGACTGGGACTTCCCTGGTGGTGCAGTGGTTAAGAATCCACCTACCAATGCAGGGGGGACACGGGTTCGAGCCCTGGTGCGGGAAGATCCTACATGCCGCAGAGCAGCTAAGCCTGTGCGCCACGACTACTGAGCCTGAGCTCCAGAGCCCATAAGCCACAACTACTGAAGCCCGTGCGCCTAGAGCCCATGCGCCACAACAAGAGAAGTCACCTCAATGAGAAGCCCACACACTGCAATGAAGAGTAGCCCCAGCTCCCTGCAACTAAAGAAAGCCCGCACACTGCAACGAAGAGTAGCCCCTGCTCGCCACAACTAGAGAAAGCCCGCATGCAGCAATGAAGACCCAACGCAGCCAAAAATAAATAAATAAAGGAATGACTTTCAGGTCCTTGAGAAAGATACTCCTGAATTGTAGGAGATACATACACATCTCAAAGGGACAGAGAAAGGATTCACAATTGTAAGCCCTTTTTAGTAAATGTTCTTAAAAAGGGTGGTCGGGGGGCTTCCCTGGTGGCGCAGTGGTTGAGAGTCCGCCTGCCGATGCAGGGCACACGGGTTCGTGCCCCGGTCCGGGAGGATCCCACATGCCGCGGGGCGTCTGGGCCCGTGAGCCATGGCCGCTGAGCCTGCGCATCCGGAGCCTGTGCTCCGCAACGGGAGAGGCCACAACAGTGAGAGGCCCGTGTACCACAAAAAAAAAAAAAAAAAAGGCAGTTGGTTAGGTGTTGGACAGAGCAAACAGCAAATTCTTTGGGTAGTCTTCAGCTTTCTCAGGCAGGCACTTAAGGGGTGCTAGCGTCACAGTCTTGGAAACTATGTTAGTGTTTAAGTCTTTTTTTTTTTTTTTTTTTTTACAGGTTTTTTTCTTTTTTTTTTTTCCGGTACGCGGGCCTCTCACTGTTGTGGCCTCTCCCATTGCAGAGCACAGGCTCCGGACGCGCAGGCTCAGCGGCCATGGCTCACGGGCCCAGCCGCTCCGCGGCACGTGGGATCTTCCCGGGCCGGGGCACGAACCCGTGTCCCCCGCATCGGCAAGCAGACTCTCAACCACTGCGCCACCAGGGAAGCCCAGTGTTTAAGTCTTTTAATGTGAGGAGAGGTGGGTGGATGAAATCATTTGTGTTGAGAGTCTGTAGTTTTTACAGGCCAAGGTTGAGCCCTAGTCAAGATGAAAGCTCAGAGGAACCTGTCTAGAGTTGGGTCAAGAAGAGAATCTTTGTCACAAGACAGATACTTCTGACATCATGGTGCTGAGAGTGTAATGGAATGGACAGATAATAAAAAGATACCTTATTAGAGTTGTGATAAGTCTTTTGAAGAAGCATTGCAGGGTGCTAAAAGGACTTATACTAGTAGAACCTGGTTTAGTTTAGGGGTTTAGGAAGGTTTCTCTGAAGAAGTTATGTTTACACGGATACCTGGATGTTAAAGTGAGATCAGTGATTTGAAATCATATTTTAGGTTAATCTGGAACTCCCTCTGCTGCTGCCCGGGTCAGGGAAATGAACAGTTTTGTATCTCCTGTAGAAAGATAATGTGTAGTAAACTGGGAAGCTAGTCCAAAGCTTTTTATCAAATATTCTCTATTTTCAAAGGGACCACAGCCCAAAAGTTAAGAAGCGTAAGTCTGGTCTGATTCTCTTATTTTACAGGTGGGGAGCCTGAGACACAGAGTGGGGAGGCGGTCTCGAACAAGTTGGTGGCTCAGGCAGAGTAGGATCTAACTTGCCATCTGCTTCAATTCACAGCCTCTGGTTACTGGCCTCTCTGGAGGATATGGCCCTTCCATGAGCAGCTCCCCCAGGGCTCCAGGAGGGGGATGGCGTTTAGGGTGAACCATGCAAAGCAGCTCCTACCCAGAACTGCTGCTGCTATCAGACTAGTGGGAGGTGACTCCATGCACAAAAGAGAGTCCACTGGTTGGTGCTGGAAGGCAGGTGTGCTAGGAAAGGCTTGGAGCTGTGTCTTTTGGCCTCTGTCCAAACACCCAACACATTTAAGATCTGTCAGATTAGAAAACAGACAAGGATTACAACTTGGATCGGCTTACCAAATTGGAATGCTTCCCAACAGAGGCTCAGTTGCAGAGAAAAGAGTGATGGAATTAGGCCTTATAAGACCTGGGTTCAAGTCCCAGGTAATGGATACAAGCTGTCACCTATTGACCACGTATATGTGCTGTAAACTGCTATCATCTCACTTTACCCCCTGACAATCTTGCAAGGTTTCTTCTCTGAGGAAACTTGGGCTCAGAGAAGTGAGGTGGTTTATCCAAGGTCACACAACATACAAGGGGCAGAACAAGGATCTGAGCCCTGGTCTCCTGACCCCTAGTTCAGGATTTCCCACCACACACCTCACAGGCTGCTGTGAGACCAAAGACCAAAGACAGCTTAGCCTTGTGGGTCAGAACACAGACTTGCAGCCCGCTTGCCTGGGCTCAAACCCCAGTCCCATCACAGATTGCTGTGCAGCCTTAGGCAAGTCACTTAACCTCTTTCAATGCAACGTGCTCATGTATAAAATGGTGGTGATAATAACAGTACCTGAGTAGGGTTTTGGGAAGGATTGAGTGATGTAGTCCACACAGACAGCCTCCCTGGACACAAAGCAGGGTGGAAAGAGCTTCTGCAAGGGCAAATGGAAGATGCCTAGTGCTTTGCTACTCAAAGTGTCGTTCTTAGACCAGCAGCATTGGTACCACCTGGGAGCTATTGGAACTACAACTGTTTGTTAACAGAGGTAAAGTAACAAGAGTTACTCTGCTTACCCAGAGTAAGTACTATGTAAATGTTATTAATGATGATAAGTTGGCATCCATAGAGGGCAAATCCAGCTGGGACATTAATTCTTTTCATACCTCTTCCCAAATTGACTAACTTGTCCTCTCCTTGGGTTTCTTGTTAGTTTGAGGAGATAATTTGTTCTTTGACCACACCATCTCATCTGCTGCTCAACCAACAAATAGATTTCTGTAGAAGGCACTTTTGATTTGTCATATTATCTCCCTTCACAGGGGATCATTACATCCCTTTTAGAGCTTAATAAGTTATATGGTAGTGGTACTTCAAACATTAGTGGGGAAAAGATGGCCGATTCAATTAATGATTGGGGCAACTTGATAAACATTTGGAAAAATAAAGTTAAATGCCAATCTCACACCTTACACCAAAATAAGTTCCAAATGATCTAGAAATGTCAAAGTAAAAAAAGAAAAATAAGAAAATCCAATGATGAAAGTACTGGATGAAAAAACCCAGAGACCATTATGGAAAAGATTTATAAATTTGACTACATAAAAATTTTTAAATTCTGTAAAGCCCCAAATAATATAAACTCAAAAGACAGAAGACAAATCAGAAAGACATATTTGCAGATGACATTTACCCAGTATGTGAATCAACAGGGAAATAAAAAGAACAAACAGAAATAAAAATGACCAAAGGATTTGAAGACAGCTCCCACAAAAGAGATATAAAATGGTCTATAAATGTATCGAAATATGCTCAACTTCTCTACTTAAAAAGTATGCAAACTAAACTTACTCCAAAATATGTTTTTCACCTATCAGATTGGCAAAGATTAAAAAGGTTATTAATTTCAGTGTTGTCAAGGATGTGAATAAACAGGCACTCTTATCCAGTCAGTAGGAATGCAAACTGGTACAACCTTTTGGAAAGCAATTAGGTAACATTTATTTGAAATGTTAATGTTCGTATCCTTTTGATTCTGCAATTTCACATCTAGGAATTTATCTAACAGAAATAGATTCATAAGTGCTCAAGAGATAAGCTTACAGGAAGCTTATAGCAGTATTGCAGGGGTCCACAGCCCTCCCCACCCCCCACCGCTGTGGACCGGTACCGGTCCTCAGCCTGTTAGGAACCAGGCCTCACAGCAGGAGGTGAGCGGCAGGCAGCGAGCAAAGTAAAGCAAACGAAGCTTCATCTGCCCACTGCTCTCCATCACTCGCATTACTGGCTGAACCATCCTCCTCGCACCCTCCCACCCCAGTCTGTGGAAAAACTGTCTTCCACAAAACCAGTCCCTGGTGCCAAAAAGGTCGGGGCCCGCTGCAGTATTGTATATAAAAGCAAAAAGTTGGAAACAACCCAGATATCCATTAATAGTAGACTATAAAACGAAGTACTGCACATCCATACACTAATATACCACTGCGTCATTAACAAGAATGACATTAATTCTAAGTGTTGAACATACAAATGTGTTTAAGGTGCATTGTTAAGTCAAGGAAATCAAGTTGTAGAGCTGTATGAATAGTATGATCCTATATGGGTAAAATACATTAATATATAGAAAGGAAAAACCCTAAAGAAATATTCACCAAACCATTAACCATATTATATTTATTTCTGATTAGTGAGATTCTTTGGCCCTTTCATTTTCATTCCATTTTTTTCCCAACGAATATTTATTGATTACCTATCACTTGGCAGGCAATGTACTAGATTCAAGGGGTATGATGGTAAACACCCAGAGCCATTGATCTCAAGAAGCTTACATTCTATATTTCTACAACATTGGAATTCTTTACAACACATATTATCATTTTATTAGGAAGATATTTTAAGGTAAATAAATACTCTTTAGAGATTATTTTACTTCCATACCCTCCTTTCTAATCCATTGCACCAGTCTCTGATCCCCCGTCCCTCCTTTCCAACCTGTTTCCTCTCTTTTCCTGCAACTACCCAACTCACACCCAGTTTTTCTGCCCAACTTGTGGTCAAGCTCTCCCATGAAGCTGTCAGTGACACCCTCAAACTGTGACACTTTCCTCTGAATTGATAACAAAAGCTCACAGACCACCCCGTTCCACAATCACGTGGGATTCCCTGGGGGCCAGGGGCTGTGTCCCTATCATCCAACACACATAATGTTTGGCACACAGGAGGCACTCAATTAATGTTGGTTGAACAGGGATTGTGTCGGTGATGGAGGTACACCACTCAGACGGCCCTTCAAGAGAACCTGCTGCAGGGAGAACAGTTGACTGAGAGCCTCTAGCTGCTATGCCTTTGGGTCCTCCGTGATATTCTTGCTGAGGCTACAGTTCCTCTGGTTTCTCCCAGTCAGTGACCAAGCATGGGACGGACACCAGAACCCAACCATTTCTGTTTGATGCAGGAAGACTTAGCAGACTCCCTTTGCCTGGGGACTCCCCATCAGCCTGGTCGAGTCATTCCCAGAACTGCAGGGCAGTCTGAAGCTCTTCCTACCCAAGCCTCCTCCCTTTCCACTCTCTTTTTTTTTTGTGGTACGCGGGCCTCTCACTGTTGTGGCCTCTCCCGTTGCAGAGCACAGGCTCCCGACGCGCAGGCTCAGAGGCCATGGCTCACGGGCCCAGCCGCTCCGCGGCACGTGGGATCCTCCCGGACCCGGGCACGAACCCGTGTCTCCTGCATCGGCAGGCGGATTCTCAACCACTGCGCCACCAGGGAAGCCCCCTTTCCACTCTCTTTTCTCAGTTGTCAGACCTGCATCGGGGTCTGAAGGCTCTCCTTCCCTTTTCTTCTTCCTTCCACCTTTATCCTATACAAGCATTTCTCCCAGGAAAAAAACATTATGGCATTTGATTCTTAGAGGACCCAAACCAACATAGGGATCAGTGAAAAGATACTGGAAGAGAGTTCATAAATAATAAGACTGTAGATACACTTGCAGAAGAGATTTATGTATAAAGATGTGCTGGATCCATTCTTCCAAACCTTTGTGCACACAAATCACCTGGGAATGGTGTTGAAATGGATTCTGTTTCAATAGGTCTGGGGTGGACCCAAGATGCTGTATTTCTAATAAGCTCCCAGGATGTACTGATGCTGTTGGTCCAGGGACCAGAGTTTGAGCAGCAAGGTGCTGGAATCTTTATTTGCCCCGCTCGGTCTCTCCTCCCTGGGAGGCTCACTGTAAGGACCACATCAGTAGGCTCTGAACCTCAGGGTAACAGTTATGTTTGGCCAATAAGGAGCACTGGCAAGAGATCAGAGGGCAGGAGGAGGATGAAGTCAGAGGCTTTTATTCCTCTGGGGATTGCTTCCTACTGGGTTGCCATAGGATGGCTGCATCCCTCTACCAAAGGCCAGACTCCTATCAGGTAGATCTCTCCAGTTTTCTCTCTTACAGAATTCCAGTAACTGCTCTCTCCCTTTCCCCCTTCAGGCCTGGGGTGGTGATGGCTCCCTACTGTTACCAGCCTCTGAGTACTGCATCACCTCGTTGGGGAACTAAGATCCCACATGCCGCAGGGCAACTAAGCCCACGTGCCACAACTACTGAGCACTCGGGCCACAACTAGAGCCCGTGTGCTACAACTAGAGAGAAGCCCGCGCCTGGCAGCAAGGAGCCTGCATGCCACAACTAAGATCCCTCTAACCACAACTAAGACCCGACACAGCCAAAATGAAAATAAATATATATATATATATTTTAAAAAAGGATGCAGTGGATCTACATTCACCTACGTGGAAGGATGCCCAAGCCATTTATTTAATGAAAAAAGGACGGGGGAATATTCAGAATAGCATGCGTAGTAGGAACCCACTTCTTTAAAAAGTAAAATAGTAAAATATGCATTTGTTAAGGCTTGGATTGCAAGTGACAACAACCCTGCTCAAAACAAACCTAACCAAAAAGAATGGGGGGGGGGTCTGATTCCATCTTTTTCTATCACTTGTCTCTGCTCTTCTGTGTGGTGGCTTCACTCTCAGTCAGGTTGTCTTCAAGTGGGGGCAGAGCGAGCCCCAGCCTGGCTTATGACGTCCTGACAGCTGACAACCTTTAACAAAAAATCCTGCACTGAAGGAATTGGAATGAGCTTGGACATATGCTTATCACTGAACCACGTGGACTGAGAGTGGGGGAAGGAGGCTCCCCAAAAGAAAGAGGGTGTCTCTTCCCCAAGTAGGAGAGGCAGGACAGGTATAAGCAATAGAGATCCACTCTAGAGGGAATATTTGTAGTAGACATTTGTTATCCTTTTTGGCTGCCCAGCATGGGAACCCCCTTCCTATCCTGGAGAGTCTCCTACCTTCTGGGGCACTCACAATGGAGCCTACCTCCTATTATACATGCTGAAAATGCTAGAAATGCACTTTCCCAACTCCCTTTCTGCCAGGCAAAACACATGACCTGGCCAGGCCATTCAGATGCTCCCATCTCTGCCTTGGACTCTGAAGGTGGTGACACCAAAAAGGGCCTGTGCAGACTCCATCCTGGTATAGGGTGCAGGCTGGTATGATTTGGGACATTGTTCTTGGTTGTGGGGCCTCCAAGGCTGGTTCTCTGGCCCCGTGGGATCTGTGAGCTATGAACAAAACCTCGTATTAAATCCCCTTTCTTCTTAAATTATCCAGAGGGTTAATTTCTGCTGCTTGCAATCAAGAACCTTGATTAATGCCTATAAGTAGGTGTGCATGTTTGAATATGTATGAAATATTTTTGGAAAAATAAAATAAATGTGAATATTGGTTACCTATGGGAAGTAGGACTGGGAAAGTGGGAAAGTAGAGGAGGAGGGAAAGGGGCTTTTGCTTTATGCCTGTTTGTATTGTTGGAATTTTTTTTTACCATGTATATTACTTTTACAGTGAAACAACTAGTTAGTAAAATATAAGAAAAGACACCTGAATAAATACAATAAGACAAGGAAGCAATTGCTCAGGATTTTCAAGGAACCAAGTCTTCATTAGACATTCAAAAGAAAGTCATCCTCAACTCTGTTGTGGTGAACAGAGCCAAATGTGGAAATGAGTGACAGTGTTTGTTTAATTAATTAACTATTTATTTATTTTGGTTGCACAACTTGCGGAATCTTAGTTCTCTGACCACGGGTTGAACCTGTGCCCCCTGCAGTGGAAGCTCATGGAGTCCTAATCACTGGACCACCAGGGAATTCCCCACACCTTGTTTTATTGTGCTTTCCTTTATCGTGCTTCCCAGATGTGGCATCTTATAGACTGAAGGTTTGTGGCAACCCTGCATGGAGCATGTCTACCAGCACCATTTTTCCAACAGCATTTACCCACTTTGTGTCACTGTCACATTTTGGTAATTCTTGCAATATTTCAAACTTTTTCATTATTATTATATCTGTTATGATGATCCATGATCAGTGATTTTTGATGTTACTATTGCAAAAAGCTTACGACTCGCTGAGGGCTTAGATGATGGTTAGCATTTCTGGCAATAAAGTATTTTTAAATTAAGGTATTTACCTTGTTTGTTTGTTTTCTTAAAGACTATTGCTCTCCATTACTCACAGAATAAATCTCTGGCAATGAAGCATTTTGCAGCCTGAGCCCTGTGTACTTTCGAGACTTTTCCTCATTTTATGCTTCGCCTAGAAGACCTTATCTTCCAGCCCTGCTGGCCCATATCCTAAGGGCATTACCATCTTTGATCTGCCAAAGCCATGACCCTTATTCCTTCCTCATGCCCTCATCAAGTTTTGTTCTGTATTATAATTCTATATACTAGACTTAGTCACTTAACATCAAGTTAAATGACCTAGCACCTACCATATATCTAGCTTTTTGCTAGGCTTTGGGACCATAGCTCACAGTCTGTGGAAAACAATTACCCCAGATCAGGATGTTAAAATCTGCTATCGCGATGAGAACATAGTGTAAAGCAATTGGCTGGCAGGGCTGCTCTCCTTAGAATCTTTCTCTTTCCCTCTGCCTGGATTGCACTCTCTCCAAATGTTAGCATAACTTGACTGCTCCATTCCTTCAGGTCTCTTTGCAAATGTCACATTCTCAGTGATATCTTTTCTACCCAAACTATTGTAAAATAACATCCCATCCTCTAACCCATTTACTAGGATTCTGTTATGTTCTATTTATTGTTTTAATAACACTCATCACCATCTGACGTACAAGTTACTTACTTGTTTGTGTATTTACAGACTCTTTCCACTGTCAGGTCCAGGACAGCAGGGATTTTATTTTGCAGCTTCTCCAGGGCATAAAAACAGTGCCGGGCACACAGTAGGCACTCAATAAATACTTGTTGAGAGTAGAAAGAGAATTGGACTAGATGTCAGAAGACCTGGATCCTAGTCACAGCTCTCCCAAACGACAGTCCTGTGGGCTTTAGCAAGACACATCCTCTTAAGCCTCAGGTGCCTCCTCTGTAAATTGGGGGTGATCATCTCGGCCCTTCCCCGCGGCTGACAGCACTGCTGTTAAGGATCAAACAGTGCGTCTCAAACTTTAACGTGTCTCAGAATCACCTGGAGGGCTTGCTAAGATACCGGTGGCTGGGCTCCATACTCGGTTTCCTATTCAGTACGTCTGGGTGGGATGAGAAAATGTGCATTTTTAAAATGTCCCAGATGCTGCTGCTTCAAGAACCACTGACGAAGAGAGATGAAGATACAGGAGGCGCTTGTAGGCCTAAGGCCCGTCCCAGACAAGTATTGCACTGATGGCCCGGCAGGACATTCTGCGAGGGCAGAGTGGACGCATTTGTTCCTTAATTCAGTCAACGACCATTTAGGAGGCGCCAGGTTAGTCCCGGGTGCTGGGAGGTCAGCGGCCCGTGCCACAGGCCAGGCCCGTGAACGCGTGGACTCAGATCCTGGCCCAGTGGTTGGGAGCTCGCAGTGTGAGGAGGGCTGGGGCGGCCGCTCGGACCTCCGCACGCGGCGGGAAGTACCCGGAGCAGCGGGGAGGGCCGCAAGCGGGCGCCGAAAACGCAAAGGCAAACTCGGGAACTCGGCGGCGGACGCAGCTCGAAACTTCCCGGAACCCGCTGTCCAGCCCCCGCCCCCGCCCCCGACGCTGGCTATTGAGGCGTGCCCTCGCCCTGGGCGCGCGCCCGGCACACAGTAGGCGCGCGGCCCGGCCCTCCGCACGCTGCTGACACACAGTAGGCGCGCGCGCGCGCGGGCGGGCGGAAGGGGGGCGCTGGCGTGCGGTATCCGGGGGCGGAGCCGGCAGAGCCGGCAGAGCCGGCTGGGCCAGCCGCGCAGACGGACGCGGGCCGCTGGCCGCGATGGGGGAGGGCGGGCTGCCCCCGGCCTTCCAGCTGCTGCTGCGCGCCTGCGATCAGGGCGACACGGAGACGGCGCGGCGGCTGCTGGAGCCGGGTGCTGCGGAACCGGCGGAGCGCGGCGCGGAGCCCGAGGCGGGCGCGGAGCCGGCGGGGCCCGAGGCGTCCGGGCCCGGGGCGGGGTCGGCGGCCGGAGCGCCGGTGCCCGTAGATTGCTCGGACGAGGCGGGCAACACGGCGCTGCAGTTCGCCGCGGCCGGGGGCCATGAGCCGCTGGTGCGCTTCCTGCTGCGACGCGGCGCCTCGGTCAACAGCCGCAACCACTACGGCTGGAGCGCGCTCATGCAGGCGGCCAGGTGAGGGGTCTGGGGCGCCAGGGCGTCCGGGGTGGTGTCCAGCGGCCCCCGGGGCGCGGGCGGGCTCAGGCGGCCGGACCTGCCCGGCGGCCCCCCGCAGATGCCCCGGGAGGTAAAGAGTGAAGGACTGGTTTGAGAGAATTGTAATGGTAAATTTTGAGTAGCTTGGGATACAACGAGAAGTGGACGCTCTTTCTAAGAAAGTAAAATCCGAATCTTAGAAACATTGGCCTTTCAAAACACAATCTGGAGACAGCAAATAGAATCTTAGAGACTTAGAACCTTAGTGATGTCCATTTATTACTTCTTGCAACAAGGGTTTTCTAAGAAACTACCTACAACCCTAGCTTGGCGTTCGGGATGCTGCGGTACCCAGATAAAGTTCCCACTGGAGCAGCTCACATGCCATTGGGTAGGCCAGGTAAAGGAACAGCTTTCATGGGGAAAATTGTGGGAGCTTTTGGAGAGCAGACTCAGTTTCAGGAAGCGGGGGAAGGTTTCTGGTAAGGATGATGTATGTATTCAAGTCGAGACCTAAGGATACCTAAGAATTGGCCTGGATGGAAGAAGTGGTAGGTGAGAAAGGGGTGATAGGAGGCCCGTGCAAAGGTTTGGAAGCCAAAGTGAAATAGGCATTGGTAGGACTGCTAGAACGATGTTGTGGCTGGGAGGGCCTGGGAGTAGTGGGAGATGCACCGTGGCAAGGCCACGAAAGGTGAGCTATCCTAAGGACACTGGGAAGTAATGGAAGTTTCTAGGCAGAGCAACTGACAGAATGAGATTTATGTTTGCAAAGATCACTTCCACTGCACTGTGAGGATGGATTGGAGGGGTGAGCTAGAATCAGAAAGGCTGGTTAGGAGGGGATTGCAGCAATCCAGGAAGAGGTGATGGTGTCCTGGACCAGAGCAGAGATGGCGGTGCGAGAGCAAAGCAATGAGTTTGAGATGTACTCAGGAAGTAGGATGAACCGGACTTGAAACTCTGGTATAAAGAAAGTCTGGTATACAGTGAAGTCTCTCACTCCTGTCAGCCAACTACTTAGGTCTCACCCAGTTTCTTGGAGAAATTCCCCAAGGAGGGAACAAGTCATTTGTAATTTTGATGGATATTGCCAAATTGCTCTCCATACAGGTTTATTAGTTTCCTGTGGCTGCTGTAACAACTTACTACAAAGCCAGCAGCAATCACATCACTCCAACCCCTGCTTCGTCATCACATCTTCTGCCTCCTTTGCCTCCCTCTTCCACATTTAAAGGACCCTTGTGATTCCACTGAGCCCACCTGGATAATCTCCCCTATCTCAAGGTCAGCTGATTAGCAGCCTTAATTCTATCTGCAACCTTAATTTCCCCTTTGCCATGAAACCTAACATATTTACAGGTTCTGGGGATTAGGATGTGGAGATCTTTAGGGAGCCCATTATTCTGTTGACCACAGTAGTATTAACCAGTTTACCCTCCTGGCAGCAGTGTATGTGAGTGCCTTTTTTTTCCTGCACCCGCTCCAACAGAGTATATTATCAAACTTTTGGATTTTTGTGTCTGATGAGTGAAAAATATCTCAGTGTGGCTGTGACTTGCATTTGTTAAATTGAGTGAAATGAAACATCTTTCCATATGTATGAGCCATTTGTTTTTCTAAAAGGCGTTGAAATCACAACATTCTTACCCATAATCTTCTCATTGTGACCCGATTATATTTTATTTCTGAGTTCATTTCCAAGTGTTACATGGTTGTTCTAGTTTAATTTGTATTTCTGGAAAATTTTTATTCTGCATTATTTTCATCGTTAAATATATCGTTTTCAACTGCTGTGTGATATTCCACCCATGTGCACTACTGTGGTTTGCTTAACCATTCCTTAGCCCTTGGGTATTTATTTCAGTCTGTAAACACACCTAGGTAATGCATCCCAGTTGTAACACTTGGGCTGCCCATTCACACGGGTAATGCAGTGTTTTGTGCACCTATCAGTGTGTTGTGACTCTGTCTTAAGACACTTGATCTCTTGCCTGGAGCAGTCTGGGGTGCCCATAAAACCTTTTGGGCTATGGACCTTACTTCTGAGGTTCCCTTTCTCTCTTAGTGGCCCCATCCACTCTTCCAGGCTTTAAAACTCCAGTAGGTCCTCAACCAAGTACCCGTCTGGGCCTTAGCATCTCTCCTTCCCCTCTGCGTTAGTCCAGGCCACACATTTATAAGTGGCCTCCCACTGCTCTCTCTTCTTCCAGGTGTGCCTTCTGTAATCCATCCTCTGCAGAGCTTCCAGATCTTTCTGAAATGAATGTTTGGTTGTGCCTCTCCTGTGATAGCTCCCCTAGTCAGAGCCCTTAGCATGGCATTTGAGGCTCTCACATTCAGACCTCTTCCCAAATCCTTCTCTTCTCCTTTCCCCCTGGCTTCCTAAATTCAGGCCAAGATTATATCATCCAGGCCTTCTCTTGTGTCTCCCTGCACGTTCTTTGTTTTTGTTTTTTAAAGTTAACGTTTATTGAGCATTTACTGTGTGCCAAGAATTTCATCTCCACTTTATGAATGAGAATTTGACATTACAAAATCTGCTCATGAGCATTCAGCTAGTCAGCAGATTTGGGGAGACAAGCCGCAGAGCCCTCACCATATAACCATGTATTGGAAACCTCTTCCTCCCCTTCTCCCCTCAGTGAGTGAAGCCCCCCGCTTCCTCCCAGCTTAGCTTCTTCTGGGAAGCCTGCCATGATATCCCCCCTGTTCTCTGGTCTCTCAGCCCTGGGCAGGCCTCTGCAGTAGTGCCCACCACTCCCACGTTATAGCTGGTCACCTTTGTCAGTGACACCCAAACCTGGCCGTACATCAGAATCATTGGGACGCTTTTCCAAATCAGATTCCTGAGTTCCCTTTCAGGGATTGTGATTCAGAAGACCCAGGGGAGGGACAGGGACTCTGTGTGACAAGAGGCTCCCCAACAACGATTCTCCCACATGGTAGGATTGGGAGCCACTGCTGCGCACCTAATCTCTGAACTCCCACCTGGAACGGAGGAGCCCTTAGTGAGCCCCGGGGGCCTTGCTGAGTGAGATTTATGTCTGCAGCACCTGGTTTGCTGCAGGGTGTCTCAAAGACCCTGATCACCAGTTTTTTGCTGTTAACCAAGTTCTGCAGGATGGTCAAAGTCATCTGATTAATTTCATCTAATGAAATTTGTTAACCTTGATGGGACAGGAGACTCAAGTTAAGCTGAACTCTGCTAACTAATAATTTAACCTTTTTAGAGGGTTTTTCTTCTTCTCTACAAGTTGGTGTTGTAAAAAGAGCTGGAATTTGTGGTCCAAGTGTCCTGACTTTGTCACTTGCAAATCGAAAGGCTCTGGACTAATTACGTTCCTCTTTTTTCCTCCATTTATCTTACAGGTGCTATTTTGGAAGCGTTAGCTATGACATACTCTCTAGTTTACTATGGTAGAATGGGATAGTCCTATGAGATGATGAGAATTGACTCAACCTTTAGCTGAGCCTAGACAGGGCCTGGGTACTTTAAAATTTATTGTACTTCAGTTTGTGATACTGACCATCTGGACTGTCTGTGCTGGGTTGTGCTCAAGCATTCGCTTGCCTAACCTGCATCGAGAGCTCAGTGTTGAGGAATAATATGTAGGGAGACTTCCTAAAGGATACACAGTTTGTCTGACCCTTGGGTCAGGACGGCCAAGCGCATGGCTGTGTGTCAACACGTTCCAGTCTTATGCTCTTTCTCCTTGAAAGTAGATAGGCCTCAGAGATGGCACTCCCGGCAGCCACCACTTTCAATGAAGTGAGCATCTATTTATCTCCCCAGCTCTCTGTGTTCCAAAGCTCGTCATTGCATCAGGACCATTAGAGGCCCTGTGCCTGGACTGCACTTTGGTCTCTTGTGAGTGTTTTAGCATCAGAGATGGTTTCATTCATGTTTTTTTTCCTATTCTTTTTTTTTTTTTTTTTTTGCAGTACGCAGGCCTCTCACTGTTGTGGCCTTTCCCGTTGCGGAGCACAGGCTCCGGACGCGCAGGCTCAGCGGCCATGGCTCACTGGCCCAGCCGCTCCGCGGTATGTGGGATCTTCCCAGACCGGGGCACAAACCCGTGTCCCCCGCATCGGCAGGCAGACTCTCAACCACTGCGCCACCAGGGAAGCCCTTTTTTTTCCTATTCTTAAAATGATAACCTTTGTTGAGCACTTAGTTTGTGTCAAGCACTGTGCTAAGTACTTCAAATGAATTAACTCATTTAGGCCACACAGAATCTGAGGAAGTAGGTACTGTTGCCTTCCCCATTTTACAGATAAAGAATTGAGGCTCAGAGAAGTTAGGTTACTTGCCCAAGGCCACTCAGCTAGTAAGAGACAGAGTCAGATTCACACCTAGGCAGGTGCTCCAGAGCCTATGCTCCCAGAGTCTGCTCTCAGCCATGAATCCTGTAACTCACCGTTTTCCTCTTGGTGTTGGCCACAAGGAAGCCACTTGCCAAATTTGCTAAACGCTAAAGGGACAGCTTATTTGGTGTTTACCTGGGCTCTAATTTCACCCTTGGCTTCCTTACTTTCCTTCTCCTGCCCTTCTCCGCCTGCTAGCATGGCAGAGCTGCCCTCTCAGCCCAGGGCTTTGAGTGGGAGTGTGTGCCAGGTCTTTCAATACAGGTGTTAATTGCTGAAATTAATTGGTAATCGTAGCAGCTGCTCAGAAAGCCCTGAGTGTCCCTATCTTCAGTAGTTACCTATTAGAAGCTTAGCATCCACAAAATTATCTCAGCCTTCATTGAATCCTTTTATATTTTCAGCCTAATTGAATGACCTCTTGGGCTACTCATGAGTTCAGAAAGCATTCCAAGTGTCAGCATTTCTGCTGAAATTCAGCGCTTTTCCTCCTTTGTGAGTTTGTTATACCAGAAAAAGTGGGGTTTGGGATTTTAGGGTCTAGGTTCAAGTTTTGACTCCATCACTTCCAAATTGAGAGATTCTGGATTATTGCTCTCCATTGTAATCTTCAGTTTCCTCATCTGTGAAATAGGCATTGTCAGTTTATCTCAGGGCTTACTAAGATCCAATAGACAAAAACAGGATTTTTATCTCTTATCTGCTGTCAGGGATTATGCTAGATTTTATCTCATGCTTGATGACTAAGTAGAGAAATCTTTTTTTTATTTTTTAATATTTTTGGCTGCATTGGGTCTTAGTCGTGGCGTGCGGGGTCTTTGTTTGCGGCTTGTGGGCTTCTGTCTAGTTGTGGCGTGCGAGTTTTTTCTCACTAGTTGTGGCGTGCGGGGTCCAGAGCGCATGGGCTCTGTAGTTTACGGCATTCTCTCGTTGAGGCGCGAGAGCTCAGTAGTTGTGGGGTGCGAGCTTAGTTGCCCCGCGGCATGTGGGACCTTAGTTCCCTGACCAGGAATCGAAGTTGCGTCCACTGCCTTAGAAGGCGGATTCTTTACCACTGGACCACCAGGGAAGTCCCTAAATAGTGTAATCTTTTAAAGTTATCTACTCCAATGGAGGATACACCAGTTCTTCAGCCATTTCTGTTGCCTGTCTGGGGACCAGCCTCTGTGTGGTTATGCCAACTGTTCATTCACTCACTCATTCATTTCACAAAATTTACTGAGCTCTGCTGTGGGTCTTGTCCTTGGAGAGTGCACAGTCTAACAGGAAGACACAATTATAGAAGGAGGGAGGGCCCAGGTACATCAGTAGGGGTGAGGACAGGGGATTGTGGGTGTTCAAGTGAGGGACACCTGAACTGATGTGGGGAGATGATCTGGAAGCTGCCCAGAGGAGGTGAGATCTGAGCTGAATCCTGCAGCAGGATAACGGGTGTGCTTAGACCCGTAGACAAGGACAGGAGGGTACTCTGGTCAGTAAGGGAGGGTGGCAGAGGCATGGGAGGAGTATAACTGCTGAGTGCAGGTGAGCATGGCAGTGCAGTGTGGGAGGGGGAGGAAGTAAGGTTGACAAAGTTGGCAGGCCTTTTCAGGCAGTGGGAAGTGGGGGAGTGGCCATGAGGTTTAGGTTTGGGGAATATCATTATGGAGGATGGGCAGGGAGACAGGCTGGGGTTGCAGCTCTCCACGTTTTTGCCAGATTCTGTCCACTCTTGGAGAAGAGGCCAGACAGGCCCAGTCCCCCTGCAGCTGGGGAAGCCAGTTCACCAAGCTCTCCCTCCGAGCTCCGCAGGCTGAGTGACCCGGTGCTGTTCAGGTTCACGTCTCAGAAGGTATTTGTAAGTTCAAAACAGAGTTCAACCTTGGCTCTGCCTCCACAGGGAGGAGGGAGGCCCTGGGTTTAGATGAAGCACAAAACCGCTTCCGTAAAGGAGGGAAACGCCACAAGAGATTCATTGGAGAAGCTACCTCGCAGATGGAGACCTCATGCCAGCATTACGGTCTTGTAAAACCTGGCACCGCTGGCCCCTCTCTTCTTGTTGTTCTTTCCTTTCAGTCCAAGGCTCCTTCCAGCTCTGAGCCCAGAAAGATTGCGCCAACCCCAAACGTTGCAAAACAGAACTCTTCTGCCCTCTGGCGGCAGACAATGGAAGAGATTTTGATGGGAAAAGGCATCTGTTTTCCTCTTCCTGGTATTAGAGTTGGTGGGTGCGTGTCTGTCTCCCCAGCGTCCCAGCCAGGCAGTCGCTCAAGCTTCCCTGGAGAGGGTCTGGTCCAGATTGGATTCTCAGCCGCCAGCAGGGGACATTCCAGCCAGAAGGTGGCAGCAGGCCTCTGGCGAGAGGTGCCCCCCGCCCGCCTCTGCTGACCACAGCTACGCCACACTTCTTGGCATGGGGTCCGCTGTCTCATCTCGAAGGACCTTCTGTGCATGTGTGTTTGGGGCTGGGAAGGGTAGATATGAGTCAGACATGGGTCCTGCCTGTAGGGAATGAGAACACAGAGAGGGAGCTTACCCAGCTCTGAAGCAGAATCACACGAACTCTCTGCGATGTGGGAAGCAGCGTGGTGTAGGGGAAAGCGGGAGGGCAGCAGGATTCAGACAGACCTGGGTTCTGACCCTGTGGCCACCTCTAACCAGCTGGGTGACCTTGGCCTGTTGTGTGATGTAAAATGTTTAAATGATTACGATTATAATAGCTAACATTTATGTGGTGCTTCCTGTGGCCAAGCACTGTTCTAGGTGCTTTATGTATATTTTATATTTATATATATTAATTCATTTAATCCTCCACAGCCCTTGAAGTAGATATAATCATATCCCCATTTTAGAGATGAGGAAATGAAGGCACGAAGAAGCTAAAATTCTTTCTCCAGGTAACGCAGCTAGTGGGTGGCAGAGCTGGATTGGAAATGAGACAGGGCAGTGCCTTGCCTTTGTGATGGTGTGTATGCAGGGCCAGCGCAGTGCTTGGCAGCAGAAGAAGACCTTTGATTATAAGCAGCTATTACAACTTTAATAGTTAACGATTCAATAATTAAATGATTACATGAGCTGTCTCCTCATCACTGCCCCATGTTTAGTGTCACTAATTGTCCATCTTCCTGGCAGATTTGGACATGTGAGCGTGGCACACCTCCTTTTGGATCATGGGGCTGATGTCAATGCCCAGAACCGGCTGGGGGCCAGTGTGCTCACCGTGGCCTCTCGGGGTGGCCACCTGGGCGTGGTGAAGCTGCTCCTGGAAGCCGGTGCCTTCGTGGACCATCACAAACCCTCAGGCGAGCAGGCGGGGGACAGCAGGGATGAACTCCTGGACGTCACGGCCCTGATGGCCGCCATCCAGCATGGACATGAGGCTGTGGTACGTCTGCTGATGGAGTGGGGTGCAGACCCCAACCACGCGGCCCGCACTGTGGGCTGGAGCCCGCTGATGCTGTCGGCACTCCTCGGGAGGCTTGGCACGGCCCAGCAGCTGGTGGAGAAGGGGGCCAACCCGGACCACCTCAGCGTGCTGGAGAAGACCGCCTTCGAGGTCGCACTTGACCGCAAGTACAGGGACCTTGCAGACTACCTGGACCCGCTGACCACTGTCAGACCCAAGACAGGTCAGGCTGCGCCACCGCTAAACTACCCGCTCGTCCCGCTGTGGCCTCACAGAGGACCCCAGATTGTGTTTAAATGGCAAACGCCGAGGGGTGGCCAAACAGAAGGGCATGTGGAAATCACAGTCCAGCCTGCGGGGTAGTGGGACTTAAGATGTGCCATGGGGGAGAATCAGGCAGGGGTGCCTGCCACGTGCAGGTTCCTGGCCCACCCTCCCTCCAGAGAGTGATTTGGTAGCTCTCAGAAGAGCCTGGAAACCTGCACAGCAAGGCCCCTCCTTCCTAACCAGATGATTCTGGTGCAGGAGGTTCTGGGATCCTTCTAGAATGGGTCAGCAAACTAATGTAAAGGACCAGATAATAAATATAGTATTTTAGGCTTTGTGGGCCACACAGTCTCTGTCGTAACCAATCAGTTCTGCTAGAATGAAAGCAGCCTACGTGATATGTCAAGGAGTGGGTGGGGCTGTGACTAGGAAAACCATCATTCTAAAAACAGGCACAGGGGTGGTTTTGGCAACCCCTGCTCTAGAACAGTGTGTCTAACCTCAGCTGCCAATGACCAGTCCCCAGAGACTAATTCACATAAAATTTAGCCTACTTTTCTGTTGTGTTTTTTCAACACCTATTAGTGTATACTGTTTCTTTTTTCTTTTTGCCATCTTTCTGGCACTTAAAGAGATGTCTAAACTTGCCATCTTTCTGGCACTTAAAGAGATGTCTAAACAATCCTTAGCAAATCTGCTACAGGACATATGTTTCAAAGCCTCTAGTTCATCATGTGCAGTAGAATCATGTAATGCAGAGTCACACAGCCTCAATACCCTCTGTCTGTGATGCTCTGATTTCAGTGGCAGGCCTGAGACAGCCTGGGCTGTAAGGCTGGGCTGCGGCATGAGAGCACGTAGGACTGAAAGGTAAAAATTGGAAGAAAAGGTCATCAGACAGATAGGCTAAAAAGACTTGAAAGTGTTGAAAGGTTTGAACCATCCAAAGAATATGCAGTAGTACTGTCAATCACTTTGTAAATCAACTACACTTCAATTAAAAAAAAATTCAAATGGCCAATTAAAAAAAGTTCCATCAATCAAAAGATGCTGCACATTTGGGAAATGCTTATTAGAAATACACTATCGGGTCAAAAAACTGAAATAAACATGTGGAAAAACCCTGTAACAACAGAGAGATGGTGAAAATGAAGAGAACGCAAAACAGAAAGGAAAAAGTAGTAGTTTAGGAAAACCAATCTGGAGCCAGGAGACCTCTTTACTTTGTGCAGATTGGGCAAGTGAGGTCCAGAGAGAATAGAGGCTGGTCAAAGGTCACATACCGGTTAGAAGCTGAGTGACACTCAGAAGGTGAGGGAATCCATGGGCAGAGCATGGGGATGTGACTCCGCCCAGTAGCAGCACTTGTAGGGCCTCTGGGAGCTGGGCATGCTTGTAACTCTCTGAGCCTTCCTTTGCCTCTTGTGTAAAATGGGGTTAATGACAACTACCAGGTGGTCATGAGCAGAAAATAAGCTGGCCTCTGGGGTGTGAGCCCTTGGGCTGGAATGTAATAGCAGTTCACTGTTAGGTCCTGGGGAAGAGTTGCAGTTGGAAGGTAGGGCTCCAGCCTCACACAGGGTATTTTCCTTGATGCAAGGCTGCTGCCCTCCTTTAAAGGCTTTGGTTCTGTTTGTCTCTGTAGCCAAGATCGGGAAGGGAGCTGTCTTCTCTCGTCCCTGCTCTGCCAATAGGCAGACTCTTGCCTCACCCCCCCACCCCGGGGAGGTTGGCTTCAGCCATGTTGCAGGTGAGGGAGATCAGACAGCCCCCTCAGGGCCTCCACCCTAGAAGTCGACAGTCTGGAACTTGCACCCTGCCTGTAGCCACTGAGCTGTGCCTCTTGTACTGCTTATTCTCCTCCTTCCTCAGATTTCCCCCAGCTGGCGTTCTGGGGTCTTAGCTCCCCACGTGCCTCCTTAGGGACTGCCCTGGCACCCTGGGAAGGCGATGCCCTCATCTCCTCAAGGTGCGGTGGGGCAGACACGGTGGTGGGCGTGCCCAAGGTCACCCTCTACCAGGATCCACCCAGCCTTGCCTGTGCTGGCCAAGGGACTTTGGACCAGCTGCCTGCGTTCTCTAAGCTTCTGTTTCGTCATCCATAAGTGGGGGACGGGAGTACCCCCTGCCTCACAGGACTGCTGTGAGGATGAAGTGAGGCCATCCCAGCCCAGAGGGAGCACGTGAGAGATGCTGGCAGCTGCCTCACCCGTTACTGTAGCCATTCTATTTGATGGGACCGGGTCATGGTTACGAGCTGACTTCCCCATCGTGTAGACCTGGGTTTGAGGCTCAGCTCTCCCACTTTGTGGCTGGGCGGCCTTGTGTTCATTGTCCCTCCAGGACTCCAGTGTCCTCTTTCATAAAACAGCCATAATAAATGCACTTACCTTGTGAGGTCCTATGAGCTGTGGTAAGATAATGCCTGTAAAATACATACTCCAGTGCCTGGCACATAAAGAGCAGTGAGTGGAAGCTACCAAAATGGATGTTTATTGACCATTCATTCATTCTGCTACTCTGCAAGTATTTGAGTGCCTACTATGTACCAGGCACTGTTCTAGGCACCAGCAAACAAATCAGACCTAATCCCTGCCCTTGAGGTTGTTGGCCTCTGTAGGCAAGACAGCCAAGAAACAGGAAATAAGCATATTAAATAAAATAAGTTACGTAGTACGGTAGGTGGAAGTACCATCGTGGGGAAGAAAACAAACGGGCGAGGTGGAGGGTGTGGGAGCAGTGGAGTTGGGGTGATATAGGCCACCGTATGAAATAGGGCTGTTGGGTGGCCCCCTTGAGGTGAGAGTTCAGCCTACTTGCAGGAGCTAAGGAAGTGCTCCATGCGGCCTCTCAGGGAAGAGCCTTCATGTAGGACAGCAGCAAAGGCAAAGGCTGTGTTACTCATAATGACAGATTATTAAATGAATAACATTAGGCCCCAGCTTTTTTTGTGAGATGCCAGGAAATCCACCCCCCACCGGGGCCTTGGAGATCCCCAGCTCTCTCCCTTGTATTAGCTGCAGGACAGGATATCTTTGAGGCTGTAACTGTCCTTGTGACACCTTCCCCACCCCAACTGTGGTTGTTCTTTGGGCTCTGGAAGGGTCCCTGGAGTTGCTCTGATACTGATGCAAAAACTGGAGCCTGGAGTGAGGAAAGGACCAGCCCAGGGTCATTGGGCATCAGGCACAGGTGCCCCAGCTTCCTGGGGTAAGACTAGACTGTCAGTGATCCATTGGCACCAGAAGGTTGCTTAGCCACCAACACTAGGGCCAGGTGACACACTCTTTTCTGTCAGAGGGTCTTGGCATGAGAAGGCCCTGGTCCACAGCAAATTAGACTCTGAAACACTTAAAGGAACGAGACATATTTTTTGAAACCAAAATACAGAATCATTTCTTAATAGTATTTCAAAAGCAAAATTAGACACTTGGTTCCATGGCCCTGTGTATACTTCCTTATAAGAGCCCTGAAGTTAACTAATACGTTTTCTGGGGTGGGTGCTGGTCACTGGGAAAGATAACAAAAATTGCTCTTCTTTTTAGAATAGAGCCTAAGAATTTCTGAAGCATTTTCCCATCTATATTATCCACCCCTGCAACAACCACATGGTCCCCATGTTAGTGTGTTGTCCGCAAAATAATGATGAGGAGACAGATCTCTCTGGAAACATGCATTCAGATTCGGGTACTCTGACTCCAGATTCCGTGCTCCTTGTGCCACGCTGCACCTTCCTCCCAGCTGCCGGAGGGGGCTGATCTGGACCAGGGATTTGGCCCAGAGTCACAGGTTTCCTCCTGCAGCTGCTCCATCCCCCCCGGAGTTAGTCAAAGGAAGTCCTACATTTGCACACCAGCAAAGAGCCTGGTCATGAGGAGGGATGCTTTCTGACAGGAAGGAGCAGGGTACCCGCTAGCTCAAGCTTCGAGGAAGATGACAGAGAGCAGATGAGGGAGGGGCTAGCCCTGGGTGGGCGCAGCAAGGCCCAGCACGAAGACATCAGTTGGGCAGTCGCCTGCTGGGAGCTGCATCTGCAAGTCTGGGGTAGGGGTGACTTCCAGAATCATTCAGATGGCTGCTTATTTGGGAAGGAAAGCAAATATTAGCATTGGCTCTTCTGGTGGCCACGACCATGACCTCCTCTGGGATTAGCTGCTCAGTGTCTCAGGGGTCCTCTGCTCTGGAATTACCTCATGGTTGTACATTTAGTTTTTATAATAAAAGAATCATTGTCTCTTTTTAAAATCTTCATAGGAATCCAGATTTTTCCAAGACTGTACTTTTCCGTTCTATCTGAGAAAGGCCATCCCAAAGTTTTGAATGCGTAAAAATGACTGCTTTATGAGTCGTGGGATCGGGAAATGGTCTGCTCATACATGTTTTCTTGGCCAGATGACTTCCCACGGTCTGTGTCGGAAGCATTTTCAGACACTCTGACAATAACCCTTCCAGAAGGTCTGCTGGAGTCATCTCAGGTCTCTGATTAGACTGCTTTTGAGAAGCAGATCATTTTTAAAGCTAGGCTGGGTTGTTACACCCTTGTGACTTTTCTGTTGTTTCAAACCTTTCCGTGGTTAACTTGTAAAATCTTTGTTTACCCAGATGAGGAGAAAAGGCGACCTGATATTTTCCATGCATTGAAAATGGGTAAGCGCTTTAGAAAATCTTTTTGGATATTTAAGAATACAGTGCTATTTTTTTCCAACCTAATTAATATTTACATAGTCCTTTTCAAGGCCACCCAGAGTATTTGAGAAAGAAACAGGCATTTGGTTGTTTCCTGACTCTAGTTTCACCCAGGGAGGTTCAGACCCTGGAGTCTGGTAGTCATGCTGTTTTACACACAGATTCCAGACTGCTCTCTCAGGCCCCCTCTACCTCTCCGGCTAAACCCTGTGGCTATGTCCTGGTTTTTACTTACCTCTGAAATGCCTGGCTGCCCACCTACCCACTCCACTCTCTTTGTACTGAAGGGCTGTTGAGCCTAATATTGCCTCTCCTGAAATAGACACCCCACCTCCAGGAAGCTCGCCCTTCTCCTCACCTCTCAGGGAGACCTGAGCTCTCCTTCCCCATGCACGTTGCCCTTCATCACCATTCTTTTAAGATATCAGTAACATTTCTCTCTTTTGGTAAAGCTGTTTGTGTGCTTGCCTCCGTCCCTCCTAGACGGGATTTGAGAGTGCAGGCTACCTCTGATTCATCTTTGTAGCCCCTGCGATGCCCAGTAGCCCAGTGCAGAGGCTGGCTTAGCACATCTGTTCTGTTACATGAAACCACTGGGTAAATAATCGTGCGGTGCCAGGCCCACGGATCACCGGGACTTCTGCTTCTGCTTCTGTTTGCAGGGAACTTCCAGCTGGTCAAAGAGATTGCCGATGAAGACCCCAACCACGTGAACCTGGTTAATGGGGATGGGGCGACCCCACTGATGCTGGCAGCAGTCATGGGGCAGCTGCCTCTGGTGCAGCTACTGGTTGAGAGGCATGCTGACGTGGACAAGCAGGACAGCGTGCATGGCTGGACGGCCCTCATGCAGGCCACCTACCACGGGTCAGTGCCAGCTCCACTCCCTCCGTGGGGAAGCTAAGATGTCCCGAACTGAAATAGCGTTCCTGATGGGCTTCTGGTACCGAGATGCTACAGATAAGCCCCCCAATTATGAAGATGTTGAAGCATTCAAAAAAGACTAAAAGCCACGCAGGCTCGGTCTATCCTGCAGTCCTACCCTTTGTGTCCAGATTTCCTGTTGCCTTGGCACACAATTTCACCTGTGGCCATGAGAAACCATGCAGAAGGAAGGTTTTATACTGAAAGATAAGTTGCTGTGGGTTGGTTTCAGTTGAGCAAACAGATTAGTTCTTTTGGAGTTTCACACTGATGTATATAGCAGCCCCCCTGTTGCCCCTGTTGGGAATGAACATCGGCCATTTGTCCCACTGGCTTCTCGTCTGATGGTGAGGCTTGTCCTAGCCCTCGTTTTGCATTGGCGTTGGCGTCGACTGGTGCTTCTGAATCCCTTCTCATCCAGTCATCCCTCTGGATGCCGCCTCCTTGGGGTGGGCTTGACCAAGAGGCAGGGATCTGCATACAGCCTTATACCTGCTCAGTGATCTGATTCCAAGTTAGGGGCTCCACCCTTGTCCTGCTTCAGGTGATCAGAGCAGTCTCCTGCATCCTTTTGAAGTGGTTTCTTTCCTCATTTGATAGGCCTCAGACTTCCACATCAAACACCCTGGCCTGCAGGAGGCCTCACGTTTCAGCTGCAGGAGTCCTGATTTGGGGCTAGAGGGGCAGGGCCTGCATGTGGTCCTGGGGACCAGTAGTTTTGGGGCAGAGCCCTTGGTGTTTGTTTTGTTTGTGGAAGGAGCACTCAGGCTTTGATTTCTGTCATGGCTGTCCACAGTGTAGGGAACAAGGGCTGGGAGACACAGCTTTCCAAGCCCTTTTACAGGTGCAGAGATGCTGCTGTAGTTAAAGCCACCACTCATGTTGCCCAGAAGCAAGGCCATGCTTTCCCTTTCAGTGGGTCTCACTCTGGCTTTTTCTTTCTTCCACAGGAACAAGGAGATTGTCAAATATCTGCTAAACCAAGGAGCTGATGTCACTCTCCGTGCAAAAAACGGGTACACGGCCTTTGACCTAGTGATGCTGCTGAGTGATCCTGGTGGGTTGTTTCTGGAAAAGAGTTTTAAGCCTGCCGGTTTCTCTGGCTGGGAATGGAGATAATCACCTGTGATTAAGCACTTGCTTATTCAAGGGGGAAGCCACTCTCAAACTCCCAGAGCTCCCCACACAGCCTCAGGCAAGTCTTCACTCCTCCCAAGGAGGGTGGAGCTGGGACCAGGTAGTCCCTAAGGCCTCTGTGGGCTCCAGCCTTCTGGGAGTCTCAGGAGGGAAGGCCTTGGCAGTCTGCACAAATCCTAGATTGTTATTTGTGCTCCCAGCCAGAAACTGATTTACTCAAGAGGAAACAGGCCCCTCTCACGAGCAGAATCAGACAAAGCAGTGACCCCCGTGGCTTAATTGTATAGGTGGAGGCTCAAGGTCAAGGGTCCTGTGCTGGAGGTGTCACCATTACTAAGCCCCCAGCTGGCACCTCAGGCCCTCCCCTTTGACAGGCCTTCCTCTGGGACCTGGGGCTTCCAATTAGCCAGCTCAGGGGGCAGGGTCTGTCTTACCTATTGTCTCTCTCGTGACCCCCGAGTTTCAGCCCAGAGCGGGAGAAGCTGGGAGGCCCTCCTGGCCCGCAGGCTCTGAGCCCTGAGCCGGATTCCAAGCAGCTGGCGGTGGAGGGGAGGACTTTGCCTCCTCGGTGTCTGGTGGAGGGACTCCTGCGGCCTCCCTTAGCTGTGGAGGGGGCAGGCCGAGCGCCCTTCCTCACTGCCAGCATCACCTCCCTCGCCACCCTCCCCTCCTGTGGGCCCCATGCACCACAGATACGTGCTGGTCCTGTGGTGTCCTTGAAGAGCAGCGAGGGCAGCAGAGCTTCTCGTCTGCTTGTAGAGGGGAGGAGCCTGGAGTCTGGGAAGACTTGAGCCCTGCGAGAGAGGTAGGGCCCTCCACGCAAGTGCAATGATCTCGCTCCTCACGTGCCGAGGGTTCACATCATTCAGAATCAGTCTCCCGGGGACCCCGGGCTCCTCCCACACACGCTTTCCTCTGACAGACTCGTTTCTTTCCCTGTGTCTCTTCCCGCCCCCCCGCTTCTCCCCCACTCCCTTTCCCAATAAAACAATCTACCCCAATGGATTTTTTTTTTCCTAGTGGGTTTTCAAATGAAGTTTTTGCCTGAAATTTTCAAAGAAACACATGTTTATTATTGAACACTTGGAGAGAAAAAAAGGAAACAGTCATCAAGAGCGAAGCATATTAATAGTTGGTAGTATTTTCTTCTCAGTCCTGTTTGTTGTTTTTTCAATAGCCTAGTTGAGTTAATAATAACTAATACTACTTAACCTTTCTTAAGCACTTACTGTATGTTAGGAATTACCTCAAATCCTCCAGATACCTTTATGTGGTGGTACTAATGTCACCTCTTAATCTACCTGCAGTTACGTGGCCAGGGAGGAACAGAGGCAGAATTCAAACCTTGGTCATCTAGCTGTAGAGCCTGTACTTTTTTTAAAAAAAAACAACAGCTGTTTTATTTTACTTATTATTTGTTTTTAATAAATTTATTTATTTTTGGCTGCGTTGGGTCTTTGTTGCTGTGCATGGGCTTTCTCTAGTTGCAGCAAGTGGTCTTTGTTGCGTTGCACGGGCTTCTCATTGCGGTGGCTTCTCTTGTTGCGCAGCACAGGCTCTAGGCACGTGGGCTTCAGTAGTTGTGGTGCACGGGCTTAGTTGCTGCGCGACATATAGGGTCTTCCCGGACCAGGGCTCGAACCCGTGTGCCCTGCATTGGCAGGCGGATTCTTAACCACCGCATCACCATGGAAGTCCCGAGCCTGTACTTTTTTAAACCCACCACCCCTCTGCCTTCCTGGTAGGACAGGACTTCTGGCTTTTATTTCTGGTTAAGTGGGCTAAGCCCTGCTCACCTGTTTGCCACCTTTTGAAGAGCCAGTGGAGAGGCAGGGACGCCTTGATCCTGGAGTAACACAGGCTCTGGAGCTGTGGGGCTGAATTCTCAGGCTGATGGGGGTCATCTTGGGCCCCTACCCCATGGCCCGACAGACATATTTGCAGGTAAAATGCTGCCTTTTGTGTCCATAGACACGGAACTTGTTCGACTGCTGGCATCTGTCTGCATGCAGGTGAATAAAGACAAAGGCCGGCCCAGCCACTCACCACCCCCGCCCCACTCGAAGGTCCGACAGCCCTGGAGTGTCCCAGTGCTGCCTGATGACAAAGGCGGACTTAAGGTTTGCCTTTTCTTGTCTTAAATGGAGTCAGAGAGCCAGGCCAGAATGGGTGAAGGGGGGAGATGCTTGCTGCTTCCTTGTTACCCAGGGCTGATGTAGGCTGGGATGAGGGGCCCAGTAGGGGCAGGAAGTAAGCTGGAGGTGAGCAATAGGGAACGGTGGGGACGAGGGAAAACTGGGGTGATCGTAACCACTTAGTGGCCTTAGTGGCTGCTTTGCAAGCATGTGGGTCCATGTTGCCACATGTTCCCATCTTTTTCAGGAGAAACTAGAAACCCAGATTTTGATGCAGAGACACAATTTGTAAATGTAGGGAATTTAAACATTTTTTTTTTGCATGATGTAGTACTGAGCTGGCCAACCTTGAACACCTCTTCTTCCAGGCCATCTGTCTGTTGCCTGTGCTTTAGTGTGGAAAGTATTTGCTGATTGCACCATTCTAGGATCTCCCTGCGGTCCACAGACCCCCGTCAGCTTCTTCTGGAAACGTCAAAACCAAGCTCCAGTTGCCTATTTCTAAACTGCAAGCTGAATGTTTCTCTTTGAATTTCTTATCCTCCCAGCCCTGCTCTGCTTGTTGGAAATCAAAATTATTTTTTTCCCTTGTCCTGGCTGGGGTTCTAGCACCTTCTCAGATCTGCAGACTTAGCATTCTTCTGATGTTCATCGCTCACTCAGGCCCCTGGATTCTTCCTCACAGTGTTGTTTGCATAGATCTCTTCATTCCTGCCTCACTGCCATCTCTGTGGGCCAGGCCCTCACAGCCTCCCTTTGGCGCCGTGCCGGTAACCTCTGAGCTATCATGGGGTTATGTAGACACCCTAGGGGTGGCACCTGTCCTCTCTTTAGGTGGGAAGGCATCAGCTCCAGGAGCAGATGGTCCAGGCCTTGGTGTGGACACCCTGACACCTCTCACATTGTTACTGGAATAGGGGGAAGGAGGTTATGCAGTAATAGACGTTAAGGTGTTTGGTATTGCCTCTGTGTCCATCTGTCTGTCCCTGTTTGACTGTCAGACATTGAGCAAGTTGACATCCCTGGGTCTGTGTTTCTCTATCTGTGCAATAAGGAGATTGATTAGAAGAGGGTAAGCAAATAGGGTTCACTGCCAACTCCAGCCTATTGGAAAGGCCCCCTAAGGGCTGGGTCAGGAAGGATTTAGAGAGAACCATGGCTTTTGGGAAAGGGTGCTATGGTTGATTGGTAACGCCCGCAGTGGGCCCAGGAGAGGGGAGGGGAAGCACGTGTGGAGTGTGGTCACTGTCCCTGGGCTAGGTGTTCTTGAGGCATGACCTCTGCTCTGCACTTCCTTGGCAGTCCTGGTGGAACCGAATGTCCAATCGGTTCCGGAAGCTCAAACTGATGCAGACACTGCCCCGTGGGCTGTCCAGCAACCAGCCATTGCCCTTCTGTGATGAGCCAGAGCCAGCACTGGACTCCACAATGAGGGCGCCCCCCCTAGACAAGACGAGCCGCTCTGGGCTCCCCGACGTGACCCCCACGACCAAAGACAATGGTAAGAAGAAGTTGCATGTGTGGTAGATTTCCAGAATGGTCAAACCCTGAACCTTTTTGCCCTCATCCTCTTCCCTTTGTCCCACCTCCTGGGCTGATGCCAGAGGTGAGATGCTGTTGGAATGTGACACTGGGGCAGAGTGGCTAGTCTGGCAAAGAAGGGACATAATTGCTGCCAGTGTGGTAGAATGGGGAAGCTGGTGGCACGAGTCCCAGGCTCCTGTCTCTCATGCCCTGTTGAGAGACCACTGGCCAGTCACTGCCTCTCTCTTGCCTTCGGTCAGTGATTTTCCCACCTGCCGAATGTGATTGTTCTTGCACTGACAGTGTTTTGAAATAGAGTGAATTACCAGGGTTGGGCTGGGGGTAGTGAGCTCCCCACCACTGGAGGTATTCAACAGATTGGATGACTTTGCCAGGGCACTGAAAGAGATTCCCACACTGATTGGGACATCAATTAGATCAGATCCCTTCTAACAGTCAGACTTCCCACACCCAGACTAGATCCTTTGGCACCACTGATTGAGACAGACTATTGAGCTGGAGGTACCGCTGTCTGACCCAGCATGACAGTGGTTTATGGAAAAGCTGAAAACACGCTCTAAGATACCTTTTAAGTGCTTTCCTTCTATTCAGATATAGAATACCAATTATTATTAAATATTTAATCACTCAGGAGAGTTGGTTTTCCAGGATGAAGGCTGACCTGGTCACTTGTCCTCATGCCATGAACTCTTTGCGGGGGGGTCATTTCAGGAAACTTCTATTTGTTTCTCAGGTCCTGGGAGCACAAGAGGAGAAAAGGAAGATGTGTTATTGACAACCATGGTGAGTGTGGGGCTTTTCTAAAAGCATTTCAGGTCTCTACCAATCGTTAGGGGATTGATTTCTAAGGAGGGATGTAGAAGTTTGTCGTTCTCTGTGGTAGTTACAGATGGGGTCGATATCAAAAGGTGTAACAGTGGGTATATTTTGTCACCGAGAAATCAGGACAGATGCCAGCCCTAAATTGCAGGTAAGGCTATGCTGGTGCTTAGCAGCCAGAGGTAATCCCCGATCATGTTCTCAGGGAGGCAGTACTGAGAACAGGGGCCTTGTAGGGATAGGAATTGATGGGTGACATTGAACTCACCATTTTGGTTATGGAAAGCCAAGGAGAGAGGAGTCAAAGAGGAGGGTATGTTTCCAGCCTGAGAGAGGCCTCAGTTTCGTCATCTATAAATTAGAGATGTATCAGGATTAGGTTCAGCTATGAGTAACAGAAAATCCCCAATAACTGGCATAACTATATGACAGCATCACATTTCTGTCAAGTAAGTGAAGTTCAAGACTAGTTCATTGTTCCGTGGAGTTTGGGACCTAGGTTCCTTTTACCTGTTGGTCTCCCAGCCATGGCTACTACTACCAAGGTCACCTTTTGGTCCAAGATGGCTGCCAGAGCTCTGTCCATTACTACCTCATTCCAGCTGACAGGAAAGATGCGGGGAGAAGAGGTGACCGTAGGCACCTGCCAGGTGTCTTTAAAGAAGTTTCCTGGAAACTCACACATCACTTTTGCTTACATTAAATGGGCCAGAATTTAGTCACATGGCCCATTCACACTGCACAGGAGGCTGGGAAATGAAGTCTTTGCTCTGAGTGGTCATGTGCCCATCTAAATATCAGGTGTATCTGCTGAGGAAGATATTGAGGATGGACATTAGGTGATAGCTAGCCTTCTCTAACTTAGGGGATGCTATCTCATGTTTGTGGTTTTTAAATGAGATCATCCCCAGGAAGTTCTTAACATAGTGGCTGGCCCAAAATGAGCTCTCATTTATCTACTGTGTGACCTTGGACATGTTACCTCACTTCTCTGGGCTTCATTTCTCTTCTCTGAAGTGAGAGTCTCCTGGTTGGAGTTGGGTTCAAGTCCCTTTAGCTCTGAGGCCCTAATCTGGAGGCTGGCCAGGAGAGGGCAGTATTGGAGAGAAGAAGGGAGCAGAGGAACCCCCAAAAGACTAAGCTGCCCCGGGACCTGCGGAGCCCTGACCAGGATCTGCCTGCTCTGCCCTGCTGTGTAATAGGTGTAAATTGGTGTCTGCACACTGACTGTGGGACTCGTACCGCCCGACATTTGATAATGTTATTAAATAGCAATAATTATTTTCAGTATGAAGACAGAAATGCTGTTATTGAAATTTTGGAAGATGCAGTAAAGTATAAAGAAAAATAAAATTGCCCTTGATCACACATCCAGATATAATCATGATTGACATTTTGTGGCATATATCTTTTGAGTGTTTTTCCTAATCATTTTTTCACATCTGTGAATATGATATCATGTTTTATATATAATAAACAAATACTTAACACAACACTAAGTATGTACCAGCCAAATGCTTATTAAGTATTTGCAGCACTTTACATATATTCACTCACTTAATATCCCCAACAACCATGCCAGGTCAGGCACTGTTATCTTCCCCATATTGTGCTGAACCTGGTGTATTAGCAATTTGTCATGACCGTCTTTTCTGTGTCAGAAACACTCTTTGGTCCCATCACATCCAATGGCTGCAGGATGAACATTCCATCATGGGACTGTGCCCTCATCTCTTTATCTAAGACTGACCTGCTGGGCTTTGGGGTTCCTAGTTTTTCATTGCTTTAACAGCTCTGATGAATACCCTTAGGCAGATGAGGTTGTCGAGGACCAGAGGGGACAGCCCTTATTCACGGACTCTCAGAAAAGCAGGACAGAGCCAGGGTGGGAACCCAGGCTGCCCAGCCTCCCATCGTGTTGCTCTCCTGTCCCACCTCCTCATGCCCTCTAGAGGGCACCAGTGTGCCTGCCTGCCCTGTGGCAGATGGAGGATGGCCACGGTGCTCTGCTGAGTGGGCGTTTGCAGCCATCCTTGCGGACATGCCCACCTGCCTGGCTCCCGAGACAGGTTTAGCTGTGGTATGCCCTTCCCTGCAAAGCACCATCTGGCACCAAGTTCACTGTCTTTTCTTAATTAAAGTTAGCTTGGACTGTGTGAAAGCTTTTCCTTGACAATCCACCAGTCATCATTTGTGTGGATTTTATACTGACCCCAAATCACATTTTCAAAACTTAAATTGCAGTTAAAAATGTCAGCAGTGGGAGGTGTGGCTGGAATAGGAAGGAGGTGGTGGGATGGGGGATGGGAGGGTTGGCTGGGTTCACAGAGAGCCAGCCTGGGCCTTCCAGTACCCTCATCCCCTCCTCCTGAAACCCCCAGCTCTGATCACAGCAGTGTCCTTGCAATTCTGCACGCTGGTCTTGCTCCTCTTGCCTCCAGGCCTTTCTACATTCTCTTCCCTCGGTCTGCAGTGCCCTTTCCCCCAACCTCTCTGTTGTCCTTTGGGCTCAGCTCAAGTGCCCCCCCACCCACAAGATGCCCTCTCTATCTGCAGGAAGAGGTGGCCCCTCCCCTGTGCTGCCCCATCACAGCACACGTATCACCTCTTGGGTACCCCACGACTCTCCATACTCCCCGCCCCTGTTGTGTGTTTCTGCTGTGGACAGACGCAAGAGAACCTAGGAGTTGGAGCAGAGCAGATGTGGGAATCGCTTGGTTGCTGGGAAGAGAGCTGAGGACATCATGTGGGTTTCTGGCTTGGGTGGAGGGGTAGGTAGTGCTGCCGTTCTCTGAGAAGCAGGGGAAACCTGGAGTCTTCCTCGCAGAGCCGGGAGCCCTCTTGGAGCTTGCCTAACCCACAGCCTGTCTTTTTCAGCTTCGGAATGGAGCCCCCTTCACCAGACTCCCAAGCGACAAGCTGAAGGCAGTCATCCCCCCTTTCTTACCCCCTTCCAGCTTTGAGCTGTGGAGCTCGGATCGGTCCCGGACATGTCACAACAGGAAGGCAGACCCCATGAAGACTGTGCGGCCCCAGAGAGCCAGCAGGGGGCAGCCTATGGGCGGCGGGAGCACAGACACCGTAAGTTGTCCAGCTGACATGCTTTACACGTCACCACTCACTGACATTGTGATGTGTTGCAGGCAGAAGGGACCTGGGACCCACTAATCCGGGGGGCTGAAGATTTTTTTTTTTTTTTTTTTTTTTTGCGGTACGCGGGCCTCTCACTGTTGTGGCCTCTCCCGTTGGGGAGCACAGGCTCCGGACGCACAGGCTCAGCGGCCATGGCCCACGGGCCCAGCCGCTCCGCGGCATGTGGGATCTTCCTGGACCGGGACACGATCCCGTGTCCCCCGCACCGGCAGGCGGACTCGCAACCACTGCGCCACCAGGGAAGCCCCTGAAGCTTTTTATTCTCTTTTAAATGAGTGATATTCTTTTGTCTAATGAAACCCTACCAAAGAACTTAATAATGTAAGCAGATTAAAATGTTAGAGTGAATGGAGTGAAAATGGTAGTCCCCCTCCCTGGAACACAGGTTGAAGACCTGATCTAATTCACCCTTCCCTTTAGTAGATGAGGAAAGAGCCCAGAGAAGGGAAGTCAGTTGCTGAAGGTCACCCAGCCAAGTTGGGGCGGGGATGCTGGGACCAGAAATCAAGTTCTTGGCCTCTAATCAAGTTCCATACTACATTGCACAGGTCCAGGACCAAGCTCAACACTGGGAGGCAACTATGTGTGCTAATAGTATTCTCTTGCAACCAGAAAGTGTGACTTGTCTCCTTTTGACCACAGTAGTTTCTGACTTTGTGGCCCTCAGTGTGTCTCTGTGATATACTGAGGTAGTCCCTCTCGTTGTGGGAGCTGATCTCCATATGTATAGACTGTAAACAATGTAGGTACAGTAAATGGGCAAACCGAGGACAGGGATTTAGGACCTGACCCTGCTGCTTTGTGTCAAGTGATTGGAGAACCTCAGGGCCCCCGTCTCTGTCTGACCCCCAATGCTTGCTGCTGCCTCCCTGGACTGTTGTAATACCAAATCACTAGTTGGAAACCAAGGGCCTGGTGGCTGGAGGTACTCAGAAATGGACAGAGTGGGTTTACATTAGTCCACCACATGGGAGCAGGTGGGTGACCTGTGGGAAACAACGTGACAGGTGCTCAGCCTGAGTTAATGGTCGGTCAAGTTGTCAGCTAGATAGATGTGAACTGCCGTCCCTTGGGGGACTCCTAGCAGGATGAGCACCGGTGGGCAAGGACATGCCAGTGGATGTAAGCACCGGCTGGCACGGGCCAGCTGAACTCCAGGTCCCTCACCACTGTGATCTATGCATCAGGAGGAATGAACAGCAAACCCTAACTGTGATATCCACCTTGTTCTTGCAGACTCCCGTCAGGCCAGTTAAATTTCCATCTCTCTCCAGAAGCCCAGCCTCTCCCGCCAATTCTGGAAACTTCAACCACTCACCTCATTCTTCTGGTGGCTCCAGTGGGGTAGGAGGCATGAGCAGGCACGGTGGGGAGCTGCACAACCGCTCAGGTGGGTACCTAGGCAGGCCACTCCGGGGAGGTGGGAAGATCCCTTGGGGTTGAGGGTGTGAACTGGGGACAGTCCTAGAGACTACTGCATACAACCTGTCTTTCTCATTGATGTGCCTAAAGGATTTTTCAGTGAATTCACAATTCATAGTTTCTTCTATGCATTTTCTTAGGGCAGGGGAGGGGAAGAAATAGTCTATAATGCTTTATTTTCCTGGAAAATTTTACAAGAGACTAAGAGAAATACATGGTGTTTTTGCGGTATTTAAAATCCTTGAAGATGAAACCTTAGATATCTTCTCATCCTGACCCTTCAATGAACGGATGAGGAAACTGAAGCTAAGAGTGGGTGTCAGATTTGCCCAGAGACACACAGCAGATTTCCCCAGAGACAATTAAGACTCAAAGCAAATTGCCCCACAGTTATTTTGGGCTTATTGGCATACTTTCTTTTTCTTTAATTTTAAATTTTTTCACATCATTACATTTGTTTACCATATTCTTCCAGCAAATATTGTTGACTACTTATTAGATGTGAGGCAACGTCTAGGCGATAGAGCATTTAGCAATAAAAAATTCAAAGTCAGTTCTGTAGGAAGTTGTATTCTGGTATAAACAGGTAATTTTTAAAAAATCTGATGATAGTAAATACTATAAAAAACAAAACAAAACACCAGAATATGGGAGTAGGTAATGAGGCTGGTTACAGGGTATTTTCTAGTCCTCCCCAAGGGCATCCAGGATTAACCAAAGCCAGCTTTGCAGGAAGGCACCCTGCTTTATGTCATTACATAAGGAATGCATGCTTCTTATGGAAAAGCTTGAAAACCAGATAAAGGAAAAAAAAAAAAAGAAGAAGTATAATCTCACCCACTAGGGATCATTGTTAACATTTTGGTGTATATCTTCGGAAAGTACTTTAATGCATATTTATGAAAGCATAATCATAATTTATTAAGCACTTACTCTGTGCCAGGCACAGTGCCCTTTAACTAGGTTATCTCCTTCAGTCCTCCAACAACCTGTGAGGTGTCCTTTCCACTTTACAGAGTAGGGAACTGGGACTCGGGGAAGTTAAATAACTCACCCAGGGTCACACAGCTGCGAAGTAGCAGAGCCAGGACCTGCACGCAGCAGGCTGACTTCCCAGTATAGTCTGCTCTGTAACTTTCTTCCTCTTTGTACCCATTACCGTGTTGTAAACACCTCTTTATGCCAATACACATGTAGCTACAGCATCTTTTAAATAACCAAACAGCCTTCCACTCATATGAGGTGTCAGTTTTAATTCACCAGTTCCCTCTTGTTGAAGACCAAGGCTGTTCTAGATTTTTGCTCTCGTAGATCCCACTCTAAGTAATGGCTCCATAGCTCTGCACTTGCCTGCTTGCTTAGTGATTTGCTTAATGTAAGTGCCGTTGAATCAGGGTGGCGGGGTCAGTGGGTTTGCCTATTTTTGAAGCTTTACACTTTGCCCTCCAGAATGGCTTTACAGCAGTGCCTGCCACCTAGTAAGTGCTCTATAAATGTTAATTATCAGTGTTCTCCCTCTAGTGCCCTCCCGCACTCTGGGTATCATCACTTTCACCTTTTCCTTCGTAATAATTCAAGGTTGCTGGTAGGTTTGGGGAAACAGAGAGGGAACTTGGCAGTCGGGATTCAGTCAGGGAAGCTGACCCCCTGAGTATTATGGAGTGAGAAACTTACTGACACAACTGTGGGAGTAGCTGGGGGTGTAGAGATCCAGAAGCGGGGGCTGGATGATGGCAGAGGAGCCCTGGCGTGGCAGCATGTGGAGCTGCTGGCAGGTGCTGCAGCGGGGCTGCTGGGTGAACCCAGGGCAATGCGTGCTGTCTGTGCCCGCTGGTGGCTGACTGAACCGGCCGTGGCTCGGGGGAAAGCGAGAACAAACTGGAGCCTTGACGGCCGTCCACCTGCCAGTTGTCATGCACAGTCCCCCCGTGGTTAGCCCTGACCCAGAGCCAGGGGCAGGGGTCTGGGAAACGGGGCTCTGGCTCAGCCAGGTCGGCACCTGATGTCCACCGCCCACACTGCAGTGCTCTGGACCCAGGCAGTCATTCCTATTCCTGTTTCCTCAGGTGGCAGCATAGACAGTGTTCTGTCCCAGATCGCTGCCCAGAGGAAAAAAGCAGCTGGATTATCTGAGCAGAAGCCCAGCCATCAGTCAAGTCCTGTTGGGCCAGCACCTGGCTCCAGCCCATCTGAGCTCCTGGTCTCCTCTGCAGGCGGCAGTGTTCCTGGTGGCAAGGTGCTTGTTCTGTTTCCGTCTGCTCCTCTGACGCTCACGGGTCCTGTTCTACCATGGTCCACGCCTGGGGAGCACAGGCGGTGCCCCCGTTGTGGGATAGGACTAAACCTCCCATCTGGCCACACCTGGGCTTTCTGAGAAGGGTGGTTGCCGAGATCATACCCTGTGCCCTTGGTCTCCTGCACACAGTGTTCACCTCTCGCCTGATCTCCAGGAGACCTCCAGGTGGGAGGGGTGCCAAGGTGTGATGCCAGGGTGAGCACTAAGTTCTCCAGCCCTGTACTGGTCATCCAGCCTCACACGGCACGTGTTTTTGTTCACTGATTTAGAGCAAACGGGTTCAGAGTGTGGGTTCAGGAGCAACTGCCTGGGTTCTAATTGCAGCCTCACACTTTAGCATTTAGAATAGGGCTGGTACCTGGTATGCCTGTGTAAGTGTCAGCTCTTCCTGTTGACAGTCGTAGCAGTAGTATTTGTACTCCTTCCTTATGCATCCACTGTCCACATCTTTGGAGCATCTGCTCTGTGCCTGGCACTTCCAGCAGTGAGGATCCAGCAGTGAACCAGGGGTTTGGTGACCGTTCTCAGGATGTCACTACAGACACAGCCGTCTCACACTGGTGTGGTAAGGTCTGTCGTGGAGAGGGGAGGATGCTGTGGGGGCATGGCTGGGTTTCTGCCGAGGCTTGAGGGTGTCAGTGACATCTAGACAGGGCTCTGAAGGATGAAGTGCCAGATGAAAGGGGCAAGGGTGGGGCAAGGGGGAGACTGTCCCAGGGTGAGGGGACGGCACGTGCAGAGTGCCAGAGATGAGATTGTGGTGTAGGAAAGGAGCCAAAGGAAGGTTGGTGGGCAGGACAGAGCCAGGGCCTCACCTCCCTACTCTGGCACCTTTCCTCCATTAGTGCAGCCCCAGAGCAGTCACCACGTTGGTAGCAAACTGTGGGATTTGCAATGCGTGGACAACCCCACATGCCTCTGGGAGGGGAGGTCTTCCAATGTCTTCAGAATCTGCCCCCTCCACCTCCTGAGTCCCTCCTCTGGGGCTGATTAATGGAGTGAGCCCCCAGAGTGTGGGTTCCTAGTCATGAGCGTGAACTGGCTCCTTTACCAGATGGCTCTCCAGGTGCCCCACAGTGGGGCAGTATAGCCCATTTCCTCCTCTGAGAGGACCCCAAGTCCAGGCACAACACCACTCTTCATCTTATTTTCTAGATGTCTTAAGCTTTCTCTCTGAGAAAAGTTAGATCGTCTGAAGGCCTCACCCTTGGACCTTTGCCCAGAAGTGCCTCCAGAGATTGATGTCTTAATGGATGTATGAGAAATAGTCTTTATTTTCTGCCCAACCACTGTTGGTTATACAACTCTTTTTGTTATTCAGAGTCCCTTACGCAGTTGGACCTGTGTAATTAGTTTCTGTACAATATAACTCCAGAAAAAATTTCTCTCTATACATTAGCATATTTTCTATTATGTTCAAAATTACTTGTGTAATAGGATTTATGTAATTAAGTTCCTTTTAGAATTCAGCCTCTATGGAAAAATGTCTCTACTGATACTTCAATACATTTTATTTCATCAGTAAGAATTCTATAATTAGCATATTTTACTTTTTGCCTTTGCTGCTAGGAAACTCAGCTACTCATTAAGGTAAATCTGCTACTCTAGAATTTTGATATAGTTTTCCTCTTCTCTGTTGTCTAAAATTTTCTGTTTCTATTTTGATGGTCTTATTAGATGTGTTATATATTGTTAGCTTCCTTTAATTGGTGTTGGAAATAGGGAGGCATCTAAGTTATAAATTATATTAACTATTACCTCACTTGGATGCACCTATCCTATTTAATCTATATACAAGTGTGTTCTGATGAAAGGAAATTGTGTCTAAAGATGCACTCAGGAAACAGAAGCCTGGGGAAACGATTCAGTTTAATGATCACCTGATATTCTTAACATAAGAATATGCTGTAATCCTGGGGAGCTATTTAAAAATTCAGATTACTGGGTTCCACACAGCATAACTGAATGAAACTCTTAGGGTAGGGTTAGGGGAATCTGTTTTTCTCCCCAGAGAGTGTTGCAGCCAGCCCAGCCCAAGTTCTTAGAAACCACTGCCCTAAACCAAAGGACACAGGAGTGGGCTTTCTGTCAAAGGCTCCAGCAGCAAAATGGAGACCTGAAGTGCTTTTCAAAGACTCCTTTAGGAAGAATTAGAAATTAGTATTCAAAATATGAGTCTCCTGAATCTGGGTTTTGTACTTTGCTTAAAACAAGCACCACTGCGATGGTGGGATATTTGTAAGGCATGGCTTCTCACGTGAAGTGTGCCTTTGGAGACACAGAATTGGGGGGAGTGGGATCAGAGTATGCTTCAACACTTCCCAGATCTCAGGAAGCCCAAAGGCCCACTGGGAATATCAGCTTTCTATTCCCATCCGAAAGCACAGTGGTTTAAAACAGAAAGCATTTCTTTTGCTTGCAAATCTGTGGCTGGGCAGTTTAGTCTTGACTTAGCTAGGCAGTTCTTCTGGTCTGAGGGGATCACTTAGATGTTTGGCTTTTGGCTGGGGTGACCAAAAAAACAGGGCCATGTATGTCCACAGCAAGCTTGGGTATGTTCTAATGGCACCAGTCAAAGGCATAAGTTGAAAACCAATCAAGTAACCAAGTCATCACACCCACTGCAGGAGACCACACAGAGTTACATAGCAAAGGGTATTGATCCAGGGAGGGGTGGAGATGATGCCATTACATGATCAATCTGCCACACTGGGGATGAGAGGAATAGTTCAAATATTTCAGAACATCCCAAATTTTACATTTATCTGCTCCCTCCCCAATAATGCTGCACACAAGGCCTAGAGTATTGTGTTTCTTTGCTCTTGGCTGGGATAGATCTGTTTCTTAGGGATATACCAGTTATCTCCTGATTAACCAGAAGCTTTATTATGGAATGTCTGTCTTTATAGAAAAAGCAGAAGGAAGAATTCATTAATAATATAGGCAGCTTATTGACAAAGTCTTTTAAAACGTAAGAAAGGGACTTCTTTTTCCACTCTGGGGTGTAGTTAGCTTGAAGGAGCATTAAAGGCCTAGCAGAAGGAAAGGTGTACCCATTTCCAGGCAGGAAAACTATTTGTCATGGTCTCTACTATTCTAAATGAGATGTCCAATTTTTAGCATAAAATATAAGACGTACAAAAAGGCAAGAAACACCACACTCCCAAGAGATAAGGCAGTCATCAGAATCTGATGTAGATGTGAAACAGGTTTTGGAATTATGTGATAGGAAATTTAAAAGAACTACAATTAATATGTTAAAGGCTCTAGTGGAAAATTTGAACAGCATGCAAGATCCTATGAGTAACAATTTCAGCAGAGAAATGGAAACTATAAGAAAGAATCAAATGGAAATGCTAGAAATAGAAAACATGTAACAGAGATGAGAAATGCTTCTGATGGGCTCCTCAGTAGACCTGACACAGCCAAGGAAAGAATCAGTGAACCTGAAGATTGGGCAATAGAGATTACCCAAACTGAAACACAAAGTAAAAAAAGAAGTTAAAGCAAAAGAAAAAAAGCAGAGTACTCAAAAGCTGTGAGATAATATCAAATACACTCACATACAAGTAATTGGAACCCCTGAAGAAAGAGAGAGAATGGTGGTGCAGGCGGAATATATATGTATTTTTTAATGACCAAGAATTTCTCCCCAAATTAATGACAGATGCCAAACCATAGGTCCAGGAAGTTCAGAGAACACTAAATGGGATAAATACCCAAAAAAGAACACTTTGTCAGAGTAATTCACCACATTAACAGACTAAAGAATAAAATGCAGAAAAAGTACTTGGTAAAATTCAAACTCCATTCATGATCACAACTTTTGGCAAATTGAGAATTGAAAAGAAATTCCTGGACCTCATATAAGATACCTGTACTTAGCATCATACTTAATGGTGAAAGACTGAGTGCTTTCGCCTAAGATCAGGAATAAGGATGTTGTCTCTCACATCCAAGTCTCTCAACTTTGTGCCAAAAACTACAGCTAGTATAATAAGGTAAGAAACAAATAAAAGGTACACAGATTGCAAAGGAAGAAAGAAAACTATCTCTATTTTTAGATGATATGATTGTCTGCTTAGAAAACTCAAAAAAATCTACACAAAAGCTCCAAGGACTAAGAAGTGAGTTCATCAGGGTCTCAGGATACGAGGTCAATATGCAAAAGTCCCAATTGTATTTTTACACACTAGCAATGAACAATTAGAACAGTTAGACTTTTAAAATATGAAACTTAAAATATCATTTACAATACATTTGAAATGTATTATATGAAAATAAAATTATGTGAAAATGTATTATGAGAATGAAATACTTAAGTATAAATCTAATAACGTATATGCAGAATCTATAGGTTAAAAACCACAAGACATTGGTAAATCAAATAAGCTTAAATAAATAGATATCAATTTTTTTGTAATTTGATCTATAGATTAAATGTAATCCCAATTAAAATCCCAGCTAGCTCTTTTTGTAGAGATCTAGAAAGTGATTCTGAAATTTATATTTAGATGCAAAGAAACTATAATTGGCAGAAGAATTATGAAAAAGAGAATCATACTACCTAGTTTCAAGACTTACTATAAAACTACAGTACGGTATTAGGGAAGGACAGACACATAGGTCAATGGAACAGAATAGAGAGGCCAAAGAATAGTCAACTGAATTTTTTTTTTTTTTTTTTTTTACAAAGGTGCAAAGGCAATTCAACAAAGAAAGGGTAGTCTTTTCAACAAATAGTGCTGGAACAATTAAATATGCAAGAAAATGAACCTTCACATATTTCTCACAGCTAATTCAAAGATTAACTCAAAATGGATCATAGACTGAAATACAAAATGAAAAACTATAAAATTTCTAGGGGACAGTCTGTGTGACTTTGGATTTGGCAAGGAAGTTTAAGATATAGTACCAAAAGCATGATCCATAAAAAAAAATGTTAAATTCGACTTTATGAAAATTCGTATATTTTGTCTATAAGAGACAGCATTAAGAGAATGAAAAGACAAGCCACAGACTAGACAAAATATTTGTGAATCATGTATCTGATAAAGGTCTTGTATCCAGAATAAAGAACTCTCAAAACTCAACAATGAGAAAACAACCAATAAATTTTAAAATGGGCAAAGTATCTGAATAGATAGTTCATGAAAGAAAATATGCAGATGGCACATAAACATGTGAAAAGATGTTCAACATCATTATTTAGGGAATGCTACTTAAAACCACAATCAGACAGCACTCTACACCTATTATTAGACTGCCTAAAATTTGAAAAAAAAATTAAGTTACAAGTGCTGTGAGAATGTGGAGCTACTGGAATTCTCATTCATTGCTGGTGGGAATCCAAAAATGATACAGCCACCTTGAAAAAGTTTGTCAGTTTCTTATAAAACTAAACATACATATAGCATGTGACCTGGCTCTCTCACTCCTAGATATTTACCCAAATGAATTTTTTAAAACTTCTGTTTATACAAAAATCAGCTTGTGAACGTTTACAGCAGTTTTTTCATAGACACCCCAAACTAGAAACATCTCATAACAGGTGAATGTGTAAACTAACTGTGGTAACATCCATGCAATGGAATACTACTCAGCAATGGAAAAGAACACACTACTGACACATGCAGTAACTTAAATGAATCTTAGAGGCGTCATGCTGCGTCAGACAAAAAAGTGTACATATAGTTTGATTCCATTTATATGACAGTGTACAAAAGGCAAAACTATAAGGATGGAAAACAGATCAGTTATTTCCATGGGTTGAGATGGGGGGAGGGGTTGACTAGAAAGGGACAGCACAAGGGAATCTGGGGGATGATGGAACTGTTCCATATGGTACTCTGTTGGTGGATACACAACTCTACGTATTTATCAATACCTGCACAATTGTACACAACAGTTATTTTTACTGTTATGCAAATTCTAAAAAAATCAACCAGGACCTAAGGATGTACACAGACTATGACAACAGATCTAGTTGTATTACAAGTGAATGACATAACTGCAGTGTAGGAGGTGGGAGAAAACATGTAAATGGATATTGTAAGAGTAAAGACAAAAAGAACGGTACAAAAGTATTCTAGTTGATTTTTTTTAAATTGGGGTATAGTTGTTTTACAATGTTGTGTTAGTTTCTACTGTACAGCAAAGTGAAGTAGAGTTCACTGTACTATACAGCAGGTTCTCATTAGTTATCTATTTTATACATAGTAGTGTATATATGTTAATCCCAATCTCCCAATTCATCCGAGGTGTTTTTTTTTTTCTTGCAGGCGTTATGCTCTAGCAGTTGTGAAGCTACTTTACATATATATACCTTTTGTGTACATATACACTTTATATATATACTAGGGTTGAACAAGTAAGTAAATATATTATAGATAATGAGCCCAGTTTTTAACTGTCAGAGATTGAGTCAAAGGGGAAATGCTGGAACTGATCCTGTGGGTATTGGATTGGAGTCAGAGGTATCAGTATGAATCAGTATGAATGTATGCATAAATATACATATATACACAGATTGATAGACATAGGAATATACTTATTGTAGAGCTATGTGTGTATGCATGGGTTAGTAGACTTCATATATTTCCTTGCTCTGTTCACTGAGAGGACCTAGAAGCAGTGATATCCCAGTAGCCGTGAGCAACCTACTATCCAGATTTTGGTTTCTAAATAGCACCCTCCAATAAAAGGGACCAGGGCATAACAGTAGTATTGGATTATAACCCAGGGAATACATATCCACAAGCCCGTGCTGATATGAATAAATAACTGAATAAATAAATCGGGGGAGAAGGAACAAGTCTTCTGTACAGAAGAATTCCAAGTAATAAACGTGGAAGGAATAAGGGAAATAGCAAAACACCATTAGAACATCACAGTAGTAATTGCTCCAGAGAAGATGCACCAAAGAATGTTAAAATTAGCAGGGAAAACTTTTAAGAAAAAACAAAATATTTAGCTCAAAATGTCTCCCCAAATATTTATTGGTTATAAAGGGAAAAATAGTAACTTCACAATGGAGAAACCTGACAGCCAACACCTTAACTAAGTCATCAAGGCTAGCATCAGTGATAAGGTACTGATACTTTGTATCTCCTGGTGCGATGCACTGAGAATGGCATATCACCTCAGTGGTCATCAACCTCAAAATCCATAAGTAACTCTAATTATGAAAAAATAAGACACACCCAAATTGATGGACAGTCTCCAAATACCTGACCCTGACTCTTCAAAAGCGTCGAGGTCATGAAAGACAAGGCAAGACCAAGGAGTTTTCACAGATTGGAGGAGACTAAGGAGACCTAACAAGTCAATGCAGCATGGATCCTGGACCAGAATAAGAATCAGTGTAACAACCAGTGATATTTGAGTACCGTATGTAGTTTAGCTGATACTGTCCCAGTGTTCATTTCTTAGTTTACATAATTGTAAGTCTAAGAGTACTCACAAACATAGAAAACAAATTTAAGATTACCAAAGGGGGCCAGGGAGGGACAAATTAGGAGTATGGGATTAACAGATACAAACTACTATACATATAATAGATAGGCAACAAGGATTTACTGTATAGTCCCAGGAATTATACCCAATATCTTGTAATAACCTATAATGGAATATAAACTGCAAAAAAACCCTACCTGGGCTTCCCTGGTGGCGCAGTGGTTGAGAATCCGCCTGCCGATGTAGGGGACGCGGGTTTGTGCCCCAGTCTGGGAAGATCCCACATGCCGCGGAGCGGCTTGGCCCGTGAGCCATGGCCGCTGAGCCTGCGCGTCCGGAGCCTGTGTTCCGCAACGGGAGAGGCCACAACAGTGAGAGGCCCGCGTACCACACACAAAAAACAACAACAACAACAACAAGAACAAAAACACCCTACCCAAATCACTATGTTGTACACCTGAAACTAGCACAACATTGTAAATCAACTGTACTTCAATAAAATAAAGTATTTCAAAATAAGAAGGACTTTTTGTGTGCAACACACACACAAAGGAAAAATAATACGTGTTCTGTGGTGAAACATTAGAAGTGACTGGTTTAGATGAAGAAACATGGAGAGCAGAACGGGCCTTCGTTTGTAATAAGCCACACTTCCATTTTAGAGCTGGTTAACTGAGAGGTTAGGGGACTCAGCCAAGGACACAATATTGCAGCTGTAGGGGCAGGACTAGGACCCGGGTTTTCTGGCTCCTATGTGCCACTTTTTCCATCCCATTCCCTGCCTCTCTGCTCCAGGGGAGGATTTTCCTGTAACTGTTTTGATAATACTGTTTCTGCTTTGCATGTTTTGTTAAGTAGATGTCATAGTCCTGGGTAGATATCTTGTTGAGTCAGATATCCCCCGTGTTCCCTGTTGTGGGTGTCTGTCTGAATCATGTCTACCCTCCAGGTGATGGCTTATGTATTTGTCTTATTTTTTTTTAACTTTATAATCAAATTTATTAATACCCTCTGGAAATAAGAAAATATTACACATTTACACCATGAAGGATAAAGGCCTTTCTAAACTACAGACACACAGAGACAGATAATGAGGGCTTATAGCTTGGATTCTAAGATTTCAGTCACAGGTCAAGAGTAAATGCAGAAACCCCAAATCTCACCAGTCCTGGTATGAAAGAGTTGTTTTCCCTCCCAATGGGCAAAGGACTCAGTTGATTTGGGCTCAAAATTGTATTTGTCTTATTCTTTTCAGCAGAAACTGGAGACGAGCAAAAGGCCTCCGTCTGGAACTTCCACTACCTCCAAAAGCACCTCCCCCACCCTCACGCCTTCACCTTCTCCCAAAGGGCAGGCAGCCGAGTCCTCCGTGTCCTCCTCCTCATCCCACCGGCAGTCCAAGAGCAGCGGGGGCTCCAGCAGCGGCACCATCACTGATGAGGGTGAGTCCCCCGGGTCCGGAAAGCCCACCCTTTCCTCTTCACCATGGTAACCTAGCAGGTGCCCTTCTTTGCTATAGCCGTCCTAGGTCAGGTGTTTTATCGTTTTTTCAGTCAAACAAAAACACCTGTTTTTCCCCTTCCCTGATTCTACCTTGTATTTTTGTCTTCGCTGAGCTTACATACCTAAAAGGTGTATAGTAGTTTTTGAACGTAGGTGAGTTTTGTTTATACATACAAACAAACACCTGTAGAACTGCTTCTCCAACCCCAGTTATGTACCTTTCCCTGAACCTTGTACAAATCAGAATTCTGTCAGTTGCAAGGGATGGAATCTCCACTCAAACTGATTTAAGCAAAAACAATACCAAAAACTGATAATTTGTTGGCTCATATAATGGAAATATCTAGGGTGTTCTTCAGGCGTGTCTGGATCCGGGTGCTTAGGGAGTGTTTCTCTCCATGTCTCAGGTAAGCCCTCTTCAAGTGATGGCAAGGATACCCGCAGCAGCTTCATGCTTACTTCTTCTTCCTACTAACTTAGCAACCCCGGCAGAAAGAGGGCTACTTTCTTAGTAGGTCCAGCAAAATCCCAGGGGTAAAGGTCATTGTCCTGTCTTGGCTATATTTATAACAACTTGGGTTGTTTGCCCATCCTTGACTATCTCTGTGTCCCCAAGGGTGGAGCATGTCTGCCTTTGGAGCCAGTGTTGGGGTCAGGTCTGTGTGGATTGGGAGCAGGAGAGAAGTAGCTCCTCAGAGGAAAATGGAAGTGGATGGAGGGCAAGCAAAAGCAGGAGATGTAACCAGGAGAACGTTGGAACTTGCATGAGTGGGGATGATGAGGAAAGGAAGATGGACCGGGCGGCTGGGCAGGAGTGGAGGCTGTGCAGTGAGGCCCCAGATAAAGATGTGAAGATATAAAAGATAAAGGAGAGAAGAAGCTCATCCTTTAAAACTGCCCTCTGGTGTCTCCTGGGAGCAGGGATGGGGGAGGAGGGAGCAGGGCTTTGATGAGAGACGGGGCCCAGGCAGGTGCAAATCAAGGAGTATAAATCAGAGAAGGAGGAAACTCTCATTGTGTGTGTGGTCCTCACAAGCGCATTTGCAGGCATCTTGCTGCAGCTACTGGGAGGGAGTGCAGAGCAGGTTCTGCCCAGCAAGTGATAAGTTGAAATCAACTGCACAGGCTATGGTCTGTACTGAGTTGATAAATGTACACTGCCATTGGCATCTGCTTTATTTGGGGCTGCTTTTATTGTTTTGTGATATCTAGTGCAATCATTTATAAAAGCTTCAGAGATTCACTAGCAACCCCATTCCTCCCTAACTGTGTTTTCTCTTTTTTATATAATGTTTTTTTTCTTTTTCTTTTCTTTCTTTTTTTCTTTTTTTTTTGGCCACACTTTGTGGCTTGTGGGATCTTAGTTCCCCAACCAGGGATTGAACCCAGGCCCTTGGCAGTAAGAGCGTCAGCTCCTAACCACTGGACCACCAAGGAATTCCCCCTAAACTGTGTTTTCTGTGTGGAATCTTAATTTCCCTACCCATGACCTCTCCCGCCTCAGAGGCTTTCAGGAATCTAAACTCCTACAGGTTCCGTTTGGGATTTGTACCCCACCTTTTTCCAAAAAAGAGTTGAGACAGTGGATATCAGAATGCACTGTCTATGCCCACTTTGCTTCCCTCTCATTCATTATTAAAAAAAGGTTTGCAAAGCCTAGTTGGGATAAAAACAGGAGGACCTGACAGCAAATTCTTTTTAGATTACCTTCTCTGGCTTAGAAAGCCTAGTTTTCCCTCCTGGGGTTCCTGGGTCCCGAGGCAGCCAGACGCTTGTCCTTCAGGCATTAGATTATCACAGACCAGAGCCTGCAATCTATCCCCAAATAGCCATTCTTTATGATATTTTTGTGGGAAATCTGTAGCCTCAGTCAAGGACTGCATGCAAGCCTTTGCCCTGCTCATCCTCCCACCTGTGTCCATCTGTTCTTTCCTCCTGGAGGAAGTGGTGGGGCGGTGACGACGTGGCCTTCTCAGCCTCACTTTCCTTCTATGAAGGTGACTGGGGCAGGCCCTGGGTGCTGTAATCTGTGCCAGTGTCAGCATAACTCATCATCAGGCTGGGGATTCAGATACATTCCACAGAATAACATTAAATGATTGTAACGCAAGGTGGGATCAAACGTGTGTTATCAGCAAGGCATGAAGCACCATGGTGGGCTTCACTGAAGAGTGGCCCTCGTGCCGGGCCAGGAGGACTGAGAAGAGTGGGGGGCTGGGGGCCGGGAATGGTGGCCCAGAGCCGATTGTTACATTTGTAGGAAACAGTTGAGCTGGCAATTAAACACAGCTGTTTAAAGTCAAATTACAACAACAAAAATATGTGTAAAAAAAGAAGACAGGGACTTCCCCAGCAGTCCAGTGGTTAAGACTCCACACTTCCAATGCAGGGGGTGCGGGTTCGATCCCTGATCGGGGAATTAAGATCCCACCTACTACATTGTGGGGCCAAAAAGTTTTAAAAAATAAAAATGAAAATGCTTAAAAAAAAAGAAGACAAAAAAAGTCAAACTGCATGAACTTATAATTAAGCTGATTATGTTACATGTAAAGGTATGTGGCATTTAAAACAAAATATATTATTTACTAATTTTTAGTGCATTTTACTAATACCTGTTCTCTTAAGGTTCTTTATGTCTCTTTTATCTACGTGGTGGGAATAGTGTGTATTGATGTGTTACTGCTGTGCATCTTTCCCAATTCCACTTCCAGGAACATGATGTTGGTAGGTTAAAATTGACCACAATGGGGCATTTACACCACGGAAATCAGCAAATACCCACTAGGGCTTGATTTAATGTTTTAAAGAGCATCTGGATGTCATCTAGACAGAGACAATGTTAACTATACAGGTTAAACTTTAACTGTTTAACCTGTTATATTGAGAATAACATTAAAAATTGAGAAAATATTCTTCAAGGTTTTGAAAACCATTATCTGATTCAGCAAAGTTGCTCACATGAAGTTCTAACGTATGTCTTCATTATTTCATTTCATCTCACATGTTCACGTAAACGTAAGCATTAGTGAGCCTTCGTGTAGGAGCTGCACTCATTGGCTATGTCTTCAAGAGTAAAGCAAAAATCAATGAAGGCATTCAGTGAGACACCTGAAATGCAGTGAAGGCATTGGCTATATGGAATTTATAATACAGAGTATTGTGTAATTTATTATTATATGTAAATTGTGCACACACATCCTTAAATCAGTAAAATCATGTACTTATATACGTGCGTACATTCCCCCTCCCAGAAATCCAGTTGTTAAACATTTACCAGCACACAGATGTGGAGAGAGACTCGTGAAGGGAATGACAGGAGCAAAGCATGATAGGCGTCATGAACCTATGATAGATTATGTATGGGTTGGGACTCGTTTCATCTTATACATCCTAGCTCATTAGCACCTCTTCTGTGAAGCCTGTCGGGTCCCTTGGGCTGGTCAGCTGTCCTCTCTGTCCCCAGATCCCCTTATTCGTGCCCTTCACCATATACTCATCACCAGTGGGAGAAGTGGCAGAGCAGTGTGTGGCAGAAGCCTGGTAGCTAAACCACTGTGTTTGAATCCCTGCTGTGCCATGGACTAGTGGTGTGACCTCACCCGAGATATGGTACCCAGCTTTCTGTGCCTTCCTCATCTGTAAATGGGGACAGTAAGAGGGTCTACCTCATGGGGTTGTTAAGAGCAGATGCATCATCCATATAGGATGCCTGACAGTGAGCACTGTGCATCAGCTGTCATCCTTGTCATTATATCTTCCCAGCTACACTGAGTTCCTTCACAGCATGGACGTTTCCATCCTTGCATTCCCAGCATGTAGTAGGCACAGTAGTAGCCACTGTTGAATGATGAATGAGTGAATAAAAGGACCTCTGACCTCCTAACCTCCAGTCCACTCTTTTGTAAGCTGCCCCCGCTGCCCCCAGGACCTTTGCACTTGCTGTTCTCACTGCCTGGATGCTGCCTGGTGCTCTTTGCCTTGGTATCTGCACAGCTCACTCCTTCATTTACTGCTCAAATATCTCCTTCTGAGAGGCCTTCCCTGACCACCCTATATAAAACAACATTCTCACATCCCCTGTCAACCTCCCCTACCCTGCTCTGTTCTTCCTCATTGCCTTGAGCCTGACAGCCTGCTTATGGTCTGCTTTGGTCCCTATTGAGTTCCCAGTGCCTAGTCTGATAAATCCTTATTGAATGTGTGAATGAATGTTTCTTAAAGCGCCCCCCAGATGCTGCTTTTGTCTCCTTCTTTATCTTCCCTTCTCTGATAACTTGATACTCAAAATCTTCTGTTTTCCCCTGGTCTGTGCCCATCTGACTCTTCTGTTCCATTCAGACACGCCCTTCCTTCGGGAAGCCCACAGCCTCCGAACACTTGAGGCAAACCTTGACTCTGGTCTGAAGCCCACCTACCTGTTCTCTCCAGTTCTTTCTCTGTCTAACTGAGGACTGCTGGCATTAGTGTTTACTGCAGCTGTAGCTAACAACAGTCAAGAAATCATAATTAAAAATTGTTCTGGGACAGGCAGGAGGGTTTTAGTCCCAGCAGCTAGAACTCCAAGAACTTGATGGTGCTGCCATTAGAGAGTCAGCCATTGGAGCCTGGCCATGAACTGCCCCCCTATCTTCTGTCTTCATAGCCCAATCTGGGGTTTTGGCAAATGCTGAGAGCCTGCCCTAAGGGAAGAGTATGGTCAACAGGTGGCTCGGGACCCACCTTCAACTTCATCCCCAGGAACACAGCTTAGATCTGCTTTCTGTGTTGGGGGTTCTGGTAGAATTTTGAAATAAGATTACCACTGTTTTATGAAAGTTTGAAGATCACTCTTGACACATTTTACCAAATGCTAAAATATCGTATTTTATATTCTTTCCCTCTTGAAGATGAACTGACTGGAATCCTTAAGAAATTATCACTTGAGAAATATCAGCCCATTTTTGAGGAGCAAGAGGTAAGGATGTTCTTTTTGAATGTCAATTTATATCTTACCCTGAAACAGTTGTCTAAATATGTAGGTTGTCATCCTGTAAGCCTAGATTGATCTTTTTCACTGAGGTAGCTGAGGAAATAGAATTCTTGTTCAGCACATTTGGTTCAGTTCATAACAGTGAAATCCTGGGGACCTTATGGCTCGTTTTATTATAATAGAATTTTATAATTTTGAGCTCTGCTGTCTCTAGTAAAGTTTGTTCCTTTCCTTTTAGTTGAAGGGGATTGCCTGGCAGGTTCTTAGGTTTAAAGCAGGTAAAAAAGCAAATCCTAATGAATCTGTGTTCAGTGTCTGGATATAAATAGTCTGTGTTAGTCTAAGAGAGTTCCTATTTGCTTTAAAGCATTCACAATCACATTTTTTAAAATTAGTGTTCTGCAGTTTGGCAGTTTCTCAAAATGTTTAGCAGAGTTACCTTATGACCCAGAAATCCCTCTCCCAGGTATATACCCAAGATAACTGAAAGCATGTGTTCACACAGAGTGTTCATAGCAGCACTATCCATAGTAGCCAAAAAGTGGAAACGACCCAAATGCCCATCAATTGATGAGTGAATAAATAAGACCTGTTATCTCTATACCATGGAATGTAGCTAGGCCATGAAAAAGAAGGAAATGCTGATACACACTACAACATGGATGAGCCTTGAAAACACTGTGCTAAGTGAAAGAAGTTAGTCACAAAAGGCCACATATGGTATGACTCCATTTATATACAGTGTCCAGAATAGGCAAATCTATAGAGACAGACAGAAGATTAGTGGTTGCCAGGGAATGTGGGGAGGATAGAATGGGAGTGATTGCTAATGAGTATGGGTTTTCTTTTTGGGGTGATGAAAATGTTCTAAAATTAAGTGTGGTGACGGTTGCATAACTCTATACTAAAAATCTTTGAATTGCACACTTTAAATGGGTGAATTGTATGGTAGGTGAATTACATCTCAATAAGATGTTAAAATTTTTACTGTTGGCCAAATAAAACTCCTCAGTGGACCCATTAGCCACCAGGGTGTAATCACTGGCTTAGAACATTCTGGTGCCCAGTTTAGTACGTGACAACTGTCATAGTTATTGTAGCAATCACGAGAGTCACTCACTGTCCCCAACAAGCTTGAGACGCAGTTGAGGAGTTTGGTTTTTTTGGGGGGTGGGCAATACACAGTATATTGGCATTCAAAGTAAATACAACAGATCATGTTTAAATTTAAAAGGGTCTGCCTCAGAATAAAAGCCAAAAGCCAATATAAAAAAAAGGCATGTGGTTGTGAAGAAAATCCAGTCTCTATAAAAATAATTCAAGCTAAATTATGGCAAGAGAAATGTTCCTCACTGGGCAGATGAACTCAACCTAGTCAGTTTGATTTAAATATTATTTACATTTTCTCTATTATTTGAGAAGGCAGAATTATTTGGTCATTTAGAATCTTATCTAATTCATAAATTCCAAAATCTGAGGAGTTTGTATTTTTGTTCAAGAAACAGTAAAGGGTGCTGTGGCTTTCTTCCTTGGTTTGCTTTTCTGCCCTATCCAGTCTGTCCTTCCTGCCTCCTTGATGTCTTAAAATTCAGTAGCGATTTTTCTCATCATCACAAAAATCTTTACTGTTTGCTGATGGCTGGCTGCCTGCTTTCATTTTATGCGTTCCGTGCTTTCTGAGGAGCTGGGTGTGCGGTCTCTGCCACAGGTCTGGGATGGTGGGGGAGGGGAGTATCCAGCAGGGCCAGGCGCAGGTGGTTTCCGTCAAAATCATGTCACCATTTCCTTCAGCCCGTTAGCACCTTGTGATCTGTAAAGTCCCCGAGGGATTCAGGGAGCTTATCATTATCAGAGGGGCCCTCTCTGCATCTCAGGGAGAGCTTGATGTTGGATAAGGGAGCAGACCCTTCCTCACTAACTCAAACCTGGTTCAAGATTTTTTTTTTAAATCCAGGAAAGTAAAGTGACTATTAAAAGGGATCAAGACGGAAGAAATTTCTCCTGGAGCTGAGGCCTAGGCAGGGATGACAGAAATGTTAGAATTTCTCTGGTAAAAACCAAGGATTGAACAGCTTTGAGATGCCCCTTTTTTTCTGGTAAAAACCAATGGCCCTTCTTTCCTTTATTGCTTCTGCTTGTTTATTTTCTCACTCTGTCTTTCCACAGCCTGCATCTCTCTTGTCCTTGGGGGCGGGGGGAACATGGTGAGTACTGCCATACACTCATATTTTCTGTGCAGTATCCAATACTGTGAAAAGTGCAGCAACATTGGAATTAACTTTCTAATAGCAAGACTTGGATCTTTTACCACTCTAGTCACCCAGATTACTGTCTCAGAGACTTCCCTTACTTGTTTCGTTTTCAGAGTCTTTCCAGAATGCACCTCTCCTAAAAATCCCAGGCCTAGAGCTGAGGAGAGTTTGTTTTTTTGTTTTGTTTTGTTTTGTTTTCGTTTGTTTGGTTTTTATTTATTTTAGGCTGCGTTGGGTCTCCGTTGCTGTGCGCGGGCTTTCTCTAGTTGCGGCAGGCGGGGGCTACTCTTCGTTGTGGTGCGTGGGCTTCTCATTGTGGTGGCTTTTCTTGTTGCAGAGCACGAGCTCTAGGCATGAGAGCTCAGTAGTTGTGGCGCAAGGGCCTAGTTGCTCGGCGGCACGTGGGATCTTCCCAGACCAGGGATCGAACCCGTGTCCCCTGCATTGGCAGGAGGATTCTTAACCACTGAGCCACTAGGGAAGTCCTGAGGGTTCGTTTTTAATGATGTTTTCAAATAAACTTTCAGCATAAAGCCAGGAATTGGAAGTAGTAAATCATAACTAATTCACTACTAATAAGCACTAATAGCTCATTATCATGATAGTCCTGTTGTGGTTGGGAAAAAGAGGTGTGGCACCGAGCAGATAGTAGCAAATCCCCCTTTCTCTTCCCAGGTGGATATGGAAGCATTTCTCACGCTCACCGATGGTGACTTGAAGGAGCTGGGTATTAAGACAGATGGATCCAGGCAGCAGATTTTGGCAGCGATTTCTGAACTGAACGCAGGCAAGGTATTGTTCTCAATCTTTTTTTTTTTTTCCCTGTTTCCAACAGCTGAGAGCTTCACTAGGATCCTCGGCCCCAGTGTTCCAGGGACCTTCATGGTCTGATTTCATCTCTCCCTCACACCTGGTGGAGGCCAACCCTGCTCAGTGTTGCGGCCTCGCCCGTTGCGGAGCACAGGCTCCGGACGCACAGGCTCACGGGCCATGGCTCACGGGCCCAGCCGCTCCGCGGCATGTGGGATCCTCCCGGACCGGGGCACGAACCCGTGTCCCCTGCATCGGCAGGCGAACTCTCAACCACTGCGCCACAGAGGAAGCCCGGGGTCACTACCTTTGAGTATGCCTGTTCCTTTTCGAGATCTCTCTTCCCACAGGGTGGTTTCTCCTTAGATTTGGCTAAAACATTCCCTTCGGCCATCTCACCCCACCGGGCTGGGTTTTGCCCTCCGGAGCACAGTGGAAGTTGACTAAGACAGGCCCCAGAGTCAGGCCGACCTGGGTTTGAATCCCAGCTCCTCCACTTACAGTGACCCTGGGCAAGTCACACCCTCCTCTGAGCCTCGCTTTCTTGTCTGTAGGGTGGGGGTGATGGGCTCGCTGCCGGGACTGAAATGCTCAGCAGAGCACCTGGCACACCGATCTGTCAGTCAGTGTTGTTGTTGTTGGCATCCTGCATTTTTGTCTCATGTTCAACTTCTGTTTCACCAGCTTTAGAGCTAAAGATTAGCAATGCCCCCACCCACCCATCCACCCACCCAAAGGCACATATGCAAGAAACAAACAAGCAAACAGAACACAGGAGAAGTGAGGCACCACTCACTCTGCAGACAGTTGTACAGTCGCTCTTGGGCTATTCACATTCCTTTGCCTTCTGCCTTTTTCCTAACGTGGGCTGGATTTTTTTTGGTCTCTTATTCAAGGAATAACATATAAATACTTGCATACCTGTTGCTCTTTCACACTTAGCCTAACAGCTCCCCACTTGTTGGACAATAGTGACAGGTAAAATCTGGGATTTGACCATCGTAAATAGTACCAGAATGGACATCTCTGCCTTTTTGCTTTTTCTTCTGTTGTTTTGTTCTTCAGGCTGTGTTCCACAATACAAGGTTATGTTAGCGATCATACCGTTTTATGGTTCTTTCTATATATTGCCAGGTAGGCACAGAAATATTGAACAGACCTGTAGTGACAATCTCAAGTAAATATCCACGTAACGTTTTATCATTCACAGATCACTGTGCATACCTTTCCTCAGTTAACCAGGGAGGCCGGTACCCTCACACTCTCCTTGTGCAGCCCAGGAGCAGAGTCGGGGGCGGGGAGGGGGTCCTCCTCACTGGTTCCTGCAGCATCACACTGTGCAGAAGCAGCTCCTCCAGCCCTGCAGCCTCGTCGGGTTGGGGGCTGGTTTTTCTGCCATCGTGGTCGTCACCATTTTGCCCGCGTGTAGGCTGTGAGGTCGTCCTTCAAAGTGATGTAGTCAGCATTGCTTCAGGTGTCTGCAAGCCTAAGCATTTTCCTGCAGGTCTTTGCTGTGTGTTCTTTCTCCTCTGCATGTGGCCTGTTCCTAAACACTGCTCACCTGTCCTGGGACCCTTGCTGCCTCACTTTACAGATAGGGAGGCAGAGGCTCCGAGAGGGGCAGTGAGCCCCAACTCGGAGACCAGCACCGTTTCTGCCCTGCCCTTAGACGTGAGCAGCAGAGGGTGGGCAGGTCTCGGCTGCTAGGAAGGGTTCTCCTAGGGAACGGAAGCCTCAGAGTGGGTTACCGCGGGTGGATCACCTGAAGCCAGCACTAAAGTCTTCAGAGCATTGATCTATTCGTGAGAAATCTCCCTTTAACTGTCTGCCATGTCCCAGGCACTGTGTGGGTGTTGGGCACTGAGTATCACTCAGTGCCCAGCATTGCTCTGAGCACATCACATCTAGTCATTCGTGTAACCCTCACGAAAGCCGCTGAGGTTGTTTCCAGTTTACAGATGAGGGAACTGAAGCACAGAGAGATCAGGGAACTTGCCTAAGATCACACAGTCAGTAAGTGGCAGAGGCAGGAGTAGAACCCAGTTTGTGTCCTGGCCTCTCTGCTATCCTGCCTCGGTATAATCCACAGGCACGGGACAGGCAGATTGTGTTGTGAGAGCTCCTGACTTAGATTGGGGACTGGTAAGGCAAGGGCCTGGAAGACATCCCCAAGGAAGGGCAGGAGGGCTACGATGTGAAGGAAGACAGGAACCACCTGGCAAATGGGGTAGAAGAAAAGTGCAGGCCAGGCAGAGGGCAGCACATGTGCAAAGGCCCTGCACTGAGAAGATGTGTGGTGCATTTAAAGAACTAAGGGAGCATGGAGAGAAAGATGCCTGGTGTGAGGGGAGGCCAGAGGGGACAGATTAAGGCCCCCGGGGTGGTTGAGGGTGACCCAGTCAAGTGTGCAAGGGCTTTGGGGTGGGGACTAGGTGAGTGATGGTCAGGAGGCTCTGGCTCAGAAGTTAGGACCCTTCCTCCTCCTGGCCTCCAAGGGCCAGATGTGTGAGCCAGGGGGAGGAAGGAGGTGAGGAAAGCCAGGCCTAGGCCAGTCGAGAAGGACAGAAAAGGTTGTAGATGTAGGGCCAGTGAGGACCTCAGAGGGCATGGAGAGACAGGAGCTGGGTGTCCCTGGAGCCTGGCCTGGGGCTTGGTAGATGGTAACCGCTAATGCTTCTGGAACCTCCCCTCTGCCCTCTGTGGTTATGGCCTCCTTGGTCCGGAATCATAAAAAGAAAACAGACTGAGTTGTTTTGCAAATCTTAGGAAACTGTCATCATCACAGTGGATGATGTGACATCTCAAGCCCACTCCAAAGAAGGACATTTGTCTTAAAGTCTGTACAGACTAGAACATTTTTTTCAAGTTTTCTCTCAAATTCATTGCCCCCCTTCTTGTTTCTGTAACAGCTTGTATCCCATACTAAACGGGGCCCCATCAAGAGGAGTAGAAGCAACAGCCGCTGGTGGTTGTCATAGTTCGGGCTGCATAACAAAATACCTTACACCAGGTGGCTTGTAAATGGAAATTTAATTCTCAAAGTCTGGAGGCTGGAAGTCTAAGATCAGGCTGCCAGTGTGGTTGAGTTTGGTGAGGGTCCTATTCCAAGTTGCACACTGCCACCCTCTCATGTGTCCCCATGTGACCCATAACAGAGAGAAGCAAATCTCTCTTATCTCTTCTTATAGGGGCACCGATGGTGTCATGGGAGCCTGACCCTCATGAGCTCACCTAATCCTAATCACCTCCCAAAGGCCCCACCCCCTAATACCATCACAGTGATGGCTTAGGGTTTCAACACAGGACACAAACATTCAGCCCAATACAGTGGTCTTCCTTGGGGGCCTCAGCTGATCATCTCCCAACTGAAAGATCCAGGTGCATCCAACATGCCACGCCACCCATGTCCTCCCCACAGGTAGCATCCACCCTGCAAAGTCAGGCGAACCCACGTGGAGATAGGTGCAAGGGGAAGGGGCCGAGCTGAACTAATCGCTGGAGAATGGCCCTATTATTCAAGGGTCGGTAGTGCCAAAGTCCTGTGGAAATGAGGACTGTGTGTCAAGTGCATCTTAGAGCAAAGGTATGATTGGGAGAGATTGAATATCACAAAAGCAAGTGTACCTTCCCTCGTCTAGGTTACCATTGCAAGTCTGTGCTGGTTCTTAGAAAGAGCAAAGAACTTCTCAGGCCGAGTGTGGCTTCCAATAGCTCTTTGGATGCCTGGGGCCTCGGCTCTTCTGGGCTGGACCCGCCTGACCCCAACTCCTGTCTCCTTGATTGCTCTAGGGCAGGAGCTTCTCCTAATGTTCATCCTTTTTCTTTCGAAACTCAACCTTGGCCAAAAGAGTTCCCATTGTGGCTCAAATGCTCTGTACACATTTGAAAACTCAGGACACTTGGGAGAGGAGATGCCCAGCTTTCCTTGTCCCCTCACCCCCATGTCTTTCTAGCTGTGGTCCACAGCATGCTGGAGGGTTGTAGAATCAATTTAGTAGTTCGTGAGTAGCATTTTAACAAGCAAAATAGAACAGAGTAGAAAATATCAACATTCTTTGCAGGTAAGAAGGCTAAAGCTTGTTTCAATGGTATGGATTTCCATGTAACAGGGTTGTGATATAAAATATATTTCATACACAATCAAAAAAGTTTGAACATTTTAGCCAAAAAAATTTTTTTAATAGATCTTTATTAGAGTATAATTGCTTCACAATACTGTGTTAGTTTCTGTTGTACAACAAAGCGAATCAGCCATATACATACACATGTCCCCATATCCCCTCCCTCTTGAGCCTCCCTCCCATCCTCCGTGTCCCACTCCTCTAGATCATCGCAAAGCACCAAGCCAATCTCCCTGTGCTATGCTGCTGCTTCCCACCTGCCAACTATTTTACATTAGTAGTGTATATATGTCGATGCTACTCTCACTTTGCCCCAGCTTCTCCCTCTCACCCCATGTCATCAAGTCCATTCTCTATGTCTGCCTCTTTATTCCTGCCTTGCAACTAGGTTCATCAGTACCATCTTCTTTTTTTTCTAGATTCCATATATATGCGTTAGCATACGGTATTTGTTTTTCTCTTTCTGACGTACTTCACTGTATGACAGACTCTAGGTCCATCCACCTCACTACAAATAACTCAATTTCGTTTCTTTTCATGGCTGAGTAATATTCTATTGTGTATATGTGCCACATCTTCTTTATCCATTCATCTGTTGTTGGACATTTAGGTTGGTTCCATGTCCTGGCTATTGTAAATAGTGCTGCAATGAACAATGTGTTGCATGTCTCTTTTGAATTATGGTTTTCTCAGGGTATATGCCCAGTAGTGGGATTGCTGGGTCATATGGTAGTTCTATTTTTATTTTTTTATGGAGCCGCCATACTGTTTTCCATAGTGCTTGTATCAATTTACATTCCCACCAACAGTGTAGGAGGGCTCCCTTTTCCCCACACCCTTTCCAGCATTTATTTCTAGCTTTTTTGATAATGGCCATTCTGACTGGTGTGAGGTGATACCTCATTGTAGTTTTGTTTTGCATTTCTCTAATGATTAGTGATGTTGAGCGTCGTTTCATGTGCCTCTTGGCCATCTGTATGTCTTCCTTGGTGAAATGTCTATTTGGGTCTTCTGCCCATTTTTTAACTGGGTTGTTTGTTTTTTTGATATTGAGCTCAATGAGCTGTTTGTATATTTTGGAGATTAATCCTTTGTTTGTTGTTACATTTGCAAATATTGTCTCCCATTCTGAGGGTTGTCTTTTTGTCTTGTGTATGGTTTCATTTGCTGTGCAAAAGCTTTTAAGTTTAATTAAGTCCTATTTGTTTATTTTTTTTTTATTTCTGTTACTCTATGAGCGGGTCAAAAAAGATCTTGCTTTTTTTTGCGGTACGCGGGCCTCTCACTGCCGTGGTCTCTCCCGTTGCAGAGCACAGGCTCTGGACGCACAGGCCCAGCAGCCACGGCCCATGGGCCCAGCCGCTGTGTGGCACGTGGGATCCTCCTGGACCGGGGCATGAACCCACACCCCCTGCATCGGCAGGCGGACTCTCAACCACTGCACCACCAGGGAAGCCCCTGTTGGAAGATTTTTAATTGCAGCTTCAATTTCATTACTTGTGATAGGTCTGTTTATATTTTCTAATTCTTCCTGGTTCAGTCTTGGAAAATTGTACCTTTCCAAGAATTTGTCCATTTCTTCATGGTTGTCCATTTTATTGGCAATATAGTTATTTGTAGTAGTCTCTTATAATCCTTTTATTTCTGCAGTGTCAGTTGTGATTTCTCCTTTTTCATTTCTAACTTTATTGATTTGTGTTCTCTCCCTTTTTTCTTGATGAGTCTGGCTAAGGGTTTATCAATTTTGTTTATCTTTTCAAAGAACCAGCTTTTAGTTTTATTGATCCTTACTATTGTTTTCTTCGTTTCTATTTCATTTATTTTTGCTCTGATCTTTATGATTTCTTTCCTTCTACTGACTGGGTTTTCTTTCTTCTTCTTTCTCTAGTTATTTTAAGTGTAGGGTTAGATTGTTTATTTGAGGTTTTTCTTGTTTATTGAGGTGAGATTGAATTGCTATAAACTTCCCTCTTAGAACTGCTTTAGCTGTGTCCCATAGGTTTTGGGTCATCGTGTTTTCATTGTCATTTGTGTCTATGTATTTTTTATTTCTTCTTTGATTTCTTCAGTGATCTCTTGGTTATTTAGTAGTGCATGGTTTAGCCTCCATGTATTTGTGTTTTTTACAGTTTTTGCCTGTAATTGATTTCCAATCTCACAGTGTTGTGGTCAGAAAAGATGCTTGATATGATTTCAGTTTTCTTGAATTTTCCAAGGCTTGATTTGTGGATCACACAGACCCAAGATGTGATCTATCCTGGAGAATGTTCCATGTGCACTTGAGAAGAAAGTGTATTCTGCCACTTTTGGGTGGAATGTTCTATGAATATCAATTAGATCTATCTGGTCCATTTTGTCATTTAAAGCTGTGTTTCCCTATTTATTTTCTGTTCGGGTGACCTGTCCATTGGTGTAAGTGGGGTGTTAAAGTCCCCTACTATTATTGTGTACTGTTGATTTCTCCTTTCATGGTTGTTAACATTTGCCTTATGTATTGAGGTTCTCCTGAGTTGGGTGCATAAACATTTATAGTTGTTATATCTTCTTCTTGGATTAATCCTTTAATTAATCCTTTTTATGCAGTTTCCTTTCTTATCTCTTGTAACAGTCTTTATTTTAAAGTCTACTTTATCTGATACGAGTATTGCTCTCCAGCTTTCTTTTGATTTCCATTTGCATGAAATATCTTTTTCCATCCCTTCACTTTCAGTCTGTATGTGTCCCTAGGTCTGAAGTGGGTCTCTTGTAGACAGCATATATATGGGTCTTGTTTTTGTATCCATTCAGCCAGTCTATGTCTTTTGGTTGGGGCATTTAATCCATTTACATTCAAGGTTATTATTATTATTTTTAACATCTTTATTGCAGTATAATTGCTTTACAATGGTGTGTTAGTTTCTGCTTTATAACAAAGTGAATCAGTTATACATATACATATGTTCCCATATCTCTTCCCTCTTGCGTCTCCCTCCCTCCCACCCTCCCTATCCCACCCCTCTAAATGGTCACAAACCACCAAGCTGATCTCCCTGTGCTATGTGGCTACTTCCCACTAGCTATCTATTTTACGTTTGGTAGTGTATATATGTCCATGCCACTCTCTCACTTTGTCACAGGTTACCCTTCCCCCTCCCCATATCCTCAAGTCCATGCTCTAGTAGGTCTGTGTTTTTATTCCCATCTTACCCCTAGGTTCTTCATGACCTTTTTTTTTTTCCTTAGATTCCATATATATGTGTTAGCATATGGTATTTGTTTTTCTCTTTTTGACTTACTTCACTCTGTATGACAGATAAGTCCATCCACCTCACTACAAATAACTCAATTTCGTTTCTTTTTATGGCTGAGTAATATTCCATTGTATATATGTGCCACATCTTCTTTATCCATTCATCTGTTGATGGACACTTAAGTTGTTTCCATGTCCTAGCTATTGTAAATAGAGCTGCAATGAACATTTTGGTACATGACTCTTTTTTTTTTTTTAACATCTTTATTGGAGTATAATTGCTTTACAATGGTGTGTTAGTTTCTGCTTTACAACAAAGTGAATCAGTTATACATATACATATGTTCCCATATATCTTCCCTCTTGCATCTCCCTCCCTCCCACCCTCCCTATGCCACCCCTCTAGGTGGTCACAAACCACCTAGCTGATCTCCCTGTGCCATGAGTCTGCTTCCCACTAGCTATCCACCCTATGTTTGGTAGTGTATATATGTCCATGCCACTCTCTCACATCGTCACAGCTTACTCTTCCCCCTCCCCATATCATCAAGTCCATGCTCTAGTAGGTCTGTGTTTCATTCCCGTCCTACCCCTAGGCTCTTCATGACATTTTTTTTCTTAGATTCCATATATATGTGTTAGCATACAGTATTTGTTTTTCTCCTTCTGACTTACTTCACTCTGTATGACAGACTCCAGGTCCATCCACCTCACTACAAATAACTCAATTTAGTTTCTTTTAATGGCTGAGTAATATTCCATTGTATATATGTGCCACATCTTTATCCATTCATCTGTTGATGGACACTTAGGTTGCTTCCATGTCCTGGCTATTGTAAATAGAGCTGCAATGAACATTTTGGTACATGACTCTTTTTGAATTATGGTTTTCTCAGGGTATATGCCCAGTAGTGGGATTGCTGGGTCATATGGTAGTTCTATTTATAGTTTTTTAAGGAACCTCCATACTGTTCTCCATAGTGACTGTATCAATTTACATTCCCACCAACAGTGCAAGAGTGTTCCCTTTTCTCCACACCCTCTCCAGCATTTATTGTATCTAGATTTTTTGATGATGGCCATTCTGACCGGCGTGAGATGGTATCTCATGGTAGTTTTGATTTGCATTTCTCTAATGATTAATGATGTTGAGCATTCTTTCATGTGTTTGTTGGCAATCTGTATATCTTCTTTGGAGAAATGTCTATTTAGATCTTCTGCCCATTTTTGAATTGGGTTGTTTGTTTTTTTGTTATTGAGCTGCATGAGCTGCTTTTAACTTCTCCATAGAATCTGAATGAGATCCTTGCTGGGTAGAGTAATCTTGGTTGTAAGTTTTTCTCTTTCATCACTTTAAGTATAGCCTGCCACTCTCTCTGGCCTGCAGAGTTTCCACTGAAAAATCAGCTGATAACCTTATGGGGATTGCTTTGTATGTTATTTTCTGTTTTTCCCTTGCTGCTTTTAATATTTTTTCTTTGAATTTAATTTTTGTTAGTTTGATTAATATGTGTCTTAGTGTGTTTTTCCTAGGGCTTATCCTGTATGTGACTCTCTGTGCTTCCTGGACTTGGGTGACTATTTCCTTTACCGTGTTAGGGAAGTTTTCAACTATAATCTCTTCAAATATTTTCTCAGACCCTTTCTTTTTCTCCTCTGGGACCCCTATGATTCGAATATTGGTGCATTTAGTGTTGTCCCAGAGGTCTCTGAGGTTGTCTTCAATTCTTTTCATTCCTCTTTCTTTATTCTGCTCCTTGGCAGTTATTTCCAGCATTTTGTCTTCCAGCTCACTTATTTGTTCTTTTGCCTCAGTTATTCTGTTATTGATTCCTTCTAGTGTATTTTTCATTTCAGTTATTGTGTTGTTCATCTCTGTTTGTTTTTCTTTAGTTCTTTTAGATCTTTGTTAAATATTTCTTGTATTTTCTCCATCCGTGCTTCCATTCTATTTCCGAGATTCTGGATCATCTTTACTGTCATTACTCTGAATTCTTTTTCAGGTAGATTGCCTATTTCCTCTTCATTTATTTGGTCTTGTAGGTTTTTACCTTGCTCCTTCATTTGTGACATATTTTTTTGCCATCTCCTTTTCTTTTTTTTTCTTCATGAGTGGGATTGTATTCCTGTTTTACTGGTTGTTTGGCCTGAGGCTTCGAACACTGGAGTTTGTAGGCTATTAGGTAGAGCTGGATCTTGGTGCTGAGATGGGGACCTCTGTGAGACCTCACTCCAGTGAATATTCCCTAGGGTCTGAGGTTCTCTGTTAGTCCAGTGGTTTGGACTCGGAGCTCCCATCGCAGGAGCTTCCGCCCGACCCCAGGCTTGCAAATCAAGATCCCACAAGCCATGTGGAGTGGCAAAAAAAAAGGGGCGAGATGTCAGGAGGCCTTGGCTGTAGAGGGCAGGGCCTAAGCAAGGACGAGGTTTGGGCGGTGGGTGGGGCCAGTACTCAGGACCCACAGGGCTGGAAAAGGCCCTGGGGGCTGTGGGGGGTGGGGCTTAGTCTCAAGGAACAGAAGGGACACAGGTATGCCCCCCACCCCTGGTCTCAGAGGGCAGCGGACCTCACCTGGGAGTCCAGCAGGCTTCCTGAGCTCAAGTGGGTAGGGCAAACTCCCTCCCACCTCTCCTGCTCCTCTGGTCTGGGAGGGCCCCTCCCGCCTGCCTCTCCTGATTTCCCCGGCCTCCCTCCTATGCTCCCAAGGACGTGTGTGGCCTGGACGGGGCCTTGGAGGGCAGGGGACCCACCTGGGAGCTCAGCAGGCTCCCCGGCCTGCGTGGGCCAGGCGATTGCCCTCTGCTCCTCTCATGCTCTTTCTGGAGAGTCCCTCCCACCTGCCTCTCCTGATCTCCCCAGCCTCAGGGGCACTGATCCTGTCTGGCCTCCACTTCTCCTCCCCCCTCAGTCCCCCTACATCCTACTGGTTCACTCTCGGGTTCCTCCTGCCTCCTTGAGCGTCAGAATCCCCCACCAGCGGCCGTCAGTCGCCCTAGTTGTGGGGAGACGCTAACTCCTCATCTTCCCACACTGCCATCTTGACTCCGCCTCCTCAAAATTTTTTTTTAATGAATATTCGCACAAAACCTGGCTCAGCCATAAAAATATCAGCAAAGCAGTGTGGACCCTCAGCCTGCAAACCATTTGACTTCCAGGTGAGCCCACCCCAGTATCCAAGTTGTGATATATACTCAAGTCAGCTTATTAGTCTGTTAGTTTCAGACAAGTGCTATATTGGAGAAGGTTAAACAGAAATGATGGCCTGAGTTTCACCTTTAGTTGGTCCCAAGCCATTGCTTCTTTCCGTTCCCATTTTTTTGTGATTATTCAAAGTTGTGCATATTTGTCTTACTAAATTTGCACAGTGCCAAAAAGGCGAAAAAAACTTTCAAAGGAGTCACGATCCAACCACCCAGAGGCCAGCACTGTTCGTATTTGGTAAGATCGCTCTGTAGCATTTTGTGCTGAATGTTTTTCTTTATGTGGCTGAGATAAATTTGGATCTATAATTTTACATTCTACTTTGTTTAACAGTAAATATATGCAGTTACCCATGTCATTAAGAACTCTTTTAATGTAATAAAATAAATTTGCAAGGATGTACTAAAATTCTTTTTTTTTAATCCCTACTTGTTGGATATGCAGATATCCGAACTTTCTATAAATAGTGCTACAGTGAGCAACTTCGTGTATAAGGCTTTCTAATTATCTCCTCAGAATAGACGTCTAAAAAAAGTGAAATTATGGAGTCAAGGAGTCTAAGTCAAGGTATATGGTACTTTGTCCTGAAATACCTTCCAGCAGGAGCCAGTGAACACCTCCACCAGCTGTGGTTATAAGTTCCAGTGTCACCTTTGCCAGCATTGGGTACTACCAATTTGCTTTTTAATTTTTATTAATTTGATAGGCCAAGAAGTATGCCTTGTGTTGGTTTGTATTTCTTTAACTACTAGATAGACTGAACATTTTTTCTACTTTTAATGGCCATTTGCTTTTTTTTCCTTTTGAGAATTATCAGGCAGGTCCTTTGAAACTTGGGGGTTTTTAAAGGGCAGTTATCATTATCATCTCCAGTCAGGTGTGGATGCACGAAGTGATTATGGTTGTCATCATCTATGGCTCCCTCCAGAGGTTAGGAAGCATAGTGTGCTGGAAGCCTGTCTCGCCCTGACCTCATTTCTCAGGCAATTAAGGCTAAGGTGGTGTCTAATAATGACATGGTTGTCATCCCCTCTATTTATTTTTTAGCCCTCTGCAGTTTGCACAGTGTCACCCCGTTCATTATCTCAGGTTGAGCCTCATCACAGCCCCAGAATGTGATACCATCCCCCTTTTACAGATACAGAAACTCAGCAGCATGGGGTCATGCCTGGGACAGAGTGAGTAGTGGATTAGGGATTCGGGGTCCTCTGACCCCACCTCCCCACCTCCAGTGCTCTGTCCTCTTCCCTCCTGCCTTTAGATGTGTGTTGATGGAAGCCTGATGGCACTTTCCCAGCTGTCTTGGAAGAATGACTTGGGAGGCTTGTGTGAAGGGAGGCTCTTCTGCCCTCCCAAGTGTCCAGGAGGCCTCGTCAGCACTAGAGGTCTCTGCTTGGGGATCTGGAAAGGGCAGTCCATGAAGTAAAAGAAGAGAAAGTTTAAAGTCTAGGCTCATTCGGTGGAGTTTTTTTTTTTTTTTTTTCCACTCTTGGCAGAAAACAGTCTGCCAGAGATTATTCATTTTTAATTTGCTTTACATTTTGACCACATTTATTTCTTAGTTTAAAAAATACATGTTTAATCTACACTGCTGCCCTCTGAGGTCGGGATATGCTGGCCTCCTGCTGCCCACCCACAGCCCAATGTCAGCAGCAACCATCTGAGGTACAATTATCATCCTCATTTTATAGATGAGGAAATTAAGGCCCAGAGAGATGAAGTATCTTGCTCAAGGTCACCCAGCTAGTAAATGAGAGGGTTGGGATTTGAACCCAGGCTGTATGATTCCAGTCTCTGTTCTTCACCTCTATATATCACTGCCTCTCGCCTACGTATTCAGTGAAGATGTTCTTTGGGCTTAAAAAAACATCCACATCCCCCCTCTTTTCCCATCTCAAAATATGTGTGTAAAGGGCAGCAACTAGGAGGTGGGGTCTGCAAGGATGGGGTGAGAAGTGAATCACTGTGAAGACGAATCTGTCATCTTTTGGACAAGGGGGGAGTAAAGGCAGTTCAGACTCTCACTCTGTATCATAAAGTTCGGCTCCCTCTGAAGTCCCTGGAGATATGAAGGCTGGAAAGATGCACAGGGCAGGGTAGGAGACGTCCCCTCCGGGCCGAGTGACCCAGGACAAGTCATTCTTTCTCCCTGAGTTCTGCTGCCCTTCCTTATCTGGAAATTGGACCCCGGCATCTTGGGGGCCTCTCCAGCCGTGGCATGCTGTGTTTGTGGGTGCGGGGGGAGATTCTGACTCAGGATGTTTTTATTAAACTCAGTACTCTTTCAATTAGGTAATTTGTTTTCCCCAAGATGCCCATGGGTTTTTCAAGTATGAGTTAAACGTTAACAGCACTGTGTCAATTGAATTAATGGTTAAAAGATTTAACAAGACTTTCTGTGTCTGTTTTCAATTTCCTCCACAGGGACGCGAGAGACAAATTTTACAGGAAACCATTCACAACTTCCACTCTTCCTTCGAGAGCAGCGCCAGCAACACCAGGGCCCCTGGAAACAATCCCTGTACGTGACCTTCCTTCCTGTGGTCACCAGTGTGAGCTTTCTGAATCTCAGTACCCCCTTCACATGGCCGGTGCTCCAGCCACCATCAGACCTTCCCCATTCCCTGAAACACACTATGTTTTTGTCACACCACTGTGCCTTAGTCCTTCTGCCTGGAACACCTGTCTTCCCTTCCCTGATGTAGTAGTTGGTGATGCTTGTTGCTGTAACAAACTCCAACACGGTAGAGACTTACTCTCCCATACAATCCAGTATGGCTGCATCCACTCGGCAGAAGCACACGGTGATTCAGGGAGCCAGCTCCTTTCATCTGTGGCTCTGCCATTCCTGGGGCTTCAGACGGTTTGTTTCTGGCTGGCAGAGGGGAAGGGGATGGTGAAGAAGGCACAGCCATTTCTTTACTGCTTTGCTCTTAACTGCTCACATTCCATTGGTTCCTCCTGCTCACGTTCCATCGGCCATTCATAGTCACGTGGCCCCACGTGTAGTCGTTGTCCAGGAAGTGTAGTCGTTGTTAAGGTAGTGGCTTCACAGCAACAGCTCCGTACTTAGATGGGGGAGCACATATTTTGGCAGAAGTTTAGCCACTCTTCCACATCTTCCCTTAGAACTTCTAACTTCTCCCTAATGGTCCAAGTCACCTAACAAATGAAGCCTTTCTCAACACCCTTACACAGAACTAACTCCTCCAGCCTCTGGGGCCCTTACTGCTCTGTGTGATAACTCTGCTCTTGCACTTCACTGCACCTGCTGCAGACAGCGTACAACAGCTGTTCAGGATGTATATGTTGAATGCGTACTTCTTTCTTGCAAAGGCAGCCTTTTATGTAAGGAAAAATGGCGAGGCTCAGGGTGTGATCTTGAGGGATCCCTTTTCCTTCCTGGCCTTCAGTTTCCTTGTCTGTCGTCAGGCAAGACAATGCTCTGATATTCCACGCTGCTCACCCCATATCACAGTAGGGCTTTTCCACTTTGAGTGGGAACAGAAGACCCTAATATGTTACACTGTAGAAGGACTTGGGTACTCACATTTTCTAGGCAAAGAAGTGAAGAATTTAGAATTTCTTCTAAGGCTACATTCCTCAGAAGGGAATCAGCCTATGTAGTTTTCTACTGTGTCATATTCTATGAAAGGGACTCTGACTTTTGAGTCCAGTAGGTTTCTGAAATGTCTTCAAGTGCGTAATTCATTCGACCAGCACCACTGGATGCTGCGGGTGCAGAGATGAGTCAGAGCCAGTCCCCACCCTTGAGGACCTGTACAGCAAGAGAAGAAAGGAATGGTGGTCCCAGCCTCGAGGGGCAGCACAGCAGAATGGAGAGAGCGTGTGCTCTGGACTCAGGCTTAGGGTTCTGGTTCAGCCCTGCAGCTAGCCAGCTGTGTGGCCAGGGATGGGTAAGTTGGCGCTTAGAGCCAGTGTGCATCAAGCACGTGGTCCGTGGCGCTTAGAGCCAGTGTGCATCAAGCACATGGTCCGTGGGACATGCGCAATGGATAGCAGCCTTTGCAGAACTCTCATCTTTACCATGAGCTCTGCCTAGTCGCATGCTGGTCTCCTTGGGAGATGTGGCCTCTCATCTCTCCCTCCCCCGGCCATGAGTGCCCATTCACCCTCTGCTGGCTTCTAGAGGGAGTCCTGACCATGTTGCCTGGAGCCTCATCGTGTTCTCCCTCTGTCCGTTAATCCAGCGGGTGCTGTTCCTCCTTCATCCTCCCATCTTCCCACCCATAAAAGCCAGCTTCCCACGTGACTGGAGAGAAGAGGTTTTGTTTTAGCCATCACTGACAGACACCTTTATAAATGTTCCTCACATCCCAACCTTCTTTAAGGAGACACAGTCATTGAGCACCTTCTGTGTGCAGCCGCTGGAACCCGGTGTCATCTGTCCTCACCAGAAGCCTGGAGGCTGGCATGGTTTGACCTCATCTTGCATGCTGGGGAAACAGACACGGAGGACTGGAGCTGCATGCCAGTTGCCCAGCCCGGAAGGAGTAGAGCTGACTGAGAACCGGATCTAGTGGGCTCTGAGGCCATGCTTTTGCCACCAATTCCTATAGACTCCTGGGGCTAGAGGCACCAGGGATTCTCGCTGTTTTAATGTACTCATATCTTCAGAGGCTATTGATAGGCCTAGGGTTGTTTGCCCCTGAAATACACATGGGCCCCTGAGTTAGGTGCTGTGAGGTTTTGTACCCACTCTTTGCTGTCCTCCTGGTCTTTTCATCACCCCTATATTTGTGCAGCTTTCACTTGGGTAACTTTGATCGAATCCCTATGATTGAATACCTGCGATACACAGGAGCTGTGCTGGGGGTCAGCATTCCACAAATGCACACCTCCACGATCTCATCTAATGACCCCAGACAGAGCAGGGCTTATTGTTCTCATTTTGCAGATGGGAAAACAGGCTCAGGACAGATGCCTTTTTTGTCTTTTTCACTGGATTCAGTGGTTCTAAGGTTTTTTTCCCAGGCAGTTTGTGTGCTGGTTGGTGAGAGATCCCCGACGCCCTTTCTGGACCATGATCACCTCCTTCCTGGTGATACTCCAGGAGGCTATTCTGGTCCACAGTGTTTTCCTTGCTTGAAGACCATCGGCATTTCCCAAAGTGTGTTCCTTGGAACCCTAGTTCCACAGGATGTTAATAGGTTTTTCATAAAGGAAAAAAAAGGGGGAGCAAATGTATACATGACAGTGGGGTGAGGCTCTGTGATCAATAGGTTTGGCAGACACTGGGTTAAAGCCCAGTTACATGACGCTTGCTGCAGGACACCTCAGAATCCTTATCATGCCACACATGGGGGCGTGTCTCTTCAAGGGGGCCATGTAGCTTGTAGCATTTCCCATATGTTTGATCACAGAATGCTGTTTCATGGCACTCTTGCAAGACTGAGGTTCATTGGACACCATTAGGGAAGCCCTGCTTTGACTCGGCAGTGGCAGTCGTGAGGCCTCACAGCACCTGGGAGTGGGCCCAAGGGGTCCTCAAGGCCTTCAGCTGGATCAGGGGTCTTTGGTAATTGCTTCTTTTCTTTCCAGCATCTCTCTGCTTGGCAGTGGGACATCACGGTGAGGGAGTCCCCTGACTGAGAGAACCAGGATCCTGCTCATAGAGCTCTGCATCCAGGGCGTCTCCTGCAGGGTCAGAGGCATCATTTCCCAGTGTTGGTGCGGTGTCCTGCCTGGCGAGTGCTGGGTGTCTAAGCCCTGTCCCCCAACGGCCAGGAGAAGGTTCCCACCTACTTGCTTCAGTGCCAGACCATTACATGGAGGCTGCAAGTTTTGCCAGGAAAACATTTACTTTTTCACTTACTACATATTTACTGAGCATTTACCCTGTGCCCACCCTGTGCTTGTGCTTTGGATCCAGAGATGAAAAACACTCATCTCTGCCCTCAAAGAATCCACAGTATCTTAGAGGAGACAAGCATGTAAGTCAGACGTTGTAGTGCCCGTAAGGAGTCTTATAGTAAAGGCGTGTGCTGGGCCCACGGCTCTGAGGACGTTGTGGGTGATGGCTCAGGTTCGGCCTGGATGGGCCGCATTGGAAAGACTGGGTCTGAAAGGGTAAGGCAGCACAGCTGGCAGGTGGGGAAGGGCAAGGGCTCCCCAGATGGGGGGACGGTGTGTGAGAAGGCAGGCGACATATAACATTTCTGGGTTAAATATTATCGGGGGGTAAGTTAGATACCTGTTATTCCAATTTTTGGTTCTTTGAAATGCATAGCAGCAGCCTGTTACCTGGAAGAGCACTGAATCTATAGTCAGTCCTAGCACTGGGTTTTGGCTCAGCCACCTCTTAATGGGTAACATATTTCTTCCATTCCTTGAACCTCAGTTTCCCTTTCAGTTACAAGGGGATAGTGCTCCCCAAGGCGCTGAGGATCAGATGAAGGTGAAAGCCCTTTTCACACCATGTGGAGCTCTGCAGATGTGAGAAATCTCCACGACGGTTGCCTGTTTGAAATCCTCTGTTTCTCCCCCGCCCCATCCCGCCTCCTGCTTGCCTTGATGTAGCCAGGGCTGGTGGGCTGGTGCCAGAAGCAGCAGCCTCCAGCCAGAGGTGGCAGCAGCTTAGGTGGCTCTGCTGGTATCGGAGCCCCGAGGAAGTGAGGGTTAGTGGTGAATCCCCACCCTCCAGCTGTGGCCGACTCTGGTGTTTGTGTCACTGGGATTCCCAGCAAGGTGGACAGAAAGAAGGGAGGCCTTCCAGCCTGATCACAGGGGCTGATCCAGGGGGCAGAGAGGAAGTAGGAAACCCCTCCAGTTTGCTCTTGCCTCAGAGCTGCCTAAGGACAGTGCCGTGCAGGCCAGACCCGGGCTAGACAGCTGTGAACATTTACGCTGACCTTCCAAGAAAGCACCTCTTGAGGGCTTGGGACCCTTCCTGGGAAGATTCTGCAGCCCAGACTGAAGGTGTTGTGAAGCACCATCTGTGCTTTGTTCAGGCAAGGTAATCATGTCTCATTAACCAACAGATCCTGTTCAGCATGTAAGGAGACCTGATGCTTTCCCTGACAAAGTCCATACCAAATTCTGAAGGACTGGCCAGCGACTGAATCTCCTCCCTGGGGGAGGTGGGTGGTGAGTCCCCTCTTCAGCTTCCTTCCTAAGGTGGGGACCACCCAGGGCCCCTCCTCAGGGCCCTCCCTACCCAGTGGGTTGAGCCAGCCCCCATGAGTCTTAGTTCCTGTTGGAGCTGCCTCCCTAGGGCTCATAGACACAGGCCATGGCCATCCTCTTCCGGGAGACCTTGTTCCCACTGTCCAGGTGGCTGGGGTAGGGTTTGGCCTCAGCAGCGCCACTGGATCCTTTGATAAGAGACCAAGGTGCTGTTTTGTTTCAGCTCTACTGTGTGTTTCCACGTTCCTTACCATCCAACACCTCTTTTTGTTACTATTTTATTGTTTTTCCTTACAGGGATTTGATTCTTTGAAGGATTTTTGTTTGCCAAATGTATATTAAATAATGGTGAGTTTGTCTTCTCACTTTGATTTTGCTCATCAAAGGTATAAAATGCTGCTCAGATTTCTTCCAGTGAGAACTGTTATGAAGCAAGTGCCTATGGTGTGCTGAGCGCTTCCGTCGCCTCACCTCCTTCACGATAATCTTGTGAGGCAGCCTTAAAATCCCCTTTCTACCAATTTGGTGAGTGTGGCACACAGATATTAACCTCACCAAGGTCACCTTGTAACAGGTGATGGTCGATTTGAATGTAGGCCTCACCTGTCAATTCTCTCCATGCTGTCATGCTGCCTTTCAGCACAGAGAGAAATGTTGAATTGGGATAAGCCCAGCCAACACAAAACAAATAAAACCTTGTTAGTCTGTATGGCTTGTTCACAATTTTTTTTTTTTTTTTTTTTTTGGTGGGGAGGTGTTTATGAAATACTATAATACTATACATATATGGCTTGGAGATTCTCTTTGTTTCTGCTGAGAGTCTTTACAAGTTGGGGGCTCCCTCATCTCCACCTCTTCTGCTTTCAGTGTCTCATGTTGGCTGTGCTCAGCCCTATAGAGCATTCAGGAAGCAGAAGGTAACATGGGTCCCAGGCCCAAAACAGGTGGAATGAGACCAAGGTCTGTGGGTCTTCAGAGTGGGGAGCAAAGATACTGGGGAGACCATGGGAATAGGACCAGCACTCCATGAGGAAAAACATTCCAGGGACCAGGGCTACCTAGAGGGGAGAGCATCCCCCAGATGAGCCCCAGAGGCTGGTCAAGCCCAGGGCAGCTGGAGAGGGGAACTCAGACTTTAGATGAAGATTGGACCAGGCAAGTGGTTCCCAAATGACCCAATGGTGGAGGTGATAGGAGAAAAACAAGTACAAGGTAATGAGTTTACCTGACACTAAATATACTCATTTTATGGGGTTGGCCTTGATCCTGACACAAGTCCCTATTTGAGGGGAGAGGGTGGTGGTAGTGGTGGTTTTAGTTTCATGGATATGTGAAACCCAAAAGTCTGAGAAACATTGCTCTAGGTCACTTTTGAGGTCCCTTCCAGCCTCCTGAGTCTGTGAAAATCTATAAAAAGAAGGGGGAATGGTTCCTCATTAAGTTAAACATCGAACTACCATATGACCCAGCAGCTCTACTCCTAGGTAGTATACCCAAAAGAATTGAAAATAGGTATTCAAATAAAAACTTGTATGCAGATATTCACAGCAGCACAATTCACAACAGCCACAAGGTGGTAATAATCCAGATGGCCATCAACAGATGAATGGATAAACAAAATTTGGGATTATCCACACAATGGAATATTGTTCAGCCATGGAAGTAGCGATCCACACTACAACATGGATGAAACTTGAAACTATTGTGCTAAGTGAAAGAAGCCAGACACAAAAGACTATATGTGATTCCATTTATATGAAATGTACAGAATAGGCCAATCCATAGGGATGGAAAGCTGAGATTTGGGGATTGAGGAAATGGGGAGCCACTGCTTAATGGTTAGGCGATTTCCTTTCGGGGTTATGAAAAAGTTCTGGAACTAGATAATGGTGATGGTGGTACAACATTGTGGATGTGCTTAATGCCAGGCCACACTTTAAAATGGGTAAAATGGTAAGTTTTATATATTTTTGGCTATAATTTTAAAAGAAGGAAGAAAAGGGGCGCTCAAGACCTGGCTGGTCTTCCACCCTTCTGTCAGTGTTCACCTTCTCCACCTTGTCCTTCAAGGTGAAGGATACATCACCATTGTAGGGTATTGCTCTCCCTCCCCCGGACACGTGTATGTACACACACCTTTCTGTCCCCTTCATCAGAAGGGTCTAGATGGGCTGCTGGTCTCAACCAGAGCCCCACACAGAAAATATTCAGGAATGTGGTGGGGCCACCCTTGTCCTGGCTCTGCGGGAGGCAAGCCCCTTAGGAAGGTGGGAACGCTCCCTGAGGCAACACGTGCTCCCGGCCCTCCAGCTACTCCTCTGGCTCTCATTTCCTGTCTCCACGGGGCTGGGGGCTTCTCCGCTTCACTTGCTCGCAGTTCTTTCAACAGAATAATTGTCTTCACTTTCCTCACGATAAGAAACACTCCCTTTGGGTCACAGACGAGGGTTTTCAGAAGCGCTTCCGCGTTGGCCTCAACACTCGCTCCACCGAGGGGCCCCAGCCCCATCGACGCCCACTTCCGCCCACTTCCACCACCGGAAGCGCCCCTGCGCTTCCGGTGAAACGGCCCCAGCCTCCCTCCGCCCAGTCCCGCTTTCCGTGCGGTGCCACAGGTGTCCACACAGAGTCTGCTCCTGGGGAACCCGGCCTGTGAGCCGGGGCTTCGTAAGTGTAAGGCTGTGCGTGTGTGGAGAGGAGCTTCAGCCATAAAGAAGGACCTAGAACTGGAGACTCCACACTAATGTTGCCGCAGGTTCTGTAGCTTGACCTCATCCGTGAGGGACCCTCAGGGCAAACTGATTTTACTAACCCCTCATGAGGGACAGTGGCCGAGAGCCTGAGTCAGACAGAATCCTCCGAGGGAATGTCCGTCAGGCCACCAGGAGCCGCAGGCTCGCGGGAAGGCCGTGTGCATGGTGACAGCTTTCTCAGGTAAGCGAACTCTGTTTCTCGCCGTCGGACGGAACGAGGGTTGACGCACTCATTCAGCAGACAGCCGCTGATGGGGCACTGGGGATGCCCAGAGGGCAAATCAAAGCCCCTGCCCTTGTGGAGCTTATGATCCACTGGGATGATAACAAAACCTTGCTCCCAGGGCAGGACAAGGGTTAACTGAGATAACGCGAGTCAAGTGCTCAGCACTGTGCCGGGGCCTCAGCTGGTTCTCTAATTGCTCATTCCCTCTCCCTGTTCCTTGAGGGTCAGGGCCACATGAGCTTTTCCTCACCAGTTGCAATGCAGGGGGACGCTGTGCTCTGCTGGGGCTGCAACTCATTAACGCGGCCGCGTTAATGAACCCTGAGCTGGTAGCAATCAGAGGAGCTAGGTTATGGACCTGTGACAGGGCCAGGGATGCACCCGCCAAATGAATTGAAAGAATGACGGAAAATATTTGTTTATTTCATAGCAATGAATTTAACAACCGTAACTCAGTTTACAACCCACAATTGTATAAGGAAGAATTTAGAGCAAAAAAAAAGCACAAGATGCAGACTGTGTTCTTTAGACCTGTGGAATAGCTGTCTCTACTTTGATCCACTTAGCATTCTCGGATCACATTTTTTTTTGGTTTTTTTACTTAAAAGTTTTATTTTTATCTTTAAACAATTGTACAAGTCATTATCAGTGAGTATAAGTTGATATACATAATGTAACACACTGACATTTTTATATCTATTGAGCTTCAAGATCAGATATAGCTTTCCCCAGAGTCCCATGGGGGTTCTAGGATGCACAGAGCCTGGGGCTGTGGCCCTAAGGAGCCCTTCCTTGCCTGGCAGAAATTTCCCACCCAGAAAAACCCTCCCTGCTGACATTTCCAGTGGGCTTTCCGAGTTTCTTGAACTTTCAACTAAGCTTATAACGGGAGGCCTATGGGCATTGCACTCTGCTTTATATGTTTGTTTGTTTGTTTATTTGAAGTATAGTTGATTTACAATATTGTGTTATTCTCTGTGTACAGCAAATTGATTCAGTTATTCTTTTTCATATTCATTTTCTGTTATAGTTTATTACAAGATATTGAATATAGTTCCCTGTGCTATACAGTAGGAGCTTGTTGTTTATCTATTTTATATATAGTAGTTTGTATCTGCTAATCCCAAACTCCTAATTTATCCCTCCTTCCCCCTTTCCTCTTTGGTAACCATAAGTTTCTATGTCTGTGAGTCTGTTCTGTAAATAAGTTCATTTGTATCATATTTTAGATTCCACATATAATGAGTATCATATGGTATTTGTCTTTGTCTAGTTTCCTTCACTTAGTATGATAATCTCTAGGCCCATCCATGTTGCTGGAAATGGCATTATTTCATTCTTTTTTAGGGCTGTGTAGTATTCCATTGTATATATATACCACATCTTCTTTATCCATTCATCTGTTGATGGACATTTAGTTTGCTTCCATGGCTTGGCTATTGTAAATAGTGCTGCTATGAGCATAGGGATGCATGTATCTTTTTGAATTAGAGTTTTCATCTTTTCTGGATATATGCCCAGGAATAGGATTGATGGATCATGTGGTAGCTCTATTTTTAGTTTTGTTTTTTGTTTTTTGTTTTTTTTTTTTTCAGTACATGGGTCTCCCACTGTTGTGGCCTCTCCCGTTGCGGAGCACAGGCTCCAGACACGCAGGCTCAGTGGCCATGGCTCACGGGCCCAGCCACTCCACGGCATGTGGGATCTTTCCGGACCAGGGCACAAACCCACGTCCCCTGCATCGGCAGGCGGACTCTCAACCACTGCGCCACCAGGGAAGCCCTATTTTTAGTTTTTTAAGGAACCTCCATATTGTTTTCCATAGTGGCTGCACCAATTTACATTACAGTGTCAGAGGGTTTCCTTTTCGCCACATTCTGTCCAGCATTTATTGTTTGTAGACTTTTTAATGATGGCCATTCTCACCAGTGTGAGATGATACCTCATTGTAGTTTTGATTTGCATTTCTCTAATGATTAGCAATGTTGAGCATCTTTTCATGTGCCTACCAGCCATCTATATGTCTTCTTTGGAGAAATGTCTATTTATATCTTCTGCTCATTTTTTGATTGGGTTTTTTTGTTTTTTTGTTATTCAGTTATATGAGCTGTTTGTATATTTTGGAAATTAAGCCCTTGTCAGTCATATCATTGGCAAATATTTTCTCCCAGTCTTTAGATTGTCTTTTTGTTTTGTTTATGGTTTCCTTTGCTGTGCAAAAGCTTAGATCCCATTTGTTTATTTTTGCTTTTATTTCTATTGCCTTGGGAGACTGACATAAGAAAACATTGCTACGATTTACGTCAGAGAGTGTTTTGCCAGTGTTCTCTTCTAGGATTTTTATGGGGTCATGTCTTATATTTAAGTCTAAGCCATTTTGAGTTTATTTTTGTGTATGGTGTGAGGGAGTATTCTAACTTCATTGATTTACATGCGGCTGTCCAGCTTTCCCCCACCAGTTGCTAAAGAGACTGTCTTTTCTCCATTGTATATTCTTGTCTCCTTTGTCAGAGTTTAATTGACTGTAGGTGTGTGGGTTTATTTCTGGGCTCTCTGTTCTATTCCATTGATCCATATGTCTGTTTTTGTGCCAATACCACACTGTTTTGATTACTGTAGCTTTGTAGTATTGTCTGAAGTCTGGGAGCATTATGCCTCCAACTTTGTTCTTTTTCCTCAAGATTGCTTTGGCAATTCTGGGTCTTTTATGGTTCCATATACATTTTAGGATTATTTGTTCTAGTTCTGTAAAAAATGTCATGGGTAATTTGATAGAGATCACATTAAATCTGTAGATTGCTTTGGATAGTAAGGCCATTTTAACAATATTAATTCTTCCAATCCAAGAGCATAACTTTCCATTTCTTTGAATCATTTTCATTATCCTTTATCAATGTTTTATAGTTCTCAGCATAAAGGTCTTTTACCTCCTTGGTCAGGTTTATTCCTAAGTATTTTTTAAATGCAATTTTAAAAGGGATTGTTTTTCTTTTTTACTTTCCCTTTCTGATATTTCATTGTTAGTGTAAAGAAATGCAACAGATTTCTGTATGTTAGTCTTGTTTCCTGCTACCTTACTGAATTCGTTTATCAGTTCTAATAGTTTTTGTGTGAAGTCTTTAGGATTTTCTAAATATAGTATCATGTCATCTGCATATAGTGACAATTTTACCTCTTCCCTACCAATTTGAATACCTTTTATTTCTTTTTCTTGTCTATTTGCTCTGGCTAGGACTTCCAATATGGTGTTGAATAGAAGAGGTAAGAGTGGGAATCCTTGTCTTCTTCCAGATTTTAGCAGGAACTCTTTCAGCTTTTCACCATTGAGTATTTTATTTTATTTTATTTAAAAAATTTCTTTTTAAATATTTTTTTTGATGTGGACCATTTTTAAAGTCTTTATTGAATTTGTTACAATATTGCTTCTGTTTTATGTTTTGGTTTTTTGGCTGCAAGGCACATGGGGTCTTAGCTCCCAGATCAGGGATTGAACCTACACCCCCTGCACTGGAAGGCAAAGTCTTAACCACCGGACTGCCAGGGAAGTCCCACCGTTGAATATTATATTGGCTGTGGGTTTGTCATAAATACCTTTTTTTTATGTTGAGATATGTTCCCTCTATACCCACTTTGGTAAGAGTGTTTGTCATGAGTGGATGTTGAATTTTATCAAATGCTTTTTCTGCATCTATTGAGAGGATCTTGTGGTTTTTGTCTTTTCTTTTGTTGATTCAGTGTATCACATTGATTGATCTGCATATGTTGAACCATCCTCATGACACTGGAATGAATCCAACTTGATCATGGTGTATGTTCCTTTTTATGTGTTGTTGGATTCAGTTTGCTAATATTTTGTTGAGAATTTTGCATCTGTATTCAACAAAGATATTGGCCTGTAATTTTCTTTTTTGGAAGTGTTTTTGTCTGGTTTGGGTATCAGGGTGATGGTGGCTTCATAGAATGAATTTGGGAGTGTTCCCTCCTCTTCAGTTTTTGGAAGAGTTTGAGATGGATCAGTGTAAGTTCTTTGGTATAAAAAGAAAACATATATCAAGGTACAGGAAGCACAGAGATGAAACAAGTGAACCCAAACAGACCTACACCAAGACATATTATAATTAAAATTACAAAAGTTAAAGATAAAGAGAGAATTCTAAAGGCAGCAAGAGAAAAACAAAGAGTTAATTACAAGGGAACCCCCATAAGGCTGTCAGCTGATTTCTCTACAGAAATGTTGCAGGCCAGAAGGGAGTGGCAATATATATTCAAAGTCCTAAAAGGGAAAAACCTGCAGCCTAGGATACTCTACCCAGCAAGATTATCACTTAGAATAGAAAGAGAGATAAAGAATTTCTCAGACAAGTAAAAACTAAAAGAATACAGCAATACTAAACCTATCCTGAAAGAAATCTTGAAAGGTCTTCTCCAAATAGAAAAAGAAGAAAGAATCTACCGGGAAGAGAAAATCACAATTGGAAAGTAAATCACTTAAATAAACCAGTATATAGATTAAAATTTTTTTTTTAATTTGTGAAAATTCTGATAACTACAATGGACAGCAAAAGGAAGAACATGAAGATGTAAAAGAGGACATCAAACTCATAAAATGTTGGGGAGGGGAGTATGAAAATGCAGATTTTTTTTTAAGAATGTGTTTGAGCCTATATGACTACCAATCTAAAACAAGTAGATATGGTAATGGGTTAACATACTTGAAAAACAGGGTAACCACAAATCAAAAACACAATAGACTCACAAAAACCAAAAAGAAGAGAACTCAAGCATAATACAAAAGAAAACCATCAATCCACAAAAGGAAAAACAAAAAGAAAAAGAACAGAGAAGAAATACAAAATCAAATGAAAAACAAGGTTTAAAATGGCAATAAATGTGTATCCATTGGGACTTCCCTGGTGGTCCAGTGGCTAAAACTCTGCACTCCCAATGCAGGGGGCCTGGGCTTGATCCCTGGTCAGGGAACTAGATCCCACATACTGCAACTAAGAGTTTGCATGCCACAACTAAAGATCCTACATGCTGCAACTATAAAAGATCCCACATGCCACAACTAAAGATCCCACATGCAGCAAGGAAGACCTCACATGCTGCAACTAAGACCCAGTGCAGCCAAATAAATAAATAAATACTTAAAAAAAAATAATTTAAAAAAATGTATCAATAATTACCTTAAATATCAATGGGCTAAATGCTCCAATCGAAAGACATAGGAATGGCAGATTGGGTAATAAAACAAGAGCCTACAATATGCTGCCTACAAGAGACCCACTTTAGGACAAAGGACACCAATAGGTTGAAAGTGAGAAGGTGGAAAAAGATATATCATGCAAATGGAAATGACAAGAAAGTGAGAGTAGCAATACTCACATCACACAAAATAGACTTTCATACAAAGGCTATAAAGAAAGATAAATAAGGATACTGTATAATGATAAAAGGATCAATATGAGAAGATGATTAACACTTATTAACATACATGTGCCCAATATAGGAGCACCTAAATACATAAAAAAAATACTAACAGACATAAAGAGAGGAATACAATAATAGTGAGAGACTTTAACACCCCACTGACATCAATGGACAGATCTTCCAGATAGAAAATCAATAAGGCAACAGAGATTCTAAACGACACAGTAGAACAGTTAGACTTAATTGATATTTTCAGGAAATTACATCCAAAAAAGAATACACATTCTTTTCAAGTACACATGGAACATTCTCTAAGATAAACCACATACTAGGACACAAAACAAGCCTCAACAAATTTAGGAGGATAGAAATTATTTCAAGCATCTTTTCTGACCACAACAGCATGAAACTATAAATGAACTACAGAAAGAGAAACGAGGGAAAAATGGTTACATGGAGACTAAACAACATGCTATTAAAAAACCAATGAGTCAACAATGAAATCAAAGAGGAAATTTTAAAATACCTTGAGACAAATGACAATGAAAGTACAATCTTACAGAATCTGTGGGATGCAGCAAAAGCAGTCCTAACAGGGAAGTTCATAGTGATGCAGGCCTTCCTCAAAAAACAAGAAAAATATCAAATAAACCTAACCTACCACTTAAAAGAATTGGAAAAAGAAGAACAAACAAATCCTAAAATCAGTAGAAGGAAAGAAATAATAAAGATCAGAAAGGAAATAAATAAAATAGAGATTAAAAATAATAGAAAAAAATTAATAAAACCCAGAGCTGGTTTTTTAGAAAGGGTAAACAAAATTGACAAACCTCTGGCCAGGCTCACCAAGAAAAAAAGAGAGGACCCAAATAAACAAAATAAATAAAAGAGGAGAAATAACAGCTGATACTGCAGAAATACAAAAAAACGTAAGAGAATACTATGAACAAGTATATGCCAACAAATTGGACAACCTAGAAGAAATGGACAAGTTTCTAAAAACATACAGCCCACCAAAACTTCATGAAGAAGAAATAGATAATATGAACAGACCAATCAGTAGAAGTGAATCTGTAAACAAAAGTCCAGGACTGGATGGCTTCACTGGGCACTCTGCATTTCTGATTGTTAATAACACTTGAATGGTGGTTTCCTTACTATAGCCTTGGTTCTCAAAGAGTGGTCCATGGACCAGGAGCTTTGACATCCCCTGGGCACTTCTAAGAAATGCCTTCCTGAGCCAAAATCTGCATCTTCACAAGGTCCCCAGCGGATGCATATGCACACTGCAGTGTGAGAGAGGGTCCCTCCAAGGCACCTTCTGTGCACTAGTCTCATCACACATGACATCCATATGAGCACCGTGATGTTGTCACCTCTCACACAGAGGGGGAAACAGGAACCAACAAGCAAAATGACCCACCCAAGGTCACAAGATGGTTTAAGTAGAACTGAGACTCACCCAGGCTTGTCAGCAAACATTTACTGTGGTATTACACACATGCTAATTCAATCCTCCCATCCATCTAGAGGCACCACTATTACTGCCCATTTTACAGATGAGGAAAGAAGCACAGAGAAGTTAAGCAACTTTCCTAAGGATGTCACACCTTGGTCTAGACCCATATATATGTATGGAATTGACCACTTAGGAATCCTACGTGAGTACGTGGTCTGCCAGGCAGGGCACAGTGGAACAGTGGGCCCCACATGAGGTCCAAAGTCATGAAACCTGGGTTTGAGTCATACTGACACCACTGAGGGCTGAGAGGGCAGGTTGCCTCATCTCTGAGGCTTTGGTTTTCCCATCTGTGAAATGGAGGAAATAGCAAATGCTACCTGGCAAGGCTGTGGTGAGGAGTAAATGAGGTACTAAATGCTGGGGTGTGTTGTAAACTGCAAAGTGCCATGCACATGCTAGTTAGTGGCTTTATTCTCCAGGGCCCCTGGCACAATGGTGGAAGAGGAAGAAGCTCAGAGAATGGGAAAGTTGCAGTAGGTGGAACTTTGGGGTTGTCATGGGAACCAAAGCTCTGAGGCTGATCAAGGCAGGAAATACCATCTGGTTTTAAACACCAAAAAGCCTCGACTCACACTGGACTTATTTCTGTAAGCAGCAGAATTAACATCATCCTATAGCAGCAACGTCAGCCCAGAGCAATCTGGAGATTGTCTTTCCCCTGATTTCCCTGGTCAGATCTGGACAAGGCACCTCAGGAACTCATTATGCATTAGCTGTCACTTCCCGAAAAATGTGGACAAGTCATTTAGTAAATCTGAGTTTAAATGGAAATATAACATAGCTGGGAGACACCCTCTCACCTCCTCCCAAGCTCTGCAAGCACAGAGGGAAAGCTGGAGGTAGTGTCCAGGGACCACAGGGGGAGGCTTGGGACCCCAGTCACAGCTGATGCTGGAAGGGCATTTAGAGAGCATCTTGTCTTTTTTCCTCCAAATTACTGGTGATGAAACAGGCCCAGAATGGGATGGTACCTGCCCAAAGTCACACAGCAAATCAATGACAAAACTGAAATTTGCACCTAAATCTCTCAATTCAAAGTCACTGTTTTTCCACTTCACCAATTGCATCTTCCTTTGATATTTGTTCCAGCATCATAGTGCCGCTCCCTGGGAAACATTAGGCTTGGGATTTCTCTGGTTCCCCACGTACTCTGTGAGATGACGAGCAGAATGTTTCTTGCGTCCTACACCTCCCAGGGATTCGACGCAGGAAGCCATCATTTCTTTGTTATTTTCTTGGGAGAAACAAGATTTCTGTAAACCACATGAGCCCAAATGAATCAAGACAAAATTTTTAAAAACAAGAGGGCTGAAGCTTTGAGTTTTCAAAATCTATAGGAATATCCCAGTTTCATTTCAGCCCCCAAATCCAGCAAAAGTCTCCTGCGAATGAGGGCTTTTTCATGGGGGCTGCTAGGAAACATTTGAGCAGAGAACAGTACTGGGAATGCAGGCCCAGGATAGCTGCTGCCAGCTGGCTTGCCCTCTCTGAGCCTGTTTTTCCTATGTGCACCGTAAAGCAGGTTTGATGTGACTTTCCAGCTCTGACATTCTGTGACTTGATAACCATTTTCTAAGACAGGAAAGAAGACCAGTGCTCTGTCACCCTGATGCCTTGTTCATCAGCTGCCAGGTACCTGAGTTGAAAGGCATCAGCACTGGCCCTTCAGCTCCTTTCTGGTTAGGTCCTGGGAATTTCCTGTGAATGAGGTTTTGTGGGAAACACTGTACAGTCTCAAAGGAAGGAGGCTGCTGTCCCCAGTCAAGGCTCCAGGACCTGTAGCCTAACCTGGCAGGTGACACCAAGGGTAGCAATGTCAGAGCACATGCCCATGGTTGTGTTTACCCCCAACTCACCCCTCCACACCCTCAGACACCCAGGCTCTGTCCTGAAATTTCTTGATCCTGTGTCACACCATGGGGTTATGGACAACTTCATCTCCTGGAAGTAGAGTGGGAGAAGCCTCACTCTTAGGGGATGCCCCTGGCCATTTCTGGGTCCTGTTGTGTTCGTTGGAAGCTGCATCTCCTGGGGTTCTCACTCACTTCTGCCCTTTGGGGTAGGTGAGTCTTCTCATCTTTTTTCCCACTTAACTGGAGCCATAAGAACCACTTCATAGCTATCTCAAGGGACCCCCAAGCCTCAGCAGCTGGGTTTGGGGATCCCTGGGGCTACCAGGCTGCAAGAGTGCCCAAGCTGGCGGAGGAAATACCTGGACTGCACCATCTGCAATTTGTTTCCAACCTGGTTCCCAGGGCAGGAGGATGGGGACTGTGGCTCTGTTACATTTCCCAGGAATTAGTGTTTCAGTCTGAAAGAACTGGAGAAATACCTAATGCTAGTCTCCACACCAAATAGCTCCACGTTTTCAGTCCACCTAAGGTCAGGGGCAGAGCAATCCTAGCTGTTTGACCCTTGGGAGGTGAATCTCTTTGAACCTCTGAATCTTTCAGTGTTCCCAGCTATAAAATGGAAATAATAAATATCCTGTGGTGGTTGTGAGAATTAAATTAAAAAGAGTAACCCCAGTGCCTAGGTGTTTAAAAAAATCTATAAAAGTTGCAAAGCACCTCCATTCTCTGATTGACAGTTCTTAGGAAAGGGATACACAGTAAGTCTCATTTTCCAGGTCAAGTGAAACCACTGCTCGAAGAAGTGTGGTGACTTGTGAAAAATCACAAATCAGCTGCATCTTAGACTGGGGTCTGTTAAACATCTAAGTCCAAAGCTCTTTTTGTCTCACCACGACCATGAAATATATCACTTTCTAAACCCTGTAAAGAAATTGTGGGAGTGAAAATGAACTTGGGACATGTATATTTCCTTGAGACATGACACCTGAGGAAAGTGAGAACTGAGAAATGCCAACTTTCAACTTTTTATTTATTTCCTTTTCTTGCCATTTCCTGAGAGGGACCTGGTTTGGAAACCAGTTTTATTACATGCAACTTTCCTTCATATTCTGCCTTGCTATTTCCAACTTTGGTGTTGTTTTTGAAGACAATGTCTAGTTATGTTCTCTGGGAAGTTAACACCCCAGAAAACAAAACCTTCTTTAGAGGTGAACACTCAGCCTGGGGAACAGAGCAGAGATTCTCCCTGAGGCAATAGCTCAAAACTGGGCCATTCAGGAAATCTGGAGAAAAGACCAAGTTTCTTCTTCTCTCTCTCTCCCTCTCTCTCTCTGCAGTTACAGGCTTATAGAATTGCAATGTAGAAAACCAAGGGGACATGACTTGTCCAGGGTCAAAGACCTGGTAAGTGGGAACAAACTAAGAAGATACAAAAAGCACAGAGCCCTGATTCGAAAAGATACATGCACCCCAATGTTCATAGCAGCATTACTTAGAATAGCCAAGACATGGAAGCAGTGTTAAGTGTTCCTCAGCAGATGAATGGATAAAGCAGATGTGGAATACACACACACACACACACACACACACACACACACTGAAATACTACTCAGCCATAAAAAGAATGAAATTTTGCCATTTGCAACAACATGGATGGATCTGGAGGGTGTTATGCTAAATGAAATAAGTCAGAGAGAGAAAGATAAATACCGTATGCTATCACATACATGTGGAAACTAAAAAAATAAAACAAACTAGTGAATGTAACAAAAAAGAAACAGACTCACAGATATAAAGAACAAACCAGTTGTTACCTGGGGAGAGAGAAGAGGGGTGGGGCAAGATAGGGTAGAGAATTAAGAGGTACAAACTACTTTGCATAAAATAAATAAGCTACAAGTATATAACAACACAGGGAATATAGCCAATATTTTATAATAACTATAAATGAAATATAGCCTTTAAAAATTGTGAATTACTATGTTATACACCTGAAACTTATATAATATTGTGCATCAACTATACCTCAATAAAAAAGGGGAATCAGAAATAATAATAATAGATTTGACTAAATGAAAGATTTCTTTTTAAATGAAGGTCACAACGTTAACAGATAGGGAGAAGATATTTGTAATATTTAAATCTGACAAAGGATTAATAACTGGCTTATACAAGAAATATTTGTAAACCAAGAAGAAACAGTTTCAGAGAGGCAGAATCATGGATGGTTGACAAGTACATGAAGAGATGCTCTGCCTCACCAGGAATTGAGAGAAATGCAAGTTACCATAGCAAGAGTCCATTTTATACCCATCAATTTAAAAAAATTAGAAAGTTGTATAATGCTTAGTGTTGGCAAGCATGTGGGCTGTGTTAAACTGTCACAGCCATCTAGAGAACATTCTGGCAGGTTTTAGGGATGCTAGTTATGTGGCTGCTAAGGTGCCAGCCCAGGACCTTTGTGCCCTGAGATCTGTTTCTTGTCCTTCTCCTGCTCTGCTCTGTATCATGGAGGTCTGGTTTCTGCAACTTGCGGTTCTGAGGCTCCTCATCAGCTGAATTCCACTGAGAGGCACTGGCAGGAAGCTGGAGGGTGGGAGGAAAGGAGAAGCCAGGGTATCTCTCTTCTCCTCTCTCAGTCTCAGGTCTCCCTGGGGTCAGAACAGGTCAGTGATGATTCCAGCTTTACCAGGTAACCCCTCCTCTTTCTGGCCCTCCAGCCAGGGAAGGTAGAAGTTTGCTGCTGTTGCTCATTCCTGATTGCCTCACTGTCCCCATGTAGCTTCTAGCTCTTTCATTCTCTCTGTAACCAATTCCGTGCATTCCAGTCCCCCTCTTTTAAATACCCAAGCAGTTCGTACTTCCTGGTTAGGCGATTCACATCCTCATAATGCAGTAGTCCCCACCCCAGGTATATACTTTAGAGTGAGTGTTCTGCAGGTGCCTAAGGAGGGATGTACAGGGACATTTACAGATGTACAGGTGGTATTTGGGAAAATGGAGAGGTGGAGGTAGCATGGGCACCCATTGCCAGGGGATCAGATGTTTTACAAGGATAGATAGCATATGATCTGTATCGGGCACATTGGAGGAGTGACCATGTTGGGGTTGGGGGAGGCATGGGGATTGGGGATGAAGGGAAAACAAAGCAGGAGAAGAACACTGCATGGAATCGATGATGAGTGTCTCAAGCCGAGGAGGTGGTCAACTCACCCTCTGCAAATGAGGTTTAAAAAATATACATTATGTCTTGAAAGGATGAGTGAGAAAAGAATATGATAGTCCAGGCAGAGAGAATAACATATGAAAAGGTGCAGAGGCCTAAAAACGGCCCATCTGGGGAACAGCCAGAAGTAGGGTGTGGCTGGGACATGGGTCTGTGGTCAGTACTGTGCCCGGTGGAATCACAGAATGTCAGCTACATGTGAAAGATCTTAAAGACCTGTCCAACCTCTCATGGTATAGATGGGGAAACTGAGGTCCAGAGAGGGGCAGGGACTGGCCCAAAGTCACACTGTGGTAAACCTGGTCCAGAGCCCAGGTTTCCAGACTCCTATTTGGGGAATTCCCTCTTCTTTCTTCTTCACTAAGTCCTTCACTCTGTGTCGGGCACTGTGCTGCTTCTGGGGACACAGCCTCTGCCCACTTATGGGTGGGGGACAGACACAGAGTCCTATAGCCCTGATGTGTGGTGTGGTGGTCTGTGACACTGGTGGCCCCAATGAACCATGTCTCCCAGTATCCATGCCATTTTTATGTCCTCCCCCCTTGAATCTGGGCTGGGTCTGTGACTTGCTTTCCAATAGAGTGTAATGGAGGTGACAATGTGCCAGTTCTGGGCCTAAAACTTAAAAGAGGGTCTGGGATTTTGCTTTTGCCCTCTGAGAATCCTGAGCTGCCATATAAAAAGTCTGGCTACCCTGCTGGAGACACCATGTGTAGAGGCCACATGCAAAGGAGTGGCTCCAAGACTAACTGGAGACATAGAGATTCCCAGATGCCCACCCTCCCTAGCTGAGCCCAAACTCCAGCCGACCTGCCAACTGGACGCAGCCACATGAGTTACCACCAGCAGTACCAGCAGAACTACCTAGCTGAGCCCAGCCCAGATGACAGTCATAAGCAAACAAAGTGGCTGCTTTTTTAAGCCACAGAATCTTGGAGTGGTTTGTCAAGCCAGCAATAGATTACCAAAACATGCGTCATCAAGTGAAGGGCGAAATAAAATTGAGAAGGTTAGGGTAGATGGAGGGCCAGAAGGAGAATGAATCTGACCCAGAGGAATTGGAGAGCTGAGCAGAGGAATAGGAGAAATGATGGAAAGTGAAGAAGATGAATCTTGGGCATCACCAGTGTGTTTTCAGCAGATGTCTTTCTGAGGACCACTGCATGCCAGACCCTGGGCAGGAACTGAAGAGGAGACAGAGAAGGACAGACACAGCCCAGTGGAGAGGCAGCCTTGAGCACCAGTAGTGATGGTGCCAGGTCAGACGTGCTCAGTGCCTGCAGGAGGTTAAGGGTGAAGGGCAAGTGTTCAGAAGACAGAGGAGTCATCTCCGTGGAGGGAAAAGCCAGGGAAGGCTTCACGGAGAAGATGGAATTTAATTTGGACCCAGAAAACTGGTGCAAAGTTGGAGGGAAAAACTTTCCAGGTGGGGGGTTTTGTGTGCACAAAGGCACAAAATTGGGCTGTTTGGGCTGTTAGGGAGATGGAAGTGGCCAGTATGAAAGCAGATCAGATGGTCACAATGAAGATGGTAGTCCTGCGTTCTGTCTTGGGTAAATTCCTCAAACACACGTCTGCAGAAATATTTTAAAATTGAAGCAAATCCGGGCTTCCCTGGTGGCGCAGTGGTTGAGAGTCTGCCTGCCAATGCAGGGGATGTAGGTTCGTGCCCCGGTCTGGGAAGATCCCACGTGCCACAGAGCAGCTGGGCCCGTGAGCCATGGCCGCTGAGCCTGTGCATCTGGAGCCTGTACTCTGCAACGGGAGAGGCCACAACAATGAGAGGCCCGTGTACTGCAAAAAAAAAAAAAAAAAAAAGAAAAAATTAAAACAAATCCCAGTAACACTCTAGTTATGTGAGTTAGGGAGAAAATGAAACCCAAATGAGTGGGGTTTCTCCCAGATTAGTTCACATTATCATCATGGATTGGGAGACAAATAAATGCCTAAGAATAGCCACAGAATGTTAATTTTTCATTGATCATACTATCATTTTCATGAACACTAAAAAGGTAGACATTTAGCAAGAAATCATTTTTGCAGAAAGAGAGAAAAGAGGTATTTGGAAGGGTGTGGCATCTCTTTTCATGTCCCTTTGATCTTCTGCCCATCGGTTAGGAACTGTGGTTCTGTTGCGTATCATAGTAGGGGGGTGGTAATGTTTAGGGTAGAAGGCCCTAGAGGCTCTCAGACCAAGATTAGAGTCCCAGCTTTGCCCATTTCTGATTACAAAGTGCTGAGCACAGGGTCAGGAATATGGTAAATGCCCAATATGTTTCTTGTTAAAATTGCTCACGATCATCATTCCCCACATTTTAAAAAGAGAAAGTTGAAGCCAAGGAGCTTTCCAAGTGCCAGCATATTGGGAACAGAATGCAGTTCTCATGTCTCTGTCTCTCCTTTGTGACTCCCATATCCCTTCCCTGCCTTACCTGCTGTTACATGTCAGCGGTGCTGAAGTGAGAAAGATCGAACTCTGTGACTTCCTTCTGGGTTGTTCCTTGAGGACCTCCAAAGTGACATAAAGTCACATGACCCCTTGGACACTCATACCCAGCATAAGGTGATGTCCAGAGAAGAACATGCAAGCCACAGGGGAGCTTGCCAAAAAGAAATGGCAAAGAAGACAATATGAGAAGCTGGAAAATCAACAGTCCACTTAACCTTGAAGCTGTGATACAGCAGGGAAGACCAATTGGTCCCTTAAGCCCAGAATGGCAGCCCACAGTTTGTCACTTTCCCTGTGCTACCTTGGGCAAATCATTCAAGCTCGCTAAGACTCCAATTTTCTCTTCTGTAAAATGGGCATAAGAATGCTTCACAGAATTGTTAATGAGATAATTAAATGAGGTAATATATGCAAAGGGCATTTACACTCTTGGTTATATTGAATAGATATTCAGGGGGTACACCCCTGAAGTTGTGTCTGTGCCTTTCCCTGCAGAGGGGATCTGTAGCTCCCCCACATTTCCTAGAGGATCCCTAACTCCCCCCAAATAAGTTTATTTTTGAGACATAAGGGTTTTATTTTGTTTCTATTATAAGATAAAATCTAATATTGGGGAAAATAATCAGAGCATAAATAAAAAGGAAATTGAAAAGGGAAGTCAATAGTAAACAAGAGAATCCAAAGGTAGTTTTTTAAAAAACATTTTGTTGTTTTGTTGTTGGATTTTTTAAATGAACTGAGTCATCTTCTGGCTGAATTTCTCAAAATTAAGATGTAACAGGGAGAAAAACAGAACCAAAAGCAATAACAAGACAAAGAGCAAAGTGATACAAGAAACTTTTTTTTTTAAATAAAAGGAATACTTGCCATGGTAAAAAAAAAGAAAATTCAAACAGTACAGAAGGATGTAAGGTGAGAAATAGGTCTCTTTCACCCCTCCATTACCTCTCACTCCTGGTCCTGTTAGCCAAAGGTCGCCACTCCTGACAGTAAGAAACTTTTTATTTGTTGTTTTCACATTACAAGTGATATATCCATCTTTGGAAGGAGCAGATGAAATTTAGAAAATTCCCAGAGGTATCTAATTTGCCAAAAGAGAATTAACTTTGTATAAAAGAATTAAGTGCTTTCCAAGATTCTGACAAAATAAAGATATCAATCAAACTCCCCAAAGGAAGTCCAGATGGCCATGCAGTTGAACTTTATCATGCTCATTGGCCTGGCAGTCTCCACGTCCTTGAAATACCCAGGAAAACCATCCAACAGAAAGCAGTATCTCATACATATAGTGAATTCTTTATTGTACTGACCTAAAACTGGAAAAAGTCCTGTAAAATTGTTACCTGGTTCAGAATCCCTGATGAACGTAGGAGCAAACTTCCTTCCAAACCAATCCGTTTAACATGGACAGGGATCCATCTGAAGTCAGGGGCTCTTAGGCTTACACAGTTGTGCAGGGTGGTGTGATATCAGAAAAGGACAGTATCATTAATCACATTAAGTGGATCATCCCAAAGCATTTGACAATGCATGATATATTTCCAAACTTTAGAAGCACTTGAAAAATAATAGAATATGCTGGATTTTACTAAAATCACCTATGAAATTTGAGTGGCTGGAATATTAAGAAATGGGCAAAGAGCAACTAGAGTATCACTTAAGTTAGATGCCATCTTTTCTCTGTCCTTTGTTATTGAATGTAATATAGAGCCGGGTTGGTGGGGCAGAGAGGGAATAACAGATTTCATTAGGAAAAAGCAAATGAAAAGACTCACTGTTATTATCACAGAAGAGGCTTGGAACAAGATGGCAGGATAGGATGTACTGCTTCTGGTCATAGGGTGCTCCTGAAAACTGGGCTATAAATCACATCCTTGAAAAGCAAATCATATTTACCCAATAGGAAGGATGTTATCATTGAAGCTTGCTTTGCTGATCAAGGATTCAGCACTAAATGAATCCTTTGTGACTTTTCCAACCCCAAGCTATGCCACCCACAGGGAAGCAGGACCTCTGTGACTGACTCCAGCCCTCCCAACCATCACCTGGCCCTCAGCACCCCTGCAGGAAAGGGTAATCCTCTCCTCCTTGTGAGGAACCTCATGAAAAGCCACACTGAGAGGGCTTCCCCATGCCACCTCCTCTCCCCGATATAAAAATATGTGCAGAAGTCATCCAGGTAATGGTGAATAATGCACACCTATTCATTCAGCAAACATAGATGTGTGCTTTGTGTGTGCTTATGGTCTCACACACGGAGAGGGACCCAGAGATGTAGAAAACTAACTATACATTGTAATGTGATACCACAGAGTCTTTCTAGAATATGCTGAGATAAAAAATGAAATACTGTATTTCATCTAATCCAAGACAACAGTATTTTGTGTTATCACCAAGGAAGAAAAGAAATACTGCCAATTATAAAATGCCATCAGTGGCAAGGTGCATCTTTATTCCAGAGATGAATAAAAATGTGTCTTACAATGGGTGAAATGTGGTAATTAACTTTTAAAGAAGTGATAAGTGATATCTCTCAGCATGAGCCAAGCCTTGCTATGGAAGCTGAGAGAAGGTAGCAATTATTTCTGCTGGAGTGACTGGAGGAGGTATCACAGGGAGGTGACATTTGATCTGGGTCTTGAAGGATTTTGCCAGTGGGAGAAAGAGTAAGAAGAATATTCTAGGTTGAAGGAATAGCATGAGCAAAGGTATCGAGGCAGAAAAGGGCAGGCATGTTTATGGGCCATCTAATTTCTTCTAGCGTTAGAACACAGAAGGTGTGGGGAGGGAGACCTGGTTACTGAAGGAGGAAACATTGAAGCCAGATTGTAAATAGCCCTAATCCTCGTCTTGGGAGTTTGTACACACAGAGAACAGAGAACCATAGACTGTTTTGAGCTGGGAGAGACTTGATTAGAGCAAGCTCTGGAAAGGTTAGTCTGGCAGGGTAGAGGAGGGTTAGGTTGGAGAAGAGTAAGATTCGAGGCAGGGATACAAGTTAGACTATTGCAGCCAGCCAGGCTGGGGGTGGGTGGAGAGAAAACCGAGGGGCTGTACACAGATCCATGAGAGGAAGTCAGATTGTAAAAGGCAGCAGCCATACGACCATGAGAATAAAAGATCTACAACCACACGCAGCATTGAGGACGAATCTCACAAACACAACGTTGAGTGAAAGAAGCCAGACACAAAGGAGGATAGACGGTGATTCCATTTATATCACGATGAAGAAAAGGCAAAAACCAATCTGTAATGTTAGCTGTTGGGATGGTGGCTACCCCAAGGGAGGGTAGTGACTGGCAGGGGACGCTAACAGGGGCTTCTGGGTGCTGGTAGTGTTCTGGTTCTTGCTGCTGTTTATATGGGTGTGTTCACTTTATGAAAATTAATTGAGCTGTGCACTTAAGATTCTGTATTTTTCTGTATATATGTTGTAGTTCAATACAATTAACCCCCTCCCCGCCACACACAGAAATTAGGGCCATGGAGAAAAACATGAAAGTAGGGGTCTGGAATGGAGGAACCTGCTGGAACACGCAGGCACTCAATCTCAAAATGAGCTGAGGCTTTGGAAGAACATCACAGACCTCCCTAGAGGCTTTGTAGGGTACACTTGGAGCAAGCAAGAGAGAATGATGAAGGGAATGCAGAACTGTCTCACCTCAAGGCTTGTGACAGAGACACACTAGACGTTTTGGTGGAGAATGACCAGCAAACAGAAATAGCAGAACGAGGATGGTTAAGAGGGGAATGAGAGATGAGAAGACTCTTAGAGGCCATGTAGATACTTTCAATGAGCCCATGTCTCCAGGTCCAGATGAAGTACCTGTGAGGGCTGGGCATGAAACTGTGGGTGGGAATCAGAGAGAGCATCTAAGGATCTCTGGGGGATGAAAGAAAGGAAGGGTTAGGCGATGGGGGATGCAGCAGAGTTTTGATATTCTGAGAGACTAAAAGGGTGACCTCAGCAAAAGGGGATTTGGGTGTTGATCTTCAGCAGAGTTTAAGAAGGACCGATTATACAAATGATGTGTGATCACACAGAGAAGAGGCAGTGGTCCCTAGGAGTGGACGTGGGTTCACCAAAAACCAGCCCAGACATAATCACCGGTAGTTGTAGAGTTACTAATCTGGCAGGTCAGATAAATAAGGAGACAGTATGCATCAGGGTTTCAGAAAAAACTTTAGCAAGGTTCTCATATTTTGGAGTGCAAATGGAGAGACATGGAGACATGGAGAGAATTTGGAAGTTGGGAGAATTTTCAGTGGGTTTGGTCACAGGGCCAGATGGGGCAGAGGCCCCCAGTGTGGATAGTCACAAAGCTCTATCTTCATCATTCTCCTTTTTAACATTTTGATCAATGCTTCAGGTTAAGGAAGAAAATCAGATTGTCCAGCAATGATGGCAGTAACTGACAGATGGTGACTATGAAAGAGAACAGTGCTAAGATGCAGGATGCCCTCAACAGGCTGGAATATCTGGACATAATTATGAATGGAATGTTTCAAGCCTGTTCATAGGTCGCTGAATTAAACTGCTGATAAACAGGATCAAAGAAATCTGGCTTGCTGTTCCTTTGAAACAGCACAGCAACTCTACAGAAATCAAACCTAGGGCTCTTGGAGAATCACAAGCTTCCTATGATCCAAAGGGGTGATATGGCTGTTAGCAAAGTGCAGGTAACTCTGGACTGCGAGGACAGTGGGACAGCAGTCCAGAGTCCTGAGCATAAAGGGATGGCCCTGCTATTCTGTGTGCTTCCTGGCTTACGTGGAGGGTTTGTGGTCACTTCTAGGTATGGTATCATCTTTGAAGATAGCCAAGACAGACTTTAGATTGGTGGCCAGGGAAGACTGAGGAATTTGGGGATATTTCTCCTGGAAGACTTGATTTGGATGGGAGTGAGGAGGTACCTGTGAACTGTCTTTGGTCAGGGGCCACCATGGGTGAGGGGGAGTATCATGGACTCCAGCAGCAAATTGGGATCCACAATGAATGCTATAGAAAGGCTATAGGTGGAGCCTAAGAAATAATGTATAAAAACCCCATCATTCAAATAATGGAGTGGGAGCCTCAGGAGGCACTGCTCTTGCATCTGTGGTGGTATTATTATTATTATTATTACTATTAATATTGTTATTAGTTGTTTACCTAATAAGTGCCTAGTACTATCCATCATCTTACTTAATAAGGGAGTTAATTATATGTGAAGTTCTTGGAAGGGTCCCCAGCATATGTGAGCGCTCAATACATATTAGCTGTTGTTACTGTTTAATCCTTACAACAACCTTGTTGTTGTGAAAGAGGAATCATTTATTCCCACTTTAGAGATGAGGAAACTGAAGTTCAGGAGAGTGAGTGACTTCCCAGAATTGTACCACTAATAATTGGTAAGCCAGAATTTGAACCCATGACTGCCTGACTCCAAACTCACCATTACCCCTAAGGTTTAGTGAGTGGTTGGACCAGACACTTGGTAGGATGCTTCCCTGTCTAAGGCTCTGTTCCTAAACTGTGCCTCTTATCCATCTATGATCCCCTTTGTAAAGGATCTTAATGTTTTTGAAACCTCTAAATGGGAGGTGGTATCCTTCTGGAGACCTCTCAGTTATGAGCTAAATTTCCCACCTATGTATGCTTAGGACCTGTCCAGCCGACATGGAGCAAGGTGATTCCGCCATCTTCCACTGTTCTCAGACTGTACAAAGAACAGGGGTGGGAGGAGAGGCTCCAGGCTCTGCTGGTCCACCTCAGGCTTGGCACTGACTCCTGAAAGGTTTAGTCAGACTGTCTCCAGGCCAGATGCTCTCCCCTGATAAAGGAGAGCGAGCTTCATCTCTACTTCAGTGGGGGATCCTGGCCAAGTCATCTTACCTCTTTCTTGTGTTGACCCTCAGCAGCATTCTTTACTTTTTAAAGACTATTTCCTCCTCAGTTATATAAGGGCATCTTCAAGGAGAGGCAATTGCAGGAGTTTGCGGTGGGACAGATTGGGTTTGGGCCCCGTTGCTGCCTCTGCTGAGTATCATTAGGCATGTCATTTAATCCATCTGGACCCTCAGTTTAACCCTCAGTCACATAATTTGCAAAACTGGTATCCTAACACCTATTTTTCAGGCAGTCATGAAGATTAAGATGATGCATACCAAGGTGTCTGGCACAGATTGGCAGGTGTTTAATAAATGGTAGCTTTATTATTACTCGAACTGTGTCACCAGACCACATTTGATGCCTGAAACCTAACTTTACGGTTTAAAAAACATGCCTTGTGAAAAAAGAAGAGCAACTTAGATTCATTTAGCTAATCTTTTTTGGATCCATCATTCGTAACTTATCCATTAAAAAAATGGAAATGAAAACAAACAATGTACTTTAAAAAAAAAAACAGCCGAGCTACTTGGTTGAAAGAAACATTTCAATGTAAACATGAATAAGAAATACATGGGAGATGTTTGCAAAGATGGCTTTTTTTTTTTTTTTTAAGAAAAACTTAAAAGAAGACCTTCCAGTTGTTGGGAGTTAGAATAGAGGCAGGCATAGATGACAGGTTAGACTGGGAACAGGGTGTTGGAAACTGGACCCAGTTCCTGGGAGGAGGCAGCTGCAGGGACGCAGATCTGAGCAGCTGGCACCAGAGTGGCAAGGGTTGTCCAGCCTGATATAGAAGGAGGACAGACAGCAGGCGGAGGCCTGGTTAGCCTCCCATTGTCGGGATCCTGCTTAAAGGGATGCGGTGTCCTGCTGACAGGCAGCCAGTGGACCATGCACACTCCCCCCAGATCCCCAGAAGGGGAACAAGCATCATCTTTCCACACACACAGCCCCAACCTCTAAACTAGGGTTTGGAGACTAACTACTGGTTCTTGTGTGTAGGGAAAGGGCATGGGAGAAGGATTGCTAAGGAGGCTGGATTTGGGGAGGAAGATGAGAATTTAAGCCATACAGACCTGGACTGACGTTCATGTTTTATCATTTTCTAGAGGTGCGATCCTGAGCATATTCCTTTCTAAAGTCTCTACTATGTTCCTTGTAAGTTGCTTACCACAGTCCTGGGACTTGGCATCTGCCAATGCATTTTATTCCCATTGATAATAGGAAGAACAATTATTAACCTAGCCATTTCTCCCCACCTCCTCTGCTTGTAGTCTGGTTCTTGTTACCATATGTGGCTCATTGTATCAGCCTCCTCACTGGTCTCTCCGCTTCCTGCCAATGACTCTTTACTTGACAGGCAGATCAGATCACATCACTGACCCACTCAGTTCCCTCCAGTCATTCCCCACTTCGTCATGTGCAAGCCAAAGTCCTCACAATGCCCAGGTCCTACCAGATCTCACCTGCCTTTGACCTTGGGTACTACCGCTTTTCCCCTTTGGCTCACTCCGACTCCAGCTACACTGGCTTCCTGACAGTTCCTTGAACATGCCAGGCACACTTCTGTCTCAGAGCCTCTGCCCTTGCTGTTCTTCCACCTGGAACACTATTTGCATGTTTTGCTTACTTACCTCCTTTAGGTCTCTGGTGAAAAGTCATCTCATTGAGGTCTTTGGTGAAAAGTCATCTCAGTATGTCCTTCCGTGACCTCCTGGTTTCAAATTGCAGCCCCACCCAGTCAGTCTCAATCCTCTTTCCTGCTTTATTGTTCTCCATAGTACTTTTCATAAACTGACATACTAAAATTTCTTCTTCTTCTTTCTGTTTATGTCTCTCTATCTCCACTAGAATGTCAATTTTATGAGGGCAGGGATTTTAGTTTGGCTTGTTTATTTCTGTATCCTCCGCTCCTAGGACACTGCCCAGCACACAGTAGACACTGCAAAACATTGATTGAAGGAATGAATGATTATTATAAAGCAAGAGGCTGAACTCCAGCTTTAGAAGAACATGGAGTGGAGACTGGTAACCAAGACAGTAACTCAGACCCAAGGGAGAATGCCGGGGATCCAGTTACCCAAACTGGAACACAGGCCAGAATAGGATCTGGGAACCAGAGGGATGCCCAGACATCAGAAATGGGGCATGAGATCACAGCTTGGCCTGGAGCCAGACTGTTGGAGAGTGAGATTGGAGCTCCTTGTGTCAGGGCTGGTCCCAGGTCAGGTGTCTAGGGGCCAGGTCACCCCATAGGTGGAGACAGAGAGGCTGAAAGGTAGTTGCCAGGCAGGGCCTTCAACCACTTAGTAAATGTCAAGCAAAGTTATTCCAGCTTTCAACTTATTCCCAGATACAGGTGTCAGCGGATACTCCATATTGGCATGGCTTACAAGGAAAACACAAACGACTAAGGGAAAAAAAAAAAGGAAAAAAGTGAAAATGCTCATTCAGAAACCTGAGCTGAGGAGTTGAGGAATGGTAGATGCTGGAAGCCTATGACTAGGGGCTATCTGTGATATCAAGATACCAGCTGAGGGAGCATCTGGGGATTACATTGTCCTCTGGACCACTTTTTTTTTTTTTTTTTTTTAGTGGAGATGCACAAGTGAGCTATGCCCTTGCAAACCCTCCAGCTTGGAAAGGTTAAGTGGAGCCTGGGAGGTGGTGTCTGCAGAAGCCTAGAAAGAGGAGTTGGACAGGGAGAATTTGGCTTGGTTTCCCCAGAACTGTCCAAGTTACTCTCCAGGAGTTGGGCTTGGCCTCTCCTCTCCATCTTCATGCTTCCTGACAATAACCTAGCATATGATTCAGGGCTGCCCCTGCCTCACTCCAGAAGAGCGAGTCTGTGGACAACATGTGGTCCAACTCCTTCACTACATGCCCAAGGGAACCAAGGTCCAGGACAATTCAGAGTCAGGGCAGTTAGTTTCCTTCCCACAGGGGAACCTGTTCCCCATCCTGACTTCCACTGCACTGTGTACAGAGCTCTTGCTGGCTCTGGGTTTCAGTCCTCTCTCAGTAGTTCTGTATTCTTCAGTAAGCTATGGGACTTCTCTGTGTATTGGTCTGTAAAGTGAGGATGATGAACACAGTGTTGGTTCCTAGGGCTATTGTGTGGGTTCCATAATAAGGCAGGTAGCAAGTGTTCAGTGAAGGTTAAATTACCAACCTTGTTAACAAGGTCATCCATATTGCCCACAATGGTTGGTTCAGGCTCAAGGAGGTTTTCTGATTTGATGTCCTATTGTGTCCCCCTTATTAATCACCTCTTGGGATTTTGTATTTCCATGCCCACCGTTCCTATTCTTCAAGCTTGGAGAGGTACATGGGGCCTGAGGCTCTAGGTCAGATTACAGGACTGCTTTGCTTAATTAAGGCTAGTCAGTGCAGCCAGTGTGACCTGTCATAGAGAGGGCGAAGTCGAGGGGAACATGGATCCTCTCTGGCCTGAGGACTGTACTCCGACCTGGGGAGGCAGGGGTGGGTGGGTGGGAGATTTCTAGGGCGGAGCCCCCTTCAGGAATGGGGACGTGGGGAGGTCAAACGCCTGGAGGGGGCAGTAGCACACGCAAGGTGAAGACCATCATCTCTTGGGGTTGGCAAAGGGCGGCTCAGTCTGGTGGGGAAGGAGGGGGCTTTCGGCCAAGCCCAAAGGGCTGGACACCTCAGAACCAAGGGGAATTCGAACGCTGTTGGCATCTTTGGCCGCCCCTTCTGGCTCAGTCAGGGTCTCCTAGACACCCGCGCAGAGCAGGGGAGTGTAGGCTGCAGGTGCCTCTAGGACGCCTCCGTGGCGCGCTCGCAAACCAGACGTTCCCAGCCAAACCTCCAAAAAGCAGTCCCAAATCACCTTGCAGGTGCTACAGGAGGCGCTTGGAGAAGCGGCGGCGGCCACTGCGTGTGCCAGCACGCCGTCCTCGTTCCCTCAGCCGCTGTACCCGGACCCTCAGGTCCTGGGAGGTCGCGGGCAGCCCGCGCGGCGGAGGGCCGGGGGCGCGTGTGTGCGGGTGCTGGGAAGGCGGCCCTCCCCGTGGCCGCCGCAGCGCCAGTGCCTCCCCTCCCCCGGCGCGCACGGCCTGTCCCTACCCCGGAGGCGGCCCGAGCTGCCGCGGAGCAGGCTCGCCTTCGCCTCCCGCGTTTCCTACCTCCCGCCCTCCCCCAACCGGGCTCCAGGGGCTGCCGCCGAGCGGCTCCCGGCGGGAGAGCGACTCAGAGCGTGCACGGGGGCGGGCGGAGGCGGCCTGGTTCGGGGCGGCCGCGCTGGAGAGAGGCGCGCGCGGAGACGCCAGCCCCCCTCTCCGCGTTCGCTCGCTCGCTCCCCGCCTCCCGCTCTCCGCTCGTTCCCACCCCTTCCCGGCGTGATTGATCCGTCACGGGCGCCGCCGCTGCCGCCGCCGCCGCGGCCGTTCTGAGCCGAGCCGGAGCCCGAGCCGGAGCCCGAGCCGGAGCCGGAGCCGGAGCCGGGGCCGGCGCCATTGCGCGGGCGCCGCGGGGAGAGCTTGGCGCGGGGCGGCGGGCCGGGCCAGGCCATGCGGGCCGAGTGAGCCGGCGCCCGCAGCCCGCGGCGCGGCATGGCTTCCCCGCCGAGCTCCGGGCAGCCCGGGCCGCCGCCGCCGCCGCCACCGCCGCCCGCGCGCCTGCTGCTGCTCCTGCTGCTGCCGCTGCTGCTGCCGCTGGCGCCCGGGGCCTGGGGCTGGGCGCGGGGTGTCCCCCGGCCGCCGCCCAGCAGCCCGCCGCTCTCCATCATGGGCCTCATGCCGCTTACCAAGGAGGTGGCCAAGGGCAGCATCGGGCGCGGCGTGCTCCCCGCCGTGGAACTGGCTATCGAGCAGATCCGCAACGAGTCGCTCCTGCGCCCCTACTTCCTCGACCTGCGGCTCTACGACACCGAGGTGAGTGCCGGCCGCCCGTGCCGTCGGGGCTGTGGGGGCGATGGCGGAGGGCGTGTTGGACAGAAGCAAGCTTCGGCCCATGGACAGAGCCCTGATTGAGCCTGCCGAGGGCACCGCGCGGGCTGGGGCTCAGTGCTTACCCTCTGGGTCCCGCCGGGCTTGACTGGCACAGCCGGTACCAAGATTTGCTGAACGTCTTCCTCCTCTGGGATTGTATGTGTGTGTATGCTTGTGGGGTGTGGGATAGAAGACTAGGGTCTCCTTTGCTCAGAGAAGGAGTGGAGAAGGTGGTAACTGAACCTCCCCAAAAGCCTGCAGTGGTCGCCCCTGCCCAGGTCCCGCTGGTGGGGCTGTGGAGTGCTAGGTGGGAAGAACAGGCGCATTGACTCTAAACTGGGCCATCAGGGGCTAGAGAGGCCACGGGCCTGCTCTCGGCCCCAGGAAAGCCGAGCTGTTCTTAGAGGTCCGGAGGACTCGGGGATCCGAGGGGCTGGAGGGCGCAGCAGGGCTGGACGAGCTCGGAGCCAGTACCACTCAGGCCGGCGTGGGGCCGCCGGCTCTGCAGGGCTGCTGCCAGCATGTACCCGGCGCTGCCTATGGCACGAGCAGTTTTCTGAGGAGACCCCCTCGGGCTGGTTGGTCAGACAGTGCCCTGATCAGGGCTCGCCCGGGCGCGCGAGGGTGTTCAGCCGCGTCGCTGCTGGTGGCTGGGCGGCTGCAGGCGCAGTTTCTCCGGTCGCAGACTTGAAGCACGGACTTGGAGCGCAGCACCCGGCTTGCCCTCCCTGCCCCCTTCTCTGAGGGGAGCCGAAGAGCCGAGAGCTTTCCATCCCAAGCCCCCTCCTCACACCCTCAGCTTGCATTCCGGCTGCAGCAACAGTGCACACCTTCACCGCCTGCCCGAGGGCTGGGGTGCGCCGAGGGGCCTCAGAGGAGCGATCGAGGGCCGCACCAGGTTGGGTTTGCGAGTTTTTCGGGACTGAGGGAGCCCTTACGCTCCGGCCGCAGCATCTGAGACGCGGCCTGAAGGGGGCAGTGATTTCCTGTGCAGTACGCTCTGTTGGCGCCTCTTCCACCGCGCCAAAGCCCGGCCGAGGCGCTGGGCTTGATTGACCCGGCTTCCTGGGGTTCCCTGGGCGCTTCTGCTCGAGTCCTGGTGCAAACCCCTTTCTGAGAGGAGGGTCGCGCTGCCACGTTGATCGTGCAGCCTAGGCTACACTTCCTTCTCTGTGTACTCCCGCTTTTTTTGGTCCCCGGAGAAAGAACAGAAATCTGGATTGCATCTTATTCCCCATCTCTCCCCTTCACTGATGAACCAGCCTGCTAGCACTGCGCTGTAAATAAAAGGTGAAGAAACGGGTGGCAGTTGGTGGCGGTGTACGCAGGCTGCTGCAAGCAGAGAAGCTTCCTCTGCCCCGGGAGGATGTAAGCTGGGGAGCTGTGCAGAGCCAACCCATGTGGAATCATTTCCGAATGACATTCCTGTCTTCTCCAGAACATTTCAAGTTCTCTGGGGTAGTTGCCCGGCACACATAAACGGAGAGGGCAATGCAATTATACCGAACCATGTCTTCTGGATACTGTTTCTCTGTTGCTCCATCTGTATCTATCTATCTATCTATCTTTTTTTGGGGGGGGGGAAGGACACAGAGAGCCGGTTCTTTGGAGACAAAACCATTTATGGACAGGGCAGCCCTGCTTGCATCATCACCAAATATTGTCAGCTGCATAATGTTTTCACCATCATTTTATCACCTTCAGAAAGCTTCCCTGAAAGAGATTTCATATTAGCTTGTTAGTGGCAGCAAAGGGAAGGGTGCTCAATTTCAGGGTGTGGGTTGATGCTTTTATATTTTATTTTTCAAGTGTGTCTTGATGACTTTCTGAGTGAGAGGGGGCCTAAAGTCAAGAGGATGAGGCAGTCAGAAGGCACTTCAGCTCAGGGGAAGGAGGGCAGAGGGTATAATCTCAGCATCACGCAAGCAGGGAAGCCTATCTCGCCATTTGAAGGGGCACCGAGCATGGGCTTTGGGGTGGCTTTAACCTGGCTTCTGGTCAGAAACCTAGTATCTTCCCTGTGGGTGACCTTGAACAAGATATTGATCTCTCTAAGCCTAGATTTCCACTTCTGAAAAACGGGGACTATTATATGTACTCCCCAGGGTGGTATTGTGATGCTTAAGGGAGATAACAGGCTGGAGTAGAAAATGCCTTGAGCTGGCAGGTGCAGCGGCCGGTGCTCTGTCTGGCATGCTGTAAGCACTAAATAAATGTTTCCTGCCTTCCTTCCTTCATTTTCCTCTGGTGTGGATTCATAAGTAGGACATTGTGACTTCAGATGTGATAAAATGGTCACAACTAAAATATTAAGACTGCTTGTTTGTTTTGCTCACTTCTGAAATCTCATGAAGGCTCAGTGAAGTTACCACCAGAAAAAAAAGAATCTTGGCTTACAATCAAACAAATATGTTATCTCTTGCCATTAAGTGTCACGGTTGGGAGAACACCCAGGTGATATAATACTTAATTTTTTCAAGTGGTCCGTCTTTAGAGTACAGGTACTTTCTCTCTAAGCCGAAGTAATGGATCAGTCTGGGTAATTGCAGCAAAATCCACAGTGATCTAAAGGGTGTTTGGGGCTTGTGTTAGAGTGTGTGGACCCTGTTTTATTCAGATAGGATGTCTTTATGGATTGTGTGTACCCCGTAGTCACTTGCTGGGTGTGTCACTTGTTGTCTGTAGACTTGAATGCAGGATGGATGTGGTGAACACATTTTGGCTGGCTTTGCTAACATTTGTTGTCAGTCAGTGGCCAGAGACAGTGGGCAGCTAGGGTGGACCTCTGTCCACACAGTCTTCAAAAAGATGGAGATTTAGCAAGACATGGGTTGATCTGATCATTGGGACTAGTCTGTCTCAATAAAGGAGCCTTCCGCACACACTTATTCAGTTGCCCCTCTCCTGTAATTAGGATAGCAATAAAGCATTCAAAGCCCCACTCAGTGCCAAGTGTTTGTAAAAATGAAACATCCCAGCAGAGCATCTGCTAGGCAGGACCTCTCTTCTCTGGTGTACTTCAGATCACATCAGCAAATACTTCTTTATGTATTCCAAGGAAGATTTGAGTATATAAAAACACAAGCAAGACAATTCAAAAAACAGATAAAAGGAAGCATCAGAAACCACATAGAAGCATGCAAGTTACTAAACCCAGAACCTGGGCTAAGATGGTTACTGCATTTTTGTAAATTAAATTTTAGCTCTGAGCCTCCTGGCAGTCAAGGTTAAAAGGTAAACATGGTAGATTACATTACTTACGTGTTTGTTTAAAAGACTCTGAGGGACAGTGTCTTTTTTTTTTCATAAGTTTTGCAGGTTCAGAAATGTTCTTCATGTGATTGTTTCTCATTCATTGGTAGCCACATTAATAAAAGTGAATAATAACAAAGGGATGAGTTAAAAAGTAATGTCGGCTTTTCTGATTTGATTAAAGTAATTTTCATTTTGGAAAAATAGAAAATTGTAGAGAAGCATTGAAAAAAAATTGTCTAGGGCTTCCCTGGTGGCGTAGTGGTTGAGAATCCGCCTGCCCATGCAGGAGACACGGGTTCGTGCCCTGGTCCGGGAAGATCCCACATGCCGCGGAGCAACTAAGCCCGTGAGCCATGGCCGCTAGGCCTGCGCGTCCGGAGCCTGTGCTCCTCAACAGGAGAGGCCACAACAGTGAGAGGCCCGCATACCGCAAAAAAAAAAAAAAAAATGTCTATAATCCACCTACACAAAGGTAATTGCATCTAATAATTAGTATTATTCCCTTCCAGTTCCTGGTGTTTACTATTTTGTGTGCTCGAAATCTCTATGCACCCTTTTATATTTTGTTTCATTCAGTTAATGTTATAGCATGGTTATTTTCCCATGTCCTTAAATCTTCTTTGTAAAGATGAATTTTAGTGGCTATTTACTATTCTATCCTATGGGTGCCCCATAAGTATTAAATCATTCCCCTACTGTTGGATTTATATGTTTTCCCCTTGTTACTATTTTAAATTATTCTGTAATAAACTTGGGAAAAGTTCACGGAGCCAAAGGAGCACATTCCAGGTGTGCACCTCTCAGAAGGTCTACCCTGTTGTAGGGATCCAGCTTGGAAAACCCAGAGAAAACCTAGTGATTGGTGAGCACATCCTTTTCTTGAGTGGTTTTGCAAATATCTGTTCTCTCATTCATTGTGCTTTAGAGAGGACCTAAGCGACTGTTGGATGGAGGCCGAGCTTTTCAGGAGGTCTGAGTACAGCTTAGTAGCCATTGGGCACCTACTGCAGTTGCTGGTACTGCAGAAAGGAGTAAACCCAGCACTGGGCTTAGGAGAGGAGCTGGTGCACCGGGGAGAACAGAGCAAGCACATGCTTGTCATTTTCAATGCAAGGTAGAAAGTAATCTGTCTTGATGGTTGCACATTTCTGTGACTATACTAAAAACCATAGGACTGTAGACTTTATAAAAGAATGAATGTTATGGTACGTGAATTGTATCTCAATATAGCCGTTCTTTGAAATAAAGAGATAGAAAATGAGCTCTTTTAGAATCAGGCTCACATCTTTGTGGTTATACCTCATTGCCTTGCATGGTACCTCGCCCTTAGTAGTTGTATTGCTTAGGAACCTTGTTGCAGGTGACAGAAACCTAATTTTAACTGGTTCATGTGGCTGAAAAATTCTGGAGTGGGCTGTATTCAGGTATGGCTGAATCCAGTCCCTCTTTGTCTCTTGGCTCTGATTTCCTCTGTGTTTGGCTTCACCCTCAGTCAGGCTCTCCCCACTTGGCTGTACAGATGGCCCCTAGCAGCTGCAAGTTTACACACTCCCAGTTTAGAAACTCCAATAAGAAGAGTGTTTCTTTCCTGACGTTTTCAGCAAAAATTCCAAGCTCAGCTCTCATTGGCTTCAGTTGGGTCATGTGTCTATCCCTGAACCAATAACATGATGCTGACGGGCCTGGGATATCCGCCGGCCTTTCATGGAGGAAGAGGGAGGTGAGGCCAGCCCCATCCAACCACATGAATACAGAGTGGGGAAGAGGTGATTCCTCGAAGTACATCAGAGGCTGTTAAAGGGGGGTGGATGCCAGGTGGGTCTGATCACAGATATCCACTTGGGGAATGCTAAATTCAAGAAAGAAGCAATAGATGCCAGGGACATTAAGAGAAAGGGAAGCTCACATCTAGGTCTCCTGGAGGAGAAGAAGTCAAGATGAGTCTGGAAGGGTGAATATAATGTTGACACAGAGAGGTGTGGGCTCAGGGAGATGGAGGTTGGATCCTAGGAAGGATCCCCAGGATCAAAGGATAAAGGCCACAGAGTGTGAAGTGTGTCTGGGGAGCGCTGACTTGTTATGTTTTCACCTGAGTGCAGGGTTTGTAGAGGGAAGGGCAGCCTGGTGGTGGGTATGAAAGGCCTTGAATGCCGTGTCAAGAAGTTTGGACTTTATTCTGGAGTGGTGAGGAGCTGTGGGAGGTTTTCAAACATGCGTGTGACAAGATTAAGGCTGGTAGGAATGTAGAGGCTGAATGGTAGACAGGAGAGGGTGGAGATAGAAAAGCCAGGAAGCTATCGTAGCAGTTGAAGGGGGAGATACTGGGGCCTGAGCAGAGATGGAGAGCCAGTGTGAGGGGATGGAGGCACTCTGAGGCCTGACTGGGCAGGAGGGGCAGCAGAGGGGGAGCAATGAGAGTGGGGGCATCTGGCAGGCAGGATAGTAACTGAAGTCAATTGCACTGCAGGGGAATGAGGAGAGAGAGTCCCTGTGGGGATGAGGCTGGGCACAAAACCAGACCCTTCAGCTCCCCTAGCTCCAAGCACCTGTTAGATGAGCTTCTTAGCATGTCACGGGGCCTGGGTTTGTATCCCCATTGGGTACCACGTACCTGCCTGGTGACCTTAGGCAAGCCACTTTGCCTCTGTTTCTTAATCTGTAAAATGGGGCTAATATACTAACTGCCTGATAGGGTGTGGGGAACAAATGAGACCATCCGGGTAAAGTAATTCAGTGCTTGGTACACCATGAATGCTCAGTAAATATTCACTGCTGTTTTGTCACTATTCTCATTATTCCTGTACCGTGTGGTGATGATTATGTTTACCTCACAGATCTGTAGTAGGGATAAATGTGATGGATGTGGAACCTCAAAACATGATGTAAATGTAAGGCCGTGTTATCTTGCTTTCTAATGCCACATTGCTGAGAGAGGTGTCGGAGAGAGAGGATGCGAGTTCGAGATCTTTATTCATGTGTATCTCCCAGCACATCTTACATTTTGCTGTGTGTCATAGCCATCTTTGTCTGTTTCTCCCCCACTGGACTGTAGGTGTAGCTCTGTGAGGGCAGGGCTGGTCCGATTCCCTAGTGGTTTTACATGCAGTGGGCATCAGTGAATGTTTGCTGAACTGAACTATAATTGAATAAATTAGAATCTGCCTTCTGAATTAACTTCCCATAGGATGAATGGTTTCTCTGGATCACTTCCCCAGGGTCTTTGCTCCACCTCCCCATCACCATAGGACTTAGGGGACCCCATATATCAGGATCAAGCTGAGCTGTCTTCCGCATGTTCCCACCAGCAACAACCCCTGAACTTCCCTGGTATGAGGGAAAAATACCCTTGGCCATGCCGTGCCTGCCCCCGACCAATTCCTCAGACCTAGCCAGGCACCCAGTATAAGGTGGGTGGAATAACACACTAGGGCCTGTTTAGAACTAGGTATTGGGCTAAGCGTGTTAGCTCGCCACCTTTATCTTTAAAGAGCTCTTGTTCATGTGTTTGGCCTCCCCTCCTGTGGGATAATCAACTTCTTCATGAAGAGATGTGAGATTTCAATAGGGAAATGAACAAGCTGGAAGTGTAAGATAGGGGTGAAAATAGAGGTGCTAAATAAATATAGAGAGAGGATACATAGCTTTTGTTAGTCAGGGTAGACTAGGCTATGCTGTGAGCAAACGAATCTTGAAATCTCTGTTGCTTGACACAGTCAAATTTATATATTGTTCACCCAAATCCAGTGAGGGTCAGAGCCTCCTGGGAGGCTCTCCTCCAAGTGAGAACACAGGGCCCCAGGCTGCTCTTGTGTTGTCACTCTCCCATCTTTTGGCTTCAAGAAGATGGGGAGTAGGAAGGAATCCACAGGGAGGGCACACTAGATTTTGACCATCTTTACTTGGAAGTGACATGTATTATTTCTATTCATATTTCATTGACCAGAAGTAGTCATTGACCAACTTAACTTGAAAGGAGGCTGGGATGTGTAAAGGAGCATGTGGATGTCTTGGACACTTGTCATTTGGGGTCCTTCAAGAAGTACATGCCAAGATGGATTTACAAGTGCCAGAGTTCTTGGGGGTAATACCAGTGAAAGATAAAAGAGGAGGTAGGGAAACCCTCAGACCACAATGCTGTTCTGACACCTGTGAAAGGAGAGGGAAAGGAGGGAGAGTTGGGAGGAAGAGTCTCAGAAGGTCTTGGCCAGCCCATTGGGGTGCTCCAGAGCAAAGATTGCCCATTAGAGGAGTCACATATTAGAGACCAAAAGAGCCAGGCTCTAGAATCCCTGTGCAACTTAGTCACTGGCTGCAGGCTCCCTGGGAAGAATGTGTCCTTGGCTTAATTAAACACTGTGACAGATGTTGAAGCTACAGCTGAAGGCTTAGCTGATGGCACTTGTCCTGTAGGTTCTCTTTTTAAAGGAGACGTGAGTGGCCCACCTAGATGGCTGCCACAGCTCCACCTATTTCTGCCTCAGTGTCCTAATTCTACACGCGCTGATGGAGAAAATTTTCTGCCAGGCCCTTTTCTAGGCTCTGGGATACAGAGTTGGATGTGACATGGACCCTGCCCTTGAGGATCTCACGGCCTAACTGCTGGTCACCTAACCGTGGTAGGTAGGGGCCAGGGGAAGATGCTGGAGAAGGCATACCCCTTCTGGAGGCACCTGTTTGGTCATTCCCCATGTTGTTTGGGAATGAAATGTAAGTGGCTTCTTACTGCTGACTTTTTTGGTTATTTATTTTGGTTCTAGGAAGGTGAGAAAATTAAATGGCATAAGTTGCCCAGTGAGCATCTGTATTCATCTCCTTTATTTTATTCTTATTCTCTCTGTTTATATAATGATGTGCAGTGAGGCTGGTGAGATGTCTTCCTCTCTGTACCTTACTAGGAACCAGCAGGTGTGCCAGGCTGAAACCATGGAAGTGTGAGCTTCAGATGGGGTCAGCAGTCTGGGTTCTGGTGCTAGGTTAGTTGCTAAGACCTCAGCAGTCTAGGTGCTGGTGCTAGGTTAGTTGCTAAGTCTTTGCTCCTCTATGAATTGCAGCACTGATTGAGGATCTTTGCTCAGTTGTAAGCACTGCAAGAGCAGACCTGGGGTGTGTCTGGGTCCCTTGTGCACACCTCTGCCCCTCCAGGCAGTATCTCAGGGCCAGGCACAGAGCAGGAGCTCGGTAAACATTTATTGAACAAATAGATCTAAAAGCCTGAAGCTCAGCTCTCTGATTCTAAGAGGCTTAATGGGTGTAGTTGTAACAAATTGAGGAAGTGCTTTGTATGCCAAGCCATGTGGGTTGAGCTTTCTGCTTGCTCTTTATTTGTACTTTGGTGCTTTGGGGTCCCAGTAGTTGTGGAGTGCAGAGGGAAAAGGGTACTTGTTGGATGTTCCAATGGAAGATTTTGTGCAAAGCTAATGTTAGTCTCTTCTCCCCTGACAAACATACACAGCATCCTCCAAGGTCCTCCAACATCAAAACCTGGGAAAGAAATACTTTCCAGCATCTGACAAGCATTATGGTTTTAGGAGATTAGTTTATTGGAGCAATGTTCGAACTGGCAGTTGGTGGGTGTAGGAATCAGGTTCTGATACCCCACTCCCACCCCCAGGGACCGTGAGAGCCACAGAGATGGGAGTGGGCTCTCGTCCTAGTAGACACTGTAGGAATGAAGCCAAGTCATCAGCATTGGTGAGCCAGGTGATCTAGTGGCAGGTCTGAGTATAGTGAATAAAGAGGTGTCCTGGGATCCCCTGAACAACAAGACATATTCCAGGTGCCCTGCTCCTGGGCTGGAAGCTATTGCTCTTTGTCCTTCCGTGGTCAGGACTGATTCAGGAACTGGGTAACCTCAGTCTGGAGTGACTATTTCTCTGACCTGGTTTTGGTCTGGAGCCCAAATCAGATAACCAAGTTTATTAGAATCATGTGCAAAATAAGAGTAAATTGGTTATGAGCTGATGTTTGAAGGTCTGGGAATTCTTGCTTGAGTAAAGGGCATGAACATTGTGACACCTTTGGGGGCTGATTGGAGTGTTCTTTTTTTGCCAACTTTCTCAGTCTTTTTTGAACAGTCTACATTGCTGGAAGGATGAAGTGTCATTGTCATGTAGAAAATTCGTGGTAGATCCAAAGTACTGAGTAAATGGATTCATCTGTCTTCATCAGTGCCCATGTCCCACGGCTGCTGGCTGAAGCAGACCCCTTTCTTCTGCCATTTGGCAAGGACATCCTCAGTCACCGTTCAGATAAAATCTAGCCATAGAAGGACTGTGGAGTGATGCGTTATTGCTGCTCTCGGGGCGTAGGGTCAGGAGGTGGCAGAGAGAAAATGATATTTTCACACGCTGCTCATGGTCCACTTGACTTTGTTCAGAGGGAACTGATTTTGAAAGCAACAGCCATCCTTACAATAATCACTATATTGTCCAAATTGCTTTGGTTCTGGAACTGCCCATTCACTGAAGCTTTTCTGAGAATGCCCAGAATTGTTTCAGGGATTTAACTGGCAGACAGGGACCTAGAAGCCCACTCCAGGGCGTATGATCAGAGCCCATGCAAATGCTCCCACCCAGCCCGTCTCAGAGCCCCTTGCCTTTGATAGAAGAAGAATTGGCTAGCCTGTCACTCCATAGAATGTCCTCTCAGGGCCACACTGACCCTTCTGACCTCCTTGCTGGACTCTGAATTCTAGAAACCTTGGGAAGCCTTTGGAGAGCTTCTAATCTTGTCATTTAAAAAAGGAGAAGGTAAAGGAAACATTATGTGCAAGTGTGTAGGTGAAAGAAAAGAGACTACAACAACCGTAACTCACCTTTATCCTGCGCTTAGCACACGTGTCAGTCCTATGTCAAATACTTATTTAATTCTCATGCCAATTTGATGCGGTAGGTGCTATTATTGTCTGCATTTTACGTATGAGGCTTAGAGAGGTTAAGTGACTTATTTAACATCACAACCGACCAAGTGGTGCTCTGGGATTTCAATTGGATGGTCTGACTTTGATCTCTGCTGCTTAAATACTAAAGTGAAACAGCATCTTCATATGGGAGTTATCTTCCTCCCATGAAAGCAAGTGGCACGTTTTGTCAGTAGCTGCCGCTTCTCTTTTTTTGGATGAATTTCACCCAGCTGCTTGCCTCTCCCTCTAATTCAGCCTCATCTTCACCCATTTCCCTGTCCGCCCACTCAGACACACAGCGGCGCTGAACTCTCTACTCACTTTAAGTGTGTCTGTCTACACATCTAGCTCACACGGATCCGCTCTCTGCTTCCCTTGCTCCGGCAGAGCTTGTCACCTCCTGTAGTGTTTACTCGGAGTGTCAGTGTTTGTCTCTGTATGTGTGTCTCCTGTTAGACTTAGAGAGCAGCAGTAGTGCTTCCTTTATAGATGTAGCTCATACTTGCTAAGCATCTACTTGGTACCAGGCCCAGGGCTGGTTATAGGGCATGTGGAGGTGAGTCTGAAACAGCAGTGCTTTCAAAGAGAGGCCACCAGGGATCGTTACTATGCAGCATAAGGAGCGTGATGGTGCAGCCTGGGGCTATCACCCAGATGCAGAGGACCTTTAGGACCACTGACCCAGCATGCTGGTCAGGTGGCCTCCCTTTTTTATACCCTGACTCATAATTGTTCTGGGAATGGGAACAAGACTTCTCCCTGTGCCCTTGAAGGCCCTGTAGTCTGTCCTGTTCACTCCCAGCTTCATAGCTCAGTACTCTCCCCTTTCCCTCTGGGCCTAGACATGTGGTCCTTTCAAGTTTCTCTGATGATTGTGCTCAGAGTGTGCACAGGACCTTTGCACAAGCTGTTTCCAACATCTGGAATGCTTTTGCCATCTTTCTTCATCTTTTAGATACCAGCTCAAGTGTGCTTTCTCCATTCTCCCTGATTGGGAAAAATCCCCTATTACAATTTCTCTAAGACCTATGAACCTTTGTAGTGCTTATCACAGTTGCAATTTTAAATTGTTGGATTATTTGATCAATGTTGGTCTTCCCCTATTCTGCCAGGGCACTGTGAACTTAGTCTGTTTTGGATTACAATAGTGCCTCGCACAGTTTCTAGCACATGGTAGGTGCTCAATAAATATTTGCAGAATGAATGGATGAGTGGTGAAGGATTGTTTATAATGGCTTCTATGTGTTTTTCGATGCCCGGACAGTGTGGGGAAGACACCTGGACACTGTGGAAAGACCATCGCATATGGAATCAGAAACCTGTGTGTGTGTGTGCTGTTGCTGCTCACTCCTTAAGCCTCAGTGTCCTCATCTGTGAAATGGGGATGATCCTTTCTCCGAGGCTTATTTTGAAGGGTGACATAGAACATGCATGTAAAACATTAAGTACAGGGGGCTACGTTGAGTAGGCACCCACTAAATTTTATCGTTGTTATTTTATTATAATGCATATGAAAACATAAAATGCTGTGTAGTCACATAAAAACTTGTTCTTATTTCAGTGGGAGATTGTGTGTTTGAGGCCAGCCAAGAAGTATGATATCTGTGTCTGAGATTCACTGAATGGGATTCTAAGTGAAGTGGTTGTTTCTAAATCCCTGTCCATTTCCAGAAGGATCTGAGGTGCACTGAGAGCTCAGTGGTGAATCTCCTCTGGGCCTGGGGCTGGGCTGTTGACCCCAGTGGACTCCTTATAGCTGAGTGTTGTCACTGCTGGCTATTGTCCACCGCCAAGCCTGGCTGTGAGCTGGGCCAGTGCATGGGGACAGGCACGTCATCTGTTCTGCACCTGCCATCTCCCTGAGCCCAGGACACAGTCTGCAGGCCCTTGGCGATGTCTGTGAGTGGATGAGTGCCTCTGTGTCCGAGCACCTAGCACGGCCCCTGGCACATTGTAAGTGCTTAGCAAATGCTTTTTGCATGAGTGTCGCTAAACACCATGTACAACATAACCATTTTGGATAAAATCACAATGGAGCCTCTAAATGGAGCAGAGGGAGAAGACACGATCAGACATCTGTGAGGAACGGATGGCTCCACCTGCATACCGGATTTGAAGGCAAGAGAGAAATGTTTTGGTGTTTCCCTTGTCAGGAGAACATGTTTCCCTTTAGGCTCCAGAGACAAATCTTTTAGCTTAAGGGCCAGGTGGTTCAGTGGAAAGGGCTCTGTGCTCTTGCCATGGGTGACCTGTCTCTGGTGCTCATTAGGGGATGACCTTGAAGTAGTTGTTTAACTTCTGTAAACCTTGGTTTTGTTGTCTATAAAATGGGAATAATAATAATGCCTGCCCTGCTTGTCCATGGAATTATTGTGGAGATCATTGAGGAGGGAGGGAGGGAGGGAGAGAGAAAGAGAAATAGATTAATGTGAAACTGCTTTAAAAAGTCGTAAAGAGTTGCAGTATCAGATGTGTCTGAAACTAAACAGAAAGAGTAATTAATTCTGGGTTGTCCTCTCAGGGCCTTTGGATATTTCCAATAACATCTTTATCAAAGACACAGAGATGCTGTTCACACAGGTGATTCATTCAACTTTCTATTAAAGAAGGTGGGCACAGTATTGGATAACAACACTGTGGAAGCAGTTAGCCAGGGAGCTGAGGTCTTCTGACCCAGCAGGCTGTGTTACAGAAGCATCTAGAACAAGAAGTGATTAACATGTCTTCCTCTCATCTGTCAGATGTCTTCAGAGTCCAGCCATTCGTCTTTGGCAGGTGTCAGATCCAAGACCATCCACAAGCAGGAGTTAGGGCAGGAGTTTGGTGGTGTGGGAGTTAGGGCTGTCTGCTGCAAGCAGCGATTTGGGATCCAAGCCAGCAAATCATGGAGGTTGCTAGGTTTGGGGGCTGGGGCAAAGACTGGCACGTCCGATTGAAATATGAAATGCCCAGACTGGGCCAGGAGTGGGAGGCTGGGATGCCCATGTGCTGAGCTAATAGTATTTATTTTCTCCAGAAAGAGCTTTGGTTCTTGCCAAAAGATGTACAAGTATTTCATTGAGATCTCAGAGTTCTGGGCCAGGCAGTGTGGAGATGACGGGTTTGGTTTGAGAGATTTGGGGACCCCAGTAGTCCCTCCAGCTATGACATCCTCAGAAGAGCACCTAATGGGCTCCTGTGGATGCTGGTCTTGAGACCATCTGATTGGCTTTGTTTTGGCCACTCTAGATCCTCGGCAGGCTGTGGCCCTAATTCCAGCCTGGTGGCTCCACGGTGGACAAAATGACAGGTCCTTACTGAGCCCCTACTATGTGCCAGGCACTACACTGGGTGCACGCACACGCGTATCGGAGAAGGCAAGGCTCAGTAGAAAGAGCTTGGACTTCCGAGCCCGAGAGGCCCAGGTCCGGCTCTCGGCCCTGCTGGGTGACCTTGGTGAGGTCGCTTCGCTTGGGGCCTCGCTTCCCAGATGTATAACATGGAGGTTTGATAGCAGATGACCAGCATTGTTTTGAGAACTAAATAAGATAAAAGCATTTGGATCTGGTGCCCAGTGGGTGTTTAGCAGATGCCACAGAGCACAGTACCCATTGGGGATGTGACACACTTCTGTTCTGGCATGAGGCGGGGGCAGAAAGTTGCAGAACTGTTCTCTGAGAATTGCTGTGAGTTCTGGCTTCCTAGGCTGAGGACTTCTGCTGAGTTTTAGTTTGAGTCACCTGGATGGCTCTTTCACTGCACACGTATAAAAAGCCAGGTGCTTCTAGTTTGGAGAGCCAGGGAGGTGGGTGTAACTGGAAGAAGGTCCTGCTCTGGTCTGGCTCTGTATTCAGATGATTCTAGAAGCCGCTCTCTTACTGTTAGGAAGCTTCAAGGTTGCTGGGGTCAGTGGCCCCTGGGAGGGAGAGGAATGAGACTCTGATCCCTCCCTCTGGGGTTTGAAATTGTTAGGACATGTCTGAGGGGTGACATAGCTTTGAGCAGGGTCTGCTGCAGGAAAGGGCAAAAAGAGCTCCAAGGGGAGCTTTGCTTGGAGTGGGGGCCCAGGTCATGGGGTGTCGAGGGCAGGCTGGTTTGAAGATGGGAACTGATGCTGGAATGTCCCCTCCTCCTCTGTGACACCCTGGGGAGGCTCTGGGGATGGTGACTATGTATATAATATAAACTGAAGGTGCTCAGTGTTGAGAAGTTTAACCCTCAGTTTCCATCTTGGTTCTGACACTCCCTTGGCCCAGGGTTGACCCCCTCAGGGGGCAAGGCCCTGCCCTGGTTTCAGTGCAGACCCCAAGCAACTGTGGCCAACACGGCAGCTGAAGGGAACCAAAGCCGGCACCTGGGCCTGGCTCAGAGTTTGATCTCAGGGTCACCTCGAGGGGTGCTGGTGAGGTAGACTCGCCAACCTGTCAGCCTAGACCACCTGGAGGGCCGGGGCGCACTGTGGTAGGTGCTCCCAGGAGAATGCCTGAGCTGCCCTATCCCTCTTGTCTTTGAACATTCAGATAAATATGACCTTATTTGTACCCCAGTCTGGTACAGTGTGAAGTGCAGTTGGTTTCTCATTTAGTTCTGATAATAACTTTATTTAGTAGATATTATTTCAACAACAAAACAACAAGAATTACAGATTTTGTGTAGTGCTAGAGTTTATTATTTATTCCAAATGCATCACCCAGTAATAACCTGGTAAGAGAGGAATTCTTCCATTAGCCCCGTTTATAGATGGGAAAACTGAGGCTCAAAATGATGAGCCCTGGGTGAGACTGTAAGCGGAGACTTACTAAGTCTAAGTCTGCCAGACTCTAAGCCCAGTGCCCTTTGCACTGCCCACAGCTGCCGGGCACACTCTGGCCTAGGCACATGGGTTTTGTGGTTCTGCTCTCTGCTCTGGGTTCATGGGGATCCAGCCAGAAGCCGGGAAGCCATCCATCATGGCTGTTCCCGAAGGTCCTTCAAGAGAGGTGTGTGTACAGATGCAGTTGGCTTCATGGATGATAAAGTGCTTCCGACTTTATCCTCCTAAGCACCTCAGGAAGGACTGCCAGAGGTGGGCATCCGCAGCAGGTAGATAGATGCTCAGAGTGGCTACAAGGTTGGACCAGTATCCACATGCAGGCCAGTGTCAGCTGGCCACATGGGAGAGGTGGACATTGGGCTCCATTCAGGAACGAGAATGATGCACCTGCCTCATGCCAGGCTGTGAGCATCTGAATGTGATTCGGATATGACATGACAGTGTGGGTAACTCATATGTGAGCAAGTGACCCTGGTTGAGTGCCTGACTCTTGAGCAGGACTGCCTTGCCATCATTTACCAGCTATGTTAATTTTTGGCAAGCCACTTCATCTCCCGTGCCTCAGTGTTCTCATCTATACAATGGGGTGATAATAATAGTACCTATTTCATAGGATAGTTATAAAAACTAAATCAATTAAAATTTGCTGATGTCTTCGACCAGTGTGCAAAACATAGTAAGTGCCATAAAAGTCTTGTCCAGTAAAATAAAAGATAAGAGGCTGATGTGAATAGACTCTTAGGAAGGCACAAGTAAGGGCTCTAGGAGCATGAAGGGAGGGCTGATGCATTCTCACTGGGTGCAACCTGGGAGGGCTTCTCAGAGCAGGTGACTTTTGAGCTGGGCTTGAGGGAGAGAGGTGGAGATGTGGGAAGAACCCTGTGGGAGGAGGGAACTGCACTAGCAAAGATAGAGAGGTGGGACTTTGCGGGGATAATGCTGAGCCATTCAGGTGAGGCAGGCGCATAGGTGACTGACAGCAAAAGACATTGTGGAGAGAGAGCAAAGATCTGGAAAAACAACCATCTTTGGGCCTGCAGTATCTGAAAACATAGTTTTAAATCAATCAGTGTTCACTGAGGGCCTCCTTCAAGGTCCTGGCTTCTGGTACTTGCTTTCAGCGCAGAGGCTTCTTGTTGGCTAAAGCTGGAGGATACACCCCCATGTCACCTGGGAGCTGGACAAGGTCATCTGCAGAGACATCACAAAGATTAGGGCTCAGGGGAGAGAAGGTAGATCAGGCAGATTTAGTTAAATCTTGGCTTTGTTACTTCCTGAGACTTCTTTTGGCAAGCCCCTCCCTATCCCACTGAGCCTGTTTTTCCTTCTATACAATTTGGATGTGGGTTCCTGCCTGACAGGGTGTCCAGAAGGCAAGGATGAGAGGAAGTATCCTCTGAGAACGTTGAATGGGAGTAGGACCCAGCCATGTTTGATTAGATTCAGGAGAGAGCCTGCCATGATACCATTCTAATTTTAACAATCGAAAAGTGACTCAGGGTCTGAAGAGGGCCCGAGAGTGATTTCAAAGCTTACTCCAAGTTGGGTCTGTAGGTGGACGTAATAGGTGCAATCAGCTTTACGTTTCTCTTAACGGCTTTCTTGATAAAGGGAAGCAGAGAGCAGCAGGGATCCGTGCTGGAATAACTGTTGGGAAACCTCGGCAGCCAAAAGCCAGGTTGGCAGACCCGGTCCTGCGGTCTGAGGGCAGAAGGCTGGTGCTGACGTCCCCAGGGTTTTCTGTCAGGCTGATGGGCAGCGGGTCTGGCTACAGAGGTTTCCCTTTTTGACATGGGGTGAGCCATAGACTGCACTGGTCCTTGGGGGCCTGTCTCTGTTTGAGTGTAGCCGGATATCAGGCAAGGATTAGTACCACCCCCTGCCCGCACATTCCCCAGCAGGACAGGCTCTGGGTTTAGAGACAGAAAGGCTCCTGGGGGCGGCTGTTGTTTTGGAGTCTAGTGATTGAGCAGAGTATCTTAAGAGGATGGAGTTCTTAGGGCCCAGCTGGGATATAGAATGGCTTTCCTTTTGAGACCTGCCAGGTTCCAGCCCTTTTCCCATCTGCTGCAGATCACTTCTTCTCTGAGCAGTGACAGGCCATTCCTAAAACCCATTTGGATGGAAGAGATTCTGAACAGAGCTGTAGAGTGGTTTTCTCACAACCGCTGATAAAGAAGTTGATGTATAAAGACTCAACTGGATTTTTACCAAAACGACTCCCTTCTGGGTGTTTAGAGAAAGAGAGTTGTAATGCCTTAGGGGGAACTGAAGGGAATGGAAGGGATGTGTTCAGAATATAGGTGTGGATCTTGGAAGGCTTGACCTCGGGGTCTTTCCATTGGAGCTGGGCTCTCTGAGCCTCAGTTTCTTTATCTGTAAAGCGGGGAGGGTACCCTCTCCAGCTACCCTCCCAGGGTGATTTTTTGCTTAAATTGGATAATGACACTGGAGAGCCCTTGAGAAAAGTCAAGATGGGACTATCTGGGATTGTTAAGTATTTCTGTGAGAGAGCCTTACAGTGGTATTTGTCCAGATACATAAAGAAGGAACTCATGAAAGCTACAGAAAAAGCAGTATTGTGAAAATAATAGGAACTAAAGTAGGTCTCATTTAGGTTTTAGGAAGAAATAGGGCAGTGGATGTAAAGATTGAGGTATCTATTCTTGTTTTTAAGTCAGAATTGACTTTTTAGGGCAGAAAATGGGCAGTTGGATTCTTTCATCCTGTATGAGTTAGAAGTTAGAATGTCAGAGGAGATAAAGGGCCCACCAGAACAAACAAATAAATATATCCTGAAAAGATTTTCTTATGTGGTTTGGATGTGTATAAGAAGCCAGTTTAAAAGTTTTCAGTTCTTTGAATGGTATAAATAATGATAACTGAACTAATAGTGTTAGGAAGAGCATGATAGACTCCTTTGGAGAAAAGCCAGGTTAGGAGACATCTGCAGTGCAGAATATTTTAGAGGATGACACTGACCTCTGCGCTAGCTGCAACTGTTTGCTTTCTCCAGTCTAGCTCTTCTTCTCTGGAGCTGTACAAGATCCTCCAGAAACTGGGGATGTGGGAATTCTGGTTATAGTCTGGGTCCTCTGGGAGCAGGCATGAAATTGCCCAAGTGAAACCATAGCATATCTCATCATCAGCACCACCAGCATCCTCAGAGTGAACACATTCCATAGGCTTAGCCTCTGTTCTTTACAGTAGTAAATCGTCGTTTTCATCAAGGTCCTAGGAGATAGGCATTCTCATTGCTCCCGTTTTTCAGATGAGAAAGCTGAGGCACAGAGAAGTTTAATAATCTGCCTAAATTTACATGGGTAGTAATTGACTAATTTAATCCCAAGCAGTGTGGTTCTAGGGCCCACATCCATAAACATTAAGCACCTCTGTCTTTGTTTCTGGCTTTCAAAGGGACCTCAAAAGATCAAGTGGTCCAGTTGTCTGCTTTCCCACACATAATCTTATCATTATCCCTATTTTACAGATGAGAAAGCTGAGGCCCGGTGTTATAGACTGAATGTCTGTGTCATCCCCCTGCCCCCCCACCACAATTAATATGTTAAATCCTGACTGCCAGTGTGATGGTATTTGGAGGTGGAGCCCTTGGGAGGTGATTAGGATTAGTGTCCTTTTTAAAAAGGAGACCTCAGAGAACTCACTTGCCTTTTCCATCATGTGAGGTTATAGCAAAAGATGGTCGTCTGTGAACCGGGAAGCGATTTCTCACCAGACACCGAATCTGCTGGTGCCTTGATCTTAGACTTCTCAGCCTCCAGAACTGTGAGAAATAAGTTTCTGTTGTTTATAAGCCACCCAGTCCATGGTACCTGTTCTAGCAGCTCGAATGGACTAAGACACCAAGAGAAGAAGGGACCTGACTTGCTAAAGCCACACAGTGAGATTGCAAGCAAGCTGGACCCAGGTCTTCATTATAGGAATGACCTCCTCCAGAAGTTTCTGCTCTGCCTTTTGGGTGTCTTTCCTCTTTCTGAGAGAGTGAGAGCCACGTCAACATGTGGCCCAGATTAGGCTCTTCCTTCTTACCCCTGGCATGCTTTCCACTCTCCTCGAACCAGCAGGTCATCCTCTTGTTGCTGGGCTCACTCTGGCTGCCAGGACCCTTCCCCGGCGTGCCCCTCCCCACTGTCCACAGAATCTGCCCAAGGGTTACAGGTAGGTTGGCAGGAACCTTCACCAGCTGTGATTCCAAGGTGGGTGCTCAGAGCATGCTCAGAGGGTGGTCTGAACAATTAGAAAAAGAAGAGGGGATCACTCTGAGTTCTCCAACAACATGATGGGCTGCACTGACCTCACTTACTTTGTTGAGAAAGTTACAAACTCACGAGGTTAGGGGAGCTGGGAACCTAGCAAATGTGAACTCCATGAAGGTATTTGACAAAATCTCTTGTTAACTTTTCAACCAGGTAGAGAAGATGGTCCATGTAGAGGCATCTGTTAATTGTTTGAATCTCAAACCCAAAAGATGTTAATCTGGGAGTAGTCTGGGATGGTTGTCTGCAGGACTCTGTTCTTTGCCTGGGCCTTTGAATTATAGATGGTCTCCAACTTATGGTGGTTCGACTTATGGTGTTTTTACTTTATAATGTGCAAAAGCAATATGCATTCTGAGAAAGCGTACTTTTTAAATTTTGAATTTTGATCTTTTTGTGGGCTAGTGCCGTACAGTACTCGTGATGCTGGGCAGCGGCCCTGAGCGGCATCTCCTGGTCAGCCACACAATCACGAGGGTGAAAACTGATATACTTAAAACCATCCTGTACCCAGCCATTCTGTTTTTCACTTTCAGTACAGTATTCAATAAATTACTTGACATATTCAATACTTTATTAAGAAATAGGCTTTGTGTTAGATGACTTTGTCCAAATCTGTAGGATAACAGAAGTGTTCTGAACATGTTTAGGGTAGGTTAGCCTAAGCTATCATGTTCAGTAAGTTACATGTATCAAATGTATTTTTTTTTTTGCGGTACGCGGGCCTCTCACTGTTGTGGTCTCTCCCGTTGCGGAGCACAGGCTCCGGACGTGCAGGCTCAGCGGCCACGGCTCACAGGCCCAGCCGCTCCACGGCACGCGGGATCCTCCCGGACCGGGACACGAACCCGTGCCCCATGCATCGACAGGTGGACTCCCAACCACTGCGTCACCAGGGAAGCCCTCAAATGTATTTTTGACTTAATATTTTCAATTTATGGTGGGTTTATCAGGACTTAACCCCACCGTAAGTTGAGGAAGATCTATCTATCTATCTTTCTATCTATCTACCTATCTATTTTCTATGTATCTGTATTTATTTATTTATTTATTTATTTATTTATTTTCGGTATGTGGACCTCTCACTGTTGTGGCCTCTCTCGTTGTGGAGCACAGGCTCCGGACACGCAGGCTCAGCGGCCATGGCTCACGGGCCCAGCCACTCTGCGGCATGTGGGATCTTCCCGGACCGGGGCACGAACCCGTGTCCCCTGCATCGGCAGGCGGACTCTCAACCACTGCACCACCAGGGAAGCCCTATCTGTTTTTAAAAGAAGATATATATTCTTTCTTTAATCAGTGACTTGAATAAGGTCATAGAAGTCATACTAGTCAAATTTTGCTGATGATATCAAGCTGAGAGGATTAACAAATATTTCAGATGACAGAGCCAGAAAACAAATTTCCTCTTACATTCACACCATTGCTCCAGGATTCCAAGAGTTCTCTTTCAGGGTTCACTACCTCAGCTGGCTCGTGGGTTCTGAAAACCAGCTGCTTAAGGACAGGATGAAGTTGATGAGGCTTAAAGGGAGTAGATGTGAAAAGACACTGAGGCTCTAGTTGACCATGACTCATTTTGCTCTCTGGAGGGAGGGAGCAGCTGGGGTCTGCTGCTCAGCGCCTGTGCTGACGTAAATGCAGGCCACTGGTAGTCCCTGAGTCTGCTGAGAATGGGGCCTCTTGAAAGGCAATGCCCGCAAGACCACTGAAGATGTCTACAGACTAGAGAAAAGCTCCTGTTGGTGACCTTGGCTTTGACCTTGGCTTCATCTCTTGTTACCTTCCCTCCTCCCCTCTCTCCTCCCTTCTGCAGATGCTTATTAAGTAAGACCTCGGGGTGCCAGGCACCGCAGTGGGCAGTGGTGGGCAGTACCAAACAGGTCCCTGACCTCATGGAGCTTATGAACCAGTGTCTTTCTACAACATGTATGTAGGTGGTGCCAGAGGTCTATGGGATGGTGCCATCAGACTGGTCCTGGGGGAAATCCAGGCATCCTGAGGTAGGCAGCCATGCGGTCAAGAGCTGAGGAACACACAGGTGAGGCCAAACAGGGGACCCTGGAGTGGAATGGCCTTCTGTTCTGGGAAATAGTTCATCCTGCCTTGGGCTAGGTAGTTGGGGAGGGGGTGGTGGGGCAGCAGCTGGCCTGGAGGAAAACAGAGAATTGCATCCTTAGGTCAGGGAATTCAGGCAGAGGCCATCACACGGACAAAATACAGATCTCTATGGACAGAAGCTTTGGTCTGGGGTGACGTTTATCTCTACCACAGATATTGTTTTTACTCTCTGTTTTTGAAAAATGTTATTGTAGAGTGTAGCAAAAGGTATTTGGTTTTGATCTTTTGGGATAGGGACATTATCTTGGAATCACAGGCCCCCTTTCCAGGATGAGGACAAATGTACCAAGGAATCAATAGATATCATTGAGTAGCACGAGCAATTTCTGTTTGAGGACTTTAGTCAATATCATGCCAGTGGACTCCATCTCCACTGTTGGACCTTTCCCAGCTGGGAAGAGAACGGCATACTTTCAAGATCATTTGCATCTTTTGAAAAGCCATCCTAATGACTGACTTTAGTACTTGAAGAGTTTGCATTAAGATTTAAAAAAAAAAAAAACCTTGTAGTGTCTTTATCTTATTATAAAAGTAATTTATGTTTATTGAAGACAATTCAGAAAGTGCAAATTAAAAGAAGAAAATTAAAATCACTCATAACCCCACTATCTAATATAATCACTTTTGATATCCTGGTATATATTCCCATACTTTTTAAAAACAAAATTCAGATTATTTGCTGTTTGTTACCTGCTCTTATTTTCTTTAAAACTCTATATCATGAAGAACTTTCTGGGCCATTTCAGAACCTCTACTCCATATTTTTAAGTGGCTTACCAATATTCCAGTAGGCCATATTTTGATAATATTCTCTTGTTGAAATGTGGGTTGTGTGCATTTTTTGTGTGATTCTTAACAATGCTGCAGCATACAGCCTCGAAACAAAGTGTGTGTGCTTCTCTATGATTAGTTTCTTAGACTGTAGCATTGCCTGAGCCAAAGGGTATGCAAAATTTAAATATTTTAAAACTTAGCTATCTCTGCCATTTCTGGAAAGCATACCATGGACTAGAGTCAAGTGCTTTTATATGCATCATCTTGCTTAGTTTTTATAACGTAAGTAGGCACTATTATTATTCTTCTTTTGAGATAAAACATCAGAGTCTTAGAGAGTTTTAGTAGCTTACACAAGACCTCAGAGCTAAGACGTGGAGGGAATCAGGCCCATTTACCTGCCTACAGGACCGACAGTGGAATCCTGTACTACTTACTGCTAAGCTGTCTATCCTCAGACAGCAATGGATGAGGTGGGCGAGGCCTTGTTCTGGAGCACGTAACTGGGAGATATTGCTAAATAAAAAACAAAAACAAAAGCTCTGCCAATTGGGTAGTTGATAAGCTTTTATTTTGCACTTCTTTGTTTATCAGAAAGGTTGAATGTATTTCACTGTTTAATGAGCTCTGTTTTAGTGAATTGACTTGTCATATCTGTCGACTATTTTCATGAATATGCATAGCTCTTTCCTATTGATTTGTGAAACGGCTTTTTATGTATTACAGTTATTTACCCCCCACCCTCAATGTGTGTAGTAAATATTTTTCCAGTTTTTTTCTCTTGCCTTTTAATTTTATGTTATTTTTCAACATGGGTTTTTAAAAAAAATCTCATGTAGCTAGATTGATAATCTTTATGGTTTCTGCTTTTGATGTTGTGCTTAGAACATCCTGCAAATAATCCATGGTTTTATAAATAGCCCACTTAGATTTTCTTTTGGTTACACTAATGATTTAAGTTTTTAAATATTTAACACTTTAGTACATTTAGTATTTATTTTTTAATAATGTGAATGAACCTCTGATGATATATATTTTTCCAAACGGTTAATCCAACGTTCCAATACCATTTGTTGAATAACTTATTTCTCCATTTACTTGAAACGACACCTTATATACAGTTGGTCTGTTTCTGAATTTCTAGGTTTCTAGGTTTTATAGGTATGTCTAGGTCAGTGCACTACTATTTAAATCACCTAAGCGTTATATTACACTTTAATATCTGATAAGGTGAGTCCTCTCCATAATAGTACTTCTCTTTTCAAGGATTTTCTTAACTATACTCACCCATTTATCCTCATGCTAGAAGCTTAGAATTATTTTGTTGAGTTCTAAAAATAATAATCATAAAGTTGATATTTTGGTTGGAACTTGGCAAACTCAGAGATTGATTTGGGGAGAATTGAAATCTTTGCATTATTGGGTCATCATATTCAAGGAACAAGCTGCATCTTTTCTTTCATTCTTACCTTTTTATATCCCTCTTGAAGATTTGGTAATTATTAATTCATTCCACAAATATTTCTTGAGCAGTTCTAGACATTGTAGCCCTTTTCATATGAACCTTACTCGTTTGACTAAGTTAATTACTCAGTGTTTTATATCTTTGTTACTGTTGTGAGCGATATCTTTTTACTTTATAGCGGCTCCCCTTCGTCACTGTATTTTCTGATTATTGCTGGTGTGTAGAAAGCTTTGATTTGTGAATATTTCATAAACAGCCACCTAATTGAGCATTCTCACTGGTCTGAATAGTTTTGCGTGGGCCTTCCAGGTAGTCAGTCATCCTTTTTTGCAAGTGACAATACTTATACCTCTTCCTTTTCAATTTTTACCTGGCTTCTTTGTCAGTGGATTGAATTATCATCAACTGTGAGAGCAGAACTGGGTAGATGCTGTGAGCACAGGCATTCTTGTTTGATGGTGTGACTCCTGTTCACTGTTGCTGGGCATGCTGGCTGTTGTTTGTGACAGGCTTTGGTGTGTCCTGCAGGTACTTTCTTTCTCATTTACGAAGAGGGGTTGGTTTTATTGTTTTAAATCAGAAATGAGTAAATTTTATTAAATGCTTTTTCAACATCTCCTGTATGAACTGTTTGCATTTCAAAAAGTTATTTTAGCAGGCCCAGTGGGAGACTTCGTATCTGCAGCTAGACTGTAAACACTTGTGTGAGTGGGGTCTGTTCTCAGAATCATCTAAAGTCATTCCTCCCCAGCTGTATTGAGACCCTATGGAGAAACAACGAGCTAAAACCATCCAATCCCCCACTCTCCCCCCGCAGTAGGTACTCAGACAATGTGTGTGAGAGTCAGTGGATGCACATTCGGTCACTGGCATGAATTCTAGAAGGATATTAAAGAGAAGCACTCAAAATTTAGAGGTGGGAAGGCTGGGGAGCCTCACCTTTCCTTGTGCACTAATTAGGAGGCCATCAATGTAAGGAGGCATTTCATCCAGTTTTCCAGATGAGGTTAGTATCATGTTTGCCTCATCGAGGAACTGAATTACAATGCCATAGACTTAAATTGCGGGCCATAAAGTGTTTGTCAAATACTAATTGTAGCCTTCCTGAGGTATTACCAGCCTCATGATTATGTCAGTTGTCGGGATGGCAGGCAGCCTTCCCAGCAAAGCACCTTGCAGTAAAGGTGCGGCTGTAATGGGGTGAATTTTGTCTGGGGAATTAGACCTGCTTTCTGAATTAATAAGGGATTCAGGTGCCAGGTGAGGAGCCGAACTGTGGTTGGAAGTGCCCCCAGGATGGTGCCAGTTGATTTGGCTGAAAACAAGTTCTTCTAAAACAATTTGGTTGAAAACAATATGATCAAGGTGAAAATTAGTTCCAAAATGATGAGTTGGCAACAAATGAATCATTCCCTCTTTGCTGGATTTTCACATATGGGTAGTTTTGGTGCACTATTCATTTATTCAACAAATATTAACCATCTACTGTGTGCCAGGTACTGTTGTCAATAGTCTGGTTTCAGCAGTGGACACAACAAAGACCCTGTCCACAGAGAGCTTGCATGCTGATGAAGGAGACAGAGAAATGATGCATAAATTAGCATACATCTTAGCTAGAGGGCCATGAACCATGTCAGGTAGTGATAGAGCTAGAAAAGACAAATAAAACACAGTAAGGGGATGAGTGATAAACATTTAGAGGCTGGATGAGTTCTATTTGAAATTGGTATCTAGAGAAGGCCTCTGTGAGGTAACATTTGAGCAGAGATTGAATAGAGGGAGACAGACAGCCTTTGGTGTCATGTGATGTCCAGGCCAGTGGAAGAGCAGAGGGCAGGGGCCCTGAGGCAGTTTCCTTGGGGAATTCAAGACCAGCAAAGAGGCCCTTGTGGCTGGAGCGGAGTGATGAAGTGCTACAGGATCAAGCTGGTGAGGGGGAAGGGCTAGATCCCATAGGACTTGATAGCCATGGGATGTTCGAGGATTTTGCACAGAGAAATGATGTGATTTGACTCGTGTTTTAGGGCCATTTTCCAAACTCTGTCTTTAGGCATTTTGGGTTCATTTCTGAAATTTTTTTGGCAGAGCAGGCATAATTGGCTGAAAATGAAAGAGATACAGAAAAAGTAGCTAACCACCACCACAAAAACCAGAAAAAAATTCTGAAAAATTGGCACCAATGCTTGAATACTTATAAGATGTTGTAAACCTGTCTCAGATGCCCTCAGGTTATTAATATGGGAAAAGTCAAGGAGTAGGACTCTTCTGTTTTGAACAGATTATTGTCTGGATCAAGCCTTCATCTGTCTGGTCAGTGTGGAGTTTGCCAGACCCCTTCCTTTGGTCAGGAGCTTGGGTCTGGAGGCATACAAGTGGCTCAGACTCATCTTCGTGAGCTGAAAATAACCACCACAGATGGCAGGACTTGGGCAATGAATGGTAGTACAGTTGGGCTTAAAGTAGTGCAAAGAGCCCTCTTGGCCGTGTGAAATGATTGTTTCATCTTTAGTGCTACCCTTATTGTTTTATTAGGCCTGTAAGGCAGGAGAGGTTGGACTGAGGGCTTACGTTGAGTGAATGACCATCTGAGGTCCTGGATCCACCATAGAGGCCTCCTGTGCTCCTGAGCACCGTGGCCACCTCTGTACCATGGCATCTTCTTGTAATAGTATAAAGATCTGTTTCTGTTTTTGTTTGTCCAAATAAATTGGGACCTTCTTTAGGCAGTGTGTTTGGGTGATAGGTAAACTGCTGTAACAAAGAGACCCCAAAATATAGTGCCTTAAATCAGTTAAAATTTTATTTCCCCATCAACTTACAATCTGACTGGTCCAGGCTGGTAGGGCATCTCTGCTCTACAAATAATTCAGGGATCCAAGTTCCTTAACTCCTGCTGTCCCACCATGCTGATAGGATTTGCCCTAATTGGTGTGATTGGAACAGGGTCACTACCACATCTGTGTTCCACTGGGGGCAAGGGGAAGAGAAAGTACAAAAATCCAGAGCAAGCAGCCTGTCTTAAAGCTGAAGGTGGTCCAGAAGTTGTACATATCACTTCTGTTCAATCTGTTAGAAATTAGTCACATAGTCATGCCCAGCTGCAAGAAAGGATGGTTACATTTGATCTCTAGCTTGATGGTAAATGCGGAACTTAAATTTAATGATGTGGTATTTTAGTTTCCTATGTCTGCTATAACACATTACCACAAACTTAGTGGCTTGAAACAACACAAATTTATTCTCTTACAGTTCTGGAGGTTAGGAATACAAAGTGAGTCTTGCTAAAGTCAAGGTGTTGGCGGGGCTGGTTCCTTTGGAGACTCTGCCAGAAGAATCCATTTCCTTGCCTTTTTCAGCTTCTAGAGGCTGCCTACATTTCTTGGCTCATGGCCCCTTCCTTCCTTGCATCAGTCAAACTTCTTGAGTCTATTGTCACATCTTGTTACTCATTCTAGTCTCCTGCTTCCATCTTTAAGGACTTCTGTGATTACATCAGGACGATCCAGGATAATCTCTCCATCTCAAGATTCTTACTTAATCACATCTGCAGAGTCTCTTCTGTCATGTAAGGCAACATGGTCACAAGTGTCTGGGATTAGGACCTGGATATCTTTTGCTGGGGGAGGGTATTATTCTGTCTATCACAGGTGGGAAGTGGTTTTACTACTAAAAGAAGGAAAGGGAGAAAGGATATCAGGGGACAGGTGCTTACTGCCTGACACACAGTAGATGCTCAGTTAATGCTTAATGAAGGAAGATGTGGCTGGGTATTGAGTGCCATTCCTCCATACCATCCTGAAATTCACTGGTTTAACCAGTACCTCTTTATAGAAGAGCATAGGGTGCCAGGTATCCTGTGCTGATCCTTAAGGATATACTCTAAGTTTGGACAGGAGAAGTTAGGAGGAAGCCCATGGGGCAGATCAGTTGTCCATACCTGTTATTGCCAAGTTCTGTACCCTTGATGGACTCCATCACTTGTCCCCACCTTCAGAATGATGGACATTTGGACCGAGTGCCTTACACAGACACATAGTTCTACAGAGCCAAAACTGAGCCCACCACCTGGGCCCACCAGTGTGGCTCCTTCTCGTGGTTTCCCTGTAGTGTTCTCCTCCTGGTCACACAGGTTGAGGGCCTTGGCTTCCTCTCTGGCCACTCCCTTTCCTTTACCACCCCCCTCCCCATCAGCCTCCACATTTTCAGATCTCGTAGTATTCACTCCTCGTCTGTCTTTGTAGCGTTGCTGCTCATAGAACTGGCCCAGGCCCTCATGCCTGCGGTTGGCACACTCGCCACACTTCTCCTGGGCCCTTTTTATCTAGTCCTTCCTCCGTCAGGCCTCTCTGTCCATGGAGGCTCCTGCTTTGGTTTCACTGACCAGAGAGCCTTGCCCTCCCGCTGTGCTCAGAAATCTCCACTGGGATCCCAGTTCCTTTCAGGTGAAAACTCACCTGCTCTCAATCCCCATGTGTTTGACCAAGGTGGGAACATGAAAAGGGCCCTGGAGTCAGAGCCTCCAGCTCAGGGTCTCATCCTCGGCCATGGATCTGCTGTGAGGCTGGGGTAAGACGTGTCTCTCCTCTGAACCTCAGTTTCCTTCTTCACAATATGGGAGAGTCTGGCCAGCTGAACTCTCCTTCTAAGATGTGGTGATTCCTTTGCAACATGGTGACCAGGACTCCTGCCAGCCAGAGCCTAGGGAGCCAGAAAGACAAGAGAGTCTGGAGGGAGCTGAGGCCGGTTTCACCACTGCCCCCTGCAGAGCATGCCCACAGGTGGCTCCTGGTTGCCTCCCTGGCCTGGGAACCCTCCGGTTCAGGAGACCTCCCCTGGTCTCCTGTGCGCTCCTGAAGGCAGGCTGGGCTGCTGACTCTGTGTCTGAGACCCTGCTCGGAGCTGGCACCCCAGGGCCCCACCAGCCCTGGGGTGCCTGCAGGGCTGGTGTTTGGCAGTTTGAGGGTTTGGCAGTCCGGCTCTCCCAGGTTGCACCACTGCCCCGTCACCTCTCTTCTTGTCTCGCCTGTCATCGGCTCTCCAGTGGAGGTGTCTCATCTCCTTCATCCAACTTGAGCAATGAGCCTGTACTTGGGTGAGTTACATGCCAGGGCCTGTTTCCGCTGCTAGGCTGGCTTCCCTGGTGTAGGATCTGGTTCATTTCTGCTTCCTGCCAGGCCCCCAATCCCATCCTACCCCATCCCACTGGCCCTCAGGACCCCTGAACCAGGAACAAGCAGGAGGGTGCAGGGTCATGTGATCCCCCAGACGTTAATGTGGCTTCTATGGCTTTCACAGGTGAGCATGCTCTTTCCCCTCAGAAGATTGTTGAGGAAATACCTGTGCTTTCTGGGCTGTGTTGATGGGTTTATCCAGCTTGTCAGAACAGGTGAGGTCACTGAATCTGGACCCGGGAATCCAGGGGAGGACTGGTTCTACATTCCATTCAGCAGCAAATCTTTTTGTTTTCTGGGCACTGTCCTGGGCACCAGAGGGAACTGCTAAGCAGAGTTTATAAAGCCTTTCTGTCCCCTCCCTAGAGGATGATAGAGACCAAAATGACCAACTGTCGTGAGCCACGCAAGGCTGCAGGCTGGGCCCGTGGTGCCTGAAGGATGGAGGGCCTGACTGTTAAGCGAAGTTTATAAACCTTTGCTCCTTCCCAAGAAGATTGATGTTGGGTGTGTGGATGGCATTGGCAGTGACTTGTGGGCCCCAAACAGGCTTCCTTGCTACAGAAACCATTACCATTTATCTCCTCCACAGGCTGCCTTGTGACCTTCAGAGAGAGTGGCTGAAGAATTAGCACTGAGTGTAGGTCAGACAGGGGCTTGTTTGTTGAGCAGTGCTTTACAGCAAAACCAAAGTGGTGCTGGCAATAACGCAAGGTTCCCATGTTCAGTTATGCCTCATTTATTCAGGATCTTCAGGACATGAATTGAACCAAGGCACTTATTTTCGCGGAACTAAGGTTTCCATATTTAAACACCAGAAACTGTTTTCTTTGAAAATATTGGACATTTTGTATTTCTTTCTAAAATACATATTTTTTTAATTTAAAAAATCTTAAATTTTAAAATTATAGTTGATTTACAATATTGTTCTAAATTTTTTTTTGTTTTTTTTAAAACATATACAATTTTTTCATGTGTATGTTTATTGTAGCAAAAACCAAGAAAATACTTTTAAGGAAAAACAACTTTTCCTTAATCTGCTCCTCTCAGTAAGTACTATTAACGTCCCACCTTCTAAGAAGTGGTACTGTTAATTTAATCTTTTATTTATGATTCAGTATCTTCATCTCAATCTCCAGTTGTCTTCTAGTTTTACTCTGGGGAGTTACATGACAGATGTAGGGTTTTATGGATTTTTTGCCTCTGCACTATGATTCTTGAGTATAAAGAGTGCTGTGTGTGGTTGTACCTATTTTGTTGTTTTCTCATTCTCTTGGTGCCTGCTGGCACTTTCTGCTGCTGTATGTAAACCTTCCTTGTATTCCTTTTCTTTCTCTCCATGCACCATACCTTCTTGATTCTAAGATGCACTTCTTCCCTTAACATTTTCATGTTGCTGAAACTGGGACGTGTCTTGCCAGCAGGCCAAGGAGTAAGTTCTAATGAAGGTTCTCATTGTCTGTGTCTAGACGGGCTTTCATCTATTTCCATCTCAGTTGCTGTGGTCACTTATTTTGCTGGAGATCTTACACTCACTTGAATTTTAACTTTCATTTGAATTCCTAAATGATTGCTCATTATGTGTTCTAAAAGATTACACCATAATGAAGTAATAAAATTATTGTGAATGCAGAAGATTGTCTGTCACATGCCAGGCAAAATGATTAAAGGCAGCAGAAACTGCCAAATCTCTCAGAATAGATCTTAGGATTTTCAGAGTTAAGGGAGGTAAATGTGGCCAAATTTGTGTGATGGAGGAATATCAAGTGCCCCAAATTATTAAAAGCTTGGGACTGTTTTCAAGAGAAACTATCTAGTTTCCACCAATAGATAATTTGATTAAGGAAAAATGGACCTGCAAATAACCAACTAGAAAAGTCAGATCAAAGCCTCCTATCCTTTGGATTGCCTGAGAATTATTCTTGCTATTGAAAGATGCCTAAGGGGTCAAGATCATGAAGGTTAGGTCATGAACAGCAGGGTGTCAGCACAATGCTATGCACGTCTGGCCAAGGCAAGCACTGACTTGGAAGAACCTTGAGAATCTGAATCTAAAGAAGGCTTAGATTAAAACTTAGTGTATTTTGAATAAGAAAGTAGTTTGGATAAAACTGTACTTTTTTTGGTCAGTAAAAATATACTTTTGTGTTTTCACTTAAAAAAGGAAGGTAACCTGACATGTACTACAACATGGATGGATCTTGAGGACATTGTGTTAAGTGAAATAAGCCAGTCACAAAAAGACAAATACTGTGTCATTCCACTTATATGAGGTATCTAGAGTATCAAATTCACAGAGGCAGAAAGTAGAATGGTGGTTGCCGTTGAATGGAGAGTTATTGTTTAATGGGTATAGAGTTTCAGTTTTGCAAGACGAAAACGTTTTGGAGATTGATTGCACAACAATATGAATATAGTTAACATTACTGAACTACACACTTTAAAATGGTTAAGATAGTAAATTTTATGTTATGTGTATTTTATCACAATTTATAAAATATTTCTGTGTTCTCTTGGTGGGAGTACCATCATCCACCCAGTTCTATAAACTGGAAACCTTTGACCCCCTCTCTTGTGCCCCATCCAGTGATCTCTAGACCTTGTAGATTTTATATCCTATTTCTCCAACTGTCCCCTATTTACCATCTCTTCCATCACAATCCAAGCTACCATCATCTTCCCCAGACCGCTGCAATGACCTCTTCACCATCATCTCATGGCCTACTTTCTGTCCTCAGATCATTTCTCTGGAGTGAACTGTTCAAAAATCTGATTGTATCAGGCCCTCTGTTAAAAGCCTGTAGTGATTAGGAAAATGAAAATGAAAACCACAGTGAGATGCCACTTTACATCCACTAGGATGACTATAATCATAAAGTCAGATAATAACAAGTGTTAGTGAGGATGTACAGAAATTGGAACTCTCATACATTGATGATGGGAATGTAAAATGGTGCAGCCACTTTGGAAAATGGTCTAGCAGTTCCTTAAATTATTAAGTGTAGAGTTACCACATGAGCCAGCAATTCCACTCCTAGATATACACCCAAGAGAAATGAAAGCATATGTCTACACAAAAACTTGTACATGAATGTTCATAGCAGCATTATTTATCATAGCCAATAAGGTGGAAACAACCCAAATGTCCATCAACTGATAAATGGATAAACAAAATGTGGTATATCCACAAAATAGAATATTATTTGTCCATCAGAAGATCAGATGAACAAATAGCTCCTAGACACAGGTGGTTATTTAATTTGAATTTAATTAAATAAAGTAAAAAATGTAGTACTTCAGTAGCACCAGCCACATGTCAAGTATCCAATAGTTATTTGTTGCTGGTGGCTGCCATGTTAGACTACACAGATATAGAACATTTCCATCATTGTAAAAACTCTATAGATAGTGCTGCAGTAAGATCTTGTCATGACAGTAACTCAGTTTCAAGCAGTATGCTTCCAGACTATATAACCATCTTACATAGTTTCAGCTCACTTCTTAAAAAAAAGAAAAAAAGAAAAGGAAAAAAAATGATGTCATGATACATGTTACAACATGGATGAACCTTGAAAATATTATGAGTGAAATAAGAAGCTAGTCATAAAAGACCACATAATATGTGATTCTGTTCATATGAAATGTCCAGGATAGGCAGAGCTATAGAAAGTAGATTAGTGGTTGCTTAAAGCTGGAGAAGTTGGAGGTGGGTGGTTTCCAAAGGGTACAGTGTTTCTTTTTGAGATGATTAAAGTGTTTTAAAATTGACTACGAAGATGATTGCACATGTGTGTGAATATACTAAAAACCATTGAATTGTACACTTTGAATGGATGACCTATATAGTGTGTGAATTATATCTCCAAAAGGCTGTTTTTTTAAAAAAGGCTTAGGTGATCTCCTACTGCTCTTGGGGGAAAAGTCCAGAATCCTTCAGTTGGCCCTTGGGATCTTGCCTGCCTGGCCCTCCTTTCCTAGTCCCATTTTAGCTAGAGACTACACATGCAGCATGCTGCCCTTTGCCTGCAGTGCCTCCCCTCCCACCTCCATGCAGTCACCTGCTTAGTTCTTCTAGATGAGTTCTGCTTCTACCTAGTTGAGATCCCTGCTCAAACATCACCTCTTCAAGGATGCCTTTCCTGACTCCTTGTAAGAGGTTCCCCATGATATGCACGTCTGTGCATAATTGTGTGTGCCAGCCCCCTGTCCCCAGTCTGTTTTATATGTCTTGTATTCTCAGGTCCTAGCAATAATGCTCCATACGTATTTGTGAAATGGTGAATCAGTTACATTGTTGGTATTAAGATTTATGGTATTAATATTCTGCCTTCTTCCTAAAATGATTCAATGCAGCTTAAAACAGAATGAAATAGCAGCTAATAGTATGACTTACCAAGCTATATTGATTAGAAAGGTATGTTCTATAACCAAAAAGAGATGGACTGATCAGAGGAACAGAACAGAAACTCCAGGAACATGCCCAAATAAATACAATCATTTCATATATAAAAAAAGTAAAATAATTGAGAAAAGCTGAGTTATTCCACAAAAGGTATTGAGGATGACTGGTTAATCACATTTAAAAAGTTAAAATATTAAAACAACCCAATTCAAAAATGGGCAACCATTTTTGGGAAAGACTGATAGATTTGGATACAAAATTTTAAAATGTCTGAAAATCAAAACCACTGTATGTTGAGTTGGGCTCCCAGGACAGGGACTCTTAGATGTGCATGCGAAAGTTTTACTTGGGAGAGTAGAGAGTTAAGACAGAGGATGGCAGGAGGGGCCCAGGAAGAAGCCTACCAGCATAGTGATTCGAGGGATGCCTCAGTTGACCCCCTGGGGTCCCTGGAGCTGTGGTGGCCCTTTAGGGATGTCCCAAATTGAGGCAGTGGGCCTGGGTCTTTGTTTCCCTGAATTATCTAGTCACTGGTTGTGGGCTTCCCACTGGGATGAGGCAGTAGTTCCCTGAGCTGAGGGCAGATTCCAGTAAGGGACTCAGTTGTGAGCCATCGGCAGTAGATAGTCCCAGAAGCTGGGGGATGGGCTTTGGACCCAACCAAGGGGACCTGGGTGGAGCCCCACAGGATCCACTACAGCCATAAACAACAGCCAGGGTAAATATTTACCCTGCATGCAGAGATCTGCACGCAGGAGGTTTACACCACACGGGTATTCTTTGGAACAGCACCTGTAAGGGAGAGAGGGAGGCAGGATGGGGCTGGTGGAGAGGTTGAACTTCCAGACAGCTGCATCAGAGGCCTCAGCTGATGCTACAGGGAACTCTGAAGCTAGGACAGCCCTCCCAGATTTGTCCTGAATCAAGGCAAGGTGCCTTTATAGCTTGCATGGAACAATTACTGGGTAAGGTTTATCCCTGGGGAGGGGTCGTACACGTGAGTGAGGCGGCTCACTTTGGCCAAGGGCTGCCCTGGAGAGGGTTCATGTGAGGTCAGCAACCAACACTTCCCGCGGCTGGGGGGATGGGTGTCTGGGTCCTAAAGGGGAAGGTCTGGGAGGTGCATCCGGCATCCACCCCTTCCAGTGCTTCTGCCATCTGCATTCACTTTCTTTGACTATAAGTTCAACCATCTGGAGTGTCTTTTCCAAAATTCTGTGGTCTCTTTTCCTCAGAGACTTATAAGAGGAAGTTAGTGGGACAGACTGCAGCCTCCACCACTACAGCTGGTCTTGGCAGACACCTGATACTCATCATCTCTCTCCTTTGCTGTCTCTTCTGGATACCCCAGCATCTCTCCTGATGTAGCTGGCTTACTAGGTGGGGTGATCCTGAGGGCTCTGGACCCCTGGTCACCATGTTCTTTGGGAGCCATGAGTGCTACACTGTCCACTGTCCATTTATTGTCAAAATTAGGCAAAGGGCTACTAAGAGATATCTCAGTGAATCATCTGGGGACATAACCACTGAGTGGGTCTGTGGATCTAGTGGTCTCATTATGACCTGGACCTGGGCCAGAACTCCATTTATTGGCTTTCCCCCATATAATTCCATTCTAACAGGGGCACCATGACGATCCTTTGGGTCCCCAGATATTTGTATCAACTCAGACCCTGTGTTTAATGATCTTCAAAATGCCTGGGTCTTTCTCTTTCCTAAGTTTATGATTATAGGGAATAAATTCTGTAGGTCCCTCTGGGGAAAGACTGGGGGAATCATTATTATATATCCTTGTTGTGGTGTTACAGGTTCCTTCCTCATGAGAATCCCTAGCCTCTCCTTCAGACAGGTTTTCAGGTCTGAAAAAATATCTCAGGTGCATAAACTGGGGAAGGGATTATGATTTGTTTAGTTAGATAGCTGCCTTCTGCCTCCTGATCATCCATTCTAGATATTTTTTTTTTGGTTGTATAAATTAAGCAGTATTCTTGTTGGCTGCCCATCTGTCTTTCCCCCTAGGAACACTGTGTTCTGTTAACCATCTCCCTAGATCTCTGGGGAGCAGGCCCCTGTGACTGCCACTCTGACCCCACTGCTCATTATGATAATTGCACCCACCTTGCTTCTAACAGTTAAGTGCTGCTGTACAGCCTCTTATCATTTGGGACCCTGTTTTCCCCATTGCTGTCAGGCAGTCCAGTCTGTAGCAGCATTTCCCGCCGTCAGCTCTGGCCCACAGAGAAGAACCACTGCTGAGCATCTCCACCACGCTGGTCCCCTCCACCAGGGTCCATCCCCCCAGCAGAACATGGTCTGCTGGTGGGCTTCCCAGCCTTTGTAGTATATTCAATCTAGTACGCTCACTTTTCTAAGCTTTTTGATCCCTTCTTCCACTGTCTTCATGAGAGTTATGGCATTTCTGCTTCACTTAGTATAGACCAGGCTTCTAAGAGCCATTGTGTTAATACCTCTTAGGATACTTGCCAGGGTCTTATATCCTGTATCATGGGAGGGGCTTCCCATATTGATAAATTTGCCTTTAACTAGCTTCATGTTCCATCCCCCTTGACTTACCACCCTCAGAATCCAGGTCCATACATAACCTTCTTGTTCCTGTGGCACATGTTGGCTGGTCCTCTAGGTCATGCTTAGCAGGCCCAGAACATCCCTATATGGGCTGTGTTGTGATTTGACTCTAGTTTTTGGTCTGGTGGTCAGGAAAGGAGGTGGGGGTATGAGTCTTGAGGAGTGAGCATATGTCATATTGTCTCTGCATCATCTTCAAGCAAGGGGACAGCACTAGCCCATGACTACAGGCCTAGAGGGCTCAGGAGAATGTGAGGATTCAAGTTTTTGACTGCAGTGACCAGGTGTCTCCCTTCCAAGTCTGATGGTCCCATTCCCCAGAGTCCTGGGTCTGACCCTCAGCCTTTTGTGTGCTTCACTTACAGGAGATGCGTCTCTTTGTATAATACCAAGGAGGATGTCTGATTTTCACACTTCACTTAAATTGGTGATTAATCATTCTCGGCCTCTCTTCCCCAAGCACAATGATTGTACCCAGCAACAGTCATCTGATTCCAAGTTCCTTATAATTACTACTCCCTTCGTACCTCTCAAATGCCTGTGATATTGCCCCTACCAATGCCTCATTCCCATTCACCATGGTGGAAGTTTAACAGTTTCACTGCTTCAGCATGCCATGGACTGTGAGTGTTCCACCTGTCACCAACCATGGGGTTCTCAGTGCCAGCTCCAAAATCTCATATTACCTTCTGCTTGGTAGAACTACTTCTGAAGTCAGCTCCTTAGATTGGTTCCCTGGGAAACTAAGACTTTGAAATTTGCATCCAAGAATTTTTTTTGGCAAGTGCTCCCAGGAACACTGCCTGTAAGAGAGTGAAGGAGGCAGGGCTGGGCAGAGGGGGAAGTGGAATTGCAATGCAGTTGCAGAGAAGCCTCCATCAGTTCCCCAGGGAGCTCTGGAGCTATCCTGAATCAAGGCAAGGGTCAGGCTTTGGTACTGCCATGCTGGATGCAGGCTGCTCCTGGGGAGGGGGCACAACCTAGGGCAGAATAGTAACTTCCAGCCCAGGGCAATTTCTGGAGAGAGACATCTGTGAGTCAGCAGGAGTCAGCCCTCCTAGCAGCTGGGCAAATGAGTGTTTTGGTCCTGAAGGGGAGATCTGGGCAACGCACCATAACATCCATCATGATAGTCAAAATATCTTAATGTGCAAAAGGAAAAATAGGAAAGAGATGAACACTCCAAGCAACAATAGTCAAAAGACCCACCATGTAGCCTTAATAATGGCCCCTGAAAGGTGTCGACATCCTAATTCCTGGGACCTGTGAATGTTACCATATATGGCAAAAGGAACTTTGAAGATGTAATTAGTTAAGAATCTTGAGATGGGGAGATTATCCTGGATTATCCTGGTGGGCCTGATGTAATCACAAAAATCCTTGTAAGAAAAAGGCAGGAGACCAGAGTGAGTAATAGGAGATGTGACAATGGAATCAAGAAGTTTGAGTGCTGCAAGGAAGGGGCAATGAACCAAGGAATGCAGGCAGCCTCTAGAAGCTGAAAAAGGCAAGGAAACTGATTCTCTCCTCGGAACCTCCAGAAGGAACCAGCCGTACGGACATCTTGACTTTAGTCCCGTAAGATTTTGCACGTCTGTCTCCAGAACTACAGAGAATAAATTTGTGTTGCTTTTGGCCACTAAGTTTGTGGTGATTTGTTATGGCAGCAATAAGAAACGAATTCAGACCTGAACAGGAAATTCACCAAAGAACAAATACAATACAAATGCAGTTAAAAATACATACCGTAGTTACATTTATATCTACTAGCTATCAGTGAAGTTCAAATTAAAGCAATAAGATACCACTTTTACATATCATATTGGCAAAAATAAAAATGGTCATTCTCATTGTTAGGGAGGATTAAGGAAATATTTATTCTCATAGTGCTGGTGGGAGTGTTCTATAAATTGGTATAACTTTTCTAGGGTTATATGAGAATATTTATCAAATGACTTTAAAATATGTATCTTCCTTGATCTAGAAATTCCATTTCTAGGACTTTATCCTGAGGTAATGATTGGAGTATAATCTAAAATAGTGAAAAATGGGAAACTCCTCAATAATCAAAAAGTGAGGATTGGTTGAATAAATGTTGACCTATCTATACAATACCTTCTGTATCCAGTTTTGACATAGAAAAATATTGACTTATTTTTAAATGAAAAAGGCGGGTCACAAAATAGTATGTATAATATAATCCAGATTTTATTAAAACATGCATATAAAAATATCTTAAAGGATATGTACCGTAATTTAAATAGTGGTAATTTCTGGTAAGTTATAGTTTTTATATTTTAATATAGTTTTAATCTATATCAGAAGTCAGCAAAGTATTGAACCTGTTTTTTTTTAAGCCTGTAAGCTAAGAATGGTTTTTACATTTTTAAAGCATTGTTAAAAAAAAAAAAAAGAATATGTGACAGAGACCATATGGTCTGCAAATACTAAAATATTTACTATCTGGAACTTTACAGAAGGAGTTGGCTGATCCCTGATCTGTATAAGTTCTAGTTCTCTGCAGTAAATAAAACAATGTTAAAAGTGTAAAACAAACAAAAAGAATTTGTAAAAATTTCTGTAGTGTAGTCATTTAAAGTAGATAGATCAATTGGAGAATTCAAAAAATACTAAAGGGGATCATAAAATGAAGAGAGGAGTAAAGTGAGTACAGAGACATGTGTGCAAAAAATCTTGCACAGTTGCTAAAACTGAATCAGAAATTTGGCCCTGTGCTTCCTAGTGGCCAAAACAAGTATATATACATGATCCATAATATCTAAAACACCCCAGATGCTGAAGAGAAGATTAATAATTTTTCTCAGCTAAGATAATACCACCTCTGAGACTCTATAATGTGCATTTTTTTTTTTTTCAGTACATGGGCCTCTCACTGTTGTGGCCTCTCCCATTGCAGAGCACAGGCTCCGGACACGCAGGCTCGATGGCCATGGCTCACGGGCCCAGCTGCTCCGCAGCATGTGGGATCTTCCCGGACCGGGGCACGAACCCGTGTCTCTGCATCGGCAGGCGGACTCGCAACCACTGCACCACCAGGGAAGCCCCTATAATGTGCATTTTTGATGTGATCAGATTGAGAGTATTTTGTCCAGAGGGAGAATAAATTGGCTTTGGATCCATGGAAGGACAATTCTCATAAAGGAAAGTCTTCAATTTCAGGGCATGACATCACTTTTGCTGCCTCAGACCTCTTATCCTTCCTTTCTGTTTCTTGTTGCTTTCAGGTACGGGTCTTCTGGGTGAGTTGGGGTCAGACAGCTTGTATGTGTGTGTCTTGTGATCACTATCAGCCACACTGTTACTGTGTGGCATTCATGAGATCACGTGTTACCTTCCTCCATCCCCAAGCCAGGGCTTTTTCCTTTCTGCATTACTTGAGCAAAGTGCTCTGCACACATAGCCCTGTAGGACACCGTCACTGGTTCTTTGGAAGAGACATTTTTTAGGATGCCATGTTGAAGGAAGAATGGCTCTGCAATAGTTGCTGACTCTGCCTTTGGAGGGTTGACAGAGTGATGGACTGGAACAAGCATTTGTCTGTCCGTGGAGGGGCTGCTGTGAGGCAGGTCCAGGTGACATCATCTAATGGAAAAGTTAGCCCATTTTATTTGTGTTGGCCAGTTCACTTCAGCATTCATTCATTCAACATTGAGGCATAAGGCAGTGGTTCTCCACTGAGGCTGTACATACAGAGCACCTGGGGAGATTTGTAAATAAGTAGTGATGCCCAGACTCCACCCAGACTTGGTGAGTCAGAATCTTCTGGAGGCGGAGCTGCAGGCATATGTATTTCTACACACATCTCCCTTGGTGATTCTGTTTTTTTAAAATTTAATTTAATTTATTTTTTTATACAGCAGGTTCTTATTAGTTATCCATTTTATACATATTAGTGTATATATGTCAATCCCAATCTCCCAATCCCTTGGTGATTCTGATATGCATCTCCAGTGAAAAAACCACTGGTGGTGGACCTTGGGTTTGGAGTTTGAATATTGATTTCCTTGCTTATTAGTCACATGACTGTGGGTGAATGAGTTAACCTTTCTGAGTCTTAGATTTCTCATCTGTGAAATGGGTTAAAAGGAATATATGTAAAGTATCTAGCATGCTTAGCACACAAAATGGGCTTAGTAAAAGCTGTTGTGACTGTCATGGTCAGAATCATCATTATCATTGAGTTGGCGGAGTTGATCTTTTTCCTGGAGCCTGTTTCTAATAACTGAATGTTAGTCTTTTTGTGTGTCTTTTTCATATCCCTTTCTCCTTAAACTGGGACCCTTCTTTGTATCTGAATCCCAGGCCTGGGGCCTCAGTGCCTTGAGAAGTTGCAAATTCAAGATCATACAGGGCTCAATAGGGGTAGGAAGGTAATAAATGAGTGAAGAGAACAGGGGTAAGAGTAATTGATGCAGACACACTTCATGTATTACCTTTGTCAGAATAGTTTTTAATTCCATTAAGAAATACACTCTCTCCATTTTTCTTGGAAATGTACCGTTCCGTGGTTTGTTTTGTTTTCTCACTTTTAATCAAGACATAGGTACAGAAAAATATTTCTTCACCATAAGAAAAACAACATTGCAAGTGCAATGATAAATGTCAGCTGACACTTACTGTTGGGTAAAGATTGGGGTGCTGTGGGGACACGGTGGATGGGAGAGCCCTGCCCACCCGAAGGGGCAGTGGCTACTCAGATTCAGCTGATCATTACCACATGGGAATGTGGCCAAATTGGACAAATCTACTGATTTTTCAAGGGAAGCAGAAATGTAGGTTTTTTTAAAGTGTTGGCTTAGTTTTTAAAAATAGCACTATGTGGAGCAAACAAAACATATTTTAAGGTTGAATATGGCCCAAGAACTACCAGTTTGCAACCTCTGATCCCGGATCAAAGACCTGGTTACTCTTGCCAGTACTCCCCACCCACCTACCTATTAACAGAACTCCCAACTGTTGATTGATTCTTTTCTGGATCTCCCCCTATTTCATGTTTCTATAATCATTTCCCAGTGCTCTGCCCTCTTGCCGGGACACCCTCATTCCTAAATATTCTTGGGAAGTGCGTCTGTCCTCTGATAGGTTTTCTTAAAATAGATGAAATGAGTTAAGGCATAACTGGTAATTGGCTCACTGTTCTCTGGCAATGGAAAAATATTCCTTGCCAATAATTTCTCTCAACACTTTTTCAAGCAAAGAAACATATGGGGTAATTATTTTTAGATCAGAAATAATTTGGGTGTTATAATGTCAGTGTACGTAAACCTGGTAAGATTATAGGAAGGTTTTAAAATGAGTTTTGAAACTAGTGACATATTAATTAAATGTTGAAGTACTTGCCCACTTATTACTCAAAATATTAGCTCGACTGTTTTTTTCTCCTCTTCGTCATAAGACAGCAACGCAGGCTGGGCTTAGCCTAGTGATGGAGCCTGTCGGATGTGAATGCAGCATCTTGGCCTCTGCTCCTTGGTCCTGCATTTCCTTCAGAGTTCTCCCTCCCAGTATATGACCCCACCATCCATAGATTTCCACAAGCTGGAGGCTAGGGGACATCCTCTACAGCCCTTCTGCCTCTCCACCATGTCCATCCTAAATATCTGCCTAGATCCATTTATTTCTCCTCATCTCTGCAGCTGTCCTGCTCCAGGCCACCATCATCTGGCTCTTCGGCAGCTGCACTGGCCTTCTAACTGTCTCCCTGTATCCACTGTCACCCCCTCTTAGTTCATTCCTAACACTGCAGCCAGGTAGGATTTTCAGAACTGAAATCTTATATATCACCCCGTTGCTTGGGACCCGCCCAGTGGCTTGAATTGCCCTTTGGATAAAGAGTAAAATCCTTAACATCATTTTAAGGTCCTGTATGGACCAACCCCACCTATATCTCTACTGTTGTCTCTCGCTTTCTGGCTCCAGCCTCTGCACCTGTTTCATGTCTTCGCAAGTGTGCTGTGTAGTGTGTTCTCTCTTCTCGGACCACCCCCCACATCCCACTGCCCCTCACCCCATCCCTCCGAGCTCAGCTCTGACCCCACTTCCTCAGGGGGTCTCCCTTGAGCCCTCAGATCAGGTCCTTCTCTTTCTGCTCCGTATTCTCTAACATTCTGTGTTTTTCCACAGCACTTCTCAGCTTGTGATTATACACGTATTTCTGTAACTCTTAGACCAATACTCATTTTCACCACTGGTATGTGAGCTCCATGTCAGCACCCTGTTGAGTCCCCACTGTCTGGCACATAGAAAGAACTCAACAAAGATTTGTTGAGTGAATAAATGGTGGTAAAGAGAATACTTCTTCTTTCCCATCATGGGCCCTCAAAGGAACCTACACATGAGACAGATATTTAAGCAGACAGTTATACTGGGGGTGAGATGGGCTGTGATGTAGCTGTGTACCAGATGCAGAGGGACCCAGAATGAGGCTTAGCTCTGTTTCCATGGTGCCCAGTGAAGAGTGGGCACTAAGAATTGCTTGTGATAGTCATGAGTACCCCTACCAGGGCTGCACAGGTGACTGCAGTTCTGTGTCTGTGCACATTTTGTGTGGGCGTGTGAGAGGGATGGTTGTGGCTGTAAGATGGAAAGACCATTGAATTTAGAGTCTAAAAACCAGAATATAGGTCCCAAGACAGTCACTGATGAACTTTGTGACCTTGAGCCAGTAACTTAATCTCTCTGAGCCTTAGTTTCCTCGTGAGTGAAGTGGGACCACGGGGGACACCTAAAGTGCTCAGCGAGTACCTGGCACACCACATGCTTTCCATAATGTTAGAACTAGTTTCTCTGTGAACTAAAGGATCCACTGTGTGTGGATCCCCCTCCCTCTGATTAGAAAAAAAAGATTCTTTTAAGTATTTATGATGCCAAAGACCAGTGTTTTCCATGGCCTCACCCCAGTGATTGAGACAAATGGAGATTTGAGTGTGTGTGTGTGTGTGTGTGTGTGTGTGTGTGTGTGTGTGAACACATGCCTCTACACTGAAAAACCTCTGCGGAGGCCCTTTAGGCATGGAAGAGAGAGGTTGTGCTAACAGCCAACAGGAACAGAGAGATGTTATCATATCCTGATGGCTTTTGAATTCATATCCAGGAGAAGTTAGACGTTTCTCCTTTTAAAGCTGGCATATACAAAGAGGAGACGGTTGAAGATACTTAATTCTTCCTAGGAAGCTCAGAGGTTTCATTTCTTGAAATCTTGCTCCAATTTAATTGATCTTTTCAACCAGTTTGCAACTGTGCATTCTATTTTTTTTGTCAACGTTTATACCAATATTAGTTTTTTTCAGCCACTTATTTTTTTTAAAAATAGTCCCATTTTGTAGGTCAAGAAGGCTAACTGGTTAAAGAAAAGGATCCTCTTGTCTCTGAGCCTGTGTCAGAAACCCTGGCTGCACTTTGGAACAGCTGAGGAGTTTAAAAAAACATGATGCCTGGGGCCACCCACACCAATTAGGTCAATATCTCTGGAGGTGGGGACCTGGCATTGGTGTTTTTAATGTGCAACCAGAGTTGAGAGCCACCACTCCTGGGAACCGGGCCTGGAAAGCCTGGCTGTTCAGACCTCAGAGCCACCTGGTGGCCACCTGGTAAGGTCACCTTGTGGCAGCTCTTCTAACCTGCATTGCCTGGGAGAGGACCAGCAACCTCAAAATTTACACCTGGGGCTTCCCTGGTGGCGCAGTGGTTGAGAGTCCACCTGCCGATGCAGGGCACACGGGTTCGTGCCCCAGTTCGTGAAGATGCCACGTGCCGCGGAGCAGCTGGGCCCGTGAGCCATGGCCGCTGAGCCTGTGCGTCCGGAGCCTGTGCTCTGCAACGGGAGGGGCCACAACAGTGAGAGGCCCGCGTATCGCCAAAAAAAAAAATGTATACCTGGAAAAGGAGAGTGAGAATTCCCACTCACCTGGGAAACACTGGGCAGAGGCTTTAGCTTGACTGAGGAAGACTGATAGAAAGTGGGCCCCAGACTCTGTCTGAAGGAGAGCAAGGAAGAGGTGGGTATGTGAAAAGGAGGGAGAAAAGAGGCTGCTGGGAGAGGGGAGAAGAGGACAGGTCTGTGACCACGAATCCAGGTTTATGTCCTGATTCTGCAGCTTGTTGGTAAGAGCAAGTCACCAAACTCTCGGGTACTCAGGTCCTCATCTCTCAAATGAGGTTAATTCTGCTGAAAAGAGCTCTACAACTCTGAGGATGTTCACTCCTTTAATACCTTAGATGGATGAACAGTAGGAAGAGTCCATGTCAGAGCTGAGTGTGCAGGGATGAGGTCAGAGGGACGATCCACGGCTTTCCATATTCTTTAGGTCTTGGGACTGAAATGACCTGGAATTCACCAGACAAAACTGAAAAGTAGTGATAGACCAGCTGTGGTGTGCCAGGAATCATTCTAGACCATGGAGAATAGAGATAAACACATAATGTAACAGCCCTTTCACTAATGATAATAAACTGTTTGACCTTATTTGATGATAGAAACTTACATACCTACAGTAGACAGAATAGTGTAAGGAACCCCCCCATGTGCTCATCACCCAGCTTCAACGGTTATTAACTCATGGCCAGTCTTGTTTTATGATTATCCCCATTCACTGCTTCCCCTCCCTTATTATTTTGAAGCTAACCTCACATATTCAAGCGTGTCATTTGTAAATGTTTTCATTTGTATCTCTAAAAGATAAGGACTCAAAATTATGATCACACCTTTAAAAAATCAGCATAATAATTCTTTCATGTCACAAAATATCCAGTCAGTGTTCAAATTTCCAGTTGTCTCATAAATGTCATACATTTTTTAGTTTATTTTGAATCAGGTCCACATATTGTTATTGGTTGATATATCTCTTAAGCATCTTTTTAAAAAGGATATGGTAAAATATACATAATGTTAAATTTACCATTTTAAACATTTTTAAGTATATGGTTCAGGGGCATTAAGTACATTCACATTGTTGTGTAACCATCACTGCCATCCATCTCTAGAACTTTTTCACCATCCCAAACTGAAACTTTATACCCATTAAACAGTCACTCCTCATTCCTCCTTCCCTCCAGCCTCTGGGAACCACCATTCTACTTTCTGTGTTTATTAATTTGACTACTCCAGTTACCTCATGTGAGTGGAGTCATACACTATTTGTCTTTTTGCGATTGGCTTATTTCACTTAGCATAATGTCTTTAAGGTTTATCCATGTTGTAGCATGTGTCAGAATTTAATTTCTTTTTAAGACTGAATAATATTATATTGTATGTATATACCACATCTTATTTATCCATTCATCTATTGATGGACACTTCAGTTGCCCACACCTTTTGGCTATTGTGAATAACACTGCTATGAACATGGGTGTAAAATATCTCTTAAGCATCTTCTTTTTTTTTTTTTTGCTGTATGCGGGCCTCTCACTGCTGTGGCCTCTCCCATTGCGGAGCACAGGATCCGGACGCGCAGGCTCAGCGGCCATGGCTCACGGGCCCAGCCGCTCCGCGGCATGTGGGATCTTCCCAGACCGGGGCACGAACCCGCGTCCCCTGCATCGGCAGGCGGACTCTCAATCACTGCGCCACCAGGGAAGCCCTCTTAAGCATCTTCTAATCTGCAGGTTCCCCCTTCATCTCCCTCCTTCTTTTCTCTCTCTCTCTCTCTCTTTTCTCCTCGCAATTTATTTGTTGATAAAACTAGGTCATTTGTCCTGTAGTGTTCCCCACTATCTGGGATTTTGTTAATAAACTTTTGGGCTGGTGAAGTATTTTACATTTTGTCATTTATACTGTACTTATTCTATGCCAGGCACAATTCTAAGTACTTAAAAATATATAAACTGAGTTAACCTTATGAGGGAAGTACTATTCTTTGAACCTCCATTTTAAAGATAGGGACACAGGTTAAACAGAGATTAAATGACTCACCCTCGATTACACAGTTATCAAGTGCAGAGGAAGATTCTGTCTCAGCCCATCTAGTTGGATTATGCTATACTACTCTTCAAGCTAGGGGGTTAGTCAGTTAAAAAGAGGTCATAATTTTGATTCCTGGGGAGACAGGACCTAAACATGTGCAAAAAAATTTAAAACACACATGATGAAAAATAGAGATGGAAATTCAAGTTAACAGAGGGAATGTTACCAGACCACACCTAATTATCTTCCAAATGAATAAGGTATACTATGAATGTCAGTGGCAAGGAATGGAGGAGATATCTCTTCATAGCTCTCAGAAGTCAGTGTTAACATATGAACTACCTCAGGGTATTTTTTTAACATAGCTGTGAACGCTTATTGTTGGGAACAAATCCAAAATAGACAGTCAAAGTATTTAGCAGAAATAAAGCAAGGTAAATGGCTACCTGTCTTCCTGAGAGCCCTTGGATACCCCCTTTTCAAAGAGGTTCATATGTTTTTGTGATTGTAAAGTTTATACTTATTTTTGAAACAACACAACACCTTTCTGGAAAATGGAGAAAATCATTAATCCCACCACTCCATCAGATCTGTTTTTCTCAGTCTATTTTTTTCTGGTAGGCATAAATATATACATATTTTTTTAGTTGTTGCAGTGCTTTAGAAGTGTCTGAAACCTTAGTCTCTGGGCTTGTGAATTGAGAGGAAAGTATTTTCTTTCTTTTGCTGCTGTTTGTATCCCACTTTTCCAGTTAGCTTTGGTTAAAAGGAAGACCTAGGCATCGTTGCGGGTTCCTTTGTAGCCATTGGATTCCTGGGAAGGACTGTGAAGTAAGTTGGAGGCAGGGGCTGTGGTGGAAAACACACTGCCCAAGGGTCTGGAGCACCGTCCTCCTCCCACCCCGCCACAAGTTCTCAGTGGGACCTCGGAAGGTCACTACCTCTTTGGGGCCTTACCGGGTCAAACTGGTTGACCGCTGGGCCTTTCCAGCTTTGAAAGGATGCTTGGATGCTAAGAAAATCACAATTTTTTTAACAAAAAAGCTACATTTGTCTCTGAGCTGTAAGGGAGGCTTTAAGGTTATATTTCTGAAAAAAAGAACACATCTTTTGTAGGAGAAAAATCGGTCAAATTGAGTCCTCCTGAATGGAGAGTTAAATCAGTTAGATTTAAATCAAATCCACCCAGCCTTGCCCTGTCCTCACTGAGAAATGAATCAGGAGAAATCTACCTTTGAAACTGACCTGGATTCTGAGACATCCATCACTTTTTAATGGACCTTTTAGGATGTGGGCATTCTTTGGGCTCTGTGTTTTCTGTGGATGCCTGTGAATGAAGAAAAAGTATAGCCAGCACGACCCATTTAAAAAGAGTCAATTTAGGAAAATGGAAAATAACTCAGACGCCTAGAGGAATGATTAAGATTATTACCAGGTATTAGTTCTCTGGGGTCATCCAGAAGTTAGAATATTAGCCTTGGTAGGAAAGTAGAGATCGTCTAGTCCGGCTGGTCTGTGGCTGGATGCCAGAGTGGCTGCATCTGAGTGCCCTGGGAGGTGGGTGGTGGGTGGGAAATCTTGCTGAAAATTCAGATTCCTAGGCCCCACTCTCAAGAGGTTCATTCTGTGGATAGAGGTGAGGTCTGGGAATCTGGATATTTAAAAGCTCCTCCATTGATTATGATGCTAACTAAGCTGGGTTTGGTAACCACTGATCTAGTCCAAACTCATCCTTTTACAGAGAAGGAAATGGAGACACAGAGAGGGGACAGGGGAGGTGTCACCTGGTGGCAGAACTGGGTCTGGAGAGGTGCTCTCAGATACTTACCATTTCATACCCTGCTAAAGTAGCAAATATGAAGGTGATGTTAAAACATGGAGGTGATTTTTAAAAATGCTCTTAAATGGTAGAAGTATATCCTGCATGGTTATGAACATGTGCATAAGGATAGAATGGGGAAGGGGACTTGGAGAAATAATTCTCTATTTGGGTACCATGACTGTTGGCTATCTTTTTTCCTATTGTTGTGAACTTGCTTAGAAAAAAAACCAAGCAAACATTTAAATGAACATTTAAAAAATAATTAGAATTTCAAATTAATATCATTCTTACATAGGGAAGTTGTATTTGAATAACTGGGATCTCCTTCCCAATGACTAGCCCCCATACTATGGCCAGCACTCAAGGTAATGAGGTGGAATATTTTAACATCATTTGGGTAAGAACTTTTACATTTATTTAACTTGTGAACAAAAGGTGGGATTAGAGACCTTATTACCCTCTTGTATTTCTTCTCAATGTAATTAACCTAATTCTTCCTACTGTTGATAGAGTGAAGAAGAGAAAGTAGGTGGCCTATTCATAAAACTGGCACATCCAGCACTCCGGGCATCAAGGGGGTTAGGGCACAATTTTATTACCCTCCTGCCGGGAAACAGGCACGGGGCCAGGTGCAGATTTCATGCCATCTCCCGGGCCCCTGTTATGCCCAGCTGAGGAAGCAGAGAGTCAGAGGGCTTACAGCACTTGCCAGAATCCCAGAATTAGCGTGGGCTAGAGCTGAGAGCAAACTTGGGGCCCTCTGTTTCCAAAGCCCACTACATCTTCTGTGCTGGTGGCCTGTACATTTCCTGGATTGGGTTTTCTCTGGAGGAGAATGGTTGAGCAGAGAGGAAGAGTTGGAGAAAGAGTATAGCAGGCCTGAGAGATGCTTGTCTGGCATTATCAGGCAAAGTAACATAAAAATTATTTTGATAACATGAATTGCCGAATCCCAGTGTCAGGTGCTAGAAGGCAGGGATTCCAAACAGGCAGCCTCCTGGCCTCTATTTGAGCATTTCTAGCAACGAGGAGCTCAGTCCCTTAAATAAAGCCTTCCCTAGATGCAAGCTCCTTAGGGCTTGTGTCTGACAGGGCCTGTGTCTGAGTCTTCTAGTCTCCCCAGCACATTACCTATGTTTGCTCAATGTATTGGGGGGCATCCCTTATTACAGGAAGGATATGATTCCTTAAACTGCAACAAAATGTTCTCCCTGCTCCTTCTAATCATTGGGCCTGGGATAGATCATGAGTGATCCCTGGATGGAAAGTCAAGAGACAGAGGTTCTTGTCCTCAAGAACATCACACAGCCATTCAGAGCCTCAGTTTCCCCATAGGTTAAACAACATTGCTGGTATTACTGATGGCTGAGGACTTATCTCTGATGCCCCATGAAGCCAGGATGGGTGTGGGAGGCCCCTCTTGGAGATAGTACTCTGAGATCCCTGCCAGCCTTGGGACCCTGTGCCAGCCCAGTGCTGGACAACCCACTTTAAGACAACTTGTAATACCAGAGAGATAGTCTTATGTAACATATAAGTAGATACCTGAGAAAAATGTCACCCACAAGCAGCTGAGCCAAAACTTTCTATGATGTTCTTACAGATTAGCTTTAGGGATTTTGAGGATATATCAGTTCTCCAAGACTATCTCTAGGTTCAGTGATTAACTAGGAGGACTCACAGGACTCAAAGAGAGTCATACTCACAGATACGATTTATTACAATGAAAGAATATAAAGCAAAATCAGCAAAGGAAAAAGGCTCGGGGCAAAGGCCAGGGAAACCAGGTGCAAGCTTCCCAGAGCCTCTCCCAGTGGAGTCACATAGATGCACTTAATTCTCCAGCAATGAATTGTGACAACACGTGTGACATGCCATCTACCATGGAAGCTCACTAGACACTCAGTGCCCAGAGATTTTACTGGCAGCCAGTTGCCTCAGCACCCTCTGCTGAGCACATACCAAAATTTCTAGACCCTCTGAAGAAAAGTAGGTGTTTAGCATAAACCATATTTGCACAAACAATTTAGGCACAGTGAGCTACTCTTACCAGGGAATGGTGGGAACCTTCCCCATATCTAAGCTCCCAGATGCCAGCCAAGGGCCACCGTCACGAGCAGGCCTTTCTAAGGATACAGTCTCAGGCCTGCTCCACTAATCCTTTACTGCACAGAGGAAGTATTGCCCAGTGGTCCTCACTGGGGACCCTGGAGCCAGGCTGCCTGGGTTCCCATCCTGGCCTGCCACCTGCTATGTAGGTAATCTTGGGCAAGTTATTTAACCTTTCTGTGCCTCTATTTCCTCATCTGTAAAATGAGAATAATAGTACCCACCTCATAGAATTGGTTGAGGATCCAATGAGTTAGTCTATGTAAAGCACTTCAACAGTGCCTGGCACGTAGAAAGCACTAAGTAACATCTACTAGCTTAACTGCTACTATTATTACTATTGTGGATGTAATTTGAGGTTCTATGGTGCTAAATATACATGCTTGGTTACAGTAAAGAAGCTTTCCGAGGAACCATACTAGAAATGTCCTACCCAGGCCGTGTCTGATTTGAGGCAGGTCTGGGAATCAGGGCTTTTATGCACCCAGGGGCATTTAGAGCCTTAGGGTGAGGTGAGGACTCCGTTACTGCTGGTCTCCTGAGCATGGGGGATCCACACTGGAGAAGATTCTCAGGAGGAGCTTGATGGCGGTGGGAAAGGCTGAAGGCACAGGGTAGCCCTCCAGCAGTCCGACAACAGTGACGGGGTGAACAAGACGCCTTCGTCCCGCTTCTCCCTATGAGGTGGGAAGAGACCAGCCCAGCTTCTAGTTCTAGTAATGTCACCAGCTTGCTCAGAGACCTTGGGCCAGCCCCTGCCACTCCTCGGGGCTGGACAAGGTGTTCCTAAGTGCCCCAGCTCTGACAAACTGTGCTTCTAGGGGCCTTCCTGGAGCTGAATCTCGATTAATATGCCGGCAAGTTCTGAGGTCTCCGTGTTAGAACCCTAACTGACACAGGCAACGCAGACATGCTTCAATTCCTGGCCTCCTTTTCCTTATTCACTGTCTTGTCCTTTCTGCTCTTTGCTACCCACATCTGTGTCTGTAACTGTCCACTACATCTTTTTTGGAGGTCATGGTTACGACTGGGTCAATGACCATGTGTCTTTGTCTGCCAGCAGCCAGGAACTGCAGTGCAAAAGGAAATGTGTTCTGTTTGTAGTTTTTTTTTTTTTTTTAACATCTTTATTTGAGTATAACTGTTTTACAATAGTGGGTTAGTTTCTCCTTTACAACAAAGTGAATCAGTTATACATATACATATGTTCCCATATCTCTTCCCTCTTGTGTCACCCTCCCTCCCACCCTCCCTACTCCACCCCTCTAGGTGGTCACAAAGCACAGAGGTGAACTCCCTGTGCTATGCTGCAGCTTCCCACTAGCTATCTAATTTACATTTGGTAGTGTGTATATGTCCCTGCCACTCTCTCACATTGTCACAGCTTACCCTTCCCCCTCCCCATATCCTCAAGTCCATGCTCTAGTAGGTCTGTGTTTTATTCCCATCCTACCACTAATCTCTTCATGACATTTTTTTTTTTTTAGATTCCATATATATGTGTTAGCATACAGTATTTGTTTTTATCCTTCTGACTTACTTCACTCTGTATGACAGACTCCAGGTCTATCCACCTCATTACAAATAACTCAGTTTCATTTCTTTTTATGGCTGAGTAATATTCCATTGTATATATGTGCCACATCTTCCTTATCCATTCATCTGTTGATGGACACTTAGGTTGCTTCCATGTCCTGGCTATCGTAAATAGAGCTGCAATAAACATTTTGGTACATGACTCTTTTTGAATTATGGTTTTCTCAGGGTATATGCCCAGTAGTGGGATTGCTGGGTCATATGGTAGTTCTATTTGTAGTTTTTTAAGGAACCTCCATACTGTTCTCCATAGTGGCTGTATCAATTTACATTCCCACCAGCAGTGCAAGAGTGTCCCCTTTTCTCCACACCCTCTCCAGCATTTATTGTTTCTAGATTTTTTGATGATGGCCATTCTGACCAGTGTGAGATGATATCTCATTGTAGTTTTGATTTGCATTTCTCTAATGATTAATGATGTTGAGCATTCTTTTATGTGTTTGTTGGCAATCTGTATATCTTCTTTGGAGACATGTCTATTTAGGTTAGGTCTTCTGCCCAATTTTGGATTGGGTTGTTTGTTTTTTTGTTATTGAGCTGCATGAGCTGCTTGTATATTTTGGAGATTAATCCTTTCTCAGTTGCTTCATTTGCAAATATTTTCTCCCATTCTGAGGGTTGTCTTTTGGTCTTGTTTATGGTTTCATTTGCTGTGCAAAAGCTTTTCCCACTACTGGGCATATACCCTGAGAAAACCATAATTCAAAAAGAGTCATGTACCAAAATGTTCATTGCATCTCTATTTACAATAGCCAGGAGATGGAAGCAACCTAAGTGTCTATCATTGGATGAATGGATAAAGAAGATGTGGCACATATATACGATGGAATATTACTCAGCCATAAAAAGAAACGAGGGGCTTCCCTGGTGGCGCAGTGGTTGAGAGTCCGCCTGCCGATGCAGGGGACGCGTGTTCGTGCCCCGGTCCGGGAAGATCCCACGTGCCGCGGAGCGGCTGGGCCCGTGAGCCACGGCCGCTGAGCCTGCGCGTCCGGAGCCTGTGCTCCACAACGGGAGAGGCCACAACAGTGAGAGGCCCGCGTACCACCAAAAAAAAAAAAAAAAAAAAAAAAAAAAAAAAAAGAAACGAAATTGAGTTATTTGTAGTGAGGTGGATGGACCTAGAGTCTGTCATACAGAGTGAAGTAAGTCAGAAAGAGAAAAACAAATACCATATGCTAACACATATATATAGAATCTAAGAAAAAAAAAGGTCATGAAGAACCTAGGGGTAAGATGGGAATAAAGACACAGACCTACTAGAGAATGGACTTGAGGATGTGGGGACGGGGAAGGGTAAGCTGGGACAAAGCGAGAGAGTGGCATGGACATATATACACTACCAAATGTAGAATAGATAGCTAGTGGGAAGCAGCCACATAGCACAGGGAGATCAGCTCGGTGGTTTGTGACCACCTAGAGGGGTGGGATAGGGAGGGTGGGAGGGAGGGAGATGTAAGAGGGAAGAGATATGGGGACATATGTATATGTATAACTGATTCTCTTTGTTATAAAGCAGAAACTAACACACCATTGTAAAGCAATTATACTCCAATAAAGATGTTAATAAATAAATAAATAAATAAAATAACTTTCTGCATCAACAACAAAAAGGAAATGTGTTTGGGTGGCATCCCACCCCTGCTCTCTCTCTAGATCCCTGCTTGTTCTGACTGAGTGCCACATGCAGAGAGGTCCAGACCAGTCAGGTGCTCTATTCTCCAGGTGATAGCGCAGGTGAGACTGCATTGGATGAGATTTGGGGTCACAAGTGACATAAACTCAGTTCACGCTGACTTCAGGGGAAAGAAGGAATCGACTGGGTGGGAACGGAATCATTCCACGAACGGAATCACACCAGGACTTGGTTCCTCTCTCCCCTCCCTTTTTGATTCTGTGTTGGCTGCATTCTCTTGTAGCTTTTGTCCTCTTTTCTTGGTGGGAAGATGGCAGCCAGCAGCTCTCAGCAACACCAGGAAAAAAGTGATTCTTTTTGCTAACAGAGCAAACAGAAGTCCCCAGATTGAGCCTCAGTGGATTTGTTGGGGTCAGTGTCTATCTCTTGCCTCTGTCACTGTCACCACAGGGATACAGTTGGCTCACATGGACTGAGAGCAGAGGAAGGCTGTTCCCCAAGGAAAATATGGGCTCTGTTTCTAGGAAGAAGAGGGCGTGGGTATAGAGCTAATTCTTTCCCTCTCCTTAAGGAGCTCAGAGTCTTGTTGGGGGAAGCAGACACAGAAACAGACATAGAGACATGAAGAGGGGCCCCAACTAAAATAAAGGCAGAATAGCATTTTTACTCTATTAAAATCTTCGTATCAGTGAATTTTAGGAACAGAGATAGAGAGAGGAAAGTCCACTACACAAGTGGAACTATGATGCCTGTGTGTGTGTGTGTGTGTGTGTGTGTGTGTGTGTGTGTGTGTGTGTGTGTGTGTGTGTGTGTGTGTGTAGGATCGGCAGAGCCTAAGGGTGGATTTCCCTTAGGAAATGAACTATTTATCAGTACATGAAACTTTCATTAATGTTTTTCTGGTCTGCGAGTCTGGAAGTGTCATAAAGAACTTGTTGACTGGTCAAGCAGATTGTACTTAATGCGCCCAGGAAGCAGAACTGTTCCCAGAGCTGTCGTAAGCGGGAAGTAGCGGTGCTGGAGCAGCCTTGCTTCTTGATGGATTTCATTCTTATGACTCCTCATAGTGCCCCTCTTTTCCCCTTGCATGAGGCCCTCCAGTTCCCCGCAGCCCATCGACCTACTTACTGCAGGATTCATATGGAGCCAGGCTGGAGGGCAGTGGGGGTGGTGCTGCATTCTTGCCTTTCATTCACAGAACACTTACCTGGCCAGGGACCCACTGGATGTTGAGAAGGCTAATTTGGTCCCTCGCCTTAAGGGGCTCATGGTCTTGTTGGGGGACCAGACAGAAAAACACATAGGAACATAGGAAAGTGGCTCCAACTGAAGTGAAGGCAGAATGGAGTGTCTGCCTTATTAAAACTGGTGCAAAGATCTTCAGGAACAAAGATAGAGGAAGGAAGGGAAACTAACTTTTTGAGCACCAGTGATGTGCAAGTAAGTGCATACTAGTTTCTTCATTTACATTGGATGATTTGTCTTACAATAACTCGCTGTTTTATGGATCTGTGGACACCCCTCCTATTAAAATTACCTGTATGTGTAGGAGTATGGTATGTGCACATGGTGTGTGGTGTGTGTGGGTAGTGTGTGTGTGTGTGTGTGTGTGTGTGTGTGTGTGTAAGTGTGGTATCTGTGGTATATGTGTGTGTAGTATGTGTGTATGTATGTTACAGCACAGATCTTTGGGTCTCATCCAGACCTACTGATTCATATTCTCTAAGTGTTTGTATGGAGGTGGAGGGGAGAGGTGGGAAGCCCAGGAATCTGCATTTTAATAAAGCCTCCAGGCTATTCTATGTGTACTAAGGTATGAAAATCTCAGTGGAGGTAGACCTTATTTATCCCATTTTACACATGAGGAAACTGAGGCTCCAAAAGTTTTAGGAACTCAGCCAAGCTCAATCTGTTAATGTCTTACTCCAAATCCCATGTATGAGACTTACTGATCTGCTAGTGGTTCCCTCAGGCACCCTGCCCCATCTCAGAGCCTCTAAGCTACCCATCTGCATAGCCTGCATGTCACTTACTCTGCTTAAATGGACCCTCCTTCAGGAAGTCTTCCAGGATGCCCTCCTGCTCTCCCTCTTCTCCAGAGGGTTAGACTTCTCCCTTCTCTGGGCTCCCAAAGCACCATTTGCCCAAAGTCTAGGCTGATCCTTGTCTGTTTGTGGCCCCCACCCCCACCAAACATCTCTCACACTTCCTGTATCTGGACCATATCTGGAACATGGTAGGACTGGTGTCTGTGGTCCCTCAGCATCGCTCAAGGAGTGACAGATTCTGACTGGCTGCAAAGAGGGCATCAGGGTGATTTCATGGAGGTGGGGGAGGTATTTGAGCTGAGCCTTGCACGATGAGGAGAAAACTAGGGCAACCTGCCCCTTCATGCTGTGGGCAGATTTACTGAGTGTTAGCAGCTAAGCGTAGGCAGCAGGGCAAGCTGCGGAGTGTCCATGACTAGGCTCAGATCAGTTTAGGGGGTTAAATTCAGCTCAGCACTCATTATTTGGGCACCCCCTGGGTGCTGGAAGTGCAGCAGACTCAAAGGTGATTTAGGTCCTGGTTCTGCTCTTAGCAAGAGACTTCTGGCTGCTTGGAGGAAATTACTATCAAGTTGTTTAAATGTTTTGTATGTCTTTGGTTGTATTTTCAAAGGTTCAAAACTTTAAAAATTATTCAAGTAAAATGGAAGTCTTAAATGTTGAAACTGGTAGAATTTAACCAAGACTCCCTTTTTAATGCATGTGATCACGAGGAAAAGAGGTAAGAATTGAGAGAGCCTCAGAGCTAATTCCAGGTGATAGAAGAGGCCTGTCCTGGCTGCCACCACAGTGTTGCTTTTTCTGGCTAGGAGAGAGGACCTGCGTGGCCAGAAGCACGTGGTTTGTCCCCAGGCCGGGTGGGGGTGGGGAGTCCCACATCAGCAGGGTGCCTCCTGTTACAGGGAGGCTGTTAATAAAGGAACCACTGGAACCTTCAGAGGGAGAAGCTAGCAGTGGAGAGGCTGGCACTGAAAGTGGGCAGCTGGACCTCCAGAAGGGGCTCCTGGGTCTGGGGAGAGGGCAAGTGGGCGGCTCGCCCTGAAGCAGAGTGTGGGAAACTAGTATTTTCTTGACCCATCATAAATGGGTCTTGTATTTGAAACTTTTTTCTCTGCATGTGCCTGTGTGAGAGGGATGGTTGATGACTAGATATGAGGCTGAAATTTATGCCAGGTTAATTAAGTTGTGTTTGTAGGAAAATTGTGTCACCGCAAGGCATGCTGTTTCTTTTCTCCCGGGGGGTGGGGTGGAGGGTTGGGGGTGGCACTGGGTCCCATCCATCCCAAGGCAATGCCAGTCTCCTGGCAGCTGCCATTTTCATGGGTGTGGTGGTCCAGGTCACCCCTAAGGTGCAAGGCAGTGACAGGTATCCACACACACAGTGGATACTTTGGGTGAATACGGCCTGTTTCTGTCATGATTGCTGGATGTCTAGGAGCAAAAGCCCCTGCCGGGGAGGACACTGTCTTGAGACATCTTAGGCATAGGGCTCCCAGCAGTCTCCATCATACTCATCTTAGCTGCCCATGGGCCATCACAGAGTCTTCTGAAAGGAAGAAAGGAAGTATAGGGCGACGGGAGAGGAGGAACCAGCCCTGGATGGGGAATGGGGCCCTGGTTCCAACCACATCCCTGACAGCTTCTCTGTTCTCCTGGACAAGTCACCTTCCTCTCTAGGTCTCCTTCTCCAAGTTTAACCTAGAGGGTTTGAACTAGATAATCTCCAAGTGCGTGCATAGCTTGGACATTTTGCGTCTGTGATTAGAATTGGACTGTAAGCATTTCTCATTAATCTAGAACACACTTTGGGTAACTGTAGAGTTATTACGTATTTTATTCTGGGTCTCTTTCCAGGTCTTTTCATCTCTTTGTTCCCATTTTGTACCCTTATTTTTAGCTCCTCTTTTTTCCTCACTTTCTTCAAAAAGGATTTGGGAGACAGACCTGGGTTTGAATCCAGGCTGCACCACTTCCGTCTGTGTGAGCTGTGGCAGATTATTTATAGCTTATCTAAGCCTCAGTTTACTCATATGTCAAACAGGGATAATAATAAAATCTATCCTTTGGTTGTTAATTATTAAATGAGATACTCAGGTATACCATCTAATATTATCTAGCATATAATAAGTATATTAGATTTCTGTTGTTGCTGTCACAAATTACCACAAATTTAGTGGCTTATTACAACACAGATTTACTATCTCACAGGTTAGAGGTCCAACATGGGTCTCAGTGGGATAAAGTCAAGATGTTGTCAGCATGGCTGCATTCAGGAGGATAAAGGGGAGAATCTTGTGGAGGCTGCCAGCATTCCTTGGCTCGTGGTCCCCTTTGATCTCCTAAGGCAGTGATGGGCACTTGAGTCTCACACTGCATCATTCTGGCATTTACTTCTCTGCCTTCCTCTCCCACTTTTAAGGACCCTTGTAATTACAGTGGGGCCACCCAGGTAATCCAGGATAATCTCCCTAGTTCAAGGTCAGCTGATTAGCAACCTGAATTTCATCTGTGGCCTGGTTCTCCTTTGTCACGTAACCTAACATATTCACAGATTCTGGATATTACGATGAGGACACACTTGAGGGACCATTATTTCTGCTGACCACAGTAAGCCTACAATAAATAGTCATGTTCATGAATGTCATTACTTTCACCTTTACCTTGGGAAATAGGAGTGAGGGGACACCAGAAATATAGGGGGTGGGGTGTAAAGGTTCTCAAAGCAGCCAGATGCACCTCCTCTTTCCACAGTCATTGTGTGCAGAGCCACCAGGTCATTCCCGTGTGTGGATTTCATCTTTCTACCAGGCTGCCTGCAGCGGAGGGATTGGACTTACTCTGAGTCAGTGCAGAGACCTGAGCTTAGAGGACTTGGCACTGGAGGAAATTTTCAGTTCAGTAATGTCTGATGGAAGTTTTTAATGGTCACAGCTCTTCAAAGTTGGGATGGGTCACCCTTGAAGGGAAGGAGCTCCCTGTCCATGGAGGTGTGTAAGCAGAAGCCAGACTAGCTAGATCAGTGTTTCCAAATGTCCCGTACCACCAGATTCCTGGTCCTCACCCCAGACCCACTGGACCAGAGCCTCCAGTGGAGGTCCTAGGACTCTGACTCGAAGGAGATGCTTCTACCCCTGAGATGCCTTGCTCCTGAAATTCCTTTTTGCTTTTCAAAAATGAAATGAGGGACTTCCCTGGTGGCGCGGTGGATAAGACTCCACGCTACCAGTACGGGGGACCTGGGCTCGATCCCTGGTCAGGGAACTAGATCCCACATGCATGCCATAAGTAAGAGTTCGCATGTCACAACTAAGGAGCCCACGTGCCACAACTAAGGAGCTGGCAAGCCACAACTAAGACCAGGCGCACCAAATAAATAATTAATTAATTTTCAAAAAAAGAAATGAAATGTCTGTTTAAATCCCTGTCTCTCCTTTGTGAGGGACTGACTTCTCTCCAAGGGTGTGCTTCCGTTTTCTGAGAGATCTTGAGGCTGAACCCTGTGCTTACCCTGAAACAACCTGAGGGCCTCCCTTTGCAAGTTACAGGAGACTCTGAGGGTTCGGGAGAGAGCTGGGCAGCCCCACAATTCATTGCTCTGCCCACAGAGGTAATTTCTGTTAAATTCTTGGCCTTTCGTTTTTGCCCAGTATCTTGATGGAGAATTGAAATTGGTTTTCTTTCCCCAGTGCATCTTTTCACATGAACTTAAATTGCCAGTATTTCTGGCATAACCTAATATGTTGTCATGCCACCCAAGTCATTTTTCATAATGAAAAAAGGTGGGGAGCACAGGACTGCTTCCTTGACGAGGTTTGCCATCTTCTGCCTTGGAATCATTGCTGGAGCATATTTATGTTGCAGAAACCCAGGCTCTGCAACACATGGAATCAGAATGGGGGGAACGTTGAGATGTGTAAGGGAGTTGGGGTGCTAGGGGCATGGTGCGGCGAGGCTGTGGTCTGCATGTTAAGCACACTGCGCAGGTGATTTCTAATGCACACTGAAGTTTAAGAACCACCACAGATGCTCAGTTTCATGGGAAAAAAACAGCTAAAGAGAGGAAACCTTTACCCAGTCTATGAAGACCATCTTTTACTTCATCTTCTACTTTCATGTCTTCATCTTGCAAATACACGTGTACCCACTCTGCTCCGGTCACACTAGGTTTGTCTGCATTCCCCGAACATGGCCTGAAGGTCCACATCGCCTTGCCTTTGCTTGGGCAATTCCTGGTGCCTGGTCTGTCCCTTTTATTTTGATTGTCACATCTAACCTAAAGGCTCAAACTACAGATGCCTCCTTCTGGAAGCCTGCCCTGATTCCACCTCAGGAGGTAGTCATACCTCTTGCCTTTCTGTGTGCCTTTCCCTTTGTTTGAGCTAGAGTATGACAGTTAATTGAGTTGTGTTGAGAGTTCCAGGTAGTATCTCTGGCTCTGTCTCCCACACCATTGTTCTGGGAGTTAACTGGAGGGCAGTTACTCCCGTTCTCTCCCTCTACAGCCTCTCTGCCCTTACCTTGGCCTCCTTATCTCTCCCAACCCCAGGCTTTGGCACCTAAGGTCACTCTCTAGATGTGTGTGGAATGCAGGGACCATTCTGCCGTTTCTTACCTCCTAAACTTTGCCTGGTGTGCCCTCCCAGCTTCAGTGGCTGTCCCAAAATGCCCTGTGGTTGCTAGAAGCTCTGAATGTGCCAGTTCTGTGAATCCCTGATGAAAATAGAGACAGAGCAGTATGCTAATCAGGGAAAGATTGTCTTTATAGAGTACAGCTGATAAGGAAATTTGCATATTCTGGTTCATTGTTGTATTTCCAGTAAGTTACATTATTCCTTAAAGGAACTGGGGTCCTTAAAGGAACTGGGGCCTGGTAACTTACAGGAAGATTTAGCAGGAGATGCACCGTCAAAAGCAGGCTGGTCCCAGAGAACGAAGTTAGGCTGAAAGCTGGGGGATCACAGGGATGCAGATATTTTAGGTCAGTAATAGGAAGGGCTTTGACTGTCAAAGCTGCCAGAAATGAAGAGGCTTCCTCTTGAGGTGGTAAGTTCCTCATCATTGGGGGTGTTCAAGCAGACGCTGAATGAGCTCTTGCCCAGAGGTTTGATAGAGGGTGAGAGACATGGCTGTCATGCATTCCAGTGTCAAGAGTCGCTGATTCTGTGGCACAACCAGATTCTCTGAAGTAGTGGGAATGATGTTACTATCCAAGGCCAACATTCAGGGGAACCCAGCTGGGAGGTGAGATGAGGCTTTTTGCCCATCCCCTGAGCAACCCTGAGGTCATCTGTAATCTCCTGCATGCTGATGAGGTTCCCCCTAAAGGCCCCGCTGACCTTCTCTGGGTCCCTGTCTCTAGGCCACTCGGCTCCATATGGCAGCTATGAAAATGCACCTCTGCCATCCCCACGAGTGGCAAGCGTAATTGACCACAGCTCCAGCTGCTGCCTTCTGAAATCTGTCACCACTCTTGTGCTGAGGCCAGGCTTCCCATGGACTGCCCCCAGCCAGCACTGAGCTGAGCGGGGACACTAGAACAAGCCCAGTCATGGGAGACATGTGTCTCCCCTGATGACACCTTGGGTTCAAGGACCCCTCCATCAACCTTGCTGAGCACCCCTAAAATGGCACTGCAGTCCAAAACTTGTCCATCTCCTCCCCTCAGGGGAGATGTGTCTAAGTTTTGGTGCCATGTTTTTAAATGGCCACACTGACATTTATTGAGCACCTACTATGTGCCAGATGCTGTATATACATCATCTCTATTTCTTCACAACTGCCTTGAAGGTATTGTTACTATTTCCATTTTGCAGATAAAGAAACAGGTTCAGAGAGGTAAAAGAGCTTGCCTAAAGTCACACAGCCGTAAATCATTGTGACCCTTCTGCTAGAACTTACTTAGTTCATTTGTGGAGTACGCTGTGACTTTCGTCAGGCTGGGGGTGACAAGGATAAATAAGACCCAGCCTTGCTTCAGAGAACACAAAACAAACTCAGTCTGGCATATACACATCTCCGGAGCATCTTAGCATCCAGCCAACAACTGTGGTTGGGTATGAGCACTCGCTTCACTGTACCTAAAAGTCAGTCAAGGCCACGTGTAAAGAAAGTGCTGAGTAATTGCTCTTGTCCAGGCTAATTCAGCTTCATAACCTCAAGTCTGAAGTCAGTAGTGTGGAGTACTTTAAATTAGCGGTAAAATTTCAATCCAATTGCTAAACTGCCTAAATTATCAAGTTTGCTCATTGCTAGTTGAATGCATGCATAATTAATTTTTTCTAAAGTCTGGACTAAAAGCTGCTGAAATCAGATCTTTTTCTTGAATTAGATTCAGATGTCACAGGGAAGTCTTTGGTTTTATGATGTAACCCAAAGCAGCGCACAAGTTTAAAGAATTTTTAGTTGAGATCTGTATTGGGGAGGGAGATAAGTTAGAGGGCCCAATATTTTTAAAATTGAAATTACATTCTTACTGATAGAGAGATGAGTCTCCATGAATGACAAATACGAATCAGAATATTGCCATCACTTTTATTATGAGGATTGATAGCTCACATTTGCTAAAATCTTTTAGAATGTCAGTTCCATGGGGCAAGGATATCTGTCTTCCTTTACCTATTTATCCCCAGTGTGTAGGATAAATAGTTACCAGCACATAGTAGACACTTAATAAATATTTGTTGAATTAATATATTAGCTAATGTGATCATAGCAGTACCCCTGTAAGATAGAAACTATTATTATTCTCATTTTACAAATGAGGAGGCTAAGGCTTAGAAAGGTAAGTTGTCTTTTCCAGGGTCACACAGCCAGGAAGTGAGAGTTAAGGCTTGAATCCAAATTTTTGGACTCCTTGCCCTGTATTTCTCTTTTCTTATGTATGTAAACACCACAGAAGTTCGTGAGGTATTTGTGAATTGTGAATCCACTCACTTATGATTTTATGGCTATAAAATATTAACATAGTATTTAACAATGGTTTATGTACTCCATAGCAGTGCTGTACAATAGAACTTTTTGTGATGATGGAACTGTTGTGTATCTGCAGTATCTAAAATGGTAGCCACTAACCATATATGGCTAGTGAGTACTTGAAAAAGAAGTGAGTACTTCCTCTTTTTTTTACAAAAAGAGACTTGAGGCCCAAGAGAAAAAAGGACTTCCTGGGGGCTTGCTGTGAATTAAGACTAGACGTGGGCCAGGACCCCAAGGTCCTACTTCCTTTACTGGCTCTTTCCCTTTAGTGTTTGGTTCTTGCTGACTTGAAAATTTAGTTTCCCAATTCCCAGTAGTCTCCTAACTTCCCAAACAAATTCCCTTTGCTTTTCTTTTATCCTTCTACTGTCTCTGTTTTGATCATTTCTCTGACCCTGTTGCTGCTGAGTTAAAGAAATAAAACACGAAAGGAAGTGGAAATTGAGTCAATCCTACCCTGGCCAGTCACCGAGCCTCTCCTGAAACTCCTGCAAGCCCCAGTGCTGTGCCTGTTACCTGTTGCCCGATTTCCACAGCTAAGCCTCGGTCATGATGAAAGCAGGTTTCTTGTATTAAGCACCACTGTGCTGTGAACATCACCTCCACGGCCCCACATATTTCACTGAGTGATTTTGTCTGTTAGGTGGGGATGTCCCCATTTTACAGGTGCAAAAATTGAGACCCAGAAAGATTAGTGTTATGGGGATTTAAGCCAATGTGTGATTTCAGATTTGGGCTCATGTGCCTCATTTTGGTGCTTCTCATCTGGCCATCCTTCATGTCCATTGTTCCAGGATGTCTGGATGCTCTTGGCTGTCAGTAATAGGAAAACCACTCAGAGTGGCATAAACCATAAGGAAGTCCATAGGCTCACAGTGAGAAGTCCAGAGTAGGGGGGGAATTTGGGGTCAACTCAGTCCTGTAGCAGAGCCATCTTATCTGTAAGATACAGTAGGCACAAAGTCTAGATAGAGCCCATGGTACTTTTAAAAAGCCACAAAAATGCTTTAATTTTTTTTTTTTTAATAAGAAGAAAGAACTTTGAAGTTGGAGAAATGCGTTGATATGTGATATTAATAATTCATCTTGGGACTTCCCTGGCGGTCCAGTTGTAAAGAATCCACCTTCCAATGCAGGGGACGCAGATGCCATCCCTGGTCAGCGAACTAAGATCCCACATGCTGCCGGGTGACTAAGCCCGTGAGCCACAACTACTGAGCCCGTGTTCCTCAACTAGAGAGCCCGTGTGCCGCAAACTACAGAGTCCACACAATCTGGAGCCCATGCACCACAACGAAGAGCCCGCGTGCCGCGACAAAAGATCCCACATGCTGCAACTTAGACCCGACACAGCCAAAATAAATAAATAGATTAAAAGTTACCTGGGACTTTCCTAGTGGTCCAGTGGTAAAGAATCCGCCTTCCAATGCAGGGGACGAGGGGTCCATCTCTGGTCAGGGAACTAAGATCCCACATGCCGCGGGGCAACGAAGCTCTCGCACTTCAACGAGAGAGCCCACATGCCGCAAACTATAGAGCCCACGCGCCCTGGAGCCTGCACGCCACAACTAGAGAGAGAAAACCCTCATGCCACAACTAGAGAGAAGCCCAAGCACCTCAATGAAGAGACTACGCGCTGTAACGAAAGATCCCACATGCCTCAATGAAGATCCTGTGTGCCACAGCTAAGAGCTGATGCAGCCAAAAAAATAAGGAAAATAAATTTTAAAAAACATTACCTGAAAAAAAAATTCATCTTTATACTAGTGTAGTGGTAAAATGTAATTTTTAGTACACACACATTCACATTTATTTGTTTGTTTATGGAGGAAGGGTCCTAGAAAAGCAAAAATACCTAGGCCCACCCAAGTCATAATGGGGTTTTGTCCTGTAACTACAGGGAACTTTTCATCATAGTTCACTGGCCCAAATTTTCCAAGCACATTCCTTCAGGGAATTGTGTGTTCTAATTGGCTTACAGCTGCATCAATTGTGATCAAGGAAAAGGGGCTGAACCACAATTTGTTTAGAAGCATGGGCCAGGATCCTGCACAGATCATGGCTGTTATATGGGGTGGTGGGGGGAAGCCCAAATGAAAATCAGTGTCTGTCAGGGAAAGAAAGATGAATGCTATGTAGGAAACCACCAGTGTCTACTATATCCACTTAAAAAATTGGTGGGCACAATGTTCACTGCAGCACTATTTACAATAGGCAGGACATGGAAGCAACCTAAGTGTCCATCGATAGATGAATGGATAAAGAAGACGTGGCACATACATACAATGGACTATTACTCAGCCATGAAAAGAAACGAAATGGAGTTATTTGTAGTGAGGTGGATGGACCTAGAGTCTGTTATACAGAGTAAAGTAAGTCAGAAAAAGAAAAACAAATACTGTATGCTAACATATATATATGGAATCTAAAAAAAAAAAATGGATATGAAGAACCCAGGGGCAGGACAGAAATAAAGATGCAGACATAGAGAATGGACTTGAGGACACGGGGAGGGAGAAGGGTAAGCTGGGACAAAGTGAGAGAGTGGCATGGACATATATACACTACCAAACGTAAAATAGCTAGCCAGTGGGAAGCAACCACATAGCACAGGGAGATCAGCTCGGTGCTTTGGGACCACCTAGGGGGGTGGGATAGGAAGGGTGGGAGGGAGGGAGACGATGATATGGGGATGTATGTGTATGTATAGCTGATTCACTTTGTTATATAGCAGCAACTAACACAACATTGTAAAGCAATTATACTCCAATAAAGAGGTTAAAAAAAAATTGGTGGGTAGAGGATGTTGAAGCTGTTAGGGGTATGAGGAAAATAATGGCCACTGCTTTCAGGTTTGGTTTATATGATCTAGTCTTGAGGAGAAGAAAATTGCCTGTGATTTAAGGAGCTCCTCTCAGTAAATGTGCTTGCTCAGCTTAATGATTAGAATCCGCTTGGGTATGAATAAGAACAAGCAGAAATTCTAGGCTCATCATGTGATCACTTCTAGTCTTTTCTGTGAAAATTACGGCTCTTTATTAAATAATAGCATAAACCTGAATACTCTCTGTTTTCTCTTTATGAGTAAAAGCACACATCATTTTGGAGTACATCTGAAAAAGTGTAAATTCAAGAACAAATGAATTGCCTCAGTCATCAACCTCAATGCAGTCCCTGCTTAGATGAACTCTAGTGTTTGGTACCAGGCGTGTATAGGAATGATCCCTTTCCTTACCCAGAATTGGGGACTTACTCTTGGTTTTGACTTCATTTCAAATTTGGCAACCAGTTTAACTGTTCTCGGAGGGGAGAGGGGCTCAGCCCCACTCTTACAAGGTGTGTGTGTTCTCCTAAGCTGCACGGGAGGAAGACAGGAGAGCTGCAGGTGAGAGAAGCTGGCTGGTGGGGAGCTCACACTCTGTCACACGGCAAACCCTTGCCCTTTCCTTTCAGGGAAAATGTCATAAGGAGTAGTTGGCAGGAGGTGTTGGAGGCAGGGCCGTGTGCGAAGGCAAGTTCCACTTTCAGGGTGGTTTGGGTCACGCAGAGCAGAGAGGGAGGTGGGACTGCACAGAGAAAAAGTCAAGTACAATGGTGTAGCTAATAGAAAAGCTTTGAAATTGTATGTACTTTTTATATAAAGGAGAAAGAAGAAAACGTGTTACCACTTAAAGTGGGCAGTTTCACAGCAAGCTCAAGTGTTTTGCAGCCAAGAGGTGCCCTGGAGCTGGTCAAACCCCAACAAATGCCCGGAGAGGGCTCTGGCCTCAGCAAGTGGCAATTCCGGGGGAGTCATAGCCAGTAGGCAGCCCAGATAATTAGCTCCCTTTCCTTTGAAAATTTGTGTATCTCTTTATAACATGTGGCTTTAGGACACCTGGGTGGTAGCAAAAGTCCTAGGTTTGAAGTTAGCCTAGGCTTCTGGTTCTTTCTTCTCTCAAGCTTTCCTGGTCTTCAACCACCTCATCTGTAAAGTCAGGCTAAAATTAAAAGTTTATTCTTGGATTCAAGTGGGCTCCTTTTAAACACATGTAAGTCATTATTCTTGTATCTCACATCTTGTAACTTTTCAAAGTGTCTCTTCTGATTGCTGTTTGTTAATGGTGCTAAGGGAAAGGTACATTTTTCTAAAATTCTCTTTGTTTGAGAAACATCCTTATCTGATTAAAAGCCATTTAGCTATGATTCATGGAAACAAAAAGTCTTGAAACAGTTTTTCAGCAGAAAAGTCAGGCTGCCAATGCCCAACGAACGTCAGGCCCAACTGAACAGGCCAATTTAAGACTTCAGGCTCTGCCTGAAGAGCTGTGTGACCTTGGGCAAGTGAACTTCACATCTGTAAAATCAGTTTTTTCCTTGGTAAAATAGAGGGGCTGAGCCAGATGGTCTCTGAGGTCCCTTCCAGCTTATTCGGTTTGTGATTTTTGTGGTTGACTGAGCTTCAGGTTGTGGTACTGCTGAGAGTCTCAGAGACCAAGGAGAAGGACCTTGGGGATTCACAGATGGTCAGCAGGCATCTTTATCCCCTTCAAAACACCCGTGATGGGTGCTCACCTGTCATCTGCCCCGTGTGGATGCTTCCCTGTGACAGGGAGGACACTACTTCATGAAACAGCTTTCCCCTATTCAGCTGCTCCAGTTGTTAATCAGGTATTCATAATGAGACTAACAGACCTGCAGATGGACACAGCTTACAGAGGCCTCTGGAATGCAGTATTCCACATGACTGTTCTAGATGATTCCTGCATTAGCCAGAACAGTGGACAAGAGATTGGGGAATAACTTATCCCAACTCTATCGCATTCACAACACCTAAACCCTTGACATGGCGGCCTGTTTCTTGGGTGCTTTGTGACTGTTCTTCCAAGTCTCCCTATCTGGGCCCCAGAGGCTGGCTTCAAATGGTCCAGGCATCCCTCCTGGGGAGGGGGTGAGGCTGCCAAGGGAGATGATGCAGCCGATCACAGCTTGTTGGCTGCTTGGCCTCCAATCTCCAATAGCTTATTCAAAGAGGAAGCCCAGGAATCGACGTGGGCTCAGAGCATCATGGGGACATCTGAAGTCGGGGCCACTCTGACAAGCTGGCCTATCAGGGGCTGAGGCTAACCTACCTGAAGCCAGAGTCCACATCCTTTTGGCTCAGCTGCCTCATCTCATTCAAGAAAGGGGATTTCAAACTGAGGAGTGTTCGTGTACCAGGTCCTCCTTATTCCCAAGGCAAGATGATCTCAGTGGTATCTTAAAAGTCACTTCCTTGTAACTTCTCTACTGGCTCAGCTGTCCAGGGGAATCCAGAAAAGTTCCAGCCAAGGCAAAAATGAATGTTTGTTGACTAAATGCTTCTCTTCCTCCAAAGAGAAAACATTTTAGGTCACTTCATGATGGATGGAACAGAGTAGTCAACTTTATACAACCAACATACAAATTGGACTAAAGCCCCTCATGCTTGGTGTTTCTTCAGGTAACAAAAATAGCAACAATTGTCTAGAAATTATAATGAGTGAGACCTTTTTAAGTACAGGTATTTACATTATTTAAACTCAAACCTCATAATCCTAAGAGGTAAGTATTTTTGCCTCTGTTATACAGCTAGGGAAACGGAGACACAGAGAGGTTATGTAACTTGTCCAAGATCACTCAGGTAGCAAGTAGAGCAGGATTTGAACCCAGGCTCTTAACTACCTCACTAAGATTTCACCTTGAGCTAAACCAGAGGTCAGACTCATTTCCATATCCTTTTTAAAAATAATAGCTTTATTGAGATATAATTCACACACCATGTAATTCACCCATTTAAAGCATATAATTCAGTGATTAGTGGCATATTCACAGGGTTGAGCAACCATTACTATAATCAATTTAAGAACATTTTCATCATCTTAAAAAGAAACCCTGTACCCATTAGTAGTCACTCCCTATTTACCCCCTACCCCCAACCCCCCTAGCCTCGGTCAACCACTAGTCTGCTTTTCGTCTGTATGGATTTGCCTATTCTGGACATTTCCTATAAATGGAGTTACCCTATATGTGGTGCATTGTAACTGGCTCTTTTACTTAGGATTACATGTTCCGGGTTCATTTCCAGAACTTGGCTGGAAATGGCCTGCCTGCAGTGGCCCTGCCCTGGTTGGCAGGGATGGTCCCTCTGCTGTCCTCCCTGAGCCCTGGCTTCGCTGGTTATACATACCCCTGCTCAGGCATGGGAGGGAGGTGCACTCGGTGTAAATGCCAAGCACTACACATCGTGTGCTCCTTGACAAGCCACTGAAACCTCTCTGAGCGCAGTTTCTTCATCTATGAACTGGGCATAAACCAGTCTCTGCTTCTTGAGGTTGCTGTGAGGATCAAAGGAGATAGTTGCGTACATGCATTCCTCCAGACTGTGATAGGCCTTGAGGCCAGTAGTATATAGATTCGATTGGTCTTGGGCCTGTCTTAGAAATTCAGAGGCTCTGAGCCCATAACTATGTGTGTCGGTGAAGAGGAGTGATCCTAACCATCACTGCCTCTGTGCAAAGCCTTCCAGCGTGTGGGACAGTCACCCTGTTTTCTCAATGGACTTTGTCAGCAGCCTGGTGAGGGGGTCATCATGGCCACCTGCAGAGAAGGGCACAAGATCTTCCCCAAGACCCCGGGAGGAAGTGGCAGAGGTGACTCCTTGCCGAGCCTGCCTTCTCTCTGCCTCATGGTCTCCCAGCACGGTTCCTTGGGGCCTGGACCACATGGGGTCTGAGCACAGGAAGCCATTGGCAGGAGGAGGAGGAACCGCAGGTGGTGGTGTGGGCATTGGGGGGAGCATCTCCCCAACAATCTGGAGCCCTGAACTGGGCGTTGACAGTCTGGGGTTCCTTTACCTGAGTAGGTGAGTGGAGATGAATGTGGAGGTGGGTGTGGGGAGAGGTGGTGCTTGGAGAGAGCACAGGCATCCTTTGGCAACTGGGGTACAGGCTAGATTTCAGCCCCCTCTGCAGGGACCTCAGCTGGGGCCTTTGCATGTAGCCCAGCAGTGTGTGCTGGCCCAGATACAGGTTCCCAACTGTGTCCTGTTTCTACCAAGGGTGGTGCTTCCTGGGTGGGGAGACAGCCAGCAAAGCCCCAGGGGCTGGGAGGAGGGCTTCTGGGGCTACACCAGCCAGACAACAAGGGAGAGGTTGGGTGTTGCAGAAAACCTGGCAGAATATCAGGCTGATCCCTCCTCTCTCATAACCCCCAGTACACATGGGGAAACTGAGGCCCAGAGGGAGAACCACCCTTGTCAAGGTCCTACCATAAATCAGCACAAGCTACCTTCCTGTCTACCCTTGACGTGGGTGTCTAGTGTGCCTGGCTGTTCACCTCTGTGCGTTTGCTAGGGCCCACCTGTCCCCAGCCTAGGCATTCCTGCCATCCACTGCCATCCTGCGCTGCCCAGCAGCTCCTCACTGCCTCCTCTCCCCTCCGCCTGCCCCCAGCGGCTCTCTCACTCCCCACCCTGCCTCCGGCCCCAACTCTCTCTGTTTTTGTTGCAAGCACCCACCCACATTTTGTTTAATATCTCATTTCTTTTCTCCTAGAAGGCAGTATTTGAACAATTAGGATAATTTAAGTTTTTCTCTTTCACAATTCTGACCAAAACATATCAAGCTTTCATGGAACTGGGGCAGGACACCAGTGTCTCAGTGGGGGTAAAGTTCAAGTTCCCTCTGGACTACCACAGGCTGAGACAGTCAAGGTCAAGGTGTCTTTTACTTCCCTTATTCTGTCTGCATCCTTGTGGTGAGCGCATGTCTGCTGAGACCTGTAGGCACTCACCTTGCTGCTGCCAGCCTGTCCTTCACACACACCTGTGCTGTTTGCAGGTGAGGCCACACCCTACTGGGGCTCCCCATTGCCCTTGGGAGAAAGTCTAGCTCCTTCTCAGTTCACAGGGCTTCTGCCATATCACTTGCCCTGCTGTGCCTGCTTTAGCTCTTGCTGTTTCCCCATCAGCCTTGGCTCTCCAGCCACGTGGAATTACTTACAGATCTGTGCACCAGCTGAGCTATCTCACTGAGTGGAGGGAGGGCATGGCCTCTGCAATCAGACTGTGTCTTTGAATCCTGGCTCAGCCACCTTTCCCATGAGGCCTGGGAAGTTCCAGAACCAGTCAGAGCCTCAGGGTTCCCATCTGGAATCTGCATAAGAAGAAGACTGTGGGGGCTTCCCTGGTGGAGCAGTGGTTAAGAATCCGCCTGCCAATGCAGGGGACACGGGTTCAAGCCCTGGTCCAGGAAGATCCCACACGCTGTAGACCAACTAAGCCCACGAGCCACAACTACTGAGCCTGTGCACCTAGAGCCCGCAAGCCACAACTACTGAGCCTGTGTGCCACAACTACTGAAGCCCGTGTACCTAGAGCCCACGCTTCGCAACAAGAGAAGCCATCGCAATGAAGAGTAGCCCCCACTTGCCGCAACTAGAGAAAGCCCACACGCAGCAATGAAGATCCAACACAGCCAAAAATAAATAAATAAATTAATTTTTTAAAAAAGAGGACTGTGGTAGGCAGAGTCATGGCCCCTCAAGATGTCCACGTCCTAATCTCAGACCTGCGAATATATCACCTTACATGGCGAAAGGGACTTGGCAGATGTGAGTAAATTGATGATCTGGAGGTGAGGACATTATCTTGGATTATTTGGGTGGGTTCAACATCATCACAAGGGTCCTTATAAGGGAGAAAGGAGAATTCAAGTAGAGAAGGAGATGTGACAACAGAAGTGGGAGAGTCAGAGAGAGATTTGAAGACGCTGCACTACTGACTTTGAAGATGGAGGAAGGGGCTGTGATCAGGCAGCATGTAGAAGAGGAAAAGGCAAGGGAATAGATTCCCCCTTTAGAGAGCCTCCAGAAGGAAAGCAGCCCTGCCAACACCTTGATTTTAGGCCAGTGAGACTCATTTTGGACTTCTGACCTCCAGAACAGCAAGATAATCATTGTGTTGTTTTAAGCCACTAAATTTGTGGTAATTTGTTACAGCAGCAATAGGAAACTAATTCAAGCACCTGCCTAATAGGCTGTGAAGTTTCAGTGAGTCAAGACAGGTGCTTAGAGGAGTGCCTGGCACATAAGTGCTCAGGAAACATCAGTAGTTGTTATTATTATTGTTGGTGGCATTGTCAGATCTCTTTTAGAATGCTGCTGTCCCACCTGGAATAGCCCCGTCTGCTCTCCCCATCCCACCCAGCCCTCACACTTGACTATTCTGTCCGCCCTTCCTGACGCTGCTTGGATGTTGCCATTTCCAGGAAGCCACCTCTGACCCTTTCCTTGGCACGTTGGAGCCAGACCAGTGCCTCCTCCTTATCCCCTCAGCCGCCTGTGCTATGCCCTGCAGCCCCTCTTACCTTGTGTTGTAGTTTTAAGTTCTTGTGTCCATCTTCCCCTATACTGAACGATTCATTCGTTCAACAAGTGTTTATTAAGTGCTTATTATATGCCAGGAGCTGTTCTCAGTATGGGGGATATACATTTCACAAAACTCATAAAAATTGCTGCCCTCATCTACTTTAGTGAGGAGAGACAGACAAGCAGATCAGTAAATTACACAGTCAGATAGAAGGTAAGTAACATGTAAGAAAAGAAAGCAGGTAAATGGGATGGAGAGTGTTGGGGTGGTGGAGGTGTTGCAGCTTTGCATAGTGTGATCAGGAAGGTCTCACTGAGAAGGCTATATTTCAGTGAAGACTTGGAGGAGACGAAGGAGTGAACCCTGTGGCCACCTGGGGGAAGAGCCTTCAACACAGAGAGAATAGCAAGTGCAAAGGCCCTGGGGCTTGGTATGTGTTGTGGGTTGAATTATGTCCCCCCAAAAGATATGTTGAAGTCCTCATCCCCAGTATCTGTGAATGTGACCTTATTTGGAAGTAGGGTTGTTGCAGATGTAATTAGTTAAGATGGCATCATACTAGAGTAGGGTGTGCCCTTAATCCAGTATGACTGGTGTCCTTATAAGAAGAGAAAATAAGACACAGAGAGACAGAGACATACGGAGGGAGAGGGGACACCGTGTGATGACAGAGGCAGAGATTGAAATGATGCATCTACAGGCCAAGGCATGCCAAGGATTGCCAGCTGTCACCAGAAGCTAAGAGAATGGCATTGAACAGATTTTCCCTGGAGCCTTCTGAAAGAACATGGCCCTGATGATAGCTTGATTTTGGACTTCTATCTTCTAGAACTGTGAGAGAATCAATTTCTCATCTTAACCTCCTTAACCCCCTCAATTGTGGGTAATCGTTACAGCAGCCCTGGGAAGTGTGTTAGGAGCAGTGAAGAGGCCAGCATGGCTGAAGAGTAAAGGAGGTGACATTAGGGCGTACCTAGCTAGAAGCAGGGTCACAGGAGGTGGTGGGCAGCACAGGGGCTTTGACTCCAAGTGAGATGCGGTGCCACGGGAAGATTTTGGGCCGAAGAGTGCCGTGGTCTGACGTGTGACCTGACTCTGAGTATCCTTTTTTCTCTAGCAACTTGCACAGACTGTGGCATGTAGCCGGCACCTAACAAACTTTATTCCTTCCTTCCTGTCAAAGCCAGGGGATCTGGCTTGGTGGTTATAAAATATATGTGCTGTAGATGGGGTGAAGGAAGAGTGACTAGGTTCTTGGAATATGGAGGGTGCTCTGATAATTATTATTTAGGTTGATAAAAGGATACATTTTTTTTACTTGGGATGCTTGCAGGCATTTTCTTAGTGGCAAGACAGTTTTTGTCTTAAAATCTTAGAGTCAGTTGTTTTGTATTTTGATTAAAAGTTGTGTATTTTTAATGTAAGCCCATAAGGTATTGATTTTCAGAGTCTTGTTTTGGCTGATGTATCCTATAGATAAGCTTCCATTCCTTCTCCATGCGGTTTTCTGCACCAGATCTTTTGTAGGCATGTTATTATGGGGAGGCATTGATATTTGCCTAGTACAATATGCCTTCTCTTTGAGGAAATGAAAAAATCATGACAAATGGAAAGCCATTTTTTAAAGTGACTTTGTTTCTTGTAGTTTATGATTCAAAAATAAGGCCTGAGAGAAGGGACCCTAATTTTCTGTGCTAATTATTTGGCTCCACATGTAAAGGAGTGCATTTCTAAGGAAGGAGCCCTTAGTAGGCCCACAGAGTCTGATGATAACGATGGTCACTTTCGTTCTCTAAAATGCTCTGCAGTTCACAGCGTGATTCCCTGCTTTGCATTTCAGACTACTAGCAACCCGCTGGGGCAGCGAGTTCACATCCATCCCACAGATGGGGGGACAGAGGCTCAGAGAAGCAGAGTCACTTTCCTGTGGTCACACAGTAGGATGCAAATTGTGTCCAGATTTGACTGGACATTCAAAGGACTGAAATTAAACAAGATGAGTGTTCTGAAGGCAGAAATGGATGGAGAGCCACATGATGCTGATGCCATGGTAACAGAACAAGAGCTCAGAACTAGAGGGCAGGATGGGGGTGGGGCTCTTCTGAGTCCTGGTTCCCTCTGTAACCAGCTGGGTAACCTCAGCCAACCCATTCAACCTCTCTGAGCCTCCAAGTTTCCTCTCTGAAGTGGGGAAAATTGTCCCCATGCTGCCATTTCCCCACACTGCATTCCAGGAGATAATAGAGAAAGCACTTTATAAATTGTGAAGGGCTCTTCATAAGCCAAAGGTAATTGCTGTGCAGATAAGAGCTTTGATTGTAGAGTCCATAATTTCTGAACATTAATAACTGTAATAGCTCTTTTTTCTTTTACTGAGCCATTACTGTGTGCCTGCCACTGTGCCTAATGCTTCACATGCATTATGATCTTTAATTCTACTTATGGTACTATGGAGTGGGCACTAATGTTAGCATACCTGTTTTGCAGATGAGGAAACTGAGGCTCAGAGACATAAGATAATTTGAGGCTAATGCTGAGGGTCACACTGCTAGTGAAGTAGAATTTAAACTGAGCTGTGAACGACTTCAAAAGCTTGTGAGCCTCAGCTCCCTCTTTTAGCGGGAAAATGGGTCCTGAGAGGAACTAGTGCAAGCCCTCGATTACAGATGACGAAAACATCTGTAAGAAGGAAGCCTCAGGCTCAAGGTCACCCAGAGCCAGTGGCTCAGACAGAATTTGAACTCAATTCTTGCCTCTTCTGCCATTAAATTATCATCTGCTCTTTTGCCCCTGCTTGACCTGAAGAATATTTCTTTTCTCATACCATTTAAAAATAAAGGGGCAGACTGGCGAAGAGAAATCAACAACCAAGTGTAATGTGTGATTTTTAAAAAGTTTAATTTAATTTTATATTGGAGTACAGTTGATTAACAATGTTGTGTTAGTTTCAGATGTACAGCAGAGTGATTCAGTTATACATATACTTGTATCTATTCTTTTTCAAATTCTTTCCACATTTAGGTTATTATAGAATATTGAGCAGAATTTGGGATTAAAGAAAATCATAAAAGACATTTTGAGGACAATTAGGAAGTTTGGAATACAAATTTTATTTTAAATAGCATAGGTATATAGTAGGAATGCTGTTATGTGGGAGAGGGTCCTCATTTTTCTGAGATACATCCCAAAGTATTAGGGGTAAAGTGGTTTTATGTTTGCAACCTACACTCACATAATTCAGGGGGAAAAGAACAGAGAAAGAGAGAAGCAAATGTGGGAAAATATTAACGATTGGTGAATAGATGAAAAATATATTAATGTATTAATTGTATTATTCTTTCAACTTTTCTGTAAATTTGAAAAATTTTAAATAAAATGTAGCAGTGGAGAGAAGATAATTCAAGGCGTTGAGGCAGGATCGTCATTTGCTGAATGCCTTTTGTGGGCCAGGCACTGGCATGAGCTATCTCATTTGTTTCTCACAGCCTCTCTGTAAAGTAGATGTTGTTATCCGCATTTTGCAAACAACCCAGCAAAAGCTCAGAGAGGTTAAGTGACCTTCCGAAGGTCACACAGCAGGTGAATAGTGAGCTTCAGGTCTGCGTGAAGCCTTGGAAGCATTTAGCTAGACTCCAAATGAACTCTCTACCTTCTCCCACTCTTTGACTCTTCCTCTTCTGGCTTTTTCATGATGGGTGTACATACAGAAATTACTTTTCATATTCCAAGAGGAACCTAGGGCTCAGTAAAACACCCTACAGTATTAAGCAGGGTCCTCAATCAGAAGAAAAATAGGAACTCCAAGTATCAAAAGCTTCATTCACTGACCAGAGTACCCACAGGAAAGAGAGTTCCGGAAAAATAAATGTTGACATTTGACACCACAGGAGCACCAATTTAAAAAGACACTTTAAACCAAAATTGACTTCACAAAAATCAATATTGAAAAATCAGACTTGGATTCCGATGAAATATCAGTCTCTTGATGTTTATTGACTTGGGTAAATGTTGGCATTTTACAGCCCAGAATTAAAATACTGGAATTTTAGAGCTAGACAAGAGCTCTGAGATCATCCTGTTATCTGCTAATATCTCTTTGTGGACTCTGCTTAGCTGGACAATGTTTTTATTATGTTTAATTATCCCATCTTAAACTGTGTTTAATTTTATAAATCTCTCCCAAGTCTTGGCCCCATGGGCACAAGCTCTAATAAATATTTTATTTTCCAGAAGAAGAGCCAGGGTAGGCTTAAACTGAAGATGTCACTACATAGAGTAGGAATCTGGCCTGGGAGTGACTGGCATGTGTTCAAAGCTGGGACTAGAGCTGGGTTAGAAGGCCGGGCACTCACCACTACACCACACTTCCTCCTCCTTTCCTTTCTCTTCTGGATTCCATCAGTCAGGTCACAGGTAAAGGAGCGAGGAGTGGTTAGCAATGGCTTATTCACCAGAACATAGTGGGGAGGTGAGAACCAAGTTAACTGGATTTCTACTGGGGAAAGGGGAGGAGGCAGAAAAAGAGAGGGAAAGGGCGAGAGAGAAAGAGAGAGAGAGGAATAGGGAGAAAAGAGGTTCTTTTTCTTTGAATGGAAGCATCTTTTTTCATGGTTTTAGGATAAGATGCAGAACAGGACATTAAATTAGAGATACTATTGTTTCATTCTAACATGCTTTCATCTGCCTAATTAAATACTGCATACAAACCCCAACTATTGTGATCAAACAATCCCCACAAAGTCAAGATTATAAAGAGGGCACAAGAACAGTAATTATGTTGAGTCTGGCTCCCCTTCGGAGGGCCCCTATTATTAAGCCGTTTAGAGGGATCTTGTGGAGTAAGGGTGGATGCCTTTCTCAAGGTCTGAGGCCAGAAAACTGGGGTCGCAGGATCAGTTCACCCCAAGGCCTGACTGCAGTGGGGACACAGTTCTCTGACATGGGTAAAAGACACATTTCTGAATGATGGCAAGAACTTTGGGGGAGCACTTTCTGTGTTCCAGACACTGGGCTAATTAAGCTTTTTATGTACCTTTAAGTCCTCGTAGACAACCCAATGGGATAGATATCGTCCCATTTTATAGCTGAGGAAACCAAGGCTTAAACCACTCAAGGTCATACAGTCTGTAGGTAGTGGAGCCAAACTCAACACATGTCTCTCTGTCTGTAAGTCCAGGTCTCACAGGGAGATCCAGGCTTCAGGGAGATGGTCCCAGCACCTCACAGCCTCGCCCCCTTCCATTCCTGCCTTTGGCCTGAGGGCTCACTGTTTGACAAGTGTGTGTAGCCCCTTAATGCCTTCCTGCCCTCCAGAGGCTGGTCCCTCAGCCTGGACTCCTAACCAACCCCTCACCCAGCAGCCCACTCAAGGATGCCCATGAATGACACTGCTCTCCTGTTGAGCCTATCCCCATTGCAAGTTGGGGCTCAGTTTCGTGAAACTTCTTTGGGTAACAGATGATCTGCGTCTCCCATATTCACCAGAGGAGAGGCAAGGATTTCGGAGTGATCTAGTCAGAGAATGGAGGCCAAAGAAATCCATTTAGGAGCCCGGGTTATCTGATCGTGCATATAAGCCAGAAAATCCCATCTCCCTTGTCACTCCTCCTGCTGAGTGTTGGTATTTTGTGTGAACCACAGCAGGGTGTCTAATGTACATGCTTTCATCACGAGTTCAACAAACACAAGGATGTAACTACGAAATCAGAGATCTTAGAGGCCCTTGGGGCCACAAAGCAAGCTGTGTCCCCAGCTCTCCCCAAGCTGCATTTGCACCCCCTCCTCCAGGCATCCTTGGCTCCTTCTTGACTCTCATAGAACTTCTCACACTGTCTTTTACTTCCCTGTGCCCTGCTTCACCTCGCCCTCTGGACCCTCACCTCCTTCAGAGTGCAGCCTGGGTCTCATTTACTTTGGTTCCCCCAGGGCCCAGCCCAGAGCCATGGCCCCGCACGTGCTTGGTTTTCAGCATAATTTAGTATTCACACACACACACACACACACACACACACACACACACACACACACACACACGCCTGACAGAAACTTGCAGTCAGCCGTCATAAAGGGGGTTTACAGTGCTGAGCTGGGAAGTTGTTTAAATGCCACACGGCACCTCCTGATGATTCCAGGTCTCAGTGGTACCTGGGGGAGCCCGAAATGCCAGTGTGTGAAGTGAAACACCCTGGCAGAGGGACTGTGATGGGCGGCTCTGCCGTGTGAGAGCGGGGAAATTTAAAAGTGCCTAAATCAGAAACTTTAGTTCAAAAATATGGGAACATATTCATACATCCATACCTCACTTATCCAGAGGGCATGGGCCCAGCACCTCAGCTATCCAGAACCTAGCCTGGAACCTGCAGGTCTCTGAACAGCTGGAAAAGAAGACTTTTATTAGACTCACTCAGTTTATGAATGGGAGCTCTTCTTAGGGCTTCACTCTGTGCCTACTTATACTTGTTTTGTGCACTGTTCTCACCAGCAAGTTATATTTGGTTTCCAGTCTACCGCAAGTCACTCTTTTGGGAGTGGATGTCAGGTTGATGGAGGTGGAGAGCCTGCAGCAAGGAGTGACAGCTTACCACCTGACTCAGAGGGTGAGAGAGGGGAAGACATATCAGAGAAGGACCTATGGACTAAAAAAACATTGGGGGAAATGAAGTCATAGGGCAGAGTTACAATCCACCTCCTGTGCTTTCTTGGGGGGAGGCTAGGATGCTTCATGCGCCCCTGGCAGGTCCACACTTGATTTCATAATCTCTGTTGGATTTTGTAAGTCATCTAACCTTTCTGAGCCTTGGTTTCCTTATCTGTAAAATGGAAATAGTCACTTATTGGGTTCCTATGTGTTCTTCACTCTTTTTTGTTTTGTTTTGTTTGTTTGTTTTTTTAACATCTTTGAGTATAACTGTTTTACAATAGTGGGTTAGTTTCTCCTTTACAACAAAGTGAATCAGTTATACATAAACATATGTTCCCATATCTCTTCCCTCTTGTGTCACCCCCCCTCCCACCCTCCCTATCCCACCCCTCTAGGTGGTCACAAAGCACAGAGGTGAACTCCCTGTGCTATGCTGCAGCTTCCCACTAGCTATCTAATTTACATTTGGTAGTGTGTATATGTCCCTGCCACTCTCTCACCTCGTCACAGCTTACCCTTCCCCCTCTCCATATCCTCAAGTCCATGCTCTAGTAGGTCTGTGTTTTATTCCCATCCTACCACTAATCTCTTCATGACATTTTTTTTTTTTAGATTCCATATATATGTGTGTGTTCTTCACTCTTTACCTGTGTCAGTTTATTCAATTCTCACATCTGATTACGAAGTGTGCACTATTTATTAGCATTAAGAAATGGATTACTCAGCCATAAAAAGAAATGAAACTGAGTTATTTGTAATGAGGTGGATAGACCTGGAGTCTGTCATACAGAGTGAAATAAGTCAGAAGGATAAAAACAAATACTGTATGCTAACACATATATATGGAATCTAAGAAAAAAAAAATGTCATGAAGAGATTAGTGGTAGGATGGGAATAAAACACAGACCTACTAGAGCATGGACTTGAGGATATGGGGAGGGGGAAGGATAAGCTGTGACGATGTGAGAGAGTGGCAGGGACATATACACACTATCAAATGTAAATTAGATAGCTAGTGGGAAGCTGCAGCATAGCACAGGGAGTTCACCTCTGTGCTTTGTGACCACCTAGAGGGGTGGGGTAGGGAGGGTGGGAGGGAGGGTGACACAAGAGGGAAGAGATATGGGAACATATGTATATGTATAACTGATTCACTTTGTTGTAAAGGAGAAACTAACCCACTATTGTAAAACAGTTATACTCAAATAAAGATGTTAAAAAAAAAAAAAAAAAAGAAATGGAAACATAGAACAGATGTAAGGCTGCCCAAGCCCACAGGGCTTGTAAATGGCAGAGCCGGATTCCAAGCCAGGCAGCCAGGCTCTGGTGTCACATTCGTGCCCAGGCTGTTATTCTGGGAGCAATAATTCTCCCTCCCTCACAGAGCTGTTTAGAGGGTTAACTTAAACCTGTGTGAAGAAGGTGCCTAGTGTTTCGGGCACACGCTGAGTGGTGTGAATGAAGGGACTCAGGCTGTGTACCACACCACTTGTTTAGGAGAGCAGGGGGTCAACAGTGATTATTCCTGGAGGGTGAGGGGGGAGAGAAGGGGAGCGGGCAGGAGCGCACATTTCCTACTTGATACATTCCTGTATTGTTGGAACTTTCTAGAAGCATGTGTTACCTTAGCAATTTAAAACATGTTCATGGGGGGAAAGAGAATGAGTTGTGAGCAGTAAGAACATGTGTAAAACCTGCAGGTGAGTCTAAATTTGTATACATTTTAAAAATGAATCTATCAAAAAATACTTGCAAGTTTGGAAATTTAAAGATACATACTCGAATTATCTAGAAATTCACTCCCGTGGAAGAATCAGTGCTGCTTCATGGTCCCACTGTGGACATTGCCTATTGCTGCACCGTGGGCTTGTAGTCGCTCCTTGTTTCTCAGAATTCTCACGCCCAGAGCAGCTCTCTGTGCCTCTGAGGGCTGTCGCTGTCACCCTGTTCATCTGCAGGGACAGGAGTGATGTACTCTGCTGTGTCTGTGCCTGCTGGGAGCTGGTGACCCAGAGGTGAATGGAACAACATCTCGGCCTCAGGAGCCCATCAAGTGAGGGCGACAGAGGTGGACCAGCCAGGTTCAGGCTGAACTGAGGGACAAGCCTGGGGGTATGATTCCTTCTGTGGAGGGATCAGGAAAAAGGTGTCTGTTGAGCCCAGAAGGAGAGGATTTTGACAGAAAAGACTGCAGGGCAGAGAAGCTGTTCAGGGCTAAGAGAACAACAGAGGCTGAGAAGCAGGTTTATTTACCCTGAAAGTCTATTTCTTGGTGATAAAATAACTGAGAGCTGTGTTTAAAAAGAGCCAGCCCCTGGATGAATTGAGTTTACAGCCTCAATTTCTGGTCAGGTTCTAAGGCTGATCTTCCTTCCTTCCTTACTCCCTGTCTCCCTCCCTCCCTCCCTCCTTTTCTTTTTTCCTTCCTTCCTTTTCTTGTTTTTAGGGTACTGGGGATTTGTTTTAACCAGATATAATCAGACATGCAGACATGGAAATGACTGTCGTGAAGTTAATACTTGCAACCCCCAAGAAACAGGAAGCACAGCACTTCCTACATAGGGAAGCACCATGGTTGGTCAGGAGGCAAAGGGAGCGGGGAGGGGGGGAAAACATGGGCAAGAGCCTTTACTGTGGTTTCCACAGGAAGGAATAGGCCAGGCAGGGTAAGCAGGTTAGGACTGGCTAGTTTGAACAACTGCAGTGGGCTCTGGGGCTTAGGGCTGTCCCTAGATGTCTAATACCTGTTCCTGGGGTGATTAGGGCAGGGGGACAGTGCCCAGAGCCCAGGAAAGTGGTTGGGTGTATGGGCTCTGGATTAGTTTGTATGCTAAAGGCTCACAGGCTAGTTGTTGACTATCTCTAGGAATTGGCACACCCTGGAAGGGGCAGTCCCTCCAGGGTCAACAAGGCCCCAGATGTCAAAACATCAGAGTATAGAACATAAAAGAGATTAGTTAATCCTCCTTCTTTTCCTCTCTCCCTTCTTTTCTTCCTTAGTTCTTTCCTCCTTCCAACTTTAAAACATATCACAAAATATTTGAAACATACGGAAAAATATATATATAGCTACAGTATAGCTTATACCTACAATTCAAATTTGAAAATGTGAATATTTTCCCTCCAGATCTCATTTTCAAGAACTAAAGCACTGCAAACACAGCCAAAGCCACCTCTTTACCCTCCTGCATTCCCACTTTCCTCCCTTCTTCCTTCCACAGAAATAATAACTGTCTGGAAGTTGGTTGTATTTTTCCCATCTCTATTTTTATATTTTACTACAGTTATGTTCATAAACAATATATAGTATTTTTAAAGCTTTATATAAACATCATACTGTAAATAACATTTTGTATCCCATTTTGTTATACTCATTTTAGTTTGTCTTTTAATAGGTGGTTTTAATTGGTTTATATTTATTGTGATTGCTGCCATATTTCTACCATCTTATTTTGGGTGTTTCTTCTGCCATCCCCTTCTTTCCCTCTGCTGACGTGGTTATACTCTTAACATTTTAGCATACATTCTGAATTATATTTCTTTTTTCTCCTAAAATCTAAAGTTAGTATCTTTCTCCTCCACTGAATTGGACAAGAATTGTAACAATGTCTAACAAACCCACTGATACCTGCTCTATATTTCTTATTGTTTCCTAGAATGTTGGTTCCACTAATTAAAAAAAATTTTTTTAGTTATTATTTTTGTTTTTTAGTTAACAATTTAATTTGCCTACACATTTTACCAATGTCTTTGCTCACCATTGTTTTTGTTTTTGTTTTGCATCCCATTCCCTTTCCTGGGTTCACTTTACTTCTTGCTGAGTTCATTCTTAAGTTGTAGTCAGGACACGTGATGGGGGTCAAGGGTGGTCGACTTTCTTAACACTTGGATGTCTTAAAATGTCTCTGTTTCCTGTCACTCTTGAGTAATAGTTTAGCAGGATATAGAATACTAGGCAAACCAGTAGTCACCTTTAGAACTTTGTCATTTGGATCTCTTATTGTTAATGAGAAGTCTGCTGTTCATCTGGTTATTGATTATAAATGGTCTTTTCCTGGTAGCTCTTGAGGCCTATGCCTAGAACCAGCTTACTGTCACTTCCATTGTATTCTGTTGGCCAAATCAAGACACAAAGCCAGCCCAAATTCAGGAGGAGGAAAAGTAATTTCCATCTTTTGATGGGAGGAACTGCAAAGTCATTTTATGAAGGCCATGGGTACAGGAATGACTGAATAATTATGGCCATTTTTGCATTCCGTCCATCACTTGTTTCTGCTTTTTTGTCTTGCCACCCCAACCATCCAAATTCATGTAGCCTGCAGTGCCAGGCAGTAGTAGAACTTTGTTTCAGCTTTTCTCATGAATAGAGGAGGCTGTCTCCTACCTGCTTTGCTTCAAATAGTGAGCTTGACTCTGGTCCCCCTTTGCACTGACTGTGGCTCTGCATCTGCCTATTCTGGGGATGCTGTGAGTCTCTGTTTTCCTGGAGAATTCACACTGCCAGTTACCTTTGGCTGTTTCACACTCAAGAGCCCATCAAGCTTACAGCTTCATCTCCACCTACCACGTTGTGGTCTTTTTTTTTTTTTTCTGCTTGAGAATTTTATCTTATCTTTGAGTAATGTCACATCTGTAAATTTTCTGTTTTTGTATTTCAGCTATCATTTCTCTGTGCTTGGTATGGTGGGGAGGAGGGAACCTCAAAACATGAATTTAATTTGTGATACACCTTGGCTGGGATTCCTCTGTTTACTTTCTTCATAAAACTGTGCTTGTCACTTTCTCCAGGAAACAGATGAGGATGTGACAGCCATATTAGAATGTACATAAGTATGAAAATGAGAACAAAAGCTCAGACTTTCAAGGTTATAAGCAACGTTCTAGTGCTTTAATCCCTCTAATGCCTGTGCTGCAAGTGGCCATCTAGTGCCTGGACGCTTCCAGGGAAGACTGGTCTGCCACCGCTTCGTCCTATCTCTGAATAGCCTTGGTTTTAAAAAAGTTATTCTTTTTCAGCTGATATTTGCCTCCTTATAGCATGTCTGCCCCTGCCCGCCCCCCATTCCAGTTCTGTTTTTCCCCTCTGAAATCAAATAGACCACATTTGTGTGCTGTGCTTTTGAGAACCCATCAGCCTGTGGAGTCTATGACTGGGCCCCTTCTTCTCCAGGCTGAACAGCTCCACGTTCTGCAGCCTGAACTCATGGGATATGATGGCTCATCCTCTCCCCACGTGGCTGCCACCATGGACACTCCATACATTTCCCCCTCTCTCTTATAGGCAGAGTCTGGATAGAGCCTCAAAGGTGTGTTTAGATGGATCAGCCAGGAACCAAGCAAATCTGTTCCCCCACCTCCATGATCTGGGACCTTTTCTCCTGTATGTGCATCCATGAGCTACCTAATGAGATGGACTCCCATGGCTCCTTGGTCAACCATTATCCATTCATTCATTCATTCCTTGGGTGCACCAGAGATGCAGTGGTGAACAAGACTGCCATGAAACTTGTGTTCTGGTGTGGGAGACAGATGTAGTGTGATCATGGCCACAAGGGTTAGGTACATGGTGATACAGGACTTAATCAGGTTTGGGGAGGTTTTCCATAAGGAAGCGATGTCCTCATTTTCTTAACATTTCCAAATTCAGATTCTCAAGAGAGCTCATTGCTCCATGACCTCCAAGGTTAAAGGTCGGTGGCTAGTTTATGGGTTGGGATTGCATACCTTGTCCAATCAGCTATGCCTGGGATGTTCAGAATCTTTGCAGATCATTCGTTCATTCATTTATTCTCTACCCATCCATTGATCCATTCCTTGAGTACACTCAGGATGTGACAAAGGAATTCATGGCAATCTGCATTGCTTGGGAAGCCCAAATAGGAATTATATAGGTTAGGGATGGGGTAAAAGGTAACAGGAGATGTGGTGGCCTTGTGGCTGGAGGGAACATGGCACATAAGAGGGTCTGTGGCTGGAGCCTTGGGCATGAGGGCAAGCATGTGGCAAGGTAGCAGAGGTGACAGCAGTGGCCAGACCGTGCAGGATCTTGTAGGCTGTGGGCAGGATTTTGATCTTGATTGTAATCTTTTTTAAAAAAAATTAATTTATTAATTTATTTACTTATTTTTGGCTGCAATGGGTCTTCGTTGCTGCACACGAGCTTTTTCTAGTTGCCGTGAGCTAGGACTACTCTTCGTTGTGGTGCGCTGGCTTCTCATTGCGGTGGCTTCTCTTGTTGCAGAGCACGGGCTCTAGGCGCGTGGGCTTCAATAGTTGTGGCATGCAGGCTCAGTAGTTGTGGCTCGCGGGCTCTAGAGCGCAGTCTCAGTAGTTGTGGTGCACACGGGTTTAGTTGCTCCGCGGCATGTGGGATATTCCTGGACCAGGAATTGAACCTGTGTCCCCTGCATTGGCAGGTGAATTCTTAACCACTGCGCCACCAGGGAAGTCCCTTGTTTGTAGTCTTTAACCTGGATTAGTGTGGGAGAGACATGAGAAAGATCAGTGTGGCCACTGGTTAGAAAGTAGATGGGGATGGGAATAGCCTCATAGGGAGCAGGTGGGACTGTGTTGATGTTGAAGAAGATGGAGAGGAATGGCTGGATTTCAGGGAGACTGGAGAAAGGAGGGGAAGGTGTGAGAGAGGTTTATGTCAAGGATGCACCTGCATTAGTTTCCTGGGGCTGTTGTACAAATCAGTGGCTTACGACAACAGAATCTATTCTTTCACAGTTTTAGAGGCCAGAAGACCAAAATCGAGGTGTCAGTGGGACCATGCTGTCTGCAAATTCTAGGGGAGAGTCAATTCTTCCTTTCCTCTTCCAGCTCCTGGGGACTGTTGGTGTTCCTTGACCCACATCTGCATCGCTCCAATCTCTGCCTATGAGATCACATTGTCTCCTTTTTGTCTCATCTCCCTCTGCCTCATTCATGAGATGTAGGGCCCACCTGGATATTCCAGGATAAGCATCTCTTCTCAAAATCCTTAACTTTATCACATCTCTCGCCTAATAAGGTAATATTCACTCCTTTACCATGTAAGGTAACATTCACAGGTTCCAGGACTTAGGACATCTTTTTGTGGGCTGCCATGCACCCCACTATAGTGCTTAAAGATAATGCCTATTTAAGCTAGCACTTACGTAGTGCTGACTGTGGGCCAGGTGCTGTGGCCTAATTGCTTCAGATGTACCCGCTCATTTAGGCCACACAGCAGCCCAATAATAAGTACTGTTGTCATCCTCTCTTTATGGATAAGGAAACTGAGGCTCAGAGAGGTCAGACTTGCCCGCTGTCACATCACCATGAAGCTTTGGAGCTGGGATTTGAACCCATGCAGTCTGGTTCAGAGCCCTTGCTCCTAACCAGTAAGCTGTACTGCCTCCCTATTCTGGATGGATGGTGGAAGGATAGGGCTTCCCAATGAGATGACACACCAAAGAGAGTCTTGGGATGGAGGAGAGGACAGAGTTTGGTTTGGAACATGAAGAGCCATAGCCCCTGATGTCTGCACCCCTCTGTCTCCTCCTGGCATGGCCAGCCTTCTTCAGAGCCACCAGCCCCACTGTCCAGGTGCCTAACCCTGAGGACTGGCTCCAAGGCCCTTGGTGCCCATGCAGACAGCAGGCAGCTGGGAGGACATCACATGATGTTGAGGACTGAAGGGCCCTGCTAGCGGTACCCATGGAGACTGGAGCCCAGCGGTGTCCCAGGCTACTCTCAGTAGCCCAACCCTCCTGAGGGGGTGGATCCAGGAGGCTTCCGCCCACCTGCCCTCAGCACCTTGCCCCAGACCACGCTCTCCTCACTGCCAAACACCTGCCTTGGAGCCTTGTCCTTCAACCCTGGTCTTGCTCCCTCCCTGTTTAGGGCTTAGGGCTCAGCCCATTCGGTTGAATTATGGCTGGGAGCAGGTATGTGCTCTGCTTTTTGGGGAAATCACCCCACTAAAAGTTGGGAGACCTCTCACCCCACTTTCACTTGAAACATGGGCAGGCTTCAGATTACATGGATGGAAGGGAATGGGCATTCCAGGTGCAAGAAATTGGGTGCAAGCTGGGGATCAAAGACACAGAGGTGGGAACAGCTGGGTTATGTTTGGGAAATGACAGTTGCAAGATGACTGTGATGTAGGGTGCCTGGAACGGGTGGCAGAGGGGATGGAGGGGGTCAAATTCCAGGGTGTCCGGGATGTGTGAAGGGACAGAACAGTGGTTTTATAAGAAATGATTCTATTTCAGTCACAGAGATTCTCTACTGGTGCATATTTTTTTGCACTTTTTTTTTTAATGGAACATAATAATAAAAGAAAAATAAGGGTAGCAGGCACGGTGCTTAGGCAGTTTATATGTATTTACTCATTTGATCCTCACACCAACTCTAGGAGGATAATTCCCTTTATCCCCATCTACAGATGAGGAAATGTGTGCTGTGAGGTTAACTGATGTGCCCGGGGCTCAGGGCTAGTTAACTGTCACATGGTTTGAAGCCCAAGTTAAAGGAAGATTTGAAAGCGGGTTTCCTTGAGACGCCCCTCACCTGAGCCCCAGATGGCCATCTCTAGACCCCTGGAAGATCAATTAAGAAAAGCAGAAGACTTTTGGCCCTCTAAGGCATCATGGTGATTACTGACCCTCAGGCTGGGCTTGTGAGTTTCCTGATCATGTTCGTGCGGGCATCCCAACATCTCTGTAAGGTAGGTAACTACAACCCTGGCAGGTGAGGCAGGGGCCCAAAGCCCTGAAGAGAGAAGGCTCAGCACGGCGACTGGGGTGCTGCAGATCTGTGGTGAGGCCCTGGAGAAGTTCAGCTTGCACTGGGCCCCTTTGCCCTCCCTTTCTGGACAGTGTCCCTGTTCATGCCAAGAGCTGTACTTCCCCTGGCCTCCCTGTTCTGGGGCTCACAGCACCTGAGGCTGGCAGGTGGTGCATTTAGATGCAACTCAGGAACTGGGCCATCCCCAGCACCAGTGTGATTAATGGCATGTAGTGGGTGTTCAGTATTACTTGTTGGATCAGGAAAGAATGATTGACTCCTGGGAGTCAGGAGGTCTGGACTGAGCACCATTCCTGTAACCAACTAGCTGTAGGTCCTCAGGAAAGTCACTTAACCTCTCTGAGCCTCCGTTTTCCATTTGTAAAGTGGGTATGATCATGTTTGTCTTGGAAGTGGTGCAGGTGACTGTAAGAGTCAAAGGGAAAGTGTGACACATCTTTTGTAAGGTGGAAAGGGCTTTGCATCAGGAATAGTATCACTAGCATCTTTATTACTATTGTTATTGTTAGTACTAGTATTCAGTTAGCATTCAATTAAGTGCATAGTCAAGGAATGGCCTTCCAGTGCAGGGTTCCAACCCATGAAGGTGTTTCCAAGTGGTGGGCAGTCAACAAGCAATTTCTCAGGACCTGTCCCATGCATAGCCTTCTGCACATTGCAGTTGGAAGAATGAAGCTTTGAAAACACAGTTGTCTGTAACAAAAAGAAACAGTAGGAGCCTAAGGTGGACCGGTGGCCATTGCAGCAAGGGTAAGGAGAACATTGGACTGTGGACCAAAACCCTGAGAACTTTGGAGAGTCTGTCATCTTCAGATCCCACAGAACCCCAGATGTCCTGTGCAGAAATAGTTACTCAGTAAAATCTGAAGAATAAATGTGTATGGGGTGGGGAGGAGCTGGGGGGTGGGGTGGGAAAGGGACGGTGGGCAGAAAAATGAGTTGGCATCTCAGATGTTAGTGTGCATCCAGATCATCAGGGATGCTAATTAAAAACAGACCAGCCCTAGAGATTTCTGTTTGATGGTCTGGAATAGAACTTGGGAAGTGGCATTTTAATGCGGCCCCCAGCTGGTTCTAATGCAGTTGTCCACTGCCCTGTGCCTGGAGCGGGCCTCCGTTCCTCGGCTTCCAGTTGTCAAAACCCAGCCAAACAGAGCTCCTTAAAAATGCACAGAACACAGTGGGAGAGAACAAATCTGAATGCGAGGTGATATTTTCAAACAGAACGGGACGTTATTTTGGTATGTGTTGGTGGGAAGGTTCTTGGGGTTTAGTGAACTTGAGTTGATTCTGTGGCTCCATGCTGCTCTAATTATGGTCCTTGAAGCTCTCAGTGGAAAATAAAAACCAGAATATTATTTCTGAAGATCTTGTGTGCTACCCTGGAAGGTCTGTTTTGCAAAATTAATCAGCTTTGGGCCAGTTTCTTAACCTGAACCATTTGGGATTTCTGAGCTGCAGTTAGAGAAAGCATGGGTAGGGGAAATAATTTCTTCTTCTGGTCTTTGTTCCCAGTGCATTGGCATAGCTCCACTGGTGTGCCGAGGACAGGGCTGAGATCCAAAACTCACAGACGTGATCTTTCCCCTTGAGGGAGGACCAAAAAAAACAAACACACAGCTGGAATGTGAAGAGGAAAAGAAGTATAGTTGGAAGGCTTAGTAAGGGTCTTGAGAGAATAATACCAACCAAGGGGAAACCGGATGAAAAATCAATTATGAAATTTCTAGGAGTAAACTACTCCCTAAAAAGTAATTAGAAATATTAAATTCCTCCTCTCTCCTGCATGAATGAATGTTGGCTATAGAGGAAACACAGTGGAAAAGTTGTTCCAGACCAAAGTCTTTGCTTGAGAAGGTTCACTCGGGTCTTGGTTGCAGCAGGCAAGGAGGAAGTTGCTATAAGAATTATTTATAACCTTCAGGGATCTTGTTTATCTCCCTTAAACAGGGAATGCCTTGGCAAGTGAAATGAGGTGCGTTGTCTGAGAAAGGCCAGAGAGAGCAGGCTATTTATTTACATGCGACTCACTTCTTTCTTAGTCTACACTTGTTAGCAGTCTTATTAGCAGCAACAATAACAATAATTCTGGCAGCAATCCCATACATTTGCTGAGTCCTGGAGTTTCCACAGCCTGTTGTCCAGTGTTTCGGCTGTCCCTCCCTACAGCTTTCTACAGCAGGTAGAGAAGGAATCACTGCACTTTATAGGTGATGATGCTGAGTCCCAGAGAGGCCTCCCAGCTGTACCCAGGACTGTGCCTGCTCTGACTGTGGAGCCCTGGGCTCTCCACTACAGATTGTGGCCCCCCTACTTTGTGGAATCCAGTGGCTCTTTGGGCGTGTTTAAGGAAGGTAGAAACTGAGGCAGGTACAAGGTAGTTTGCTAAAAAAGGAAAGAAACCATGCCTCTGTATGAGCGATTCAGTTCCCTTTCCTCCATGTTTTCCCTCTCCCACTGAATTAATTAACAATTGAGAATTGTTCCCAAGTGCCTGGGTGGGTTTTTTGCATTTTATTATTATTGCAAGGAGTGTTTCCTGAGTGATACTAGAAAGGGCAGTTGATTAGTAAAACCTTTCTAAAACCAACTCGGCAGCCCAGCCAGGGGCCCTCTCTGTCGCTGAATGGGTCTGTGATGGTGCGCTACTGGAGATCCCATTCCCGAGCTGCAGGGGAGCGGGGAGACCCTAACGCCCACTGCCCTGGGCAGCCACGCCTGTGTGTTTGTCCATCCGTGAACACACTGAGCATCTCCTGGCTCAGCCTCACCCTCGGGGGCTCACGGTCCCCAAGGGAGATGTGAACACCCAGGAAATGCTCACAATGACCAGCCCCTGGCCCATACTGGCCTTGACGGAGCTTTTGCAGACATGGCAACAGAGAAAAATAAGGATGAACTAATGTTATTTTAAAGACCATTCTTTACTTTGAGACGGTGCTCTTCCTTTTCTCCTCCTCCTTCCTTGTTATCATGTCCTTTAAAAAATTAAATCATGGTGATAGATGTTAGGATTTGTTTGCTCATTTTGTTTTGTTCTTTAATGTCCTTACTTGAGAAAATAAAATTTGACCACCTACACTGGCATTGTGACTTTGAGGGGCAGAGAGGGATTTTGTGTTTTATGATAAACTAGGAGTCTGGGCGCTGCCAGCATGGAAGTATGGGAGGTCCATGGGGCACAGGAAGGATTGGGGGCAGAAATGGACATCGGAGCTGCGCCTTAGAAGGCAAGGTGAGAGGGTACTCACCCAGGAAGGTGTATCCCAGGAGGAGGGGCTGGTGAGCAAAGGCAGGCGGAGCTGAGGCCAGCTGGGCATCTGGGGGTGCCGATCTGGAAGGCCACGTGTGGCAGGTGAAGGAGCTTGAACTAAGTGCCTTTGGCCATGGAGGGCCGTGAAATCCTTTGAGCAGAGAGTGAAATGAGGAGCTTGTCATTTAGTGAGAACACTCTGGAGGGAAGGTGAACAGCAGAGGGGAGGGAGCAGGCCTGAGAGCAGAGGGGCCTGCCTACAGTCCAGGGGAAAGATGATGAGGCTGGACAGGAGCACATGGCAGTGGAGGCAGAGAGGCTGGCACAGCGCTGCAGGTGCTCAGCCAGTAACCCTTCAGGACTTGAGGCTGGCCGGACCTGCAGAGGGGAGAATTAATGCTAATTCTGACAGAAATATCAACAACAGTAATAGTTACTGAGCTCTGCCGTGCACTGAGCACCTGCTGAGTGCCGTCCCTACGCCGAAGACTTCCAGAGAGAAAGCAGTTTTCTCAGGGTCTGAATCTATAGCCTGTCTCTTACCTGTCACATCTGCATTCTGCCTTCTGGGACATTGGCTGGGTTTGAGGGGAAGGTGGTGAGTGCAGGTTTGGGTCTGTTGGTCACCCAGGTGGAGACCAGGTCAGTCAGGGGCTGAGGGTGGACAACAAAAATGGAGGTCGGGGTTTAGGGTCATCACCTGCAGGAGGTGGCTGATGCAGTAGGAGGGGTAAAATCGCTTGGCAGAGAGAAGTAGGGGCCATCCTGCCTTTCCAGCCCTCCATGCCTCTCTTCCTAGCTGTGATTTGGGCATTTGGTTGTGTATTTCCTGCAGGAGTCCCTGGGATCATTGAAGTGAGGAAAGGGGAGATTTCAGGTTCTGCCTGACCCTTTCTTTTCCTTTTGTTTTTTTCTTCAGCTTTTTATTTTTTTTTATTATTATTATTTTTTTTATTTTATTTATTTTTTATTTTTTTTATTTTTATTTATTTTTTTTTTTTGTGGTATGCGGGCCTCTCACTGTTGTGGCCTCTCCCGTTGCGGAGCACAGGCTCCGGACGCGCAGGCTCAGCGGCCATGGCTCACGGGCCCAGCCGCTCCGCGGCATGTGGGATCTTCCCGGACCGGGGCACGAACCCGTATCCCCTGCATCGGCAGGCGGATTCTCAACCACTGCGCCACCAGGGAAGCCCTCTTCAGCTTTTTAAAATCATGGATGAGTTCACAAATATAGCTGTAGAAAGAGTAGGATAAACAGCCTCTGTGATGCCGTCACCCAGCTTCAGCAATTAGCAAGCATGTACCTGCTCCTTTCCCAGTCATTCTCCTAGAGTTCATGCCCCAGCATTCAAGCGTTCTCCACTTTGGGCCCTTGTCTCTGTCCATCTCTCTTACGGTCTGCTTTAGCCAGACTGAGCTGTCGGATCCTCACCACGCCTCTGCCCACTCCCATCTCTCCCTTACTCTCCTGCCTCTTCTAATCCAGAACACTCTCCTGTCCCCCTTCTTCCTCCCTTCGGAAAATCTTCCTGGTGCTGACCTGGGGTGGAGTCACAAGGATTGGTGTGTGTCCTGCACTTACATCTGAGCCTCCTTGGGCCAATCACAGCAAGTCTGTGTAGCCTGCACGGAGCCCATCAGCACCCACTATATACTGTGTGTAAGGGGTCTGTGGCCACATGCTCCATAGGACAGAGGCAGTGCCCATCATCCTGGCATTCAAGGTGCTATGGACTGAATATTTGTGTCCCCTCCAAGATTCATATGTTGAAACCTAATCCCCAATGTGATGGTATTTGGGGGTGGACCTTTAGGCGGTGCTGATGTCATGAGGATGGAGCCCTCATGATGGAATTAGTGCCCTTATGAAAGAGACTCTATAGCTTCCTCTCCCCTTTGGCCATGGGAGGACACAGTGAGATGGCCACTGTCTATGAACCAGGAAGCAGGCTTTCACCAGATACCGAAACTGCTGGTACCTTGATCTTGGACTTTCTAGCCTCCAGAACTGTGAGAAATAAATAGAACTAAATATGTGTTGTTTAAGCCACCCAGTCAGTGGTATTTGTTATCGCAGCCAGAACGGACTATGACACAGGCCATTTGTTATTCAACCCCAGTCAGGTTGAGAGAAAACCCCAGCCCCCTCACTCAGTGTTGAAACTCCAATATTGCACTTGTTTCATGGGAGGTTTTGTTGTGTTTTATTTTTTCTATTGTCCATTTGGCCAGAGTGTCTGGATCTCTTTTAAGGCATAGCTTTCTCTGTCACAGGGGCCTAGAGCACCATTTGCAGGTGCTCCTGGGTGTAGGACCCAGGTTGAGGGGCAGAGGCTCTAGTTACCTGCCTTCCACTGTTGCTGAGCTACAGAACCCTGTGTTCAAACAACATTTTCTAGATGCCCAATGTATAAAAATCTATCAGCAGAAAGGAACTCTCCTGGTTAAATGGCGGTGGGAACCCAGAGCCTGCCCAGTGGGGTCATACCAAGTCAGTGCTTTGAGGGGCCTTCTGAGGAACTGAGTTTGAAATCCCTAGGTTAGAGTCCTTACCCTCAAGGCCACCAAAGACCCCACCTAGGAGTGAGACCCTCCACATCTCTCACCACTGATCCAACAACTGAGGGTGCCCATCCTATGTCATGCTCAGTTTGGCAGCATGGCACAGAGCTCTAGTTCAGTACCAGCCCCAAGAGACATGGTTCTAGCCTTTGGGTATACCCACTCCCAGGGGCAGCAGAGCCAGCTTATGGCAACAACAGGCTTTTAAATAAAAGACAGAGTGAAATCTACAGAGGACACGGCGAGTGTGCTGTGACTGAACAGAAAATCCTGTCCATCCCACATGGCCTGTGGGTGGGCTCTGAGGCTGAGGAGGTGTGTGTGCATCCATGAGCACTGGATGAGTTTTAGGTCCATGCCTTTCCAGCCATGGAATAACATGCAAGGCACTTGGTGAGCATCAGCTGTGTCCACGCCCCTGGCTGGGCCCTGCCATGACAGCTGAGCTGCAGAACCCTATGTTCAAACAACATTTCATCTACAGTCCACCTCACCTACACCACGGTACACCTCACCTACACCACGGTAGATCCATTACACATAGACTCATGATGCACAGGTTTGGAGATTTTTTTTTTTCCCTTGCACATATGAAGTTTTATTTTTTCAGCAAACAGTAATTAGGGCTTCCCTGGTGGTGCAGTGGTTGAGAATCTGCCTGCTAATGCAGGGGACATGGGATCGAGCCCTGGTTTGGGAAGATCCCACATGCCGCAGAGCAACTGGGCCTGTGCGCTACAACTACTGAGCCTGCGCGTTGAGCCTGTGCTCCGCAACAAGAGAGGCCGCGACAGTAAGAGGCCTGCGCACCGCGATGAAGAGTGGCCCCCGCTTGCCACAACTAGAGAAAACCCTCGCACGGAAACGAAGACCCAACACAGCAAAAATAAATTAATTAATTAATAAACTCCTACCCCCAACATCTTCTAAAAAAAACAGTAGTTAAAACTAATGTAGGGCTTCCCTGGTGGCACAGTGATTGAGAGTCTGCCTGCTGATGCAGGGGACACGGGTTTGTGCCCTGGTCCGGAAAGATCCCACATGCCGCGGAGCGGCTGGGCCCGTGAGCCGTGGCTGCTGAGCCTGCGTGTCCGTATCCTGTGCTCTGCAACAGGAGAGGCCACAACAGTGAGAGGCCTGGGTACCGCAAAAAAAAACCACAAAAAACCAAAACTAATATACACAAGGGAGACAACAATGCCACGTTTTAACTTATTTATTTCAGCTGACTGCAACAGCCAGCCTCCTAGTCAAATTCCTTTGTTGTTTTCTGTTATGCACTGTGTTAACAATACATCTCCCTGTGGAATTTTACATTCATCCTGTTTCTAGAGAATGTGGAGAGTTTAGTGTGAGTGTGGTGTCGGGGTGGAATACCGCGTACTTTGTACTGCAAAGTAGGTGATGCGTTCCTGAACTGTGGAAAATTCAGACAGGCCTGTCTTCCTTCCAGTTCGAAAGCCTTCTCCTCCAAGAAGCTTCTTCTGGTCTCTTTAGTCCTGATCACTGACCACCACCACCTCCCATCCCCACCTGAGAAACCCTTAAGCAAGGTGGACAGATGGTATAATCAAAGTGCCTAGTTCAGTGCATGGCTCTTGGAACTATTTATAAATGTATACTCCTTCCTACTCTCCCCCAGCCATGCGCCCTTCCCCTCTTCCCCTTGCCCGATTCATTCTTCTTCACTTCTCTGAGCATTTTGCTGGAAGTTTCCTTGTCTGTGCCGTCACCACAGGTGTCTCAGAGTTGCTTGCTGCCACTTCTCCCTTGGTGCCCCCTCACCCCCAACCCCGACCTCATGACGTCATGGGTAACTGCAGAGACAGGCTGGCCCCAGGCCAAGCTCCTCTTCTGCTTTGTGTCCTTGAGTTGGTTATTTAAACTCTCTGAGCTTCTGTTTCCAAATCTGTAAAACGGGCATGCTGTGAACATTCAGTTACTTGAGATGATGTTTATGAAGAGTTTAGGATTTTATCTGGCATGTAGTGAGCCTCAGGAGTTGAGAGCTATTATTATTATTTCTTTCGTTGTTATTGCCACCCTGTGAGGCACTCAGTCCATGTGTCTTGTCCTTGGTGTGTTGTTTATGGTGGCAAAGTTCCCCATTTAAAATTAAAATTCAGTATGCTCTGTTGTTATGCAGGAGAATCTAGCACATTCATTTGTGTATTTTAGAGCAATGTGAACAGAATCTTGGTGGGGTTCAGGGAATCTTGGGCCAGCGGGGGTGGGTGGGGGTCTTTGTCATCTCTGACAAGCCCTACACCTTGGATTCCCCAACAGTAGAATGCAGAGCTCAGCTCAGAGGACCTCCTGGCACTCTTCCTGACCTGACATTTCCTAAAGTATGAGTATCTGGAGACTGAGCACTGCATGGGATGGGTCCCCATCAGCTCCTGGTTGAGGAAGGTGGGTCAGTCCTGGGGTTTCCTGGAAAGCTTCAAAATGGGGGCCACCCCTCACTCTGTGCCTCCTTAAGCCCCACTTTTGGGCTTTAGGGAGCAGAGCTGCCAGTTCCATGCCCATCACGAGCAGGAATGCCTGGCGTGACGTCCCAAATCTGCTGCTGTTTGGGAGAAAGGTCTTGACAGAATCTGTGAAAACGTCCCTCCAACCAGCAAAGCCACTGGTGGATGTGCCTGGCAGAACACAAGAATGGAGACTGGGCGTCAGGGTCAGGAAGCCTGGTTGTCATGTCAACAGATTGGCCCAAAATAGAGAGGGGCAAGTCCATATGGTGCCCGTCATGACCACACCACTTGCTCCTTCAATGGCAGGGCTGGGGCTGGACCAGGCTTGTAGAGGAGTAAAAGTGGGGGGACTTGTGAGGGACCAGATGGGGTGGGCACTCTTCCAATGGCTTTGAATTAACCAATTTAACCCTCACAACAACTGTATGCAGTAGACACTGTTGTTATCCTTGTTTACGGGGAAGGAAACGGATGCACAGAAAGACTAAAGAATTGGTCCAAGGTCAGTAGGCTGTTAAATGGGGGATTTGAACCCGGGCACGTGGTTCCAGAGGTGGACCCTTGACCATTATGCTGCAAAGGTACAGGAGATAGCCCCCACTTAGAAAGCCACGCTTCAGGAGCTGCCCTGGGCCTTTCCACCCCAGAGGGTGCTGGGTTAGCCCATAGAAAGGGCATCTCACCCAGTGAAGGCTTCCAGGAGGAAGCAAGATGCTCTGGGCTTGGCCAGGCACAGGAAGTGTGGACATGGCTATTGTGGCAGAAGCCACATGCAGTCTGAGGAGTTGGGCCTGTTGCTGGGTGAGGGGAGCATGGGGTCTGGGCAGGAGGATCTGCCCCAGCTCGCTCAGCAGCTTGCTGTGGGCCCTGGGCAGCTTCCCTCGCTCTGTTCCGCTTCCCTCACAAATAGAAGGCAGAGGGAAGCTGGGCATGGAAGCCTCCAGGCTCCTGAGAGCACACGAGTCTGCCCTCCAGACATGAGGCCATTTTGTACTTCTTTGCATTCATTATTTAGTTTCATTTTGACTTCTCTTTAGTTTCTTTGTAAAGTGTCATTTTAAAAAGGCATGGCTTCTTCCACTTTACTGAGGTTCAGAGAGTAGGAAGGTGTGGATTTCTCTTCCATTTTACAGATTAGGAAACTGAGGCCCAGGGATGCCATGAGACCTGTCCTGGGGAAGGTATATTTACCTTCCTGCTTGTTTTTTTTTTTTTACCAACAAATTATGGTAAAAATATACATAACATCAAATTTACCATTTTAGGTGTTTTTCAGGTGTCCAGTTCAGTGGCATTAAGTACATTCACATTGTTGTGCTACCATCACCACCATCTGCCTCCACCTCCAGAACTTTTCCATCTTCCCAAACTGAAACTCCATATTCATTTAACAATAACTCCCTGTTCCTCCCTCCCGTAGCCCCAGAAAACCATGATTCTACTTTCTCTTGCTATGAATTTTACTACTCTAGGTACCTCATCTAAGTGGATCATGTAATATTTGTCCTTTTTTGTCTGCCTCATTTCTCTTCCTGCTTATTTTTTTTAAATTTTGAGAAAAACTACATTCAAATGATTTTTCAAGGCTCAGGAAGGATCTGTTAAACCTAAAAAGAAAACAAAGTACCAATTTCACAGCAAGGTTGCTACTCTGGGAAAAATAATCAGAATTTTTTCTGCATGAAAATGAATTAACCCTGAAAAATCCTCCTATTCTGTTTGCAGAATTTATGAAGGTAATTTTTCTTTGCCCTCTACCTGGGAAAGGGCCCAGGCGGCTCTGACAGGCGTGTATGGAGCAGAGTCCTGAGGAGGGGTGGTGTGGAGGCCACAGGAAGCCTTACTTTACCCTGTATCTAGGTGGGGTCCCGTCATGGTTAGAACTGGGCCCAGTTTTGGGGGCTGGTTCTGGCAGGGCTCACTCCAGAGGCACCAAACTCATGTAGGAAACCTCACAGAACCTTGGAGCTCAGAGAGCCCAGAGGCTGTCCTGGGACGAGGATCTTGAAGCCAAGAGACAGGAGGAACCCAGCCCAAGGTCACCCAGCAAATGACAAACAAATGAGGGCCCAGTCTTCAGTCTGGGGCAGACTCTGCCCTCGGGTCTGGGCGTGAGTAGCAACGAGGGCCCTTCAACGTGCATGTACTTCCAGGACCCACAAATGCTGTCAAGCCTAATCTGGCCTCTGCCACGTGAGGGCGGGAGGCTCGCTAGACCTGTTTTGTAAGAAGCGCAGGAGGGTCAACACCTGCCCAGGGATCCTCGCCTAAGAGTTGGAGGGTGGGGGTGGGCCATGACTCCTGGTCCAGCCAGAGGCACTGCTTTCAGTACCCTGGGTCGTCCAGCTCAGCACTTCTCCCACCTGTGTCCCATCACCTCTGTGCTATTCTGCACCTGGCAGGTCACACCAGTCTGGGGTGAGGCCATCTAGGGGCTTCTCAACCCCTCACATTCTCAGATTCTGAGTGGCTGTTTTCATTGGCAAGTCTTGGATGCCTCTGAAGTTTGGAGAGGAGTTTTTCCCAAATCATTACAGTTCTTAGTTGCTTTGACCTTCGGTAGTACATTAGGGGCGATAGCCAATGGCGGTGGTTTAATGATAATCATGATTTCTATTACTGATTCCCCATGATGCTCTCCAGGGTCGCCTCTCCACTGTCTCCTCCCTGACAACTGCCCTCCCAGGTGTCCCTCACACTCCTGTGCAGCCTCTCTATTCTCTGCCTCCCGTGCCCTGTGCTGGGTGTCCATCATTGCCGAAAGCTCCTAGTTCACTACCTTCCCACCACCACCCCACACAGCCTTTCCCCCACTTCAGTTTTCCTTTTAGCACTCATCACATACAACACATTTTACTCATCACTTTACTTTCTAACGTTTACTAACATTTTACTTACCCTACTCATTTCTTCTCTCCTTCCCACACTGGAATGGAAGCTCTCCATGGGTGGGGCTTTTGCTCACTGCTGTGTCCCTGCCACCTATCACCATGCCTGACACATAGTAGGTACTCAAATAATTTCTGTAGAATGAATGAATGAATGAATGAATGCTCTTCTCACTGTAGGCCACTCTCTACCCTCTCCATCTAGCTAATTTCTCCTTATGTATAGAGGCTCAGCATAAGTGCCTCCTCCCGTACAAAGCCTACTGCTGGTGCTGGCTTCAGTGGCCTTTTCTGGGGCCCACCCTGTCTGCTGCCCCTTTCCTGGTATGCTTCCCCAGCCCATGCTCATTGGCTCCTCTCTCATCCCCACTAGCCAGTGAGCTCATTGAGGATGTGCTCTAACTGGTTTCCTCTGTTTGCCCACTGCCTGGCACAAAGCTTGGCTCGTGGGAGGTGCTCAGCAAATGCCTGCTGCATCGAACGGAATCAGTGCAGCATTAATAGCAGGGCTCTCAGGCATTTGCCCCACTTAGCATGGTAAGGGCCCTAGGGTTAGGCCTTCCCAGCATTGCTTCCCTGTTTCACAGAGAAGGGAGGTGCAGGGTTGTGAGGGTGGGGACGGGCTTCCCTCTGAGGGTCTGCACCTCCTCTTGGCCTTCCAGAGGCTGCTGCTCTTAGAGTTTTGCCAGCCCTCTGGGCAAGGGGTCCTGTGAAGGGGCTTCCTTGGATTGGATCATACTCCTAAGTGCACTGCTCTCAGCTGTCCCAAGAGCCACGGGAGCCTCCTCACCTAAGCAGCCTCCTCCTGGAGCCTCCCTGCTCCCCTCTCAGCACTCAGTGGCATCTGTTCTTGGGTCTGTCTCTCTAGCTAGACTTCAAGTGAAAGCCCTCTGCCCTTTTCTAGGCAGGTGGCGCTTCCCATCCCTTGGGATCCGGGGCATTCCTGTGCAGTGCCGTTTGGGTGGGCAGTGCCGCATTGGGCTTAGGGACCACTGAGCAGGAGCTCCACCATGGGGTGGGTGCAGGCAAGCATTGGGTTCTGGGGATAGAGACCTGGGAAGTTTCCATAGGGCTTCAGACTCGGAGGAGCTGGTTGTGAGAACAGGGTGTTGGGATGGGCACACAGCTAGGACCAAGGTTGCCTGTGCAACGGGGCCACTGGAAGTTAACTTCCAAGTGAGGTCAGCCTGGGTCTGGGATCAGGTGGCAGTGGGGATGGGAGCTGGGGAAGCAGTCCTGAGTGTTGGGGTGTTGGGAAAATCACCTCTCAAAAAGGCCTCTGAAGACAGGTGCCCACAGCAGCCCATGCGGTGGAGGGGTGGAAGGATCTGTGACAGGACTAAGGAATTGGAAGTTCCCTTGAGGAGAATCCCCTGGTTGTGGTGATGTGTGACAGAGACCCAGCCCTCATCCATCAGACGGGGGAGTGACCACCGTGTCCCCAGCTGGAGGACAAGGGAGGCACGTAGTTAACTCCAGCGGAGCTGCAGCTCATGCGGGCGGGCCACCTTGAGTAATGAGTGTGACTGCCGGTGAGGGGGGCGATGATCCCACCCCACCTGCAATCACCCTTCATCTCCAAGCAGGCACCCAGTGAGTGTTTGAGCGCAGGCAGGATCTGTGTTGGGCTGCAGACCTCTGAGGAGCTAGGAGGACAGCTCTGGCCTGTGTCCCAGGAAGGACTGTTAAGTTTGGGGATGTGCCTCCCCAGGGAAAGTTGGTGGAGCAGGCGGCCGGCCAGTGCCTCACCTGTGTCCAGTCCAGCGACTCTGGCGTCTTCAGGGCCCCAGGTCCCCTCCTGGCTCCTCCATCTCAGTTTTTGGTGGCCCAGGACTCACAGGGCCCCTGGAGGAAGCTAGGACTCCCCTCTCCCTCTGTGGTTTCCCTTCCTCTAGTTCCACATCTGACCACCTTCCTCTGCCAGTCTTGCTGCCCTGTCTTTGGCTCCTGCCGTCTCCTGCCTGGATCCCTGCACTGGTCTCATTACCCATCCCCTTGTCCAGCCTCTCTTCCCTCTAAAGACGTCCTTCAAGTGGCAGCCAGGGTTGCCCATCTCAGCCTGAGGGTTTCATCACCATCTCAGCTCTGAAGATGTCATTATCAGGTTTAAGCCCTTTTAAGAACTTCCCTGTGTTTAATAAGTACAGTTTTTCTGTTTGGGATGATGAAAAAGTTCAGGAAATAGATAATGGTTATGGTTATACAGCATAGTGAGTGCACCTTATGCCACTGAATTGTACACTTGAAAATGGTTAAAATGATTAAAAATAATAACCAAACCAAACAAAGACTCCCCAGGGCCCCCGGAATAGGGTATGACCCCTTATACTGGTGCCCAAGGCCCACCAAGTCTACCCCAATCTCCCTTTCCAGTTCCACCTCTCATTTCTTCATTCATCTACGGAGTGCTCCAACTCAGAATGCCATTTGCTGTTCCCAAGACTTACCCCTACTTTTCCTGTTTCCTTGCCTCTCCTCATGGAAATTCAGGATTAGAGTCTATTCCTTTACTTGGTGAAATAATCCTTTCTACAACAGTCCCCTGCACACTTCTGCCAGAATGCACGTAGTGACAGGCAGCCCACTGCTTTACAAGACATTTTTACTCCATCTCTGGACAGCTCTGATTATAAGAGACAAGAGTTAGGGTTTGGAGTGTGATGCTCTGGATTTGAGTCCTGGTTTCATGATTTACTAGTACTGTGACCTTGAGCTTGTCAGTTAAAATCCCTGAACCTCTATTTTCTCCTCTGTTAATTGAAGGATAATGCAGGCAAACCCTGGAGATATTGCAGTTTTGGTTCAAGGCCACCACAGTAAAGTGAATGTCACAATAAGGCAAGTCACATGAATTTTTTGTTTCCGAATGTGTACAAAAGTCATGTTTACACTATACTGGAGTCCATTAAGTGTGCAATAGCATTATGTCTAAAACAACAATGTACATACCTTAATTTAAATATACTTTATTGCTAAAAAGTGCTAACCATCATCTGAACTTTCAGTGAGTCAAATCTTTCTGCTTGTAGAGGGTTTGAAATATCATAAAAATTATCAAAATATGACACAGATACATGAAGTGAGCAAATGCTGTTGGAAAAATGGCGCTGATAGACTTTCTCAACCCAGGGCTGCCACCAACCTTCAATTTGTAAAGACGTAACATCTGCGAAGCATAATAAATCAAAGCTCAATAAAACAAGGTATGTCTGTAATGGTATCCATCTCATAGAGGCATTGTGAATATTAAATGAGATACATTATGAATAGTAAGTGAGATAATGCATGTAAAGAATCTAGCATAGTGCCTGACAAACACATAGGTCAATATTAAAGAAATGTTAGCTTGATACGTTGAACCAAAATCTGGCACACAAACCAAAATGCAGACAGTTAGGGCAGGAAGGGTTCTGAGAGATCAACTGTGGCACACATTTGTAGTTCCCTGACACCTAGTTCCCCTCTTCTGCTGGCCCAGTTGTGCCTTGTGTCCCTGGTACTTGGATGGTGCCAGTTCCGGCCAGTGAGTTCCATTTAATTGCTGGTTGACCCTCTGCAGAGTTTCTTTTTCCTTCTCTCTTGGCAAAGCGGCAGCATTCAAGATGGCGGTTTTTCCATCAGCTTGGGCCCCTGAGTAACTAGGATGTGTCAGGACCCCCCCTTGCTGAGAGAGAAATCAACTTTTTCTGGGGTGCTCCATTGAGATTTGGGGGTGTTTGTTGCTACAGCAGAGCCTAGCCTCTCATGACTGATGAACCCACTAACTCAACCTTCTTGTTTTATAAGTGAAGCCCAAGTGAAGAGGAGATCACAGGGGCCTGGGGCCCTCATCCAGGCCCATATGCTGTACCTGACATAGCTGGCTTTATTCTCTCTGTGATATCTTTCCTCACTGGTCTTCCCCATCACTGAGCCTCCCATTAAGGAGGCTGTTGAGGTGACCCATCTGACTGAGTCCCATTGACGTCATGTGCTGGTCAAACCCAAGCCTCCGAGTCCCTTAGTTAATGGGCCTCTGAGAGGTGAGTTCCACTGTGCACATACCTCCTTCCTGGAGTACTGGGCCAGGTTGCCCAGCAAGCCTTTTACACCTGAACCATTGCTCCCACTTCCCAGCTGGTAGCCTGCTTCCCCGTCAGGGCTTCCTCCTCTACACCAGCTGCCAGCGGCATCTGCATACAGCACAGCCTCCATCCTGGCACTCCCCTGATTCAAGTTCTGCAGTGACTCCTGCTGCCTAGAGAAAAGAAACGGCACCCTGCCTGATGGCCACGGTTCCCCAGGGACCAGCCAGTCTGACCCCACCCATCCGTCTCCTGCCACCTCCCTTCCCCACCCTGTGCTCCTGCCCCAGAAGCAGATACTCCACTTCTCCTGTATGCACTTTACCCCTCTGAGGCTTTGCTTATCCTGGCATCTCCATCTGGGGTGCCCTCCTACCACCTCACTCTCCTCTTCATCTTCCAAAGCTCAGCTCGAATGCCACCTCCTCCAAGAAGTCTTGGCAGAATATCTCCGTGAGATCTGACCATTCCTTTCTTTTGGCATGACTTGTGTCTCCACCAGAGTTCCCACTTTTATCTTGCCTTGTGTTATGGCTCTGTTTCAATCTTCTCTCCCCACTGAAGTGAGAGCTCCCTCATGGCCAAGACTGTATGTAACCTTTCCTGTGTCCCCAGCACCTCCCACAGGATCTGGCTCTAAGTTATCATCCCATGAGTATTAATGGAACGAACAAGTGTTCTAAACCTCCATTAACTTCATAGTACATTTTACGAAATTATTTCTGAACCTACTCTACATTATAAGTCCCCTGAGAGCAGGGTCCGTGTCTTACCCTGTATCTAGCCCAGGCCCTCAGCAAATGTTGGACCAATGCACCCCTCGGAAGAGCACGCTGCAGAGACATATGTGGGGTGGAAAGGAATGGAGATGGCTTGGTGGAACATAGCTGGAGTGAGGTCCCTCCTCAGCGGGTGACCTGGCCCCCGTCCCTAGGGGAAGGGCTGACAACTTGTGATATTTGTGCAAACCTGCAGAAGGGAGCACCCCAACCCTCCTGACAAGCAGCCCGCATATGTTTTGTGTTCGTGACCCTGACTTTTAAAAATGTCACACCTGCATATGAGGAGGAACTTACTGACAGGTAATTAGGAAACAGAGTTTGTATCTACCAGTCTTTGAAAAACATTTTGTAAATTGGGTAATTGGCTTTCCCAGTGCAGAGGAGAGATGTGTGCTACGGCTCCTTCATCCTCAAATAACATAGTCTGCAGCCGGCCAAGAATTCAGAGTGACAGCTTCAGGGAGAATACAGAAATGCCAGTTTTTCTCAGCATCCAAGATGGACAGTCTGGCTCTCTGGAGACTTACGGAAGCAGATGGTCTGTCCATCAGCCTGGGGAAGGAGTGTGAAAAACTCAAGATGGCTGGAGTTAATAAGCTCTTTGGGACAGAGCTACAGCTGCGGTTACTTTTATTTCAGGCTGTATCCACCAGCAGGGATTGTATGCAGCAGTAATTTCGTCCAGCCAATATGTACTGAACACCTGTTTGGAGCCAGGCCCTTTGTGGGCACAGGGGAACAGAGGGGATAAAGACCACCCAGTGCAGCAAATCTGAGTTATATCTGGTCACGTCCCTTGAATTTTGGTTTGACGTCAGTGTCCTGAATGATAGGGGAACAAATTTTAAATGTACAACATAATTTCTTTCTACCTTTTCCCCTAATCTTTTTTTGTCTCTCTTCAAACTCTTTTCACCTTTCTGTAATAGTTTCCCAGGTGTGTTGATTTTCTTGTATTTCAGGCTTCTTATAGCAGGTGGTTAAGAATGTTACTGGTCAATGCAGTCTAATTACGGTAACAAACACCCTTATATTCCAGTGGTTCAAAGTACTAAGATGATTGCTTGCTTATGTCATAGTCCAATGCAGGTCAGAGGGTGTGTTGGTTGGGTTCTCTGGGAAGCAGATGCCCAGAGTTAGATGTGCGTTGGGAGCAATGCTCACAAGAGGAAGAGGGGAGAGAGCAGAGAAAGGCAGGGCAAGTCTTCAGAGTGTGGGCAGGTCTGCCACCTGTGAAAGGAGAGGGGGAAGGAAGGAGAGGTGAGTAGGAAGAGACTCGGGCAGTGGTGCAGCTCTGATGAAGTCTCAGCCAGACCAAAGGGGCTCAAGATTGTCCATAGCTGAGTCTTGTGCTGACCGGAAATGGTAAGCATCCGTTTGGCTGCTGTGCCCAGGCAAGGGTTGGGATTGCCTGCAAAGAGCGAGACATTATACTGAAGGCATTGCTCCCGGAGTCTGTCACCTTGGGAGGCTGTCCTCCTTGTGACAGTTTCTCTGGCAGTCACGGTGCCCTGAGGGGCACAAGGATTTGGGGTTGGGGGAGGTTCCAGGTCCTTGGAGTCTTCCCCACTGACACTGTGGATGGGAAGAGAGCATGGAGAACCCATGGGAAGGCTTTAGAGGCCAGTCCTGGGCATGGGGCCCATCACCCTTGCATTGCCCAAAGCTCAGCGGTCACACCTAGTTGCAAGGAAGGCTGGGGAGTTAGAGTGTCACTGTGTGCCCAGGGAGAACAGAATCCCAGGTCTTCCTGTTACTCACTGTGTAAAGCTTTGGACAAATTACTCACCTCTCTGATTCTCAGCTGCTTCATCTATTAAAATATGGGTAATAATAGGACATGCTTCATAGTGTTGTTGTGAGGATTGAGTTAATAAATACTGAAAAATTATAGTAGTGCCTGGCATAAATAAATGTTATATAGGGATTGCTGTGCTGTTATTACCATTCTTATTTCCAAATTAAATATGTCAGTAAACATCTCTTCAGTAACTACTCTGTTGAAGGAATTATATGTCACAGGGACTTAACTTGTTTCTCTCAGCACTTAGTGGATGCTCAGAAAATGTTTGAATGAATTAATTTCAATGAAAAAACAATATAGTTTGTTGAATTCAGTTGGCCATGGTGCTGGGCTAATTTTTAACATGATTTAGCAATAATAAATGTGAAGTCCTGTGCTTTTGGCTCAGAAAGTCAATCACAGAAGAACAGAAAGAGATGAACTTAAATGAGTGAGAAAGCATCTTGAGTGTGAAAAGCCTACCAGTTTAAAAATGAGTTTCTGTCTTTATAAAAGTAATATGTGCTTTAGGAAATTCAAGTAAAACAAATAAGTACAGAGAAGAGAGTTTTTAAAAATTCACTCAAAATCTCTTGATCTTTAACATGAGATGACTCCCATTCCAGACATCTCTCCGTGCAGATGTTATAAGTAGAGAGGTGGATAGAAATAATTTTCTAAAAAGGTCATTATTACATGCAATTTAAAATTAATGTTAAATTTTATTTATCTGAATGTAACAAGAAAATAAGGAAGAGTAAAGCAGAAGGAATTGCTTAACATTAAACAATTTTGCCTTCGCTACAGACAATATTTGGTTTTTAAATATCTAAGAGTAATAAAAGATTACAAAGAGCATTGAGGTTAGAGTCCCGGCTTTTAAACTCCAGTTTTCTACTTTAGATGGTATCCATTAAAGTCCTTATATTGAAGGAGAGGAAATTAGCAGTCTCACAACTCCTTTTTCCTCCTCCGCCTTCTGAATTTTATGTTACATTATTATCTTTAAATTGCTGATTGTTTCATGTTAAATGGGTCCAGCTCTTGCAATCATTCCTTTTTATCACAAGCCCTCCTTTCCTGAGATCTGTACTTTGATTCATCTGTGGTTGTCTGGATTTTATCATCAAGTCGTCTCTCTTCCTCCCTCCCTTCCTCCCTTCCTTCCTTTCTTCCTTCCTTCCTTTCTTTCTTCCTTTTTTCTTTCCAAGAAAGGTTCATAAGGTGTTTTGTTACCAAGGTTACACATGCTGATTTTTGCTGACAGCAAACTCTGCATGAAGTAGGGACCAAATAGAAGGACTGTCATCTGAGGCTGCATTAATGGAAGTCTATGCTCAGAATGCGAGAGGTGATCATTTCATTCATTTTAGCATTGTGGCTAGGGATGGTCTGAACAAATCAATAAGAGACAAACGATCCAACAGAAAAGTAGGCAAAGTCACCAGTCCAAAAGAGGAAGTAGAAACACATACAAACATGTGAAAAAGTGGCTTATCCTCTTTAATAATCAGGAACATACAAATTAAAATGACATATTCAATACCCACAAGATTGGCAAAAAATAAAGTTGATGAGGATGTGGAGTAATGAGATATCTCAAACACTGCTGGTGGGAGTGTAAATGGATAAAACCACTTTGACAAAATGTGGAAAATCCTGTGATTCAGTGATTCCATTTCTAGGTTTATACCCTAGAGAAGCTCTACATATGTGTGCCAGGAGACATGTATAGAAACATTCAACTGTCTTGCTTACAGCAGCAACTAAACGAAACACTGGAAACAACCCAAGTGTCCATCAGGGAATTAACAAATAAACCATGGCCTGTTCACACAACGGAATACTACACAGCTATCAAAACGAGTGAGCTGTAGCTTTGTTCAGCAACAAAAATCTCACAAACATAATGTGAAGCCATAAAAGCAAGTTTCAGGCATGATTCCACTTATATATACATTCAAAACAAGTAAAATTAAATGATACAGTGTTTAGGAAACATACATACAATAAACAATAAAGAAAAGCAAGGAAGGATAAACACAAAATTCAGACTAGGAGTTCTTCCTGGTGAAGGAGGGATATGGGCAGGGTGGGCACACAGGCGCTTCAGCATAAACTGGGTGTTGGGTATACTGTATGTTCACATTACTATTTTTCATACTTTATATAAGTTATATGTTTATATATTCTATTCCATAAGTGAAATATTTTATAATAAAAACTTCTTGTTTAAAATAAAACAGTGCTCTGAAGTGACACTGCCTGAGATGGAATCCTTACCATTTATGTGACTTGGGGCAAGTTTTTTAACTTCTCTGAACCTCAGTTTCCCTTTCTGTGAGATGGAAATAATAACAGTACCTACCTTACATAACACTGTGAGGAATGAAGAGAATAATTTATATGAAGTTCTTATTACCATCCTTGACACATAGTGAGTGTACAACACACGTTAGCTTGTGTTACTTTTCTATGCAGGGCAGATGGAGGTATTTGGGGTGCATCCAGGAAATATCTGTCCTCTGAAGCCACTCCCAAGGATGCCCACGTACGAGAAGGGTGGGAAACTATATCATACAGGGATGATTAGAAGAGCTAAGGGTCGTTTGGCCTGAAAGCATCTTGTGGAGGCAGGCTGGCTGAGCTTAGGTATCTGAAGGGCTCTCGTGGGGATGGAGGACAGTACGTGTTCTGTGAGGTTCTAGAGCAAGGGTGGGCGAACTACAGCCAGTGGTCCAAATCCAACTACTGCCTGTTTTGTAAATAAAATTTTATGGGATTGCAGCCATGTTCATTCATTTATGTATTGTCTGTGGCTGCTTTTGTGCTCCAAAGGGTTGAGAAGTTGCAACAGAGACAGTGTGGCCCACAGAGCTTAAAATATTTATTGCCTGGCCCTTTATGGAAAAAGTTTGCTGACCTTTGCTCTAGAATGAGAAGTTGGAACAGGGGATGCAAAAGCAGGGTGATTTCACGACCAACATAAGAACTTTCTAAGAAGCACCAATGGCAAAGTAGCTCCCAGGTGAGGGACCGAGACCCCTGCCACTAGAGGGATGTAAGCAGATGCTGACCACTCCTGGAACAGGATGCACAGAGGAGGACTCTGTATCCGGGGCATGAGTTGGACATGTTAGCTTTTACATTCTCCTTCAATTCTGAAATTCTGTGCAGAGTAATTCCCAGTTTCAAATTGGTCATTATTAACTCTGACATTTTCTAGGCATTTTTACATTTTAACTCTCAGCAACATTTTCTTTGAAATTTTTCAGTCAAAAAAGTATTTTTATTCTTTAAAAATGAGATTTAAATGAAAATGAATTTTATTCTAGAGTTCTACTTTTTCATTTAAAAAAAATTGATTTTCGTGGCTTTTGGCTCTGTTCCCATTTATAGGTGCTGAATTTTAAGAGCCTGTATGTGTCCATTATGATTTCTTTGTGACAATCCATCTTGGCAGGGAAGGAGAAGAACCTTTGGAAGTGAAACAGGGGAAGGGAGTTTGGAGGAAGTGACCATGAGCTACTGGAGATGTGAGGTCAATGAAAGGCAAGGGGGAAAAATCCTGGAGAGAAGAAGGAGGGGGAGGGCGAGAGTTAGTGAAGCCCTACTGTGTGCCAGCCCATGTCCGGGTGGCAGGACTGCAGATCAGAGGCTGTAGCTTGTCATTTAACCTTGAACTATTGCAGGAGAATGTGAACCACGATGGAATTAGCTCCCTGTCTGCTGTTCAGGTGTGTCTGTACCCTCCAGAAGGGAGTGGGGGGAGTTCCTAGTGGGGGAGGTGGGGAAAGTAGGGGAACATGATAAAGCCTGTAGCTTTCTTCCAGGACAGAAGAACCCCCTTATCCGGGCTCTGAGAGCAATTCATCAAAAAGCCAAATCGCTCAAAGACAACATGTCATAAATAATTTCTCAGAATGATGGTTTTGCCCAGTGACCAGCTCACTAAAAGCCATCTGACAGACACCTTAAATGGGGAATAGAAAAGCTTCAACATTTCCCTGGCTCATGAGGGGCAGGTCCGGAGCCCACAAGAAGAGGAAAGTAATAAACAAGCATTAGGGGAAGATCTCCAAGCACAGCATTTAGGAAGGACTGAAATGTGAAATACAGTTGCAATTGACTTTCACTTGAGCCGCAAGGACAAATCCTTGTGAAATAGCCATGCGAAGTGTCTGCAAGGAACCCCTTGGGAAACTCAAACTTAGAGAAATTCCCCAGTGGTTTGTTGAGTTGATCATCAGGCAAACTGACGTGCAGTGGATGAACTTTAGGCGAGCAGCTTGTAGTGTGCGCTCACGTGACCGGCTCATCCAGCCTAGCCTGCGGGACACCCACCTGCACTTCCCTAGGCCAGAGACAAAAGTCATACACAGGCAAGGACCTCTGGGGTCATCTCCTTTGTGGTTTTTCAAACCTTTTTTTGTGACTATCCATGAAATCCTCTTTTCAAATTAAGTATTTTGTGGCCCCTTTACCTGTATATAGAACAGGTAAAGGAGAACTGCAGGTGGAAATGAAGGTGAGGAACCCAGAGCTCCTCTCACTGGAGGCCAAACATCTTTGCTGGGTCATAGGGCCCTGCTGGACTGAGTGTAAAAACCTCCATTCTGGTCTAGCCACAAAAATTAAGCTTAGGTCAGCTGGAGAGCCTATCTATTGGGGGCACTAACCATGTCAGCTAAGAAGAGACAGTATTAGAAATGAGGATGAGGGACAATAGCATCTCAAATGGGACAGGTACATCCATGTGATTTTTACTTTGTTATTCACTGCAAACGTGCTCTCTTGGGGAGCTGGGGAAGCACCCTTCTTCTGTCCTTCTGACTTGCTTCCCATCTTTCTCCCCTTTTCTCTTTTTCTTTCTTACTTGGTGCCCCGTAGGTTGTTTCTCCTGCCTCAGGTCAAGAGTGCTGATCAGGAAGAAGCCTGGGCTTGCAGCACTACCCTGGGGGAGAATGGTCCTTTCTAGAATGCTGCTGACTTTTCCCTTCCCTTCGCCCGTTGAGCTGAGTTCTCTAGACTGTTGAGAAACCTCTGAACTGGGGATCCCGAAATCCCTCCCCTAATCCTGAAAGGACAGTGGATAAGTCCCTTCACTTCTCTAGTCATCATTGTCTGCATCTGAAAATGAGGGTACCAGGCTGGCTGGGTTAGCAATGCTCACACATTTGGCTCTTACACACCAGTAAAGGCTAAAGAGACGGGGCTCCAGGGGGCATGGAACAGAAATGTACATAGGGTAGAAAACATTTTATTTCGCTGCGTTAGGGTATTAAAAACAAAATCCTGCTACTATCTGCAATTTTATAACAAAAACGTTTCAACACTGTACAAACCACGAAGGATCTTATCTTTATGTTAAGGATTGTTCTCTAAATGGAATACATTTAACGTTAAGGAAAATCTTACTGTATTATTCTAATTTTTCTCATTTTACTTCACCACATTAGTTTTCTATTGATGCTGTAACAAATGACCACAAATTTAGTGGCTTAAACCACAACCGTGCATTGTCTCACCATTCATGGGCCAGAAGTCCAGACCTGCATGACTCTGCTGGGCCCTCTGCTCAGGGCTTTTGAAGGCCAAAATCAAGGAGTCAGCTGGGCTGGGTTCTTATCTGGAGGCCCAACTATTCAGGTTGTTGGCAGAATTCAGTTTTTTGCGATTGTAGGACTGAGGTCCCCCTTCAACTTCAAACCAACAATGGCACATCAAATACATCTCGTGCTTTGAATCTCTGATTTCCCTGCTGCTCTCAGCCAAAAAAACTTTCCTGCTTTTCAGGGCTTGTGTGAATACATTGGGCCACCTGGATAAAACTTTAAGGTCAGCTGATCGTTAACCTTAACTACATCTGCAAAGTCCCATTTGCCATGTAATATAACATATGCATGAGAGTAAGACGAAGGGGGTCATGGGAGCCAGAATTCTGCCTTCCACACGGTTTGGTGAAAACTGAGTCAGATAAACTTTTGCAGCTCAAATACCAGTGGTCAAATATGCTCAGATTTTTGAGTTGACTTATTCAGAAGGTATATATTTGTGAGAAGCCAGGGCATCATTATTATTGAAGAGTCTTACAGGGACTAGGTACTGGAGAAATGTTTTCTGAGCAAACAGGTATTAATAAGTTCATTGTTGCTAATATTATTTCAGTGCAACTTTGATTATAAATCTTGTGGTACTGTATCATCACTGTCATTAGTACAGATTACCAAAGCAAGCTAAAATCATTATAGGAATGTATTAAAATGGAAAATGATTCAGTAAATCATGTTAGAAACAATTAAAACATGAACTACTGTGTTATATCCACTTGTGCTCCACCGAGGGTGGGAAGTGTTGCTTTCAATCAAGAAACAGGAACAGTTAATAGAGGGCCCCAAGAAGCAATAAGAATTTCATCTTTCTTCCCCCCGACCTCCCTCCTTCCTTCTTTCTTCCTTCCTTTCCATCTTTCTCTCCTTCTGTCTTTCTTGGCAAGAAAATTAACTTGGCCAATTTTTAAATTAAATTAAAATTTTAAAATTAAATCATTTCCTGAATCTCTCCAAGGTACTATCCAAACTCTGTAGGCTGGCGTTCAGAGCGCTCCTTAGCCTTAGCCCGGGCCACTTTGCCCTCATCCTCAGTCTTACACACCCCTGCCCCCAGAGCCCTCCCTGGTGCTTCCCCATGGTGCCTCTGCCCCAGCACTGAGCCCTGTTCATCACATGCTGGGGCCACCCGTGCCCCTGTCTCACTGGGCAGTGAGCTCTCTGAGGCCAGGAACTGAATCAGACTCACGTTTCTATTCCTCTTGACGCCCACCGTGGATCTCAGTCCAGAGTCTCTCAAATAGACAAGGAGAGAGCAACAAATGTTAACCCACTCTGTTCCCACATTATGGTCACTGAGGGGAAGGGGCAGGGAGACAGAGTAAGACAAAAATAAGGAGAGACACATGGAAGTAGAAAGAGAGGGGAGAAACAGATGCAGGGAGGTCAGAGGGCCCCCTCAGGCATCCAGCAGATCCTTACTAAGGCGCCTGTATAAACTCTGGGGAGACAGCAGTAGAAGCAATGACCAAAAAGCCTTGTCCTCAGAGGGCTTAGATTTTAATTAAAGGACAGTCAATATGCAGACAAACAAAAATAGACAAGATGATTTCAGATAATTTTGGGAGCTATATTAACTAGAATGGCATCTTAGAGAGTGACTGGGGGTGAGGACCATTTTGGGTAGGGCAACAGTGATGAATTCCCTAAGGAGGTAATGGCTAAGCTGAGACTTGAATGATGAGTGAGCCATGCTGAGAACCGAGTGAATATTATTCCCAGCAAAGAAAACAGCAAGTGCAAAGGCCCAGAGGCAGGACGGAAATTGCTTTTCCTTTCAAGGATTAAAAAGGAGGCTGGTAAGGCTGTACTTGGTGAGCAAGGAAGAGAGTGGAGGGAAATCAGATCAGAGTGGGAGGCAGGGCCGGATCTTGTGGCTTCCTGCATGCATTATGATAAGGATGGTGAAGAATATCATACCAAACTTGTAAATAATATAAAACAGTTATTATATAACCAGTTAGCCTAACACTTAGAGCATTTTCTAACAGCCCTTCCTTAGGGTCATCTGACTGGGGGAATTTAAGGCATCTTACAATTCTCTAATATTGATAAGATGTGCTGGTTTTCAATGATTTCTTTTTCTGTCCCCAAAGATGATAGTTTTATTGCCCTATAGGACACCAACCAGTTTTGTATCTAACTTAGCAATCGTATTTCTTATTTTGCATTCACTGTAAAAATCCCTGTTTCCCAAATTTTCTTTTGAATCGACTTTGTCATCCTGCAGATGCCCTTTATTAGTTAGATAAAAGGTTGACATGTACCCACTATTGATTTTCATGAGAATTATGTTTTTAACCTTTTGAGAATTATATTCTGATAGGAGTTTGGGTTTTAAGTGCACAGAAAGCAGCAGAGTAAAAAGGGGACTAATTTATGTTTTACAAAGGGGCCTCAGACTGCTAGGTGATGAATGGGCTTAACTGGGTCTCAGGAGGAGCAAGACGCCCAGTTCGCAGCCAATGGCTCTGTCCAGGGGAGAGCCGGCCACACGGCTTGATGAGAGTGATGGAAGTGGAGAAGAGGGAGGTGAGCCGTAACTGATGCCCGACATCTGCGGACATTTGTCCTTGTTCACTTCCATAGCGGGTCGCCAGGATCTGTTTTCCTCTCTCATGTGCGAGCTGCTTGGCAGGGCTGTGTCCAATTTCTCTGTTTCCTCAGCATCCAGCCCTGGGCTGAACACAGAGTGGTGCTTGGCAAGTGTCTGCTGAACAGATTCTTTCCTTTAGATTCACCTCATTCTCCTTCTCCTCCTCCTCCTTTTTTATTGTGATAAAATGTATATAACATAAAATGTGCCACTTTATTTTTAGGTGTACAGTTCAGTGACATTAAGTACATTCACACTGTTGTGCAACCATCACCTCCATCCATTTCCGGAATGTTACCCTCACTGAAACTGTACCCATTAAACACTAACTCCCTGTTTCCTCCTCCTCTAGTCCCTGGTAACCACTATCCTACTTTCTGTCTTTATGAATTTGACTATTCTAGGTACCTCATCTAAGTGGAATCATACAACATTTGTCCTTTTGTGTCTGGCTTATCTCACTTAGCATAGTGTCTTCAGGTTTCATCCGTGTTATAGCATGTGTCAGAATTCCCTTCCTTTTTAAGGCAGAAAAATACTCCATTGTATGTATAAACCACAGTTTGTTCAACCATTCATCTCTTGATGGATATTTGGGTTGTTTACACTTTTTGGCTACTGTGAATAATGCTGCTGTGAACATGGGTGTACAGATATCTCTTTGAATCCCTGCTTTCAGTTCTTGGGGGTATATACCCAGAAGCAGAATTCTGGATCATATAATAATTCTGTTTAATTCTGTTTTGAGGAACTGTAGTACTGTTTTCTGTTGCAGCTGCACCACTTTATATCCCTAGCAGCAATGCACAAAGATTCCACTTTCTCCACACCCTTGCCAATACTAGTTGTTTTCTGCTTTTTTGATAATAGCCATCCTAATGGGTGTGGATTTATCTTCTTTTAAAATATAGATGACCATGATGGGAGAGGCCCAGGGTGAGGAATTTGGGGGCCCATTCCTCAGTGTGCTCTGAAGGGAGATAGCTGGGGAGCCTAAAGTCCTAGATTTGGAGGGCACTCAGAGGGAGGAGAGCTGGGAAGAGGGGTACCAAGACCACACCTCACTGAGCTCACAGCATGGGCTCAGGACTGGCTTAAAGAGAGGCCTCACAGTGAGAGAACTGAAACCCAGGTTTCCCATGAGGAAGTTTTGTTTGTGTGACTCCACTGTTGGGCTCTTGTCCCTGGGGAAAGCTGTTTCTAATTTGGGCTTCTCTTTCTTTGTGTTGCTCCTAGTGTGATAATGCAAAGGGGTTGAAAGCCTTCTACGACGCAATAAAATATGGGCCGAACCACTTGATGGTGTTTGGAGGAGTCTGTCCATCTGTTACGTCCATCATCGCAGAGTCCCTCCAAGGCTGGAATCTGGTACAGGTAAGGTCCGGGCTACCTTTGGTTGAGGAACTGTCTTTGGCCACCGGTCTTTCTCAGAAATGGTTCCTTGCCCAACATGGTTCCTAAGTTGCTCGGTTCAGACCTCCCATACTCTTTCCTGAATGATTACACAGCCTCCCGCTGCCCCTACCTCCTGGCTTGATCCTCTGGTCTGTCCTGGCTGACACAGTGGGGCTCTAAAGGGTAGCCCTGACACCATCACTGTGTGTTTGAAATATTGCAGTGACTCCCTAGCCCGACTTTCAGGGCTGTCAACATCCATCCAGTCTTCCTGTCCAGCCTCATTTCCTATCCCTGCCACTCACTCCATGCCTCAGCCCCTCTAAACAACCCACCTTTCCCCAAGTACACCCTAGACCTTCAGGCCTCAGAGACCTGCTCTCACTATTTCTTTAACTAGATGATCCAAACCTCCCTCCCTCACTGAAATTATTTTGTCCACTAAGACTGCCTTTCTCCTTGGTTAAGCCTTTACTGGGGCTCTTGGCTGTTATTCACTCTTTACACTGGCAAATGTTATATGCTTTTGAATGTTCCACCAGTGAATGTATGGTCTGATGTAGGTGAAACTCACCAGTGTTAGCTGTTATTTAGAATGTGAGAGAGAAGTGTAGAAAGATGAGACCCCACGATGAGTTGTGGCCCAGGAACATGTTTTACTTCTTTGCTTCATCCATCCATCCGTCACCCATTCATCATCCATCATCCATTCATGCATCCAATAAATATAATGCAACTTACTGTGTGTCTGGAATTTGGATAGACACTGGGGATATAGTGCTGAACAGGACAGACATGGTCCCTACCTGTTCAGAGCTTACATTCTAGGAGGGAGGCAGGCAACAAGCAAATAAACAATTAAGTAATAACACTAAGAGCAATACTTGTATAGTATGTATGTCGGGCTTATAACATACCAGACACTGTTCTGAGCACGTATTGTCATTAACTCATGTACTCCTTACAACTGTTGGTATTATGCTGTTGGTATTATCATCATCCCATTTTATAGATAAGGAGACCAAGGCACACAGAGGCTAAGTAACTTGCCCAAGGACCCTCAGCTCATAGGTAATAGAGCCAGGATTTAAACTCAGGCAGTTTGGCCCTTGAGATAAGATTGCGGTAAGGAAATGGCTAGGGTAGAAGTAAACAGGGTGATGGGATAAATAATGGCCGCCTCGAGGCAGTCAGGAAAGGCCTCTTAGAGGAGGTGACAATTGAACTCAGACCTGAAGGGTGAGAGGAGTTGGTTGGATGAAGAGTATTCCACGTCAGGATGGAATAGCAAATGCAGACAGCCTGTGATGGGAACAAACTTGGCTTGTTCAGGGAACGGAAAAGAGGGCAGTGGGGCTAGAGCATGGTGGGTGGGGAGTCAGGGTGGTGAGAATGAGAATGAAGGGGTGGGCAGGTGCCAGACCACGGGGGGATCTGGTTTCGTTCTGCTCACATTGACTGACGTACTTTCTGAGTCCAGCCTGTGTATGTGGGGCGCTGGGGGTAGAGCCCCAAGCTCGTGTCCCAGAGGGGAGGTGGGAGGCGGCCATAGCAGAGCTGTGATAAGGGAAGAGTGGGGTCCCAGGGGAGAGCCACCCACCCACTCAGCCCTGGGTTCAGGAAGCCTTCTCAGGGGAGGTGATAGGGAGCTGGCTGCGAAGGAGGAGAGGGCGTTGGACAGCTGGAGACGTGGAGGAGAGCGCTGCTGACAGAGGAAACTGGGCATGCAAAAGCAGGGGGTGGGAAGGAGTGTGGGCTTGGAGAGCAGTGAGTCATTCTCTGTGGCCGGAGCAGGCCATGCTGAGGGTGGGCGGATGCAACAGTGGATGAGGCCAGAAAAGCAGCTCAGCGTGCTTTGGTGCAAACCTAACCACGTAGCTGGTAACCAGCATGGCTCAGTGTGCCGGGGGAGCCTGGCTTCCAACCCTGCGGTGCCCACCGACAGCCGTGAGACCTTGGTGGAGTCATGCACCTTCTCTGCCCTTGAGCTTTCTCTCCTGAGTACTGAGGAGCACGCCAGACTCCTGCTGGTCAGGGCCAGGCGCTGCCTCTCTGAGCCTCAGCCTCCCATCTGTAAAAGCAAGGGACTGACCTCATAGGGCTGCTGTGTGGGCTAAATTTATTAAATAGGGATTAGAACTGTGCCCTGGCATGTCCTAAGCACTAAGTGTTTCTTGTTTTATTGTTGTTGACACCCCTGCCCCATCTCCTGCTATTCCCTTAGTTGAATACCCCAACTACTTAGCATTCCTTGTCTTTCCTGAAACACTGTTCCCACCACTTGAAACATCCCCTTCTCCCCATGACCTGTATGCCAAGTCCTACCCGTTCTCAGAGACCCAGCTTAAATGCTGCCTCTTCCAGGAAGCCTTTTCTTATTGCACTATCTAAAGTAGCCCTCTAGAAATTCTTTCTCTCACTTCCTCCTGTTTACTTCTAGCAGAGCATGTACATAGCCCACCACCCCCAAGCCTGTCTACCTTTCCCCCTCTTAGGGCTTGGCATATGTGGGGATGTATTTCATTGAGCTATGGATTCCTTGAGAACGGAAATGAGGCCTGAGTTACTCCTGTTTTTCCTGGTGCCTGACACTTCACAGACCTTATTAGATGTTGAATGGTCAGAGGGAGGGAGGGAGGGAGGAAGGGAGGGAGGGAGGGAAGGGTCTGCAGATGGATATTTTGCCCAGACGTGAGAGACCAAGCTTCCTGTAAAATCCCCACCCAGGGGAATCCAGGGAGCTTCCTGACCTTCTCTGAGCCTCACTTAAAACTGTCTGCCCCTCAGAATTCTCTAGGAGCTGCAGGAGCAAGCACAGTGTTGCAAACTCTTGGCTTGGCAGCTAGAGCTTCCCAGCCTCAGCATGCAAAAGAGGGCCTCCAGCCTAGAGGAGCTGATAAGGCAGAAACTTGGGTTATGAGATGTGGGGTGTATTATTTATTGCTGTGTAACAATCATCTTAAAACCTAGCGGCTTAAAACAACAATAATCATTTATTATTCCATTACTTCTGTGGGTCAGGAATTCAAACCCACAGAATGGCTTGCGCCTGCTCCAAGATGTTTGAGGTCCAGCTGGCAGACTTGGAGGCTGGGGGCCGGCATCATCTGAAGGCTTGCTTGGGACTGGAGGGTCTGCTCCCAGCATGGTCCCCTTACATGGCTGGCAAATTGGGGCTTCCCCATGGGGGCCTCTCCATAATGCTGCTAGAGGGTCCTCATGGCATGGCAGCTGGCCTCCCCCAAAACGAGTCATCTAGGAGACTAAAGTAGAGACTGCAGAGGTTTTTTGTATCTAGCTTCAGAGTTTGCATATCATTATTTCTGCCGTATTCTATTGATCACAAATTTAACTCTTATTTATGAGGGAGAGGACTATACAAGCTATAGCAGGAGGCGAAGATCACTAGGGACCATCTTGGAGGCTGGCTTCCACAGGAAGGAGGAATTCTGGGAGGAAAGCAGGAGCTCAGGTTGCCCAGCAAGGGAGGCTAGCTAGATGCTGAGTCCCTTCTCTGTTTTGCTGAACTCCTGCTCATCCTTCAAAACCCTGGATAGGTGCTGCTTCCTCTGTGATGCCTTTCCTGATCTCTTTCCTTCTGTGCCTCCCATCCCTAAGTGAATTAATTGTTCCCTCCTAAACAATGCCTTCTCAGTTGGGGGTCATCTCCCTCAAGCGGGTGAAAATTCATTCTTGTGGGAAGAGGGCAAAAAGTCTCACTCTTTTTATGTATAATGCACAGGTACACTTATGGTGCATAAATGGATATACAGTATATCTGTGATATTACAATTTCATGAGTGGGGTGGGATTAGGAAAAAATGCTTAAAGGTTTCTTAGGAGAGTGATAGTGAAAAGAAGATCGAGGAACGTGCATGGTTCTACATCACTTCTATATTGCATACGGTGTTCCATTATTAAATGAATTACATTCTGTGGAGAATAGTTTATTCTATATCTGGGTGTTCCCTACTAGACCGTAAGCTTCTTGGGGGCAGGGACTCTTGTTTTCTTCGCCTCTTAGTTGCCAGCGCCTTGCACAGGGCCTAGTACCCCAGTAGGTCCTCACTGAGTGCTAAACTGAACTAAGTTCAGGGGATAGACTGGGAGCCTGAAACCCTCCATGGTGGAGTTTCTCACAATGTGGACTTGACCATGGGGAGGCCGAGGACTTGGGAGAAAAATGCAGATCCTCAACCTCCACCTCAGCAGAATCCCTATGTGTTGTCGACAGGCTCTTGTGGGTAATTCTCGTGCTCAGTCCACCAGGTGTCTGGTGCTACTAGACACCTGGGCAGATCCAGGGCTCCAGCTATGCACAGATGAGGGACACTGAGGGGCTAAACTGGACGGTGCCCGGCAGTTTGGAGAGTTCTGGGGACCTGAATCACAGGGTGAGCCAAGGAGAACAGACTTCTCCCAGCCTGAGAAGTCAAGCAGGGGGATGTAGGAACAAGGATGTGGGTCCTGATGGAGAGTAGCCCTGGAAGATTTCTTCCTCCCCCCACGCTGGGGGAACACAGCCCCATCTGCTAACACAGGACCAGATTCTGGGGACCTCCCGCCCGCTCCCCACCTCCTGGAGGTTGAGCTTGTTTGAAGAGATGGTAGAGGACTGGGGTGAGTGGGTCTGATGTCACCCAAGGGATTTGATCAATCCCTTAACTTATTCAAAACTGGGCTCCGAAACAGAGTTTCACAAATGGGAAAATGCATGTAATTTGTGTAATTGAAAAGGAGCACTGACTGCCTTTTGGGGGAACAATGCTTTCTGGACCGAGACAGCCTGGAATGCATAATCAGTTGTTTCTGTTTCCTGGTACTACAAAAATAGGGATTTGCGCCACAAAGGGGTGAAAATTTACCCTGGTGCTAAAATCAGTTAAATTTAACTTTTGCTTTTTGCTGGGCTTCTTGATTCATGGTTGCTGTGTCGAGAGGCTAACATTGTTTAAGACGTGATGTGAGTCACTGGGAGCGTCAGCTCCTCCAACTAGACGCGAGGACCTTCATGGAGTCCAGGGCATGCAGTGCAGGCTTGTCCCTGTCCTCCTGGTCAGACCCCACCCAGGGTCGGGGCTCAGATCTGGGCCTCACACTGGGAGAGACTCACCAGGGCATAACCTGGGAGGCATCTGGAGAGGGTCAGGTTCTGGCTGTTGGAGAGCTGAGCATGTTCAGACTGGAGAACATGCAGGGCCCTGGGAAGGAGGGAGAAATCTTAGCCTCCAGACCTGCAGCTCTTTGAGAGATTTTGCTGGGTCTCTGAGATGTAGGTGGGGAGATGCAGGAGCAAGGCTGAAGTTAGAGGGGAGCAGGGTCCTCCACTCCCTGCAAGCAAGCCTTTGCTGCTGGAGGCATCTGGTGTGGAGCAGGCTGCCTGGCTATGAAGTAGTGAGGTCCCGTTGCCGGAGGTTCCCCGAACATTCTAGTCTCATCCAGTCCCACTGTTGCTGAGATTTAATCCATAGAGTAGGCATACACCAGGTTGCTGGCTCTCACACTATATGGTGAGAGTCATTTATGGGGGCCAAGGATGTGCTTGTGTTAATGCAGATTCCCAAGCTCCATTCTGAGCAGGTCCAGATTAAGGGATTCATCAAATCCTTAAAGGACTGTGGACCCCACATCTCACCCCCACTGCCATTTCAGTACCAGCAGTTCAGGTGACGTGGATGCAGTTTGTTCCTGGGAACTTGCTTAGGCCAGGTGATCTCTAAGTCCGGCTCATCTCCCAGACATCAGGACTCTGACAAGTGCTCCTGGTCCACAGAATTTCAATTTACACAGCCGCTGTTAGAAAGAGGACATGGAGGAGATAGCAGGGGATGCAAACATCCCCAGGACAAAGCCCACAGCCTGTGGTGTGGCAAAAGGTGCTCCTTCATCTTGCTCCTCTCTTTGCCACCCACCTGCTCCTTCAAGCCCCCATCCACTTACAGGCTGTTCTCTCTGCCGTGGTCTCTCCACCTGGCAGGGTGCAGTTTGGCTGCCCCTTCCTCTGTGGAGCTTCCTTTTCCTTCCCCTGTGCTCCTTTACCTGCAGAGCCCTTGCATGGTGTTTGCTGCCCTGTGCCTGCGCCCGCCCGGCCTCAAGCTGCCCTAGGTCAGGGCCTGGTGCAGTCCTGACTTAGGTGCTGAGGGGTACCTGGGCATGTTTGCCGACAGAGGGCTGGATGCCTGCCTTCTAGGCCTCAGGCTCATCCCTAATGATGAGGGCAGATCATCAGAGCCTGCCAGACCTAGAGGAACCCAAGGGCTTTTCAACTGCAGCCCCTTGGTAAAAGGACATAAAGGGCACCTGAAATGATCTATGGCACGGCCTCAGCTCACATCTCCCATCTCTGGCCCTGATGCTTTTGAACTAATATGCTTCCTTTGGAAATGTTTTCAGACTCCCTCAGAATCCTTTCCTCAGAGATCTGAAGGTGGCTTGCTTCTGACCCTGCCTTGCACATTTTTGGAGAAGTTCTACAAAGCTCCCACCAACATAGTCTGTCCTTCTGAAAGCACAGAGCCTGGGAAGCAGGAGGATTTAGCGCTGGGTGGGGAAGATGGAGGCAGGGTAGCTTGAACAAGAGATGGAGGCAAAGCCAGCAAAGGTACACGAGATGTGGCCAGCGGGAGTTCACACCCTAAGACCAGGACAAAACTCCTTCCTTCTTGGGAGTGAGATGATAGTTGCCTCAGCTTGCAAAGAGAAATAGTCTTGCTGATGAAAGTAAAGTCAGATTCCTGAAGGGATAAAGGGCTGCTCGCAGGAAGTTGCAAACACTATTTCATCAAGAACCGTATCCCGCAGAGCCTGTCCTTTAAAAAGGCAGCTGCGGCAGATTATTAAATTGTAGATGCATTTCTCCTGGCACCATCCCAAGACTCCCCTCGGCAGCCCACCCTGCTTCCTGGCCTGCCTTGGCACTCCCTTGAGGACCTTCCCGGGCAGGAACATTTCAGTTTGTGTGATGGGGTTGTCTCCTTGGCCAAGCTCATGTGAGGGAGTGGAAGTGAGGAGGGCATGTAGACAGGAGAACCTTGACTCTGTGTAACTGTTGGCACATTTAGGACTTGATTTTTGAAAAAACTAAGTGTGTAACTGTTGGCACATTTAGGACTTGATTTCTGAAAAAACTAAGTCATGCTTGGTTTTGACATTTAAAAAACCAAATCTGTGAAAACCCTCAAATCAAGCCCTTTGCTATTTACTGAGTTCCAACATAGCTCTAAACTATCGGTCGATGCCATTTCCTTTATAGGAACAGAAATTTTGTCATCTGACTTGATTTTCTCATGTGATTATCTTATTAAAGCTGTAGGTTGCCTGAGAAATCAAAAGATTGTTTCTTACTTAGCTGTGGTTTGTGGAATTTGAGGTAGATTCATAGAAAGACATAAGGTCTTAGCAGTCATTGGGTCCAGTCTCCCTGTTGCACAGACTGGGAAGCAGAGGCCCAAAGTGAGTAGGATCTTACCAAGTTCTCACAGTAACAGCAAAGCTGGGTCCCATGGCTCACTCTCCAGTGCTTTGTAATTACACTATGGTTTTATTTTATCTTTCTCAGCCTCACTTTTCTCTTATGTAAAATGGGAATAGCAAATTAGCCTAATATGTTTTGTGCAGTTGTGAGAATCAGTGAAGGCTTTTCCTCTTTTAGGTGAAAGCACCTTTATAGACTACAAAACAGTAGCTGCTGGTACAATGTTATGATGTGATAATGTTACAATGACAAGGACTCCTCCCCAGGAGCAGACCTCCTCCGATTATAGCCCCTGTTTTGCATCAACAGCAAAGGTTACTTACTCTGGCACTGCAGACCCTGAAACTTAAGGCATCAGAGGCAGGATAGGGGTTCTTCAGCAAGACACTCAAGGTGCACATAACGTCTGCTTCTCAGCCCCCAAGAGTCAAAATCCAGCAGGCCACAACTCCACCATTGCCCAGCCCTTGTGGCTGCCACACCCTTGCCGTGGAGTGACAGAGACTGTGGACCTGATCAGAAACCACTCAGGAGCCACAGTGTGATTAGCCACAGTTGGAAACTTCACTGCCGCTGCTGCTGCTGTGCTGCTCTCTAAGAAAGAGAATGGAGGCCAATAATCCAGGATGGGTTGGAGCCATTTCTTGGCGCTGGTCTCTTGAGGGGCCATTTAGCACATTAATAATCTATGAGGTGCTTCCACCTTCTGGATTCATTAAAAAAAAAAAAAGTAGGGGAGGAAAAAGAAGAAATATTAAAGGCATGCATTATGGGCCAAGTAAAGCGGGAGGGAGAGACCCTGAGGACTGGAGACTATGGATAGACCTTCCTGGCCGTGACATTGGATGCCAGTAAAGTAAGGTTCTGGGAGCAGGTGGAGTGTCATACATGAGGGGAGGGAAGGTTGCTAGCTATTGGTTTGCATACAAATGGGTGGGAGGAAGCATGAGCCCTCAACAGGGCTCTAGCAGGACCCATTGATCTTCTGTGGGGAAAGGGAAGTGTTCCGTTCTCATTCATTCATGCTCATATTTATTTATTCATTCCTTTATTCAACAAGTGTAGTGCCTGCTGTGTACTCTCCCAGACCAGTGCAAATTCCACTGCCCAGCGCTGCCACCCCAGGACAGGTGGATATGGCAGAAGAGCAGTTGGGCATAGTAGCCAGAACTGAGGCCTAAAATCTAGAAGCTCTGGGTAATTGTCCCTCCTATGTCTGTCACTGACAGCAGCCTTGGGCAAATCGGCAAGCCTCCTGGAGCCTCACTGAACTCATCTCTGAAATGGGCTAACTAAATCTGCCCTTCTTCTGGGGCCATTGAGAGCATCAGATAGGACAGGGAAGGTGGAGCAGGTGGTGGCCCTTTTCACACTGATGCTCCTTACAGATTAAGGATCATATTACCATTACTGGTGCTTTTGGCATCTGAGATGCCAGGCAGGCCCTGGGCAGGGAACTCCGTGAAAAATTATGTCTCCATTTGTCTCTAGATTCATAGTTTTGTGGATGAAATGAACTATCACAGACCGCGAAGGTGACTCAGAACAGTAAAATTAAAACAGAGAACCTGCAGGAGAGGCCAAATAAGCCCAAGGCATCTGTGAGAGGTGCGCATGCTCTTTTCTGGTTGAGTTTTCACAGAAGCAGAGGAAAAAAGGGCACGATGCTACCAAGTGCATGGCGGTTCCCAGTCTATTCCTGCCAAGGACCCAACCTGTATCTTTCCTGTCCATCTGGTAAAAGATTCAATTCAAGGTTCTGTCCCCCATTTTTAATTCAAGACCATGGTATCTAAAGTAATATCAGTTCCCAGTGTGCAACTCCAATGGACCTATTGTTGATGCGTCTTTCACCGCCTGGAAGTATGCTGGGTATAAATAATTCATTCTAAATAAATAAATTACTCGCACTGCTTACGGTACGGCTGATGCTGCTAGGAAGCAGCACAACCACAGATTATGTTGAGTCGAGTCTCGAATTACAAGTTGAATCTGGAAAGAACTAGAAAGGGAATCAGAAAAGTAAGTCTCTCTAGGAGGACAAATGTGTATAATGGGTATAATACCAACCTAATGGGGTAGTAATAATAAATGTGGAGCAGGAAACGTGGACAGGAAAGGCTCATGCAAATGGGGACGAGCTGGTCACCTTCACCAGGCCCTGTCCTATTTCTAGCAGCCTGGTCTCTGAGTGCTTTTCTAGTGCTCCAGGTGATTCTGATTCACAGCAGTGGGTGAGAACCCCTGCCTTAGGGTGACGGGCCACCCTCAGGTGGAGACTGGATGGCTCCTGGTGGGGATGCTCAGCGGGGATTCAGGCACCAGATGAGGGGGTTGGACTAGGCAATGTTTCTCAAGTGTATCTGATGGTAGGACTCATCAGGCGAGGCAGAGTAGGGGCAGGGTACTGGTTTACTGGTGAAAAGTCAGATTTCCAGCTTCCCTGATCAGCATCTCCAGGGAAGAAGCCTGGGAAGCTGATTTTAAACAAATGCCTTGGCTAGTTCTTATCATCAAGGAAATACTGGTCTAGAGATTCTCTGAAGCAGTGTGGTCCACTGTCCAGCAGCAGCACCTGGGAGCATGTTAGAAATGCAGACTCCCAGGCCCCACCCCAGACCTACCCACCCTGACTCTGAATTTTAACAAGATCCTAGGTGTTCCTTGCCAATCAAAGGTACCTGTCACCCAGGATTACCTGGAGTTTCTGAAGGACAGCCAGGTGTGTCAGCTGAGTGGGAAAGGGTTTTGAGGCTAAGTGTTCAGACGGCAGTTGGCTTAGGGGAGAGAACTACTGATTCAGTCCCAGGATCTGCTTTTGGAATGTCAGAGTGAAAGTGCAGGTGCAGTCAGTGTTCTCAACACCTCTGGACGTCCCTGCAGTCAGCCTCATGGACCACAGGGGCTCTTGTCAAACTGTGGTGCTTGAGCCTCAGTGTGACAGGCTGACCCGGGAGTCTCTTTCAGCCAGAAAGGCCCCCGATCCCATAGTGGCCAGAAGTGCAGAGGGAACCTGTGGCTCCAAATAAGGAACAAAGGAAAGGGCACTGGGTCAACATGAGAATACCTGGCTTCCCATCCCGGCCCTGCCATCTCCAGCTGGGTAGCCTTCCACAAACCACTCCCCCTTACTGGAGCCTGAGCATCATCATATCCATAACTGCCTGCTTTCCTCCCAGGACTGCGGTAACACTGGCATGAGACAGGGCCCCGGGTGCTTGGTGGCTTCTGGGCAGCTGCTCTGGGACAAAAGTACAGGGTTTGTGTCGTGGTATGACATTGCCCGCCCCATCCTCGTCCTGTTTGATAAAGTGGTCTTGTGCCTATTTGTACAGACGAGGAAACAGAGGCCAAGAGGGGCTAACGTGCTTGGTCAGCTTGTAATACTGATAATACCGCTGTTTTTCTTGGGCTTGTGGTCATATGGGCTGGGGTTCCCATACAGGCTCTGGCACTTGTCAGCTGAGGCCTTGGGCAGATTATGCTCCCACTCTCAGCCTTTCATTTGTGATGTGGCAGTGGCACTGTACTGACCCTAGCTGGTTGTGAGATGGCCTGAGATGATGCCCACAGTTCCCCGCCCCACTCTCACACTCCTTCAAGGACCAGAGCACCCATGTGGCCTCCTGATCTGCCTCCCGGGATCTGGGGCCAGCTCCCTAAGGCTAGCTGTCTGTGTAGCCTCTGTACATCCCTTCCTGGGTCTCCCATTGTAAAGGGAGAGGGTTGGGCCAGTTGATGGGCCAGATAACCTTTATAACGTCAAGTCCCAATTCCCTGTATCCCCTGTGGCTCAAAGCCATCAGCACCTGCCTTCACCCTGTTAGCTTCCCTCTTGGGTCCTGCATGCGATTCCCTCCCCTAGCGGCTCACGGGTTGGGGCCTGGTTCCCCTTCCATTCCTAAGCCACTTACCACTTAGGCGTGCAGTCTCCCCAAGAGCTCTCCAGGCAGAGAACCCTCCATTCTAAGGTGAAGGAAGTGACCCCAGACAGGCGACGCATCCTGCATAAGGTCATTCCGTGAGTGGCGGCAGAAATGTGACCCCAGCATTCTGTTCAGTCCCCCTCTAGTCCATTCCCCGCGTGCTAAGGGATAGAACCTGCTCTCTGCAGCTCTGGGGCCTTTGCCTGTGCTGTGTCCACTGCCCAATGCCCTCTCTGTTACCCCTCTGCACCTGGTGGAGTCCTCTGCATTTCTGATATTTAGTTCAAGTGCCACCTCTTTGAAGACTCCCTAATCTTCCACAGCCCTGCTCCCCAGCTGCAGGAGGTCCCTGCCCCCTCCCTTTGCCTTTTCTTCACTTATTTCATCTCTGCCCTTTCTTCAGTATATTGCAGTTTTTTGATGAGGTTTCAGTGTTACCCACCACACTGTGAACTCCTTCAGGACAGTCTTTGCCAGTCTGAGCCTTGGCTGTACCCCAAGGGCCTTGCACAGAACCTGGCACTGAGTAGGTGCTCAAAAAGCATGAATGAACACATCTGGGTGGCACGTTACAAAACCAGTTTGTAGTACTACTGGCCGGCATTTCAGTGGCCTTGGCCGTGGGGCAGGCATGGTTCTAAACACTGTGCCCAAATGAACTCATTTCCTCTACACACCAATCCTATGAGCTGGACACTACTCTTCTCATTTCACAGATGAAGAAACGGAAGCACAGAAAGGTTGGGTGTCTCTCAGGGGCTTGCCAGGATGAAGTGGTTCTGGGGTCCATGCTGGCATCCACTAAGCACACCGACACTCACAGCCTCATCTAGTCCTTGGAGCAGCACTGTGGGGAAGGAAGAACAGGTATCATCCTAGTGAGGCAGAATGAGGGAAGTGAGATGCAAAGAGCAAGACTTGCCTTGCCTCCTGCTGTGAGCAGACCTCAGGGTGCAGAAGTGGGGGCCACGGAGGCTCCCTCCAAGTCTCTGGGGCCCCTCCCCAGCCCACCTTGCCTGTCCGCAGGTGATGCTGGCATGAGCCTGTCTGTGCAGACCTGTGTTTTCCCTGTAAATCATTTATGACACACACACACACACACACACACACACACACACACACACACACACTTTTTAACTTATTACTCATCCAGTAACTTGTTGTATGTAAAAAATGAATGCTTTTTTTCAACTCAGAAAATAGATGGACTGGTTGTCATGAAAATCAATAACATACTAAATATTTCAAGCATATGGTACTTAGAGTTCTACTCTAGGTGGTTTTGTAATGAATGGCTTGATTCTTTTTTAATAGAGCATTGCCTACTTTCATTTTGAATTATACAGAAGGCTTTTGCTTTGAATCTGTTTACTAAGAAGATTAAATAATTGATTATTTCCATGATGCCAAGATTGAGCGTTATACAGTAGGAAGCGCTCAACTTGAGGAAAACAATCTGAGGTCAGATGACTATTTAGACGTTATGCCCGAATGCGGATGGATATAAGCATAATTTTCTCAAAGTTCCCCCAAGTTCCCACACAAGCTGTTACATGGCACTGTCCTGGTTACTTCTAAGATGGCATGTTGGCTTTGCGTGACCAGAAAATGGCTCCCTTCTAGTCCTGGGTGTCTTCTGAAACTCCAGGCCCCTTGCTAGAGTCATGGTTATGTAGACGCTCAGCACAGCAAAGCAGCTGTGCTGGATCAACCCAGCACCCATACTAGCAAAAAGGGATCTTTGCTCAGTTCTCAGTTTCAACACCACTTCTCTGGGAAGCCTTTCCAGCCAGATCACTGCCTCTGCTAGAGACATCCGTGGCACCTGTCTCTCCCTGCCCTGCAGCATCCTTGCAGGTTCAGTTCCCAGTTCAGTGTCCAGCTTGCCTGAGAGTTGTCAGCTCCCACCATGAGGGTGAGACCACATCTCCTTTGCTGGCAGCTAGAATCCCAGAGCCAGGCATGTGGCCTGGAATATAGGAGAACCTCCAGGAATTCTTGTTTTGTTTTTGTTTTGGGGTTCCTTCTTTCTCAATCTCTCACTTTTAGGTAAGTAACATTGTGAATTCATGGATAAAGTATATTAAATGGATTGTATTCCAATCAGTTGCAGACATTTTTTTAAATGCAGACATTAAAGCAGTTTTTGCTGCTCTACTTATGTTTCTGCCTTTCCTCCAAATTTTCTTCCAGTTTTTTATTTTGAAAAATTTCAAACCCACCAAAAAAGGTAAAAGTACAATGAGCATCATACACCCTTTACCTAGATTCACCAGTTGTTTGCTTTTTGCCATGTGTGCATTTCCCTCTCCCTCTCTCTCCCCTACCTGACCCCGCCAGAACACGCACTTAATTTTTGTTAAAGCACTTGACAATACTTTGCAGATTCAATGACATTTCATCCCTAAATATGTCAGCATGAATCTCCTAAGAATAATTAAATTCTCTTACATAACCGTAGTATAATTATCACATCTAAAAAACTAACAGTGGTACAATAATATTACCTAATATATGGTCCATATTCAAATTTCCCCAGTTGTCCCCAGAATGTCCCTTTTGTCATTTATTTGTAGGGGTGGGTAGAAGGGGATCAAGGGTCCAACCGGGAGCATGAATTATATTTGTCGTCATGTGCTTAGTCTTCTTTAACCTAGAATATCCCTCCTACTTTTTTTTTGGGGGGGGTGCTTTCAGAATATTGACCTTCTTAAAAATCTCAAGCTAGTTGTTGTATAAAATGTCCCCAAAATCCAGAATCTGGATTTGTTTGATTGTTTCTTCACAATTAGATTCAGGTTAAACAGTTTTGGCAAGATTAAGCTACATTTTTTACATCATCTTCTCAGTGCATTGCATCAGGAGGCCCACGTTTGAACTATTGTCAATGATGCTAAATTTGATCACTTGGTTACAGTGGTATCTGCTAGATTTATTGTGAAGATACCTTTTTCCCTTAATAATTATTATGTAATCTGTGATGTAAGACTTTGAGACCATGTGAATATCCTGTCCTCCACGATCTTTCCCCTGATGGTTTTAGCATCTATTGATGGTCCTTGCCTGAATCACTGTAAATTACATTGGAGTTTCAAAATGGTCATTTTCTAATTCTCTTCCTCCTTCCACATTTAAGCTGATATTCTTCTCTACAAAAGAGTGTTCCCTTTTGACCCTTTCTTTCCTCCTCCTGCCCCATTCTCTCCCTTCCTCCTTTCTCTGCTGTCATTTTGGGTACTTAATATTTTACCTGCCTTAGACTTGGAGTCAGCCATTTCTCCAAGGATCCCTGATTCTTTCTGGTGGGGAATCATATTTAGAAACCACAGTCTGCGTGCTAGGTATGCTCATTGCTACTGGGGTTCACTGCTTCTAGATTTTTGCAGTGAACTAAGGTCGAAAATATAATATTTAATGTTTTAAACAAAATAATGTTTAAATTTGAATCTGAGCATCAGAAGATAATCACACAAATGTAGGACATCCTGCAAGTCACCTGGCCTGGTGACTTAATAAGGTTGCAGAAAACAAGAACAACAGCAGAAGGGCAGAGGACTGTTCTAGATGAAAAGAGACTTTAAAAATATAACAATCAAATGCAAGCCTCGTGTGTTGATTGGATCCTGAATTCTTAAAATGTAAAGGGCATATTAGGAAAATCAAAGAAATCTGAATGTGGACTATACATTAGATGATACTGAATTACTACTCATTTTTGTAAGTGTGATAATGATGCTGTAATGATACTGGAGAATGTCATTATTAGGAGATGCATTCTGAAATATTTAGGAGTAAAGTGTCAAAATGTTTACAAGTTAATTTCAAATGTTGAAAACAAAAACGTGTGCATGTGTGTGCATGTACATATGTGTGTATCTCTCTGTGTATGTATATTATATATGTGTATATTTATAGAGAGAGGAAAGAAGATGTGGGAAATGGCAAATGGTGAAAGGTATATGGTGTTCATTGTACTGTTCTTTCAACTTTTTTGTAGGTTTGAATATTCTCACAATAAAAAGCTATGAATGTGTGTGGGGTTGGGGGTGGGGAAGGGACTATATCCCTCCTTATTTGGACAATAAAGATGTGTCCAGAAGTCCCCTTATAGATTTTTCTCCATGTGATTACATTAGCAATTTGATATAGTCTTTTTTTTTAAATTATTTTTTAATATACTCTTAAGTGCCTTTGTTTGCAGTTTTCAGGGATTGATTTTTTGTTGTTGTTAATTAAATTAATTTTTAAAACATATAACTTTTTAAATTAAATTTTAAGAAAATTTAATTTAAATTTTAATTAAATTAATTTCCTTCTGATTGACGCTTTCCCACTAGCTGCACTCCAAACTAGCCTATCTAGAGTTACTGTTTCCCAGATCCTCTCTTACTAGGCTAAATGATTGCAAAACGTGGTTTAAGGCATTTTAAAATATTTGTTTCTCTTCTTTATCTAAGTAATTATACTGTTTCAGCTTATTCTGCAATGGCTTTGTACATATCCAGTTGGATGAGTTCGATTATGATTTATTGAATTACTTCAAAGCAGGTAGATCTGTGTTTAAGGGTCTTATTTTTGGTGTTATATTTTTAACTGATTGTATGACCTCTGGGGAAGCATTCAAAGAGAATTCTTGTCTCCAATCCAACTTGCCTCTCTCTGTTCTATGCCACCTCTGTAGATAACCATTTTTATTAGTTTTAAATGTATTCTTCCAGTGTTTCTTGTTGCAAATTTGCACAAATGTGTGTGTGTTTATTTTTTTTCTCCTTATGCAAAAGCTAGCATACTATATGTGCTATTTGGCATGTTGCTTTTTTTACTTTATTTTCCTGGAGCTTACTGTTTTATCACTATGTAAAGACATTCTTTATTCTTTTTACAACTGCATAGCACTTCTTTGTGTGGATATACTATAATTTGTACAGCCAGTCCGCTATCAATAGACATTTGGGTTGTTTCCAATCTGTTGGAATAACCTTGGCCATATGTCATATTTGTGCCAGTGTAAGTTGGGGGTGAATTCCTAGAAGTGGGATTTCTGGGTCAAAGGGAAAATGCATCTATAATTTTTCTAGAAAATACAGCTTTACTGAATGAAAGAGAATACTAATGAATGAACTTGATTAAGAAGAACAGAAAGTAAAAGGCTGATATCTAAATGGAGACATAAAACAATTAGACTAAATAATTCTTTTTGTGAGAGAGGCTGGTTTAAAACCCTTCTGGCAATGTTGTCTCTAATCCAGCGATTTTCATTTTCTCGCCTAAAGAGAGAATTTGCCTTGGTTTGTAAATTAAACATAGAATTACAAAATCATGAAATTTTAGAGCTGAAATAAAAATCCACCTGGTGCAGTCTCCTTATTTTAGCAGTAAGGAACCTCAGGCCCAGAAAGAGAAGGGAAGAACAGAAGGATAAAGAAGAAATCACAAATTTAGTTCATTCCATCCAGTTCAATGAATGGTAGGTAAAATATCTGCCTTGTAATAAAGCAAGAGTCAAATGTAAAATTATACTACTGAACACCCTCAAGATATTACATGAAGAGCACAGCAGTTCAGACCCTTGAGTGCTTTCTGTTGCAACGATCTCTCCTTCAACAGAACTCTCTTGGTGTAAATGGATTTTGTTTCACATCTTTTATGTTATTCTAAGGCATTCAAATGTAGTCATGATGATAAGTTGGATCAGGTGAAGGGATTGACTGGCCGTGTGCATTCTGGCCGATGACGTGGGTCGTCATGCTTGCTGAGGGTAGTCTGAAATTACATAATCACGGCGTTGGTAGCATTCTGTTTTGATTCCAAGTAGGCAGCATGGAGCAGCAAATGAGTTTAGCTCAGCCCAGCTGTGGACTTGTGCTGTGAGCCTGGGCAAGTCCCTTGTCTTCTCTTCCGTGGTCCTCATTGTGTAAAATGAGGAGTTGGACAAGCCCAGGATGGCAGATAAATGAATGCGTTGGTGCCATTACTTTCCCCCTCCTGTGCTAATTGTAGACATAACATAATTGGTCACCACACTCTCTTCACTGACTTAACCCACTTCTCTTGGCAGCCACTGTCAGCCTGTTGATGATATAACATAGACTCAAGCCTGTTTACCACCTCCGGCTTGGATGGTTACTTAGGGTTACCAGATAGAATACAGGATGCCTAGTTAAATTTGAATTTCAGATAAATAAAGAATAAGTTTTTAGTACAATTATGTCCCCAATATTTCTAAATATGGCAACCCTCTTAGGCCATTTCTACTTCTACAGTTATTTCTCTTTTTTTTCTATGTAATTAATTTCTTTCATTTGAGAGAGCCACCCTCTTTTTGGTTCTTCTGATAGTGCCTATTCTCCCTTGCCTAGCTAAGAGTCTAGCTCATTCTACATCATTTAAATTTATACTATGGTTTAATTTAGTGGAAAGTGATGGAAATTTGAGTAGATTTTTATTTCTGAGGGTCATATATTCTTTAAGACTCCTTAACGCACCTGCAGTCCCATGTTTCCCAGACATCATTTGCATATCACTTTCTTGATTTTATCAGATCTGTATAACACTTGTATTATTAATTTATTTAGTATTTTCCTTTAAATCAACTCATCCTTTTATTTAAATACCATGAATGGAAAATCAGCATCATTTACTAAGAAGTGTAAGAGTAAATAAAGAGAAAACATACCTATTAAGAAATAAAATATTAGACTGGGGCTCACCTGAAATCACTGGGTATGCCACCAGCAGTGCACATAAAACACAAAGCTGACAAATCCAAACTCCTTGCCAGTTTTGGAATCCCTTTCATGACCCTGGTGGACAACCCTTGAGCATCTCCTTGAATACCTTCAGTGATGGGGAACTCAGTGCTTTGCAAGGTTTTGATTCATTCTTGAATACCTTATTATTAAATATTTCTGCTTTTATTGGTTCATATTAGCCTCCCTGAAATAGTTGTACATTGATCTGAGTTTTCCTATTTATTTGATAAATATTTGAGTGCTTCTTAGGTGACAGCTTGAGTGCTTGTTATCTTACAGTCTTATGGAGGGAAGTAAGGATGCAATTACAATACAGTGCAATAGATTTGATGGGGCTGGGGTGGGGAGGTGCACTTGGCCTAGACTGGAGGTGTGGGGAGGTGTTCAGGAAGGCTTCTTCATGGGGGAATGAGAGAGAGCCTGGTATGCTTTGGGAGGTAGAAGGCTGGAGTGAGAGGGTGAGAAAGGAGGCTGGAGCAGTAGAAAAGGTGAGGGATGAGCTGACCAGGTGGGTGTTGTAACCCTCACCTTCTGTTAGCATAGGACTTAACTTCTTATAGAACATTTTCACAACCAAGTTCTCATTTGGAAAAAAAAAAAAAAGAAAAAAAAGAACCCTGGAGAGTTAGGACAGGACTTATTCTCTCCATTTCATGGGTGGGGAGACTGAGGCCTAATGGATTGCTAGTGGAAGTGCAGCTGATACATGGAGGAGTTGGGTCTTGATGTTCCATAACCACATACCCATGCTCCTTTCCTTGTGCCCCCAGCCCCAGCCTCACTGGTCCAGGATGACCTTCTCTGTCCCACTGAAGAAGATTTCACATTCTTGGAAAGCGCCTTTGAATCTTTTATCTTGATCTAACTTAACTTCCCCAGGACTGATCATGAAGCAAATCTCAGAGGTCAGGAGTCAGCATTCTGCTCTCCTTTCCTTGGTTATGGGAGGTGTTGGCTCACAGGGGTAAATGGAACCTACAATGACCCCTTCTTTTAAAGCCCAGTTGTCTGGGCTGTGAGATGCTTGGCGACCTCCACCCTTCTGACCTTTCTGTGTGCTCTCTCTGTGTGTGTCAGTGGGCAGGTGGCTCACAACCCCCCTCAGGAGTCTTGGCCTGTCCTGGTTGAGTGACTCCTGGGTAGAATACTGCTACCCAGAGCTTTGTCCGGACTCCCTTTAGATGCTCCAAGGTGACAGGCTCAGCTGAAACCCTGTCTTTCTCAGCCACACAAACCACTGCTTGCCTTCCTCTCCAGCCCCATTCTATATGAAAACCATGGTGAGCTCTTGTCTGGAAGGCAAGCACGGGGGCGTTTTGTGCCCCAACTGCCTCCCTTGCCCCTCCTCTTCTCTCTCTTCTCCCATGGCTACAGAGAGGATTGGAGATAGCCCACAAAATGCTCACAGACCAGTCAGTGAAATGCGCCTGGCTATCAATTACTTCTCAGCACTCCACAGCAAGGGCAGGAAACAGTGCTGGAAGAACTGAGGGATGGCAGGAAAGGCTACATGGAGGAGGTGGCTGTGAGCAGGCCTGGACAGATGAATAGGAGCTGGCCCTGAAGAGAAGGGAGAATCCACCAGATGGAAATGCTGCATCCTCTCCTACTGCAAGCATCACGCCGGGCCCCAGCACACCTTTCCCCTCCATAGATGTGATGTCAACCTATTGACTCATTAGATGTGCTAAATTGACATGAGGAGACATGATTTTTGCAGTGTAGTAATTAAAAAGCAGTTGGCTTCACAGCTGTGATCACATGAGAGTGCTTCTTACCCCTGAAGACATCAGCTGAAAGCAAAGTGCAAAGGAGCTGATGTGACTTGTTAATTTCCTGTATTTGTCACCTACACAGCTATAAGGGAGAAATGAATGAAGCATCTTATCAGAAGTTTAAGAGAAAATTAAAGACATATGTCCTAATTGTACACAATTAAACAAGCAATATAATCATTATTATATTTAATTAACAAGACATTTAAAAATTGCCAGGTTAGTATTTAGAAGGCCCAATTTAGAATTATTTCTCAGCCTGGTAGTAGCCACGTCACTGTGAGCAAACCCTTCCATTCTCTGAGGTCTCTCATCTGTAAAATGGGTAAACTCTTCTCCACTCTGCCCTCCGCAGGGTTGAGGTGTTATTGAAGGAAAGGGCTTTGTAAGTTAAAAGGCTTTTCATAATTGTAAGAAATACCGTCCAATTCTCATAACTTCTAAGTCTAGAAGCTGTGATCTAACATTAACAGTCATTAGTTGGGCGCCTGTGTTATTCTGATCCTCAGAATAGCTCTAAGATTTGGGGGGAGGCTTGTCACCCTGGTTTATAGAGGGGGACGGATCCCAAAAGGTGAAGTAATGTTCCTGAAGTTGCATAGTGAGTGGTGGAGCTGGCATTCAGACTCAGCCTGTCCAAGCTGAAACTCCAAATTCTGACCCCTATGGACCATACCGCTTTTTCAGCACCGGCTTACTTTTGCTCTTTCTCTATTTTACTCCTATTTTTTACTTATAAAGGGGAAAAGAAGGATTTGAGGGATTTATTTTACAACCTTCTTTACATAAAACAATGATAGAAATGTTGCAGAGGGGAGTGAAGAAGGAAATAAAAATCACAGAATGCCACATGGAAAAAATTGTATCTTAAAGAGCAAAAAATTAAGTTACTTTGCAATTTAATATTTACACATAAATAAAAGCTATCTCTCTTAGACTGGTGATGGACAGTTGGGTATTGATTTTATTATTACTCTTTGAACTGAACATACATATTTTACACACATATATGTAGTTTATATTTCCTAATAAAAGTATAAAAGAGAAAAATGTGAAGAATTTTATCTTCAGTAAAAAATCAAATATACATATGAGTTTTGTTTCATGTAATTGAATTGGAACATCTCAGGTAATCGAAGCATAATAAGCCATGGATTCAGTATTGTTTTTTCTTTTAAGCAAATCTTCTTTTTTTTCTTCTCTCTTCTTTTAAATGGCCCCAGTTGCTTTCTCATCTTGTACCTGGGTGTCTCCCTAAGAAGCAGCCTTGTCATTGGAGAGATGAACCACATAGTGTCTACCTCATAAGGTGGTTTTGCACATTCAATGACAAAGTGAACCTTTCACACCAAGCCCTGCACACAATGCCTGCCCCACGGCAGGTGCTCGCTAAGCAATACCTTGAAGGAGTCAAAATATCTGAGTTCAAATCCCACTTTGCCCCTTGCTGGCCATGGGGGCCTTGGGCACGGCACTGTGCCTTTCTGAGCCTCAGTTTCTCCAAGAGGAACAAAGACAATTATGCCTTCCCAACCTCCCTCACGAATTGTTGCAAGTCCCCAGTAAGGATACGGTGATGGACATGGGTGGTAAAAACGGAACTGCTGTGCATCTCTGAGTGATTAAAACTAAAATTCATCAGCAGAAAGGAGAGGTGATTGTCCCCAGGAGGTTCCAGAAGAGGTTTCAAGCCTCAGAGCAAGCCTACGCATGCTGCCCAGCAGGCCTTGGTTGGAGTGGGGCCCCAAGAACTCGCCCAAATGCCAGACTTTCATTTTCCCTCCTTAACTCGGGAAATGTTTTGCAGCCACCCCACATCACGTTAATCTCACGGGCATCTGTGTTGAGGCACTTTGTGTCCAAACAGTTTTTTGCCAGGGCTTGGGTGCAGCGGTGACCTGGCGCAGATCTGAAGTGGAGCCCAGTTCCCAACGCACACAGCCCGGTGCCTTTGTATATGTCCTGGCACTGGCCACAAACAGGGTTTTGTCAGAAGCTTCCTGAGAAAGTTGCGTTCCATTCATCTTGGTTGAAAGGAACCCTAGATGACAAATACCTCCCTCATTTAATTACAAAAACAGTCAGCAAACCCGTGGAAGAAGATTAAACCGAGTGGAGAAAAGAGCAGGCCTCAATCATCTTCTCCCCCCGGCATCTGGCCTGCACTTCCCACCTAGGATTTAGCAACTAGGGACGCTCTTGGTTATACTTTCCACCTGAAAAATGGTTTATTTCTGCAGAAAAGTTAAACTGTGAGGCCCCAAACCAGGTAAAGAAGGAATTGCATTTAGAGAAGAATTCATCAGTGGCTGAGAATTTAATAAAGATCCTGAAATTGGGAGGTGTATTCACATTTTTCATCTAGACTTGAATCTGCAAAGAAAAGTGAAATACAATGTCAGATCAAATGAAACACACACCCCCACAAAACTAACAAACTCCTTAATCATTTTCCTCTGTTGCTGGAGAGAGAGGTATAGAGTTGTGTGGTTGCAAAGAACCTTTGAAAACTTTGCTTCAACCCATCGTTTTTAGAGATGAGAAAAACAGACACCCACAGAGGGGAAATACTCTGCCTTGTTCTCAGAGCCATAGAGACAGGGATAAGCCCGGTTTCCCAGCTCCCTGGAGTGCCACTGTAGTTGTCTTCACTCTCCTATTCTCTCTGCCTGTGGGCCCTTAATGTGAAGGAGACTCACAGTTCAATAGGCAGACCCTAAACTTTCACAGAATATTCCATGGCAAGCCAGAGCTCAGAGAGAGACTCTGATGGCTGTCTTCCCATCCCACTTTGCTGGTTAAGGGTGTGTCCCCCCAGAATCTCCCAGGACCAACCATGTCCGCCATGGACACTTGCTATGTTTGAGAGACTCTGGAAGCCTTGAAATAAGCTGTCTCTTCACTGTGCTAGCAGGTCTCAGTAGAAAGACCAAGCCCTGGATCATTGCCCCATCTCACCTGGGACTGATGGGTCAGAGCTGGTTGAAGAAAGAGAACCAAATATGAAGTCAAAAGACCAATTCCATATTTCCTGTACTGACCTTGCATGGCTTACGTCACCTTTCTGGGCCACAGTTTCTTTAGTTGTGAAATGGGTAGTAAATCCTACTTCAAAGAACTAAGGGACTCTAAGACTCACTGACAGCCTAGATGTTTGGAAACTTCACTATTATAAAGTAAATGGGACAGTATTGAGAAAATCCTACCAAATTTTGCCTCTTGGCACTTGGAACCTTGCCTCATAAAATTAAAACTGCCCTGAAAAATAATAGACATACTTTTCCCTCTCTCCTCCACAGTCTGTTAGGGACCCAGGGCTTCTACCAATCAGAAAATTGGACCCCTATGCCTCTAGTCACAGTTGCTGTTCTTTGAGGCAACCAAGATGCTTTTTTCTAAGTTCAAACAGAGCTATATATTCCTAGAAAAAGCTAGATAAGGAGCGGACAGGAGGGCACAGGAAACCTCTCAAGTAAAGCTTTATAGAAAAGAAAATCTATATAAAAGAAAATCCCTGGCAGCAATGCATGACAGGAATTTAATGTATTGTGCTGATCCACAATATCAGAAAATTAGCTGCTCATTAGTGCAGAACTGTGTAAGGTGGGAGCATACTAGACACCAAAATCTTGAATATTTCTTCTTCAGTTTTCTGAGAAAAAAATACTCAATTATAATATAAACAGACAGAAAACAGGGCCAAGGGCAATCCATACATTGTCTTTTGATAGGCCACCTCTGAAAATACCTGCCTTGCTTTTGAGGATGAGTACACTGAAAACAGCTAACATTCAGCATTTGAAAAAGTACCACAAAAATAAGAAAAGGTGCACAATACCCAGAAGTAGAGGAAGAGTCCAGCTCTGAAATGAGCTGTTCTAGGATAAAGAAAAAAACTTTAGAAAGACTTTTGGCATCCTCAACCATATGCAGAAAAGACATGGTCTCCATGAAACATGAGATAAGAGGATGGGACAAAAAGGGTTATGATCATAAAAAATTACTAGGAAATGGAAGAAGTCAATAACAATAAAAGTATGTCAAGGACAGAAACACTAGGACTGAGACTGTTGAAAAGCAAATCAGCAAACCCACCAAACAAAGAACTTAAATGGCTAACGTGTCTGTACAGCTACTCAACCACATCACAGTCAAAGGGCTGCAAAATCAATTAATAATGAAGTGCTACCTTATCCCTGAAAGTTGAGCAAAAATGTAGAAAGTCAGATAATACCAAATACTGGTCAATATGTGAAGAAATGAGAACCCTGGTGTTCTGCCGCTATGACTGTGGATGATACAGCCATTTTACCAGAAATTAATGAAACTGAATATGCACATAACCTGTAATAGAAGAGATAGAATAAAATAAGATGGTCTTCCAGAATGCAGAGGACAAGGACCAAGAGATGAAATCACAGAAAAAATATGACAGATATGGATTTGGGAAATGAAAGAAAACAGATAATCAGGTATTCCACTGGAGAGGCAAGAATATATATGAATATTAATGTAATATAAATATAATAAATGCCTAGTATTATATTTTATATATAAATGCTATATTTATATAGTATATTTATACTTATGTGTATATATGTGTGTGTGTGTATATATATATATATATATATATATTTTTTTTTTTTTTAGTTAGAAGACTTGAGGTTATAGATTGAAGGGCTCCCTATGTTCCAGATAAAATCAAGAGTACCACACCCACATCTATTTAGGCAAATTTTTTGAATTCTAAGAATAAAGAAAAAATATCCTTCAGGCATCCAAAGAAAATCAGATACCTGCAAATGAACAAGAATCAAAATATCCCTGGATTTCTCCTCTGCATCACTTTGTAGTTTCAAAGGGAAAAAATGGTAGCCCAAGAATTTTATATCCAGATAAATTCTACCATGTGTCAAAGCAACAGAGGGTCATCCTAAGCAAATTTTCAACCCTTTACCCTTCTTCACAATATGAAAAGATGTTCTAGCAGGTCAAGACAAGAAGCAAGATTAATGTATTCAGAATGGAGAAGTCTGAATACCAAAGGGAACAAAAGGAAACATTAAAAAAAAAAGAATAAGACTGCCAACAAGATGATGAAAGCAAGACCAAGTATTTATTGCAGCAATAAGCATATATTTTAAAATCCATTCATGTACTCATTTCAAGAAATATACTTAAAAACAATCTTAATGGAATACAGATAAAAGGAGAATCAGAGCTATGGCAGGAAAATGCAAGCAAAAAATAAAGGTTTCAATATTAATATCAAGCGAGATACTAATTCAATATTAATATTGAGCAAGATATTATATGAAACAAACAGCAATAAAATGACAAACAGGGTTATTTTACCTTGATAAATCTTTTAATTCTCAGTTCATTCAATGATTATCTATTAAGTACCTGCTGTTTGCACTAGGGAAGTGTATACATTGCTGAAAAATAAAGATGTAATGAACACTTATCCTCAAAACAACATAAAATCAAAGCATTATAAAGCAAAAAATTTGAATAACATGGAGAAATTGTCAGAGACAGTAGAGAAAAACTTGACATACCTCTCAGTCTTTGATAGGTCAAGTAAGCAAAAATACAAAGCATGTGTTAATAATGTAATTGGTTAGCTGGATTATATCTTTTATACATCAGAAGTCTGATAAAGAATTTTATAGCTTACAACTAGAGACTACATCTGTTTTTCTGGCCAACATGGGACTTGCACAAAAATTGATTGTATAATAGGCCACCAAAAAAAAACCTCAATAAATTCCAAAAGCAGACACTGTACACACCAAATTCTCAAAACAACGCAATAAAACTAGAAATGATAACAAAATTGTAAAATAAAAAGTACTCTCTGAAATAAATAATCCTTGGTTAGGGATTAACTTGAAGCCTCAATTACAGTCTGTTTAGAAATGAACTTGGTTATGTGAAATAAGGCAGGAGAGCCCAGAAAGATTGGGTCTTCGACTTAGGGCGCTGATGCTAACAAGGCTGTTGTTGCAGATGCTGGGTGACTGTGCTGGGGGAGGAAGGCCTGGCAAGCTCATAGGATGCAGGGGACAGCTATCAGAGGGAGAGAGAGCACTCGTCTTAGAGTCCTTTAGGCCTGGATTCGAATTCTGCTTTTACCTCTTACTAACTTTGGTGGGTATCTCAATAGCTTTCCATTTCTGGGCCTTGGTCTGCATATTCAAAACTAGGGCTGGGGTTTCCCTGGTGGTGCAGTGGTTGAGAATCTGCCTGCTAATGCAGGGAACACGGGTTCGAGCCCTGGTCTGGGAGGATCCCACATGTCGTGGAGCAACTGGGCCCGTGAGCCACAACTACTGAGCCTGCGTGTCTGGAGCCTGTGCTCCGCAACAAGAGAGGCCACGATAGTGAGAGGCCCGTGCACCACGATGAAGAGTGGCCCCCGCTTGCCACAACTAGAGAAAGCCCTCGCACAGAAACAAAGACCCAACACAGCAAAAATAAATAAATTAATTAATAAACTCCTACCCCTAACATCTTTAAAAAAAAAAGAAAAAAACTAGGGCTGTTGAGCTGTATCAGTGGTTCTCAACCTTCACTGGGCATTGTAATCACCTTGGGAAGTTTTTAAATTATACTGATGCCTGGGCTCTATGCCCAGAGATTCTGATGCACTTGGTTTGGAGTGGGACCAAGTCATCAATAATTTAAAAAATATCCCCATCTGATTGCAACGTGTAGCCAGAGTAGAGAACTCCAGAGCTAGATGATTTCTCAGGTTTCTCCAGTTCTAGAGTTCAGCAGTGCTACCTGGCACCTGCAGTCTTTGCCCAGTGGAAGAAAAGTTTAGGAGGCTAAAGCTAGAGGAACAGTGATGCAAAGCAATCTAATCAAAGTGTGCATTATCTCAAATGGTGCAGAAAATGTCAGTGCCAGTTAATATTTTGCACCCAACATGATTTAGACCCGGGGCATATATTGTACTCCAAGCCCATTGTAAACACAATGGGCCATTTATTCACTGAACAGTAGCCACCCTAATTACCTATAGGGCAAACATATGAGGTTGTTCAAGCAACAATTAATTGTGGACCTGGAACTAATGGGACAATAACAGCAAAGTATCAACCAGAGTGTGATTCAGAAATCACATCAGAAAACCATAATTTTCCAAATTGTATCAGATAAGCATTTTGGGGGATGCAATTGCACATATACCAATTCCAGGTCCTGAAATAGTTGCTGCCTGATTTTTCTAATAGCTCCTTCTTACACTGACCATAGGAAGCTGGGAGTGTTATTTTCATTTTGAGAGAAGAATAAGACACTAGGTTTGAGCAGACTGTAGAAAGCTTCTATTTCTTACTTCCCTGGATGTTAAAGTTGGACTCTGAGATGTATTGGATCTAGAGCTGCTGAGACAGCAAGGGTGGGGAAGGAAGGCCGGTGGCAGCAAAGAGTGATCTTGCTCAGCCGTGCCCTCTCTGGATCAAAGATTTAAATGAAACAAGAGAAGGAAGGAAACACTTTTTTTTTTTGCGATACTCAGGCCTCTCACTGTTGTGGCCTCTCCCGTTGCGGAGCACAGGCTCCGGACGCGCAGGCTCAGCGGCCATGGCTCACGGGCCCAGCCGCTCCGCGGCCTGTGGGATCTTCCCGGACCGGGGCACGAACCCGTGTCCCCTGCATCAGCAGGCGGACTCTCAACCACTGTGCCACGAGGGAAGCCCGGAAATACTATTTTTTAAAAATAGCATTGGGAATTCCTTGGCGGTCCAGTGGTAAGGACTCCGAGCTTTCACTACTGAGGGCACGGGTTCAATCCCTGGTCAGGGAACTAAGATCCTGCAAGCTGTGCAGTGCGGCCAAAAATAAAATAAAATAAAATTGTATTTATGTATTTTGAGCACAAAGTTTGGTAAATGAAGCATACTGAATAAGGGTAGATAAAGTAGCATTAACTAGTGATGCACTGACATAACCACAACAGTGGTCACAAAATTCTGGAGCTATCAGTACCCAACAACAAAAAAATTATTATACAAGAGTTTATTAAATACTTGCTAGACACATGAAAAACAAAACAATTTGTCAGGGACCACAGGATCTTATAAAGCCTAACGGCCAACCAAGTCAGCCTGTTCTTGAACCTGTGCTAGAAGGCGCTCATCACATGCAGGTACTGGGTCTCCTCTGTCCTCTCACATCAGGCGACAAACCCGTAAGGACAGACAGGGGAGGATGATAGACAGACTAGAAGGAACCATGGAGGAATTCTTTTATAATCTCAGAGTGGGAAAGGCCTTTCTAAATATGGCATAAAACCCGAAGACAGAAAAAAAATTAATAAATTCAGCCACATTAAAAAAAATACTTCTATATGGCAAAAGACACCATGAGAAACAGCAAAAGAAAAAGTACAAACTGGGGGAGAATTAGCAACTTATATCACAAAGGGTTAATCTCCCTACTTTAAAAGATGACTAATCAATAAGAAAAAGACTCAGAGTACAATTGGAGAACAAGCAAAGGATGTGAACACTTTCCAGAAAGAAACTGCAAATTGCTCTTAAACATAAGAGAGGTACTCAACCTCACTCATAATAAGGTAAATGCAAATCAGAACTACAAGAAGATACCATTTTTCTACCATCACACTGCAAAGATCAAAAAATTTGATAACCGCCTTCTGTGGATGAGGCTGAGGGAAAGAGAAATCAGAGATCAGAGGAAATGTTATAGAAGAGGTGACATTTAAGCTGTGCCCTGTAGGACAGATAATTAAAATCCAATTTAGCAACTCACTGGCACTTAAAAAAAGAAGGACTAATAAAGGGAAAGATGGACAGATTTGACTACAGAGTGTAAACTAAAATATACACACACAAAATGTAGAAGCAAACAAACTGGGATATTTGCAGCAACTGTAATAGCCTGAGTTTGAATGCTGTACATATAATAGTCTTCATTAAATTCAATAAGAAAAGCATTAGAATACCACTCAAAAAATAAACAAGAGACATAAAAAAGCAATTCCTAAAATAGGACATACAACTAGTTATCAGCCACATGGAAAAATGTTCAACCTTACGTATAACCAATGAATGCAATGATTCCAGTTTTTCAGTGATAAATCATTAATAAATTGGATAGATGTTTTATTTCCGTCCATTGATAAGAGTGTGGTGAGATTGGCCCTCTAATTATAACTGTCTAGTGGGTGTGTAAATTGATGCAATCATTTTTGGAAATAAATATCAAGTCTTTAAAAGCTCACATCCTTTATCTGGGAAATTTCACATCCTAGACTCTATCCTACAGAAATAGCCTGAAATATAGGGGAAAAGTGCCAAGCACAAAGACGCTTGTAGAATAATATGACAATAATGACAAATTAGAAACAGTCTAAATGTCCCCAAATTAAACATGATTCAGTAAATTATGCTATGTTCATATGCTAGAATATTATGCTGCTATTAAAAAGTTTACATGTTAAAATGTTTACAAGAAGTTTTAACAGGACAGTTAAATGCTTGTAGGATAGTGTTAAGTGAGAGAATAAACAGTTCAAATGTGTATGTAGAATGATCTCAAGAATCTTTTTTTAAAACATTGCCGTGCATGGAAAAAGGATCAGAAGGAGCTAGACCACATTAAGGATGGTTCTTTCTCCTTATTTTGCATTTTAAAAAAATCTCCCCTTCAATTATAACTTGTTACTTTTGCACTAAGAAGGTTTAAAAATATTTTGCCCGTGTGTTTGCACCTTGAGTGAGAACTAAAGACCTCTGTTCCCTTAGGAAAGATACTGGGCCCACAGCTCTGAGGTCCCCCCAGTAAAAGTGCTGTCTCTTTTGTGTTTTCAGCTCTCTTTTGCTGCCACCACGCCTGTTCTAGCAGATAAGAAAAAATACCCCTACTTCTTTCGGACGGTCCCATCAGATAACGCAGTGAATCCAGCCATCCTGAAGTTGCTGAAGCACTACCAGTGGAAGCGAGTGGGCACACTGACCCAGGACGTGCAGCGCTTCTCCGAGGTACGCTCTTCCGAGGGGCACTGACACAGGGCCTTTAAGCTGTTGAGGAATTCGATTGTGCGTGGGACAGGTGAAGGCCTCCAACCTGCACAGCTCAGGAGTGGAACCTTCTTTTCCATTGTGCCTTTTGGCTAAATCGCGTGGTCTGTTCCCTCACTGCCCCTGTAGTGTGTTGTCCTTGCTGCTGACCTATGGTGGCCGTCTAAAATCACGAGGTGCCGCCAAGAGCCTTTCTGCTGTGCGGAGGGTTTGGGGAGGAGCTGGCTTGGAATGAAGTTTCCAAAGTCACTGTGGATTGGGTGGTTTTTCTGGTTTTCTTTGTTTGTTTTAATGACTTACACATATACATCAGTACTTGGTGTTCTGGGGTTTATTGTTGCAACCATAACAGCAACAAAAAAGCCAAATTATATATAGTAAAAAAAGAAAAGTGCTGCTTTACTCAATCCCTCTAAATCCACTTTCTCTTCCAAGTGAAGTCCTGCTTTCCATGTAGTGTTCATCTACCTAGACCTTTTTCAATATATTTAAACCCAAATGTCCTCATACTCGTTAGTTTGCAGTTTTCACTTTACAACAGATCTTAGAGATCTTGATTGACTTCGTTCTTATTAATGGGCCACGGTGTTGTGTCCCATGGATAGATGGTAATTTATTGAACGTTTACAGCTTTTTGATATCACAGCCAACACCTTCCCACCTAGGTGTGCATCTTCATAATGGATTTCTAGAAGTGGAATTATTGGGTCCTTTAAAATGTTGAGACAAACTGACCTCCAGAAAGGCTGTTCCAATTTCTAGTCCCTCCAATGACATTTGAAAAGTCCCATTTCCACATATCTTTACTATTAGCAAATCTTTAAGACGTTTTCTCCACTCACCTGAGTGCAGAATGGTTTCTTGTTTTTCTTCCTAGTCTCTTTATAATTCTTACTTTCCTATCTTCTCCCATGTGTGCTCTTGATACATGGAGCCTCCCAACAAGGTAAGACATTCCAGGTGTGCTTAGCAGCCCAAGAGAAAAAAAAACAACTGTGAGCCGATTTGGGGGGAAATGTATGAGGAGGGTGTCCAGGCAGACCTCAGTGAGAGGAGTCAGGGAGAACACGCCCCTTCTGCCAGTGTGGGGCGGGGTGATGGGCGGGGAGAGCAAAGCAGGGCTGGGAGTCACAGACCTGGTTTCCACTCCACCTCTGCACTTACCTTTCTGAAGCTCTGCCCCGTTTCTCCTTTGGGAAGGAGAGGCCACTCCATGCTCTGGCTGTGCTACCTTGCAGAAGTCACCTCACTTCTCTGAGCTGTGGTTTCCTCCCCTATAAGATGGGGACAGTAACCCTTCCCATGGCTATTCCTGCAGAGTTGTTGCCAAAATCAGATGAGTCATGAATTTTAAAGAGCTTTGTAAACTATAAAATTTATGCACAGAGAGGGATTTTTCAGAGGCGCTTGAAAAGCAGATGTGTTTGGCCCCACCATCTGCGGTCATCCAAACAAGGCCGGCTTTTCCCTGACAAGATGGTCCTGATCTTCCCACCTCTGTTTCCCAGTCCCTAGGGAGAGGCACAAGGGGAACTTCACCTCCAGTGGGAGTGACTCACTGCCCAACACTGAAGAGGCTTTTGCTGGAAGCCTGCCCTTTATACAGCAGCCACAAATGTTCTGAAATGAGTGTGAAACAGTTCAACGGGGAGGGGAGGGTGGGGAGGGCCAGTCCTGTGGTCCCATTAACATGAGACTCTGCTGAGATTTGGAGGGACCTGCATTTTTTCCTGGAGAGTCTTTGTCTGACAGAGCCTGAGGGGCCCTTAGAGACAGCTCCCCCAACCTCCTCATTGTATAGAAGGGGAGACTGAGGCCCAGGGAGGAGAAGGAACAAAGTTCAGGGTTTCAAAGCACCTCCGAAGCCATGAAAGATCGTTGGCAGAGAAGTTAGGACTGAATCCTGGAGTCTGGATGCCTGGTCCAGACCTCCCATTGCTCCTTCTTTCCATCTATAACTTCCTGCAGTCATATGGGAACTACCTGTGTGTAGCCTTGGAGGATTGAAAAACCCCAAATCTTTGGTGTAAAGAGGATAAATGATCAGCCCCAATTTGGTTGAGTGCTTTATAGATTTCCAAACGCTCTCACAGCTGGTTGCCCTGTAGGGAGGGGTTATGGTTCCCATTTTACAGATGAGGAAACTGAGGTCGTGGAGGGTGGGTGCCTTCTTGCCCCAGGGCAGTTGCTGGTAAAGAGCCCAGCCCAGGCTGGAAGCCTGACAGACTATTGGTCAGTGTTTTCTCCATTACTTTGTCCTCACTGGGGTCAGGTGTTGGCAGTTTGGTACCACACCTCTGTCCCTGCACAGCTATGTTAGAGCCCTCAGCTGGGTATCAGGGCATCTCAGCGGGAAACCTCTTTTCTAAGGACAGGATGTTGCTTGGTGGTATTGCTGGCAAGAACCCCTCTCAATTTAAATCTCTCGGCCCAGCTGACTCCTCTCTGTGCCCAAGGGCTTTGGCATCCCTCTCCCGATGTCTGGGCTGCATCGCTGGAGTGCAGGCCCTGGAAGCTCGCCAGGGGCTAATAGCTTTTTGTGAGTGCAGAGGAAACTGGATTCCTTTTTTGAAACTGGTCGATCAGCAGCATCAAGCACTTCTGTTCTGGACTGGTGCACTGGAAGGAATGTCAAATGAAAGCAATCCTGAAGTTGGAGGGGACAGGGGAGAGTGAGGAGCCAGGGTGCTGTGGCATCCACATGGGCAGTGCAGGCACAGGATGGAGGCAAGGATGAGGTAGCGATGAAGGCCGTGAGTAGGGGTGCCTGGGAGGACCAGCAGAGACAGCAAGAGGGCTATTTGAGCCTCTTCTCCCAGCTCCAGGTTCTGTGCTCTACTAAACCATCTTTACTGCGTTATTCTTTGGGTTCCTGATTCCGTGATGCAACTAACCAGCTAAGTACTGTTGGACAAATCACTCAGTCTCTCTAGGCCTAAGTTTCCCCTTCTGTAAGATAAGGGAGTTGGGTCAGTTGACCTCTAAGATCTCTCCTAGCTCAAGGAATCTGTGGTGAGGGTTTAGGGAGATCTGGTCATTGACCCTGATCCTGCCACTTCCAGAGGTGTGACCATGAGAACTACTGAGCTTCTTTGTACCTCAGTTTCTTCCTCTTAAAAATGGGGATAATAATGGTTAACTCTAAGGGTGGTTGTGAGGATTACATATGTTCAGAAAGTTAAAGTGCTAAGAGGAGTGCCTGACTCATAATAAGCACCATGCAAGGGGTGGCTGTTGTTTTTATTGTCATCTAGAGTCTGGTTCCTTAACCCATGGCTGGCTGCCATTCAGGAGCCCGGCTGTGTGGCGGGGGATGGTGCCTGCCACGAGCACGGCTCCCCTTTCCTCCCCTCCTTCCAAGCCGGCTCAGAGACTCCCTGCCCAGTCACTGGTCCTCAGTGATCTCTGAGGGCGCTTCTGGGGCTGACTTTTCCACACCAGAGTCTCCCTCAAGAGTTGGGACCCACCGAAGCCTTTGATCTATACAAGACCAAAAGGGCACCATCTGCAGAGCTTCCTCTTCAAAGCGCCTGCCCCTTCGGCCCTCTGCAGTTCTTTGAAGCCTTCTCTGCTTGCCAGGTTGCCATCTGCCCCACCAAAGGGGTTTCTGGTCACCTCCTCTCAAATTGCCACTTATACAGGTTGGGGGACATGCCCAGAGATGAGGGCAGCAGACCCTGTGCTTGCTTCTAATCAAGGAGTCAAACTTAGTAGAATCGTCAGCCCTTCCCTGCTGCTCTGAGCAGGGATGAGCTCCTTGGGGTGGCCGCAGAGACCCTTCACATCCCCTGAGGCCTCCTTCTCTGGCACTTCCCCCTTTGGTGCAGCCTCTTCTCCGTGCTGGCTCCTCTCTGTGAGCGTCCTCCCCCACACCTGGCTCCACCTTCCTCCCCAGGCTGGGACAGGTGTGCCGCCTCTGTGCTTCTCTCCCCTCGGGCTTCACTCTGTACCAGCTCCTTGCACAGGGCAGAGAAATACCCCATCTGCTTCCTCATCGGTCACCTGCTGCCACTGGACTGGAAAGCCCCAGTGGACAAGAGCCTTTCTGTCCCCTCACCCTGCATGCTGCTTGGCGCGTGTGGGTTCACTAAGGATTTCAGTAAATCAATCTCTATCCATTCGGCCAGATTCTTAGGGGTGAATACAGTGATTTCCTTTCTGTGGCCCATAGTCTGACTGCAGCTAGGATGGTAAGATGGGGGTGAGAGGGGTGCAGAGAAGTCTCAGTCCCTGTCATGAGTCGCTGGGGCCATGGGGAAGAAGGGGGGCCCTGGCAAAGTTGGGAAGTCACATTCCCACAGAACTCAGTTCAGGTCATTCTGTCATCTATTAACTGAGTCTTGTTTTGGATGTGACATTGTTGTTGGAGGATTCTTCTAGAGATCTCAGTGGAACGTTCTGGGCTGGCCACTGGAACCAGCAGTGACTGGGTCCTGCCATGTGGTTCTTCTGGGTGGCGTCAGTGTTGGGCATTGGAAATGAGTGCACTGTAGTTTGTGTCTGAGTTATGTTTTTTTGCTCCCTGGGATGTTCATTCTGAGTTGTCGTCACTTCAGAATCCTCTCTTACCAGGATCGGGTAATCCCATCCTCTAAAGCAGTTCCTGCAGGGTGGTCCTGGACCAGCAGCATCAGCAATATCAACACCTGGGAACTTGTTCGCAGCAAATTTGAGGGCTCCACTCCAGGCCCCATGAATCAGACCCTCTGGGGTTTGAGAATCCCTGTATTGGAGGAATGGGAAGCCTTCAGCTGAGGCCACTGTGCTCCTAGGCCCACTTTATCAGAGAAAAGGGCCAGGCACACTGAGCCACCTCTGACCTCTGTCCTTGGCTTTCCTCTAGGCTGCAGGATCACCTGGGCCACCCACATACCTGCAGATCTTCTATCATTAGGAAGCAGGAGGGGACTCCTGACAGATCAGATTCTAATCCTGATGGTCCTAGTGCCTCACCCTGTGCCCCAGCTTCTATTTGAAAAGCTTGCTGATGCTTTTAGGTGATTGGCCATCTGCCCCCAAGTGAGAAACATCCTCTCCTTCTTGATGCTTTTACCGCCTGCTCTGTGAGAGACCTGTGGGCCAGCCAGCAGGCACTGCTCCATATTCATCTTGCCCTCTCCCAGGTAGCTATTTGTGCAGCCTTTCTGGCACTGAGGGGAGGGCTCCATTATTTCCCAGGGTGGTATGTATATGGGATATGATTTTTGTACAATTTTAATAGTTGCGTATTTATGTTATTATATACCGGGGGAAAAATTACTAGCCCATCAAAACTGAACTTCATTTATGTTCTTATTTAGAATGAAATCTTCATTTAAAAAATGAGTCTGTTTAGAGGAAAATACTAAGCTAGCAAACACATAGGTGGTGCATGTACACAGTGAAATTGCCTCTAAGAGGGTACAGGAGGGACTGAAGTGTGAGGACCACTGAGATGGATGAAGCCATTTGGCTGCCTGTTCATTTAACAGATGGGGCTGGATGAGGGGTAGGGGGTAGTACTGGCAATAGACTTTTCCTTGAAGCCCTGATCCAGTGCAGATAGTCAATGGGAAAAACTCCAGGTCAAGGTCAAGAATTGGCCCTGCAGACCTTCAGGCTTCTGAGGCTGAGATTCCATGGGACAGACTCTGAGGTTCAAGCAACACTTGTTCCTTCATGTGCATGTCCCCAGGTGGAAGTGCAGGCAACTAGCAGGTGCTCTGCCCGCCCATCCCTGCAGAGTGGGAAGACCCCACCTTGGTGAGAACCACCCTCTGTCAGGGCCTGCAGTTTCCAGTCCTTCTGCCATCCTGGTGGCAGCCTGTACACATTTGGGGTCACATCCAGGGTTTCTTGTCCAGGGGTGGCTGCAGTGGCTGAGCTTTCTGAGGAAAAGGCAGGCTAAATGCCTTGGTCTGGCTCAGAGCTCTGCCCTTGGAGAGATGGCCCATTACCCTCCGCCCTCCACTTTAGAACAGGGAGGAGATGGCAGACGCATCCTCTCTAACACTCCACAGCAGGTCTTCAGAGCCAAGCACCCACCCACCTCACACACCCCAACTCTTAAAAGAAAGAAGCTGCCCTGGACCCTGCTCAGAGAGGATGGGGTGCTTGGCTGGGGTCTATAGTGCTAGCCCCGGGGCTCATGCAGGGCCTGGGTGAGTGCCACACTCACTGCTCACCAGGGCTGTGACATAAGATTATATCTCCACCCAGGCTGCATGGACCCCAGAACACAGGGGTGAGTGAGGGCCCAGAAGGAGATCCTGGAGGTCTCAGGGGTGTGTGTGTGTGTCCTGGCCATCCACCTCAAAAGCCTCACCAGGGACACTTCCTGGGGCCTCCTGCACAGTCCCTGGGCCAGGTTCCCAGAGCACAAGGTGATCCCCATGAAGCAGCTGTTGCACCAGGCCTGCTGGGTAGGAAAATGTAATTATGACATCATCTACTGCCATTTATGGGGCACCTACTGTGTGCAGGCAATGACATTCAGTCGCCCAGCATGGTCCGTCTCCATTTGGAAGAACAGACCCACTTAGGAAGGATTAAGTCACTTTGCTAATGCTTCACCAAGCGGTGGCAGGTATAGGTGTGAACCCAGGTTTGTACCTCCCATTGTGGAGAGAAGGAGGCCGTGCGCCTGGGCCAGTATCCCCCATTCATCCTGCCCAGCACTCACCACAGGAGCAAGGAGGTAGGTATCTGGTACAAGCAGCCCATGTCTCAAGCAGAGCTCCTCACAGTCCCCTGGAAGTTTTGCTGTGGGATTCTGCATTTAAGTCTTATGATCTTCCCAGATCGCAAATCTCAGAGCCCAGCACTGTCCCTCCACACCTGCTCCTACCAAGGTGTCCCAGGGGACTTTGTTTCAGCCTTGGCTGAGCTTGGCTAACAAGGCAGCGCATCTTGTCATGTGTGGGTCCCCAGAGCTATTCTGGTAATTCTGGCTGCAGTTTCTCCCCAAGGTCCATCTGCCAGGCTTGGGTAATGCCAGGGCTATGTGAGCAAAGGAGTAGAGTTGGAAGGTATGTGGGACCTTCAGGAAATTGTAAGTGGTCAGGGCTGGACAGTTTGGTGTGTAGGGCGAGAAGGGGAGAATGGGTTGGGGGAAGGAATGGTGAAGGCCCCACATGCCTCCATGTTTGGACTTCATCTGTCAGCAGTAGGAAGCAGGGAGCCACAGAAGGTTTCAAATCAGCGGTGAGAGATGGTAGCAATTCTTGAAGGCTAATTGGGACGAGAAGACTAGTCTGGGAAAACAGCCAGAAGGTTACTGCAGGAATTCAAAAGAAAAATAATAAGATTGTAGTTCATTTCTTACATAAAAAGCTTAAGTTCTCTTTGTTATTATTTTTTGCTTCTTTGTTTTAAAATACTCATTATTGTTTTCTAACCATAATATTGATATATACTCAATGCAGAAAACTTGGAAGACACAGAAGAACAAAAAGGAAAATTAAAAATTGGCCATAACTACCCAGTGAAAGGTCAATGTTAACATCTATAGGCATATATCTTTACAGTTTTTTCAATACATATGAGTGAACTTGCATAAATGAATACATGCTCTTACTATAGAAACGGCTCCTTTAATTTAGCAACCCAGTGGGAATGTTTTCCCCAGCCAGCATATATTCTCCACCACCGTGACTCATAATGAATGGCCTCTCGACTGTGGGCCTGGTGACCCCATGAACTGTCCCTGCCTTTGCCACAGCCTGATGTGTCTGGGGCTGCTTTTCTCCAGTCTTCTTTATCCCTGTGATCTGTTCCCTTCCTTTCTGTCTTCCAGTATAGTTCTGCAGATAGTCTGTCCATTGATGGTCTTCTTAATCATTTTCCAGAACTGTTAGAGATTTTTTTTTGTTTTTAATCTTTGACATTTTGAGGGATCTGGGATGGTACAGGAGGTATTCTCTGTTGCTGTTTTTTTCCAATAGCTGTTGAAAACTAAATATGGAGATAGTTGCATATTTTTCCTGATTACAAACAGCAATGCAGTAAATCCATACTTGTATTTTTGTGTGAACATCTCTGATTATATTTCGAGGATAAATTCCTAGAAACAATGTGTGCACATTTTGGAACCTTTTGTACATGTTGCCAAAATGTCCTGCAGAAAGATCATACCAATTTAGAGTTTCTTAGCAGTATATGAGGGTACTCATTGCCAACACTGTATATTATTCTTTTTTGATCCTTGGCAATTGCTATTTTAATTTGCATTTCTTTGATTACTACTAAGATTGAATTTCTTTTTACTAGGAATCGTTCTCATTTCTGTTTCTTCTTTCGTAAATTGGCTGTTCATGTTATTGGCACATGTTCCTGGTGGAGTTTTTCTTACTGATTTATAAGAGCTCTTTATAAAGTAAGGATATCCGTTCTTTGTCACAGTTATTACAAGTATCTCCCCATGTTTCATGTGACATTCAATTTTTTAATGTTATTTGATAATATTGAAAATTTTAATATTTAATATAGTCAAGTTTAAGAAGACCATTTTTTTTTCACTTTTAAGTTTAGCTTGGCATTCTCTTCCCATCCCAAGAATTTCTGTAAATTCACCTACATTTTCTTCTAGTACTTTTATTACTTCATTTTTTAATTTAACCAGAATTTCAGCATGTGGCCTGAGATATCACACCTTTCTTTCTTCTGTCCTCATAATCATTCAGTAATTCTTCTGGCATTTAATGAATGCATCTTTTCCTGACCCGTTTAAAATGCCTATGCTAAATTTTATCCTTAGAAAATAACATACTGCTTTTTTTAATATATACTTTCCAGTTCTGTGTAATAGAAATATAATATAAGCCGCAAATGTGATTTTAAATTTTCTAATAGCCACATTTTAAAAAGAAAAAAGAGATAGGGAAAATTAATTTTAATACATTTTATATAATGCAATATACCCAAAACATTATCATTTCAACATCATTTCAAATGCAGAGGAACCACATGTGGCTAATGGCTGTTATATTAGACTGTTTCTGTGTTTTTAAAGTTTTATTCCATCTATCTATCTATTCTCTGAAATTGGCATCCCAGTGTTTTGAATATTCTTTCTTTCTAATATGATTTTATGTGCAGTCCTGCCTTCTTTTTTCACAATTGTCTCTATGTTCACCCATTAATTTTTGTAAGGTTCCAAAAATGCCACTGGTGTTTTTATTTGAATTTCAGTAACTCCAGAATTAATTTAGGGGACATTTGACATCTTTATAATACTGAGTCTATCCATTCATGAACAAACATCTCTCCATTCAGACTATCTTGGGTCCTTAGTAAAGCTTTGTCATTTTCTTCATGTCGATCCTTTCCATTTTATGTTAGGTTTATTTTCAAGTATTCTACATTTATTATTACTTTTGGGAATGGGATCTGATTTCCTTGACATTTTTTAAGTGGTTATTGTAGAATATAGGAAAACTATTGATCAGTGTATTTACATTTTTTGACTGGCCATGTTGAATTTTTATTACTTCTGGTAGTTTTTCCTCTCTTAATTCCCTCGAGTTTTCTAGATAGACAACAATACCATCTGGAGCAAGAACAATTTGCTTTCTGTTTTCCACAGTTACACCGTCTTTATCTTTATAATTTTTCATTGAGGGGGTACTGCATAGTGGTTAGAACAGAAAAACTTCCTGGATTCCAGTTCTAACTCAGCTACTTACCAGCTAGGCGACCTTGGGTAAATCATTTAATTTTGCCATGTCCCTGATAATGAGAACGTACTCACATTACCTCAGATGTTGTGAGTATTAAAATAAATTAATACATATAAAGCACTTAGGTCTTAGAACAATGCCCAAAAGAGCACCCGATATATTAGCTATTATTACTGTTATTATTATTGCCTCATTTACTAAACATCCTAGAGTTATATATATATATAAAATATAAAATTTATTTATTTTTGGCTGCTTTGGGTCTTTGTTGCTGTGCGTGGGCTTTCTCTAGTTGCGGCGAGCAGGGGCTTCTCTTCATTGTGGTGCACGGGCTGTGCGCAGGCTTCTTGTTGCAGTGGCTTCTCTTGTTGTGGAGCATGGGGTCTAGGCGTGTGGGTTTCACTAGTTGTGTGGAGGCTCAGTAGTTGTGGCTCGCAGGCTCTAGAGCACAGTCTCTTTAGTTGTGGTGCATGGGCTTAGTTGCTCCACAGCATGGGGGATCTTCCCAGACCAGGGCTCGAACCCTTGTCCCCTGCATTGGCAGGCAGATTCTTAACCACTGTGCCACCAGGGAAGTCCCATAGAGCTATATTTAAAATAGTGATAATAGTGAATATTCTTATGTTCTTGCTTTAATGAGAATGCTGTTTGTAAGGTATGATGTCTGTTAGAAGAACAGATATTCCTCATCATGTTAAGGGACGTTCTATTTTTATTTATTAGGTGTTTGAAGCAGATATGCTCAATGAAAAATCAGATGCCTTTTTAGAATCTATATCAAAAGTTACATGGTTTTTTCTTTGCTCTATTAGTGTGACAGTTTCCTCGTGTTCATTCTATAATGCATCATTCATTTAACACCTCTTCATTGAGTACCTAGCACACATCAGGCACTGTTTTAGGCACTGTGAACACATCGGTGAATGAAACAAAGTCCCTTCGCTCAAAGAGCTTGCATTCTAGAGGGGGAGACACATGATTAAAAAAAAACAATTAAGCAAATAAATGTATAATATATCAGATAATGATAAGTGCTAGGGAGAAAAGTGAAGTAGGGTAAGGGGAGTAGAATATGCCATGGGGGGTGGGGCGAGGTCAAGGACAGCTTCAAAGATAAGGTGATATTTGAGTATATGCGTGCAGGCAGTGAGGGGCAGGTCATAGGATATCTGGTTGAACAGGGTTCCAGACAAAGAGAACAGCATGTGCAAAGGTCCTGATATGGGAATGAGTCTGGTGGTGCTGGAATCACATCAGGGAGGCTATTACGGCTGGAACAGAGTGGGTGAGGGGGAAGTGGAGCAGTTTTTTGTGGGGTTTGGGGGGATTTCAGGCCCTTACAAGACATTAGTGAGGACTTTGGCTTATACTTTGAGTCAGCTGAGAAGCTACTGGAGAGTATTTTGGGTTTTGTTTTTATTGAGAAGCAATTCACATAACATAAAATCAACCATTTTATCCATTTTATATTTTACAAGTAAATAGTCTTGGTATGTACACAATGATGTGCAACCATAACTACTATCTAATTCCAGGACATTTTCGTCACTCCAAAAAGAAATCTTATTTCCATTAGCAGTCACTAATTTCCCCCTCCCTCCAGCCCCTGACAACCACAGATCTACTTTCTATATCTATGGATTTGCCTATAATAGACTTTTCATATAAATGGCACTATAGGGATAGGTGGTAGGGGAAATGGGTGAAAGTGGTCAAAAGGTATAAACTTCCAGTTATAAAATAAATGAGTTCTGGGGATGTAATATACAGCATGGTGGCTGTAGTAAACAATACTGTTTTGTATATTTGAAAGTTACTAAGGAGAGTAGATCTTAAAAGTTCTCATCACAAGAAAAAAAAATTAACTGTGTGACATGATGGATATTAACTAAACTTACTGTGGTAATCATCTTGCAATATATACATATATCAAATTATTATATTTTATACCTTAAATTTATACCATATGATATGTCAATTATATCTCAAAACTAGGGGAAAAAAACTAGGAAAAGAAGGACCATAAAATATGTGGTATTTGTGTCTGGCATATTTGTATATCTTCTTTGGAGAAATGCCTATTCAAATCCTTTGTCCAGTTTTTAATTGGGTTATTTGTCTTTTAGCTATTCAGTGTTGAGTTCTTTGTATATTATGGATACTAGACCTTTATCAGATATATGGTTTGCAAATATTTTCTCCCATTCTGTAGGTTGTCTTTGTACTTTCTTAATGGTGTCTTTGCACAAAAGCCTTTAATTTGGTGAAGTCCATTTTATCGGTTTCGTTTTTTTGGTTGTTGTTGTTTGTGCTTTTGGTGTTGTATTTAAGAAATCATTGTCTAATCCAAGGTCGTGAAGACTTAAACCTGTGTTTCCTCATAAGAGCTTTATAGTTTAAGCTCTTACATTTAGGTCTTTTTGCATTTTCAGTTGATTTTTGTATGCGGTGTGAGGTAAGTGTCTTTTGTATGAAAAGCTATCCAGTTGTCCTAGCACAGTTTGTTGAAAAGACTGTTATTTCTCCATTAAATGGTCTTGGCATCCTTGTTGAAAATCAATTGGCCATAATGGTATGGATTTATTCCTGGACTACTTGAGAGCTTTTTTAAAAGAAGGGTATGATCTGACTTACATTTTAAAAGGATCACCCTAGCTGCTGAGTGGAAGGTGGTAACTTGGACTAGATAATGAAAACCAGCTGGATTCTGGATATTTGTTTACAGTAGAGCTGACAAAGTAGATTTCTTTCTTTTTTTTTTTTTTTTTTTTTTTTGCGGTACGCGGGCCTCTCACTGTTGTGGCCTCTCCCGTTGCGGAGCACAGGCTCCGGACGCGCAGGCTCAGTGGCCATGGCTCACAGGCCCAGCCGCTCCACAGCATGTGGGATCTTCCCAGACCGGGGCACAAACCCGTGTCCCCTGCATCGGCAGGCGGACTCGCAACCACTGTGCCACCAGGGAAGCCCCCAAAGTAGATTTCTTGATGGAATGTATGTGCAATGTGAAAAAGAATGAGTCATCAAGGATGGGGCCAAAGTTTTTGATCTGAGCAACTGGAAGGAATAAGTTACTACTTATTAACTTGAGAAAGGAGCAACTTTTAGAGAAGGAAATCAACAGTTTAGATATGCTTATTGGATATCCAGATGGAGAGGTTGACTAGGCAGTTGGATAAATGGATCTGGAATTCACATTTACATTAAACCATATGAGCATTCCTAAAATAGACCTTTGTTATGCTGCATTATTCTTTAATCAGTTTAATTATCTAGTATTTTTCTATAAACACATGTGCTAATAGTTATATTTTTCTCTGATTATACCATCTTCAGTCAGGTTTAGTTGTCAGAATTATTCTAGTTTTACAGTATGAATCAGAAAGCTGTCCGTCTTTTTAGGCACTCTGGAACAGTTTATAGAATATACAGATGAGCTGCTCTTTGAATATCAAACAATGAGTCTATGAAACCATCCAGGATTTTGCGTCCCCCATCCCACCCTTGATACAAGTTATCTTTTTGGCTTCTTCCATGCTTCTTGATCACTTTAGATTTATATTTCTTATTGGGGATTTTAGAACTTGTGTTTTCCAGAGAATAGTAAACTTGCTTAAGATTTGCAAATTTATTAGTATATATTTCAGTACAATTTTAAAAATACTTTTGTCTTTTGTTATATGCTCTCTCATTACAGATGTTTCCCCACTTTTTTCCTTGATTAAGCCAGCTAGTTTGCTTCTTTACGGATGCAACTAGTATCAACATCTTAAATTCAGTATGCAAAAAATGGTCATATTTGTTATTTTTTCAAATTAAATTAAACCTGGATTAAGCACTCCACTTGCCAGATTTACTGGGCTCAGGATCTCTCTCGAAGCATCACCCTCTTCCAAAATAGCCAACAACCTCTCACCCAACTGGGGGAGCCTGCATTCTGCAGCCTCTTAGGGATGCTGTTGACACTGGTTGGACTGGTTACCTCCACTGATTGAGGTCCCTAGACACACTTCCAGGCATCCTCAAGCTCCTCACTAAGTTCCTTTTGGAGCCACTCCCAGGATGCAGGAACATTTTGTCAGAAGTGATTTAGTCATTTTCCTCCCATGGATCCAGAACCTCTGTTGGCTTTTTCTTCTCTGATATCCATATCCCCCAAGAATCAGAGAGGGTTTCTTTTAGAAACCTACCCCTAAATGGTCCTATTCCATTTTGCTGCTCATATGCTTTAAAGCAGACACCTTTGTTGCTTCTGGGGGTCTACTTGCTTCCCCTTTAAAGATTATCCCCCTCCCAGAGATAAACAAGTTTTCCAGACATTTCCTTTACTGAAGAACATATAGCAAAAACACAAGTTAAATTTTCTGTGAAACATCCCATTATCTTTTTTTTAAACTCAAAGAACCAGCACTTGGGTTTTTATTGGCTTTGCTTCTATTTGCCTACTTTCTAATTTATTTTCTTCTGCTTTTATCTTTATTAATACCACCCTTCTTCATTTATGTTTGTTTTGCCATTCTTTTTCTAACTACTTGATTTGCATATATATTTTTTACTCTTTTTTAGTTGCTATCAAATGTATTTAAGCCAATAAATTTGCCTTTGATTACAGCTTTAGCCAAATCCTATACTTTCAGCTAAATAATATAGCATCCTCATTATAATATGACTATTCTATAATTGCATTTTCAGTTTAAAATGTTAGGCATCTACTTCTCTAAGTACCAATATAAAATTGCAATATCTATTGTTAGCTACAGAAATTAGCACGTTTATTTACTGTCCATCCCTCACTGCCTCTAATTTTGTTATAATTTGAGTTTTTATTTGACTTTATTCTTTTTTTATTGAAGTATAGTTGATTTACAGTGTTGTGATAGTTTCTGCTGTACAGCAAAGTGATTCAGTTATATATATATATATATATATACATATTTTCTTTTTCATATTTTTTCCAGTATGGTTTATTACAGGATATTAATATAGTTCCCTGTGCTATACAATAGGACCTTGTTGTTTATCCATTCTATATGTGGTAGTTTGCATCTGCTGTTTCCAAACTCCCGATCCAACCCTCCCTCACCCCCTCCGCCTTAGCAGCTACAAGTCTGTTCTCTATCTTGACCTTGTTCTTTACATTGTGGATATTCTTTTTCAATTGTTATTTGAAATACTGGTTATTTGAAAACTATATTTTAATAACTATGATTTTAAGATTCAGATCCATATTTATATGGCTTCAATTTCTATTGACATATCTTACATGAGTTGTGTCTTTTGATTTATCTCTCTGTGGCACGCATACATCTTTCGGTAATATTTTTCAGGAATGGTATATGGTTTTTCTATCTACCATGCTGTTACATAGACTGCAGTCTCTCTCTGTTGCTTCTCCTATGAAGTATAAATTTCTATGATCATAATATTCTTCCTCAAACCTCTTTAGACATTATATCAATGTTGCAATGAAGTCTGATACAATCTGATTTGATCTCTTTGTAGATGTCTTTTTTTTTCCTCTGCTGGATGCTTGTGGGTTTCTTTCTTAATCTTTGGAATTAAAAAAGAAAATATGGCTCATGTCAGATGTTTGTCTGTTTTGTTTAAAATATGATTACTGTTTTTTATTTGAAGAATCAGTGTTTAGATTGCAGAAGTTTTCTTGTAATATATCTTTAATTATATTAGACTCTTTTGTTCTGGTATTTTTTTTAGAAGTATCAGTAATTTATGAGTGTGTCTCTGTCATTTATTCTCCATGTTATTATTTTCTCTCTGGTCATTTTTATCTTAATCCTTGTTCTGTATGTTCTGAGAAAACATCTCACCATTGTATTCCACAACATCCATTGGTTTTCTACAATTAAATTCTGTCCTTTACTGCTTCTAATGCCTCTCAAAATTCTCATAATATTATTCATTTCCTGTCACTATCATCTTAGCTCTACCGGCTTTCTTTTAGTTTCAGTCTCTTCTATTGCATATTCCATTTCTTACATCTTAGAGGCCAGGTTTTCTTTTCCTTTCTTGAAGTACAAAACAGACAATACATTTTACTTCTGGTTCCTATAGTGAATCTTTTTAGAGGTGATGTTCTTCCTCTGTGTGCATTCCTTGTTTGTCTCCTTTATGTTTCAGAAGATTTAGGTTACATGTGCATTTTAGGTCTTCCCTGACCTGGTATTTGCTTACTTCTCCTGGAGCCCCTCATTGCTTTATCTGGATGCTATGAGATTTTTCACCTCGAATATTAATCTGGAAGACTGGGTGATGAAAGTTCACATTACCAGCCAGGGACAAGCAGCCTGGGGGGTTGGGAGTCATTTTGTGCTGTGGGCATTTCTTCTCTACTTTGTGCACATCTGTTCCCAATATGTCCTATTGCTCCTGGTCTCTTCCTTGTTCTCCTGCCCTCTGTGTCTGGGAGACATCCAGGCCTATCATGGGAGAACCAGGCTTGGGTAAGCTTTGTTTGTCCTTGGATCTAATGGCCCAGCCACTCTTGAAGACTCTTGGGCTGCACCGTGAGAGGTGGGCTCCCCATGGTGGGCTCTGTACTTGTCCTGTGGCTCCAGCACTCATTCACTCACCAGCAAAGGCTGTGAGATGGGTCCTGTGGGCACATCCACCCTCCTTGCAGCACCATGCTGCTTTCCCAGGAAGGAGAGCTGTGAGTCAGCCTTCAATCTGGTTCCACTGGCAGTGTACCCAGCAGAAATTCCTCAAAGTTGGTGGCATATTGATGGCACTCTTTCCTATTTTCCAATGCTGAAGCAGATCTCACCTATTTTTATACTCCCTTGGTCCTTTCTGTCACTTTCAGAAGGAGGTAGCTTAGGTGGGAGTTGGACATCTGTGCTCAGCTTTACCATCTTTCCCAAAAGTTTCATAGTTAACACTGTTACCCATACTTTATACTTTGGAATACAGATACATGACAGTTCCTGAGCATTTCCTTTTCTGTGGCCCCCTTTTAAAATTCCTTATATATTCTGGCCCTCATCATATCTGATTTTATATTTTTCCTGGACACTTTTCCTCTCCCTCTCAAATTTCAGTTTAGCATCCTCTTGATTAGATGGATAAATTCTCCCAGCAAACATGGTGTTGCCAGTCTTGGAGCAGTGAGCGCCATCCCTTTCCAGGGGCTCATCATCTGGCATCATAAGCCATAGCCTGGACTCCAGCAATATTGATGGATTTTCCCCACATCCTACTTTCTGTGCCAAAGTTATGACCTTCAAAAAGAAACAGAGAAGGAACTGTTCTCCTGCCCCCAAGTCCTCAGTCTTCTTCCAAAGCCTTGTGTTGCACTAGAGCCATTTTGGATTCCTTCTGGCACACCCAGGCCCTCCCGCATGAATCAGCAGACGTGGGCAGCAGGCAATGGGGGAGGGGGTGACAGAGGCCCCCATCACTGCTTGGCTGGCCGCCCCAGGAAGACAGCATATCACACAATTTGCCATATCAAGTCTAGGAACAGCTGCCTGCCTACCCTTGTCGGGGAGTCACCAAGCACTACACATCTGCTCCTTCCGGGGACAGTACAAAGATTCCTCCCACCATGGGTGCCTGTGAATTCCCTTTGGGATTTCGTGGGGTGCAGAATAACATTCTCCTGCAGAAAGTCCAAAGTAACCAACCTTTGTGAGAAGATGCACCCATCAGGGTTTAGTTCCAGTGGCACCAGCAGCCCTTCCCTCCCTTCTCCCAACCTCAGTATCACCTTGATACTAAACACTGCCATTGACTGAACCTCAGCCATGGGGTTGACATAGACACAGCATGTATCAGCTTATTTTAATCTTTTTAACAACCTTTAGTGTTCCCTTGCTGTCCCGAGGTGGCCCAGTGTGGGGCAGAGCCAGCATTCTAGTCTGCAACTGCCTGATTTCAGTATGTACTCTTTCCTCTCTCCCACTGCCTTCCTAGAGGAGAGAAAAGAACCACAGGCTCTCTGTTGTGGGTTCAGAGCTGGGGTCTGCCACTGTGGGCCAGTGGGCCAAATGCAGCCCCCTGCTTTGTAAATAAAGGTTTATTGGAACACAGTCATGACCATTCATTTGCTCATGCAATGTTAAAGCAGAGTTGAGTAGTTATGACAGAGATTGTATGGCCTGCAAAGCCTAAAATATGTATTATCTGGCCCTTTCCAGAAAATATTTGCTGACCATAGTTTACAACAGGGCTGTGGAAAGAGATAGACTGCAGTTAAATCAGAGGCTTATTACTTCCCAGCTGTGTGACCTTGGGCAACTGACTGAACATCTCCGAGTCTCATTTTACTTACCCATAAACTGATCATAATTTTACCTTTTGGGCTTATTCCAGTGGTCAAGAGGAGTGAGATGACATGTATGAGGGACTCTGTGTGTGATGGGCACTCAGTAAACATGAGCTGTCATTGTTACCTTTCTCACTTATCACAGATGTGCAGCCTTTTCCACTTTTGCTCTGTGGCTTTCTTTCTAGAGCATTCTGATATTTCTGCCTAAGAACCCTTCAACTTCTCTAGTACCCTACAGCACAAATGAAGCACAGATGCTTCCTGAGCCTTCTTCTCAGAACACTGGGCAGCAGGCGTAAGTAATGCTCACCACAGGCAGATGAATGGAGCGTCCTATTGGCCTCATTCATTCATTCAGCCAGTGGTGACTGAGCCAGACCATTATGCTGGAATCTATCAGGGACTCAGACAGAGCCTCACACCGCATAGGAGCTCTCAGCCCAGGGGCAGCTGGACAGGTTAATAGCCATGACAATAACCATAACCACAGTGCATCCGGATTCTGGTCCCCTTTGGAAAATTCCCCTCTGCAGAGTGGATACCTGTTCCCCGGAATCTGGATACTGCCCTAGGAAGGTACATTATAAAAACTGCTTAGCTAAGCACAGCTTCAAGCCCCACTCCTGGGCTGTTGGCCTGCTCAGCACTTTGATGCAGTGTCCACCTCCGGACATGGTCGGCTCACCTGACCCGCCAGCTCCTTCCCAGGACACATACTCAGCACCTCTCCAGGCTGGGGCTGGCTCCTCGGGCTCCAGGCCAGGGCAAGGGCAGGCTGTCTTTCCTGACCTTGGAGGAGCTGTTGACAGCTTAGCTCCTCTCCATCAGTCCCTGAGACCGTGGCGTTCTCCCCTAGCTGCCTCACTAAGGCCAAGGACACATCGTGCTATGTGCTCTTGTGGGGGTGTGGATGACCTGAGGAACTTCCCAGTTCCTCCAGAACGGGGCCAAGAAAGTGTGGGCCTTGGAGGGAGGAGCAGAGAATGCAGGCGTTCAGAGGGGTGAGCACAGCTCATTGGAAAATCCAGAAGGACTTCATGCGGGAGAGGCTATTTGCAGTGGGGCTTAAGTAGTGAGGAAGTACTTTGGCCAGGACCAGGGGAGTCAACCATGGCAAATGCACACTGGGGACTAGCAACAGTGGGAGTCAGGACCACCCATGTGCCCTGGAGGACACGGGGAGGGAGCAGTGTTACTGGAGCTGGGAGGAGGGGCTGCTTGGCAAGGGCTGTAACTAAGCCAGGGAGCAGGTGGGGAGAAATACCCTGAGCTCCCTCTCTTCCTACCCTCTGACCCTTGCCAGAGCCTCCCATTGGCCTTCTGAACCCTGCCAGGACCTCCCATTAGCCCTCTGACTCCTGCCAGGGCCTCCTATTGGCCAGGCCTACCTGGAAGTCACAGGACAAGAGAGCTCAAGTGATGCCATACATAAAAGTCAAATTCCAGAAGTACAGTAGCAGAGGGAAGCCTGGAGGATGTGGGTGATGGCAGCCGACACAAGAAATTATACTAGTTGGGTTAGTGTATTGGGAATATGGGTAATTGTATCACTTTCCCCCTTTTCTCAGACTTACAGTGAAGTTTAGAAATTACTTGGACAAGTTTAAAGTCTTTGATTCAAAAGTATGCAACTTGTCTGAGCTGATACGAGGTCCTACACAGAAGAACCCCAAAGCAAGCAGCTGTCCGTGAGATCTCAGCATAGGAGGTGTCTTCATCTAAGGACAGAGAGGCAAACCACTGGTTTGGGTTGAGCCAAGGTACACATGAGTGAGCCTGGCCTAGGTCAGGTTCCCCAGAAAGGCGGGAGGTTTATTGGGGAATGCTCACAGCAGGGAGTGAGGTGGAAGAAGAAGTTCAGAGGCCTCAGCCAAGGCTGTGGGGAGCTCTGGAGCTGGGCTGGCCCTTCAGAGATGTCTCAAATCAAGGCAAGAGGCTGGGCTGGTGGTTGGGCGCAGGCTGCTCTGGGGAGGGGGTGTGACCTTGGACAAGGCTGCCTCCTTTTGTCAAGGGCAAATCCCAGGGAGACACACAGCTGTGAGTTGTCAGTAGCCACCACTTCCGGCAGCTGGGAGAATGGAAGTTTCCAGGCTTGTACCTTAGTATCCATCACAGGGCCCTTGGGAATAAGGGAGTTTAGACTAAAGGGCCGGTCAGACCAGGGCAGCTAAAAGGGCATCATTGGTCCCCAATCTGGCTGTGTAACCAAGACCTCAGGGTGCTCTATACAAACACAGATTCCTGGCCTCCCTCCCCCTCCTCTCACACCAGAGTCAGAATCGCTGTCTTGGGTGCAACCCAGGAATCTGTATTTCTGCAAAGCTCCCAGGGAGATGCCATGCACAGCAGGCTTGGGAGCCACTGCTCTTAAAACCTCTGCCCCCAAGGGTGGTTGATGTGCAGGGTCTGCGAAGCAGCTGCTCTGTGCCAGGCCCTGTGCTGCATGCTGGACACCAAGGAACGGGGCTGGGCAGTGCCCTCAAGCAGCTCCTCTCTTGTAGGGATTTGGGAAAGGCTCCTGGAGGGCTGCAGCTGGTGGCTTTTTCAGGGTTACTGTTCTGTTGCTGCTGTTAAAGACATGGCTGTGGGCAACATTTGGGAGGCAGGAAACTGTGTTTGAATCCAGCTCTGCCCCTAGACAGCTGTGTGATTTGGGCAAGTCCCTACCCCTCCCAGGACCTCAGTTTCCCCCACTGTCCAATGAGGGCTGGTGGGTTGGTGTAGCAGCTGGGCCCGTTCTAAGCTCGACCCCTCTCTCAGAGGGGTGGGGAGTGGGCCTGAGGGTGGCAGTGCCAACTCTGCCCACCGGACGCAAGGCTCCCTTTGCAGTGACCTTGGGGCCGGAGCTGAAGTGCATCTTGGGCATCTGCCCATCTCATCATTTTCACCTTCTGATCTTGACATACCGCTCCCTGGATGTGCCCAGCTCTGCCCTCTTCTCTCTCCCGAATATTCTGGTTGCTTGATTTATGTCCCACATGGGCACATGAAGAGGCCCCAACATAGTTTCAACCCTCCAGGTCTCCCAGTCTTGGGGTAGACACTCAGTAACCAAGCCCTTCTTGGGTCCTGTCACTGTGGGTCCCAGCACTGTGGGGTCAGTGCTGCCCCCCAGCCCCTCCTCTCTTCTCCCTCCACCCAACCCTCCTGGATTCTGGAGGCAGAGAAACACAAGTTTGAATCTCAGCCCTCTGGCTTACTAATTGTAAGGCCTTCGGTAAGTCACTTAACCTTTCAGGACTCTCATCTGTTTGTGTTTTTTTTACATTCTTTTTTTAATATTCTTTTCTATTATAGTTTATCACAGGATATTGAATATAGTTCCCTGTGCTATACATTAGGACCTTGTTTATACATTCTAAATGTAATAGTGAGAGGATGAAATTCACTCCAGAGTGATCCTGCCATGCCCCCTACAGCCTGCTTGCTCCCTGAAGGTTTTGAGTGAGAGGTGGGAGGAAGGGCCGAGGAAGAGTGGAGGGAAGAGAGGCAGGCTCTGGGGAGCTGTTTGCACCTATGTCTTCACTTCCTCCCCCCACCTACCCCCCAAATCTGCAGTCCTGGAGGAAGAAGGGAGTTCGGGTAGGCAAAGAAGGAGGGCTTCAAATGCTAGGCTGCAGGTGGGATGTCCAGGCAGAACACTGGAGTGGAGGACAAAGAGCCTACTTTGGAATATAGAACTACAGAGAAAGCTGCGCATAAAAAAAGGCAGTAACACCCCAGGGTCTCTGAGAGGAGTCCTTTAAGCTCTACCATGAAGTGAGAGGTGGACGCTTGGATCCAGTTGCTTATCCAGCTTATGGAGCTGCCTGAAATGGTCCTGTTCCTGCAGGGGTGAACATGTGCCTCCTGGGCTGCCCTCAGCAAATGTCCCTCCTAACTGGGGTACAGGCTTGAGAATCCCAGACCTCCCTCGGGGATCTAGCAGTCTCTTCTGCCCCTCCCTCTGATGCCTGAATCCCTTCCATAGCAACCCCACCTCTGCTTGCACACCTGCAGTGGCGCAGAGCTCACTCCAGTGTGGGGGAGGCCCTTGCATCCTTGGCTTGCTCTCTTGTTAGAAAGTTCAGCCTCTGAGGGAGCTGCAATCTATTTCCTGGTGGCTTCCCCCTCTGTTCCTGACCCTTCCCCAGAGGCCCAGATGCCTCGCTGTTCCCCTAGACTCAGTGACAGCTCCTTGGGATGTGCAGGTGGGGTGTCACACAGACCTGGACTTCCTGTCCACCTGGTTCCCTCCCGTCCCCCCATACCTTGAGGGACAGGGAGCAGGGATGGGGCTCAGGAAACGGAAGGATTCTGTGTTCTGCATTCTTTAGTGCTCACAGGTGTGAGTTCTCTAATATCCCTCGTCTATTTTGGTGTCAGAGGCACACTTTGCATCTCGTTGATTTCCTATAGAGGTTTCTGTTCATCATCTTAACTGGATAATATTCCTGTTTTATTAATATCCAAATCTTTCTGTAAATATTGGTTTGGTCTCAGGAGTCTGCTGCAATTAAAGCCATAGGCACTTTGTCACAGGAAAGCAACAAGGTTCTGAAGGCTAATTTCATTCCCCAACAACTCAGTGTGGCCTGACTTCACTGACCACCCACAGAGTGGTGAGCTCCTTGGAACTGCCAGCAGAGGGAAGACTGCTGGCTGGGGAGTCCAAAGTGGGGTGTTGTGCATTATCCAAGCAGAGGGCCTGGGCCTGGTCCCCTTTCCTCAGGCAGCCCTGTGCTGGGCTCCGGGGTCTCAGATGGAGGGTATGTAGACTCTCAGGACAGTCTCTGTTTTAGCCAGGGAGCGTGGCCTTGAGCACAGGACTGTGGAATTTAGGGGGGGGGGGGTCACCACTAGCTTGGGAAGGAGGGAAAGTTTTCTGTGTGAGGGGGTGTTTGAGGATGTGCAGGATCTCAAGGCCAAAGCTTATTATGTGAGTTTTCTATTCTGTTGGAACAAATCGTCACAAACTTTGTGGCTTAAAATAGCACATTTGTTATCTTATGGTACTAGAGCTCAGAAGTTTAGAATCTGTCTCTCTGAGCCAAAATCAAGGTGTCAGCAGGACTGGTTCCTTCTGAAGACTATGGGAGAATCTGTTTCCTTGCCTTTTCCAGCTTCTAGAAACCGCCTGCTTTTCTTGGCTCTTGGCCCTGTCCTCCATCTTCAAAGCCAGCAGTGTGGTTTCTTCAAACAAATCTCTGTCATCATTCTTTCTTGGGCTCTGACTCTCCTACCTCCCTCTTTCCCTTATAAAAGCGCCTCTGGTCACCTTGGGCCCTCCTAGATAATCCAGGATGGCTTCCTTATCTCAAGATCCTTCACTTAAACTCATCTGCAAAGTCCCCTTTGCCAGGTAAGGTAGTGCATTCCAGGGATAAGGAGGTGGACATCTTGTAGGGTGGCGGTGGGGGGTGGGGTGTAGATCATTCTGTTCATCACACTTAAGATTCTTCAGAATTTCTAAAATTGTGAAAGGCTGGCTGATGGGAACACGGATTTGAGAGCCAGAGAACCCTAGTTCCACTGAGTCATCTGTCCCACCCCATGCAATTGGATCCAGGGTGTATACCTGCCCCATAGCATGTAGCTCTGGAAGATGGGCCCCTGAGCAGCAAATGGTGGGCAAGGGAGGAGGGGACAGTGGCTCATGGGATCCCCCCCCCCTCTTTGAAGGACTGCCATATAGGGTGATGGCGGTGAGGGCTGCAAAGGAGGAGGCAGCTGTCTTGGGTGGGTCCTGGGTGTGGGGGCCTGTTACTCAGGCCAGCTCTGCCTGTTGGGATCTCTGTTTCCAGCCACCGTGGCTCATCATACACCTACCAGCAGGTGGGAGCTGTTGTAAGGGCTTGATGTGAGTATCTGCGCAGAGCTCAGATCACAGGTCCCCACAGCCCTGTGCCTAAGTAATGGCGGGACAGAAACGGTCCCAGGGAATGCTATCTGCCCTCAGGTCCCACAGGTCCCCCCAGGAGAGCACCACAGCACCATGCCCAGAGCTGGTCCCCACGTCAGCCGGCTGTGTCTTCAGGCAGAGGCGTGTGGTCCAGCCCCTGTGCATTTGCCTCATCCCTGCAAGACCGTCTCAAGACATAGCATAAACTCCCAGGCTCAGAATATCTACATGATAGCCTAGATGGATGCAGTGTGCATTTGCTCTTTCTCTCATTCATCTCATAGCTTTGAGCACCTACTGCATGCCAGGCACGATGCTGGACCCTGGAACTAAATCAAAGCCCTCCCCTTTGCAGGACTGCCACTTTATTTAGGGAGGGGATGTGACAGCCCTGGTGCTTGTGGTCAGCTCTACGAACCAGCACAAAGTCAGTGAACTGGACTCCTGAGCCCTCCACTGAGGCTCATGAGGCTGCCGGCCCCCCACGGGGCCATGTCTCATGACACTACCACTCATGGTCCCCTACTTGTTTTTTTACATTTATTTTTATTTATTTATTTTTGGCTGCATTGGGTCTTCTTTGCTGCACACGGGCTTTCTCTAGTTGCGGCGAGTGGGGGCTACTCCACTGCAGTGTGTGGGCTTCTCATTGCGGTGGCTTCTCTTGTTCCAGAGCAGGGGCTCTAGGTGTGCAGGCTTCAGTAGTTGTGGCACATGGGCTCAGTAGTTGTGGCTCACGGGCTTAGTTGCTCCACGGCATGTGGGATCTTCCCGGACCAGGGCTCGAACCCGTGTCCCCTGCATTGGCAGGCGGATTCTTAACCACTGCCCAACAGGGAACCCCCCCTCCCCCAACCCCCCCCACCACACAAACACACACACACACACACACACACACACACACACACACTTGTTTTTCTGCTCTTGGTAACTCTGGGGAAGTGAGAAAAACCATTTTTCTTTGGGACAGACAAGTGGCCATTGAGTAGAGGAAAACTGGATTCCCTTCGGGAAAACTCAGCCTGTGATGTGAGGGTGTAAACAGGACAGTAAGCCTAGGCTTAACCATGGAAATGTGGTTTGAACCAACAAGTTGCCGGGTCTCAGGAGGCCCCAGATGTGTTAGTTTCCTGGGGCTGCCGTAACACAAACTGTGGCTGAAAGCAACAGAAATTCATTCTCTTACAGTTCTGGAGGCCAGAGTTCTGAAATCAAGGTATCAGCGAGGCCATGCTCTCTCTGAAAAGCTCTAAGGAGAGAATCCTTCCTTACCTCTTCCAGCTTCTGGTGGGTCCAGGTGTTCCTTGGCTTGTAACCACATCACTCCTGTCTCTGCCTGTCTTCACGTTGCCTTCTCCCTTGTGCCTCTGTGTCCCAAATATCCCTCTGCCTTTCTCTTATAAGGACATTTATCATTGGATTTAGGGCCCATCCAGGTAATCCACGATGATCCTTAAATTAATTACATCTACAAAGACCCTTTTTCTAAATAAGGTCACATCCGTAGGTTCTGATGGTTAGGACTTGGACATACCTTTTTGGCAGTCACCATCTAACCCACTGGCTCTGCAGTGTGAACAAGCAGATGTCATGGTGCCTGTGCAAGTATCACATATGAGCAGTAGATCTAATACATGTTCACTTATGTATTTACCCTTGTTTTAAAAGTTTCAGTTATACCCAACTCCAACTATAGGTTAAAACTATTTGTAGAAATCTGAAAATTAGATAGCTCCATTTTTCAAAAGGAACAATTTATTCAACAAGTTCTCATCAGGTTTAGAAAGGTAGAAATGTAACCACATGGATACGTTTCTCTGGGACTCAAACTGCATGCCCCATATCTTTGAAAAACTTCAGAGCTGCAGAGGACTGCTTTAGCAACTCTAAAATTCAAAAAGGCAAAGAGTGGGGGCAAGCGGGATTTTGAAACTTACTCTCCTAGAACCACAAACACTGGCAATGGAAGAAAAATCCCCTCTCCAGAATCCCAACCAGCTTCTGCTTGCACACCTCTGATGACAGGGAGCTCACTACCAAATTTGCCTACCCCATCATTAGAAAGTTCATTTTGGCTTTAAGCCAAAATCTGCTTTCCTGACCCATCTACCTATTGGCCCCACCTCCAACACAGCGGTGCCCAGAACCAGGTGCCCTCTGTTCCACATGACAGCCCTTCAGTGTTTGAAGTCGACCATCACTTCCTGCCTTGGTCTACTCTTCTCCAGGCTAATTTTTTAATTAGCTTAAATTAATGGTGGTTCCTGGGGAGCTCCAACCCCAGTAAAAGTGACCTGAATTATTCAAAGATTTGAGTGTTTTAAATGCCTGTTTATCCTAATTAGCATCTTAACTACAGCAGTGCCCTCTGCCTCTAATGAGCCACATTTTAACATGTTCCATATTTTAATGGATTTTCCTTGAATGAACCGTTTAATCAAGTGAAGACACATTTCATGAATGAATAGAAGTAAATCTATAATTATACGCTTTAGTCAGGTAAGAGGAGTGACATTTCAGCACAGTCTAGGGCTATATATAGCAAGTGTATTTGAATGACAAAGTAGGTTACCTCAGCTTCCATAGGAGAGCTGGGAATTCTCTTTGCTCTCAAGTTCATTCCGTAACCTAATTAGAATTTTCAAAGAGTTGTAAAGTGCATGTGGTGTAGACCTGGGTCTCCCCATCTTTACCTGGATCTCCACCTTTCTGGATGATTCCACAGCTGGCGCAGTGGCCTCCTTAGGGAAGGTGTCTGGGGAACTACTGGCCACAGAAGCCAAGTGTCCTGGGGTCTCTGATAGTCCCCTCGGCCTCGCCTCCACTTTGCATTTTACTTGCTCCATCAGAGCCTTCCCCGCCTGGGACATGTGGTCCGAATGTGAGAACTTACAGCTGTAATACTCCTCTGCTCCTCCTTTTCTTACTGTCTGTCTCTCCATCATTCCCTTCTCCTTGCTTTTCTTCTCACCATTCTCCCTTCTGACATGGTCAGGGTCTGCTCGTGGTGCTGGGGGCCAGGAGTAGCAGGATCTGGGGATTAAAGATGATACATACCTGTTGATTGGCGTAGGAGAAAAGTCCCAGATGTAAAGGAAGATGGTGCCCAGAACCTGGAGAAGGTAGGAGTAGGTGACCTGGGGGGCTTTTAGGAGGCTGGCAACCTAGCTATGAGCCTGGCAGTTCTGTGGCTTTTACCCCTTCATTTGTGGTTCTCAGCTTTAGCTACATGTTGGAATCACCTGGAGACCTTAAAAAGCGCTGATGCCTGGGTCCTATCTCAGGGACTGTAATTGGTTTAGGGTGCAGCCAGGGCATCAGTAGTTTTTAAAGACTCCCAGGTGACTCTAACATGCAGCCGCAGTCAACATCTTGAAAATACCTCATGAAAGACCCTAGCCATAGCACCCAGCTAAGTCACTTCCACAGTCCTGGTCCATGGAAACTGTGTGAGATAATAACCGTTTCTTGTTTTAAGCCACTAAGTTGTGGGATAATTTGTTACACAGCAATAGATGACTAATACAGATTATTAGTTGCCCCCAATATATCCCCAAGTGGGTCAGTTCATGTCACCTCCACCACCATCTCCTCATCCAGCCTCCAGAATCTCTCATGTGGATGGTCTGTAGCTGCCCAATGGCCTTCCTGTTCCCTCATGCACCTGCCCTCATTGGTCCCATAGCAGCCTGAGTCTTGGTTTTAAAACACAGTTCTAATCATTCCACCCTCTCCCTGGAACCTTGTGAAGGCTTCCCACTGTTCTTAGGCTCAAGACCAGAATCTTTCCTGTGAATTATGAGGCTCTCATGGTCTTCTCCTGTCCACCTCTTCTTTCTCATTTCATTCCGACAGCTTTCCCCCTGCCCCTGCCCATGCTGTGCTTCAGAGCAGCACAGCTCTTCTAGTTTTCCTACCAGCTCTCTCCTGCTGTAGGACCTTTGCAGTGTGTTGCTCCTCAGCCCGGAATCCTTCTCTCTGCCCTACCTTCTAGCCTAGATCTGACTTCTCTATGTTAGCCTCTTCTGGAAGCATGCCCCTGAACTTGAGCACCTTGTCTTGTAGGTACCAGGGTAATTATCTGATTAATGCCTCTCATCCCCTCTAGATAGAGACCCAAGAATGGATTTGCTCTCCATCAGAACCCTAGTATTATTTCACATGGTGCCTGGAACAGAAGAGATGTCAATATTATGAATGAATGAATTAATTAATTAATGAGAGAGACTGGGAAGAACAAACAGGGCCCCATTCTGGAATGACCAGGCACTAGGTAGCTGTTCAAAAAGGGACTCAAGCCCAGAGGCCAAGGAATGACTGGACAAGAGACAGAATTCCAGCCCCAGGAATGAAGCAGTAGCCCTGATTGAAAGCCTGAGGTGTCTAAGAAGGCCCCTTGCCAGGCTGGCAGGGGGCTGAAACCCCTGGCCTCCTGACCTCAGGCTCCTTACATTACCTTGCTGGAGAAAGGGGAGTTCCAAGGCTGAGGTGGGGCATCTCACCTCAGGGAGAGAGTTAATTGGCTGTAGGGGCAGGGAGTTGATTGGCCGTACCTGTGGGCATGCAGATGTGGTCCTGGGACCCTGAAGCAGGGACAGCATGGGTGGAAAGAACAGCCTGATCCACATGGCAGTTATTCAGGGTGGGACACATAATGCTGTTATTTCATAAAGCCCAATCACTGGGTGATTTCCAGAGAGGGACAATCATCTGGGCAGCTGGGGTGTGTGAGTGGAGAGGTGCAGCCTTCAGAGCAGGGAGGAGGCCTGCAGGTGGAGTGGCACTGTGACCTGCTCAGAGGTGGTGACAAGCCTCCCTGGTAGAACAGGGTGGACCCACATTATGCTTAAAATGGGTCACATGGACTCAGTTATGCTAAGACAGAAAATTCTCCCCAATTGTCTGTTCACCTATACTCTTTTCCTAATTCCATTAGCTTCGTGTCTTTTCCTCTGATCCCCTTTTCCTTCTCCAGCCTGTCCGCTTCTCCCCCTACATCTCGCAGGACCTGCTGTGTATCCCCAATGCCGAGCCTGTGGATGGGGGCTATGCGCTCAGTTGAAGGAGCAAGGCCGTTGTGATGCCTTCATTGGAATGTCATGTCCCTGTCACCCCTTCTCCTATAGCCCGTGAACCAGCTGGGAGGGAAGGTCGTGTATAGACCCACTGGGCCCGCAGTTTAGACAGCTGATCTGACCTGACAGCATTTTCTGCCAGTCGGCCTGAGCAGGACAGTCCTCCCAGCTCTGAGCTTTCCCCCAAAGCCACGGATTCTGCCTGGCTTTTGACTTCTTTCAAGACGTTGGACTTCCCTAGAGCTTGGAGTCTTAAGTGTTAAAATTCTTGGATTTGGATCTTTGATTCCCAAGGCTGCACTGGGAATTGGTGTCACCAATTGGTGTCACTCCTCACCACTCCTGAGGAGTCATTGGTGTCACCCCTTGTGACCTTTATACTCCCAACGCCCCCGCCACCATGTCCATGGCCTTCTAAAGGGTTCTTGGTCCCTGTCATAGGCACACCTCTCTCCTCTGAGCCTGAGCCACTTTGTCACAATCCCTGATAAATGCGCCCAGAACTGAGCCCAGCACTCCAGGTGTGCTCTGAGGTGGGCAAACCAGAGGGTGATTGTCCCCTCCACGTTCTAGATGTGATACCTTTTTAAATGTGAATACCAGGGCTTCCATGGTGGCGCAGTGGTTGAGAGTCCACCTGCCGATGCAGGGGATATGGGTTCGTGCCCCGGTCTGGGAAGATCCCACATGCCGCGGAGCGGCTGGGCCCGTGAGCCATGGCCGCTGAGCCTGCACGTCTGGAGCCTGTGCTCTGCAATGGGAGAGGCCACAACAGTGAGAGGCCCGCGTACCGCCAAAAAAAAAAAAAAAAAAAAAAAATGTGAATCCCAGTCCTGCTTACCCTTTTGGTAATTGCCTTACTCAGGTCAACACATTGTGGTCTCCTAATCAAGCGGAAAATATCCACGCCATAGAAGGCATTTTTTCATACCATTATCAATAGTTTGCTTAAAACTTGTCCTGTCTTCTTTAGGACAGTGGTCCTCAAACTTGAACATACATCAGAATCACCTGGAGGGCTGATTGCTGGACCCCACCCCAGAGTGTCTGACCCAGTAGGTCTGAGGTGGGCCTGAGAATTTGCATTTCTAACAAGTTCCATCAGGTGATGCTGGTGTTACTGGTCCAGGGGCCACACTTTGAGAACCACTGCTTTAGGGACACGCTTTTCTGGTGTGACTTCGCATCCACAGTCCATACCAGTTCTTGGGGGAAAAAATCAACAGCTGTTGCCTCCAAGCCTATTTTCGATTATTTATTCCTAGAGCGCTGACCCGCTGGTTCTCCCTGGTGCCGAGTGAGTTGTGCTCCTTTCAGATTTGCTCCAATGGCCAGGGCTGGGATTCATTGCTCCAGAATCAGGGAGAGTTCTTCCCTTAGGCAATCTCAGCCTTGTGAGCTGGCCCTGAGGACCCAGCTTTTAAGGACTCAACCCTTCCTAATCTCCCTTCTAGCAGCACTCAGGGCCCCACTCATGGTCTTCCTCACTCCCCTGGCAGCCCTGACCCTCTCTTCTAGGTGACGGGGCAACCTCCTTCTCTGTCCCTTCCCTGCCCATCAGCACCCATCTCTCCCCCTTCCTCCTAGGATGGGCAGGGCCTTTTGGCAAATCACACTCCTGATGGCTGCCTCCCTGGGCCCCATATGCAGATTAGGCCCCCAGTGGGACTCTGGCTATACTTGAGTGTGTGTGTATATGTGAATGTGTTTTATTTTCTTGAGAATTAAGTGTCACTCCTTTCCAGGAAGAACATATTTCTGCTTTTATAGTAGAGGTGAATAAAAAATAGGATTCAGTTTGCTGAAATGTGGTTTTTAGCAAGCTGGTAAAAGATATTGGCCCTGTAAAACAAGAGATACCTGCAGTGCCAGAATGAAAAAAAAAAGGTGTTTTTTTTCTAACTTACTTAATAATCTTTAACCAGTACAATGAATGATCCTTCTAGCCACACGTGAGAGTGTGGATTTTTTTCCTTGTGAGGTAGATCAATTGCATATTTCTTTAACATGCTTTGGTTATTTAAAAATATCATTTATTACTGCTTTTTTCCATTTGCTTTCCCTAAAAAAGTCCATTAGAATAAATGCTCAAGCTGAGCAGACTTCTTTGTGCTGAAATTATGGTCAGTGAGTGCCTAATGTCACCAACCATCAGTTCTGACCTGTTCTGGCTCATAAGCCTTAGGAACTGTCCACATCTGGCAGGATCCAGAAGAGCCCGCCTGGGACCATTCAGAGAGCACTGGCCTGGGAGTCACACCTCACTTTCCTCATTTGTGAAATTAGGGGCAGAATGAGGTGACCTCTAGGGTGTTTTGGTTTTGTTTGTTTCGAGTTCTGACCGCCTATAAAATATTTTTTCTGCCATTAATTATATACAGCTCTCATGCACACACTTACTCATAGATAGATACTCCACAGCCTTGATGCTGTGTCTTATGCCTGGAAATGATCATTCCAGCTTTTAAGCAGCGTGAAGAACTTTAGAATTTCCAAAGCCATTCCGCATCCTCAGTGTTTTTCCTGGGCCCTGTAAGTTACATGCTGTATTGCCCCCATTTTATAGGTGAAAATACTGAGACTCAAGAGAGTTCGAGTAGTTTCCCTAGCTTTGGGTGGCATGGACATGGAGAGCCGCGGCTCGACTGTGCATGCCTTGGTAGTCTGTGCATTGGCTGTGTTGCCTTCCAGCAGGGCCGAGTTTGCACATTTTCTGTGTTTTAACAATTGTTGCTCCACAGCACCCTCATGACACACAAAACTAATAATGGAACCCCACCTGCATCCAAAAAGGATTTGAGGGACTTCCCTGGTGGCGCAGTGGTTGGGAACCCGCCTGCCAATGCAGGGGACACGGGTTCGAGCCCTGGTCCAGGAATATCTCACATGCCGTGGAGCAACTAAGCCCGTGTGCCACAGCTGCTGAGCCAGTGCTCTAGAGCCCATGAGCCACAACTACTGAGCCTGTGCACCACAACTACTGAAGCCTGCACGCCTAGAGCCCGTGCTCTGCAACAAGAGAAGCCACCGCCGTGAGAGGCCCACGCACTGCAATGAAGAGTAGCCCCTGCTCACTGCAACTAGAGAAAACCCGCATGCAGCAATGAAGACCCAGTGCAACCAAAAATAAATAAACAAATAAATAAAATTTATCTTTTTTAAAAAAAAGCGAAAAGGATTTGACGCAGCAGAAATGAACTGTAATGGCAAAGTCAACTTTTTTTTCAAGCAACTAGCTCCCAATCTTCCATCATAATAGAGGTAAAAACTAAGGATGGACAAGGTTCACCCTGACTGCGGCAGTGTCATTCTTTTTACAAAGCATTTATTGCAAAGTATTTCGAGCATTCAGAAAAGCACAGAACACCAAACACCCATGGACTAGCCACCCAGAATTAATGTGTTCACATTTTGCTCTATTTGCATCATATTTCTTTTAAAGAAATGAAATGCAGCAGTTCCCACTGAAACCCCCTTTGTTCCCCTTTTATGGTGGTGGCTTCCCAGTGACCATTCTGTGACATTCAGGGCCAAATTATTCAAAACATTTTGATACATACATTTGGAGGATCCACCACTTGTTGAAACAAGAAGTGCTTTTTTTTTATCATGGTAAAATGTACATAACATCAAATTTACCATTTTAACCATTTTAAAATTTACAGTGCAGAGGCATTAAGTACCTTCATATTGTTGTGCAAGAGGCACCACCAGCCATCTCCAGAACTTTCCATTATCCCAAACAGAAACTCTGTACCCATAACTCTTCATTCCCCCAGCCCCCAGCCCCTAGGAGCTACTGTTCTCCTTTATGTCTCTATGAATTTGACTACTCTAGGTACCTCATATAGGTGGAATCTTACAATATTTGTCCTTTCGCATCTGACTTATTTCACTTAGCATAATGTCTTCAAGGTTCATCCATGTTGTAGCATGTATCAAAATTTCATTCCTTTTTAAGGTGGAATAATATTCCATTGTATGTATAAACCACAACTTGTTTATCCATTCATCTGTTGATGGACATTTGGGTTGCTTCCACCTTTTGCTCTTGTGAATAATGCTGCTACACACATGAGTGTCCAAATATCTATTTGAGTCCCTACTTTCAATTCTTTTGGGTATATACCCAGAAGTAGAATTGCTGGATCCTATTACCATATGATGGGTAATTTTAACAGTGCACAAAGGTTCCAATTTATCCCCATCCTCATCAACACTTGCTGGGTTTTGGTTTTTGATAATAGCCATCTTAATGGGTATGAACAAGAAGTGCTCTTAAAGATCATCTTCTCTTGAAGAGGAGGAGACTGAAGCCCTAAGAGGGAAAGGGTCACACAGAGAGGCTGAAGTCACAAGCAACTCAGTGCCTGAGCAAGACCTGGAACTTGGGTCCCAAAACTCCCACCTGGTTCTTTCTACTAAAACACACAGTCTCGTTTCCATGGCTTTATGTCAGAGGGTATATAGTCATGGACATGGGCCAGATACAGATTTCAGATATATTTGTTTTGGTCCTAACTTTATTTTTTTTTTAAGTTGAAAATAATATCAACATTTTAAAATGTGGGAGATCCTGTATTTTAAACATCTAGGGACTTCCCTGGCCGTCCAGTGGTTAAGATTCCGTGCTTCCATTGCAGGGGGCATAGGTTCGAGCCATGGATGGAGAACTAAGATCCCGCATACTGTGCAGCATGGCCAAAAAATAAATAAAAATAAAAATCTGGATTTATGATTTCACCCCCCCAAAATCAGAAGGTCTGGTGACTCTGGACCAACATTCTGGCATAGCATGTTTGGAGCTGAGCAGCAAGTGCCATCTTTAGGTGAGACATATAGTCACCAGTTTGCCACAGTCCCCACCACTCCCTAGTATCCTTCCACACAGGCTGCTTCACACATTGGCTAGTCGGTGTGAACACTGGAGTTTGCAGCTCTCTGCTTTCCAAGCACATAGGTGTTAGTCATTCCGTGTGTCAGCAGACACATAGTTATGTTTAACATCTCAGGCTGATTCCATACCCCCTTACTCTCTCCTCTGTTTTACTTTGTCTATATGAATATCTCAGCTATTTCTTCACCCTAGAAATGAAGTAATATTGCAAATAAATAATGTAAAATATAAATAAAGAAGTATTTGAATAGTCTGATTTGGAGACAGCGTGATGTACTTAACTAATCTGATTTGGAGATAGTATGAAATACCAGCATGAAAGTCCAGAGACTTGGATGCTTGTCTTAATTCTTCCAGGAAATTCCTGGGCAACTTTAGTAAGTCTGTTCCCTCTCTGGCCTCCTTATGCCTATGTGTCAAGTGTGGAGTGGGACTGGGAGATCTCCAAGGCCCCAGGGGGCACTCTAGTTTTTAATGAAGATAAAACCCACTCCTTTTGTGCGTCAATGTAGAAAATCACCTTGCCCATTTGAGCCACTTCCCAGGACGACCTCTCTGAACTGGCCCCTCCTGTGGCCACCAGCACACCCACCCTCTGCTTTCTCTTTGCTGGCAGGTGAGGAACGACCTGACCGGGGTTCTGTATGGTGAGGACATCGAGATTTCAGACACTGAGAGCTTCTCCAACGATCCCTGCACCAGTGTCAAAAAGCTTAAGGTAGGTGCAGCTGGCCACAGCCCAGAGGACAGACTGACCGCATGCTCCTGGGGTTCCCCAAATCCCCTGACTTTGGAGTCTCGAATTCAGGCTGTTTCATTTCATCCTTGGCATCTGACATATGAGGAGAAGCTCTCAGAAGCTGGCTTCCCTTGGCTGTCCCCAGTGCTGGTTGTTCAGCACTGGCCAGAGGTCTGATTGCCAGGTATACAGCTATGTGGAGCTTGCTGGGTGATTCTGTATCTCTCAACCCAGCCTGAGAGGCAACCAGGGAGCAATTATTATCATGTCTGTTGCGAAGAGGCTCAGAGAGAGTAACTCTCTTGCCCAAACCCACAGCAAGGAAGTATTGTTGTTGGGACTGAAAGCTCAGGCTCCTGACCCCCTCCAGTGACACTCACTCCAGGAACAGAAGGGTCAACTAGATGTTCGCCCAGTTGTAACTAGTTCCTAACTGTCATCTGTCCATTCATTCCCCAAACTCTCTCAAACACCATGTTTGTGCCAGACACTCTCCCGGGCTCACAGGCACCGTCAGGCCTGTCAATGTCTTCAGGTCACTCAGAACTGGTAAGGAAGGCAGATACCTCTCAGGGGAACCAGGAACCGAGGGGCTGGGGAACAAAGGGAGGAAGTGACTCATCCCTCCCAGGGGAGGGTTCAGACAAGGCTCCACCACAGAGGATGGGCAGGAATGAGACCTGCAGGGTGAATATCAAAGGGCAGGACAGCCATGCTCACTGTGCACTTGGGATCAGCAGGAATTCCAGGAGGCTGGAGTATCGGGGTGGGGCCATGGGAAAGATGCTGAGGCCGAAAACAGAATTCGGAGCCAGTTTCCATGAGCCTTGGATGTTGAGCTAAGAAGTTTGGTCTTTTATCCTGAGGGCAGTGGGGAGCTGCTGGGGGATTATAAGCAGGTACAGACATAGTTAGAGCTGTCACCTTACTCTTCCATTCGTCATGCCCACATTGAAAGTCTCCTGAGGCCCCAGATGCCAACTGCTGAGATGTCCCTTCTCTCTTGGGCTGGTCCCAGGTTATACCAATCATAGCAGGTGGCAGTTTAGAGCTCATGAAGCCCTCAGTTCACATATGGGGAGACTGAGACCCAGAGATGGGGAGCAAGGGAGCAGAGCACCAGTTGTTTATCACCTGCTCAGGAGCAGATACCACATCTGCATTGACATTTCAGCCCTGGGAGCCTCTGCAGATGAGGAAACCGTAGCTAGGGAGGGCCTGCTAGCAGCCTAGGTGTCTGGGGCTGCATCTGCCCAGCTTTTCCCCCACAGACGATGTGGTCTGAGAGTGGAGTCAGGCTGTGCAGAGGCCCGGAGGATCCAGAGGAGTGGAGTGCCTGCTCTGCAGGGACCACTTGGCGTGGGGCTGGGGTGGACGGGGCTCTGGTGCTGCACTGACATTCTCCTACCACACGCAGTGTCTCCCCAGGGTGGTCACTGGAAATAGCTTCCTGCACCTCAGAGGCCCGGCGGAATTCTCTGGGCTTTAAAATTTAAAGAACCTTTATGTGTGGAGCAGACGCATTAGTTGAAAGTCTATGAGAAACTGGGGATGGGTGGAACTGGGTGCTCTGCTCATCAGCCAACCAATTCCAACAGAAGCAGGAGTGATATGAACGCTGATGAAAACAGCAGCCGGCCTTTCTAGCGCATTGAGCAAGGGCCAGGCCCCCCTGCAGAGCCCTTGACCTTCACTTGCCCATTCAGCCCTCCCCAGAGCCCTGGGACAGAGAGAATTTTTGTATCCCTGTTTCACAGATGGGGAGCTTAAGTCTCAACGAGGTTAAGAAACTCACCCCTAGTCACCCAGCTGGAAAGTGGTGCGTTGGAATTCAGACGCAGATCTGGGCAAGGCCATGGTCCAGCTTCTCCACCGCCCCACACAGCTGTGGTTCTGAGAAAGGATTCCAGCATCACATAAGCCCGGGAGAGCAGAGCCAAGGACAGCATGCTCAGGCTGTTGGCAAAGGATCCCCTTTGTGTGGAGTGCTCTTCCCCCAGAACCTGCATGGCTCCTTTTTGCATCTTCTTCTAGTCTTTCCTCAGTTGTCCCCTTTTCCCAGAGGCTTTATTTAAAATTTAAATCCCTGCCCCTCACACTCCCACACCCCTTTCTCCTAATTTTCTCCATTTCACTGATGGACATTTGTATCAATTTCCTGGGGCTGCCATAACAAAGCACCACAAACTACTTGGCTTAAACAACAGAAGTTTATTCTCTCACACCTTGAGGCCGGAAGTCCAAGGTCAGGATGTCGGCAAGGCTATGCTCTCTAGCAGCCTTGGGGACTCTTCCATACCTTTCTCTAAGCTTCCAGTATCACTGGCAATCCTTGATGTTCCTTGGCTTGCGGCCGTATAACTCCAGTCTTTGCCTTCACTGACATTTCACCCTTTTCTCTTCACATCATCTTATTAGGACACTAGTCAAGTGGGATTAAGAGCCTACCCTACTCCAATATGACCTTATCTTAACTAATTTCATCTACAACGACCCTGTTTTCAAATGAGGTCACATTCTGAGGTATTGGGAGTTAGGATTTCTGCATATCTTTGGGAGATACAGATCAACCCACGATAATATCTGACCTCCTATTCATTTTACCCAGTTGTTTTGTCATCTGTCTCCTCCCACTAGGATGTAAGCTCTAGGAGGCAGCAGTTTCTGTCTGTCTTGGTCACTGTTTTATTCCCCAGCACCTGGAACCAAACCTTATTTGCTCAACACATTTACTGAGTATGTGTAAACAAAATACCAAGTCTGGACAGACAAAGCTAACAGAGAACACAAGGATAAAATACTCAGGAACAAAGAAAAGTAACTTCTGGAAAGCTTAGAGAAAAAGCAGATCTCTGGTTTGCTGTGGGAAGATAGAGAAGGAAGTACAGAGGACAAGGAAGAAAACTAAATAGCAACTGGCAGAATTAAAATCTGCGTTGGAGGTAGTAGAGAGCAGAGCTGATGCCAAGGAAACTAAAAATCAGTAATATGGAGGACAAACTTGAATTGCTGTGCCAGAATTCAGAGGAAATGGTCAAAGAGATCAGTCTAATGAGAGGAAAGATAAGTTACGGACACTGGAGAAGGGAGATCCTAAGGGAAAACTGGGACAAATGAAACAGAACCAAAATCAAAAACAAAACAGGAATCTCAGAATCAACAAGCACAACTACCACCCAGATCTTGGTTTCTAATACCATTCTCCATGAAAAGGAACCAGGGCTCCTTGGAGAAATGCCTGACTCTAGGACTGGGACAGGAAACATACAAGATGATCCTGGAGCATCTTGTAGTGCCAGAAAGTTAAGGACGTGCTCAAACCACATCAACAACACACACTGATGGAGGTGTGTCAGAAGAGTACAGCAGCCAACTGAAAGAGCCACTGAAAGAGCTCTCAATGGCCAAAGCTGGGACATTGGAGCAATAAAATAAAAGTGGTATTGGATTATAACCCAAAGTATAAAACAGATAGCCATGATTGAGTAAGTAAATGGGAGAGAATAGACAAATCTCCTATGCCAAAGAATTCCAAATAATTTATGTAGATATTTCAGGCCCAAGGAGGTAGAGCAGAACTACCCACTTGTTAAGTGACTTCCTTCCAAAGAGCACAGGATGAAAAGGGGAGAAAAGAAGAGTAACTTTAGAGTGGAAGAATCTGACAACTACCTCAACCAAGTGACCAAGGTCAGCATCAACAGTGATAAGTCATGTTGATAGTATGTACATTTGATATGATGTGGTGAGAAGGGCACTTTACCTCTGTGTTCTTCCTCTCCAAAACCTATAACTCCAGTCTAACCATGAGAAAAACATTAGGTAAATTCTAGTTGCAGGCCATCCTGCAAAATACCTGACCAATGCTCCTCAAAACTGTCTAGGTCTTCAAAACTAAGGAATGTCTAAGCCAAAAGTAGCCTACAGAGACATGACAATGATATATAATGTGGTATCCTGAATTGGACCCAGGAATAGAAAAAGGACACTAGAGAAAAGAACTAAGGGTATCTGAATAAAGTATGAGCTTTAGTTAATAATGAATTGATATTGATTCATTATTTATAACAAATGTACTATTTTTTTTTTTTTTTTTTTTTTTTTTGCATACACGGGCCTCTCACTGTTGCGGCCTCTCCCGTTGCGGAGCACAGGCTCCGGACGCGCAGGCTCAGCGTGCACGGCTCACGGGCCCAGCCGCTCCGCAGCACGTGGGATCTTCCCGGACCGGGACACGAACCCACGTCCCCTGCATCGGTAGGCGGACTCTCAATCGCTGCGCCACCAGGGAAGCCCCAAATGTACTATATTAACGTAAGATGTTAATAATAGGGGAAACTGGGTGAGGACATATGGGAACTCTATATACTCTCTTTGTGATTTTTCCATAAATCTAAAACTATTCTCAAATAAGAAGTTTACTGAAAAAAAAAAAATAGGTGACAAACTTAAGTGGGCTCAAGAGAGATCTACTAGATTGGACCATACACAATTGCCGATATTCAACCATTTTGAAATTACAAAGTCAACAGTTTCATAAGGAAATGCGCAGATTATATGTGCAGTCTAGCTGGCCTTTCTGCATTCTAGCAGAATTGGTGAATAGAGAGTAATACCCAGACACATTTTGTCAGAAGTTTTGAAATACAAACAGAAAGGGGAAAATCTACAAGTATCTAGCCCAGAAAAAAACAAATTTCCCACAAAGGTGCAAAACCAGGCCACCTCAACTCCCTTGCAACATTCAATCCCAGAGATGATGGAGCAGCTGGGAGACATTCTCCGATGTGTGAGACTCACATGATGTACTACTAGCCAGTGCCCTTCTTGAAGTTAATCCTTGAAGTCCTTTATCAGCCTGCTGAGAACGGCTAGAATCAGCAAACTTTATAGCTGAGGTCATGACAGAAGCAGGTGAGCAGGGATCACAAAAGCCCATGGAGAGAGAGCTAAGTAGTCGTTATAAAAAGTTGTTATAAAAGTGTATGCAGGGCTTCCCTGGTGGCGCAGTGGTTGAGAATCCGCCTGCCGATGCAGGAGACACGGGTTCGTGCCCTGGTCCGGGAAGATCCCACATGCCGCGGAGCAACTAAGCCCGTGAGCCATGGCCGCTGAGCCTGTGCGTCCGGAGCCTGTGCTCCGCAACGGGAGAGGCCACAGCAGTGAGAGGCCCGCATACAGCAAAAAAAAAAAAAAAAGTGTATGCAGATGCAGAAATTCATTTTGAAAGCAAACGTGCATATACATGCAATGCAAATAGATACTGTAATAACAGTAATTGAGATATAAAAACCCAAATTCCATTAACAGAGCCAAAGAAGTGAGTAAAGAAAAAATCGGGTGCTAAACTCCTGGTCTTAAGTAGGAAAGGGACTCAAAAGAGACTATTTTGCTTATGAGTTTCATAATTAGAAAAATATAAGTTAAAAAAGGCTTTGAATGACTTAACGGTAAATATGCTATAATACAAACAGAACCTGAAGCTCCTGAAACATGGAAGGTAAAAGCAAAGAAAATCTAGTCCACATATCAAAAAACAGAAAGCAAATGTTGAAAGCAGAAAGTATAAACTAAAACTGCAGACCAGATATAGCCATTCTGACCATAAATTCAAATAGGTCAAACTCCCTATGAAGAGGCAAAGACTTTCAGATTGTGTTTTGAAGAACTATAGTTATATTTACAACACAGTGACACAGAAAGGTCAAAGGTAAAAAGTCAGGCAAAAGTATATCAAGCAAACCAAACTGTAGCAAGGATCCAGTGTTCACATTAGAATAAAGAGAATCAAGGTACGGGTGTTAAACAAGATTAAGGAAGTCGTTTTCTATAGATAAGGGTACAATTCACCTTGAGAATAGCACACTCATGGAACATTATCGCTATAAATTCCATCTCACTGAAATATATAAAGAAAATCCTGTTAAAATACAAAGGAGAATTGACACAAACACAATAGTATTGGGAGCCACAGCATCTCTCTCGCAGTCTTGGACAGATCAGCCAGGCAAAAATAAGCAAGAACATATAGGAACTGAATAATGGAATTAATCAGGCTGATTTAGCAGATATGTATCAAAGTTTGTCTAAAAGAAAGTCAGGAATAAAACCATCTCTGTGTGATGAAGACCCCAGGCCTTTAAGCTCACTCTGGGCCTGTTTCAGTCAGGGGCCTTTAATGTTAACTGTTGCCAGTCTGGGCTGGGAGGCCATCCCTCGAAGAGCCCTGAGTATTCCCATGATGCCCACACTGAAGCAGCAGGCTTTATGGGGGTGAGCGCCAGGCTCCAGATGTGCGCCTCTGTTCATTTTGAAACCACAGAATGCATTCCAGGCCTCAGTAGAGCATAGGTTCTTCTGTCTAGGCATAGAAAGAATTCAACAAGAGGCAGAATGACAGGTAAGGAAAGAGTTTATTAGTACAGAGCTCTGTGAGAGATACAAGCAGGAAGGCAAGGGAGTGCCATGACGAGAACTTAGTGGCCAAGGTTTTATAATCAAAGAAAAAGTGGGGAGGTGAGGAAGGCCCCCATCTTCCTCGTTCTTGAGTAGATGTCAGGCTTCCATCATCACTTCCTCCTCCACGTCAGGTAAGGGAGTTTTCTTCTCCTACATGGTCAAACTGGGACTGTCGTGGTGCTATGAAAATGAGCAAAAAGGCGGTAAAATATACTAAACTATGGTAGATTATCTCAGGTTTCAGTATAATGTCATCTTTTTCATATATATATATATTTAACATTTTTATTGGAGTGTAATTGCTTTACAATGGTGTGTTAGTTTCTGCTTTATAACAAAGTGAATCAGCTATACATATACATACATCCCCATATCTCCTCCCTCTTGCGTCTCCCTCCCACCCTCCCAGTCCCACCCCTCAAGGTGGTCACAAAGCACCGAGCTGATCTCCCTGTGCTATGTGGCTGCATCCCATTAGCTATCAATTTTACATTTGGTAGTGTGTATATGTCCTTGCCACTCTCTCACTTCGTCCCAGCTCCCTATGTCCTCAAGTCCATTTTCTACCTCTGCATCTTTATTCCTGTCCTGCCCCTAGGTTCTTCAGAACGATTTTTTTTTTTTTTTAGATTCCATATATATGTGTTACCGTACGGTATTCGTTTTTCTCTTTCTGACTTACTTCACTCTGTATGACAGACTCCAGGTCCATCCACCTCACTACAAATAACTCAATTTCGTTTCTTTTTATGGCTGAGTAATATTCCATTGATATGTGCCACATCTTCTTTATCCATTCATTTCTCGATGGACACTTAGGTTGCTTCCATGTCCTGGCTATTGTAAATAGTGCTGCAGTGAACACTGTGGTACATGTCTCTTTTTGAATTATGGTTTCCTCAGGATATATGCCCAGTAGTGGGATTGCTGGGTCATATGGTACTTCTATTTTTATTTTTTTAAGAAACCTCGATACTGTTCTCCATAGTGCCTGTATCAATTTACATTCCTACCAACAGTGCAAGAGGGTTCCCTTTTCTCCACACCCTCTCCAGCATTTATTGTTTCTAGATTTTTTGATGATGGCCATTCTGACCAGTGTGAGGTGATACCTCATTGTAGTTTGGATTTGCATTTCTCTAATGATTAGTGATGTTGGGCATCCTTTCATGTGTTTGTTGGGAATCTGTTTATCTTCTTTGGAGAAATGTCTATTTAGGTCTTCTGCCCATTTTTGGATTGGGTTGTTTTTTTTGATATTGAGCTGCATGAGCTGCTTGTAAATTTTAGAGATTAATCCTTTGTCAATTGCTTCATTTGCAAATATTTTCTCCCATTCTGAGGGTTGTCTTTTCATCTTGTTTATGCTTTATGTTTATATTTCTCTAGAAGGTAGGTCAAAAAGGATCTTGCTGTGATTTATGTCATAGACTGTTCTGCCTATGTTTTCCTGCAAGAGTTTTATAGTGTCTGGCCTTACATTTAGGTCTTTAATCCATTCTGAGTTTATTTTTCTGTATGGTGTTAGGGAGTGTTCTAATTTCATTCTTTTACTTGTAGCTGTCCAGTTTTCCCAGCACCACTTATTGAAGAGGCTGTCTTTCCTCCATTGTATATTCTTGCCTCCTTTATCAAAAATAAGGTGACCATATGTGCATGGGTTTATCTCTGGGCTTTCTATCCTGTTCCATAGATCTATATATCTGTTTTTGTGCCAGTACTGTACTGTCTTGACTACTGTAGCTTTGTAGTATAGTCTGAAGTCAGGGAGCCTGATTCCTCCAGCTCCGTTTTTCTTTCTCAATATTGCTTTGGCTATTCAGGGTCTTTTGTGTTTCCATACAGATTGTGAAATTTTTTATTCTAGTTCTGAGAAAAATGCCAGTGGTAGTTTCATAGGGATTGCATTGAAGCTGTAGATTGCTTTGGGTAGTAGAGTCATTTTCACAATGTTGAATCCTCCAATCCAAGAACATGGTATATCTCTCCATCTGTTTGTATCATCTTTTTTTTTTTTTTTTTTTTTTTTTTTTTTTTTTTTTTTTTTATTTTTTTTTTAACATCTTTATTGGAGTATAATTGTTTTACAATAGTGTGTTAGTTTTCCCTCTACAACAAACTAAATCAGTTATACATACACACATGCTCCCACATCTCCTCCCTCTTGCATCACCCTCTCTCCCACCCTCCCTATCCCACCCCCCCAGGCGGTCACACAGCACAGAGGTGATCTCCCTGTGCTATGCAGCAGCTTCCCACCAGCTATCTAATTTACATTTGATAGTGTATATATGTCCCTGCCACTCCCCCACTTCGTCACAGCCCACCCCTCCCCCTCCCCATATCCTCAAGTCCATGCTCGAGTGAGTCTGTGTTTTATTCCCGTCCTACCACTAACCTCTTCATGACATTTTTTTCCCTTAGAGTCCATATATATGTGTTAGCATACGGTATTTGTTTTTCTCCTTCTGACTTACTTCACTCTGTATGACAGACTCCAGGTCCATCCACCTCATTATAAATAACTCAGTTTCATTTCTTTTTATGGCTGAGTAGTATTCCATTGTATATATGTGCCACATCTTCTTTATCCATTCATCTGTTGATGGACACTTAGGTTGCTTCCATGTCCTGGCTATTGTAAATAGAGCTGCAATGAACATTTTGGTACATGAGTCTTTCTGAATTATAGTTTTCTCAGGGTATATTCCCAGTAGTGGGATTGCTGGGTCGTATGGTAGTTCTATTTGTAGTTTTTTAAGGAACCTCCATACTGTTCTCCATAGCGGCTGTATCAATTTACATTCCCACCAGCAGTGCAAGAGGGTTCCCTTTTCTCCACACCCTCTCCAGCATTTATTGTTTCTAGAGTTTTTGATGATGGCCAATCTGACCGGTGTGAGATGATATCTCATTGTAGTTTTGATTTGCATTTCTCTAATGATTAATGAGGTTGAGCATTCTTTCATGTGTTTGTTAGCAATCTGTATATCTTCTTTGGAGAAATGTCTATTTAGTTCTTCTGCCCATTTTTGGATTGGGTTGTTTGTTTTTTTGTTATTGAGCTGCATGAGTTGCTTATAAATTTTGGAAATTAATCCTTTGTCAGTTGCTTCATTTGCAAATATTTTCTCCCATTCTGAGGGTTGTCTTTTGGTCTTGTTTATGGTATCCTTTGCTGTGCAAAAGCTTTTAAGTTTCATTAGGTCCCATTTGTTTATTTGTGTTTTTATTTCCATTTCTCTAGGAGATGGGTCAAAAAGGATCTTGCTGTGATTTATGTCGTATAGTGTTCTGCCTATGTTTTCCTCTAAGAGTTTGATAGTGTCTGGCCTTACATTTAGGTCTTTAACCCATTTTGAGTTTATTTTTGTGTGTGGTGTTAGGGATTGTTCTAATTTCATACTTTTACATGTAGCTGTCCAGTTTTCCCAGCACCACTTATTGAAGAGGCTGTCTTTTCTCCACTGTATATCCTTCCCTCCTTTATCAAAGATAAGGTGACCATATGTGTGTGGGTTTATCTCTGGGCTCTCTATCCTGTTCCATTGATCTATATTTCTGTTTTTGTGCCAGTACCATATTGTCTTGATTACTGTAGCCTTGTAGTAGAGTCTGAAGTCAGGGAGCCTAATTCCTCCAGCTCCATTTCTCGTTCTCAAGATTGCTTTGGCTATTCGGGGTCTTTTGTGTTTCCATACAAATTGTGAAATTTTTTGTTCTAGTTCTGTAAAAAATGCCAGTGGTAATTTGATAGGGATTGCATTGAATCGGTAGATTGCTTTGGGTAGTATAGTCATTTTCACAATGTTGATTCTTCCAATCCAAGAACATGGTATATTTCTCCACCTATTTGTATCATCTTTAATTGCTTTCATCAGTGTCTTACAGTTTTCTGCATACAAGTCTTTTGTCTCCTTAAATAGGTTTATTCCTAGATATTTTATTCTTTTTATTGCAGTGGTAAATGACAGTGTTTCCTTAATTTCTCATTCAGATTTTTCATCATTAGTGTATAGGAATGCAAGAGATTTCTGTGCATTAATTTTGTATCCTGCTACTTTGCCAAATTCATTGATTAGCTCTAGTAGTTTTCTGGTAGCATCTTTAGGATTCTCTATGTATAGTATCATGTCATCTGCAAACAGTGACAGCTTTACTTCTTCTTTTCCAATTTGGATTCCTTTTATTTCTTTTTCTTCTCTGATTGCTGTGCCTAAAAGTTCCAAAACTATGTTGAATAATAGTGGTGAGAGTGGACAACCTTGTCTTGTTCCTGATCTTAGAGGAAATGGTTTCAGTTTTTCACCATTGAGAACGATGTTGGCTCTGGGTTTGTCATATATGGCTTTTACTATGTTGAGGTAAGTTCCCTCTATGGCTACTTTCTGGAGGGTTTTTATCATAGATGGGTGTTGAATTTTGTTGAAAGCTTTTTCTGCATCTATTGAGATGATAATATGATTTTTCTCCTTTAATTTGTTAATATGGTGTATCACATTGATTGATTTACATATATTGAAGAATCCTTGCATTCCTGGGATAAACCCCACTTAGTCATGGTGTATGATCCTTTTAATGTGCTGTTGGATTCTGTGTGCTAGTAATTTGTTGAGGATTTTTACATCTATGTTCATCAGTGATATTGGCCTATAGTTTTCTTTCTTTGTGATCTTTGTATGGTTTTGGTATCAGGGTGATGGTGGCCTCATAGAATGAGTTTGGGAGTGTTCCTCCCTCTGCTATATTTTGGAAGAGTTTGAGAAGGATAGGTGCTAGCTCTTCTCTAAATGTTTGATAGAATTTGCCTGTGAAGCCATCTAGTCCTGGGCTTTTGTTTGTTGGAAGATTTTTAATCACAGTTTCAATTTCAGTGCTTGTGATTGGTCTGTTTGTATTTTCTATTTCTTCCTGGTTCAGTCTCAGAAGGTTGTGCTTTTCTAAGAATTTGTCCGTTTCTTCCAGGTTATCTATGTTATTGACATATAGTTACTTGTAGTAGTCTCTCACAATCCTTTGTATTTCTGCAGTGTCAGTTGTTACTTCTCCTTTTTCATTTCTAATTCTATAGATTTGAGTCTTCTCCCTTTTTTTCTTGATGAGTCTGCCTAGTGGTTCATCAATTTTGTTTATCTTCTCAAAGAACCGGCTTTTAGTTTTACTGATCTTAGCTATTGTTTCCTTCATTTATTTTTCATTTATTTATTTCTGATCTGATCTTTATGCTTTCTTTCCTTCTGCTACGTTTGGGGGTTTTTTGTTCTTCTTTCTCTAATTATTTTAGGTGTAAGGTTAGGTTGTTTATTTGAGATATTTCTTGTTTCTTGAGGTAGGATTATATTGCTATAAACTTCCCTCTTAGAACTGCTTTTGCTGCATCCCATAGGTTTTGGATTGTCATGTTTTCATTGTCATTTGTGTCTAGGTATTTTTTGATTTCCTCTTTGATTTCTTCAGTGGTCTCTTGGTTATTTAGTTGTGTATTATTTAGCCTCCATGTGTTTGTATTTTTTACAGATTATTTCCTGTAATTGATATCTAGCCTATAGGATTGTGGTTGGAAAAGATATGTAATATGATTTCAATTTTCTTAAATTTACCAAGGCTTGATTTGTGACCCAAGATATGGTCTATCCTGGAGAATATTCCATGAGCACTTAAGAAGGCGTATTCTGTTGGTTTTGGATGGAATGTCCTATAAATATCAATTAAGTCCATCTTGTTTAATGTGTCATTTAAAGCTTGTGTTTCCTTATTTATTTTCATTTTGGATGATCTGCCCATTGGTGAAAGTGGGGTGTTGAAGTCCCCTACTATAATTGTGTTACTGTCGATTTCCTCTTTTATGGCTGTTAGCATTTGCCTTATGTATTGAGGTGCTCCTGTGTTGGGTGCATAAATATTTACAATTGTTATATCTTCTTCTTGGATTGATCCCTTGATCATTATGTAGTGTCCTTCTTTGTCTCTTGTAATCGTCTTTATTTTAAAGCCTATTTTGTCTGCTATGAGAATTGCTACTCCAGTGTTGTTTTGATTTCCATTTGCATGGAATATCTTTTTCCATCCCCTCACTTTCAGTCTGTATGTGTCCCTAGGTCTGAAGTGGGTCTCTTATAGGCAGCATAAATACGGGTCTTGTTTTTGTATCCATTCCACCAGTCTATGTCTTTTGGTTGGAGCATTTAATCCATTTACATTTAAGCTAGTTATTGATATATATGTTCCTATTACCGTATTCTTAATTGTTTTGGGTTTGTTATTGTAGGCCTTTTCCTTCTGCTGTGTTTCCTGCCTAGAGAAGTTCCTTTAGCATTTGTAAAGCTGGCTTGGTGGTGCTGAATTCTCTTAGCTTTTGCTTGTCTGTAAAGGTTTTAATTTATCCGTCGAATCTGAATGAGATCCTTGCTGGGTAGAGTAATCTTGGTTGTAGGTTTTTCCCCTTTATCACTTTAAATATGTCCTGCCACTCCCTTCTGGCTTGCAGAGTTTCTGCTGAAAGATCAGCTGTTCACCTTATGGGGATTCCCTTGTATGTTATTTGTTGATTTTCCCTTGCTACTTTTAATATGTTTTCTTTGTATTTAACGTTTGCTAGTTTGATTAATATGTGTCTTGGCGTGTTTCTCCTTGTTTTATCCTGTATGGGACTCTCTGTGCTTCCTCGGCTTGACTATTTTCTTTCCCATATTAGGGAAGTTTTCAAGTATAATGTCTTCAAATACTTTCTCAGTCCCTTTCTTTTTCTCTTCTCCTTCTGGGACCCCTATAATTCTAATATTGGTGTGTTTAATGTTGTCCCAGTCGCCTCTGAAACTGTCCTCAAATCTTTTCATTCTTTTTTCTTTATTCTGCTCTGCGGTAGTTATTTCCACTATTTTATCTTCCAGGTTCTTCTGCCTCTGTTATTCTACTATTGATTCTAATTTCATTTATTGTGTTGTTCATCATTGTTTGTTTGCTCTTTAGTTCTTCTAGGTCCTTGTTAAACGTTTCTTGTATTTTCTCCTTTCTATTTCCACAATTTTGGATCATCTTTACTATCATTATTCTGAATTCTTTTTCAGGTAGACTGCATATTTCCTCTTCATTTGTTTGGTCTTGTGGGTTTTTGCCTTGCTCCTTCATCTGCTGTGTGTTTCTCTGTCTTCTCATTTTGCTTAACTTATTGTGTTTGGGGTCTCCTTTTTGCTGGCTGCAGGTTCGTAGTTCCCTTTGTTTTTGGTGTCTGCCCCCAGTGGCTAAGGTTGGTTCAGTGGGTTGTGTAGGCTTCCTGGTGTAGGGGACTGGTGCCTGTGTTCTGGTGGATGAGGCTGGATCTTGTCTTTCTGGTGGGCAGGACCGTGTCCGGTGGTGTGTTTTGGGGTGTCTGTGACCTTATTATGATTTTCGGCAGCCTCTCTGCTAATGGGTGGGGTTGTGTTCCTGTCTTGCTAGTTGTTTGGCATAGGGTTTCCAGCACTGTAGCTTGCTGGTCGTTGAGTAGAGCTGGATATTAACATTGAGATGGAGATCTCTGGGAGAGCTTTCGCCATTTGATATTATGTGGAGCCGGGAGGTCTCTGGTGGACCAGTGTCCTGAACTCGACTCTCCCACCTTAGAGGCACAGGCCTGACACCCGTTTGGAGCACCAAGACCCTGTTAGCCAGATGGTTGTGCCACGCCAGACTCTGGTTCAACGTTGCCTATATTTTTGTTTTTAGTGTGCACAGAGGAGCATGTCCTAGGAGTCATTAACTTACTGACCTCCCTGGGCAGGATGTGGCTCTCATTCCACCATTTTTTTATTGTTTTGGGGCATGTCTCATGGTTCTATTGCATGGTTTTGTTGCTAGGCAATCCTGCTTTCTTGAGTGATTATTCACTTACAAGGGTCTCCCATACTTTTTTCTTTTACTTATGATTCTTAGTGGGATTAACTATTTAATCATTTGCTTTGTCCCTTTACTCTGTGCCTATCAATTTCAGTTGCTTTATTGGCCTTCCGTGGAGCAGCCCCCAACCCATCATTCAGGATTCAGAATCCAAGAAAATCTCCCTATTTTATAAATCAGCTGATTAGCAACCTTAATTCCATCTGCAATGTTAATTCCCCCTTGCCATGTCACACAGCATATTCACAGGTTCCAGGGATTAGAACATGGAGATCTTTGGGGAGCCATTATTCTATCACAGGAAGACCACAAAGATAGGTCTTGGGGGGCACTGTTCCCCACTTTGCTTCATGGGAAAGTCCTAGTGGGAATTACCCACCCCCCATGGGCTAGGAATCCAGCCTGACTGCATGAACCTGAGGTTCATAACAGCACCCTGAGGGGATGCAAAGCTACAGAATAAATGTAGTGCATCTTCCCAGCAGACCAGTTTTGCTCAGTGACATGGGAAGAAAAAGCATTATTTTTATCTTAAGATAAACATAGATATGTTATTGGAAGGCTAAATATACATGAATTTTCAAGATAAAATAATAAACTTTAAAGAAATGCCATGCTTTGCCAGTGGGCTGCTATGGACTGTACCCTTTTTCACTCCCGTCCTTAAGAGTATATGTCTCCTTCTTCTCTGCTTTTAGGGACACTTCTGGAGAAGAAAAAAAAAAAAAGCCTAAGAAAGACTAATTTTAGCTAAATAAAAGAGAATACTCATTCTGGGTGTGGAAGCAGTCTGTCAGAGCCAAGAGGGACTTTAGAAAACATCTATGCTAACCCTCTCAGGCTTACCCCAGGTCTCACGACCAAAGTGGGGGAGTAGGAGAAGGGCTGGGCTTCTCACCACTTCACCAGTGCCCATTGCTCCAGGTCAGGGGCCTCCCAGCCTGCATCATGGCCGGCCTCTAATAGCTCAGCCACCTTTGGGCTCATTGCACCTTACCCCTTCTACAACATTGAACATGGTTTCATTTGATTTTTCAGCAGCCCAGTGGGGGAGTGGGGTATTGTGCATCTGTAGGAAACCAGGAAGCTATTACACGTAGGCTGAGACAGATGCAGAGATGGCAGGAGGTCAGTGTCAGGGTAAACCTTGATCTTCTAGCAGGACCCCACACTGCTGTCACAGGGAAGCAAGATGGGTTGCCTTCTGCTTTCCTGCTCTTTTAAATGCACATCAGCTATCTTAATGTCTCAGGGTTACATTTGCTGCTCAGGTCCTTTGACTTCAAAATCCATAGGACTTTTCTCCATGAGTCATTGCTGCAGACTGGGTACTGAGCCCCAGCAGCCCAGGCCTGGTGGGGTAGGCCTTCTCAGCGTGGGAGGTAATATATAGAAGTGAGTGGTCAAATGCTTGGGCTCTGGGGCCAGACCCTCATTGGGTTGAGGCCAAAGTCACCACTTCTTATCCCTGTGACCTGGTGTCTTAGGTTGAACTCCCTAGAAACAGAGCCTGGGATTCTTGTGAAAGAGATTTATTGAGAGTGGGCTCAGGAGAAGGGGAGAGAAGCAGGATAAGGCAAGAGGGGAGCTAGGCCAGAATGCATTTTGGCTGGAGTTAACCTGGCCTCAGTGGATCTCTGGAGCACAGTCTGCACCACAGAGCTGGTCCCACCTTTCAGCAAGGGGGCTGGAGTTTTCTACCCATGTGAATTAGTCACTGGCTGCTATGGGATGTGGGGCACAACATGGCCTTCTAGGGCCAGGAAGCTCCCCTTGGCTGAGGGAAGTTCTCCAGAGAAGGGAGGGAGCTGGTGGCAGCCCACCATTGCTGCAGCTGGGTTGGGTGCACTAGCCCCAAGGAGGGGATCCAGCAGGACCAACAGCATCTGCTGTGCCTAGGAAAGTTGCTTAAGTCTTTGGGCCTCAGTTTGCTCATGAAACTATCCAGAGTGGGCATAATTATAGCAACTACCTCCTAGGGCAGTGGCTAGAAAGAGCTCGGGAGCTGTCAATTATTTTGACTCTTGTAGTAGCCCCTGTAAAGTGGGGTAACGTTATATACTAGTGCTTTGAATTGAGTCATCCTTCTTAAGTGTCATTTTTTGTATGTGAGATTTTAGCTCCCTTTAAGGGCCCCAGAGACAAAGAGGTCCTAGACAACAGATGAGAGGGGCCAGGAAAGAGGAAGGGAAACCCACCCAGGGTTTGGACTGAGCACCCCTCCCAAAGCCTCCCGCCCCATGGCTGTTCCCTTCCATGTTTGCCCCCCATGGGTGTGGCCTGTTGAGGGTGTGAACATGGGTCTCTGCTACCATCCATTACCTTAGATCTAGCCCTCTAAGAAGAAGCTGTCATTTTTGTGATCTTGGGACATCTACTTTCACTCCAGGTGGCCCCCTGCAGAGCCAAGAGTCCATGGCAGGGATTTTTGAGACCCTGCCCTCTGCCACGTTCCAGCTCTTAACATCACAGTACCATTCTGCACCGTCATCCTCAGAGATGGTCATGGCTGTCCTCCCCTACCCCTGGCACTCCTTCAACTGCCCCCAAGCTATAGAGGAGAGTGCACTGATATCCCTGGTAGGGAGGTGGGCGGGCTTGGCCAGAAGCAGGGTCCACTGCCAACACAAAATCTCTTTCCTCTCTCTGGATTTTAAGGGAAACATACAAGTTATGCAACATTGAAAAGTGTGATTCTGGAACTTTTGTGAGAGTGTGGGTGTGTTAAAAACTTTTAAGATTCCCCTGATCCAAAATCTTTCCCTTCACCCCTGAATCTTCCAATAAATTGCTACTCCAGAAAGAAGAACCAGGTATAGCCACACTTTTCATACTCTCAGGAGAACTCCTCTGCCCTGGGAGTACACATATCCCATTTTGAGAAACACCTTAAACTCTTTATGCTGCTCTCAAGGGCCCCCTAAGGATCCCAGTCCAGTCATATTTCCCGTTATCCTCTTCCTACCCTGGGATCCAGGCTGCACCTGCACTGAGTGCTGGCTCGTCCTCTTTTCTCCCAGGCTTTGCAGCATCTTGCCCCTCTTACTCACTGTCTAGAGTCAGAGTGGGTGTGAATAGCTTCCTGCATCAGGCACAACCTGGCCCTGGATAGACTCTTTCTCCAGGACCCTCTGATGGTCAGGGGACACCAAGGCAAGATTGCTGGTTTTGGGGTGCTGTGCTGGATTTGGGAAAAATTTTTGCCTCTCTGGGAAGGGGTTAACTAGATCAGCGATCCCTTGGGCCCCATCCAGTCCTAACAGTTTGGGAGCATAGAACCAAGCAGTCAGTGCAACTTGGTTGTCATGGCATCAGAGACACTAAATGGTGCACAAGTGGCAGAGCTGTTTATTTATGTTAGCAGGTGGTCAGGTGGTCAACCATGAAGATGCGGGTCCCTCGGTCCATTCAAGAAATGAACATAGTGAACCCAACCAGTACCTAGGCCCTAGGCTAGCAGGATATTAGTGCAGTTGATGATAATAACCAGCATATATTGAATAACCAATGTGGGCCAGGCATTGTGCTTTTGCTTCACACAGCATTCATTCACTTAATCACACATTTAATACCTATTTATTGATACATGTGTCATGCCTTGTTCTGGGAGCTGGCGACCCAGAGATGAATCAAGTTATCCTCAGTCCAATGGGGAAAACAAACAAGTAGACTCAGGCCATGATAGAGGGAAGCACAGAGTGCTCTGGGCCCACAGAGGAGCAAATGACCACCAAGCCTAATGGGACAGAGATGGTTTCTCAGAGTAGGAGTGCCTGAGCTAAGGCAGGAAGGGGGAGTAGCAGCTCTCCGGGCAGAGCGTGTAGGGTGGGAGGGAATGACATTCTGGATGAATGAACTTGTAGAAAGAAAGAAAGGGGACAGAGTGAGAAAGTGAATGAATGAATGAGTGAATTAATGAAGGAGTGACTAGCAGACCATTTAAGAGAACTGCAGGTAGTTCATTCTCCCTGCTGTGGAGGAGTAGCAAAAAATGTGATTAGAGAAATGAGCAGGAGTGAGTTGGTAAAGAATTTGGAATGTTCTAAGGAGCTCAGAGTTTGATCTGTAAAGCTCCAGGAGCCATGGAAAGATTTTACATCATCAGATATGAATCTTTTTTTTTTCTTTTTTCTTTTTTTTTTTTTTTTTTTTTTTTTGCTGTACGCGGACCTCTCACCATTGTGGCCTCTCCTGTTGCGGAGCACAGGCTCCAGACGCGCAGGCTCAGCGGCCATGGCTCACGGGCCCAGCCGCTCCACGGCATGTGGGATCTTCCCGGACCGGACACGAACCCGCGTCCCCTGCATCGGCAGGCAGACTCTCAACCGCTGTGCCACCAGGGAAGCCCAGATTTGAATCTTGGAATGATCCCCTTGTGTGCTTTCTGGAGACTGGGTGGATGGAGCAGGACTAAAGGCAGGGATCCAGCTGGGAGGCTGTAGAGGTTCACCACGTAGGGAGTGATGGTGGCTAAACCCAGGGCAATGGAGCTGGAGGCATGGGGGCGATTCAGGAAGCTAGTGAGCAGACAGAACCAACAGGCCATGGTTATGGCTAAGATAAGGAGAGGAGTGAATCTAGAATGGCTCCCAAGTTTATGATCTTAGGGAGTAGGAGGTTGACAACACCATTCTAGAGATGGACAGTACAGGAGGAGGAAGTAGGCATGTTGGGAATGATGATGAGTTCAACTTGGGGCATGTTGAGAGAATCCAAGCGGAGGTGTCCAGAGGGCAACTGGAGAAAAGTCTGGGCTGGGGAGAGAGACTTGGGAGTCCGCAATGCTCAGAGGGGAGTTGTGGCTGGGCCATGAATGAGATTGCCCAGGGAGAGTGATGAGGGCAGAACTGTATGGAACACCAGCATTAGGGATATGGACAGAAAGATGAGGAGCTGATTGAGAGTCTGAGCAGGAATGACCAGGAGGCAGGAGGGAGCCAGGAGAGAGCACCGTGGAAACCAGTGGGTGGGTTTCATTATCATGAATCCTACAACCACCAGGTCAGGTAGGGAATATTATCCCCATTTCAGAGATGAGGAAATTGAGGTTCCAGGACATTAAGACCCAGGGTCATGTAGCTGGTCAGCGCTGGAGCTGGGATGTGAACCAAGGTCTCTGACTCCAAAATCCAATAAGCTGTTTCTACTATACCATGTTTAGCAACACAGGGCTTGGCACAAAGTAGATGCTCCATAAATGTTTGCTGGATGGATGGATGGATATGGATATGGATATAGATATGGGTAGGTGAATACTGTTGGCAGCAAGAAATGCTATAAAAAATTCAACAAACAAGCAGAAAGACCCTGGAGTGGGCCCAGGAGTATGGCCACAGAACAGAAGCAGCTTATAACTTTCTATAGCATTGCAGCCATGGTGATGACAAAGGCTTGCCTTCCTCCAACTTCTCTGTTAATGACCTTTTAAAGTCCTTTCAGAGGAAAATTTTTTTTCTTCTTTCCATTCTTGCTTGCAAACGAAGGGTGATTTTAGAATCCAAGTCTTTTTTATTTTGCTAAAGTACATGATGAGTAAAATGGCCTCCCAGTCAGCACTTTCCAATTTTGAAAGATGCTAAAAACTGATCTTTAAAGGGATGTTTCTCTTCTTTATGCATCAAAGAGCCTTGAGCCTTGCTGGAAAGGATGGGGTAAATGGCAGGAAGGTAGCACCACCTGCAGGGCTGAGTGTCAGTGCGGAGGGCAGGGCTGGGATGGGGAGCAAGCGTGTGGGCTGGGGCCTGGCTGGTCTCCTGGAGGCCACCTGTACATCCTCCTCTGCCTGTTCTGTATGGGGGCAGGGCAGAGTCCCTTCCCCTAGAAAGCAACCAAGAACCCCTTACCCTGACCCAGGAGGGAGCCTCAGGCAGACACTCAGTAAATGTTTGTTGAATGAATAAATGAGTCGTAGGACCCATGGTGCAATATATACCTATTAACCATATTGAGATATTAAGATAATAAATAACCACTTACAGAGTTTTTAAATATAGATTTTCCTTTGAAATAAAGGGAGAAGAATAGGTTGGGAGAAGGTTATAAAACACTAATTCTAGCTGGGTGTTTACTCTGTGTCAGGAACTATGTTAAGCACTCTATGAGGATTATCTCATTTAGTCCTCTCAGCAGCCCTCTAAGTACTGCCATTATCTGCATTTTGCAGATGAGGAAATTGAGGCTAAGATGGGAAAAGGAGCCTCTTGAGGCCACCCAAATGGAGCTGAGATTTGAACAAAGCTGAGAACTCAAAGAGACTCTGAATCTTCTTAATTGGGAAGCTCTGTGGACTCCAGAAAGGTGGAAAAGTCTAGAATACTAGAGGGGGGGGGGTGTTGGCTGGGAACTTGTTTCTGCTGCCAACTCCCCTGGGGACCTTAGAAGTTCCTTTCTCTCCTCTGGCCTCAGTTTCCCTATGTGTAGAGTGAGGACAGAGAGTAGATGCTGTCTCAGTGCCCCAGAGCGTTTGCCTGCCGTTGTTGGAGGAGAGCAGTGGAGACAATGAGGCCCCTCAGAGCCTTTAGCCTCCAGCCCATTCAGACTTGCCCCAGGGTTTACCCACGAGACCAGGCAGGGCCAGCAGCAGTAGCTGAAGGAAAGCTGGGCCCAGAGAGAGCCGGAGATCCAGGCTGGGCTGGGCTGGGGGGTGAGGTTTTGCCCTGCGCACCCCCTCAGGCAGAGCTCTTGCTGGGGAGCCTGGGGCATGTGAATGATCCCTGCCCACTGCCTCAAGCCCTCTGGGCTTTGCCGATCACATGCTCACCTTCACATCCGTGTCCTTCTGTCCACAGGGCAACGACGTGCGGATCATCCTTGGCCAGTTTGACCAGAATATGGCAGCAAAAGTGTTCTGTTGTGTAAGTAACACTTTGGTTGTGTCATGGATGTCTTTGGGGAGGTTCACGAAGCATTTTCTTGCATTCAGTGTCACTGATGGTCCTTGAGTGGACCGGAGTCTGGGGTGTTGGAAGCAGAAGTGTTTTTCTCACTGCTCTTTTCGTCTTTCCGGGGAGCTAAAACCCCAGGACTCAGAACAGTGCAGTTGTAGGAGGAACCAGGAATCTCAGTTTACCAAACCTACTGTCTTACCATTGCCTCAGCGCTGCCAGCTAGTTTTAAGTCTCCTCCACCCAGCCTTGCTTAATGGAGCAGTGCTGTGTGCACCACACAGAGGGAGACACCAGATTCCAGGGTGAGACCGGGAGGCTTCAGACCCCTTCCTGCCCTGTAAGCAAGGCTCAGAGTCTCAGGTTTAGCACAGACCATCAACTGTTCAGTATCTACCACTGAATCCTTTTAATTGTCTGGTGTGTGATAGGTGACAAAGTACATTCTTAAACCTTATCTCACTTAATCTTTCCAATAACCGTGTGAAGCTACTATTGTTACCCTTGCTTTACAGATGAGGAGCTAGAAGCCCAGAGAGGTGGAGAAGCTTGTCCAAGGGATGTTTTATGGCAGAACCAGGGCTCCATCCTCATTCATCTGATTCCCAATCAAATCCTCTTTTCTCCACATGATATTCTAACCTGAGCATATGTAAGAGGTCTAACACAGGGACTATGTCTTTCCATTTTTTATTTTATTTTATTTTATTATTATTATTTTTTTGCGGTACATGGGCCTCTCACTGTTGTGGCCTCTCCCATTGCGGAGCACAGGCTCCGGACATGCAGGCTCAACAGCCGTGGCTCACGGGCCCAGCCGCTCTGCGGCATGCGGGATCTTCCCAGACCAGGGCACGAACCCGTGTCCCCTGCATCGGCAGGCGGACTCTCAACCACTGCGCCACCAGGGAAGCCCTGTCTTTCCATTTTGATGCCCTGGCTCACCCTCCTCCACCTCAGGGTCAGGAGAGAAATCAACAGAATGAGAGCCTAGTTACATGAATTGTCTACCCAATAGCTCCTCCTCTTAGACTGAGGTTCTTCTAGGTGCAGTCTATAGTGATGGGCCACAGGCCTCTGTTTTCTTTGACGTTTTTTCAGTAACTTGGATGAGATTATAAAAATAGGCTTATAGGAATTTTAGAAGTTGTGAAATATGTTGGAAGATAGCCAGGGTGCAAAGAACCTTAACAAGCTGGAATGTTTGATTAAATCAGGAAGACTAAATCTAATAGTCCTAATATAAGGTTATATTAGAACAAATTGGGCTGCCTGTGTCCAAGATGATAGAGGCATAGCTGAGGAGTACTGTGCATTTAGAACAAAAGAGACTTTGGAGTCTCAGTTGACTTCAAGGTTACCGTGAGTAACCAGCGTGAGCACAGCTTCCAGGGAGCTGAGGTGACCTCTGGCTGCATGTCCACAACTAGGGAGGGTCGTCCCTCTGCTCTCTGCTGGAGAGACCCCACCTGGGGTACCCTGCTCAGCTCCTGGTGCCCCTTTTCAGGAGAGATGCAGAAACTGAAAAGAGGCCAGGAGTAAGGAGATAGCAGCGACCAGAAACCATAGTCACCCAGGGATATTTCCTTATGAAGGCTCAGGAGCAAAGTGGGAACTGCCTGATCACCTTTCAAAATAGCAGGGAGGAAGGAGAAGCTATAGGCTGACATTTCAGGGGACGCTGAGTGAAGCTTAGTGCTCAGGAGTCAGTCTGCTTGGGCTTGAACTACTGGTCTGCAGCTTAGTATCTGAATTTGGGCTTGTTGACACTTTCTGAACCTCAGTTTTCTCATCTGTAAAGTGAGGATAATAATAACACCTGTCTCATAGGATTGTTGTGGAGCTTAAATGAACAAAAACACCTTGCATAGTCCCTGACGTACAGTGAACCCTCAGCAAATGTCAGCAACCATTTTTATTTGTTTATGTAAGGTCTCTGAGGATGGAATGGACCACCATTGGGCTGATGAATTTACTAACTGATGGACTTTCCTAGATTGTGTTAAGCATCCTGTGTCTCAGTTAAGGGTAATTAAGGAGTATTTCCGTATGAAAATCTAAGGAGGAACATGAGAAAAATTGGAAAAAATGGAGCAAATTGATTTAATACATTTTATTTCAAAACTCATAATACTTTGCATGTTACCATCTAAGGTCCAGAAATGGCCCATTTAAAAAAGGAAAATAATGCTCCAATTAGAAGACATAACTTTTTAGAGAAGAAGCTGTTTTTTACCCCTACATATCCCCAAGGCCTTGCAAACAGCTGGCACACATGGTGGGTGATTATCGATCAACTAAGGAAAAGTAAATTAATAAAAATGATCTGTGAAGTTGCCACACTGAGTATTGGCCATCTCCTGTTTGTACAAAATGCAGACAGACCTCCTATTTTTTCCATTTGTTTTTAGTATTTATTTATTTATTTATTTATCTTGGCTTCACTGGGTCTTAGTTTTAGCACACAGGATCTTTTAGTTGCAGCAGGAGGGATCTTCTTTTAGTTGCAGCATGCAGGCTCTTGGTTGTGGCATGTGGACTTCTTAGGTGCGGCATGCATGCGGGATCTAGTTCCCCGACCAGTGATTGAACCTGGGCCCCCTGCATTGGGAGCACAGAGTCTTACCCACTGGACCACCAGGGAGGTCCCCTCCTGTTCTGATTTGAGCCAAACCCTAAGCCGAGGCATGGCTGTGATTTCCCTCCATGCTGTGCACTGCGGTTATTTTCTGAGTGGCATTTCCAGCAGCGTGGTTTCCATTTCAGAACAGACGGCATGACTGTCTTCCTGTTGACCCAAAGCCCCAGGCTGCTTGCCTTTCACACAGCACGGGACATCATCCCACCATCTCATCCACTTTCTTCTTCCTCTTGGACTTTGGGTATCTTCAGATGGACTTTTTCTTAGAGTCTTTGCTGGCTGCTTTATTCACTTGAGTGGTTTCTCAGAAGTTTTTGGCTGGGGGTTTATTCCGTGTGTCAGACCGTCAGATAGATTGCCTGTCAGGACTGTCAGTCTTATCTGGTTAGGAAGGAGTTTTTCTGGCAGGCCTGGAAGGTCCTGAGGAGAGTCTTCTCAGTGTCCTCACACTGAATCAAAACTCTGGCGTGTGACAGAGGGAGCAGAGACCCAGGGAGCAAACCTCTCCTCCCATGTCAGGGTCAGAGCACAATGGGATGGAGACAGCCGCGTCTTTGCCATCCAAATGCTGCAGTGCAAACTTTGCAGCATGTTACTGCATGTTCTTGAGATTGGACCTGCCACCCAAGGGGAGAGTAGTCTCCAGCAAATGCAAGGACTATTTATAGCCCTGTGGCAAAACGTTCATTTGGGTTCCAGCAAAGGACGAGCATGGCCTGTCGCTTTTGTCTTCTCCTCCTTCTTTGGTGGTCTATTCTAAATTCTCAAGCACTCTGACCTGGGTTCTGGTTTTAGTTCTGCCAGCTGTGTGACCTCAAGCAGGCCACTTTACAACTCCAGCCCCCAGCTGCCTCACCTCTAAAATGGAAGCAATGACCCCTGTCTTATTTGCCTCATAGGATTGTCGAGAGGCTTAAACAAGGCCACCGAAGGGTGACTGTCATCCCAGCTGTTAACTGCTTTATTGATGTGAGGATTTATTACTATTATGGTTATGAAATGCCTATAAAAGGGAAATATCCTTATTGCCTGAGGAAGTGAGGAGGCAAAAGGAAACAATAAAAAGAGGAAATTGGATTTTTAAATTACATCATGGCTACCTGTCTGCAGCTAATGAGAACAGAGTCGTTCATGGGACTGAAGAACATGAGCTCAAGACTGCCCATCATCACCTGGTAGGGCCCATTTGGTGGCCACAGGTCCTGAGACCACATTCCTACTAGAGACGAAAACAATGAGGGGCTTCCCTGGTGGCGCAGTGGTTGAGAATCTGCCTGCCGATGCAGGGGACTCGGGTTCGTGCCCCGGTCCGGGAAGATCCCACATGCCGCGGAGCGGCTGGGCCCGTGAGCCATGGCCGCTGAGCCTGTGCGTCCGGAGCCTGTGCTCCGCAATGGGAGAGGCCACAACAGTGAGAGGCCCGCGTATCGCAAAAAAAAAAAAACAATGAAAACCAAGGTGACCAAGTAAATTGAAAATGTGTTCAGTCAGTCACTCTACAACCATTTATTGGGTGCCCTCTGTACACCGGGCACTGTGCTAAGCACTGGGGATCCTGGAAAGAGCAGACACCACCCTCCAGGAACTCCCTATTTGGCAAAGGAGACAGACAAAGATACCAGCAGCTTCTTAAAGCTCACATGTCCAACAATCTCAGCCCTTCTGAATGTGGGAATACCAGAATGGAGGCCCAGAGGCCTATCTGAAGTTGCTTTAGACACTGTATGCTATATTTAAGCCCAGTCTCCCTCCCTTGTAGGAGAGCCTTTTAGACCCTCACTCAAAGCCTGTGCTCTGTACTTTTTTCTGCACATACATTTAACACTCCCTGCTTTCCATAGCAGTTTAAAAGCAGCAAATTCAGAGTGAGGAGAGGGATTTAATGACAGTGAAAGTGACAGCCTAGACCTGACAGCTAGAAAGGAGACAAAGCCATCAAAAGTAGATTAGAAACTCCAAGAACAATAGTCTGTGGCCATTTGGTGTTTCGGCCAGTCTGGGGCCATTTGGTGTTTGGGCCATGCCCAAAAGTATCACTGTGCATGGCCCATAGGAGTGGCTAATTTTCAGAGTAAAGCCATGAATTATGGAACAGAGAATGGCATGAAAAGGAGCAGCCAAAATGTTCCCGCACATAGTGTTGGCCACAGGCATGGTATACATATTACCTCGTTTATTATTTCTTTTTTATTGAAGTAGAGTTGATTTACAATGTTGTGTTACTTTCTGGTGTACAGCAAAGTGATTCAGATGTATACTCCTTTTCATATTCTTTTCCATTTTGGTTTATTATAGGATATTGAATATAGTTCCCTGTGCTATACAGTAGGATCTTGTTGTTTATCTATTTTATATATAGTAATTGATATCTGCTAATCCCAAACTCCCAATTTATCCCTCCCCCCCTTTCCCCTTTGGTAACCATAAGTTTATTTTCTATGTCTGTGAGTCTGTTTCTGTTTTGTAAATAAGTTCATTTGTATCATGTTTCAGATTCCACATATAAATGATATCATAGTATTTGTCTTTGTCTGACTTATTTCACTTAGTATGATAATCTCTAGGTCCATCCATGTTGCTGCAAATGGCATTATTTCATTCTTTTTTATGGCTGAGAAGTATTCCACTGTATATATATGTATCACATCTTCTTTATCCATTCATCTGTCGATGGACACTTAGGTTGCTTCCATGTCTTGGCTATTGTAAATAGTGCTGCTGTGAACATTGGGATGCATGTATCTTTTCAAATTAGAGTTTTTGCCATTTCCAGATATATGCCCAGAAGTGGGATTGCAGGATCATATGGCAACTCTATTTTTAGTTTCTTAAGGAACCTCCATATTGTTTTCCATAGTGGCTGCACCAATTTACATTCCCACCAACAGTGTAGGAGGGTTCCATTTTCTCCACACCCTCTCCAGCATGTATTATTTCTAGACTTTTTAATGATGGCCATTCTAACCAGTGTGAGGTGATATCTCACTGTAATTTTGATTTTCATTTCTCTAATAATTAGCGATGTTGAGCGTCTTTTCATGTGTCTATTGGCCATCTGTATGTCGTCTTTGCAGAAATGTCTATTTAGATCTTCTGCCCATTTTTTGATTAGGTTGCTTTTTGTTCATATATTACCTCATTTAATTCCTACACCAACCCAGTGAGATGGGCTTTGCTTTCCACAGGCTATAGATGAGAAAAGCAAGGTCCAAGGAGTTGTGTGCCAGCGTTACCCAGCTGGTATGTGGCAGAGAATCTAGTGCTACTTGACTATAGTCTTTTTTCTTTTTTCAAAAGATCAGTAGAAAAAATTTTATCTTCATCAAAATTGACTAATATTCTGGTTTTCCATGGTAACTCCATTGTCTCAGTAGCCAGAACTCCGGCGGCGGGCGGGAAAGGTAGAGCTAGGTGAGCGTCTCTCGTCCGCAAGGCAACCCAGCAGCGCCTTGAACGAGGTCCGAAGAGGCCAGTACACTGAAGCCGCCGGCGGAAGCCGAGCTGCCAGGCTGAGGGAGCCGGGAAGCCTGGTTCTGGGCCGTGGCTCCTCTGCCCTCCGCCAGGAAGAAGATGTGAGCCAGCCCAATCCGCATCCCGACTGCCAGCAATGACACCAACTGGGATTTCTGCTTCTGTCTGAGAGAGACGGCTTAAAGATGGCGGAAGAGTAAGACGCGTAGATCTCCTTCCTCCTCACAGAGACATCAGAAATACATCTACACGTGGAACTACTCCTATAGAACACCCACAGAACGCTGGCAGAAGACCTCAGACCTCCAAAAAGGCAAGAAACTCCCCACATATCTGGGTAGGGCAAAAGAAAAAAGAATAAACAGGGACAAAAGAATAGGGACGGGACCTACGCCAGTGGGAGGGAGCCGTGAAGGAGGAAAGACTCCCACACACTAGAGGTCCCTTCGCGGGCGGAGACTGCGGGCGCCGGAGGGGGAAGCTCCGGAGCCGCGGAGGACAGCTCAGCCACAGGGGTGCGGAGGGCAAAGCGGAGAGATTCCCGCAGAGGATCGGTGCCGACCGGCACTCACCAGCCCGAGAGGCTTGTCTGCTCGCCCGCCGGGGCGGGCGGGGCCGGGAGCTGAGGCTCGGGCTTCAGTCGGATCCCAGGGAAAGGTCTGGAGTTGGCAGAGTGAAGACAGCTTGAAGGGGGCTAGTGCGCCACGGCTGGCCGGGAGGGAGTTCGGGAGAAGTCTGGAGCTGCCGAAGAGGCAAGAGACCTTTTCCTCCCTCTTTGCTGCCTGGGCGCGAGGAGAGGGGATTAAGTGCGCCGCTTAAAGGAGCCCCAGAAGCGGGCGCGGAGCTGCCGAAGAGACAAGAGACTTTTTCTTGCCTCTTTGCTTCCTCGGGTGTGAGGTGAGGGGATTAAGAGCACCGCGTAGAGGAACTCCAGAAACGGGCGCGAGCCGCGGCTGTCGGCACGGACAGTAGAGACGGGTGTGGGACGCTAAGGTTGCTGCTGCCACCACCAAGAGGCCTGTGTGTGAGCACAGGTCACTCTCCACACCGGCCCTCCCGGGAGCCCGTGCAGTCCGCCACTGCCGGGGTCCCGGGATCCAGGGACAGCTTCCCCGGGAGAACGCACGGCGCGCCTTGGGCCTGTGCAGCGTCACGTCGGCCTCTGCCGCCGCGGACTCGCCCCGCCCCCGTGCCACTCCCTTCCCCCAGCCTGAGTGAGCTGGAGCCCCCGAATCAACTGCTCCTTTAACATCGTCCTGTCTGAGCGAAGGGCAGCCGCCCTCGGACAACCTACACGCAGAGGCGGGACCAAGTCCAAAGCTGAACCCCAGGAGCTGTGCGAACAGAGAGGAGAGGGGGAGGTCTCTCCGAGCAGCCTCAGAAGCGGCGGATTAAAGCTCCACAATCAACTTTAAGTGCCCTGCATCTGTTGAAAACCTGAATAGACAACGAATCATCCCAAGTTGAGGAGGTGGACTTTGGGAGCAAGATATACTATTATTTCCCCCTTTTTTTTCTTTTTGTGAGTGTGTATGTGTGTGCTGCTGTGTGAGATTTTGTCTGTATAGCTTTGCTTTCACCATTTGTCCTAGGGTTAGACCGACCCATTTTTCTGTTTTGTTTTTTTTTTAAAGGAAATTTTTCTTCTTAATAATTATTTTTTATTTTAATAACTATACTTTATACTACTCTGTCTTCTCCCTTTCTTTCTTCCTTTATTCCTTCCTTTCTTCCCTCCTTTCCTCCTTTCTTCCTTCCTTCCCCCCTTCTTTCCTCCCTTCCTCTCTTCCTTCCTCCCTTTCTTCCTCTGCACCTTCCTTCCTTCCTTTCTTGCTTCCTTCCTTCATTTCTTCCTTCCTTTCTTCCTTCCTTCCCTCCCTCCCTCCTTCCTTCCTTTTCTTTCCTTTCTATTTATTCTACCTTTTATTTTAAGCCGTGTGGATTAAAGGTTCTTGGCGCCCCAGCCAGGCACCAGGGCGGTGTCCCTGAGGTGGGAGAACCAACCTCAAGACACTAGTCCACAAGAGACCTCCCAGCTCCACGTAATATCAGACGGCGAAAATCTCCCAGAGATCTCCATCTCAACACCAAGACCCAGCTTCGCTCAAGGACCAGCAAAGAACAGTGCTGGACACCCTATCCCCAACAAAGAGCAAGACAGGTCTACAGCCCCATCCATTAGCAGAGAGGCTGCCTAAAATCATAATAAGGTTACCAACATCCCCAAACACACCACCAGACGAGGACCTGCCCACCAGAAAGACAAGATCCAGCCTCATCCACCAGAACAGAGGCACTAGTCCCCCCAACCAGGGAATCTGCTCAACCCACTGAACCAACCTTAGCCACTGGGGACAGCCACCAAAAACAACAGGAACTACGAACCTGCAGCGTGCAAAAAGGAGACCCCAAACACAGTAAGATAAGCGAAATGAGAAGACAGAAAAACACACAACAGATGAAGGAGCAAGATAAAAACACACCAGACCTAACAGATGAAGAGGTAATAGCCAATCTACCTGAAAGAGAATTTAGAATAATGATGGTGAAGATGATGCAAAATCTTGGAAATAGAATAGACAATTTGCAAGAAACAGTTAACAGGGACCTAGAAGAAATAAAGAGGAAGCAAGAAACGATGAGCAACACAATAAATGAAATAAAAAATACTCTAGATGGGATCAATAGCAGAATAACTGAGGCAGAAGGACGGATAAGTGACCTGGAAGATAAAATAGTGGAAATAACTAATGCAGAGCAGAAGAAAGAAAAAAGAATGAAAAGAACTGAGGACAGTCTCAGAGACCTCTGGGACAACATTAAACGCACCAACATTCGAATTATAGGGGTCCCAGAAGAAGAAGAGAAAAAGAAAGGGACTGAGAAAATATTTGAAGAGATTATAGTTGAAAACTTCCCTAATATAGGAAAGGAAATAGTCAATCAAGTCCAGGAAGCACAGAGAGTTCCATACAGGATAAACCCAAAGAGAAACACGCCAAGACACATAGTAATCAAACTGTCAAAAATTAAATACAAAGAAAACATATTAAAAGCAGCAAGGGAAAAACAACAAATAACACACAAGGGAATCCCCATAAGATTAACATCTGATCTTTCAGCAGAAACTCTACAAGCCAGAAGGGAGTGGCAGGACATATTTAAAGTGATGAAGGAAAAAAACCTACAACCAAGACTACTCTACCCAGCAAGGATCTCATTCAGATTTGATGGAGAAATTAAAACCTTTACAGACAAGCAAAAGCTGAGAGAGTTCAGCACCACCAAACCAGCTCTACAACAAATCCTAAAGGAACTTCTCTAGGCAAGAAACACAAGAGAAGGAAAAGACCTACAAGAACAACCCGAAACAATTAAGTAAATGGTAATAGGAACATACATATCGATAATTACCTTAAATGTAAATGGATTAAATGCTCCCACCAAAAGACACAGACTGGCTGAATGGATACAAAAACAAGACCCATATATATGCTGTCTACAAGAGACCCACTTCAGACCTAGGGACACATACAGACTGAAAGTAAGGGGATGGAAAAAGATATTCCATGCAAATGGAAATCAGAAGAAAGCTGGAGTAGCAATTCTCATATCAGACAAAATAGACTTTAAAATAAAGACTGTTACAAGAGACAAAGAAGGACACTACATAATGATCAAGGGATCGATCCATGAAGAAGATATAACAATTGTAAATATTTATGCACCCAACATAGGAGCACCTCAATACATAAGGCAAATACTAACAGCCTTAAAAGGGGAAATCGACAGTAACACAATTATAATGGGGGACTTTAACACCCCACTTTCACCAATGGACAGATCATCCAAAATGAAAATAAATAAGGAAACACAAGCTTTAAATGATACATTACACATGATGGACTTAATTGATATTTATAGGACATTCCATCCAAAAACAACAGAATACACATTTTTCTCAAGTGCTCATGGAACATTCTCCAGGATTGATCATATATTGGGTCAAAAATCTAGCCTTGGCAAATTTAAGAAAATTGAAATCGTATCAAGTATCTTTTCCAACCACAACGCTATGAGACTAGATATCAATTACAGGAAAAGAGCTGTAAAAAATACAAACACATGGAGGCTAAACAATACACTACTCAATAACGAAGTGATCACTGAAGAAATCCAAAAGGAAATCAAAAAATACTTAGAAACAAATGACAATGGAGACACAACGACCCAAAACCTATGGGATACAGCAAAAGCAGTTCTAAGAGGCAAGTTTATAGCAATACAATCATACCTTAAGAAACAGGAAACATCTCGAATAAACAAAATTGACTAATATTCTAAACAAAATGTGTATTCATTCAAATGGACTGAGCTTCTGTTTTCTGGAAAATTCACTCACAAGGAACACCTAACAGAACAATGGCAGGTCAGACAGCTATCACAGCAGATCCCTGGGAGGCTCCTGACTTCCTGCTCCATGCTGCCTCTAAATTATCACACAGTCTTTGGTCTCAGAGAATAATGCAAATCTGCCTCTGCATCTGATCAGAAGACCTCCTCATGTCCTCACTCTGTATCTGTTGATGCTTACTTACCATACATTCTTAATAAGTGGCGCTATCTTACCTCAACCTTTTAAGACTGAGAAAGCTTCCAGAAAGTTTTACTTTGTTTGTTTTGCTAAGAAAAGAGGGAAACTTAAAAAAACAGACTTTGAATCTTGTCCCCTTGACTTAGCTGAATGTGTTTGGGCAAATTCCTCAATCTCTGAGCCTCAATGTCTTCATCTATAAGATAGAGATAATAGCACATACCTCATAGGGTTGTTGTGAGAATAAAATAAGATAATGAATATAAATGGCCTAGCACATAATAGGGGCTCAATATATGTGAGTTCCTCCCTGCCAGTGAAAGATGAGAGTTGTGAAGTCTCACAGGTTCTGCCATTGATTAAATGACCTGGGGTCATTGGGATGACCCTTTTGTTCAAAGGTCTAGCCCCAACCAGGGTCTAGGATTATCTTTCCTTAAAAAAATAAATAAAAAATTTCTATGGGCTAAACCCCATTTATTAGAGGGAAGCCCAGAAAACTGCCTTCTTTTGTTGAACTGGGGTTTTGTTATATAATTGTAATATTAGGGCTCTCTGTGTTTTTTCTACAACAGTTTTGATTGGGGCAATATTACAATGTAGTTGCTGGAAAAAATGACTATGATCTGAGGCTGCATTATGAGAAATACAGTGTCTAGAATGAGGGAGGTGAAAGTCCCATATCATTAGAGGAGTCTAGAGAAGTGGCGATGTGATCATTACCTTGAGATAGTTGAAGGGCTCTCTTATGAAACTATTTCAGTTTAATCTCTGGAGGCTTCACTGAATCAATGGACAGAGGCCATAGAGATGAAATCTGAGCTTAAGCTAAGGAACAAATATTCTAATTCACACTTACCCCAGTGTGATGCTCCACACTGCAGGCTGGGCTTTTTCATGTGTTGAGAGAGTTTTAGAAGAGTTGCCTCCTCAGATGTAGGAATGAAGGGAACACATCTCCAACTCATAGACTCAACAGTAACTATTCTCTAATATACACAAATATAAAGGGCTCTGGCCCACCCTTTCTGGGCAGACCGTCGATTAGCATGCTGGAGCCTAAGTGGAGGGCAGCCAAAATCTCCCTGGCATCCAGAGCAATATTGCAGGCTTCTCTCTCCACACCCTCCTGGCCTCTATGCTGTCTCTGTTCTAAGCCAAGGAACATAAAGGGGTGTGACATGAATTGTTTCCCAACATGTCCTCCTAACATAGGTGGCTCCCTAGGAACAAATTGCTGGATCGTTTTAAGGTTCACATTGTTTAATGTATACAGTTCATCACAGTGCGCAGAGAGCATTTACATACACCACTGCTCTCTGTAGTCACTTCTGGGTGTTTTGATTACTGATAGGAATGTGAGCTCTACTCCATTCTGGACCCAACTTTGATGGAATGTGACATTCCTACAAATTGGGATTTTCTGGGTGCATCTAAGCTATCAAAAAGCATGCTTTCCCAGATAAAAAAATAATCACAGTAAGAATTAAGGCCAAATGGGGGTATATTAGAACAGTCTGACAACTTTTTGTTTAAATAGGAGGCAGGCAGCAGACCTAGGTTCCAGACTGTGGACCTTGGAAAAGTGACTTTCCCTCTCTGGTTTCCAGTTTCCTTATCTCTAAAATGAGGATAATAAACTCTGCCTAGACCATCTCAAAGGGTGAACATGAATGACAAATAAGATGTGTGTAAAGTATATAAATATAAGGGACTTTTTTTTTAGGATCTGAATTTATGTACACCATGCTTTGGGTAAAGATTTAGAGAGATGTTCAGTTTGCCAAGTGGCATCTTATATAAGTTGCATGCTTACATTAAATTTTCTTGGCCCCTTGCAAAATTGCTCCACCCTGGGTTATATTTTAAGGTTATGATCTCAGCTTTTAGTAAAGATCTATACAAAAATAGCCTTATGAAATCTGTTTGTTGTAGGGATGGTGTTGATACCATGCTAGCTAATTTGACAGTGACCTCCATATGAGGCATTTTGTTTAGGGATTAAAGCCTAGAAAACATTTTGTGTCCCTGAAGAACTGGTATGTTTTCTCCTTACTGAAAATAAGAGCTATGCAATTAATATTGTTGCCCTTTTCTCTTGGGCTGCCAGGAAGTTCATGGTGAAATATGTAGCTTATATCTATAGTGTTGGAACCTTTGGTGGACTTGTCTATGTTCTGTTCCCTTTACCTCCAATAAGCATATTATAATCCATATTTTCCCAGGCACTTATATTTTTATTTTATTCAGTGTTTTATTATTTTAATATACATGTTTCCTATAAACTACCTTGTATCCCTTGAGAGATAATGAGGAGGAGACCAAGCAAGTAATAGAAAAATTAACAAATCCTCTGGTATGAGGAACCCTGAGTCCCCTCCACCTTTCCCACAGGGTACAAAGCTTTGAACAAATGTTTGTCTCTTGGTGCCTTCATGGTCAACCCATCTGTTGCAGGCATATGAGGAGAATATGTACGGTAGCAAATACCAGTGGATCATCCCGGGCTGGTATGAGCCTTCCTGGTGGGAGCAGGTGCACACAGAAGCCAACTCATCCCGTTGTCTCCGGAAGAATCTGCTTGCTGCCATGGAGGGCTACATCGGCGTGGACTTCGAGCCCCTGAGCTCCAAGCAGATCAAGACCATCTCAGGAAAGGTCGGTGCCTTGGCCAGCTCATTTCAGCCCCCAAGCCCATCTCCCTTAATCGTGTTGTCCAATGATGTTGGCAAAAAGCACCTAGATCTTGTTCTGGCCTTTGCTGTGTGATTTTGAGCAAAGCATGTGACCTCTCTGAGCCTCGCTTATCTGTTAAATGAGGATATCCAGCTCTCTACTGCATGGCCTTCTAGGGAATTGTGGGAATCAAATGAGGTAAGGGTGCTTTGTAAGCACATAACATAGTGTATACGTAAGAGGTGGAGCCATGACTAGTATATCACCAACTGCAGGCATTGACTTTCAGACGTGGCCACCATTTCATCCTGTGCCCCTCTGACCTGGAATGTCATTTCTCAGTCTCAGTGATGCTCCTCTCAGCCTGGAGGAGATGAACAACCCCGCAAGTAGACTTGGGGAAACATGTACTAAAGACCAGAAAGATTGGTCCAAACCCCAGTTTTGCCAGTTACCAGCTGTGTGACCTTGAGCTTGAGTTCTCTGAGCTGCTGTTTCTTCATCTGTAGAGTGGTGGTGAAAATATCCTCCTCTGGGGTCAAAAGGTGGACTGAATGGCAGATTGTGCAACGTGGCTGGCATGGCACCTGGCATCTTGTGCTGTCATAACTAGGAGGAGGACCTTGGCAGGGTGCTTAAGTCCTCAGGCCTCCACTAGGGATGTTCCCACTAGGGATGACTAACCCCTGGCCTGCTTATCTCACAGGGCTGTGAAAGAACAGGTAGCATGGTGCATGTAAAAGTATTTCCAAAGTACACTATTCTCTATCATTGAAAGCATTATCAAGAATGAAGGTGGTGACAGTCCCAGTGAAGATGGCAACATTCACCTCTCAATTCTAACCACCAGCCAAAGTTCAGTACAGCAGGGCACATGATTCTTTTCTGTCTCCTCTGATCTCAGATTTTTAAATTCTCTACCAACCTTCAATTTCATTTAAAGAATCAACTTCATAGTAAAGTAAAAAAAATATATATTATTTTAATCCATTATTTAATCTCAGTCAGAGCCAACACTACAAGAATGACTTATTGATCTGTCCAAAAAGGGCAAATCATTAGGACACATTTTATAAGCAGCTCTACAGATCACATGGCACCTGAGAGATCTGGAAAAACACTTTGGGTAGAAAATATTGAAAGAAATATTTTCATACGAAAATCAATGACAATATGAAGTTTTTGGAGATGCTGAATAATGAGAGGAAACAACTCATTTTTATTTCAGTAGGTGTTATTTTTAAAGTTGTTGAAGTTTACAGTTTATTAAAAGATACCTGGGTCCAGGGATACCCTATACTTTAAAAATAGTATAAAATTTGAGGAAAATACAAAAACTAAAATTCCATACAGGCAGACAGTATAATTAAAATGAGAGACTTAGGAAGACCAAAGATGTAAGTGATTACACATGAGATCTGTGAAGCTAAGTGGGGGTAAGGGCCATGAGATGCCCCAAGGGCCTCAAATGTCGTTCCAAGGAGCGTGAATGTTCCCCAGGGTGGGCGAGCCATGCACAGATGTGAGCAAGTGCACAGGAATGCATTTTAGGAAGATCATTTTTTGCAGTGCTTTTTCAGAGTAAATGTTTTGACTTGATAACATCTCCCAGGTCACTGACTTTCCTTTTTAATTTTAAATTTTTAAATTTGGGCCTGGTGAGGAGGCTGACCTCACCCCCATATCACTGTGCCCATGAATGGACACCTTGGGGCTATTCCTGGGGCTGTTCATTTCATCTCACAGTGTGGGCCACCCATTCCTGGGCCTTCCAGGATGGAGCAGTGCCATCAGAGCAGAGCCAGGCAGACTCCCAGCTTGGGGCAGCTTCTGAAATTCCAGGCGACCTAGTCCCTGTCTCACAATCTTTGAGACAAGAGGCAGCATTTCTTACATTATCTCGAGGTCAAAAGATAATTGAAGTTACACGGGGAAATCTGAAGACTCTTTGCCTCTTGGACTCAGAGGGTTTAGGGCTCTCCTAGAGGTCACGTAGACCAGCCTCTCTCATCAGACTCTCAGATCCTTCCAGTAGCACAGGAATCACTACTTGTCCCCTAATTTTCCCCACTGGTCCCCATCCCTTGTCCCTATAGGGCCCATCCCTCCAGTTGTAACTTAACAGCTCCAGGGCCAGGACTAAGGGCAAAATTTAAGGGAGTGTAAAAGACCTCAATGGAAAAATCCATGATGGACAAAATATCAAAATTTTAAATAAAGACAAGATCCACAAAGCAAGATTAGGGTGAACTGATTTGAGTCACATAATTACAAGAACACATCTTGTCATTATTTAAAATTTTGATCATCGTGGATTCTTTTTTTTTTTTTTGCGTTAGTTTTGATTTTTTTAATCTTGATTACTGAGGGGTTTGGCTCCTTCTTCCATTTTGCCCCCTAAGGGAGAGCCTCACTCACCTCCCCCTGGTCCTTGCCCTGCACAGGTTGTGTTCATCAAGCCCCTTCCCATGCTCAGCCCATGCTCTGCACTTGCTCTTGTTGAATGCTTTCTCCCTAGGGTGTAGGGCCCAGAGTTGATAAGGCATTCGTATTTGTGGTCTGACCACAAGCCAACTTCCTCAACCAATCTTCAAGAATATATGGCTAAGGGCTTCCCTGGTGGCGCAGTGGTTGGGAATCCACCTGCCGATGCAGAGGACACGGGTTTGTGCCCCGGTCCGGGAAGATCCCACATGCCGCGGAGCGGCTGGGCCCGTGAGCCATGGCCGCTGAGCCTGCGCGTCCGGAGCCTGTGCTCCGCAATGGGAGAGGCCACAACAGTGAGAGGCCCGCGAACCGGAAAAAAAAAAAAAAAAGAATATATGGCTGAAGGAAGTTCTAGAAAGTCATGAAATAGTTCTTGAATTTGATTTTGCGGTGTATGTGACTGCTGGGGACCGTGATCTGCATGGCACAGGCTGCTGGGTCGATGCCTGTATTCTGGGGTCCATCAGTATCCATGAAGACAAGCAAACACGTATAGAAGCAAGTCAGTGGACTCTTGCTATCTTCACTATTTACACATAGGAAAGCTGAGGAGCAGAAAGTGGAAGGGCATACCCAGGATTCTTGTACTGGGTTGAAAAGTGGCTCCTAAAAAGATATGTCCAGGTCCTAACACTTAGAACCTGTGAATGTGACCTTATTTAGAAACAGGGTCTTTGTGGATGTAATTAATTTAAGAATCTTGAGATGAGATTATCCTGGACTACCTGGGTAAACCCTAAATACAGTGACAAGTGTCCTTATAAGAAAAAGGCAGAGGGTGTCTTGCCACTTGGAGAAGATCATGTGAAGATGGAGGCAGAGATTGGAGTGATGTGTCTACAAGACAAGGCACGCCAAGGATTGCTGGCAGCCACCAGAAGCTAGAAGAAAGGCACGGAACAGATTCCCCTTGGAGCTTACAGAGGGAACCAACCCTGCCAGCACCTTAGTTTTGGTCTTCTGGCCTCCAGAACTGGGAGCAAATAAATTTCTGTTGTTTTAAACCACCCAGTTTATGGAAATTTGTTATGGCCACCCCAGGAAACTGATACAGTCACCCAGCAGGTCAGGGACAGATCCAGGAGTGGAAGCCAGGACTGCTAAGTCCCCACTCACTGCCCCTTCCCCTCTACCATGCTCTCCCTCTAGACTTGTGACATGCTTAGGAGCAGAGCACATCCAAATCAGCCCTTTCTGTGATTTCTTAGCAGGCCTGTTAGTAAGTGGCAGAACAGGACAGTATGGGTCTGGTAATCAGGAGATCTAGTACAAATCTTGGCATTGTCACCAATTAATCTGCCACCTCAGCTAGACACTCGCCATTCCTGGGCCTCAGTTTCCTCAACTGAAAATGAGAGATTTGGACCATGTAACTCTTGGCGTCCTTTCACAGCAAAATTCTCTGTAAGTATGTTATTGAGTTATTAACAGCAAGCTGTGTGATATGGTTATAGTGTTAAACCCTGGAACCCCCAGGATAAAGGGGGTTTTTTTAATCAGGAGTTCCTGATAAAGTCAGAATCAGGTGGAACAGTGGCCCTTCTTGAAATACATTCTCCGTGGTTGCTTCTTCCATATGCCTGTCTCTGGTATCAAGCTGTCCCCAGCTTGCTCGTTGGCACCCAGGAGATTTCTGGTAGGAGGAATAACAAGGTCATGGTCTCCCTCCCGAGCATGTTCATCAGTCCCTTCCCGTTGGAATTTCCAGCGGTGGGACAAGTGCAGACCTTTGGGCTTCCCCCCAAGTACATTCAGAGCTCAGTCTTTCAGAACCTCAGGTAAACAGCCTCTGGATACTTGCTTTGGCCCTAAAGGCTCTTTCTCCTTGTTAAAGTTTCCCATCACCACTCTATTTCCCCAAAGTGACTCTGTTGACATTGGTGATTTCCAGTGTCAGCTTTCACTTTTCAGCGTCCCACTGGGTTTGTTTCCACTGTGAGCATTTACAATTGTGGTGTAAAATTCCAGTGATGGCTCAGCCTCTCTAATAAGGACATTCTTCCCTGTTACCATTCCCCTGCTGAGACACACAGAGTTGGGCCAAGGCACCAGATGGAAAAGTTCACAGAACCTTGGAATCAGTGGGAATCTCAGAAGTGGGCCCCAACCCTCCATCAAAGGCACAGGCTCATTCTTTGGAAGAGTTCTGTAATGTTTTCCGGCAAGAAGCTTCTGTGACCACCCACAACTGTTTATCCAACACAGCAGAACAAGAGGAAACAGAAATCTAGTGAGTCCTCAACTTAGAGCAATGACCTGGGAAAAGCTGCACCCATCTCATTATCACTGCCATCGGAGCACCATAACAAAGAACGTGGGGCTTTTAGGGAAGCTCTGGGCTCTAGAGAGGAGGAAGAGAAGATGCCATGGAAAAGTAGAGGTGCCCCCCAGGTAGTCAAGCTTTACAGTGCTGCTGCCTCTGCCCTCACCTTCCCCACAAAGCTCCTGTTCCCTTGTGCTTCCCTAAGTATCCACATCCCTGGGAGACAGGTGGTGTGGCAAAGGAATATGGGCTCTGGAGGAAGGGTGTGGTGGCCTTTTGGCACTGGTTAGATATGAATCTTGGCCCCACCATTTCCCAACTGAGTGACTCTGGAAGACAGATAGTTGTTCATGCAACATCCAGCCCCTCTTCCCCCTCAGTAACATACTCTTGTTTTTAACTGGGTATGTTGCCACCCATCTGAAAATGTACATTTCCCAGCCTCCCATGTAGCTAGATACAGCCAGGATTCTAAGTCTAGCCAATGAGATTTAAGTAGAAGTATTATACAAGACTTCTAAAATCTCCTTTAAGGGGAGAGCTTGCCTTTCTTTTTCCTTCTCCTTTGTGTTGGCTGGAATATGGATGGGATGGCTGGAGTTATAGCAACTATTTTGGATCAAGAGGTGACCTTGAGAAGGAAACTTTATTCTAAGATAGCAGAGCATAAATATAAGAGCCTGGGTCCCTGGTTACACTGTGGAGTTGCCATAGCAACCCTGCACCACCTACCCATGAACATCTTTTACGTGAGAAAGAAATAAACTATCTCATTTAAGTCAGTGATAATTTTTTTTCTGTTATATACAACTGGACCTAATCAATAGTGATGCAGTGACATTGGGCTAGTCATTTGGCCTTCCTGAAATTGTTTCTCATTATACTGGAGTAATAATATCTCTTTTACAGATTTAGAAGGATTAAATGAGGTAATACAGAGGAAAATATCTTGCCAAGTGCCAAGCACACAATAGATGCTCAACAAATTGTCGTTCTCTTCCTCCATCAGCACAGCAGCCTTAAAGGCAGGAGAAAGGAGTAGTGAGTCAGTTTATACACTCCAGTTTGTTGTTGGGATTTTACTGAACCTATAGACTGATTTAGGAAAAACTGACGTCTTTGTAATAGAGAGTCTCCCCATCCATTCAATTTCTCTCAGAAATATTTTGTAATTTTTTTGTGTGGAACTCTCAAATGTATTTTATTTGATTTATTTATAGGTATTTGATATATTTCAGTGAATATATGCACACATTACTATTGGGTGCATGCTTGGGGTGGAATTTCTGAGTCATAGGGAATACATATGTTCAGCTTTAGTAGACACCACCAAACAGATTTCCAAAGTGGTTATACCAATTTACACACCCACCAGCAGTGATTGAGAGTTCCAGTTGGTTCACATGCTCACCAACATTTGGCATTGTTAGCTTTTTAATTTGAGCCAATACAGTGGGCGAGTAGTGGTATCTCATTTTTGTTTTAATTTACATTTCCTTGATGACTAATCAAGTTGTCGATCTTTTCATATCATTATTAACCATTTTGATATCCTCTTCTATAAACTGCCTATTCAGGTCTTTTGCCCATTTTTCCACTTGGATTCTCTGCCTATTTCTCATTGATTTATAGAAGTTCTTTTCGTATTCTGGGTATGAATTCTTAGACAGTTATATATATTGCTTATATCATTTGTGTACTGTTTAAGCATCTTTGCCCACCCAAGCTCATGAAGATATTTTTCTATCTTGTCTTTTAGAAGTTTGTTTTACCTTCACTTTTAAATATAGAATTCACGTGAAACTGATTGTATGTAAGCTCTAGGTAAGATCAAGATTAATTTTTTTCCGGATGGATAACCAATTGATTCAGAACCATTTATTGAAAATCCTCCCTACCCCCCCCCATGCTATAGAATCATCTTTATCATAAATTAAATGAGTATATATAATGTGGATCTGTTTCTGGACTTTCTGTTCTCTTCAATTGTTCTATTTGCCTATCCTTTAACCAATACCACACTGCCTTAATAATTGAAGTTTTTATAAGACCTGATGGGTGGTAGTGTTAAGTCCCTCTTCTTCTATGAGATTTTCTTGGGTGTCCTTGAACCTGATGTCATGTTCCATTTTAGATCTACTCACATATTTACACTTCCCATTACTTTTCATTCCTCCCTTCATTTCTGTTCTGTTTATGATCACTTTCCTTCTGCCTGAAGAACTCCTCTTGGTCTTTCTTTTACTGTGGGTTTGCTGGAGACATATTCTCTCAGTTTCTGATTGTCTAAAATTTTCTTTCATCTTTAAGATTGAGAGATATATTAACTAGGTGTAGCATTCTAGATGGTTTGTTATTTTCTTTTAGCACTTTCAGATGTCATTTCATTGTCTTCTGGCATCCATTGTTTTGGTTAAATCAGCTATCAGACTTATTGTTGTTATTTTGAAGATAATGCATCCTTTTTTTTTTTTCTCTAACTGCTTTTAAGATTTTTGTCTTTGCTTGAGTCTTCAGCAGTTTTACTAAGCTGTGCTGAAGTGAGGTTTTCGTTGGGTTTATCTTGATTGGAGTTTAAGCTTTATGGAACTTCATGAATCAGTGGATTGATATGTATTGGGGGAAATTCTAGGAAAATATCTCTTAAATATTGCTTCTACCTATCCTCTCTTTCCTCACATTTTAGGACACCAGTTATACATGTGATATACTTTTTCAACACATTCCATAAAATCTCTTATGTTCATTTCCTATTTTCTGTCCTTTTTTCCTCCCTGTGCCTCAGTCTGAATATTTACTACTAACCTTTCTTCCAGTTCACTAACCTGCTTTCTGCTGTGTCTAATATGCTGCTTCATCCATCTATTGAGTTCTTAGTTTCATTTGTTGTTGTATTTTTAAATTTTTTTAGGATTTTCATTTTATTCTTTTTTTCTTTCATTGCTTCCAGTTTTCTGGTGATATTCTATATCTTTTATCTATTTTCTTGAACATATAAACCTGCTACGTTAAAGTCCATGTCTAATAACTTCAAGATATGGATCACCTGTGGGTCTGCTTCTATTGCCTATTTTTCTTCTTTTCTTCCTTTCTTTCTTTCTTCCTTCTTTCCTTCTTTTTTTCTTGTTTTTTTTTAAAATTTGATCCTATCACCTGGCCTACCTAGTAAGTTTAATTCATTAAATTGGTTATGAAAAATTTAAAAAGCTACAGATGGCATTACTTTCTCCAGAGAAGATTTATTTCTCTTCAAGCAAGCAGTTAGAATAGGGGCAGATCACTTTATCCAATAAAGAATTGAGATGATTCCAAGCTTGGTTTTAGTTTTCACAAGGCCTGGTCTATTCTGGTTTGCCCTTACTCCTATCTGTCCTTCAGCATTCTAAAATCCTGGGGTGTTTACTGGATTGGCCCTGGATTCCAATTTTTGTCTTCCTAATGCCATGAAACTCCAAACACATCTGCTTATTTTCTTAACCCCTTAGCCACCACTTTTTGCTTGGCTTCTCAGCCTCTTGCTTTATACAGCTTAGTTATCACCAAATATTTCAAGTGCAAATGTCAGTCTGCATACTGGTATTCTGTAGTTCCTCTTCCTCTAAGACCTTGGCCTATAAGCCTTGCTACTCTGATAACCCTGAACTATAGTTTTTTGTCTTCCCATCTCTGAGGGACTGCTGAAAACTCTGATCCAGTGTTTTCTTTTCCTACAACTAACCTTCCCACTTACAAATCGGCAAATGCTTCCAGAGGAAGCAGCAAAGAATGTTGGACTCTTCTCAAAACACTTCTCTTCTCCCCAGAATCTTGCTTCCTCAAGTCCTAGATGTCCCGGTTGCTTTCTGATACCTTTGGATAGCTATTTTTATATTTTATGCTGCTTTCCTTAATGTTCTTCATGAGAGCTTTTGTCTGACATAATCTATTTCATCATAGTCAGAGTAGAAGTCTGAACCGAGACTCTTTTGCTTAAAAGGTGAAGAATAGCATATTAGGGACAGGGTAAGCATGTCACTGACTTCAGCAATTTGAGGTGCTGTTCTGGATAAGAGGGAGCAGACATGTTCATTGTGGCTCCACAGGAAGACATAGCAAGTTACAGGGAGATAGGTGTGAACTCTGTATCCGGAAGACTAGTCTCATAGATGTCAGGCATCCCTTAAGTGGAAGACTCTCCCTGGAGACATAGTGACCTTCCCAACACTGGAGGAGTCTCAGAAAAGGCTCAACAAATACCTGGAAGTTGCTATTGAGAAAATCCAAGAATCAGATTGTAAGTGGGACTTAATCAGTGGTAACCAATTTATGTATTTTGAAATCTTAAAGGATTTTTTAAAATACAGATGCCCAAGTTATCCTACAGACACAATAAACAAAATGTAGGGCCCTGGCATCTGCATTTTTAACAAGCTCCCTGGGTGACCTACAAACTGGAGTAAAAGAATCACTAGACTGTCCCCAAGTGTACCTTCCAAATGAGACTGTGGTTCCAGCATCCCACAAGGGATGCTAGAGAGACTCTGCCAGTTTTGCCACTCTGGGGGGTGGCAATTGGAGATGTGGAAGGAGATGTTTCCCCTTTCTCCTCTCTTCTGTCCATGAGCCTCACCTCTCCTAGAAAGCAGGACTTGACTTGGTTCTGTTGGAATGACAGACCCATAAAGTTTAGTCATACTGTGGGGTAGCAAGCTTATGTGGGCTAGCCTGGGAACCTAACCACTATTTATAACATAGTTTCTGTATGAAACTATGTTCCAAGTTCCAACAACTGTCTTTCAAAAATATGTGGAACACGTGTCAGTAATTGGGACTCTCTATATAAAGTTATTTTCTCAGAAACTTTTAGCCTCTCGTGATAAACCTGACCTCAGAGAATGAGTAATCAATCAGTTTTCAGTGTCTGCTTTACAGTGGAAGAAACTCTTCTGCCCTGAATAATTGGAGACCTGCTTTAAGAACAACTATTACTTTTGCTCCGACAATTGTAAGTGTGTTTCTTCCTGCTGTCATTGTTTTGCCTGAGGGAGATCGGTGCTGGCTTCACCTGGGAACAGTGATGAATGGTCTGGGATATAGTGTGGTAGCAATGACTTCAACGGGGTGCTTGCAAAGACAGTGAGAATGAGGTCTCCTTTCAGAGCTAAGCTACACTGCTGTCCCACTCCAAGGACTCTACCCACAGAAGTGAGGTAAAGAGCCACATTGCCAGGGTCCTCCACCCCCCTTTCCCCTGGATGAAGAACAGTTTTATGAGATAGAAAAGATAGGGATTTACAAGCGGTACATATTTAAAAATATATAGGGGCTTGTGTTGGCCCCAATGTCAAACTGAATAAAGTCTAATCTTGATCCCCTCTACTGTCTACACACGAAAAACATCACCAATAAACTATATCAAAGAAGTTAAAAAACCACACTCATTTACCTCCTGATGAGACCATACTGTGTCTGTTCCCCTCAGGTGTGACTCCCCCCTCCAACTTTAAGAGGGTCACAGAAACCTTTAAGGATGCCCCAGTGGCATGTCCTGGATAGGGAAGAAGTCTGGAAATGTCATCTGAATGTAATCATCAGGTTGAACAAACAGGACTCAAAGAGACACCACCAGCCCTTGGATGCCTTTGCCTGCATCAGAGAAAGACTCATAGCAGCAAAATATGGGAGAGAAGAGGTCAAAGGGGCCTCATTCCTTTTATGCTTAAACAATTAATTAGATAAATAGACATTCAAGTAAATTTTTAATACTTTAAAAATAGCCAATAGCTGAATTAATAGCCTGAAATAGACCTAAACTGCCTTTTAAAATAAAGAAAAATATAGCCAAATAGTGAAAGATGGAAAAATAACAAGGATGCATTGAAACAAAGCATCCTTAAAAGCTGTGACTCACCATAACAAGAAGAGGAAACGCACCTTGGAAGTGAAAGTTGCCCATCAGTATGTGAATGGAGCTCACTCTTCATCTTTAATCAGAGAAATGCAAATTAAAATGAGATGTACTTTTTTTTCTTAACCTAAGAAACTGACAATGGTTTTAAAAATTGAAATACCTATTGTGGTCCAGGATGCAAGGAAATGGGTACTTTCATAGAGTAGAATTTTAGCTTTTCATATTTGGGGAGGATAATTTGGCCCTTTATATGTGTGAATAGTACTTAAGGTTTTTGTACCTTTTGCCTCAGCAATTACACAGCTGGGAATTTCTTCTGAAAAAATAATTACCAGTGTGTGTTCAGAAAATTTAGATACAAGGATGCTTTTTGCAGTTCTGTAATTTGGAACAATTAGAAAAAGCCTAAATGTCCAATAATTGGAAATTAGCTAAGGAAGTAAAGGTAGGACATCCATGCACTGGAGGGCTATTAACCCCTATCAGCACAGGCATAGTCTTGGGCCTTCAGGGTGTCCTGGGTGAGCACCTGTGCCAGGTGGCCAGGTGAACAACTACCTGTACTATTAATAGTAGTGGCTGGCATTTGTGGAGCACCTACCATGTCCTGGACACAGGACTGACGCTCTGCACACTTCATCTCATGGAACCCTCACGGCCACGCAGCAAGGGAGGATGCATAGACCTGGAGGAGATAGGATCCCACCCCAGGTCACAATTAGTAAGCCACAGAGCTGGGGCTAGAGGACAGGTCAACCTGCTTCCAAATCCTGTGTTCTTACCACTGTGCCCGGCTCCTGCCTCGATACCTAAGAGGAAGCTTCTAGGTCACCTAGTCCAACCTCCTTGCTTTTCAGATGGAGTAACTGATTCTTAGAAAGGGTCTCTGAAGGTATTGTTTTGGGTTCTGTGATCAAAACAGTTACCATCCCTGACCCCATGGAGCTTAATTCTGTAGGTAGGTAAATTGCAGGAAGTGAAAAGTACAATGAAGAAGATAAAACCCGTGGATAGAGAATGCCTGGAGGGGAGGAGGTTTTGGAAAGGGTTGGTCAGGGAAGCCATCCCTGAGAAATGACACATGTTGACATTTGTGTGCCGAGAATATCAAGTGAGAGCTGAGGAAGAAGCTTTCTGGAAGAGGAAGCATCTAGTGCAACAGCCCCAAGCTGCAAACAGACTTGGTGTGATCCAAGGGTGCAAAAGGTTTAGGGAAGAGAGAGTTTCATAATGGACTGTTTCATGCTCCCTGCTGAGGAGTGAGATGGTAAAGGATGATGGGTGGAGGGGTGCAGGTTTTTGTGAGGAGGGGCTCAAGAAGCTGGGCTGGGCTAGAGACAGTGCTGTCTCCTTGAAGAACCCTTGGAGTTGAAGAGCTTCTGCCAGGTATTTTGAGTGATGAACAGAATAGTGATGGCTAGATGTGGTACATTTCCAAAGGAAATTATAAATGGATAAAACCTGAGCCATCCAATAGGAGCCAAATGATTTTTTTTTTTTTTAAAAAGGCAGTGGATTTGTTGATGGGACACCAATCACATTTGGTCAGGCAGATTCCTGATTTGGTTGCCTGCAGGTTCCACATTGGGAGGGGTTTGGCTGTACCCAGGCTCTGCTAAACCTTGAGCCAAGGGCAAGGGACTCGAGCTCCAGCCACAGAACAATCCAGCCTTTAACGGCTCAACTTCACCACCCCACCACCCTCCTTGGACACTAGACCTGGCCCCAAACAACCTGGGGTGGAACGCAGTTATGACCTCAAAAGTCAAACATGAGAGAAGCAGCAAAACTGGAATGGGACCAGTCTAGCCACACACACACACACACACACACACACACACACACACACACACACACACACACACACTGTGTGACCTTGGGGACCAGTCTAGCCACACACACACACACACACACACACACACACACACTGTGTGACCTTGGGGACCAGTCTAGCCACACACACACACACACACACACACACACACACACACACACACACACTGTGTGACCTTGGCCAAATCTCTAGACCTCTCTGTGTCTCCAGCTGCAGGTTGAGGGGGCGTGTGTGACCATCGCCAAGGGCCTTTTCTGGTATAGACTGACAATGAGTTGATGGTTTCTATGTGTGATTTGTGCCCAAGGAGGGTTTTTCCAAAGTCTAAGCCATGGGCTCTGATGACATTTCTGGCAGGGAAATTTAGAAGTGATTTGAGAAAAAGCCCACAGAAGGGCTGAGGGTAATGGATTCCCCTGGAGCGGCATTCGTTTGGATCTATAAGCCTCAGGGACTAGAGTAAAAAGGCAGTTTCATTACTTTGTGGCCTCAATCAGAATGTTAATATTACCAATGAAATTCTTTTATGAAATTCAGCTCAATGGGAGAAAAAAATTCTTTTTTAAAAATGCTGAGTTATTCACAGACCCTACTATATTATGGAAGATGAAAGGGAAGGGTACAATGTAGAGGTCAGAACAGACCTTACACCTGGGCAACTAGGACCTGCCCTGGGCCCTATGCTCTAAGCAGACCTCACTCAGGCCCCATGGGGTTCAGAATTCACAAGGCCATGGGGCCCTGCCCACCTGGAGCCTGTACCATCTCCCCCCTCCTAAGGCCATGCCCTGAATTCCGTGCCCAAATGCCTGGAGCGACATCTAGGGTCCAAAGAGCCTCTTTAGGGAGGACTGAGCTTCTTGGGTGGTCAAGGGGCTACTGATGCTAGAAGGGGGAGGAAGTGTGGACTGAGCTTGGCTGGCCTGTTGGGTGGAGCCAGGTGGGAAGAGAAGAGTGTGGGTGGACCACAGAGCAAGGTCAGCCCCCCTGTGCTGCTGTGTCCAGACTGAAGCTCTGAGGGGCCCCAGATTTCTGACTTGAAACTTGGCCTTCCAGATCCTAAGGAAGGTATATTTACCTTCCTTTAACCCGTTATGATGGAAAGATAGAAAATATTTTACTGAACAATTGGTTTGCTTGCCTGTAACTTAATATTTAGACATATGGTATGTGGGCCTTCACTGATGCTGTAGCTCCAGGCCCTGCAAATGTCAGGGGGTGGGCTGGTTAGAGTGCATTTTTCCTTCAGCCTAGTCTTGGCAGACAGCCAGGGTTCAGATGCCAGCCCTGGCACTCACTTGGGCCTAGGCAAGTTGACTTCCCTGAGTCAATTTTCTCATCTGTAAGTAAATGGAGATAAGAATAGTACCACCGTACAGGGTTGTTGTGGGGTTTAGATGAGATAATGCACATTTAAGAGCCTAGCACCGTGCCTGGCTCACAGTAAGCTTTGGAGAGTGTCAGCTTTCAGCACCGTGTGCCTGATGTCCCTGCTGGCTATAACCTGGTGTCCCCTGCTCTCCTTGTTTTCCAGACGCCACAGCAGTATGAGAGAGAGTACAACAACAAGCGGTCAGGCGTGGGGCCCAGCAAGTTCCATGGGTACGCCTACGATGGCATCTGGGTCATCGCCAAGACGCTGCAGAGGGCCATGGAGACGCTGCACGCCAGCAGCCGGCACCAGCGGATCCAGGACTTCAACTACACGGACCACACACTGGGCAGGATCATCCTCAACGCCATGAACGAGACCAACTTCTTCGGGGTCACGGTCAGTCCCAGGCCCCCGGGCTCTGCTTTCCTTAGTGCCCCTTAGAGACATACAAGGCAAGAGGGGCTGTGTCACAGGCCCTCTGATATACAGTCTATTTCCTCAATTGTTGAAATAACTTCCTGTGGGCTTTACGATCACAGGGCTGCTGAAACGGGCACATGCGGTAATGCTCTCTGACATGTTGAGAAACTGCTTCTGTATAACTCATGGATTAGAAAGGCCATAGTGAGTTGACCGCACACAGAGCAGGTGGAATCCACCAGGTGGAGGGATGGGGTGGGCCAGCAGAAGCTCTAGACCCAAAGTCAGGTTCAAATCCTGAGCCTTCACTTTCAAGTTTCCATCTTCAGACCACAGAGTTTTCATCCCCAAAATGGGAATAATACCTACCTGGCAAAGTAGTCATAAAGTTTAGCTGTTACAAATTAAAAACTGCTAGTGTTTGTTGAGCAAGCTATTTGCTCTGAGCTTCAAGATTCTCATCTGGGAAATAGGGATAATAATATCTGTCTTGCACGGAAATCAGGAAAATTAGCAGTGATAAGAATCACTATTATTTCTTGAATGCTTATTATGTGCTAGATATGTGCTAAGCCCCCTCCATGTCCCTCTCCACAGCCCCTGAGACCCCTCCCTCAAAAAAGGCTCCACAGAGCACCAAATACCCCAGAACTCCTTTTTGTCCATGGTGGAAATTCACAGACTGAGCCTTAGAGTGGGATGAGATTTGCCAGGGGTCCCACCAGTAGCATTGTGGCAAAGCTGTCTCAAAACGTGGGTACACTTTATGTAGATTAGCTCGATGATGTATGCCTAATGCTAGGCCCGTGTAAGCACTCAGTAAATGCTAGTGGTGGTTGTAGTTAATAATGGTCTCACTGCATCAGTATGCCATCTGTAGGAAGTAGGTGCTATTATCATCCCATAAATGTGAGGAGCCTGAAGCTCAGAGCATTTAAGTACCACAGCTAATCAGAGGTAGAGCTGGGATTTGAACCTGAGTCTGGCTCTTAATTGCTGCATCACTCTACCTTCTGGTAATGGCCATAAATGGTAGTTATTCATGTCTCATGACGATGTATTTGTCACTGACTCTGCTCCCAGAAAATAAGGAAAATTTGCTTAAAGACTAGGTTAAAATGGACTTTAAAGTGCTGTCCTTTGTTCTAATTTGAAGAGTCATTTAGAGAATCAGTCTTTCTTGGGAGTAAATAAGATGAGCTGATTTGTGTATTTCTTACATGTTTGTGTTCTTTTGTGGGTACGCTCAGGCTTGCTTTGTTCGTCTGACAGGCCAGGGCTTGTGCAGGTGCTGAGTGTAGACTGTGGTGTAGACACCAAGGTAGTAAAATGGGCTCCTTGTCCTGGAGCCTGTGGTCCAGATACAGGGTTGAGACCTGGATTCAAATGACAGGAAGAGGTTAAAAGTGCTCAGCACCATAGGAGAGACTGTGTGAGCCCAGAGGGATTTCTGTGACCTTTGATAAAATAGTCATGGAAGGCTTTTTGGAAGTGGCAGCATTTGAGCTGTGCCTTAGACATGCAGAGAGAGGGGCTGGTGGTCCGGCCAGATGGAGCATGGTGAGCACGGGAAAGATGCATGCGTGCAGCAGGGACAATTACTTTGTCGGGAATATTGGACGGGAGGATGATGAGGCTGGGAAGGTAAGTTGGGGCCCAGTTCTGTAGGGAAAAGCTAAGGAGGCTGGCTTTTATCTTAAAGGCCAATGAGATTCTCCAAGTGCGCCTTGACCAGTAGTACCAACATCTCCTGGGAGCTGGTTAGAAATGCAAATTCCTGAGCCTAACCCCAGACTCACTAGATCAGAATCTCCAGGGTTGGGGCCCAGCCATCTGTGGTTTAACAGATCCTCCAGGTGATTCTAATACACACTAGAGTTTGAGAACCACTGCTCTGGGCGTTGGGGAGCATTGAGGTTTGCTATAAGAAGGATATTTCCACATTCCTGAATAGAGCCACTCTTGACCTGAGACCTGGGCATCTGCTTCACAGTTTAGAAGTAAAGGCTCTAATTAGTCATCGGCAAAAGACATGTCTAGACTAGACTCAGACTGGAAGCTTTAACAACTTTCCTTAGCCCAGTGGTTTCAAAAATTCTTTTTTTATCCTCAGAACCTTTTGTTATAAAATGTTACCTAGTGCCTGGTGTATAAGATAAATTAAAGAGGAGATTGTCAGGTGAATGGAAGAAGAGCCCAAAGCCCTGCCTGATCAGCCCTCTCCATGTCCCACCCCACAGCCCCTGAGACCCCTCCCTCAGAAAGGCTCTGCAGAGCACCAAATACCTCGGAAGTCCTTTCTGTCCATGGCACAAATTCACAGACTGAGCCTTAGAGAGGGGTGGGATTTGCCAGGGGTCCCACCGGTAGCATTGTGGTAAAGCTGTCTCAAAATGTGGATACACTTTTTCAGGTCATCGTCACACTTTGTTTCTTATTTTATAGAATGAATTCATAGTATCCCAAGTTGAAATGGCCAGATAGAGAGCTACAGAATCTAGGAAGCCTCTCATAATCCTAGAACTCGGCATATTGTCTAGATGCCTGATGTACCTTAGGTGGAAATCATTTATAACAACTCCTAAGTGCTGTCAAATACTACATAACCCCTACTTGATGAGCAATTAGATGAGGCTGCCCAAAATGCTTTACCCAGCTTGAAGATGAGTTTCTTTTTAATGGGAAATTCCTTGACATATTTTTGCCGGCTCTGGTTTGTGACTCATAATTCAGCGAATGTCAGAACTGAAAACGATCTTCAAGATCCTCAGATTTAGCCCCTTTGGGTTGTGGATGAGTATCTGAGGTACAGAGGGGGAGTTTCAAAGTCACACGGAAAGGTTTGATTCAGGCAGGACAGTGGTTCAGATGGGCTTGCCCCGACCATACTCCGTGCCCTCTCCTCCTCTTTGCACAAGTCCTCTGTTAGTTGAGAAAGAGATTGCGATAGTGAAAAATTTCTTCAGGTTTTTTTTCCCTTCCTTCTTCTCCCCTTTCTTACATATTAATATGTGCTTGTCACTGGGCTGTAGACAGGTTTCATTAAAATTGTCTTCTGATCAGAGAAAAAAGGCCATCTTCTGACAAAATAAAAAGCGTCCCTGTGATCCAAGGAGACCACGGAAGGCCAAGTTCAGCCATAAATAAAGAGTTAGGAAAGGAACAGGAAGTAGAGATAAATTGAAGCATTTTCTATTTGCTGAAGGGTTTTCATTAAACAGCACACACGGTATCCATTTTTCCACTCTCAGGCAGACACTTTTTTCTGGGTCACCCTCATTCAGCATGTTTCCTATATGGAAAATCATTTAAACGCATTAAATTAATTATATCCATGACTCAATTTCAATTGATTCAGTATGCACTCTCGCCTGGGAGCTGGGCCTGTGGCTGCCGGTTGGCGTGTTGAAGAAGAGGTTTCTTCCAGGCATCCCAGATCAGTAATCTGGCTTAGCTTGGAGCCCAGATCTCTTTTATTTTCTAAGGAGCTCTCCCCCCAGCTACCCTCCTCAGAGAACACTGGAGAACGAGATCTTTGTCCCCAACTACACACTGATGGCCTAGGGGTCCTGCCACCTCTGATTCCCTGAGTACACAGTTCTGAGTTCTGGCCCTGTCATTACCTCTCTCTGGTCTGCAAATTTCAGAATGCTTTCTCACCTGGAAACCCTTCTTCTGCCAAACATGTGACAGAAACTCAGGCTCGAATTGGCTGTTAGCTCTCAAAAGCCCAGAGCATTCTGAGAATCCCAGCTCAGCAGCGTTCATCTAGGGCAAGGGTTCCTAAACTTCTATATATATGAGAATCTCCCAGGGAGCTTCGTTAAAAATTCAGGTTGCCTAGCCCTGCCTCAGAACTTCTGATCTAGTGGCTTTGCGGGGTAGCGCCAGAACATTCCCCATTATTAACAAGCAGTCCCGGTGAGTCTCAAGTAACAACCTTGAGAATTGCTTGGAGCTCTGTTGGATGTTCACGTGCACACACACACACACACACACTCACACACACACACACACACACACGCACGCACTTTTTGATTTTAAACCTGTCAGAGATGTATTTGTTCCTCCATTCATTCGCTCCTTAGCAGACCCTGTGGTGGGAGCTGGGAGCATAGAGAGGAATAACATGGTCTGTCCTTCAAGGGCTCCCTGCCCAGTCAGGGAGAGACAGTAAATGAACAATTGGTGGGCATTGTTCAAGGTCAACCCAAGACCCTTGGAGGGAGGGCTTCATTCTGCTTATGGGAGTAAAGACCAAGGAGCTGTCCTCGATTTTCACAGTTCAGTGAGCAAAAATCCATGTGTGGGTAACTGCAAGATGCCCATGCTATAGGTTCTCCCTGTGCCATGTGCTGGGGAGCAAGGGTACAGTGCCAGGTTCCCCCCTCCCCAGCACTCAGGGCCATATACTGTGACTTAATAGACTCCTCCAAGTAGGCTTTTCTACCAAAGAGGCACTAAATTCAACACAAGCTTATATCCATAACCCTTCAAAGCTGGCTTTGGAACATGTGCTAAATTTCCAGGTGAAAAAATCAAAGCTTAAATTTTCTTTGGGTAATCATTTTTTAACTCCTCCCAGTTTCCAGTCTCTTTTAAAAAAGGTGATGTACCAGATCTCAAAATGGACACATCCTTTGAGTATGTCAGACCAAGATACAATGGCTCTAACCAGCAGTATTCCCCCTTTAGTAAATGTTTCTTCTGGTTTGTCTTTTAAAACGACACCACAGGGGCTTCCCTGGTGGCGCAGTGGTTGAGAATCCGCCTGCCGATGCAGGAAACACGGGTTCGTGCCCTGGTCCGGGAAGATCCCACATGCCGTGGAGTAACTAAGCCCGTGAGCCATGGCCGCTAGGCCTGCGCGTCCGGAGCCTGTGCTCCGCAACGGGAGAGGCCACAACAGTGAGAGGCCCGCGTACCGCAAAAAAAAAAAAAAAAAAAAGACACCATATTTTCTTTGTGGCGCCTATGACAGAGGCTAAATTAATAGAATCTCATTATATCCTATTGTGAAGGTGTAATGTGTGTAATAGTTTCTCTGGGAAGTCACTGAGAGGTTTGGCTGGGGGCTGTGAGGCTTCCAAGAGCACCTGGCCATAGAGAAATTGAAAGGGCTGCTGGTAATATCTTTGATTGTGAGAAGAGGGCCCATTCTTGCTAAACTATTTCCTGTGATCACCTCCTCACTCCCTATGGGTGGACCTCATATAGAAGCAATCACAGCTGCAAAGAGGGTGACCCATGAGTTCCTCCAAATAATAGGCCCTATCTTCATCTTCTGCCCAGACTCTCTCAACCAGCTGTGAGCCTGGACATCTCAATTTAACATCTGTCAGGAGAGGCCAGCAGCCTTAGGTTCAGGCAGTCACCTCTGAAAGCTGTTATCGCTAATTGATCTCACCAAGAAGGTGATGAAGACAGCAGGTGACAATTTCTAGAGATTATTGATCTATTTGTGTTTGTTGCTGAAGAGTGGGAATCCAGCCTTTGCCAGTGTGTCCCTTAAACTTCAAGTTTTTATGCAAGATTTTTAAAAAATTATCTCTACTAAGACTCAAATACTGCCCCCCTCCTCCCCCGCCAACATTTTACCTGAAAAGAGGACATCCTAGAGTAAGCTCAGTTTAGTTGGGTTTGCAATCACTAAGTTCTTGGAACCAGGTGGTTAGAGGAAGCCAACCAGCTCCTCATCCCAGGGAGATCGTGTGTTGGCTGAAGCCCCATTTTTTTCACAACCACTGTTGCCTGGCCCTACTGTGACCCTGAAGTTGTGCAGTTGATTTTTTATCAAATAGAAAGCTACACTACCCACACGCGTGCGCGCACGCACACACACACACACACACACACGAGTGAGTTAAACATCATCTTGTTCAAGTCGGCCCATGTCTCCTGCCTCTCTGATCTTTTGGGGTCCTGGTTGTATTCTCCAATACAGAAGCTTCCCACCAGCCACCCATTTGTGCTTTATATTTGATATCATCGTTTAGCCTATAGATTTTTTTTTTTTTTAGGTTGAATTTGAGTGAGTCAAGAAACAGCACTAGGAGCTCCATCCAGAGGTAGAGAAAACCCTACCAATTTAGGATTTGACCCCTTTGGGGGCTGGTCATTCAACCAGTCATGACTCCGTCCCCTGGACTTTCATGATTCCACCTGTTTCTATTTTATCCTTGACACAATCACCAGAGAGCTTGTCAGAAGCTCTGCCGTGGTCCGAGTGTGATGTGCCAACTGCATGTCCTAGAAAATGGGGCTTGTCCCAGTGACCTCATGCTAGCTCCCAATGCTACTTAGGGTTTTATGTTATAAGAGACCCTCTTTCATGAGCCTTTCTTGGCTGTTGCCCAAGATCAACAGCAAACCCTTCCAGAACTTCCTCTGCACCCCACTTATCTCCACCCCATCCCAGACCCAGGGAGCTCCACTGGAATTGCATTATACGCAAAGTTAACATAGGAGCTGGTTTGGAAACCTAATCTCTCACCCTTTATTCCCTGGCTAAGCAGCCCACCCGCAAACTCAGATAAAATGCACATTTCCCAGGGCATGGCCAGTGAAAACTGTAACAGGAAATGCAGATTTGAAAAGTCAGGCAAAAGGAGGCCACAGTCTAGTCCAGCACTTTCCCTGTGTGACCTCAGGGAAATTGTTTACCTTTCTGTGCCTCAGGTTCCTCATCTATGCAGGAACCTACTTCATAGGATTGATATGAGAAATAACTACTGTGTTTAGCACCCTATAACTGCATCATCATCATTACTATTATTATTATTACTACCACTGCTATTACAATAGTGATTTTTCAAAGCACAGTTTATGTGGGTCTTAATCAAGGAATGTTCGTAATCAAGTCCAACAATCATTCTATACCTCCTAAGTGCCAGTCTGTTTCACATACATTATCTCATTTAATTCTCTCAACAATAAACAAATCTATGAACTTGTATTAAGTTTGCAGGAACACTTTCAAGTTCTCTACCTGCTGCTGCCCTACACTCTGGGGATTTGATAGTCACCTTAAATGTGGAGACTTCCCTCTGTTCTTCCTTTTAGTCTAGCTCCATGCCACTCAAAGTCCCGTGACCCTAAGAATTATCACTCAGCATCATACACAAAAACTAACGGCAGCAGATGCTGTTGGTGCCCAGCCAGGCCTTCTGGGATCCCTTTTAGGGGTTTGGTGAGGTTTGCCCATCCCCCAACTGTGTAGGTACCCCTGCTAATATCCCACACCTTGGGTGATTGGAGCCTCCTGGCCTGGAGGTGCCTGGGATTCACACCCCACCCCCCAGCAGCCTGCAGCAATGACTGGCTGGTGTGGTGGTATGACACCAGCGCGAATCGCCTCCAGGGCTCCCTGGACGATTAAGCTGAGGTTTGCCTCGCCTGAAAACACATCGGAGCTTGGCCTCTTCCCTTCTCCTCTCTCCCTTACAGTTTTCTCCTGAGAACATGTCTTTAATCAATCGCTTACACACGATTTGCTGTCCTAGGCTCTACTTCTAGGGGACCCAATCTAAGACACCTATGTGTCTTTATAGAAATTTTTCAAGAGGGAATTTTTTACTGTAAGCAAATTGTCTGCGTTACGTTTAGCACCAATCCCCCCATCACCTCCCCCACACCAGGTAGAGGGTTCCAGACTCTTCTCCCTTATACTCCATTGCACTCTGCTCCTACCCCTGCCTCTTGCAGTCAGCCTGTGGGAGAGCCATATTCATATCCTCCAATGGATTAGCAGCTCCCAGATGTGTAGCGACCACAGTTTTTCACCCCTCTGGTCCCCACAGTACTTCGTCTACTGCTTTACACCTGGAAGATGCTCAGTAAATACTGGTAACCTTGAGTTAACTTTGTGGGGTTGAATCTGCACATGATTGAGAAATTCAGTCACACTCTCCTACTCTGCTGCCTTCCAGGATTCTATAAACTAAAAAGACTTTTTCTACCCAATAAATTATCAGAACTGACAATAGAAGTATTAACAGGGTCTATAGTTCTCGAATCTGCTGATAGCAATGCCCAGATTATTGCTGTGATAATTTAAGCTGGTGTTACTGTTTCACGCAGGTTGTGAAAATCTCCCCGACGTGTGTGTGTGTGTTGGGGTAGGGATGGGGGGCTCTTGCTGGGATGGGATGAGAAACCCATCCTTTACCCCCTCCCCAGTCTCTCCCATCAGCATCTCCCTAGGGCTCAAGTCCCAGAGCCTGAGGAGGAGAGGGAGTTGCTCATGGGCCCTCTGTGACTTCAAACTGTCAGGAGCATTTCCTAGAGGTAATTAATTGCTAGTAATAAACAACAACTGTAATAATAATCCTCCATGTGACTGCCCTGTGTTCTGTCTCCTTCGTTTCTCAATGCAATACACTTATTAACATCATGCGAGCTCCTACTATATCCCAGGCTGCATCCTGAGCGCTGTACACGTTCTTGAATGTGAGGCTCAGAACAGCCACCCAGCAAGGGATGTGTAATTTTGAGTGCCAGGAGCGCTCCTCCCAATGAGCTGCATCTGGTTCTTTAACCGATGTCACATCTTTGTCCACATGTCACTTTCGCAGTGGCCTCCCTGGCACCCTATTTAAAATTGCAGTCTCACCCCTTTCGTTCTTCTTCACAATAGTTACCCCACTTGACATGTGCCCTATTTTACTTATGCACTGTCTGTTTTGTTTTCTGCTGCATCTCTAAGACTTAGAACTGAGTGCCTGGGATATAGTAGGTGCCTAATAAATATTTGTAAATGAGTTGAAGATTTAGATAATTAGCGACCATATCATTATTTTAAAAACAAACAAAAACAGGTTGAGCAGATAAATGATTTACCCAGCATCCTATAGGTAGCCAGTGACAGAGTTTATTCAAAGCTGCCCAATCTGGCTGACTCAAAAGCCCATGTTCTTAACCATTTAGGTGTCAGGTCTGTTAATTCAGCTAGCATTCCCAGCACTCCCTATCTGCCAGGCCTGGGCCAGGCAGGAGGAGTAAAACTGTCCAAACAACCATAGGAGATGCAGGGGAGGGAGAGCAGGAACCACTCTCCCCATGTTAATAGTGGAGGATATTATGGTCCCCTCTCTGCACTGGGTTATATGTGTGTCCATTTGCCCTTTCCCACTGGACAGTGAGTCTTTGAGCCCCTTGCCTGGGACTGGGGCCTGTAATCCTCTGTGTACCCCTGGTGCCTTATATCATACTGGCTCTTAGTCTGTGAAACACATGTATGTTGACTGAATGAATTAGGAAATTGTAGTTCAGCAAGGCAAAGTAGCTATGCTTGGGTCCCACGGTGCATAGCTGGTGAGCCTTGTTCAGATCTGCATCCTAGGTCTTCTGATTCTAAATGCAAGTGTCTCCAAATCTTGTGTTCTTGGGTGCTGCTTGGCTGCTCTCCCCCCGTTTATTTAAACACAATTACAAATGACTGCAGATAATGTACAGCACGGGGAAGAAACCTACTCCTTCTGCTGTTAGATAAATTTGAAAGATCAAAATAATGTGGTTTAGCAATTTGTTTGAATTGATGCCTAGCCTTCCAAAGCTTGCAAGTTTGATTTCCTCAAGTCAGGGAAAAAAATAGCTGTTTCCTTATGAGAAGCAGTGTGGGGGAGTATATCATCTTATGAGAGCTTCAGCAGAGCCCTATGTACAGATTCTGTCCGGGTCCCTGAGAGAAACAGACAAAGCGAGGGTTCAGTGACATGGTAGTTGTAGTAACATTACCGCAATGACAAATGTCATGATAATAGGAATAGCTAACAGTGTTGAGTGCTCACTATGTGGTGGGTACTCTGCTAGGTATTTAATGTATTAAATGCTAGGCATTTAATACATTTAAGATGTATTATCTCATTTAGTTCTCATAATAACCCCTGTTATGAGTTGAATTGTGTCCCCCCAGAATCCATATGTTGAACTCCTAATGTGAAGTATCTCAGAATGTGACCTTATTTGGAAATAGGGTCATTATAGATGTAATTAGTCAAGATGAGACCATACCGGAGTAGGATAATCCAATACAACTAGTGCCCTTATAAAAAGGGGAAATTTGGAGACAGACATGGACACAGGGAGAACCCTATGCAAAGATGAAGGCAGAGATGGAACAACGCCTCTGTAAGCCAACGAATGCTGACGATTGCCAGCAAACTACCAATAGCTGGGGAACAGATTCTCCCTCACAGCCCCCAGAAGGAACCAACCCTGCTGACACCTGGATCTTGGACCTCTAGCTCCTGGAACTGTGAGACAAGAAATTTCTTTTTAAGTCACCCAGTCTGTGGTATTTCGTTATGGCAGCCCTGCTAAACTAATATAACCCCACGCAGTGGAGACTGTTATTATCACCATTTTGCAGGCAAGAAAACAGAGAGGTTAAATAGTTTACCCAGCGTCACAGAGCTCATGAGAGAAGAGCTGGGATTTGGACACAGGTGTTCTAACTTAGACCCTCACTTGTAACTGTCATCCTGCACCTATACAAGCTCTCCTCAATTAGGGGGCAAAAGAATCAGCCAGAGGTGAGCAGAGCTGAAATGAAACAATGAGACCATCACCCCCACCACCTCACCTTCCAGGTGGGGAGATCGCGGCCCTTGAGGACCTGCTGAATAATAATAAGGCCGAAGCCAGGACCCTGGCCCCTCATTTCTAGGCGGGGACCCTCCTTGATGCCCAGCTGCTGCCATTTGGAGGAATGTTCTACACATCTCAGTTTGGCCAGATCATCCTGGAAGCAGTAAGCAGTACGTTACATTTTTCTCACTTCTTCCCTGACTGGGGAGAGGGAGGGTATTTACTACCCTCTTATTCATGTGTGTGTATATATATACACACACATATTTCTTTTTCTGATTACTAAAATAATACACGTTCATTATAGAAAGTGTAAAAAGCACAAGACAAGCACCAAAAAGAAAATCAAGTCACCCGTAACTTCATCATTCAGACAGGCCTGTGGGGTACTGTAGGCACTTATACTTCACACTCAGATGTGCTCTTTAAAAAAAAAAATTTCCTTTCCAACCATTTGTTTTGATCCCTCACATTATAAAGCTTCTTCTGTGGCAATGGCTCTCACTCTTTTAACCCCATCTCTCCTTTTTTAAAAATTATGATCAAATGTACATAACATAAAACTTACCATTTTAACCGTTTGTAAGTATACAATTCAGTGACATTGAACATATTCACAGTGTTGTGAAACCATCAAGACATCCATCTCCAGAATGTTTTCCTCTTCGCAAACAGAAATTCTGTCCTCATTGAACAATAACTCCCCATTAGGTGTGATCATTTTAAAGCTATTATTTATTATGAGAATATCTATTAATTATTTTCAGAAGTGTTTGTAAAGATATCATAAGTAATTTGCTAACTAATTTTATGGGGAAATTGTAGTATTTGCAAGCTATCTCTAACCAAATAGTTATTTTTATTAGCCCAGCAAAAGTTTGGTTGCCTTTTCATACAGAAACCTAAGGATGTACATTTTTAAATGTTGAGAGTATAAATAGTGAGCAAACATTTTAAAGTAAGTAATATAGTTAAACATTAGTGATATTCCCACTATTGAGGAAAATCCTTAGATAAAGATATACCCAGATCCTGTATGGAAAACACCTGAAGAGGTCCATAATACATCCTATGCATTTCTCTCTGCTTTAGGCCGGAATACCCCCTCAGTGTGTGTCAAGGTATGTTAGCCTGTGAGCTTGCTAAAAGCAGGAGGGAAGTTTTCTATGATCAGGGGAGGACAGCTGACATAAATTTCAGCTGACAAGTTGCACAGTTTTGAACACTGATGGATGCCAGCTCTGCCTGTGTGTGCTCGAGCAGAAGTTACTCAGAGACACTTGGATGTGACCCTCTGCACCTGCCTGGCTAATGGCCAGCCCTGAGCAAGGCAGGTGGAAGAAGCTGAAAAAATCCATATTCTCATGGAATTGCAACACCCCCTCACCCCCTTTCTTCTTTCTCAATGGAATTCAATCTTCCTAGAATTCTTGCTTAAACCAGTATTTGGTAACGTTAAACTAAAACAAAGCAGCCAGTTATTTTACCAGCAAAATGGGTTTATACAGGAGCAGCAAAGAATTGCAATTCAGGACATGCAACTAAGGCAAACCACTTACAAGTGCAGTTTAGCAAGGGATAGGAAACTCTTTTATAGAGGAGAAGGGGAAGTTGGGAGGGGCTGGTATAAACAGAAATCCATTGGAGGAAACAGAGTTTGAAGTATAGTGACTTTTTATTGGCTGAGTTGTGACAGTCTCTCATTGACTGAGCTGTTGCCAGGCAAGGAGAAACCTTCTTTGCTCCTGCTGGTGGTATTAAAGTAGGGTCACTTCCTGCTAGAGATGCAAGGCATGTCTCTTCCTGTTGGGATGTATATTGACAGAGTGAATATGAGTGAGTGATTTGTGTGTGAGAGCTCCCCCTTCTGGCCTCCCGATGACAATTTAGTGAAATTTTATTAATTTTCACAGCGAGTAGAGACCTGGAGTCTAGAGAGAGCATTGTAAATTCTGGAGGGGGAGCTGGGTGTGGGGGTAAGGGGGGGAAAGGACTGGGAGGGAGAGGTGCCCACTTTTGTCTTCCTAAGAGACAATAGCATGAAATCCTTAGGAGCACAGTCTCTGGAGACAGACTTCCTAGGTTCACATCTATAAAATGGGATAACGCCTTAGATTGGGCTCCCTGTAAACAGACTCAGGGACAGAGTCTTACATGCAGAAGGTTTGTGGGAGAATGAGCTTAGTAAATATACTGTAAGGAAGTGAGGGTGGCAGGATTGGGCAGAGCAAGAAGTTGATCTGAAGTTTGCAACTGAGGCCGCAGCTGATCCTAGAGGAGTTCTGGAGCTGGGATGGACCTCAGAGTTGTCCAAAAGCGAGGCACGGGGCCTGAGCCTTTGGATATTCTCACCAGCCAGACACTGGCCATGGATGGGCCCAGGAGGGGTATATCCTTGGGCAAGGCAGCTCCCCATGGTAGAGGGATAGCTGGGGCCCTCAGTATCCAATATTCCCAGGAGTTGGGGGATGGTGCTTCAGCCAGAAAGAGGGAATCTGAGCAGAGTCCCCCAGTATCCCTGACAGATAACAACAGGGTGTACCTTAAAGGGTTGTGGGGATTAAAGAGGTTTAGGCATGCAGAGTGCCTGGGACATCCTTGCTAAATTAGTGCGAGGATGATGGGGAAGGATGTATTTGGATACCAGTTGCACACAGTCCTCGAGACCCCCAAACACCTATAATTAATTTTCCAGGAGATATTGGGGTTGGTGGATCCCCATATCACTGCTTCAGTCGCATTCTTGCAGCTCTTGCCGTCTTTGGTAATTCACATTCTCACATTCATAGGCACAGTAGCAAACATGCTCACATGCGCGCACACGTGCACACACACACACTCCTAAATGTGTGATTTATAGGTATTCATGTTCATTGTGTGTATAGAAATTTATCAAGCTATTCCACTGGTTTTCAAACTTGTTTTTCAAAAGAGATTTTATGGTCTTTACATGTAAGCCCAATATCATTGTCCCTCATTTAATATTTACATTAGAATTACATTTAATATTACTTTTTGTTTTTAATTTGCTCCTTGGAAGACTTTGTTAACCCTCCCTTTTAATTTAAAAATCAGCAAGCAAATTTCTGCAGGAAAAAAGATGAAGCAAAGGCTTAATGGGGAACCTGGCCCGAACCATCATTTCTGCTCACCCTGGTCAGGCCTCTGAGAAGGGCCTGAGGATGGCGGCCATGGTGGCAGGTCCCCTGACAGTGCCTCAGAGGCAGGATGATCTTAGCTGGCACCCAGACCTACATTCTTTTTTTAAAAAAGTAAAGTATAGGGCTTCCCTGGTGGCGCAGTGGTTGAGAATCCGCCTGCCGATGCAGGAGACACGGGTTCGTGCCCTGGTCCGGGAAGATCCCACATGCCGCGGAGCAACTAAGCCCGTGAGCCATGGCCACTAGGCCTGTGCGTCCGGAGCCTGTGCTCCGCAACGGGAGAGGCCACAACAGTGAGAGGCCCGCGTACCGAAAAAAAAAAAAAAAAAAAAAAAAAAAAAAAAAAAAAAAGTAAAGTATAGTTGATTTACAGTATTATATTAGTTTCAGGTGTACAATATAGTGATTCAATATTTTTATAGGTTATACTCCATTTAAAGTTATTATAAAATAATGGCTATATTTCCCTGTATTGTACAATATATCCCTGTTGCTTTTTTATTTTATACATAGTAGTTTCTACCTCTTAATCCCCTACCCCTATCATGCCCCTCCCCACTTCCCTCTCCCCACTGGTAACCACTTGTTGGTTCTCTATGTCTGTGAGTCTGTTTCTGTTTGGTTATATTCATTCATTTGTTTTATTTTCTAGATTCCACATATAAGTAATAACATCAGTATTTGTCTTTCTTTGTCTGACTTATTTCACTAAGCATAATACCCTCTAGATCCCTCCATGTTGTTGCAAATGGTGGGATTTCTTTTTTTTAATGGATGAGTAACAATATTCCATTGTATGTGTATGTGTGTGTATGTATATATATACACATATATGTTTGTATATATATATGTATATATCACACTTTCTTTATCCATTCATCTGTTGATGGATACTTAGGTTGCTTCCATATCTTGCCTATTGTAAATAATGCTGCTATGAACATTGGAGTGCATGTATCTTTTTTGTGTGTGTTACATCTAAGTTTTATTTATTTTTTTAACATCTTTATTGGAGTACAGTTGCTTTACAACGGTGTGTTGGTTTGTGCTTTATAACAAAGTGAATCAGCTATACATATACATATATCCCCATATCTCTTCCCTCTTGCGTGTTCCTCGCACCCTCCCTATCCCACCCCTTTAGGTGGTCACAAAGCACAGGGCTGATCTCCCTGTGCTATGCGACTGCTTCCCACTAGCTATCTATTTTATGTTTGGTAGTGTATATATATCCATGCCACTCTCTCACTTCGTCCCAGTTTACCCTTCCCCCTCTCCATGTCCTCAAGTCCGTTCTCTACATCTGCGTCTTTATCCCTGTCCTGCCCCTAGGTTCTTCAGAACCTTTTTTTTCTTTTTTTTTTAGCTTCCATATATATGTGTTAGCATATGGTATTTGTTTTTCTCTTTCTGACTTACTTCACTCTGTATGACAGACTCTAGGTCCATCCACCTCACTACAAATAACTCAGTTTTGTTCCTTTTTATGGCTGAGTAATATTCCATTGTATATATGTGCCACATCTTCTTTACCCATTCATCTGTTGATGGACACTTAGGTTGCTTCCATGTCCTGGCTATTGTAAATAGAGCTGCAGTGAACATCGTGATACATGACTCTTTTTGAATTATGGTTTTCTCAAGGTATATGCCCAGTAGTGGGATTGCTGGGTCATATGGTAGTTCTATTTTTAGTTTTTTAAGGAACCTCCAAACTGTTCTCCGTAGTGGCTGTATCAATTTACATTCTCACCAACAGTGCAGGAGTGTTCCCTTTTCTCCACATCCTCTCCAGAATTTATTGTTTGTAGATTTTTTGATGATGGCCATTCTGACCAGTGTGAGATGATACCTCATTGTAGTTTGGATTTGCATTTCTCTAATGATTAGTGATGTTGAGCATCCTTTCATGTGTTTGTTGGCAATCTGTATATCTTCTTTGGAGAAATATCTATTTAGCTCTCCTGCCCTTTTTTGGACTGGGTTGTTTGTTTTTTTGAAATTGAGCTGCATGAGCTGCTTGTATATTTTGGAGATTAATCCTGTGTCAGTTGCTTCATTTGCAAATATTTTCTCCCATTCTGAGGGTTGTCTTTTCATCTGGTTTATGGTTTCCTTTGTTATGCAAAAGCTTTTAAGTTTCATTAGGTCCCATTTGTTTATTTTTGTTTTATTTCCATTTCTCTAGGAGGTGGGTCAAAAAGGATCTTGCTGTGATTTATGTCATAGAGTGTTCTGCCTATGTTTTCCTCTAAGAGTTTTATAGCGTCTAGCCTTACATTTAGGTCTTTAATCCATTCTGAGTTTATTTTTGTGTATGGTATTAGGGAGTGTTCTAATTTCATTCTTTTACTTGTAGCTGTCCAGTTTTCCCAGCACGACTTATTGAAGAGGCTGTCTTTTCTCCATTGTATATTCTTGCCTCCTTTATCAAAAATAAGGTGACCATATGTGCATGAGTTTATCTCTGGGCTTTCTATCCTGGTCCATTGATCTATATTTCTGTTTTTGTGCCAGTACCATACTGTCTTGATTACTGTGGCCTTGTAGTATAGTCTGAAGTCAGGGAGCCTGATTCCTCCAGCTCCATTTTTCGTTCTCAAGACTGCTTTGGCTATTTGGGGTCTTTTGTGTTTCCATACAAATTGTGAAATTTTTTGTTCTAGTTCTGTAAAAAATGCCAGTGGTAATTTGATAGGGATCGCATTGAATCTGTAGATTGCTTTGGGTAGTAGAGTCATTTTCACAATGTTGATTCTTCCAATCCAAGAACATGGTATATTTCTCCACCTATTTGTATCATCTTTAATTTCTTTCATCAGTGTCTTATAGTTTTCTGTATACAAGTCTTTTGTCTCCTTAGGTAGGTTTATTCCTAGATATTTTATTCTTTTTGTTGCAATGGTAAATGGGAGTGTTTTCTTAATTTCATTCTCAGATTTTTCATCATTAGTGTATAAGAATGCAAGAGATTTCTGTGCATTAATTTTGCATCCTGCTACTTTACCAAATTCATTGATTAGCTCTAGTAGTTTTCTGGTAGCATCTTTAGGATCCTCTATGTCTAGAATCATGTCATCTGCAAACAGTGACAGCTTCACTTCTTTTCCGATTTGGATTCCTTTTATGTCTTTCTCTTCTCTGATTGCTGTGGCTAAAACTTCCAAAACTATGTTGAATAATAGTGATGAGAGTGGACAACCTTGTCTTGTTCCTGATCTTAGAGGAAATGGTTTCAGTTTTTCACCATTGAGAACAATGTTGGCTCTGGGTTTGTCATATATGGCCTTTACTATGTTGAGGTAAGTTCCCTCTATGCCTACTTTCTGGAGGGTTTTTATCATAAATGGGTATTGAATTTTGTTGAAAGCTTTTTCTGCATCTATTGAGATGATAATATGGTTTTTCCCTTTCAATTTGTTAATGTGGTTTATCACATTGATTTGCATATATTGAAGTATCCTTGCATACCTGGGATAAACCCCACTTAGTCATGGTGTATGATCCTTTTAATGTGCTATTGGATTCTGTGTGCTAGTAATTTGTTGAGGATCTTTGCATCTATGTTCATCAGTGATATTGTCCTGTGGTTTTCTTTCTTTGTGATCTTTGTCTGGTTTTGGTATCAGAGTGATGGTGGCCTCGTACAATGAGTTTGGGAGTGTTCCTCACTCTGCTATATTTTGGAAGAGTTTGAGGATAGGTGCTAGCTCTTCTCAAATGTTTGATAGAATTCTCCTGTGAAGCCGTCTGGTCCTGCGCTTTTGTTTGTTGAAAGATTTTTAATCACAGTCTCAATTTCATTGCTTGTGATTGGTCTGTTTATATTTTCTATTTCTTCCTGGTTCAGTCTCAGAAGGTTGTGCTTTTCTAAGAATTTGTCCATTTCTTCCAGGTTGTCCATTTTATTGGCATATAGTTGGTTGTAGTAGTCTCTCACGATCCTTTGTATTTCTGCAGTATCAGTTGTTACTTCTCCTTTTTCATTTCTAATTTTATTGATTTGAGTCTTCTCCTTTTTTTCATGATGAGTCTGCCCAATGGTTTATCAAGAACCAGCTTTTAGTTTTATTGATCTTTGCTATTGTTTCCTTCATTTCTTTTTCATTTATTTCGGATCTGAACTTTATGATTTCTTTCCTTCTGCTAACTTTGGGGTTTTTTTGTTCTTCTTTCTGTAATTGCTTTAGGTGTAAGGTTAGGTTGTTTATTTGAGTTGTTTCTTGAGGTAGGATTGTATTGCTATAAACTTCCCTCTTAGAACTGCTTTTGCTGCATCCCATAGGTTTTGGGTCATCGTGTTTTCATTGTCATTTGTTTCTAGGTATTTTTTGGTTTCCTCTTTGATTTCTTCAGTGATCTCTTGGTTATTTAGTAGCGTATTGTTTAGCCTCCATGTGTTTTTATTTTTTACAGAGTTTTTCCTGTAAATGATATCTAGTCAGAGCATTGTGGTTGGAAAAGATACTTGATACGATTTCAATTTTCTTAAATTTACCAAGGCTTGATTTGTTACCCAAGATATGACCTATCCTGGAAAATGTCCCATGAGCACTTGAGAAGAAAGTGTATTCTGTTGTTTTTTGATAGAATGTCCTATAAATATTAAGTCCATCTTGTTTAATGTGTCATTTAAAGCTTGTGTTTCCTTATTTATTTTCATTTTGGTTTATCTGTCCATTGGTGAAAGTGGAGTGTTAACATCCCCTACTATGATTGTGTTACTGTTGATTTCCTCTTTTATGGCCTTTAGCATTTTTCTTATGTATTGAGGTGCTCCTGTGTTGGGTGCATAAATATTTACAATTGTTATATCTTCTTCTTGGATTGATCCCTTGATCATTATGTAGTGTCTTCATCTCTTGTAATAGTCTTTATTTTAAAGTCTCTTTTGTCTGATATGAGAATTGCTACTCCAGCTTTGTTTCGGTTTCCATTTGCATGGAATATCTTTTTCCATCCCCTCACTTTCAGTCTGTATGTGTCCCTGAGTCTGAAGTGGGTCTCTTGTAGACAGCATATATATGGATCTTGTTTTTGTATCCATTCTGCCAGTCTATGTCTTTTGGTTGCAGCATTTAATCCATTTACATTTAAGGTAGTTATTGATATGTATGTTCCTATTACCATTTTCTTATTGTTTTGGGTTTGTTATTGTAGGTCTTTTCCTTCCTTCGTGTTTCCTGCCTAGAGAAGTTCCTTTAGCATTTGTTGTAAAGCTGGTTTGGTGGTGCTGAATTCTCTTAGCTTTTGCTTGTCTGTAAAGGTTTTAATTTCTCCATTGAATCTGAATGAGATCCTTGCTGAGTAGAGTAATCTTGGTTGTAGGTTTTTCCCCTTCATCACTTTAAATATGGCCTGCCACTCCCTTCTGGCTTGCAGAGTTTCTGCTGAAAGATCAGCTGTTCACCTTATGGGGATTCCCTTGTATGTTATTTGTTGTTTTTCCCTTGCTGCTTTTTTTTTTTTTTTTTGCGGTATGCGGTATGCGGGCCTCTCACTGCTGTGGCCTCTCCCGTTGCGGGGCACAGGCTCCGGACGCGCAGGCCTAGCGGCCATGGCTCACGGGCTTAGTTGCTCCGCGGCACGCGGGATCTTCCCGGACCGGGGCACGAACCCGTGTCCCCTGCATCGGCAGGCGGACTCTCAACCACTGCGCCACCAGGGAAGCCCTCCCTTGCTGCTTTTAATATTTATTCTTTCTGTTTAATTTTTGATAGTTTGATTAATATGTGTCTTGGCATGTTTCTCCTTGGATTTATCCTGTATGGGACTCTCTGTGCTGCCTGGACTTGATTGACTATTTTCTTTCCCATATTAGGGAAGTTTTCAACTATAATGTCTTCAAATATTTCTCAGTCCCTTTCTTTTTCTCTTCGCCTTCTGGCACCCCTATGTTTCTAATGTTGGTGCATTTCATATTGTCCCAGAGGTCTCTGAGAGTGTCCTCAATTCTTTTCATCTTTATTCTGCTCTGTGGTAGTTATTTCCAGTATTTTATCTTCCAGGTCACTTATCCATTCTTCTGCCTCTGTTATTCTGCTATTGATTCCTTCTAGAGAATTTTAAATTTCATTTATTGTGTTGTTCATCATTGTTTGTTTGCTCTTTAGTTCTTCTAGGTCCTTGTTAAACGTTTCTTATGTTTTCTCCATTCTATTTCCACAGTTTTGGATCATCTTTACTATCATTACTCTGAATTCTTTTTCAGGTAGGCTGACTATTGCATCTTCATTTGTTTGGTCTTGTGCATTTTTTCCTTGCTCTTTCATCTACTGTGTATTTCTCTGTCTTCTCATTTTGCTTAACTTACTGTGTTTGGGGTCTCCTTTTCGCTGGCTGCAGGTTCGTAGTTCCCTTTGTTTTTGGTGTCTGCCCCCAGTGGCTAAGGTTGGTTCAGTGGGTTGTGTAGGCTTCCTGGTGTAGGGGACTGGTGCCTGTGTTCTGGTGGATGAGGCTGGATCTTGTCTTTCTGGTGGGCAGGACCGTGTCCGGTGGTGTGTTTTGGGGTGTCTGTGACCTTATTATGATTTTCGGCAGCCTCTCTGCTAATGGGTGGGGTTGTGTTCCTGTCTTGCTAGTTGTTTGGCATAGGGTGTCCAGCACTGTAGCTTGCTGGTCATTGAGTAGAGCTGGATATTAACATTGAGATGGAGATCTCTGGGAGAGCTTTCGGCATTTGATATTATGTGGAGCCAGGAAGCCTTTGGTGGACCAGTGTCCTGAACTCGGCTCTCTCACCTCAGAGGCACAGGCCTGACACCCGTTTGGAGCACCAAGACCCTGTCAGCCCTATGGCTCAGAAGAAAAGGGAGAAAACAAAGAAAGAAAGAAAGAGAGAGAGAGAGAGAGAGAGAGAGAAAGCAGGGAAGGAAGGAAGAAGAAAATAAAATAAAGTTATTTTAAAATATATTAAACATAGAAGAAAATTTTAAAGTAATAAAAAACAAAGAAAGAAAAAAGAAGAGAGCAACCAAACCAAAAATCAAATCCACCAATGATAACAAGCAGTAAATACTATACTAAAGGGGCTTCCTTGGTGGCGCAGTGGTTGAGAGTCCGCCTGCCGATGCAGGGGACACAGGTTCGTGCTGCGGCCTGGGAAGATTTCACATGCTGCGGAGCGGCTGGGCCTGTGAGCCATGGCCGCTGAGCCTGCACGTCCAGAGCCTGTGCTCCGCAACGGGAGAGGCCGCAGCGGTGAGAGGCCCACATACCGCAAAAAAAAAAAAAAAAAAAAAAAAAAAAAAAAAAAAAAAAAAAAAGATACTAAAACAAATGGACAGACAGAACCCTAGGACAAATGGTAAAAGAAAAGCTATACAGACAACATCACACAAAGAAGCATACACACTCACAAAAAGAGAAAAAGGAAAAACTACATATATATATCTATATATAAGAAAAAAAGGAAGAGAGCAACCAAATCAATAAACAAATCTACCAATGATAATAAACGCTAAATACTAAACTAAGATTAACATAAAACCAGAAACAAATTAGATGCAGAAAGTAAACCCCAAGTCTACAGTTGCTCCCAAAGTCCACCGCCTCAATTTTGGGAGGATTCGTTGTCTATTCAGGTATTCCACAGATGCAGCACACATCACGTTGATTGTGGAGATTTAATCCGCTGCTCCTGAGGCTGCTGGGAGGAATTTCCCTTTCTCTTCTTTGCTTGCAGAGCCCCTGGGGTTCAGCTTTGGATTTGGCCCCGCCTCTGCGTGTAGGTCACCTGAGGGCGTCTGTTCTTTGCTCAGACAGGACGGGGTTAAAGGAGCAGCTGATTAGGGGGCTCTGGCTCACTCAGGCCTGGGGCAGGGAGTGATACGGAATGTGGGATGAGCCTGCGGCCGCAGAGGCCACTATAACATTGCAACAGCCTGTGGTGCGCTGTGTGTTCTCCCAGGGAAGTTGTCCCTGGATCTCGGGACCACAGGCTCCCAGGAGGGGAGTTGTGGATAGTGACGTGTGCTTGCACACAGGCTTCCTGGTGTCTGTAGCAGCAGCCTTAGCATTTCATGCCCATCTCTGGGGTTCGCGCTGATAGCCGCGGCTTGTGCCCATCTCTGGAGCTCATTTAGGTGGTGCTCTGAATCCCCTCTCCTCGCTAGGTGCATGTATCTTTTCAGATTACTTTTTCTATTTTCTTCTGGTATATACCCAGCTGTGGAATTGCTCAATCATATGGTAATTCTCTTTTTAGTTTTTTGAGGACCTACACTCTTTATTTTAATAGCTGTGTTTGATTTTAATATGTACTATAAAAGTATAACTAGCGTTTAAAGTAGCGAGATATTTTCTTTTTTAGTTTTTTTTTTAAGAGGCAGATATTTAATAAAAGCACAGATGGCTACAAAAATTGTGAAGGTGGCACACGTATTATGGAGGTTTCAGAAACAGTGACCTCCTTATTACTTTATATTTACATTATCTTGAAAAGCACTATGGCTTTCCTCTAAAAAGGTTAAGAAATGAATCATTAAAGAGTGGGAAAGAGAATGAGAGAGAGACAACACATGAGCGATTGACCAACAGCAGAACTTTGTTTTCCTTGCCCAGCTTGTATAGTTACCAAAGCAGCAAACAGTACTGTACTTTGACACATGAGTTATTGATGATAGGGTTAATAGCCTTTTTGTTTAATGCCCTTTCACCACATTCATGTGGTGTTAGTAATAAAATGTGTTTGGCCAGGCGGTGAGCGTCCATTAAACAAGACAAGAGCCAAGCTGCTTTGGGTGAAGCCGCCTGTGGTGGCCACTGAAACATCGTCCTTGAACCCAAGTCGCATGACGTGGAGATCCTTGCATTAGTCCCTACTGTGCCATCATTTTTATTCCCAAGTAGTGGGCTAGCTTTACAACAGAGGCTTCTAGTACCCACTCCTTGAGAGCGGTGTCTATCTGAGATTCATCTCTCTGTTCTCAGGTCCTAGCTCACAGTCTGGCCTCAATTCGAGTTCCAGCTGATAGTAAAGGAGCAAATACGTCAGAAATATTTTTATGACCACCCCTGTCTCCAACCTCTTCAACATCTCTTCGGGGCTTTATGCATAGCAGATATACAGGAAAGATTTACTAGCCAGTTGAATGGGTGAGAGGATGAGTGGAGGGCTGGCAGATGAGTAGATAGTTGGACGGCTGAGTGGATGAGTGAATGGATAGATGGATATGTGGGTAGGTGAATGGGTGTAGATGAATGGATGATGGAGAGAGGGAGATGAGTAGATGGATTAATGAATGAGTGTATAGGTGAATGGATGGATAGACGTGTGGGTAGGTGGACGGATGGATTGATAAATGGGTATTGATAGGTAGGTAGATGAGCAGGTGGGTAGATAGACAAAGGTGAACGTGTGGATAAGTTGGTAGGTGGATAAGAGGGTGAGAAGGAGTGAGTGAGTGAACAGCAGGCTTAGAAGAGGTGATTTCAATTCATATGTGTCTGCTTCATTCTAATCAAAGCACATTTATTTTCCTGGACAGTCTTCAGAGGTGATGGCCCTGATGGCTTGACTCCTTTTCTGTACGAGTCCTGACCTCTAGAAAGTGTTTGCCACGTTTTCTGATGTGAGCCCCCATCTTGTCATCGGACTCACAGAAATACATGCTGCATCTCATGCCATTGTTCTTCCTTCACACTTCACCCTTTCAGGGATTGGGCCTCACTAAAATCTGTCCTCGACCTGGTTATTCTCTGAGAAAGTTCCTTGTTAGGGCATTTCTGATGTGAAATGTATCACACCAAACCCATGTGAGTGCCAATCTGAATGCTAAAGACTGTTATTAGCAGATTTAGCCTAGAGATGTTTCAGAGTTGTCAGTTCTGATGTTCATAGGATTATATTTTCAAACATCATCACACATCCTCTATGACAGACTTGATTACTGTGATGAACTAGTTTTCTTCCTTTGAGAGATGTTTCAGTTACAAAAATGATTCTGAAAGCATTTGAGAAAAATGCCAGGCAAAACTGAAGTGACACTCTTTCATTTGGGTGCTTGTTTAGCTTGCTGGGAGAGGAAGCTCGGTCTGGCAGAACAAGCGCTGGACATGGAGTGCACAGAGCTGGGTTTGCACACTATCCCCTCCACCTTAGCAGTGGTGACCTCGGGGAAGTCTCTAATCTTTGCATTCTCTTCTGCAAAGTGAGACCAATGAACAAGGGCCCCTCGCCAGGTTGCTCTGGAGATGAATTAAGGAAAGTGCATTACAAACTGTAAAGTACTCCATATGATTGAGGGGTGCCTGGTAGAAGAAGAAAGAAAGCCATATCTCATATGTATCACATTATTTCTTTTTTTCTTTCTTTTTGGCGAACTTAACAGGAGAAATCAAATATTTCAGTGAAAAATAATTAACCATATGTCCAAGAACCAATAAAACACCTTTTTGGACCATGGAATTTTTATTATCAGTGATGGGACCATAGTGTTAAAAAACCTGGCACAACTGCAGAGAAGTAGCTAATTCCCTTTTCTCATTTCTTCTACAAATATTTACTAGCACCTACAGTATGGGAAGCAGGGGAGGGGGCTGCTATGGATACAGCATTGAGCAAGACAAATGTGGTCCTTGTACCCAGGAGGAAGCAGACAATAAACAGATAATCACCTGAATAACTATTAAGTATAAATTGTGGAAAGTGCTCTGAAAGACAGTTATGGGGTGTGTGTGGAGAGTGTATAACGTGGAGGCCTGGCCATGGCTGGGTATCACAAAAGACTTGCCTGAGGAGGTGACTTTGAGTTGAGATTGGAGAATGAATAGGAACTAATAGGAGCTAATACCCTTCCTTTAGGATGGAAGGGAATCCCTGGAAAAGGGAAGAGCAAATGCAAAGGCCCTGGGGTGAGGGCAGCTCTGAGAAAGCCCATATGGCTGGAGCTAAGGGTGGGATGGGATGAGCCTGGGTGTGAGGGACACCGGTTGGTGGAGGCCAGATCATGTCATGCCTGTTATCCCAAGACCAGTGGACCCTGACTGCAGTGCTTAAGAAGCTTCCCCTGGCTGCAGTGGGAGAGAATAGATGAGAAGGAAGCAAGAGCAACTGCAGGGATGAGGTACCAACCATGGCAGTGAGTGGACAGAGAGGCAGGTGGATTCAAGGCACATGTCAGGAGAAAAATCACAGGGCTTGGTTATTGACCAGTTATGGCAGAAAAGAGGGGATGATCAAGTACGTACTCCTAATGCAATTACTTCCTATTTTGAACTAAAGAGTTCTTGAATTATATACACTGTGAACATTACTACAGTAAATTAAAGAGATTCATCTATAGACTCTATGGTATTCTGTACAATTTAACACTGGATAATTTGGAAATTTGCATGGTGGCCCAGGGAAAACTGGATGGTGCAGTCACCCCTCCTAATCCTGCAGAATAACACTCTGTCCATGAGAAGCAAGGATCAGGTCCAGAAAGATGTTTGGCAAACGCTCATTAAAAACAGAGAATACAAGTGTGCAAGACAAATCTGATCTGAGCCTTTAGGCATTCACACCTGTGGGGAGGCAGACATGATATAAAACCCACTCTAGCCTGTCTACAAAGGAGGTTACATCAACATTAAGGAGACCTCCCTGGTGTGGTGCCCCTACCTGCAGAATAGCGTGACCTCAAGTCCCACTCCACCTTCCACAGTTCCCCCAACCGTCCCTCTGTGTCCCTGGATCTCAGTGTCCTCACACGTGGTTCTCACTTGGCCCAGTGCCCCAGCCTCCTGGTGACATCCAGTGCCCACAAGCCACTGGTGAAAGCCTCTCACCACCCTATCGCCAGATCTTCGTCCCCCAGTCCCCCCAGATGATGGGCCCCTGCAGGGCTCTACCAGCCTCAGTCATCACTGGGGAAGAAGGCCACTCTGCCCCTTGCTTGTCACACTTGCTCACCTGGGCCCAGTGCTGTCCTGGGGCTGACTTGTATCAGCTCATTAGAGCCGACTGTCCGCAAGTCTTCCTAACTCCCTGTTGTATGATGTCACCATCTCAGTCGTGTGAAATTGGCCATGGTAGGAGTATTTACACCACAGTAATCAGTAAACACTAACAAATCAGAGCTCTCTCCTTATCCACCTCAGAGAGCTGGTTGTTAAACACTCCCAGCACCCTACTGTGCCTGGACCCAAAGCCCGGCTCCTCTGCCCTGAGCCCCAAGGTTCCCTGTGGACACAGCCCCTTTCGCTTCCATCTGCCCCTGTCTCCACAGGGTTCAGACCTGGTGCCTGTGCACGTTGACCTGCCAGCCCCCGCCCCCACACAGACTCACCCAGGCACTGACACGTTAAAACATCTCAGTGTCTGGGAGCTGCGGCCCCAAGGATCATCAGGCCAGGGTGAGCTCTGCGTCCTGGTTTAGGTGCATCCAGGCCCCCTGGTGTTACACAGCTGTGTGTTGGATAGGACTGGATCCCTCCATGAGGGACATTAAGAAGAAACATTTCAGGGTTCTAGGGAGTCAGAGTAGAGAGAATCACTTCCTGCTGGAGCTAGGAGGAGACTGTCTGAAAGAGGGGCTTTTGTTCTCTCAGTGGTTCACTCACTCATGCCAGGCCCTGTGTTCATAAGAATATAGGAAGGGGCTTCCCTGGTGGCGCAGTGGTTGAGTCTGCCTGATGATGCAGGGGACACGGGTTCGTGCCCTGGTCCTAGAAGATCCCACATGACGCGGAGCGGCTAGGCCCGTGAGCCAAGGCCGCTGAGCCTGCACATCCAGAGCCTGTGCTTCACAACCGGAGAGGCCACAGCAGTGAGAGGCCCGCATACCGAAAAAAAAAATAAATAAATAGATAAAAAATATATATATATATAGGAGGGAAAAAGACACGTTCTGCATCTGCACGGCTCAGCGTGGTCACCTATAGACCCATTCAAGAGCACTTAAAATGGGGCTGGTCCATCCGTGTGAAGTACACACTGGATTTCAGAGACTTAGCACCAAAAAATATAAAATATCTCATTAATAATTTTTATATTGATAACAATTGAAATATTACTCTAGATATATTGGGTTAGATAAAATTTATTATTAACATTTATTTCACCTGTTTTTCTTAACTTTTAAAATACGGTTACTAGATTATTGTAAATGATATACGTGGCTCATATCCTATTGGTTTAAACTTTGAAGGAGTCCCTGGGCCAGTGGCATAGACTTTCAGTCTAGACAATTGGGCTTGACTGCAAAGGACAGGTAGGGTTTGGAAAATCAGAGATAATTGGAGCAGGGAGGACAATGTTTTCTAGAAATAAGCACCCAGACTTTCCCACACCCCATGTGAGGAGTATTATATCCCCTGAGACCTAAAAAACTACTTATAGGATGTTTTCCTCAGGAAGCAACTGTGATACAGGCAAAGACAGGGCCAATTAGAGTGTTCATGACAACATGGTTTGTCACAGTGAGGGCAGAGGAAACACTGGAAATAACCTAAATGCCCAGTGGTCAGGCTTAGCTAAATAAATTTTGATGCATCTTTACAGTGGAATTGTTGGCAGCCACTAAAACTAGTTGTTACGGAAAAATATCTAATGACATAGAAGATTGTTTATAATATATTGCTTGGGGGATTTTTTGGCGGTCCAGTGGTTAGGACTCAGAGCCTTCACTGCTGTGGCCCAGGTTCAGTCCCTGGTCAGGGAGCTAAAATCCTGTGAAGATGTGTGGCATGGCAAAAAAAAAAAAAAAAAAAAAAAAAAGTTTGGTGAAAAAAAAAAAAAGGCAGGTTACAAAAATTTGTGTGATAAATCCCCACTTTTGATAAAAAATTACAAATACATAAAGGCTAGTAGAATGCGTTCCAAGATGCTAAAAGTGGTTGTCTCTGGATGGAAGTCTTTCTCTTTGCTTATTTCTTCCTTTCCAAATTTTCTGCAGTGAATACACATTACTTTAGGTCTCAGTTTTTTTTTTTTTTTTAAACGGAAGACTTTAAAAAAAAATCTTAATTTCAGAAGTCCTGGACTTTAGTCTTGGCCCTTACTAGCCAAAGGACTTTAGCTATTAAGCCCTTTGCCCCAGTTTTCCCATCTGTACAACAGGATATATTAATACCTGCTTCACAGAGTTGTTATGACACATTCCTATCTGGCATTCCTGGCACATGTGGACTGTCAGCCAATATTAATTTTTTTCCCCTTTCTGTCCCATTCTGCCTTAAGTGAACACTATTTCTCATTTCTAAAAGAATAGGGAAGGAAGGGGAGAAAAGGTGGAAGTAGATGCCAGAGAGGGCTTCAGTGTGTCCTGTCCTCATGTGAGCCTCAGTTGTCTGGGCCTGGAGGAACTGACTCCATCTTCTTTCTCCTCAGTACCAAACTCTACTGAGTCAGATCCCCACTGACTGGAGTCCAGTTAACTGAGAGCATGTTATGCAATTTAATCTTGAATATGTAGAATAAAAATTACATATGGTGTTGCCTAACACAGGGTATAGGACAGCTTGAAAAAGCTTTTTGGAGAGCTAATGAGGTTTGGAGGGCTTAGGGTGTATACAGTTAATTACTATCATGATTGATCAGCTCTGGTAGACTCTTGTAAATGGATGAAGAGTGCAGGACTTTGTATATGTGTATGTATGTATTAGAGACATGCATGTACACATACATATGTATTTTTACAGGCCCACAGTATGTGATAAAACAGTGACCTAGATTCTCTCTTCAGCACACAGGATCTTTAGTAAGCCATATGTAGTAATAACTAATCCCCATAACCACTGTCAATTTCCTTTCAGTAATTTGTCAGGGTCCCTGCCGTGTGTGCAGGCTCCACAGTGCTTTCTGAAATGTACCCCAAAATTCCCTGTTTGTCTTCCAATCTAGTAATTCTATCAACTAGCTTATGAAGAGTTGCCTCAGTAATCCATGTTTAATGGCCTTAGCCACTAGACAGCTGTCTTGGGAATTAAAGTCTCTTGTGAACAGAGTATCCTGGGATTCTAAACCCCAGTGTAATGGAAGTGAGTCCTCTTTCCCCCACCCACCCCCACAGAAGTGGGATTTGGAGCAGATGTCCAGCGTGGCATCTACTCCTTGGGCTCTCGCTTCCTATCCCAACTTTTATGAGTAGCAGCAACCATAGCAGGCAGAGTGGGATTTACCAGCCATCTCCTCCGATAGACAGTCAGTGGGCCTCAGCTAGGGTTGAGTTCTGTGCCTCAGTTCACCTGTGAGGTGGGGGCATGTTGCCTGGCATGGTCAGAGAAGGGGCTCTCAGATCTCTCAGGCCTCTTGTAACTCTGAAATAGTGAAAGAGAAAAGGTTTTCAAGTTGGAAACCAACATTTACTAAGCCCCGAGGTACTGAATTTCCAGGGAGCAAGCCCTGCCTGTGAGGAAGATGTGATTAGTACTGTTTTATAGAAGAGGAAACCAAAGCTCAAGAGCCTGCTTAGCCTGCCCAAGTTCACACAGTGGGAAGGGTGATCTGTGCCCAGATTCACAAGGTGGGAAGTGTGGGTCCAGGTTTCAGGCCGGATGTCAGCCACCTCTATTGCCCAGGTTCTTTTTACACCCCTGCCCACCTCCCTCAGTGGAATCCTTTGGAACCTGAGTTTGCACTATTATACCAGCCATGTTTCTACAGCGAAATCTATACAGGTATCAACTCCACTTCTCCCTCCACTTGCCAAGCTCTGCTGACTCTGAAATCCCAAGTACCGCCTCTCTTCTCTCTCCCATTTGCCACTCACTTATTCTGGCTCTCACTTTTACACTCACCACATTATTCTTCCTAAAAAACCTATGACCCTGTTAATCCTTATGAAAAGCCTCCATGGCTCCCCACTGCCTACAGGATACAGCCTGGCATTTTAGGAGTTCTACCCCCTAGGCTCTAACCTGCATTTCCAGCTGTTTCTCCTCATGCTGCTCTTCACACGGAAGGGATACTAGCTACTCTCCCACACATGCATCATAATTTCCAAGCTTCATAACTGTGTTCATGGGTTTTTTTTTTCTATCAGCTTTTCAATCATTTATTCATTCAGTGAATAATTTTTGAGAACTTACAATGGGCCAACTACTGTATTGGGAGCTAGGGATACAGCAGTGAACCAAGCAAACAGAAATCCTTCAGAATTTTAATCTAGTGCAAGGAGGCAGTCAATAATCAACATACTAAATAGGTAAATTATATAGTATGTTAGAAGGCATAGTTGCTATTCAGAAAGAAAAAATAAATGTGCTGGAGGAAGGAGGGTTGGAAACACCACCAGTGGAGGGGGAGCAGGGATTTAAACAGGATGGCCAGAGGAGGCCTCATTGGGAAGGTAACGTATGAGAAAAGACTTGAAGAAGGTGAGAGAGCGAGCCATGTGATGACTGGGGTAAGAGTGATCCAGGCAGTGGGCAGCCAGTGCAGAAGTCTAGGGTGAGAGTGTCTGGAGCACTTGGGTGGGGGGGGCTTCTACTTCTGGCCAAGATGGAGGAGTAATATCCAGGGATTGGATATACCCTCCTGCCTTAAGCACCTAAAAAATAAACAGTCAAATTATGTGAAACAACAGTTTTCTGACATTGGACTATAGACAACAGAGGAGAGTGACCCCTGAGAGAAGGAACACAAAGGACATGAGCATTATGATTGTCCAGCCTACTGCCTGGAGAGTTTCCAGGCCTCAGCACAGGAAGGGGGAGCCCAAACAGAGCCTGGCAGTCTCACCAAGTTGAGGAGACAGAGTTGAAAATTTGAATTTAGAGAGACCAAGGAGGCTAGAATTTGCAGGCAGAGCAGTGGAGAGGAGAGAGCCGCACAGAGAGGGGAGAGCAGTGGAGATCTACATGCTTTGTTTGCTTGTTTGATTAAAATTAATAATTGAGTGCCACCTACTTAAAGAGAGTTTGAAGCAACTTTCAGTAACAGGCATACATACATAAAGGCCACTGAAAAAGAAGTCAAAAATCTAAAACCTTACAATGTAAGGACAAAATATACACCAAAGACCTAGGCTAGTGTAGTGAAGTTAATAATGAATTTAAATGAACTGGTTGCCAAGTGATGAAGAGAACTGAATCTCAGTTTCTTCATCTATAAAATGGAATTAATGATATCTGCCCAGCCTACCCCAGAGAGCTGCCATGAGGATCATCAAAGCTGTGGGTTAGAATGTTTCATTCAGGACTCTTCTGGTGCAAGTAATTGAAAACCGTACTTAACCAGAGATAACCATGAGATCCAGGATGAGGCTTCTCCATCTCTCCATCCCTGGCTCTGCTTTCTCCTATGCCAGCTCCATCCTCAGCCTCTGCACAGTTGCTTCTCCTTCCCATAATCACAACACCAAGTCTAGCGGGGGGGGGGGGAAAGGAGCCCATTTCCCCAAAAGCACCAACAAAAATCCCTGGAGATCCCTCTTAGCCTCGATTGGCTAACTTGGATCATGTGCCCATCCCTGAACCAATCACTGTAGCTAGAGGATAGGCTGCACTGATTGGCTTAGTGTAAGTCATGTGATCCAGCCTTACATAAAGTCAGCTACGCAGAACTTCAAGGCTGAGAGTGGAGCCTAGAAGATGCCTCTGTTGGTTTTTCTCTCTTTTTCTTTTCTCCCACAGACCTATTTTCTGCCATTCTCTGTGCCCTTAGAGGTTGATCCGTAGATGACATCACCCAGGATCCCTTGTCATTGGGCTTCTGGTTGAGTTTGGCCAGTGGAAAACGTAGGCAGGAGATTGGAGGGCATGGGAGAGAGAGGTCAGAGTGCAGCCCCCTCCACCACTTTGGTGCTGCATCTCCTGAAATAGCTGTTCCCCTACCTTCGTGGCTAAGTCTTCGCCACTGTGTCTCCCACTCTTATGAAGCTCCAGGGACACTCTAACTTCCTTTGCCCCCAAGTAACAGCTCCTGCCATCACTAATCTATGGGCACATCACCTTCCCTATTCTGCTCCCTTAATCTGCGCTCCCCCACCCCCACTCTGTAAGTAGTCCTTAATGAAGTCTCTTCTTTTGAACCATCCAGGGTGAATTGTTTCCTTCTGTGACCCTATATTTATTATCTATTACTTCATAACAGATTATCCCAAAATGTAGTTGCCTGAAGCAACAATGAACTTTTATTATCTCACATAGTTTCTGTGAGTCAGGAATTCAGGATTGACTTAGTTAACAGGTCCTGGCTTGGGTCTTTTCTGCCTCCTTTTTTTTTTTTTTTTTTTTTTTTGCCATACACGGGCCTCTCACTGCTGTGGCCTCTCCTGCCACAGAGCACAGGCTCCGGATGCGCAGGCCCAGCGGCCATGGCTCACGGGCCCAGCTGCTCCACGGCATGTGGGATCCTCCCAGACCGGGACATGAACCCATGTCCCCTGCATCAGCAGGTGGACTCTCAACCACTGTGCCACCAGAGAAGCCCCTGCCTCCTTCTTGAAGCCTTCTCAGCCCTTCTTGAGTGAGTAAGCAAAGACAGCTGAGGCCAGGATTATAGCCTACCCCTGGTAGAACTGCTGTGCTGCTTCCTCCTCCTCTGCTGGGGCTGGAAGGAAAGCAAGGGGCTTCAGTTCTGCAGAACTGAGCTCAGAGCCCAGCTCTGCCTTTCACAGCTGTGACCCAGGGCATGTGACTCACCTGTCTGAGCCCTGTTTGCCTCGACCAAGAAATGGGAAGGTGGTAACATCCCTAGGCCTGTGGACCACCTGGTTGGATCCCAAGCTTGGATCCATTTAACACCAGAGCAGACCCATTAGGTACTTAGCCTTACAGTGAGACCAGAGCCCAAGAATATCTATTTGTTCACCACGTTGTCCCTAGAGCCCAGCACAGTGCCTGGCCCAAAGGAGAAAGATCCCCAAAATGTGATGAATGAATGAGTGCATAAATGACTGAACAACATACAAATGAACACAGCATAGACCCCCTTGACTCCAGTTGGTTTCCACTGCCCTTAAGGTAAAGTCTAAGTTCTGTTTTATTTTGTTTAACTTCACTCAGGTACAGAGAACTGAGTTTATTTTTGTCATTAAGGCCCAGCTCTGTTTCATTCATTTATTCACTTATTCATTCCTTTGTATTCCTGTTCCCCACTTCCATCCCCCTTCCTCCACAATAGGTATCCTAATGAGTCTAATTGTACCTTTTTTTGTATGTAGTTTTGCAAAATATGTATTGTTGTGTGTATGTATTTTTAGTTTATGTAAATAGTATTGTGTTATAGGTCATCTTTTTTTCTTACTTTCTCATTAAGCCATATGCATCCATTCATTTTGCTCCTTGTATATCTAATCTGCTACTTATGATTCTCCCCAGGTCATCTCCATCTCTCTCACACACAGACACATACACACACACTGTAATGTGTATAATTAGCGCCCTTCCAGGTCCCCTTATGAGAATTTCTTAAGGCTGTATCCCAGGAGTGGAATTCTGGGTCCGAGGATATATGGACACTTAATTGGACTGAGTAGTGCCAGATGCTGCCCAGAATAGCTGCTCCTATGACATCCCACCAGTGATGCACTAGGTCACTGTGTCTCTAAGTCCTCACCAACACCTGCACTATCTGTATTTCAAATTTCTGCCATTTTAATTCATATAAAGTGATATCACTTTAATTTTCTCTGATTTCTAATGATATCGAGCATCCTTTCATGTGCCTATTTGCTCTGAGTTTCCTCTTTTGTAAATTGCTTCTTTATGCTTTGCCAATTTTTCTGATGGATTTGCTGCCTACATATTGCTAATTTTCAGGAGTGCTGTGTCTAATCTGGATGTTAATACCATGTTGATTGTAGACCTTAAAAATCTTCCATTCTGTCATCTGCCTGTTGACTTTGTTCAGGGGTCCTTTGTCTAACAGAAATGCTCAGTTTTGATGTAATCAGATTAATCCATGTTTTTTGCCTTATGGTTTGTCCTTTTGAAGTTTTGTTTGAGGAGTTTTTCCTTACCCTTAGGTTTTGAAGGTATTCTCCTAAATTTTCTTCTGATCAAGATTCTTTCCTACATCAAGCTCGTTCCCTCTGTAAGGGGAATTCTTGGCCCAGCCTTCAGATAATGTAAGCTTTGTCTCCTTACCGAATAGGACAGGTCACAAGTGGATGTCACGGAGGATCCCGGGCTAGAACCCTGGCAGCCCGCCTCCCAGCACAGCACCCCTTCTGCCTGGCCACCTCCTGCAGCCTGAGCGCCCTGGCCTCCTGCCTGGACTGCTGCCATACCAGCTGCCTCTTTTGAGCCCTCCCTCCAGCCCCCAGGCCAATCTGCAGCCCAGGCAGCTTAAAGTGAAGCTTGCAACAGATTGCAAATTGCATGTCTCAGATTTTCAGGCTGACTGGTCAGCAGTTTGGTTTTCCTTGTGGAGACTAATCTATTTAACAAAACTAGAACATACAGTAAAGCAAAATTAAATATTTCTAATCGTGGGGACGCTTGCATCTGCAGATGACCAGGAAAGAAGGGAGGTTTGGGGTGGGGGCAGAAATCCTAGAGAAGGTTGCGTGATTCATAGCTTTAGAGCTACAAAGCTCCCGTGGCTCAGCCACTCACCCAGGAACCCAGGCAAAGACGCCACTCACTGGCCCCGCCAGCTCCCCTGTGCTGGCTGTGCAGGCAAGCAGTGGCACCACCAAATCGGAAAGCCTTTCTTCACTTCTCCACTTTCCTCACCCCTCACATCCCGGCCACCTCTAGGCCCCTAGGACTCCACCTCCTTTCCATCTTTGAATCATGGACTCTTCTCCATCTATGTCACCCTCATCTCTCACTTGGATTCCACAACAGCTTCTAACTGTCTTCCTTGCCTCCAGTCTTGCCCTCGTGACCAGCCATTTTCCATACAGCAGCCAGAGTAGTTTTTTGTTTGTTTGTTTGTTTTGCTTTATGGAGATATAGGAATTGTATATATTTAAGGGATACAATTTGATGATTTGATATATGTATACATTGTGAAATAATCACCACAATCAAGGTAATTAACATACCCATCACATCGCAAAGTTACCTTTTTCTTTTCTTTCTTTTTTTTTTTTTTTGTGGTGAGAACACTTAAGATCTACCCCCTTAGCGAGTGTTAAGTATACAGTACAGTATTGTTAACTGCAGTCTCCAGGCTGTACATTAGACCTCCAAATTTATTCATCCTGCATAACTAGGAATTTGTTGCCTTTGACTAACATCTCCCTATTTCTCCTAACCCCAGCCCCTGGCAACCACCATTCTATTCTCTGCTTCTGTGAACTTGACTATTGTAGATTCTACATATAAGTGATGCCATGAAGTATGTATCTTTCTGTGTCTAGCTTATTTCATTTAGCATAATGTCCTCCAGGTCCATCGTGTTGTCACAAATGCCAGGATTTCCTTCCTTTTGAAGAGCATCTGGGAATTGTTACTTCCTAGTTTACAGCCCTTCTGGGGCCCCCTTTGGATCATGAGGTCCAAAGTCCTGCCTGATGTGGCTCCTGCCTCCCTGCCTCCACTCCCCCACCTCCTGCACACCCCCCACCAGCCACCTTGTCCTTCCTTCTGGTCCTCCAGAGACTTAAGCTCTCTTCGGCCTCCAGGCCTTTGCATATGCTGTTCCCTCGGCCCAGAACATTCCCTTTCCCATCCTTTCTGCCTGGCTAACTCACACTCGTTCTCCCCTGCCCCCTGCCAAGCCACCCCCTCACAGGAGAGGTGCCCTTCCTCTGTGCTCCCACAAGCCTCTGCACCCACCTCTCCTAGCAGTTATCACGCTGTCTTGTAACTTTATTTTTTTTTTAACCTGTCACCTCCATTAGACTGGGAGGTCTAATGGACTTTGACTTCGTACACCTCCACTGGGTCAGGCATAAGCATGCCAAGTCCCAAACACAGTATGTTGCAATTGCTTCCTCATTTTATCTGTGGAAATTTGAGGCCCAGAGAGAGGAAGGAACATAATTATGGTCACACAGGGAGTTGGTGACAAAACTGGGACTAGAACCCTGAACTTCCCACTCTAAGCCAGTGTGCTTTCTGGTTTAATTGTAAAGAAACAGTCTCCGCAAACACCATTTTGCCCAGACCTCCAATACCAATAGCCCACAGGGACATCTTGGTCTCCCAGCCTGTGATAACCTCCGAGCTTCTGGGATAACCAGCTCCTCTGACTTGGGTCACTTGTCTCTTTCGGTCCCTCTCACACCATGGAGCTAACTGAGCATCTACCCTTGGCCAGTGTCCTTTCTCTCTCCCTCTCCTTCTCCTCCATGGCCCTTCCTGAGGGATCCTGCTTCAGTGCCCCCTAAACAGAGAACCCAGTTCATTCAACTCAAGGAGAATTAACAAATAGTCCTGTACTCCTATCCTTCCCAGGCCTGGAGGAGGAAAGAGCACTTTTCTGCCCCGGGGCAGGGTGCTTCATCTCAGCAGGAGGCAATTACAATAGGCAGTTCAGGGTGGTAGAAGAAGCCTGGGACACACCCTGAGGTAGAGGCGGGGCAGGCAGCATCAGCATCACCTGCCAGTGTACCATCGAGGACATGAGTGGAGAAGGCCACTTTAATTGGGGCCTGACAAATAGGGCTTATGCTGGAGGACTGAGTCCTGCCAGAGACCACATGGTAGACAGGATGAGGTCCTAGCAGAAAAACAGAAACCAAAGTAGGCACTTCAAACAGAGGAGATTTAATACAGGGAGTTGTTTAATAGGTTTCGGAAGGACAAAGGAGTATAAAAGGAACACTGACGCAGTTCAGAGGCACCAACTGCTGAAAGAAACAGTTATCACCTCTAGGCTAGAAGAATGAAAGGAAGAGGTAAAGCTACCAGAAACTGGGAGCTCAGAAAATGTCCACAGAGCTAGTATTCAGACATCTGAGGAGGGGCACTGCCCAGCTGCTGCTGGCACAGCACGGGGGGTGTAGCAGGACTGGCACTAGCCACAGAACCCTGACAGAGGCCTGGGGAAATGGGGATTTCTGAGTCCCGATTTCCACCCTCCCTCAGGGTCCGCTCTTGGCAGAGCTTATGAGGAGGCTGGGGAGGAGGCTGGGAGACGTGGCCCACAGAGTCCCAGGCCCAGCATTGCAGAGCCCAGTGGAGAAGGGCGTAGTAACAGCACAAGCCCCTTCTCCAGCTCTTCCCACTCTGATTTGAAGCCCCTCCCCCACTTCTAAGAAGAGATTCTCTCACCCACCCCTTGAGTGGTTAAAAACTAGGCATTTTGCATTTCTCTTCAGTGTCACATTCCTGAGAGACTGGCTTGGCCACTGGTGTGCTGGAACCAGCTCCTGCAGGCTGCCTAGAGCCAGTTGTTAATAGCTTGAAATCTGCCTTGGTGGGAATATTTACACCGTGGAAATTAGCAAACACATGGAAATTAGCAAACAAGACAAGTCAGGACTCTTCCCTGCCCCCCCACCCCCCAAGAGCCATTTAAACACTTACCAACACATCCCTGACTCCCTCCTCTTCCACCTACCTCCTGTTCTACCCCTGCTCCTTCCCCCTAACCCAAGGCTGCTTGGGACTCACTCTTACCCCTGCAAAGAGCTCATCTTCTGATCAGTGACTGGTTTTTGCAAAGGAAGACAGGATAGTATGTGGTTAGAAGCATGAGCTTGAAGTCAGACCATGTCTGAGGTGAGTCCCAGTTCTACAACCTACTAGATGTGACCCTAGGTAACTTTCTTAACTTCTCAGCCCCTCAGTTTTCTCATCTGTAAAATGGAGATAATAATACATAGTTCATCCCATTTAGGTTGTTGTTGAGAATTTATTAATAAAGGAGAACCCCAGAAAAATAATCTTAGATAATATACACAAATGTTTCAGCAGAGCTAAAAATAACTTAAAGGATGTTATTGCTGCATGTTCTGCAGAGAGAAACCTGAGAACAGAGATGAAGAGGGACTTGCCCCAGTTCCCTTCCTAGAAAATGGCAGAGCACAGCCCAGATCTACCTCTTCAGACCCCTCGTTCATTGCTCTTTCCATTATTCTAAGTTGAGGGGGAAATGTGCTTATGCTTGCACAGATCTTTGGCTCTTATTCAGGAAAACTCTAAGCTGTCAGTAAAAATTAATCTATTCCAAGAGGGAGTATTATTTTGTTGGTGATGATGTTGCTATTTTTAGCTGTAAAAAATGTGCCTCCTTGTAACAGCCTTTAAAAAAAAAGTTGTTAATAAAGTTTTCCTGTTACTAAAATAACGCATCCTCATTAGAGGATATTGGAAAATATTGAAAAGTAAAAAGACGAAAAAGCCATAATCCCACAACCCAGCACCAACTACTGTTGGTTGGGAGTAATTTTTTACTTGGTGGGAATAAGTTTTACATTTATGAACATACTGTATATTCAATTTTTATCCTTTTTTACTTACATATCGTATTAGTTAAAGTAAATAACAGTAGCTGCTGTAAGAAAGATATCTCAGAATCTCAGTGAATTAACATAGTAAAAATGTATCTTTCTCTTATGCAAAGTCCAAAGTGGATGTTTCTGATTGGCAGACAGCCTTTCTGCATGATTATTCACGGACCCAGGCTCCTTTGTCTCATGTCCCCACTGTTCCTTGGGCCTCGGAGTTCACTGATAGATCCTGTGAATCTTGTTGGCAGATGGGGGAAGTGAGGGAGCATAAAGGGTCTTGTGGGAGGTTTTCATGGGCCAGACCTGGAATGATATGTGTCACTTCTGCTCACATTCCATTGGCTAGAAATGTCACATGGCCTCACCTAGGTATAAGGGAGGTAAGAAAATGCAGTCTAACCATGTGCCCAGGAGGAAAAGGAAATGGATTTGGTGAACAACTAGCCAGTGTCTGGCACAATCAGAATATCACTTTTTCCATTATTTTATAACTTTTATAATATAATGTTCAAGTCTGCATAACCTAGATCAAGTCAGCCCCTTCAGTGGCTCCCCTTGCATTCAGAATTAAGCCTGGCATCCTTGATAAACCTATAAGGTTCTGCATGACATTGCACCTGTCCACCCTGCCCATTCCACTCCATGGTCACCTTCCCCTCAATCACCACTTTTAGTTCCACTGCCGTTGTTTCAGCTCCTCCCGCTTCCCAATCTCTTTCCTGCCTTGGGACCTTTGTACTTGCAATTCCTCTTCCCAGGAAGCTCTCCCCTCACTCTTAGCCTAAGTCCTTCGGGTCTCAATGCAAATGCCACCTCCGCAGAAAAGCCCTCCTTGACCCCCAGTCTAATTCAGGTCTTGTAGTTCTTTCTTGCAGCACCCTGTTCTTTCCTTTATATCACTTATTGTAGTTTGCAATTATATATTTATCAGTGTATTTATTGTTTAATGTCTATACCTCCCACCAGACTGCAGGCTCCATGCACTCTAGGACCATGTGGACTTTGCTCACTCTATCCCGTGCCTGCCTAGCATGTGCCTGACACATGTTAGGTGCTCAACAGTGCTGACTGATTGAATGCATGTATCATAATATTTCATCATGTGTCTATCACAGTTTACTTTGCTATTGGCCTATTTCTTGGATATCTCATTCATTTCTGATATTTTGCTATTCTTTTTTTAATTAATTTTTTTTTTTTTTTTTTTTTGCGGTACGTGGGCCTGTCACTGCTGTGGCCTCTCCCGTTGCGGAGCTCAGGCTCCAGACGCACAGGCTTAGCGGCCATGGCTCACAGGCCCAGCTGCTCCACGGCATGTGGCATCTTCCCGGACCAGGGCACGAACCCGTGTCCCCTGCATCGGCAGGCAGACTCTCAACCACTGCGCCACCAGGGAAGCCCTTAATTAATTTTTATTGGAGTATAGTTGTTTTACAATGTTGTGTTAGTTTCTACTGTACTATTTTGTTTGCTATTTTAAACAAGCTTGACTCTTGTATCATAACTGGAAGAAAAGAGGGAGTTGGTCCTGCCTCTCTTGGGCCATCCATCTAGCCATCTCCTCTTGGTCCCCACTCCTCTCCACTTCACCAAGCCCTGCCTTAGACCTCCACTTGCTTTGTGGCTGGCCACCACTTGAACCCTATGGGTCATCTGATCATGGTCCCTCAGAAGGATACCCCTCCACTTAATGCCCACCAGCAGAAGGATGGCAGTGGGCAGGCCACACTTCCCTTGCTGCCCCTCCTTTTAACTCCCTGAAAAACAGCTGCTGAAGACCCAATGGATACATCAAACTTTCCTCAAGACTTAGGTCCATCAAAAGCATCTTTATGTAGGAAATATTTTAAGTAATATGCAAAATATAACTTGTCTTATAGCCCAAGGGACATGCAGAAAAACAAACAGTATTTTTCACCTTTGCAGAACATGTGGGTAGATGTACCCAATTGCTTGGTATTTCTCTTTTATGTCCTGTCATCTCTTGGGAAACAGGAAGCACCTTCTTCTTCAGGCTTACATGAAGAGGATCTGTAGTCTTTATGGAAAAATCTGACCAGCAGTGTAACCCCCAAATTTTCTAAAAATCCTCATTATTCATTTGAGACCAACGTTGTCCTGGGAGAAGGACTGGCAGCAGAACAGTCTAAGGTGGGCTTGGATCATCCATACAGATAGTGATGGGCCGGCCAGGGTCCCCCATCACCCTTCAGCTTCCATCTCCTTAGAGATTTCACTGCCTGTGTAACAACATGTCAGGGCAGATCTTGTTTCCCCACAGCATAACTCAAACACTCAGCTGAGCATACTTGCTCATAGCTCCCAAAAACAAATATGACTGCCCAGAGACAAGAGTGCAGTTAGAGCCATAGTAAGGTCGGAATGCCTTCCCTAAATGCACCGTGATCAGCAGAGACTGTGTCCCTCAGTGGGCCCTGGGCTCCACAAGATTAGACTGAGCCAAGCGAGTCTTCCCTCTCTGTAGCCTCCAGCTCCAGCCTGACATCAGATCATTTTCCAGGGCAGGGAGTCCCTTCCCTCTGAAAGAGAAAAAAATTTTTTTTCTAATGTAGGGCTTGACCTGTACAATTCATGAACTGTTGTTGGAATAAGTTTCACTCATGCTTAGTAGCAAAACGTTAAAGATAAACAATGAAAACAGAATTAATTTTTCTAAGAGGAGGCCACTGAATCCTACTGACTGCTGGAATCCTTAGTGTACATTTTACTCCACTGATTTTTCTGGGGACATCAGGTGGAATTTCGCAAACTTGGATTACCTGGAGCATTATAAGAGTTAACCTTTGTGTGCGCCAACCCTGGGTTATGCCTTTTACATAATTGTCTTCTTTAATTCTCACAAACAATCCTGAGAAGTAGGTGTTTTTCTTCCTATTTTTCAAGTAGGAGAATTGATGCTCAGAAACTCTCAATGACTGTCCAAGGTCACACTGATGGCCAATGTACTCTTGTCTGGCGAATGCAGAAACAAGTTTTTTTTCCATATGTTGTCCTACGTGTTCTGAAGATTCTTCTAAAAAAGAAAATTCAAATTTATCCCTCCCAATTCAACCTGAACTGTTAGTTAGGATCAGCTTTTATGAAACAGATTGCTCTCCTTGACATCAGCAACATCTCTTTCAGGAAAAAGAAAAATCCTTATAAATTATCCACTTGGGGTTTTACCTCCATTATTTTATTTGCATTCCAAATCTGCTCATTTCAGAGGGAGATTTAATACAGGGAACCGGCTACAAGTTTGTTGGAAGGGATGGAGGAGCAAATCAGGTAGGCGCTGTCACCAGAGAGAAGTATTTACAGAAAATGGCCAAACCCTTGGTCTGCAGGAGCAATAAGAGGAATGGTGTTGCCATTGCCTCTGACGTGCCTGAAGTGCTTTCTGTTTTCTTGACTGCATGCTGATTGGTAATGGATTCTAACTTCCGAGGAGTTTATAAGTGACCACAGAGCAGATTTGGAATGCAAATAAAATAATGGAGACGCAAGCACGCTGGCCTCTGAGGCTCCTGCCACTGCTGTTTCTGCCACTGTAGGGACCCCAGCCCTGGCTACTGAGCAGTTATCCCGAGCCCACACACTGACAGTGCAGGGCTGCCGGGGCCCGTGGACACCTGCAGTCACTCAGCTCCCGCTGCTGCAACCAAAGCAGAAAAAAAAAAAAAAAAAAAGCTTTTCCCTTCCGCACACTTTTAATCCCCTGTGAATGCTTCTCATTAGCAGAACCTAAATGGAAACCAGCTGGCAGGGGATTCTGGGAAGTATGGTTTCCAGGCTGTGGGCCCCTGCAACACAGAGGAGGACACAGAAGAGTGAGTGTGGACTGTGAGCCAAAAGACAGATATCAGCCACCACCCCAGCCAGAGTTTGCTTTGGAGTGTAATGCATCACATGGATTGGTCTCAAGCGGATGTAATCATCCTCGGTTACAGCCCTGGATCGCACACAGCAAAAGCTTAAGGAGAAAAAAAAAAAAAAAAAAAAAAAAGCTTAAAGAGAGTCACAGCATTTATATATACATAAAGAATATGTGTGTGGGAGAAAAGCAAAAGTAATCCCTGCTCAAGCTGGGGTTTTAGGAACCGAAGTCAGCCCAGCTCCCCTGGCTGAGATGCCAGGCCACAGCGAAACCAAAGAGTATAATTGCAGCGTGGGCCTCACTGGGAATCCATTGCCTCTGTTCCCACCGCCTTATCCCTCAGGCTCCTTCGGGTTGTGAAAAAGAGATATTTCCAATGACCTTTGATGGCAGGTGTCTTAGGCCGGTTTACCCATGAAACAGACTCTGAGACAAAGATTCACATACAGGAAGTTTATCAGGGAGGCTCTTAGGAGCAAAACACGAAGGGAGGAAGCGAAGCACGCTCATGCAGAGGGATGAGCTGAATTGGGCACAGCTGCGGTCACGGCCTCAGCCACCCCATGGGGACCTCTGGAGCCCGCGGTCCTTCACAGCTGTCCTGAATTGAGGCAAGGGGGCTCAAACTACTGTGTCCCTTCACACTGACCACTGGATGTAGGCTGCCCCCAAGGAGGGACATAACCTTAACTGGCACCCTTTGGGCAACCCAGCAGCAGCCAAGATGCTGGGGAAGTAAGTGTCTCCATCCTGAAGGGGGCATCTGGTCACCTACTGTGGTGCCCACACCCCTAGGATGGTAGTAGTAGAAGGGAAGCGTCTGATGCTCAGGCTACAGTGCTCAGCCACCTTGGCGATGAACTCTGAGCTGGCTAGAGAGAGGATGTGACCACCACCCTAGCCTAAGCCTCTGTCACCTCACACCTGGATTACTAGCTGCCTAAGCCTCCCGGACCTCTGTTCCCATTTTCGGACAGCCAGAGCAATCTTCTCAGATCTTAAATCAGATCATATTGCTGCCTTGTTTAGCCCCCCACCCTCATGGCTCTTCCTGCACTTAGCATCCCCTCCAGAGCCCTGTCAGGGCCCCCAGGCCCCAGCTACCTGCCCGCTCCCTCACTGCTCTCCTCCTGCTGGCCCTTTCTGTTCTTTCCCACCTGAGGGCTTTTGTCCTGGCCTTTCCCTTTGCCTGGAGTAGCTGCTTCTTGCTGTGCAGGGCTCAGCTCTTGTGTCACCTCTGCAGTGAGGTCTTTCCTGACCACACAGTAAATTCACTCCGCTTGTCCATGTACTCCCTTTCGATTTTCTTCACAGCACTCTTCACTAAATGAAATCATCATGTTCATTTTTTGGTGAACATGTTTTGCCTGTCTCTCGTAATCAAATACAAAGCTTTCTGAGAGCAGGAATCAGCACCTAAAAGAGGACCGGCCCAGGGCAGGTAAATATTTATGGAATGTCATGAGTTGTCCATCTGCTAACATGGAGGCCATCCATCAGGCAGAATTTCATGAAAATCACCTGATTGGCTTATGACCTTCCTCGCTGGTGTCTAGTCCTATCGAGGTCAGCTTGGCTGGGGTGGTAGTCCCCATCCTGTCAGCCGTGCTCAAGGTTGCAGAGTTGGCATCATCTATCCAACCCAAGAGATGCCGTGGTTGCAACCTCAGAAAAGAATCGCGTGTCAAATCTTCCTCAGAAGGGGGCTCCACAGAGCTTCTCCGCTCTTCTCTGGTGCAGAGCCTCGATATAGCCAGTTACCTATCTGCTTGTCCGTGTCACTCTCAGTTACCACAGTCACAGGCCTCTCATCTTTCTCCCTTTGGCTGAACACACAGCGGCCTGTGTGGTTTGGGAGCTCAGTCACTTGGGGGCTGATGTTTCTGAGCGCTGAAGCCACCTTGGATTAGGGCCCAACAGTTTACCCCTTTGCCAGCTGAAATCATGTGATGTTGAAAATCTCTTCTCAAAGGTTGGAAAGCTTCCTGGTGCTTGATATCTTTTTAATTTCAGCTCTCTGCTATTAAATGTGTTTAAATAAAAATTACTGGTGCCATTTACTGAGTGCCCGTTGAAGACCAGGAGCTGTGCTAGGTCCCTAACTCAGGTGTTCAGGAACTTGCCCGAGGGGGCCCTGAACCCAGCTTTGTGATACTCAGACGCTGGCCTCCTCCCACTGCAGTACATGAAAAATTAAGGAGATAGGAGGAGCTACTGTGAGTAAAAATAGCTACTGTGAGAAAAGTAAAATATGACAGGTCTTTCTTCAGAGATGAACGAATGAGTTTTATCTAAAAAGTAAAGGAGAAAGGAAAAAAACCCCAAAAAGTAAAGGGAGATTCTTTCTCACCCCCACCCTGTATTCCACTCGTATTATTCCATCCACTCTTTGAATACCATTCATAATATTTTTAAAATTTAACTAATAAAGATTCTGCAGAATGTGTCCACATTTTATGTTTGGAAGTCTTTGGAGTTCTTCAAAGCTTGGCAGGAGATGGGTGAATTAGTTAGATCTCCACTTTTGTCAAACAAAGAAATGTCCTGTGGACAATATCTGCATCTTTTCTGCCTACGCACAGTGGTCCATTCGCATAAAAGTGATCCTTTGGAAGATGTTCTGTGTTTTTTAATCATCCCTAGAAATAAAATCACAGCTCCTGTCTCACCTTCCATTGAAGTGTTTTCACACTCCAGGGAATTGCTTACCGTCAACTGAATATAGAATTCGGTGGGCGTTAGTTTCAAACTGATACTACTCACAGCTGTCTTCAGGATCTCAAAAAGGTGTCAAAGTGGCCTTAGAAGGTGTTTCTCATTCCGAGAACAGGTTGAGTGATTCTCTTTGTTCCAAAAGCCTCGGGGCCTCAGACTGTGGATTTCCATCAAGGGAAGATATGTACTTTCGGGCACTTTCTCTTGAGAATTGAATGGAATTTGTGGTATTGTCTTTGCTATGACCTGATGGTGCAAGAGCGTAACTGCGCTCATAAAGCAGTGTACCTTTAAGACAATTTATTCTCCTAGTTTCACATTAATGGAAAGAAAGGAAGAAATTTTTTTTCTGGATCAGAAACAACGTGCTGTAGTGAAATTGCATGGGCATTAAAATCAAACTCGGATTTGAATCCAGCAGCCTCACTTACAATGACCTTGGCATAACCTCCCTCAATCTCAGTTTCTTCATCTGTAAAATCAGGATCATCCTCCTTTCCACTCAAGCTTGTCATAAAGATTCATTTATATAACCTGTGTCAATTTCCTTACATGGTTGCAGAATTTCAGGTGGACCGTAAATAGGCAAGGAGAGACCACATCCCCTCTTTATGTTCCTGGTTTATTTAGCCCAGCATATGGAAGCTGGGTATCAGCCAGCAAGGCAGATGCAGCAGATGATGCTGTCTTTAGCCCCCGGGGTCCCTAATGATGGATGCTCAGCTGCCTGTGACACTAGTCAGGTCTCACAGGCTCAAGAAGCTTAATTTTGTGCTGCCCCATAGCCCAGTTATATTTGGGACTGACATCAACCCTCAGGAAGAACTTACAAAAACATTCTCTGTCCTTAATAAGGAATACTAACGGACCTCTAGCCCCCTTCTGGTCCTGCAGCCAAACAACCTTGGCAAAGCCCCACATCTTTATGGGTGGGGCACGGGAGCAGAGGCAGAGCCAGGCTCCAAGGGCTTCTTCATCTCTTCCTCTGTCTCTCCAACACCCTGGAAGCCCTTGTCCTGGGATAACACAGGGCACATGGGTGTTTAATAAATAGTCATGATGATAATGATGATGCATATCTGGGCTTTAATTTACATGTGTTGGTTCCATTATTGATTTTATGCTCCTCAAATTATCCAGATAAAGTCACAATCAGTTTAAAAACAATTAGTTTAATTTTGCATCCGAGGTCCAGCGGGAGTCTATTCTTTCTCCAATAATAATCACATTGTACAATTAATGAATTTCAGTTGAGATCAGTAGTGTTTGGGCTAATATGGCATTTTTTCTTTGTTCTTCTTTGTTTTGTTTTCTATTTAGGGTCAAGTTGTGTTCCGGAACGGGGAGAGAATGGGGACCATTAAATTTACTCAATTTCAAGGTAGGCTTTTTGATGCTTATTCTTTCTAATTGATGAATTCTATATTCAAGGATGTTCTTTTTATGCAATAAAATACATGAAAAGAAAGTACAGTGTTCCAGATAAGAGAAGGAGTCAATAGAAAGCACTTCTCTATGAAAACATTAGCTTCAACTTATTTAGAATATTTTTTCTCAACTGCATTATTTCTCAGGCCTATTCAGTCTTCCCACATGACTCAGGCTTATTGAAAGTATGGGGCGTGGCAGTTAAGTCAATGCCAGTATTCTGAGGAATCTTGCATTGTTTTAGTTTTAGTTTATAGAAATTTTCAAATATACTCTAAAGTCGAGAGAATTGCATAATGAACCCCATGTTCCCATTACCCAGCTTCAACTGTTTTCACCATTTTACCAATCTTGCTTTATCTTGACTCACTCCATCCCCCACCCCCTTTTTTTTGCTGTAATGTTTTAAAGCAGCTCCCAGACATTATCTCATTTCAATCTATAAATACTGCAGTATGCATTTCTACTAGATAAGGACTTTTTAAAAACATAACGACAATACTATTATTGCACCTTCAACATTTAAGAAGTTTTAATATGCTTTATTCTGAGTCTATGTTGATCATCTGATTATCTCGAAAATGACTCTATAGTTGGTTTGTTGGGGAGCCCACACAAGGTCCACTCATTGCATCTGGTTGATGAGTCTCTTTAGTACCTTTTAATTTACAATTGTCCCCCACACACTATTTACAGACCATTTGGTTTTTTAAGAAACCAGATCATTTGTCAGACTTTTCTCCTGTCAGATTTGGAAGGGACCTCAGCAACCATTCAGACCACATTCCTCATGTGATGAGGAGGAAACAGAGGTCCAGAGAGGGACAGTGGCTTGTCAGAGCCCACAAGGTGTCTTTGAGGAGCAGGGCTGGGTGTTCTGCCTGGAGGAACTTTGGTTCGGCCCGGTATGGTCATTAGCACGGTTGTTAGCCAGAACCATGAGACGGACCTTTCATTAATGCAGTGTTTTTCAGTATCTGGATGTTTCTAGAAAATCCAGACACAAGAGCAGAGCCTTCTGTGTCCACTCACTTGGAGCAGATCCCAGAGTCATCAAGGGGAAGGCAAGAAATGAGATCGAGTTATTCAGTTTCATTCAGACAAATCCCAACCAAATGCAGATCAGTCAGGAGAGGTGTTCTCCAGTAACTATGGCTCCATAATGCAATCTTGTAGATTTACCCATTTGTCTTCCTGTGGCAGGTAATTGAAATGCATGTCAGCTCTCTGGTGTGCACAAAAGATGTAATTTTAGGCAAACGTAATTATTTTCCCATTTGTTAAGTCTTACTTCTTCATTGGCTGAACAAAGTAAGCATCTTGGCAAAGATACTTTTTTTTGAGTGATTGCAACTAAATTCTCTTGTCACATTTCCAGTTCTCCAATTATATCATTCTGGGAGAATATTTTGTAAATTATTGATTGGCCAATCACAGCTACAAATGCGTGCCAATTTTATTGCCTTTTTTTTTCTGAATGTTAGGATTAGACACCAACTCCAGTGACTGGTTTTAGGCATTTATAAGGAAAGCAGTGTAGCAAACAGTAGTTCAGAGGTGGGTTTGAAACCACCTGAGCTCAAGTCACTGTAGAACATTAGGCAAGTGACTCACCTCTCTGAGCCTCAATGTCCTCATCTATAAAATAGGGATATGATCCTACCTACCTTCTCGGGATGTGGGAAGAACTAGATGAGATAACACAGAGAAACGTGCATGTATTTCTTGCTCAGCAAGTAGTAGCAATTATGATTAGCATTTAGTCAAAAATTATGATACTTTTCTGGGGCAAATCCACGTTTTCTTGGTGTGTTGAAACCCCCAGGTGCCTTTTTGTCTGCCTACTCTTATAGCTGCTCCCAACACTTAATGACATGTAGGGTGTCACATGGGGCAGTGCCTTAGAGATGATTTCATCCCACTGCTTCATGGTATAAGTGGAGAAACTGAGGCCCAGGGAAGGGAGGTGTTCCTCCCAAGGACACCCATTTGGCTGGTGGCAGAGAAGTGACTAGACCTCGACTTTCCCCAAGTGCCAGCCTCTGCGTGTTCACATGTACACCTGTGCCTGAGTGTCCTCCCTTTGCCACTTCTGTGTCCAGCCTTTATTGACTATCAGAGCTGGGCCTTGCAGATACTCCTATTTACATGTTTTTAAAACAGACATTGATCCTGTTGGCAGAGGAATGCTGTGCTGAGGGCATATTCTTATCAGCACAACAGTTAGTTTTCCAAATTTAGAGGCTCTCAGAGGTACCTTGCTGCCAAGATGGAGGGGCATTGATTTATTGAGTGGCTGTCCAGGCTGGAAGGACTCCTGGTTGTCATCTTATTTCAGAGGGGAAACTGAGGCTCAGACACAGAAAGGGACTTGCTGTGGGACAGCAAGTTCATTCCTTTCCTTCTCTGGGCTCATGGTTCACCTCCAAGAGAGGCTGGTCTTCTGTCTTCTGGGACCTTCCCGATATCTACCCAGAGGATGGGCCTGCCCCCAACCTTGGGGTTACTAGATCCTAAATTGCCTCATGCCACTGACTTCAAAAAAGGCTTCTAAATGGGGTCACCATGCTGTTTTCTGCTGTGCCCTTCAAGCCCTCTCTCTCTCCCCCTCACGCTCTGCCCTCTTCTAAGAGGGGACGGTGGAACAGCAGAGTTGACTCATAAACAGCCAGCCCCAGCAGTGGGGCTCCCTTTGCAGGGTCTCTCCTGGACTTACACCCAGGCTGTCTCAGTGCTTGCTGGCAGCATCTTGGAAGTTGGCCCATCCCACCATCCCTCTGAAGACCATGAAAGATGCTTTTTTGGCTTCTTGTTTGTAAAGTTCCTGGTGCCTTCTAAACCCTTTTATCTGTAGTAGAGGAAACATTTTGTAGGAGGCTCTGTTACCTTCTTTGTAAAACTAAAACACAAATTAGTTGGAAATGGGAGGCAGTTTGGAGAAGAAGACTAAAAGGGGAGCCAGGAATCCATGGTCCTGTTCTACTTTTTTTTTTTTTTGGCTGCTTTGGGTCTTCGTTGCTGCGCACGGGCTTTCTGTAGTTGCGGCGAGCAGGGGCTACTCTTCGTTGCAGTGTGTGGGCTTCTCATTGTTGTGGCTTCTCTTGCTGTGGAGCACAGGCTCTAGACATGCAGGCTCAATAGTCGTGGCTCGCGGGCTCTAGAGTGCAGGCTCAGTAGTTGTGGCGCACGGGTTTAGCTGCTCTGCAGCATGTGGGATCTTCCCGGACCAGGGCTCAAACCCGTGTCCCCTGAATTGGCAGGCAGATTCTTAACCACTGCACCACCAGGGAAACCCCTTGTTCTACTTTTTGATTCCAGAGTTGTAGCATTGGTATCACAAGAGCCTGGCACTCAGTAGACCCCTGGTACAAGTTTATTAAATTAATTTGGAGGCAAAAGACCTGGATTCAAGCCCTTGCTCTGAAGTTTACCAGCAGTGTGACCCTGGGCAAGTCACTGTATCTCCCTAAGCCTCAATTTCCTCCTCTGAAAAATGGGATGACACTAATGCCAACCCTGCCTGTCCCCTGGGGCTGGGCCAAGTGAAATTTTGCTCTATAAACTCTGGGTGCTAGGAAGCTAGTCACATTACTAGCATGCTACCTGGTTCCTGGCTGGCTCTTGGTAAATGTTTACTGATCTGGTGAGTGATCCTGCTCTTGGAAATTTGAGAGCATGCTCATTTACTCCTGGTTTCCAGTGGCTTGAGTCAAGGCAGAATGTCTGACAAACAGCAGTTAGTCTTGACAACAGAAGTGTGAACTGGATGATGGTGGCCATTGTTGTTTCAGGCTGGAGAAATGACTTTTTTTTGCAAACTGAGGAATGCTGGATAGACAGAACTACTCTAAAATAATGTGTCAGGGCTAGCCCCACGGTCCCTCTTGAGGCTGAGGCATTTTGTATCCAGAGAGAGTTTCAGAGCCCTAAACATGACCTTCCTCACTCTCAGCTTCCCTCCATTTACTCTGTTTTCAAGGCTTCCCAGAGCCCCCAGTCCTAGGGGGTAGGTGTGGCAGATGCCATCAGTGTCCCACCTGTAGTCCCTGAGCATCCATGGTTCCAAACAAGCACCTTATTAAGAGCACCTACACCTCTCACCCTGTGCAAGGAACAGGACAGATATTCAGGGATTTATTGCTTCCAGGGCAGCCCTGAGCCAGGGCTGGATGAGAAGTGGAGGATAAATCCCCCAGCGTCCTTCACACTTGGGTGGAAACTCCCAAGAACTCCAAGTTATGTTCTGCTCTGTCTCCAGAGGTCCCCATGGGATTGAGCCTCACTTGTCCTCTCAGAAACCTGCTCATTAATGCACCTTGCCCTGGCTCCCTTGCCTTCTCTGTCTCACCTCCCCACACCCCTATCAATGTGTTGGAGGATCACCTCCCAAATAAATTACATGCATTCTTAACTCTTGGCTCAGGCACCATTCTGAGGGACCCACCCATGGCAGTAGGTAAGGTAGGTATTAGCATCTCCTCGGACACATACCTTGGGTGCAGTGGACCTAACCCCCTTTCAACTCCAAGTTCAGCACCCCTCCCCCATGCCATCACTGACTTGCACCAAACCACATGTAGATGAGGATGAATACTAGGGAATTGGGGTTTTTTTTTCCCCTTGAGAGAAAAAAGAATCCATGTTGCTAATGAAGTCTAAACATGGCTCAGAATTTGCAGCAGGAAAGGAAGTTGAGTGAAGCCATGATTAGAGCTTGTTTATGCTGTTCTTGGTGAAATCTCAGCATCTGCCGCTCTAACTCACCATCCCTGCCTTCATTAAGCCTGTTTGTAAGAATCGCGGTGAATGATAATCTGCTTGAATTTGGACTGCTTCTGTGCAGCATAAAGGACTCAGACTTTGGAATTTTATACTTCGCCACCTGATTTGAAGGGATGGGGTCTTCCACCGCTCTAACAACGTAATTGTCATTCAGAAGGTACCTAGTGAAGTGTAGGTGTGTCCTCCCCATTTGCACACATTAATTACCGTTTGGTCTTCCAGCGTAACAGATACGGTTCTATGCAGTGCGCATTTCCTGAGCATCTGCCAGGCGCCTTACTAAGTCCTCTGGGGAAGCCAAGTTGAATAAACCTCTACCCCCCGCCACTCCCCGCAGGGGCTTCATAATTTCTCTGGCCAAGTGCCAGTGCCTATAAAAGCAGGAAGATAATTTCCCAGAACCTACTAGAAAATTTTGGGAGCTAGTTTGACTCTAGTTTGAGACTCTTAAGGCTGATTTTTAATATCCTCTTCCTTCTGTTAAGGCATATATTATAGCTCTCTTCACTAAGCCATGGGTCTGGAAAGGCCAGTTTTTTGGACTGCCACTCGACTTGATTTTAAGAGTGGAAACATAGTCCACTAAACTGCAAGTTACACCAGAAGGGTTGTGGGTCAGCAGGAATGGAAGGGCACACGTAAATATGGGCTCTTTCAGGCTGGAAGTCTGACCCTGACTGTGATACCTCCCAGCCCCCATGATCCAGGGCTTACCTTTCAGGGAGCTCAAGGAAGATGGCTTGAAAGACAGAATTATTTAGCAGACCTTGTCTTTCATTGAGCCATAGATTCTCCATGTTGAAGGCAACCCTGACTTTCCTTTATAGCATTGTCTCTACTTGAATGCCTCCAGTGATGGGGAACTCACCTCCTCTCATGTGGAAAGTATGTGAGCTTCGAAGCAGACATGCCTAATCATTGCTAGCCAGGCACTGTGGCTTAATCACTCTGAGACATCATTTCAGAACTTTTTAATTTTATTTTTATTTTTTTGAAAGTAAGTTTAAAGACACTTTACATTAGCTTATTTTATTTATTTATTTATTTATTTATTTATTTATTTATTTTGGTCACGCCACACAGCATGTGGGATCTTAGTTCCCCAACCAGGGATGGAACTCCTGCCCCCTGCATTGGAAGTGCGGAGTCCTAGCCACTGGATCACCAGGGAAGTCCCTCGACATTTATTTTAAAATAGTGAAATGGGACTTCCCTGGTGGTCCGGTGGTTAAGACTCCGCACTTCCATTGCAGGGGACATAGGTTCGATCCCTGGTTGGGGTACTAAGATCCCACATGCCGTGCAGTGTGGCCAAAAAATTAAAAATAAAATAAATAAAACAGTGAAGTAAAAGGCGGCGATTGTTTTCCTTGCTTGAGAGTGATGGTGAGACTCTAGTGACATGAGGCTATGAATGAGCCTGGCTCAGTGACTAGCACAGAGAAGAGCTGTGACAGCTGTTGGCTTCCTGCTCCTCTCCTGGGCACTCTTCACAATGATACCAGATGTACCCCCTCCAGAATTTCTTGAGCAAAGTGCCATCTTACTTCCTCAGGACACACTTCACACTCCTCATTTCATGGAACGTTGTTATCACTGGTCCATGAAAGCCCCTCTTATTTGTTTGTTTATACCTTTATTTCCCTCATATTCTCATATGCCACTCCTGCCTCTCCCCAAGAAAGGCAAACATTCTAAGTGTTTAATGCAGATATTGTGTTTGTATGTGTCTTTGCAAAATGTGTATTGCTGTTTTGTGTGCATATTTTGAATTTGCATCAACATAACTGGATTACATACTTTCTCTGCTTTTTTTTCAAGCAAAAGTTTGGGCTTTTGAAGCTTCACAACGGTCATTTCCTGGCATCTGCACGCCAGTACTTTGTTTTTAAGATACCTCCATGTTGCTATGTCTACATCTAGGCTGTGGCTCTCACTGCTCGTTCCACGGGATGTACGCCCCCACTCTCCCAGTGATAGCCACTCAGGTCACCTTCTACTCCCTTGTAATGAGTGTCCTTGTACATGTCCCCTTATGAACCCAGCTGGGTATTTCTTTAGGACAAATCCCCACAAGCTGAATTGTTGGGTTGGAAGGTGTGTAAACACCCAACATGCCTAAAGTTTGCCAGACGGCTCTTGGGAATGGGCATACCCATCTCCACTCCCACCAGCATGAGGAGTCCTGTGTCCCTACCTCCCACCCACAGTTGGTGTTTCCCAGCTCTCTCACTTTTTGCCAATCTAAAGATATAAAGTAATATTATACTGTGGTTTTGAAGGTCATTTCTCTGGTTACTGATGAGTTTGGACGTTTCTTCCTGTGCTTGTCCGCCACTTGTTAATTGTCAGTTCTGATCCTTTGACCACTTTTATTTTGAGGGTATTGTCTTTTTCTTGGTGATTTCCAACCTTACATAATCTAGGTTTCAGTCCCTTGTTGGCTTTAGGCTTTGCAAACATCTTCTCCCCTTCGGTTACTTGTCTCTAAACTTAAAGTCCCTGGTGAACAGAAGTTCTTAATTTTGATGTGCTATTTTTTTTTCTTTCTTTTTTTGATCCTATGGTTTGACCTGCCCTCCAGGTCCTAGCTGGGCACGGGGGTTACTGAGATGGGTAAGACACAGCCCCTCCCCTCAGGGAGCCCCCTGGTTCAGTCAGGAGCAGACACAGGACCCCGACTGAGTGTGATACGTCATTCAGAAGAGAGGTGCTCAGCTCCACCTGGCAGATTCTAGGAAGGCTACCTGGGAGAGGTGGCATCCAAGATGAACTCTAAAGAACCAGTGAGAATTACCCAAGAAGAAGAGAGAGAAGGTGTTCTAGGTGCAAATAGCCTATTGTATCTGTATGTGTTCTGTGTCCCCTCGGGTATTCGGCTTTTGCCCTGAGCCAGTTTGCCTGTAAGTCACTGGACAGATCTACCCTTGGCAGGATTATTATACTTCTGGGGCATTTGGCCAGTGTCCACCTAGTCTGTTAAAAATCTCAAAACAAAGGTCAGTGAAGTTAACTTATTGAAAATGCGACAGTGGCATACTGTTTGTGGATAGAGACGAGTGTGAGAGAGAATCCAGGCCAAGGGAGCACCGTCGCTCTCTGCTTGGTGATGCTGAGAGGTGCTGCTCAGACCTGTTTCCACCCAGTGGGAGGAGAGTGACCATCTAGGGCCTGTCCACAGGGGCAGGGTGTGTGAGGGGAGTGAAAAATCACTTCCTGGGGAATGGCTGGCCAGCCTGGAGAAAAGCAGAATCAAGGGCCGAAATCAAAATCACAGTGTTCCCATCTCTGAAGCACGGCCAGGAGCACGAGTTGCTGTGTTGTGTGGCCCCCAGGCGGAGCTAGGACTGTGAGGGCAAGTCTCAAGAGAGCAGACTTTAGCTTGGAGTGAGGAAGACCCTTCAAAGCAGTTGCAGAATCATGGAACGAGAGCTGGAGGGCACAGAGATTTCCCCGTCTAGCCCACTTGTTTTATCAAGACCCAGGCAGAGGATGGCACTTCCCTGGGGCTCCTTACTGAGGAGACGGCAAAACCAAGACCCATTCCAGGGACCCTGTCCTCCAGCCAGAGCTCTTTCCTTTCCCTGAGTCTGGGATTTTGTTAGGGAGTCCTAGAATGGAGTAATTTGATAAAATCTTTGATGTTCATTGAACCAAGGTTGTCTTTTGTTTTACACCTCAGAGTTTTACATTTCTGTATGTTTGCAACAACAATTAAACTGTAAAAGACACTCATACTTCACGCAATGCAGACCTAGAGTCAGTTGAGGCAGAATGAGCATTTGGGGGTGAGGGGAGTAGAGCCCAGGAAGCAGGGTGTGGGAACCAGCTGCAGCAGGAGGTTGGTGACCCTACACCCAGCTCTCCCACCCAGGGGCTGTGATACGGGAGGGAGGCAGGACCGCTCTGTGATTGAAGCAGTTCCCCAGCCCTGTCTCAAGGATGCTCTCAGACCCACAGCCAGGGAGTATTTTCAGACTGGACTTTTTTGGCAACCTAATTTTCACCAATAGGACTTATTTTCTTTATGTATCATCCAAATCCAAAGTAGGAAATAAAGAAAAAGAAAGAATGCACTTTTTTAAGAGAATCCTTTTTTTTTGCACCACAACAAGGAACCAGTATTATTCTGCAGGAAAAGGGGCTCTTTGTTTTATAGTATTTTGAGCCTCTGAGAACAGAAAGTGTCAGCATTGCAGGGTCCTTGGTCTAATCCAGTGGTTTTCAACTCTAGTTATGCGTTAGTCAACTTAGGGAACTTTTGAAAACATGGCCACCCAGGGTTCACTCCTCAACCCCCCAGAGGTTTTGGGGGTTTTGTTGTTTTGGTTTTTTTTTTTTGGTGAGAGCAACAGAAACTCTGATTTAACCCCCAGAGGTTGTAATATAATGGATCCATTTTGGGACCCAGGCATCTGAATTTTCTAGAAATTCCACAGGTGACTTTAGTGCCTGGCCAGGACTGAGAACTATTCAAACCCCTGCAGTGCGCTTTGTAGATGGAGAAACTGAGGCCCAGAGAAAGGGAATCATCTGTCCAGGGTCACACGATAAGTCAGTGGCAACCTACAGCAGGGCTAGCGGGGCAGGGAAGGTGGCCAGTGACAGACTCATCGCCACAGCCCCTCTCGCTCTGCTCTGTTCAATCTGCTGCCCCCATGAATCCTCTTTCTAGTCTTTCCGCAAATCCCGTTCCACAGTCTTCACATCTGTATCCAAATAAGTGGTCGATGTTCTTTGCACAACAGAGTTACCAAGGAACGCAAGAATTAAAAGTTGGAAGTGCCCACCTATCATGGTCACCACCTGGCTGGGCCATGGGTGAAAGGAAGAACACAGGGGAAACCATCCTTCCCCTGCAGAGCCAGGAGGGGCCCTGGGCAAAGTGCAGGGGATGCGACCCTATGCTTCCTGGGACCTCAGAAACGAGATTTCAGGTTCCACTCAGGAACTGACCAGCTGGCAGGAATCATAAGGCTTGGGCACACCTAGGGCATGGCTACAACACAGCTTCTCACATATCACCCATGCCTTGAGCCCACAGCAACTAGGGAGGAACAGTACTCAGGGAAGCCTTCCTGGAAGAGGTAGATAGGGTTTGGACATGTTGGTTTGGTAGAGGAAGGGGAAAGCTACCTTCCAAGCAGAGGGACCATTGTGGGAAACAGTGGTAGTAAGAAAACACAGGGAATGTTTTGGGACCTCACAAATAGCTCACAGTTACTTTTGTCGTGACTCAAATAACTACAATTTATTGAACACTTACTCTGAGGCCCCAAGCCAGAAACTGCCTATAGTCTCCTCTTTAGTCCTCATAGGCACACTGAAAGTTGAAATTTTACCGTTACAGCCATCCACTCACAGGTCACAGGCTAGAAGGGAACTATTACTGGCATATGGGAATAATTTTACCCACTCAGTAGTGCTGGGTGATGCTGCAGTCACTAAACTGCAAGGTCAGAGATTATGAATTATTTCTTAATCTTTGTAACTCCAGCCTTTAGCACAGAGCCTAGAACGTAACAGGCACCCAATGTTTATTGAATGAATGAATGAAGTGATTAAACTAAGGGATTTAGTGTAAACATCCTTCATCGTCCAGATGTCCAAGGTCAGCTCGGTCAAGGATGAGGACATAAGCTAAGCTTCCTCCACCTACGCTGCTGCTTTTGAGGGATTCTTTATTATGAAATACCTGGGCCTGGCATGCAGTAGGCTCTCAGTAAGTATGGGCTGAAGGACCAGCAGCCCTGCTCAGTATGGGTAGGGAAAAATGCTCGGAATTTAGAACTAGGGGAGTCAAGTTCAGGCACCCACTTGGTCGCTGCCCAGCACTTGGCTCTGAGTATTCACTTAACTGACATGAAGCTCCTCCCTCACCTGTAAACTGGGGCGAATTATGCCTGATTCAAGGTTTGCTATGGAACCCTGAATGCAGGAATGTGTGAAACCCCCCACCCCACCCAGCCTCCCAGCACTGCCCCCGGGGAGAGATTATGGCAGTTATGGTCATTGCAGGAAGCCGTGCCACGGGATGGATGGTACAGCATTGCCAGCCACACCACCGCCTGGCTCCTGGTGATTTATTCCAGTCAGCCTGCATATTTCATGAGCTGCCTCCCCACACCAAATAAATAAATCAGGGCCTCCTCCTCTGAGTAGTAGGAGCTGATTATGGCTGAGACTTCAGAAGGCCAGAGCAGGGATGCTGGAGCTCCCAGCAGAGTCTGCTGATGTGACATTTAGGAGCTGGGTGACCCCCGCAAGTGACAGCCGCCTACACAGCATGAGGCCTCCCAAATGGCAGGGAGACCTTTGCAGGGAGAAGGAAGTGACTTTTACAGCCCTGTTTTCCACGCCACAGTTAAAGGAATGCAGGCAGAAATGTAGCCTATAGGATTCCCTGTTCCGTTTCCTGAATCCTTATAAGGAACCAGCAGCGCACCTGCATCTCTGCAGAGACATTCACTTAGAGCCAGAGGCCCAGCCCGCAGCTCCTCTGGCCATGTGCTTGGAATTCCTGCTGTTGTGTCGCTTTATAACCCCTGGGCATTTTGAGAACCAGGGTCTGCAGCTCTGGGTACCTGCCTGCCCTGCCGGTGGGCAGGGCGGCACTCCTCTCTGTAGTTATTACACTCAGGAGGCACAGGTGGCCTGTGGAACTCAGCCCAGAACTGTCACCTCTCAGGGATCCCATTAAGGCAGGTGCATGTCGGAAGAGCACAGCTGTGGGAACAGTCCTGGGTTTGAACCTGGACTCTGCTCTTAGTATTAGTGGGGCTTTGGGCAAAGCCACAACCTGCCTGAGCCTCGGTTTCCTCCTCTGTAAAGTGGGACTGAAACCACTTAACTGCACACAACTGTGAGAACTAAACAAGAAAAGACATCTAAAGGTGAATCCCCTTGGCCCCTCCCTGCCCACTCGCCACCATGTCCAAGACTGTGCTCCCCTGGGGGCCCCACTCTCTACTCCTTGCCTTTGGCTCTTTGCCTCTAAGCCCACCTTTCCCTGAATCAGCTTCATCTGTCATCAGTATTCCCTCACAAGCCTTGAATGGACCCTCTGTTCAAAGGGCTTCTTGTGCCTGTCTTGGTGGCATGTGGCATTGCTGGCCAGCTCCCTTGTGAAATTGTCCCTTTCCTTGGCTCCCAGGATGCCCACTCTTGTCCTGGCGTCCTCGCCCCTCTTTCCCAGTCTCTTGTAGCGTCTTTGCTCTGCCCATCCCCAGGGCCTGGATGGGGTGGGAAATAGAAATGATGTTCAGATAGTGGGAGGCTTACTGCCAGAGGGATGATGTGTTTTTGTCTTCCAGTCTCTAGGCCTCCCCTGGCGTAGGGGGAGCAGAGTGGTCCCTGCAGTCCTAGAGGGCAGAGCCAGATGACAGGGAAAAGTTACAGAGAGACCATTCAGCTAACGACCCTGGAAGGACTTGCTAACAGGCAGAGAGTCCAGTTACGGGGGGAGTAGGCTCCCCATCTATACATGTACAGCAAAGGATGGGTGACCAGTTGATGAGACGACGTGAGAGGGTATTTGTTCCAGCCCAGATCAAGGTGGAGGTTTTGTGATTCTACCTGGGAAAGGCACTGGGGAAAGGAAAAGCCTGCAAGAATAGAGCCAGAGCCTGTAGGGGAGCAAGAGCTGGGACAGGAGCACCCAGACAAACACAGGACTTGGATCTAACCCGCCACTGTCTCTTGCTCCTTGCAGACAGCAGGGAGGTGAAGGTGGGAGAATACAATGCCGTGGCTGACACGCTGGAGATCATCAACGACACCATTAGGTTCCAAGGTAAGGCAGGTGGCTTCTCAGAGGAGGGGGCCTGCTCAGGTGCTCCCAGGCCTGCATGTTGTCTGAGGGTTGTGGATAAGCTCAGAGTCCTTGGCTCTGTGGGAAAGAGGAGAGGAACATCCTCTCCTCTCAATCCATGCACTCGCTCACTGAGGACAGGGTACCATCACCACGTGGGAGCTGGGTTCCAGCCCCTGGGAAGGGTCACTGGAATTTGCATGGAGTGCTGGCTCTCACCAAAGCATCTGTGTTTAAACTGTTGAATGGCCAGAAGTAATTCTTTTTATGTGCAGCCCAACTAAATTTTGCTGTGTCACCTCCTCAAAAAGACATGGATGGGCTGGTAATAAGGCCTCTCCACTTGCTGCTCTTCCTGGAAAACCATTCCCTCTCTTCTGCTGGAGAACTTCTCCTCAACATCGAGACCCAGATCAAATGACACCTCCTCTGTTCAGCCTTCCCTGATGCCCCCCAACTGAGTTAACGGCTCTCTTCTCTTTGCTTCCACAGTCTTTTGTCTCTGCTTTTCTCATGGCCACTGTCACTTGGCATTGAAATTAGTAGGTTATTGGACCATGAGCTCCCTGACTGGATCCTATTTGAGTTTAAATTCCTGGCACCAGCCAGGGTCTGGCACATGTTGGGGTCTCAGTGACATGTGGTGAAAAAATAATACATGATTGATCAAGTAAATGAATGAGTGGGTGGGTGAAAAAATGAATGAAAGGGTAAGCATATGAGTCAGTGAGGAACTGGGTGGATGGATGGATGCATGTGTGGATGGGTGGATGGGTGGGTGGCTGGATGGATAGATGGACAGCCTTGTCACGGGGTGGCTGTGGAAGAAGCTGCCATACCCATAGCATCCAGATGCTGTTACTTTGATTCCACTGGGAATGCAAAGAACAGACAGCTGGCTTTCTGCACCTGGAGTTCCTTCTTACATCCAAGGCCACCAAAGAAGACTCTCCCATGAACCATTTGGTTAGATTTTGGACCTATGGGATTCCACAAAGCTCCAGGTGGCCTCAAAGAGGAGGTGTGGTCTTCACAGTCCCACCTGAGGGAGCTGTCACCAAGCCCATAGGCACTTATTACCTCATGGAGCCACAGAAAAATTCTGAAAGTGGGTGGATAAGTCCTGTCATCCCTGTTGTACAGATGAGAAAAGGGATCAGAAAACTCCAAACTCACACAGCCTGTGAGAGGCAAAGCCAGTTCTAAGCACGAGAGTCTGATCCCCAAGATAGGGCTGTTTGCTCCTGGACGCAGGAGATCTGGGTTTGCTGAATAAGAATTCTGGGTTTACAAATTGAAAGAAAAATTCAAACAGAAAATAAATAAGAGACACAAAACAGAACTGAGAGGAAAAACATAAATAAAAAAAACAAAAAACCCAGCCAGGACAATAGCTATAGTTAGGAAGCGCGAGGCCAGGATAACACCGAGGCAGCAGCTGTTCCAGGCTTGCCTCCTGCTTCTCAGAGCTTTCCTGCACCACCCGGAGGGTGGATAACCAGTCTCTGAACCCAGAGCCGAGCCAGGACACCTGGGCAGAACCCAGCTCTCCTGTCTACCCCCCGCCTGGGTTCAACTCTCACCCAGACCCCTACACCAGCCTACACCAGATGGGTTTTACCCACCCATCACCAGTCTAACTCCCTCAAATCCATTCTGCCCTCAGCTGTCATGTCACACTGAAGAGGCCTACACAGTCCCCATTGCTCACAGCGAGGGGCCTCTCCCTGGGGTGGTTCTAAGACCTCCAGGAGGGGACCCCGCCCCACTTCTCTGCCTGTTCTTTCAGGTCTCCCCAGCCAAACTGCTGACATTTCTGCAAATGTGCCGAGACCCTACCATGCCTTCACCTCTGCTGGGCCAACCGCCCAGAATGCCCTTTCTTCCATGTCTTCCTAGTAAACAGCCAACTACTTATCTTCCTGTCAAGACCCAGCTCCCACATCATCTCCATTCTGTAGCCTTTCCTGACCCCATCTGGTGGAACTGCACTCAGCCCCCTGCTTCCTGCTCAGGCCTCCAAGGGCCTGATGTTCTCACACCACCTGGACCCCATCACTAGAGTCAGTTTGCATTGGATTAAGGCACAGGCTTCAGGGCTAGGCAGATCTGAGTTCAAATCCGGCCAGCTTTGCTACTTAATAGCTATAAAAGCCACTTAACACCTAAAAAAATGTTCCCTCACCCCGTAAAATGGGAGTAATCTTCTCTACCCATGAGACTTAGATCAAGTGAGAAAATCTCTATTAAAAGTGCTCAGCTCATGTTAAGCATTCAAATAAATGTGCCTGCTACTCCCTTTTTTTAAAAAAAAAACATGGCTAGTGTGTAAGTTCCCTGAGGACAGGAACTGTGTCTTGCTTATCTTTGAATCACTGGTGCCCCACGCCAGGCCTGACAGTTGGAAGGTGATTATCAGTGATGATGCCCATCATTGATGAGGACGAATGAAGGAAGGATGGTGATGAATGGATGAAGAATGAATGAATGGATTAGGTGGGGAGCGAGAAACGGGACTGCTGCTGTTACTAACACTCCTGATAAGCTGTTACCATTTGGCTTCCATAATGACTTAGCTAAGATGCACGGTGAGAAGGTGCCATTGTGGGGGAAGACAAGGTGGAATAAGAGGAGATGTTGATTTTCTGAAGTTGTTTCTACACAAACTAGTGGTTATAGTAGTCACATACCCTTTGATCCAAATCTAGCCCCCTTGCTTCGTGCCCAAAGAGGAGCTTATTTCCACCAAGAACTCATGGGCACTCAGAGCTCTTGTGTTCGGGATCCAGAAGGTGCCTAATGCAGCCCAGACTATGTGCGGGGTGGGGGGAGGAAAAATTTCCAGGTGTTGCGCTTTTACTTCTGGAAGCAAGAGATGGTGTTACCTGTATCACCTTGAGTCTGCTTTTGCCCTGACTTTCGGCCCTTGAGGCCACTCTTATAAGTGTTATTTTGCATGTAAGTGCTTAATGCTTTACATTAACCAAGCCAGCAGGTTTCTAGCTGGTTTTGAACCTGACAGTTCCCTCTACTGCTTAGATGATTCAGACTCTTTTTATCCACTGAATGTTTCCAAACACATTTGAACTTGCCAGCAGAGTTTTTTAAACAGATGTGCCGGCGAGTTCTCAATCCCTGCCACCACATGTGCCCATCCTCTGCCTGTCTCCTGGGAACGGAGGCATAACCTAGGTTGGCACCCATGGCACAGCTGTGGTGGGGTCATCGTGACCCCTGGTGGGTCTCCCAGGTTTGGCCACTCTTGAACATCTGACCGATTCCACACTGGAGGGAAAAACTCCAAAGTGTCACAGTTCCACAGCAGAAACCTGACCTGAAATAGCAGCTGAGAAAAAAGGGATCTGCAAGAAACGAGAGGTGAGCAGGTGAGGAAAGGGTGTCCCTGCATCTTTCCTCCCAAACCAGCCTGTACCTGGTAAATCAGGACAATTTTGCCACCATCCATAAAGATGAGTTTGCTCTGAGGCCCTCAGGTCTCCCCCAGGTGCCTGGTGCCCTTGAAGTATGAGCAGGGACATCTCTACAGTCACACAGCGGGATGGAATCCCACAGTTTCTGTCCAGTCCTGGCACAGCAGGGAGGGGAAGCCATGCCAGTAGCTTCTGCCTCCCACAGTAAGTCTTATGAAAATGGAAAACCAGAAGGAGCTTTTATAGCATAATGACCTTGAGGCAGAAAATCCATAGCCAGAACACATACATGTCTCCACAGAATTGACAGGCAAGTTTTCCACCCTGTTGAGGGGTGGCCTTTATCATGTGTTGGAGCAGAGTCCATGAGAGCCCAAACCAAGTTCCTCACCCCAAAGGCAACCAATGGTACCTACTCACAGCACCCAGCCCTGCACCTTCTAAGCCACTGGTACCTTTGGGGAATAAATGGTGGATTTTCAACATGGTAATTAGACCAAATTCTAGTCTTGTAATGGCGATTAAATGCATCACAAATCTCTTATTGATTCTGTTTAGAGAAAGAACTAAGTCCTGGCTTAGGCTCCCTACTGGCCAACCGCTGGAGCCCGCTCACCCAGTGATGTGTCCTGCACAGTTTGTGCACAGGTGGCAGATGTCAAGGGCATCCAGGCAAGGATGTTCTTGGGGACTGACTATGCACTGAACTCAGCTGATGCCTTTTCCTTGATCTTCTAGGATCCGAACCACCAAAAGACAAGACCATCGTCCTGGAACAGCTTCGTAAGATCTCCCTACCTCTCTACAGCATCCTCTCCGCCCTTACCATCCTGGGAATGATCATGGCCAGCGCTTTTCTCTTCTTCAACATCAAGAATCGGAATCAGAAGTAAGTCACTCATGCCCTCCTCTTGGATACCTTTCTGGATAGACAAGCCTCATAGACAAAGTGTAGGAGCATCACATAACACGTTCTCCAGGGGCACAGAAGAAGTTACTAGGGCAGTTTTCCAAAGCGTGCCGCTTAGTCACTGGGATGTCATTAGATGTTTCATGTGAGTGTGTGTGTGTGAGAGAGAGAGAGAGCGCACACACACACACACACACACACACACAGAGGCAGGAGTGCTGCTTGCACAGGAAGTCTGGCTTAAACAAAACTGAAGGGTCCAAGTCCACAGATCTTCTTGGAATTTTGGCCATGCATGTGCACTGTGTGGTGGTCCAGGAGGAGAAATATAGAAGCAAAATTCCCCAGACATCTTTGCCCCACCCACCAGCATCTTCAGGAAGCACTGCCAGAGGGAGATCACTGAGTTCAGTAAGGACACTTCCCATCCATACAGCATATCACAGCCCAGGAAGCGCCTCCTTCATCATCTCGGTTGACCCTCGAATAACGACCGCAATTGCACATGAGAGCTCCGGCTCGATGTCGGAGGGTTGGAAGGCCCTGTCCGAGGCCACACTGCTGCGTGTAGCAGAGCCTATCCCCTGGGTTTCTGGCCTTGATCCCTTTTCCCCCACGCGTGCCCTTCCCTCTCTGGAGGAGAGCAACTCGCTTTACGAGTTATTCTGGCCAGCCACGGGTAGTACTAGTACGGGCCACCGCCCCAGGCGGTGGTATTTGCTGAGCACAGCCAGCTTGTTTGGTTTCCGTAGCAAACCCGCCTTGTTGTGGGAGTGGCTGAGCAGGGCTCAGAGTGTGGGCCTTGGCCAGGGGAACAGCCTGGCAACCTCCTGGGCTGCAGGGACAAGCGCAATCCCAAGAGAAGAGGTTTTTCTCTTTCCCTGCTTGCCAAGGAGGGACTTGGCAGCTCTAGAGCTTTTGTTGCCATTTGGGGGTTTGTTTTCTTTTTCTTTTTGTTTTTGGTAGCAGCTGCTTAGGTCAAACCTGTTTGCTGAAGAACAAAAAGTTGTTTTCACCTGTTGTTTTATTTATCACCGATAACACATACATTGCCTCAAAAAAACAACTGAAGCAACTCTGATCTACTCCGTACAAACCTTAAATGATGACCATGCATGTTAGCACTCGGCACAAGGCCCTGGGCCCGTGGTCAGCTCTTAATGTTAGATTCCCTTCCTGCAAAGCTGCGGTAGTTTTTGTCATAACAGCAAGTTGTCCCTGTCGTTAAGACTATACTCCTTTAATTCCTAACTACCCCCTCTTGGCCTCCTGGGGGGGAATTACCATTACTCTTTCCAATAGGCTGGCTTCCGTGTGAATTTTTTTTCCAATAAATTTATTTATTTATGTATTTATTTATTTTTGGCTGTGTTGGGTCTTCGTTGCTGTGCGTGGGCTTTCTCTAGTTGCAGTGAGCGGGGGCCGCTCCTTGCTGCGGTGCGTGGACTTCTCACTGCAGTGGCCTCCCTTTGTTGCGGAACACAGGCTCCAGGCACGCGGGCCTCGGTAGCTGAAGATGCAGGCTCAGTAGTTGTGGCTCACAGGCTCCAGAGCACAGGCTCAGCAGCTGTGGCGCACGGGCCTACATGGGATCTTCCTGGACCAGGGCTCGAACCCTTGTCCCCTGCATTGGCAGGCGGATTCTTAACCACTGCGCCACCAGGGAAGTCCCTGTGTGAATTTTTTGACTGGCTTTTCAGATTAAAAAATCTACAAAGAGATAGGAAATAAATGTCACTGTGGTTTCAAATCCCCCTCTCTTCTATCTTCATTGATGCTACTCATCCTTTAAGGTCTACCCCATCCAGGAAGCCTGCCTCAATTCCTGGCCTCTCCCCTCCTTGCTTCCTATGGTAGTAAGAATGAAGGGGCCTTAGCGGTTCATGGTTTGTGAAAGGATCTTCAGGGACCCAATCCCCTCTCAGCTTCACATGTGTCCTAGGCAGTGGTATATGTGCTTTTATAGGGGAGGAAACTCAGTCGGCTAACTGACTTGCCAAGGGTGCACCTCATGAGGTCGCAGGGGCACTTGCTGGACTCAGGGCTTCCAATTCAAAAGGCCATGAGGGGTCCACAATTTACAGCCGGCTTTTTATCTCTCTACTACTTTGACACTGAATTTTTAAATGTGGAAGGATTAATAGAACTGCAGAATGCAAAAGAAAATGCTCAGGGAACAACTGACCATAATCACAGTCTGCAAAAGGGCACCTGGACCATGGGGGCACCTGAAAACCCAAGACATTCTGAACAGATTGTGCTGGGGGAGCCAGACACATCTGAGAGTAAATTCCAGCTGGCTGATGGTTTAACACAGCCTGGTGAAAACAGGGGAAGGATGGGAGTGGGGACTCCATCGTCCATCTCCATCACTTGGTACCAGGAGGTACCATGCGTGTGGCCCTCTTTGTGCTCAGGACAGTGTGAGCTTCAGGCAGCCAAAGTGGACGCTCGCTTACCACCTAAGGACCACAACTGCGAGCAGCCCTGGATTCTCACCGGTACGGTCTCTCCTAGACCACTCAGCATGAGAAGGTGTGGTGTGGCCATCTCTCCCATCACGGTGGAAGGTTGCTGAACTTAGACTAGAATTCTCTAGATTTGGCTGTCTTCCCAGCCCCAGCCAAAAAAAAAAAAAAAACTGTTGACTTAACATCTTTGTGTAAACTGAAAATTAATGGTTGAAGAAGCCAGCAATACAAGCTGTCCCCAGAGAAGTGATAGGTGAACTTGACTGAGAAGACAGGAAAATCAACAACTAGAAATCGATAGCATCACGGTCCTATAGTGCAGGGGAAACAGCCTGTCAGAGGCAGCACAGTCTTGGGGAGGGGGCAGTGAAGGAAACCAGGGTTTCCATTTTTCTCTCCTTCTCTAGCCTTGGTGACAAGATACACATTCAGAAAATATTTGCTGCAGGAGTAGCTAAATTAACAGTTCTGCTAACTATAGTATCTCTTTCTTTTGTCAGGCTGATAAAGATGTCAAGTCCGTATATGAACAACCTTATCATCCTCGGAGGAATGCTTTCCTACGCATCCATCTTTCTCTTTGGCCTCGATGGGTCCTTTGTCTCTGAAAAGACCTTCGAAACCCTTTGCACCGTAAGTCATTCTGCACATTCCAGTGGTTTGTGATATAAGGTTTTCCTGGTGACCACAATCACCAAAAACACAGATACAAACCCAGAACTGCGTGAGAATACATGAACAGGCAGCAGACAACTTGTTCAGCCATTCACACAGTTCAACAGGGCAGCGTGGTATAGCTTTCAGACCAGAATGGACTTAAGTATTGCCTGTAAAGTTAAGATCATGGATTTAACAGGCTGTTGCTAGAAGACAACCCACTGAGAATGATTGAATAACATAGAAAAGCGAGGGAGAAAAATGCCCACCCAGGCACTGTGCCTGGGGTCAGAGTCAGGGCTGTGTAAGAAGGAACAAGTCTGCCCATCAACCTTGACAGCCATCACAGAATATAAGGAGAGGTGTTTGTAATGGATGACTTTGAGTTGTACAGAAAAGATCATTCTCCTTATTCTCTATTTAACAGCAGTGTTTCTCAACCCTTTTTTAGCTAATTGCCCCCATAAGGAGCCTTTTTAGGCTATTTTTTTCTAATTATGCCTTCTTGAAATTTCAATACCAAAGATATACTGTATTTCTGTTTATGTACTATATAATATACCTGTAGTTTCTATATAAAAGAGTAATATTTTTTCACATTCAAGAACCAGTGTTGTCCCCCTTGGGAACTATATCACCCCCATTGAGAATGCATATATTTAAGGAAGCCCAAAAGAGTGTAATTTATTTACTATATTTTAGCAATGTTATTTTGAAAATTAATTAATATGTTTAAAAATGTCATTGCCTAGTTATTGTTGTTATTAGTTGTTTTTCTTTTTAAGGAGTTTGTACGTTAGCAGTTAGCAATTGTGTAGAACTCAGTTGAAAGTATCATTGGCTTACTTTTTAGGATGAGGATGGCCAGTTGGGATTTATTTCTGGACTTTACTGTGATCTCTCAAAACTGGGTTAGACATGCAGTAATTCATCCAATTCCGTGCCTGGAGGACCAGAGCTAGAAGGGATGGTCAAAGGATCAGTGTTGACCAGACTAATCCAAAAGCAACTCTTCTGTTGTTGCTGTTTTCTATTAAGGTGTTAAGAGCAACGTAGGCCCTTTTTTGGAAAGCAGTCTCTTTTACATTATATTTGCCGCTCTATAGTCTCAGTGTCTCCCACTACTGGATGATCATAAAGTAAAGGTTGGCAGAGAGGATTAAACAAGTGGAGGACCCCTTAAATGTGCTGCAGGTCACCACCCACACCTTGGACTTTCAGGACTGCATCAGGTCTGTCAACTTAAAAAAATTGCACAACGTGAGAATCGTGAGTTAAGTTTTATTTGGGACAAAATGAGGACTGTAGCCCAGGAGACAGCATCTCAGATAGCTCTGAGAAACTGCTCCAAAGAGGCAGCGGGGAAGGTCAGTATATATGTGATTTTGGTGAAGGGGGGAGTATATGCCATCAAGCACAGATTTTTTTGCAGAAGGTTACTGCTAGTCATGAGGAGCAGACGTCACCATGAAGGATTTTAGTGCTTTTCTAGATATGAAGAGATACAAGAATTGGACTCATAAAATTGGCTCCTAAAAATATCTACCTATCTGAAGACCTGTTCTGCCAGTTTTTCCCAGAGCACAGAGTCCCTCATTCCTGTTCTCCACCCTGAACTCCTTTCAGGGGGTATTGAAAGTCAGCAGCTGCAGCAGCACATGATTTAATCCTTGTAGAGATAGATGGCAAGTGCCAATTTGTTTTTGTTTTTGTTTTGTTGCGGTACGCAGACCTCTCACTGCCGCGGCCTCTCCCGTTGTGGAGCACAGGCTTGGACGCGCAGGCTCAGCAGCCATGGCTCACAGGCCCTGCCGCTCCGCGGCATGTGGGATCCTCCTGGACCGGGGCATGAACCTGTGTCCCCTGCATCAGCAGGCGGACTCTGAACCACTGCGCCACCAGGGAAGCCTGCAAGTGCCAATTTGTAGTTGACAGATCCCCAGACTTTGGGACAGCCCGTGGACTGGAGGGAAGTTCCTGGAGCACATAGTGATGCTCCCCTGATTCCTGCAGATGATGACCTCGAACTGACTCTTGTTAACAACCAGCTTCAGCATGAATTGTCAAGCAAATGAGATGTCCCCAGAACACGTACTTTGTTTGAAAGGTTCCACTTGAGAAGTGCGTGGTCAAGTCCCCAATACCCCAGGGGGTCCTTGGGGTGCTCAGGCATCCTTCCTCTCTGGGGTGGACCTGGAGGGCAGTCAGGCCCCACGTGCTCCAGAGCTCACCTGGTTCAAGCTTCCTACTCAGAGTTTTTTATTCCGCCCCGTTTCACTCTGCCCTTCTCGGGGTTAAGGAGGTGAAGTCGAGTCACAAGTCCCCCACGTGCCTGGCATCAGAGTGCTGGAGTCAGCTTCTGAAGAAGCTGAGCCGCTCAAGAGTCCCTGTGGGTGTGGATTAGCAGTTTATGCCCTCAAAAGTGTGACTCTCTGGCACAAGGATGGTGACTGCAGCTTGTGTCTTGCTCACTAGAGATGGTGTGAAGCGTATGAGGTCCCCTTCAGTTCTGCATCAGCATGACTTCTGTGCCCTGTGGGGCCTTGTGAGCTCATGGGTGCCATGTGTGTCTGTGGTCAGCTTTCCTGGGCAGTAGTGTGGCCCGAGGGAGGGGCTGCTCCCAAGGCACCCTGAAGAAGCTAAGCGAGGGGTTTCCTTCTTCCCTATGTCCCTGGGGACACCCTCCCCAAGTTTGAGGAGACTGTGACAACAGCAATAATGAAAATGGTTCCAGGGGCCAATGTGTTGACTTCTCATTTACATGGCGCTCCGATCTCTTAGTGGCTCCCCGAGAGCTGAGGGACCCACCTTGATCTCCTGGCTGAGAATCACGGGGGCAGAGCTCCACTCGGGTCCCCCCCCGGCTCCTTGTCGCTGGCTCCTGCCACCTAGGAATGCATCCACTGGCCCGAGGTCCAGTCTTGGGTGCAGAGACATGAGGCCCAGCCCTTGGAGAGTCTCTCCCTCCCAGAAGGGCGTTCCTGCCATCTCACCCTGGTCACGAGCCAAAGGCCGTCAGAGCACAGGTGCTTCCTGGAGTTTGCCCCAAATCCTACAGACACTGGGTGACGCAGGCTAGGGAGTCCAAACGAGGACATCCCCACACCCGGGTGTTTTCTCTTAATGAAGCCTGACATTCTGTTCTGGGAGTCGTGCTCATTTGCGTGAGGGGAAGGTTGTCCTGGGAAGCCTGGCAAGGCGGTATGAATAAATCATAAAGCGCATTACAAATCAGCATTAGCTGGAACATGAGGGCTCTGAAGATATTAGGGCCTGGTTCTCCCCACCCTGAGGATTCATTTATTTGCAGTCGGGGCTGTTTCAGAGGCTCTGCAAGGGGAATCCCACATTCGTGACTGTGGGGAAAAGGCATGGCTTAAGTAGTGTGGATTGAATTGGGTCAGCACAAATGTGTGCGTGGCTAAGACCGGGGTCACTTATTTAATCATCCCCAATATGGCTCAGGAAGGGGAACCAAAAGCTCTTAAATTTAGAGCCTAAGTGCCAGCCCCAATGGGTGCAATTTGGGTTGTCCTCCACCTGCTATTCCAGAGGGGTTGGCTCCTTTGTTTCACTTGGTGCCTTGGATTGTGTTCTTTCTGGGCCTAGGAGGCCCCCATTGCGGTGAGCACAGGTCTTCAACAGCCTGGGTTTGACTCTCGCCCCCTACACATACTGCCTCCAGAGTGTGGGAGTGACTTAGCCTCTCCGGGCCTCAGTTTTGTCGTCTGTGAAATGAGTACAACAAATCCCTATGCAGGACTGTGGTGTGGGCTTAATGAGACAATTCAGAGGAGCAGCCTGGAGCGTAAGGCAAGTAGCGGGGGAGTGAGCAACTTTCTCCCTGTCACGGTATAATCTCCTGGTGTCCCACACTGTTTCTATAGGAAATCTTACAGGACAAGGGACAAGGTGGATCATGAAGCCAGCTTCAGATGTGGAGCAAGAGAAGTCACAGTTCAGTCTGTTCTGCTGCCATATGATTGCCACTTTTTTCCCTTTTAGTTTTCAATATAGAAACTAAACACAATGATAAACAGTAAACACCACCTCAGGAAGAAACCTGTGATGATCACGGATTATGCCTCTCTAGGGGCTGTGCCTCTGCTCAGAAGGGCCGTTATAACTCGGACAGCAGGGTGGGTACATGTGTGAGCATATGTACACACACACACACACACACACACACACACACAGAGCTAGGGAAGCAGTCACACTCAGTTCCCATCCCCTGCCCCCTCTGACCCTGTCTGGCATCTTCCCAGCCTAGTTCCAGCGAGTCTTGCAAACAGCTCGCAGCTACACCGTGCTGTCTCCCTGGACACTGAGTGGGTAGTGGAATCACCATAGCAACATGGCCCCTGTGGGCACGAAGCTGCCCGTGAGGACAGTGCTGGGCGTGGGCCGGAGCCCCAGTGCCAGGGGGATGGGAGGGCCCTCACACTCGCTTACGCTTACGCAGCTCAGGAATCCCAGCCCCTGGCAGCCCAGAGAGGGAGCGAGGTGGGTGGGGAAGAGAAAAGGTGCTTGCCTTCCTTGTGGAATCCTAGGCAGAAAACCCCCCGCACGAGCGTGGAGGGGTAAAAAGGGACTCTGCAGTGAGGACGAGAAGACCCAGGTGGGCCTTTGATCCAGTGCAGGTCTCAACAGCTCCAGGGGCGTTCAGGGCATTCCTGGGCGTGGAGGTGGTCAGCAGTGCCGTGTGAGCTGGGGAGCCTGTGCCCTCGTAAAATTCAGCGTTCTCTGCTGTGATTTACCTTGGGCTAGCTGCCAGGTGCAGCATTTCCTTCAAATCCCCATAACCACCTGACAAGGCAGGGTTCACTGTCCCCGCTTCACAGGAGAGAAAACTGAAACTCTGTCATACATGGCTAGGTGGCAGGACCAAAGTATGGAACTAGCTCTGTCGGACTACAAAGATATCTGAGACATTTCATTCATTTTTTAAAGAAATATTTTGATTTTTTGTTAGCTGGTTTATACCAGGAAAAACAGGTCAACTAAATTCTTAGGAATGTGGGCAATATTTATCTCAACCAAAATTTTTGTCTGTTCAGATTTTTTTTAATTGGAATGTACAGTCATCCCTTGGAATCCACAGGGGATTGGTTCCAGGAAACCCCGCAGATACCAAAATCTGAGGATGTCCAAGTCCTTTATATAAAATGATGTAATATTTGCATAGGTTATAAGCAGTCCTCCCATATACTTTAAATCATCTCTAGATTACTCATAATACCTAATACAATGCAAATGCTATGTAAATAGTTGTAAATCCGATGTAAATGCTATGTAAATAGTTGCTGCTGTGGCAAATTCAAGTTTTGGTTTTTGAAACTTTCTAGAATTTTTTTAAAAATATTTTCAATTTGCTCCCCGTTGGTTGAATCTGTAGATGTGGAACCCACAGAAATGGAGAACTACTGTTATTCACATACCATAAAATTCACCCTGTTAAGGTATATGCTTCAGTCGTTTTAGTATATTTATTCATTCAGTTTTGACATATCCCCAAAGTATATCATAGTGCCTGGCATATAAGAGAATTTCAGTCAGAATGTTTGCATTCAAATCCTTCGCTACACTACTTCCCTGCTGTGTGACTTGAAGTTGCTTAACATCTCTGAGCTTTAGTTTACTCCTCTGTAAAATGGGCATACTCATAGGATTGTGAGGGTTAAATGAGATAGTGCATGTAAAGCACTTAGTGCCTGCCACATAACAAGATTCAGTAAATGCTAGCCATTATCATTATGAATGAATGAATGAGTGAATGATGGGGCTATGTCTGAATAACTGTGTTCACCTCTGGACACAGCTAAGAGAGATACTAATAAAGCAGAGCAAACTTGGCATGAAGAAGAGGCTGGAAAACTGGGGTCGATGCTGGTTGATTGCGTGTAGGTATGTCCATGGCAACTTCCAGCTTTACATGTCCTTGCTCTGCTAGATCTGGGTCGGGGACAGACTCAGGGCCTAAGTCAAAGCCAAGCTGCTGTACCTCAGCCACCTTGAGTGCTGAAAGGGGCCTCAGGGCAGGCTGCGAGGGAGGTAAGAATGACGCAGGTGGGATCTCTTGGATATGAGTCCCCAGTCACTGGAATCTGATGTGAGAACTAGGAGAAGCCAGTTCAGCCCAGGGCTGCTCTGATGGCAGCACCGAGGAGCATGGCTCAACTTTATCTCCCAGCTGCCTCCACTTGCTGAGATTCCTGACTCCTTTATTTATTTTTTTACCTTTTATTAGAGTACATATACACATACACATTTCATAAGTGTGTAGCTCAATGAATTTTCGTAAACTGGATTCAGCTGTGAATACAGATCAAGAAACAGGCCATTACCAGCATATCTGCACCCCCCTCCCAAGAGTAACTACCGCCCTGACTTCTGCCCACACAGACAGTGCTGCTCAAAGGGCACGTGAATCACCTGGAGATCTTGGTGAATGCAGATGTCGGCTCAGTAGGTCTGGGGTGGCCGGAGGTGCCGCAGCTCTAACAAGCTCCGAAGTGATGCTGAGGCTGCATCCATAGACCACACTTAGAGTAGTGAGGTCAAGATTAGAACCCATGCTTATTTTTGAGTTTGTCTCTTGGAGACTGATGATATAAGGAAATGGAAGCACCAGAAACCCTGTCCCGTGAGAATCAGCAAGGCCTGTTTGGGCCAGTTAGGAAGGGCGATCCTAGCCCTCCACCCTGGAATCTCAGGAAGCAGGGCCATCCCATCACAGGATGGAGTGCTGGGTTCTGGATCCTGAAGCATGCTCTCAGCCATCCACCCTGCTCACAAGAGGTATATGAATGAGCTCTGGATAGGCAGCAGCTGGGAAGGGATGGAATAGTGGGGGTCCGGATACTGGATTTGGAAGCACGACGTCCCCTTCCAGCCCTCCCAGAGATGCTAGGATCTTATAACTCTGACTCAAAAGGCAAAGGCTACCTGGGAACACCCAACTGGCCTCCCAGCAAGTTCAAGAGTGGTAGGAATTAGTGATGTTTTCAAGTAAAAGGCAATAAATGTCTGTAATATTTTTTTGCTTGGCGAATTTTTTTTTTTTTTTTTTGAGACAGTTGAGAGATAATCTGATGTAACAATGTGGTTTGGGGGCTATTTCAGCCTGTGATCCCATGTTGTTGTGGCTGGCCATATGGTAAAGTGCTTTGTGATTTCAGAAGGTAGCTGGAAAGCTGGGCCAGGGGATGCCCACAGGGTTTGATGGTGACCTTTCCTGGCATATTTAGGTCAACTTAGGGATGTGGCTGAAGGAACTGGTGCTGGCAAGGCCTGTTTGGGCCAGTTAGGGTTCTGGACAGGCCGCAGCCTCCCCAACCCCATCTCCTTTGTTCTTAGACATCCAGGGTCTTCAGTTGTGAAGGGCTCCCTAGACCTCTGGCTTGCAGAGGAGGGGGCTGAGGAGGGTGCCAGGGGCGCCCCAGCCCCTCCAGCAAATGTACAGATGATGTCCCCCCATCCCACACACCCTCATGTGGATTACTGCAAGCCCCAGCCCTTGTCTTATAATTCATTCATGTGGTAACATTTCCCAGGTACCTACTATGTGTGAGGCTCTGCAGGCACAGAGCTGGGCACAGATCACTGCCCTCGGGGAGTTAGCATAGATGGGAAGATGGGAAGATGTAGTTAAACAAATAACTCCCATTCGGTGTGTTGTATGCTCTGATGGAGACAGGCCTAGGGGAGGCAGTGGAGGGACCAATTAGGGAAGGCTTAGAATATAGGCGACCCCTCAGAAGGAGCTGCAGTTATTAATGGAAGTCCTGAAAGATGCCTCCTATTTGCTCACAAAGTTCCTAGCAGCTGCAGTCTCAGTGGCACATCCATCTCTCCTTCTGATTCCATTGGTGGAATGGCTGGAAGAAGGACCTCAGTCCTTGTCTTCTTTGAAGAAAGAATTCAGCAGAGAGACCAAGATTGTGAAATAGAGACAGTGTTTATTAGAAGCAAAGTACGTGTGAAAGAGCACACAGGCGAACTTGGAGTGTGTTGTACACAGTAGGGGCGGCTTAGGTTGCTTATATGGGGGCAATTTTCCAGTTGTCTCTGGCCGATCATCTCACTTGTGCCCATATTTGATCTGACACTGGGTCATTCCTGGTGTGCCCACACATCTCTCAGCCAAGATGGATTCCAGCACGAAGGTTTCTGGGAGGTTGGCAGGACATATTACGGGCTGGCACTTCCTCCTTTCGTCCCTCCGCTAGACTGAGGACCCCTTCTGTGCATGTGTCAGACTGGGAAATCCTATTGACCACAAGAATGAAGACAATGTGGTCACTTTGCCTTTCACCTAATCCGGGCCCAGTGCTCCAGCTGGTCTCTTATCTTGAAGTATCAGCAGGAGACCAGTTGCAGCTGCTCAGCCTGCGGCCTATACACCTCCTACCTCACTTCCTCTCCTGCCTCCACACCCACTCATCCACACCTTCAGTCCACAGAGCTGCATGGAGGTGCACATCAGCCCCCTCCCCAGCACACACCCACACCCCCTGCTACCACTGCCCATCTCGAGAATGCTGTGCTTCAGAAAGCTCCCTAACCTCCAGTCACTGAGATACCTGTGAGGGTTGTGTGGGGAAGGGGAAGAAGGGCCTCCTCCCTGTTCCATTGCCTGAGCCAAGGCCACCAAGTACGGTTATGCATTTCGTGCACTGCACAAGAGTGTTGGTGTCAGGAGTGGGTGGGAACTGAATACAGCCTTCGATCTGCTCTCTGAGTCGAGTTCTTCAGCTGATAGGGTCTTAAGGAGGTGGGGGCCTTTCAAAAAGGGCCTCGAGGGGGTGCCTGTTGGAAACTCCTCCTCGTAGAGTGGGTGGCTTCCTCTGATTTGCCCCAGATCTCCTAAGATGCCCCATTGGCCCTAACTTGGGTCCCAAAGTACCCGTGTTTGTGCCCAGAATCTCCTGTGGGCCCTTGAATTGTTCCCCCAGAAAGTCTTTGCTGTACTCTAAACTCTAGGAGGCATTTTCTATGCAGATCTTACTTAAAGGACCCTGGGTAAGACAGAGTCTTCTGGAGCTGTTTCTAGAGCACGCTCTTCAGAGGTATATTGCCTTGGGAAACACTCCGAATATCTTCACCACCTCTCCCTCCAGAAAGACAGGCAGGCCCTGGAGATCCCAGGCTGAAGTCTCGCCTTTCAGCTCCAGACTGTAACGCCTCAGGGTAACGGAGATCTGGGGCTTACTTTTAGATAATCTGGGTCTCCCTTGCCTGCCTTCTCACTATTGATCATCTGGGGTGAACAGTCAGAATGAAACAAAAGGCCCTTTTTCGAACCTTTCTGGACAGCAGGAAAATGGCTCACCCCCCAACATCCAGCCAGCCAACAAGGCTTCCTCCAACTCAGTCATCATCAGAACAGACCCGCAAGAGAAACTGTGTGTTCCTCTTCCTGCTGGTCCCCAAAAGAGCCGTGAAAGCCCTTCACTCTGGCAAGCAGGCCTTCCCAAAATCAATTGAATGAGGAGCTAAGCAGAATTGTTCCGGGTGTAGTTGTTTTTTTTTTTTTGGCCGTGTTACGTCTTCCTTGCTGCGTGCGGGCTTTCTCTGGTTGCGGTGAGCAGGGGCTACACTTCACTGTGGTGCATGGGCTTCTTATTGCTGTGGCTTCTCTTGTTGCGGAGCATAAGCTCTAGGTGCACGGGCTTCTGTAGTTGTGGCCCTCGGGCTCTAGAGCGCAGACTCAGTAGTTGTGGCGCACGGGCTTAGTTGCTCCACAGCATGTAGGATCTTCCCGGACCAGGGCTCGAACCCCTGTTCCCTGCCTTGGCAGGCGGATTCTTAACCTTAACCACTGCGCCACCAGGGAAGCCCCTGGGTGTAGATTTTTCTTCCATCTGGAGATGTACTCTAATTGCTTTTTCCTTTTTCATAGTTGAGACTGAGATGGACATCGCCTGCCTAAAATTCCTCTTCCCCATGGTTGCATGTCAGGTTGTATGCAGAGGGGGCCGGGGGCTTTATGGCTAAGGGGAAAAAAGGAAATACATTAACATTAAAATAAATGTGTTTAAGACTTTGGGCAAGAGAGTGAAGTAGCTGTTTATCTTATGTTGATGAATCAGTAGAGACTTGTATTAAAGGTGATGTAATCATTAGAGAAAACAGAATCATTTGAGCCCTGCAGAACCTAGTTTATTTGGCATCATAGAGCCACCCAGAAGGGAGATACTTGGGACATCTCAAATGAAACTTCCCCCAGCGCAGGAAGTGCCCCTATAGCACCCTGATATGGGGTCCTCCAAGCTCTGCTTGAATCCATGGAGTGATGGGGAGCTCACTACCTCATGGACAGCATACTCCGTTGTGAGGAAGGGACCACTGAGGCCATAAGCTCAGCCTCTTTTGCTGTCCAGTTCTCCAGTTCTGTCTGCAGTCTTCCTTTCATGTGCTTGCTCAAGCTCAGCTTGCACATTTTTGGTGACAAAGATCTCATTACCATATAAGCGGGCCCACCCAGCCCAATCACCCCCTCAGTGCTGGATCCAGAGATTTAAAGGTGGGCAGTGTAGGCCCTGCACCATCTCATGGGAGAGGCAGGCAGGTAATCAAGTGGACATCATCTCAGAAACATGCATGACCAGCACAGCAGAAACATGCATGAGGACAGAAGTCTCAGGGAGGAGGCAGCTGTGACCTCCTTGCAAACTCTGGGAGGGGCTTCTCAGAGGAGGTGGCCCACGAATCTGGATTTTGGAGAACAAATGAGAATCTGTGAAGAGCTTAGAGAGAGGATGGCATTATGAGTGGAGGAAATAGCCAGTGCCAGGCCTGCAGCATGAGCCAGTGTGATGTGTGGGGATGTTTAAGCAGCGTGGAATTGCTTGGGTGTGAAATGCTATGTGGGCAGTAGCTGGAGAGGTGTGGGTGGTGGGTGCCACACCCTGCCAAGAATCTGGAGTTTAACCTGCGAGCTCAATGGGGCAGTAAAGAGTTTAAGCTCAAGGAGACTTGCTTAGATTTGCACTGAAGAACAGTCCCTCTTGGAGGTGTTTGATGGATGAGCAGCAGGTGAGGGGAGGGGCGGGAGACCAGCTGGAGGCTCCTTCAGTGGTCCAGTAAGCAGTGATAAGGAACTCGTAGACAAAAATCAGATTGATTAAGAACCACAGCCCTTTACATACCTTCTTTCATCTCATCCACACAACCACTCCACAAAGTCAGAGGCATTAGTTACCCCCATTTCACAGATGAGGAAACTGAGGCTCAAGGAGGTTATGCGACCTGCCCAGGTTCACGTAGATAGTGACAAAGCCAGGACTTGAACTCCTGTCAGTCTCGCTCCAGAGTCCCTGCTCATAATGACTAATCTGGATGACACCACAGGAACAGAGAGGAGGGATGTACTAACAAGAGAGGTGGGAGTAAGATGGTCATCAGGCATAGCTCTGGCAGCAAACAGAGCCCACCCCAGTGCTTCACATGGAGAGACTCCAGTGAAGGGACCACCTACAGAGGTATAGGTGGGGTTAAGGAAGAAAATATAGGTGTTGAGGCAATCGCAGGAAGCCCTCACCACTCCTAGGCCTCTTCCTGAGCCCAGAGAGGGCCAGAGCCACGTGAGGAGCCCAGCTACAGCCAGAGACAGCACAGAAGCAGTGGCTGCAGGGAGCACATACCCCATCTTCTCTCTCCTGACCCCTCCGATCTCCTGATGGTGCCCTCCATCCAGCCAGAAGCCAGAGGGCAAGGGAACCTAGGAGGTGCAGGCATGGGGCCCCACCTCTCGGCGTGGGAAGGGCAGAGAACGAGTCTGGGAGTGGTTCAGCAGAAGGAGATGGGCCTGGGGACTGAATAGGAGAGTGAGGGTAGAGGAGGATTCCTGGGGCACTTCCAGGTCCCTAACTTGGGTGACAGGTGGATAGTGGCACCATCCCTGAGTCGGGAGGAAATGGAGCTACTCAGCGGAAGGGCTGATGGGCTCAGCTCTGGCTCTGGAGTGTGAAGGTTTTATGGGACACCTGAGTGTCACCTAGGTCTCCAGTGACAGTGGCATATGCAGGTCTGGAGCTCAGAAGAGAAATAGGAACAGGGAAAGATAAAGGAATTGTCAGCACAAGGAAAATGGTTGAAGCCTGAGAGTGGGAGTGATAACCCAAGGAGAGCCCTTTTAGGACAACGAGGATCCAGGACTGAACCCCAGGGTCCATTTCCATCTTAAAACAATGGTGGGACTTCCCTGGTGGAGCAGTGGTTAAGAATCCGCCTGCCAATGCAGGGGACACGGGTTCGAGCTCTGGTCCGGGAAGATCCCACATGCCGCGGAGCAACTAAGCCCACGCGCCTCAACTGCTGAGCCTGCGCTCTAGAGCCCGTGAGCCACAACTACTGAAGCCGGCGTGCCGCGACTACTGAAGCCTGTGTGCCTAGAGCCTGTGCTCTGCAACAACAGAAGCTGCCGCAGTGAGAAGCCTGTGCACCTCAACAAAGAGTAGCCCCCGCTCATCGCAATTAGAGAAAGCCCGCATGCAGCAACGAAGACCCAGTGCAGCCAAAAATAAAATAAATAAATTCAAAAAAGCAAACAAACAAAAAAATAACGATGGTGGAGGAGTGGAGAGAGAAATAACACCTTCTTTTGCACAGGGATGTCCCTGAGCAGAGGCAGCAGGGGGTAGGTGGCTCTGCTGGTAGGGGTCCCACTGTCCTGCTTTCCAGAGTATTTCTTCTAGTGTTGTTTCATCCTTGTCTGAAGAGCTGTTTCCAAATGGGATGTGAACCCACCGGGATCATCTTGTGGAAGAATATATTACAGCCTTTGTTTACTTTTTTATGTAAAAAAAAAAAATGAAAGAAATTAAGCTTTACTAAGATTTAATACTCAGACTGACCCCAGGTCCCTGACCCAGTGGGTGTGTCTGGTGGTCTCATGCAGGAACTCTCCTGAGAACGGAATGGTTGGTCTGTCTGTGACACCAGCCAGCTACAGGGCATTGTGTCCAGGATCCCCAGGACAACCCCCCGTTCAGTGATTCTCTAGGAGGACTCAGTATAGAATTGTACTCATAGCAATGATTAATTACAGAGAAAGAACATAAAGCAAAATCAGCAAAGTGAAAAGGCACATGGGGTGAAGTCACAGGGAATCAGGTACAAGCTTCCCAGAGCCTCTCCCAGTGGAGTCACACAGGGTGCACTTAATACCCCAGCAACGACTTATGACAACACATGAAATGTGTACCAGGGAAGCTCACTGGACACTCAGCCCCCAGGGTTTTTATTGGGGTCCGGTCACCTGGGAACCCTCTACTGAGCTCATACCAAAATTCCAGGCTCTCAGAAGAGAAGCAGGTGTATGGCATAAACCACGCTGTTTGCATAAACCCTTCAGGCACAGAGTCACTCTTATCATTGAGGGAATGGTGGGAAACCCTCCCCAAATCCAAGTTCTCAGACACCAACCAGCTTAAGCAAACCTTGCCAGGAGGTCTTGGGCCTACTAGGTTACCTCTTTTCTGGCCAGGCATCCTCACCCATTCTTTGCTTTCAGTTTATGGCAACATATTGCCGTTTCCAGTTGCCAGGTTAAATTTACATCGTCGAGTTTTTACTAAGCTCACTTGTATTATTGGGTCTTAATGAATTTGGCCCTACAAAATAGACAAGTGGCCTGAAAATGATTATGTAAGAGAAAATATAAGTCAAAGCAAATATAATAATGCCAAGCATATTGGAGTAATACTTTAACCCAAAATAAAAGATCTTTGTCTGCCACATTATGAGGTAAAAATAATGATATTATTTCATCTCTTACCGTCCTTGTAAAAATTTCCTTGTTCTGTATATGTTCGTGTTTAAAATTGTTTTTCTGTTAGGGGGACATGATCAGAAGGGCTTGGAGACCATTGGTCTTCACAGTCGTGTCAACCATTAGCTCTAAAATTGTGTTGAAATCAGCCAGTTCTCAGGCTGGCCAGCTACTCCCCCAGTGTGCTGTCCCTTTGACAGCTGCCTCCCGGGCGGGGATGGACCTGATTGGGGTAAGGAGACTCTCTGAGGAGTAGGCAGCATGATGTCGGGGAGAGAGGGCTGGACTGGGTCAAGGCCTTGACTTCCGGGCTCAGCTCTGGAGCTGGGTGGTGTGGTTGAGAGAAATATCTTAATGCCCCAAGTCTCAGTTTCTTCATCTACAAAGGGGTTTTCTCAACTCAGTTGATGACTCCAAAAAATCACCCTGGTTTTTTTGGTTGTTGTTGTTGTTTTATTTGTTTGTTTTTTATCATTATATACTTCGTTTCTGGCCCAGTAATCCTTATTGAATGAACAGGTGAACAAGTGAATGAATTAATGAAATGATCTGTAAGGTCCTGTGCAACTCTGACAGGATAGGAATGTGTGATCTGGTCATTGAATAAGCTCAGGTCTAAATTCCGAATAATTGGCTCTTTCCCTGTCTCTATTCTGTTACTTTTCTTCCATCCTTGTTTTATAATACGGGTAATGACATGGCCATCCTACACCTACTCTAAAGTACTGTGATTCGTTCTTGCCTGTCTGAAATTTTTGAAATTAAAAAAAAGAAGGTTAAGTCCTCACCCTTACCATTGTCAGCATTCACACCTCACCCATCTGTGTTTCTGAACAATCGAGGTAATGCTGTTGTCCTTCCTTAGGGGGTTGGTCTTGCCATCTACCCAACCAGTTCCTGTTTTTACAGATAAAATGGAAAGGGGAAAAGCCCTGTCTTTGAAAAGCTGGAGAACCAAGTTGCTAGAAAGGCAGTGTGAAGGGACTCCCTGAAGGGAGCATGTCTGGGAACCTCCTACATGACTGCCTGCAGCCCTGGGCTGGATGGAAGCGCTGAGGCGGACAAACCTGCTGGGCTCTGGACACAGAGGGCCCAGACTGTCCACTCCAGCCCGGCTGTCTCTCTCTCTCCTAACATGTCCACCTTCCTGCTATGTTCAGCTGAGGCAGGTGGGGACCTTTCAGAGGGAACTTAGTTCAACAGAGCTGAGGAAGAGCTGAGGAAAGACCATAGTCTAGAACCAGAGCTCACGGAGCACGCAGCCTTTTTGTCCCAGTTAGTGGGAGGCCCCAGAACCCAGTGGCATACAGCCCAGGACTGGGCCATGATGTGGGGACCAACCTGGAGCTAGGTGAGTCTCCTGGGTCTTGGAGGGTATCCAGACCAGCCGGTGAGGGTGGACTCGGGAGAGGCTGGGGTCTGGCCACGATGGCAGTGCAGGTGGGGAGTGGGCACCCAGGAGGCCCCCAAGACCTAACAGGTGGTGACCAGCCATCCCAGCCTGCAGGAATCAGGCTGTTGGCTCCTATCAGGACTGGCAGTTTCTGGCAGCCACCAGCCCAGGGCTGGGGATCAGGGCACACTTTGGTGCTGTGGAACAGGTGAAACCTAGATAAGGCCTTAGTCCTGAGCAGGGACCCAGGCAGCATCGCTCCTCTCTTTCTCCAAAGGCCTGAGGAGATGGGCCCCTGGTGGGAGTGGAAGGGTCACAGCCCCTCTCCTCTGACCTTCCCCCCCCCCCATCCTGACGATGGCCAGGAGCTGGGCTGGTACAGCTGCCAGTCAGGCATCCCCGGGGCCAGTTCTGGCTGAGTTCTGTCCTGCTTTACCAGAGTGGCTGGGTCCCTAGCACTGGAGAAGGGTCATGCAGGCCTGTTTTCCTGCCCACTCTCAGCCCCTGCAGCTCAGTGCTCTCCCCTCCCCGCTGCCCACAACCCAGGAGCTGGGAGTCCTGTGGAAGAGGTTCCTGGGGCTGCCTCATCTTCTAGAGACTTGGGTGAGGAGGCAGAGAAATCAGCAATTAGGAGCACCTCTGCAGGCCTGTCTCCCCACATAGAAGGCTGTCAGAGAAGGAAAGGAGAGAGGGAAGACCAGAGGGCTGGTCTGAAACCCCTTAGTGGCGCCTCAGTGGTCCTGGGGGCTCTCTGTGCCTCTGTCTATGACTGGCTCCCTCTGGGCTGTGGGCCCATGAAAGGCAGGATTTGAATGTCATATGCCTCTGCGCCCAGGGCCCTGGTCTGGCGAGTGGCCAATAGAAGAACTAAGCGTCTATCAGATTGAAATGTGATTGAAGGACTATTGATGCTAGTAAAACTCTACAGTATGTAAAGTAGAGCATCTGTCCCCATCTAAGTCCCCCTGTTGGGACACTCTCCTAAATGATGAAGTCCATTCCCCGTGAGATGTTAATGCCTCTGTTTTCTCATGGCCTCTAGGTCAGGACCTGGATTCTCACCGTGGGCTACACGACCGCCTTTGGGGCAATGTTCGCAAAGACATGGAGGGTCCACGCCATCTTCAAAAATGTGAAAATGAAGAAGAAGGTAATGCCTCCTTCTGTTGCAGGGCGTTTGCAATGTTCATTTAGTATTTATTTTTAAAAGATTTATTAGGCACCTACTGTATGCCAGGCACTAGGCTATTTGCTGGGGATTCAAGCTAAACACAACCCTCGGCCCCTCCCCACCCCAGCCCCCAACACCTTCAGCCTCCTGGGAACATCAGACAGCTAACAAGGCATTTACAATGCAAGGTGATAAGGGCTGGTTGGGTGCATATGGGGGATACTGGGGTATAGCACCCAGGGAGGGCTTGGTGTATGAAGTGACACCTGTGCTAAAACCTGGAGGGTGAGTGGGAAGCAGAGGCTGAGGAGTTCTCCCTCTCCCAGAGGGAACTGTGCACAGAGGCCTGGGGAAGGGAGGGGTGTGTTCACATTGCTCAGGGGTTCATGGGGAAAGGGTACAAGAGGAAGCCACAGGGGAAGGCAGGAGCCACGGTAAGGAACCTGAACTTTAACTTGTGGCTAGTGGGGAGCCCTTGAAAGAGGAGAGTGAAACAGGGCAGGGGCCTGATTTAATGCTTCCATTTTCAAAGAGGCCCTTAGAGGACAGGAGCCCTTCCTTCATGTGGGAGGAAAGCAGTTGCCACCTCTGTGGTTGGCTGTAGCCATCATGTTGATGAAGCTTGACTCTTGGGATGTAGTCATGGAGAAACTTTCCCCGCACTGTCCTTTTTAACTCTTCCGATGGCTGGCACTCTTCTTCCCTTGCTCCTAGATAAAAATTCAGGCAAGTCTCATGACTTTGAAGGTCCTCTGGCCAACAGCTAATATGTGGAGTCCATCATAATATTCAGAACCTCAAACTGCCTTCAAAGGCATCACCTCTTCCTTCCCCAGCTTGGCCTGAAGCAGCCAGTCAACTGCCCTGGGAGAAGGGGTGCGGATGGGCTGCTTCTCTCTTTTGCCAGACTGAGTTTTTTCCCCATCCCACTCCCAAGGTTTTTGAACCCTCCTGAGTTGGAGCTTCGAGTGGTGGAAGGGGCAGGGAAGACCTCACTTGCCAGGAGCTGCATCCATCTTGCTGGGCCTGGCATTGGTTAAGCACACCCTTTAGGCTCTCATGGAGTCCTTTTGTGGAATTTTCAAAGCCCCCATTACTGGGATTTACTCTCCCGCAGTGCCCCTGACATGGGTGAAATACTCCCCCGCGTTGGCCATTTGTGGCTCCTTCCACAGACATGTGGCAGCCCCCCACGCCTGGGCCCGCCCCTCCAGCTGGCCTTGGGCAGAGGCCACACAGCTCTATCTGGCCCAGGGCCCACACCTGGTGCTCAGGAAGCACACATCCTTCACTCCTACAAACTCAAGGATTGTGGCTGATCCCACTGTAGCCACTTCCCCTCTTCTGCTCCATCCATGGAGCAACTGGCCCATCATCCTCCCGTGGGTTTCTCAGGCAGGAGTGAGGCGTCAGCTCACCAGGTCCCCCAGGCTGCAGGGAGCCCTAGCAATCAAGCCATCTGAGTGCTCTCCTTAAGCCTCCCTCTTGATTTGAGGTCAAGGAGGAAGCATACCCACCCCCCCCGTCCTCTCACCTGGGGATGAGGTGAGATAGCATCATGACACGTCTTTCCAAAAATCCTCTTCTTGATTCAACTCTACCCACACCCCCACACACACTTTTTAAACCCCTGATGGATGTATAACCCATTTACAGACATCTCTGAAAATCCTGCACTGTGATCTCATCCCACTCTGGAATGTGGTGCCTATTGTTCCAGTTCTTCATCCTCAACTTGCATTTGCCATCCAATTACCTGGGTCATAAGCCATCACGCCTGTGGCAGATAGCAGGTGAGCCCGAGGTGGTAGGGCCAGCAGACACAGCAGGAGAGCAGGCTTCTACTCCCTGCTTCACTGCTGACCCGCCATGGGTCTTTCAGCAAACCTCTTCATCTTTCAGGGCCTCTGTTTTCTTATCTGTAAAATGGGGAAGTATTGAAATGGCATTGTCTCCCGAGCTGTGATTCTGCCTGGTGCCCAGTGGCACCTCTCACTCGTCAGCCTCACCACCCGCCCCTTCACTGCCAGGGAGCTGCTCTCCAGATGGGGGGGGGGTGTATCCTCTCTTCTCCACCCTCTGGCCCACACCGGACCACCTTGGGACAACTATGGGCTGCATTTAGAGGGAGGAAAGAGCTCAGTTCTGCTACCCATTGCCTGTGCTCACCTGGAAGGCCCTCCTCTCACTGGGCCTCAGGAGCATTTGTGACAACTCCCTTCTGTCTGTAAGATGAGGAGCCTGGCCACCTGGTCCTTCTCAGACCTGGCTGCACATCACAATCAAACGGGAGCTTTTGAAAACTACAAGAAGCAACCCAGGCCAGCCCACACCTCCCGGGCTGGAGCTGAGCATTGGGAGTTACTAGACCCCTCCAGGTGATACTAATATACAACCCGAGTGGGAAGCCTCTGGTCTAGATCAGGGCTACTCAGTGCACGCTGTACCAGCAGCATTGTTGGCATCACCTGGGAGCTTGTTAGAAATTCAGTTTCTCAGCTCCCCCAGCCCTAAGAATCAGGTTCCTGGAGCCCAGGAACGTGTGTTTCCGCCAGCCCTCCTGGCAAAGCGGATGCAAGCCAAAGTTTGACAGGCACCACGTAACTTCTTGGGCCCTTCCTGCTCTGTGGCTCTGCCATTTATGACGAGTCCATCCTGGTTTTGAAGAATCACAGTGTTCGTTTCTTTGTGTCAATATGTAATTCATGCATATGATTATTGGCAATGGAGAACTGGCCTTTATTTTGTATTACTCATGTGATCACTAAGCAAGAACACTCAGATTGTCTGGCAACAATTGACAAAACATGCCAGGGAAGACTTCAGGAGTTCAGTTGTCTGAAAGGGCCATGGGGGTTGGGGCTGTGATGTGGCCACAGCCTGCTGGGCTGCCTGGGACAAGGGCACTCTCCCCACCCCGGGGGTCTGGGCAAAGTGAGAGCCCAGGCAGGTGGTGGGCCCAGGCGTCCAGGGAGGGGCCTGTCTGAAAAACTGCCAAAGGCTTTGAATACAAGATTTGGTCACCAATTTAGTCTGTTGTGAAAATGATTTAGGCCAGATGAATACACCTTTCCAATGTGAGACAGTTTTTGCTCTAGGCTTTCCGGTTATTCCAGGAAAAGCCTTGTGGCACTACAGGTGAGTATCATTTATCAGCCAAATTAGAAGAGGTTAAGTGTATAGAAGAGAAATTTATACCTTTCACAGTTCAAAAACTCAAGCTGGGAACCAGATTGTTTTTAAAGGGCTGTGGCAGTCGCAGGTCAAAACTGGGATTGAATTCTCCATGACTCCAACATTTTACATAGCCAAGGTTGGTTTTTATTGTCATTGTTTTGTTTTATTGGTTTTTTTTTAAGTTTAAATTTTTTTTAAAGTGAGCCTCTTATTTTTCTTTTAATGTTTTTTCTTATGCACTTTTAAAATTTTATTTATTTTATTTATTTATTTTTGACTGCATTGGGTCTTTGTTACTGTGCACGGGTTTTCTCTAGTTGCAGTGAATGGGGGGGGGGCTACTCTTACTTGCGGTGCGCGGGCTTCTCATTGCAGTGGCTTCTCTTGTTGTGGAGCATGGGCTGTAGGCGCACCGGCTTCAATAGTTGTGGCACATGGGCTCAGTAGTTGTGCCTCGCAGGCTCTAGAGTGCAGGCTCAGTAGTTGTGGCCCACGGGCTTAGTTGCTCTGCAGCATGTGGGATCTTCCCAGACCAGGGCTCGAACCAGTGTCCCCTGCACTGGCAGGCGGATTCTTAGCCACTGCACCACCAGGGAAGCCCTTAATATTTTTTTTTACTGACACATATACAAGATTTACCTAAATCTGAAAATGCAATCTCACACGTCTTTTCCAGTCTTTTTACCCTTTTCTTCCTTCCCTGTCTCCCACCTCATCCTCCCTCCACCCACCATGTCACACACTCCCCAAACACACATACACAAGCTTCACCCCATATGGCTACATTTTGAAAGACGTTAAAGAAAAAGAAGCCTATTAAAGGAAGTATTGACATGTGGTGACTTAATGCTTCTAAATTCAGTATTTTTATAGTATCAATCATAAAATCTTGAATTAAGAAGCCCCACTACCACAGTCTTTTTTTTTAAATTTATTTATTTTTGACTGCATTGGGTCTTCGTTGCTGCGTGCAGGATTTCTCTAGTTGCGGTGTGAGGGCTTCTCATTGCAGTGGCTTCTCTTGTTGCAGAGCACAGGCTCTAGGGGCACTGGCTTCAGTAATTGTGGCTCTAGAGCACAGGCTTGGCAGTTGTGTCTCACGGGCTTAGCTGCTCTGAGGCATGTGGGATGTTCCCAGACCAGGGCTTGAACCCGTGTCCCCTGCATTGGCAGGCAGATTCTTAACCACTGCACCACCAGGGAAGCCCACTACCACAGTCTTTATTCTGCCTCTTACTCTTACTAGGACCAAATGGAACTTTGAGACTAGAGCAGTAACTCAGAGATGAGATCTGTTGTGGGGGCAGATGTTTTTTGAGGACAAAGAAACTTCACTACATATGTGACTTGATACGGTTGCAAATAATAACATAGGGCCATCCTCTAAGACCTTCACCCAGGCTCAGCTTCAGGAAAATGCCAAGAGAGTGTCCGTCATCTGAGTGATGGCAGGAAGGCAGGGCCGCTGGTTGTACAACTCCAGGGGGCACCATTCACACTGTATTCCCTCTGGAATGGCGTCCCTGGAAGCAGGCAATAAGCTAGTCTTAGTAGAAGGCCAGTCTGAATCAGTCAAAATATCTGAAGTTTTTTGAAGAAATAAAGAAACACCATTTTCCCAAAAGAAGATGTTAGCCAACTTTTCCTGTAAAGAGTCAGATAGTAACTATGTTAGGCTTTGCAGGCCATACAGTCTCTGTCACAGCCACTCAACTCTGCTATTGTAGAATGAAAGTAGCCAGAGGCAAACACATAAACAAATGGATATGACTGTGTTCCAATAAAACTTTATTTACAAAGACAAACAGTGTGTGTGTGGGGGGGGGTAGACAAACAGTGGGCCAAATTCGTAGTTTGCTGATCTCTGCTCTAAACAACCATGGGAAGTGATGTTTAATAGTAATAGCTAACATCTGTTGAACAGTAGTTGTAAGCCAGGCTCTGGTAATCGAGTGGTTTGTGTGGTCATCGTCCCCCATTGTGTAGATGAGGAAACTGGCTCAGACAGCTTAGGAAACTTACCAAGGTCTCCCAGCTAGTTAGTAAGATTCAAACTCAGATCTGATGCCAGAACTGGGTGCTTAATCGTTCCTGGGTGCCTTCACTCTCATCTCTCACTCAGTGAGAATGGAGCACGAGTAACCTCCTAGCCTCAGAGAGAGAACTGAGTTTCATGGCATCAATGTGCACTGACATAACCGAGGAAAGTTTGTGCAGCTTTTGAAGAGAAAGCTGAAAATTAATAAAGGAAGTCAGGGAAGCTGAGGTGAGACTAGAGACATGGCCTTGCCTAATTCTAGTATTCTATGGTGCTCAGACTTTGTATGGTTAGGTCAGTGCTATTTTTTAAATTTAAATTTTTAGATCTTTTTTAAAAGATTATTTTGTCACCTCTCTTTACCATTGTATTGTGTATACGTATGGGGTATTTGTATAATTATTCATTATTAGTTTACCCTTATCATGCATGCTCTATGAATGTAGGATATTTATGTTTTTCTCGCTGCTGCAGCCCTAGTGCCTAGAAAAGAACCTGATTCAGAGTAGGCACTCAATAAATGTTCCTGTGATTAATTAATCAAATGTGATCCATAACTACTTAGACTAAATCCATTTAGTCACAAACAAGGGTCAAGTGCCAGGCTTTGGAAATGGTACCAAAAGGAAATTAGACATGTCCTCTCCTGTTACTCTCAGGATCTTCCCACCTTGGGCCCATCTGTGTGATGATTAGCCCGGAGTCTAGCAGAGCTGAGGTGCAGTATCACACTTTGCCCCTAGATGTCACTGTCCTCCACATAAACACAGAACCGTGCATTCTCAAAACCCAAGAAATAGTAGCCACACAGCCCATTTGTTGAGCATCTTCTCTGAGCCAGATGTTGTGCGAGGTGCTTTCCATACATCATCTCATTTCATTCTTATACCAACTCTGCAGCTTAGAGCTCAATGGCCTTACTTTTAGAGGAGGAAATAAGTCTAACAGAGTCATACAGCTTGATCAAGATGACATTTCACAAGAGCTGGGATTAGAATGAGGTCTTCTAGATCCAAAACTGTGTTCTTTTTTTGTACCGTACTTAGAGATATGACATGAGCCTCTCCACTCCTTGCCATTTTACAAATCAGAGATGCAGAATGAGAGAGGAAGTGATTTGTTAGGGTCACACCCAGGTCACAAGGGATGGAGCCAGGACTCCAGTCCAGGTCCACATAATCCCAGGTCCTGTCTTTTCACTGCCACTCTGCTACTTCACACTTCATACTTGAGCCTTAAAATTGGGAGGACTTGACTCTCATATTTACCAGAGAGAGATTCTCATGCTCATCTTCTGTGCCGCATGCGTGCCTTCCCTATTCAGGCAGCAGAAGGAGAGGTGCGGCATCCGCTCAGAAGGGAGGTCTCTCCCCTGTAGGGGCTCACTGAGCGTGGCCCCAACCCACGTTTCTCTGCCCTGACCTTCAATGTACTACTTTTTGTCCAGTGTAGACCATGCAGTCCCAACAGACCTGAGGTGTGGTGTAATGGAGTGTAAGGTGGTCCGTACTCCTGTATGCATGAGCTCTCAGGAAGAGGCCAGGAGAAAGTGGTACTGCTGAGCAAGTTCAAGTTCACTGCCTCCTGGGAGCTAAACTGTGGGGAGAGTAGTACCCCTTATGTCTTGTGGGAAAGACTTGGCAGAGAAGGAGGGACCTGGAGGTGCCGGCACTTGCTGGTTGGGGAAGTTTGGGGAGGGGGAGAGGACTGAGAGGCTGAGGTCCGCAACTCTGCCTGCCCGGTGTTTGTGGCATCTGCATCCTCCTGTCCATCTGGTGGTCACTGCTCTGGATCAGGCCTCCTCCTTCCTCATCAGGACAATGGCCCCAGCTCCTAACTGGCCTCCTACTGCAGGATCCCATCTCAGGTTCACCCCTTAATGCTGCAGAGAGCTCCCCATCACGCTGATGCTTAAAGATGCTTAAACCTCCAGTGGCCCGCATGAGGCGCCATCGCATGTCATGCAGGGTCTCTCCCTCCAGCTAGCCCTGTTTCCAGCCACCCGCAACCGGCCCCGTGCACACCCAGCCACAGAGAGCCTCTCACAGAAGGAACAGGGTGTTTCAGACGAAAGAACCAGCACCTACAAATGCCTGGGAAAGGATAGGAACCTGCGGCAGGTGGTGCCTTTAGGAAGTAGAACCTGAGCCCTAGGCAGGAGACAGTGACCTTGAACTTGCTCAACAGCACCACTTTCCCCTGGCCTTTTCCTGAGAGCTCATTCATTCATTCTCCACACGTTCCTCAAGAAAGTTTGAGAGCCAGCCCCTGCACAAAGCACCAGGGCACAGAGGGGAGACTGGATGGTCACTGCCTCGGTTCTGATAGGAACACAGCTACAGCATGGGCCCCATGCAGGGCACACCTGGATTCACAGAGGAGCAGCTGCTCAGGCTCAATCTTGAAATCAGGGTAGGAGGGCACCAGCAGAAGGGTGGAGGAAAGAAATTCCAGGGGTCAGGTGCAGTGTGTGCAAATGCCTGGGGCTCAAACAGCCCTGGGTGAGCATCAAGCAGGGAGGCCCCTTCCAGCCTGTCCTCCAAGTCCTAAACTCCTCAGGCATTTCTTCCCTTTGGCCCAATTTCTCAAGGCTAACATGGAGCTGCCTGGTTCCCCTGAGGGCAGGGCTTAAACCAAGTTTCTACAAGCTATCAGCGGTGCACTGAATGCTTCTGAAAAATCTCAGAGGGTGCTTTGCCAGTGCCCTACCCCCAGGTAAAGTGGTCTTGGTGGATTTGATCTCTTTGGCAGTAACTCAGCAGTACTTTCTTGTTTTTTTCACAGTTTGGCCACAGAGAAGTCTCTTGAGATTCTATTTCTCCTTTAAGGATGGCTTTAATCATTAAAAGTCAGACCTGGAGATATTTCTTAAGCTTCTGCTTCAGTTTTGTTTATTTTTCTACAGTCTTTTCTAGAACTACCTCATCACATTAGCTTTTGTTTGGCATTGGGGCGGGGGATGAGGACACATAAACATGCAGTGAGTGAAATACAGGTTAGCTTTGCCCCTGACAGCATTTGTTCCCAGGTCAATCCCCATCAAACGGACATAAAGTGGGGTGGGAACTTCACAGTATAATAAAGATACCCCAGGCTGCAAAGTGGGATGGGAATTATATTTCTTCTTTATATATTCCTTCATCTCAATTCAACCAGTCAAACTTCTAAGTATCAACTGCATGCCAGGCCCTGCTAGGTGCTGAGGGCAAACAAATAAATAAAACAGGCTTCCCTTTTGTAAGGGTTTCCCCAGTTTACTGAGGAGGGCAGAAGTGTATACAACTTAATATAGCATCTGGTTACTGTAGAGCCTGGTAGGTGCTGTAAATGTTTGAGGGTGTGCACTCTGGAGAGAGGAGGATCTTGGTTCGAATCGAGGCTTCACCTCTTAGTATCTGTATTCCACTGAGCAAGTTACTTGGCCCCCAGCACTAGCCTCAGTTTCTTCATCTGAAAATTGGGAATAATAATAGTATCTGCCTTTGTATGAGATGCTGTATGTAAAACAGTCAACCTACAGGTAGGCACAGTGTAAGTGTTCACTAAATGTTAGCATTTGTATTTATTCTCCTTCTTGTAGTTACTACTATTACTATTCATAGTTATAAGTATTGAACTTATTAAGTATGATTAAGTATGGGAACAGAATGCTATGAGAGTAGTTAGTTCTGCTGTGGGAGTTAAGGAGGCTTCATGGAGGAGGCAAAATGAATCTGGGTCTCTAAAGATTATTTGCCACATAGAAAGAAGAGAGTGTTCCAGGCAAAAGAGCCAACACCCACAAAGGCCTGGGGTGAAAATCACAGCACGGCCAGAACCTGGGAGTCCTCAAATTTAACTAAGTATATGTGTGTGTTTGGGGCATGGACAAGCCAAGCTCATGAAAGGCCTTGAATGCCAAGCAAAGGAGCTTGGCTGGATTTATCCTGTGGGCGATGGGTAGTCTGAGGAAATTTTCAAACTGGGGGTGACACCATTCAGTCACCCACCTGACCTGGCCCCTCGGCTGCTGTTTGGGAAGCTCTCTCACATCCCTTCTGCCCCTGCCCTCTCTGCAGATCATCAAGGACCAGAAACTGCTTGTGATCGTTGGGGGCATGCTGCTGATTGACCTGTGCATCCTGATTTGCTGGCAGGCTGTGGACCCCCTGAGAAGGACGGTGGAAAGGTACAGCATGGAGGTAAGCACCTGGCACCAGCAGGAAGGAGGCCTATGCTGCTCCCGGCGCCCCCCGCACCAGGGCGGACAGCAAGGCAGCACATCTTCTTTACTGCCCCAGGTACACTTCTTGAGAAGAAGTTGAGGTGGTTACGGGAAAATCATCATACGTCCACGTGGGTCCACGTTCCCTATCAGGAATGTCTCATTATTTCCGTTTCCTTCCATTTGAGACATATTATTTCAGGAGGGCCAAATACAAGGTCTTCACTCCTGGAAAAAATGGTGAAAGAATTTGTCTAGGTGTATTAATATATGCAGAATTAAGGGGAAATGTTGGGTCGTTTAAACCAGTATATTCTCTACACATTGTAGAAACCCCCATTTATATGATCCATCAGGCTAGAAATTACATTGCATTTTTAATCTCTCCTTTAAAGTGAGTTCCCTAAGGAGTGCTAGTAGGGGAATAAACACTCTGAAAGCTCCTTCCAGTTACTAGAGGATCTTCAAAGTGATGTGTTGCCAAAAAGAAGAACCTTACATAAAAGTACCGTTAAATATATATTTTAGTAGTCTTGCGTTGGGCCTTGCTCTTAACTCACACTGGTCTTCCTAGGATGCTCCAGTTAGAGAAGTTCAAGATTAGGGAAGTTGTAGTTTTGTTGATTTTCTCCTAGAAGTGTTAAACATGCCTTTGTCGGAAAGAGCCAGCTGAACGGCAGTGGCTGTACAGTATGATTTCCCTACAGTGTAGCAGATTCTATTGAGAAAACTGGAGTTTTCTCCAGTTCTCTTACTGCACTATTAGGGAAATCTTTTTGTGGGATTTAGTGTGAATTTTATCAATAAAACTAAACTGGAAACAGTCATTTTATGCATTGAGGACAGAGGTTTTTATCCTCTGAACAATAAGGGTTTTCTAGCAAATAAGATGCCGGGCCTTGTTTGTCTGGAGACAGGCAGAGGGTTCACTCAGCCCAGTAAGAAGTTATGCGGTCGGAGCAGTGGCAGAGAACGCTGTTTCCTGACAGCGCAGATTTAGGGGAAGGATTTAAGGCTGTGCGCCTCCATCTCACTGCCTTACGTGTGCATCCGGGGAGGAAGCAGGACTCCAGACAGGCACAGTCAGACCTGGCAGAGGACAGACCTGCGCTGGCTGTGCCCATAGGCCAAGGGGGCAGGAGCTCAGCTGAGGTCACTCGCACAGACGGGCTGTGCCTAGAGGGGAGGTGACATCTGGTCATCACTCACCTGCACAGTTGGCGAAGGACCAGACCTGCCTCCAGCTCCATCCCAGGGGAATTCACCACCCACCACCAGGATTTGGAAATCCAGACAGGCTGTCAACAGGAGGAAGGGTTGTTACTGGCTAACTGGGCCCCCTGGCTACGGAGAGCCTGGGGTGATGATAATCACAAGCAATAGTGCTAATAACAGTAATAACAATGGTGATGCTGGTAGCTAGATGTGTGTGTTAATTCACTGAATCCTCACAATAACTCTGTGGAATAGGTGCTATCCTGAACTCCATGTTAATGATGAGGAAACAGAAACCCAGAGAGATTATATAAGGCACCCAGGGTCACCTAGCAGGTTAGTGGCAACACCACCAACTATCGTCTCCCCCACTCCACCACCTGCCTTTCAATACAGGACACCACTTCGTAGTTTTCAAGTGTATTCACAGACCCTTGGTCTCTGGCCTGTGAAGTGGGCTGGGCAAAGAAGTGTTTTCACATTTTGCAGACGAAGCCTAAAAATAGGTAACAGGCAGACTGAGCGCCCAGGATATCAGGGAAGGAGAAAAGGCGAGTCAGGCGGAGCCCATGGAAGGACCTGGAGCTGGGGCAGATGGGCAGAGAGCAGACCCCGCTGGGTTGATGCTGAGCCCTTTGGCAACCGGTGAGGCAGGGCACCGTCACCTCCGCTCAAGGTTAAGGTCGGGGCGGAGCGTGCACAGGATCCCTTGGGATCTGGCTGTGGTGGGAAAGGCTGCAGGGCTAGAGTCGGCCGACTCTGGAAATAAATCGAGGAAGCCTGTCCCCCTGGACCGTTTACAGGAGGTAGACCTTGTGCAGACCATAAGTAAGAAAGTACCTTTCTTCCTTGCTCTCTGTAGTAAGTACTGCTGCTCTCCATGGCTCCGCACAAAGAACGCGAGCCCATTCCAGACCTTCCAGGGAATGGTTCTCAAACTGAGGAGCAGCCGGGTGCCACGGAAGTGCTTCTCTGTGTAGATGAGGAAACTGAGCCTGGGAAGGAATGGGGTTCTGCCCGCGGCATCTAGACTTTTGAAGGGGGGTGGCTGGAGGAGAGCCACATCCCTGGCTCGAGTTTCCCTCGAAGTATCTCTGTTTCCCTCCAAGTATCTGCGGAGATTTCTCTCTCAACCTTTCCTGGCCTGATCCTCATTTCTCCTCTAATTTGAGGGTTGCCCTGTCATTCTGTTGCCATGGTAGCAGAACCTTTGATTTGTCGACCCACAGCCCTGTCGTTTTATTGTCATTTTTCCACCAAACATCGCTAAACTATCAGTTGATTTCCCTCAGACCCTCCTCTGTCAGACTCAGCATGACGGTTGAACAGTGTGCCCAGGGACTAAGGGGTCCTAAGTTCTCAAGGGGCTGTTTGCTCCAGAACCCCCAGTGAGAGAGAAAGTTTATGCTTGGGGGAGAGGTGATCAAAGATCTCTGTGGTCTGTTCTCTCCTCCCCTCAGACCACACCTACCTCGGATGCCTTTGGTCACTCTGGACACTCTAAACACCTCAGGATTCCAGCCACAGGCCTTGCTCTGTGTTGCACTTTCAAGCCTTTGCCCGTGCTGTCCCCCCTTCCAGAACCTTCTCTGACAAGTAAATGAACTTCAGTTCCAGGCCCCTGTATTAGGCAGTGTGTTCCTGAGCTCCACCAGATTTAAGCGCCTGCTCTTCCCCATTCCGGTCTACAGCATCCAGGCATCCCCTGTCAGGACACTTAGCATGCTGTTCACCCCTGCTGAGTGCATTTCTGCCCCACCCACCCCTCCTGGGCCACATAGATCACTCTCCCGCACCACCCAGCCCAGCACCGCCCGCATGCTGGGAGACCTCACCTCGCTGGGGAGACAGAGGTGAGCACAACAGCATGACCTTGAGCTCACAGGGCCCACCAGCTAGTGGGGGGCAGACAGTAAACACGCAAATAAGCACAGTCACTTGAGATTGCACAGATTCTGATAGCAGCTGGAAGTAAATAAACAAGATGAAGGGTTTGAGAATAACAGAAGAGTTCCAGAATACCTCGTGGAAGAGATTCTCTCAGTGCAGTCCAGGGAATGAAACTCTGATTCTGGAGTCCGACTGGAGGCATCCCGGCTCCACATTTATTCATTTGTACATAATAATATGTATATAGCACTAGTCATGTGCTAGATACTGTTCTAAATACATGATGTTTATCATTTTAAAAGAGTTTTTATGCTTAATTAATAGACTTTATTTCTTAGACCAGTTTTAGTTTTAAAGAAAAATTTAATAGAAAGTATAGAGAGTTCCCATATATGTCCCACGCCACACCCCATAGTTTCCCCCATTATAACATCTTGCATTATGTGCTATGTTTGTTATAATTGATGAACCAATACAGACACATTGTTATTCACTAGAATCCATAGTTTACATAGAATTCACTCTTTGTGTTGTACATTCTATAAGTTTTACCAAATGCATAAAATTATGTATCTACCATTACAGTGTGATACAGAACAGTTTCACTGTCTGAAATATCCTCTATGCTTACCAACCCCTGGCAACCACTGACCTTTTACTGTCTGCATAGCTTTGCCTTTTCCAGAATGTCATATAGTTGGAATCATACACAATGTAGCCTTTTAGACTGGCTTCTTTGCCTTAACAATATGCATTTAAGATTCCTCCATGTCTTTTCATGACTTGATAGCTCATTTCTTCTTATCAATGAATAATATTCTATTGCATGGATGCACCACAGCTTATTTGCCCACTGAAGGACATCTTGGTTGCTTCCAAGTTTGGGTAATTATTAATAAAGCTGCTATAAGCATTTTTGTGTAGGGTTTTATGTGGACATAAGTTTTCAACTAATTTGGGTAAATACCTAGAATCAGGATTGCTGGATCATATTCTACGAGTATGTTTAGTTTTGCCAAACTGTCTTGCAAACTGGCTGTACCATTTTGCATTCCCATGAGCAATGAATGGGAGTGTCTGTTGCTCCATCCTTGTCAGCATTTGATGTTGTCAGTATTTTGGATTTTAGCCATTCTAATAAGTGTGTGGTAGTACCACATTGTTGTTTTAATGTATAATTTCCTAATGACATATGATGTGGAACATCCTTTCATATACTTATAGTATTTGCCCCACATATTTCTTCTTTGGTGAGGTATATGTTCAGATCTTTTGCCCACTTTTTAATTAGATTGTCTTCTTATTGTTGAGTTTTAAGAATTCTGTCTGTTTTGTTTGTGGTTGTTGTTTTTGGCTGCACCGCACAGCTTGTGGGATCTTAGTTCCCCAACCAGGGATTGAACCCAGGGCCATGGCAGTGAGAGCAACAAGTCCTAACCACTGGACCTCCAGGGAATACCCTCTTGGTATATTTTGGTTACAAGAACTTTATCATATATATATTTTGCAAATAATTTCTCTGAGTCTGTATCTTGTCTTTTCATTCTCTTAACATTGTCTTTAGCAGAGCAGAAATTTTTTACTTTAATGTAGCCCAAGTTAACAATTTTTTATTTCATGGACCATGTTTTTGGTGTTATGATCTAAAAACTCATTGACAAACCCATGGTCACCTAGATTTTCTCCTGTTATCTTCTAGAAGTTTTATAGCTTTGTGTTTTACATTTAGGTCTATGATCAAGTTTGAGTTAATTTTTGTAAAAGCTGCAAGGCCACTGTCTAGATTCATTTTTATGCATGTAAATGTCTAGTTGTTCCAGCACCACTTGTTGAAAATTCTATCCTTTCCCCACTGGATTGCGTTTGTGTCTTTGTCATAGATGAGTTGACTGTAATCAGTGTGGGTCTATTTCTGGACTTTGATTCTGTTTCACTGATCTATTTGTCTGTTCTTTCACTAATCCCACACTGTCTTGATTCATAGTTTTATGGTAAGCCTTGCAGTCAAATAATTTGAATAATATCAGTTCTCTGACTTTTATTCTTCAATATAGTGTTGGCTATTCCGGGTCTTTTATAAAAAGTCTCCATATAAACTTTAGAATCAGTTTGTTAATATCCACAAAGTAACTTGCTGGGATTTTGATTGGGATTGCATTGATTCTGTAGATCAAGTTGGAGAAAATTGACATCTTAACAATATTGTGTCTTTCTATTCATGAACATGGAATCTACTTTGATTCAATCTACTTTTGTTTTTTTTTTTAACATCTTGATTGGAGTATAATTGCTTTACATTGTTGTGTGGTTCAGTCTACTTTGATTTCTTCATCAGAGCTTTGTAGATTTCCTCATATAGATTTTATATATATTTTGTTAGATTTACACCTAAGTATTTTATTTTGTTTTCGGTGCTAATATAAATGGTGTTGTGTTTTTGGTTTTGTGTTTGTTTTTACAAAAGTCTTGAATCCTACAACCTTTTTATAATTGCTTGCTAGTTCCAGGAGGGTTTTTGTTGATTCTTTGGGACTTTCTACATAGACAGTCATGTCATTGACAAAAGGACAATTCTGTTTTCTCCTTCTCAATCCATATGCATTTTATGTCCTTTCTTGTCTTATTTTTGTATTAGCTAGCACTCCCAGTACAATGTTGAATAGGAGTGGTGAGAGAGAACAACCTTGCCTAGTTTCTGATCTCAGAGGGAAAGCATCTAGCTTCTCAACATTAAACATGTTAGTATATCATTTTTTTCCTAAATAGTTTAAAAATATATACAAAGTGGTTCTGCTGTCCAAAGCTGAGGGTGCCTTTGGGGGGAGGTGACAGGAACGACAAATGATGACACAGGCAGAGCCCGGGTCATTAGGGACCTTGTGTGCTAAGCAGAAGAGTTTAAAATTCAAAATGAAAGACATTTAATCAGGGAGTGACATGATCAGATTCGACCTGGCTACAGGGTGAGAACAGATGAAGGGGTGAGGCTGAAGGCCCAGCAGTGGCTCAGAGATGGTTTCTGCAGTAATCCAGGCAGGAGCCGATGGCGACCTAAAGCAGGGCAGTTGCAGCGGGAACAGAGAGAAGTGGGTGGATTGGAGAGATAATAAGGAAGCAGACGTGACAAGGCTTGGTGACGGATTGACTCTAAGCGGGAAGGAGGACAGGGAGGCAGCAAGGGCAATGCCCGGATTTCTGAGTGGGTGGTGGATGGCGGACCTCATCACCAAGGTCAGGTGCAGAATGAGGAGTGGGTTTTGGAGGCATGTGAGGGGTTCATTTCTGGGCAGGAAGAAGATTGGGTGCAGGGTCCTAGAGCACAAGGGAGCAGTTTGTCCAGTAGATAGAGATTTGGGGGAGGGGCGGTTAATACATTGAAGATGGGAGCTGTGGGTACGAGTGTGGTCATCCAGAGAGTGGGTACAGTCAGAGTGAAGGTGTCCTGACTGGAGCCCGAGGAGTAACTAAGCAGTGATGGGAACAAGAGGAGAAGCCAGGGCAGGGGACTCTGATGTGGCGGTCAGTAACAAAGGGGGTAGCCAGGAGAGAGGGCTGCCCACAGATAAGAGCAAGGGAGAGAAAGCTGTCCTTGCACAGGAGGCATTTGAAGAAGGAAGGAGGTGTCTCCAGAGATGAATGCTCCAGACCAAGGCAAGGACTGACAGGCTCCCTCACCCTCCACCCCAGTGACTTGGCCCCGTCCTCAGTACTCCTGCATTGCACCTTGCTTCCTCTGCTTTACGGAGTCTGATGGGAAGATTGGCTGTTTCTGCATTTCACAGGTAGCAGGGGTGGATAAATCTGCCAAGTATGTTAAAAAGGTTTTAAAAATACAATTTATATTCTTGGGAAAAAGGGGAAAACTCTCCTTTTTTGTATACCTACAATACTAGTGGCGATGGTGAATAGGTATTGGACATACGGGTGTGGGGTTCAGGGAGAGGTGTGGGCTGGAGATGGAAACTTGGATGCAGTCAACATATAGATGACACAAAGCCTTGGGTGAGAGCACTGGGGGGCATTTAGATGGAGACAAGAAAGGGACCAAGGACAGACCCTCAATTATTCTCATGTTTGGAGACCCGGGAGGTAGAAGGGAAACAGCAAAGGAGACCTAGAAGGAGAAACCATAGAGACAGAAAGAAAACCAGATGAGTCTGGTGTCTAGGAAACCAGATGAAGAAAATGTCTCAAGGAAGAAGTTTTGATGAAGCGTGTCAAACGCTACTTTTAGATCAAGTAAGATGAAAACCAAGAATTGACACTGTGTATGTGTGTGCATATACACACACACCCATATGGGTTTTTGGGTTTTGTTTGTTTGTGGTTTTTTTTGCTTTTAAGGAAAATAATTAGAGATAATTTCCCCTGAAGTGAAAGCAGTGCATACTGATGGTGTGAAGACAGCCTGTGAATATAGGTGGAAGGGTTCTTTGCTCTTTCCCAAGCCTTTCTTCTCTACCAGGCCACCACCTACGCCTCCACTTGACCATTCTGAAATGGTTTTGAAATGGAGAGGAGATGGCGGACAGCACTAAAGGCCACCAATGTTGAACCCCCGGAGAGCCCCAGGCAGCCACTGAGGCAGCATCCTGAGCCTGCCTGCATCAGCTTCCCAGACAGGTGGCAGCAGAGACAGAATCACGTGCAGTCAGTCACCCACGGGAGCTACGTGTGTGACGTTCACTTACAGAAATGGCAGCAGGCTGTCCACACCGGCTGCCTGACAGCCTGCCTCAAGAACTGCCTGCACTCTGGGTTCTGTGCCTTTCTGGCCATTTGGGCAGTGACCAAGTAAAGAGCAGTGTGAGACAGAGGAGTATTTCAGACTTTCCTCCATGTTGCATGCTTTGACCATGCTTTTTGAAGCAAGTGGGGGATTTGGAAGTCAGGGACTGCCCTTGGCTCTGAAACTGGCATCTTATTTCAGTTATGTTTCTATGGAAATGGATATTGGAAGAGGCAAATACATAGAGTTTTAAATAATTTTAACTCTTATCTTCTGCCTCCCTCTACAGTTGCTCTGAAAAAAATCCAATCTTAAAGCAGACGCTTTCAGAAACGTCTGGTGTCTTCATAAAGCTTGTCCAAGCTCCATCTCACACTATTTATTTTGAAAAAAGAGACATCAGAATGTCCAGGGTGAGGGGGCTAAGGGTCAAGGTGCACCCTGCTCTCTGGGCTGCACATGGGCAGCCTGGTGGCCTAAGGCTTTGATGCCAAGGTCACATTCCAAGTGATGGGTCATCGCCACCAGCCCTGAACCGTAGGACAGGTCTCTCATCCATTGTCATCCATGGGGTTCTGGATGGCCGTCCTCAGGCCCCACCCGGATGCAGACCACGCCCCAGGCAGGATAGTGGGACTCTGCAAGGACTTCGGGTGGGTTCATTAGCTGAGAGCCACCCCAGTGAGCCTGACTAACTCCTCCCAGGAGAGGACTACACCATCTGATGTTCTGACCATGCCGTTCTGCTGTTTAAAATTCTCCCCATCAGCTAGAGGATGAAGCCCTCACTCCTTAGAAGTTCAAGGGGACCTCGATGACCCGGGGACTTGGCCTCATTTGCCTCCCCTGCCTCATCTCTCGGCCCCTCCCTCGCTCCCTGTGCTTAGCTCCCCTTTTTTTAAAAAAAAATTTATTTATTTTATTTATTTTTTATTTTTGGCTGCATTGGGTCTTTGTTGCTGTGCACAGGTTTTCTCTAGTTGCAGCAGATGGGGACTACTCTTAGTTGCGGTGCACGGGCTTCTCATTACGGTGGCTTCTCTTGTTGCAGAGCGTGGGCTCCAGGCACGCGGGCTTCAGTAGTTGCAGCACACAGGCTCAGTAGTTGTGGCTCACGGGCTCTAGAGCACAGGCTCAGTAGTTGTGGCACGAGGGCTCAGTAATTGTGGCTCATGGGCTCTAGAGCACAGGCTCAGTAGTTGTGGCACATGGGCTCTAGAGCACAGGCTCAGTAGTTGTGGCACGAGGGCTCAGTAATTGTGGCTCGTGGGCTCTAGACCACAGGCTCAGTAGTTGTGGTGCACAGGCTTAGTTGCTCTGTGGCACATGAGATCTTCCCGGACCAGGGCTCGAACCCGTGTCCCCTGCATTGGCAGGTGGATTCTTAACCACTGCACCACCAGGGAAGCCCCTCAGCTCCCCTTATTAATGGCACTTCTCTAAAATGTCACACAGTCTCCCCCCACACCTTTGCATTTGCTGTCCTCCTCTACCCAGAACACCCTCCTTCCCACCCCAATACCCCGTCTTCATGTAAAAAATTCCTACTTGACCTTCAAGAGGCAGTCAGAATTGTCTTCTCCAGGAGCATTTGGAACAGCGGGCTGCCTTGGATGCCTTTGTCCAGGCCCCCGCCTCACCCTATTGGCCCCCTCATCTGATCACAACAGTGGTATTTGTCTGTGCACCTGGCCCCTCCTAGTCTGTGACCTCCTCAGAGGCCAAGGCCATCTGTGTGTCTTCAGCACCCACTGGCAGGGTCTGGCTCACAGTAAGTGCTCGGTAAATATTTATTGAATAAATTGTTCCTTCCACCTAGAACTCTCTCCCCATGCCTCCATATGTCCAAATTCAACCCATCTGTCTGGGCCCATTAAGCCAGCTTCTCCAAGAAATGTCTTTGCCGAGCTGCAATTTAATTTAATATTACACCCTCACCTTTTATCAAGGGCCCAATTATGGGGCTAAAGCTGCCAACTGAAGAATGATTCAGCATCTTCTATAAAAGGCTATTGTTCAGTTTTCAGTTTGTGACTTAATGCCCCTGAGATAAAGATCCACAGGATAGATCCTCACAGACTTTAGTGCCAGGAAACGGGCTGTGCTTCCCCACCACCACCCGCCATGAACTTGTATCTACTTCCTTCAATCAAGCAATCATAACTGAATAAGCCACTCTGTTTTCTTTTCAACCTTGGCTGCCAGAAAGTTGGAGCCCAATTCAACACTCAGCCGCAATACCATCTTTTCTCAGGTTCCTGGAGGATTATCTCGCCTTCTGATCGTTTGTCTTTATTTTTAATTGTCCTGTTGTGTTTGGGCTTTTATTTTGTGCTGCCTCAGCCCCTTTGGGAGAGGAGACAAGGTGTAGGTTCCAGATTAAGTTATTAAAATGAGAATGCTAAATGAGATTTAATTGGAATGATATGCCAGAGAGACATTTTAAGGATGCCTGCAGACAACCTCCTTCTGGCAGGGGTCTCAGCTGCAGTCGGCATTGTGGATCCCATGTATGGATGGACAGCTCTGCCGGCCACAGCCACGTTTCTGGAACATCTTGCCTCAGAAGGCATCTCAGGTCCATGGGAGACTGCAGTTTATTTCAGCGTCCCTATTGGCTTCCCTAGTGTCTTCAGGAGGTACTTGGGATCCAGAGGCCCCTCAGGACACAAAGCAAAAGATGCAGAGCCACTGCACCAGGGGACAGCCCTGAGGCAAGAAACTCTCTGGTGTCTACCTGTCCAGGTGCTCTGCAGGGGGTGGGATGTTTACTGGGAATTTTCAAGTGCCATGGAGCAGAACAGCTGGAAAATTATCTGCAATACTGGCCTCTTCTGACCACTTGTGTCTTGGTAAAGCCATTCCAGTTCTTGAGCAAAGACTACCTTTAAATTTTGATGATTTTCCCCCATTTCCATGTTGGCAGAAACACAGGCTGTGGCACCCACGGAAACATTCCGTCTTTTTTGTGGGGGAATTCCAAGCAACCCACCTCTTTGGGAATGGTGTGTCATCCCGGCGCTCCTTCAGCATTTCCAGGGGGCCTGTGGTGGGCTGTGCTCAGGCTCCCTCGAGGACTGCAGTCTGATGGGCAAAATTAAATGCACACAGGGTGGGCCATCGTCTTCTCCATGACACATGTCTCCAGACTCTTGGTTTTACATTTTCCTTACTGGGCTTACTTTTCTAAAATATGAGCCAGGATCGTGTTTGGATGTAATGTCCCTCAGAGGGTGAAAAGTGAGAGAGAACAGGGTGTGCTAGGTTTTGCTGTGGTAACAACAACAGCAACAAAACTCAGTGGATTAAAACAACAGAGACTTCACTCATCATAGCACTCGTTCATAGAGGATCAATTGTAGCCTCCGCCCATAGCATCCTCACTCCAGGACGCAGCTGGTGGGGCACCTTCTGGGACAGTTTTTGTGGCAACGGGAAAGAGTGTATGGCAAGTGACTTTTAAAGCTTCCACTCCAAACTGCCACATGTCACTTCCACTCATATTTCATTGGCCCTATCATGTTAATTCTCCATGCCTGGGTTCAGTGGGGCAGGAAAGAGCAGTCCTACTGTGTGCCCAGGAGAGAGAACCAGGTATCGATGTTCAGCCGTAATGACTACTGTAGTGCCTCCCGTCCACTTCCTAACCACTGTCACAGCTGCTGCCCCCCATTCGAATGTAAGCTCCATGAGAATAGGGAGGGGGCAGAGTTGTAGATTATTCTCTGCTGTATCCCCAGCACCTGCAAATGTGTCTGGCACATAGTACACACTCAGTAAATAATATCAGTTGAACAATTGAATGAAGCCATTCTTAGGGCAATTTTATTATGAGATCAGTGAAATATTCTCTGAGAAGTTCTGTGCTAGTCCTGCATACTCTACTGTCGAATCCTGTCCTAACCCATCACTTCTGTCCATCTTCACTACTACCACCAAGGACCAAAGTACCATCATCTCCCACCATCTCGCATCCCAGAGGGGCCACTATGAGGCAGAACTACAGCTGACACACGATGGACAACAGGGATGATGAGTAAAGACCCTTTATTGTGTGTAGGCCACTAAGTTGTTGTTTATTGTTGTTACCACAACTTTCTAAGCATGTTCCCTGCTTCCACTCATAGCCCCTTCCAAGCCATTCTCCATGGCAGACATATATCTTTTTTTTTTTTTTCTTGGCTGCATTGGGTCTTCATTGCTGTGCGTGGCCTTTCTCTAGTTGTGGCCAGCAGGGGCTACTCATCGTTGCAGTGCGCGGGCTCCTCATTGCGGGGGCTTCTCTTGTTGAGGAGCGCAAGCTCTAGGCACGCGGGCTTCAGTAGTGTGGCTCGCGGGCTCTAGAGTCCAGGCTCAGTAGTTGTGGCACGTGGGCTTAGTTGTTCCATGGCATGTGGGATCTTCCCGGACCAGGGCTCGAACCCGTGTCCCCTGCATTGGCAGGCAGATTCTTAACCACTGCACCACCAGGGAAGCCCTATCTTTTTTTTTTTTAAGATATAATTCACATACCATAAAGTTCAGTTTTAAAATGTATACTGCAGTGTTTTTTAATATTGTATATTCGCAAGGCTGTACAACCAATCCTCACTATCTAATTCCAGAAAATTTTCATCACCCCCAAAAGAAACCTGTTCCCTTTACACATCACCCTCTATTTCCCCTTCCCTCCAGCCCCTGCCAACCAATAATCTACTTCATGGCTCTGTGGATTTGGCTACTCTGTAGATTTCATATCAATGGAATCATACAATATGTAGCTTTTTGTGTCTGGCTTCTTTGACTTAGCATGATGTTTTTAAGGTTCTTCCAAGTTGTAGTATATGTATTGGTACGTCATTCCTTTCTATGGCTCAATAATATTCCCTATATGGATAGGCCACATTTCATTTGTCCATTCATCAATTGATGGACATCTGGGTTGTTTCCACTTTTTGACTATTATGAGCAATGCTGCCATGAGCATTTATGTACAAGTTTTTATGTGAACATGTTTTCAGTTCTCTTGGGTATGTGTGTGTGTGTATATATATATATATATATATGTATATATATACATATATATATATATATATATATAGAGAGAGAGAGAGAGAGAGAGGGAGAGAGAGAGGGGGAGGGAGAGAGAGAGAGAGAGAGAGAGAGAGAGAGAGAGGGAGGGAGAGAGAGAGGGAGAGAGATGGGTAGAATTGCTATGTCATATGGTAACTCTGTTTAACATTTTTAGGAATTGCTAGACCATGCCACAGTGGCTGCACCATTTTACCTTCCCACCAGCAATGCATGAGGGGTCCAGTGTCTCCACATTGTCACCAACACTTGTTATTTATCTGCCTGGTTGATTATAATCATCCTGGTTGATTATAGGTGTGAAATGGTATCTCACTGTGGTTTTGATGAGAATGACTAATGATGTTAAGCAACTTTTCATGTACTTATTGGCCATTTGTATATCTTCTTTGGAGAAATATCTACTTAAGTCCTTTGCCCATTTCTAATTGAATTCTTTATCCTTTTGTTGTTGAGTTGTAAGAGTTCTTTACATAAAGATAGGCTAGGGCTTCCCTGGTGGCGCAGTGGTTGAGAGTCCACCTGCCGATGCAGGGGACACGGGTTCGTACCCCGGTCCGGGAAGATCCCAAGTGCCACAGAGCGGCTGGGCCCGTGAGCCATGGCCGCTGAGCCTGTGCGTCCGGAGCCTGTGCTCTGCAACGGGAGAGGCCACAACAGTGAGAGGCCCGCGTACCACAAAAAAAAAAAAAAAAAAGAGTAAAGATAGGTTTGTGGTTTTCAATCCTGGCCACATCACCCCAGAAAAGATCTTTTTCAAAATACTGGTACTCATGTCACACCCCCCAGAAATTCTGATTTAATTGGTTTAGAAAGAAACCTGGACATTGGGATTTTTTAGATATTGCCATGGGTTCTGGTGTGCAGCCAGGGTTGAAACTTTCTGAACCAGAGCCTCACCAACCTATAGGAAGGGCCCAGGACTGTGCTTTGGATACCAGAGTTAGAAACCGACCCAGGACAATACATTTAAGGCTAAAAAATGAGGGAAGAAAAACCTGAATCCAAGAGACCTGAAGTCCACATGGCCCCTACCAACCCTTACCCCAATTCCCAACTAGAGACTGTGATGGTAACAAAGGAAGTGCAGACTGGGGGGTGGGGCCTGGGAAGGTTCACATCTGTGGATCCCACAGAGCTGAATGAGCCCCTCCAGTCTCATGTTTTCCTGAAAGTCCTTGAATCATCATTTGAACAGTTGTTTCCCCAGTGGAAGTCAGAGAGCAAGGAATAGGAAAAAGGAAAAACTACGAGATTTCTATTTCTGAAGCATTTTTCATTGCAGTTGAGAGGCAGAGGGTGAGCAAATTGCAGACCAGAACTTTAGGTGGGTTAAAAAACAGTGCAGGAAGCCACCAACCACAGAAACCAGCAGAGAAGCAAGGGACAAGGGAACCACAGTGTCAGGGCACCTCGACACCCACAGTGGCTCTGCAATAGAACCATTGGCCACTTGGTGGGATGTTCATTATTTTCTGCCACTGTTTGGCTTGGAGTGTCTCCCTAAAGTAACAGTGAATTAAACTGCAAATACTGAGTCACTTTGACCTTGACATAGGGTGGAATACTTCACATGCCCCACAGATGCTCAGTTCAGTTCAGAAGACACTGACACAACCTGTGGACCCCTCCTAAGAGCTCAGGGGACAGCAACATCATCATCCCAATTCTCCGTGCCCAGCCCACCCACTCCCCTGCCCTTCTCTGGACTGGGTCCCTAACCCCAAGTCTGTCCCACTTGGGTACAGGTGCTCAATCAACAGTTGGCAAACACATACTATAATAATAAGAGTGCCTCACATTTCCACAGTATGCACAGTTTACAAAGCACCTTGACAGCCCCATTTTAGAGATGAGGAAACTGAGGCTGGAGAGGTGAACTGACCAGCCTGAGAGGACCTACATATTAGAAAAATACCCAGCCCAGGCCATGTGGTATTAGATGACTTGGAATCAATTCTGCTGGGATTGGTCTGTTGGTTTATTCATACTTCCTGCTTCTTTTTGCATCAGTCCCTTGTTGTACTTGGGTTTTTGGTTTGTTTGTTTTTTTTTGGCTGTGTTGGGTCTTTGTTGCTGAGCGCAGGCTTTCTCTAGTTGTAGCGAGTGGGGGCTCTTTGTTGCAGTGCGTGGGCTTCTCATTGCAGTGGCTTCTCTTGTTGCAGAGCATGGACTGTAGGCACGAGGGCTTTCTCTAGTTGCAGTGAGCTGGGGCTATTCTTCGTTGTGGTGAGCGGGCTTCTCATTGTGGTGGCTTCTCTTGTTGCAGAGCTTAGGCTCTAGGCGTACGGGCTTCAGTAGTTGTGGCTCACGGGCTCTAGAGCACAGGCTCAGTAGTTGTGGTGCACGGGCTTAGTTGCTCCGTGGCATGTGGGATCTTCCCAGATCAGGGCTTGAACCCATGTCCCCCTGCATTGGCAGGCAGATTCTTAACCACTGCGCCAACAGGGAAGTCCCTTGGTTTTGTTCTAAAGAAACATTTTCTTCATTGATGTTTTCAAAATTATTAGCATCCATTGTGCATAGTGTTCTCTTATAGATATTTAAATCTCTCTCACATCTGTGATTATCTGGTTGATATTTCATTAAGAGTGAAGCACTTGTGAGCAGATGTTCAAAACCAGCAAATTCAGATCTGAGAGCACTGCTTCCAGGTCCAGCCTCATCCCCAGTAGCTGGTCTGCTCAGCCTTCATGCATGATGCCAACAAAGCTGCATTATCTTGGTAGTAACAATAGCAAAAATAATAATAACAGAGGTTTTGTTGAGTTCATACTATGTGCTAGACATTGTTCCAAGGGCTTTCCTTTATCAACTCATTTAATCCTCACAACAACCTCATGCAGTAGTTACCATTATTATCTCTGGTGTACAGGTGAGGAAACTGAGGCACAGAGGCATTGAATAGCATGGCCACAGTCACACAGCAAGGAAGTATGTAGCATTTAGCTCATAGTGGTCAAGCAAATGGACGCTGGAGTTAGGCTTAACTTCTGATCCTAGCTCAGCCACTTACTGTGTGAAGTTAGGTAAGTGTCATGGGTTGAACTGTGACCCCACAAAAGATATGTCAACATTCTTACCCCTAGAATCTGTGAATGCAACCTTATTTAGAAGAAGGTTCTCTGCAGATGTAATTAAATTAAAAATCTTAAAATGAAATCATCCTGGATTACCCAGATTGGCCATAAATCCAACAAGAAGTGTCATTAAAAGAAGCAGATGAGGAGAAGAGGACACAGACACCAAGGAGAAGGTCACTTGAAGATGGAAGCAGAGATCGGAGTGATGCAGCCAGAAGCCAAGGAAAGCCTGGAGCCACCAGAAGTTAGGAGAGGCACAGCATCCTCCCCTAGAGCCCCCAGAGTGAGCGCAGCTTTGCCAACACCTTGATTTTAGGCTTCTTGCTTTCAGAACTATTCAAGAATAAATTTCTATTTGTTTTAGGCCACCCAGTTTATGGAAATTTGTTTGGCAACCCTATGAAGCTAGTACAATAAGTGACAACTTCTGAGGACCACAGTTTCTTCATCCATAATACAGGTCTAGATACTAATAATGCCCCCCTCATAGGACTTTCGGGAGGATTAGGATGGACAGTGTGCCTATAATGGACACACCCTGTGCCCAGCATACAGAGAGCATTCAATGAAGGTTAGCAGTTATAAGAGCATTGTTTATTACCTGTTCCTCAGCAGCCCTGCCCTGAACCCTCTTAAAGCTAGTCCCTCCTCTTGCCATTTCCCCATGTCTGACTCCTTGTCACTGGGCCCCTTGAGACCAGCCCAGCACGTTCCTGGCTTAGGAATCTCAGAGGAATCAAATCTGACTCCCAGATGCAAAGCCCGCTCCTCTGAGCCATTATCGCCAGAGCTGCCAGAGTGGGACTATGAACATCCATGCATGGCATTTTACTATTTCACCCAGGAAGTCATTTTCTTACATGATTCAGACACAGAAGTCACGGAGAATTAAATCAAGAAAGGTAACTCCGGGCTGGAGTGATTTCTGCCAGCCGGTGTAGAGGATTTTCCTACGTCCACTCAGCTCTTTCTTTCTTATCTGCGTCTTACAGCACACAGGAAGCCAGCTGATGAGAGACTGCATGTTCATACCAATTATTAAATATATATGGCAGCCTTCTGGAAATGCATTCACATACCAAAGAAATGGAATGCATTCACCAACGCAGGCTCTTGGACTGTGGGCTTTGGAGAAATAATGAAGTAGCTGTAAACACTGTGATCCAAGGTTTGCTCCATATTCTGCCACCTCCTAGCTGTGTGACCTTGGGTGAGTGAATCACCCTCTCTGAGCTTCAGTGCCCATAAGGAAATATCCACTGCTCCCTTACAGGTTTACCACGAGCACTGACTGGGGTCACATATTCAAGTGCCTAGCACTAAGCCTGACACACAGATGACCCATCATTGTGACTTTTGTTCCCACTCCCTGACTCAGAACTTTCTGACTACACAGGGGAGGCAACATAACTTCTCTGCCTGCTTCCCAGGGAGGTCTTGAGGAGCAATGCTGCTGCCTGTGGATAGATTTACACCTTTTAATGCATTTCCACTGAAACGCCACTCACTTAATCCTCACGATCACCCTAAGCAGAGAAAGTTCTCTTCCCATTTTGCAGTTGGGCACGTGGAGGTGCGCGGAACCAAGTGATGGGCTGTTGGCCACACAGGTAGCAAGTGGGGCTCAGAGGCTCTAAGCCAGGCCAGCTGCTCCCCAAAGCCATGCTCCTTCCACGGCCCATGCTGGCTCTCAAATGAGATAATGGATGGGAAATTACCTCATAAGGAGCAGAGCTCTACCCCAGCTTGAGGCCTGTTATCTGTGATTATCTCAAGCACCTGCCTGTGATCAGGCATCCTAACTACTTTTTTGTCCACATCTATTGTCCTCACGTCCCCCTTCTAAGGTAAGCCAGTTGGATCAGTCTCATTCAGCTCATTCCACGGTGGTCTCTGAACTCAAGCAAGTGTTGTTGAACCGCATGCATCCACGTAAGCACATTCCCACTCCCCCTCCACATGCCGCCTTATGCATCCATACCCCCTGCTCCACCCACACGCTCTCACACCCCCACATCCAGGAGGCTGTCAGCACAGCCCACCCTCTGTTATGAAGAAGCCCTCGTGAAGCTAAGCTGTACCATGAGGGCACTAGAGAGACGTGCTGTTCATTCATTCACCAAAACCACATTTGCTGAGCATTCACCATGTGCCAGATGCTGGGGCTGCAGCGATGGATAAGGCACAGCCTGTGCTCTTAGGACACTCCCAGTCCAGGAGGGACAGATGTGTAAACTGACAATGTCAGCACGGGTGGTAAGTGCTGGGATAGCTTAGCCTCCAACCGTGGGGGATCACAGAGGAAGTGGCTAGTCATCCTACATTGAGGAATGTGTCATAAAAAGGAGGAGCGGGGCTTCCCTGGTGGCGCAATGGTTGAGAGTCCGCCTGCCGATGCAGGGGACACGGGTTCGTGCCCCGGTCCGGGAAGATCCCACATGCCGCGGAGCAGCTGGGCCCGTGAGCCATGGCCGCTGAGCCTGCGCGTCCGGAGCCTGTGCTCCGCAATGGGAGAGGCCACAACAGTGAGAGGCCCGCGTACCGCGCAAAAAAAAAAAAAAAAAAAAAAAAAGGAGGAGCATACTCTTCCCTTCAGTTCTTGAAAGAACAAGTAGGATTTAGATAGTTCAAGAAAACAGGAGCTGCATGAAACAGTCTGGCAGTTCCTCAAAAAATTAAAGTTACCACGTGACCCAGCAATTCCATTCCTAGGTGTATATGTAGAAGAAGAGAAAGTGTGTATACAAATACTTAGAGCAGCATAATTCAAAACAGCCTGAAAAGTGGAAACAATCTGAATGTCCGTCAACTGATGAATGGATAAACAAAATGTGGTATATACAGACAACAGAATATTATTCAGCCATAAAGAGGAATGCATGCTACAATATGGATGAACCTTGAAAACGTTATGTTCAATGAAAGAAGCCAGACACTAAAAGGCCAAATCTTGTATGATTCCATCTATATAAAATGTACAGAATAGGCAGATCCATACAGAAAGTAGATTAGGGGGCTGGGGAACATGGAATGGGGAATGCCTGCTAACAGGTATGAGGTTTCTTTTTGAAGTGGTGAGAATTATCTGGAATTAGATAGTAGTGAGGGTTAAACAACATTTTAAACACACTAAAAACCACTGATTGTACACTTTACAATTAAAGTGGTTAAATAGTGAATTTTTCTGAGTTTTATCTCAGTTTTTGTTTTTTTTTTAAGATAGAACAAGGTATATGAGGGCATTCCAAAGCAAGGGTAAGAGGAGGGGGAAATGGTCTTGGGGGACAGCAAGTGTCCAATGTAACTGGTGTATAATGCTTTGGATTTTTCTACTATTGCTTCATAGCTTTAGAAGGCTAAAGGATTGTCAGCTCTAATCCCTACAGTATTCATTAGGGTGTTTTTGGCTGCAAGTAACTCAAACTGGAGTACACAGTAGAGGGAACATATTGGCATCCCGGAAAATTCCAGAGGTAATGTGGAGTTCAGGCACAGTCTGATCAGGGATTAATTACATTTCTCTGTAAGACTTTTCTCTCTGCCTTCCTCCGTGTATGAAATATGTCATCATACTAGCTTCCCACGTGTTATGGAGATATGAAAAGAAAGATACATTTCAACTAGGAAGACCTTAGAAGATTCCTTGGACAACATGGAATTTTAGCTAAGCTTTAAATAATGGGCAAAAGCTCAAGGAGAAAATATTGGAGGCAGTGGCATTCCAGGAGGATGAAAATCCATGAGCAGGAAGGTGGAGGGTATGTCGGGGGAGAAGTTCAAGAATCAGCTGGATCTGGCTGCCTATGGATAGAAAGTAAGTGCAGAGCTGAAGGGAGCTTGTACTGTGACCTGGAGGTAATGGGGAGCCGTTAAAGGAATTTCAGCAGCAGAGCAGCGTGAGGAACCCTTAATAAAAGTTCACTCTGGCTCTCAGATAACATTATGGAGTTGTTACTTTTCTTAGGTATGATAAAATTGTGGTTATGTGCATGGAGTCTGAAATTTACCTTCAGATAGTTTAGTGGGGGAAAGTGTGTGGAGAGAGAGAGAGCAGATATGGCAAAATGTTAGCAATTTTTGATTCCTGGAGGAGAGTACACAAGTATTCCTTGTACGACTTAGCTTTTCATAAAAATCTGAGAAAAGGAGAAAAGGGGTGGGAGAGGCAGACCTCTGAGGGAGGGACAGGCTGGGGAAGTGACGTAGTGAGGCCCTGAAAGCCTAAACCCCAAGGGCTGGGGCTGAGGTGTCCTGACGCTGAGATGGGCAGAGAGCTCGGGGCAGGTGGACGTGTTGATGAGGGAGGTGTACTAGCCCGATGGCTCTGCAGCTCCTAGCCTGAGGGCCCAGGAGGACCCCGGTGCCAGGAACAGAGCTGGAAGACAGCCAAGGAGGAGCAGGAGAAGGAGCCTCCAAGGAAGGTCTTTTTTTTTTTCTTTTTTTTGGTTTGTTTGTTTGTTTTTTGCGGTACGAGGGCCTCTCACTGTTGTGGCCTCTCCCATTGCGGAGCACAGGCTCCGGACGCGCAGGCTCAGCGGCCATGGCTCACGGGCCCAGCCGCTCCGCGGCATGTGGGATCTTCCTGGACCGGGGCACGAACCCGCGTCCCCTGCATCGGCAGGTGGACTCTCAACCACTGCGCCACCAGGGAAGCTCTGGAGGGTCGTTTTTTGCCCTCTTGGTAATCAATGCTTGCTTGTGTGACTAATGTTGACTCGTAGAATTTCACAGCTTGAAATGACTTAAGAAATCACCTACATAGACCCCTCATTTCCCTGATGGAGAAATCGAGGGTAGATTTACCCCAAGTCCCAAAGCCAGAGAAGTGACTGGGATAACCTACCAGTTTAAACCAGTCCTCATGTGTCTGCTTCCACCTTCCTGCCCTTCTCCTGAATGTTCTGGGAACCAGACAGAGGAGAAATGAGAGGAAGGGGACATGAGTTTTCTTAACGAATCCTTTCAAACATCTTCTGAATCTATGTTAACTTGGAACCTTTCCTTGGGTGGATGGCTACAGGGTGGTAGCTGGGGGGTGATAATAGTAACAGCTGACCCTGTCTGAGCCATTCACTGGGGCCAGGCACTGGTCAAGGGGCTTTACTCATATCAGTATATTTAATCCTCACTCCTATGAGGAGGTACTGTGTTTAGACCCATTTTACAGATGGTAACAGTGAGGCTAAACAGCTGCAGCCAGGTTTCAGCATTTCTAAGTGGCAGAATTAGGACTAGAGCTCAGGCAGTCTGGCCTCTGGTCTGACATCTTTAACCACCTTGCCCTCAACTATATCACTGGATGCAGGTCACCCCATATTCTCAGTGACTGGCTGACTGAGTGATTGATTGATTGGTTTATTTTGCCAGGGAGAGGGTCAACAGCAAATTCTGTCCCCAGCCTCGTGGGTATTTTTGCAGTAAATCAAGGCCTATTTATTACTCATAGAGTATTTTGGGGGTCCGTGATAAAAAAGAAATGCAAAACTTAATTTCACTTCCCTGCGACACTGCTCATTCTTTTTTAATAACCCTCTCTTATCAGCCTCCTGGCAGCTTTTGCATTCCTGTACATGTTAATTACTTTATTAATTACATTAATATTTTTGGTTCTGCCCAGCATATCTTGGTGCTTTTTGTTTCCAGCGTGCACCCATTTTGCCTTGTTCGTTGGCATATGTGGGCCCAGTTCCCACTTCTAAAAGGGATTCTTTGAGCCTCAGTAAACACATGGCTTTCAATTAGTTGCACAATCATCATTCCCATTTTCATCTCAGCCACGTCACTAATCAAGTGTTTTTAACATTCTCCCAAACAGAGTCTGTGTTGTGTTAAGTTTCTGACTTTGTTCCTCAACCCTTGTTTCCTCTCCAGGTCACAGCTCAGAGATCCCCACAAGCCAGCACTGAGTGATAAATAGTAAGATGTGCAGGAGGAGGAGCGAGAGGAGTTGAACCCTGGGGTAGAGGGAGGCAGGGGTTTGTGAGATGAGACTGGAAGGTGACCTGGGAACAGATCCTGGGAGGCCTTGAATGTTAGCTGAAAAGTCCAGACTTTATCCTAAAAGTGAACATCTTCCCCAAGTATATGGCATGGAATACTAATCCCATTAGGTATCCCAAAATAAAAGGGAATCGGGAGATTTCATGGTCCAAAAGTTTAAGAAATGCCAGAAACAATGAATCTGCCTCTTGGAAACGTACAGTGGGCTTTAGCATATTAAAATCTCTGCAGTCCTACAGTTTACAATTTTTAACTAAAAATTTTTCATTTTAACTTTTAATACTAAATATTTTTAATAAGCATTTATAATACTTCTTTGCCTATGAAACTCTTTTTTCATTTGTAGGATGTAGCATATTTACATTACATATAGGAGGAATATAATTTAGGAAGTGCTGATGGAGGGGATGAGGAGCCCTTTTGTGGGTTTTGAGCTAGAGGGAACATGCTTAGACCTTTGGTTTTACAAAGGTGACTCTGGCAGGCAATCAGAATGGTGGGGAGACTGGAGGAAGGAGGGGAAAATGAGGCAGGCCCTGAACAGTTCAAGCGAGACGTAATAAGGATCTAAAGAAAAGTTTTCAAATGTTTTCTTTCCATTTTATTTCAAGCTGCATTGTTGTCTTAAAATTGGAAAATCAGAGTTGCTATAATCAATCACAGCACAAGGGTTTTACTCAGGCATAAAATCTGAATGAGAAAAGCAATCTGTGCAATCTTCCACCTTCAAAGAAAGCATTTAGCCCAACAGGGTGTAGGGATACAATAGCCATCTGTTTCTGCAAACCACCAGAGTTCATCGAGGTTTAATTCAGGTTCTAAGCCCACACCTTAGTGGCTCTGTGATGCTGGGCAAGTGATTTTGCTTCTCTGTGTCTCTGTTCTCCCATACAGTAAAGAGGAAGAATAATCCTTTTCTCACAAGACAGTTTCAAGGACTGCCGAGGGGATATGTGCAAAGTCCTTAGCACAGTGTCTGACACATGATAACATAAAAACAAATAACTTCCCTTTTATATATATCAGGATAGGCTGGGCAAGGCTGCGGTAATAAAGAACCCCTAAACCTTAGCAGCTGAATGCAGCAAAGCTCTACTTCTCACTCATACGAGGTACACCTGTGAGTCCAGGTGGTCTCCAGGGCAACCGTCTCCCACGAGGCATCTCCATGATCTGGACCCCAACACGGGCCTTGCAGACAGGTCTTTGTGCTTCAGCCCACTACCTTACATTGGAGAGTTAGAGGGGCACATGTGATTATATATGTGAAAAACACTAAGTTAAAGTTAGAAGCGATTATTGCTTACTTTATGCTGTGCCAAAGCCACATCACACTCTTTGTTTCATTGGAAAAATGTAGAACTTCGACCCTCCTTACATCTATTGATACATTTCCCCAAGCCCATCTCACCTCTGGGTTGCCCACTCCTCCTTTCATTTGGGTCTTTTAAATTATTTTTCAGTGAGATCAGTAAAGTAACTCACAAGCAGCCTTTGGTGGCCTATTTTTGGAATCGCACACTGGGCAGCACATCCTGCATGGAAAAGGTGACCCTAAAGTGCCATGAGGGATGACAAGGCGGCCACCAGTGCATTTCTTCTGGACAGCTGAGAAAACTCTCGGGGGTCCCGCTTCGCATGATCTATGGTTCCACAGATCCCTAAGGAACACTAGATGTGTGTGTGGTGGGGGAGGGCTGTTCCCTCCCCCCCACCAGTTGTTCCCTAAATGTGGACATTGACAATACGGACTGCCGAGCTTCATGGTGTAGTTTGGCTGAAACATAACCAATGCTAGCTCAGAGGACAGCCCTAGGCAAGTAGGGCCCTAGGTGTGGGGAGGGGACAACAGTCTCACCCTCTCAGATCCTCTTGGAGACCTGTGTTCTCATCTAGGCCATAGCCCTTATGGAGATAGTGACAAGATGAAGGGTGGCCAGGACGGGCAAAGAATAAAAAACTGTGCCATACAGGAAGGGTTTATATCAACCCGGCAAAGAGAAGCCTCAGAGGGACACTGTCACTGTACTTCAGAGGGGCTGTCCTGGATCCAAGAGAGGAGTCACGACCTGCAGGGCCCCAGAAGGCAGAGCCAAGACCAGTGAGGGCAGTTCTGGGGATACAGATTTCAGCACAGGAAGAGGAAGAACATTCACCTTTCAGTCTGACCTAAGCAAAAATTCACTGGGCTTCCATAGAGGGTAGTGAGTGTCTCATCACCAGAGGTGTGCAAAGAAAGGCTGGACAAGCTTTTGGCAGGGACTGCACACTAAGGAAGGGAAGTGAAAGAAGATGCTTGAGTCTCCTCAAACCCAAAAATTGTATGATTCTACAAACTAGAATAATGTGGCCTAAAAAGACTTCTGTTTGTTGCTAACGGGTGTGTGTGAGATGAGTTGAGAACAGCTTTATAGTTATGATGAATTGGAGCATCACGTTCACCTTGGAAACTCCATCATTGGTGCAGAGGAGAAAGCACTAACAGGGAGGAGGAAACTCACCCAGAAAAGGAGCCCCTGTAGAGTAAAGAAGGGTCACGCACGCTCTCCCAGCCCGTTGCAGCCCAGGGATTCCAACGCACGGGCAGCAGTGGCAGCAGCACCAATTACAACACCCTATTTTGGAACAGTCTTCGCAACACTGCGCTTTTGGGGTTCCCAATACACTTGTCTCCTTGAATAGCAACAGGCGAGTGAAATGGATGCATTGTCCTCGCATGCGTTACCAGGGGCGCGCGTGTCTGGCTTACCGAGCTCTTGCTCGATGCTCAGAACAACCCACAAAGCAGGTGACTCTGGCGCTTCTCAGAAGAGAACCTGGGGCTCAGAGTGAACATGTGACAGACCTGGGCCAGACCCTCACCCAGAGGCGAGGAAGGTGGCTGTCCATTACACCAGGGCACTGTGGGGTCGCCCTGCTTGCTGCCTTTAGCTACCGGCAAACCGTGAAATCTGAGATGCAGGAGGGAACATGAGAGGGAACACTGGAGGCTCATCCAGGCAGCCCCCTTCCTTTCTGTGGTGAGATGGGACTCCCAGCATTAGCCAGAGTTCCAGGGAGGAGTACAAACAACGGAGGACCCCGGGCCAGGAGTCATGATCCCTGGGCTCAAGTGCCAGCTCCTCGGATTTCTTGCTGTGTGGCCCTGGGTGAGTTACGGTCTATTCCTGGGCTCAGGGTTCTATGCAAAATGGCAGTGAGGCTAAACTTCTAGCATTAGGCAGATCTAATGACACTGGAAAGCACAAACTTGAGTGTCGTGCACAGCAGCGGTGTGGAGTATAGTAGCTCTCTCCAGGTTCCCAATGCTCCAGCTTCCTGACTTAGAGCATCTTTGCACCCTAGTTCTGTTACCTCCCGTTCACACCAAGCTGGCCTTGGACTTGACAGCAGGGAGTCTCCGTGAACCACCAGCAAGGTTGTGCCCTGAGTTAGCAGCAGACCCCCATGAAAGGGTGATAAGAGACAGGTATGGGCATGGCCGGGCCAGGGCTGAGCAGGGCCAGCTCAGCTGCCTGAGGTCCAGAGTCTGGGCAGGAGAGAGGCCAGCCTGGCCACGACTGAGCTGGGCAGCTTGGGCAGGGCCCTGGGAGCTCCACTCACTTCTGGAGGCCACAGATCTCACTCCAGGCCAGGGAGAATTACCCACACAAGGAGGCCCTTTGGCCTGGGGGTTGCTGCAGGATGTTGGGGGGCGGGCTTCAGCAGGCATTCCCAGGCCAGGCAGAAAGTATGGGGTAAGCGAGCTGCCTTGGGCCAGCTCAGGGCCAGGACCAAGTCTAGCTTAAGGCCGGGCTTCCCACCCTTTTCCACATCGTGGCGCACATAGGAAGCAATATTCTCATAGGACCAGGGTGACCACAGAGGCTGCTTGTGGCTGGAGGTGACTGGCCCCACCTCTGTGCCCCGAGACAGAGGAGAGCACCGTCTTGGGGCTTTGTAATCCATTAGTGGCACACCAGTGACCAGGCACCCTTTTGGGTAGCTCTGGATTTGTGTCTAAAGCAAAGGTTTGGGAAGTTAGGCAGACCTGGGTTCAAGTCACTGAATGCCTGTGTAACCTTGAGCCGTGATTCGGCCTCTCCGAGCCTCATCCAGCATCCCTTAAAATGGGGGTTGTACTAGGGCTCACTCCTGTGGCGACAGTTTAGAGGAAGTGGGACAGTGTTTATGACACGCTTAGCCCAGAATCTGGCACACAGTGAGTGAGCAGTCAGCGCATGTCAGGGGACAGAGGAAGTACAAGTGTCCGAGTGGATGGCGCGGCAGGTAGAGGAGAGGAAGAAGTCCAACACAGTTATCTCTACTTCGAGGCCACACCCCTCCCCAAAGAGAGAGGCAGGAATCACAGGGGGCCTTGGAGGGGCAGACTTGGGGTGAGAGGACTTCGAAAGATTTCAAAGATGGAGGAATGGAGTGGAGGAAGGGCATCCCAGGACAAGGAAAGGGCTCAGAAAAGGACCAGGAGGGAGATTATGGGACTGGGCTATGGATGAGGTGTCAGGAGTCAGGGCTGGACAAATATGCCAGAGCTGATCGCAGAGGGTCACGATGCAGGGTTCATGGGTCCAGGTGACTTTCCTGCGATTTGAGGAGCTGCTGAAGCTCTCTGAACGTGGAACTGGCTTTGTGTGGAAGATCACTCTGGAGGAGGTGCTGGGTGAGGGCAAAGGGCACAGCAGAGGTAAGGACGTCCTGGGAGGTGGCCCAGGGTCCGGTGTGACCTGGGTGGATGTGGGGCAGCTCTCTGAACTAGCAAACCCGGGGGGAGCGGAAGGTTTAAGGGAGAAAGTGACGAGTTCAGACTGGGAAAGGTGAAGGAGGAGGGGCCGGGGCCCCGATCAGCAGGCAGAGGCCGTGAGTGCAGGGAGTTGAGAGGGCACAGCGGAGGAGGGCAAAGACCCAAAGGACAGGGAGAAGACAGGGCCCGGAAGTGATTCAGGTGTCCTCGGGGAGCAGGGGACTAAACAGGGCCCTGTGCCTGCGGCTCTAGGAGGTCTCAGAGCCCACGGGGAGCACTGCAGTGGTTTGGAGGTGAGTGGTGGGAGGTAGAGAATGTAGATGGGGGTACAGGCACCCTCTTCAGAGAACTCCACTGAAGGGCCAGAGAAAGGGGCCAAATGGCTTGAGAAGCAGAAAGTGGGAGGGAGCTTTGGACCAGGCTGGGGCAGGGCCGGGGGTGGGGGTGTGTGGGGTAACTCGCAGCGGAGGAGCGATCAGGAAGTGCTGGGGGGCTTCTGCCCTCATCATTTATCAGTTAGTGCGAGGGACAAACCGAGTGACTGTTGCCTCATTAAGCTCTTGTTTTTGTTTGCTCTCGGGGCTTAGTTTACGGCATCTCAGTCTTACTGTACCGTGTTGGCATCTGAGGAACACAGGACGTGTCCCAATGTCCTTCTCTTCTGTTCTCGTCTGTCTGCTCTCCTTTCATTGTTCTACTCACCCCTGCCCCCCGTCCCCCACCGCTGGCCGAGGCCCAGACACCCAGCTATGGGGGGTCAGGCAGGTCCCAAGACCACAAGAAGAAAGCGTTTCTGCTCTCAGGGTGGAGGCCGTGCGGGCACAAGTGGCTCTCCCGCGCACCCCGGGAGACGTAGCCGGCCCCGCCAGGCGGAGCATGAGGGCTCCAGGCGTCCTGGTCCTGCCAAGCGCAGGTGCAAGCCAGACTCCAGGCAGCTGAGCCAGGGCGTGTGCTTCCCGTCTGCGGTTGCCACCGCAAAGTCGCCAGATGTTGGCACTCAGAGGGAAGGGGCTTGCCTGCCCGTGGTTGGCCCGCAGACCTTTCTACTCAGTAACGCTGCTTCTACAAAAATCAGGTGATCACGGGAATAGTTAACCCACATTTCTACATATTCCAGTGTTGTCTGGGCCCTCGTGGGCCTTGAGATTCGGGAAGAACTGCCTCAACCCCCAAGGTGGGGAGGTCTGAGGACATCACGAGCCTGCTAGAGATTTCGGTCCTTTCCCAGCGTTTCTGGTAGGCACAGTCCAGCTCCTGGTTCACAGATGCCATCTCTCTTCTACCCCACAGCACCCCAGGGCAAGTCTCAGGCCCTCTGCCAGGTTCACCAAGGTTTCCCTCTCACCCATCAAACATGTCCTGAATTTTAGTAGAACTTCCTGAAGGTGGGGAAGGAACATGTGGCCCAGCCAGCTTCCCTCCTTCTTACTCCCCTCTCAGAAGCAACCAAATCTCTCTTGGCTCCCGGGGTGGATTTGGCCTCCTCTGAACACTTGGTGCCCATGGCACTCACCTTCCCAGAGCTGGCACTTTCCACCAAACTCACGGCTCCCCCTGAAGGAAATTCTGATCAGCTGCTAAGACAGCAGTGATTTCTCCATCACTGAAGTACAGCTGTCCTCACCCACATCAACTGCTTTCAATCACCTCTGTCTCTCCAATTCTTTTACCAACTGAAGAAAGAACACTTGTCACACTGACTTCAAAAATGTCATTAGAATTAAAACGCCTTCCAAGCATTCGCTTGACTCTGGAACAAGGACTGGAGCTGTGCTGGCCAGGCGGCCCAGATGAGGGAGGTTGGCAGACACGCCCAACTCACGAGCAGTGACGCACACAGACAGGCCCTGTGCTGCCGAGTGTCTCATTTCCAAAAGAAGCCAGAAATCTGGGTGTTCATGTGGAATCACGTGAGGTTTAACTACTGCCTGTGAAGTCTAAAAACGTTAAACACCGTATAGGTGAAGTAGCACACTGCCCGAGGGGCACGGGTTTCCCTCTGCTCTAGAGCCGAGGGAAGACTCCCCACCCTGGTGCCCAGCCGTTCCCTGGTGACTGTTGAGGAGTGCGGAGCCGCCTCCCTGTCCCCAGCCGCCGGGCCATCGTTTCATTGGGGAACTGCCTGTTCAGGCCCTGGCCGTCTCTCATTGCTCAGCGCGGTCAGGCTCGCTGAGCAGTGCATGATGCCCCCCTCGTGCCAGGCAGGCGCTGCAGACCACACAGCTGACGCCTGGGAGGCAGCAGTGCCGTCACCCATCACAGTGTGCCTTGTGGAAGCCTCCCCATGAGTAAGCACCCCCTGGCTTTGGGTTCAGCAGCAATACCTAGGAGCTCTTCTTGCTCCAGTCTTGCCCCCAGAAGCCTCAGACATAGGCCCACAGAGAGCAGGGGCACCCCTGAAGGCCCACCTCCACAGGGAGGGGAACAGAGCCAAGCCACAGAAGCTGAGATGCCCCCACCTGCTTTGCAGGAAAGAGGTCTGGCTTGGCTTTGCCTCTGACTTGCTGTGTCAACTTAAGCAAATCTCTTGTCCTCTCTGAGCCTCAGTTTCCTCACCTGTAACATGGGTATAAAATTCCTGGCTTCTAAGGTCAAAATCAAAGAGAGATCCTAGTATGAATGCATTTATGAGCTGCAAAGGGCCAGAAATGTTAGGGCCTATTATTGCACTTGTCAGTCCTTAACTTCCCCAAGACAATCCTCACCCTAGCTATGACCCTTACACAGCCACAGAATTTCCTGCCAGATTCCAAAGTCAAACTCAGGATGTCTCTCTGAACAGGACCAGGCAGGGGTGCTGGCCCACTGGCATCCTAATGCTGAGCCCGGGCTCCTTTCCCTCCTCAGCCAGGTCCCAGCCGCCTCCCCTACCTCATCTCCCCTCCCCCAAGCAGGATTCCGTGAGGGATGTGGCCAGTGTGGACAGGGTGAGCGGCTCTGGGCCCCACGCCTGCTGTTCTAGAAGCTGCCCCAGTACACCTGAGCAAGGGTGCATAGTACCAGCAGATTGAATAAGTCCAAAAGCCAGAGGTTGGCCCTCAGGCCAGCTCCAGGGGGCTGACTTGGCCATGTCTGGCACCTGGGAAGGGTAAGTCCCAATAAAGTTTGGCTGGCTCCCCCTGTGACAACCTGCAGCATGGTCCAGCGCACAGGGCATGGGACCAAGGTCAGGACACCTGCGTCTGTGTCTCTAATCAGTCACTCACTTGCTGTGAGTCCTTTTCTGGGCCTCAGTTTCTCTGTCTGTAAAAAGAGGAAGTGGACTAGAGCATGATCCCCTTAGTGTTTAGAAGGGGGGAGCCAGGGGAGAGGGATTTTGGCTGACACGGTGACTAGAGGGCATTCCTGGCATTTAGTGCCCAGGGGCCAGGGGTTCTGAGTGCCCTGCACTGAACAGGACAGTCCCTCACAACAGAGAATCACATGCCCTCCAAAGAAAATAGCTGCCGGAAGTTCCCCCGTAGAGAAACCCTTGTGGGTGATCTCACAGTCCCGATTTGGGATTCTGCAAAAAATTCACCCAAACTCGTAATCAGTCTAAACAAGAAAATCTTACCCTGAAGTGACAGCTTAGAGCTTGGCTGCCTGGAGATGTGGAGCTGCTGCTGTGGAGATAAGCAGCCAGCCCGGAGGGATCCGGAAGGCCCTCCCAGCTCCAGGGCTCTGTGACTCCCTGCGCTGGGAGATAACAATGATGGTTCACATATAAGGAGTGGGCCTTCCCGTCCCAGGAGCCTGCTAAACTCACTAGTCACCTCTTCTGATCATCTTGCCAAACCTGGGAGGTTGCAGGTGAGGAAATCATGGCTCCGAAAGGCTTAGAGATCTGTTCAAAGTCACACAGCTGGCCAGTGATGGACTTGGGATCTGAACCCAGGGGCCTTTCTCTCCCTGCCAGGCTTCCTTGATGGGACCGCCGCCCATCTTCCCCCAAAAAAGAGGCAGTGTTGACTCACATGCCTTCCCAGGAAAAGAGAAGCATCTCAAGACTCTGAAATGCAGCCCAGAAAGGTCAGACATCCTCCCTCCTCTCCCTACCACACACACTCAAACTCACATTTATATACACACATATACTCACCCCCAGTAGAAAAATCTACTAATTCTACCAGATATTTCAAAAATCAGCTTTGAAATTTAAAAAAAAAAGAGGCAGAAAGCCAACTTTTGGGAGCTGGTCAGAAGGTGGAAGGCACCCCCTTCTTCAAAGAAGCACTAGCCAGGTGGTGCTTGGGAACCCACGCTAACCACAGCAGTTAAAAGGGCAGCCTAAAAGGTCCGAGGGACCAGAGCCAAGAGCCCTGTGATCACAGGGGAAGCTCGTGGCACCCTTCATGCCCACCACCGGACTCCTCACCCTCCCTACTCAGGGTCTGAACACACAAGACACGCAGTATCAAGTCCGTCCTTGTGCTTAGCTGTCACTCTGTGTCAGAGGCAAGTGAATGACAAAAGGAGTCTACATTCTGTCTGTTTTATTTATTGAAGTATAGTTGATTTACAGTATTGTGTTAATTACTGCTCTACAGCAAAGTGAGTCAGTTATACATATATATACATTTTTAAAAAATATCCTTTTCCATTATGGTTTATCATAGGATATTGAATATAATTCTCTGTGCTACACAGTAGGACCTTGTAGTTTATCCATCCTATACATAAAAGCTCACATCTGCTGACCCCAACCTCCCACTCCATCCCTCCCCCAACCCCTCCCTCTAGGCAACCACCAGTCTGTTCTCTATGTCTGAGTCTGTTTTTGTTTTATAGATAGGTTCATTTCTGCCATATTTTAGATTCTACATCAAAGTGATATCATATGGTATCTGTCTTTCTCTTTCTGACTTACTTCATTTGGTATGATGATCTCTACTTGCATCCATGTTGCTGCAAATGGCATTATTTCATTCTTTTTTATAGCTGAGTAATATTCCATTGTATATATGTACCACATCTTCTTTACCCATTCATTTGTTGGTGGACATTTAGGTTGTTTCCATGTTTTGGCTACTTGAATAGTGCTGCTGTGAACATAGGGATACATGTTTCTTTTTGAATTATAGTTTTATCCAGGTATATATATGCCCAGGAGTGGGATTGCTGGATCATATAGTAATTCTATTTTTAGTTTTCTGAGGAACCTCCATACTGTTTTCCACAGTAGCTGCACCAACTTACATTCCCACCAACAGTGTAGGAGGGTTCCCTTTTCAAGGAGTCTGCATTCTTAACCAGAGATCTGCTAAGCTGAGGACCAAATGCCATCCTATTGCTTAAGATCCTTTAAGGCCTTGCTGTCCAAAGGGCAGTCCGTGGACCAGCAGCATCAAGCATCCCCTAGGAGCTGCTTAGAAATATGCAGCACCCGGGGCCCACCCAGACCTACTGACCCATCTGCATTTTAACAAGCTCCCTAGGTGGTTTGTGTGCATATTATGGAGTGAGGAGCAGCGCTGGCCCCCTCACTTATTGCACTCCAGCCACACTGGCCTCCTTTTGGTTCCTAAAATATGCCGAAGTCTTTGCCATTTCTGGTCCTGCCTGCTTGCTGTTCCCTCTCCTAGGAATGCTCTCCCCTGAGGTTTTCTCATGGCTCGTCCTCCCACCGTTCAGGTCCCAGACTAAACGTCGCCACTTTAGAAGCGCCTTCCCAGACTACCTGATCTGAAGTAGGTCCTCTGGCTAGTAGCCCTCAGAGTGCCTTGTTGTTCTCTTTAGGAATACTTATCACCCCTCTACTCGTAGCTGTGCCGTGTGGTTTGTCAACCTCCTGTGCCCTCCACTGGAATGCACGCTCCAAGAAGACAAGCATCCTATGGGTCTTAAACACCCGGACCCCAGCATCAAGCACAGTGCACGGCACACAGCAGGCACATGAGAAATAATGATCAGGTCGATTCTGAATGAATGAATGTAGGACAAATACCGTCGTGAAATGTAAGACAAATATAGTCATCCCTCAGCTATTCAGGCTTACATTAACTATACTGTAAATTAACTCATAGGCTTATTTGCAGATGGGAAACTGAAGTCAAGAAAAGGGCGAGGACTTGCCCAAGGTCACCCAGTAAGTCTATAACAGGACCCAGCCCTTTGACCTTTCAGGCCTCAATGTTTCAAGCCATGCCCTGACCCTTGCTGGTCCATTTGTGCAGCCTGACAAAGCCGGATGTTTGTAGGGGCCACTGACCTACACTGTGAATAGTTGCACCATGCAGAGGGACTCTCAGGCCAGCTGCTCCCCTTTCACTGCACAGATCGGGGAGGCTTTCCCCAGCAGCGTCTGCCTGCCTCCCGCTGAGCAGCAGCTAGATCAGGAGTCAGGTGTGATTACTTGCAGCCTCTGGCCATTGCAGACAGCTTGATTTCATGCAGCACCAAAGCATAGCCTTTGCAGAGCTCCAGGGGCTTCAGGGAGGCCTCTATTGACTATTTAGCAATTAAGTCATTCCTCCCATGAGCAGCACCTCACAGTTTACACAGCAGGTACTATAACCACTGTCTCCTTGGAATATGAAGCAGGGCAGGTTGGGGGATGCATGTGGTGAGGAAGGAATGAACATTGGTTTAGGAATCAAACGAATCTCAGCTCTGACACTAGCTGGAGATTTAGGGCAAGTTACTTAACTTCTCTGTGCCTCAGTTTCCTCATCTGTAAAATGAGCATAACACCTTGATTCTTTTTTTTTCTCATTTTTGGCTGCATTGGGTCTTTGTTGCTGCACACAGGCTTTCTCTAGTTGCGGCGAGCGGGGGCTACTCTTCGTTGCGGTGCGCGGCCTTCCCATTGTGGTGGCTTCTCTTGTTGTGAAGCACGGGCTCTAGGCGCGCAGGCTTCAGTAGTTGCAACACGTGGGCTCAGTAGTTGTGGCACACAGGCTGCAGAGCGCAGGCTCGGTAGTTGTGGTGCACGAACTTAGTTGCTCCGCGGCATGTGGGATCTTCCCGGACCAGGGCTTGAACCCGTGTCACCTGCACTGGCAGGCGGATTCTTAACCACTGCGCCACCAGGGAAGTCCAACCTTATTAGATTCTTATGAGGCTTCAACAAGATAACGTGTGTAGAGCTCACAGCTTCGCAACTAGCACATTATTGTCACTCATGACAAGGCAGCTCTTGGTGTTCTTAGGGTGGCTGTTATTTGCTGAGGCCAGCCCATTCCCCCTCTGAGGTCATCTCTCATGGAGCCGTCCTGATCTTACTAGGATGGAAGACCCACGAGGACAGTGCTCTTGTCAGCCCTGGTTATTGTTGCCTCCCCATTCCCAGTACAGTACCTGGCAAATGGTAGTGCTTGATAGTTATGGAGTAAATGAATGAATGAATGATTACTTAGGTAATTGCCCAAGTGAGCAACAAATAAGGAAGGAAAATAAAGAAGAGAAAAAAGCAAGCTGAAAGTTCTTGTAAGCCAGTTATCCAGGGCAAGGGAAACATTCTTAGGCCAGTGGAAACGCTGTAGTCCACAACTGCACAGAGAACTGGGCCTAAAATCCTGGCTCAGGCCCTGACGTCAGATCCCGGCGTGGCATCTGCAGGGGTCGGTGCCCTGTGCTCACTGGCACCGGGCTGCGTGGCCAGCCCACACTAGGAACAGGGGGAGTGCCATGGCCAGGTACAGCCTGGGCCCTCTGGCCCCTCCTTCCCCAGTAGTTCCCCACGCCTCCCCCCTACTCTGCTTCACCCGCTGCCCTGGGAGGCGGGGGCGGGGTGGTGGTCCTCCAAGGTGCCTGAAGTCTGGCCTCATTTAAGGCCAGTGAGTGCCTTCTAGAGTAGCACAGGATGCCGCTGACGGCTTTGACACTTGCAGCCCCACCGAGCCACAGAAGCAGCTCTGTGTCCCCAGCAGAGGGTGCTCCACAGCTGCCCGGTGGACCCCCCACACGGTTCTTTGGTGCCCTCTAGTGGTGCTCTGATGCACGACAACGACACCAAGTAAGGGCTCAGGTTCCCCGCCCTCTCCCGTTGCCTGGTCACATCTCTCCCCATGTGTGACTGCTCAGAGCACTCTGAGCTCCAGCCCCAGGCACAATGGATCATACAAGAAAAGGCATGGCTCTTACAGTTTGCTTTGAGATTCAGTGCAGGGCTAATTTGACTTTATTCAGACTCCTCATCCCCCAGCCTCATGAGTACATAAACTTCATCACTCATAAAACCACCCAGATCACTGCCACTCTGATCTGTGTCCAGTGTTCACAGCCCTGGGGCTGTGTGAAAGTGACGTTGATAACTGGGAGGTTTTTATGGCTTATTTCCGGATCAGTGCCTGTGTACTGGGAGATGGAGTAGAAGTTATCTCTGCTCACCCTTGGGATCATGACTTCTCTGAACTCTGGGCAGGCCCTTGTTTTTTTGCTGCCCTTCCACCTCTGCAGGCGAGGCTGTGCTTAAGCTTAATGAGATAAATGGGGTACTGAAAAACCAGATGTAAGAACTGGGATTTCAGGACTCGAAGAGGTCAGAGCAGACCAGGATGGAGGGCATGAGGAGGAGAGGGCTACGAACGAGGTAAAAGGTAGCCAGGCTGGAATGTCAGCCGCAGAAGCGAGAAAACAGCTAGCAGCAGTTCCACGAAAACTACCTGTGGGGTCTTAATCAACCGTAAGGAACATATGAATCACCAATGAAAGGTAGTTATTTAGAAAGGCAAGGAGATCTGTAGCAGGGGTGCTTAGTACCACCTGAAGTGTTGAGCTCAGTTCTAGGTTTTTAGATCAATAGCAAACTCGAGCAGTTCAGGAGGACCACGTCGACTTGTGGGGGGAGGTGATATGTACCTTCACTGCAGATCTTCCCCTCATGAGGAAGGGTGTGCAGACTTAAGGAGAGAATTTGATACCATTCTGAGGAGCCCCAGAGGAAAGACGAGGATCAATGGTGGAGGTATAAGAGGAGAAGGTTCTGGTTCAATAAAAGAAAAACTGTGCAACCATCTCACCAAGAGTGGGAGGGAGGGGACTCTGTCACTGGAGGTATATAAGCCAGGCAATCGTTGTTAACTTCCCATGAATAGAGTTTTCATTACATTGAACAATGGGGTATGACAGAATCAGTCCTCTCTACAAAGAGAATCTAAGAGTTCATCATAAATGACTGCCTTTCATGGTAGAACAACAGACACTATCATCACTAATGGGTTTGCTGTTCGCGCATGGCCATAATGGGCCTGTGCCACTGCACGGCGTTCTGAGGTCTGCTTAGTTGTCAGACATTGGAGAAAACCAAGTTATGCCACTAAGTCACTGTTGACCTTGGGACCGAGTCCTTTCTCAGTCTCCTCAATTACACAACGAAAGGACATCAGGAAACCCCCACCACTCTTAGAATCCAGCTCAGCTCCTGGGTCAGTGGCAGTGGAGGGGAAATCTCTAGTCCTGGAAACTCTATGGTTCCTGGGGATCACCTTTTCCTGGGGTGTCTCTCACAAGTACCCACTGCCACCACTGCAGAGGGCCCTGTAGCACTCTAGCCTGTGTGTGTCCTCAGCGATCACGGAACCCAAGAGGCTAACCTAAGGCTTTCTGTGGCTTGGGACAAAGAAAGGGAAATCAAGCCTGAGAGAGCATGCAACTGGATGATCTAGTTATAAAATGGCCTGAGCCCTCCAGCTCCACCCCTCCCAGCTCCTCCTGTATCCATATGGGAGCACCATCTTTCCCCAACTCACAGGTACCCAGCCAATGGTAGGCCTAGTGAGCAGGGCTAAGAGAAATAGGGTTTCCACCCCCCATGTGCTTAAGGCCTGCCTTTCACATCCCTGGATCCCACCAATGTGCCCCTTCTTCCTAGTGACTGACCCTGGGCATGCCTACCCCTCACCCTCAGGAGTGTGGCTTTACCCTGGGCCTTAAGAGGCAACATCCAGAACACAGTTCTTTGATGAGATATCCTCAGTGGGATCTGTGCTAAAGATAGATTTGCAAGGACATCTTCAACTTAGTAAATTTGCTGTTGGTAGTGTATGGATGTAGCAATTTTGAAACTATTTTGTGTCTAATAGAGAAAATGAGTGAATACCTTGATGTTGTTAGAAACCAGGGATCTCACTGTGAGAATAAAGATGCAAATGCAGAATGGGGGCGGGCAAGCAAGAACAATGTGGTGTTGGATTTTATTTATATCTATAGATAGATGATAAAGAGATAGAATGATGGTAGATGGATGGGTAGATAGATAGATAGATAGGTCAAGGGGCCTAGAAGTAATGATACCCTAGGAAGAGTGAGCATATCAGTGCCCAGATCTCGGTTTCTAAATACTATTCTCTGCTACAAAGAACTAGGACTCCTCAGAGGAATGGCTGATTCCAAGACTAGGGCAAGGAAAATACAAGGAGAGCCTGGAACCTCTTGTTCCAAGAAGTAGGAAAGTGCTCAAAAAAATTATGGGGACATGAAAAAACACAGGAGACAGCATGAAGGGGTTTCCTACTAGCCAAATCTGGAAAATTTTGAATAAAATGAATAATAGTAGTAATGGATTATAAGACACTGAATGTAAAAGGATCCCATAAGCCTATACTGATGTACATAAATGAGTGGGAGGAAAGATCTTGTCTACAATATATTACCAAGTATTTAAATGGAATGTTAGAGTTAGAAAATCACCATTTTGCAGCCACTGAAGTAATATGACTCAGACAGGAATCATCTTTGGAAGCTGCAACCACTGAGTTAATGTTTGTGGGGGAACAGGATACCCACACAGTCTCAAAGTATCTCCCACAGATTATTTATTAATTACAAGAGGGAAATGGTACCTTTGAAGTGGAGAGATCTGGCTGACATCACAACCAGATGATCAAAAACATCACCAATAATGGGACAAAGTGCCATCAAATGCCCCTGATGGGAAACACTGAGGAGGTGAGAACATCACTTACATAGAATTCCTGCCAAGAATACATAACCTGAATTCAATCATGAAAACACATTCAGACAAACCCAAACTGAGGGACAATTCTACAAAATAAATGACCTGAAATATCAATGACATAACAGACTGAAGTAGGCTGAGGTCTTTTTTTTAAAAATTGAAGTGTAGTTGATTTATCATGTTATACCTATCTCTGCTGTGCAGCAAAGTGACTCAGTTATACACACATACACATGCATTCTTTTTTATATTCTTTTCCATTGTGTTTTATCCCAGGAGATTGGATATAGTTCCCTGTGGTATACAGTAGGACCTTGTTGTTATCCATTCTAAATGTAATAGTTTGCATCTACCAACCCCAAACTCCTAGTCCATCTCTCTCCCTCCCTCCCTTCCCCTTGGCAACCCCAAGTCTGATCTCTATGTCTGTGTGTCTGTTTCTGTTTCATAGATAAGTTCATTTGTGTCATATTTTAGATCCCACATATAAGTGATATCATATGGTATTTGTCTTTCCCTTTCTGACTTCCTTCACTTAGTATGATAATCTCTAGTTGCATCCATGTTGCTGCAAATGGCATTATTTCATTCTTTTTATGGCTGAATAATATTCCATTGTATACATGTACCACATTTTCTTTATCCATTCATCTGTCGATGGACATTTAGGATGTTTCCATGTTTTGCCTATTGTAAATGGTGCTGCTGTGAACATAGGGGTGCGTGTATCTTTTTGAATTATAGTTTTGTCCAGGTATATGCCCAAGAGTGGGACTGCTGGATCGTATAGTAGTTCTATTTTTAGTTTTCTAAGGAACCTCCATACTCTTTTCCATAGTGGCTGCACCAACTGACATTGCCACAAGCAGTGTAGGAGGGTTCCCTTTTCTCCACACCCTCTCCAGCATGTTATTTGTAGACTTTTTTTTTTTTTTTAATCTTTGGCTGTGTTGGGTCTTCGTTGCTGCACGCAGGCTTTCTCTAGTTGCAGTGAGTGGGGGCTATGCTTCGTTGCGGTGCGCGGGCTTCTCGTTGCAGTGGCTTCTCTTGTTGCAGAGCACGGGCTCTAGGTGCACGGGCTTAGTTGCTCTGTGGCATGTGGGATCTTCCCGGACCAGGGCTCAAACCCGTGTCCCCTGCATTGGCAGGCGGATTCTTAACCACTGCGCCACCAGGGAAGCCCCAGACACTTTAGTGATGGCCATTCTGATCGGTGTGAGGTGGTACCTCATTGTAGTTTTGATTTGCATTTCTCTAATAATTAATGATGTTGAGCATCTTTTCACGTGCCTATTGGCCATCTGTATGTCTTCTTTGGTAAATGTCTGTTTAGGTCTTCTGCCCATTTTGGGATAGGGTTTTCTTTGTTGTTGAGTTGTATGAGCTGTTTGTATATTTTGGAGATTAAGCCCTTGTCTGTCACATCATTTGCAAATACCTTCTCCCAGGCCACAGGTTGTCTTTTTGGTCCCCCCATCCCCACCCAGCAGCATGCAGGATCTTGGTTCGCTGACCAGGGATTGAACCCCCGCCCCCTGTAGTGGAAGCACGCAGTCTTAACCACTGGACCACCACATAAGTCCCTATCTTTTCGGGGTTTTGTTTGTTTGTTTAATTAATTAATTTGTTTATTTTTGGCTGCATTGGGTCTCCGTTGCTGCGCACAGGCTTTCTCTAGTTGCAGCTAGCAGGGGTACTCTTGTTGCGGCACGCGGGTCTCTCATTGCAGTGGCTTCTCTGGTTGCAGAGCACGGGCTCTAGGCACGCGGGCTTCAGTAGTTGTGGCTCACCAGCCCTAGAGTGCAGGCTCAGTAGTTGTGGCGCACGGGCTTAGTTGCTCCACGGCATGTGGGATCTTCCCAGACCAGGGCTCAAACCCATGTCCCCTGCATTGGCAGGTGGATTCTTAACCACTGCACCACCAGGGATATCCCTCTTTTCGTTTTTTGTTTGTTTGTTTTGGTGGTGGTGGTGGTGTTTGTGGTATGCGGGCCTCTCTGCTGTGGCCTCTCCCATTGCGGAGTACAGGCTCCGGACGCACAGGCCCAGCGGCCATGGCTCACAGGCCCAGCCGCTCCGCAGCATGTGGGATCTTCCCAGACCGGGGCACGAACCTGAGTCCCCTGCATCGGCAGGCGGACTCTCAACCACTGCGCCACCAGGGAAGCCCCCTCTTTTCATTTTTTTAATGGTTTCCTTTGCTATGCAAAAGCTTTTAAGTTTAATTAGGTCCCATTTGTTTATTTTTATTTCTACTGCCTTGGGAGACTGACCTACAAAAACAGTTATGATTTATGTCAGAGAATGTTTTGTCTATGTTCTCTTCTAAGTTTATGGTGTCATGTCTAACGTTTAAATCTTAAGCCATTTTGAGTTTTTTGTGTGTGCATGGTGTGAGGGTGTGTTCTAACTTTATTGATTTACATGCGGCTGTCCAACTTTCACAGCACCACTTGCTAAAGAGACTTTTTCCCATTTTATATTCTTATCTCCTTTGTCAAAGATTAATTGACTGTAGGTGTGTGGGTTTATTTCTGGGCTTGCTGAGGTCTTGAGATTGAAGGAGGAAGGGCTGATTCCAAGGCTGACTACAGATATGATAAGTAAATGCAACACATGGTCCTGGATTGGGTCCTTAAAGGACGTTTTTGGGCCAATTAGCAAAATGAAAAGATAGGTAGTGTATTAGATAATATACTGTATCAATGTTAAATTTCCTGAATTTGGTAGGTATATGTGGTTATATAAGAGAATCTCCTGTTCTTAGGAAAAACATGCTAGATATTTAGGGGTGAAGAAGGGCCAGGATGCCTGCAACTTACTCTCAAATAGTTCATTAAAAAAATATACCTATAGTATATATTTTTTCACTCCCTTGTCTTTTTCTCCTCTTGCCACCATCTGGCTGATTCTCTCCTGGAGTTTCTCATTCCTGAGAGAGAGAGAACGTTGCTTGGGTTGGATCCTCTCCACCACCCCTCTTTGGGCAGAGCACTTTGCACTAGGAAACCTCATAGGTCCCTGACAAGCCTCAGATTGGCTACCTAAGGTCAGGTGCCCACCCCTTGTCCAATCAATCAACTCTGGCCCAGAGTGCATCATGTGGTACATAACACAGCTGCCACCACTGTTCCCTTCATGGAGGTAGTGGGCAAGAAGATCTCCTTCCTTAAAGGGGTTTGACAGGTCCCGTGCTTGGTCTAGCCAGTAGATACTATCTCCCAACTACCTGAGTTAATTCCAGAGACACCTGAAGGCCTCCACACCTAACTTTGTGCTTCATTCTCACCCTTACTCTTTTAACAAATGTTATAGAAAGATGCCTGCTCTGGGCCAGGTCTTGTGCTAGGTACTAGGGGCACAGAAGTGACCCAGCCCCTACTCCTGAGCTCTGACTCAAGCTAGAAATGCATGAAGCACTCAGATAACTGAAGGTCAGAGCTGAATCACGACCAACAAACAGAAGGCAGTCAACGCTGGTTGAGGCCTGAGTCCCATGGAACACAGAGGTGGGGTCCAAAAGGCCTCCTGGATGGTAGCACTGGCTGTGGCTCACGGGAGGGAAAAGGGCTATGAAACAGGGACCTGGCTGCTGGGAGGGTGCCCAGTGCCATCCCTGGGTTTCTGTTTTCTCTTCGCACAGCCGGACCCGGCAGGACGGGACATCTCCATCCGCCCTCTCCTAGAGCACTGTGAGAACACCCACATGACCATCTGGCTTGGCATCGTCTATGCCTATAAGGGGCTTCTCATGGTAGGTGCAGAGCGGGAGAAATGCTTCTGTCAGAGCTCTCTCCTAAGCGCCTCCGTCAACATAAAAATAAACAGAGCCCCCAGGACTAAGCACTTGCTCTTTGCTGTCTTGGTGCCTGGCCCGTGTCATTTCAGTCCCACAACAATCACATGAGGTAGGTACAAATAATGTCCCCATTTCAGTGTGAGTGTGCCTCCCAGCTGCCACCGTCCTGCTCCTTGACAGCAGTCTGTTGGTACCCTGCGCACATTCACATCCTGTGGGAGATGAGTGGAATCACCTCCATTTGGAGATGGGGGAAATCAGGCTCAGACAAGTTAAATGATTTGCCAAAGTCCTCCTGGTAACCTCCAATTTCCAAACCCAATACTCTTTCCACTCCATTCATCTGTTATACAGAGATCACATACCAAGCCCACCTCACACGACTGCGGAATTTCAAAGTTAGGAAGGACTTGAAAGGGCAGTCCCACCCGACCTTATTCTGGGTTGACCCTTGAATCTTCTCTCCACATCCTGTGCAAACCATGCCTGCAACTGCACCCTCCTCAGATCCTTCCACAGTGAATTGAAGCCGCGATCGGCCTCTATGGCAGAGAGGAGGCACACAGAGCCCCCGTGAAGAGAGCAGGCATCTGTAGCACCCATCCAGCCCTGACGCACATCACCAAGGGACCCTAGGCAGGCCATTTGGCCTTGCCTAGCCTCTGCTTCTTCCCCGCCCCCAGGATGTGGAAAGCCACGCCCAGCTGTAGGATTGAAGGCACCGCACACGAAAGAACCAGCACGAAGCAAGCTTTCAACAGCGTGGTTTCCATCCCTCACTCAGTATCTGCTTCCTGGGCTTCTGGTTCCTATTTTAATTGGAATTAAAAATAATAATAAATCAGTCTGTGAGATAACACACTTAAAGGAGAGGAAAACAACTATGTTTGTAAAAAATACCAATTACAAAATCATTATTAACTTACTCTTATAATGGATATAACAGTTTACAAAATGCTTTCACATCCATCCTCTCATTTCATCTGGACAGAAGCCCTGTGAGATAGTGTAGGCCCTTGGGATGATGTTACATGGTTCGTGCAGGTGTTGGATGCCCCACGCTTCAGAGATAAGGCCAGAGGGAAAGGAAGCCTTTGTAAGACAGCCTCCTGGAGGGGCTGGACCACAGCCGAAGCCCCTGCAGCAGTCAGCAGCTGTGGTCAGCTCTCCCTCCTGCCCACACCACCATTCTACCCAGCATTCCATCTGCACTTTCTCTGCAGCCTGCCCTCCCCTCAGACAACACATGATAGCTAAAACCCTCAACACCCTACTTTACATCACATTTGACTTCTACCCTATTCATTTCTGTTGGAAATGTGTTGGTTAGGAATAGAGCTGCAAGTGACAGAAAACCCACAATAATAGTATTTTTTTAAAAAGATAATTTCTTTCTCAGGTAAGCAAAAGGGCTGGTGTGGAGGCTACTAGAATCTGAGCTCCTTGCATCTTGTCTTCCTCATCTTCCTCTTCCACATCATGGTCTAAGATGACTTTATGGTCTAAGATGGCTGCTCAAGCTCCAGCCATCACATTCCACCCCATCTGCTAGGAAGGTGGAAGTGGAACAGCCTTTTCCTCCCAGAACTTGTACACACCACTTCCACCTACATGGCATTGTCTAGAACCCAGTCGTATGCCACACCTAGCTTCAAGGACGGCTAGGAAATGTAGTCTCTGTACTCTGGGTGGCTATGTGCATTGGGGGTCCCAGACACAGGGGCTCTGCCTGGTTTAACAGAAAAAAGACTAGCCTTAACTTCTAGAGACACAGTCCACTGTTGCCACCATATTGCTCTGTGGCCTTGTGCAAGCCCCTTCCTCTCTTCTGGGCCTTCAGGTTCTCTGTAGAGGGAGGGGATGTGGTTGAGACTGTGTCTGAAGTTTTTTCCCACTGCGGCCTCCTGTGGGTCTGTGTGTGAACCAGTGGTGGAGGTGAAGGAGGACCAGACAGTGTAACACCCCAGTCTGCATTTCCTTGGCAGGACTCAACCCAGGGCCACAAGTGGAGACAGATTATCCAGAAGACCTGGCCAGCAGCAAACCCCCAGCCTCCCTCCCCACCAAGCCCCCACTTCAGAGTAGGGGGGAGTAACAGAATAACCTTCAATTCAGTAGCTTCTCAGAGCAGGAGTGTATGCCGCCACCTGGTAACGACCGTCTCCCTTTTCTGTTCACCGTTCCAGTTGTTCGGTTGTTTCTTAGCTTGGGAGACCCGAAACGTCAGCATCCCTGCACTCAATGACAGCAAGTACATTGGGATGAGCGTCTACAACGTGGGCATCATGTGCATCATCGGGGCTGCCGTCTCCTTCCTGACCCGGGACCAGCCTAACGTGCAGTTCTGCATTGTGGCCCTGGTCATCATCTTCTGCAGCACCATCACCCTCTGCCTGGTGTTTGTGCCAAAGGTACAGGGCAGGTGCCAGCAATCCCCCCCTTCACCACCCTGGCGTCTCTGGCCTCTGACTCCATCATGCTGTGTTTCTCCCACTTTCTACAAGTTTTATACACTCTTTTTTTTTTTAAATTCCTATCACAGAAAGTTTGGAAAATGCAGAAAAGCAAAAAACCAGATTTTTCAGAAATCTCACATAGTCCTGTCACCCAAAAATAATCACTGTTAATGTTTTGGTTTGTTTTTTTACTGTTAATATTTTTGATGTGTTTCCTTCCAGCCTCTTTTTTAATGGTTTAGGGCAGTGATGCTTTTTCAGATATAGCTGTAATTATAGCACACTTTGCAATTTGCCTTTTTAACTTAACTTTTGCCCTTTGTATCTTCTCACATTCATAACCATTGTTGAGGGGAAGTTCCATAATTTACTCAACCACTTGATCCTTTATTGGTGAGCATTACAGTTGCTTCCAGATTTTTTATATTATAAATGAACTATTTTTTCTACATAATACATTTTCCTTGTTTCCGATTATTCCCTTCACAGAAGTAGTATGAGTGGGTCAAAAGGAATAACCATTTTTAACAACCACTTATGTTTTTCATTCGTCTGAAGGGCTGACCTGAGAGATATTTTCCAAACATTATCCTACCCAGCAGTGGGCAGGTGAATCAGAGGCCTTGACCCCTGCAGTAGGCTGATCTGTGTAGAGGAAAACCTGACGTTGGTGGGTCTCAAGAGTAAAAGCAGCAGCAGGAAACAGAGGTAGTTGAGAAGTCATTGACCCAAGTTAGGGAGTGTCTGCCTTAGAGAAAGGGGAGAGGAGAGATCGCTGGGGGTCCCATGGCTCCTCCAGCCTCCTGGGCGCCCTGTCAGTCCCTAAGCAGTGTCAGCTCTGCTCTAGAACACCTCTGGCATACACTCCCTCCTTTAGTTGTCAACACTTTCCCAGGCTCCAGGCTCACACCACAGCTTCTCTGCCTGCATTCTGACTTCCTCTCCACCCTGTAAAAGAAGCCAGGTGATTCTAAGCCCAGCTCTGAGGGAGTCACTCTGCTTTGTCACCCTTGATAGCTCCTCATTGCCTTTCTGGCTCCAGGATCATCAAGTCCCCAACACTGGGCTGGCTTTCAGGACCATTGGATCTCCTTGTCTCCCCCAGAGAACTCTGTCCACCATCCAAATGCCCTTCTCTATAAGTGCCCTGAGCCCTAGGCCTCCCTGCATTTGCAAATGCCATTTCTTCCCCCTGGACTTCCTTTACCCTCACCATCCTTCCAGACCCTCCACAGACCCCAGCCCAGGCCCAGAGCACCGTGGTGAGCACTCTGCCCTGGATGCCTCTGGCCTGGTGAAGATCCTTCCTCCATCCCTGCCCCTCGCCTCTGAGCCATAGGTCCTGGTGGACAGAGGCCGTGGCCATGGTTCTAACAAGCACAGGCCTTCACTTTCCTCCCATTGTCTTCACAGCTGTCACCTACAGCTGTCTATTTTCTACGTGGAGCTAGGCCTAAGGCAGAGTGAGGCTCAGCTGGAGCTAGGCCTAAGGGGCCCTGGGTGGCCTCTGCAGGATAGCTGGGGTGCGGGTGGAATCAGGATCAGGAGACCAGACATCTAGTGGCAAGGAAGAAAACTGAGACTCTGCAAGGGGAAGGGGGCTGCCCAAGGGCACACACAAACAAGAGACAGAAACAAGTCTGAGCCCAGGGCTCCAGACTCCCAGCCTGTGTCGTTCCTGAGGCCCCATGTTGCCTCCAGCGCAGGACCCTCTGGAAACAGCTGGATGGGCATGGGAGGAAGGGCCCCAGGGTCCTCTTTTCAGCCCCACCTTTGTCCTTTCAGCTCATCACTCTGAGAACAAACCCAGATGCAGCAACTCAGAACAGACGATTCCAGTTCACTCAGAATCAGAAGAAAGAAGATTCTAAAACCTCCACCTCAGTCACCAGCGTGAACCAAGCAAGCACGTCCCGCCTAGAAGGCCTGCAGTCAGAAAACCATCGCCTGCGAATGAAGATCACAGAGGTACCTCCCCCAGCACTGGTCGCCAGGGCCCCATCCTCCCATTGGAGTCCCTCTGCCCGTGCAGGGACTTCCGGGCTGCCGCTCCCCACCACGTCCCCTCTAGAGCATCCCCACATCATGGCTGTGCAGTCCCATCTACCGTTGTTATGGCTGCAAGAACCGGGAGGAACATGAACTAGACAGAGACGGTTTGTCAGAATCTGACAGGAGTTTATTACCCACCTGGCCCAGGCTCTGGGGTCCAGCAATGCCCGATTCAAGACATCCTCAGAAAGAAAGGAGTTCTTAAAGATTTGTGATTATACTAGTGAGTTGGGAAAACTCAGTTTTCCACCTGGAGCCAGGGCAGGGGCTGGGCCGGGGGCTCTGACTCAGCTGGAGCCTTTGTTTTCTAGCTGGACAAAGACTTGGAAGAGGTCACCATGCAGCTGCAGGACACACCAGAAAAAACCACCTACATTAAACAGAACCACTACCAAGAACTCAACGACATCCTCAACCTGGGGAACTTCACTGAGAGCACAGGTAGGAGGGGGTGGGACCCCTGGGTATGAGACACCAGCCATCCATTTTACAGATGAAGAAACTGAGCCTCAGAGAGAGGGGTGGGGCAGGTCTGAAGTCACACAAGCCAAGCTGGAGTATCTGGAACCCACGCCTTCTGAGCACAGTTCAGTGTTTGTTTGGAGCCCCACCTGGGGATCCACCTATGCACGGGGCTTCCTTTTCTCACTGGGCTCCAGTTCCATGTGTACCCCACATGGCCAGCATTCCCAGCATTCTGACTGGGGGCACATTGTTCTTAGTGAATAATGTACTCATACTTCTTCCAACATTTCACAGTTTCAAACACACCTCATCAACATACAGGAAAGGAATGGTCAGTAAGATGACATGACATTCGATCCCACCAACCACTTGGGAAATAACACAGTCCATTTTTTGCCTACATTTAGGCAAAATTTTAAAAAGATTACCAGTGTTGATAAGAGCGTATGGAAATGGACACCCTCCTTCCAATGTTTTGGAAGTCAGTCTGGCACTCTCCAAATGTCTGATGTTAAGCCCCTTGACTAGCAATTCCCCTAGCGGGAGGCTTCCCCTTGGAAATAATCCCACAGGGTCAAAGGTGTAGACACATAGTGCTTATCGTAACACTACTTGCAGGCGAGAAAAGCTGGAATTAATTTACATGTTCGTCATTTGGAGTGGTTTCATGAATTATAATACAGCAAAACAAGGCATATAATACAGTTATTAAAAAGTGAGGTGCATCTCTTTGTACAGATATGGAAAGATCTCTAAATGAGAAAAGCAGTATGGGGCTTCCCTGGTGGCACAATGGTTGAGAGTCCGCCTGCCGATGCAGGGGACACGGGTTCGTGCCCCGGTGGAAGATCCCACATGCCACGGAGTGGCTGGGTCCGTGAGCCACGACCGCTGAGCCTGTGCGTCCGGAGCCTGTGCTCCGCAACGGGAGAGGCCACAACAGTGAGAGGCCCGCGTACCGAAAAAAAAAAAAAAAAAAAAGCAGTATGAAGACCAGCATTATGATACACACAATATGCACGCACATGTATATGTATATGTGTGTTTAAGTGCACTTTTTAAAAGGTCTGGTAGAACAAACACCAGATTGTTAACAGTATCCACCTGTGGGAAAGGGACAATATGTGTGGAGAGTGGGTGAGAAGGGATTCTTTTTTTTTTTTTTTGCGGTATGCGGGCCTCTCACTGTTGTGGCCTCTCCCGTTGCGGAGCGCAGGCTCAGCGGCCATGGGTCACGGGCCCAGCTGCTCCGCAGCATGTGGGATCTTCCCGGACCGGGGCACGAACCCGTGTCCCCTGCATCGGCAGGCGGACTCTCAACCACTGCGCCACCAGGGAAGCCTGAGAAGGGATTCTTTTATGTTTCATTTTATATACTTCTCTACTGTTTGCATCTTGTCATTAGCATATATTCATTAATTTTATAAAATTTGTTTAAATCAATGAAAAATCTTTAGTTTCTTTTATTCTTATTACAAAAGTATTTTATTATAAAAGCAATATTAGATATTAGCAATATTAGATAGTAGCAATAAAATTCTTATTATATTAGATGTTGATTGTTTAAAAATGTCTAGATTCAGATAAGTAACAAGGAAACTGAAAGAATAAAAATTATTCCTGATTATTTTAGTATCTAGTAAAGGTGGGCATTTCAAATTAGTGGAGAAAAATGAATTATTCAATAAATTTCATTGGGATAAATGGGTAGCCATCTGGAAAAGAATAAAGTTAGATCCTTACCTCACAACTTACACAGAAATAAATTCCAGATGGATAAAAGATTTAAATATAAAAAGTGAAAACCATGAATGTACTAGAAGAAACCATAGGTGAATTTCTTTTGTAATCTCAGCAGGAGGGAAACCTTTTCAGTTTGATGCAAAACAGAGAAACCATTAAAAAAAAGTTGATGAATTTAAATACAAAAGAAATTTTGTTAACAATGTGAAAGCCATCATAAGTACAGTCAAAAAATCAAACAACAAACTAAGCCAAAAAAATATTATCTCAGGTAATAAGCTTATTCCCTTATATAAAAAGAAATTATATGTAATTATATAGAAAGTATATATAACTATATACAAACTAATAAGAAAAAGACCAACAAACCAAAAGAAAAATGGGCAAAAGAGCGTTCTCATTAAAGGAAATACAAGTGGTTCTTATGTTTATGAAAAGATGCTCAGTCTCCCTACTCATGAAAGGAATGCATATTAATTTGCAGTGAAATACCGTTTTTACCTATAAGACTAACAAAGATCAGAGATCAAAAAGTTGCTGAGGAGACGCAAGAGGGAAGAGATATGGGAACATATGTATATGTATAACTGATTCACTTTGTTGTAAAGCAGAAACTAACACACCATTGTAAAGCAATTATACTCCAATAAAGATGTTAAAAAAAAAAAAAGTTGCTGAGACTGGGAGGCAACAGGTGGCGAAACACTGCTGCCTGAAATAGAAATTGTTCTGACCCAGCAACTCCAATTTGGAAATTTATCCTAAGGATATACAGTCAACTCTCATTACTCACAGTAATCGTGTTCCACAGAGTCCCTGTGAACCGTGAATTTCTAGGGGAGACACAGGGTTAGGTTCCTGCAAGCCTCTCCTCCCAGGTGGACATTTTCATCAACTGATCAATACATAATTTTGTTTTATGTGTGTTTCTACTGGAAGACACCTTGTTTAATATACATTGTTGATTAACACTGAACTCATAGCCAACAGCACTGTAACTCATATCTGAACAACACATCTAACACACATTTTCTCCATCTGGCACATCACGGCTTAGGAGAACAATGGATAGCACTTCAGCACTAGGCTTGGGAGCCATTTTAAACAGCAAAAGCACCAACACAACACACAAAAATGTGAGAAATGTGGTACTTCATAGACCACAATAAGGATACTTATTTATAATATGAGAGGTAAAACAAGAAGGCAGACCCTTGTTCAACCTCAGCTGGGAGAGCGACTCAGATTTTTGATGCTCTGTGTGTGTTATCGAATGACAGTGAAAGCACCATGAGTATTGACTCTGGGGTTACAAATAAATTCTAGCAAGTAGGCGAGTTCACAAACACAGAATCTATGAATAAAGAGGACTGACTGTATTCACATGGATGCAAAATGACACACATACAAGGTTGCCCTAACCCTAACCCTGCAGCAGAAAAAGAAAACACCCATACTTTTTTTTTTAAATATAAATTTATTTATTTTGGGCTGCGTTGTGTCTTAGTTGCTGCGCACAGGCTTTCTCTAGTTGCAGCGAGCGGGGGTACTCTTCATTGTGGTGCACAGGCTTCTCGTTGCAGTGGCTTCTCTTGTTGCGGAGCATGGGCTCTAGGCACGCGGGCTTCGGTAGTAGTGGCTCGAGGGCTATAGAGAGCAGGCTCGGTAGTTGTGGTGCACGGGCTTAGCTGCTCTGCGGCATGTGGGATTCCTGGACCAGGGCTCGAACCCATGTCCCCTGCACTGGCAGGAGGATTCTTAACCACTGTGCCACCAGGGAAGCCCAACACCCATACTCTTTTCCAAACCAAATGAATCCAGATCTCTTAGGTGGGGGCCATGTTTTTATATTTCGTATTTCTTTAGTTCTCTCCAGGTGGTTCTGAAGCACAAAGATGGTTGAGAGCATCATGTTTTGTGGCTACACAGTATTTCTGTGAATGGAGGCCCCATATGTACATATTAGTATGTAACTAATCCATTATTACCCGACAAATTCGGGTTAGTTTCTACTTTCTGATATTGTAAACAATGTGGATTTGAACATCTTGTATATATTTTCACAAACATCCTTAATTATTTCTTTGGGATAGTTCCTGAAAGTGGAAATTCTGGGTAAAAGACATACTTTTTATAGTGATTGATGTTTACTGACAGTACCTGCCAGAAAGATTATGCCGGTTTATACTCCCACTAGCAGTTTACTATTATTATTCTTTGCAGACTTAGCAATCTTATGGAAAATATACTTTGGAGTTCTTTTTTTTCTTTGTCATTATATTCCTAATGTACCCGTGAAAAGGACCATCATATTAGAACCTCTCATTTCTAAGTTATGTTGCCTACATTGGTCGACTCGATTCCCTTTTTTTCTTGGAGAAAGGGAGGTCCCAGGGCACACCATCCACATCCCCAGCACACCACTTCCATCCCTGGACAGGGGCTTCTCCGCTCCCTGCCTTGGTCTCAGGAGAGCGGCTCAGGGACCATGGCTTAGAGAACACAAAGGGAAGATGGGCTCTTTTGCATTCTCTCTCCCTGGGCAGTATCCTAAAAATGACTGCATTGTTGATTTTTTAAAATTAAGTTAACAGAATTATTGCAGTATTGTTGTTTTGCATTCAGATGGGGGAAAGGCCATTTTAAAAAACCACCTGGATCAAAATCCCCAGCTACAGTGGAACACGACAGAGCCCTCTCGAACATGCAAAGATCCTATAGAAGATATAAACTCCCCAGAACAGTAAGTACCTTCTCCTTCAGAATTACTGCCCAAGACCACATTCCTCCTACACAACAGTTTACATTTGGCACCATGTTTTCACATGCATTATTTTATTTGAACTCTACAGTAATCTCATGATGCAGGTCAAATTACACGGCTTATTTTACACATAAGACAACTAATATTCAAAGAGGGGAGGTGACCTGCCAAAGCTTACCAGTTGCTAAATGCAGGAGATGATAGGATTTGAAATTGGGTTTCTCCAACATCAACTCCCATGTTCTCTGCCTTTGTTACATATAAAATGAATACATTTACTTAACACCAATCTACTGAGACCTACTATGTATCAAACACAGCACTGAAGAAAACAGAAAAAAATCCTTCCCTTCCCTTCATGGAGTTTACATTCTATCTGGGAAGACAATAACTTAACAAAAAAGCAAAACCTAGTATGTTAAATGATAGGTGCTCTGGAGAAAAACTAAGCAGGGAAGGAGGAGTTAGGGAGTATAATTTTTTACACAGGGAGGTCAGAGCAAACTTGGTGAGGTGACATCTAAGCAAAGACCTGGACATCTCCAGTAGCTTTGTCCCCACTGGCAATTTTTAGTTCTTCCCAGTTTACAGTGGATTAGAAACAGCAATTAGAAATGTCAGCTCTGAAACTTGTTCCCTGGGAAGTGACAAGGGGACAGGAACCAGCAAAGGGAGCCCAATCACCAACTGCAGTGTCATTTGGGGCCATTTAGTCTTAGAGCTAATAGCCTCTCAACCAAGTTAGCTCCAGGGCCTCGCAGCTGACAGTCCAGTATAATTACTGATGGTTACATGGCATTCATCAGTGGTCTACCTATTAGTTCCCTGCACTACAGTGCAAGCACCTTGAGGGTAAGGTTTAAGTCCTTCCTATGTCCCTTGGACTGAACACAGCTTCCAGCACTGAGTAGGTTTTTGGCAATGAATTAATGAAAAGGCAAACAGGATCCCAGCAGACAGCAGAATGTGTGGCTCTGACAACCGCACACAGATGCCCACCCTGACCGGGATGCTCAGACAGAACACCCTTTCCCAGGTCAAGTTCATTCTTCAGCTCCCCATTTTCCTGGACTCTGCCAACGCCAATGACATTACACAAGCTCAACTTTAATTTCCAAATGAAGTCTCCAACGCACTAATCTCTCATGAGCACCTGGGAAGGGTCTCTTGCGAGAAGCCCTTCTGGCCAGCAGGTCCTTAGGCATTGGGGGCAGCACTGCATCTGTCCCCATCCATCTCAGAACCCCACCATTGCATACACTCCAGGGTGCACCCTGGTGGGCTGAGGCAGCCTCTGTGAGTTGATCTGCCACCCCACAAAGCACTGTGGTTCAACAGAAGAACCAAGAGTCACACCTTCCCCAGTTCTGGTTGTTTCTGTGAGCAAGTTACACAAACTCTGTACCCTTCTCTCATCTTTATAATGGGAACAGCAGTGCTTCTTTTGCCTGTTGGGTTTTGTGAAGGTCTGGGGTTTTTCCCACCTGAGTGGCCAGGCCTGGGGACACAAGGAGGCCTAAGAGTTCAGGGAATGCAACTTCCCAGATGCAGTGGGAAACTGCACAAAACACAGCCGAGCAGGGGAGCAGCGGCCTGGGCACATTCGCCAAAGCAGCCTTCACAACAAATAAGGTGATTTACTCTCCTGCCTGCTGGTCGTGAGGACTGATGAGAAGGCAAGCGGAAGGGTGTGGCGGTGAGCAGGTAATCAGAAGGCTGCTCCCTTTTCACTCCACTCCTCCATCAGTCAATCCTGTTTACCCAGCCCCTGCCTCAGCCCGGCCTCAGATTTCTTTTTTCTGGCTGCCTTTCTGGGAACTTACCAGAAATTCCATGTTCTGGGGGCATAGAGAAGGAAGGAGCTCACTCTCTGAGGGGGTTAGCACAAAAATGATGACATTTAAATTGGATCTTAAAAGGAAAGCAGTCATCAGATGGGAAAGCAGAGGAAGAGCTATCTAGGCCGGGGAAACAGCATGTGCAGAGGCATGGAAGATTGCCCATAAGCAGGGTTTTAGAGGAAACTAGCCACCAGAGGGTAAGGTTTTTGGGGAGACGGGGTAGAAGGTTCACCTGGAGAATTTGACAAGAGGCAGATCTTGGGGAGCCCTGAATGCCCCATCCCAGTGCTGGAGAGAAAACACTAGTCACCAAAGAAGCCCAAAGACCAGGAAGGAACCTTTTGGAATTGGCCCAGCAAGAGGGACTGAGGTCCTGGACAAGAGACAGTGGCAGAGAAACCAATGAGGAAGGACAGAGCAGCTGAGAAGCCTTTCAGGGATGGAACCCAAAGCCAAGGCCATTCAGGGACTAGCAAGAGCAGCGAATGAGAGCTGTCTGTGTTTGCAGCGAAGCCCTGTTCGAAGGGCAAGGCCTGATTCTTAAAAATCACTGGAAGCTCGAGAAGCCTGCCTCCTCCTTGCTGCCGTTGCTCTGGTTATTCCTGGAGCAGCAGCTGGCACAGGCAGGCCTGCATTAAACACCTGCCAGATGGATGAGTGGTTAGATGACAGGATGGACAGATCTTGGATTCAGAGAGAAGTTAGCTTCTTAGCACCGCCATCAGCTTCTTAGCCAAAGCGAATCCAAGGGCCTTCCTGGTGAGCAGCCCACTAGCCTTCACTAACACCCCCCTTCCTTCTCTCCCTGCCACAGCATCCAGCGCCGGCTGTCCCTCCAGCTCCCCATCCTCCACCACGCCTACCTCCCGTCCATTGGAGGCGTGGACGCCAGCTGTGTCAGCCCCTGCGTCAGCCCCACCGCCAGCCCCCGCCACAGACACGTGCCACCCTCCTTCCGAGTTATGGTCTCGGGCCTGTGATGGCGGGAGGCCTGGGGCCGGGGCCTCCCCCGCGACGGAACCACACGGAGCAGAGGCATCTGCTACAGGAACCCTGTCAGCTCTGGCCGCGGAGAAGCTGGCGCCATGGCTGGCCTTGCGGGACTGCTCGGATGGCACAGAGTGCACAGGATGAGGGGCACTTGGCACCTGACCTCGCGCCTTATTTGTGAAGTTTTCATTCTTTCACAAAGAAGAGGAATGAAAATGACTTCTTCCTTAATGTCTGCAAAGGAGGAGGAGCTAGGATATTTGAAACTTGGCAAAAAAAAAAAAAAAAAAAAAAATCCTAGACAAGGAGAAAGTCACTAGAACTCCAGCTAGAAGTCACTGAGTGGCCCTGAGCAGCCTTGAGAAGCAGCGAGGGGCTTCTGGAGAAACCGCCTCTGCCTCTGCACACATGCCACCGGCTGTGGCCCCCCAGGCCAGCCCTTCTCCCCTCTGGGGAAGGAGGTGGGCAGGGCAGCCAGGCTCCCAGCTGCCAGTCCAGCCAACCCCAGCCTTCCTGGAACAGGGAGTCTGCAGAGAGGGCAGTCGGGCACAGCTCTGCGGGGCGAGGGCTGGGGTACCGGAGCAGGCTGACTCGCATGCCTCCCCGGTGGGACCTTACTCTCTGATAAATGCCACAGATTAATACAATAACACCCGTTCCGGGACCGTGGGGATTTAGGGCACGTCACTGCAGACACGCTCTGCAGCATTCACCCACAGTCGGCCATGCACCCACCACATCAGCCATGTCCTTGTGTTCGTATCAGGTGTTCCCCGTAATAAGGGGGGCACCCAAGCTAATCGTAGAATGTCTGTTCCCAGCAAACACGATAAAGAAAGATTGTGCACTTTAACCTCTCTCATCAGGGCCCACAGGGCTGGCTGGGGTTTTGTTTTGTTTTTCTCCACTGACTTTGTTTCTGACCAAAGTGAATCAGGGGCATCTGCTAGAAGACATCCCTGTAGTCATGGGGAGAGAGTTGCTAGCTGAGGGCTTCCCTTAACTTCCAGAAGGCAGCCTTCATTGGGACAAGCCAGCAAGCTCTGCCCTTGGGGGTCCCAGGGGTGATCAATCAGCACACTGATTCTCATTCATAAGATCACTCTTCCCTTTTAAACGAACCCCAAAGAGCACTGGCCTGGGAGTCACAAAGACCTGGGTTCAAGCCCTTGCTCCACTGCTAACTCCCTCCATGACCTTGGGCAAGTCACTTGTGTCTCTCTGAGCCTCAGTTTCCCATCTCTAACAAATTGGGGTTGAAATAACACCTGTCCTGCCCTACCTCACAGGATCACTCTGAAGATCAAAACTTGATCTCATCCTGGAAAGCTTCATACCAAACAGTGAAGCGGCCCTGACCCATGAGGTATTCAGGATGACCATGACCTTCAGCCCTCAGGACAGACGGGGCTGTGGCCCAGAGAAGCTCCCAGCACAGCCCTCTACCAGGATCCACCTGGATGGAGAGAGGTGGATCCCGATGATTTCTGTGACATTCCTGGGACAGGTTCATTTGCTAAAGAAAGGCCTGAATGACAATGTCCCGGATGTCTGCACAACTGAGCAGTTGCTCAACTCCCTAAAGAAACCTAATGGCAGCTTCAACAGGCAGGCAATAATCTCTTCCCAGACCACTGGAGTCAGGAATACAGTGTTGTCACCACCAGGGTTTGACAAAAGGGCCCACGGGAATCTTACCATCGCCAACATTTCAAAACACCCTATTTCACGTAGCATAGAGTTCCCCTCCCCTCCCCCAAAGAGAGGTTATGGAGGTACTGTAGCTTTTAGGGGAAAAAAAATGTTAACACATCACAGGTCAAGTTGAAGTCACTGTCTGTTTAGGCACTAAAAATCGGTGTTGTCACTCACTGTGTATTACAGTATTTACTTGCTTTCTTGATTTCACCAAACCAGATTTAATTTAAAGGACCACATTAATTTTTCAAAGGGAAAGAAACAATTCATTGTACATAATGTATACACACACACAAAAACAATACCTGTAGAAATATTAATCCAGCATAGCAGGGAAGAAGAAAAGAAACAAAAGTACTGGACAGTCGGAGGTGAGTGTGTGCATCTGTGACCCACTGTGACTCCTGAGCGTGCACAGTCTTCTAGGTTAACCCACACAGTACATTCTCTGTCTTAATGATACTGTAGGTTCACCTGTTTTTTTTAAATTTCCCCACAAATAACAAGACCCACAGAAGTGACTCTAGCTATTTAACGGTTCTGTCCTTTTATATGCAGCAAACACACCATACACTTCCGAAGAGGCTTCAGCCTGAAGGTGTTTTCCAATGATGTTAGTGCACAAACGCTTTAAATTAGACTGGAACTGCCAGAATCAAATGTAAATGAGGAATTTCTCTTACCCCTATTGCATGGTATCAATTTTTAATAAATTGTTGCAAATTTGTTTTTATGAATAAAAGGAAGAAAACTGTTGTCTTTAATGCCTACTCTTCCCAAAATGCAGGTCAAATCAGGCCATATTCTCCTGCTAAGAAACTCAGGGAAAGGCTCTGGCGGGGGGGGCAGTGCCTGCTCAGCAAAGTCCCTTCCTTCAGAAGCTGCCTTCCCCTGGCTTCTGCAGGCAGTAACAGAGAAGCCTGTTACCATGTGGTGATAGATCCAGGGGTGAAAACCTGACCTGAGCTGGGCCAGTAAGTCCCTTCCCCATGCAGATTAATTAGCCACGAAAGAGAAAAATGAAGCCAACACAGAGAAACAGGATCAAGAGATTGGTCCTGATGGTGTCCAAGCACCGCGTCAGCTGTTCCTGAAAGCCAAGAGCACCCCCCTCGTCTTTCCCGTGCTGGGATGTTCAGACCTTCCTCAGATTCTCAGTTCTCCCAATAAATCACCCTTTTTGCCTAGGTTAGTTCAAGTTCAGTTCCCATCAGTTGCAACCAAAGGGTTCCTGACCAGTCTAGAATGCTCCCTGCCTCCCCAGCCCCGAGTCCAGGCCATGACAGCCTCTGGAGACTTGGTCTCATGCTCCTTCCAGACTCATCACCCTCCTCCCCCGGACCCTATAGACTGTTTGCACTTCCTCCACTGCACTGGGCCTTCAGCCTGCAGCTCCATCTCAGGTCCACCCCATCCTTCAATGTCCCATCCAAAACCTCTTAGTTCCCCCAACTTGAAATCCTCTCTTCCACTGTCCCTCTCTCACCACACCGGGTAAAGGCTCACACTGGCCCTTCCTCTCCACCCCAGACAATGAGCTCCCCAAGGATGGGAGTCACATCTACTTCCTCAATGTCCCACCCCACATCAGGCCCTCCCACTGGCTCAGAACAGTCCTTGATGAGGCTTTTGCCAAGTTGAACATTTTGGCTGAGGCATGTCCATATTGGTTTCCGGGTCTGGAAGACAGAGCAAGGCCAGAGTGGCCAAAGTAGGGCAGGGAGGCCTGAAGCCATGTGACTAGGTGTGAGCCCCAGATATGGGGGGCTGGACCCACAGACTTCACTAGAAGGCTGGACCCAGTCTGGAGTTTCCTAGTACACAGGGTCCTCAGTGGTGAGCCTGCTGAGGAGAAGGGCTCCTGAATACTGACCACCTTTTAGACAGCCCTCCTATGGGATATAGGATGTTCAAGGGTGGGGAAGAGGTCCAACAAGGTAAGGAACTTACCCAAGGTCACCTAGTGAGTCATGGCAAGGGCAGGAACAGAACCAGAATCCTGATTGGTCTTCCTTCTCGACCTGACCTAGACTCACAGAAATTAAGAGCTAAGAAGGAACTTTGGGGTCATCTTGTCCAACCCCTCACTTTACAGGTGGGGCAAGTGAGGCCCAGTGACAGGAGCCAAGGGCGACCTGAAGGTCCTGAGAGGGCAGGCATGGAACCTGGATTTCCTGGCTTTAAGATCCAGCTCCTTCCTCACGCTTGACCCAGAACCACAGGTAGAACAACCACATCAGGGAGACATTTCTCCACCACCTCAGGTTCTTGAGAAATCTTCCTGTTTTCCCACTAAATACGGAATCAATTGATAAAAAAAATTTGGTCTTTCCTCTGAACACATCTGAAAAACAGCAATGCCCACAGGGCTGAAGAAAATGCTCATCACCATCATCAGTAGAGTTCTTCATGCCTTGCTTGGCCTTGGGGAACAGGTTTGTGGTAACAAGTCTAAAGGAAAGGACCCAAGAGCAGCGGGCACTTAATTCTTTCATATAGGGTTCTCGTTGTCTTCCTTTGGTTATGATTGGCTTATTTCTGAGGTAAAACTAAAATAAAGACTATTTCCCAGCCTCAGAGAGAGGCAATATGGAGTTGAATCCCTTTGAGAAAGTGCTGCTTGGTGGTCTCCTCACCCTGTGCTGTGCACACAACCCTGGGATCTGCTCTGAAGGAAGATGGGAAGAGGTTTCTAGAAACACGGAAGCTGGGGCACCAGCCAGAGCCCTGACTTCCCAGGCAGTTCCCCACGCTCAGCAGTCTCCTCTCTATAAGAATCCTCCTGGGACCTGACTCTAGAGGCTTAGAAGCCAGTGACACAGAGAGGAAGTGGTGCTGGGTTAAAAAAAACAAAACAAAACAAAAAACCACCTGTGGTCACTGGCTGCTCTGCCAGTCCATCCCGTTCCTGCCCCTCCCCTGGCGGCACAGCCCTGCTTGTTACAGAGGGAGAGGGACCTATGGGAGGGAATCTGGAGGGACCATCCTTGCTCCCATCCCTACACACAGGGATTGGCTCAAAGATGTGCTCATTACCTCAGCCCAGCCAATCAGAGCCCTTCCAGGGTTTTGGCCAGAGTTTCCAGGAGGTCTCAAACCTTGCCCTCCAACCAGAGAGAAATGAAAAGAGAGAAACTGAGCTCTGGTGACATCATTTGGGCTCAAGAATCAGCAATCCCTAAAGATACATCTGCCCTTGAGCTTCTCAGTTTTCAGCTAATATTATACATCTCTTTTTCTGCTTACAGAGTAGAGTTTCCATCGCTTAGAACCAAAAGAAATCTGTGGGAATCAGGGGGTTCCACATGAGGGCTCTTTGTTGTCTGAAACCTTTGAGAATTCTGCCCTCTTCCCTTCCCCTAGCTTTGAGGAGACATTAGAGAAATAGTTCCCTGTTCCCACACATACCACTGAAGCATGGAGGGTAGGTAAGGGGCATGGGGGCCTTAGAAGCCTCAGGAGGCTAAAGAAGGGTCAGTGGACCAGGCTGTGTAGCCCCAGGAAGGGCTCTGTGTCTGTTCCATGCTCTCTGCCCTTGTCCCCTGCCTGTGCCCCACCTCCCTGGCTGGTCACACCTTACTTGGCCTTGAGGAGCAGGGTTTGTGAGGTCCTGGGCAGTAAACGATTAACATATTCTCTTGAAGAGAAAATGAGTCCCCACCTCACCTCTACCCCATGCCCAAAACCCCTGCCAAGTCCCATAGGCTCAGTCATGCCTGGTCTGAACTTGTGTGGTCCTGGGTGGGTACTGCCTGGACATTACTATTCACCGCCTGGTTCCTCCAGTTCCCACTTTCAGGAGCCCCAAGCCCCCAGTGGGGCATCCACCGAGCCCCTGCTCTTCGTCAGGGCCTGTGCTGGGCACCAGGAAACAACAGTGAACAGGACACAGGTCTCTCGAAGCTCACAGAGTAACAGGGAAACAGGCGCATAAGGAAGAAACAATGACAGCTTATGATAAGTACCGAGCTCAAAATGTGGAGACAGAGGATGCTTCCTAGCGGGGGCAGAGGGGGTAACCTTCATACAGGGCTGGCTTTGTGGGCATATGACCAGTATAGTTGCTTCCAAGAGTCCCATACTTAGCTTAATGTTCTCCTGTCATTTTAAAATTCTTGATAACTTTTGAACAAGAGGCCCAGCATTTTCATTTTGTACTGTGCCCCACACACATTATGTAGCCAGTTCTATACCTAGACCTGAAGATGAGAAGGAGCTATCCAGCAAAAGACAGAAGGAAGAGGAAGGCATGGGGTGGGAACTGGCAGTCCAACTCCTGGAGAATGCACACACCTGCTGGGGCTGCCCCCTGTCCCCCCATTCCCACCCCCAGGCCAACTGGGTTGTCCCATGTTAATCATTTACACTGGAATCCATGTGGCCTCAGATCCCTGAAGGTTCAGACAGCATTAATCCTGTGTATGATGACATGGGTCACAGATCAAAATCTTCAGATCTGGGTACGGATTTCTACTCCTCCACTTATCTGGCTATGTGGCTTCAGATGATTCACTTAACCTCTCTGAGCTTCTGCTTCCACATCTGTAAAATGGGCATGATATTTCACCCAGGGGCTCATGTAGGTGAAAGTACTTTGTAAGCACTGAGCTGATATTTGTTCTATTCCCAGACAAGAGGAATGTAAAGTGAAGAGCCTCGATAGGTGCAGGGGGCAGCCCAAAGTCATCTAACTCCCTAATAACAGAATGCATTTTGGGAAGGAAATTGTTAGGGAGACTATCTTGACAAGCTGTGGGGGAGAAAAGGTGAGATTCTGAAGACAAGGCTTAAAAAGAGGGGAACAGTTCTGTTTGAAAGGACTAGAAATTTGGGAGTGGAAGGAGAGAGAAAGGTGAGAGAGGAAGGGGGGCAGAGTGGCTGAAAGACTTGGAAGAACAGAAACATCAAACATCTGATGTCAAGTCATTTGTGTTGCTATAAAATAAACCCTCTTCTTCCCTTCACTTCACTCCCTCCTGCAAAATATCCGTAAACCTTCAGTAATGTTTACTATACAAGCAAAAGTCTCGTGGGTTTTAGAAGAAATGAAAGAAAAGGACAAATTCTATGTTTGGATGGAAGCCAAAGTGGGGATAAAAGAAGATGCAGAGGGGAACATATGCTCCCTACACAAGTAAGAACAGGGAGCCAGAGGTGAGCACAAGTACAAGGTCCATGGAAATCCACAGAAGCACCAGAAAGGTGCTGGCCTTTTCCAGAGCCAGGTATGGGAGGAATAGGAAGTGTGGATTAATCCCCTCTAGATCTCGCCAGGCAGCATGATCCTTGCTGACATCTAGGTTACGTAAGTAACAGGAAACATTTTATCCCTTAGAGCCATAAGTCTCAAAGATCCTAACTGCAAAGGTAGAAATACTATATAAAGCAAGAGCAGTAACACCATGGTCAACTGGATCACAAAATAAAGTCCATAAACAAACCTCTGGGAGGGTGTAAAATTGGAGAAGCTGCCATCCTGGAGACTGGCAGAGTTGAAGAGCTGTCAGCTCAGCCGGCTTTGCACTTGAGGTCATGGCTACTCTCTCTGCTCTGGTCCACCACGCCCACAGGAGAGGTAGAGCCCTGTGCCAAGAGGAAAAACATTCGCTTTCCCTCCACCTGAATTCCAATGCCAAAGACCTAGGGCAGTGCTTGAAACCACAGGGTTACCTTTTAAGATGCAGTGCTGACTTAAATTGTTTTTATTAAGCAAGTTACCTAAATACGTTCAAACTAGACGTAAACTCATGCTTAGATCCTTCACAGAAAAGCCAAACACATTTATAACTTGAATGCAAAGAAAATGACAAAACCAATACAAACATCTTAACAACACTGATTTAAAGGGATAGATGACGTTTTGCTGAAAAATAAGTTGCAGCTCATAACGCAAGCAGAGCACCAACTGCTCCCAGGCACGCACATCCCTTTGAGTTCAGCCTGCCTGGTGTGATGACTCAATTATCACACTGCTTCTCTTTATTTAAACTACTGTGAAATTTTCATTTATTCAACACACTGTGATATCATTTGGCCTTCACTCAGCTCTAACACATCACTTCTCTATTAAATCCACTTTTTTTTTTTTTTTCTCATGAGCCATTGACAATCATGGGGTCATCCAGATAATACACACAAATCGAATGGTGATTGAGCACTGATGCTCATTAAGCACTAGGCAAAGGGCTTTGCAGGCATAATCTCTCTTAGATCTCACAGGGACCCCAGAGTAGGAACGATTACTGCTGCCCTTTTACAGCTAAAGGCACTCAGGCATAGTGCGTGAGTGCTGTCCCGGGTCACACAGCTGGGATGGAGAGTGGAAATCTGAACACAGCAGTCCGATGCTGGAACACACACCCTCTTTATACTTTCTTAAAAAGCCTCATAAGAATTAGCTTGATTCAGATGACCCAAAATATGCCTATTCAATTTGTTTTAGATGATCTTGAAATGAAAACACAATCTTTCAAAATTTTATAGATTTGCACACCTCTGAGATTCATCCAAGGCCATCACCTGAAGCTCTAAACCCTGGTCTGAGCATCTCTGGCCCCGGGCAGTGCGAGCAGAGGGAAACCCTCACTGCACTGAGGCCCAGGCAAGCCAACAGCATGGAAAAGCTATACAGAGACAAAACTCTACCCAAGCTGCCCACTGCTCAGATCCCCCCACTCCCACCCTTGACCACTGAATCCGGAGCACTCAGGCCTCCAAGATCTGGCAGAAGGACTCTGTCAGCATCCCAAGGCACGGGAAGCAAGATGGAAGATGCTCACCCTACTGGGGTGAAATGGCAGCCCTGGATAGATATTCACTGCTTAGAGTGACCAGGCTGGCAAAAACTGGAAATTACCCAAAAGCTATCAACAGTAGAAGAGAAAAAAATTTTGATGTAGTATATTCACAGAGTGGAATATCATATACCAGTGAGAATGGGAAGAAGTACAACTACATGTAACAAAAATGAATCTAAAACACGTGAAGGGAAAGAAGCCAGACATAAAAGACAATATACTCTAAGATTCCATTAATATAAAGTTCAAAAACAAGTAAAACTAACCTATTAAACATCAGAATAGTGGTTACCCTTTGCAGGAACAGGCAGTGGGGAAGATGGTATGAGGAGGGCTCCTGAGTGCTTCATGTGTTCTGATTTTTTACCTGAGCACTGGGTTATATTCTCTTCATGAAAATTCTTTAAACTGTACACTTATGTGTGATTATATATGTATATACACACACATATACATAAAACCACACATGTGTGTATATGTATACAAGACACACACACACACCATATATATATAATCACACATCGTAAGTACATACCTCAATAAAATATGCCTTTTCCTGGGCAGGAAAAAAATGTAGTCTATGAAGATTCTACAGCATAAAGACAAACATTATACAATCAGACTGAACATACTTTGGGAAAAGATTTCCCTCAGGAAATAGAAGTAAATGTCAAATCTCATCTGCTCTGTAGTTTCAAGAAAAACTAGTAAAACCTGGTTTCTATGAGACATGAGTACAGATAAATTGATGAAACAATGGGCTGAGAAGAAAAGAAGAAAAGGTAGGAAGAGAAGGAAGGAGGAGGGAGGGAGGGATCAAGGAAGTGTCAGAAGCCCATGCATTCTGGGAGGTATTCAAGATGACAGCGTAAAAGGACATGAAACTCACCTCCTCCCACAAATACATCAAAAATACATCTACAGGGGGAATTCCCTGGAGGTACAATGGTTAGGACTCCGCACTCTCACTGCTGAGGGCACGGATTCAATCCCTGATTGGGGAACTAAGATCCCACAAGCCATGCAGTACGGCCAAAATTAATTAAATTAAATTAAATTTTTTAAAAATTAAAACAGGGACTTCCCTGGTGGCGCAGTGGTTGGGAGTCCACCTGCCAATGCAGGGGACACAGGTTCGAGTCCTGGCCCGGGAAGATCCCATGTGCCTCGGAGCAGCTAGGCCCATGCACCACAGCTGCTGAGCCTGTGCTCTGGAGCCTGCAAGCCACAACTACTGAGCCCATGTGCCACAACTGGTGAAGCCCATGTGCCTAGAGCCCGTGTCCGCAACAGAAGTCACAACGAGAAGCCCACGCACCACAACGAGGAATAGCCCCTGCTCGCCACAACTAGAGAAAGCCCACACAAAGCAATGAAGACCCAACGCAGCCAAAAATCAATAAATAAATAAATAAAAATTAAAACAAAAAAAATTAAAACAAAAAAATATATCTACAGGGATTGGAGATAAGATGGCGGAGTAGATGGACTTGAGCTCACCTCCTCTGATGAAAACACACCAAAATCACAACTAATTGCTCAACAACCATTGACCAAAAGAAAGACTGGAGCCTACCAAAAAAGATACTCTACATCCAAAGACAAAGAAGAAGACACAACGAGACAGTAAGAGGGGTGCTTTTGTGACATAATCAAAACCCATACTGCTGGTGGGCGATCCACAAACTGGAAAATAATTATATTGCAGAGGTTCTCCCACAGGAGTGAAAGTTCTGAGCCTGTCAGGCTCCTCACCCTGGGGGTCTGGCATCAGGAGGAGGAGCCCCCAGGGCATTTGGCTTTGAAGGCCAGCAGAGCTTGAGTGCAGGAGCTCCACAGGACTGGGGGAAACAGAGACTCCACCCTTAGAGGGCACACATGAGGTTTCACAAACACTGGGACACAGGGCAAAGCAGTAACTCCATAGGAGCCTGGGCCAGACCTACCTGCAGGTCTTGGAGGGTCTCCTGGGGAGGTGGGGGTTGGCTGTGGCCCACTGTGGGGGCAAGGACACGTGTGGCAGAAGTCCCTAGGGAATATTCCCTAGCACGAGCTCCTAGAGGTTGGAGGTTGCCATTTTGGCACCAAGACCTGGCCCCATCCAGTAGCCTGCAGGCTCCAGTGCAGGGATGTCTCAGGCCAAACAACCAACAGGGTGGGAACACAGCCCTATGTATCAACAGATAGGCTGCCTAAAGACTTCCTGAGCCCACAACCATACCTAGCCACTCCCCTTGACATAGCCCTGCCCACCAGAGGGACAAGATCCAGGTCTACCCACCAATGGGCAGACACCAGTCCGTCCCACCAGGAAGCGTGCACAAGCCCGTGGCCCAACCTCACTCACCGGGGGCAGATACCAGAGGCAAGAAAAACTACAATCCTGCAGCCTGTGGAACAAAGCCCACAAACACAAAAAGTTCAACAAAATGAGATGACAGAGAAATATGCTCCAGACGAAGGAACAAGATAAAACCCCAGAAGAACAACTAAGTGGAGATAGGCAATCTGCCTGAAAAAGAATTCAGAATAATGTTAGTAATAATAAAATAAATTTAAAAAAATAAGTAATAATAAAGATGATCCAAGATCTCAGAAAAAGAATGGAGGCACAGACGAAGAAGATACAAGAAATGTTTAGCAAAGAGCTAGAAGATTTAAAGAACAAACAGACATAAACAATATAATAACTGAAATAAAAAATACACTAGAAGGAATCAATCACAGAATATATGAAGCAGAAGAACAAAAAAGTGAGCTGGAAGACAGACTGGTGGAAATCACTAACATGAAACAGAATAAAGAACAAAAGAAGGTCAAGAAATGAGGACGTGGGACTTCCCTGGTGGCACAGTGGTTAAGAATCTGCCTGCCGATGCAGGGGACATGGGTTTGAGCCCTGGTCTGGGAAGATCCCACACGCCATGGAACAACTAAACCTGTGCGCCACAACTACTGAGCCTGTGCTCAAGAGCCCGCAAGCCACAACTACTGAAGACCACATGCCACAACTACTGAAGCCCGTGCGCCTAGAGCCGGTGCTCCGCAACAAAAGAAGCCACCACAATGAGAAGCCCATGCACCACAACAAAGAGTAGCCCCTGCTCTCCACAACTACAGAAAGCCTGCGTGCAGCAACAAAGACCCAATGCAGCCAAAAATAAAAGTAATTAATTAATTTTAAAAAAAAAAGAAATGAGGACAGTCTAAGAGACCTCTGCACCAACAATAAATGCACCAATATTTGCATTATAGGAGTCCCAGAAGGAGAAGAGAAAAAAAAAAAGGGGACCTAAGAAAATATCTGAAGAGATGACAGCTGAAAAATTCCCTAACATGCAAAAGGAAACAGTCACCCAAGTCCAGGAAGCACAGAGAGTCCCAGGCACGATCAACCCATAAAGGAACACACCAAGACACATAGTAATCAACTTGACAAAAATTAAAGACAAAGAAAAATATTAAAAGCAACAAAGGAAAAGCAACAAATAACATACAAGGGAATTCCCATAAGGTTATCAGCTGATTTCTCAGCAGAAATCCTGCAGGCCAGAAGGGAGTAGCATGATATATTTAAAGTGATGAAAGAGAAGAACCTATAACCAAGAAGACTACCCAGCAAGGCTCTCATTCAGATTCGACAGAGAAATCAAAAGCATTACAAACAAGCAAAAGCTAAGAGAATTTAGCACTACCAGACCAGCTTTGCAACAAATGCTAAAGGAACTTCTCTAAGCAGAAAAGAAAAGGCCAAACTAGAAACAAGAAAATGACAAATGGGAAAGCGCACCAGTAAAGGCAAACATACATAAAGGTAGGAAATCATCCACATACAAATATGATATCAAAACCACAAATCGTGAGGATAGTACAAATGCAGAATATTGGAAATGCATTCAAAATTAAGAGACCAGCAACTTAAAGCAATCTTGTACATACATAGACTGCTACATCAAAAACTCATGGTAGCCACAAGCCAAAAAACTACAGTAGATACACACACGAAAAAGAAAAGACAATGCAAACACAACACTAAGGATAGTCATCAGGGAGTTCTCTGGCTGTCCAGTGGTTAGGACTTGGCACTTTCACTGCTGGGGCCTGGGTTCAATCCCTGGTTGAGGAACTAAGCTCCTGCAAGCCACAAGGGCACAGCCACAAAAAAAAAAAAAAAAAGATAGTCATCAAATCACAAGAGAAGAGAACAAAAGAGGAAGGGAAGAAAAAAACACCTATAAAAACAAATCCAAAACAATTAACAAAATGACAATAAGAACATACATATCGATAATTACCTTAAATGTAAATGGATTAAATCCTCCAACCAAAAAACACAGACTGGCTGAATGGATACAAAAATAAGACCTGTACATATGCTGTCTACAAGGGACTCAGTTCAGATCTAGGGTCACATACAGACTGAAAGTGAGAGGATGGAAAAAGGTATTCCATGCAGATGGAAATGAAAAGAAAGCCGGAGTAGCAATACTCATATCAGACAAAATAGACTTAAAATAGACTGTTACAAGAGACAAAGGATACTACATAATGATCAAAGGATCAATCCAAGAAGATATAATAATTGTAAATATATATGCACCCAGCATAGGAGCACCTCAATATATAAGGCAAATGCTAACAGCTATAAATGGAGAAATCAACAGTAACACAATAATAGTGGTCTGTCCACTGATGTAAGTAACACTTACATCAGTGGACAGATCATCTGAAGAGAAAATCAATAAGGAAACAGAGGCCTTAAATGACACGTTTGACCAGCTGGACTTAACTGATATCTATAGAGCATTCCATCCAAAAGCAGCAGAATACACATTCTACTCAAGTGCACATGGAATATTCTCCAGTAAAGATCAAAGCAAGCCTCAGTAAATTTAAGAAAACTGAAATCATATCAAGCATCTTTTCTGACCACAACAGTTTGAGACTAAAAATCAACTACAAGAAATAAAAACTGTAAAAAACACGTGGAGGCTAAACAACATGTTACTCAACAACCAATGGATCAGTGAAGAAATCAAAGAGGAAATTGAAAAATACCTAGAGACAAATGAAAACAAAAAACGATGATCCAAAATCTATGGGATGGGGCTTCCCTGGTGGCGCAGTGGTTGAGAATCCGCCTGCCGACGCAGGGGACATGGGTTCGTGCCCCGGTCCAGGAAGATCCCACATGCCGTGGAGTGGCTGGGCCCGTGAGCCATGGCCGCTGGAGCCTGCGCGTCCGGAGCCTGTGCTCCGCAATGGGAGAGGCCACAACAGTGAGAGGCCCGCGTACCGCAAAAAAAAAAAAAAAAAAAAAAAAAAAAATCTATGGGATGCAGCAAAAGCAGTTCTAAGAGGGAAGTTTAGAGCAATACAATCTTACCTCGGGAAACAAGAAAAATCTCAAACAATCTAACCTTACAATTAAACCAACTAGAGAAAGAAGAACAAAACTCAAAGTTAGTAGAAGAAAAGAAATCAGAAAGATCAGAGCAGAAATAAATGAAATAGAGGCAAAGAAAACAATAGAAAAGATCAATGAAACTAAAAGCTGGTTCTTTAAAAAGATAAACAAAATTGATAAACCTTTAGCAAGACATCAAGAAAAAAAGGGAGAGGGTTCAAATCAATAAAATTAGAAATGAAAAAGGAAAAATTACAACTGACACTGCAGAAATACAAAGGAACATAAGAGACTACTACAAGCAACTGTATGCCAATAAAATGAACAACCTGGAAGAAATTGAAAAATTCTTAGAAAGGTACAATCTTCCAAGACTGAACCAGGAAGAAATAGAAAATATGAACAAACCAATCACAAGTACTGAAATTGAAACTGTAATTAAAAACTTCCAACAAACAAAAGTCCAGGACCAGATGGCTTCACAGAAGAATTCTATCAAACATTTAGAGAAGAGTTAACATCTATCTGTCTGAAACTATTCCAGAAAAATTGCAGAGGGAGGAACGCTTCCGAACTCATTCAATGAGGAAATAAATAAAAGAGATTAAAAAACAATAGGAAAAAACCCCAATAAAACCAAGAGCTAGTTCTTTAAAGGGTAAACAAAATTGACAAACCTCTGGACAGGTTCATCAAGAAGAAAAGAGGGCTTCCCTGGTGGCGCAGTGGTTGAGAGTCCGCCTGCCGATGCAGGGGACACGGGTTCGTGCCCCGGTCCGGGGGGATCCCGCATGCCGCGGAGCAGCTGGGCCTGTGAGCCATGGCCACGGAGCCTGTGCGTCTGGAGCCTGTGCTCTGCAACGGGAGAGGCCACAGCAGTGAGAGACCCACGTACCACAAAAAAAAAAAAGAAGAAGAAAAGAGAGAAGACCCAAATAAACAAAAGAAATGGAAGAGGAGAAATCACAACTGACACCATGGAAATACAAAAAATCATGAGAGAATACTATGAACAATTACATGCCAACAAATTCAACAACCAGAAGAAATGGACAACTTTCTAAAAACATACAGCCCACCAAAGCTGAATCAAGAAGGAACAGATAACTCGAACATACCCATCTCTAGAAGTGAAATAGAATCTGTAATTTTAAAAACTCCCCACAAACAAAAGTCCAGGGCCAGATGGCTTTACAGGCAAATTCTACCAAACATAAAAGGAAGAACTTATACCAATCCTCCTCAAACTCTTCCAAAAGACTGAAAAAGAAAGAACACTCCCAAAGACATTCTATAAAGCCACCATCACCCTGCTACCAAAACCAGACAAAGACACTACCAAAAAAGAAAATGACAGGCCGGTATCTTTGACGAATTCAGATGTAAAAATTCTCAACAAAATATCAGCAAATTGAATCCAACAACACATAAAATAGATCATACATCACAACCACACTGGATTCATCCCAGGGTCACAAGGATGGTTCAACATATGCAAATTAATGTGATACACCACATCAACAAAAGAAAAGGCAAAAACCACATGATCATCTCAGTAGATACAGGAAAAGCATTTGACAAAATTCATCATCCATTAATGATAAAAATTCTTACCGAAGTGTGTATAGAGGGAACATATCTCAACATAATAAAAGCTATTTATGACAAACCAACAGCCAACATAATACTCAACAGTGAAAACCTGAACTCCTTCCCACTAAAACCTGGAACAAGACAAGGATGCCCACTCTTACCACTTCTCTTCAACATTGGAAATTAAACATTTGGAAGTCCTAGCTACAGCAATCAGACAAGAAAAATAAATAAAAGGTATTCTAAATGGTAGGGAAGAGGTAAAACTGTCATTATATGCAGATGACATATATAGAAAACCCTGAACACTCCACACAAAAACTACTACAACTGATAAACAAATTCAGCAAGGTAACAGGATACAAGGTTAATATATAGAAATCGGTTGCAGGGCTTCCCTGGTGGCACAGTGGTTAAGAATCCGCCTGCCAATGAAGGGGACACGGGTTCGAGCCCTGATCTGGGAAGATCTCACATGCCGCGGAGCAACTAACTCATGTGCCACAACTACTTAGCCTGTGTTCTAGAGCCCATGAGCCACAACTACTGAACCTATGAACCACAACTATTGAAGCCCACGCGCCTAGAGACCGTGATCCGCAACGAGAGGCCACCGCAATGAGAAGCCCACACATCGCAACAAAGAGCAGATGCTGATCGCTGCAACTAGAGAAAGCCTGCGAGCAGCAACAAAGACCCAATGTAGCCAAAAATAAATAAACAAGTAAATAAATAAATAAATAATCTATTTTTTTTTTAAAAAGAAAGAAATCGGTTGCATTTCTTTACACTAACAATGAACTATCAGAAAGGGAATGCAAACAATTCCTTTTTAAATTGCAGCAAAAAAAAAAAAAAAATGAATACTTGGGAATAAACCTCACCAAGGTTGTGAAAGACTTATAAGCTGAGAATTACAAAACATTGATAAAGGAAACTGAAGATGATTCAAAGAGATATCCCATGCTCTTGGATTGGAAGAATTAACATTATTAAAATGGTCATACTACCCAAAGCAATCTACAGATTTAAAGCAATCCCTATCAAATTATCCATGACATTTTTCACAGAACTAGAACAAATAATCCTAAAATTTATATGGAACCATAAAAGGCCCAGAAATGCCAAAGTTATCCTGTGGAAGAAAAAAGAAAAAGCAAGAAGCATAACTCTCCCAGACTTCAGACAATACTACAAAGCTACAGTAATCAAAACAGTGTGGTATTGGCACAAAAACAGACATACGGATCAACAGAACAGAATAGAGAGCCCAGAAATAAACGTGCACACCTATGGGCAATTAATCTCAACAAAGGAGGCAAGAATATCCAATGGGGAAAAGACAGTCTCTTCAGCAAGTGGTATTGGAAAAGTTGGACAGCTCCATGTAAATCAATGAAGTTAGAGCACACCCTTACACCATACACAAAAATAAACTCAAAATGGCTTAAAGACTTAAATATAAGACATGACACCATAAAACTCCCAGAAGAGAACACAGGCAAAACATTCTCTGACATAAATCTGACCAATGTTTTCTTAGTTCAGTCTCCCAAGGCAATAGAAATAAAAGCAAAAAGAAACAAATGGGACTTAATCAAACTTACAAAGTTTCTGTACAGCAAAGGAAACCATAAACAAACTGAAAATACAACCAATGGACTGGGAGAAAATATTTGCAAATGATGCAACCAACACGGGCTTAATTTCCAAAATATACAAACAGCTCATACAACTCAATAACAAAAAAGCAAACAACCCAATCAAAAAATGGGCATAAGATCTAAGTAGACATTTCTCCAAATAAGACATACAGATGGCCAAAAATCACATGAAAAGATGCTCATCATCACAAATTATTAGAGGAAATGCAAATCAAAACTACACTGAGGTACCACCTCACACCAGTCAGAATGGCCATCATTTAAAAGTCTATAAATAATAAATGTTGGAGAGGGTGTGGAGAAAAAGGGACCCTCCTACAGTGTTGGTGGGAATGTAAATTGGTTGCAGCCATTATGAAAAACAGTATGGAGATTCCTCAAAACTAAAAATAGAGTTGCCATATGATTCAGCAATCCCACTTCTGGGCATATACCTGGACAAAACTATAATTCTATTACAACTACATGCAAAAGAATTAAATTGGACTACTTTCCCACACCATGAACAAAAATAAATTCAAAATGGATTAAAGACTTAAATTTAAGACCTGAAACCTTAAAACTTCTAAAAGAAAATATAGGCAGTATGCTCTTTGACATCAGTCTTGGTAATATTTTTTTTGGATGTCTCCTTAGGCAAGGGAAACAAAAGCAAAGAAATAAACAAATGGGACTACATCCAAAAAGCCACTGCACAGTGAAGGAAACTATCAACAAAACGAAAAGGCTGCCTACTGAATGAGAGAAAAGAGAAGGGGTTAATATCCAAACTACACAAAGAACTCATATGACTCAACGTCAAAAAAACAACCCAATTAAAAAATGGGCAGAGGATGTAAACAGACATTTTTCCAAAGACATACAGATGGCCAACAAGTATATGAAAAGATACTCAATATCACTAATCATCAGGGAAATGCAAATCAAAACCACAATGAGATATCACCTCACAGCCATCAGAATGGCTATTATCAAAAAGATAACAAATAACAAGTGTTGGTGAGGATGTGGAGAAGAGAACCCTCATGCACTGTTGGTGGGAATGTAAACTGGTACAGCCACTATGGAAAACAGTATGGAGATTCCTCAGAAAATCAAAAATAGAACTACCATACAATACAGCAAACACTAATTTGAAAAGATACGTGCACCCCTATGTTCATAGAAGCATTATTTACAATAGCCAAGATATGAAAGCAGCCTAAGTGCTCATCAACAGATTAATGGAAAAAGAAGATGTGGCATATATACACGATGGAATATTACTTGGCCATAAAAAAGAATGAAATCTTGCCATATGTGACAACACGGATGGACCTAGAGGGCATTATGCTAAGTGAAAAAAAATTAGACAGAGAAAGGCAAATAGTGTATAATTTCACTTATATGTGGAATCTATAAAAACAAAATAGGGACTTCCCTGGCGGTCCAGTGGTTAAGACTCCATGCTTCCACTGCAGGAGGCATGGGTTCGATCCCTGTCAGGGAACTAAGATCCCACATGCCACGCAGTGCAGCCAAAAAAATAAAAAATAAAATAAACAAATGAACAAACATAACAAAACAGAAACAGGGTCAGAGGTACAGAGAACAAACAGGTGGTTGCCAGAGAGGAGGGGGTTGGGGGGAGGAGAGAAACAGGTGAGGGAGATTAAGAGGTACAAACTTCCAGCTGCAAAATAAATGAGTCACCGGTATGAAATGTACAGTATGAGAGATACAGTCAATAATTATTTAATATCTTTGTATGGTAACAGAGTGTAAATAGATTTATTGCAGTGATCATTTTGCAATGTATAAAAATATCGAATCACTATGCTGTGCACCAGGAACTAACAGAGTGTTGTAGGTCAATTATACTTCAAAAATAAACCATCACACAAACTCATAAAAAAAAGAGATTAGATTTGTGGTTGCCAGAGGTGGGGTGTAGGGGGGGATTAGATAAAGGCAAAAGGTACAAAATTCCAGTTATAAGATAAATAAGTACTGGGGATAAAATGTACATGATAAAGATAATTAACACTGGTGTATGTTATATATGAAAGTTGAAAGAGTAAATCCTAAGAGTCCTCATCACAAGGAAAAAATATTTTTCTATTAAATTTTCTATTTAATTTTGTATCTACATGAGGTAATAGATGTTCATTAAAATTACTGTGATAATCATTTCATGATATATCTAATTCAAATCATTATGCTGTACACCTTAAACTTACACAGTGCTGTATGTAGATTATATCTCAATAAAGCTGGGAGAACAAAATTAAAAAATAAAATAATGTATTTGAAGATAAAATGTGTCAAATAAATGGCCTTCCCTGGTGGTGCAGTGGTTGAATCTGCCTGCTAATGCAGGGGACATGGGTTCGAGCCCTGGTCTGGGAGGATCCCACATGCCACGGGGCAACTAGGCCCGTGAGCCACAACTACTGAGCCTGCGCTTCTGGAGCCTGTGCTCCACAACAAGAGAGGCCGCAATAGTGAGAGGCCCGTGAACCGTGATGAAGAGTGGCCCCCGCTTGCCACAACTAGAGAAAGCCCTCTCACAGAAACGAAGACCCAACACAGCAAAAATAAATAATTAATAAATTGGAGTGGAGTGTGCCCGGATAAACACCCCAAAGCTTATAATAAATAAATAAATAAATAAACATTAATTCTTTGGGCTGACTATCAATTGAAAATGTTATTACTCAAAAATAAATGTTAGAAATTATGTTTTCCTGACCAGAAAACCTAAAATTTTTAAAACATATTTTAAGTAAGACTGTACTCCTTCCTTAATAAGAGAAAACTGAAATTGTTCCATAGTAAGAGAAGTAAAAAACTCAACAATGAAGGTAACTCCAAATAACTTAAGGCATAATGTTCATTACTGCATGTAACAGACCTTTATATTGAACACAAGAAATACATGATTTTGTTGATAGAAAATCCGTTTCTCTTGCCTTCACTAAATAAATGGGTTAAAGGATAATGTAAAATATATTGGTTTTAAAGATGTCAAATTATTAACCTGCCTGTTTGGGATATATTGTCGGGGGAAGGGGGTATTACTTGGTACCTCTTTTAAGCCCTTTAGCAAAAGAGCCTGGGGAATGCCCAGTATACGCAAGGACAGTACACCAAAAAGGCCACAAGGTGTCGCTTTCTGACAACCTCTAGCTTTGCAGCTGACACTATCCTCCAAGTGGAAGGAGGGGAAGGTTGAGGGATGTTGACTATACTTTGATGTAATAACCAGAAGTATGTCCATTAGAGTATACAACAATTAATGCATCTAGATTAACAGAAGTTTCCCTGTAATGTCCCTAAACCTAAAACTTAGATCTTTTTTCCCCTCTTCATCTTCTTTTCCCCTGGAGCAATTCTGAGGGTTTTTTTGTTTTTTGTTTTTTTGCAGCTTGTGGAATCCTAGTTCCCCAAGCAGGGATAAAATTCGTGCCCCCTTCAGTGGAAGCGCGGAGTCCCAACCACTGGACCACCATGGAATTCCCACTCTGAGCACGTTAATATTACTGCAGATTAGGGATACCAACCCCAATATTTTTCATCATTACCTTTCAGTCTTCACATTCAGTGGGATGCCCTGGGGAGGAATTATGGTCCCTATTTTACAGATGAGAAAACCAAAGCCCAGAAAGGTTGCAATAGGCCAATGAAAATTCCAGTGGCCAGGTTTCCTAATACCCACCAGCCCAGCTGGGGCCTGTACACCCTGTCTCTCCCCCATCCCTCAGCCTGGAGGTGGCTGGGAGTAGGGTTTGACTATTTTGCTTTCTGGAAATTAACATTAAATATTTTGTATAAACTGATATGAATTTGTAGCTATTTATGTTTATAAAATAAAGCTTCAGAGAGTTTTCATGGGTGCTCTAAGCCATTATGGGCTGTGCCTGGGATGGGTTTCCAAGGAAGCTCACTCTGTTAGGGGAGTGTATTAGTTTGCTAGGGTTGCCCTAACAAACCACAGCGCTTTAACAGAAATCAATTTTCTCACAATTCTGGAGGTTAGAAATCCAAGATCAAGGTGTCAACAGGGCTGGTTTCTTTTGAGGCCACTCTCCTTGGTTTGTAGATGGCTGTCTTCCCTGTGTCTTCACATGGTCTTCCCTCCATGTGTGTGTGTGTCCTAATCTCTTCTTATAAAGACACAAGTCAAATTGGAGTAGGGCCCACCTTATGACCTTATTTCACCTTTTTCTTTAACATCTTTATTGGATTATAAAAAAATATGGAACGCTTCACTAATTTGCATGTCATCCTTGCACAGGGGCCATGCTAATCTTCTCTGTATCATTCCAATTTTAGTATATGTGCTGCTGAAGCGAGCACTCATTTCACCTTAATTACCTCTTTAAAGGCCCTATCTCCAAATACAGTCACGTTCTGAGATACTGGGGGTTGGGACTTCAACATATGAATTTAGGGGAGATACAATTCAACCTGTAACAGGGTGAAAAAGTTGAAAAACCTGCAATACCCCTTCCAACTCTTTACCCACAAGAATGACAGTGTTCTAGTCTGTGTCCCAAGGTCACAGTTAATCACTGGTGCTAGAATTCTAATACTGGAGTCCATATGACACCAGTGACTAAGCACTCAGGCTGAATTTTGATATGTACAGCTTTTATTGTCTTCCAGCCTTCTGCACCAAATAGTTTATAATGGCAGCTTCTATTTCCGCTTTTATCCAATAGTTATTTAGAAAATTTACTGTTTTTATTTCTAAGGGATTAGATTGTTTGGTTGTTAACTTTTTTATTATTTTCAAATATTAATGACAAGGTACTTCTGGCACAAAATCTTTTTGGAAACCAAAAACATCTTTTTGACATGGAACATTATATAAAAAGAATTAGTAGTCCCTATTTAATTGACCCTACCTTATCATAGCATTCTGATCTCTGTATCTGTTTTCTGTGGCTGTTTTCTAGCAAATCTCACAAAGGCTAAAAGTGGTGTTAAAATCTCCAATTGCAATTATAGTATTTCCGAGTTTTCAATGGTATGAATTCTACTATATAATCTTCCATCCTCTTTGTGGTTTACTGCCTTCTGCCTCAAGATCTACTTTATAGTTTTAATTATAGTTAATGTTTACTGAGCATTTACTGTGCCCCACACTCTGTGCTTACAGCTTCACACAAATTGATTTATTTAATTACCAAAATAACTCTAGGGATATTGATAGAAATGTTTTATGGAGATTGGAATTTTTGCGGTACGCGGGCCTCTCACTGTTGTGGCCTCTCCCATTGAGGAGTACAGGCTCTGGATGCGCAGGCTCAGTGGCCATGGCTCACGGGCCCAGCCGCTCCATGGCATGTGGGATCTTCCCGGACCGGGGCACGAACCCGTGTCCCCTGCATTGGCAGGCGGACTCTCAACCACTGCGCCACCAGGGAAGCCCCTGGAGATTGGAATTTATATAGTATTGAAGGCTTCCTTAGAAAAAAACACAATTATGAACACAAAGTTAGACACGAAAATGGATGCTTATTCAGAACAAGAAAATAAATATAACAAATTGAGCAGCCCCTGCAGGTGAGCTTAAGCTTCATTAACTTCACCTAAATCTGCCTCCAAAGACAGATGTTCTCCTTAGTTCCATGTTTATAGATGAGAAGACTGAGACCCTGGTTGAGTAAATCACTCAAGATTGCAGTACTGGAAATGGACTGCAGAGCCCTCGCCTTTATCCACTGCCTCGCAATGTTATCACTGAGAGTGCACCAGTATCATGTAGCAACTTGTTATGATTTCAAATCCATGTTTGGAAAGCTTGTTTTATACAAGTTGGTTGTGGTTTGAACTTGCTGTGAATAACTTCTTTTTGATGAAATTGTTTTGAAGTTGGATATTAGGACTTTCTGACACAGCTTTTCCACCTGGAGTGGACAGGAGCATTACATCATTGATACCAAGGTAATGGCAGTGGTACCCATCACATGATGGACTTTTAAATGATAAAAACCAAAAGGTTTGATCAGCAAGTCTAGGGTGTTCCATCTGGGCAAGGCTACTCTTTGCTGATCCAAATAGTTCTGTGAAGCTCTTGAGACACCTGTTCCTAACCCTAGCCAGGCTACTCTTGGTCAGCAGTGGTGCTAAACTGTGCTGCAGTCTCAGGAAGAGAAGAGATATCCGTTCCTGCCATGGCAATATTAGTCCTCACAGGCAGTGGCGCAAGCCATGTGAGGGTCCCTGGAGTAAAAACCTCTGGAGCAACCTTTGCCAACACTGGTACTGGGACCTAAGCCAGCAGCTGATACCCAACTTTTAGTTGGAAGGAATGAATCTACCGGGAACCAACTCATAGAAGGGTATACCTGAACTAAATTTGGACTTTACTGCTTTCATTCCCCCCTTTGCCTGGAACAACAGTATAAATTAATATATCATTGATTTTGTTATCAAAAACTCAGTCCTTTTCCCCAATGTCGAATAAAAATAACAAGGGCAAGGTTTTGAGGATAAAGAAAAGAGAAATTTATTGATATACCAGCAAATGAGGAGGGTAGCAGACTAACACCTTGAAAACTGCTGTCCTGCCTTCTGGGGAGAAAGCAGGCATATTTAAAGGAAAATCTTGGGGCTGGGGTTAAGAGGAACAAACAAAAACAGCAAGAATGCCTGTCCACATTAATCAGTAACAAAGACTGCACGATAACAAAGACTAAGTTTTAGTTCCCAGCAACGGAGAGAGAAGACAGGAAAAACAGTTTCACCTAGAAATCATGCATCAGGGACTTCCCTGGTGGCGCAGTGATTGGGAATCTGCCTGCCAATGCAGAGGACACAAGTTCGAGCCCGGGTCCGGGTGGATCCCACATGCCACGGAGCAACTAGGCCCATGCGCCACAACTACTGAGCCTGTGCTCTAGAGCCCGCGAGCCACAACCACAACTACTGAAACCCGCATGCCTAGAGTCCCTGCTTGTCGCAACTAGAGAAAGCCCACGTGCAGCAACAAAGACCCAATGCAGCCAAAAATAAAATAAAAATAAAATAAATTTTAAAAAAAGAAATCATGCATCAAACAGTTTTAGCCTTGTAGCCCTGTCATTTATAACCTTCCATATCTATGGGAGTGAGGGCAACGAAGTCTTCTGGCTACTTCTGCTGAACAGGGGCAATGTTAAAATTCAGGATTAGAGGAGAGAAAGTTCTGGACTTTCACTTTAAAGAATTATCTTGTCCCAAAAGATGCTCTAGAATCCTGCAAGATATGCAAAGAGGCTTTTTCTTTTTTCTTTCTGGCTTGACATCACCTCTTCTTATAATAGCACCTTGAGGCCATAAGGTTGCAGTTGGCAATCAGGTTCTCAGTAGTACAGAAATGTGTCTGAAACCACGTTCAGAATGGCCATCCAGCTCTATTTTGGATGCCTGAACCAGTTACTCTACTTTGATTTTTAAATGTATTCTTTTTCTTACTGGTTAAAGCAGATGTACAATGCATGTCTCTGACAGGTCACAAACAGGTTGTTCTAGTCTAAGTTAAATCATGTAAAAGCCAGAATAACTTCGCCATACCTCAATATGTGAAAATTTCTTCTATAATTTCCCCTTTTTGTTTGCAAATCTTTCGATAGAAAGCACTGATGATCAAAATATTTGTCACTTGATGTCAGGGTGGTTGCTGCCGGCCCTAGGTCCACCATGCCCCTCAGTGCTAGGCCTACTGTGTGTGTGTGTGTGCGTGCACGTGCCTAGTTATCCACATTGGAGGAAAACTAATCAAACATAGTGAACAAGCTCAGACGTATGCCAACGAAGAAACACTTTATAGGCTCTAACTTTATTGGTTATACCAGATTGTCATTCAAACATTGTATATGTGCTTTTCGCAGTATACTCAAAGCAAGCAGTGATACATGTCATGAATAGTTGTACTCTTGACAACAACTTCACTAAAGAATTTTCTTTTCATCCTGAACACTGGAGTTAAAAGTATGGTTAGAAGTAAAACAATAACTTTCCATTTTGATAGGAAGACAAACATTTGGTAAACAGTTCAATTAAATTAGTTGGATGGAGACTTCCCTGGTGGTCCAGTGGTTAAGAATCCTCCTTCCAATGCAGGGGATGAGGGTTCAATTCCTGGTTGGGGAACTAAGATCCCACCTGCTGTGGAGCACCTAAGCCCATGGGCTGCAACTACTGAACCTGCGCACCACACCTAGAGAGAAACCTGCACGCCACAACCAAAGAGAAGCCCGCGTGCTGCAATGAAGAGCTCACACACAACAAAAAGATCCCGCGTGCCACACTAAGACCCAATGCAGCCATAAATAAATAAATATTTTAAAAATAACAATAAATAAATTAGTTGGATGGTTCTTACAGGCCTGGTCCAGATTTTGGGGTCAGCTGCCTACCACTACTGTTAACTTCTTCTCATCCTGGTACGGGTGTCATTTGTGGTCAGCAGTCTTTTCTATAGACAGTCCAATGCAGAGGCCCTTCTTAAGCGGAAAACATGAAGAGTCAATTTCCTTCAGGGACTTCCCTGGTGGTCCAGTGGCTAAGACTCCGTGCTACCAATGCAGGGGGCCCGGGTTTGATCCCTGGTCAGGGAAGTAGATCCCACATGCTGCAACTTAGAGTTCACATGCCACAACTAAAGATCCTGCATGCCACAATTAAAAGATCCCGCATGCCACAACTAAAGATTCTGCATGCTGCAACTAAAAGATCCTGCATGTCGCAATTGCAGATCCCCCATGCCGCAACTAAAAGATCCCACATGCCGCAACTAAAAGATCCCGCATGCCACCACTAAAGATTCCGCATGCCACAACTAAAGATCCTGCATGCTGTAACGAAGATCCCACATGCCACAACCAAGACCCAGTGCAGCCAAATAAATAAATAAATAAAAGAGTCAATTTCTTTCCATTTTGCTGCACATATGCTAGTTAAAGAGTACCTGATAAGGGTCCTTTTGTCTAATTTGGAGACAGTCCTTTAAATGATGTCTTTTCCAGGGTACATAATCTCCTAGTTGCAAGTCACAGGGCATCTGATCTTCATCCAAAGATAGATTACTGTGACTGGCTTTAGAAACAAGCTTAGAATATTATTTTAATAATTCAATTAAACTTTACAATAATGTAACAGTAACAAGGAGCCATCTTGGACGTAGAGAATAAATACAAAACCTCAGTAAAAACAAAACTTCAATATCCAAAGATATACTATTGAAACATAATTTTTCTCTCTAAATTACCCTCATTTCTACTAAATCTAGCCAAATAAACACATTACTGACCAGGGGATTTTTGCAGAAACTAACCCCCATGGCTGGCAATTTGCTATGTAAGTGAATATTAAAACACCCGCATCTGAGTAAATATCAGCAACTTTTTTTGCACTTAATGTATTTATTTGAAACTTTGTATACGTCTTACTAAAGCATTCTAATATTTCATTAGAGTGTGACAGGCAGTATAGCAGGCACCTCTGTGCAGGGGAACAGAATATCTATTACAAATATACCGTGTTTCATTGCGCTTTCCCCTGGAAGAGCAGACTCTACACTTCCCGGCAGCATTTTTTTTTTTTTTTAGTCCTGTGGGTATTATTTCCTCTAGAATATGTTCTTTTATTTTACCTGATAGTCGACAAGGTGGATCTGTGCAGGGGGCTTGAAGGACCAGGTGTGGGACTACTACTACATTCACCAGAATGGTCAGTTACCCATTCTCTAACTACTGCTAACAAAAATTGCTTGTAAGTCATTTTATTCTGTGCAATAAGGCTACAATAAATATTAAACGCATTGAATAAACCGCAATTACTCAAATAGAAACCCATTTTCTTAAACCATTTTCAAGTTTTCCAGAGGATACTGACGTTTGCCAGATACTGATTGGATCGATCAATTCCTTTCATATATTTATTATACTCTTATATACAAGTGGGCTTAGTTATCTGATGGCCAGTCCCCCTGCATTCCTTTCCTGTAGATGCTATGGAGGTGTCTTGAATAGCTGTCACCATGCAGACTAGCCTCTTGTCTTTCCATATAAGAAGAATCACTTCTCCCTTCCGTAAGAATGTCATTTCTCCTCTCTGTAGATTTTTAGATTTCTCCTTTAATTGGTTTAGTAGACCATGATTCTCTCTTATTTCAGATGTGAACACCCTGTTGTAATAACTGTCTTGGTAAATATGGTGCCATGAACCAAGATAAGGTTGTAGGACCAACAATATTGTTTCTTGCAGTTTCTTTCCTTCACCCATGTAAATCTCAAGGCTGCATATACATCCAGTTTCACTTTTGCTAACCATCCTGACCAAAATTCCATATTTTCTAAGTTTTCCAGGATTACAGGTTTTGAATCTGAGTTGTCCTCTCCACCTTAATCATTGCCTCATCAAGTGATAGCTCTTGTTTGGGTATATAGATCAATTGAAATTTTGGCAGAAAATAATCCAAAAGAGGTTTAACTTTTGAAATTCTGTCTGCAGGAAGTGGAATTTCTGAGTTATCGTTAAAGTGAAGAAATGTCATTATTTGTTCAAACCTTCTTCTCGTCATAATCTTCGGAAAGATAGGTGTTTCAAGTAAGAGATCAGTCGACCAATGTTCTTCCCAGTGTGACTTTTCTTTTTTTTTTTCAGAATTTTATTTCACTTTGATAGAAACCATGAAAAAGATTTACATTTTCCCACGTTACAGCACAACATTTCAATGGAATATTTCTTGCCATAAATTAGATCTTGCTGATTTGTGTAAGTGAAACAACAGTTTATATTCTTCAAGATAAAAGCAAAATGACTTAGTAAATGATTGTTTAAAACTGTAAATCCAGACATAAACATATGGCTTCATTATTAACATCCTATACTGTCCATACGAAATCATTTCCATCATCAAGTAGCCCCCATTTATAAACATGCATTCCTAATGGTGTTCTAGTCAGTTGGAATACAGCAGAAAAATTAACAGTTCAGAAATATCAGGTGTACATTTTTGCTACATATTAAACTGGGTGGTAACTACACCATATGTATTGAGTTCTGATTAACTTTTATTACCCATAAACTTGCTTTCAAATAATGTTAACCAATAATCTGAAAAATCTATTTAAAATCAAATAATGGCTACTTTTATGTTTGCACAGAAACTCTCTGACTACAGTGAAAATTTCAAATAAGTCCATTGGCAGAAAAAAGTAAAGCAAATATTTTGAATGTACTGTTCATTTCCTACAGCAGTCGGTTTCAAACATATGTGCAAAATAAGTAAACTAAAACTATGCTATGAGGAGAATCATCTTAGAGCTAATCATCTTAGAAATTACAATTTGTAAGATCAGTAAATATTTCAGAACATACTAGAATATGACCTAATTATTCTTTCAGTTAATTACAGAAAAATACAACCACAGAATTATTCTCGTTACCTGGACTGAAGATTCAAGTAACTCTGCCGGCCTAAACGGCAGACAAAGGTCCAGTTTAAGAAGTAGTGTAGAAACTTTGAAGGGATGTCTGGTTTCTTTCTACAAGTATAAATATGTTTTCAATGCCGTCATGTCTGTGATTCAGAATGTCAAATTACAGCACGTATTGACAGCAGATGTCTATGACAAGTAGGCAATATTTGGTCCGTTATGAAGAATAAAAAAGAAGAAAGAACACATTTCTTTTCTAGAGAGGAAAAAAGAATATTAAATAGAAATTATATTCAGGAAAGAAAAACCTGGTCCCCAAAATAAAAGGGCCATTAATTGAAGACACCAATATTACTCTTTATTGACACTTAGAAGCATTATCCCTATTATTAGTAATAATGTAATAACACCTTACTCTTGTTATGTATTAAAATCATTACGTACGTATGAACACATATATAAAAATACATGGACTTCCCTGGTGGCACAGCGGTTAAGAATCCACCTACCAATGCAGGGGACATGGGTTCAAGCCCTGGTCTGGGAAGATCCCACATGCCATGGAGCAACTAAGCCCGTGCACCACAACTACTGAGCCTACACTCTATAGAGCCTGCGAGTCACAACTACTGAGCCCTCACACCACAGCTACTGAAATTCACATGCCTAGAGCCCAAGGCCCGCAACAAGAGAAGCCACCTCAATGAGAAGCCCGCACGCCACAACAAAGAGTAGCTCCCGCTCACCGCAACTAGAGAAAGCCCGCATGCAACAACGAAGACCCAATGCAGCTAAAATTAAATAAATAAATTAATTAAAAATATATATATATACAGATACTGCATGGTGACTAAGTAATTTGGGAATAAGTCCAGAGTCTAAGTCACAGCATGCATAAACTGTTTATATCTTAACTGCTCATTTATACCTGAACAAGTTTTCATTAAGCATACTAATAATTTTTAAGGGATATAATAAGAAATCTGGTTGCAGTATTTTATTATTTTGCTGAATTACATTTGGGAGAAAGAAGCTAGCTGCTTCACCTATTTTAATACTAATATATTCTGGATCATGTTACACAAATACATACATAGAAACTTAAAAGATCTTAAATTTTCCATGAGATTTATTTAGCCTGTGTCATTGGTGTGTATTTGCAAAACATTTTAACACTGCAAACATTAGAGGTTTCAAGATCGGACAAAGGAAAGTTTATACTCTACAATGATGATGCTGGTGTGTACTTCTCCACAAAGCCTCTTAGTGACATCAATCAATAGGAGTTAGGAGTTTATCAATGAACTGCTTGATATCCATCATTTCCTGTTGACATGAACTGTGTATCATGCTTCCATAGGTTTTGAAGGTTACATTGGCTGGATTTACCAAAGTTTTTAGCCTTTCAGCAGTAAGAGAACCAAACATTAGGGGAACTAAAGGCTCCAAATCTCCATGGCACTGAAGAATAGAAATGTCTCTATTCAAGCCACTGATAGGACCCCATGGAAAGGAAGCCCGCAGAGGCAGCCAGCAGATGAAAGCTGTGACGCCGGCCAGCTTCTGCTGTGTGGTCAGTGCTGTGCACAGAGATAAAGCTCCTCGCTGAGAAAATCCTCCCAAAATAATTCTGTTAGAAGGAATGCCATTCTTCACCTCTTGCCCTATCAAAGCTTTTATACTTTCTGCTGCCTGTTTAATTCCAGTTTCATCTTCCTGTGAATCTGGTGAACGACCAATAATGTCAAACCAAGAAGGCATGGCCATGTTCATATTTAATGTTACAGGCATAACTGGTGCGTGTGGGCAGGTGTATTTGATGTGGGTGCTTCTGATACCTGCCAAGTCTTCTGCCCACCCATGCCCTGTGTCTCCCAATCCATGAAGGAAAATCACTGCGGCGGTGGCCTTCCGGATGGCAGCCACAATGGCGGGCAGCAGGGCCGACATGTTATTGTGGCACATACACTGGCTCGACCAACCACAGATCGGAAGTGGAAGGTGGAGCAGGCGCCGGGCTGCAGCCAAGGGAGTGCGAGCACCAAGTCCAGCCCGAGGGGCGCCCAGTGTGACTTTCTTATTTGTACCATCAAAATTATTAATCCAAGAAACTTCATGTTACTACTGGTTACATCACTCCATTTTAAAGCCTTATCATAATTTTTATATGATTTTTCATTCTATTGATGATACAAGTTTGTTTGAGAAGCGATCAACTCGAAAAAGTCGTTACCAAAAATTAATGCTGTTATTTCGCTAACACTTTGCGGGTTATTACATTCAATAGTTACACAGGACACACCTGTAAAGTCTTCTAATTTCTGTCAAATGCTGTCTTCAATCCACTCTTCTGTAGAAGCAAAGGAGCATTCTCCACCACTGTGAGTTTCATTTTCACTTTCTGTATCAGAATCAATCACTAAGGTTTTTTGTCTTTTTGTTGGTCTAACATTCACATCATCTGAATCAGATCCCAGACACTAGTATATATGTCGCCCAGACAATCAGAGAAAATATCTGCATAAAATTCATCAAAAAATTCTTCTTCACCCAAAATCTCGTGATGCATCATTTTTGAAAATTTTACAGTAATAAGATTGCATTTATCATATACACAAGGTTGGAACAAAAACCTAATGGAGCAAAATGTGAACGATAACAACAATCAAAAGTTGTATAATGAACCCTTGATCAATTTTATTTTTATTTTTTTTAATTTATTTTTTTATTTATTTAGCTGTGTTGGGTCTTCGTTGCTGCACATGGGCTTTCTCTAGTTGCAGCAAGTGGGAGCTACTCTTCATTGCAGTGCATAGGCTTCTCACTGTGGTAGCTTCTCCTGTTGTGGAGCACAGGCTCTAGGCGCACGGTCTTCAGTATTTGTGGCACACGGGCTCAGGAGCTGTGGCACGTGGGCTCAGTAATTGTGGCTCGCAGGCTCTAGAGCACAGGCTCAGTAGTTGTGGCACAAAGGCTTAGCTGTTCCGCAGCATGTGGGATCTTCCTGGACCAGGGCTCAAACCTGTGTCCCCTGCATTGGCAAGCAGAGTCTTAGCCACTGCACCACCAGGGAAGTCCCAACCCTTGATCAATTTTAAGCTTTAACAACTTCACATGGTGATGTTAATTGTATCACTCCCTAAAAACATATTGGTTAAGTCTCCATGCTCCCAATGCAGGGGGCCCAGGGTCAATCCCTGGTCAGGGAACTAGATCCGCATGCTGCAACTAAGAGTCCACATGCTGCAACTAAAAAGATCTCGTGTGCCGCAACTAAAAAAATCCCACGTGCGTCAACTAAAGATCGCACATGCAGCAACGAAGATCCTGCGTGCCGCAACTAAGACCCAGCACAGAGCCAAATAAATAAATATATATATATATTTAAGTATCTTATAAAAAAAAATAATGTGTTAAGATTAACTTGTTCAAAATAAGTCTGGTTTCCATAAACTTGGCCTGATTATTTGCATAAGTGTAATTGCTCATATAGGCTCTCTTAAACTGGCTGCACTGGAACTTTTCATTAGGAATCCCAGATCAAACTTTTTTTTTTTTTTTTTTTTTTTTTTTTGCTGTATGCGGGCCTCTCACTGCTGTGGCCTCTCCCGTTGCGGAGCACAGGCTCCGGACGCACAGGCTCAGCGGCCATGGCTCACGGGCTTAGTTGCTCCGCGGCATGTGGGATCTTCCCGGACCAGGGCACGAACCCGTGTCTCCTGCATCGGCAGGCGGATTCTCAACCACTGCGCCACCAGGGAAGCCCCCAGATCAAACTTTTAAAAGGCCCCTCAAGGCTAGGAAAGCCATGCTAATAGCTTGCCTTCAGATTCTGCCTGTGATATCTATGGATTTGGGTAAATTCCTCTCTTCTCCAGGTCTCCAGAATATCTTGAGATTCCTGCACCTGACAAGAGGTGACCTTCCTCATTCATCTGACAAGACTTCTGGGAGCCCAAGAGTTTCCAATCTCTGGAGGGATCGGATAGAAAGAAAAGATAAATGCTTTGAGCTTCCCTGGTGGCGCAGTGGTTGAGAGTCCGCCTGCCGATGCAGGGGACACGGGTTCGTGCCCTGGTCCGGGAAGATCCCACATGCCGCGGTGCGGCTGGGCCCGTGAGCCATGGCCACTGAGCCTGCGCGTCCGGAGCCTGTGCTCCGCAACGGGAGAGCCCACAACAGTGAGAGGCATGCGTACCGCAAAAAAAAAAAAAAGATAAATGCTTCAATTCTACTTACAAGGGTATAATTTACCAAGTTGTTATAAATCATAATTAGCTTAAGGGGAAAGGTTTCTTTACATCTGAAAAACACAGATTAAAAGCCAGTAATACTTCAGATAAAAACCAAAAAATTACAACCATATTCATCAGTTCACTCAGCCTATGTAACTAATCCTTTTGCTAACAGTTTATGAAACCATCAGAGTTTCCATTAGAATTGTTTAATTTCTACCCAATTCAGCAGTATGATCTGAAAGTTATCAGAAAGCTGTACTTGTCAAAAAGTCCTTTCTATGATTCGTCGTAAAGATGAAGCAGTTTTACAAAGCATCAGAATGAAATAATAACTGTCTATGAATGACAAAAGACATAAAGGTGACAGTTAAAGATCTGATTACAACGCAGTTGACAAAGAAGCTTAACTGAGTGCTATGACGTACGACATTTTAAGATAATAACTAGAATTATGACTGATAACAATACCAGGACACATCCAAATTTTAGGAACTTCATCTAATTTCTAGAACATTTTAATAAGATTTACCCATACAATATAACGTAAAAAGGTTTATCACCACTCACCTGACAATGTTTCCAATGTAATTTAACATAAGAAATAATTCAAATTAATTTAAAATTTCTCTCTGAGATACCTCAGGGGTTCATTGAAACATCCCAAAGTTAGTTAGAGGTTAAAAGAACTTTATTTAGAACTTGATCCTTGGGAAGTTTGTCAAAAATATCAAAAAGTTTTAAAACACCTAGTCAAATAGGATCATAACTCACTATGAAACAATACTTATTATTTTAACAAAAGTAACAATAAAAGATTTCAGAGTCAAATACAGAACGTTACAATAGATCACTAAAGATCACTTAAAAAGTGAAGAACTTACAGTTTGTTATCAAAAGCAGCTCAATATTCCAGGAAAAACTATTCTCTTGACAGAGAGAGAGTAAACCAAAATCCAGCCTTGTACCAGCTCACTTTTAATAACAAATTCATCTACTTAATTAAATTCAATCTAATCTTGGCCAGTTTTGACCATGCATAAAACTCTCTTCTCAAGGTTCCTTTCCCACAACCGTTCCATCACTTCCTATATCCTTATAAGTTTGTCCTCCTCTCCCCTCATTTAGAAATAACTAGCTTCAGGACAAAATTACTCTTTCCCCTTAACAAAAGTATCTCCATTCTTCTCACCCTTCTCTTATCGACAACATGTATCCTACTTTATTTACATACTGAAATGTTTCCCTTATTATTTCTAGTAGTTTTTAATTGCACATATATTACAATTTTTAATCCTTAAAATGAAAACCAAGAAGCAAGAATTATGAACTGTTTGTCATACCACTATTTCCTGACTGGCAAACTTAAGAACATATTCCATAACCTCTAAAAATATACATTTTTTTTTCACAGCATAATTTTTCTTCGATGTGGTAAAAGATGTGTATCTAATAAACCCAAACATCTTTAGTTTTTCTCTCACAGGAAGACAAAAGTAGGCAAACTCAGGCTTGTCTAGCAGTCTGTGTCCAGTGTTTTATCTTATTAAAAAATGATCTAGACCTTCAATGAATTCTCATCATTTAACTTTCTCTTTCTAGGAGCATACTAAAAATCCCCCAGTTGTGTAAAATACATCCTAGGAACAACTACAAGAAGGAATAGAGCTCTCATTTCCCATTTTCCTTTTAGACAAAAAAGGCTTATAGCTATAAGTTGGCCATTCGGCCAAAATTCTTCCCAAGGGACTTTCAGATGGAATTAAAGGCACCTCCCATGTTTAAAAGCAGACAAATGACTAAAGAACAACAACAAAGGAACCAACCCAAAATATATTAAAACGAAGGCCAAGTAGACAAACAGGAACCTTTCAAAACTCAGAAGAAAACAAAAGGGAACGACTTCGCTGGGTTCCCTGGTCCCACTCAACCATGACTTTAACACCAACGGCGCTACAAATGCCTCCTAACAGGCTGGAAGATTCACAACCTTTCCCAAAAGTGTGGAATCAAGGGGCGCGGGGGGGGGCACTTCCCCAAGTGGCCAAGGTGTGGCAACTCTTCCTCAAAGAAGGTTCAAGCTACAGGAGACCACATCCTTTTCAAGGAGAGAGACGGGAGTAAGATAGGGCTCCAGCCGCTGGGACAGCCAGCCCCTCACTCTCTCCCCAGGAGGCACCACTCCCACAGGCAAGGGCTCCAAACCCAACCCAGGGCACCCCTCCCTGCTTCGACAGCGTTAGGTTGGAGGTCCAGAGCGGGATGCACGCCACAGGGGCGCCGACGTGCCTCCTGGCTGGCTCAGCCAATTTTGTTACCAAAAATTCGGTCCTAGTCCTCATGCCAAATGAGAATAACAAGGACAAGGTTTTGAGGATAAAGGAATGAGAAATTTATTGATTGCCAGCAGGTGAGAAGGGTAGCAGACTAATGTCCTGAAAACTACCGTCCTGCCTTCTGGGGAGAAAGCAGGTATATTTAAAGGAAAGTCTTGGGGCTAGGGTTAAGAGAAACAAGCAAAAACGACAAGAAGGCCCGACAACGTTAATCAGGAGCAAGGAATGCAGAGTAACAAGAATGTAAGTTTTAGTTCCCAGGAACAGAGGGAGAAGACAGGAAACATTTCGCTTAGAAACCATCCATAAGTTTTAGCCTTGTGGCCCTGTTACAGTTTGATGTTATTTATTAGCTTATTAAAAGACATTACTATCCTATATGCTACTGACTTGTGAAATACTATTATAAATGATAATTCCTGCAGTTAACCGGTGTTAAATAAATTACTGGCAAAGACAATCTCAGTCTCTGAGCATAATTTTCCCCCAACAATGAGAATTTTAAGGACTGCAGAATGGGAGAAGCTAAAGGGAGAGGAGATAAGAAAGGGCTAGAGGAGAACCGTGATGGCCCTAAAGAGGTGGAAGGAAATAGGCTCCACAGCCCAAGTGGAGGGATGCGCCTAAGACAAGACGGAAGGGGAGAAACTTAAGGACAAGAGGTAGAATGAGACATGAAGTTGACCGAGCTTGTCAGGGCCTAGATACATATTTATTTACCCAATTTACTGAGCCCAACTCCGTCCAGGCACTGGATTCCAGAAGGGCAGCAGCCGGGCCCGGGCACCCAATGTAACGCGAGCAGCCAGGGAAGGAGGCGAGTGGGAGCTGGGACCGAGGGAGGAGAAGCCGCCGCGGTCAGAGCTGAGTCACTGGGGTGCTAAATTAGCCCCGGGGATAATAAGCCCCTAGCAGCGCCCACAATCCACGCGCGCTTTGAGCGGCGCCGGAAATGGCGTCACCGAGCCGGGCGTCCCTTTCAACTAATGGCCGCGCGATCCGCCGTCGGGCGGTGACCCGAGCGGCACCTGGGGAAAAAAGGCGGGAGGCCCATAAGGCGCGAGAAGAGACGACCCATCCACGTCATTACGCGAGTTACCAGAGCAGCGCAGTCGGGGACCGGCGTCTCTTGCAGCTTCCCTTTTGCCGGTTAACCTAGCTCAGGGTCACCACGCCTTCAACCCGAGGACCGCCTCACGCCCGAAGCTGCCCCCAGTAAAGATGGCGGATAGGCACGGAGGAGAAGCCGGAAGAGGCGGGGTGGGAGGAGCCGGCAGGGGGCGTGTACCTGGCTGCAGAGAGGTTCGGATGGGCGTAGCCAGCAGCCCCTACTGGGCGTTCCATCAAGGAGGAGCACACACCGCAGCCAGCCGCGTCCCTCCGTCGTCTCTTGGGGGCGGGTCACCACTGGCTCCGCCCCTGTCCAGAAAGCTCCTTCTTGGAAGGTGTCACCTGAGTTTCCGAGATTTGACCAGAGTTGGGCCGCCGACCTCCAGTCCCTCGGCGATGGAGAGCACCCAGGAGAAACCCGCGGAGCCTACTTTCCCCGTCCCCGGGTCCGAAGAGCCTGTCGGCTTGGCCAGGAACCCCGACGTGTTGCCTCCCAAGGAGTCGGAAGGCTGCGCCCGGCCCCTGGAGACGGCCCCCAAGAAACTCTGTGGATATTTGAGTAAGTTTGGCGGCAAAGGGCCCATCCGGGGCTGGAAATCCCGCTGGTTCTTCTACGACGAGAGGAAATGCCACCTGTATTATTCACGGACCGCGCAGGATGCAAATCCCTTGGACAGTATCGACCTCTCCAGTGCAGTCTTTGACTGCAAGGCGGACGCCGAGGAGGGTACTTTCGAAATCAAGACTCCCAGCCGGATTATTACCTTGAAGGTAAATGGAGCAGTTTTTTCCTTTTCAGCCGGGATGAGATCCCAGAGCACAGCAGGGCGCAGGTGGGTGGTCACAATAAACTTACGATAATCACCGACCCTGATCAGGCCAGTGAACCCTGGGTGCCCAGGGTTTTGTACTTTCCAAAGCACATTCACACCCAGTTCTTCATTGGGTTCCCACAACAAAGGCCCGGATGATGGACCCATATTACGGATCAAGAAACTGAGTCACAAAGAGATGAAGTGACTGGTCCGAGGTCACACAACAAAAAAGTGGTGTAGCCCACACTCGGAATCCCATAGCTTTTCTACCTCTCAGTACTGTGTCAAAACTTTTACTTTTAGGTGTGGCTAACAATGCTGTTACCTTAACTTTCTTACTTGGGGCTGAAGTATAGTCAAGATATGAGCTTTGCCATCCTCTCTCAAGGCCCGGATCCTGAATTACTTTTCTTGATGTTGTGGCCACGGGGAGTGAATGCTGAGAAAACGTTGGCAGAGATTGGGAGATAAATACTTAGGTTTCACTGATTAACCTAGATTGTTCATTGATGCACGTCTAAACCTGTTTTCTCATCAGTAGGTTTTGTTTTATTATCATATTTAACTGAGAAAGCCTGAAGCAGTGCAAAGGCCATGTGCTTTGAAATCAGACAGACTTGGATTCAAATTCTACATCAGCTACTTACTAGCTGTGTAACTCTGGGCAAGTTAACCTCTTAGTACCTAGATAGTTTGTGAGATTTATAACAGGGTGTGTAAGCACCTGGCATATCACAGGCACCTACAAGTTGCTGAATTAATCTCAGTGCCTAGAATACAGCCTGGCACCTAGTGGGTCCTCAATAAATATTTGTTGAATGAACACACATAGTGATAGAACCAAGGTCAGAAAGTTCATGTCATGTCAAGAGGAAGTGCCCTAGAACTTAACTGGAAAGACAGATGTGGGCTAAGAGTTCTGGAATTCACACTCAGCAGAGGAGAGTGTGCCAGAAGACTGCCTCCTCCCTGACCCCCACTCTGTCTTCCCACACCTCCATCCCTACTTGCAGCCAATTGGGCATCTCTTGAGCCCCCTGGATATAGCCCACAGCCTTAGTTCCACTTTACTGTCTGGGCCAGGCTAGTGACCAGGCTGGGGAGTGGGGGGGATCAGCAAAAATAATGCAAATTAGGAATTCCAGGCCAGGAGGGCAGGCATTTTAGGGTCACTGTGGCTTATGGGTCATATGTCTGCTCCCACACATTGAATGCTGTCTATAGGGTCGCTAACACGTGCCTTTTACTATTCCATTGATCCGTGTGTGTGCCTGGCACTGTGCTAGGAACTGGGGTGTGGCACAATATCAGACCTGCCCCCTGGGGCTCAAACCACTTAAAGTCTTGTGAGAGACGGACAGGGAGACTGGCATGCGCAGTAAAATGTTCTGTAGGGACAGTATGATAAGTCTATACCAGAAAGGTACCGTGACAGGAAGGGTCTGTTCCACTGAGTAGGTAGAGCTATCCAGAGAGGGCCTCATGGACCAGAGTGGGGGTGGAGTGGGAAGGGGCAACCACACCTTGACACTTGAAAGAGAAAATCGGTTTTCTACAAGCAGACAAGAGGGAGAAGGATATTCCAGGCCAAGAGAGCCCCATGAGTAAACATAGGAAAACATGGTACAGCCTGGAATGTCCAGGCAAATCCCAGGAGGCTGGGGTATAGAGGGGCCCACAAGATGGAGTGGAAGGGCTTCCCTGGTGGCACAGTGGTTGAGAGTCCGCCTGCCGATGCAGGCGACACGGGTTCGTAACCTGGTCCGGGAAGATCCCACATGCCGCGGAGCGGCTGGGCCCGTGAGCCATGGCCGCTGAGCCTGCGTGTCCGGAGCCTGTGGTCTGCAACGGGAGAGGCCACAACAGCGAGAGGCCTACGTACCGGGGGGAGGGATGGAGTGGAAGAGCAAAGGCCCGAGGGCAGGGCATTTGTCAGGCCAGGGAGCTTGGACTTTGTCTTACGGGCTGTGGGAAATTGTCAGAGCCTTAAGCAAGGAAGCACTGTGAGACGAGAATGTCGAGAAAGGTCAATCTGGCTTTTGGATAGAGAACAAGTTAGGAGAAGGCAAGGATGTGGTTTGGGAGTCCATCAGGAAGTGGTCAGGAGAGAATGACGGCCGAGCTAGAGCTGTAGCAGTGGGGAGGGAGACAAATGGGGGCGGCTAAGGATGTGAGGGAGGGGTCGGGGTGGCTTGTGTAACTGGCTGACTGCCTGGTTGGGGCAGTCACTGACAGCAGGGAACCCAGGATGAGGAAACCACAGGATATACAGTTATATGTCCCCCTCAGTAGACTCTTAAGTTCCAAGAGGATAGGGCTGTGTGTGTGGGCTCACCAGTGCCTTCCACAGTCCCTGACACGTATAGTAGATGCTCAATATACACCTGTCCAATGAATTAATAAAATGGGTTGTTCGGGTATGGGCAGGAGCTTGTCAGCACAAGGTCATGGTGAAGCCCTGGGAGGGGCTGAGGTCTCTCAGGGAAAGTATATAGAAAGAGAAGAATGGTGGGGGTTCCCTGGTGGCGCAGTGGTTGAGAGTCCGCCTGCCGATGCAGGGAACGTGGGTTCGTGCCCTGATCCGGGAAGATTGCACATGCCGCGGAGCGGCTGGGCCCGTGAGCCGTGACCGCTGAGCCTGCGCGTCCGGAGCCTGTGCTCCACAACGGGAGAGGCCACAACAGTGAGAGGCCCACGTACCGGAAAAAAAAAAAAAAAAGAATGGTGGGCATCATTTTATCTGATTTGATACCTCCATGACAGGCCGAGGGCCTCTTTCAGGGAGCCCCCAGCCTTGTGCACACCTCACTGTGGTCCTCTTGAGAAGGGGGCTTGCCCTGGTTTCCTGCTGATGTTCTCACATGGCCTTGATTGTGGGCAGCTCTGTGAGGCTCACCATCCACTCCCAGCGAGCTGCCCAGCTTCTGCAGCCCAACCGATCCTAGGCTTTCTCTATGTAAGTCACAATCTCCCAGCCATAAATTACAACAAATCTCTGATCTACAAGTGGGAGACACGGGTTCTGGGACCAGCTCTGCCACCACCTACCTGGGCGACCTCAAAGCCTTAGTTTCTCCATCTATGGAAGGGGCCGATCACTCCCGCCCTGGCTCCGCAGTGGAGGATCCGGCAACATAATGGGTGTGAGAGTAGGTATGTGGACCATCCAGTGCTGGGAGACTAATGACCAGCATCAGCCATACCTCCTGTGGGCTGCCTGGAGGGTGCCACAATGTTGTGTGCATATGGCTTTCCAGTCCCCAATCACATCATCCCCCAAACAGAAGAGATTCTCCCCATTCCACAAAGTCAGCTAGGACACTGAGATGTCACACAGGGAGGTAATGATGCTACTAGGGCCCCAGCCAGGTCAGAATTTCAAAGCTCTCTCCCTCTCTCTTAACACCTCCAAATTCTTTTATCCAGTGAGCGCATTTTGAGCACCTACTGCATGTCAGGAACTATGCTGGATACTTTACTTTCCTTACTTCATTTCACCCTCATAACCACCCTATGAAATGAGCGTTATCATCACCATAGGACAGATGAGAAAACTGAGGCCCAGAAAGGTTAAAGAACCTCTGAGTGGGAGATCAGAGCCCGATTATCTTCTGTTGCCAAGAAGCATGTGGTGTTTCAGAGGTGTCACCCGCAGTGACATTTTTTTTTTTTTCTGGGAAGGAGAGAGTTGCCAAGCCTCCCATGACCTTCCCGCATCCCACACCCAGTGCCACCATGTGGGCACAGGGCCTTGCCAACTAACCCTTGTGCTTCTCAGGCCGCCACCAAGCAAGCGATGCTATACTGGCTGCAGCAGCTGCAGATGAAACGCTGGGAGTTCTACAACAGCCCGCCTGCACCTCCCGCCGTCCCTGACGCTGCCCTGGCTGGGAATGGGCCCGCCCTGCGCCTCAAGCTAGGTACCCAACGGGCTTGCCTCCTGCCCACACACCCAGGGCTCTTGGTGACCAAGCCTTTACCCTCCTTTTGGGAGTGAGTGGGAGGACCCCTCTGCTAAAGAAGCAGAGAGCCAGCGATGTGACCCAGGATGAGCTAGGGCAACAGTATAGGATCAAGGGCAAGAATATGGGCTCTGAGGCCAGGCTGGCTGGGCTCAGATCCTAACCCTGTGCAGTCTTAAGCAAGTTGCTTAACTTTTCTGAGCTTCAGTTTCTTTCCCTGTAAAATGAGGTTAATAAAGAATACCTACTCCTGGGCTTCCCTGGTGACGCAGTGGTTGAGGGTCCGTCTGCCGATGCAGGGGACACAGGTTCGTGCCCTGGTCCGGGAAGATCCCACGTGCCGCGGAGCGGCTGGGCCCGTGAGCCATGGCCACTGAGCCTGCGCGTCCAGAGCCTGTGCTCCGCAACAGGAGAGGCCACAGCAGTGAGAAAGGCCCATGTACCGCAAAGAAAAAAAGATACCTACTCCTTAGGGTTATTATGAGGATTAAATGAATCCTTATACCTTAAAGTGTTGGAACAATGCCTGCACATTTTCAGAGCTCAGTAGAGTCAGTTACTCTTATGATGATGACAATTACAGGAAGATCTCAAGAAATGAAACTTTCACAGAGTTGCTGTGAGGAAGGTTAATGAGAAAATGCAGTTATTATTGTTGCTTCTTACATAAATGCTTTTGTGCTGTGAGTTGAGTAGATCCGTGATCTTATCCCCAGTGTTGCCGTGGGCAGAAGCTTCACCCCCGCCAGGTGGCCCATGGGATCCCAAATCCTAAAACATCTCAGCATGGAGGAGTCCGGGAGCTCATACCCTCCTTACCCCCATGCTGCAGCCAGCACTGTGACCAGCAGTTTTCACAGTTGAGACAAACCACCCACCGAGCTGCAGTGTGTCTAACATGCCTCACCCTCAGTTGACAGGGAAGCCCAATGGGCAAGGGCAGGACCTGTGGCCGGACACCTCCTAGATGCTGGTACCTGGATGCTTTACAGACTGAGCTCATCTGTCCTTACCCTTCTCCCCACTTTTCCTTCCCTCAGTAAATGGGCTTCATTTACCTAGTTGCCCCTTCCTGGACCTCAGATAGCCAGTCCAGTCACCTGGGCTGGCCATGTCTACCCTCTGGCCTACACGTCAGATGTAGGCCCTCACTGCTATTGCCTTGGGTCAGGCCTCAACTCTTAGCTAGAAAAATCACAGCAGTCTCCTCTCCAGTCTCCCCATGTCCCAGCCTGCCACCTCAGACCCAACCTCTTCACTGCAGCCCGAGCGAGCTTTCTCAAATGAGCGCCTGAGCCCCACCCCGCTTCCGTGGCCGCCCTCCATGTCCCAGGCCCAGTCCCAAATTTTTAGCACCAGACTCAGGCCTCATCCTTCCTCGTCTCACCTCTGCTTGCTCCCCCAGTGCCCGCCTCATGCTGTGCACTTCAGCAGCACCAGAGGCGTCCCTGCCCCCTCTTCTCTGCCTGGCGAATTCCTGCTTGCTCTCTATGGCCAAGCTCCACTGCCACCTCCTCCTTTTGCCAGCCTCCTCTTGGAAGCCTTCTGCGACTTTGCCTGCTGGACTCTCTGTGAGCCCTCAACACTTTTTGCAGATGGTTACATTGTGTTCTAATCACAGCATCCTTGTCAGTCTCTGCTCCCTAGCCCTCAAGGGTGGGGGCCATGTCTTTGTCACCTGTGTCCCAAGTATCTGGTACCCTGCCAGGCACATTGGATGTTTGTTGAGTGAATGTGTGAGCGAATACATTGAATTTTATCATTAATGAGGAAAGGAATGTAAAGCCCTGAGCAAAATGCCGGGTACATAGTGTTAAGTGTTTGAGAACTGTCCTAATAATATGGTTATTATATGTGTACCTGCACACTGTTACTGTCATAGCAAATGCTCCTTTTTATGGTTTATGATACTCATCTGTAATTTTCCCAGAGAACCTTCTGGGTGTTTTATGCTTGTAAGGACTTTCTTTGGGGAAGGGTTTGTTTGCTTTTGCTTCTGCACTTCTACTCACCCTCCGCTCCCATCTGCGGGAGAGCCAACAGCCCTGGCTCTGCGGGAAACTGCAGCCTGAGTTGACACAGTTGCCGGATCCGCCTCAGTCCAGAAGCAACAAGAAACCCTCCCGAAGACAGAATTCCTGAGTGTCTGGAAATCAGAAGAACCAGGTTATCAGAAGAATGGCTTTGGTTCAGCACACTCAGCAGGCCTCTTCTGGGCCAGCCCCTGCTGTGGGCATGGTTGCCACAGTGACCAGGCGCCAGTCTCCTGAGGACGCTGCGGGGAGACACAGGAAGCCGTGGTGTAGGCTTCTCCTCTGAAGCCCTTCTCATCCCGCAGCAAGCCTTCACCCTCCTGGACGCAGGGCCCCTGCGAAACCTTCCCCAGAAAGACATTCCTGGAGCCCTGAGCAAGCTGGCGGGCCCTGGATTAGCTGTCTGGAGACGGCTGCCCCACCTCTCCAGTCTCCACCCTGTCTAGTCTTTCTAAGTGCAGTGACCTGACCCCAGCCCCAGCGTGGATGATTTTCCTCTTCTTTGTTCCCCAGAGCAAGAGGAGGCAGAGCTGGAGGAGTTCCTGTGTCCCGTGAAAACGCCCACTGGGCTTGTGGGCATGGCAGCTGCCTTGCAGCCGGTCCGTGCTATGCCCTTGGCCCTTCAGAATATCTCCCTCAAGCACCTGGGAACTGAAATACAGTAAGTGCTGTGGAGCTGAGGGGCCTGCCAAGCTGTAGGCAGCACCTTCTTTGGAGCTTACAATGATCTGGTGTGACTCCCCTGCAGGGAGGTGGACTTGGGTTGGGGATTAGGGGCTTTATTTTCAATTCATTACATCATTACTTTAAAATACTACATTTGTTCTGATTTTTAAAGTACACATTCTTCAAAGGAAGTTAGAAACATCTAGAAAGGTATAAATTTAAAATTACCCATAGTCCTTTCACCCAGACAAATGTTCTTAGCATCACTTTCCTCACATTTTCTATATACATATATGCATAATTGAGATCACATTCAATGTAATGGAGTGGTGCCTTCACAAATATGTCAAATACACCAAATTATTCACTTTTCACATGTGTAATTTACTGTACATCGATTACATCTTAGCTTCTTTTTCATCTAATAATGTGTGATATATACAATTTATATTTCCCACTGGCAGACTTTGTTTTAAATAGTTCATAAGAAGATAGCACTATGGCCTGAGCTTTGGGGCCAAACTACCTGCATTTGTATCCTGGCTCCACCAGTCATGGGCTGTTCTGCCCTTGGCAAGTTGTTGGATTTCTCTGTGCTTCACTTAAATTATTCAAGTACATGTAAATACAACAGTATTTGCCTTACAAGATTAGTGTGTGTGTGTTTGGGGTGGGGCAGGGGGCTTATAAATGAGTTAATACATGTAAACTGCTGTAGAACTGTGCTTGGGGATCAGTGAGCACTTAAATATTATTCTGCTTCTATTATTGTTGCTCTAATTGAAGGGATGGAAGCTTTGGGGAATTCAGACTGTTCCTAACACTGATCCTGTTTGGGTGTTTATTTTCTGTGTGGACTTCAGACAAACTGGGACCTCTTAGAAAGCAGAATAGATTGTTCCCTGAGCTTAGATTAGAGACCCCGCCTCGTGTGACTCAAGCGTAGCATTTCTCTCTGTCAGCTTCGGTGTTTGAATTTGCTGGGTAACTAGCAGGGGGGTGATGCCGTTCTTAGGAGAGAAGCAGGTTTTAGGGAAAATATGATGAGTGTCCTTTAGGGTCTACTGGCTAGAGATGGAACTACCCCACAGACATTTGGATGGAAAGGCCTAGAACTCAGGAGAGAGATCTGTGCCAGAGAGAGAGACTTGGGGGGTATGGGACCTGGTTGAGCCCCCCAGGGTGAGAGGACAAGGACGGCGCCCTGCAGGGGATCTTCCCTTGGGAGGATCTGGAGGGGACTGGGTACATGGGGAGCCTGCTGTGGGGACAGGGGACCTGAGAAGCCCAGCCACCCAGCCAGTGTGTGTCCAGGGTGGTCTCACCAAGATTAAGCCAGGTTCGTGCCTAATGATGGCCACCCAACAACAGAAGCAGAACCGAGAACCTGCAGAGACCAAAAAAGGAAGGAAGTTTCCAAGGATCAGTCAGTTACGTGTCATAACCCACAGAAAATGTGAGACGGTTTTGCAAGTGCCCTGGCTGCTGACAGCCCTGGAAAGACCAGGGTTGCCCTTGTCTCCTGCACCCCCTTTCCCTGGCGGGTCTTGGGGCTTGCTCTTGGGTCTGCCATGACCCCAGGTCATACTCAAGGAAGGACACTGTGCTAGGTGCTTTACACTCTCAACAAGATGTCTGGACATGGGGCTTCCCTGGTGGCGCAGTGGTTGAGAATCCGCCTGCCAATGCAGGGGACACGGGTTCTTGCCCTGGTCCGGGAGGATCCCACATGCCGCGGAGCAACTAAGCCCGTGAGCCATGGCCGCTAGGCCTGTGCGTCCGGAGCCTGTGCTCCGCAACGGGAGAGGCCACAACAGTGAGAGGCCCGCATACCGCAAAAAAAAAAAAAAAAAAAAAAAAAAGATGTCTGGACAAACCTGTGAAGTGGTATCTAATGGTTCAGTTCTCAGACCATGGATTAGACATCCAAGTCTCTTGCTCAGCCCCACCATTTACTCGTTCTGTGGCTTTGGTTACCTATCCTTTCCAAATCAAAGTTCTCACTGTGCAGTGGAGGTTATAATAGTGCTTACTTTATTGGGCTGTTGTGAGGAGTAAAAGAGTTAAATGCATGTGGGTGAAGATTAGATGAGTTGAATTCCTAGGGTTTATCTTAGACCTGGCCCATGCAAGGACCCACTCATTATTTGTTGTGGATATGTTCCTCATCCCATTGCAGATGGGAAAATCCAGGCTCAGAGAGGATAAATGTCCTGACCAAGGTTATCTGTCCTTCCAGAACAAGTCCTCATGACCACTACTCCCATGCTTACCAGGCCTTTCAGACCTAGAGCTAAACCTACACAGAAAATGATCCATGAATTGCTCCAAGCAAAAAGTCAATATATTTATGAAATGGAGATGCCTCTTCCAAGCACAGTAGTTTGGCTGGGTAATGGCCACCTGGGCTGTGACAGTAGTTAGTGAGCTGCCCATCCTCAGAGGAGACGTGTGCTAGGGCTTAGAGTGACCTTTGCTGCCCTGAAGTTGGGGTTTCTATGCCTTCCCACACCCCAGGGGTGACTGCTTGTGAGGCCCTGGACATATTGGGGAGGCTGCAGCCCCCGGACAAGGGGAAGTATGGGCAGCAATGATGGTCACCCCACCCAGCCAATGCCCCTGGCCGTAGGGATGTACTCCAGGGTCCTTGCCAAATAATGTGGCCTATGGTGTGTGAGATCCATGTAATAGGGCTCAGCACAAGACCCAGCGCAGAGTGGTACTCAGTAAATAGTGCCTCTCATGGTCATCATTAATATTAATACGACCACCACCCTTTTATTTTTAGATGGGTAAAGTAAGAACTAAGAAGAGGAAATGACTAGCCCAAGGAGTCAAGGCTCCTTATTCAAGGTCAGGTGTTAGAGGAGTGCTGAGTTCTAATTTCTTCTCTGTTCTAAATTTAATTGATTAATTTTACCTTCCATCAGTCATCTGTACTCTCCATTGGAGTACGATCTCACTCTTTTCCTATTCGGGACCCAACTATACCAAAAAACTGCATTTTGTTTTAAAAACAAGCTTAAGATCAAATGATAGTTCTTTGAAAAGATTAACAAAGTTGACAAACATTTATATAGAAAGACCAGGAAAAGAAAGCAGACTTAAATTACTAAAGTCAGGAACAAGAGAAGGGACATTACTACCAACCTTACAGAAATAAAAAGGTTTATAAGAGAATACCATGAACAATTCTACGCTAATAAATTAGATAACTTAAACGAAATGGGCAGATTCCTAGAAAGACAAATTACTGAAACTGACTCAAGAAGAAATAGAAAATCTAAATAGACCCGTAGCAAGTAAAGAGATTGAATTAGTTATCAAAAAATTACACCCCACCCCACCTACACACACACATGCACACACACAAAAACCTAGGACCAGATAACTTCACTGGTGAAGTCTACCAAACATTAAAGAATTAATCCCAATTCTTCACAAACTGTACTACCACCCCTGCAAAAAAAAAGAGGAAAGAGCATTTTCCAATTCATTCTATAAGGCCAATATTATCCTGATAACCAAAACCACACAAAGGTAATGTTTTGAACACCCAGAGCCTTCACCTAGACTCTCCTTATATTAATTTTGCCAGCAGGCTTCTTTTTCTAACTTCACAGAGGGCATGGACCTTCATGAATCTCAGCTTTTTGTAAGAATTTCAGTTTTAACTTCATACTTTGCATGGGTCCAAAACCTTGTTTACTTTCCTCCTTTGCAACCAAGGCTCTAGGTTTCTGGTATCAACAGTTTATTTCTGATCACAAGAAAAAAATAAATGTTACTATGTGTGGTGATAGGTGTTAGCTAGACTTACTGTGGTGATCCTTTTACAATAAGTATATTTATTAAATCAATATGTTATATACTTGAAACTAATATAATGTTACATGTCAATTATATCTCAATTTTTAAAAAGCAGTTGATCCCTGGACAAACTCATGTCCAAGCCAACTTTCACAATAATAATGCTGCAAACAAACACTTCAAAATTCAGTATCATATAATAATAAACATTCATTTCCTGCACATCCAGGTTCACGTGATACAGGCTAGGTTCACCTGGTCTTGGCTCCAAGCCGTTGAGAAGATCTAGGTTTCCTCCACATATTTCTCACGTTCCATGGACCAGCAGCTATGAGGCATGTTCTTCAAGAGGGCAAGCCCTACATGCAAGCACATTTTAAGCCTATATTTACATTATATCTGCCAACATCGCTTTGGCCAAAGCAACTCACGTGGCTGGGCCCAAAATCAAAAGGAGGAGGGGGACGTACTCTGCTCCTGTGGAGGTGGAGGGGAAGGGGTAAATATTTGCTGAAAAATAATTTAATCTATATATGCATCTTCCTCTTTACTTCCCACTTGAGTTTCAACTCCTTTTTTGTGTTTAGTCCCTAGGGATTTTCCCTTCCTTTTCTGAGAATTCAGCTGAATTTTTTTTTTTTTGCTGTACGCGGGCCTCTCACTGTTGTGGCCTCTCCGTTGCGGAGCACAGACTCCGGACGCGCAGGCTCAGGGGCCATGGCTCACGGGCCCAGCCGCTCCGTGGCATGTGGGATCTTCCCAGACCAGGGCACGAACCCGTATCCCCTGCATCGGCAGGCGGACTCTCAACCACTGCGCCACCAGGGAAGCCCTCAGCTGAATATTTTTGAAATATATTTTGCATTTATCTAGCATCTAGGTGTTTGTGGAACAAGGGTTTTTCAGAGTATTTTGTCCACCATATTGCTAGACGTATACATCGCATGGAGGGATGATAGAGCAAAGCCAGGACTCCATCACAAGTCTACAGACTTTTTCATCCTTTTGTTTTCTGGCCATGCTATTGCTGCCCTTTAGGTAATTGACCTCCTCCTGCAGTGTTTTTCAAACTGTTGACCAGTAAGAAATACATCTTATTATATGGCTCAATACACATATATGTAATTCACAAAATTTTAGTCCTTTCTAAGTGGGGCGCATTCTGATATTTTCCATTCCATTTTTTTAAAATGCTGGTCGTGATACTAAACTGATTTTACAGTCTACCAATGGCTCACATCCTGCAGTTTGAAAAACACTGACCTAGTGAACTCTTTAGTCATTTTTTCTTCCTTGTTATTAGTTTTGGAATATGTCTACTTTCATACCTTTGCAAAGGGAAAATAAACTCAAATGAACTGCCTTTTCAACCAACTCATGAACTTCTCTGTGGTCTGTGGTGCCAGGCCAGCCTTTGGTGCTACCTAGTTCCTTCCTGCAAAACCAACATCTATTGAGTCTGTACTCTGGGCACATGTGACCCAGTGCCAGGTGCCAGTAGGCATGCAGGTAGGTTAGTGCCCAGTTCTTGAAGAAAAGATACCACTACTCAGTCTAGACAAGTACTTGGTCAAAGAGTGACCCATGTATGAAGTGCAATAAGCTCCTTGGAGGCTGTGAGGTGATCAGTGAAGGCTACAGAGAGAACAGGTCTGATCAGGGAAAGAAAGCAAGGGGAGCAAGGGGCCAAGAGGTGTTTGGAACTTTTCTCAGCAGAAGTAGGGAGCCACTGGTGATTTTTAAGCCAGATAGTTATAAGACCGCGTGAAGGTTTCAGGAAAGTTAGTTTGGCAAATCCATTTCAATGAATAAAAGCAGACAAATGCCCCTGCCCTCATGGAGCTTATATTCCAGCAGTGGGGTTAGAAGCAGAGGAGTCAAGCTTGTATTGTTTACAAGGAATACTGCATATCGAAGGTGATACGCATGATGAAAAATGGAAAGGAGAAGGGTAAGGGTGATGGGAGAGGCTCAGATGGGTTGCCTCCTGCAGGGTGCCTGCAGTCAGGCAGACTGATCAAGTCATGACCGGGGTGGAGATGCAGCCTGAGCGCCAGCAGTGTCAGCGGGAAGGGTAGTGGGCAAGATAGCAGGGCTGTCAGCCCCGTGATCCTCTATTTTCCTTTCAGAAACACAATGTACAACATCCGGGGCAACAAGCAGACCCAAGGAACAGGCCACAGACCCCCAGGAGAAGATTCTCCACTGAGCCAGGAGCCTCAGAGGGAGGAGCAGCCCTCGCCTCCTGACCTCAGCGCCCCAGGTGAGCCTCTGCCTGGGTCTGAGCTGCCTTCAGAGACTAAGTGGGTGCCCTCTCTCCTCCCCATAAACAAACATCCGTGCTTTTGTGTGTCAAAGATGGAACTCTCCAGGTCACTCCTCCTGGACTTCCATGGGTCTGGTAGTAATGATTCATTCTTTCTTTCTCTCTTTCTTTCTCTCTTTCTTTCTTTCCTTCCCCCCTCCCTCCCTCCCTCCTTTGTTTCTTTCTTTCCTTTCCTTTTTTTTTTTAACTTGTGGTAAAAATACATAACAAAATTTACCACTTTAACCAATTTTAAGTGTATAATTCAGTGGCATTATGTACATTCACGTTCTTGTGTAACCATCGCTACCATCCATTTCCAGAACGCTTTTCATCTTCCCAAACTGAAACACCAGGCGATGATTCTTGGAGTAATAAGGGAAAATATCTGTTACTTTTTCTTTCTTCCTTTTTTTTTTAAATTTATAAGGAAAGGATATAAAAATGCCTTTCTGGGATGATTAAAATCAGATCTACCCGAAGAAGCAGAACAAATGACCTCAAGGTATTCATCCCCTCTGTGACATGGCACTTTATTTCTTTTACAAAATATTAGGACCCATACCATCAGGGGGGGTTGGCATCTTTGAAATTACCATAAATGCCCTTAAAACATGTTTTAACTATGTAGAAACATTTGGGAGAAAACTGGCTAAGGCAGCACTGAGGGGTCTTATGGTAGAGAGGACCCCTGGGCTGTGTAGAAATTACGCTAGAAAAAGCACCACTTTGGAGCAGTGGCTGATGAGGTCCCACAGATCATGATGAATAGCCCAAGAGAAGATCAGTACTGTATCTAATGAATAATAATAATAGAACTAGCACTTACATGTAGCATGTAAGTGCTACATGAAACTGGTAACAGTTTCATTCTGATATAATTCACATACCATACAATTCACTCCTTTGAAACATATAATTCAGTGGCTTTCAGTATCTTCACAGAGTTGTGTAACCATCACCATAATCAAATTTAAAACATTTTTATTACCCCCAGAAGAAACCCCGTACCCCTCAGCCATCAGTCCCAGTCTCCACCTCCCTCCAGCTCTAGGCAACCACTAATCTACTTTCTGCCTCTATAGATTTGCCTGTTCTGGACATTGCATATAAATGGAATCTAGAATATGTAGTCCTCTGTGACTGGTGTCTTTTACTCAGCAGAATCTTTTCAAGTTTCATCCACACGCACGAAGCGCTTTACGTGCATTAACCTGTTTAGTCTTTACAACAACCCGAGCGGTAAATACTGTTCTCATTTAATAACTGAGGGAACTGGGAACGCATGTGAGGAGTGACTCGCTCACAGCTTCACAGTGAGTAACAGAGTAAGATTCAGACCAAACAGTCTGGCCCCATATCCCTTCCTGAAGCCTCTTTTCTGAGTCAGTGACTTTGCAAACTACCCCTTTGTTGCCATGAAACCTTGTCCCCATAAACAAAATCTGATACACAAAGCAAATAAAAGCAGAGTTGAGGCAGGGTTGGGAGTCCAGGCTCCCCCTCAGCCCCTCCTGCCCCACCCTCTTCCCTTCCCAGCCAGCCCTTGAGGCAATCCCACGAAATCCTAGGGCGCTGATTGAAAACCACTGTCTTAGGCCTCTGTTTTTGCCAACTATAAGATGGGCACAGTGAGCCTACCCTGCCTGCTCTCAGGGTTGGTGGACAGTAGCCTGCAGGGCTCCAGGGAGCCTCCCTGCTCTCTTAGATCCCGTGGCAGGAAAGAGAAAGAAGCATTGCATTCCTCTGAGCTCTGCAGGCTGCTTCGTACCTGGCTCGACCAGATTTCTTTTAAGCCTGGAACAAGACCGTTCTGTTCTTGTACTCAACCAGGCCAAGGAGTTTCTGGTTCCTGTCACCTACTAGAGTAGTTTTTTATCTGCTCAAGACTATTTGGTTGGCCCTTGGCCTGGTCCCCAGAAGAAAGTTGCTAAGTCATTCAGCTTGTCCTGCAAGCCCTGCCTGTCCCCTCCCCTGGGATCTCATACCACATCCTTATTTTTAACATCATGGTCCCAAAAGAACTGGGTATGAGTTACTACAGTGTATATCAGGGGGAAGATAAATGAGTAATTTGAGTTAGGAAATTTAGATAGGCTCAAGAAAAAATCCTGCAGTGTACCAAAGGTGGGCAGCAAATGTGGCTCTGAGCTTCTCAGCAGCCAAGGCAAAGAGGGAAATGCAAGTGGTTAGGTTATTTCCAGTGTCCATAAGACTATAAACACATATTTTCTTTTTTTCTTTCTTTTTTTTTTTTTTTTTTTTTTTTTTTTGCGGTACGCTTGCCTCTCACTGTTGTGGCCTCTCTGGTTGAGGAGCACAGGCTCCGGACGCGCAGGCCCAGTGGCCATGGCTCACGGGCCCAGCCGCTCCGCGGCATGTGGGATCTTCCCGGACCGGGGCACGAACCCGTGTCCCCTGCATCGGCAGGCGGACTCCCAACCACTGCGCCACCAGGGAAGCCCCACATATTTTCTTGAAAGAAGCAAAGCTGGCCCTGAGAGCTGAGAAGAATTTATGTTGGGGCCTCATAACGAACATAATGTGTATGTGCCCTGTGATCAAAATTCTCAGTCTCTTGACCATATAATCAGGCCATTACATGTCCCTTGATGCAGGCTGATGGCAGAGCCCTAAAGCACAGGCTGAGGGTAGGGCAGGACAAGGCGGTCTGGGTGAGTGATTCTCTAACATTGGATTTAAGAATAAAATTTAGGCACTTCCCGGGTGGCACAGTGGTTAAGAATCCGCCTACCAATGCAGGGGACACGGCTTCGAGCCCTGGTCCGGGAAGATCCCACATGCCGTGGAGCAACTAAGCCCGTGCACCACAACTACTGAGCCTGCATGCCACAACTACTGAAGCCTGCGTGCCTAGAGCCTGTGCTCCACAACAAGAGAAGCCACCACAATGAGAAGCCCGTGCACCACAACAAAGAGTAGCCACTGCTCGCCACGACTAGAGGAAGCCCATGCGCAGCAACGAAGACCCAACGCAGCCAAAAATAAATAAATAAATTTATTTTTTTTAAAAAGAGAGAAAATTTAGCACTGGTCAGCAAACGTTTTCTGTAAAGGGCCAGATAGTAAATATTTGAGGCATTGTGGGCCATACAGTCTCTGTTGCAAGTACTCAACTCTGCTTTTGTGGAGTGAAAGCAGTACAGACAATGCACAAATAAGTGGGCATGGCTGTATTCCAATAAAACTTTATTTACAAAAGCAGGCCGCCCGATTTGGCCTGTGGGCCATTGGTTGCTGACCCAGGCTCTACTGGAAATAAAAGGATACAGCCTTGAGACATTCAGCTGTGGGAGATATGTCTCCTAATTTAGCTTGTAATTAGAATCAAATGAGAGTTTACAGTACTCACTGGGGCAAGAATGCAGAGTACAGATATTTTGTGCTCCTATCAATGGACAGATCTGTGTGCATTGAAAATCACCTAGAGCCTGGAGGTGAGATCCCAAAATAAGAAAAAATACATCCTGCCTGGGCCCGTGCCTGAGGAGATGGCCACCTAGCAAACACTAGCAGGGTAGTAGGAGGTAACCCATGCAGGTTGAGATTGGAGAGTAGGGAACAGAGAGAATAGGGAACAGAGAGTAGAGGATGGTCTGGATGACCCAGCACTGTAAACAGTATTTATATAGTCCAGTGGTTCTCAGAGTATGATCCCTGCACAAGCTGTATCGTCATCACCTAGGAACATTTAAAAATACAAATTCTCAAGCTGCGCCCCAGGCCTGTTGAATGGAAAGTTCTGGGAGTAGGGTCCCCAAACTGCATTTTTTAAAAATATTTTTTAAAATAAATTTATGTATTTATTTATTTCATTTTTGGCCGCATTGGGTCTTCATTGCTGCACGCAGGCTTTCTCTAGTTGCTGTGAACAGGGGCTACTCTTCATTGCAGTGCAAGGGCTTCTTCTCATTGTGGTGGCTTCCCTTGTTGCGGAGCATGGGCTCTAGGTGTGTGCGCTTCGGTAGTTGTGGCACACAGGCTCAGTAGTTGTGGCACACGGGTTTAGTTGCTCCGTGGCATGTGGGATCTTCCTGGACCAGGGCTCGAACCCGTGTCCCCTGCATTGGCAGGTGGAGTCTTAACCACTGCGCCACCAGGGAAGTCCCCCCAGTCTGTATTTTACCAAACCTTCCAAGTGCTTCTGCAGCAAGCCCAAGTTTGAGAACTGCTGAAGCCGCTGATCACAACCTCTGTGTTTCTCCTCTTGAGCAGGGAAAGATCCAGCGGATTCTCCAAAGCCTACACCCAAGTCCTCTCTGACCGCCAGTCTCATTCAGAAAGCCAAGCACCAGAGCAACACCTTCCCGCTCTTCACCGAAGGACTCACACGGAACCGAACCACCCAGGAGAAAGTGCTGGCCTTGGAGCAGCAGGTTCTGATGCTCACCAAGGAGCTGAAGGCTCAGAAGGTGAGCTCTGGCCCCAGAGAGGCCCCAGGCTCCAGTGGACCCCTCTGGGCCTGGAGCCCCTGGACAAACTAGATGTGATGCATTAGCCAGCCTGTGGTCCTTAACTGCCAAACTGCAGCTGGCTGGAAATGCTGTGCTGTTGATCAGTCAGTGACATACTGTCACTTGAGCTAGGTGACAGAAGGCCACCAAGGGCAGGTCTCTCGGTTCTCTCCTGGGAGACTGTGCATGATCTGACCCCACACCTGAAGACAGACAGTGTTTGGAGGAGGGTAATCTGCATGCAGGGTCCTGGGAGGGGCCACCGAAGGAACTGGGACCTTTTAAGTGTAATACCTCAGCTGGGGAAGCAGTCCCCTGGACTTCCTGGGCCCATGTCTACAAGATGCCCTCCTGTGTCTCTTCATTGGGAGGGTGCCACCTTTTTGCCTCAGGCTGCAAGAGGACATGGGAACTGGGGGTCTCATCCTGGCTCAGCCAGCCAGGCAGACACTGCCAATAGCTTTAGTGATTTTTAAGAATTTGTATCTCAAACTCTGTTGGATGCTGTGGAGGGCACTGAGGTACACTGGGCCAGATCCCTGCCCTTGGGGACATCACCATCCAGTGGGTGAGGAGAAGCTGTGAGCACAAGTAACTGCTGGTATGATGTGTGGCCCCAGTGCTGTGCTGGCTGGTGCCCTCCACATACTGTCTCTCCTCTTTACAGCAGTTATCCTCTCCTTTTCCTGACAGACTGAAGTTCTGAGAGGTTCTGCATGCCCATGACCTCCTGGGTGCTAAGTCAGGGTTCAGGCTCTGGTCTGTCTGCCTCCAGAGCTTCTGCCCTCTTCACTGCACCACATTCAAGGGGCTCAGAGAAGGTAGCTGACTTGTCCAAGGTCACACAGCTGGAAGAGCCAGGACATGGGCACTGGTCTCCTTCCCCAGGTCCAGGACTCCTCACAGCCTGGCCGTCTCCTCCATGCTCTCGCCATGTAGCCCAGTATCAGATACAAGCACCATGACTGCTCCTCTGAAAAAATGAATGCACTCCCTGTGATTCCAATACTCATTAAGCCATTATCCATCCCAGTCCCCTGCAGCGCTGGCCCCCCAAGAGATATGGACTCTGAGAGATGGCACCAGATGGCAGCTTGGCCTGGTGACTCAGGCTTTCAGAGTCGGCAGCATTGCACCCAACCTGAAGGCTGTCTGCTCCGACAGATAGAGGGCTGTTGTTTGTGGGGATGTTGGCTGCCAGGAATGGTGAACCCGTCCCTCGGGCCCTGCCAGGGGCCAGCTTAGCTCACTCAGGATTACTTGCTGAAGGCATATAATTCACTGAGGAAACTTGATCAGAGCAAGATGCAGCCTCTCCCTTCCCTAGAACCCCAGCCGGAGACTTCAGGGTACAGGCCCTGGGGAGGGGTACAGGCCTTGGAGGGAGGGGGGTGAGAGGGCCCCTGTGCTTGGGGAGGCACACTTGTCACAATTTCTCTCTCACCCTTTCAGTGGCTCTTGGTGGAGTAGGACCGTCATCTCCATTTTACATACGAGAAAGCTGAGGTTCAGTTTTCTGAAACACCCGCATTAGTGGATCTGGAATGGGAACCGAGGCCTCTGTAACTCCGAAGCCAGTGCTCCTTCACCTGTTCCCAGCTGGCACCGAGCCCCTTAGGGGTCAGAGGCCGTCATGTCCAGGGCACTCCCAGTCCAGTGCTCTTTCCACAAGCACTGTTGGACCCACCCACCTTGATTCTAGTGAGCAATGAAGGTATCCACACTTTAATAAGATAAATGATTTATTGGCTTTTAAAATGTTTACTAAAATGACAACTTATTACCAGTTGTCAAAATCTAAGATCGACCAAACAATAATTCAATTAAGAAGTATTAAAAGTATCACTTGATCAGCTCTTCTACTTCAAGACTTGGTCCTAAGGCATTGCTTATGATTGTGGGAATTGGAAACAACCCAGATGTCCATCCTAGGAGGTGGGGTGAAGGGAATTGTGCGTTCCATACAAGGAATACTCTTGAACTGTTGCAAATGATGGTGTTGCTTGATAATGACTGACCTGGAGAGGCGTCATCAAATTGTAAGGACAAAAGCAGCTTCAAAATGGAATATTCAAGCTTTCCTTTTTGTTTTCATTATTTCTGTTTGATGTATATGTGCATTTTTGTGACTGGCTTAATTCACCTAGCATAAGGTCCTCAATGTTCATCCATGTTTTAACATGTGATGGGATTTCTTTCCTTTTTAAGACTGAATAATATTCCATTGTATGCCACATTTTGTTCATCCATTCACCGTCGACAGACACTTGGGTTGTTTCCACCTCTTGGGTCTTGTGAATAATGCTGCTATGAACATGGGTTATTCCCATTTTTAAAGAAATTGAAAGAAGCATTTCGATGCAAAATCCGTTTACACATCATGAAAGAAGTGAAGGGTCTTAGGGTTGGAGTTGGGAGCCTTCTGTTCTAGCTGCAGTTTTCCCACGCATGGGGGTCCACCAGGTCCCTTTAGTCCTCTCTTCTCCTTTCTTGAGCTTCAGTCTCCCACGTGACAGTGGGGTGACTGGACCAGGTGGTCTCCCAGGGCCATCCAGCCTCCAGGTTTTCCGAATCCATGATCCATTCCCACTCCTCACTTTACACTTCCTGCTCTGGCTCCACCCCTCTCCCGGGTTCCTTTCTTCCTGTCTTATTCTGGTGCAGGGGTCCTGGGGTGGGAGGACAGCCTCCCGGGCTGGTGTCTTGGTCTTGGATTTGGAGAGCCAGATGTGGGAAGGGAGAGACAGCTGACGTAGTGAAATGGGCTTCAGAGTTGACTCTCCCAACGTTGGCAGACAGATATACCCCCCTGATTCTGAGGCTAGGGCAAGTCTGAGCAGTGGCATGTACTGGTTATTTCACCAGGCAGTTACCCCAGGTAATCTCCAAATCTCAGGTGACTCAGAAAATGGTCTAGGCTTCTCAGTTATCCTGCAGCCACAGGAATGTTGATCTCGGTCAGTACCGCCCTGGGAAGCTGACTTCTAAATCCCTGACGTGCCAGTTCGTGCCAGTTCGGTTTGCAGCCACCCGCCCCTCCCCACCTTCCTGCCACACCCAGGACCCACAGCTCCGTACCTATTCTTTCATTCCATTGAGGCTTTGCTCAGGCTGTTGGCTCAGCCTCGTCTGGAAAGCCCTCCCAACCCTCAGCTCCCACTTTATGCCCTTGTCTCCCACCTGCTGCTTGACTGTCACTGGCCCTCCTCATTCTTCAGAATCAGTTTAAACTGCTCCGCCTTTCGCCTTTCGGTAGAATGTACTGGCCTTCCCCCGCCCCCGCCCCAGGTAGAAGTCATCGCCTGCTGCCCCGAGTCCCCACAAACACCCTTGCTTCCCCCTCTCACGGTAAATCATTCCGTGACAGTGGTTCACCTTTGCTCCCACCAGCGTTCGTGGTCCTTGAGTGTGGGAACGGTGACTGGCCCCTCTCTGGGTCCCAGGGACTGGCACTGAGTGAGTGCTTGATAAAGGTTAGATGAATGGATAGAAGAAAGAGAACCAGAGAAGGGACAGTTGCTAGTACCAAGGTTTTGGAAGGTGTATGCTAATTTGGTCTTGTCATTAGCTTCTGAAATGAAGTCATGATTTGGGGCAGTTCTACAAAATGCAATTGTTCTTAGCCTATCCAGCTAATCATTTATTTAAATACTTTGGCATGCATACAGTTAATGTGTCTCCAGGAAACCACGCTTTTCCAGGTGAGACTGGCATGGAGCACAGCAGTGTGAGCTAAAGGCCCTAACTGCCAGGTCTGCAGTTCACATGGGACCAGCTGCTGGGCTGCCTGGCTTCTGATACTCTGATCCTGGTCCTGAATGAATTCACATCCCTGCTTTGGGGTCGGACAGGTCCCTGAGTGCTGGGGAGGTTGGAAGCTTGAAGGCACAGGGAGCCAAACCTTGAATTTCCACATGAATCGGCTGCCCCTGCCAAGGAATAAATCGAAGCCGTTGCTTCTGAACTCCCAGGCGCTTCTTTGCACCAGCCTTGCAGGCATCGTTGGATGGGCTGAGGCATGACACAGACGGACTGAATGAAGCCCTGGGTGTGTGGCGAAGCGTGAGGATTGCCAGTTTGTTTTCTCTCTAATGCCGCCTCAGCTCGATTGGTAGTGACTGCTCGAATGCCATGTTCAGAAGGATTCTGAGGCCTCAGCTAGGCTTTAGAGGGAAAGAGTACTGAGGTTGATGAGTGATGTCTGCCTCAGGGGTGAGAAGGAAGAGCCATGCCCACGTGCCATGCCGCTACCACCCCTGCTTTCGTTACTGACCGAGCACAGGATGCTCAGTGTCTGGATGATTTGGAGTTAAATTCCACTCTGCTGGGGCTCAGTTTGTTCATTTCTGAAACAGACATATATAAGTTGGGGAATGGGCAGAAGCCTCAAAGTACTGTGGCCTAAAACAAATTGGAAATTTATTTCTGTCTGACATTGAAGAATCCAGAGTGAAGTGTGCAGCTCCGAGCTGGTGGGGGCAACTGTGCCATCCTCAACATGCAACTTCTGCTTGTGAGCCCAGCCTGGCTGCTCCGGTTCCTGCCATTTCCCAGCCAGGAGGAAAGGGAACTGGGCCAGGGGAGCATGTGCTCAGTGGTTTGGAAGGCATGACCCAGAAGCTGCCCACAGCATTTCTCATATCCCATTTGGGCACAGTAGTCACTTGGCCACAAGTGACTAGCTTGTGACAAGCTCATAGCTAGTGACAAGCTCACTAGCTATGAGCTTGGCTGGGAAATATAGTCCTTTGCTGGGGAACCAGGTGTCCAACTAAAACTCTTCTGAGTAGAAAAAGAGAATGTGGGTGCTGGTCAGTGATGCCCTAGGGGATGTTGCCTGCCACCTCTCAGGGCTGTTAGGAGAACTGATGACAGCCTCTGCCTCACCTCTGGCACGTAACAGGCCTTCCCCGAGCTCACCGAGCTCTTCCCTTTCCCCGTGCAGGAGCTGGTGAAGATCCTGCACAAGGCGCTGGAGGCTGCCCAGCAGGAGAAGAGGGTGTCCAGTGCGTACCTGGCAGCAGCCGAGGACAAGGACCGGCTGGAGCTGGTGCGGCACAAAGTGCGGCAGATCGCGGAGCTGGGCAGGCGGGTGGAGGCCCTGGAACAGGAGCGGGAGAGCCTGGTGCAGACGGCAAGCCTGTGGGAACAGCAGGTGCAGGAGCTGCGGCAGCACGTGCAGCTGCTCATGGACAAGAACCAGGCTAAGCAGCAGGTCATCTGTAAACTCTCTGAGAAGGTCACCCAGGACTTCATGCATCCCCCCAACCAGCCCCCTGCACCCCCAGTTGCAGCTGACAGGGGCCTCCTGAGCCAACAGGAAAAGATGGAGCACCTGAAGGTAGGGGCCCCTCCCTCCAGGCCCTGGGGCCTTGGGGGAAGGCACTACTCTTGACCCCAAGGGTTTTCTGGACAGAGCTGGGATGACCCTTAATACTGGAGTATTCACATCTGCAACAGACATTGATAGAAATGTTGCTACACGCTTCCTCACTTCCTTAACCAGCAGGCCCAATGCAATTTGACCTTTTCATGATATCCTAGGCTGAAAGGTGAAGGTATCTCTAAATTATCAAAGTAGAGATGAAAGAGCCCAAGAAGGAGCCAGAACTCCTAAGCGCTTTGGGGCCTGGCCTGCTCAGCCTCCTTTAGCGCCACACTGATGCTCTCAGGAGGCCCCGAGGTGCCCGGCAGCCCTCCCCAGTGGTCCTGCACACGAGTAGTGACCTGTGGCTGGCTGTAACTTGTTCCTGATAATGACAATAATCGCTACTCCTACTTACAGATTGTTTACCGTGTGGTAGGCACTGTCCTAAGTGCTTTACTTTCATCACTTCATTCAGTCCTCGCACCAGCCTGGTGAGGTAGCTGCTTATGTGCTCCCCACTTTACAGATGAGAGTGCCAGGGCTGAGAAAGGTGAAGTAACTTGCCCAGGACCATGTGCAGAGGTAGTGGGGGGACTGGAACTGGGTTGCAGCTCACCTCTCTGACTAGTCTTGTCTGCTCTGCTGCCTTCCAGCCTCTGTGGCCCTTCCAGCCACCAACATCATCCTGGCCTCACCCTTGCCCAGGGTGTGGCTCTCACCTGGGAAAGGCCACCCCATCCCGCAGGGACCAGTTGCAACACGGGGGGCAGGAACTTTATTTTAAGTGTGATACCTGCCGCGGGCTGTAGCCTCCTCTCTGAAGGGTGGTGACAGGAGCTGGGGACAGGTGCGGCTCGTACCCACCGTCCCTACAGGCAGCCACATAGCCCCAGTCAGTCCTTCCCCAGCCCTTGCACTCACAGCCACAAGAGTATACATCGGATTACCACGGAAATCCTGTGCTGCTGTATCAAAGAACTGCTGTCGGACAGGGTAAGAGCGGGAAAGGAAGAAAGAGAGAAATCCGGGAGCTTTTGAGAGACCAGTGGGCAGTGTGGTATAGTGGCCACTCCCCAAGTTCTGAAGTCAGGCAGACTGCCTCTTGCTAGCTGTATGACCTTGGGCAAGTTATCTCACCTTTATATAACATGGCCTAACCAGTCCTACAGAGTTGTTAGAAGGGGAAAGGAAGATGACGTGAAACCCAGATTCCCTTCCCTTTCTTTCAGCATGAAGAAGCATATAACCAGTCTCTGAACCTTTTCCCTTATTTCGTCTAAAATCAGAGATTCTTTTGAGTGCAAAATAAAAACAAAACCTTTCAAATGCAGATGAAGCTAGGTTGTTAGAAAGCTGTGAGTCCCTCACAAAGCAGTGAAAATTGCTTCCATGAGATTGCTTTCCTACCCTGCTCTGCCCTGCTAAGTGTCTTCTTTCTGTGCCCATCCTGCTGGAATCCACTGTTGAAGACCCAGTAGAGCAGCATGGAGGTCAAAGAGATAGACTCGCTGGGTGCCTCCAGACCGTCTCAGAGAGTTGCCCGGAAGTATGAACTCACCTAAATGACTGAGCGTGCCCCTGAGTTTGCATGTTCAGGATTTTAATTTATCAGTGAGCCCAGATATGAAGAGATTCTGGGTACAATTCACATCAACCATGCTTACATTTATGGCTGCTCCTCAGAGGTTGTTAGAAAGCTATCAGTCCTGCAGCTGACACCTTGGAGGTGTTTTCTGCTAGAAGGAGTTGCATGTACTAGACTCCCTTATTTTTTAGCCTTTAGGTCTCTGATCTAGAAAAAAATAGAAGACCCATCAAAACTCCACTGTCTTTAAGTTTTGGGACAGAGTGTGTTCACATTTTCCTGCTTGCCCTTGTGGTTAAGGACACTCAACTTTAAGGAAATGCCCCCTTGTTGTTGAAACTGTCAGTGTGAGGACAGAATCACTGACTTCTTGAATATCAGAGCCAGAAAGACTCAGAGATCTAGTCTGCCCCCTCGTTTTCTGGCACGGTCGGCCGAGTCCTGGGGAGGGGAAAGGACTGGCCCAGGGTCGCACAGTATAAGCAGCAGGGGTACAACCTGACCCCAGGTGTCCCCACGTCCAATCCACTGCCTTCCCCACTAGCACAAGGGCTAGTCCACACGGCATTTCCCGAAGACGATTCCCGGGTCCCGGGTCCCTGTGAAAGCAGGAGGGCAAACTCTCTTCTTCCCTGTCCCCTTTCTCCAGTTGTGTTTTCCTCCTTTGCCTCACTGGTGACAGTCACGTGGCTTTTCTCTTCTCGGAGCTCTCTCTTTTTCCTCCCTACAGTTTTGAGCTAAGAAGAACACTCAAGGTAGAGCAATGAGCGAACGGGAAGGCACTGCCCAGATGCCACCCCACCCAGGCCCACGGCTGCTCTGAGGGGCACTTGTACCTGCCTTCCTTGTCCGGGCTGCAAACAGGGTGCCCTGTGCGACACATCCAAAGCCTTGGAGGGCCCCTGGACATGAATTGGAGATGAGCTAGGAGGGATCTTGGCCAGAATGAAGAGGGTCAGCACGGCCTATGAGCTGTACACAAGTGACCCATCCGTGATGTTGAAGTGCCATGGGCAAGGTGTGCTATTCTTAATTTCCTGATAAATCAGGGCCTATCCGAAGTCGTACCTGCAGTAGTCTCTCATACCCATCTACAGGCCAGTACATTTTCTTGAGTGAGAGAGAAAGGGATTGAGTTTCCGTTAGTAAATGCCCTGGAATTGCTAGGTATCGCTGTGAGCATGTGTGGTCCACTGTTCCCACAGTGTCCATCCAATCAGAATAAAGATTGAGAGCCATGGCTGCAGCTGTGGCTACTCCTTTCAGGCTCCTGCTTGACCCTCCCCAGTGCATGGCCAGCTTCTCCTTGCATGCCCCAGCAGGAAGATCATACTCCCTCCCCTGGACAGCTTGCCAAAGGAAAACTCTAGGCTCAGATATAAACATTACAACTTTATTCATAATAGAAACAAACCAGGGACTTCCATGGTGGTCCAGTGGTTAAGACTCCACGCTTCCACTGCAGGGAGCATGGGTTCAATCAGGGAACTAAGAGCCCGCAACAGGAGAAGGATTATATCTAAGTTATGGTAAATTCACCTAATAGAATAGTGATCAGACATTTAAAATTATCATTGGGAAGCTTCTGTAGCAACATAGAAAAGTATTTATAAAGTGACACTAAGTAAAAAATTTTCACCCAAAATTGTTCAGTATGATCACCAATATATGACAAAATATTTTTACTTAAAAAACAAACACTACTTGAATGTTTGCTCTGATTTGGTCCTTGTATTTAGTGTGCATGTTACCTCACTTAGTCAGCAGCTGCCAAGTGGGGTAGTGGTATTTGCTCCTTTTACAGATGAGGAAGGAGAGGGTCAGACTGATTCAGTGAGGCCTCCCAGCCAGGACTTGAAGAGCCAGGACTTGAAGTCCACGCTTAATGCTCTCTCCACCATGTCATGCTGGCATCAAGATTAGAGAAGGGGGCTATCACTATTATTTTTTTTCTTTCAGACTTCCTTTTCTGTTGCCATTATTGGAAATTTCTAAAGGAAGAAAGTGTTGGCAGCTCATTTGAGAGTGAGGACCAGGGAGATGTTTCTGGTGCAGTTCATTAAATGCTTTCCTCTCTCCTCCAGGATGACATGGAAGCATACCGGACCCAGAACCGCTTTCTCAACTCCGAGATCCACCAGGTCACAAAGATCTGGAGAAAGGTGGCTGAGAAGGAGAAGGCCCTCCTGATGAAGGTGAGGTGCAGGAGCCCTGTTCTGGCCCTCTCTGTCCCCAGCCACCTTTCCAGTCCTCTCACCACCTCACCACTGTCTCACTCTCTCCTCATGACCTGACTGCTCTCCCTCTGGACCGTGCCCTTCATGAGCTGTCTTCCACATATCAGGGTTCTGTGCTCTGCTGACTGCCGCTTCTGATCACAGAGGTGAGGGGAAGGGGCAGGCAGCCACTGCTGTCCCACCTCCCCACGTTGCTGCAAGCCCCCACCCCCTAAAGTAACTGCCAGGGGATTTAAAGGGCCTTTCCCCTCTTTGTATTTCCCTTTTTCCCCTTTTGGGAGCCAGGTATTAACTCTGCATTCCAAAACCACCACAAATATGGGGGAAATTAGGAAGTGACCACGCATGCCCAGGGAAAGGCTCAGAAAAGACCTAAGAGGAGCTTAAGTTTATACCTCAGGCTGATCCTGGGCACAGAGACAGCCTACAACAGTCAAAACCAAAAACCAAAACAGCAAACCCTAGGTAAGAAGGAGTATCTGATTTCCAGAGTTAACACTGGCATTTTTAATAATATAATAGCTAGTTATTTTACCAGCAAAAGCGGGTTTATTCGGGACTAACCAGAGGAATTACAATTTGGGATACTTGAACTATGGTGAACCACAGGCAGATTCAGGGAACAAGGAAGGAGAACTTGCGTTTTATAGGGAAAAGGAAGGGGTTGGGAGGGGCTGTGATAATAAGTCCATTGGAGGAAACTAGGAGTCCCAAGTATGGAGGCTTCTCATTGGCTGGATTGCTACAGTCCCTGATTGGCTGAGCTGTCTTGGCATGGAGAGAAGTTTTCCTGTTCCTGCTCGATAGTAAAGGCAGCTTCATGTCAGAGGTGTAGGTGAACATCCCTTCCTGTTTGGAGAAATTAATGATGCCTGTGGCAGGGCCTGAGAGGTCCCCATACAGGCCTGACCAGACTTCTTTTTTAGCTGAGCTTTCTTTAATTAATTCCACCCCACCTTATTAGGTTCAGATGTCTAGTTTTCAACAAAATATCACAAAGCATACAAAGAAACAGGAAGATACGGGTAGGCAGGTAGGGAATGTGCAATGTGTGTTCCACGAGGCGGGAGAGAGGTGGTGTGTTGGAGAAATGGAAAAAGCCCACGTGGTGGCAGAAGGCACAAGGGCAGTGTCCAGAGCTCCATGTCCATCCATCCCCTGGGCACTGCTCAGGTGTACCCCCTACAGAGAGCTTGCTCTGGGCCAAGTGCCCTGGAAGGGCTTTGTACACATTGGCTCATCTAGAGTCACATATAAGAATTCTAGGGCTTCCCTGGTGGCGCAGTGGTTGAGAGTCTGCCTGCCAATGCAGGTGGACACGGGTTCGTGCCCCGGTCCGGGAAGATCCCACGTGCCGTGCAGCGGCTGGGCCCGTGAGCCATGGCCGCTGAGCCTGCACGTCCGGAGCCTGTGCTCCACAACAGGAGAGGCCACAGCAGTGAGAGGCCCGTGTACCGCAAAAAAAAAGAAAAGAAAAAAAAAAAGAAAAAAGAATTCTGAGGCAGACTCTGTATTATCCCCATTGTTCAGATGAAGAAGTTAAAGCACAGAGAGGTTAAGTAACTTGCCGTAGATCACCCAGCCTGCAGTAACTGATCTAGGATGGGAGTGCAGGCAATGCAAGAGCCTATGCTGCTGCCCACCTCTCCCCTCATTTTTGTGAGTCCAGCCCCTGCCCTGGGCCTGGTTCTCTTGCCTGGAGCCCTGTCTGCCTTGCTGTAAACTCTTGGATTTAGGACTCCTCTCCTTTCCTTTATATGAATGGCTGGGGTTGGGGGGATGGGAGATGAGAGCTGGAAGTAGGGCTGGACTTCCTAAAGCTGTTCAGGCCTCAGGCCTCTGGCCCAAGCCCAACCAGGTGGCCTGACCAGCCCACCCCTCCCTCCCACAGTGTGCCTACCTCCAAGCCAAGAACTGCCAGGTGGAAAGCAAGTACCTGGCGGGGCTACGGAGGCTGCAGGAGGCCGTGGGGGTCGAGGCAGGCGAGTGTTCGGAGCTACTGAGGCAGCTCATCCAGGAGGCGCTGCAGTGGGAAGCCAGCGAGGCCTCAGCTGACAGCGTTGTGCTGAGCCCCATCAGGTGAGCCCAGAGCAGGGCTGGGTCTTCATGACCTGGGGGCCGCCAGCCACCCTGCTACCAGTTGCTGCTGACTGTGTGTGAGCCCTGCACATGCTTACCTCCTTGTACCTCCAGATTAGTGATCATGTGGTTGAAGTGAGCCCCATTTTACAGCTGAGAGGCACTGTGGGCTCAGAGGAGGCAGCCCCTTGCCCAAGGCCACACAACATATTAGTGCATTTGGTGTGGGCCTGCCTCCAGAGTTCTGTTTTTTCAACTTCCCCAGGCTGCCTCCCAGGGGTGTTTGTCAGAGAGGGGAGGAAGGGAGACAAGCCAGCTGCCTCCTTTGAGCCAAGCCTTTGCTGAGCACAGTGGACCTGAGCAGATAAATATACAGAAGGGGCTGTGGCTGGGGTCAAAGTTCCCTAGAGGCTGGATGGTCAGTCCAGTGGCCAGAGCCCAGGCTTTGGAGCCAGACTTGGCTTTCTCACTGTGTAACTTTGGACAAGTCACTTCACCTTTCTGAGCCTCATACGCAGCCTCCATAAGATGTGGGCTAAGATCCCTGCTTTGCAGGATCATGAGGATTAAATGAGATAGCACAGGCAGAGCACGTAATAGGAGCCAATAAATGTTGACTCTATGAAAGGCCATCTTTCTGCTTGTTGTTGGTGCTTCCTGTTCCCCATCTGTCCTTGGGCTTACTGGCTGTGGAAGTGGGCTTCTGTCATGGCAGTAGAGGATTTCTTGGGCCTAAGGCTTCATGGAATAATAAGAGGGTCCTTTATATTTACACAGAATGAATGAGCAGATATCTTTTCAGCACTTGCCATGTACCAGACACTGTCTCTAGCCCCCTAGCAATTTACATCAGAGGAGCTCATTGGGTCTTCATGAGGCAGAGCAAGGAGTTCCTATACCCATTGTACAGAGCAAAGTGAGGTTCAGAGCGCTGAAGTGACCTGCCCAGAGTTACATGGCCAACCTGCAGTGAAGTGCAGGCAGGCTTCCTGCCCAGGGTCCACCCTCTCCCTGCTGCCCCTTATCTGGGGAAGGGCCTTGCAAGGTGTCGCTGACACAGGCTTTTGCTGGCAGCGAGTATGACGAGTACGGCTTCCCGACAGTACCCAACTATGAGGTGGAAGACCTGAGGCTGCTGGCCAAGATCCAGGCGCTGGAAGTGCACTCCCACCACCTGCTGGCCCACGAGGCGGTGGAGCAGCCTCTGCGGGAGCGCTGGGCTGCCCTGGGTGAGCTGGCCCCCTCGGCGGAGATCAAGCAGCTGCTGCGGGCGGGCGTGCCCCGCGAGCACCGCCCGCGCGTCTGGAAATGGCTGGTCCGCCTCCGTGTCAAGCACCTGCAGGGCCCCGGCCGCTACCAGGAGCTACTGAGCCAGGGCCAGGCCTGCAAGCACCCCGCCGCACGCCAGATCGAGCTGGACCTGAACCGGACCTTCCCCAGCAACAAGCATTTCACCTGTCCCGCCTCCAGCTTCCCTGACAGGCTCCGCCGGGTACTGCTGGCTTTCTCCTGGCAGAACCCCACCATCGGCTACTGCCAGGGCCTAAACAGGTAAGCCACACTGCCCCCGTGAGGGCACAGCCTCTGCCTTCCAGGGCACCTCTCTGTCTCTCTGGAGCCTCCCAAGAAGCCAGAGACGTCAACCCAGGAGGCTTGGTCCCCACCATATGGATGGGGACAAGCAGGTGAAAGGGAGCGTTCAAGACAGATTCGGGCCAGAGCCCCAGGCTCCTCGTCCCGTACCCTCTCCTGTGATTTGTCCTCAGGGTGGTGCCACTCCCATAGAGAGCACGCGAGCAGGCCCGCTGGGGTTGTATAGCCCACAGCAAGCTCAAGTATTGCATGACTGCCTGGGTCAGGGATCATTGCTTTCAGCAAAATCCACTCAGAGGAGCCCAAGGAAAAGAGAATTTGTAAATGTTACAGAGGAAACTCCCAGAAGCCAGAAAAAGGAAATAGAGCTAGGAGCCAGATAGATGGTCTTCGGAAGCCAAGGCAACCGCTTCGTCTAGCAGGGCCATAGCACAGCACAACGCCAGGGGGAGCCATTCATGCCGTATTCCAGAGGGACGCTGTCCCCTGAGATTGTGCCTCCCTCTGTGGGCTGCGTGGTCTCTGGCCTTTCCCATAATACATGGCTGCTTCCTTCTCTCTCAGCAGACCAGCCTCACTGTCTGTCATTCCTTGGACATTTAGGGCCCATCAGGGCTGTCAGAACAGAGTCCTCAGCCCCTAAGTCAAGCCTTTCAGCAATCCACTTGTCAATACCCTCATGTCTCAGGCCTAAATTCCCAAAGGAAGGAATCTGGCCCAGCCTGGATTAATTTCTACTTCTGGTTCAACAGCCGGAGACACGGGATGGGAGCTGGGGGTGGGGTGGGGTGACTTGGTAGGGCTGCCCCCGCCATTACTTTGGAGAACTCTCGTGGCTGCCCCCAGTTATCTCGATAGAGGTGGTATAATCTCAACTATTTCCCAAAGCAAGTTTCGGTTCAACTTTATTTTATTTATTTATTTTTAAATATATTTTATTATTATTTTTAACATCTTTATTGGAGTATAATTGCTTTACAATGGTGTGTTAGTTTCTGCTGTACAACAAAGTGAATCAGCTATGCGTATACATAGATCCCCATATCCCCTCCCTCTCGCGTCTCCCTCCCATGCTCCCTATCCCACGCCTCAACTTAAACACATATATACTCAAGCAAATTTTACATAAGTCATTCTGCTCTTTTTTTCAGGCAGTGTGTGACATTTACTTAACACAGAATAAATATTTAGTGTCCCTACTCAACGTTGAATGGTTCCCAAGAATAGATATATTTGATACTTTTTTCCAGCTTAAGTTGGGTGAAATTGAGCATATACATGTACCATTACTGGGAATTCAGAGTTAAGCCCGAACAGTAATGCCTCTCAGTCTAAGCCTCCTTGGAAAACATGTTCAGATTTCATGCTGCTCTAAACGTCTGCTACAAGAGATGTCCATAGAAATTCATTCATTCATTCATTCATTTAAACAGCTGAGCAGAAGCCTGCACACTTCTCATCTGTTTGAACATGTTAAAACCCAGAAGGCACAAAACTTTTGAATCCTCTTTTTAGGATTAGATTTGAAGGGAGCTAGAAGCTCTGAGACTGTATGAATAATTTGTACACTTCATGCAAAGGTCAGGTAGGCGCTAAGACATAATGAGGGCCTCCTGCATGCCAGGTACTTACATACCTGATGTCATCTAATCCTCAGGAAAACCCTGGGAGGTGGGCGTTGGTGCCCGCCATTGCCAGGTGAGATAAGAGAGGCTCTGAGAAGCTAAGGAATCTGCCTGGGCCTCACCATGCATGGGCTGCTAACCCTGGTCTCCGGACCCCAGACCTGGTTCTTCCTACCGTCTGCCCTCACTCGGAATGGGAGCTGTAGCAGAGAGTGTGCTGAGGGCACTCAGAAACCTTTTTTCCTGATCAGATATAACCTTTTTTGAGAGCAGGAATGGGCTTAGCCACATATGGGCTTTGGAGTCTAATCTATACTGAAGGAGCAGGGGAAGATCCCAAAGTAGGAGGGGATCTTAAGGTAAGCCATGTAGAAAGGAAAGAAGCCTCTCCCTGTGTGGAAAGAGGCAGCGCCAAAAGTTGCTGAGGGGTATGTAGGAACAGCTGAGACCAAAACCAGAGGTATTTCTTTACTTCTTTCTTTGAATGCTATAGTTATAGGCAGGTATTCATACTATTGCTTTAAATAGAAGATTATTTGTAATAGAGGCTGTTTAAATGTGGAGAGTGCATTGTATTCTTTCAAGGCCCTTCTGCAGCCCCTTTCACTTGTCTGGGTGCTGCCATCTAGTGGCGTCTATTAGAACTGCATGTGTGGTTTCTCGAGGACAGAACCTGCTTTTATGCGAAAAACCCAGCCTGTTTAGAGGGAGACAGATATCATAGTAATGATTTAATGCTAATTCAGAGCAAAATTTTAAAATCCATTTCTCTCTAAAATATAAGTGGAGCGATTTAAAGTAGTTTTTCCTTTCCCACATCACCCTCCTTTGCAGACCTACTTGGGCCTGAATGTCTTCAGCTGGAGTCTGGCTGTAGCCCTGAGCAGTTGCTAGGACCCTAGTGAGTGCCAGCAGCCTCTCATCACTGACCTGTTCTTTTTTTCCACGGGTTTTAAGTGTACAACTCAATGATCTGGAGTAAATTCACAGAGTTGCACAGCCATCACCACAATCCAATTTTAGAACATTTCCATCACCCCTAAAAGACACCTCATGCCAATTTGCAGTCACTCTCGATTCCCACCCCCAGCCCTGAACAACCACATATCTACTTTCTGTCTCTGTGAGTGTGCTTGTTGTGGACATTTCATATACCAATCATACAATATGTGGTCATTTGCATCAAGCTTCTTCCACTTAGCCTGTTCTTGAGGTTCATCCAGGTTGTATCATGTGTTTTGTTCTTTTTTTACCAAGCAGCATTCCATTGCATGGATGTGCCATACTTGGATTATCCACTAACCAGTTGATGGACATTTGGATTGTTTCTACGTTTTGGCTATTATGAATAATGCCATGAACATTCCTGGGCAAGTCTTTGTGTGGATGTATATTTTCCTTTCTCTTGGGTGCATCCTTTTTAACAGAGATTCAGTTTCCACTGTCTATATACACCATACACCATGCACCATAAAGTATGTAAATCTTCTTCTTCTTCTTTTTTTTTTTTTTTTTTTTGGTTATAAGAATGCTGCCACAGACATTCTTGTGTTTGTGCTATTATTTCTGTAGCATTAAAACACACCGGGCTTCCCTGGTGGCGCAGTGGTTGAGAATCCGCCTGCCGATGCAGGAGACACGGGTTCGTGCCCTGGTCCGGGAAGATCCCACATGCCGCGGAGCGGCTGGGCCCGTGAGCCGTGGCCGCTGGGCCTGCACGTCCGGAGCCTGTGCTCCGTAATGGGAGAGGCCACAACAGTGAGAGGCCCACATACCGGAAAAAAAAAAAAAAAAAAAAAAAAACACCCAAAAAGTGAGTCATGAGGAATACACATCTAAAATTTTCACTAGCCCTAACAAATTTCCAAACAGCAACAAGTAAGGCCCATAGAGAGAAAGGGGGAACTGCCAAGGAGTCAGGAAAGGGGTGACTGGTACATGTCAAGGATGGAAAACAGAGGCTGGCTGAGGGTAAGGCAGCTTCCCAGATCTGTCCTTCAGGAGTTAAGCCCGAAGACTGAGGCACAGGCCAAGGAACCTCCTTGTGACTGTAAATGAGAACCTATGGCCTGGGCATCCTCAGGGAGATCAGTCTTTGAGAGGCTAAGAGCAATATGATTTGGAAACAAGGCTCATGGAAGTAAAAACAAGGTCCTTTGGCTTCCTCCACCAGAGGGGTCCTGAGTATCCCACCAAGCATATTGAGAGCATTCCTGGATTCAGAGCTCGTGTCATACCCTTGCCCCCAGTGGCATTATTGGGACTCTCAAAAATAGTGGTGTCCATTCCCAAAGGCGCTGGGCCTTGCTTAGGGCCTTCCATGGGTGGAATCTTAGCAGGATTAAACCTCCTTTTCTGACACAAAGGCTTTATCCTACTGGTTCAGGATTGTGTGCAAAAATTAAAAATAGTATAAATCACTGAACATTATCAACAGGCTCACACATCAAATCACTGACCTTTTAATGTGAGCAGAAATCGAAGCTAATTCTGATACCCACTCCTGGACTGAGAACAGTGGAATGAGGTAGGATAGAGAGAACAAGCTGGACTTTGGGAGTCCTCTGCCACCAACTGATTGTGTGACCTTGAACAAGTCACTGTTGCCCTCTCGGCCTTGATTTTCCTGTCTCTGCAATGACCAGGGATGACCAGCAGAAAGTAGCTGCCTGGAGCCTTATCTTGTGAGTTTCTGAGGCAGCCTCCAGACTCAGTGGGAAAGAGTACCATGATCAATTAGTTATGTCTGCCCTGGGCATAGACAAAGAGAGTGGTGGCTGGTGTATCCCATTGGCTCTCTCTGAGCTAAATAATCTCTGTAGGCCTTCCCACTTTCCCATCTCTGAGAGGCCAAAGCCTACTATTTCCAGGAGACCCGTAACTGTTCTCTCCATCCACTCAGCTAAACTCAGGAGGGTCTGTACAAATACTTTAGCCAGAGTGGAGAGAAATACCTTCCCAATCGACTAGGGAGAGAAAAAGGATTTCTTTTTTTCTTTTCAGAAACCGTTTATTTTTTTAAAAAAGTGTAAACCTCAGAAGATGTTGGAGGTCACGAATCCAACCTAGTAAGAGCCCAGAGAAGCATGAATATCTAGACAATGAAATGTGCTCTTTAAGTCCATTGAGAGTGTGAGGCTGCCCCACGCTGAAAGCGGCATCTCCCTAAGGGTGTTCAGCAGGTGCACTGTGCACAGCCCCACTAGGCAGCCCTGTATTAGTCGCGTGGGGCTTTGTTAACGTGAGATTTCTAAGAGGCTTTGTTAAGATATGTATATCATAAACCTCTAAAAGGGGGTTAGAGTATGCAGTATTCCCCAACACCTTTGAATATGGGACCATATGCTCACCTAGCATCTTAGACCAGTACGTTTTGGGAAATGTATTCTTGGCTTCACCCTGGACAAGACTTTCCAGGGAAGGTGGGGGAAGGAGAGAAAACAGTGCTTCTTCCAGGCACACATCCCTGCTCAGCACTGTGGGTTGTCTTCTTTCTTACCCATGGTCTCATTAGAGCCTCATGATAACTCTAGGGGAGAGGGGAAGCAAAGGAGAAAACGAATTCCGAGTATTGAGCACCTGGTACATGCCAGACAGTGAGCAAGATGCTGTATGTCTGTCTTCTCAATGCCTCACAGCCCTGGGAGGTGGATACTGTTAACCCCACTTGACAGGTAATACAAGTGAGGCACAGAGAGGTTAGCACACTTGCCAAGGTCTCAAAGCCCATGAATATTAAGATGAGGATAGCTACCCTTTATAAAGCGCTGTCACTACGTGTTAGGCACTGTGCTGGGCAGTTAACATGTATTTACTTTGTTCATCCTTACAACCACCCTGTGATTATTATGAGGCTGAAGCTCAGAGAAGTTAAGTAACTTGCCCACAGTCACCCAGCAAGGAAGCAACAAGACTCCAGAGGCCCTGCTCTAAGATGACCCCAGTTGCTCTGGAAATCCCCTAGGTAGTCCTCTTCAAAAGCATGTTCATCTCACCCCAGTTTCCAGGAACACCAGCCTGGTTAGAGAGTGGGGTTGGCAGGACATCCCCCAGGGAGTCACCCCTGCCATGGGCTGCCTGATTGTGACTTCTGTGGGTCACTCCAGGCCTCCTTCCCTCCCACTGCAGGCTGGCGGCCATTGCTCTGCTGGTCCTGGATGAGGAGGAGAGTGCCTTCTGGTGTCTGGTGGCCATTGTGGAGACCATCATGCCAGCTGATTACTACAGCAAGACGCTCTTGGCATCCCAGGTGAGCAGGGCAGGGAGGGGACTTGGGGGCCATGCAGGTTGGTGCCCCTGAATTGTTCATACAAGTCAGTGAATCTTGGAAAAGTCAGGAATCTCTCAGGCCTCCATTTCTCCCTCTGTACACTGTGCCAATAACCCTTCTCTGGGACTGCTGTGACGTTCCAGCCAGCTGATGGCCTTGAGAATTGTTGGGGCCCTGCCCACACGATAGACTGTTGTTATTCCATTGGGGACATTACATCATTAGAAACAGTGGATATCCTATGGAGGGGAGGAGGAGAAAATCTAGTGTCACTAGATTTTGACTGGTGTTTGCCAGTCAAGAATTTCAAAACAGAGGTCAGGTAGGGTGGAAGTTGGGACTGGGAGGATGGGAGGTGACACTGATGCTTCACACACACGCATCATCACCTACTGATGAAATACAGCTACCTCCATCATCTCATGACCCCCTCCACTGCCCTCTGAGCACAGACCAGCCCTGGAGTCAGGTGGAGCTGGGTTCAGAGCCAACCCTTCAGAAACCGGCCGTGTGGCCTTGGCAAGTGGCATCACTTCTCTGAACCTCGGGCTTGCCTGCTTTTGAATGGAAGTAACACTACTTCCTGGGCTTGTTGAGAGGTGTAAATGCAAGACCATTTCAGACCTCCCACCTCCACCCTCCAGCCTCTCCCTCCTCGCCCCTTGTCCCATTCTTGCTGTATCAGTGCGTCTGCTTTATGGAGAGACGCTACCCAGGGGGAACCGTCTGACTCCCCCTCAAAACCTACCAAGCCATTCCCTGCCCAGCCATCCTGTCCTCCTTTCCTACTGTGAGCGCCCAACACTGTTTCCAGGAAACATTGTTTCCTCCTTCTGGGATGCCCACCTGGGTGGAGGGGTAAAGAGAGAGATCAGGGATGAAGATCAAGACTTAGGAGTCATCAGGAAATAGGTGGTGAATCAGGTAAGGATTGTGTTTTACTGTGTGGCAGGGAGGCCCAACCTAATAGTGGCTTAAATGGGGGGTTATTTTTCTCAGATAGTGAGAAAGCTGAAGGCTCCCTCCAGCTAGCTGCTCTGCCATGTGACTTTCATCCTCCTGCTCATCACCTCGTGGTCACAAGATAGCTGCACCATCTCTGGCACTGTGGCCATGGTCTAGGCTGAAAGAAGCCGAGGGTGAAAGGCACCGGCTCCCTTTCAGACAGCTTTCCCGACCCAGCAACTTCTGCTTACATCTTACTGGTCAGAATTATGTCACATGGCACCTCTAGTTGCAAGGCAGGCTGGGAAATACACAAATATTTCACTTTACAAATATTTTATTTTCACTTTTTAACATCTCTGGAATTGAGGTGTGTTGTATAACCAATATACTATGGTGTTTTTGTTTTGTTTTGAGTACAGAAAATTTCAAATGTACAAAAATATAGAGAAAGTGTAATGAACCTCCATGTATCCATTACCTAGTTTCAATAATTATCAACACAGGGTGGCCAGTACTGTTTTCACCTATACTCACACCCACTCCTCCTACTTTGATGATCTTGAAGTAAATCTCAGACATCGTATCAGTCATCCGTACATGCTTCAGTAGGTTCAGTGGCATCTTAGATTCAGTGAGTTACCCTAGGTTTTGAGCTGGACTCTTGGCCTGCACAGCAGAGCTGGAGTTCAGGGTAGGGAAGGAAGGGAGAGGGTGTTTGTCACAGCAAGAGCTAAGTCTGGAAGAAAACTTAAATGGAGGGAGAGGGCTGAGAAACCCCCAGTTCCAAGAAAGAAAGAGCAAGAGGAGCCTAAAACGGGCTTGTCACAGAAGTGGGGGGCAACCACAGAACCACCGTGTCCTGGGGCAGGGAAGGAGCCAGTGCGGGGAGTGACCAACCGGGTCCAGTGAAACAAGGACAGAGGCATGATGTGACCACACGAAGAGGTCATTAGCAGCTATCACCCAGCAGCATCGCCCCCTGATGTCAGGTGTGGCTCCCACAACACTGGCCCCCAGGACCTTGCCCTGAGCATCTTGTGCGTCAGGCCCAAAACAGGTGTAGGGAAGCGGCCGTGGTGTCAGCCGATACAAGCCTGGGGGACAAAGGAGCCAAAACTCCACTGGCCAAGAACTTACAGTCCACAGAGACCTCTGCCTCAAAGCTCCAACCTGGAAGGCTGCTTGCCAGTGGAGCGACCTGTCTCCCGGCCAGGCTGGGCTCTAGCTCCTCCAGGCGCTCTGTGCCCCCAGGTGGGGCAGGACCCACTGGGAGCAGCCCGGGGCTGTGTGTGGACCAGCCAGGTGTGCAGGAATGGACCGGAGGGAGGCAGCCCCCTCCGCAGGGCAGCAGCTGACAGGCCCTCTCTCGGCTTGCAGGTGGACCAGCGAGTGCTGCAGGACCTCCTCTCGGAGAAGCTGCCCAAACTGATGGCCCACCTGGGGCAGCACCATGTGGACCTGTCCTTCATCACCTTCAACTGGCTCCTCGTCATCTTCGCAGACAGTCTCATCAGCAACATCCTCCTCCAGGTCTGGGACGCCTTCCTGTACGAGGGCACCAAGGTAGGGCACTGCGGGGGTGGGGGTGGGGGTGAGCAGGAGGGTCCCGGGCAAGTCCCTGCATCCTCTGGGTCTCGATTCTGCCTCTGGACAATGGGAGGACAGAGCCCATCTGTCAGGGCCATGGAGGACCTCTCCTGGGAGCGTGGCTTTGTAAACTCAAGTACTTTGCACCCCTGAGGGGAAGTGGTGCTTCTGCCTCTGAAGATGCGTCCTAAAGTTGGGGGGATTCCCTTTCCCTGGAGAGGAGACACAAGCATGACCAGGAGGTGCATCGCTGTTCTGTCCGTTGCCCCTCAATCACCTGCCGTCTCTTCCTCCTGTTCGGACTGAGCCCCAGATTGGGAGGCTGGCACTTGGATCTGGTCCCAGCTCTGCCCCTTACCTTGCAAGGAGACCCTGGACAGGGCCTCCCCTGACCTCCGCCCAGTTTCCCCATGGTGGTTGACCTCACAGTTCACCAAGCGCCCTCGGATCTGTCTCTCCATTCGATTCCTACTGGAGCCCCACGTAAAGACAGCGTTACCCACCATTAGGTCCAACAGGGGCCATGCCTGGCCCAGGGTCCCAGCACAGTCCCAATCCCCAGATTCCAAGCTGTGCTCCCCCGTGGGGTTTCCAGTCCACCCCCCCTTGGCATTGCCCCGCACGTTTCCTCCAGGCCTTCAACGTCTGCAGCCCGTCCAGGGCCTTCCACAGCGCCTGGGGCTGTGGGTTCTGCTCCTTCTGGGGACTCCCTGCCCTGGCTCCCTGTGCCCCCACTGAGCCCCCACTTTACCGCCCAGGTGGTGTTCCGCTATGCCTTGGCCATCTTCAAGTACAACGAGGAGGAGATCCTGAGGCTGCAGGATGGCCTGGAGATCTACCAGTACCTGCGCTTCTTCACCAAGACCGTTTGCGACAGCCGGTGAGAACGCACTCCTGGGCCACCCAGCCCCTCCACAGTGCCCACCCCACATGCATCCCCCCGGGACACAGAGCAGAGAGGGGGCTGGTGTTTCCAAAGGTAGGTTCATTAGCGATTCTGATCCTCCGTTGCAGCTTAGAAATCTTCAGGGACGTTCCACTGCCTCGGTGTCGGTCTGCCCCCTTAACACAGCATTCAGGGCCTCCATGCTGTTTCGTTTCTTGCCCACCTTCTCCTGCCCGCAACACCCATGCCCTATGATCCTGCCAAACAGAATTATTTGAGTTCCTAGGACAACCTCCAGCTCTGGGCTTCTGGCCTTGCAGGTCCTTGTACTTAGAATGCCTCCTTGCCACTTCCACCGCCACCATCTGTGCCTGGCCTGCCTGTACTCATGCTTCAAAACTCAGCTCACTGTCCCTTCCTCCACGAAGCCTTTCCTGACCAACTTTCCCTTTCTGGCTTAGAGCTCCCACAGTGCTAAGCTTCCTCTTGCCCCAGTACCTGTCACTTTGGGTGGAAATTGCCTTCTTATTTACTGTTTCCTCCCTGGAAGGGGCCTCAGCTGCATGAGCAGAATAAATGCAGAGGTGCCTGGGACACCGGTGACTGTGACTGTGCTCTCCCCCCAGGAAGCTGATGCACATCGCCTTCAACGACATGAACCCCTTTCCTATGAAACAGCTACACCAGCTGCGGATGGCCCACCGGGAGCGGCTGGAGGCTGAGCTGCACGAGCTGGAGCAGCTCAAGGCCCAGTACTTGGAGACCCGGGCAGCCCAGGGCCCTGCAGTGCCCGAGGGTTGCACCAGCGAGGATGAGGGAGAGGCGGAGCCCTGACTTGGCTACCTGCCCTCCCCAAAGCCCTTTCTCTCCCTTGGGTGGCAGACCCATAGGGGGACAGCCATGGAGCAGTGGTTTAGGCCCCACTGAGCCCCATCACCATGTGACCCTGGGCGAGTCCCTTCCCCTTTCTGGGACTCAGTCTCCCCATTGGAACATTGGCTCCTGAAACCATTGGTCGGGTTATCTCCTTATGAACACACACCCAGGATACACCCCTTCTCACTTCCTCTGCAGAGCATTTTAGCACCCAGACAAGCAAGAGTGCTGTCTTCACAGGGTAATCTTGAGCATTCTCTAAGTTTTATCTGTGTATGACAGTGTATATATTGGAAATAGTTCACAAGCTTTGGAACCTAAACGATTCTCAGTAACCAGTTGTTCCTGGGTGGGCCCAGGGCTCCAGAGTGTCCCACCACTAGGGCCTTCCCAGCCAGGGACGTCCCTGGCTGCTGTTTCTCTTGGCATCTCTGCAGGGCCGGTCCTGGTTCCTGGAGAAGCTGGGACCGTGTGCAGTTAGGGCTTCCGTCTTTCCGGACAACAGCGCCTCTCCAGTCCTGCTTGGGCCTTTGTTCCAGTCGTGACTCCCACCTTCCAAGGCCTGTATCCTGAGCCTTGCACTTGCCCTGTCTTTCTCCTCACAGCCCATCAGGGGGACGGTGGGTGGGGAGGGTGTTCCCAGGGAAACCCCTGTCCACTACCAAGAGGAACTTGGTGTAGGGGCTGAAAGCCCGGGGTTAGGTGCCCAACTTCTGATCTCCCACCACCAAATTCAGAGTCTGGGGCAAGAAAAGTTACCTCTTTGAAAACTGGGTGGTTGGGAGGGAGAGGAACAGGCGGTGAGACAGACAGAGCCTGCAGCCTGTTGCCAAGTCAGGGCTGGCTTGTGCAGAACTCAGCTCCAGTTTTCTGGGCTCTTCCAGGCCCTTCCTCAGCAGACAGGCTTCCCCCATTCCCCTCAAGGCAGGGGGTTGAGGCTGCACAAGTGATTTTGGCAGCTCATTTCTCAGCAAAGCCTGTGCCTGTGCCGGGATAGCCTTGAGCTCAGCAATCTGTGATATGAAGGGCTGGGGTGGGGATTCTCACAGGGAGGCCTGCTCTGATCTGAGGCTCTTGTCAGGGCTTGGGCGGCCACACCCATTGCTGGGGACCAGTGACAGGCCCTTCTGTCACCCACTGGTGTGAACTTGAGGGAGGGGTTGGCACACCAGACACCTGGTTCCCTCCCACCACTCCCCCTCAGCCCTGGGGTGGGGACCCTCAGTGTTCCTTTCCTCCCACATTTACGAGGGCTGCTGGGCAGCCCAGTTTCCTGTGAACACCTTACACCAGGGTTTGATGGCCTTTCTCATTTTTGCTAAACTTTTTTCATCTGCTGAGGTCCTTTCACCACCAAATAGTAACTGTGAAGCATGATGGTGGTCTGAGGGCAGCCTGGGGGGCGTCCTGGCGACACCCCCAAAAGGCTGTAACCCTCAGGGCCATCATCAAGGAGACAAGGGGTCCGACCTCCTGGAACTCCAGGAGGATGAAAGGAGATGACGCTGGTGCTGAGCCTGGTGCCTGGCACAGAGTCAAGTACAGCCTTGGGCAGTGAGTACCCTTTCCATGAAGAAAATATCACCAGGAGGGCCTTGAGGTCTAGAAAAGGCCCAAGGCTCCAGGAGAGACTAGGTCCAGCTGGTCCCTCTGACTCTAGCCTTAAAAATCAAATTCCCTCCTCAGCAAAAATACAGCAAGCAATCCCAGCTCAGACCGGGGCTGCTGGATAGAGGGCACCCTCCTCTCCCCTCCTGCCTGCCACCCCCCTTCTCTCCCCTTCCTCTGCCCACCCCCAACCTCTCCCCTCTCCTCCTTCCCTCATCTCTCCCCTCCTCCACTTATCTTCCCCCTCTTCCATCTTTCCCACTCACACACCCAGGCAGAGGAGAAGCTCTGCCCAAAGCTGGGTATCTACCCCCTTCCTCCTCCCTCACAGAGAGGGGTGGTACTCTGTAGCTGACCCAGCACTGGGGCACCTCTGGTTCCTACTTGGCTGCACCACAGAATCACCTGAGCGCTGGGTCCCACACTCGGCCTGTAGTAGGGCGTGGGTATTGTGCTACACCAACAGGGTTGGGGACCACAGGCAATCAGGACTGACTAGGGGGCCTCCAGCCCTGTAGCCAGGAGCTGGAGCCAGAGCAAGAATGTGAACTGCCTGTCCTACAACACCTGCTCACTCCAGGCCAAGCTCAGTTTACAGATGAGGAGACAAGGCTCAGAGAGGTTAACTAACTTGCCCAGAGTCACACAGCCACTGAGTGTTTAAGCCATGTTCAAGCCTTAGAGGCTGCTAACTGCAAAACCAGGGAGGGCTCCTCCAAGCTCACAGTGCCTTCTCTGGATCCTAGAACACCTCCCCTAGAGGAAAGGACAATTCTAGCCTATGGCCTCCTGAGTGGAGTAAGTCCTATGGGGATAGCTCCAGGAAAATGAGAGGAAGAAACATTTACCTGACAGGGAGGCTGTAGCAGGAACTGGTGGGGGAGGGGCCGAACCCCAAGAATGTCTGGGGTGCACCTGCTCCTAGGGAGCCTGCCCACCCTCCCTCAGCTCTTCCTGAAAGGCGTTTGGGGCCCACCCCTGGTGTCAGGTTCCTGGCCCTGCACCACAGCTGTCGCCCCCATCCCCAGGGGCTGCTGCTTTCCCAGGCTGGAGGATCTGATCCCTCACAGCTCCACCTCCCTACCCCAGGTGGTGGGCCCTCTAGCTCAAAGCATCCCTCTCCCAACTAGGCCCTCAGCAAGCTCAGGCCCATGGTCCACTCTCTAGGGGAAAGGGATTCCCCAGGGAAACTTCCTGGGGCAATATCCCCAAGAATAAAGGGGTTCCTCAAAACAGGAGGGAGGGCACGATGGAAGACCCCCACCCTAAAGTGGGAGATGCACATTCACTTTTACAGAATGCCTGTGTTTAGGGTCCTCTCCCGCATGTTCAGAACCTCACCTCCCAGGTGCTGCTGTCCCCTCATTCTTTCTCAGCTCAATCTGCCATGGGCATAGGACCATATAGTACAGAAAGCTCCATGTTGGGCAGGTAGAGGAGAACTTGCCACCCTCTCTCATGCACACACAGACACACACACACACACACATGTTCTGGTCACCCACAAGAAATTTACCCACACACGGCAGATTAAACGAAGGCCATGCTGACACAGGAAGGTGTTGGTTTTCTGGCCCATCTCAATCAGCAATAAGGTCCAACAGAAGGTGCTAGCAGATGGGCCCAACTTTGGAACCAGACATATTGTGTGTTTCCTAGCTAGTGGCCCCTGGATAGGTTATCCTCTCTCTGGCCTCAGTTTCCCCATGTGTGCAATTAAGATGGTCAGTGGGTAGCCTTCATCAAATGGACCAGGGTTAGGGGGATGGAAGGGACAGGAGAATAAAGAACACACATATACACACAGCATTTCTAGAAAGAGTGCCAGGTTGTGTCTATTGCAGAGGCCTCTAATGGCCTCCCCTCTAGCCCACTGGTCCATATGTCCATGGCCCCCAGAAAGGTCCCTGTCAAACCAGCCTTTCCCCAAACACAGCCCCAGCCACCTACCGTCATGGCACAGAGTGGTAAGATGCAGATACAAGGCTGGGAGGGCACATCCACAGGGATCTGGGACGACTTGCTGGGGAGGTACATTGGTACCGACCCTGAAAAGAAGGATGAGTCTGTTTAAAAGACAGTAGGAGGGACTTCCCTGGTGGTCCAGTGGTAAAGGACCTGCCTTATAATGCAGGGGATGCAGGTTCGATCCCTGCTCAGGGAACTAAGATCCCACATGCCATGGGGCAACTAAGCACGCGCACTACAACCACTGAGCTCGCGTGCCTTAACTAGAGCCCTCATGCTGCAAACTACAGAGCCCATGTGCTCTGGAACCCGCGCGCCACAACCAGAGTCACAGAACCCCAGAGCGCATGCGCCCTGGAGGCTGCGCGCCAGAACTAGAGAAAACGCACGCGCCACAACGAAGAGCCCGCCCGCATTGAGAGATCCAGCATGCCTCAACGAAGATCCCACATACCGGAACTAATACCCGATGCAGCCAAAAATAAATAAATAATAAATTTAAAAAAAAAAAAAAAGACAGGAGATGAGGAGGTAAAAGAAATCCTGGCAGAAAGGACGGTGTGAACAAAGGCATAGATGTGTGAGAGTGCAAGGGCGTGGGGACTGCACCAGAGTTACTTGTCCAAGCACTAGGTGAATTAAGACATTCAGGTGAATTAACACTGAGCCACGCACTGTTCTAGGCCCTAGAGATACACCACTGAACAAAGAGCTCTTCACAAGAGAGGTGGTGTGGTAGAGTGTTTATAAGCTTGGGTTTGGGAGCCACGCTGCCTAGGGGTGAATTACTACCTGTGTGATCTTAAGTGAGATAACCCCTCTGCGCCTCAGCTTCCTTATGTGTAAGATAGGTAATAGATAACCTCATAGGCTTGTGTGACGGTAAAGTACGCTGATTCAATTAAGGTGCCTAGAACTGTGCCGGGTTCATTAATTGTTAGGTGGTGGTATTACTAAACGTCTGGACCTCCCCATCTCCGCCCCATTGCCTAGCATGCTGGGCCCCAAAGCCGGCGAGACTGGGCAGCAGCGCCCCCTCCTGGCTACCGAGAGAAAGAAGGGCGTCCTCCCGATACTCAGCGGCCCTCCCTGCCCTCTTCGTACCGGCGGACTGGGAAGCCTCAGGAATTACTCTACCAGCCCAGGTTCACTGAGCGCTCCTCCCGTGGCGGGCCCTGCGCGCGCACTTTGCCATGCGGGGTAAATTAGATCGTCTCATCTAATTTTCAAACAGCTCTCTGAGGCAGACACGGTTACTGTTTCCATTTCACCAAGGGAGAAACTTGAGGCTCCGGGAGGTCGAGTCCCTTGTTCCAAGCCACTCAGCGAGGGAGTGGCGGGACTTGAAGGCAGGAGAGTCTGACTGTCCCCTGCTTCTGTTTGGTCGCGCGGGGCAGCCCGCCCCAGTCACTGCGGCGAGTGCGCGCCAGTGTGCGCGCCCGTTCTGTGCGCGTGTGCGCTCCCCGAGACCAGCCCCAGGGGGCCCGGAGCGCGGCGAAGGGCGTGAGGAAGCAGTGGTTGCCCCGCGGGCTCGCGGAGAACGAGGGCGGGACTTGTGCCGGGCCCTTGCCCCGCCCACCGACCCCGCCTGCAGTGCTTAGGGAGGGAGGAGGCGGCTCTGGGAGCCGAGACTCGGCGGGCGGCGAGGAGCGCGGAGCCGCAGCCGGAGCCGGACGCCGCCGCCGCAGCCACCTGCGCGTCAGTCATCAAGGTAGGGCGACCCCGGGCCACCGGCCATACCTCCCCTGTCTGTGCGATGTGTGCGTGCTGCGCCTCCGGGCTGCAGCGCCCGGGGAGGGATGCTGGGGCTCGGCGCACCGCAGGGGACCCGGCGGGGCTCGGGGGACCTGGCTTCCAGCCCCTCTGCGTAACCTTGCACAAAGCACGGCTCCTCTCCAGGCCTCAGTTTCCCCATCGGGACAGCGGGCCCAGTGGTGGCCCCTTCCTTGCTGGGCTCTTGGGAGGGGCCGCCTCAAGCTCCAGCCTCCCGACGGCGAGGGGCCCGGATGGGTACTGTCTGCACAGCCCACCTGCAGTGAGGGCCTCTCATGCTGGCTGTGGCGAGTCGGTCCGACAGTCCCCCCATTAGTGGCCTGGGTGCCTCGCGGGACCTGTGTCGGGACCTCTTCCCTCTCCTGGCTGAGTAACCTGCTGGGCCTCAGCTTCCCTGTACAGGAAACAGGAAGGCGGGGGACACCCCCAAGTCCCTATTGAGCCGGCCTGGGCATGCAGGGTGGGGCGGTCAGAGTCTGCCTGCCAAGTCTGCCTCCCGGTCTGGGGCTGGGGGAGCCCTGGGTTGGAGGTGGTGGGGCCCTCGGCCACAGACTTGCCTAGACCAGACCCATGCAGGCACCTGTATTTAGGGAATGGTGTGGAATATGCCCTTCCCCATCCCTTCCCCACCAGTGCTGACGCCCAGCTCTACGTCCCAGCCTGGTGTGATAGGGATGACTTGTCCACACACGGACCCCAGAGGGGCTACAGTGCCAAGAGAGCCATGTCTGAGTGGGGTTCAGTCTGGGACAGAGCAGATGTCTGAGGGACTGTGGCTCCAAGCTCTCTGGGTGAAGAAGACCTCTGGCATCTGGCCCAGCCCCTTGGTCAGATCCCCTTTGGAAGGTCCTGCTGTCCCATTGCACACCCCTTGTTATGGGAATCTCACTAGCTGTAAACAGAGCTAGAATCTGCTAGTCCTGCTCTGAGCACACAGACAACATCTGACCCCTCCATCCCCCACCCCGAGGCAATCATCTGGTCCCTTAAATCAGTTTACCTCAGGGCTAAACAGCCCCAGATCCAGCATTGTTTCTCCTGTCAGAGCCTTAGGGAGCAAAGGCAAGACGAGGGAGCTGAGGTGTCTGCCCCAGAGCAGGCAGTAGTCAGCCTGCGGCTTATTCAGAACCCACTGTCATCAGGACTGGAATGTGTCCCCTGTACCCCTGGGTTAGCAGCTACCTTGCAGGTCTGGAGTGAGAGAAGGAGCCAGAGGAGCCCCTCCCCAGGCCTTGCAGCCCATGTGTGTTCTTCCCTGTCTTCTGTTGCCTGCCCTGATTGAGGGAGTAGTTTCTGAGAATCAGGTCTGGGCCTTCTGGTCTCTCTTGTCCCCCATCGTGACCTGCCCCTCACCCAGGAGCTTTCTTACAGCCAAAGGAAGGGAGGCGCTGCCAAGGCAGGTAGTGAGCACTGTGTCCTCAGAGGTTGTGAGCAGAGGCTGGATGAGCACTTGCTGGGGGTGAGCTGCCTTTGACTGCAAGTCTGGGACTCTAGGGCCGAAGTAGAGTGACCATGACCTTACCTTCTGGCCATGGTGGAGCTGCACAGAACTTGAAGCTAGACCACAAACGAGTGTTAGTATCCCATCGTAAAAGCAGACTAAGTATATGTGCTGTCACTTGAGCATAGCTCCAATGCACAGGCTTAAGTGCTACCTATGTCTGCTGTCATCTCTACCTGCGTATAATCTGGGCTCTGTTTTCCTGCTCTACTAGTCCAAGCTATTTAGGCCTTGATTTAGAGGTATAGCAGATTCTGGTTATTAAAAAGTCATCCTATGCCAATAATTTTAAAATGCACCATGGAATTATGGAATATCTAAACTGAAAGGGATCTTAAGAAATCATCTCATTCAACCCCCTCATTTGACAGATAGGTATCCCCTATCCCTGGAGGGGATGTGACTTGTCAAAGGTCACACAGCAGATGAGCAACCAAGCCCAGCGATCTTGATTCCAGGACCAGAGTGTGTGTGTGTGTGTGTGTGTGTGTGTGTGTGTGTGTGCTTGGAAACACATACCACATAGTAAATGAAAGCAATCTGTATTTATTCCTATAAAATTAGCAGAAATAAATATAAAAGGATAAACATCTATGCTGGCAAAGCTATAGGGATTCTCCGGTAGCATTTAATTTTGCAGAGCAACCTGGCAGTTTGTTACAAAAGTCCATGAAAATGATCCTAACTTCCCTTTGTCCCTAGAATTCTAATTTGAGGACTTTACCCTAAGGAAGTAATTATATAGAGAGATGAGTATAGTGCTGTTATTTACAAGAAGTTATCTTATGGTGAAGAAGCTCTTGGTGTTTTATCTGAGGCTTAATAAACATTTCATTTAAAAAGTACACCTTTAATAATAGTGATACTAAAGCTTCCATGTCCAGAGTCTGGCCAGCACAGGAGCAGTGTGGTCCAGAGGAAAAGCCATGAGACTCCTGTCAGCCTAGATTCCAGGATGAGCTCTTCCTCTACCCCACCATGTGACCTTAGGTCAATCCCTGCCCATTTCTGTACCTCACTTCCCCTATATGTGAAATGGGGTAGATTCAGTGGTTGCTGAATTTCTTTGAACTCTGACAACCCACATTCTATACTTAGCAAATCTCTGTAGAGGAAGCCTTTATTAGAAGGAGCAGTGAACACAGGGATAACCAAAGATTGTTGCAGCCTCCCTCCCCCATCATTAAATGAATCCCCTTAGAGGCAAGCAGCTAGCTAGGGGAAGGGGCTTCCCTCAGCCTTAGACCTTTGTTATCTCCAAATGGCCAGAACCTGGATTTTTTTTTTTTTTTTTTTTTTTTTTTTTTGCCGTGCCCCTTGGCATGGAGGAGCTTAGTTCCTCGACCAAGGATCGAACCCATGTCCCCTGCCCTGGAAGCATGGAGTCTCAACCACTGGACTGCCAGGGAAGTTCCAGAACCTGGATTATTTTAGAGACTACTGTATTTTTGTTTTTATCCTCTTTACCAAATATCAGGGGACAGAGATTTTTCAGGGGGATTGGAAAATAATTCAGCCAGATCCTCCATTTATTATGTTACGTCTATAGGCCGTGCCTTGCCTTCTTCAGAACAGATTGGAGGTGTTTAGCAATCACACCTATTATGAAGGGCCAGGAGTTGGTGAACAAACATTTACTGGGCACCGACTGTGAATTAGGCCTTGAGGTACCTCCCAAGGGCCTGCAGGCTGCCACGCGAAACATATTAGGTTATATGTGAAATGGCCAATATCTGGCTGTTTTGACTTACAAGAAATGGCCATTTTATTTGGTTCAGCCTAAATGGAAAAAGATATAATTGAAAAGCGCTGTGCTCCTTACCATAATTGAGAGATTGGCAGGGTGCGGTGGGGACTAGGACAGTGTGATTACTGTATAAGCTTGGAGAAGTCAAGTAGGAAGGACATGGGAGCCTCACCTCGAAGAATTAATAACAACAACAACAACAATAATAATACGCTAGCATTTATTGAGTACTTACCACCTGCCTGATTGTCCTAAGTGCTTCACAGTCATGCATGTAATCATTCAACCTTTCATTTATTAAACACCTGCATTGCGCTAGGTATCTTCTAGGTGTTGGGGGGAAGGGGGTTCTTGACAGTAAACAAAATAGACCAAAAAGAAAAAACATCTGTCTTGAAAGAGCTTACAATCTAATAGGAAGGAAAGACAGACAATAAACACTAAGTACAATAGGTGGTGATAAATGAGATAGAGTGAATAAAACATAGGAGGATATTTTGAGTGTGTGAGGGGGAATGGAAGGAGGGGTTGTGGTTTCAAGTAGAGTGTGTGTGAGGGGAATCACTGAGAATCACTTCTGGGCAAAGGCTTGAAGGAGGTGAGGGAGTGAGCTGGCTGATTCCTGGGGAAGAGCCGTCCAGGGAGAGGGAACAGCCAGTGCAAGAAAAAAGCCCTGAGGTAGGACCATACCTGACACGTTGAAGGAAGAGCAGATGAGAAGAGTGCCACGAGGGAAGAGGAGACAGGTGAGAGAGGCCGCAGGTCCGATTGTGTACCCTGTCTCGTACAACATGATGGACTCCTGTAAGTTTGAGGGAGGTACTACTTGTATATCTCTTCTTCAGTTAAGGGGACAAAGGTACAGAGAGTTTAAATGACAAGGGTACAGAGAGTTTAAGTAACTTGCTGAAACAGGGTCTCATAGAGGAGCTAGGGCTTTTGGTCAAGGACAGTGGGAGCCGTGGAAGGCTTTTGAACGAGTTATGGGCATGGCCACATTTGAGTGTTTTTTGGTTTTTTTAAATTTATTTTTATTTTTGGCTGCATTGGGTCTTTGTTGCTGCATGTGGGCTTTCTCTAGTTGCGGTGAGCGGGGACTGCTCTTCGTTGCGGGGTGCGGGCTTCTCATTGCGGTGGCTTCTCTTTGTTGTGGAGCACAGGCTCTAAGCGCGTGGGCTTCAGTACTTGTGGCACTCGGGCTTCGTAGTTGTGGCTTGTGGACTCCAGAGCGCAGGCTCAGTAGTTGTGGCGCACGGGCTTAGTTGCTCTGCAGCACGTGGGATCCTCCCGGACCAGGGCTCGAACCCGTGCCCCCTGCATTGGCAGGAGGATTCTTAACCACTGTACCACCAGGGAAGTCCCCACATTTGAGTGTTAGTGCGATTCCTCTTGGGTACAGAGAGAGGGCTGTGGAAATAGTCCAGGCCTGGGATGATAAGGCTGGACCCAGGCAGCGTAAACCATTGAACGAGGCGGGGAGGATCAGCCAAGCTTGGTGCTGGGGGTGAGGTAGGGGTCCAGGCCAGGTGAGTAGGAAGAGGAGGAAGCCAGGCTGGTCTTGGGCTTATTTATTTAACAAATACTTAATAGCACTTCTTATTCTCCAGGCACCATCTAAGATTTTACATACACTGGCCCATTGAATCCTCAAAGCAATCTATAGAATAGATACTATTACTTATTATTTTTAATGGGTGTATTATATTGTATGTAAATTATATCTCAATGAAGTTAATTTACCAAGAAAGTATATTTGTTTTTTCTATTGTAAGTAATTGATGATAATAGAGAATGTAGAAAAAAAAGAGGAAAACAGAAAATAAATCACATCTCTTTTTATCTTAGATAATCAATATAAATATTTTACTATATTTACTTGGGTTTCTTTTTCTACTGTTATCCCCGTTTTGCAGATGAGGAGACTGTGGCCCAGAGAAGTTGGGCAGCTCGCCCAGGGTCATATATTTGGACCCATGTCATCTGGCTCCAGTGTTCAGGGTCTTAATCACCGTGCTGTGTTGCCTGTAGGCAAACCTGGAATGTCAGTTGGTGGGTTCCATTGAGACACCCCCCCACCCCACACTCACCCCACCGCCAGCATCCTTTCACAGATAGGGAAGGTAAGGCCCAGTGAAAGGTGGCACCTTGCTCGGCATCTCTCAACCAGTTGGGAGCAGATATGTGAGGTCTTATTCTAAGAAGAAAGAGGGAGCTGAGAATTTGTAGGGTTGATGTGACAGCTGCTTCCAGCCTGGCCTTGAGCCCAGAGCTAGCAGGGGGCTGGCAAGTGCCATGACCCTGCCCATACAGAGTGCTGGGCACTTCCAGGGCAGGCCTGTGTTCTCTGGGTCCAAGAGTCTCTGCCCTCCAGCAGGCCCTGGGTGGGAGGCAGCCAGGGGTGGGGAGGGAGAGTTCGGGACCTTGCCAAGCCTGAAGGCCCCCTGGGACTTGTCTCTTGTACTCTGACTGTGCATTTATTTCTGGCTCTGGTGCCAGCAAAGTCCTGGGGTCGCCTGCTGCCAGGGATGCAGCCCTGGCTTTGGATCCCAGCACAGCCACTGGGTGAGCCGTGGCCGGGGTCTTTCCCTCCCCACCTGCAAAGTGGCATCATAATGGTGCCAGCTTCAGCTTAAAGGGAGATGTAGATGGAAAGTTCTGGCACAGGGCGTGGCACAGTAGTGGAGAGCCAACTGCTGTTACTGCTGCTGGGGCCACCCCAGGGTGTTGGCCCAGGCTGGGGGACTGAGCCTTCCCAGCCAGAGCCCTCTCTACGACACGCCCCTTCATAACCTGGCTCGACCAGGGAGGCCCAGCCAGTGCAAGAGGAGATGGAAATGAACCTCAGGCAGTGGCTTGGAGCCCAAGATTACAAACAAGGGACACAGTGGAACAAAAGAGCCCACACCTCTGAGGAGGGAGACCTGACCTGGCCACTGACATGCTCTGTAGGCTAGTCCTGTCCCTTCTTTATGCCCCGTGTCCTCTTCCATAAAGTGGGCAGGGCATTTCCTGCCTTAATAATCGTAACAATCTTCATTCCAGCAGCCATCTGTTGAGGTTTTACTATGCCTGGGGAGTAAGGATGGAGATAAGCCAGACTCATCACTGCCTTCAAGGGCGCACAGCCTGGTCGGGGGCTCAGTTCTGATAGGGAAGCCGTGGAGCTGTGGGCTCTTAAGGAGGGGCACCTAATGCAGCCTGGGGTCGGGTGGGAGTTAAGGAGGCTCCCTGGAGGACGTGATGCCTGGGCCAGGTTGTTAGTGGGATGTGGATTTGGCCAGACTCTGAAGGGGAAGAAAGCAAGAAAGGTCATTGGGTAAATTGCCCTACTTCTCTGAGCCTCAGTCGTATAAAATTGAGATAATAAATACGTGCTTTGCCTAATGTATACAGTGGCTGTGAGTCTTAAAATTGGATAGAAAGCATGGAAGCACTTTATGAACTATAAAATGCCAGGTACCTGTTCATTGTTGTTTACTGTGATATCTGGAGTCCCCAGGGGTTAGGGAAATACCAGGGCAGCATCTGGGTCCAGGAGAACATCTGGTCTGTTTTGAAAGATCTGCAGTCAAATCCAGCAGAGACAGACAGCCTCCATTCACCTCACACCCCTTGATTTAAGGGTTCAAGACTATTTCTGTGCTGGGGAATGGCTTTGCTTTGAGGAGGCCTTGAGAGCAATTACGATCCAGTCACAGCTCTGTCCCAAGGAAGGGGGGACAAGTGTCCATAGGAACCCATCAGGCCAAAAGCACTGCATCCTGGTAGAGGCTGGGCGCCCTGATCAGGCCTCAGGGACCTGACCAAGAGGCACTGTAGAGAGCTGCCGGGTGAAGGGATGGAGGATAGGGGAGCACCGTGAGGTCTTTGGGAAGAAACCAGTCTATGTAGAGGGAGGTCTGCAAATTTGTATTGCCTGGAAAAGCAAGGAAAAGAGCAGTGTGTGGTATGAGCCCATTTTGCTTTGAATATGAGGAAAGAATAGATCTACACATGTCAATACAGAAAAATATTCAGAAAGACACACATCAAGCTGGTTGGTTATCACTAGATGGCAAAATTTTGTTTTCTTTTTTCTGTATTTTGAAATTTCATATGTGATAGACATTTTATTTCCGTAAAGATGTGGCTGTATGTAATATATGTTACAGTGGAATGTAGATAGTATGATAATCTGGCCAGCCTGCTGTCACCAGGCTGGAGGGTTTAAGGAGGCACCTGCAGCATGAGGACTTGGGTGAGGCCTGGAGGACGTATCCTCAGTGCTGGTCTTCCAGAACAGTTGAGACAGGGTCCAGGGATGGCTTGATGTAGGAGTCACATGGGAGGAGAGGTCTCTGGGGGTCTCTGGAGTTGTTCCCAGGACTCTTTTCTTGGGACAAAGACTAGGGGTTTAGATGGCTGCAAGCACAGTCAGCATTATGACCGACTGCCTGAAGCCAGGAACCCCAGGCCACATCAGCAGAAGCACAGAATCAGATCCAGAAAAATGAAGGTCTTGCTGGAGTTTGGGCTACCTCCTGAGTGGGACTGGGACAGCTGGGACAGATCCAGAGGCCGCCAGGCTTGGGAAGAGCCTGTGCTTTCAGATTCTGTGATGCTTCTGGCTTCCACCTCAGCGTGCCAGACCCCAGAAGACCCTTTGCCCTCAGTGATGTGTGTTCTCAGTCTTTGGTCCCTGGGACTCTCACAGACCTTCTCATCTCTTTGCAAAGAGTAAAGAAACCAAGCTACTGTCCTATTTCATGGAATGCAGGGCACAGCCAAGTTGTGAGATAATATACTATTATTTTATAATCCACTAAGAAAGAAAAAGGTCAGCCAATTAAACTATAAGTTGCATCCCAGTTTCAGAGATGTTAAAATGTTAAAAACTCTTGTGTCTTAGAATCAATTAAATATGATGTGTGGCAGGCCCCACCCTAGATTCTTTTTTTTAAACTAACTTTATTTTTTATTTTTATTTTTAAATATATTTGTTTATTTATTTTTGGCCGCACTGGGTCTTTGTTGCTGCACGCGGGCCTTCTCTAGTTGCCTCAAGCGGTGGTTTCTCTTGTTGCGAAGCATGGGCTCTAGCCACACGGGCTTCAGTAGTTCTGGCACGCAGGCTCAGTAGTTGTGGCTCGCAGACTCTAGAGCGCAGGCTTAGTAGTTGTGACTCACAGGCTTAGTTGCTCTGCAGCATGTGAGATCTTCCTGGACCAGGGCTCGAACCAGTGTCCCCTGTATTGGCAGGTGGATTCTTAACCACTGCACCACCAGGGAAGCCCCCCACCCTAGGTTCTTAATGTATATTCACTTATTTAATCCATACAGCAAACTTGTGGCTAGGTATTCTTGTCCTCTTTTTACAGATGAGGAAACGGGCCCAGAGAAGTTAAGTTACTTGCAAAGTCGCACAGTCAGCGAGAGGTAAAGCTAGGATTTGAACCCTGTTCTAACTGGATTCCACCACATTTTCCTAATCCAACTCCACAAAGACAAGGCTCCTGAGCTCTGGCCCTTGGGAAGAAGAGAATGTTCAGCAAAGTAAACGTATGTCAGTGCAGAAATGCCTGGTGGACAGGCCATTAAACACTGGGCGCTCTGAGTAATGAGGGACCTAGAGGAGGGCTGGGGAGCTTATGGACAGGAAGGAACTTTGGGAGCTTGCTGGCTGGGTCATTGGTCTCATCCTTGTTATGACCATTTCCAAGAGTAGGTTGGCCTATGGCCTGCCCTGGAGAGAGACTGCCTATCCCACACAGATATCCCAGAACCTCACTCAGACTTATCCACTCATTCATTCCCTAAATAGTAATTTTTCAATTTAATTTTTTGAAGGAGACCTTTGTTCGTGGATTGATCACTTTCTGCATGTGAAACAGAGCTCAGTGCTAGGGATACAGAGCAGAGCAAAACAGATAAAGGGGCTGCCCTGGTGAGCTCACAGGCCAGAGAAGAGCTGGGCAGTAACTGGAGAGTCCCACAAAACCCGGAGAAGAGGGCCATGAGGTGCATGCAGAGTAGAGAAATGTGCCTAGTCCAGGATCACTGCAGAAGGCTGTTCTAAGGGAAGGACTTTTGAGCTGAGATCTGAAAGATGAGTAGGAAGTAAACAGGTGAGGGTGGGGAGGGGAACATGCTAGACCAGAGAAACAGCCTGTGCAAAGGCCCTGAGGCTGGAGGAAATGGACTTTTGAGGAATTAAAGGCACTGAGTGTCTGTAGCTCGGATCCCTGGGCAAGGTGAATGTGGAAAGGTAGAGTGGGCCAGAGCCTTCAGGCCCTGCAGCAATGGCCATGGAGTGGCATGCTTAGATTTCCATCTTTTGAAAAGATCAGGGGCAAGTTATCCAAGAGTAAGTGACCCAAGTGAGAACAGGTGGTCGCTATGGGAATGGACCTATGTGGATGGTTTAAGAGATGTTTAGGAGGTGGAGGAGTGTGGGATGAATGATGGATTGGTTGTGGGTACAAGGAGAAGGAGGCCACATGGGCGACCCCTGGGATCTGGCTTGTCTGCAGTGCCCTTTACAAGGCCTGGTCGCAGAGGGAGGGGTTCTGGGGGGGACACAAGCAGTAGTGGGAAAGGACTTCACTCTGTGTGTGCCTCCTGCCCTTATCTGGTTTTTGTCTCTTTTTTTCCCCAGCAGTGCTTAGATATCCTGGTTCATCCAGCATCAGGGTTTTGCCGGACAATATGGGAAGAGTCAGCAAGATGAAGGATTTTATGGTGTTGATAAGAGTGAGGTGATGGATCGTGGAACTGGGGGGAGGAAATAGAGTGAAGAGAGAAGGAGGCAGATGGGGGAGAAAAGGTTGAGGAGGCCAGTGATGGAAGCTCTCATGGGTGGAGGTCTTCAGTGGGAGGAGGCCTGGCCTGATGTCCCAGGTTCCTGGTACAAGAAATGGGCATCATGGTGTGTGGATGTCACATGGCCCAGACACCATCCTACAAGCTGGCCTTTCAGAAAAACTGGAGCCAAGCGTGACAGATTATGTTGTCCTAGAGAGCGGTCTCTGGTCCAAGGCTCTCTCCTTGGGCCTGAACCCATTTTTATTGACCCATCGGGGGTGCTGACAAAGGGCTGGTCATATCTGGACGTGCCAGGAAGCCGGAGGCGGGGAGGGTGTGATCGGCAAGGGGGTGCTTGAACTAGTGACTTTGGAAGCAAGTGGAACTGTTTAAGTCATGGGGCTCATCTGAGGTCACACAGCTAGGAAGTGGCTCCCTGGTTTGGTTTTCTGTGCTGTGGATTCCAGATTTCAGAGGGTAGTTCCTTTCTTGTATCTTGCTCTGGACCTGAGAACGTGACACTGTTGAGTCTGCAGCCTGGGAGGGGAGTTGTAGCCAGCTAGGGGATGGCCGGGACTGCATGCAGGAAGACTTCCTGGAAGAGGGAGCGTCTAAGCTGAGCCTTGTAGCAGCTGGACAGAGTGATGGGGAGGGAGGTATTGGCAAAGGAACAACAGAAGCCAAGGATTGGTGATGGGAAGCACACTGAGCCTTTTTGGGGTGCATTGAACATACAGTCTGAGTCTGGTCTGGCTCAATCTAAAGGGAATAGTATCAGATACTGACCAGATACCAAGGGCAGGGAGGTGGAAACAACCCACCCTGGCAGGGAGGAGGGTTGTATCACTGACATTGTTTAGAATTATAGGCACATAATGATAATAAAGTCAGGCTTTTTGTTGCTCTTATTATTGTTTTTAAGTTCTCTATAGCAAATACACCCCGTTATTGTCTGCACCCAGGCTGACTGCTCACCTCCCTGCTACCTTTGTCCCCCCACTTCCCCTTCCCAGCAGGGGGGAAGAGAGCCATAGAGATAGGAGCAAGATTTCAGCCTGTGCCTCAGAAGGCCCAGGACCCATGTCTACAGCTGCCCACACCTTACCAGGCCTGGGCTGGCATACCCTGGGGACCACTGGGTTGCAGGGCTCCAAATCCTGTGGTGTCCAGGGCTGCAGTTGGTGGTCAGAGGCAGAATTCTTGGGCTCTGGGGGAACCCCAGATCTCACCCTCCTAAACAGAACCTTCCAGAGTAATAAGGACAGTAGTAATACCCTTCAGGGGTTACTTCCCAGCCCACAGATGTTGCCCTCATGGGCACACAGACAACAGCTGGACCCAAATAGTCCCGTTTCACCGATGAGGCTTCAGAGTGAGTCAGAACCGTGGCCAGCTGATGACCCCATGTCTCCCATCCTGATGGCACTTGTAACCTTTGCTGATATCTCCCTGCCACCCACGGCCACCCTCAGAGCCAGTGGGTGATCTTACATCACAAGGGAGGCAGCCCAGAGGGTGAGAGGTCAGGCACCTGCCTACGGCCGAGTGAGAGAGCCAGGAAGGGGCCCACTGTGGCCAGGAGGTGTTAGCATCAAGAACTAGAGATTTGTGTTCTCTCTGGGATCTACCACTGACCAACCAGGTGACCTTGGACCAGTTACATCCCTTCTTGGGTCCTTGTTTCCTCACCTGCAAAGTGAGGGGTTAAACTAGGCGATCCCTACCATCCCTTGAAGCCTGAAAATCTTCTCTGAGAGTCTCCCTGTCTTCTATTCTGGCGGCCTCCAAGGTGAGGTATGCAAGATGCTCCTTGGGGTGCAGGAAAAAATATCATCTAAACAAGAAAATCATTCACTTTTGCTCACATTTGGCAGGTGTAGACACACTTACACACTCTGCAGTCAGGGGTCAGGCAGTTTCATGTCTCATGTCTCCAGAAGTCTCTGAGAGAGGGGTGACAAGGACATCCTACTCTTTGGTTTGTTTTAGGCAGGTTATCCCAACTAATTAAACTGGTCAATTAATCCAGGTTAATCTAGACTAATTAATCCAGATTGGATTTGTGGATTATGTTAACCAGTTTTAACAAACTAACCCTCACAAAATGGACAAGTGGTTTTGAAAGATTTCTATGAGGACACTGGATTGTTAGTAATTCTGATAATGCTAGAGCATGGGGACAAGACAATGTGAGAATTAACACTTGGCTTTCCAGCACTATCACTTCAGCCAGCCACAAGGCAAGGAAAAAAAAAAACATGAGACAAGAAGTCAGCACAAGATTTGCGGGGGGGGCAGTATTTGAAATAGAGATTTACTGTCACTCTGGTTAATGATGAATCTCGCCTCTTGTGTATATTGTACCTTATGTCTACAGGTGATTGTTACTTGTATATAATATAATATATTGGGGTGCGTGAGCTCGATGTTTTTCCCTTTGGAAGGAGTAAATGATCAAAACAGTTTGGGGGGCTTCCCTGGTGGCGCAGTGGTTGAGAGTCCGTCTGCTGATGCAGGGGACACGGGTTCGTGCCCCGGTCCGGGAAGATCCCACATACCGTGGAGCGGCTGGGCCCGTGAGCCATGGCCGCTGAGCCTGCGCGTCCGGAGCCTGTGCTCCGCAACGGGAGAGGCCACAACTGTGAGAGGCCCGCGTACCGCAAAAAAAAAAAAAAAAGGAAAACAGCTTGGGGCCCACTGCTGTAACTTCCTGGTCTTTTCTATGCTGCTGACACACACCTCCTTTTTGATCATACTTTGTTCGAGTGAGATGCGATTTCTCCATTTTTCTACCCCGTTCCCAGGGCAAAGATTCCATGGCTACCTCTGGGCCCACAGAGCCCAGCATGGGGGTCTGTCTCCAACTGGGGACTTGGAAAATATGGATTGAGCTGATGTGCTTCAGTTTACCCTTCATGCTCTACTGGCCTTTCTAGCAGCAAAGACTTGGGGTCTGTCTCTTCTCCTGACCCCAAGGAGCCCCATCTTTCCCAGCCTGAACCACACTCTGGAGAAAAGCAGCCCACCTTTCAAAGGTCTGAGCCTCAGGAGGGCCCAGCTAGGGTGAATGACCCTCAGCCTCACAGTTAGAAGACCTTCTTCCCCAGCCATCCTTGGAATTTGTTCCTCTGAGAACAGCAGCACAGATAAGAAGCAAAATATTTGACACCGTATCCAGGCACAGGATCAAAGGAGACTTTGTTCCGTGTCTTAGAGGACTCTCCTGGGCTGGGAGTGCTGGAGACCTGGATCCCATTCCTGGTTCTGCCCTGTGTGTGTGGCCCTGGGCATGCTGACTCAGTTTCCCCTTTCATACCTCGTGATCTCTGGGGGTCTGGCCAGTGCTGCTTTTCTGAGATGTGAAGTCTGGGATCTTTTTGGAGACCTGCTCTACTGAGTGGTTCTTTGCCCCTATCTGGAGGGTTTGCGTATGCTCTGGTCTTCAAACTGGGTGAAAGATGGGGACAGCTTGGAGCATTACCGTGAGGCAACCAACATGGGGCAAAGATGGGAAACTGAGTCGCACAAGAAACTCCCCAACCTGGAGCAGAGCCATCCCAGGGTTAGGTGTCAGGGGCCTCAGATCTCTGGAAGGGCTGTTGTGGGGCAGAGAAATGGATGTGGTTGGTGGGGCTCCAGGGATGGAGACAGGGCAGTGGGGGAAATTGTAGATTTCCGCCCAGTAGAAGGAGGAAGTGTAACGGTTAAGCTCTCCTGCCTCCCGGAAGGGGTGAGCTTCCCTTCAGCACAAGCCAAGACATGCAGACTTTTCAGATGGACTGGTGTGGAAAGGAGAGCAGAGAGCTGGGCTGCATGCCTCCCTGGGTACCTGACCCTGGGCAGTCCTGGGTTATTGTGTCTGTTTCTTGCCCCCAGACGTAATAAGATCATTTGAGAGAGGGGGTTAGTGGGTCTGGCTGAGAATTAGATTAGACGAGAATTAGAGCTTTAGGCTCTAAACCGGCACTGAGGGCTGGGGGAGGGGCATAAGGCTTCCTCTGTTTTCATCCAGTTAAGGGGATTTTCATGCCTCCCAGCAGAGATGACCCCTGAATCACTCCTGAATCTTTAGATTTTTAGGTGTTGCCTCTCTGAAGGAAAAGGAACATGGGCACTTTGTGCTTCTGGTTTAATCTGTAAGCCCTGTTCAAAGTCCTAAATATTCATTTCAATCCATTAATACAGGTAAATAGTTTAAAACCGTGCCTCCTTATAGTGAGCAGTCAATAGAAGTTACCATTATTACTTAATTTAAAAAAAAATTTTTATTGAAGTATAGTTGGTTTACAATATTTTATTAGTTTCAGGTGTACAACATAGTGATTCAATATTTTTATAGCTAGATTATGCTCCATTTAAAGTTATTACAAAATAATGTCTATATTTCCCTGTGCTGTACAATGTATCCTTGATGCTTATTTATTTTATACATAGTAGTTAGTATCTCTTAACCCCATATCACCCCCTCCCTCCTTCCCTCTCCCCATTGGTAACCACTAGTTTGCTCTCTATGTCTGTAAGGCCATTTCTATTTTGTTGTATACATTCGTTTGTTTTATTTTATTGCCTTCCACATATAAGTGATAACATAGAGTATTTGCCTTTCTCAGTCTGACTTATTTCACTAAGCATAATACTCTCTAGGTCTATCCCGTGTTGCTGCTGTTATTACTTATTTTGAATTTACCTTGCGTTTACCATGTGCCAGGCAGTGTTGTCAATGCTTGTCAGGTATGAACTCATTTACTATTACCACCCCATTTTATAGATGGAAAACCTGAGGTCTAGAGAGGCTGACTAACCTGTCCAGGGTCTTCTGGCTGGTATGAGGTGGGGCTGATGTTTGAGCCCAGCAGGTGGGCTCCCGACTATGTCTGTAACCACTGCTATGCCACCTCTCGATGTTGTCATATTGATCTCGAGTGTCCTCTGTGTAATAAAGAAAGAAAGCGCCTTTGCCTCCATTCTCCCTTCAGAGCCTCCCAAAGCCTCAGGAGGGTTTTAGGCAGGGATGCACATTCCCATTTTATGGATGGAGCCCAGAGGCACAGAGAAGGACAATGACTTGAGCAGGGTCACACAGCCGACGAGGGCAGAGCAGAATGGAGCCGGGCCCCTGATCTCAGAATATCTGTGCACCATCCCTCTACAGAGCAGGGCTCCCAGCTGAAGCCCGGTGGGAGTACGTGCTGGTGATTGAGGGCACTGCTCCCTTAAGGGGCCCCTTCCTTCATCACAAGGAGCAGAGCCAGCTCTTTAGAGAGGACAAGCAAGCCAAAGGGGAGACGATGGGAAAAGCCACCCTCGGCCAGGGAGAAGGTCGAGGTGGTCCTGAAGGTACCTGAAGGTGGGGTGAGGATCATCACCCTGCAGGACCCCTTCTGCACGAGGCCCAAGCAGAGAAGGCCCTGACTAGCCACGAGTAAAAGGATGAAGGGGCAACCAACCTGCCCCCCCTCCTGAAGTCACCTCAGGGACTGACTGTAAGGCCAGGGGTCAGGGAGGGTTAAAAGAAGCAGGTGCTGCCTGGGGAAACAATCATGGAAGCAGAGGTGGAGCCAGTGAAGGAGTGCAGGAGAGCTGGGTGCTGATCTAGCTTGGTGCTGCTGTTTTTCTTTTTTTTTTTTTAATTAATTTTTTATTTTATTTATTTTTGGCTGCATTGGATCTTCATTGCTGCAGGCAGGCTTTCTCTTGTTGCAGAGAGCGGGGGCTACTCTTTGTTGTGGTGTGTGGGCTTCTCATTGCAGTGGCTTCTCGTGTTGCAGAGCACAGACTCCAGGCACGCGGGTTTCAATAGTTGTGGCTCGCAAGCTCTAGAGCACAGGCTCAGTAGTTGTGGCACATGGGCTTAGTTGAGGCATGTGGGATCTTCCCGGACCAGGGCTAGAACCCATGTCCCCTGAGTTGGCAGGTGGATTCTTAACCACTGCACCACCAGGGAAGTCCTCAGTGCTGCTGTTTCTTTTTTCTTTTTTTTTTTTTAATTGTGGTAAAATATACAAAACATAAAATTTATCATTTTAACCATTTTTAAGTATACCATTCTGTGGCATGAAGCACATTTACACTGTTGTGCAGTCATCCCGCCATGATTTTTTTCTTTTTTTTTTTGTGGTACGCGGGCCTCTCACCGTTGTGGCCTCTCCCATTGCGGAGCACAGGCTCCAGATGCGCAGGCCCGGCGGCCATGGCTCACGGGCACAGCTGCTCCACAGCATGTGGGATCTTCCCAGACTGGGACACGAACCCGTGTCCCCTGCATCGGCAGGCAGACTCTCAAGCACTGCGCCACCAGGGAAGCCCCCGCCATGATTTTTTAATTTTGACTTCACCATAGCCTACTCTATTCTTTAATGGTTTGCTTACGTGTATGGATGAAAAATGTGCATTCAGTGCTAAAATATCATGTTTAGCAAAGGAACCGTACGTAGGACACTAATACACAACTTGCCCCATGCCAGGCACTGCTCTAAGGCAATGTAAATGGATAACCGTATGGAATTATTATGATTCCCCTATAAGGTAGGTTCTGTTATTTATTGACCCTAGTCTACAGATAAGGAGACCAAAGCACAGAGAGGTTTGGTATCTTTCCCACTCCCCCCATCCCGGCTCTTGTCTGGGGCCACTGGTTTGTTGAGGCCTCATTGTGTGCCAAGGCTAGAGGCTCTGTTCCACTACTTGCCTCATCTCACAGCAGCCCGGCCAGAGGTAGGTGCCGTGTGGTGCCAGGACTTAGGGAAACTGAGCTGGGTTGGTAGCTGGGTCTCTAACTCTGAAGCCTGTGTCTTGACTACCTGCCCTCCATGCCTGCTGTTCAGGTGGTGAAGCTGTCGTGGGAACACCTGCACGATTCTTGAGTGCTGGCCTGAATCCGCGTTTGTGTATTTTTTTTTTTTAATTTTTTTTTTTTTTTTTTGCGGTACGCGGGCCTCTCACTGTTGTGGCCTCTCCCATTGCAGAGCACAGGCTCTGGACGCGCAGGCCCAGCGGCCATGGCTCACGGGCCCAGCCGCTCCGCAGCACGTGGGATCTTCCCGGACCGGGGCACGAACCTACGACCCCTGCATCGGCAGGCGGACTCTCAACCACTGCGCCACCAGGGAAGCCCCGCGTTTGTGTATTTAAAAGAATATTGGAGAGAGAAATCCCAGGATCACAGCCCCAAGTGGCCCCGAGTTAGGAACTGGCTGTGTGCTCACAGAGCCTTTGGAGGTCAGGCTCCCACTAGTTGTGTAACCTCAGGAAAGTGCCTCCGTCACTCTGAGCTGAGTGCAGCTCGCTGCATCCAGGAAGTGGGGATAGTTCTCCCCACCCCAAGGCAGCTGTGAGGAGTGAATGGACTAGTGAACGGGAAGGACTTTGTAAATCATACAGCAGGGCTGTAGAGCAGTGGTTCTGAGTGGTCCCTGGACCAGCTGCATCAGTGCCACCTGGCAACTTGCTAGAAATGCAGAATTCTCAGGATCCACCCCAGACTTGCTGAATCAGAAACTCTAGGATAGGCCCAGCAGTCTGGGTATCAATCAGCCTTCCAGGGGCCCCTGATGTGCTCTCAAGTTTGAGACCCACTGTTGGGAGAGATTCTTGCAAAGTGTAAGTGAGATAACTGTCACCAGTCCTGGCAGAGTCAGTCTCGGGGCAGAAGTGCCTCTTCAGCCCAGGGTGCTGACATCTTTCCTGTACTCTTCTTCCTCCAGTGAACCTCCCACCCTCCTGCCCTCCCTGGCCTGCAGGCCCAGCCTGAACAGATGTGGGCAGAGCCCAGAGAGGCTGGAAATGGGGAGAAGTCCTCACCATCCTCTCCTGGCGTCTGTTGCAGACACTGCCTGGGGAATTGATTAAGGCTGCACAGTGGCATTTATCTCCAGGTTGATATGCAGGTTGGGGAGAAGCAGTTGGGAATTTCCCATCACCCCCCTGTGTGGCTGGTCCAGGAAATGGAGGGTTGGGCTGCCCAGGCTCAGGCAAGAGCAGGCAGCCCTCAGTCATACCTGGGGTCTCTTCCCACAGGGAAATGGGTTGAATGATGAAAGGAAGCTATTTTCTGATCTAAAACCCTAGCTGCTGAGAAGTGGCCCAGGAATGGGCCTCGAGGCCAGGCTTCCCAGCTCCATGTTTCTCTTAAAGAGCTGAGATCTGTGGAGGGAGATCAGGCCTTGACTCCTGGTCAGCCATCCGCCAACTCTTCCCTGATCAGTCAGGCTCCTCTCCTCCTGAGTCCAGACAAGAAAGGCCTCAGAATCCTCCTCCCCCTCCTCCTCTCACCATATTCCACAGCCCCTCCAGCAGATTGGATCTGGGCATGAAATGAACCCACTTATTTCTTCCTTAGACACAGCCCACAGTTGAGGAAAGAAAATACTTGCCTTCCCTAATGGCAGGGGCTAAATCCACCTCAGCCCTGACAGGTCACACCCTGGTTATAGACTTTGACACCTCCCTCTGCGGTCTCAGGTGCCAGCTCAGCTAGCGTTCAGAGCCTTTTGCCCCGGCACCTTTCCAGTCACGGCCCTCATTGCTCCTCTGCATTTGCTCAGGCCCCAGCTGAACTGGACCCTTGGGTTCCTTGGATATGCCTTTGCCTGCCCACCCCTCACCGCGTGGCTCAGGGCAGAGCCTTCCACCTGCGGTGCCGTCCCTACTCTGTCCTGGGCTCGCTGTGCTCGGCCTTGAAGGCTTAGCTGAAACACAGCCTCCTGGCAGCCCTTACCCACTTGCCAGGTTTCAATCTCCCTGCTACCCTGACTTGAGTTTGCTGGCCTTTCCCATCAGTCTGGGCTCCTGGCGGGTAAGGATCATTCCTGCCTCTGCCCCACAGTACCCAGCACAGGCTGGACTCAGAGAAGGTCCCAGTGATGCTGCCTGGACTCACCCTGGGCCCCAGATCCCCGCAGCAGGGCAGGGTGAGAGCTGATTTGTAGGTCCACTGATGACAGAATTCAGGCCCCCTGGCCAGGTGCCCATCCCAGAACAGAGCTTCAGGGCTTCAGCCCTACTCCAGGATCACTGTGGGTGGGGCTCTAAACAAGGCACCTTCCCTCTTTGTTTCTCAGTGTCCCTCTCGGTCCAAAGACAGATCCAGAAGTGCTGCCAGAGAATGGACAGTAAGCAGGAAGTGGAGCTGCCAGATTTTCAACCTCTGGGAGGCATCTTTAAAAGGTCTCCGTGACCCTTGTCTCTCGAAACTCACAGATAAGGAAATTGTGGGGCAATAAATCTTCGTGGAGTTTTGGTCAGGGCCTGATCAGGGGGGATAAACAGGAAGAAGCCCTGCTCTGTGTCTCCAGAGGGTCAAGGCAGGAACAGCTCTGAGGACTCGGGCAGCTGCCAGGCAGGCAGTCCTACTGCCTTCACGGGTCCCCCAGGTCTGGCACATGTGAGAGGCAGAGCCCTCAGCGAATTGTCCTAACAGGTGGGTAGGACAGAGGCGTTACCATTTTATGGGTGGACAAACAAAACCCAAGAAGGGGACAAGATTTGCCCAAGGTCATGTAGCAAATTGGCATCAGAATTAGGACTCTCCAACCTGACCAGCAAGCCTGCTATGGAGGAGACAGGCCCAGTCCCTGGCTCCTAGTTCCCAGAAGGGGTGTTCAGAAAAGGCCAGTGGAGTGAGTGAACGCTTAATCCAGGAGCCAAGTCAGTCTCCCCCTGGGTGCCTGCCTGTGTGGTTTGGCCTGTGGGTGGGCAAAGCTGAAGGGAGAGGACCATTTGGCATTGACAGTCCAATAGATGGTTGGATGGATAGATGGAGGAAAGATGGGAGGAACACGGGGAGCAGGACAGCAGGAAGGGAAGGGAGCATCCATCAGCTGACCTTCTACTTAGTACTGAAACCGAGCGGGACCCTGTGGGGCTCCTGAGCACAAAAGCCTTTCCGGGTCCCCCGTTTCTTACTTGCAGGGTAAAGGCTTCAGCCTCCTAGACCTTCCCAGAGTTCCAAAGGGCAGATTCAAAAAGCCACTAACCAGGGAAATAGGGAATGCTGAAACAAAGGGGGAACAGTCAAGAAACGATACTACAGTGATTAAAGCAGAATCCTGGTTCCTCCTCAAGGGATATACCTAACAATATCTTTGGGCTCTTCTGCAGGAACTAAGAGCCCCACCCAGGTAGAGGGTGGCAACTTCCGGCCAAGCACAAGATTTCAGGAACACAGCTCTGTTACCTCACCACCAGCCAATCAGAAGAAAGTCACACACCCTGCAGCCCTCGCCCCAAATTTGGCCTATAAAAACTTCTGCCCCAAAACCATCGGGGAGTTTGGGGGTTTTGAGCACAAGCCACCTTGCTTGGCCCTGCAATAAACCTTTCTCTGCTGCAAACTCCGACGTTTTGGTTGCTTTGGCCTCGCTGTGTGTCAGGCACAAGAACTTTTGTTCAGTAACAGTACCAGACACATGCAAAGCATTTTACATCTGTTACCTCATCTAATCTTGGACAAGGCCCCATGAGGTAGATCCGAGGGTACTCTTTTACAGATGAGGATGCTGGGGCCCAGAGACAAATAAGGGTCTGCGATTTGAACCAGTTGCCTCCTCTTTCCCCTCCCTGTGTATCAGGATGGGGGACCTCATAGGCTAGAGAGATCGCTCACGCCTTGGAACTTGGGAAGCCCCCTGGAGGCAGTTCTATTTGAGCAGGGCCCAGGAAGGTGGAGTGAGAGGAGAGGGCATCCTAGGAACCCAGCTAAGTGCCAACCTTGGACTTAGCTGGGCTGACTTACCAGCTCAGACTGTTCTGGGCTGACTTACCAGCTCAAACTGAGAGAAGGGGTGTGAGCAAAGATGGGGTGTCTGGAAAAGCCAACGCTTTGAGGGGAGAGCAGATAAACCAGTGTGGCTCAAAGGGCAGGTGTGTGGAGATGAGGGGAAGGCCGTCAGGGAGTGTACAGGGGCCTCAAAACCCAAGTCCAGCCGAAGGCTTTATCCTGAGGACAGAGGGGACCTGGGTCTGGGGGGAGTCTTAAGGGAAATGACAGAGTCAGGGTGGGGGCAGGGTAGGAGGCCTGGGCTGGGGTGGAGGAGAAACGGAGTCACGGAGAGAAAAGGCTGGCCAGGCCTCACACAGCTTGAGGAAAGGGTCAAGAGCAAGGGTGCCGGGGGGCAGGGGAGGCCAGGTCATCTCAGGAGATGCCCTGCTCCTCCTCCGAGCCCAGGCACCTGGCTCTGGGTAGTGTCAGATGTCAGGAGGGGAGGTGCTCCCTCGGGCCTAATCTCATCAGGAGGAAAGAGGCATTTTCTTGGCTCTCTCTCTGACTCAGCCTGTATTTCCTGTGGGCCTGCGGGGAGGCATCTGTGCTGGACCAGAAGGACCGCAGAGCTGGAGGAGGGGTGATAAAGGCAGAGGTGGGAGGGTGCTCGAGGCAGAGAGAACCTGGAAAGAGGACTGTTATTCCATGTTGGCTGTAGGGTGCCTCAGCCTCCACTGCTGATGGGCCCCGGGTGGTTGAGGCCTGGCGGGGGTGGGGTGGGGGTCCCCAGGCAACATGGTTCTGCTTTCCTGCCTGAGAAAGCCGTGCCCGTGGAGAGAACCAAAGGGCTTTCTCTTCCCTTCCGCCCTTCTCCCCGCACTCCCACCAAGACCCTCAGGCCCCACAGCACAGGGCTGAGCGAGGCTGCTGGCCTCTGCTGCCAAACCCAAGTCCGTGTGCCCCGTGCACAGTGAGGCCAAACAAACTGAAATGTCGGAGTTTGGAGCAGAGGAAGGTTCATGGCAGGGCTGAGCAAGGAGAACGGGGGGCTCGTGCTCAGAAGACCCAAACTCCCCCGTGGTGTTCAGGGAAGAGTTTTATAGGCAAAATCCGGGGTGAGGGCTGCAGGGTGTGTGGCTTTCTTCTGATTGGTTGGTGGTGAGGTAACAGGGTGGTGTTCCAGGAATCTCCTGTTCAACCTGAGGTTACCATCCTTCATCTAGGTGAGGGCCTTAGTTCCCGTAGAAGAAGTCAAAGATATATTGTTATATGTATCCCGGATATCCCTTGAGGACGAAGCAGAACTCTGCTTTACAGCTGGACTTCTGTTTGACTGCTTTTCCTTTGTTCCTGCATTCTCTCATCTCCCTGGTTAGTAACTGTTTGAATCTGCTCTTTGGAGCTAAGGAAAGGAAGGTCTAGGAGGCTGCGGGCTTTTGTACCCTGAAGAGCCCCGCCAGAGACATGCACAAATAAATGCCTTTCCTCTCCAGGTTCTTCTGAATCCACAGGGATTGTTAGTTAGTTTCTCACGTGCCTCATCAATGTGGTGAGCACTGAGGGTCAGAACTCTGCACCTAGCGGGCTGCTTTGCACTTTCTGGTTTGGGATATTTACTCAGATCCCCAAAATGTTGGGCCCTCAGCACGTACCTGTCATGTACTAAATCAAATCTTAATGTCCTGTAAACATTGGGACCACAACGGTCTTCACAGCAAACATCTGTTGAGGACTAAGTATGCACCGGCATTGCTCCATGTACTGGGCGGATTATCTCATCTAATTTTCAGGGCAGCCCTGTGGGAGAGTGTGAACCCAGGACTAAACAGCTCTGTTCTGGATTCCAGTTCAGCCGCCTACTTGCTGTGTGATTTGGGGCACGTTACTTAACCTATCTGTGCCCCAGTTTTCACACGTGTAAAAATGCGGTGATAACAATGTTGCAGGAAGAGGGGGACCCCTTCCAGGGCCCAAGAGTGGGCTCTTGTCTAACACTCAGAAATGAATTGTCCAAGAAGATACATGGGCTGAGAAAGCAAAAGACTTGATTGGAAAGAGGCGCCTGGGTGGAGAGCAGTGGGGTAAGGGAACCCAGGAGAATTGCTGTGCCGTGTGCATCGCAGTCTCAGGTTTTATGATAACGAGGTTAGTTTCCAGGTTGTCTCTGGCCAATCATCTTGCTTTTGTTGACTCTTGGTCTGACTCAGGGTCCTTCCTGGGGGCGTGCATCTCTCAGCCAAGATTGATTCCAGCGCGAAAGTTTCTGGGAGGTTGGTAGGATATATTATAGGCTGGCATCTGCTCCCTCCTTTTGGCCCCTCCTGAATTCTTCTGTCTGGCAGTAGCTTGTTAGTTCCATGTTCCTTATTGGGACCTCCTGTTGTGAGATAACTCTTGCAAGCTGTCATTATCGTGCCTGGCCAGGGCGGGCGGTTTCAGTCAATGGTTCTTTAACACCTGTACTTAACCAGATTGCTGTCAGGGTCAAGTTAATACCTGGAACATACTTCACATATAGTAAGCAACGTGTTAGCTATTATTTGTTATTATGCCTGATTTTACTGGTGAGGAAATAGACACATTAAGTAACTGGCCCAAGGTCACATGGGCACAGTGGACATGTCCTATAATTACACTGTTTAGTTGGGTACCTGGCAGCCACGTGTGGCTCTTGAACACGTGAAATGGTAGTGCAACTGAGGAGCCAAATTTTACATTTCAATTCATTTTAATTGATTTTAACTTTAATTTAGAAGTCATGTGTGACTAGAGACTCCATGTTGGACAGAGCTGCTGCCTGGGTCCCATACCCAGTGACCTGATTCAAGTGATTCTAATGAGCATTCAAAGTTACAAACCACTGTGCCCTGTGCTTTAGCAGCCAGTTAAGATCGTGGCATCTCATCCTTTCCTGCTCTCAGCCATTTCCCTGAGAAGTGTACACATGTGGAGAACAGTGACTGAATTGCTCCTTTACCCTGCACAGAATAAGCACTTTACAGGCCTTGGATTTTTCTGCTTTGAGGTGTTCTGTTCTTTGGTTCAGGATGTTGGGCTCTTTAAGAAGTTCGTTCTAGAGCCTTCTGTCTCACAGGCAAGTTGTCAGAGTCAAGGCTACTAGTGACTTACTGTAGAATCGTTGCATGTAAATAGGGTAAAAGTTTTCTGGAGGCCTCTATGATAGGTGGCAGTGAAAGAGGAGGGAAGGGGACAGGGCACAACCTTTAAAAGAATGGTATAGCCATAGAACATGACAAAAACTGGTTAGAACCAACTAGGTCCAAGATGGCAGAAGCTTCAACTTCCCATAGACCTTGAGCCTCATATGCTCATTGTAATTCATTAGCTAAGTGACACACCCACCAACGCCATGACAGTTCTGAGGCCGACCGTCAAAGTTCAAAAAGCAGATGGTGGCCCAATTCCTGGAAATCTCCACCGCTTCCCCAAAATAGAATAATCCTCCTGCTCATTAGTCTATGAAATTACCCAGCCCATAAAAACTAACCACCCCGGGCTTCCCTGGTGGCGCAGTGGTTGAGAGTCCGCCTGCCGATGCAGGGGACACGGGTTCGTTCCCCGGTCCGGGTAGATCCCACATGCAGCCGAGCGGCTGGGCCCGTGAGCCGTGGCCGCCGAGCCTGCGCGTCCGGAGCCTCTGCTCCACGACGGGAGAGGCCGCAACAGTGAGAGGCCCGCGTACCACAAAAAAATAAATAAATAAAATAACAACTAACCACCCCATATTTCAGGGCCTCTCACCTGAGATGGCCCACACTTCATCTGTGGAGTGTGTTTCTCTCTAAATAAACCTACTTCTTACCTATCACTTTGTCTGTCACTGAATTCATTCTGTGACAAGACATCAAGAACCTGAGCTTCATTAAGTCCGGAGACCAGGTGTGTGATCTCAATTAAAAGACCATGGGTTCAAGGACTTCCCTGGTGGTGCAGTGGTTAAGAATCTGCCTGCTAATGCAGGAGAACATGGGTTCCAGCGCTGGTCCAGGAAGATCCCACATGCCACAGAGCAACTATAAGCTCGTGCGCCACAACTGCTGAGCCTGCGCTCTAGAGCCCGCAGGCCACAACTACTGAAGCCCAAGCGCCCAGAGCCCATGCTACGCAACAAGAGAAGCCACCACAATGACAAGCCCGCGCACTGCAACGAAGGGTAGCCCCGGCTCACTGCAACTAGAGAAAGCCTGTGCGCAGCAACAAAGACCCAATGCAGCCATAAATAAATAAATAAATAAATAAATTTTTTTAAAAAAACAAAGGCCATGGGTTCAAGTCCCAATTTGAGTTACACGGTTTCAGCAGGGTGACCAACTTTTCCCTTTTTGCTTCAGACTTTCCTGATTTTAGCATTGAAAGTCCTGCATCCCAGGAATACCCACCCTACACGCATGCTGGACAGACCAGAACAGTTGGTCACCTCCTCTGTGAAGAGCGACAAGCTCTCTTCTTGCTTCCATGGTTAGGCAGAGACCTGCATTGACAGCAGGGCGGCCTGGACCTCAACTGGGCCTTGGCATCCTGAGCCAGATATCTCACCCCCTCCTGTGGGTGGATCAGAGGCCCTGATAAGGACTTAAGGTGAATTTAAAAGGTGCTTTCCTGTCAAGTTTGGGGTCAAGGCCAGGATCTAGATAAACTCTATGATGGATAATTGTCAACCCAGGATTAGAGTCAAGATGTAGGACCCCCCGATAATTAGGCGTGTATTGTGTTAATTCTTGGTCTTTGTAGATCACCTTCAAATACAGAGTCCTTTACCCTTAATGGTAATCTTTTTTCGTTTTGTAAAGCTAGGAAACTTGTGATTGTAATCTCCCTCTTTTAACTGTGGCTGAGGTAAGTGTGGTGGTTCAGACCCTCCCAGGAGGCGTGTTTGGGGGCAGCTCGATGACCACAAGGTCAGGTTTTAAGGGAAAAAATAAAATACAATTCCAAATATTAAATGTGGAAACAGAAACTTACTAAAGGGACAATGGTAGCCAGGAATGCCAGACTCCTCCCCACCCCTGACGTTCAAAGACCAAATCAGGTAATTTCATTCTCCCTGAGGCCAGGAACAGCGCAATTAATGAATAATCTATTATGCTGCTTTGTACCACACCCAGTTTGGGTTCGGTTTCGGCCACCCTGCAGCTAACCCTTGTCCTGCAATGATTCAGGGCTGGGCTGGGAAGATAGGCCTCTGGAACCAGGCAGGAAAATCTCTGTGTCTCTGTCTCCATCTCTCTCATACTCATCAGAGGGTAGCACGAGGTGGGAAGAGGGGCATCTGGACCACGTCTTGGCTTCTGCTTGCCATCTCCACTCCTCCTACTAATTGATCTTGGTCAAGTCACTTCCTCTGCACCAAATGGGGACAACAGGCCTCAGGAGAGTTGTAAGGGACAGGACAGGCAGCAAGCCATTCTACTGTCAGGCACTGAGAAATCAACTCAGTGGGGACTTCCCTGGTGGTCCAGTGGTTAAAACTTCTCGCTTCCACAGAAGGGGGCATGGGTCCAATCCCTAGTCTGGAACTAAGATTCCCCATATGCTGCACAGCACGGCCAAAAAATAAAAATAAATAGATAAAAAATAAACTCAGTGGGGTGTTAAACCCAGCGAAGACTAAATCTTTTTGCAGGGCAGGGAATTCACAGCACAAAGAGCCTAATCCCATGGCATCAGACCAGCTAAGCACCCTTGGGATAGCAGCAGCAGAATGGGTGCCACCCACTGCTTTGTGCCCTAATGGGCTGGCCCGCTACGCCTAAGAAGACCTGCTATGGCTTTGACGTGGGCCCAGCTGGATGGCACCGGGCAGGATAGGACAAGTGGCGTGGGGTAAACCTGGCCTGGATCGGTGTTCTAGCCCATCCTGTGGGCGAGGGCCTCACAGTGCTGAAGGCCCGCTATGGTCCTCATTTTCAGGCAAGTGCCTGCTTGTGGGGAAAGTAAAGCTCCTGCTCTCTGAATTGCTGAGTCCTTAAACTCATTCAGGCACTGATAAACACAGGCACGCATGTGCAGTACATGCATAGACGCAAACACCCAAACAGATGCACAGGTGCACACCCACCTACAGGGGTACAGGAGCACATAGGAACACCCTGATCAGTGCAGTGTTCACACACAGACTTGCACACACAGTGCACACACATTCGCACAAACTTCACCCACATATATGCATGCACAGTCCTATAGCTGGGGCAAAGGGAGAGATGGCCCACCTGGCTTGGTGCCACCCACCCACTTTTGTAAGTTTCCCTCATGGCTACAAGTCTGGAAGAACCTTGGCAGTGGAGGTAAGGTGTTGGAGCCAGGTGGGGTGGGATGGGGGAAAGGAGTTCGGCACAGGGGTCGGGAGGCGTGATGTTTATGCTGCTCTGAGGCTGGCCGGCCGCATCATTGGAGGCCAATAGCCCCTTCCCCAGAGGACGCCCACTTGGTTTACTGAGCCTCGTTTTCCTTTTCTGTGAAGTAGGGGCGATAATGGTCATGACACTTCCCCTTGGGGGCTGAGGTAGGATCCAGGGTGTAATGAGTGTGAAAGAGCTTTCATCATCATTATCTGGAGCTGAGGGCTCCAGAGACAGAGCCGCACCACCTCCTAGCTGTGTGACGCCAGGAAGGTTGCTTCACTTTTCTGCCTCAACCCCTGCATCTGTAACAGGGAGCAAGGTAGCACCTAAGTTCATACAGGGGAAGCACTTGGAACGGAGACTGGCACATAGCAAGCACCCGAAACTAAGAGTTGTTATTGCCACGGAGGTGACTGTGAGCTCCAGGAGAGCATTGCCCAGGCCTCTTATGGCCCCTGACCCTGAACCTGGAACCAGAGCCGTCCCCCAGGTGTGAAGGGAGAGTGCTGGGAGTGGCCAGAGGGGCCAGGACTGTTGATGCTGGCCAGGTCATGTTGATTTCAGCAGGCATGACCGGCCCCCTCACCCCACAGCCCACCGTGGGCACAGCACCAAGGCTGCTTTACCCCCCTCCCATGTTTTTCACTAACTCGTCCCATCCTCTCCATCCCCTCTGCCCTGCTTCAGCCCAGGCGACTGTCGTGATTACCTCAGCAATCAGAGGAATCCACCTAAAAGTGAAAACTGGTCCTCCCCATCCCCTGCTGTAACCCCTGCAGCAGCTCCCATTTGCCCTCAGAGTCCAAGTCCTTTCACACGGCTCCTGAGGGGATCTGGATCCTGCCTGCTTGCCCACCTCTTCCCTGCAGGCTCCTGTGCCCTGGCCACGCCAAGCACAGGCAGCCATTGCCTGTTTATCATTGGTTGGGCCTGCCTGGGGCGATGTGTCAGTCAGGACGGGTAGGCTATGCTCTGTGACAAGTATCCCCACTATTTCTCTGTGGTTCACTCTACAAGTTTAATTCTCTGTCATGCTATATGAGTCAATTTGGGCAAGGTGCCCTATTCACACAGTCCCTTGGGGACCCAGGAAGATGGAAGCTGCACCATCTGGAACATTAGGCCTCCTCATCCCTCCAGCCAAAGACGAGAGTTCTGGAGGGTCACCGGCAGGTCTTACATACTTCAGCCTGGAAGTGGCACGTATCACTTCCACCCAAGATCCACTAGCTAGGACTAATAGTGGCTGCCTAACTGCAAGGAGGCTGGGATGTGAGGGGCGCAGTGGAGTGTCTGGTGAGCATCACCGTGGGCCACAGACAGTCGCCCCCCACCCCCACCCCCAACTGCTGCTCAAGGCGAGGCAGGGGTGGGGGCCCAGGAGCTGAGCCTGCTGACTTGCCCCCTACTTTCCCACCCGCAGCCCAGGTCCCAGGCAACTCCTCAGCTGCCACTAATTGCCAAGACCCCAGGGAGATCATTATCCTTGCTCTTCTTTCCTTAGATGATCCTTAGGACCTGTTTCTCTCAGGGCTCAGTGCAGAGAAAAGCTGTGCTACTCCTTAGCAGGTGGAGGCATTTATCTTACAGACACTGAGTAAATCCCTTTCTGATTCTGTTTCCCTTGTCGAATTGACCACTAGGAAGCTCTGACGCAAAACCTCCCCTGTGTGCTGGTCCTGGCAGCACACAATCGTAGCTTGACTCCCCCTACATTTCAGGTGATCTCTTTCTGTTCCTGCATTTTCCCTCTGTCCCCATTTCCTCACCATGGCTTTTTAAATTTCCTTCTATCTGTGTTTTTTCTATTTCTGTAAGGCTTCTTACATCCTCTCTGGGATTGGATGGGCATTGTTAGGCAGTCCCTGCGTTCTGTGCTACTTCCTGTAGCTCTGGCAAATGCAGCCAGGGTTTTGGGCAAAGCTCCCTAAAGGAAGGTTGAAATGTCTGAGCTTCACAGGACAGACCTGCCACCACAAGGCGGATGGGTACCTGGTGCTGTGTAAAGGGAGGGCACCTGGGAGCTGGGGGAAGGAAGGGTTTGGACTCATAGTGATGGGTACAGACAACAGTGGGCTCTGGGAAGAGCAAGCCAAGCAGAGGGAAAGGCAAGGGTGAAGGCCCAGAGGACTGGAAATGCAGGAGCAGGTACCAGGGAAGCTGCGTGGTGTTCTTTGTCTGGAAGGAGTCGTTTAGAAGATGAGCAAGAAAAAGCGAAATCTTGGGATATAGGGTGGGACCCAAGCTGAGGTTGGCCTTGATCCTGTAGGGCAGCAGGAGCATCGAAGGGGGAGCTAAGGTGGGGGCCAGGGAGGGAGGAATACAGCCAGGCTTGGTGCCCAGAACAATCCCCCTGGCTGCATGAGGAGCGTAGAGGGCCCAGTGGGTCAGCGAGACTGAGGGGAGGGGGTTTGAACTGAGCAGCAGCAGGGCCAAGAGGAGGCCACATGGTATATATTTGGCCACTAATGAGCCCTAGACCCTCTTACAAGCCATTCATGATCTAGCCCTCCTCACCTCTCCAGCTTGTGTTCTCCTCATTCACATCATCCAGTTTACATGTATGTGTGTGTGTGTGTGAACATATATTTTTCTTTTTAGCATCTCCTTACTAATCTTACCAAACCACATGTAGTTTCCCAAACATTCCACATTCACTTCTATCTCAGGGCCCTTGCTCAGGCTGTTCCATCTGCCTGGGACACCTTCTCCCCCAGCTCACCCTTGTCCAGCCTACATGGCCAACTCCTTCTCATCCTTCAAATCACAGTTCACATGTCACCTCCTCTGGTAGGCCCTCCCTGACTGCCATGTACAAACATCCATTATTACCTATAGTACACGGGTCCCAGTGGCCCAGACTCCACTAATGTCCTCACTCATAGGACTCTTCACTCCTGTAAGGCTGGGCTCAGGCTTGCTCCCTCCAAACCCCCAGTGCCTGGCACAGGTGGTACTCAGTAAATATTGAGTGAACAAATACAAGGCCGGATGAGGAACGAGGGAAGGTCAAGATGGCTGGATGATAATAGTGGTAGTAATTATTACTGTTGAGCAAGGGATCTTAGTGTATCATCTCATTTCATCCTCATGACAAGGCTGTGAGACAGATACTTTCTTTATCCTCATTTTACAGATGAGGAAACTGAGACTTCAGAAGTTAAGTCATTTGCCCACCCAGCTGGCAAGCACAGAGCTGGAATTGGAGCCTGGGCAGGCTGGCTCCAGAGGACACAATATTTCCCACTTAGCTGGGTGGGGAGGCTGACCTGTCTGGTGAGGTGCTGGATAGGGGAGGGAATGGTGTGAGTTCTCTCTACGGTTTTTCTGCCTTTTTGTTTTCACACATGAAGGGATGAAAAGCAAACAGGTCAGCAGTAGTTATACGCCATCTTACCAGGTCCCTGGAAGTAGCCACTCTTATAGCCTGTTCACCTGGGTGCCCTTCATAGCACGTCACTGTCCTCATAGAACTGACTGCTGTCCTGGTCCTGCCCTCTTATGTCCTCTCCAGGTGAGACCCCGTGTGTCCTGCTGTCAGGTTGCAAGCCTCACAGCCCTTCTGTCCCATTTGTCTCCTGCAGATGTCATGGCACCCCCAGTACCGGAGCTCCAAGTTCCGCCATGTCTTTGGCAAACCAGCCAGCAAGGAGAACTGCTACGACTCCGTGCCCATCACCCGCAGCGTCCACGACAATCATTTCTGCGCTGTGAACCCCCACTTCATTGCAGTCGTGACTGAGTGTGCTGGTGGGGGGGCCTTCCTCGTCATCCCCTTGCACCAGGTAAGGATACCTGCTAAGCTCAGGCCCAAATAGCTCTCTGGAGGCAGCACAGGACAGAGGGAGAGTAGAAAGAGCCTCAGTTTTGGTTCCATATGTGGGTTCAAGTCCTAGCCCTGCCTGTTACCAGCCATGTGACCATGAATAAGTCATTTCACCCCTTTGAGTCTTGGTTTTCTCATTGAAAAAGTATACCTCTCCTGGGATTTCAGCTTCTAGCAGTTGTTTAGGACTCCTAGGACCTCCCCTCCACCCCACTGCAAAGTAATTCATTCATGAATAACATTTAATTCTTAATGCATTGCCGGGCTCACAAGACATTGGGGAAATCTCCAAAGCCTCCTCCTCTCTCCAAGAAAGGAAAAAAACCTTGAGCCGAAATTTAAGTAGGAGAGGTAAGCAGCAAGTGAACAGGAAGAACAGGCTTGTCCTGCGGCAAAGGTTGATGGTATAAGTTGGGCCATATGCAATTGCTGATTATTTAACAGTTTTTGACCCCCAAAATGGTGGTTTCATATAGACTAACTTAATAGCAGATCTTTTCAGAATCCTGAGTTTCTGCCTTGAGGTAGAATCTCTGAAGGGGCTAGAGGGATCCGGGCTTGGTAGTGCCTCTGGTTTGCAGCAGAAGCAGATAGAAGGTTCTCCAGAGGAAGGCATTTCCAATGTGAACAGGATTCCCACAGATTAAGATCAGGGAGATTCATAAACTGAGAACACCAAGCATGTAAGCCCCCATGAGTAAGCCTCCACTGAAAAAACAAACAACAGACTTCAAACCCCTTTTAGAAGTTAAAATCACAAATATAAATTGGAATCTCATAGATCAGGTTTTCTGATCCCAATGCAATTAAGTTAGAAGTCAATAACAAAAGATAAATTTTAAATGCCCATTCATTTAGAAATTTTTAAATACTTGGAAATGAATGAGAATGAAATACATTACAAAACTTATGGGATGCAGGGAAAGTGGTGCTTCAAGGGAAATTTATAGCACTAATGCTTATATTAGGCGTAAAATTAACAACTAAACATTCACCCTAAGAAGTTAGAAAAAGCACAACAGAGTAAACCCAAAGAAAGTTTGAGGAAGGGGGTAATAAAGATCAGAAATCAGTAAAAGAGAATCAAAGATCGATTAAAGAGGATCAAAAGAGCCAAAAGTTGGTTCCTAGAAAAGACTGATAGACAAACCTCTAGAGAGATGGTCAAGAATAAAAGAGAGAAGGTGCAAATAACGCCAAGAACAAACAAACAAACAAAATGCAATATCAGTAGAGCTTCAAAATATAAGACACTAGGGCTTCCCTGGTGGCGCAGTGGTTGAGAATCCGCCTGCCAATGCAGGGGACGCGGGTTCGTACCCCGGTCCGGGAAGATCCCACATGCCGCGGAGTGGCTGGGCCCTTGAGACATGGCCGCTGAGCCTGCGCGTCCAGAGCCTGTGCTCCGCAGCGGGAGAGGCCACAACAGTGAGAGGCCTGCGTACCACAAAAAAAAAAAAAAAAAAAAAAAAGATAAAAAACAAAATTTAAGACACTAATCTGAGCAGTTTTATGACAATATATTTGAAAATGTTGGCAATATGGACAAATTCCTACAAAAAAATATAACTTGTCAGGACTGATTCAAGTAGAAATAGAAAGCCTGAACGGTCCTTTAACTATTTTAAAAATTGCATAATAAGAACCTCTCTTAAAGAAAACAGAAGAAGGAAAAGGCAGCCATAGAGTGAGAAAAGATATTGGCACAGTAATCATGACAAAGAGCTCATTTCCTGAATGTATAAAATGGACTAGGGGAAAAAAAAATGAACAGATATCTCATAGCAGAGAAAATCCAAACAGTTACTAAACATTTGAAAAAGTGCTCAACCTCGTTAATAAACCACAATGAGATACCACTGCAACCCACCAGACTGGCAAAAATATAAAATCTAATAATAGTGAGTGATGTTGAGGACACGGAGCCCTCTGAACTCTCAGGCACTTCTGGTGGCAGGGTAAACTGGCACACGTGTGTTGGAACAAAGTGTGACAGTTTCTATTAAAGAGGAAAATGCACAGACTTGGAGATTCCACTCCTAGGTATTTACCATGCAGAACTGTGTGCTTATGTCACCAGAACACAAACACAAGAATATGCATGGGAGCATTGTTCATGTTATCAAAAAACTGCAAAAACCCAAATGTCCAAGAATTGAATAAATAAATTATGGTATATCCATGGTGTGGAATATACACAATTATGAAAAGGATCAAAATATAAACACATACTACCACATGGATGAATCATAAAGACAGTGTCAAGGGAAGAAACCAAAGAAATTACAATGTCACTACCTAAAGTTAAAAGCAGACTAAATTAAACTATACTTTAAGGGATGCATAAGTAGGTACAAAAATCTTAAAGAAAAGCAAGCAAGGGAGGATAGCCAGGATAATAGTTACCCCGGGGGAGGGAGGGAGTTATGATTGGAAAGTATTCCATAGCAGGGAGTCTCCTTTGTGCTAGTAATAGTTCATGGCAGTTATATGTTTAAATTTATTTTCCAACAATTCATTAAGCTGAACATTTACAGTTTATGCACTTTTAAAATATTATATTTTACACAAACACACATGTAAGGGTGACACTAGGTCCATGTGGTTTTACAGGCAATTTCTATGTAACTTTCAAGGAACTGATTATTCCAATCTTTTACAAACATTTCCAGAAAATAGGAAAAGAGGGACTGCTCCCCTTTTGTTCTGAGGCCAATGTAACCTTGATTCCAAGACCAGACAGGAACAGATCAAGAAAGAAAAATATCACTCAAGAAGGTGAATGCAGAATTGTTAGCCAGTATCACTCAGGAAGATGAATGTAAAATTGTTAGCTAATCAAATCTAGCATTGAATTAAAAAAAGATACATTCTGAGCAAGTTGGATTTATTCCAGAAACTAAGGGTGGCTTAATATTAGTTAACCTATAAATGTAGATCATTATGTTGCAAATGAAGTGAGAAAAAACATATAGTCATCTCCATAAATGCAGAGAAAGCATTTGATAGAGTGCAATACCCATTCATGATAAAAATTCTTTGCAAACTAGGAAAAGGAAATTTCACTAACATATAGGAAACAGAATTGTTTAAACTTTTTGTTTTGAAAGAATCTCAACCCTATAGAAAAGTTGCAAAAATACTTGAATAAATGATTATCCTTGACTTAGATTCACCAATAGTTAACATTCTGCCAAATTTACTTTCTTTTTTTTCAAATTTACTTTTTATCTTTTTTTATATCTTTCTCTCCATATGTGTGTATATAGAATCTAACTCAGGATCATGCATTATGTTGAGTTGTCATATCTCTTAGTCTACTTTATTTCATTATATTGACATTTTAAAGCAGTGAAGGCCCACTGTTTTGTAGGACATTTTTTTGTTTGTTTGTTTTGTTTTTTGTCTTTTCTTTTTTGGTTTTTAAAAATTTTTATTTATTTATTTTTATACAGCAGGTTCTTATTAGTTATCTGTTTTATACATATTGGTGTATATATATCAATCCCAATCTCCCAGTTCATCCCACCACCACCACCACCGCCACACCCCACCCCACCTCCTGCTCTCCCCCCTTGGTGTCCGTACTGTAGGACATTTCTAAAATTGGATTTGTCCCATTGTTTCCTTGTGATTAGATTCATGTTATACATTTTTGGCAAGAGTATTAAACAAGTGATGTATCCTCAGTTCATTACATCATGTAACGCATGGTATCACTTTGTCCCATTATTGGTGATATTGGTGATATTTGATATCTTTATTAATATGGTGCAAACATCATCATAAAGAAGGAATCTGAGAAACATCCCTTTAGGGAAATCCCTGGTGGCCCAGTGGTTAGGACTCTGCGCTTCATTGCTGTGGACTGGGTCCAATCCCTGATCAGGGAGCTAAGATCCCAGGGTGTGGCCAAAAAAAACCAAAACACAAAACTTGGCAAGAAGGTGCTGGCCTGCACAGTAAGAAAAATAACTTAAAGGTATAAGGATTGAAAAGAAAGAGGTAAAACCGCATTATTTACTGATGTGATTGTCTACATAGAAAACCAAAAGAAAGTAGAGTGAAATAATAAGAAAAATGAGTGTTTGGAACTCCCAAACTATTCTATGAGGCCACCATCACCCTGATACCAAAACCAGGCAAAGATACTACATAAAAAGAAAATTACAGACCAATATCACTGATGAATATAGATGCAAAAATCCTCAACAAAATACTAGCAAACAGAATCCAACAACACATTAAAAGGATCATACGCCATGATCAAGTGGGATTTATCCCAGGAATGCAAGGATTCTTCAATATATGCAAATCAGTCAGTGTGATACACCATATTAACAAATTGAAGAATAAAAACCATATGATCATCTCAATAGATGCAGAAAAAGCTTTTGACAAAATTCAACACCCATTTATATTAAAAACTCTCCAGAAAGTGGGCATAGAAGCAACCTACCTCAACATAATAAAGGCCATATATGACAAACCCACAGCAAACATCATTCTCAATGGTGAAAAACTGAAAGCATTTCCTCTAAGATGAGGAACAAGACAAGGATGTCCACTCTCGCCACTATTATTCAACATAGTTTTGGAAGTCCTAGCCATGGCAATCAGAGAAGAAAAAGAAATAAAATGGATACAAATTGGAAAAGAAGAAGTAAAACTGTCACTGTCTGCAGATGACATGATACTATACATAGAGAATCCTAAAGATGCCACCAGAAAACTATTAGAGCTAATCAATGAATTTGGTAAAGTTGCAGGATACAAAGTTAATGCACAGAAATCTCTTGCATTCCTATACACTAACAACGAAAGATCAGAAAGAGAAATAAAGGAAACAATTCCATTCACCACTGCAACACAAAGAATAAAATATCTAGGTATAAACCTACCTAAGGAGACAAAAGACCTGTATGCAGAAAACTATAAGACACAGATGAAAGAAATTAAAGATGATACAAACAGATGGAGAGATATACCGTGTTCTTGGATTGGAAGAGTCAACATTGTGAAAATGACTATACTACCCAAAGCAATCTACAGATTCAATGCAATCCCTATCAAATTACCAGTGGCATTTTTTTTACAGAACTAGAACAAAAAATCTTAAAATTTGTATTGAGACACAAAAGACCCCAAATAGACAAAGCAGTCTTGAGGGAAAAAAATGGAGCTGGAGGAATCAGACTCCCTGACTTCAGACAATACTACAAAGCTACAGTAATCCAGACAATATGGTACTGGCACAAAAACAGAAATATAAATCAATGGAACAGGATAGAAAGCCCAGAGATAAACCCACACACCTATGGTCAACTAATCTATGACAAAGGAGGCAAGGATATACAATGGAGAAAAGACAGTCTCTTCAATAAGTGGTGCTGGGAAAACTGGACAGCTACATGTAAAAGAATGAAATTAGAACACTCCCTAACACCATGCACAAAAATAAACTCAAAATAGATTCGAGACCTAAATGTAAGACCAGACACTATAAAACTCTTAGAGGAAAACATAGGAAGAACACTCTTTGACATAAATCACAGCAAGATCTTTTTTGATCCACCTTCCAGAGTAATGGAAATAAAAACAAAAATAAACAAATGGGACCTAGTGAAACGTAAAACCTTTTGCAAAGCAAAGGAAACTACAAACAAGACAAAAAGACAACTCTCAGAATGGGAGAAAATATTTGCAAATGAATCAATGGACAAAGGATTAATTTCCAAAATATATAAACAGCTCATGCAGCTCAATATTTTAAAAAAACCACCCAATCCAAAAATGGGCAGAAGACCTAAATAGACATTTCTCCAAAGAAGACAAACAGATGGTCAAGAAGCACATGAAAAGCTGCTCAATGTCACTAATTATTAGAGAAATGCAAATCAAAACTACCATGAGGTATCACCTTACATCAGTTAGAATGGGCATCATCAGAAAATCTACAAACAACAAATGCTGGAGAGGGTGTGGAAAAAAGGGAACCCTCTTTCTCTGTTGGTGAGAATGTAAATTGATACAGCCACTATGGAGAACAGATGGAGATTCCTTAAAAAACTAAAAATAGAATTACCATATGACCCAGCAATCCCACTACTGGGCATATACCCAGAGAAAACCATAAATCAAAAAGACACATGCACCCCAATGTTCATTGCAGCTCTATTTACAATAGCCAGGTCATGGAAGCAACCTAAATGCCCATCAACAGATGAATGGATAAAGAAGTTGTGGTACACATATACAATGGAATATTACTCGGCCATAAAAAGGAAGGAGATTGAGTCATTTGTTGAGATGTGGATGGATCTAGAGACTGTCATACAGAGTGAAGTAAGTCAGAAAGAGACAAACAAATATCGTATATTAACGCATATATGTGGAACCTAGAAAAATGGTACAGATGAACTGGTTTGCAGGGCAGAAATAGAGACACAGTTGTAGAGAACAAACGTATGGACACCAAGGGGGGAAAGTGGCAGGCAAGGTGGTGGTGGGATGAATTGGGAGATTGGGATTGACATATATACACAAATATGTATAAAATGGATAACTAATAAGAACCTGATGTATAAAAAAATAAATAAAATAAAATTCAAAAAAATATGAACAACTAGTGACACCTACAACAGCAAGGATGAATCTCAAATGCATCATGCTAAGTGAAAGAAGCTAGACTTAAAAGGACAAATATGTATGCATCTATTTATATGACATTCTGGAAAAGGCAAAACTATGGGGATGGAAAACAGACCACTGGTTGCCAGTGGCTGGAGTTGAGGAAGGGTTGGCTACAGAGGGGCAGCAGGAGATATTTTGGTGGGTGATAGAACTGTGCCATATCTTGATTGTCAAAATTGTATGCAAAAAAAAAAAAAAAGAAAAATGAGTGTTTGGAAGGTGGCTGGATAAAAAATCAGAATACAAAAATGAATTGCATTTTTACATACCAAGAGTGCTTAGAAAATGTAAATATTTTCAGTAGAATAAGAGAAGAGTGAATACCTAGGAATAAATGAGCAAGACTTACTAGGAGAGGGCTTCCCTGGTGTCACAGTGGTTAAGAATCCGCCTGCCAATGCAGGGGACACAGGTTCGAGCCCTGGTCCGGGAAGATCCCACATGCTGTGGAGCAACTAAGCCCGTGCGCCACAGCTACTGAGCCTGTGCTCTAGAGTCCGTGAGCCACAACTGCTGAGCCCACGTGCCACAAACACTGAAGCCCGCGTGCCTAGAGCCCATGCTCTGCACCAAGAGAAGCCACCACAATGAGAAGCCCACTCACTGCAACGAAGAGTACCCCCACTCGCCCTAACTAGAGAAGGCCCGTGTGCAGCAACATAGACCCAACACAGCCAAAAATAAATAAATAAAATTAATTAATTAAAAAAAAAAATACTAGGAGAAAATTACAGAGGATCATTGAAAGACTAATATTGAAGATGCCCTAAGTAAATGGAGATATGTACCATGTCCATGAATAGCCACTTTTTATCCCTCCCCCAAATGTCCACAGCATTCTCCTTTTTATGACATATTCTACAACACATTCCTTTCTTAGGATATCATGCCCTGAGTACTTTGAATTAGAGTCATTTGTGTTTTTCTGGTAGCACCTCCTAATGTACTTGTAATGGGGGGCGGCGGGGGAAGAACCAGTACTTTACGCATATATCACCTTTTGGGCACACACAGTTGGCACTTATAAATTTTCATCAATTGAACAAATCTGTTCTCCATTTCTATACTTTTGCCATTTTAAGAATGTCATACAAATGGAACCATACAGTTCATAGCCTTTTGCACTTGACTTCTTTTACTCAGTACAATTCTCTGGAGATTCATCAAAGTTGTTGTGTGTATCAACTGCTCATTCTTTTTTATTGCTGAGTAGTATTCTGTGGTGTGGTTGCACACAGTTTGTTGAACCATTCGCTGTTGAAGGCCATCTGGACTGTTTCCAGTTTGGAGCTGTTAGGAATGAAGCTGCTATAAACATTTGTGTACAGATTTCTTTTTTAAAAAAATATTATTTGATTTTATTGTATCATGAATATCACTAACAAAACATCAGAGGGGAGAAGGAAGAGAATTTATACCTAAAAGGAATCAATTCAAGAAGTAGAATAAACATAACAATATAAAAATATTAATTAGAAAACATACTTCAATATACAGGAATGGTCTGTTGTGGAACTGACGTTTCATTTGTGTGTACAGGTTTCTGTGTGAACATAAGTAAGTTCATTTTTCTGGGATAAATGCCTAGGAGTGCAATCCCTGGATCATAAAGTAGTTACATGTTCAGTTTTATAAGAAACTGTCAAGATATTTTCACAAATAATTTTATAGCATAAGCAAAATATTACATGGAACATACTTCTCCTAAAAAGTTCTTTGCTGTTTATCTGAAATTCAAATTTTACTAGGTATCCTCTATTTTTATTTGCTAAATCTGGCATCTCTATTCCCAGGTGATGCCAATGCTGCTGGTTTACAAACTACATTTTCAGCAGCTAGGCTCTATTTTAGTTCTTTTTTATCATTAGGAAAAACTTTCAAACCCAAAGGTAGGTTAAAAACAATATAATGAACTCTTCATACTCAGATTCGAGAATCTTGAAGACTTTGCCACTCTTGCTTCATCCATCCCCTTTTTTTCCCCTGAAGTTTTGTCTGTTTGTTAAGATTTTTTTTTTTTGATGTGGACCATTTTTAAAGTCCTTATTGAATTTGTTACAATAGTGCTTCTGTTTTATGTTTTGGGTTTTTTGGCCGCAAGGCATGTGGGATCTCAGCTCCCCGACCAGGGATCAGACCTGCACCCCCTGCATTGAAAGGCGAAGTCTTAACCACTGGACCATCAGGGAAGTCCCCTCTGAAGTTTTTTTTTAAAGCAAACCCTGGACAGTTTGTCATTTTACCCCCACAAAGTTCAGTTTGCAATTCTAAAATTTTCTGACATATCCACAATGCTAGGATCACAGCGTCAACAATATCTCCTGTGCCAACCGATTGCCTGTTATGTAAAAATGCCTTTGATTGCCTCATAAATGCCTCTGTGCACCTGGTTTGTTTGAATCGGGATCAAGAAAGGTCCACGCATTGCATTTGGTTGGCATTTTCTTAAGTAACCACATCCAGTGTGACGGTACAGAGGGAAGAGGCTGAGAGAGGGAAAGGACACACATGCCGGTCCCATCGTGCAGTGCTCACCTGGGCAGATAGGCCTGCGGGCCCTTTTTCATGTAGTCAGCGGGGACAGGGCTTATGCTGTGCCTTTATTAGCTCATTTTCTAGGAAGTACTGACCCATCGTACAGATGAGAATGCTGAGGCTCAGGGAGCTGACTGCCTGAAGGACCCTGAGCGAGAAGGGTGAGGACCCAGACTTGGGCATGGTGTTAGGCCCCACTCACATTCAGCTGACTGCACTCCTGAGGTTTGCGTTTACATTGGCTCCTTGTCAGTTACCAGGGATTAAGTCCCATCCGGTCACAGAGAGTGTTAGTAAAGGAAGGAAGGAAGAGACAAGCTAGCTAATTCTTTATTGGAACGTAGGATTGGAAGGTGCCTGGCCTCACCACCATGTCCCATAAGTTATTCTCAGAAGGGCCAGGATGTCCCAGGTGGTGTCAGGTGTCCCAAGGCAAGTGACTCCACAGTCTCTTCCTCTTGCACGCTGAGACCCAGGGTAAGCCCGTTGCAGGGTGGCTCTTGCAGCCTAGGCAACCAAGGGCTGTGCTCTGGGAACAAAGGCACGGTGGGAAGGTCTGGGGACAGGCCCACCCTGAGCCTGGGGACATGCCAGGTTAGGCTCTGGACCCTGGTGCCGGGCCTACGGCAGACCCACCCCATCAGAGTGGGAGGTGGACTTTGCTGTGAGGTGTAGAGGTTGGGAGGAATGCCAGCAAGAACAGGCAGAGCCCTGGGGGTGGGCCCTGCAGCATCACTGGGAGTGGACCAGGCCAGAGTTGGACATGGGCCTGATGGGCCAGACGGACACATGGCAAACAGGTGCCTGGGAGCAGGGTCAGGGGAAGCACTTCACTGCTCTGCTCTTAGAGGCCAGCTGGACCCTTCTTAAGCCTATGTCAGACCGTGTCACTCCCTTGCCTAAACACTTCCCAGGACCCCCCATTGCCTGCACACAAAGTCCTGACTTTCTCATCAGAATCCTTCATCCCCATCCCAGCTGACGTTTTGAACCTTAGAGCCTTCCAAAGCATACACCTGTCCCCTCCACACTCAGGTTTCCCTTCTAGAAATGCAAGGTGTAGTCTAGTCTATTTTACTTTTTTATTTGGGGGGAAAGTCTCTTCCAGTTCTAGGGGGTCTATTAAGCCTGGAAAAGAACATGTTCAAGGAATGGGTCCTCTGCCTTCAAATATCAAGGAGCTAGCCTGGGACTGGGGGAGTGGGATGGGAGTTGGAGGTATCTATGGGGTCCCAAAAGACAGAGCTAGAACCAGAAATGGAGAGTGAGGGGATCAGGGAGGGCCACAGGGAGGCTACACCAGGCTCCAAGTAAGAAGTGCTTTCTCACAGTTCAGCAAGGTCTAAAAGTGGAATAAACCAGCTAGGGAGGAAGTGAGCTCCCCATCTCTGGAGGTAACCAAGCAGGGTTACCAGATAGCCTCTGCAGTTTACCACTTCCAGCCCTGGGTGTGGGGTTCTATGGTGAATATTCCCCATGCTCATCTGTGTATGTGAGGGGAAGGCTGATGAATGATGCTCTGCCCTAAACCTTCCTGGGAACGTGATTTGCATTTTAGCAGCATGTGTGTTCGCAGGATTAGGAAACACTCCTGTCATCTTTCCCCTGCTCAACTCTCTCTTCTGGGGAGCCCTCTGGCTAAGTCTCACACCCTCTAGTTAGGACATGACTCATCTGTCCACTTGTCCATATCTCCATGGGCATCTCTCTCTGTGCAGGGTGACTGTCTCCATGCCCACAGCCTCTCTCCTCTTCTCTGACCTCCTCTACTGTCCTAACCATCAATCTACCTTCCCTGCTGTCTGCTTTAGGATCCTCTCTGCTTAAAACCTACCTAAGGCCCAGCCTTTCTGACTTGAAATGCCTCCCCTTCACCATAGCCTGATCAAAGTCTCCCTTTCTTTAAGGCCCAATTGAAAGGCCTCCTCCTCCAGGAAGCATTCTTTGATTAATCCCCCCAGGGCCTTTCTTCTGCCTCTGCTTCTCTCTGTGAGCCCTGAGTATGCTACATCCTGTCACCTGTCACCTCCACAGATTGGAGGCTCCTGCAGGGCATGGACCATGAGTAATTCATCTTTTGCCACCACTTGCACGCAGCATAGGACCTGGCACATAGTAGGTCCTCAGTGAAAGGCCTGCATGATGCTGATGATAACTATGACGTGAGGATAGCAAGAGGCAGACCAAGAGTGAGAGGAAGCTTTCCCAGTTCTCATGGTTCTGCCATGGATGGAGTGGCTCTGATTGTCAACCCTTCCGATCCCCAGCTTCTGCATTATCAATCAGGGATTTTTGCACTACTTCCTGGGGTGGTTGGAGGTAAATCAAATAATATTAGCAGAGCCCCTAGCACAGGGCCTGGCACATAAATGACTCCTAGCACAGGGCCTGGCACATAAATGACTCCCTAAATTATGATTCCTGAAGAAAATACTTGCAAACCTGTTCCTTATAGATGTGATAATGTGCTTGAGTCCATCAGTGGGAATACCATCAAGACATCAGTTTATTCACTGAGGGCCCCCCTGGAGCCATTGCCCATCAGTTGTGTAGGAAGTGATAGAAGTCCCCCATGGAAGCTTGGCCTCATACTAAGTATACCCCTGGGCCCCTCTGAAACATACTGAGCAACAATAAAACTGTGTAATTGTGATTAATTATTTTCACAATTAATAAATGTGTGAGTTCTGGTGAACTTAAACTGGTGAATTTCCTGAGAGCTTACCATGTACCAGGCAGAGTCTTTTTCTTTTGTTTTCTTTTTTTCATTTGGCCGTGCTGCACGGCTTGCGGATCTTAGTTCCCCGACCAGGGATCGAACCCAGGCCCCAGCAGTGAAAGCGCTGAGTCCTAACCACTGGACCGCCAGGTCATTCCCCCTATTCTGGATTTTTCATATCATTATTCAGGGTTCTGAATTCCAGGTACCAGGGGATGTGTTCATTTGCTCAAGCAGTGAAACTACGTCCGGTACATCATCTAATGGAATGTGGAATCATGAAGTATGTGGCTTTTTATGTCTGGCTTCTTCCACTTAGCATGATGTTTTCAAGGTTCACCCACGTCAAAGCATTGTAGTTCATTCTCTTTTTTGGCTGAATAATATTTCATCGTGTGAATATACTACATTTCAGATATCCATTTATCCATTGATGGACATCTGGATTGTTTCCACCTTTTGGCTATTATGAATAATGCTGCTGTGAACATTGGTGTACAAGTCTTTTTGTAGACCTATGTTTTTATTTCTCTTGAGGCTATACCTAGGAGTAGAATTACGGGGTCATATACTAACTCTGTGTAACCTTTTGAGGAGCTGCCAGACTGTTTTCCACAGTGGTTGCACCATTTTTGCATTCCCGCCAGCAGTATATGAAGGGAAACATCCTTTTACTGAACACCTACCATGTGCTAGGCACTGTGCTAGACCCTTCCCACACCTCGTCTCCTATGATCCTCACATGAATGCTCTGAAATACCTATCATCACCTCTATTTTACTGAGGAGGACGCTGAGACTCAGAGAAGTGCCGTGACTCCCACAGGATCACACAGGGGTTAGTGGTAAGTCCTAGATTCACTCCCAGTTCGGCCCCGTACGTTTTCTTGTCTACTCGGTGATTGCTGGCTGCCCGAGAGACCCTCCAGGTGCTAAAGTGGAATTAGCCCCCTCCCTCCCCAACCTTCCTGGGTACTGTTTTACAGACGGGAAAGTTGGACCCCCACTACCCAAAGGTCTGCGGGCACAGAGGGAATGTCTTAGACGTCAAATGGAACCCTTTCAATGATTTTGAGATCGCCTCCTGTTCTGAAGATGCCACGGTGAGTGTCAGTGCGTGAGGCGTTTCCCTTTCCCGAGAGGAGTGGGACTGGGGCAGAGGGAGACGGCATGGTGTCTGGACTCAGCTCTGATTTTCCTAACTCCTTCATCCTTCATGAGGTGAGGTCACTGTGTGCAGAGGGGGTAAGTTAGATTGAGGAGGAGAAGCTCTGGGCTCCGTGGGACTTGGGGTACCACCCCTCCTCTCTATGGGCCTCAGTTCCCCCATCTATAAAATGAGCATAATAGCTCCCAACCGTCTAATGAAAATCCAGTGGGATTCATTTCCCAGTGGGGAAGCCCATCTTTGGGGGGAACTATAAAATGCTGTGAAGGGCATTTTTACTGTGGCCCAAAAATATTGTGCCACATAATCTCATAGACAGTGAGGAGGGAAGATTTTAAAGGATAAGAGTGGGAACCTTAAACGAATGTGAACACCAAAACCATCCCCAAACCTTCAGTCCCACCAGCTTTTTGAGCCCCTGTTCTGTACCAGGATCATAGTCCCTGACTCCACAATGTTTGGTGTTATTTATAACGTATTCTCTGCCTACTTCTAAAACTCAGCGGGTGTGGCTTAAAACAAAAGACACAGATATGATCAGATGATTGAAATAAGGATGAAAGTCATAGTTACCCTTTATTGTGAGCCCGTTGTGTTCCTGACTCTCATTACACATATCATTTCACTCGGTCTTCCCAGCAACCCCACAAGGTAGGATGTTTTTCTGATGCAGAAGCTGAGGATCTGAGAAGTGTGGCAATTTGCCCAAGGTCACACAGTTTGTGGAGGCAGAGCCAGGGTTCCGACTAAGGCCTGATTCCAGACCCCAATCTTCTTCCACTGAGCTGTTCCACTTCCCTAAAGAGCAGCAGCCACAGATGGAGGAATTTAACTATGGAGGTTTGCAGCTGTTGAATTCCAGGCTTAGCTTGGAGCTGCCTGGCAGCCAAGGCAAAAAAAAAAAAAAAAAAGGAAATAGCCTCACTGTCTGATCAAAGGAAACAGACCCATTCATAGAGAGAAGCAGGTAGAAAATTCTAAGAGGACTTGTGTCATTTTCCATATGAGGGTTGCTGAGGAACATAAAGGACAGTGTCTGGAGATGTGGCTTCACCAAAGGGACAGCCGGGCCCTGTGAGAACTGACCTTGTCTCAAATGAGTGTAGGGCTTCTGACAGGATATCAAGTATCTGACTCTGTGTTCACTCCTGGAATACCTGCCCTTTCAGGCCTTCTTTGAAGGCTCCCTTCAAGGTCTTTATTAAATTCCTAGCTAGCCTCATCACCCGTCCCTTCCCAGCTGCCCCGGGGGCAGGAGGAGTGTTCACAGCTCTTGGGAGTGGCAGGGGTGACCCTCTAGCTCTGAGGGATGGTGTCTGTTTTTACCAAACAGGCCTGCCCAGAGTCTGTCCTCCAGCCAGGTCCAGTTCTGTGTGGTAACAGCCCTGACCAGACTCCCATCTCTCTGGAGCCTGGCACTATTGTGAGGTTGGCTTTCTGGTTTTAAATCCAAGATGACCAGGAAATAAATGCTGAATTAAAAGCAAAGTCTACCTGAAAGCCCATAGATCCTAAGAGATAGAGGACATACAACCACATAGGGGCCTGAGAGCCCTGCAGGACAATAAGGGACGTTAAGTCAACACCAGCCTGGGCTCTGTCACCCTCTGTAGCATACTCTGTTCCTCCGTTTGTATGTCCTGTGATGGGGAGATGACCTTCTACCATGTAAGCCCCTTCCATCCTCAACAACGCTGCTCTGGAAGGAAGCCCCAGGCCCCTCCTCCCAGGCCCTCACTGTGGAATACAGGCCTGTGACCCCATCCATCCCTACCTTCTGGCCTTTAGTCTTCCTCTTCTGGGCCATCCAAGGGGGTCCCTATAATGGAAGTGGTTGGGGGTTATCCCTGCCCTGTCCTGCTCCAGAGACTGTGCTGGCTCCCTAGCTCCCTGAGGAGGTAGCATAAACACTTTCTCCTGGCATTTGAAACTCTACCTTGAGCCTTTGGGACCAGGAGGGGGTAGAGCACTGTACTTTGAGGGGTATTCTAGGCTGAGAGGCAGGTTTGCTCTGACATCCAGCCTGGGAATCAGGCCTGTGGCCCATCCACTCACCCACTGCCTCAGGTCGCTAAGAATGGCAAAGATTACCAGAGGCCTGGGCTCATCTCCAGCCCCTGCTTGGGCTGGAGGACCTTGGCAAAGCGCCTGTCTCTCTGAGGGGCCCCAGCTGCCTCTCCACTGAGTGAGAGATAGATACAGAGAGAGCTCCCCCGGACTGTCTGCTGAGCACTGCCAGTTCTGTGGCTCAGGGTCGTGGACGGCCAAGGCGACCCCGGCTAACCCTTCCCTTGGGCCATGTCTTCCCTGACAGATTAAAATCTGGGACATCCCCAAGCAGCTGCTGGCAAAGAACCTCACAGCCTGCAAGAAGGAGCTGGTGGGCCATGCCCGCAGGGTGGGCCTGGTGGAGTGGCACCCCACAGCCGCCAGTATCCTCTTCAGCTCCGGCTATGACTACAAGGTGGGTCTGTGTATTAGTTTCCCAGGGCTACCCTGACATATGAACAGACTTGGGGGGTTAAGACAACAGAAATGTATTCTCACATAGTTCTGGAGGCCAGAAATCCAAAATCAAGGTGTTAGGAGAGAGAGCCATGCTTTCTCCGAAGTCTCTAGGGAAAAGCCCTTCTGTGCCTCTTCTAGGTTCTAGTGGCTCCAAGCATTCCTTGGTTTGTAGCTGCATCACTCCAGTCTGCCTCTGTCTTCTGCCCTCTTCTCTGTGTATCTATACATCCCCTCCTCTTCGTACAAGGCCAACGGTCATTGCATGTAGGGCCCACCCAAATCCAGTATGACCTCATTGTAACGCATTACACCTGCAAAGACCCTGTTTCCAAATAAGGTCACATTCTGAAGTTCCAGGTAGATATGAGTTTGGGGGTGGGTGGGTGGAGACACTGTTCAATCCATTAGTCTTTCTGGAGGGGATGGGCTGGACCCTGCCCAGAGATGCCTCCCCCTGCTCCATTGATTTCAAAGCTAGCGAGCTGTGGGCCCTGTGGATTGGGAAAATTCACAGTAGAGGAGACCTAGATTCTATTCCCACTCTGTCCCTGACTTGCAGTATGACCTGGGAAAGTCCCTTGTCTTCTCTGGGCCTCAGTTTCTCAGTCTGCACACAAATGGGGTTGATGTGCGATGAGAGTGGTTGAGAGGTCCTTTATCCCGTTCTGATCAGAAGTGCTCTATTATCTGTTTATGTAGGGTGTGCTAGCAACTGCTTATGGTTGTACAGTTTATCTGTACACAACTCCAGGGGGCGCTATTCACATTATAGACTACGGGAATGGGTTGCCCTGAAGCTGTGCAGTGCACAGCCTATGTAGCTAAACATGGCAGCCCTTGTTATCTGTGTGGTAGAAACTGTTGCTAATGACTGCTTGAAACCCCCTGGATTATCTGGTCCCCTGGGGTCCTCCCAGCATGGATGTTTCATGGCTCCAAGCAGATGGTGTTTTCTTTTCACTGCCAGATAGCCTGACTCCCCACTTCCCCCTCCTGCCTCGTGGCAGCTTCAGCCAGCAGACCCATCCTCCCACCCGAGGCCTCTTGGCCAAACTGCCATCTGTGGCTTCCCTCCCGGGGATACCGTGTTTCACTGCAGCCTGGCTGGCGCGTGACTGTGGAGGCCAGGGCGGGGCTCGGGGGGATGCACTGTGCTCAGAGCCAGCTCTCTGCCATGCAGGTGATGGTCTGGAATCTGGATACAAAGGACGCTGTAATCATGACCCCCGTGAAGACAATTAACTGTCACCAAGACGTGATCCTCTCCATGTCCTTCAACACCAACGGCAGCCTGCTGGCCACTGCCTGTAAAGACCGCAAGATTCGGGTTCTCGACCCCCGAGCAGGGGCCGTCCTCCAGGTCAGTGCTGGGCTGGGGTCTGGCTTGGGGTCAGAGGAGCGAGGAGTAGAGTGGGCATGGCAGGGTGGGGGAGGTCTGAGAACAGGGCAGTAATGATGTTAATGTTCTGGCCAAGCCTTCAGGCGTGTTTATCCCCGTCTCTTGGGGGGGGGGTGTAGAATATGTCATACCCATTTTTCAGATGAGAAAACTGAGGCTGAAGAGAGGCTAAGGGACTTGCTCACATTGAAAGCTGGGACTGGAACCTGGTCTAACTCCAAAGTTTGTCATTGTGCCTCACCTCTGTCAGGAGGCATGACATGGGGTCAAGAAACCTCAGGGCACCACTGTTATCCACTGTGTGACCTTAGACAGGCACTTTCTGCTCTCTGAGCATCTATTTTCTCATCTGCAACAATGGGCCATTAGTCCTTCCTCTGGGAGGGTTAAATGAGATATCCCAGGTGACAGTGGCCACCCAGCCCCATGCCTTGCATATAGTGGATGCTCAATAATAATCTTTTAGGAAAAACATGGAGCTGGGCCGAAGTTTACCTCTGTCCTAGCTCAGAAAAAGAACTCTCAACAAAAATAGTGGGAGAGACTTTATGTGGATGGGAGAGACCCAGGAAGGCTTCCTGGAGGTGGTGCCTCTGGAAGGATTTTCCAGGCAGAGCTGGGGTGAGAAAAGAAGGCATTCCAGGTGGAGCAGCAGCGTAAGCAAAGACAGGGTGTCCCTGACCACACATGTCCCTCCAGGAAGCCAGCTATAAGGGGCACCGGGCCAACAAAGTGCTATTTCTGGGGAACCTGAAGAAGCTGCTGTCCACGGGCACATCCCGATGGAACAACCGGCAGATGGCCCTGTGGGACCAGGTGAGTCTCCCGAGCAGCCCCACCAGCGCCCCCTCACCAGTGTCACACCTTGTGCAGCTTGTTGTTCAAGGAAGGGGAGGGGTCAGGACCCAGGAGAAGCCTCGGCGTGGGGGAGGGGAGGTGGCTGAGTTTGGGATCAGGACTTGGGGGTGGGGGGAGGGCAGGAGAAAGAAAGGGCCTTCTAGGCGGAGGGAACAGCTGGAGCAAGCCCTTAAAGTGAAATAGGGAGGTGTGTGGGCAAGAGGAGCTGCCCGTTCAAGGTGGGTGGGGGTGGGGATGGGAATGAAGACGAGGCCAAGTAGTATTAATTTCAAGGAGCACTTGGCCAGAGTTCGACAGATCGCTTCCTCTCGTCTGAATCTCCTTGCATTATAGTAGATATAAAACAGGAGGAGGAGGGCTGGAGTGACATCATGTGTATGAGAAATGATTCTTTAAAGGTAAAATGCTAGCAAGGGAAAAGGAGGTGGTCTCTCTCTCACACACACACACATACACACATGCACACACACACACACAGCCCTGTGACAGGAATTCTTATCTTAGCACCACCAAGGGGCACTCCATGAGAGACCCTTAGGCCCTCCTGGTCTCCCTTCCCTTGCAGGATGACCTCTCTGTGCCTCTCGCAGAGGAGGACCTCGATGGCTCCTCAGGCGTGCTGTTTCCGTTCTATGACTCGGACACCAACATGCTCTACGTGGTGGGGAAGGTCAGTCTGACATGGGAGGGAGGTGGCGGCCTGGTGCCACTGGTGGCCAGACCGCAGCCTGGGGCCCTTGGGGTACGGGGCAGGGTCAGGGACAGGCAGGAGTGGCTAGATACTCTCCCCCTGTGGTGAGCCCCGCCCCTCTCCCACCTTCCTGGCTCCACAAGAACACCTGGGGCCAGGGCTTTGCCGGACACCCTGAGCTAGTCCCTCCTCAGTTCTAGGTCCAGATAAGGAGGGACCAGTCAGTGTTTCTTGGCAGGGGCACCTTCAAATTTGAGGCAGAGCAGGTCTTCATTGGGTAAGACTATCTTGCACTTGGCATCCCTGGCCCCTACCCACCAATGCCAGGAGCAGCACCCACCTCCCCGCCCAGTCGTTACGACTGACAACCAGAAATGCCCCTGGGGTAAGACCCACTGGATGGTCTCAGGAACCCCACTTCTGACCTTTGTGTGCAGCTCTCAGATGGGAGTGGGGTTCAGGCCTATGCTCCCAGAGCCTCTGCCTTGGAGGCATCTGTGTGGGCTTTGGTTGGGGGGACTAAGTGTTAAAATGAGGTGTCTTGGTGCCCTGCTGCCTTGGTGACAGTCCTCAGGTCTGCCCTTGTGAGAGGTGGCTCTGCCAGCTCTTCACTCACAGTCCTCTCCAGGTTTCTGCTGTGTGGCAATGGGTACCAGGTGGGGGTCTGATGGTGCCCGGCTCTGAGCGGTGCCCTCCCTTCCACAGGGAGACGGGAACATCCGCTACTATGAGGTCAGCACTGACAAACCTCACCTAAACTACCTGACCGAGTACCGCTCCTATAACCCACAGAAGGGGATCGGTGAGTGTGGGACACTGAGGCCACTTGGGGCCTGGGGAGACAGGGATGAGTCAGGCCTCACCCTAGAGGGCCCCTCACTGGGGAGGGGAGACAGCAGGTCAACGCTCTGAGTCGTGGGAGCTCTAGTTGAGGTATGTGGGAGGTTCTCTGGGAGCACACAGGAAGAAGTCTGGGAGGGCTTACTGGAGGAGGCAAGGCTTGAGGAGCCAAAAGGGAAGCAGAGCACAGCATGGGGAGAGGATGAAGGTGTTCTAGCTGAAAGTTAAGCAGTTACAGCAGTAGCAAGGAGATGGGGGCATTGACCTAAGAGAGGCACTACTTTTTAAGTGTGTTTAGGGATTCAAAACAAAACAAAACAAATCAGGACGCAACTATATGCCCTCTACAGGAAACCCACTTATATATAAAGACACAGCTAGATTAAAAGTAAAGATGGAGGTACTTCCCTGGCGGTCCAGTGGTTAAGACTCCGTGCTTCCACCGCAGGGGACACGGGTTCAATCTCTGGTCGGGAAACTAAGATCCCACAGGCCACGCTGCACGACCCAAAAAAAAAAAAGTGAAGATGGAGAAAGATAGCATGCTAACACTAATCAAAGGAAAGCTGGCATCACTCTATTAAGAGCATCTGGGTGGGGAGGTATGGGGAGGGTGATGGAGGGCCTTGAGCAGAGCACACTTCCTGTAAAAGTTTAGCTAAAATCCTTGAAGGTAGGGGACAAAGTCTGAGGATTTCAACCCCATTTCCCCAGCTCGGGGCCTGGTCCAATGTAGGACTGTTTGTTAAGGGAAGGATAATGGAAAGAGGCTGGTCTCTGTTCACATCCAGGTGTTCAGCCTGGCTTTGCCACTCACCCTGGGGCCCTGGGGCCCCAGCCCACCCTGAGGAATCTCTTGGCCCTCCTTGGTCATCTCCCGACAGGTGTTATGCCAAAGAGAGGTCTCGACGTGTCCTCCTGTGAGATCTTCCGCTTCTACAAGCTGATTACAACCAAAAGCCTCATCGAGCCCATATCCATGATTGTACCCCGGCGGGTAAGGGTGGTGTGAGCCGTCTCTGAGGGAGGTGGGGAACCCCTCCTGGAGAAGAAGGACCCCGGGACCTGGAGCCTGAAGCCCACACCCCTGGGGGAGCAACAGAGAGGCTGATGGCCCCTCCTCAAGGGGAAGCCTTTCTCGTGGTCAGCGTGCTGTCCCTCCCCCCTCTGCTCTTGAGCTGCTCTGTGACCTTGGGCACATCCCTTTGCTCTCTGGGCCTCAGTTTCCTCAACTCACAGGGGTTGAGGTAAGTCTGCACCCCTGGATCTCTAAGCGCCCCCCCCCCACCATCCCTGCTCTGACTGTCCTGACTTCTGCAGTCGGAATCCTACCAAGAGGACATCTACCCGCCCACGGCAGGTGCCCAGCCCTCTCTGACGGCCCAGGAGTGGCTCAGTGGGATGAATAAAGGTGAGGAAGGCAGAGAAAAGGCCTCGGCTGAATGTGGGGGACAGCGGAGCGTCCAGTTGCCCCAAGTCGCTGAGAGGGGTTTGGCTGGTATTTGTGTCCTCCCGTAACCCATAACCCCGGAGGACTGGTCCTTGACAGTCGGTTGCCAGTGGTTAGGATGGTCGCATATGGGTCCAGGGAGGGAGGGGCTCGTCCCAAGTGGCTCAGGAAACTCCCTCTGAATCAAGGGATTTTGCTCCAAGGAAAACATCTTTAAAATCTGGGCTGTGTGGGCTTCCCTGGTGGCGCAGTGGTTGAGAGTCCGCCTGCCGATGCAGGGGACACGGGTTCGTGCCCCGGTCCGGGAAGATCCCACATGCCGCGGAGCGGCTGGGCCCGTGAGCCATGGCCGCTGGGCCTACACGTCTGGAGCCTGTGCTCCACAACGGGGGAGGCCACAACAGTGAGAGGCCCGCGTACCGGAAACAAAAAAAAAATCTGGGCTGTGCACAGTGACTGGAGAGTCTCAGCTGGACGCCCCCTGCCCATCCTCCCGCCAGCTCTGCAATTACTCTTTGACCCCAGAAACCCTCTAGGCAGCAGCCCCAGCCCGGGCCCTTCTGCCCCACTTTGCCTGCCCTGACTCTCCCTCCCTGGCCTGTCAGCGTAAGGGCCTGCGCAGGGGCAGGCAGTGTGTGCTCCCGCCCCTGCTGCGGCCCCTGGAGCTGCCTGCTGCCCCCTCCCTTTGATATGTAACCCTTAGACAGTCTCGCTCCTCTCTGGGCTCAGTTTCCTCGTTGTAGCCTGCCTCCCCTGCTTCTTGGGGTGTTGGGAGAATTCATGAACTGGTAGACGGCAGAGCGCAGCGCAGGCACGAGGAGCCCGCGGTATTCTGGGGCAGCCCCTACAAACGAAGCCTCGCTTAGATAATCACACGAGTGTGTATTTGCGCTCTGCTTGCCCTGGTCTGTGGGTTTGTGCCTGTCTGCATGTAGCCATATCGCCCACACGTGTCACGTGTATCTCTGTGTCTCCGTGTGGCTCTGTGTGTGTCTGCGTGTGTCAGTGCCCCCCGTGCCCACCTGCTTGGGGGCACTCAGTCCTCACCCAGCCCTTTGCTTCCCTCCCAGGGCCAGTCCTGATGTCCCTTAGGCCTGGCTCCGAGCTGCTGAGGCCCCAGCCTCTGCCCCCAGAGAGACCCCTCTCCAAGCCCAGGCCCCACACCTCGCCTCGTCTCTTCAACCAGACAGAAAAGCTGGCTGCAGAAGATGGCCGGAGACCCCTCTCCCTGCTGGAGGAGAGGGCTCCACGTTGGGCAGCAGAACACAGACTGGAGGAGAAGAAAACTTGGTTCACAAATGGCTTTGACATCTTCGAATGCCCCCCACCAAAGACAGAGAACGAGGTGCGAACGAGCGTGGGGTAGGCCTGCCAAGGGAGGGGAGCAGCTGTGAGCAGCTGCGGGGGGCGGGGGGGCAGAAAGTGAGGGGCAAGGAAAATAACCAGCTGTGTGGCCTGGCCTAGCCCCTTAACTCACTTTGTTGATTCACTCACAAATACGTCATGAGCACCATCTGTGTGTCAAGATGGTGGGTTTACTTACAGGTGGTAGGGAACCATCTGTAAAATGCCGAGGGTTTGACTTGGTAGGTGGTAAAGTCCCTTCCACTTCTGATGCTGTAGGACTTTCTGTGCGCTCAGTCAACATTTGTTAAGTGCCTCCTGTGTGCCAGGCCCTGGGTAGGTAGGCACTTCGATATATCTCCTGACTGTATTTTCTCAACAGCCCTGGGAGCGTGTAGCGGCTAAGAACACAAGGGCTGGTGTCTCACAGAGGGATTCTGATCTTGGCTCTACTGAGTGCTACTTCTAGGACCTTGGACCCGGGGGCTGAATCTCTCTTTTTTAAAATAAATTTATTTATTTATTTATGGCTGCGTTGGGTCTTCGTTGCCGCGCGCGGGCTTTCTCTAGTTGTGGCGAGCAGGGGCGAGTTGCGGCGCGTGGGCTTCTCATTGCTGTGGCTTCTCTTGCGAAGCACGGGCTCTAGGCACGGGGGCTTCAGTAATTGTGGTGCGTGGGCTCAGTAGTTGTGGCTCACGGGCTCCAGAGCACAGGCTCAGTAGCTGTGGCGCATGGGCTTATTTGCTCCGCGGCATGGCTGAATCTCTCAGCTTCGGTTTCCACAGTGGTGAAGTGGGGGTACTAATACTACCACCCTCATAAGGGTGTTGTTAGCATCCAGTGGAAAATCGAAATCCTTAAGGGGAACACCCAACATCTAGTACCACTGTATACAGTGGCAACAATTATAATAATGCTGAGGTTAGTTTTCTGACCCCCAGTTTCCAGAGGAGGAAATTGAAGTTCAGAGAGGGTAAGTAACCTGCCTGAGGTCACGTAGTTTAGCGGTGGTAAAAACTCCAATCTCCAAGACTTCAGGGCCAAGTATCCTTTGCTCCACCCATGGGGGAATCTAAGGAGGCAAAAAATGTCTGAAACGTCAAGACTTTTTGATTTTCATTTATTGGGTGAAGAAAACTAGGTTTTTGTAAAAGATCTATGCCATGGCTGTCCCCTCAGGCCTCAGCCATGTAAATGTAATCACCCACCTTTCTGAGTCAAAAAGGGGCAATGTTTAATGCTTTCTGCGGGTGTCCTGACCCATTGCATCCCAGGACACCCAGGTGACCTTCCCCTCTGCTCTGTGCTTTCCCAGCTGCTGCAGATGTTCTATCGGCAACAAGATGAGATCCGAAGGCTCCGGGAGTTGGTGACCCAGCGTGAGGTCCAGGCCAAACAATTGGAACTGGAGATCAAAAACTTGCGGATGGGCTCAGAGAGGCTCTGAGCGGGGTCCTCTGCCCTCCTCGCCCTCAGGGACACCACTCGGCTCATGGGGAGGTCCGGAACCAAACCACAGGTCCCCCGAGAACAGCCACTATTTCTGTATTTTTTACCAGAGATGAAACTCTTGGTCGCTGAAAGATTCCAGTGGGACCTGGTGCCGATTTTCTATTTGCCTTCTTGAAACAGTGTCTGAATTGACTCTTTTTAGATGATACCTTGCCTTCTGTTTAATTGTTTTGAAGGGTCCACGGTAACTTCTCAAGGGGAAGAACATTGTAGAAAGTTAGAGCTGGAAGGTCCTAGGAGGTGAACCTTCCTGTGTTTTTCAAACTGTGGTCCATAGCAAGGGGGGAAGGCTAAGTCAGGAGGGCTGTGCCCCCCCCGCCTCCATTCCTACCAGTCAGCTCCCCTTCTTTCTGTTTTATACATTAGCTTCTATGGAATACATAATTCTGCTACTAAAAAAATATTAGAAGTTTGAAAACCAGTGACGTGGCCCAACTTCCTTATTTTACAGGTGGAGAAACTGAGGCCCAGAGAGAGGCAAGTAATCAACCAAGGTCCCCAGAGAGTTCATGGCCAGGCTGGGCTGAGCTTCTGGTCTCCTGGGTCTGCCTTTCTGCGGTTTATGATGCAGCAGATGTGCAGTTCTCAGCCCACAAGGCAGGAATCCGTTGGTTCTGGCCTCAGCTGTGCCCCTGACTTGCTCAGTGACCTCTTGCAAGTCATTACCTCTCTGGTCTCACTTTCTCCATCTGAACAAGGGGGACCCTGGAATGCGCTGCCCTCTATAGGATCTGCCACCTGAGATAAGAAACCTTGGCCTTGACCTAAGGAAAACTACTTGTAGGGTGATGATCTGGGTTTGCTGCAGGAACTCCAAAGACATTGACAAAGAGGCAGAGGAAGTTTAACTTCAGGGAAGTAAAGTCAGGGTTCAGCCTAATTGTAGAACACAGACAGGAGGCCATCCTCTCTCTCTTCAACCAGAATCAGCCGAATATGGGTAGACACTATCCCTTATGTGGGGATGCAGACAGCAGAGTGGTGCCCATGGCTACTGACTGCCACCACCAAAGCCCTGAGGTCGCAGAGTCTGCCTCCTCCAGGATGATGTAGGCATAGAAGAGGTCCCCAGGAGGTAGGGAACCCCAGCCTGGAAGTGTGCCTGCAGAGCCCCATGGCTGCCCAGCCATGAGGGTTTCTGGAGAAGGATGGCTATACTAGGCAAGGAAGTGGGACCAGATGGCCCTGACTTCCCTTCTGGCCTGAGAGTTTTTCTGTGTCCCTCCTTTGTGAATCTGTATTCTGAGCCCTTTCTCTAAGGTTCTCTCCTTCTCAGTGGTCAGTACAGCAACCCAGCTAGAGACGGGGAATGTTGGAAGTTAAATGTGCCCCTCTTTACCAAGACTATGGCAGACGATGAGTTTGCCCATTGCACAGGGCGATCCTGGAGCTAAGATGGGAACTGCAGGAGGCCACCTAGCCTGGTAGGTTTCAACCCAGGCTGTACCTTAGAATCCCCTTGGGAGCCTTCAGGAAATACAGATACCCAGGCCCAACCTCAGACCAGCTGGAGCCGAATCTCCAGAGTAGGTCCTGACCTTGTGTATGTTTTTATAAGTTCCCAGGTAATTCTGCAATACAGAGAGGACAGAGAGACCCACTGGGCTGGTCTTTCTGTACCTATTTTCAGTAAAGGTGAGGACAGTGAGCGCCAGACAGGATCTGGGACTTCAACCCTATCTTCTGAGTCCATGCTGGAAGCTCCTAAAAAAAAGTCAAGAAGCATTGTCCTGGGTGTCTCTGGGACCCTGACTGCAGCGCAGTGAGGGCTCTGTGCTCCCGACTGCCCCCTCCCCGAGGCATGGCTGCGTCCCCTTGTTTGCCCACACACACCAGGTGCCCACGTTCCTTGTCGGGTTTACTCAGTCACTGGGGCCTGCCAAGCTTGCCAAAGGCCAAATCCCAGGCATTGTTAGGGGAGCAGAGCTCCACTGGATGGGGTTACCTTTCCCCCCTCATTTGCGGCCAGCATGTCACAGTTTACAAAGCACTCCCACCCTCAATCACTGACACATTCTATTCTAATACGGGTCAGCTAGGTGTTATTATCCCCAACTTCAGAAGAGAATACCTAACCTCAGAGAATGAAGAATCATCAAGCCCAAAAGGCACTGGCTGCAAGGCATGGAGGTGGGGCCAGTCTGCAAGGCATGGAGGTGGGGCCAGTCTGGAGAGCTTCCCGCATGCCTCCTCGACACAGAGACATCCCTTCCTTCTCAAGCTCTCCTCACCCCTGAGGGACCCAGACCTTGTACTTAAAAACAATACGAAGGCATCCATGAACAGACTCCTTTTTCCTTCTTCTTCTTTTTTTTTTTTACATCTACAATAAATTATTTAAATTATTTCACAGCAAGGGAGAGGGATAGGTAATTTTTATCAGATATTTTTTTAAGACATTTTTTAAAATTACATTTTTGTTCTTGACTGATGAAGTGGAACTCGCCCAGCATTTGCAGGGCCCTCAAGCTCAGGGCAAGCAGAATGTGTACTCGTCTCCTTACTCCATACCCTAGGAACCCCCTGACTGTTGACTCAGGAACTTTCTGAGAATGAAGACAGCACTGGGAGATGAGCTTTGGGGTGTATCCACCTCAGCTCTACAGTCATTGAGATTGTATCATAGAGGGAAGCAGGAAGTCAGAAATCAATCTATGCTTTTAATATGAAACCGTGCCTGAAACAGTTTGATTGTTTTAATATTGTTTCTGAAATTCCTTGTACCTTTGTAAAAAAAAAAAAAAAAAGTGAAAATAAATAGATGTGGAATAGTGCAATGGAAAGAATGTAACAAAATAATAAACAACATCTTCCTAGACATTTTAATACATGGAGCTTTCCTTGACTTGTTTCACAAATACCAATGACAGTTTTCCCTCGCTATCTGAAAGTAGAGGGTTCTTATGAAACGTTTTGTAAGCCAAAATGGCTAAAGTGAAGAAGCAATTACCTTAACTCAACTAGCTAACAGACACACAAAATAAGTCCAGATAAAGCACAAATGCTCACAGGCACAGTTCAAGGCTAAGACGGCCTAATGTTTAGATGCTGAGTGTAGTTCCTGGGGGAGGAGCTTGGTGGTGCCACTCCCACTGCTTGGGGTGCTAGGGGGTGCACCAATGCCTCTATCATAGCTTGCTGTAAAACAAACGCTGAACATATTTTCACTTTTTGTCTTTTCTCATAAAAGCTAAAATCCTCTTCAGATTTCTTTCCGTTAGTGAAAGCAAGTACTAATGTAGGTCTTTCGTGAAAGCAAGGTGGCATAAAGTGAACTTTTGGAAATACCCACTTGTTTGGGCCAGAAACCAAGCTGGGAAACAGGCAAGAAAGACTTGGTTCCTACCCTCCAAAGAGTTTTTAGTCGTGGTTGGAAGGAAGGGGACATTCAGGCTGCTCTTGGAGGAGAAGCAAGGAAGGCTTCTTGGAGGAAATGATATTTAGGCAGAAACCTGAAGGATAAATAGGAGTAAACAAGGCAAAGAGCATTTGGGGAAAAGAGTTCCAAGCAGAGAAAACCAGCTGTTCCATAGTCTGGAAACAAGCAAAGTGTGGAGCATAGACAGGGCAGAGATCATGAGTATTAAGAGCCAAGGGCAGACTTCCCTGGTTGTCCAGGGGTTAAAACTCCATGCTTCTACTGCAGGGAGCGTGGGTTCGATCCCTGCTAGGGGAAGTTCCACATGCGAGCGTTGTGGCCAAAAAAAAAAAAAAAGGAAAGAGCCAAGGGCTTTGTAGGTGGGAGCTGAGACTTTTTTTCCCTAGCTTTATTGAGGTATGATTGACAAAAATTGTATATATTTATGTTGTTTGTGATTTCTTGAGGTGTATGTGATGATTACAATATGAATACATTGTAAAATGATCACCACAATCAAGTTGATTAACACATCCATTACCTCATGTCGTTACCATTTTTTGTGTGTGGTTGAGAACATTTGAGATCCAATCTCAACAAATCTCAAGTGTACAATACAGTATTATTAACTATAGTCACCATGCTGTACATTAGATCCCCAGAACTTATGGGTTCTGTAACTTAAAGTTTGTACCCTTTCCCCCCCTACCCTTTTCTGTCAGCCCCTGGCAACCACCTTTCTACTCTATCAGTTTGACTTTTTTTTTTTTTTTTTTTTTTAGATTCCACATATTTAAGAATCATACAGTATTTGTCTTTCTCCATCTGGTTTATTTCACTTAGCATAATGTCTTCCTGGCTCATTCATTTAGAAAATGGCAGGATTTCCTCTTTTAAGTCTGAATAACATTTATATACGTGCATATACCACATCTTCTTTATCCATTCATCCACTGATGGACACTTGGGTTGTTTCCATATTTTGGCTCTTGTAAATAATGCTGCAATGAACATGGGAGTGAAGATAGCTCTGATATACTGACTTCATATTCTTTGGATATACACCCAGAAGTAAGATTGCTGGATCATACGGTAGTTCTATTTTTAATTTTTTGAGGAACCTCCATACTGTTTTCCATAATGTCTGTACCGTGGACGCTGAGACTTTAGCGTGGGGGCAAGTGGAGTTTCCAGAATGTTTCTCACAATTGCGGGAATCGTTATTTTTCTTGGGGATAGGGCAAGAGAGAATTAAGGGAAAATGAAAAGTCTAGGTAATGCACAGCATCCCGGAAGGCCACAGCCAATTTTGGTCCCATCCACAGGGCTGCAGTTTTCTGATCATGACTGGACGAGCGTCACTCAGCGGGGAAGCCCAGCTCCTTGCAGTTAGTTAGCCCATTCGAAGTGAGCCCCCATTTGTGCTGCGGCCGCCTCTGGGCTAGACACAGAGCCCGGAGACCAGGTCTAAGCATTCACTGCCCGGGCAGATGGGCGGGAGAGCACCGTGCTGTCCGCAGGGTGATGATGCTGCGGCTGTGCCCTGGCCTGCAGGCGGCGCCCTGCCATATATCTGTCTTTCCCTGCCGGAACTGGGACGGCCCGGAGTGCCCCGCCCCAGCGCCCAGGTTTCGATTTCCCCGCCGGCCCCTCTCTGCTCAGCGGCCTGGCGAGCGCGGCGGCGCCAAGTGGGACTCCTGGGGGGCTGGGCCCAGCGGAGCCCGAAGACGCGCGCGGCTGGCGCTGCCCGGAGCACGGCGACCGCGTGGCTGAGCTCTTCTGTCGCCGCTGCCGCCACTGCGTGTGCGCGCTTTGCCCGGTGCAGGACTCGCACCGCGGCCACCCGGTTGGTCTGGCGCTGGAGGAGGCGGCGCGCGTGCAGGTGGGGACGCGGGGGCGGAAGACCGGGAGCAACGGGCGGGGAGGGGCGTACCGGGTCCCACTGACAGTTCCCGGTTGGGACCAGGACCCCTAAGGCGGCCCAGGGACCATCTAGGAGGCCGACCTGTTGTTGTTCAGAAAAAGAAACTGAAGCCCAAGGAAAGGCAAGGCCATCATTTAAGCATACGAAGAGGTAGGTTTGGGAGTGAGAACTTGGGCGCCCCGGACGGCACCGGATATCCCAGACCTCATCCACCAAGGCGGGTCCACCACACTGCCTTTGGGCCGGAAGAAATTCTCCCTTTTAACAAAGATGAAAAAATCCCTCCCGCTTCGAAAACATCTGTGTTTCCGGAAAGCCACACAAACACCTCCTCTGGTTTTACCTCCTGGAAATCAGAGAGGGACTGCGGACCGCCTGATCTCCCTGGGAGCGGACACAAAGGCCCTCTGCCTACGCCGTTCTGCCCCTCCCCCTCCATACCCGCTCCATTCCACGCTCGTAACAGCCTGGTAACAGCTCATAACAGCCGCTTCGTGGACAAGAAGAGGAGGGTTCTGGAGGTCGAGGCGGGCCTTGAACCAGGACTGCCTCCCACGGGCCCATTCACCCATGCTTATTCCTAATAGTGGAAGGGGACTCTGGACTCTTGTTCCAAGCTTGTGGCCAACTTGTCCAGTGATTCTAGTCAGACCCCTCCATCCTCTCTGGGCTAGTCAGGCCCTCCTGTCACAGATGTTGATTATACCACTTCCACCTTCAAGAAGTCGTCTGTGGTTAATCCAGCCCCATAATGACCTATCCCCTGCACAGCATGACTTGACACCATCATGGTGACAACCTTGGAGCTCCACTGTGAGAATGGGCCAATCTAGCAGGTGGAGTCCAGGATTCAAGGCTTGCCTCTGCCTCCAAGATCTTCTTCTTCTTATCTATAAAATGGTTATAATAATAATTTAGTTCCTCAAAATGCTGTTTTCAGAGTTAACAAGGCTGCTTTCAGAGATATAGCTTCTAATAGGCAGGTCCACCCGCCTACCCCTTTTGCATCCGCACACCCACCCACTCACCTGTCTGTTCATGCATCATCCATCTGCCCATTCATTCATTCATTAGACATACGTTCAACTCATACCTGGTGCCATGAGTCAAGGAATAGACCAATTCTTCCCTGACCTGGAAGAGTTCCTTGGCTAGTGGGGGAAGAACAAACAGTGACAACACAGTATGATAAGTACACAGTATGATAAGTATTGTAATTGGGGAGTCTGAGGCAGGGGTCAGTGGGAGCCAAAGAGAGGACAATGTGAACTTGGGACAGGAAGCCTAGCAAGACTTCCTGGAGGAGGAGCCATTGGAACTGGCTGTGAAGAATAAGTGGGGTTTCACCAGGTACCTAGACGGGAGAATCTCCCTGTGACTGCAGGTTTCATGCACCAGGAAGCTGGGTTATCCTTGGCTGATAGGCAGGAGCTGGACTTGAAGGCTTAGAAATCACAGTGGGGTATGGATTTGCTCCTGGAAGTTGAGGCTATGGCTTATACTTGGGTTACTATTGTGTTCCCAGCCCCACCACTCACTCCCAGCCCCCCAGCTAGAATAAAACTGTGTACACCATAGCAAATGCTTGTTGGATATTAAAATAACAATACAAGCTATGTCTTTTGAGCACTTACTGTGTGCCAAGCACTATACCGAGCACTTTGTGTACTTCTTATTCTTTACAGCAACTCTGTAGGGGTGTCCCCTTTTTTGTAGCTTAGGAAACCGAGGTTCAGAAAGGTGAGGTCACTTGCCCAGGTCACGTGGAGGGAGAGCTGGGACTCAGACCTAGGAGGTCCCATCTGACTCTTAGGCTCATACCTTGCTCCAGCTCTCCACTTGAATTTGGCAGCCCCTGGTAATTCTGTTCAATTCAGCAAACACTTCTGGGTCACCCCCTGGTCCCTGTAGGGGAGCAGGAGCCAAGAATGGAGCAGACCTGCCCTCAGGAAGCTCCCAGTTAGTCCAAAAGCTGAGTGTAAGGTGAGCCATAAGAAGGTAAGATGGAGGTAAGGTCTTTGGAGAAATGGCAGTTGCAAAAAGCAAAGATAAGGAAGGGAGCCATCTTAGGTGGGAGAGGGGACCTCTTACACATGCAGGTCCTCTGAACCCCAGTCCAGGCCAGAGGACCACTGGCCAAGCCTGGATGCAAGTTCCATGAGGGCAGCTCCAAGAACAGGCCCCAGCACATTATAGGTACTCAGTATTCACTCTAGAAGTGAAGGCTCTTCCGCTGACCCCAAGCTGCTTCCCTAAAGTCCTATTTGAGGGCCTGGAAAAGCAGGTCACAAGCAGGACTATCCTAGAAAAAAAGGGGGGCCTCTGAGGATCAGAGTGGCCCTAGTCCCAGCTCATCTTCCAACTTGCCTCATGACTTTGGGCAAGTCAGCTCACCTTTTGAGTCTCAGCTCAGTTGAAAAAAAACACAGGAGTGAGAGGACATGACCCCTGGGGTGACTTGTTATCTCAAAAGTGACAACATTAAGACTTCTCTCCTAACACTTTCACATACAGAAACTCACCCAAGAATGTTTAAAGAATTTGACAACCAAGAAGCAGCAGCAAGTTGGCAACATAACCCAGACAAGATGCTGCTGAGACGCTCAAGGCAAGTGGGGGATTCTTCCTTATTCTAGATGAGATGTCCACCTTTGCCCTTGGACACACAGTTCTCCCCAATATGGAGCCAAGGGAAAATGAAAAACAGCCTCAAAGGGGCAGGTCAGGTTTGGTGAGGCCTGGGGCTTCTGTAATTTAGGGGGCCCTTTTGGAGAAAAAGAACACAAAATTAGTTGCAAGACCATGAAGGGGCCATGCCAGGGAGGGACCTGGGGTTCCTGTTTCATTAGCTTTGTGGTGAATCTGCCTCTGCCCAGAGCCCTAGCCTTGTCCCATAATGCCTGACAAAATGCAGGAATGGCCTTTTCTCCCGCCATGGCCAAAGCCATTCTCTTGGACAGACTAGTCCTCCATCCCCCGCACCCCAAACTGCCTTAAGCAAAGCAAAATACAAGGTAAGGAACACACAAATCGCTCTTTAGGTTTTACTGTTGAAAGAAAGTAAATAGGTATAAATGTATTCCATAAATATGTACTTTCTTCAGGCTTCTCCTCGCGTAACACTGTTTATTTAAGTGGATTCTTCTGTGGGTTTTAAGTGGGAAATTGGGGCTGACATTATCCTCGCCGCTGTTTTGACTGTGAGAATGGTGTTGCTCTTTAGGAGCAGTTTAGGTGAACTTGGCCGATCCCTTCCCTTCTCAGCCTCAGCTGCCACCGCCTCAAAGTGAGGGCCGGAGTGGGTTGCCCTCCCAAGGCCTGTCTCACTGAGACAACCCCAGATTGGCCACCCCAAGTCAGGCAGGGAGGTTGGCTCTGACGACCACAGGAGTAGCTGGCATCCAGACCAGGCCACAGAGTTGGTCCCCTGTTTGCCCAACATCCATTATCTTTCGGGTGACAGCATGCCCCAGTTTACTGGGGACACTTGTGGTTTACACCTGTGGCCCTGGGTTAATTATTAATCTTGCCATGTCTTCAAGAGCAGGACTCTGGGTATAGGCAACTACCTCAGTTCAAAAGGATTTGGGAACTGAAATTTGGCACACCTGAAGGGATGGCGGAGGTGCTTTGGGCTGTTCAGCCAGAAGAACAGAGTCAGGGCACAGTCTCACTGTCTGTAAATCTCTGGGCAGATATGGTTTGGGGGTCCCCGAGGAAAGAGTTAGGATCCGTGTGGAAAGTCTAAGGGGGCAGGTTTCAGCTTAATCTAAGGAATGGTTTTCTTTCTTTGAAGCTTTTCCCCAACTTTTAAACTTTATTTTGAAGTAATTACAGATTTATAGGAAGTTGCAAAAGTAGTGCATGACCCTGGATGGATGACAAGATTCCTTGCCCTTCCCCCAGGCCCGTGGGTGGGCTTTTAATGGTGCCTAGTTCGTGGATGGAGTGGCTCTCTGTGAATCTGGTTTGATGCGGGTCAGGTGGCCCCCTTCCCGCTCCCAGGATGCCAGGTGCCCAGGCGCCTTTCTAGATGACTCGGCCCCTGCATGGTGTGGCTCTCATACACACCTCCACCCCACCGGGGTCCCCCACTCAGCTCCTGCCTAGGATTCTGACGCCAAGTTCCCTCTTTGTTTTTGGCACCCAAGGATTTCCCTTTTTTTGTTGTTGTTTGTTTGATTGTGGGTTGGTGTTTTGGGTTTTGTTTTGTTTTTTTCAGTTTGATCGCATAATTTTAAAATTTGCTCTTTTTTTTTTTTTTTTTTAAACTATTTTATTTTTATTGCGGTACGCGGGCCTCTCACTGTTGTGGCCTCTCCCATTGCGGAGCACAGGCTCCGGACGCGCAGGCTCATCGGCCATGGCTCCCGGGCCCAGCCGCTCCGCGGCATGTGGGATCTTCCCGGACCGGGGCACGAACCCGCGTCTCCTGCATCGACAGGCGGACTCTCAACCACTGCGCCACCAGGGAAGCCCTTAAATTTGCTCATTTTATCAGCATTTCCATGTGTTTGAAGTAGGAAGGGGGATTTCCATGTCAGCTCCTTCTCCCTTTTTGACCAAAACTATATGTCATTTTACATATGGGGTGTTTTGTGGTTGTTCGTTTAAGACCCTAACCCTTCCCTATGTCATTAAAAGTTCTTTGTCAATGTCAGTATTAGAGGCTGTATATTCCATTATATGGATCAACCATGATTCATGAAGCCATTTTCCTAATGTTGAACATTTAGATCACTTCCAGGCTTTCACTCATGTAAAACAACGCTGCAGTGATATTTGGCACCTTGATTTATTTTCTTTGGGACACGTTCCTAGAAGTGAGCCACCTGGCTCAATAGGCACAGACGTTTGTAGGGAGTTTGGTGCGTTCTGCTGAACTGTGGCAGGCGTAGTTGTGACAGAGAGGTCTGGGGCAACCATGCCTCTCCGTCCTTGCTTACTCAGAGGCAGTACTAGGGAAAAGGCCATTTGCCTGAAAATTAATCCATAAAACAGCTTGGTAAACAAATTAAAATCAGTAAAGTTCATAATTGTCCATCATCTACTGTTCAGAAGCCAACAACCAGGCCTACCCATCCACGCCTTTCCAGAGAGCAATCAGGAAGGACTTGATCATGAATTCCCCAACCAATACCTATTAAATGATTTTTCTCTGACATCCTTGTTAATAGGCTGTTTGCTTCCCCATCATGGCTCTTCAGCGGGCTCATACATGCCAGGTGTAGGGAAAATCAACACTTGCCTGCTGCCCTAACTTTTTACTCAAACTGGGATGAGTTGACAATATAGCAAAGTGGTTATAGTCTTCTTTTAAATCTTCCAAATTTTCCATAGTGAGCTTTTGATACTTTTGTGAACAACAACAAGAGTATATAAATACATGATATATATATAGATATATAATATATTAGTTCACTTTGAACCAATGTGGCCCAAACCAGACAGTGTACTTCCTTGTTTCATTTCCAAAATTCTCTCTGTCTTTTTTTTTCCATATTGCATAATCAGCCTCATCTTGCCTATACTTAAGTTTTCTACGCTGAGATTTATAACAATGTGTAGTGTCATTAAGCTTATTTTGTATATTCTTCTTTAAAAAGTGGATCTGTAGAAACTGCTTGGAGCCCAGTTGGTTGGGAGAAGATATTTGCTCTCGGTTTCTGTAGAAAGGTCCTCTGTGTACATATGTTGCCTCCAAAATGTGTGGATAAATCAAGCGTTTAGAACATATTTTCTTTCCTTCGTTTAGTCATTCAACAAAGATATATTTCTGTCCAGGCTCACTGACTCATAGAAACCATGTTGTAAGTGTGGGCTAATTCCAAGCTAGCCCAAAGCCAATTTAATCAATATGAGGCTCTAAACTCAGAGCCTCACCACTGCCTAGAACATAGCACGGGAAACACAGACTTCGGGAGCCCATCCCATAGATCCTGCCAAACCACACATTCCTGCCCCACTAAGGAGAGAACATGGCACACAGGGGAGCCTGCCCACCCCCATGCCTGCCTGGGTACACCAAGGATCTTTCTGCTGTGTGGGCTGTACAGACATTTGGGCTGAGGAAAGAAGCCGGCCTGATTTTTTTGTTGTTATGATTTTATTTTTTAATTGTACTAGTAATACATGAATGCATCTCAGTTTTTAAAATTTAAATAGTTCATTAGAATACAGTGTACAGCTATGGAAAGTACAGAGTGAGAGTCCCTCTTGGCTATCTCCCCAATCCCACACCTTTTCCCAAACATGACCAAACTAACAGACATTTTATTTTTTTAAATTTTTGATTAATTAATTTATTTTGGCTGCGTTGGGTCTTCTTGCTCCGTGCAGGCTTTCTCTAGTTGCGGCGAGCGGGGGCTGCTCTTCGTTGTGGTGCGCGGGCTTCTCATTGCGGTGGCTTCTCTTGTTGCGGAGCACGGGCTCTAGGCACGTGGGCTTCAGTAATTGTGGCACGCGGGCTCAGTAGTTGTGGCTCGTGGCTTCTAGAGCACAGGCTCAGTAGTTGTGGCACACGGGCTTAGTTGCTCCACGGCTTGTGGAATCTTCCCGGACCAGGGCTCGAACCCATGTCGCCTGAACTAACAGGCGGATTCTTATCCACTGCGCCACCAGGGAAGTCCCCAGACATTTTAAATGCACTTGCAAACATGCAGATGCATATATACATGTACACTTTTAATTTTGTTATCTTCTACGTAAATGGGATCATCCTATATATATCTGCAACTTGCCCTTTTTCACATGGTGTCTTGAAGAGCTTTCCACCACAGGACATATAGGTCCACTGCATTTTGTGTGTGTGTGTGGGGGGGGGGGGGCAAAATACACATAACATAAAAGTTACCATTTTAATCATTTTTAAGCGTATAATTCAGTGGCATTAATTACATTCACAGTGTTGTACAACCATCAGCACTCTTTCCAAAAGTTTTTCATTACCCTAAATATAAACTCTGTAATCATTAAGCAATTACTTCCCATTCCCCTCCCACCAGCTCCTGGTAACCTCTAATCTACTTCCTGTGTCTATGAATTTGTCTACTCTAGATATTTCATGTAAGTGGAATCATACAATATTTGTCCTTCTCTGGCTTATTTAATTTAGCATCATGTCTTCAAGGTTCATCCGTATTACAGCATGTGTCAGAACACTGCATTCATTTTAATCACTGAATATTATTATTTCACTGTATGAATGCAGCATAATTTGTACAATGAACATATATGTACACTTCCCATGTTGAAACTTTTGTCCAGCTTTTCTCTATCTCCAACAATGCTATAATGAGCTTCTTGGTACTGAAATCTTTGTGCACATGTGAAAACATTTTCTAGGATCAATTCCTGCAAGAGGAGCTGCTGCATCGAAGGATTTAAGCATTTAAAATTTTGATATTATCATATCACCCTCAAAAAATGCAATACTGATGGGCACTACCACCTGCAGTGTTTGTAAGTGCCTATTCCACACACCCTTATGGACTCTTGGTATTATCCATCAGTTAGCATTCTTCCAGTCTGATGACATATATATATATAATTATTTTTTTCTGATTATGCTGCTCATTTCCTTGATTGTTTGGGACACTGAGGCACCTCTTCATACGTCTATTGGCATTTGTATATCTCTGGTCCATTTTTAAATTGAATGATTTCTTTTTTCACTATATGTTATGGATAGTAAGCCTGCGTAGTTTGTTACTTGTCATGTGGCTTTGTTTACGGTGCCTTACCTCTTGGGAAGAGTTTCTTTTTTTATGTAGTGCAACCTGTCATGACTCCCGTTTTGCTATCTGAGTTTTGGGTTCCTCTTACAGAGGTCTTCCCTTCTCAAATTTTTATTATTTATTTATTTTTTGTGTGGTACGCGGGCCTCTCGCTGTTGTGGCCTCTCCCTTTGCGGAGCACAGGCTCCGGACGCGCAGGCTCAGCGGCCATGGCTCACGGGCCCAGCCGCTCTGCGGCATGTGGGATCCTCCCGGACCGGGGCACGAACCCGTGTCCCCTGTATCGGCAGGCGGACTCTCAACCACTGCGCCACCAGGGAAGCCCTCAAATGTTTAAAAATAAAATTGTTTTGTATTTTATTCTAGTAGGTTTATTATTTTTTTAAGGTATAGTGCTTTGACCTATTTAGAATTGTTTGTTTGTTTAGCTTTTATCGTGGAAAACTTCAAGCATACATATGTGTTTTGAAGCAAATCGCAGACATACAATTTCATTTGTAAAACTCTGAGCATATTACCTCTATAAGTACTCATTTTTTTAAATATATAACCATAGTATCATCATCACATATATGAAAATTAACAATGGTTCCTTAATATTATCAAATATCCAACCAGTAGTCACATTCCCAATTGTCTTATAAATGTCACATCTTATTTATTTCAATTAGGAGTGAAAGTTTTCAAAATGCTATTGGTTGATGTATTTTTTAAGTTGATGGTTAACATGCTCCTCTGTCCTCTATGTGTCTTCTAAATTGTATCTTTAAGTTAGATCTAGAGGCTTAATCAGATTCAGATTCACATTTTTCACAGGAGTACTTCATAGGTGGGGTTCTGTCTGAGTTTGTTTTTGTATACAGAATAAGATAAGAATCTAACTTAGTTTTTTTTTAAAAAAAATACATGATTAATTGCATGCTGTACCATTTGTTGAATTATATATATAATTATATTAATTATATATGTGTATACATACTTTTCTAAGCTATTCTTTGCTCTTGATCTTTTTGTCAATGCCTAAGCCACATAGTTTTAAACCCTGTACCTTTACAGTTTGTTTTGATATCTAATAAGGCAGCTCATGCTTCATTGATTTTTTTTTTTTTTGGCCATGCCACACAGCTTGCAGGATCTTAGTTCTCTGACAGGATCTTAGTTCTCGAAACAGTGCCCTCAGCAGTGAAAGCCTGGCATCCTAACCACTGGACCGCCAGGGAATTCCCCTTCATTGATCCTTAAAAATAAATTTTTGGCTTTTCCTGTGCTTATTCTCCCCCATGGTAATTTAACATTTGGTTAATCTGTATGTTAAGACTTTGATTGGGATTGCATCCAATTTATAGACTAATTTGGAGACAAATGGCATCTTTATAGTATTCAATCTTCCCAGCCAGGGGTATGGTTTTTCTTCCATGCATTCAGATTATTTTATGTCTTTCAGTACAATTTTATGCTTTTCTTTATCTAGGCCCTTACAGTTTTTGTTAGGTCTAGTTTTAAATCTTTTGCTCTTTTTTTTTCTACTGTTTTAAGGATGATCTTTATTTCTCCATGCATTTTCCAGTTGGTTATAGCTGGTACTTAGGAAAGCTTTTTATAAGTGCTGAACTGACTTTTTAGAAGTTATAATAATTTTTTTCATGTTGATAATTTTAGATTTCCTGGTTGGCAATCATATCATCCGCATCTGGTTTGGTATTGTTCGGGTTTTTCTTTAGGCTCATGCAGAGTCAAGTAAAACCTGGCTGACAAGGAAATTTACTGAACTCAGATTACTACTTGATGAATATGAAGCTCCGACCAAGAAATTCATTGAGAAAAACATGCAGCTTGCCCTGCAGGCGTACAGGGAGCAAATCAAGTCTTGTGGGGAGCAAATCGATGTCATGAACAATGTCTCCAACAGGGTCTGGAATATCAGTCAGGAACCCAGTCCTGTATAGCTGCTGCAGGTAATGCTGGGTTTCTGCCCTCACAGCGGCCACCGGCTGCCACATTTCATCTTGGTTAATGTGGCACTGAACACAGTATTCACGCACTGAGTAAATACACAGAACTGCCTTGTCAGCAGGTAGACTGATTACATTGTTAGGAAGATAATATACATCTTGGACTAATTAAATGACATGAACAACCACCATTTTTGAGGGCCTCTGTGTTCCAAGCACCTCAGGTATCTTAGCTCTAATATTTACTAGAACTCTGCAAATTGGATATTCTCACCCCATTTTACTAATGAGAAATGGAGGCTCAAGGAGATGAAGGGACTCATCCAAGGTTATACAGCTGGTAGGTGGCAGATCTGGGATCAGGTCTGTCTGACTCTAAAGCCACAAGGCATCACTGCCCAGTCCTCTGACAGTACAGTTTTAATGGAAACACCACTCCTGGAAAGGCAGGCACCCTTGCAAAAGCTACTAAGCAGACTTCAAGAGTGGAGTCACAGTTTGCTCAAAGGGGAGAGAAGAAGGGACTCCTTGGCCAGTGGGCTCTGTTGGAGGCTATTATCTTATACTGAAGGAGAATCTAAAAACTAGCCCCTATAATATTCACTGCTACACTTAGTGAAAGCATGTTGTTGAGGTTCGCGTTCCCGTCTTCAGGGAGCCATGGGAGAAACTCCTCTCTCATGTCAGTACTCCTGTGCAGTCACCTGTGCACTTGGATTGCTTTTCTACTCATCTAACTCTTCCTCTTTCTTTCTTTGCCATAGCTTCTGGGAAGCTCAGAGCCAAATATGTTTCAAATAGCTGGGATGAGACTTTGTGGCATACAGTTTATGCCTCATCTCACTCTGGCTTCCAGCTTATAGTCTTATCCTGGTTTTCTCTTGGCTTCATTTTTCTCACTGTAAAGGAAAATCTTGCAGCATTAGATAACTTTTGTAAGGTGCTTTAAAGGTTTGTGGGATGAAGCAAGGTACAACTAAGTAAAGATGGCACTGAGTTGAACCACAGATTAGCATGGGCTCTGGCTGCAAAATAAGACAGACAAATAAATCAGTAAAAACTATAGTCAAGCCAGTCCCTGGAGGCTATTTCCACTCTTGTGCCTTTATGTGGCCTTGGTCAATTCAGCCTGTGTCTCATTGTTAAATAACAACCACAACAAAAAAAACCTAACAAAATATTCTGGGTGAGGTGCTCTCCTAGGCACTTTAGACGTTGTACTTTAAGAGAGGCAAGATGCACAGAGGGGCACATTTTTTTTTCTTTTAAAGTAATGGTACATTTTAGGAATATCTAATGCAAAGGGATGCTTCCATGGAGAAGAATGCTATTCTTCCATCATAGATACAGTTTCAGGGCTTTCTCATCTCTCTCTTTTTTTTTTTTAATTCTCTGGTGCCCAAGCTACTGATTTTCATCATTCATCATTCCTTCCATTTGTTCACTCATTTTTTCATCAAATATACACTGAGCAACCTGATTGTAACAGGCCCCCATTAGGAGCTCATGGGTGGGGAGACATGCTCAGAAAGTTATTCACAGCACAGCTAAGTGAGCTAGCAAAAGTGTGTCCAAGAAAAGTCCAACTCTGTATGGGGAATCAGGGAAGGCTCCCAGGAGGAGGTGACAGTGGAGCTGGTATGGGAGAATAAGGAGGAGCTCAGTGGGTATATACAGAGGGAAGAAGCAGAGAGGACATCAGAGGCAGAAAGGAAGCATGTGCATGTGAGAGCTTGGCAGGCTGGAGAACTGCCAGGGTTCAGCCTGACTGGAGGCGGGGGCAAGGGTACAAGGGAGGGGGGCGTGTTGGGAGATGTAGGGATGCCAGGGTTACTTGATGAAGGGTCTTATATGCCTGGTCATGAAGTTTAGACTTTGTCCTGTAAAGAGAACAGGGGCCAGGGGAGTGTTTTGCAACGAGGAATGACACGGTCAGATTAATGCTTTAGAAAGGTCACTTTAGTGACAGACTGGAGGATGGACTGGACAGGCAGGAATGGAGCCTGGAAGGAAAGTTGGGAGGAGACCACAGTATCCAGGAGAGAGATGATGGTGGGCTGGACCAGTGAAGGAGCAGTGGGGATGGGGAGAAGCAGGCGAGTTTGATAGATGTGACAGGATTGGTGATTGGGGGAATCCAAGATGACAGCTCATTTCTGGCTTGAGAGATGGGTGGTTATGTGGCTGTTCCCTGAGTCTGCAAAGGCAAGAAGTAGATGTGCTCAGTTTCATTCATTCATTCATGTATTGCATCGTGAACATTTATCGAGAACCTCCTATGTGTCAGGCCCTGTGCTAGACGCTGGAGTTTGGGGTTACCAGGTGGTCGCATTTGTCCCTCATCCCCTTCCCCAGTCCCACCTCACCCATCTGCCCTCTGGGCCACCCCGGAGCTGCTCCCTGCCCTCCCTGCTAGTGCTCTGACTCCCTGGCCAGCCCTCTGAGTGTGATCTTAGCCCTCTTTCTCCACAAATTACCTTCTTCCCACCCAAATGAGGATGGGCTCTAGACCTGCAGCTTCCTAGGTAGACAGGGCTCGGAGACTTGTCCCTCAGCCCCTCCCAAGGCCCAGCATCCTTCCTGCCAAGCGCTGGGCCACCTTCCCTCCCTCCTGAGGCATCCACCCACCCCTCCCATCTTGGGCAGCACCACCCACCAGCCAGGGCCTGCTCTCCTAAGGCAATCTGCTGTCTTCTAAATCCTTGCCCAGGACAACCCTCCAGAAAGTGCAGACAGGGATCTTAGGTGCAAACAAGAGAATCCACTGTAACTGTTTTAAGCAAGAAAGGAGTTTATGAAAGAGTGTTAGGCAGCACATCTGATCTCTAGGAAGGCCAGAAAGTCGTGATGAAGACCAGGCCACAGGAGTGAAGTCAAGGCCATGGCACAGACTTGTTCCAGTGTAGCCCCACCCTTCTCCGCCGGGCAAGATGTCACAGCTCACACCACTGACCCAGAGCACGCCCCCTGGAACCTCCACCACTGCTGTCCCTGACAGCTACACGCCACTGTCACCAGCCCACCCTCACTTCCACATCCACGTCTTGGAGTGGAGATTCCTTGTCACATGCCTACACCATGGGTGCAGAGGGGGATGGGACAGTTTTCTTGCTTCTACTTAGCAAAGCCACACTTAACACAGGAAGGGTATTTAAAAGGTGCTGTCCAGGCAGAAAACAGGACAGGCCCCCACTGTGGTGGGCACACCCCCTTGGTCAGCATTCCAGCTGAGCTTCCAGAGTCTTTGGCTTCCCCTTTGGGATTTGGTTTCCTGTTCCCCCCCTTTGGACATGCCCCAGGAGCGCCTTCCCCAGGAAAACTGGCCCCTCGCTCTTTTCGTCCCCTGTACCTCAGGCCGACCTCTGTCACAGTGTCCGTAAAGCTTCGGGGTCCCTTTCGAGGTGGTGAGCCACTTCAGGGCAGAGGCAGTCAGCTTGCCTCCTTCCTCGAGGCGGGGTGGTGGGGGGTTGCCATGGCTGCGGTCCTCAGGGGGGCTCTGCTTCCAGGGGCAGGGCCTGGGCTGGCAGCAGGTGCCATGGCCAGGTGGGGCCAGTGCTTGCTGGCTGGGTTTGTTCCTGGGCTCAGTGGTGGAGGCTGGGACGCGGCTCCAAGCCACCCTGAGCCCCACGTGCCCTCGCGCGTACACGGCCGCTGAGCAGCAGATGCAGCAGCAGATGAGCCTGGGGGAGTCGTGCCACCCCGTGCCCCACTCCTTTGAGCCCCTCAAGAGCTTCTTTAAGGGCCTCGTGGAAGCCACGCAGAGCCTGCTACAGATGCCACTGGATGTCCGCCTTAAGGCGAGTAAGTCACCGTGTGACCAACCTTGGGTCCTTTACTCTCCTAGTGCCCTGTGATTAGAGACAACTGTGAAGATCGCCACGCTAAATCCTGTCTCTCCTGCACAGAGGCCCTAGGCTGGGTGGTCAAGGTCTCCTGGGCCTGAGCCCAACCCTGCCTTCCAACCTCACCTCCTACCCATTCGGAGACCAGGTCCTGCTTCTCACAGCTGCACTGCTCTGCTCCCGCCCCTCAGTTGCTCCCGAGGTTCTGCCACACCTCAGCTTTGCCTGCGCTGGGCTCCCAGCTGGAAGGGCCAGCTCCCCCTCCTCTTCCTCTGCCTGGTCAGGACCCAAAGCTGTGCTCACCTGGGAAGCCTTTCCAAGAAACCTGAGGCTCACTCGTTCTCCCGGCCGTCCCCCGCCTCTGCCCTGGGCCTGCTCCATCTTCTGCCTGGGGGTGTTTGTCAGCTGGAGACATGGACCCCTCCCTTCCTCTCTTAAATGCCTGGAAGGCAAGAACCACTTTGGGTCCAGCTCTGAGGTCACTGCAGGGCCTGACACAAAGCAGGTGCTCAGAAATATCCATTCATTCATCTCTGCTATTAGGATTCATTCAGACCATTTACTGAGCCCCTGTTATGTGCTGGGCACAGTGGGGTACAAAACAAAGCTCCTGCCTTTGTGGTGCTCAGTCTTTTAAGGGGAAGATGGACAACAAATGAATATATGTCAGCAATAAGAAGTGCTTTGAGGGACTTCCTGGTGGCACAGTGGTTAAGAATCCGCCTGCCAATGCAGGGGACACGGGTTCGAGCCCTGGTCCGGGAAGATCCTACATGCCGCGGAGCAACTAAGCCCATGCACCACAACTACTGAGCCTGCACTCGAGCCCACGAGCCACAACTCCTGAGACTGCGTGCCACAACTACTGAAGCCCACGTGCCTACAGCCCGTGCTCCACAACAAGAGAAGCCACCACACTGAGAAACCCATGCACCGCAACGACACTCGCCACAACTAGAGAAAAGCCCTCACGCAGCAACGAAGACCCAACGCAGCCAAATAAATAAATGTATTAAAAAAAGAAAATTGAAGCGCTTTGGAAAAAGAAAATAAAGCTGAGTAGGGAGAATGGAGGGTGACCAGGAGGAAGAGCTATTTTCTATGGTAAGTGGGAAAGGCCTCTTTGAGAAGGAGATGTGCGAACTGACCTGAAGGATGGGCTGGAGATCATTGTTGTCACATTCATGGACTCTGGAGCCAGACTGCCCGGCTTCCTATCCCAGGCCCACCACTTCCTAACCCTGCCATCTTGAGCAGGGCACCTAACTTTTCTATGCCTCTGTTTCCATATCCATAATATGGAGATGATAATATATCTCTGTCTCATAGAGTTGTTGTAAGGATTAAATGAGTTCTTACATGTAAAGTGCTCAGAATGGCACTCAGGCATAATAAGCACCATGTGAGCGTTAGCTGTTATTGTTGCTGCTGCTGTTATATCTGGGGGAAATGTCTTCTAGGCAGAGGGAAAAGCAAGTGCAAAGGTCCCTAGGCACAAGGTAAGAGTAAGTTTGGCATGTTGAAGGAACAGCAAAGGGCAGGTGAAGGGAGTCAACAGGAGTAGATGTGGGCACAGGAAGGGAAGAAGAGAGAAAGAGATACCAAGGAGACTCCACAGATTTTGACCGGAACAACTAGAAGGAAGTTGTCATATTCTGAGATGGAAAAGAGCATTTAGACTTGGAGAGAATGGCCCTTTTGGCTCTCTGAGCAGCACCACGGTGGTTTGCAAGAGCAAATGCCTGACGAAAGGCAGTTAAAAGGGAGCCAAGAAGAAAATGGTTGATCTGTTTTCTAAGGAAGGTTGGTATGATGTGAAAGCACCAGCTATGTTCCATATAAGAAATATTGGAAAAACCCTAGTCATGAGAACTCTAGGAACCAAAATTGCATTTGATCGCCTCAAGGGTTAACTTTTGGAAGTGAGCCTTGCTGACCTGCAGAATGATGAAGCTGCATTTAGAGAATTAAAGCTAATTCCTGAAGATATTCAGGGCAAGAACTGCCTAACTTTCGTGGCATGGATCTTATCCATGACAAAATGTGCTCCATGGTCAAAAAATGGCAGACCATGATTGAAGCTCATGTTGATGTCAAGATTACCAATGGTTATTTGCTTCATGTGTTCTGTGTTGGTTTTGCTAAAATATGCAACAATCAGCATTACCCCGTGTGGTGAACATCTTCATTATCCCCCATTTTACGGATGAGGAAGCCGAGGGTCAGAGAGGTTAACTGACCTGCCCTAGGTCACACAGCTGGTAGGGGTAGAGGCGGAATTCAAACAGACTCTGGTCCCAAGGTCTGTGTTCTGATCCCCTGGAGTCTGCTTCCTTCCAGGCTATCAACACTCATGCACCACCAGATAAGGCCATCATTCTTACTATCACAGATAATTCTGAGAGGTACTGACTCCCAGGAAGGCCACAGGGAGATGGGGGTCTTGCAGCACCACTGCCCTTCCAGTGTCCCACCTCACCTCCCTACCTGTGAGTTCCACAGATATTGCTGGCTCAACAGGCTGAAATGGAATCTGGCATCTTCCATGCCTCAGCCCCCAATCCTCTGCTTCTTGACTCCAATCTACTCTTCATTCTCCACTCCCATTAGAGTTAAACCTTGGTACTTGTACCACTGCAGTATATCCTGAACCCAGCCCCTTTTCCATCCCTGCTGCCCCAGGTCAGGCCTGAGCCTACCAACAGGGCCTCTGCCTCCACACTCACCCTGCCCCATCCACTCCCCACCAGAGAGAGCTCTGGAGATTCTTCTGCTCATGTCTACGCTCCTTCAAACACCTTCCATGGCTCCTCACTTTTTACATGATGCTCCTAGCACCTGTCCTTAATGTCTTTGTTCCTGCTGTATCCTTGGGAAAGCCTCCCATCCTTCTTCTGGGTGTTCAAATCTTCCCCATCCTTTAAGGGCCAGCTGAGGTGCTTCCTCCTCCATGAAGCCTTCGCTGACCCCTCCAGGCCCTGGAGCCCTTTCACATCTCCTCTTCGATCTAGAGCACTCTCTACCTTGAGCGGCATAGCTCAAGCAAGCCCATTTCTCACCTCATTTACCTGACTGAGCTGTTGGAGACAGGGACCATGACTTGGGTTTCCCCTGAACTCTTACCTGGATGAGACCTGAACATGACCCTTCTAAGGGTTCAGCTTTGATTTCTTGTTTTCTATCTTGATCCTAAAATTTGCATGTCTGCCATGAAATTGTCCCCTTCCTTGACTGCTGAATACATGGTTGACTCTCAGGATGGTCCTGGAGCCTGCTGTCTCCTCCCCATGTCCAGGCCTCACTCACACTGGTCTGTCGTTGCTCAGTTTGCTTCGGATCCTGGAAAGTGTGTTTCTGTATAGATCTGAGCCTTGTCCTGAAGTTTTCCCGTTACTGTGAATTTGCATTTCCTACTTAAATTTGCATGCAATTCTTGGGGAGAGATTATGCGAATCTCCAGTTCTGTAATATTTTTAGTATGTTTTGTAATTTGTGCTGCTTGCATGAACACCAGGCACTCATTTCTCACAATTCATTACAGATGTGAACTGCCAGCTCCGGGCTCCTCCAGCGTCCAGCCGGGTTTCCTGTTGAAAACAAGCCCCTCACCAGAGTGTTCACTCTTCTTAAAATGTAAGACCCCTGCAGCGGGGAGAGAGTGAAGAGGGCGCGGGGTGTACTGGTGGGAGGGAGGGTCACTGAAGTAGAGGCCCCCCTTTTTCCCTAAGAAACCCAACTTGAGTTTTCTTAACCCTTATTATCAGTTTTTTTAAAACCACAGAAATAATACACGTTCACTGTAGAAAAATTAGAAAACAAAAGTTTTTTAAAAGAAAATCACTCATAAATCACTGAAGAGCTTCGGAAATTTTCCTGCTCACATACCCAAGCAGACACGTAGTAGTAGATAACTACTATTATTTTCCCTTTTAACTTTCTTTGGCATATCTATATACATACTGTGATAAATATTTAATATGTATATTTTTTACAAACATGGTGTCATACTCTACATCCTGTTTTGTAATCTGTGTTTTCATTTACTGATATATTATGAACATCTTTGTTCCCTTAAAAAATTATACAGGTAATGCATGCTTCTTGTAGAAAATTAGAAATTACATATACTGAAAGAAAACAATTGCCTGCCCCAGAGTTAAATGATGTTAATTTTTGTCATATATTCTTTCAGACATTTAAAAAGTATATATGTCTACAGATTTTTTTAAATGGGATCATGGCTTCCCTGGTGGCGCAGTGGTTGAGAGTCCGCCTGCCGATGCAGGGGACACGGGTTCGTGCCCCGGTCCGGGAAGATCCCACATGCCACGGAGCAGCTGGGCCCGTGAGCCATGGCCGCTGGGCCTGCGCGTCTGGAGCCTGTGCTCCGCAACGGGAGAGGCCCCAGCAGTGAGAGGCCCGCGTACCGCAAAAAAAAAAAAAAAAAAAACAAAAAAAAAAACACGTTATTTTCAGTAACACTTTTAAAAAGCTAGGAATAAATCTAACAAAAGACGTACAAAGCCTCTTACAGAAAACTCCAAAATATTACCGAGAAAACTATCCGGCAGTATCTACTAAAGCTAAACATCCACATGCCCTAAGACCTAGACTTTTCTCTAACTTCATGTCTACAGATGTGTATAGTGCAACAATAACTGTTATTGGGAGTTTAAATCACCACCACCTTTCTGGAGGACAGTTTGGCAATATTTACCAAAGGCCTTAAAATCACAGTCATCCCCGTTGACCGAGCAATTCTTCTTCTAAGAATATATCGTAAATAAATAATCAGATACATAAAGATGTATTCATATTAGTGTTTCCAAAACCTTTTTAAAAAGCGTATTTTTTAAGGCAGGGGGAGGGGATAGGTTAAATTATAATTCATCGATACATCAAAATCTTAAGGTTGCCATTAAAATGCTCTTATAAGAATATTTTTTGATGTGGTAAAATGTTCATAAATACATCAATAAATTTAAAAAGCAGATTACCCAAGAGCCTGTATAGTATGACACCAACGTTAAGAAAAAAACTAGAAAGGGGCAAGTAAAAAAAAAAAATTGGAAGCATATACACCCAAGTGTTAACAGTGATAGGATTATTTTTTATTAAATTTTTAGAAATTGGCCACAAATTTCACGGTACAAAATTCAAGCCGTACAACGGGTGTGCACTAAAATGTTCTCTCCTGCCCGTGTTCCCCACCCACCGCCCCACTCGTGATTTCCGTGTTTCCCTGTATTCTACCCTGAACACTTGCGGGACAGCGGGTACCAGTGGGGTCGGTTTCTCGGGGCGGGGCGGGGCAGGGGCACTGGCCCCGCCCATCGGCCGTGGCCCGGTGTCCCCGCCCTCCGCAGGCGCGCGCACGCCCACGCTGGAGCCAGACACGCTGCACGCGCGCCTGCGCCTCTCGGCAGACAGCCTGAAGGTGCGCTGGGGACACCGCGGCAGCCTGGGGCTCAAGCCCGCGCTACATTTCGACGCGCTGTGGCAGGTGCTGGGCCGCGACTGCATCGACGCCGGCCGCCACTACTGAGAAGTGGGCGTGCAGGAGACGGACGTCGGCTGGTGGGTGGGCGCGGCCTACAGCTCACTGCGGCGCCTTTGCCGCCGCCCGCTTGGGCTGCAACCGCCAGTCTTGGTGCCTCGAACTGTATGACCTCGAGTACTGGGCCTTCCATGATGGCCAGCGCAGCCGTCTGCGGCCCCGCGACGACCCCGACCGGCCCCGCGTCTTCCTGGACTACGAGTTCGGCGTCTTCACCTTTTACGACGTGACGGGCGGCATGACCCACCTGCACACCTTCCGTGCCGCCTTACAGGAGCTGCTCTACCCGGCCCTGCGGCTTTGGGAAGGGGCCATCAGCATCTCCCGACTGCCCTAGGGGCCGACACCTGAGTGGCTGCCCTAGGTTCTCCGCGGCTCTGGTCTCACCCGATCCAGACGTGGCTGGTCTCCTGCCGCCTCTGTAAGCATTCCCATCCTCTCCCCTACCAGTCATGCCCTGTGCTTTGAACAGTTCCTCTCCTAGGTAGGCTAGTTTCAGACGGGCCCTAAACACAGGTCCTCTGCTGCTGCTTTCTCATCCCAACTCCCCACCGCCACCAGGGCCCTTATACTACACTGCTTTTAATCCAGGTTCCTGAAAGGACACACCCACAGGTGAGCCCTAAGCATCCTCACTGTGTCAGAATACATGATCCTCAGCCTCAGAACATTCTCCCTCATAGAGCACTCAGAACCGCCTGGCACATGGTAGGCGCACAGTAAATATGTGAATGAATAAGAGTCGCTAAGACTCCTCTGTCACTTAATGTCCCTTGGATCTGCTTCCTCCTCTACACTGTCCTTCAGCTTGTCCATGCCACTCCCTTAAGAGCAGCTGCAAGAGCTTCTTAACACCTCCTGGCCTGAACCCTTTCCCGTGCTCATCCTCCACCCTACAGCTAGAGTGATCTGCGTGAAACCTCACTTAACCTCTTAGAACTATCAGAAGGTTCCCAAGGACTATGGGGTGGGGGGGAAGCACTTTACCTTAGCAGTCAAGGCTTTCCTAGTCTGCCCCAAACTACATATCCTCATCTAGTTCCTACTGCTCTTTTCAGAGACCCTCCAATCAGAACTGTGTGTCGCATAGTTCCACCTCTATACCCTTGCCCTTGCCATTTCCCTTATAAACACATTTATACAGGAAAGCCCCTTCTTCTTTTTGCCCGTTTTCCCCAGGCTTAACTGCCCCCAGGAACTCTCCCCAAGCTACAAGAATCTCTCTGTATCAGATCCACAGTCTGGGACCTGTCTTTCCAATTAGATTGGAAGATTCCTAAGGGCAGCCATGTCCTGCATCCTACACTTTACCCACCCTGAAAAGTTCAGAAAGTCCCTTCCCCCCAAGGCAGCGAGTGAATGACCACTAGCTGGCTGCTATTGAATCAGAACAGCTGAGCTGGGAGGGTCTCACAAATCACTCAGCCTGACCCCATTGTATGTTTGGGGAGAATAAGGTCCTGAAAGAAAGTTGCCTAAAGTCACCCACGGTGATTAAGGGCTCGGCCACCTCCCAGCCCTCAGGCATGTGTCTCACTTGCCCCCTGGCCCAGCCCTACAGGCCCAGCTTTCAACCTGGAAGATTTTACTGCTTATTCATTTCTTAGGGGATGTTGGGAAGAAATCAGCAGGTGACTGTTGCTAAGCAGCCACAGGCAGTTTTCCCAACTGTCTTGGAATCAAAAGGAGAGGGACTAACTATGAGTGGGGTTTGGGCAGCTCAGGCATCCCTATGCTCCTCAGATCCAAAATGTTGCCAGAGAAACCCAGAGAGCCCCTGCTTTCCAGAAGGTAATGACAGAAATAGAGAAGGCCAAATCAGCAGGGCCTCCTAGGGATATCAGCCCCTCTAGTAGGGAGGAAAAGGCCTCTTTCCAGGGTCTGTGACTCAGTTCTGAAGGTTCAGCATCCTGTATGTCAAATTCCTTATATGGTTTTGAAGTGGTACTATCTAAAAGTATCTTCTTAGGTGCTTGGCAGGAGGGCAGTGGTAGGGTGAGGAAAATGCAAAGCTGAATCTCCCTCGGGGTTTAAACAGACTCTCAGTGCATTAATTGGTTTGAACCATATAAAACTGCCAATTTCCAATAGTTTTTTTAAACCTAAAAACGGTACTTTCATATGGGGCAATGTAATGTAAGTAGAATACAAGGCAGAAGGAACCTCAAAAGTGGCTTTAGTCCTAACCAAATCATTTAAAACTCTACCTTGGATAGATGTCTTCAGCACTATGCTCCAGGAATGCTGAGAAGAGGGAAATTAATTCTACTGGGGATGGCCCAGAGCTGAATTCTGACAGGCAGAGGGCATTCCTGACAGAGGAAGATGCATGAACTTGACCCCATATCTCTGTTCACCCCTGCAAACCAAGATTTATTCCCAGACCCACGGCCGCAGGGTCCAAGTAAAAATACTTGCTATTTTGTCAGGCACTGTTCTGGTGCTTTACAGCTATTAACTCATTTGATCCTTACATCACCCCTAGGAAGTAGAAAGTTATCCCAATTGTACACATGGCAAAATTGAGACACAGAATGAGTAACTTGCCCAACGTCACACAGCTAATGGTGGAACTGGGGTCTGTACTCATTCACCATGTTCAGGTGAATGCAGCCGGTCTCTAGCCAGTGCCTACTCACTCTGGCCCCTCTCTCGCTCTCTCTCTTTTTTTTAACATCTTTATTGGAGCATAATTGCTTTACAATGGTGTGTTAGTTTCTGCTTTATAACAAAGTGAATCAGTTATACATATACATATGTTCCCATATCGCCTCCCTCTTGCATCTCCCTCCCTCCCAGCCTCCCTATCCCACCCCTCTAGGTGGTCACAAAGCACCAAGCTGATCTCCCTGTGCTATGCAGCTGCTTCCCACTAGCTAACTATTTTATGTTTGGTAGTGTATATATGTCCATGCCACTCTCTCACTTTGTCCCAGCTTACCCTTCCCCCTCCCCATATCCTCAAGTCCATGTTCTAGTAGGTCTGTGTCTTTATTCCCGTCTTACCCCTAGGTTCTTCATGACCTTTTTTTTTTCTTAGATTCCATATATATGTGTTAGCATGCGGTATTTGTTTTTCTCTTTCTGACTTACTTCACTCTGTATGACAGACTCTGGGTCCTTCCACCTCACTACAAATAACTCCATTTCTTTTTATGGCTGAGTAATATTCCATTGTATATATGTGCCACATCTTCTTTATCCATTCATCTGTTGATGGACACTTAGGTTGCTTCCATGTCCTGGCTACTGTAAATAGAGCTGCAATGAACATTGTGGTACATGACTCTTTTTGAATTATGGTTTTCTCAGGGTATATGCCCAGTAGTGGGATTGCTGGGTCGTATGGTAGTTCTATTTGTAGTTTTTTAAGGAACCTCCATACTGTTCTCCATAGTGGCTGTATCAGTTTGCATTCCCACCAACAGTGCAAGAGTGTTCCCTTTTCTGCACACCCTCTCCAGCATTTATTGTTTCTAGATTTTTTTGATGATGGCCATTCTGACTGGTGTGAGGTGATATGTCATTGTACTTTTGATTTGCATTTCTCTAACGATTAATGATGTTGAACATCCTTTCATGTGTTTGTTGGCAATCTGTATATCTTCTTTGGAGATGGCCCCTCTCTTATTAGGCCTGTGATGCTTTGCTTTTGCCCAGTTACTCTGTGGGACTTAAGTCTACCTTTGGATTACCTTCCATGGGCTCTGAGATGAGGTCTTACACCCAGAGGGAGATTTGGGAGTTTGGGATTCATGTAGCAGAGTCAGAGCTGGACTATAAAGGACGAAAACTGCAGTTTTGGTCCACAATCAATTGTGACCTCAAGCTAGTCACTGTACTCCTTGGGGCATCATCTGTAAAATGGGGTTAATGACCCTACCTGCAGGTGCTATGAGGCTCAAATGAGCCCAGAGGATATGAACTTGCCTTAAAAACTGTACAGTACTGTACCATGCCAGGATCTATCAGCACCCCCAGTGGATTTCCTGTTGTGCCTGACACGGTGCTGAGACAGCCGATACTCCTAGCTGCCATCTGGCAGTAGCAGGAGCCTCCGTGAATATTCAGCACGGGACTGAGCTTCTTTGGAGTCCATGTCTGTAACGGTACTGATCACTTATTCTTTTTCAGACTTGAATTTATAGAAATTTCCTTATTGATAAGAGCAAATTGCTTGCAGATGTGGTTTTAATAAAATATGAATACTGTCCCTCTTAACCGTGCTCTTCATTGGGAGTTTGTGTTGCTTCAAGTATACGGCACCCAAGCCTGGACGGGGCCTCGCTCATTTCCCACCCCCTCCGCTACTTTCTTGCTCTAGTCAGCTGGTCCTTAATGGAATAACTCTAGTAATGGGGGGAGTTCACTATTTCTGAAGGTAATTCATGTTAGAACTTCTTGCTTATATGGCAACAAATCCTGCCTCCCAGCTGTTCCTATCCAAGATAATATTATGTAACTTTGGGTAACTTTTGATCAATATTGAAGCCATTTGTGGTCACTTACTAATTTTTAGAGATTTCAGGGACCCTTCCTTGTCTACTGCATGATATCTTCTGTTTCTGCAGTTCCTCTTTGCCAGGGAGAAGGGGACAGTGATGATAGCCTGGTGGAGACACAGCCTAGCAGAGGGCACACAGAGGTGGCCCAGCGCAGCCAGGGCATGGTGGGCAGGAGTCCATACCGTGAGGAGGGGACAGGCTGCCCAAGAAGCCAAGCTGCCTACGAGGTGGGACGGTAAGCATAAGAGGGGGAGGGGCCAAGGTTGAGTCCGCCGTGTCCTGCTCTGAAGCCTTCCATGGCTTCCCATTGCCTGTTGAACACAGTCCAAAGTCAGCAGGCTTTTAAGCCCCTGCTTCCTTCCTGACAACCTTCCAAATCCCTTCCTTCCTCTCCATGTGGCCATTCCCTGCCCAACTTTCACCTGGACATACAGGGTACTTCCCATGTCCCAGATCCCACAATTCCTCCCTCAGTCACTTCTCAACATGCACGGTTGAATTAAGTGCCACCTCCTCCAGGAGAGCTTCCCTGGCCAACACGTCCTCTCCCATCCCCACTCCCATAGCTCTCATGACTCTTGGAAAACATTTCAGCAATTCACACATGAAGGGCGCTATGTGTGGAGGTACCTGCACCCGATAGGCTGTGAATTCTCCGACAGGGACCGTCTGCTGCCTCACTGTGGGCCCAGCACCGCATCTCCTTCCTGGCAGGTGCTCAGGGATGTACGAATAGGCCAGAGCTGTGCCCAGAGATCCATCCTCCTGCCCTCAGGGCCTGGCACAGCATGAGGTGGCCAGCTGCTCCTGGCTGCAGGCAGCCCCATACTTGACTTACACACGTCATTCACAGGCTATGATTCTCTCTGTGTGTCCTGATGGGAAGCGGGTTCTAGACGATGGCCCTTCTTCACAGTTCTCTCCAACACATTACAGAATCCTCTACCCAAAAGGCAGAGTTAGGCCCTGTGCCCTCAGTGGCTCTTCCAAGTGTGAGCCTCACTGGCTTCTGCCCTCTGAGGGGAATCCAGCTGAGGTCTACAGAGCAGCCTGGGCCCTTCTCACATTCCAGTCTGACAGGACCTGGAAGCAACTGACGGGTTCCCTGCTAGAAACCGCCTGCCGTACATTCTCAGCCAGAGCCCCAGCTAGGCTCTACCCTCCTTTCCTTTCAGACCCACCTCCTCTTCCCAGGCCCTGGAACACATCCATCTACTACCATACTAAGTCTCTTCTTGTTAGGAAGTCTCAGATATTTAATGTCATCTCTGCTCTTGTAGAAAAAAAAAAAAGGCTATGGAATCAGAAATTTTGATTGTCGGCTCATGACTGTTTATAGGGAGAAGTGAAAGGGAGTTAACAGCAGCCAGAAATGGATGTGTCACACTCCAGCTCCTAGCACGTCAATTTCATGGATTCTCGTGAGTACGACCCCGGATTCCCACCCCACCCCACCCACACATACAAACGCGAGTCTCCTTCCAGAAACTTTTGGGATCCACAGGAGAGGGAGGCCCTATCCTCACAAGTAAAGAAACTTCAAAGGGCAATTTATGCATTCGAAAAGAGACTCCAAGGTACACTTTGAATCAAGAGGAATTAAAGTAACCAGGTCAAATAAATATGAACATAGATTAAGAATTTGAAAGTACATTTGAAAATAATCATTAATCTCAGTATTGGTTCAAAAGAACAAAGAGGAATATGATATGGAATCTCTGTGAAAGGTTCATGCTGCAGTTCACGGAAGTCCAACAGTGAGGATCTTTTGTTAGCTGGGTTTGTAATTTCACGACAGATCATGGAAGGGCTGATTTCAGCATTGCCAGCATACTTTCAAGTCACGACAAGCTGCAAATACACCAAGCCCCACACTCCCCGGCTCCCTCACACGCCCCACTGCACGTGTCACCTTCTGACGTACTGTGGTTTACTTTACTGCGCTCCTGGCTTATGGAGCATCTGTCCCTATCTGAACGGAAGTCCCATAAGGACCGCTGTATCCTCAGGCCCCAAAGCAGGGCCTGGCACATAGTAGGCCCTCCATATTTGTTTAAAGAAGGAATAAATGCCATTCCCCTCTCTTTGCTCAGAGCTATGAGTGCTTTGGCATCCTCTGCCTGCAGAACACTTTGGCCAACCCCTTCTCTAATGCCTAGTGATGGCTATACAGCTAACTAGACTCAACCCCAGGGCGGGCAGGGGATAAGGAGAGAGAGCTGGAAGGAAGAGATATTTGGGGTCATTAGGGTTGGTTTTGCAGGCAGGAAGAAGGAAGGCTGAAAGGAGAGGGCCCATACAGCTAGCACTCACTCCTCTGCACCCTCACTGCCACTGGGCAGTGATGAGATGCTTCTGAGCCCACCGCCCCTTCTGGGACAGCCAACCTGAGGCGGAGGCCGCCCATATTTGCTCTCTGTATCCCTCCAATGGGCTTGACCCAGGGCCTGGCCCCTAAATGTCTGCTGTCTGGGTGGGGAGTGGATGAAAGTCAAATCCCCGGAGACCACCACTCCTGCCCCACCTTACCCAGATGCACCTGACGGCACTAGCAAGGCAATCCAGAATTCAGAGAATGGTGCTTTATTTTAAGACTTGATTTTTTTGCCCTGATTTTCTACCGATTCTTCCATGATAGTGTCATCTTCTTCCACAGTGACCAGGACCTTCTTGCCCACCAGACTGAAGATGTCTTCAGGAGGGTAGCCTTTGGGCTCACCCACCTTTATAGTGAGCATGTCCAGTGTTAGAATGGTGCCTTCCAGAATTTTCACTTTGGCCACCACAGACTTGCCCAGCTGTGGATAAAATTAAAACTCAGTGCCAGCCTCACAGAAATAATTAGCAAATAATTAGCGCACATTGCTTTATCCCCAAGGTCCCTGATCAGTTTTCTCGCACAAGGTTACCTGGATAGCAGGGACTCTGTTTTCCCCCTTCAGTGCCTAGAATAGTATCTCACACACAGCAGGGACTTGGCCAGTGTGGGGTGGACTCAGAGACTCAGAGGAGGGGCCTTTATAATAAAGGACTCAGGTTATGTAGCCAAAGAGAGCCAGATCCGAATCCCAGGCAGCTGGGTACAAGCTGTGGCTGAGTTTCTCTGTAAAATGGGAAATAACAGTGTCTCTACCCTGTCAGATGACTACAAGGATTCGTGATAATAATGTGTGTAACCTACCTGGAACATAGACTGCTCCTGGTAAATAAAAATTATGATTGCTTTTGTCATCGTCCAGTTCAGCATCACATTTTAAACATGGGGAAATGGAGGTCCACGGAGGGCAGGTAAGCTGGCCAAGGTTGCGAGGAGCCAAGATGAGAACCTGGGGTTCCTGACTCCTGGCCCACTGCTCGAGGGACACAAACCTTGTGTCCTCCTTGCTCAGTACAATAGCAGTACAGGGGGCACACAGACGCTGAGTATGGAAGGGGGCCTCTTAGGAAGAGGCAGATAGGCTGGGCAGGTGAGGGGAACGAAGGAGACCTGAAGCTCATGACCAGTGTTTCTAGGTCTTGTCCATAGATGCTTTTCAACCAAGTATCTAGTCTAATACTCTGCATCTTCCAGGTAAGGGCCAAGGAATCAGTTCTGGAATTTATGCCAGGACAAAAGGTCTGTCGGCGGATGTTTATCAGATTCTGCATCCTCTGGTACCTCACTGTTTGCCCAGGGAACCAGGAGGCTCAGAACCAAATTAAGTGCTCAACTGCTATAACTCTCATTCCAGTTTCTGGGCCAATTCGCTCCCCTTTTCTTGTATAAGGTAGTTTGTTTCTTTTTACTGTTAGTTTAATTTCCTGGTGTATATGCATCTTTAATTTGAGGGCAGCAAGTAGGCCCCACTGGGATAAAGGACAGCACTCCTCTAGCAGGCCTGGTGTTAGGTCTTTGTTTCGGCTCAGACAGCCCACAGCGTTTGAGGAGTGTCTGCTTCCCTGGCAGCCCTGGGACACCTGGCTCTAGAATCAGAGGCTGAGCCAGGTATAGGCCATGGCTTCCGGGAAGCCCAGATAGTCAGTGTGCCAGGCAGGGTTGGCAGGGTGCGCAGGCCTCCCCGTCCAGTCTGTCTGAAGGTTAACGTTGCACAGCTCAAATGCTCCTGAGGGAACGTTTGCATTGTCCCCCACCAACCCGGTGACAAGCCCCACCCCCATCCGTCCAGTGCCTTCCACGCTTAGGGACGCCTTGACATATCACAGGCCCTCCTCCCACTGCCTCATGGGGCCCCTCTGCCTGGATGTCCCTCAAGGATTACCTACTCCACGGGACCCCAGACTTGACCTACCCGCGTGCCTCATGAGGCCCCAGATACCACCCCCCTTTACCCGGGGTCTAGAGCGCTGGGGCCAGAGGCTTCAGAGACTTAATGGAAAACTGTAATATGATGCCAGGGAACCAGAGAAACAGCTGAAGTTCCTTAAATAACCAGTTCCTCCCACTGCTAATATGAACCCCAAAAAACTCATAGGCTCTTAGCGACATCCCTGCATCATTCCACTGCTCTGGGCTCAGGTAGGGCTGGTACCAACTACCTCTCGGGTAAACACATGCAGCCCCTTTCAACAGTGGCACCCGGCAGGACAGAAAAACCCACCTTCTCATTGCAGGCCATCTCACAGGGCAGCAGCTGCTTGGTCGGCGAGCCCAGGGCCCTCTCCACGAGGCGCACGGACCGCACTAGCTCGGCCAGCTCCCCGGGCTCCAGCGAGGCTGAGTGGTCACTCCCCTTCCAGGTCTTGTCCAAAGTTACGTGACGCTCCAAGACCTTGGCCCCCAGAGCCACTGCGGCCACAGATATCACTATACCTGTTTCATGCCCAGAATACCCTATGGGAATGTCAGGAAAGAGCTTCTGATATTCCTTTAAAATAGAAAAAGGGAGGAAAAAAAAGTTAAATAGTGTGGTACTTTCCGCATACATTCCAGAGTCAGGCAGATCTGAGTTTGAGGCCCAGTAAGCTCCAGGAAGCCTCCGAGGCTCTCTGAGTCTCTCCTTCCCAGGGATAGCAGTACCTGGTGGGAGCTGCTATGAACTTGTGGAGGGCACTCAGCACACTGTAAATGCTCAAAAATGATGGCTGCTGTTATCAGGAACACATCTGAAGAATGTTCCACACTGCGCAAACCACAAAGAATAATAACAGAACTATAACCGAATGCCTAAATCCATTCAAAAAGCATCTGCCACATTTAATTAGCCTGAGCTACTGAAAGCAGGTATGCTATATGCACAAATATCACCATCAATAATACATACAGCCCAATCTCAAAACAGTCCTTTGGTGGGAATGCTAAATAATTAATTAATTGGTTATCTATAATTCACTGGATGTGATGAAAGACATTCTAAGTGGAGTGAGCCTGGTCAGTGAGGGTGACCAGAAAGCTTAAGGTCTGGGTCTTTCTAGACCCAGATGGGAATTAATAGAAGATAAGGATGGCTGAGTGGCAAAGGCCTTGAAAACCAGGCTTAAGGGTATGTGATGGACAAAGAAGTACAGGTTGCTAGGTCAGAGGACTCACCTCGCTGTGACAGGGGTGGGCTGGGCCTGGGGGGCAGGCTGGCAATTTAACTCTGATGGTGCCCTGCTCTAAAGAGAGAGGATGTGAGCATACCTCAGGTGGGGATGGAAGGGATATGAGGACCACACTTCACAAAGGAAGAAAACTGAGGAACATATTTGGCGTCAGACACACTAAATTGTTAATTATGGTAATCTCTGTGGGATGGGATTACAGAGGATGTTCACTTTGTACGTTACATATTTCAGGGCTGAGTTTTCTTTTTAAACCATGTTTAAATTTAAAAAATAACATGATTTAGAGATGAGCTAGAAATGGAGAAAAGACTACAGAACTGGGAGGGACAGAAACTTTAGTTAAAAAGAGAGTATTGTCATTTCAAAAAAGTTTAATTAATTAATTAATTAATTATTTTTTGGTACGCGGGCCTCTCACTGTTGTGGCCTCTCCCGTTGCGGAGCACAGGCTCCGGACGCTCAGGCTCGGCGGCCATGGCTCACGGGCCCAGCCGCTCCGCGGCACGTGGGATCTTCCCGGACCGGGGCACGAACCCGTGTTCCCTGCATCGGCAGGCGGACTCTCAACCACTGCGCCACCAGGGAAGCCCTTTTTTTTTTAAATTTCTTTTTTTAATTTATATATGAAGACTCTTTAGAAAAATGTATAAGAGCTTATATAATCATGGGGGGGGAAAAGCCCCAGAATGTCATATACGGTAATGAAATAAAAATATAAAGGGAAAACTGGTTAATTGCAGTATCAGGATTGTGTGTGTGTATATATTTAGAATTCTACTACTCTTACTATGCTTTCTGTACGATAATTACACACCTATATATTTCCAATTAATTATTTTTCGGGAGCTACCAGGAGGAATTGATAGAGATGGCCCAAGACAATAAGAGACAAAGAATTCTACTCCAGCTTTGCTACCAGGCTGCTGTGAGATCTCAGGCAAGTAAGTACTGGACCTTGTCACCTGTAAACCGACTGAAGTGGAACAGACAAAATGCTGGGAGAGAGAAAGCTCTCAAGGCTGTCACTGTAACAACTCTGACCCTCAAGGATACTCAGAATCAGAGAGCTGGTAAATAACAAAGAACAGGAAAAGCTAGAAATTTCAAGAACGTCTCCTACAACTCAATATGAAGAAAAATGGATTTCTGTACACCAGTGTTCATATCTCCATTATTCACAATAGCCAAAAGGTGGAACCATCCCCAAATGGTTTTGTTGTGCCACCATCACCACCATCCATCTCCAGGACTTTTTCATCATCTCAGAGTCAAACTCTACACTCATTAACACTAACTTCCCAATTCCCCCTCCCCAATTGACAAACAAAATGGGTATTTTGTTTGTCAATATGGAGAAAAACGGTGTATTTGTACACCAATGTTCATATCAGCATTATTCACAATAGCCAAAATGTAGAACCATGCCAAATGTCCATCAATGGATGACTGGATAAACAAAATGTGGTACATACATACAACTGAATATTATTCAGCCTTAAAAAGGAATGAAATGCTAACACATGCTGCAAGATGGATGAACCCTGAAGACATTATGCTAAGTGAAAGCAGACACACAGAAGGACAAGTACTGTATGATTCCATTTATTTGAGATACCTAGAGTAGTCAAATTCATAGAGACAAAATAGAATGATGGCTGCCAGGGGCTCGGGGAGGGGGAAATGGGCAGTTACTGTTTAATGAGTATAGAGTTTGAGATGATGAAAAAGTCCTGGAGATGGATGGTGGCGATGGTAGCACAACAATGTGAAAGTACCTAATGCCACTGAACTGGACACCAAAAAATGGTTAAGATGGTAAATCATATGTATATTTTACAAAAACAAATCCACAACTCACTAAGAAAACCAGTGACTCACAGAAGAGGGGCCGCTGATGGCCAATACACACAAGGTAAAGAAAATGTGTATGGACAATTATGAAGACTCCCTCTTAAATTTTATAATGAGAGAAGTTAAGGTTGGTTTTAAGAAAACATAATTTGTAATCTTTAGAATGTATCTGACTCCTTAACTGCATAGTTGATTCTAATTTGATTCTGCAACAGCAGGATCATCAAAGGATGTTCGAATTACAAAGCATGTCAAGACTGGTTAGAATTTGGGCTGCATCTTCCCCACAGCAAACGGCCCAATCAGACAAGGGCCCTCTCTTGGGCTTACCGAGATGACGCACAGGTTGACATCCTCGGGGTGGAGCGGGTACGCACTGGTGCACTGGAGGAAGCAGAAGTTGGGGTTGAGGGGCTTCACAATTTGATAGACTTGCTTCATGGTGTCCATGGACTGCATCCCGCTGGAGATGACCATTGGGCGGCCTGAGGGACCCAACACCAACACCATCATCACTTTCTTTTTAGGGGTTCTGGCTCTCCCGTAAGCACACCCCTGCTGTTGGTTTCATCATTCTACTGAACCCCACAAACATCTCTTAAGCACCGTGCCAGCCACAGTGGGGGAACAGAGGTGAGCCTGGTGGGTTCCTGTCCTCAACCACAGGAAACGTCGACTCCCCTCAGCCCCATAACATTATTGTTCAGCAAAGTGAACCCAATTAAGAGGAATTTCACACTTTAGAGAAAGATGAGCATCTCATTGGATTAAGAGGTTGCACAGTGTGGTAGGGTGAGCACTGCCCCAGACTCAAGAGTGTGAGGCCCGGGGCGGCCAATGTCCTAGCTGTGTGGTCTCAGATGCCTCGTCGGTGAAGTAAGTAGAAAGCATCATCATCATATGACCTGCTTCAGTCCCAGGATTGTCATGAGGATCAAATGAGATCACTCATGTTGTAAAACCACTTTACAAACTGTGACGAGTGGAGGTTGGATATTATACCTACAGAATACTTCTCAAAGTCAGAGCTTCCTCTAAGAAGTTTTACACATACTGACATATCCTTAATTTTATATAAATATTTTCTTAGAAATTAAAAATAATTTTAATTTAAAAATTCTTTAAACTGTCTTATTTTTCATTTCTTTCCTTTCAAGTCAGCACATGAAAAAGTGGGAGTATAGGCTGACTGGAAAATCTGTCTTCAGGAGACTCCTGTAGTGGGTCATTACTGGTGGGGTAAAAACATGAAGGTCTGGACTCAGATTGACAAAAATTAAACACTCACCTTTTTTGGCTGTCTTTTCCAGATAAGGGAAGTTGTTAGTGTCCCCAGATCCAACTTTGAAAAATGGAACATTCAGTTCATGCAGAAATTCAACTGCCATCTACAAAAATCCAAGAGAGAGCTCCTTTTCACGATTGTTCAAAATCACTGTCCTCAAGACAGGTGAGGAGCCACATATGAAGAGAAAAACCCCTCTTACCCAGCAAGAGGGACTCTCTCAACAACTTGAAAGCAGACACAGATTTGTTATCAGTTATGTCATTCAAATTCAAACATTCCGTCATTCATATCCACCCATCCATTTGTCCAACAAGCATTGCATGCTGTCACACACTGGCTACGAGAAACTGGAAAAGAATAGGAACCCTGGCCAGACCTCCCTTCCCCAGGGGCCTGGAGCCCCAGTAAACAAACGAAAAAGGGTCATGACCTAATCTTGACCCAGAAAAGCAGGCACTGAGCAAATGAAAGTCCCTCAAAGGCCTTATCGTTTCCTCAGGACCAAACAGCTGGGAAAAGAGGCCATTTCAATCCTTGCCAAAAATAGAAAAAAATGGAGCGTTTGATTGCCTAGCCCTGACACACTGATCCACAGCTGGCAGGGCCCATCAAACCCAAGCCCTTTCAGACCTCAAACTATGCTGCCCACAGAAAAAACGAACCTCAGTCACTTTTTTGGACACAACATCACTGTTTGAGGTTACCTCTCTAGGGCCCTTCACCATCCTTATCTGGGATTCATCAGTAACACTCAGGAAATTGGCAAATGTCAGCAAATGCTTGCTGAAGGAATCAGTGGACCACAAGTTTTAAGAGTAAAATCTCAATTTGCTGTAAAATTACAATTTTACATTACTATTACTGTTTTTTAAAAATTGAAGTTGAAAATCAGAAGTAGGACGAATCAATGTCTTGGAACGTTTCCCAGTATCTAAGTTCCATCTATCTTAAAATGCTGGCTGAGTCTCAGAAGTAAGTTTGGAAGACTTGATTAGCTAGGTCAGTGATTCTCACGCTTTATTACAGGCACACGAACCTGCCATGGATCTTGCCCAAATGAAATGCAAATTCTGATTCTGTTGGTCTAGAGTGGGGCCTGAGAATCTGCATTTCTTGTAAGTTCCTGGGTAACACTGCTGTTACTGCTCCGTGAATCATACTGAGTAGCAAGTAGCAAGGTTACCAGCATGAAAATCCAAAGGGCTCGGGGGTGGTAAGGAACAATATGAGAAGGTAATTCTGCTAGCAGTTTTTTTTTTTTTTCTTTTCCCCACGCCCCGCACCGTCGCCCCCGCACCGCCCAGTCGGCGCCCCGCGATTCCCGGGGCGCAACGAGGCCCCGCCGCCGCCCGCCACCCCCGCCAGCGCAGACCCCCGCCCTCGGGGCCTCGAGCACGCCGGGCACGCCGGAGAGCGCTGGCGGCCGCGCGGGTCCGGAGAGGCGGCGGCTCCGGAGAGCGGGCCGCCTGACGTACCTGCGGCGGCCTCAGGCTTGGGTCCGTCCGGCCCCAGATAACGGCGCCTCCGCGGCGAACACGCCTCGGATCTCCATGCGGGGTGTTTACTCCCAACGCTCGCGATACTCTAGCAGTTTCTTTAAATCAACCCACTACTGCCTGAGCTTCCTTCCATCTTCCCAGCAGGTGATGAGCTACTCCAATCATTGGTCTCACTCAGAGAATCACTTTCCTCATATGTTAATCCTCTAATAATGTAGGGGTTAGAGCTGCTGGTGATTCATACAGAGTGACCAACCAGCCAGTGAACAGTTCAAAGGCAGAAGGCAACCCCCTCGGTCTAAGAGACATCTCTCAGGATGGCCCAGGCGCCACTCCCCTCCAAGGTGCTAAGCCACCACTGCCTTTCCTCCTCTGCTTTATGTCTTCCTCGTATCTCTTTTCCCTTCCACAGTTTCCTATGTCACTCTCTCCTGTGTACGTATCTCTCATACTGTTAACCAGCCCTAAGATGGAAGTGAAAACCATTTGTTTTTAATATATTTCTTGAACAAAGTCTAATGTTCCCACCCTTCTCACTCTATCTGGCAGATGAAGAGTGTTTTCTATTTTAAGAGGGAAAACCCTATGCTAAGTTTTCGTCTGTAAAATGCTCTATTTGTGAGAGCATAGCTCATGATGAAAAAGTCCCCAAGGGCATAAAGAGATGGATGAGCCCACTCAGGAGAGGTGCAGAGCGCGCAGGGGCAAGGAGGGGCCAAATGCAGAAAACACACCTTGCAAAAGCTTACCTACACTACTGTATAGCCCAGGGAACTCTACTCAGTGCTCTATGGTGACCTAAATGAGAAGGAAATCCAAAAAAGAGGCGATATGTGTGTATATGTACAGCTGATTCACTTTGCTGTACAGTATAAACTAACGCAATATTGTAAAGCAACTACACTCCAATAAATTTTTTTTTTAAAGCTTACCTACACTGATTGTAAAATCTGCATGGAGCTCTACAATTTTCAAGTGAGGAAAAGGGGAAATTCCTGCCGGAGGAGAAAGGTGCATCTCGTTTTGCAGCCCTCCTGGGGAGCCAGCCCCATCTAGTGGCCATTTAGAAAACTGCCATTTTGTCAATCCTTGGTCCAGGAAGATTCCCCCATGCCACAGAGCAACTAAGCCCAGGCGCCACAACTACTGATCCTGCGCTCTAGAGCCCGCGAGCCACAACTACTGAGCTCGCATGCCACAACTGCTGTAGCCCACGCACCTAGAGCCCCTGCTCCGCAACAAGAGAAACCACCACAATGAGAAGCCCGCGCACCTCAGCAAAGAGTAGCCCCTGCTCGCTGCAACTAGAGAAAGCTCGTGCACAGCAACAAAGCCACAACGCAGCCAAAAATTAATAAAATTTTAAAAATAAATAAAGTAGAGAAAGCATTCTTTAAACATTAAAAAAAAGAAAAAAACTGCCATTTTGGATTAATCTCTGCAAACGGTGCCAACTTCAGTAGTAATCTGGAAGATGCTAGCCTTCCATCCTGAGGCAATATTACTGTGCCCAGGGCCCCTCAGGCTAGGTCAGCGCCAGTGGCTGCCTTCTCTCTGTGGACTCGCTGGCTTCCTCTAGCCCTGCCCACGCTGCTGTCTGTCCTCCTTCCATCTAGGGGTACAATGCAGCCAGGCCGTGTCACAACTTCTCCTCCCTCCCACCCCACACATCCCAAAGGCTTTCTGAGTCTGTCTGAAAGGAACTCAACTGAGTATGACCCTCCCTGGGCATCCAACTGGGTTAAACACACAAAAAATGGTCCCACCAGCAAACTGCTTTGGGTAAAATGCTGCATTGCCAGAGTCTCCCTTAGAGGGTCCCAGTAAATACAATTGTCTAGCTATTTTACAGTGTTTCCCACACTTATTCTACCCTTATTTATTTGGGGAAGGGGCTTTGATTCTAAATTAATGAGGAACCCCCTTCCCACAATGTGTGCCCACAGAACCCCCTTTCCACATCATGTCCCATGAGAAATTTGGGGGCCCGCTGATCTGAGGGGTAACAGAAAAGACAGGAGTGGAGCTGGGATTTTTCTAGAGCTGCTTCCACTCCCCTTAGTTTCTGGATCCATGGTGATGAGCTGGGGAGAACAGGGGTGCTGGAAAGCTGCCCAGGGTGAGGAAATGATGAGGGGGGAAGCATGGAGCCATAAAGGCTGGGCCTGCCCTCAGCCCAGTGGCCCTGTCAGAATGCACCAAGACGTAGGCAGGGGGTGCCCTGTGGCAGGGGTGGTGGAGGAGAGAGGGCACCGTGGAGGCAGGCGCTGGGAGGGAAGGGCAGCTCCGCCAGAATGGGTCTCCAGGGGCCCCCTCTATGTCACGGCACCCATTTGCTTTCTCCGCAGAACCCTCCATTTTGACCAAAGACACTCTGCTCATTTCAGTCGAGTTCCACATGCCTCCGTGCAGTTATGACCGTGTGCCCTGGCAGTTTCCTTGATCTTCACAAACTTTGTTCCACCATGCCTTAACCTTTCGTCAGCACGCAAGGAATGCCCTAGGACAGCACACAGAGTGGAGAAAATTGGCACTCAATAGATGCCTAGTGTCCATGAAGAAGTTTGGGTGGGTAAATACTCAGAGATACTTGCCAGGTAAACACAGAACAAGGAACCAACTCACCTCCAACAGCCAGGTAGACAGGACTTGCTGGTTCAGCAGAGGGACCTGGCCGGCAAAGCAAATTAACTCTTGCAAAGACTCTTAAGAATGCATTTCTCCTTACTGCCTATGCCCAGGTCAGTCAGGAGACCAGTGGGGAACAAACGGCATTCTTAGCAGAGAGGAACCTCCCTGCCCCATTAGTGTGAAGCAGAGAAAAGGGTTCTAAGCAACAGAACAGCTGTCATTCAGTGGGTGCAGATCTTGCACCTCCTAGACTCACCTCACTGGGTCCTCACCGCAGCCTCTGGGGTGGGCATCTTGATTACCCCTCTTTTACAGATTGGACACATGTGGCTCAAAGAGGCTACATGACCAGCCCAAGCCCATCGAGCAAGTGCTAGTACCAGGACCTGAACTCAGAGGGTGGCCGCAGAGCACGCATTTATACACCAAAGAGAAGTGCTTCCTGGGAAACCAAGAGGGTACCTGCGGAGAGTCAGCCCCAGCTACCAACACCCAGACAGGTTCCTCTCCTCCCACCTGCTCTTGATTCCCACCTCAAAGCCACCGGGGAGTGAAAGACCTAAAGAAGTGACTTCCTAAGCAGATGCAAGGAGATGCACCCCCTACAGAGTCCACATCCGGGAGCTCTGGTGCCTGGAAACGTGGACTGAACAGGAAAGTTCTCATCCCAGATCCAAGTCACCTTAGTGACACTAACTCTGATTCTATGCTGGCTCAGGACAACAGAACAGGGAGAGCCTTTGGAGAGCAGCTTGTTCACACACAAAAGGAAATGGAGGCTCAGAGCAAGGAAGGGACTCTTCCAAGCTCACACTGAGATGAACTCAGAGCAGAGCAGGGCAAGGACCTGGATGTCCTGATCCTCAGCCCAGGCTGTTTCCTGAACTGTAACTAACATCGCTATGCGCTGGCTGTGTGCTGCGCTTTACATGGGTGATCACATTTAATCCTCACAACAACCCTACGAGATGGGTTCAGCTGAAGAAACAGAAGCACAAAGAAGGTAAATAACCTCCACCTGGACTCACCAGGAATGACAGGCAAAACCATATTCAAACTCAAAATGTGACCCCGGAGTCTGTACACTTAACCACGGGCCCATCCAGCCAGAGTCTGCTCTAGAGAGCACTCTTAGTACTGAGGACTCTACTGAGTTTCTGTTTATGCAGGTTCTACCTATTCATATTTACTGAATTAAAATATTTTAAGGGACTTTCCCGGTGGCGCAGTGGTTAAGAACCCACCTGCCAACGCAGGGGACACGCATTGGAACCCTGGTCCGGGAAGATCCCACACACTGCAAAGCAACTAAGCCTGTGTGCCACAACTATGGAGCCTGCACTCTAGACCTGCGAGCCACAACTACTGGAGCCTGTGCACCTAGAGCCCGTGCTCTGCAACAAGAGAAGCCACCGCAATGAGAAGCCCACGTGCAGCAACGAAGACCCAACGCAACCAAAAAAAAAAAATTTTTTTTTTTAAACTGAGGATTTTTTTTTTAGATTTTAAACTTTTTGAGATAATTATAGCTTCACATGCAGCTGTAAGAAATAATACAGAAAGAACCTATGTACACTTAACACAGTTCCCCCCAATGGTAACATCTTGCAAAACTACAGTGTAATATCACAACTGGGGGGTCAAGGTTGATAGAGCCCACCAATCTCATTCAGATTTCACCATTTTCACATGTACCCATCTGAGTGTGCTCGTATCTGATTCTCTGCAATTTTACCACGTGCCCAGACTCACACGGACCACCACTACAGTCCGATACGGAGTTATGCCACCACTACAAGGCTCTCTTCATGTTACCCCTCTATAGCCACATCAACCTCCAACCCCTCCCCTCCCTAACTCCTGACAACCAGTAATCTGCTCTCCAGCTCTATAATTCTGTTATTCCAAGAATGTTAAATAAGCAGAGCCGTACGGTATGCAGCCTTCTGAAGGAAGCTTTTTCACTCAGCACAATATCCCTGAGATCCATCCAAGCTGTGGCAGCTATCAGTTTTCACTCCTTTTTATTGCTGAGTAGTATTCCGTGGTGTGGATACACTACAGTTTATTTAATGATTCACCCCCTAAAGAAAGTTTGGGTTCTAGTTTGGGGCTACCACGAATAAAATTGCTATGTATAAAATACAGATTTTTGGGTGAACATAGGTTTTCATTTCTTTGGGGATAAATTACCAAATGACAATTGGTGGGTCACATGATGAGCACATGTCTAGTTTTATAAGAAACTACCAGTACACTTCAAGTGGATGAATTGTACAGTATGTGAATTATATCTTGATAAAGTTGTTTTTAAAAAAAGAAAGAATTTTCTAGAATGTACCATTCTACATTCCCACCAGCAATGCATGAGAGGTCCATTTTCTCTGCATCCTTGCCACAATTTGGTGTTATCATCACTTTTTTTTTTAAGATTTAATTTTATTTATTTTTGGCTACGTTGGGTCTTCGTTGCTGCGCGTGGGCTTTCTCTAATTGTGGTGAGCGGGGGCTACTCTTGGTTGCAGTGCTCTGGCTTCTCCTTGCGGTGGCTTCTCTTGCTGTAGAGCACCGGCTCTAGGCGCACGTGGGCTTCAGTAGTTGTGGCGTGCGGGCTTAGTTGTTCCACGGCATGTGAGATCTTCCCGGACCAGAGATCGAACCCGTGTCGCCTGCATTAGCAGGCGGACTCCTGTCCATTGCGCCACCAGGGAAGTCCCATCACTTTTTATTTTAGCCTTTAGCCATACTGATAGTTGTGCAGTGATATCACATTTTGGTTTAAAATTGAGAAATGTTTAAATTACAAGAATAGACAAGCATAAAAGAAAAAACTAAAAAATTGGACATCATCAAAATTAAAGATGTTCGTGCTTCAAAGGACACCATCAAGAAGTGAAAAGATACCCCACAGAATGGGAAAATTTTTTGCAAATCATGTTTCTGATTAGGGACTTGTATCAGGAATATGTAAAGATAAATAACCCAATTTAAAAACTGGCAAAGGATCTGAATAGATATTCCTCCAAAGAAGACACACAAATGACCAATATGCATATGAAAAGATGCTCAACATCATTAGCCATCAGATAAATGCAAGTCAAAACCACAATAAGATATCACTTCACACTCACTAGGATGTCTAGAATCAGAAAGACATGTAATAACAAATGTTGGTGAGGATGTAGAGAAGTTGGAACCCTCATACATTGCTGGTGGGAATGTAAAATGGTGCAGCCACTTTGAAAAACAGTCTGGCAGTTTCTCGAAAATAATTAAACATGAGTTACCGTATAAACACCCAAGAGAAATGAAAATATGTTCATATAAAACCTGTACATGGATGTTTGTGACAGCATTGCTCATACTATTCATACTAGCCAAAAAGTGGAAACAATCCAAATGTCCATCAACTGAGAGAGATGTGGATAAATAAAATGTAGTCTATCCATAAAATTGAATGGTATTCAGCAACAAAAAGGAATGAAATACTGACACATGCTACCACATATATGAACCTTGAAAAAATGTTACCATGTGAAAGAAGCCAGACACAAAGGACCACATATTGTCTGATTCTATTTACATGCAATGTCCAAAATAGGCAAAACTATAGAAATAGACAGGAGATTAGAGGTTGCCTAGGGTTGGGAGAATTGAGGGAATTGAGCAATGACTGCTAATGGGTATAGTTCTTCCTCTTGGGGTGATAAAAATGTTCTGAAATTGATTGTGGTGACGGTTGCACAACTCTGTGAATATACTAAAAACCACTGAATTGTGCAATTTAATTGAGTGAACTGTATAGTATGTCAATAAAGCTGTTAATTAAGCACTGAGAAACCAAAAAATTCATTTGACTTGCTCTGTTGATACATTCACTTTATTGAGGTGGTCTGGAATTGAACCCACAATATCTTCGAGGTATGCCTGAATGCTTATTCCAAAGACAGTACTAGGGATCCAAAATACTTCTGTACACTTCCTTGTAAATTCTCTCCAGAGCCTGTTTATGGGCCCTGTAAAAACTAATCTGCCTCAAAATGAACCTCCAGGGACATCCCTGGTTGTCCAGTGGTTAAGACTCTGTGCTTCCACTTCAGGGGGCACGGGTTTGATCCCTGGTTGGGGAACTAAGATCCCGCATGCCGAGAGGTGTGGCCAAAAATTAAAAACAAAAAAACGAATCTGCCTCATTACTGACCTGTTACCAAGTCGGTCAGATGTTTCACCCAGGGGACGGCTTAAAGATGGCGGAAGAGTAAGACGCGGAGATCTCCTTCCTCCTCACAGAGACATCAGAAATACATCTACACGTGGAACTTCTATAGAACACCCACCGAACGCTGGCAGAAGACCTCAGACCTCCCAAAAGGCAAGAAACTCCCCACATACCTGGGTAGGGCAAAATAAAAAAGAATAAACAGAGACAAAGAATAGGGACGGGACCTACACCAGTGGGAGGGAGCCGTGAAGGAGGAAAGACTCCCCCACACTAGAAGCCCCTTCGCGGGCGGAGACTGCGGGTGGCGGAGGGGGAAGCTCCAGAGCCACGGAGGACAGCTCGGCCACAGGGTGCGGAGGGCAAAGCGGAGAGATTCCCGCAGAGGATCGGTGCCGACCGGCACGCACCAGCCCGAGAGGCTTGTCTGCTCACCCGCCGGGGCGGGCAGGGCCGGGAGCTGAGGCTCGGGCTTCAGTCGGATCCCAGGGAAAGGTCAGGAGTTGGCAGAGTGAAAACAGCCTGAAGGTGTAGTGCGCCACGGCTGGCCGGGAGGGAGTCCGGTTGAAGTCCGGAGCTGCCGAAGAGGCAAGAGACCTTTTCTTCCCTCTTTGCTTCCTGGGCGCGAGGAGAGGGGATTAAGAGCACCGCGTAAAGGAGCTCCAGAAACGGGCGCGAGCCGCGGCTGTCGGCACAGACAGTAGAGACGGGTGTGGGACGCTAGGGTTGCTGCTGCCACCACCAAGAGGCCTGTGTGTGAGCACAGGTCACTCTCCACACCGGCCCTCCCAGGAGCCCGTGCAGCCCGCCACTGCCGGGGTCCCAGGAGTCAGGGACAGCTTCCCCGGGAGAACGCGCGGCGCGCCTTGGGCCTGTGCAGCGTCACGTCAGCCTCTGCCGCCGCGGACTCGCCCCGCACCCATGCCACTCCCTCCCCCTAGCCTGAGTGAGCCGGAGACCCCAAGTCAACTGCTCCTTTAACATCGTCCTGTCTGGGCGAAGGACAGACGCCCTCGGACGACCTACACGCAGAGGCGGGACCAGGTCCAGGGCTGAGCCCCAGGAGCTGTGCGAACGGAGAGGAGAGGGGGAGGTCTCTCCCAGCAGCCTCAGAAGCGGCGGATTAAAGCTCCACAATCAACTTGAAGTGCCCTGCATCTGTGGAAAACCTGAATAGACAACTAATCATCCCAAGTTGAGGAGGTGGACTTTGGGAGCAAGATATACTATTATTTTCCCCTTTTTTTCTTTTTGTGAGTGTGTATGTGTGTGCTGCTGTGTGAGATTTTGTCTGTATAGCTTTGCTTTCACCATTTGTCCTAGGGTTAGACCGACCCGTTTTTCTGTTTTTATTTAATAGAAATTTTTCTTCTTAATAATTATTTTTTATTTTAATAACTATACTTTATTCTACTTTGTCTTCTCCCTTTCTTTCTTCCTTTCTTCCTTCCTTTCTTCCCTCTTTCCCTCCCTTCTTCCTTCCTTCCCCCTTCTTTCCTCCCTTCCTTCCTCCCTTCCTCTCTCCCTTCCTCCCTTTCTTCCTCTCCACCTTCCTTCCTTCCTTTCTTGCTTTCTTCCTTCCCTCCTTCCTTCCTTCCTTCCTTCCTTTTCTTTCCTTTCTATTTTTTCTCCCTTTTATTTTGAGCCGTGTGGATTAAAGGCTCGTGGCGCCCCAGCCAGGCACCAGGGCTGTGTCTCTGAGGTGGGAGAACCAACCTCAAGATACTAGTCCACAAGAGACCTCCCAGCTCCACGTAATATCAGATGGCGAAAATCTCCCAGAGATCTCCATCTCAACACCAAGACCCAGCTTCACTCAAGGACCAGAAACGAACAGTGCTGGACACCCTATCCCCAACAAAGAGCAAGACATGTCTACAGCCCCATCCATTAGCAGAGAGGCTGCCTAAAATCATAATAAGGCTACCAACATCCCCAAACACACCACCAGACGTGGACCTGCCCACCAGAAAGACAAGATCCAGCCTCATCCACCAGAACACAGGCACTAGTCCCCCCAACCAGGAAACCTACTCAACCCACTGAACCAACCTTAGCCACTGGGGACAGCCACCAAAAACAACGGGAACTACGAACCTGCAGCGTGCAAAAAGGAGACCCCAAACACAGTAAGATAAGCGAAATGAGAAGACAGAAAAACACACAACAGATGAAGGAGCAAGATGAAAACACACCAGACCTAACAAATGAAGAGGAAATAGGCAGTCTACCTGAAAAAGAATTCAGAATAATGATAGTAAAGATGATTCAAAATCTTGGAAATAGAATAGAAAAATTGCAAGAAACAGTTAACAAGGACCTAGAAGAAATAAAGAGGAAGCAAGCAACGATGAGCAACACAATAAATGAAATGAAAAATACTCTAGATGGGATCAATAGCAGAATAACTGAGGCAGAAGGACGGATAAGTGACCTGGAAGATAAAATAGTGGAAATAACTAATGCAGAGCAGAAGAAAGAAAAAAGAATGAAAAGAACTGAGGACAGTCTCAGAGACCTCTGGGACAACATTAAACGCACCAACATTCGAATCATAGGGGTCCCAGAAGAAGAAGAGAAAAAGAAAGGGACTGAGAAAATATTTGAAGAGATTATAGTTGAAAACTTCCCTAATATAGGAAAGGAAATAGTCAATCAAGTCCAGGAAGCACAGAGAGTCCCATATAGGATAAACCCAAAGAGAAACACGCCAAGACACATAATAATCAAACTGTCAAAAATTAAATACAAAGAAAACATATTAAAAGCAGCAAGGGAAAAACAACAAATAACACACAAGGGAATCCCCATAAGGTTAACAGCTGATCTTTCAGCAGAAACTCTACAAGCCAGAAGGGAGTGGCAGGACATATTTAAAGTGATGAAGGAAAAAAACCTACAACCAAGATTACTCTACCCAGCAAGGATCTCATTCAGATTTGATGGAGAAATTAAAACCTTTACAGACAAGCAAAAGCTGAGAGAGTTCAGCACCACCAAACCAGCTCTACAACAGATCCTAAAGGAACTTCTCTAGGCAAGAAACACAAGAGAAGGAAAAGACCTACAAGAACAACCCGAAACAATTAAGTAAATGGTAATAGGAACATACATATCGATAATTACCTTAAATGTAAATGGATTAAATGCTCCCACCAAAAGACACAGACTGGCTGAATGGATACAAAAACAAGACCCATATATATACTGTCTACAAGAGACCCACTTCAAACCTAGGGACACATACAGACTGAAAGTAAGGGGATGGAAAAAGATATTCCATGCAAATGGAAATCAGAAGAAAGCTGGAGTAGCAATTCTCATATCAGACAAAATAGACTTTAAAATAAAGTCTATTACAAGAGACAAAGAAGGACACTACATAATGATCAAGGGATCGATCCATGAAGAAAATATAACAATTGTAAATATTTATGCACCCAACATAGGAGCACCTCAATACATAAGGCAAATACTAACAGCCTTAAAAGGGGAAATCGACAGTAAAACAATTATAGTAGGGGACTTTAACACCCCACTTTCACCAATGGACAGATCATCCAAAATGAAAATAAATAAGGAAACACAAGCTTTAAATGATACATTACACAAGATGGACTTAATTGATATTTATAGGACATTCCATCCAAAAACAACAGAATACACATTTTTCTCAAGTGCTCATGGAACATTCTCCAGGATCGATCATATATTGGGTCACAAATCTAGCCTTGGCAAATTTAAGAAAATTGAAATCGTATCAAGTATCTTTTCTGACCACAATGCTATGAGACTAGATATCAATTACAGGAAAAGATCTGTAAAAAATACAAATACATGGAGGCTAAACAATACACTACTTAATAACGAAGTGATCACTGAAGAAATCAAAGAGGAAATAAAAAAATACTTAGAAACAAATGACAATGGAGACATGACGACCCAAAACCTATGGGATACAGCAAAAGCAGTTCTAAGAGGGAAGTTTATAGCAATACAATCATACCTTAAGAAACAGGAAACATCTCGAATAAACAACCTAACTTTGCACTTAAAGCAATTAGAGAAAGAAGAACAAAAAACCCCCAAATTTAGCAGAAGGAAAGAAATCATAAAGATCAGATCAGAAATAAATGAAAAAGAAATGAAGGAAACAATAGCAAAGATCAACAGAACTAAAAGCTGGTTCTTTGAGAAGATAAATAAAATTGATAAACCATTAGCCAGACTCATCAAGAATAAAAGGGAGAAGACTCAAATCAATAGAATTAGAAATGAAAAAGGAGACGTAACAACAGACATGCAGAAATACAAAAGATTATTAGAGATTACTACAAGCAACTGTATGCCAATAAAATGGACAACCTGGAAGAAATGGACAAATTCTTAGAAATGCACAACCTGCCGAGACTGAACCAGGAAGAAATAGAAAATATGAGCAGACCAATCACAAGCACTGAAATTGAAACTGTGATTAAAAATCTTCCAACAAACAAAAGCCCAGGACCAGATGGCTTCACAGGAGAATTCTAATAAACATTTAGAGAAGAGCTAACACCTATCCTTCTCAAACTCTTCCAAAAGATAGCAGAGGGAGGAACACTCCCAAACTCATTCTATGAGGCCACCATCACCCTGATACCAAAACCAGACAAAGACGTCACAAAGAAAGAAAACTATAGGCCAATATCACTGATGAACATAGATGCAAAAAACCTCAACAAAATATTAGCAAACAGAATCCAACAGCACATTAAAAGGATCATACACCATGATCAAGTGGGGTTTATCCCAGGAATGCAAGGATTCTTCAATATATGCAAATCAACGTGATACACCATATCAACAAACTGAAAGAGAAAAACCATATGATCATCTCAATAGATGCAGAGAAAGCTTTTGACAAAATTCAACACTCATTTATGATAAAAACCCTGCAGAAAGTAGGCATAGAGGGAACTTTCCTCAACATAATAAAGGCCATATATGACAAACCCAAAGCTAGCATCGTTCTCAATGGTGAAAAACTGAAACCATTTCCACTAAGATCAGGAACAAGACAAGGTTGCCCACTCTCACCACTCTTATTCAACATAGTTTTGGAAGTTCTAGCCACAGCAATCAGAGAAGAAAAAGAAAGAAAAGGAATCCAAATAGGAAAAGAAGAAGTAAAGCTGTCACTGTTTGCAAATGACATGATACTATACATAGAGAATCCTAAGGATGCTACCAGAAAACTACTAGAGCTAATCAATGAATTTGGTAAAGTTGCAGGATACAAAATTAATGCACAGAAATCTCTGGCATTCTTATACACTAATGATGAAAAATTTGAGAGTGAAATTAAGAAAACACTCCCATTTACCATTGCAACAAAAAGAATAAAATATCTAGGAATAAACCTACCTAAGGAGACAAAAGACTTGTATGCAGAAAACTATAAGACACTGATGAAAGAAATTAAAGATGATACAAATAGGTGGAGAAATATACCATGTTCTTGGATTGGAAGAATCAACATTGTGAAAATGACTCTACTACCCAAAGCAATCTACAGATTCAATGCAATCCCTATCAAATTACCACTGGCATTTTTTACAGAACTAGAACAAATATTTCATAATTTGTATGGAAACACAAAAGACCCCGAATTGCCAAAGCAATCTTGAGAACGATAAATGGAGCTGGAGGAATTAGGCTCCCTGACTTCAGACTCTACTACAAGGCTACAGTAATCAAGACAGTATGGTATTGGCACAAAAACAGAAATATAGATCAATGGAACAGGATAGAAAGCCCAGAGATAAACCCACACACATATGGTCACCTTATCTTTGATAAAGGAGGGAAGGATATACAGTGGAGAAAAGACAGACTCTTCAATAACTGGTGCTGGGAAAACTGGACAGCTACATGTAAAAGTATGAAATTAGAACAATCCCTAACACCACACACAAAAATAAACTCAAAATGGGTTAAAGACCTAAATGTAAGGCCAGACACTATCAAACTCTTAGAGGAAAACATAGGCAGAACACTCTACGACATAAATCACAGCAAGATCCTTTTTGACCCATCTCCTAGAGAAATGGAAATCAAAACAAAAATAAACAAATGGGACCTAATAAAACTTAAAAGCTTTTGCACAGCAAAAGATACTATAAACAAGACCAAAAGACAACCCTCAGAATGGGAGAAAATATTTGCAAATGAAGCAACTGACAAAGGATTAATCTCCAAAATTTATAAGCAACTCATGCAGCTCAATAACAAAAAAACAAACAACCCAATCCAAAAATGGGCAGAAGAACTAAATAGACATCTCTCCAAAGAAGATATACAGATTGCTAACAAACACATGAAAGGATGCTCAACATCACTAATCATTAGAGAAATGCAAATCAAAACTACAATGAGATATCACCTCACACCGGTCAGAGTGGCCATCATCAAAAACTTTAGAAACAATAAATGCTGGAGAGGGTGTGGAGAAAAGGGAACCCTCTTGCACTGTTGGTGGGAATGTAAATTGATACAGCCACTATGGAGAACAGTATGGAGGTTCCTTAAAAAACTACATATAGAACCACCATACGACCCAGCAATCCCACTACTGGGCATATACCCTGAGAAAACCATAATTCAAAAAGACTCATGTACCAAAATGTTCATTGCACCTCTATTTACAATAGCCAGGACATGGAAGCAACCTAAGTGTCCCTCAACAGATGAATGGATAAAGAAGATGTGGCACATATATACAATGGAATATTACTCAGCCATAAAAAGAAATGAAACTGAGTTATTTATAATGAGGTGGATGGACCTGGAGTCTGTCATACAGAGTGAAGTAAGTCAGAAGGAGAAAAACAAATACCGTATGCTAACACATATATATGGACTCTAAGGGAAAAAAATGTCATGAAGAGATTAGTGGTAGGACAGGAATAAAACACAGACTTACTAGAGCATGGACTTGAGGATATGGGGAGGGGGAAGGGTAAGCTGTGATGAAGTGAGAGAGTGGCAGGGACATATATACACTACCAAATGTAAATTAGATAGCTAGTGGGAAGCTGCCACATAGCACAGGGAGATCACCTCTGTGCTTTGTGACCACCTAGAGGGGTGGGATAGGGAGGGTGGGAGAGAGGGTGATGCAAGAGGGAAGAGATATGGGAACATATGTATATGTATAACTGATTCACTTCGTTGTAAAGGAAAAACTAACACACTATTGTAAAACAGTTATACTCCAATAAAGATGCTTTAAAAAAAAGTTGCAAAAATAAAAATAGTACAAAGAACAGTCATATACCTTTTACAAAGAAAAAAAAAAAAAGTTTCACCCAGGAATTTTAAGTCTATTCACATTTGATCCAAGAACAATCAGTAGTTTCTTGAACCCAAACCAGCCCTCTCCAAGGACTAGGATTTAGCTGTCCCTGAGTGGATGAGTCCTACAGGCAGTTACCAAAGAGCAATCCCCAAAGGTTCTGAACCCACAGTACACGAAACAAGCACGGAATGAAAACTGTCATTTCTTGGGCATGACCTTCTTCCTATCAAGCTATTTCCTAAGCGTGGACTATGGGTCAACACTGTGCCAGGACCTGGGTTCATGGCGGTGTCCATGCTCCTCAGGTCAAGCCTGCCTCCTGGGTATTTTTACTTTTATTTATTTATTTTTTAAATAAATTTATTTATTTATTTTTGGCTGCATTGGGTCTTCGTTGGTGCATGTGGTTTTTCTCTAGTTGTGGCGAACAGGGGCTATGCTTTGTTGCAGTGTGCGGGCTTCTCATTGCGGTGGCTTCTCGTTGCGGAGCACTGGCTCTAGGCACTTGGGCTTCAGTAGTTGTGGCATGCAGGCTCGTTAGTTGTGGCTCACGGGCTCTAGAGCACAGGATTAGTAGTTGTGGCGCATGGGCTTAGTTGCTCCGCGGCATGTGGGATCTTCCCGGACCAAGGCTCAAACCCGTATCCCCTGCATTGGCAGGTGGATTCTTAACCACTGAGCCACCAGGGAAGTCCACTTCTGGGTATTTTTAATCCACCCCCTTGCCCTTTACCTATGAGGAAACAGGCCCGAGAGATGCAAGAAGAGTATGGTCAGGAGGGCAGGCTCTGGAGTCGCCGAGGTTGGAATCAGCCTCTGCTGATCAACAGCTACTGACAGGTAACCCGCTCCGTGCTCTAGCGTCCTCATCTGTAAAGTGGGAATAATAACTGTCCTATCTGAAGGGGTTGTTAAGAGGAGTAAATGAGCTGATACATTTAAAATACCTAGCACAGAACCTGGCAGATCATAAACACTCAAGAAACGTTGAAGATCCTTACTTTTAATCACTCAGCTAGTTAATAGCAAGACCAGAAAAAACACCCAAGACTTTCAGATCCCAAAGCCCACAATCTTCTTCGCCTAACATTTTTGATTTACAGATCCTTTAAGGATCTGATAAAAGCCATCAACCCTCTCTTTTGTTTGGCTCGCTTATTTACTTATTCACTCAACAAACATCTCCCAAGCACCTACGACATGCCAGGCACTGGGGATGCTGTGGGGTTAACAGCCTGGTGGAAAGGAGCAATAGTTAGCAGTAATTACGGAAGTAAAGAAAACCGGGAGACAGGACTTCCCTGGTGGTGCAGTGGTTGGGAGTCTGTCAGCCAATGCAGGGGACATGGGTTCGAGCCCTGGTCCGGGAAGATCCCACATGCCGCGGAGCAACTAAGCCCATGAGCCACAACTACTGAGCCTGTACTCTGGGGCCTGCAAGCCACAACTACTGAAGCCCATACCCCTAGAGCCCGTGCTCTGCAACAAGAGAAGCCACTGCAATGAGAACAAAGAGTAGCCCCTGCTCACAGCAACTAGAGAAAGCCTGCACACAGCAATGAAGACCCAATGCAGCCAAAAATAAATAAATTAGTAAGTTTTTAAAAAAGAAAACCAGGAGAACACAACAGAAGGAGGGGACTGAACCAAGCAGGGGCACAGGAAGAATTTCCTGAGGAGGTACTATTTAAGATGGGATCAGAAAAATGCCCAGTAACCAATTCAGATAGGTTTTCTTAAAAATATGCCCCCTTTTCCCCAGGGCATCTCTTGGGCCCAAAGACTCTTCAACCACCAACATCGAGAGTGGTGAAGAGCAGAGGGGAAGCCCAAGGACTCTCCTGAGCTTTGGGAAGCCACACACACCCGGATGGATGGCCAGGTGGCAGCTGAGGGACCGCAGAAAGCACACTGCACTAGGCGTCAGATCTGCCCTCAAGACCCATTTCCCAGCTGTGTGACACTGAACAAACTTCCTGGCCCCTCTGAGTCTCCATTTCTTCATCTGCAAAATGGGGCATAGTAGGGATAAGATATATTACTGTAAGCGGGCTACGGAACTGAAGCCTGGACTTGTCAAGTTTCACACACACCTAGGTTCTCTGCTTCCCCCCTTTTTTAAACTACCAATGGTTTAGGCTAGAGTTATGATTCTTTTGACTCAATTTACAGACATATCTTAGGGTTGGAATAGTGACACAAAAGGTCAGAGGCCTAGAGAAGGAACTGGGCTCCCTTCAAATATTCTAGTTGACTAAAAGAATCCTAACTGTTTCAAGAGCCTTTAAAATGTTGCTTCATCTAATGATCCATTTTTGCAAAGCTATCCTAAGGAAACAATTCAAAACACAGAAAGAAGATGGTCATTTCAGCATTATTTTTAAGCAAAAAAAACTGAAAGTAAAAACATAAACTCATGTTCAAACATAAATAAATGGTTACATACATTATAAATCCTCAAAAGAAATACTACACTGCCATTAATAACTTTCAGCACAAGATATGGAGAGTTACATGTCAATTATATCTCAATAAAGCTGAGAAAAAAAAAACAAGATATGGGTAAAAGTTGTGGATAATGTTAACTGGGAAAAGCATGCACGGGACTAAACATTCACAAATATAACAACTAGGCAATAAAATAGCATATAAAACAACTTCAGGAGGAAATATATAAAGAGAGCTGCCAGGGGCTTCCCTGGTGGTGCAGTGGTTAAGAAACTGCCTGCCAATGCAGGGGACACGGGTTCCAGCCCTGGTCCGGGAAGATCCCACATGCCACGGATCAACTAAGCTCGTGCTCCACAACTACTGAGCCTGCGCTCTAGAGCCCGTGAGCTACAACTACTGAGCCCATGTGCCACAACTACTGAAGCTCGCGTGCCTAGAGCCAGTGCTCCGCAACAAGAGAAGCCACTGCAATGTGAAGCCTGTGCACTGCAATGAAGAGTAGCCACTGCTCACCACAACTAGAGAAAGCCCGTGCACGGCAACAAAGACCCAACGCAGCCAAAAATAAATGCATTAATTAATTGATTTTTAAAAAAAGAGCTGCCATATAGAGATTATGGGTCAGTTTTTCTCCCTTTTTTCTGTTTTCTAAACTTTCTGTGACATTGTATAATTTTTATAATTAAAAAAAAATTGGGGGCTTCCCTGGTGGCGCAGTGGTTGCAAGTCTGCCTGCTGATGCAGGGGATGTGGGTTTGTGCCCTGGTCCGGGAAGATCCCACATGCCGCAGAGCGGCTGGGCCCATGAGCCATGGCCGCTGGGCATGCACGTCTGGAGCCTGTGCTCCACGAAGGGAGAGGCCACAACAGTGAGAGGCCCGTGTACCGCAAAAAAAAAAAAAAAAAAAAAAAAAATTATATTTGAAAAAAGAGCACGTAAAGGAGTCTTGAGGCAGGTCACAGAGCAGATAGGACCCAAGACCTGGCACCAGCTGGACTTTTCCAGTATGTCAGCATGGCCATCCTGTGTACCACTGCCTTCTGAATGATGCAATGCCACCTCACCCAGATAAGCCATGGCCACTCAGCGAGGGGAGGACTCCTGTCAGAACTGAAGTTTCCTGAGTCCAGGCCACTTTCCACTGGGAAAAAACTGGCCCAGTGGGGCATCTCCCACAGGCTTGAGGGACTCTGGGGTTCCAGGGTGGCTGCCCCCTACTCCCAGAGACAGCCTGCTTTGAAAACTATGGTTCCCTGTGTCACTGGGCCTCGGATCCCCCTGGCCTCCTGTTTAGTTGGGCATTTATCTTGTTAACGCTATGGGGAACTCTAGGTCCAGAAAGCACAAAAAAGGCTAAAGTGAGCAAGGGCTGGAGCTGGCTCTAAGCCAAAGCCACAGGGCTACCTGATGTCCCCGAGGCCTGCTAAAATGGCAAATAACAGCGTGGCAGAGGGCTCACCTCATCCATGCCGGAGGCAGTGAAGAAGATGCCAACCTCCTCAGCATATTTCTGCAGCTCCTTGTACTGGGCGTGGCTGAATTCCAGGTGGCGTTTGTGCTCCCCGTACGTCTTCCCCCAGGAATGCTTCGAAGTATACGGCCTCTCCAAGGCTTTCCGATTAAACTTATACTCCAGCTCACTTTTCTGGAACTTGGCACAGTCAGCGCCACACTCCTGCAACACACATTAGGGCTCCTTTAATGACCCGGCATGGATTCTGAGAGATAAGAGAAGTGTTGGGGCAACTGCTATGAAATTATTATCTTTAAAAATAACATAAGGGGGCCTTCCCTGGTGGCGCAGTGGTTGAGAGTCCACGTGCCAATGCAGGGGACAAGGGTTCGTGACCCGGTCTGGGAAGATCCCACATGCCGCGGAGCGACTGGGCCCGTGAGCCATGGCCGCTAAGCCTGCGCGTCCGGAGGCTGTGCTCCGCAATGGGAGAGGCCACAGCAGTGAGAGGCGCGCGTACCGCAAAATAATAATAATAATAATAATAATAATAATAATATCAATTGACAGATGCATTAAGAACTCCCAAAGAAGAGAAACAGGAAAAGCAAGGAAGTCTCAAAGGAATAAAAGGGTGGGGATGGAGGTTCTGCTCTATTTTCCCCTCTTAAAATGTAAAAAAAAAAGGGGGGGCTACTTTGTTTTGCATTATAATATTAAAAATAATTAATCAAACAGTCAAAGATTTTAAGTTGTGTAACTCGGCAGATGATATGAGAACTAGGCCAGAATTTAGGGGAAAAAGTCAGAATCTGACTTAACTCTGACTCTCTTGGATAAGTCACGTCCTATCTCTGGACTCAGTTTCTCCATCTATACAAATGGCCATTTGGACTAGCTCTAGGACCTGTAACTTGCTGAGGTGCCCCTGATGGGGGTGGGAAACAAAGGAACAACTGTGTTTTTAGCTGTTCTGCACATGTGCTTTTCTGCATGGCATCTTGTTTGAACAAGAGGTTCTGGGGCAAAAGCAAGCAAACTTACAAATGCCCCAGCTTTACTCAGAAGCTATAACATAAAAGCTGGATTGTCTGACTATAAAAGCTATAATTTTATTGCCAGTCAGCCTCCAATCTTTCAAAATTGTTTTTTAAAACCACTCAACAGATAGATTAAGGAAAGCTCTCTAAAGTCTCAGCTCGCTGACATTTCTGTAGACACAGAGGTCTTCATGCTGCTGGAAACCTCAGCTCCAGAAATGCCTGTGCTGAGAGTGCTGCTTCCACTCCTGGAAAAATCAAAAGATAGCACAGTCAGGACTTGATGCTGGACAGAAGTTCAGAGAACATTAGACCTGAAAGTGACCTTGGCCAACAGAGTCCTCATTGTCTAGATGAAGATCCCAAGGCCTAGAGTGACCTGACCAAAGCTGCACAGTGAGTCTCTGGCAGAGCTGGCCAGACGGCTTTCCTGAAGGCCGCAGAACATGATCTTTACAGAGCACTGCTTCCTTCCCTTTGCTTCTCACCTCTGTATGAAGAAGTAGACTTACCCTCAAGAAGTTAAAAAGCTTGTCTCCACCTAGACAAGTAGTAAAGTGAAGTGAAGTAAAACAGCAGAAAGTACTAATGATAAGAGATAAGATAAAGTTCTACCACATTCCACATGACAGCAGTTGTACGGGGAGTACAGCAGGTTCCTCCTCTTCTTTTCTCAGCTTCTCTCCTAAATATGAAAAATTTCTTTATCTGTTTAATGCTATGGTCAACTCTTGGTTCAGAAAACACAACCACTGTCACTATTTTACCATAATGCTGATGGTTTCTTTGCTCAAGCTTTTATTGCTTCTCTACTGGCAAAAAGCAAGCTACAGAATGAGCTAAGGTGTGATGTGCCCTCTGCATCAAAATTTGAGAGTTAAAAGTATATTCAGGGCTTCCCTGGTGGCGCAGTGGTTGCGAGTCCGCCTGCCAATACAGGGGACATGGGTTCCTGCCCCGGTCTGGGAGGATCCCACATGCCACGGAGCAGCTGGGCCCGTAAGCCATGGCCACGGAGCCTGTGTGTCCGGAGCCTCTGCTCCACAACAGAAGAGGCCACAACAGTGAGAGGCCCGTGTACCACAAAAAGAAAAAAAAAAAATGTATATTTAATCAGCAAATTTCTAATTGTAACACAGTTATATTTTTATACATATTATATAATTATAATAACATTTTGTTGTAATAAAATAAAAATAATTGGGTGAACAAAGAAAAGAACAAAGGGTGTCACTCATCATCCAATTATACAAAGGCTTAAGTTGCAACTCACTGTAGTCACCCACAGAGAGTGAGTCCTTAGAGGAACTCAGGATAGAAAAAACAGGATAAGGGATTCTGAGCTTTGGATAAAAAGTACCCAGAGGAGCTTCTGGGTTGGTGAACATGTGGAGGTGCTGGGAGAGTGGTGCGCCTGGAGAAGTCATGAGAAGTCTGCTCCCATTCCCCATGCCTTGCCCTATGCATCCCTTGCATCTGGCTGTTCCTGAGTTATATCATTTTATGATCCATTGCGGATCTACCGTGTGGCTAACAGTGTCTTGGTGCTCCAGCTGGGTGTCAGGCCTGTGCCTCTGAGGTGGGAGAGCCGAGTTCAGGACATTGGTCCAACAGAGACCTCCTGGCCCCATATAATATCAAACAGTGAAAGCTCTCTCAGAGATCTCCATATCAACACTAAGACCCAGCTCCACTCAATGACCAACAGGCTCCAGTGCTGGACACCCTATGCCAAACAACTAGCAAGACAGTAACACAACCCCACCCATTAGCAGAGAGGCTGCCTAAAGTCATACTAAGTTCACAGATACCCCAAAACACACCACCAGATGTGGTCCTGACCACCAGAAATACAAGATCCAGCCTCACCCACCAGAACACAGGCACCAGTCCCCTCCACCAGGAAGCCTACACAATCCACTGAACCAACCTTACCCACTGGGGGCAAACACCAAAAACAATGGGAATTGCAGACCAGCAGCCTGCGAAAAGAACACCCCAAACACAGTAAGTTAAGCAAAATGAGAAGACAGAGAATTACACAGCAGATGAAGGAGCAAGGTAAAAACCCACCAGACCTAACAAATGAAGAAGAAATAGGCAGTCTACCTGAAAAAGAAATCAGGGTGATGATAGTAAAGATGATCCAAAATCTTGGAAATAGAATGGAGAAAATATAAGAAACGTTTAACAAGGACCTAGAAGAACTAAAGAGCAAACAATGATGAACAACACAATAAATGAAATTTAAAATTCTCCAGAAGGAATCAATAACAGAATAACTGAGGCAGAAGAATGGATAAGTGACCTGGAAGATAAAACAGTGGAAATAACTACCGCAGAACAGAATAAAGAAAAAAAAAAATTAAAGAATTGAGGACAGTCCCAGAGACCTCTGGGAGAACATTAAGCACACCAACATTCGAATTATAGGGGTCCCAGAAGAAGAAGAGAAAAAAAAAGGGGGGACTGAGAAAATATTTGAAGAGATTATAGTTGAAAACTTCCCTAATATGGGAAAGGAAATAGTCAATCAAGTCCAGGAAGCACAGAGAGTCCCATACAGGATAAATCCAAGGAGAAACATGCCAAGGCACATATTAATCAAACTATCAAAAATTAAATACAGGGCTTCCCTGGTGGCGCAGTGGTTGAGAGTCCGCCTGCCGATGCAGGAGACGCGGGTTCGTGCCCTGGTCCGGGAGGATCCCACATGCCGCGGAGCAACTGGGCCCGTGAGCCATGGCCGCTGGGCCTGCGCGTCCGGAGCCTGTGCTCCGCAACGGGAGAGGCCACAGCAGTGAGAGGCCCGCATACCGCAAAAAAAAAAAAAAAAAAAAAAAAAAAAAAAATTAAATACAAAGAAAAAATATTAAAAGCAGCAAGGGAAAGCAACAAATAACATACAAGAGAATCTCCATAAGGTTAACAGCTGATCTTTCAGCAGAAACTCTGCAAACCAGAAGGGAGTGGCAGGACATATTTAAAGAGATGAAAGAGAAAAACCTACAACCAAGATTACTCAACCCAGCAAGAAACTCATTCAGATTCGACAGAGAAATTAAAACCTTTACAGACAAGCAAAGGCTAAGGGAATCAGCACCACCAAGCCAGCTTTACAACAAATACTAAAGGAAGTTCTCTAGGCAAGAAACACAAGAGAAGGAAAGGACCTACAATAACAAACCCAAAACAGTCAAGAAAATGGTAATAGGAACACACATATTGATAACTACCTTAAATGTAAATGGATTAAATGCTCCAACCAAAAGACATAGACTGGCTGAATGGATACAAAAACAAGACCTGTATATGTGCTGTCTACAAGGGACCCACTTCAGACCTAGGGACACATACAGACTGAAAGTGAGGGGATGGAAAAAGATATTCCATTCATATTGAGATCAAAAGAAAACTGCAGTAGCAATTCTCATATCAGGCAAAATAGACTTTAAAATAAAAACTATTATAAGAGACAAAGAAGGACACTACATAATGATCAAGGGATCAATCCAAGAAGAAGATATAACAATTGTAAATATTTATGCACCCAACATAGGGGCACCTCAATACATAAGGCAAATGCTAACAGCCATAAAAAATACCTAGAAACAAATGACAGTGAAAACACGATGACCCAAAACCTATGAGATGCATCAAAAGCAGTTCTAAGAGGGAAGTTTATAGCAATACAATCCTACCTTAAGAAACAGGAAACATCTCGAATAAACAACCTAAGTTTGCACTTAAAGCAATTAGAGAAAGAAGAACAAAAAAACCCCAAATTTAGCAGAAGGAAAGAAATCATAAAGATCAGATCAGAAATAAATGAAAAAGAAATGAAGGAAACAATAGCAAAGATCAACAGAACTAAAAGCTGGTTCTTTGAGAAGATAAATAAAATTGATAAACCATTAGCCAGACTCATCAAGAAAAAAAAGAAGAAGACTCAAATCAATAGAATTAGAAATGAAAAAGGAGACGTAACAACAGACATGCAGAAATACAAAAGATTATTAGAGATTACTACAAGCAACTGTATGCCAATAAAATGGACAACCTGGAAGAAATGGACAAATTCTTAGAAATGCACAACCTGCCGAGACTGAACCAGGAAGAAATAGAAAATATGAGCAGACCAATCACAAGCACTGAAATTGAAACTGTGATTAAAAATCTTCCAACAAACAAAAGCCCAGGACCAGATGGCTTCACAGGTGAATTCTATCAAACATTTAGAGAAGAGCTAACACCTATCCTTCTCAAACTCTTCCAAAAGATAGCAGAGGGAGGAACACTCCCAAACTCATTCTATGAGGCCAACATCACCCTGATACCAAAACCAGACAAAGATATCACAAAGAAAGAAAACTACAGGTCAATATCACTGATGAACATAGATGCAAAAAACCTCAACAAATATTAGCAAACAGAATCCAAAAGCACATTAAAAGGATCATACATCATGATCAAGTGGGGTTTATCCCAGGAATGCAAGGATTCTTCAATATACGCAAATCAATCAACGTGATACACCATATCAACAAACTGAAGGAGAAAAACCATATGATCATCTCAATAGATGCAGAGAAAGCTTTTGACAAAATTCAACACCCATTTATGATAAAAACCCCGAAGAAAGTAGGCATAGAGGGAACTTTCCTCAACATAATAAAGGCCATATATGACAAACCCACAGCCAGCATCACTCTCAATGGTGAAAAACTTAAACCATTTCCACTAAGATCAGGAACAAGACAAGGTTGCCCACTCTCACCACTCTTATTCAACAGAGTTTTGGAAGTTTTAGCCACAGCAATCAGAGAAGAAAAAAAATAAAAGGAATCCAAATTGGAAAAGAAGAAGTAAAACTGTCACTGTTTGCAGATGACATGATACTATACATAGAGGATCCCAAAGATGCTACCAGAAAAATACTACAGCTAATCAATAAATTTGGTAAGGTAGCAGGATACAAAATTAATGCACAGAAATTTCTTGCATTCCTATACACTAATGACAAAAAATCTGAAAGAGAAATTAAGGAAACACTTCAATTTACCATTGCAACAAAAAGAATTAAATACCTAGGAATAAACCTTCCTAAGGAGACAAAAGACCTGTACACAGTAAACTATAAGATGATAGTTAAAGATGATACTAAAGATGATACAAACAGATGGAGAGATATACCATGTTCTTGGATTGGAAGAGTCAACATTATGAAAATGACTATACTACCCAAAGTAATCTACAGATTCAATGCAATCTCTATCAAACTATCAATGGCATTTTTCACAGAACTAGAACAAAAAATTTCACAATTTGTATGGAAACACAAAAGACCCTGAATAGGCAAAGCAATCTTGAGAAAGAAAAATGGAGCTGGAGGAATCAGGCTCCCTGACTTCAGACTATACTACAAAGCTACAGTAATCAAGAGAGTATGGTCTGGTACAAAAACAGAAGTATAGATCAATGGAACAGGATAGAAAGCCCAGAGATAAACCCACACACATATGGTCACCTTGTCTTTGATATAGCAGGCAAGAATATACAATGGAGAAAAGACAGCCTCTTCAATAAGTGATGCTGGGAAAACTGGACAGCTAATGTAAAAGAATGAAATTAGAACACTCCCTAATTCCATACACAAAAATAAACTCAAAATGGATTAAAGACCTAAATGTAAGGCCAGACACTATAAAACTCTTAGAGGAAAACATAAGCAGAACACTCTATTACATACATCACAGCAAGATCCTTTTTGACCCACCTCCTAGAGAAATGAAAATAAAAACAAAAATAAACAAATAGGACCTAATGAAACTTAAAAGCTTTTGCACAGCAAAGAAAACCATAAACAAGATGAAAAGAAAACCCTCAGAATGGGAGAAAATACCTGCAAATGAAGCAACTGACAAAGGATTAATCTCCAAAATTTACAAGCAGCTCATGCAGTTCAATATCAAAAAAACAAACAACCCAATCCAAAAACGGGCAGAAGACCTAAATAGACATTTCTCCAAAGAAGATATACAGATTGCCAACAAACACATGAAAGGATGCTCAACATCATTAATCATTAGAGAAATGCAAATCAAAACTACAATGAGATATCATCTCACACTGGTCAGAACGGCCATCATCAAAAAATCTAGAAACAATAAATGCTGGAGAGGGTGTGCAGAAAAGGGAGCACTCTTGCTCTGCTGGTGGGAATGCAAATTGATACAGCCACTATGGAGAACAGGATGGAGGTTCCTTAAAAAACTACAAATAGAATTACCATACGACCCAGCAATCCCACTACTGGGCATATACCCTAAGAAAACCATAATTCAAAAAGAGTCATGTACCAAAATGTTCATTGCAGCTCTATTTACAATAGCCAAGAGATGGAAGCACCCTAAGTGTCCATCATTGGATGAATGGATAAAGAAGATATGGCACATATATACAATGGAATATTACTCAGCCATAAAAAGAAACGAAATTGAGTTATTTGTAGTGAGGTGGATGGACCCAGAGACTCCCAAACAGAGTGAAGTAAGTCAGAAAGAGAAAAACAAATACCGTATGCTAACACATATACGGAATATATAAAAATAAATTGGTTCTTAACAAGCTAGGGGCAGGATGGGAATAAAGACGCAGATGTAGAGAATGGACTTGAGTACATGGGGAGGGGGAAGGGTAAACTGGGACGAAGTGAGAGAGTGCTGTGGACATATATACACTACCAAATGTAAATAGATAGCTAGTGGGAAGCAGCCATATAGCACAGGGAGATCAGCTCGGTGCTTTGTGTCCACCTAAAGGGGTGGGATAGGGAGGATGGGAGGGAGACGCAAGAGGGAGGAGATATAGGGATATAGGTTTATGTATAGCTGATTCACTTTGTTATACAGCAGAAACTAACACACGATTGTAAAGCAATTATACTCCAATAAAGATGCTAAAAGAAAAAAAAGCCCCCAGATAGTTAAGTTGCATGTCTCAGGAAAAATTTTAATGACCCCAGATTCTTGAATTTTCCCATATATAGAAAAGCACTAAAATCATTAACTTGAGATATCTGTTCTTTGTGATTAGCAGTACATTTTTACCAAGATTCATGCCTGATTACATATATTTTCTAGCCAAAAAAATCCATATATATATATACTGGCTTCTCCCCTACCTCTCTGGAGCAGTTTCTCAGATCTACTGAGAGACTGTATCCTGGGCTATAGTCCTCATTATAAACTTACCTCACAACTCTTGTGTTGCGCATTTTTATTTTGATCAACAATTGAATGAACTGCCAATTAAAGAAGGTCACTTGCCACCTAGTTCTACAAGAATTAAGTCACTAGCCACTGCAGTTGCTGACCTTCAATATATCCTGAAAGTAATTCAGGGTAGAGATCAGGAATGAGGCTCTCTGTGCTCCAGGAAAACTGGCAGAACAGGCCTTTAGACAGTTAATTATTTGTAGGAGAAATTTTTTATGAACCTGGATTCTTGAATCTTCCCATACTTAGAAAAGCACTAAAACCATTAACTAAGATATCTGTTCCTCGTGACTAGCAGCAACCTTCCACAGAGATGTGTGCCTGATTACAGGTTCCCTTCGCCAAAATCACATATATACTTACCTCCCTCCTCACCTCTTCAGAACGGTTTCTCAGAGACTGTCTCCCTGGTTATAGTCCTCAGTATGACACTGAATAAACTCAACTCACAGCTCTTATACTGTGCGTTTTTTTTCCAAGTTGACAGAACTCAACTTTTAATATTGTAAACAGATTTGGTACATGAACAAGCCAGCTTGTACATAATATACTCTGGATAACTAAACTTGGAAATGTGACTCCATTTGGCAAGAAAAAAACATCCTAAAATATAAGGATTTCAAAAGATTCCATTGCTTTAAGTTTAAAAATAAAGATACATACATATTATAAAACAAGTGAAACTGAAGCCTAGAGAGGAAAAGACCAAGATTATCCAACTGCCCAAGATTATTCAGCTAGTAAATGGTATCATGACCCTAGTTCAGCACTCCTTCCACTATAACACAACCTCAAACTCTTCATTTTCCTCCCCTGGGGAAAACTATCCTTCACAACTAAAACAGGAAGAAGAAAAAAAACCACTATAACTTAGTTTCTATGGCTTCACTATTTCTAGGTATTTTTACAACTTCAGCATTCAGAGTTGACACCTCCAAAATAAGGTGGTTTCCTAAATTAAGAGCCGAAGTTTCCCCCTAGAAAACAATGTTACAGTACAAAGGCTGGAGCCCTGTGTCTAAGAGCAAAGCTCTGAAATACATGAATTACTAGCTGTGGGCCCTCAGACAAGTCACTGATCTTCTCTGAGCCTTTAAAATGAAACCAACAGCATCTATTCCACTGTGTAATTGTAGGAATTAAATGAGATGGTGCATTTAAAGCACTTGGCCCAGTAAGCACTCAAAAATATTAGCAATTGTTACTCTTTAAAGGTATTTTATTTTTTAGATTCCATAAGTGATAACATAGAGTATTTGTTTTTCTCTGACTTGTTTCACTAAGCGTAATATCCTCCAGGTCCACCCACATTGTTGTAAATGGCAGAATTTCATTCTTTTTTATGCTTGAATAATATTCCATTGTGTATATCAACCACATCTTCTTTATCCATTTGTCTGTTGATGGATACTTAGGTTGCAAATAGACTCACGGATCTAGAGAACAACCTAATAGTTACCAGTGGGGAGAAGTAAGGGGGAGAGGTAAGATAGGAGTGGGGGATTAAGAAGCACCATCTACTATGTATAAAATAAATAAGCAACAAGGATGTATTGTACAGCACAGGGAAATATAGCCATTATTTTGCAGTAACTTTAAATGGAGTATAATCTATAAAAATATTGAATCACTATGTTGTACACCTGAAACCAATGTTATTGCAAATCAATTATACTTCAATGAAAAAGTAAGTAAAATTTTTAAAGTATTTTTATGATTCAGTAGGCTTCCATAAAAGCAGTTAGTCCTGAAGGAGTAACAGAAAACCTAATCATGAATGACTGAGTGAACAGCACTGACTGAAGGGAAGTGAAAGGAAAAAAGATGGAGTGAGCTATCGCTAAACCAAGGAATCACAGCACAGACTTATGGTGAGGCCCGGGGTCACAATGAAGAACATGACAGGCCTCCCCTTCAGAGGGCTCACAGTCTAACAGAGAGAGAAGTTTAAACAGACAGTGACAATACAATTCGATGGGAACAATTACAGGAGCCCAGCTTTGCAGGGAGGGATTGGAGAAAGTATCCAAAGAGGGAGCATAAATGTTCATTAACATCATATCACTAATAACCAACATGTATTGAGTCTTATTTGCCAAGTACTGTACTAAGAGCTTTACACGAGTTTATCTCATTTGATCCTCACAACTCTGAGGTAAGTACAAGGAATGGCAGGTGAGAGAGACAACAGCAAATTTCAGGAACTTCCTGGAAGTAATTCACTGTCGCTGGAAGATGTCAGAGATTAAAAAAAAAAAAAAAGATAAGAAGGGGCCAGCCAGGTCATTAAGGTCTTGAAGGCTTTATTAAAGGGTTTCGACTCTACCCGCGGACAGAGGGAAGCCACTGAAGGTGCCAGGCGGCTGATCAAATCTGTGTTTCAGAAAGATCATTCTGCCACCAGAAGGGAGCGAGAGAGGTGGGAGTAAGGGGGGGTGGGAAGATGCAGTAATGCAAACAAATCAGGATGGTGGCGGAGGGATGAAGAGGATTCGAAACGTTTGGAAATGAATCCGGCGAGCTGGACGGCAGGCCGAACGCAGGGCACCGAGAGGCAGAGGAAGGATGGCCCCAGCTCTGCGCAGCCCTGCCCCACCCCTGCCCAGGCCGGTCTTCCCCAGGCCCCGCCCCCCGCTCGGCGCCCGGGTACTCTAGACAGTCCCCTCACCTTGGCCATGCGGATCATGCGCTTGGCCACGTCCAGGTCGCCCTGGTGGTTCTGGCCGATCTCGGCAATGATGAAGCATGGGTGCTGCCCGCCCACCCAGCGCCCGGGACACAGCTCCAGCTCCAGCGGCATGGCAGCGGCTCGCGCTTCCGCGCCACACCACCCGTCACGGTCCCGCCGCCGCCTTGGTCGTTTCGGTCAGCAGCCCAGCTGGGCCCACGCACCAGCCCCGCCACGTCAGCCCGCGGCCACCGCGCAGCCAATCCTCGAGTGCCGCCTCGCTCCAGACAGCCAATCAGGTCAGGGGGCGGAGCCACCCTCTAGGGGAGAGGTGCGGCGGGAAGAGGAAGCCTCGCGCACTTCTCGGGAGCTGCGCTTGTGGCTCACAGCCGGAGGCGTGGCCTCTGGCGGCCGTCGGGTCACTGCGTTCACCCTGAGCAGACATTCCCCGAAGGAGGCTGACGGCTGGGTGCCTTCGGAGTGGAGAGAGTGCGCGCCCTACAGTGTAATGGAAAAAACGGATTCTGGAGTTAGAATAACAGAGCTGGTTCGAGCCCAGCCCATGCCACTAACCAGCTCTTGATCCTGAATACCTTAGTCTTTCTGAGTTTTATTTTCCTTTTTCTCTGAAATGGGAAAATTATAAAGACCCCACCTCTTAAGGTTCGTGAGATGATGTATATCGAACACCCTAATCACAGTACTTGGCCTGTAGTAGGCTTTCAATAAGTGGTTGCCAGTCCTATTATACGAGAGGCAACAAGTTCAAAAAGTTCACTGACTTGTCCAAAGCCAGCCAGAAAGCCGTGGTGGAGCTGGGATTAGGACCCTGGACTGCCTCCTAGCCTAGGGCTCTTGCAATACACTATACTGGGTTACAGACAAAGCTGAGAAATAAGAACCAGTTTGAAGGAAGAAATAACACTTGATTCCCAGCTTGACTTTCAGAACTAATGAGCAAAGTAACAATAACAGAAATGAGAGGAGGAGGCACTTCTGGGTGGAAGGGAGAAGGGTAGGTTTGGGACACATTGGTGTAAATATGCAGGTGAAACTGCCCACCAGTCAGGAGGAGAGGCACCTAGGTCTGAAGCTCAGAGCGGAGGTCTGGGCTGGAGAGAGAGATCTGGGAGCCATTTTGAGGAAAGCCTGAGGATGGGTTTGACTCCTGAAGGAGAGTGTGCAGAGGGATGAGCAGTGGAGAGGTGAGCCTTGTGCAGCCGTCCTGGAAGGACATAGAACCAGGGTGTGTCCTGAGGAGGAGAGATCCACAGATTCGAAGACCCAGAGCAGTGCAGGAGAATGAGGAGCAAGAACTTGGGGGGAACATGGGGGCAGGGGGACCACTGGAGACAGCAGATTTGGTGGTGAAATGGGTTTGGTGGCCAAAGGAAGATGAAGAAACACCAGAAGAGGAAATAGACCTTTTCTTGGAGAAGTTCAGTTGTTAAAAACAGACGGAAAATGGACCATGGGCTAGAGGAGGGTCCCAAAGTTGAGAGGTTCTAAAGAAGTGCAAGTTTGGAGGCCAGAAGGAAGCAACCAACGGACAAGGAGATTGCAGCAGTGTTCATTCATCTGCGATATATCTAGACTAGATGCCATGTGCTTTATGTCTCTCAAGTTTAAATGGCTTTTCACACCTGGGTAAGGCTGAGCAACAGGACCTGATTACAGAGAAAATTAAACCCAGCACTAAAGTAACTCAGTCACTTGGGGCTAAAGAAAACCATCATGGTTTTGCATAGTTCATAAATAAGTGGAAATTAAGTTTAAAGGAAAAAAAGAAATCACATTTAAAAATATGATCATCCCACAAAAGCAATTTAGGCTGTTGTTATTTGTGGTTAAATAAGGACTTTCAATAAATTAAAGTAGGTACTTATTTAGTACCTACCACAAATAAGGAGGAAAATATACAATTTTTCTTCTACTCTTGTTCTTGTTTTTAAAGCCAGTTTCCAGTGCTTTCTGTTGCTTTTTCTGCTTGGATAATGAATCAGTGTTCAATCTGTTGAAATGGATGAGAACATGTGGGAAGCTCTTTAAAAACAAAAAACCAATGAGGGATCTTTTATTTTTTTATTTTTATTTTTTATTTCTTGGCAGGAGAGGGCAAGTAAGAACTTAATTTTGGAGGAACTAGGGTACCCAGAGTGCTGGGTCATGAGGGTCAAGGTCAAGGATTGGACCCAGTTCCTAGAGCTCAGACCCTGGGACCTGGGACCCCAGTGGCTAGTTTGATTGTGCTCAGCCCCTCCTGTAGTTGATTCCCGCAAAGCCTCCTCCAGCCTAGGACTCCTGCCTAATTTTTTGCCACTCTGTGCTCTAGTTACATTGAACTATTTTTGAGTTCCCCTAAAGGATCATGTTCTCTCTCCTCCAGGCCTTGGCACAGGCAGTTTCCTAAGCCTGCACACTTCCTCCTCCCCGACACCCACCACACTGAGCCCTGCCTTCTGCAGGTCCTTCAGGGTAGAAGTCACCTCCTCTCAGGACCTTCTCTGATCTCCCCAACGACCTTCTCTGGGCTCCCACAGGACCCTCTTTTGGCCCACTTACTATGCTTCATGGTGACTCCCTCTTTTCTTGTCTGTCATTCTCTCTAGACTGTGAGCTCCTCTGGGTTGGAACCATCTGGAGCACCTACTCAGCACTAAACCCGGGGCAAAGCCCTAGGGACACCATGGTGAACAAACAAGAAGTCCAGGGGCTTCCCTGGTGGCGCAGTGGTTGAGAGTCTGCCTGCTGATGCAGGGGACACGGGTTCGTGCCCCGGTCCGGGAGGATCCCACGTGCCATGGAGTGGCTGGGCCCGTGAGCCGTGGCCACTGAGCCTGCGCGTCCAGAGCCTGTGCTCCGCAACGGGAGAGGCCACGGCAGTGAGAGGCCCGCGTACCCTAAAAAACAAACAAAAAAAACCAAACAAATAAAGAAGTCCAGGCCTCTGCCCTTACGTAGCTTAGAGCCTTGTAATATAACTGTGTCCTCCAGGACAAAGAGCTCCTTGAGAGCAGGGCCTGAACTGTTTCCTACTATATCCATAGCACCAAGCACAGAACTTAACACTTCGTAGGTGCCATTAAACATTTTCTGAATGGCCAAGTGCAGAAAAGGAAAGATGACAGCGAGGACTGAGGCATAACTGACTTCATACATTTACTCCTCAGGCCACACTCAGCCTCTTAGGTGAACATGACTTCCATGAAGTCAGCTTTTCGGAAAGTTCCTCTGAGGAAGAAGTGAAGTACTAATGCACCCAAGCTCCGTGACGCCAGTTGCCGAGGACCTGCCCTGGTGTCAAGTGCCCCAGGTTCTCAGTTATTCCATTTATAGACACCCTTGATGGTCACACCCTGACCTACACCCACTTCCTGCTTCCTCAACCTTGGTCCTCATTCCTGGAACATAAGCATCATTTTTTTTTCCCCCGGTACGCGGGCCTCTCACTGTTGTGGCCTCTCCCGCTGCGGAGCACAGGCTCCAGACGCGCAGGCTCAGCGGCCATGGCTCACGGGCCCAGCTGCTCCGCGGCACGTGGGATCTTCCCGGACCGGGGCACGAACCCGTGTCCCCTGCATCGGCAGGCGGACTCTCAACCACTGTGCCACCAGGGAAGCCCCATAAGCATCATTTTTATACTGTCCCTGAGCAAACAAGCCCACCATCACACCTGGGGCAGTTTGGGAGGTGAAAGTCACCTCATACTGTCTCTGTGGAAGGATTTTTGACCTGGGATACACAACTTACCTGCCTCCATTTTCTAAATGCTACCTCACTCACCCATCCAGCAAATAATTCCTGCATGCTAGGCACCCCGCCAAGCACCAGGAATAGGAAGGGGAATGAAGAGTGTGGTCCTCTTTCTGTAAACTGTATTTTACAGTAAATGTAGTTTACGACAAACATAAACTATGTTCCCGCACTACTATAAAATCATGGACTATAATAACGAGGGCAACGAAGGAAACGAATTGAGTGCAGTGTGTGACTAACAAGGGGACCTTCTTTACACGGGTGATCAGGAAGTGTCTTTCTGAAGAGTCGACACTGAAGCTGAGACCCCTATCCCAAATTCCTTCCAAATGATAATAATCTATTCCCACACTGGGCCCCTACAGGAGGTTGAAACAGTATAGTGTCCTGAAAAAAATCACAGGGTTTGGAATAAGTCAGGCCTGGGTTCCACTCCCAGCTGTGTTCCTTCCTGCTAAGGAACTTCTCAACTTCCAGCCAATGGAAACAAACACCACCAGAGGCCGTAGTGAGGACCATAGGAGACGAGGGGTGTGAGACCTCTAACAGCCTGGACCTGCGGCCCAAGGTTCTGGCCCCAGATGCTTAGGGAGAAAGAAGTCTCATCCTGAGCTCCTTCTCCCTGGCCTGCTTCCACTGCCTGTGGCCTGGAGGACCTTCCCTATCCTCATACCTCGTCTTGACAGTCTCTGCCTGTCACCAGCCTCATCTCCTCCTCATCCCCCACCACAACCCCCTGTCTGGCAGGTCCTGTCCCCCTCACCACCCCCCAGTTAAGACAGTGGGTCTAGGGAATTCCCTGGCGGTCCAGTGGTTAGGGCTTGGTGCTCTCACTGTGCTGGCCTGGGTTCAACCCCTGGTCGGGGAGCTAAGATCCCTCAAGCTGTGTGGCATGGCCAAAATAAAGACAGTGAGTCTACGTTGTCTCCACCTCCTCCTATCACTCTTAACTTCCAAGAGTCTCCAAAGCTTTAACAACTTTCACTCTTCTCCCTTACGCTGTCCTTGGGAATATCGTCCATTCACAGAGCTTCAAGATGTATGTTTTCATGGGTGACTCCCAGATATTCATCACCAGCCCCAGTCTGACTGCTCTCCTGGTTGCCTGCTCAGCTCACAACCATCTCTAGAAACAGCCCCAGTACACCAGAACACCCCATTGCAACCTGGTCTCAAACATGTGATACTGCCAAACCGAGGCCAACCAGATTGATGCAGACGTGTATTAAAAGGTAATATTACAACCGATAAGCACATGAAAAGATGCTCAACATCATTAACCATCAGGAAAATTCAAATCAAAGCTACAATGAGATTCCACCTCACACTCAGTAGGATATCTAGAATTAGAAAGACAGATAATAACAAGGATGTGGAGAGACTGGAAACCTCATACACTGCTGATGGGATATAAAATGGTGCAGCCTCTTTGGGAAACAATCTGGCAGTTCTTCAGAAGGTTAAACATGGCATTACCATATGACTCGGCAATTCCACTCCTAGATGTATCCCCAAGAGAAATAAAAACACGTGTCCACACAAAAACTTGTATACAAATATTCATAGCAATATTATTCATAAAAGCCAAAAAGTAGAAGCAACCCAAATGTCGATCAACTAATCAACAGGTAAAGTATAATATAGCCGTTCAGTGGACTATTACTTGGCAATAAAAAGGAATGAAGCACTGATGCATGCTACAACATGGAAGAACCCGACATTGGAACCTTGTCACATGAGTATTCAATAGGTGAAACTTTCAAGACTATTCATCTGCGATAAATTGTGGAGAAGAGAGTCTGGGGGTTAGGGGAGCCATGATGGACATTGTCAAATATTTGCAAGACTCCATTTAAAAAGCCAAATTGGATTTTTCCCCTCTGCAACTCCATGGGGCAAAATTAGAGCCAAGAGTGTTATAGGAACTTAGATAAATAAGAGCTTTTGAAGTAGACTGCTTATCAAGTTAACAACACCCATGATAATAAAAAATAAAGTTAAAGCTGCCTTACTATTGTGGAGATAAAGAACTTTCTGTTTTTCTAAGATGGTAAATACATTGCTTTATAAAGAGTGAGATCCCCATCACCAAGGTATCCAACAAAAGTCAGGTAGGCATGTTGCTGAGGGGTTTCCAACATCAGTAGAGGAATTTGACTAGATAAGATCTGGTTTCTTCCTGCCTGGGGATCCTGGATTTCATTGCATTTTAGAAGTTTCCATGGGTGTCTGGAGATACAACTTTGTTAGCTCCAGATTGGTGGGTTTTGACTTTGGGGACTCTAGACTCCCTTCTGTAAACTTGTATCATCCACTGCCATTTTAGCCTTCTGCTCCTCAAAATAAAATAATTTTTCCCAGTTTCAAGTTCAAAGGGGGTGGGGATAATTAATGTGAATTAGTGTAGTTTGAAAGAGCAGTAAAGTTTGGGATAACTGACTTACACAAGATCACAAAACTGGTAGGAAGAGGCAAATCGGGATTTGACTCTCCTCTCCAAATCTGTATCCCTGGGTTCGACTTTTAATCACATTTCTTGTATGTCCAAACACCCAACTGTGGGGCCTTTTAAGCACCTGACTGCCATTCTCTGCCCAGAGGTTTTCACAATTCACGTGTTTGGTGTTGAGTTGAATTGTGTCCCCGCAAAATGCATATGTTGAAGTCCTAATGCCCAGTCCCTCAGAATGTGACCGAACTTGGAAACAGTGTTGTTGCAGATGAATTAGTTGAGTTCATTAGGGTGGGCCCTAATCCAAGATGATTAGGTGTCTTTATAGAAAAGGGAAATTTGTGCACAAACGCATACACAAGAACCCCACATGAAAGACACAGGGAGAAGATGGCCATATACAAGCCAGGGAGAGAGGCCTGGAACACATCCTTCTCTCGCAGCCCTCAGGAGGAAACAACCCTGCCAACACCTTGACCTTGGACTTCTAGCCTCCAGAACTGTAAAGTGATAAACTTCTGTTGTTTATGTTACCCAGTCTATGGTACTTTGTTACGGCAGCCCCAGGAAGTTAATGCACGTGAGGAAATGTCATTGAGGAAATATGCACTGATGGCTGGTGGGTGAGGCACAGCAAAGGGACTCAGGCCCATGGCCCCGAGCACTCACTCTCTGGCAGGGGAGACAAGACAGGGAGCAGAGCAGCCAGTGCTAGGGCCATGAGAACAAGTCATCAGAGTCACTGAATGAGGAACCCAGGGAGGGAAGTTTCCTGTCTGCTGGTCTGCTGGGGAGGCTAATGCCTTTGCACTGGTTCTTTTTTTTTTTTTTTTTTTGTGATATCTGGGCCTCTCACTGTTGTGGCCTCTCCCGTTGTGGAGCACAGGCTCCGGACGCGCAGGCTCAGCGGCCATGGCTCACGGGCCCAGCCGCTCCGCGGCATGTGGGATCTTCCCGGACCGGGGCACGAACCCGTGTCCCCTGCATCGGCAGGCGGATTCTCAACCACTGTGCCACCAGGGAAGCCCGGCACTGGTTCTTGAAGACTGGGATGGTTGGCTTATGCAGATGGAGGAAGAGTGCAGACAGAGGAGGCAGCACGAGCAAGGTGAAACACACAGGAATGTTTGGATGGCCAGGTAGGGCATATGGAGACTGGGCGCAGGAAGTAGGCTGATAGGGTGATTTGGGATGTTGTCTGTGTGTGCACTTGGCGGGGGCGGTGTGGCACTGGAAAGTCACTGAAAGTTCCTAAGCTGCATCAGGAGAACCAGGCTGTGGGGAGATCCCTTGAGCAACATAGGGAGGACAGGTCCTGGGTGAAACACTGAGGGGCCTCAAGTGGCCTTTGATGTGGGAACTTGGATTTCCTCAGCTTCATTTCTTCCATTTTCCTCTTCCTCCTGCCGAAGCACCCGCACTGCGGAGTGCTCTGGGTATCAGAAGTTCCCATCCACAGAGGGATCCTCTGAGATGAGCTTCTCCCAAGTCCAGTGGAATAGTCTACTGTTACTGGCTCATCCCTGGCCTTTACCCCGGGATTAGCACAAGGCAGGGAGAGAAGTCGAGCTTGCTCTGCCCTCTGGGGCCTTGCAACAGTCATCCTGAGCCTCAATTCCCTCATTTGAAAGATGGTGTCAGAATCCTCACACTGCCTCCCTTGAACAAGATAATGGATGTGAGCTATGCGAAGTGTAGCATGGTATGGACACATTGGGGGCCATCATTCTTTTGTCAGAAGTGGGGCTCAGGACGGGTCAGACTGGAGCTGGTCAGGCCTGAGCTTGGCAGAGTGGTTGCAGGTAGGATTTGGACAGGTAGCTGTGGGGAGAACCAGGTGGCTACAGAAACAGGGAAGCAATGGGCTGATGTCCCAGCAGGAGTGAAACCTAATGGCAGATCAGGGACAAGGTAGGGCCCTGACCCAGCACTGGTATGGACAAAGCCAAGGGCCTGACAGGAATTCCTATCCCCAGGGGCTGGCTGGGATCCTGCGGACTACTCGCTTCCCCAGAGTCCATGTCAGCCACTCCCAGACTCCCCCAGTGCCAGGTCACCCACTCTGCTCAGATGCCCACCTCTCACCCACCTGCTGCTGCTGCAGCAGCTACCAGGTGCTCAGCAGTGCAGAACCCCGGCTGCACGCATGCTAGCCTAGTCGGCCACTGAGAAAAGCCCAAGGTGTAGGCTGTTCCCAGCAGTTCTCCACATCACCCCTCACAGTGTCCAGCACTCTCACACTCATTAGCTTACCACAGCGTGCTCAGGGCACCCCCAATTTATAAATGAAAAACTGAGTCCCAAGAAGCAAAGGGTCTTTTGCAAGTTCACTAAGATGGTATATGGCAGGGCTGCCTCTCACAATGTGAAATTATGATTAAGAGTGGTAGTTGTATTTATAGAGTGCCCACTGTTTGCTTGAATCCTTAAAGCATTTCATGGTTCTAATTCTAAAAACTAGCTCTGTTCTCACTCTGTCTTCACTCTGTCCTGAGCCTCAGGGTCTTGTTAGCCAACATCTACTTTGCTCCGGAGAAGAAAGAAATAGGTCCACTAACTTTCTCATTAGAACAGAGCCAGGAGCCAGACAGCCCTAAGGAGGAGCATTTGGCAAACAGCAGAAACTGAATTCGGGCAGAGCTGGGTTGGAACAGGCTGGCTATTCACTGGCTACGTGACTTTAGAAGCACTTCACCTCTAAATCCTTCAGTTTTCACGTCCGTGAAATGAGGATTACAGTTTAGCTCCCTCCCTCTGATTCAGAGCATTAGTGCCCCCCTAGGGGCAGGTATACATCCTGCTCATGCTGAGTCTGTAATTCTGTCTTCCAGACTGATTAGTCTGACTAGTATAACAGATTTACTAGTATTCCTGTTGTAGTTTTTGGATGACACCTCATTCACCGTCAGTCTTGGGGGTGCAGCCCTCATCCAGCCTTGTCCAGGTAACTGTAACAGCCTCCTCAATGATCTCTTGCTACAGGTCTACCCCTTTCTACTCCACCAGCCTAAGGCACAGCTCTGACATTTTCCACTAGCCCAAACCCTTACCTAACTCCTCAGGAGGCTGGGGTAAGTGGGAGTAACGGCATGTAACTAACTACTAGCATGTCTACTGCTGGTTAGAACTTGGAATATACCCCCATTCCGATTTGTACAGCTGGATCAGAGCTGCAAGCTTACTTAAGCTTGGGCTCCATATTTTCAGTGGAGGAACTGAAGGTTCACAGAAGGGAGGTGACTCAGGAGGGCCAAATACCAGCTAGTGGCCAGGCTGGGGCTAGAACAGGTCTCTGGGTTCTCTCTGAGGCCTCCCTCACCACACCTCCACTCCTCTTCCCCAGGGTTGGGGTGGGGTGACATTGTAACGAACACACACACTGACCTGGGTCAAGACCCCTTAATCAGACAGAGTAACTCTAAGGGTCATTCTCTTTTCTCTATATGTCCTTCTGACACCTCTGCGACAAGTTATAAAATATTTGGTCAGAGATTACGAAGCTGACCTAATTGGCTCTAGGAAGAACCTCAACACTTGCTTCAATCTTGGTGGCTTTCCTCTAGAGCAACTGTTTGGCAGCTGAAGCTTAAGTCAGCTGGTAACTTGACTCTCTTTCAAACTGTCAACACAGTGGTATCACCATTCTCATTAAAATTGATGTCAGCACAACTTGACAGGGCTGGAGAAAAGGGAAGGTCATAGCCTAGGGACAGAACCACCTCTGTGGTTCTGTCTCACCCTTCTCTGATGGGAGGGTGGTGCAGCCCAAATAGGAATGCCAGAAATGGAAACCATTGACTCTGCTGTAACTCTGCTCACATGTGTCCTAGTTAGGAGTCCTGGTAGTGGTGATGAGGAGTGAGGGCTAGCATCTTACACAAGGTGCTCTGCATTTCCATCAGAAGTGTCAGTCACCCTTCAGGGCCTGGATGCCTAAAGCAAGAGTAAACTAAAGGTAAGAGCAAAGTTGAAAGCAGGGCCAGGTTCTTTCACTACTTCACCAGGAAACCTTGGGCCAGTCCTTGACTCTTTCCTGTGCCTCAGTTTCCCCATATCTACAATGAGCAATAGTTCTAGCCCTTTTATTTTTAAAAGACGAATGCTTCAAATGCATGCCAACATATCACACAGGAACAGGGACATTGCTCTGGCTGGAGGGTAGGTGTGTGTGGAAGAGATCCCTCTCCCCACCCTGCAGGAAGGAGCAAGTAGGGACCAGTTATTCAGCCCATCACAGCTCCCACCCAGCTCAGACTTTTATAACTTAAACATTCACTGCAAAAGCTGGGGGCAAATCCACTTAATGAACGTCTCCTTCAGATGGGAATTAACTCCAGAAATATGGTCTGCTCTGTGACCTTATCACCAAAAATCCTGCTCCTCAAGAAGTTTAAAAGTCTTTAGTCAAGAGCAGCTAAGCCAGGGACTTCCCTAGTAGCGCAGTGGTTAAGAATCCACCTGCCAATGCAGGGGACATGGGTTCAAGTCCTGGTTTGGGAAGATCCCACATGCCACGGAGCAACTAAGCCATGTGCGCCGCAACTATCAAGCCTGTGCCCTAGAGCCCATGAGCCACAACTACTGAAGCCCGCGCGCCTAGAGCCCATGCTCCACAACGAGAAGCCACCGCAATGAGAAGCCTGCGCACCGCAACAAAGAGTAGCCCCTGCTTGCCATAACTAGAGAAAGCGCACGCGCAGCAACGAAGACCCAACACAGCCATAAATTAAGTAAATAAATAAATATTAAGAGCAGCTAAGCCTCAAGGCCCTCCCAGAGGTCTGAATGTCACAAACTTCTGGAAAACGTAACTTTAAAACAAGAAAAAGCATGATAGAAATGAAAAGCTGGTTTGATAGTTCCCTAGAATCCTCACTGGCCGCAGGTAGCAGGTCAAACTGACATTTTGCAAAGTGAATGCAAAAGAAAGGTCTGCCGTTCAAGCCCCCTTGGAATAAGGTCCCAAATCACTGCTCCAGCCTCATGTGCCATTCCTCTTCTTCCTCCTCATTCTCTAGTCAAACTTGCCTATTTGAAGCCAAGCGTACACAACTCCCTACCTCTGAGCTCTGTCCATCATGTTCCTCCCTCCTTCCTCCATTTCTATTTCTAAAACTCTACTCACATCCACATGTGCGTCTCAAATACTTTCCTTTCTAGGAAACTCCCCTAATCCTCCCAGTTGAAAGCTACCTTTCCTAGCTCTAAATTATTCTAACACTTACTGGACCACTTGTTCTAGGTCTTGGTAAATATCATTCCCATGTGTCTTCTCTTCCCTACGAGTTCCTATGAGCACCCAAGGGCTGGTTTGTCTTTTTTGCTGTTTGCAAAAAGCAAACTCCACTCTAAAGCCTAGAGGGGACTTTAACGTAAAGTACATGATTTGGGGGCTCCATTGACAGTAAAATGACATAAATGCAGATTAGTTTCCAATCTTTAACACTGCTTTTACATGTGTAAAAACACTCACTCCAGTAGCTTATAGCTAAGAGTTATCAAAACAATTCTCAAGTCTTCCACTACAAAAATTGACAATGTAGTCGCACGTCTTAAATTGTTGAGCCACTGCATAAAGACTGCAGTCTTACCCCTCCCCCAAATCCCTTTAAGATCTGTAAGAACAGAGCAAATTTCCATCTTCCTCAAAAAAAAGCTGAGCTGACCCTCAGGCAGTATGTACCCACGCCCCTCCCCCCCCCCCCCAGCCAAGCTTTTCACATGTCATTCCTCCTTAGCTCACCTGTCTTGATAACAAACTATACCTTGTTCACCTGTCAGTGGAAACCTACATGTTTCAGCCTTTGTGCAAAGCCCATTTTTTTCTTCAGACCTTCCTGTCAGAAGCCATTTGGTCACACCCCCTCAACTGTATAGACTGGGAGGTAGTCCAGAGGGCAACACAAGGTCACACAGGAAATCAGTGGCAGAGCTGGAACTTGAATTCAGATCTCCTGGGACTCAGAATAAGGTCTTCTCCTTTATACTACCCTCATTTACTTAATTCATCTATTATTTGAATCTAACATTATTTTTACTGGTTTTCAGGGGCTCCAGAGCATTGAATTTCAAACATTATTTTTCAAAAGTCTACCTCATTACTCTCAGTCATCAAGAATGAGGATTAGTTAACTGCTCAAAGATCCTACATACTTGTGTATTTCCCCTCAACCACTAATATAAAAACACCAAAGAAACCAGTTCTTTAGCGTGTTTCAACACAGGCTTACAATCAAAGTCTTAAATTACAAATGTAAGCATACAACTAGGCTTTACCAAAGAGGAATGTGTTTATTTCACTTAATTTCTTAAAAATACTTTTTTGGCAGTTGTCACATAAAATGTCCTAATGTAAAAAAAAATTCATTAAAAAGAAAAGAAAAGCATGAAAAAACAGACCCAAAATGTTAAGATTTTATTTACAAAGCTTCTTTGTTGTACAGAAAGTAAAAATGCTGTTACAATCTCAGTGTAACTGGCAGCCACAGACCGTTGACTCACCAATCACAGCTATCCACGCTACAGCAAGAGTCTTACACGAAAACCTAACAATGCTTACAATTTTGTTGGGGTGAAGTCCCCAAGCTTGGTGGTGGATTTCCAAGAGGGACTAAATGGAGGAAGGTGGAATGTCACAGGAACTATTCTTTGGCTCTTTGGGTGGGTGGGTGTCCTGGGGTTTGTATCACAGCTACTTTTTTTTTTTTTTTAAACAGCTACCAAATCCGTATGAGCAGTCCAACCAATACTGAACAGTTCTTTTTTTGCAGGTTATTTGGGGTCTTAATCATCTTCTCCTTCATCATCTGTTTCTCTCTTCCTCTTTTCACCTTTCCCGCTTTCTTCCTCTTCTGTACAATAATAAAAATTCATTTTGAGACAACTGGAAAGGCATTTACTTTGCCTAATTATTGCTAACAGAGGTAACAACAATGAATTTTTTAATGGTCGGGAGATAAATAATGATGTAATAAGCTTGATCAAATCGACAGGTTGTTAATTAAGAAGTTTTAATTCTAAGAAGCATAAATAGTAGCCACGGAACCAAGAAGGGTAAAATGCACAGCAGCACCTCAAATCACAGCAAAGTTAACTCAGTTTTCTCAAGTTGACGTCTAACCAAATGTTTATTTTTCTTACACTTGTTGGTCCCCAAAATCAGACATCAGCAGTTATTAAAATAAATAGCAAGGACTATGGAACTCCTTAAGCCTATTTCCTCATTTGTAAAATGGGGACAATGGCACTGACTCCATAGGGTTATTCTGAGGATTAAATGAAATAGCATGAAGTATTTAGCCTAGAACATGGCAAGACTCAAACTGTTGCAAGTTTATATTAACTAAAAAGAGATTTCTCAGACTCCTTAAGTATTTGAGACACAGAGACCTACACATCGTTCTGTTTTTTCAACTAGTAAAAACTCACTGCTACTTTAATGAAATTAGCTAAATCTGCACTAAATTGTGTTCCAAAAAGCTCCCTGAAGGCAGAGACCAGGTCCTAATCATTGCTGTATCCAAAGTAATTTTAGTCCTGTGACTTGCACAGAGAGAAGATGCTGCTGAGAAAGTATGAACCAACATAAAGCACAGCAAACAACCCAGTACTCTGAAACTTACACAAGCGTTAGAATCTACTTTCGAATAAATAAACAGACGTTTCACTGGTTTTGGTTGTGGTGGGGAAAGGAATAACACCAATAAAAGTAGAAAGGTGCTATTTATCTACTCTGCAAAGATTACAATACAATTAAGATTTTTTTTTTTAATGAAAAAATTCCAAACACAGAAATCTCAAGCCTCACAGTAACACAAACAATGGGGTCTAAAAACCCAACATGTGGGGACTGAGGCCAGCGCCCCCTATCCTCATACAGGCACTACTAACTGCTGTAGAGCAGGTGGGTGAGCCAGTACACACACACTAATGGGGTTTTACAAGTGCTTCTGAAGACCACCAGGGCCAAAGGAATTTTATTTTCTTCTCACTGATTTCAAATTCTAAATTAATGGACATTTCCCTTGATCTTTAACCGAGAGGGACCAAACTGCATGCATTAACCCACCTTCATCCTCATCCTCATCTTCATCCTCATCATCTTCATCTTCATCAACTTCTCCATCATGCCCAAATTCTTCTTCCTAAAGAATGGTAAATAGCATATCATTATTAGATTAATTCTGCCAAGTTAAGAAGTACAAAGAAAAACAAGAATTGTCAATTAAATTTAACAGTTCATTCAAAGAGAAAACTGTAACGTTACTTTATCTACTTTAATATACTGAGAACTGCTGGTTTTTCTTAAATTAATGAGCTTAATTAAAAATTTTCTTTAGGGCTTCCCTGGTGGTGCAGTGGCTGGGAGTCCGCCTGCCGATGCAGGGGACATGGGTTCATGCCCTGGTCCGGGAGGATCCCACATGCCACAGAGCGGCTGGGCCCATGAGCCATGGCCGCTGAGCCTGCGCATCCGGAGCCTGTGCTCCGCAACGGGAGAGGCCACAGCAGTGAGAGGCCCGCATACCACAAAAAAAAAAAAAAAAAAAAAAAAAAAATCTTTAAAAATTGCTTTTCAGAAGTAAGCATTAAAGACATCTTTAGTATACAACTTACAATGGATAACTCCAGAAATAATTTTTAAAACTTCAAAGCAGGTTTGGACATAGACTTCCATATTCCCTTTCTTATAAAAAGCTTCTTTCAGAAACTTAAATTTCATTAGACACCTATGAGATTATACAAATGCTCAGCCTTATGTTTGTTCTACAAAAGAACATTTTTTTTTTTTTTTTGATGATGTCTAATTTTCTTGGCCTGTATTCACAAGTCCCCTTTAGGGTCAAAGTCACTCCTTTCTCCTATCCTTCTATGGTATTCAGCTCCTCAGAGATAACTGTTATTACTGCCTGTCCCATAAATTAGACTACCTGCCTCTTTCAGAGCAGGGCCACATTTTTCTTCAACTTTTTATCCTCAACTCTTTAACACAGCAGGTATATAATGCATTACTGCATTAAGCTGGATATACAAGAAGTTCAGACTTGGTAAACATACCCTTCACTTCAATACAACAAAGGGGAGGACATCCCATCAGTTCTCAATGTTTCCAGTTTTCTCACTGTACTGAATGAATACTCAATTTGTTGCTACCTCCCAAAGTTAAAGGGTCAAAACTTACTCTGCAGAGCCAAGCACTGTCTAGTTAGCATTCAGTAAGTATTTACTAAAAGGGGGACAAGAGCTAAATTAATCAGATTGCTATTAGTCTATTTACAAGTATACTAATTTCTTCAGAAGACTTTTCTTTTTTAAAACAATCCACACTTTTATTTTAATTACAAATGGGAAGCAGGGAGCAAGAGGTGCACTGACCTCCCCACTGACTTCATCTTCATCCTCCTCCCCTTCTACATCTTCGTCTTCATCTTCATCCTCTTCATCATCAAACTCTTCTTCCTCACCATCCTCCTCCTCCTCCTTGTCCTCATCTTCTCCTTCTGAAAACAGTCCAAAAGGAATACATCAAATACCCTGTGTGTCTCACAAGGTACACCTACTCAGGTGGTGGGGAGCTTTGGGTTGGTCCACAGGACAAATGCTGGGCCACACCAATGTCAGGGAAAACCACGAATCAAGTCACCTCCTTTCTTGCAAGTTGCTGAGGCTCAGTCCCTTTGACCTGAACCCCATAAATCCAGAGGCCAGGAGTCCTGGCGGACCAAGTGTACACTACAATACTTACTGATGAAATGATATAATGCCTAGGATTTGCTTCAAAATAAGGAAGGGGAGAAGTGGGTAGGAGTGTGTGTGTACGTAAAATAATATCAGACGTGAACATATCACGGCTGAAACTCAGTAATGGAAACATGAAAATTAAAGTTAGTTTTACTGTTATTTCTACCTTTGTCTATGTCTGAAATTCTCCATAGTAAAAAGTCACATACCAAAAAAAAAAAAAAAAAAAAAAAAAAAAAAAAGACCCACCAACCTCCTTCTCTGGGTAAGGGTACCACCACAAACCAGCTATGCAAATCAGGAACCTGAGAAACACCCATAATAACCCCATGATGGGGATGGGGGGGGCAGTGGTGGTAGCCAGGCAGGCTGAAAGGCACCTGTGTCCTGTGTCTCTACTCCATTTGGTGCAGGCCTCTCATCAACTATTTCTTACCTCTCCAGGTCCTGGAGCTCGCTGTGCTCTCTCCTGCCTCCGGACCCCACATGCTCTTCCCTTTCTTTTCTGTGTGGCTAACACTGGCTCAACCTTTGAGTCTCAGTTAAACATCACTTCCTCAGGACAACTTGCCAGACCCCCAGTCTCAGCTCCTATGCTCTCACACACCTGGTGCTTCTCCATTACCACACACTTTGCTCACTTGTGATTATTTATTCAGTTATGATTACTTAACATTTCTCTTCTTAGTAGACAGTAAGCTCCAAGGGACAGGAACCATGTTTGTTTTTTCTTAAAACTATTTTTAGATAGTTTTAAAAGCCTGGCACATAGGAAATTCTCAAATACTTGTTGCCTGACTGATCTTGCTCCCAAGAACTGCCTTCCACTCTCCAAGGAATTTTCTTTACAGGCTCCTGCACATGGGTGGCTGCTCAACCCATTTAAGGTGGACTTAAATATGGACAACCAGACTGGTTTTTAAGAAAAACTGAGAACCAGCAATGAAGGGACTAAGTGATGTAAACATTTGGAACAAGATGAAACATCCTATTCAGTGTCCACTTTATCATCTAACATCCCATCTCTTTTTGCCTTGTCTCAAACCTGTTGCAAAACAAAACTGTAAAATGCTTCCAGAGTACTACCCCACTAATTGCAACCGAGGTGCCTGATGATGTTCTCCACTTTTCTTAATCACTTCTGTCTTATAAACGTTCATCTTTAAAGAGATAGTGAAAATAATGCTTCAAATACAGTAATGCTGCAAATTCCAGCAACGTGAGGAATTCTAGGAGAATAAGTTTTCTTCATGCTGATTGATGTGATCACTAATAGCTCTGCTTCCTCTAAGCCACTCAGGTGAGAAACCTTTTATCCTAAGAGTGACTCAGAGTAAACAAGTCACTGTGCAAGGAAAGCAAAAGCTAATCAGGAAGGATAGTTTGGGTAGAAAATAAACAAAGATTCTTAAAGATAACAGGATGTAAAAAACCTTGATCAAATGTCAAAAATAAAAAGTATATTCTAATTCCATGTTATAGCTAGAAATTATTTCCTTTATTAATGAAAAATGGAATCTACCACATAGTGCTTTCAAATCATTACCTTTTAAAACTCTATAGTCATACATCGTAGCAGGAAAGATATTTATATTTGAATGTAAAAAACATGTACCAAGTACCTACCAAGTGCTAGCCCCTGTGAATAAAGAGATAAGATAATCATAGGGACTTCCCTGGTGGTCCAGTGGTTAAGAACCCACCTTCCAATGTAGGAAACGAGGGTTCGATCCCTGGTAGGGAAACTAAGATCTCACGTGCCGCGGGACAACTAAGCCACAGCTAGAGAGCCAGCATGCCACAATGAAAGATTCTGCGTGCCACAACTAAGACCCAACACGGCCAAATAAATTATTTAAAAAAAAAAAAAGAAGGTAATCATAGCAAAGTTAGAAGGGACAAGAATAGCAGAGTGGCCGGCTTCCCTGGTGGCGCAGTGGTTGAGAATCCGCCTGCCGATGCAGGGGACACGGGTTCGTGCCCCGGTCCGGGAAGATCCCACGTGCCGCGGAGCGGCTGGGCCCGTGAGCCATGGCCGCTGAGCCTGCGCGTCCGGAGCCTGTGCCCCGCAACGGGAGAGGCCACAACAGTGAGAGGCCCGTCTACCACACACACACAAAAAAAAGAATAGCAGAGTGGCAAGTGCTACGAAAGAGGTAAGTGAGGGGATGCTCTGGCACATACAAGGACCTAGGTCTCCAGCATCATAAAATGCTTCCCAGAAGTGTTGACAAAGCTGAGTTGGTAAGGATAAGTAGGCAGTAGCCAAGAAAGGGAAACAGCTAGGAGAAAGGCAGGAGACCTGAGGCAATGGTCCTTTTAGTAAACCATAAACATCAAGTACTTCAAAAAAATGGATTGAAGCAGTCTATGATCTCTAGGCTCCAAATTCAAGACTAATTAGCTAACAAACCATCTTCTATTATGATCATTTGAAGATTTCAATGCCCTAAGAGTTCCAAATTTAACAGAACGCCTACATGCATGGATATAAATTATTTTTCTCAATAGCAAAAGCATTCAGTGGCCTAATCAGGACCTTTGGAAAGCAGAAATTAAGTTCACTGCCCATTGCTTTGTGCCCACTCACCTTCATCATCCTCTTCTTCATCCACACCATCCACCTCGGCATCTGAGTCAGGGGCTTCACGATCCTCTCGGTCATAGCCATCCAGGTAGGTCAGCTGGGGAAGGAGCTTGAAGACACTCTCTCGGTAGTCATTCAGGTTAGTAACCTCACAGTTAAACAGATCCAGGCTTTTCAGACATTCCAACTTTTTCTGAGGAAAAGGATCAAGAAACATACCTACTAAACCAAAGGAACATAAGCAACAAAACCCATCTCCTTAAGAGGTAAAATTCTAGGCTCTGAATTCAATTAGCTGCTACCTACTCAGCCTTGTACATAGGAAAACATTTCAAGTCCTTTGCAACCTTTATATTAGGTCACTAGATTTTTAATTAGTCCTTCCCTTCTACCTCTATCCTCTCAGAGAACTGTTTTCTTTTGGCAGTATGAATAGTCTTAAGAAATATGAATTTGAAATATTTATTAAAACTGGATCTTTTTACAATATGAGACAAAACAGAGACTTTAATAAATTTGGTTCAAAACTAGGTTTTAATGTTTGAGTAATCAAATGACCAATAAGAACTTGCTGGGTTATCAAGCAGTCAGTCTTCAGTGCTCTGGGGTGGTAGAATAGGAAGGGGAAAAAAATTTTCAATCAAATCAATCAACATCAAGATCCTTGACATTTCTACTTGGGGACATAGATGGGCAATACTCGAGAACAGAACCTAATAAAGCACAAAGTGTGGTGATGCAGATATTTTCTGGGAAGACAGGAGTCAGTGCAAGCTGGGGGAAAAGAAGGGAGACTCAGAGTTGAAACTTCAAAAGTAGAGAAACTTTACACTCTTTTCTTCTTTTTAATTTTTTGGGAAAAGATTGACACTATTACCAGAACTTTCTGATGTAAAATTCTTCTGATTTTACCATACCTTGAAGTTTTGCTGTAATACCTCTTTGTTTGAAACCTCAGTTTCATCTACCTAAAACAGTTAAGATCTAAAAACTTGGCCCAAGAAGTTTTCTGAGCAGCCAAAGCGAATAGGAAAATGTCCACGTATTCTACTCAGATCTTCATTTGTTATTACATCAGTGTACTAGTATTTCAATACCAAGTCTATTAAGTTTTGATTAAGGGTGAATTAAGAGATTGGGAGGGCAGAGTTAGTATTACAGGCAAGTAAGGAGACAGCAACAGAAAGTGACAATAGACCCTCATAGGGAGCAGAAGAGGGGGCAGACCGATAAAAGAATAAATACAAAATGTGAAGTACTGTGAGGCCTGGTGCCTTTTAAAATAGGGGATTGGGCGGCATATGGATATACGGCTTCATAAATTTAACTTTCAATGGTTCTGAGTCAAGAGAAAAGTTTTCCATTCTCTAAAAAATTACTGAGAGGATCTCTGTATGAAGCAAGTTGCAATAAAATAAATGTTGATATTTAAAGACTTCGATGCTTTATTGGGAAATCTATTTCAACATTCACAAGGACCTGGGAAGAAACAAAGATGAAACAAAACCTTGTCTGCAGGACTTGAGGTGTATGTGTAGTTCTTGGGAGTTACAAAATCATTTGAAAATCTGTGCTCTAAAGCAGGCCTTGGCAAATGACAGCCGGTTGGTCCACTCCGGCCTGCCTCCCGTAGTTGTAAACCAAGTTTTACTGGAACACAGCCACACTCACTTGTTTATGTATTATGTATGGCTTCTTTTATGTTACAATGGCAAGGTGGAGTAGTTGTGACAGAGACTGCATGGCCTACAAAGCCTAGATCATCTATTATCTGGTCCTTTAGAGGAAGCGGTTGAGGATGCCTGCACTCACAAATCTTCATCTTCCTGATCAAAGAGGTTCCCACACTGGTTTTAGTCTCACTGAACAGCCCTTGGGAACATGGAGCCAAGCATGGAACACAGAACAGTGTTACAGCAACAGGCAAATGTACTCCTCAAAACACCAATGTACAGTGATCCAAGAGTTCTGTGGATCCAATAATGTGCTTATGTAAGTCAGTACACTGAGGTCTTAAGAAAGCTGTCCCCAGCCCTTCTGATCATAGGGAGAACTGCTTTTCTGTCATGTAGCTTTCAGATTATGTTCCCTACTGGACAGCCCCTGATGCCCAGAAGCCCAGGTATGACTTCTTGACAAAGAGGAAAAAAGATGATGAAATACCACCCCAGACAACTGTAGAACTCTTTTCTCTTCACAGAAGGGTTGACTCTATACCAGCTAAGATAGAACCACGAGTACATTTAGGCAGTTTTCCCAGAGGCTCAGTATAAATTCTTCACTCAAAGGAATGAGCCATTTACTGTTCAACATTATTTCCTAGGAATGGATGTGCAAAAATACATACAACTCCAGATCTTTAATGCTCAACAGTGCCCCAAGCCCGTTTTCTAATTCTATCAACTAGCCTAGTACACAGGGCCTCCAAGGCTTTCTGCAACTCTGAAATCTGTGACATTTTTTGCTACTTCTTTCAGAAAGGACCCATTATGAATAATTCGGACATGCCAAACAGTATGCTAGAAAACGAAGTGAAAGCAAATAAACAACAAAACCCCCAATAACTGTAGGACTCTAGAATTGTTTAAAGCAGTAAAATTGTGCTTTAAGGCCCAAAATACACTACACACAGATTATTCAGGATCCCAATGTAATGTGTAAATACTGCTTAAAAACAACAACAAAAAACCCACAACTCTACCATTTCAGAAATTTGGCCTAAAACTAATAGGCTAGCCATAATAAACATTAAACATTTTATTAACAATAATTTTGCTTGCCTTCTTAGAATTTAGAAGGGCTTTGGGGGATGGTTTGGATGGCCCAGGTCTCTTAAAAAAGGTGTCCAAGGAAGTTTGAATTGATGCCTTCTTTGTCTCTCGATTAATGTCCCTGTAGTAAGCAGAGGCATTCACAATCATTGCATTGACTGTAAGAACTGGGCTCAACGTAGACGGTGTTCAAAATGTATGTGGTTGATGAGGATGAGGATGGTGTTTTCCCCACTGAAGAATACTTTCAGAAGTCAAAATGGACCCAACATTTCCCCCCTTCACCTTCTCCTACAGTTTTATTTATCCTGAAGTTATAACGTCAGGAGACCCACCTAGCACCCCCAGGAATCTGAACAGAAAGTTCAGGAGAATGGCAGGAGCTCAGCCTTTCCCAGACAGCCCTGGGTGTGTGGCACTGTGGCTCTGTCACTTCCTAGCCAAGTGTGTGACTCTGGACAAGGGATTCAGCCTCTCCTAAGCCTCAGCTTCCTCATGTGTAAAATGAGGGCCATGCTATTTCTATCCATTTTATAGAAATGTTGAGGATTACTAATGCGATAACATACATAAAGCATCCACTACAGTGTACGGTACATAGCAGATCTTCCAAAAATGGTAAATATTATAATGATTATTTTTCTCATACTTCATCGCCCCAGGGGATTGAGACTTTCATAGCCACCAAAGGCTCCTAATAAATCACTGACCAGGTCAGGAACAACTCCCACACAATGTTTGCTTCTGCTCTACCTCTGAATGCTAGGACACTGACAAAAGCTTCTGATGAAACATCAAAGAAGACTAAGGCTGCCAGGAGAATTAGGCAATGGCCAGTGATTTAGCATGGAAAGGTACTGCCTGGTGCTCTGTTCTAGAGAGAAGGGGTTCCTGTGCTTACAATGACCCTAAATTGATAGCCTGTCATTAACACAAACAATAAAGGCTTAGAGTACCACATGGGATTGGGAGACCATCAGCACTTAATTTAGTGCTCCTGTTGGAACTCCCAGCTTAGGTCAATTTGGGTATGGAATAAATTTATAGGTTAAAAAGAGAAGAACAGGTCCCAAGGGCAGTGGAAAGAATGATGGACTTGGAGTTGAATCCCTACTCGCCATTTATTCTGCAGCTGCTGAGTAATTAAACTCGATTTCCTCATTTCTAAAAGGAGGACATTCTCTCTTCTCTGAATTACATGAGGATACAATGGTCAAATGTTAACATCCGTGAATAAAGCAAACTGCAATAAATGTTTGCTTAAACATTGGAAATGGGGATTGATTTGGAGGAAAACAGAACTAGTGAAAAAGGAGGGAGCCCAAGTATCTGAGTGAACTGGTAACAGAAAAAAGGGGACAAAATTCATGGGGCAAAGGTAACAACAGGCTCGCAACATTTATGAGAAATGAGCTAAATGTGGTCTACCTTAATGAAACAAAAACAAAGGGACACGGTAAACAGTGACTAAATCTACATTGGAGCAGAGCCTCAATTACTATTAGGAGGGAAAAGACCCTATAGTTTTAGCAGGAAATCCCCTTTATTAAAAGTCATAATTTAACTCTATCTTCTCTTGAAATATCAACAGCACATTCTGTACAAATGATATGAAGTGCAAATATTTTAATATACTGTGATATCAGAAAAGACAGAGATAGCAGAAGGATGCCTTATCCTCTTGGGTTCTGCTCTGCTGGATCCTGAAAGACAGCTCCTATCTGCTGTATAGCCCCTCTTCCAATTAATGTTTGCAAGTTAAGTCAGATGGAAATACTGACTTTAGGTATAACAGAAAAAAAAAAAAAAAAAAAAAAACAACCCAGAAAGCTGCCACAAACTTCTCTGGGTGATATGAAACAAGTTTGAGTTTCATTAGCCTTATTAAAATAGAATTCTACTTCTATGAATAGAATGTCATATTTAGGGGAAAAAGTCATTTAACAATCTTGAAATCATAGGAACTTCCAGGTGGCAGCCAAAGAGAACTGGCTGTGGGGCTACCCCCTACCCTGCATTAACCCCTGCCTCCAGAAGCTCTTTTCTGGTCACTACAAGTTCCACTAGACGGGACCCCCATTAACAAAGCTTCCCAACTTACAAAGCAAAGTAAGTGCATTACCTTATTTTATTCTCAGAACTCCTAAGTGAGGTAAGTTAGGCAGGGATTATTATCCTTCTTGCTCCATAAGTGAGGAAACTGAGGCCCAGAGAGAAGAAGCAATTTGCCCAAGGTCACACAGCAAGTCTATAACCCAACTGGCATTTAACTTTCCATAGCTTATCCCAGTATGTAAGACAGGAGAATTGGGGGGTTTCCATGCAAAACTTTAGGCAACAGTGATCCAGCTACAGCACAAGATCATGAATTAGAAGACCTAAAACTCATTGGAGCTGCCCTTGGCCTGTTCCATCTACAGATCAGATGTCACCCAATATACACAGCCTTTTCTGTAAAAGTATAATATAGAACAGTCTGGCCAGTCTGGGGAAACAATTTTAAGATAAATGTTTAAGGCTATAGTTAATATATGACATCTAAAAAGGACAAAAAAGAAAAGAATTCCCCTTTGAAGGAAGCTACCACAATAATAAGGGAGGGAGAGCAAAGTCACAGGAACACGTATAACTAAAGAGGCCCTGATTCTTTAAAACTGGACTCTTTCTATAAGAAGTACTATAAAAAACCATTTTCTCAGTCAATTATTTCCAATTATTTCCCTCACAATAAAGAAATATGAAAATGAAAATGACCAATAAGTCCTGGTTTTCAAATTCTTGATTACTTACCAAAGGTTCCAGGGTGCTGATATCTTTCAGTTTATTTCCACTTAAGTTTAGATGTGTAAGATTTGGAAGTTTTTCTGCTAACATATCCAGACCTCCAAAGATTCTATTGTCACTGAGCTCAAGCTGTTAAGAGAAAATGCACACAGCACACAAATACACACAGAGAAACACATATCATTAAAGTGTTATAAATAACGAATACAGTTCTCAAACACCAAGATCAAATGATCTTTATTTTTTATTAGGGCAGGTGTGTTCATTTTGTTTCATTAAACCCAAATAAGTAGTTTACAGATGATCCCAGGAACACTTCTGGGAAGGAGAGACATGTTAGGATTAGAAGAGTTGTATTTTCTTAACCAGCTGCTAATTATAACAGTTTGCTGACCCCTAACATCAGCAAATACATTTTCTAACCTAAAAAGTGGGCCAAAGCAAATGAGAATTCTTTGAGAAGTTGTAATACTCTATACCTGCCAGGAAGGGTAAATGGTCTCTGCATTCTAAGCAGCTATTCTGTGTGCCAAGCAGAGCTCACAATGCCCACTTGAAACCTAATCTGGTTCTGTTCAGTGCTGGCTCGCCATGGGGTTCTACATCTGGAAGCCACCAGGGAATGGTGCACTGAAGGCTACAGGAATGGTACAAGCCCTTAAAGAAGCTCCATGACTTTGGAAAAAGGGACTGGGGCAACAGCTTCAGGGCTGACGAAACCAACTCCCCAGAGCACACTTCTTGCACAAACCTGGCACTAGCCTTTGTAAGAAACCACTCTAATTTCTTAGCTGCAGGTCAAGTAGCAAAGCAAGTGGTATGCCAATGAAGGAATGAGCCTTCACCAAGGAATACTGGACTCTTAGAGTGAAAGAAATTGGAGCCTGGAAAAATAAGATGGTTGAGAGCATCTAATTCAAACTCTTCATTTTGCAGATGAAGAAAACTAAGGCCAGACAGCTAGTTTCAATTCTCTTTTAACTGCCAACAACAACAATGGTAACTGTACCTAACCCTTACATAGTACTTCAGGCACTGTTCAAAGCACTAGAAATCCAAGAACTCACTTGATCTCACAATCACCCTATGGGGTAGGTAGAATTATTACCCCCATTTACAGATGACAAAAATGAACTATGAAGAGACTATATAAGTGCCCACAGATCACACAGCTGTTACATCGGTGAACCTATGATTTGAAGCCAGGCAGGCTAGCTTCAATGTGCTCCCCCCCATGCTATGTACCTAGAACAGCATGACAACTTATGTAATTTAGTCTGGCATGCAATGAAATGAAGTACATAATGCAGAATAGAGGAACTTTTAAAAATTTAAATATTTGTTGAAAGAATGAGTTTAAAAAACAGTAAGTCTGCTGCTTTGGTGTTATTAAGCATTTCGGAAGAGAAAAATGCAACATTTTAATACATTTTTTTCCTTCTGATGGGACAGTCCAGTAAAATATCTAAAATTTCTCTTGGTTGGTTAGAATATCGACATATGTTGTATTCACATCCTTTCAACGTGAGTATCTTAGGGAGTAGAGATAAAAAGGCAATCTGCCAAAGCATTTAGTGGCATATTTATTTTGAAATGAAATCAATGTGTAAATTTAGGAAACCTGCGACATTTATACACCAAAATTTCTTTCAGAACCTGTTTCTTGTTTAAAAAAAAAAAACAATCTGTGCTCTAGGGTAGGAAGAAAATCAGCTGTGAGAACACCCAATCTGCCTTTAAGTTTGGTTTACAGATACCTCTATTCCTCCCTCTCTGACTCTACAAGGTAAGTGATTAACAAGACTTCAGAAGGATTTGATACACTGATACACTGTTCCCTCATACACTGACTTTCTGAATAAGTGTGATAGTACACAGACCATAGTAATTCAGGAAAATGTACCAGGATGCTAGGAAAGCAGAACAGAACACAAAACACATAGTAGGGACCTGCTAGCATCAAGTTTACGTAGATACAGGCTAAAAAGCCATCCGTTTTTTAGGGGCTTATCAGAGCTTCCAATGTCACAATAACCTATGCAAACATAAAAGGATTACACTTGAACCTCTAAAGGAAATGCCTGTCAGAAAAAAGAAAAAAAATTTACAAATTTAAACATAACAGAATTCTTTCTGATAGGAGGGTCGCCCTGAAACTCATGAGGACTTCCTGAGCATTTATTACCTAAAAAAGGCAAATAAGTAAAAGCACTTCTGGATTTTAATTCATGTACTTAACCAAAAAACAAGTCCCTCTCAGAACTCAAGCAAGCAAGCTACAGGAACAGCCTACCTGTCCTTTGCCTCAATTTGATTTCACTTTTCTATGTGTATCTTTTATATATGAAGGTTCAACTTAAACTGCCTAATAAAGAGATTAGGTAAACAGTGGAGAATTCTGCAACACTGCCATGACCACAAACATTTTCGTATGTAATGGCAAAGACACTGGGTTAGCAAATAGGAAGATATGAGTTCTAGCTTTGGTTCCAGTACTAACCACTTCTGTGGGTGGCTTTAGGCAAATTACTGTACCTTTCTGGGTCTATTGCTGTGCCTGTAAAACAGGGCTAGAAGATCTAAGTTTCTTCCAGTTCTGACATTTTGGGGCTTTGTGACAGGGCAACGTGGAAGGACAGGAAAAAAACATTTTTCTTGAGGTTTTTTTGTTTGTTGTTTTTTTTTGTGGGGGTTGTTAGAGGGGACAGCGATTGGTTTATAATTAGACCAATAAAGCCCTAACAATGGGCCATCAACTAGGATAGGGAAGTACAGCAGTTTTGTTAAAATGAACTCTTGCAGTCAATCATAACACATTTTAAACTTCCTAGTCATTAAGAATTACATAATGGGTTTGAAATAACATAGACTACAAATTTGAAAGGTCTATACTTCAATTCTCCCTTAATCAACATAAAACACGAAGAATGGGAGGCACCTGTGGTTCCTAAACCAGAGCATACTAAGAACAATACAAGTTAACATCATAGTAACAGATTCATAACAAGTAATAAATTATTCACAAAATAATTATTCTTCATAACTACTATTTATTCAACACCCAACATGTATTATTTCCAAACATCATAGCAATTCTGCAAGGTCAGGTGGCATTACAAGTTTACAGATGAGGAAACTGAGTCTTAGAGAGATTAAGTAACCTGAGGAAGATTTACCCATCAGGGAAATGTTAGAGCTGGAATTCAATCCCAGATCTGCCCAGTTCCAAAGGCCATATGCTTTCTGCTACACTAAATGCTTCCTTACAGATAGAATCATATATTTTTCCCTTCCGCAGGATGGTTCTCTCTTCTACTGTTAAGAAAAAGCACTTACCTTTTTCAATTTAGGTAGTTTGGGGAGATTTGAAACTGAAATCAAGCCTACATTTATTAAACTGAGGAACTCTAAGTTCACAAATTCAGCTGTTAGGCCCTCAATTTTCCCATCATTTGATTTACAATTGTCCAGGACAAGTTCTCGAACCTGTGGGTGACAAAGCGGGGAAGAAAAGCTTTAAAAAACATGCAGCAAACAAAAAACAATTCAAAAACTCCAACCATAAATACCCACCAAACCACCCACATATAGTGGCAGCCTCAACTTAGACCTAGGTCACAGTTATAAATAAATGAAAAATGATTAAGCCTTTAGTAACAATATTCTAATAGATATCAAGGGTGGAATGTCACACCATGGTACAAATAAAGATTTAAACTCTTTACTTTCCAGAAACAGAAACTACAGTTCTTACGAGATAAGTGAAGAAATGATATCCCCCTTATTCCTTTTCCCAAGTCTGTTCCGCAAGGGGCAGCTTTAACTACAAATGCAGAGTGAAGATACCCCCCTAACCCCTGCAACCCCTTTGGGCCGAGTCTTACTGAAGACCCAGGAGACTGACACAAGGAAAAGAGGAAAGCTTCACTTTTCCCATCAAGGTCACTAAGAGGTTGTGGCTACAGGTTTCTGGACTATACATTTCTACTTTTGGTGTTATTAATCTTTACTAAGATTATTTTGACACTAGGAAAAGATCAAGATGTAAGAGGCCTTAATTCAAAACAAAGATCATTTTGTGTTACATGTAAGAAAGTATTTCTAGGGGAGAGAACTGTTAGACATTAGGTTCCTTTTTCAGGCCACAAAATCTCCTTATATTTGGAGGTCCTGATTCAGAATTCAAATCCATCCAAAGGTATCACATCTGTAGACTGTGAATACTGATTATTTAATAAAGTCTACTGTGTGAATATCTACCATGATAATCCCTACTGCCATTCTTGCTCTGTGGTTGACTCTGAAACTTGCAAGTTTTAAACACGTTTTGATAAATTTACACTGATGCAAATTAGTTTTAACTGCCAAAGCCATTCTTGCAGTGAATCCAACACGTTTAATAGCATTAATCAAGCATGTATGAGGAGATGCTGATAGTTCTAAAATGAAAATAGGGGCTAGTAGTATCTTCATTCTCTCATACAAAATCCAAAGATACTACTCTAGCAATTGCTAACATTTATGGAGAATTTACTCATTTTTCTTTCTACCACCATACCCTCCCCTCAGTTACAGAGAGTCAGTGACACCCACAACACCACAACTTCTTGCTTGCTTCTTCACTACTTCTCACTACTCTACTTCCTCTTCAGAAGCCTTGCTTTCAGGATGCATACAGGCCCATTATATATCTTTTGCTTCTTTCTTCCCTTCCTTCCACTTTTCTCTAGCTACCTCAGACATTCTTTCCTCTTCTGATGAAAATTAGCACATCTGAAAACTTAAGGTAGACTGAGGAGAGCTGGGCTCCAGAGACAGATGCTTAGGGTTGAATTCTGGCTTTGCCACTCACAACCTGTGTGACCTTAGGCAAGTCACAACCTATCTGTGCCTCAGTTTCCTCATCTGTGAAGTAGAACTGTTATAGAAAGTAGTGCTTGGGGCACAGTGAATACTGAGAAAGTAACCTCTGGAAAAGGGTGTAGGAGAATGACAAAGACCTTTGCTATTTACTTTATTCCTAGGTGTACTAAGTTTTCTACAAGCATGTATTTCTTTTGTATTAAAAAAAAGAGTAGGACTTCCCTTGGTGGCACAGTGGTTGGGAATCCGCCTGCCGATGCAGGGGACACGGGTTTGACCCCTGGTCCGGGAAGATCCCACATGCCACGGAGCAACTAAGCCATGCGCCACCAACTACCGAGCCTGTGGTCTAAAGCCCGTGAGCCACAACTACTGAGCCTGCGTGCCACAACTACTGAAGCCTGTGTGCCTACAGCCTGTGCCCCGCAACCGAAGAAGCCACCGCAATGGGAAGCCCGCACACTGCAACGAAGAGTAGCCCCCCTTGCCACAACTAGAGAAAGCCCACACGCAGCAACAAAGACCCAAACGCAGCCAAAAATAAATAAATTAAAAAATAAATACATTTATTTAAAAGAGTAAAACCAGCAAATCATTTTTTTAAAAAAAGGTCAACTGTAATCACCCACCAACCTAAGTAGTATACTGCAATACAACTAAATGTTTCTATTTGATTTGGGGGGTTTTCTATGATGATATCTGACAGAGAATCCAAAAACATTATACAGAATGACACCAATATGCCAAAAGCCAAGTAATGAGGAATTTAGATAGCCATTTTGCCTTCCAGCCCATGGGTGTACCTTTTGGACATTTCTCTCAATTGGTAAAATTCCGCTTTAACTAGAGTCATCAAAGAGTTAGAACAAGTCTGCTGAACCAAATAGCCGAATAGGAATCAAGGAGAAATTGGGAGGGAAAAAAAGATGTTAAAGTGGTCCAAATCTGCAAATCTAACTGCTGAGTATGAAAGATGATGGAGAGGAATTGAGGTTCTGGTTTAAAGAAATGGGAACTATGTAGCTGGATGGAAATAGGAAGGAACAGCTTTGGGGATGGGGTGGGGGGGAGAGCAGGTATATAATGAATACCATGAAGAAAACCAAATTTAAAGTTCTCATGAGAAGTCCAGGTGAAAGTATCCCCAGGCAGCTGAACATGAGGCTCTAGAGTTCACGGGAGTTCTAGTTTTAAGTTCTGTATTTGGAAGTCATCAGGGCAGAGACAGTAGTGAAAAGATGGAATTCCTAGGAAGAGAACCAAGGATGGAACCCAGGGGATCCTGCAAAGGTGACTTGAGAAGAATCAGTAGTACCCAAAGGTGAAGCATTAGTTTCAAACACCTAGAAAGGTTTATGAAATAAGACATAAGAAGTTACTGGGGGGGGGGGATTGAAAAAAAATTAGATAACAATGTAAATGTCCATCAACAAAGGACTCATTTCCAGGATACAGTGTATGATGAAAAAGGTACAAAATGTATAAAATGTTTTCATTTATGTCATATATCACACATTCACTTTCTTATATTCTTCTCAGGGAGAGAAAGTGACTGGCTGGGGGACTTTCCCATAACCTTATTTAACATTTCTATGATGAAATTAATCTATTAAAAAAAAAATAAAGGTTAAAAAAAGGTCACTGCTAGGGACTTCCCTGGTGGTCCAGTGACTAAGGCTCCACACTCCCAATGCAGGGAGCCCAGGTTCCATCCCTGGTCAGGGAACTAGATGCCCCATGACACAACTAAGACCTAGCGAGGCCAAATAAAGAAATAAATATTAAAAATAAAATAATTTTTTAAAAAGGTCACTGCTAGCCTTGAAATTTCATCAAGCTTCATGATGGCAGGGTCATGTCTATTTTAGTTACCACCATACCCCAGTATGAGAAGGAGCCTTCACAACTGTCAAATGCAGAAAAAATGGCATTGGGGTTTGTGTCAGGATTGTAGGGGAATGAGCAGATGATGAAACAGAGGAAACCTGGGTATGAAGAGAAACTACTTTCTGATCTTAAGCATAATCACATTAATGCAAAGCATATTGCTGTTTGTCACTTAATACTTTGGGGTTTTTTTTCAGTCTTTGTATATTTTAAATACAGCAAGATAAAACAATATTACTTAGCATATTTTAACAATTATAAATATTTTTTAATGGCTAAAGAAATTAAAGTGTATGGATGTACCATAAATTACAATCCTCCCTATTGAACATGTCTCCAAGTTTATTATATATAATGCCACACTATCTTTTTATGTGAAATTTCTTTTGTAATAAGGATTGTTTCCTCACAATCCACTGCTAGGTGAAAAAAAATATAAATGTTAGTCTCTGAGTTTTGAGTTCTTTATTTAAAATGGCAACCAATCCCTCTCAACACTCTTTTGTGACCTTTCTTGACATATGGAAATTCTAGGTATTTGCATACAGTTATCTTTTTCTTGAGGATACTGTTTTTACCCTAAGTGAGGAAAAAACCAAACACCCCAAAAGAAATACTGACAAAAAAGCAGACAAGCCATAAAAATATAAATCATCAGTAAACAAAAAAATCATTCAACGACAACAAATTATAAAAGACACATATTAAAAATGAGATGTTATTCTACTCTTATTGAGGATGGGGCAGCTCTTTCATGGAGAAGAGATGGCTAGGATGGGTATAGGTGCAGGTAAGTTTGTAAGTGGGAGAGTGAGAAGCCAGGGAATGCACACCTTTAATTTTCTCCATGAGTAGGAGGCAACAGAATGTATTGTGGTGAGTACAGGGAAGGGCTGGGCTATGTGGCTCAGCAGTGAAATCATGTCCCTAGACTTTTCCAGGAAGGCTAAGCACATAGTAAAGAAATGGGCTAATCCCAGAACAAAGTTCCAGAGGCACAGTAAGAAGATGAGCCACAAACAAGCACAGAGCAGAGTGGGAAATTACTGCAGAAAGCAGTAAGGAGGGTCCATTTAGGGCTGTGCCCAAGGATGACAGGTCTGGAAAGCCTGCCATAAGCAGCCTTCTAGCCAGTCTAAAGTTCTAAACAGGACCCTGGTGAAAAGGTGTCTGCTCTCAGGCATTGTGTCAGCAGCATTTGAGATAACTAAGCCTCCCCTCTCCCCCAATTCCTTCTTGAGGGTGAAGGGATCCAGACTGCCTTACGAGGGAAGGTACATGGGGTGGGGGACATACAATGCCATGGCATCCCAATCTAGACCCAGAATAAATGGGAGGTTCTAATCAAGAAAAAGCGGCCTTAGTTTTTCCTCCTTATGTCCCAAATCCTCCCAGGAGGGAAGGTTGGGCAGGCACTTGTACGTTTGTGGGCACAACTTAGGGAGCTATTTGATCCAAGGCAGTTACCAGGCTTTCTGATTGAAGAAAGATGACTTAACTTTGGGAGCCAAATTCACTCTTCTTCATCCCTCATCTTCCAACTAAACTAGTTTTTTCCCAAACATTAATTTAAGGTAAACACTTAAGAGCTAAAGACAAAAATCCAACTGTTTCCTTTCAACTTTTGCTTTTGATAGTTATCAGCAAAGCTGATACTCTAGTTTTTCAATGCAAAATTTGAAATATATTGCAACCAAGTCATAGGGATTGGGGCTAGGAGTCCCACAGGAGATCAAGGAATTTTCCTTTCATCCTCTCCAACTTGCTCTCATTTCCTACTTCCCTAGCTACTCTTTTTTTAAAAAAATTTATTAAATTTATTTATTTTTGGCTGCTCTGGGTCTTTGCTGCTGCACGTGGGCTTTCTCTAGTTGCGCTGAGTGGGGGCTACTCTTTGTCACGGAGCAGGGCTCTAGGCATGCGGGCTTCAGCAGTTGTGGCACGTGGGCTCTAGAGCTTAGGCTCGATAGTTGTGGCGCATGGGCTTAGTTGCTCTGTGGCGTGTGGGATCTTCCTGGACCAGGGCTCAAACCCGTGTCCCCTGCATTGGCAGGCGGATTCTTAACCACTGCGCCACCAGGGAAGCCCCCCTAGCTACTCTTTAAAAAAAAGAAAATCAATTTTCCGTAACTGGAAATCATCAACTATAATTTTTATAAGAGGGGAAAAGAAGATACAGAGGATTAAAAATCATTATCAATATTTAATTTTTTTATCAATTTTTTTAGTTAGAAAATACATGATTATTATAGTAAGCGAAATATGTGGAAATATGTCCAAAAATGTGGAAAGTAACTCCTGCCACCCCTGATAATTTCCATCTTTCTGAGTTAACCAGTCTTCAAACCTTCCACCCTACTATTATTTTAAAATAATGTTTGCAAAATGACAGTAGAATAGAACATTAGCAGTTCTCAAATGTGTTTGGATGGCAGAACTGTTGGTACGAAGGAAGGAAACACTCATACCCTACTGGTGGGGAGTACCATTCTAGAAAGCAATTTGACAGATTCACATTACAAAATGTTCATTTCAATACTACTTAAAACAGTAAAAAACCTTCTAACCACCTAATGGGGATGGTTAAATTATGACCTATGCAGACGTTAACAACGTGGCTATAAAATAATAAATTGTGCCAGAGAAAGATAAAGATGTTTACTATATTTTAACAAGATATTATGTGCATTAATAGCATGATCTGAGTTTAGAAAAAAACATTCTCATGGACTATACACCAGAATGTCTAGATGGTAGGATGGGTGTGTATGAGATTTCTGGGTTTAAAAATTTTTCCTTATCTATATCCACTATTTTTTTTAGCTTATCTGTATCAAATTTTTCTTCAATGAAGACTGTATTCCTTATACAAGGAAAAGAACCCAATTAGCTGCTATGCAACCAATTAGAATATCCCATGGAGCTCAAAATCACATCACAACAGACAACAATAAATGCCAAAAGTCGGGGGAAAGGTTCTTCTCACGTTATGTTGTCATTTTTTTCTTTTTTATAAGGCCGCACCATGTGGCATGTGGGATCTTAGTTCCCCAGTCAGGGATCAAACCCGTGCCCCATGCATTGGGAGCGCGAAGTGTTAACCACTGGAACGCCAGGGAAGTCCCCTCACGTTATTTATTTTAAAAATTAATTTTTTTTTAGTAAATTGGGACTAAGGAAAAACTACCCTTATTTGTGGGATATGAAATGTCACAGTCTAGCATATAGCCCACCAGTGTTCCACAGGAGCATTGACTGTAAACCACAGGAACTGCATGACTTTCTAACTTTGAATACAAGATTGGAACAGAGCTAACATCAAGGCTAGATACCCCTAGATTCATAGTTAATGAGGTGCTCGTATCAGTGGCATGTTTGGTGTAAGAGAAAGATTAGGGCCTCACATAAAGAACAGGTATTTTCTCCAATTCTGGAATATATCTAAATTACAAATTTAGATATAGATAATATCTATATCTCACTACTGCATGTCTCATCTCACATTTGACAACACTGCCGATTTCTGTGGTATACGTGATATGTTCTAGTACTATACAATTTGTTCTCAGTGAAATAACTGACAATACCAATAATATTTTGCATAAAATATTTCCTATCCTTGCCTATATTTAAAAACAGTGATCACTGTTCTTTTTGAAGATTATTTTAAAATGCCATCTTAAGCCATTTTTTCCACTATGAGAACAAACCTCTGATATAAAGAGGTGTTTTGGACTTAGGAAAAACTGAATTATTATACTTCTTTATGAGTCACCCCCTTAGGGAAATGAGCATACGGGTTTATAACAGGTGAAATGGAATCTATTATCTTGGTCTGTCTCATGTACTTTGGCTAAAGAACACAAGAAGTGTTACCAGGGTCTTCTTCAAACCCCAAAATAAAATAAAAACAAAAAAGCCACACTCACAATAAAAGCCCATCTGGGGATTTCCCTGGTGGCTCAGTGGTTAAGAATCCACCTGCCAATGCAGGGGACACGGGCTCGAGCCCTGGTCCAGGAAGATCCCACATGCCGCGGAGCAACGAAGCCCGTGCGCCACAACTACTGAAGCCCGTGTGCCTAGAGCCCGTGCTCCACAACAAGAGAAGCCACCGCAATGAGAAGCCCGCGCACTGCAACAAAGAATAGCCCTCACTCGTTGCAACTAGAGAAAGCCCTCCTGCAGCATCGAAAACCCAACACAGCCAAAAATAAATATATTTATTTTAAAATATATTCCATTGAAGAAAAAAAAAAGCCCATCTGGTCTTAAAACAAAAACACTCACGATCAAGCCTCCACTAACCCTCCTCAAACAGTCTTAGATCTCACATGATGACATCAAGATCAACCAAGGAATACACTGTGTTGTGCATTTAAGAGCCTCCGGTCATTATACCAATACATTCAATAGAGACAGGGTTCCTTCTTCTTTCCCAAATGACAAGAGTGCGGGATCCCAGAGGTCAAGGCTACTCTTTAACAGCTGGCTCCACAACAAACGTATGGAGCCATGTGACTAGCTGACTTAGAATCATCTTGGAACTTCTCACTTACCTTAAAGATGATGGTTTTGTGCAAAACATTTTAAAACTTATTTTAAAATTTCCTACAGCTCCCCCCACCCCCAACGCCTTCAGTTTAAGGTCAAAGCTTTCCTCTCTTAAGAACCTAACTCCTACTCAGTCTCCCTGTAAGAGTCCCTAGGGGAACCATTCTTTTGCGGGCCTCTCACTGTTGTGGCCTCTCCCGTTGCGGAGCACAGGCTCCGGACGCACAGGCCCAGCGGCCATGGCTCACGGGCCCAGCCGCTCCGCAGCATGTGGGACCTTCCCGGACCGAGGCACTAACCCGTGTCCCCTGCAACGGCAGGTGGATTCTCAACCACTGCGCCACCAGAGAAGCCCGGGAGCCATTCTTTACGCCACAATCCTGGCTGGCTCCCACGACACTCTCCCACGGCCCCCTTACTTGCACAGTGCAACAAGCACCACTGGGTTCTGAGGCTTCAGGAGGGAAGGGACTGCTCTCTGCCTTGTTCACACTGCTTTTCCAGGCACTGCCATACGGTTGGTACTCAAATATTTATTTAATAAAACCAGTGGATTACGGACTTCTCTGGTGGCAGAGTGATCAGGAATCTGCCTGCCAATGCAGGGGACACAGGTGCGAGCCCTGGTCTGGGAAGATCCCACATGCTGCGGAGCAACTAAGCCCGTGCGCCACAACTACTGAGCCCACGAGGCACAACTGCTGAAGCCCGCGTGCCTAGAGCCTGTGCTCCACAACGGGAGAGGCCACCACAACCAGAGGCCCGCACACCACAACAAAGAGTAGCACTCCCCTCCCCCAGCAAGTAGAGAAAACCCGCGTGCAGCAAGGAAGACCCAACACAGCCAAAAATAAAAATTAATTTTAAAAAAATCAAGGGCTTCCCTGGTGGCGCAGTGGTTAAGAATCCGCCTGCCAATGCAGGGGACACGGGTTCGAGCCCTGGTCTGGGAAGATCCCACATGCCGCGGAGAAACTAGGCCCGTGAGCCACAACTACTGAGCCTGCGCGTCTGGGGCCTGTGCTCCGCAACGAGAGGCCACGACAGTGAGGCCCTCGAACCGTGATGAAGAGTGGCCCCCGCTTGCCTCAACTAGAGAAAGCCCTCGCACAGAAACGAAGACCCAACAGAGCCAAAACTAAATTTAAAAAAAAATTTAAGTCAAGATATTTTATTTAAAAGGTCATATATTAAAAAACAAAAAACAGTGAATTACAGTAGGAGAGTGCAGTCCAATACAGTAACCACTAGTCACCTGTGGCTTTTGAGTTCCTGATATGTGAATAATGCAACTGACAAACTGACCTTTCAGTATAAGTTAAATAGCCACACGACTCTAGCCTGTTTTGGGCAAAAGCGCAAGGCTTAAGCTGATTTCTTGAAAAATTATGCTTGCACATATATATGTTTTTAAAAAGCAATATATCAGTTATTTCATACACGAACAAATTCCACATACAACTAGCCCAGCTGTATTTCCCAGAGGGAGCAACAGTGCTCTTAGCTAAGTATTTTAAGAGTACTTTATGCACCCTCAAAGAATTCAAATTCCAGATTTTAAGGCACTTTGAAGACCCATGTGTACTTTTCTTTTGGAAAATTTGGCTAAATCTAATTCCTCCACATTCTCCTCATTTGGAACTACGCAGTAATAATTCAAATGTCTTAAATTAACAACTCAAAATGAGATCACAAATCTACAAGTTTTACAGTATGAAGAAGCTTAACGGTTCAATATACTAGCACGTGGCCGACACAAAATGTCTGACTGATGGACGGAAGGGACCACTGAGGTCAAACCTCAACCTTAAAAACCCAGAGCACCGAGTCGAGACGCCCACCCCCCGAGGTCCTCCAGGGACAAGCGGGGAGGCCACGAGCTGCAGCGACCCGGTAGCTCATTTGTGGAGACCTCAGGGATTCAAAACCTCATGCACACAAGGGAAAGCCGGTTGACGAATTCCCACAAGTCGGCAACTTGTTACCCATAGCTCCCTGACTGCACGAAACGCGCCCGTCGCCAGCCTCGGCTGCCCCAGGGCCGAAAGACGCCACTCACCCGAAGAAGGGGTCTGGCAGAGGCACGGCCTCCCCTCGCGGGGGCCAGCCCGGCCGCGGGAAGGCGCTCTAGTTCGCGGGGAGGGCCAGGGGAGAAAAGAAAGACGATTCTTAAACGTCCACCCGCCGCTCACGCAGCCGCGGCGGGCGAGCGCCGGCCTGGGTCGGCGGCCCTGGAGCACGTGCGAGGACAGAGGCCGCCCGGCCCGCGAGCCCAGCCGAGGCCCGCCCGTAACCCCGACGCTCAACCGGGGCGGAGGCGGCCGCCTGGCGTTGCCCTTTTAAGAAGGGGGGAGGGAGACGGCAGCGCGCCCAAGAGATGAGTCGGCGGCGGCCGGAGCGCGCGGCTCCAGCCAGAGCGAGCCAAGCCCTGGCGAGGCGGGCACCATACAAGCCGCAGGCTCGGCCCAGGGAGCGGCGGCCCACAGCCACCTCTGGTGCGGACGGGCAGGGCCCGGCTGGCCGAGCGGGCAGGGCCCGGCTGGCCGAGCCAGCAGGCCGGCTCACGCGGCGGAGGGAGACGAGCGCTCGCCAACATGGCGCTGTGTCGGCCTGTGGCGCGCCCCGGCTGACGCGAGGAGCCGCCGCCGCCCGCCCACACCGAGGGGCCAGCCTCTCGGGCAGGGGCCCTCGGGCTCCGCCGCGGCGGCACGGGGGAAGGGAGAAGCCGCCTACGCCACACCGGCGGCCCCGGGCGGAGCAAGGCCCGCCCTGGGAGGCCGGGACTGGGGAAGGCCCGGGGGGCAAAAAGAGAGCTAGAGAAATGCGGGAGAAAGTTTTATTTTTAGGCTTGAAAAATGGCGGGAACCGCATCCTTTTTTCAAACTTGGCCTGGGGAGGGGCGGCGGTTGCGCCACCGACGCCGCCCGAGCTCGCCCCTCCCCCGCCCCGCGCGCGCCAGGCCATGCCCGCCCAAGCCCCCCAGCGCCCGAGGGGACTTCCCGTCCCCCTCAGAGGCAAAGAGCCTCCTACTCGCCCCTCGGCCCCTGCCCAAGGCTGGCCGGCGCCAACCGCGAGGCCTGGCCGGAGGAGCCCCCTCCCCGAGCCCCGCCCGAGCCCCTGTCCCTGCCGGCCCGGGGCGCGCGGAGCCCGGCCTGGCGTGCAACGGGCCGAGCCCCGGCTGGCCGCGCGGCTCCTCGGCAGGCCGGGCCTCCACCCGGCCCCGCATCCCGGGAGGCTGCAAACATGGCTCCCAGCGTTACACAACCCCCTCCTCCCTCCCTTGCCGCCGGCCACACGCATAAGCGCTCCTCCGGGAAAGGACCCCGGCGGGTGAGGAGCTCAAAGTTTGCTTTCGCCACCCCACTGCCTTCCCCGGACGGCCGCGGGGGCCCGTGGGCGCCAAAGAGTTAATCCCCGCGCGCTCGCTCCCCCCTCCGCGCTCGCCCGCCTTCCCCGTCCGAGCCCGCGAGCTGCGCTCTTCCCCGCGCCGGGCAACCGAACCCGCGGTCGGGGCCCCGCAGGTGGCCACCATTACATGCAAGTCATCGGGGGAGAGGGCGCCCGAAGGGGGCTCTGCTTACAGCTGCCGGGGTCCGGTTCCTCAGCTCCAGGTGGATCCTCCTCTTCATGTCCATGTTTCTCTCTTCCCCCCTCTCCAAACTTAACTTTCCGCGGCGGGGGCGGAGGGGGGAGAGGCGTCCCAGCCTGCGCAGCGAGGGCCGTCAGAAGGGGTCTGCTAGCAGCAGAAGCCGGCGGCGCGGTCCCGGGCGGTGGGCGGCGTGCGGGCAGGCGAGCGGAGCCCCCGGAGCCAAGTTACTCACGGGAGCGGAGAGAAACCATGGAGGGAAAAGGGGGCTGGAGCGCAGCGCTGGTCTCACTACCGCCGCCCCCGGCCGCGGCCCCGCACTGCGCTTAAACCGGCGACGCGTCGCGGGTGGCTGTTCGGCTCGACTCGGCCCCGCGCGGCGCCGCTCGGCTCGGCGGCCGCGGTGCACCAAGGACGGGGCGGGGAGAGGCGCGGCGGGAGGGGCGGAGGCTGGGGGGGAAAAAGCGCAGCCGGGTGGACTGGAGTGACTTACTCCCGCCCTCAGATCGCACGTGGGGGTGGCTGATGTAAGACCCGCCTCGGGAGCTTCCCCGCCCGCAGCTAAGCTGAGACCCCGGGGTCCCTCCTCGTCGCGCCCGGAGGCGGGTCTCCAGCCCGCGCTTGGACGTTTGCCGGGAGAGCTGAAGGGGGACTTTACAGCCCGGCTTCGGGGGTCCCTAAGGCCAAGTCCTTCCGCGGAGGCTCGGCCAGGCCAGCCCGACACCCGCGAAGGCGGAAGACTTGTAGAGAACGCGGGACGAAGGCTTTCGGGTTCACTTCCCACTCCTCCGCACCGTGTGGGGCCAACAGCCCGAGCCCCGCGTCTCCTTGACCGGGTGGGGCTGGAAGTGCTGCGAGGATCCTCGTTGGGGGTAGAATCGCGGTGGGCCCACGTTCTACCGCGTGGCACCGGGCGGAGTCGGCCTTCGTGGCCGGCGGGGACACGGCAGCCCCGGCCGCTTGCCCAAGCCACAGGGGAGCCGAGCGTCCCCAAGTCTGGGAGAATCTCCCTGGGTTTTCTAACATTTAAGTATAGGCTAGCGAAGGCAGCAATTAGCATCTCTAATGGGGCCTTGGAGTTTACAGAGTTTTTTCGAAGACTTTTATCTCGTTTATTTTTAAGGGCACCCCTGTGAGGTGTGTGAATTCTCGATGGTCTCCATTTCAGGGATTGGCAGGTAGCCTTTGTAATGGGCTGGCTCAGAGAGCTCCCTGAGAGACAGGGTTAGAGCACTAAGTCGGCTTTGCAGACCTCAGGGAAATAATGTAACTTTGTTACATTCAGCTTAAAATAAGTAAATACGTCATGTGTCAAATCAGATACCATGTTAATTCTAGCATGGACAAGAGGCTCCAAGATTGAGAACAATTTATGAAGAGAGAAAAACTTACAATTCGATGCATTAACCTAAGGTTTTCTTCAAGTTAGGAAAGACTGCACTCTTCCATTTCACCTAAGTTCATTTAGTGGCAAACAAAACTACCTATATCAATGTTTAAAATATCAAAGCAAAAAAGTTTTAGAAGGATTATGGAAAGGCAAAAAAAACCTTTCTAGTATGTTGTTTCCTGAGTCTTGTATTTAAAATGTTAGTCTCAGCAGTCATCTCTGTGACGGGAAAAATGATGAGGGAAGTGCTCTTCAGGATGTCACACTAGGTCTGTAACTGTAAGGTTATGAGAACCACAGGGCCATGAGATGAAGGCTTTTACAAAAAAACTAGTAAATTAGTTCCATGAGCTAACAAGCAATGATTGAGCATCCACTTTTAGGGCTTAATATGTTCTTTCTAATTTAATGCTCAGACGACCCTGTGAAGTAGATTGTATTTTAGTCGTTTTACAGATGAGGAACTGAAGCTGTGTGGCCAACAAGAGGTGGAGCTAGGGTTTAAACCCAGATGGGTCTGACTCCAAGGCCTGTGTCTTTTCTGCTACACTATCAGTCTGTGTGGAATGAAGTCGTAGCATGGGGTTCTGCTTTGGAACAGTAGATTGGGAACAACTGTAGAGAGGCTTTAATACCAAACAGAGGCTGCAGGCGCCATCTTGTAGGTAAATGGGAGATGCTGAAGGAGACTGGGACGTGGTAGCTCTGTGCTAGAGAGAGTGGGAACCCGGTGGCTTGTGGGGGAGGTGATATCAATCCTTAGGGAGAAAGAGGGCAGAATCTTGGGATCCTGTCCTCTCTTTAGGACCAACTCAACGGTATGAGGAATCACAAGATAAATGTGTGTTTTATAAGATTAAGCAACAAAGTAATTAATAAACATAGCCACAATGTGCAGCAAATAAAAAGAAAGCAAAAGAGCCAGAAGAGAGACTACAGACCCGGCACTGTCCCTTCTGACACAGCCGGTGCTGGCATGCACCTCTGTGAACAAAGAGCATGTGTTCCAGTGACATGCTTCTTTGTCAGGGGCTTCACTGCCAAAGGCATAAATAACACAGGCAGAACAGGGTGTGTCTCACTGCCCTGCCAACATCTTCCACTGGACTGTCAGTCCACAGGCCTGAAGGGACTGTTGTCACACTGCCCTGGTTGTGAATATTGCTGTACTTAACATCATTCTGTGTATGCATCTGGGTGTGAGAAAGAAGTAGAATATTGGACTGTATCTAAGCTGCAATCATTATTATGATTTTGGATTTATGGATTTGAAGGACTGGAAGGGAATAAGGAAAAGCAAAAACATCTTAGTTTGTGAGGGAGTCTGAACTATGGGTAAATCTCTTTTACTTCCATTGATGTTAATGTTTACCTAATAAGTAATACAGATATCAAACAATGCCTGGTTTTGGCACTCCTTTGACTCTTAAAACTGCTTGTTAATCAGAATGTGTGTATTCCAATAAGTTCCAAAATGTCTGAGGAGAACACTTGGAGCTAGTTTGTAACTCCTTGGATCTGCTCTCCACCCCACTGCCTCAGCAACGTCATCAGATGATCAGAGCCTTCCACAAACTTTGTGTCTGTGAACAGACTTCATCAAATCTGAAGATGAAACAGGCCCACTCAGGCATTGGCTTAACTGGCCTTGAAACCAGTTTAGCAGAATGGGCACCTTTTCTCTTTAGGAAAGACAGTATATGAAGGTGATGCATAAGATGGGGTGAAGAAATCATTACTCTTTAAATATGAAACACTTCCATTCTTTTCCTCCTCTCCCATACACGTTTGCATACACTGGTAAATCTGTCCTCTGAATCTCCACAGTATGGTCTGTGTGCCTGTTATAGCAGCTAGGCAACACGTGGGAGTTGTTGAAGGATCTAAATTCTCAGTGAGACTGTGAGCTCATACAAATATTTCTGGATGATATGAATGGAGAGCAGGAGCCTGGGGCAGTCTTTAGAACATAGGTGCCCTGCAAATGTGTTATGTTGAAATAATGTCACGTGTACTCAAAAATATTACCTAGAAACAGCTGAGACACTGAGACAAAGGGATAGAGGAAGGCAAATAGTTGGGTGAAAATGGGTTAAGGAATAAGATCCTGTTAGTCACCAGATGGTAAAAAAAAAAAAAAGAGGAGGGGAAAGTGTCAGGTGTGCAGGCAGCTGCAGGTCCAGTAAGGGGCCCCTGCCAAGACAGCCAGATTCCGTTTTGCTCTCTGAAACAGCTGTAGGTGCGTGGCCTTCCTGGGGCAGCAAAGAAGAGCTATGACCACCAAGAGTCGGGTTTAACATTTATTAAACACTATCCTTATGCCAAGTACTGTGCTTGGGACTTTTGTGTACATTGCATCTCAGTTAATCCTGGCACCAGCTCACTGGGACAAGACTATAATTCCCTTTTATTGTTTAGGAAACAGGCTTAGCAAAGCCAAGTGGAACTCACATAGCCAGTAAGAACCTGGATTTCTCTGTCATTAAAATCTCACTGTAATTCATTCTCATTACTTTGATCCACTAGTCTTCACAACTGCTTCTGAAAACTTTGATCCACTAGTCCTCACAACTGCTTCTGAAAAGCCTTTTTGTTTTCTCTGCTTTAAGAAGATTTACATGCTCAAGGAGGGGGTGGAGAGGAAGTTTAAAAGAAATCCTAAAGAAAATATTAAATTTTAAAATTAGATTCCTACTATTGAGACATATCCACCATTAAGGTGGATATCCTTGCAGCTTTTTTTTCTATATTATACATATTTTTAAAGAAAACAATACTGGGGGGACTTTGGCGGTCCGGGGGTTAAGACTATGCGCTTCCACCGCAGGGGGCGCGGGTTCCATCCCTGGTTGGGGAACTAAGACCCGCATGCCACGTGACGCAGCCACAAAATTTAAAGAGAAAATTATGTTTCACGATTTAAAAAAAGAACAATATTGGGATCAGATTGAAGGTTTTTGCTTGAAACTTGTTTTTCCAGCTAACACTATGGTAAGTAATGAGTTAATACTCATGACAAATATGAGTGTTAACTTTGCTCAGTGTTTTCCCTTTTGAGAGATGGGCTCTAGTAATGTGGGAATCCACTCCATCCCTTACAGGCTGTGTGCTTTGGGACAAACCACATAACCTCTAGGAGCCTCAGGCTGCTTATCTCGGGACTGTTGTGAGGATTAGACATGATCCTGTGGGTGAAGCTCCTATCTGGCGCCGTGCCTGCACTCTCTCTGTGCCCCAGTCACAGTCGCTGCAAGGCAGAGTCCCTCCCTTCTCAGCAGAGGCCCAGAGCTTGCTAGCCTCCTCAGGGGTTATCGAAGTTCTGCTGTGGCCATTAGTCTTCCACTTCTGCTCCATGCCCTTCATCTCCTGTAGTTACCTTGCCCTTTTGTCTGAGGGACGGGCTCACCTCAAATCAATGTAAGTTGTTTATTTATTTATTTTTTATTTATTTATTTATTGGCTGCACCGAGTGGCTGGTGGGATCTTAGTTCCCTGACCAGGGATTGAACCCGGGCCACCACAGTGAAAGTGCTGAGTCCTAACCACTGGACCGCCAGGGAATTCTCTAATCAATGTAAGTTTTGACTTTCAAAAAGGGCGGACTTATTTTCTGTTTCATGCAGGCCTTGGTCTCTTGTGTAACTGAGGACATACTCCTGGAAAATATCTGTGTGGCCCCGCGGTGTTGGACATCCCTCTCCTCCGTAATTAGCCAGCATCCCCGCCATCTGGACTCGCTCATACCTCACAGGGATTTCCTTGTCCACACAGAACTAAGATTGATCCAAGAGCCCTGCTCCTGCTGACCGAACTCTACCATCTGTTCTCAAGCTTGCTTTGCCAGCTCCTGCCCAGCCAGGGGCCCCTCAGTGGGCATGCAAGGTGGTTTGTGTGCACCCTAATTTGCTAGTCTCCTATTTTGGTAAAGGCCCAAAGTCCCAAATACCCTCACACTCTGCTTCTTCCTTGAAAAGCAGGGCAGCCGGCTTCCTGATTTCTTTATGTTTATTTATGCACGTACTACAGAAAACTTGGAAACTATACTTAACCAGAAAAAAAAAAGAAAAATAAAAAGAAGAAGAAAGAAAAGGAAAAGAAAAATCTCAATTCAGAACTAAACACTGCTCACGTTTTGGTGTCTATTCTTCCAGTCTTTTCGCTACACACATATGGCACTTTCTCAAGTCTCAGATTGCCAGAAGCATCATCTCATTAATAACAGCTTTGCAGGCAGGGAGGGGGGAACCACTACATTAAATATTCATATTGATTGTAAGAGACATTTTTATTTCAGAAATAGTAAGTGGTGGAAAAAAAGTATCATAGTACCTAGGAAATACGGTGTATATTACAATAAAAAAATTTTAAGTGGGATCCTATAACTGCTTTTTTCAGATAACATATTATGAACATATTTCCATACCACTGAATAGTCTTTTACAATATATATTCCTTGAGGACATTCTTCTACAAAATGAAAATAGCTTTTCTTTTTCTGAATATAAAGACAATATATATTCATGTAGCAGATGCATAAAATGCACCAAAAGTATAAAGAAGAAAATACAAGCCAGCTAAAATCCCATTACCTAACAGCAACCACTGTTAACATTTTTGTTAACAGTGAGCTATTTCTATGAATGTAGGTGCATAAGTAAAATATATAAGTGGAATACTACTATAAAGAGCACTTTGTAACATGCTTTTATTTTTCACTTAGCAGTAGGTCACAGGAATTGCTCCAAGTCAATAAATCATTTCATCATTTTTAAAGTCTGCATCATATTTCATTGTACAGATGAAATTGTAGCACAATTTATTCACCTAGTCTTCTACCGATATACATTTAGGTTACTTCCAGTTGTTCACCATTATACATAACATATTTGTACAGTTATCTCCTTGAAATAAATGCCTAGAAGTACAACTCCTGAATCAGAGTACATATTTTTCAAATCGGATATACATGGCAAATTGCCCTTCAGACGCTGTTCCTCTTTTATGCTTCCATTAGCAGTGTGCAAGACTTCCCCTCAGTCTTGCCTAAACTGGGTATTATCTTTTAAAAATCTTTGTCAATCATTCTTCAACTAATGTCGAGGCTGAAAACCTAAGGGTGCCAAGACAATGCAATGTGAACGAATAGTCTTTTAAACAAAATGTGCTTGGACTCATATAGTGATATGCAAAACAAAGAAGTTGAACCTCTGCCTCACACCATATATAAAAATTAACTCAAGATGGACCATAGACTTAAATACAAGAGCTGTAGCTATAAGACTCAGGAAACCTAGGAGTAAATCTTCATGACCTTGTATTAGGCAAAGCTTTCTTAGATATGACACCAAAAGCACAACAAGCCAAAGAAGAAAGAGATAAATTGGACTTGATCAAAATTTAAAACTTTCGTGCTTCAAATGATATCATCAAGAAAGTGAAAAGACAATGCATGGAATGAAAGAAAATATATGTGAATCATATATCTAATAAGGGACTTGTATCCAGAATAGATAAAGAACTATTAGAGCTCAACAACAAAAAAGACAAATAACCCAATTAAAAATGGGCAGAGAATTTGAATAGACATTTCTCCAAAGAAGATATACAAATGGCCAATAAGCACAAAAAGAAACTTAATGTTATTAGGCATTCGGGAAATGAAAATCAAAACCACAATGAGATAACACTTCACACTTACTAGAATGGCTATAATTAAAATGATGGACAGCAAGTGTTGGTGAGGATGTGGAAAAATTGGAACCCTTGTGCATTGCTTGTGAGAATGTAAAATGGTGCAGCTGCTGTGGAAAACAGCTTGGCAGTTCCTCAAAAAGTTAAACATAGAGCCAGCAGTTTCACTGTTAGTTATATACCCAAGAGAATAAAAATATATGTCCATACGAAATTTGTACGTGAATGTTTACAGCAGCATTATTTATAATTGTCATAAATTGGAAACAACTGAAATGTCCATAAACTGGACGTTTTGGTTGTTTATCCATAACAGAATAGATAAACAAAATGTAGTATATACATACAGTGGAATTTTTTTCAGACATGAGAAGGAACGAAGTACTGATATGTGCTTCAACATGGATGAACCTTAAAAATATGTTAGCTGAAAGAAGTCAAGCAAGATGACCACATAGTGTATGACTCCATTTATATGGAATGTCTAAAAAAAGCAAACCCATAGAGACAGAAAATAGATTAGTGGTCGCCAAAGGCTGGGAGTAATAGGGAGTGACTTCTAATGAGTATGGGGTTTCTTTTTGGGATAACAGGAATGCTCTGGAATTTGATAGTAGTGATGGTTGCACAACTCTCTGAACATACTAAAAACTACTGAATTGTCCACTTTAGAAGTGAACTTTATGGTAACTGAGTTACATCTCAATAAAATTGTAAAAATTTTTTATCAATTAGGTAAGTTGACAATGATATCTCAGTTTTACTTTAATTTGTACTTGTTTATATAACTAATGGGGCTGAATATTTTTTTTCAGGTATTTATAAGGAGTTTGTTTTCCTTTATAAGTTACCTGTTTATGTCCTGTTGGTATTTTAAAATTATTTATTAATAAGTGCTCTGTATATATTAAGAATATTAACCCTTAGTCTGACATTAATGTTCAAACTATTTTCCCCACTTGTTGTTTGCTTTTAAACTTTTACATATGTATGTATTTATACGAACACAAACACATACTGGGGAGGGTGATGAAGAAAAATTTCAAATTTTGTTTAGGATAAAATTGATCTTTATGGTTATTGCTGTCATGTCATGAGAGCCTTTCCCACCTTAAGACTATATCAATATTCACCTATATTTTCATCTGATACTTCTGGTTTCATTTTTATGTGAAATCTATAATCTATATAGATTAATATTTTAATGTATGCCTTGAAGTAAAGGTCTAATTTTCTTTATTTTTAACGGTTAGCTACTTGTCCCAATACCATGTGTTAAATAATCATCTTTCCCCCAATGAACATGAAATGTGACCCTTAACACATACTAAGTTCTTACATATTCTTTTTTTTCCTTACATATTCTTAAGTCTATTTCTGGACCTCCTTCTCTGTTCACTTATTTTTCTATCTCACCAGTACCCCTCTGGGACAGTTTAGCAAATGGAAAGTCAGTGGACAAATGACAGAAGACCAGAAGTTTATTCTCTGGAGACATGGGCTCAGAGCGGCACTGGACTCGGGGACACCAGGCCTAGGTGAGAGTGCATCTGCATTAACCATGTAGAAGTGGAGAACATACCTTTCAGAATGCACAGCGCCACCACTAGTCCTATGCTACCCTCCATATTATATTATTTCCCTCCCTATTATCATTCTTCCCTGGAAGAATACACAGTTGACCCTTTTTTTTTTTTTTTTTTTTTGCCTCACTATGCAGCGTGTGGGATCTTAGTTCCCTGACCAGGGATTGAACCTGTGCCCTGTGCAGTAGAAGTGTGGAATCTTAACCACTGGACAAGCAGGGAAATCCCCACACTTGACCCTTGAACAATGCAGGTTCGTACTGTGGGGGACCACTTATACGTGAATTTTTTTTCAATAAATACAAATTACAGTCCTATACAATATAAAGTTCATTGAATCCGTGGATGCAGATTGGATGTGGAGGGCCGACTGTAAAGTTATACATGGATTTTCAACTTCAGGGTGTATCGGCAACCCTAACCCTCGTGTTGTTCAAGAGTCAGCTGTACCATCAGTCAAGATGTAAAATGATATCAGAAGGATTTCTGGTTAGTCATGATGGATTTAACTCACATGCTTATCTCCACATCCTCCCAAATCCTTAAAAGGATTTAAAGATAAAGTTGAGGAAATTTTCCCAGAAAGTAGAACAAAAAGGTAATGAAATATACTAAAGGACAAATAAAGTCAAAGGTTCAGTCCAGGAGGTCCAATATCCGACTAATCAGAGTTCAAGAAAGAGAGAAAAAATAAAATGGAGGGAATTAAGTGGAAGTCTACATCCCAAATGGTGACATACCCCTCCAACTCCCCTTTCCCCACTTAGTTCCAGAATGCTAATAGCTAATCTCCAAAGGCAGGAGATTGGAGGATTCTTTTCTGAGGAAAGTGACTGGTTTATTTTTTATTTTTTTTAAAAAATTATTTATTTATTTATTTTTGGCTGCGTTGGGTCTTCGTTGCTGTGCGTGGGCTTTCTCTAGTTGCGGTGAGCGGGGGCTACTTTTCGCTGACGTGCACGGGCTTCTAATTGCGGTGGCTTCTCTTGTTGCAGAGCACGGGCTCTAGGCGCGCGGGCTTCAGTAGTTGTGGCTCGCAGGCTCTAGAGCGCAGGCTTAGTAGTCGTGGTGCATGAGCTTAGTTGCTCCGTGGCATGTGGGATCTTCCCGGCCCAGAGATTGAACCCATGTCCGCTGCATTGGCAGGCGGATTCTTTTTTTTTTTTTTAATTTTATTTATTTATGTATTTATTTTGCGGTATGCGGGCCTCTCACTGTTGTGGCCTCTCCCGTTGCGGAGCACAGGCTCCGGACGCGCAGGCTCAGCGGCCACGGCTTACGGGCCCAGCTGCTCCGCGGCACGTGGGATCTTCCCGGACCGGGGCACGAACCCGTGTCCCCTGCATCGGCAGGCGGACTCTCAACCACTGCGCCACCTGGGAAGCCCTGGCAGGCGGATTCTTAACCACTGCGCCACGAGGGAAGTCCAAAGCGACTGGTTTAAGAGTGAGCATCTAAGATAACCAAATTTCTTTTGTTTTAGCTATAATTTCCAAGGGCACGTTTTTGTCTTTATAATTATTCATTTTTCATAGCATCCTGTTTTTATTTCATTGATGTAACATCTCTTCTCTTTGAGAAGATAAAGTTTTATTCTGATATCTGAATTGTCTCCATTTTCTCCAAGTTCCTTTTTACTAACTCAGATTTCTGGCTCTAGTCTGTTAACTCAAAACAATAAAACAGCCGGTTATTTTACCAGCAAAACGAGTTTATTTGGGAGCAGCAAAGAATTGCAACTCAGGACACACAACTATGGTGAACCACATGCAAGTCCAGTTAAGAAAAAGAAAGGAGACTCTTTTATAGACAAGAAGGGGAAATTGGGAGGGGCTGTTAAAAACAAAAAGTCCATTACAGGAAACTGGGACTTTGAAGTATAGTGGCCTTCCACTGGCTGAGCTGTTGCCAGGCAAGGAGAAATCTTTCTTCCTCCCAAGGTGGTATAGTGGTGTCACTTCTTGCTAGAGATGCAAGGTAGGTCTCTACTTGTCAGGATCTCTATGGATGTTGCATGGTATGTACATGAGAGCTCCCCCTCTGGCCTCCCAGCTCCATTTTAGTGAGGTTTCCTTTTGTTAATTTTCACAAGTCTTTCCTGAGTACCTGACCATCCTTGAATGTCTGTTCATATTTATGAGAGAGGGGCTAAACAGATGACTGGAAACTCTGATGTACTGATAGGTCTTAGAGACTTGTGGGTATCACTCCACGGTGATCAGGAAGCAAGCAGGCATTTCCATTGAGAGACCTCCGAATGCCAGTATTTTCAGTACCTACGGCTGTAAAGGATGAAATTATCAAGCAATAATACAACACAATTCCTTTGGATTTCCAGGTTGAAATGGCCCATCAAGGCATATTATAATGAAAATCAGAAAACCAGAGATCCTGAAAGTGTCCTAAGAGAGAAAAAAGTCATAATGAAAGAATCAAAAATCAAAATGGTGTGAGACTTAATAGACCACGGGGAAGTAGAAGACAATGGAGGAATTGATGCCTTCTGAGGAAATCCTGAGGAAAAGTATCCTCCTCTTAGAACGTAACACACAGCCAAACTGTCATTCAAGAGTGAGAGTAGAATAAAAATATTTTCACACATTCAAGATCTCAAAATATTAACCCTCCACGCACCCTTTCTCAGGAAGCTACTGGAGAATACCCTCCCTTAAGGGCAGCTGTAGTGGGCCTCGAGGACAACCCAATACAGATGGAAACAGAGGACGGGGGCTCCAGGAGGTATGCTGGAAAATAAACATGAAGATTACCTCCTGTGCAGCCACATTGAGAGATGACTTTGCAGCTTTGACAGAGAAATGAAAACAATAAAAAGAGGTCATTCTTAACTCCAGGAAAAATAAAAAGTTGTACAAGAAATATAATTACAATATGTTATATGGCTCATCTGTAAACATTATGTAGTCACATAACATAAATAACCAACACTGAAAGGAGGTGGGAAGTCAAAGCTGTGTGGGAGTGAGGACCTGAGCGCTAAATCCTTATTTTTCATAGTAGGAAGTCAATAGTTAATGTTCAAAAAACATTGGATGTAATATAACCACATTATTTATATAAAAGAAGGCGAACACCAGAGACAAGAGCTAAAAGAATTGAAGTTGCTGTCTCTGGAGAAGAGGGAGGAAAGTGGGAGGGGCCAGGCAGGAGAATGCTGTTTTGGTAACAAGCTCCGTAGTAGTCTTTTTTTGCGTTTAAAACTCTCTCCTTTATTACTCGGAAACAAATGACATTTAAATCAAAAAGCTTGCGAGCTGTTAGAGGTGGCCCCTGACAGTGGGTGTGGATGCTGGGAAAAGGTGTTCTGCCTGCCTGAGATCTATTCCGAAAGGGCTGGAGGTTCCCAGAGCCCAGAGGACAGACGGTGTGGGAGGGGCCAAGGGCCTTCCTGCCTCTTCTGGGGCACTCTGCTCCTGGGATGGAGGTGGGCGTGATAGGGGCTCAAAATTGGGTTGTATTTTCTTCATACAGCTGCAACGTGCACTTTATAAGGGTAGAGATGTTGCCAATATTCTGGCATTACATTTCTGTCAGATTTTGTACAGTGTTGGGAGATTCCTAATTTCCCGCTTTCTTCAAATGTGTTTTATTTTTAATTTTTTTAACATTTTATTGGAGTATGATTGCTTTACAATGGTGTGTTAGCTTCTGCTTTATAACAAAGTGAATCAGCTATACATATACATATATCCCTATATCTCTTCCCTTTTGCGTCTCCCTTCCTCCCACCGTCCCTATCCCACCCCTCTGATGTGTTTTAGAGAGAAGTTGAGAGAGTGCAGGGGGCCACTCAGAAGCCACTGTGTTTGGACATCTGGGTTCTTCTTTCTGCAACAGGCTGAGCAGGTCGGCCTCCCTCTCACTCTCTTTTTCTCCTCTCTCTTTCTCTCTCTCTTAAATTGAGGAATAATTACAGTAAAATGCACAGGTGTTAAGCATATAGTTGGTGAGTCTTAACAAAGGTGTTCACCTGTGTAACCAACACCCCGATCAAGATAGAAAGCACTGCTATCGCATCCCCCTGTATCCCTTCCAGTGCCCCATCAGAGGCAACACTTGTTCTAAATTATATCCCCAAGAGACGATTTTGCATGTTCTTGGACTTCATATGAATGAAATCATATACCTGTACTCTCGTGTGTCTGACTTCTTTCCCTCAGCATATTTTTGAGATTCATCTGGGTTAATGAATGCATCAGTAGCTCGCTTCTTTTTCTTGATGAGTATGATTCCAGTGTATGAATAACATTGCTATTTATTTATTCATTTTCTTAACAAGTCTCTTCTTTCTCAAGACCAGCCTTGTTTCTGAGCTAGAGCAAGTCTTCTTTACATGACCCTTTTTACTAACACGCTAATGAGGTTGTTTCCGCTGAGTGGACTTGAAAGATTAAGATTTAGGCTTTATGAAGGACCAGCATCATTTACACACGTGTTATAAATGGAAATTGGATGTAATACATGCTCATTTAGGTTGAAGCTATTTGTGCACCAGGAGACCAATTAAAAGCCTGTGACAATAACCCAATGTGAGGTAACTGAAGTTTGCACCAGAGTTTTTGCTGTGAAAAGAGAAAAGGAGGAACAGATGGGATAAATATTTCACAGGAAAACTTGACAGGGCTTTGTGACAGATTAGGTGTATGGGATGAAGGGGCAGGATGAAACAAATGTTATTTCCGGGTAGACATCTGCCTGGTGGGCAGATGTCCACCAGGCAGATGTCTCTTTCACCTTGGGCCAGTCGCTCCCTCTGCAAGCTCTGTCCTGTTGGGAAGTTTAAGGAGCTCTGATTAGTGGCTCAGCTGCCTTCCATGCCCACTTGTACCTTTTATACACACCTTGGAGCTATTGAAAGGCATAGCGAAATTGCGGAAAGAACACTGAGTTTGGACTTGCTTAGTTTTTCATTCTTTCACTTGCTTAGGCTCCCTAAGTCTCGGTTTCCTCATAGGTGAAATGAAGGTGAGTAAATATCCCCACCCTACCAGATCGTTTTGAGAATCAGGGGAAGTGACTTCAAATTTCTTATAATGGTTCACAAGAAACTAATAAGAGAAATCACCTGTAGGAGGGGGTAAGAGGGATGGGGGAAGAAATGGCAGTGAAACTTTTAGTGAACACCTTTTTTTTTTTAACCATGTGAGCATATTACCTTTTAAAAAGAAAATCCTAAACAGAATCAAATAAGCTATCTCTACAAATGATTAGGCATTCTAGACTGCTGAAAAGGACAGAGCCTGGCTACCTTCTGTCTGTGAGAATCTTGAGGTCCATTAGCCCAGAAGTCCTATCACTCCAGGATAGCTGACAATAGCAAATTATTTCACCTTAATGACAAAAAATGGGTTTTGGGTTGCAGTGAGAGAACTCTGCTCTGAGAGTAAAGAGATCTGGATCCTGGTCCTGGCTTTTCTGTGTCATTCAGGTGGGTTCCTTCTCTTCTCTGTGTCTTCTATTGAATGAAAGAGTAAGACTGCATGATCTTTGAGATGCTTCAAGCTCTGACATGCTAGAATATAATGCTAACTTCTAAGCAACAGAGGGTCTCATAACGTGATATCTGTAAAGGATTTGCTGGCGACATTTTTGTATCTAAGACAGGAGCAGGGCAAAGAATCACGTGCTTCTCTTTTCACCTTTTATTTCCTTTGATACTGAAGTATCCAGAAGCAATGAGTCAAGTGGAGTGTGTTTTCCAGAAAAGAAAATTGAGCTGTGTTTCAGTAGAACCATTGGTGCAATCCCATTGCTGTTTGCTGCTGACATTAGCCAAAGGGTGTATCAGTGGTATTTTATGTATACACGGCACTTTATATGGACAAAGTTATATCCACTTTATATGGATAAAGTGGATCCACTTTATATGGATATCTACTTTATATGGATAAAGTTGCTATTCAATGAATAGGAACTCAAAGATCATATAGTTCAAATTCTAACAAGACTCAAACAATGGCCTTTGAGGCTTCCCTGGTGGCTCAGTGGTTGAGAATCCACCTGCCAATGCAGAGGACACGGGTTCGAGCCCTGGTCTGGGGAGATCCCACATGCCGCGGAGCAACTAGGCCCGTGAGCCACAACTACTGAGCCTGTGCGTCTGGAGCTTGTGCTCCGCAACAAGAGAGGCCGCTACAGTGAGAGGCCCGTGCACAGCGATGAAGAGTGGTCCCCGCTTGCCGCAACTGGAGAAAGCCCTCGCACAGAAACGAAGACCCAGCACAGCCAAAAATAATTAATAAATTAATTTTAAAAAAACCCCAAAAACCAATGGCCTTTGGTGCCAAGGAGCTCATCTCCTCCCGAGGTGCTTCATTCCGTTTTCATCTTACTCAAATCATTAGGAAACTGTTCCTTAGGTTGAGCTGAAGTCTTGACTTCATGATCACTGTTAGTGCCAGCTTAGCTCTCTGGGGCTACAAACTACACCTATGTTCTCTCTGGCCAAGGTTGCAAACTGCTGAAATGCAGGCCAGTATTAGACCATGTCTTGTTGGCTCTTAATAGTGTTTAAAAATATATCAATTCGTTTTCGACATTAAAACATCATGAGTTTTTTTTTTTTTTTTTTTTTTTTTTTTTTTGCGGTATGCGGGCCTCTCACTGTTGTGGCCTCTCCCGTTGCAGAGCACAGGCTCCGGACGCGCAGGCCTAGCGGCCATGGCTCACGGGCTTAGTTGCTCCGCGGCATGTGGGATCTTCCCGCACCAGGGCACGAACCCGTGTCTCCTGCATCGGCAGGCGGATTCTCAACCACTGCGCCACCAGGGAAGCCCATCATGAGTTTTTTGTTTGTTTGTTTACATAAACTGTTTCTGACCTTTCTGGAAAGATCAAAAGGTCTTTGCAGCTGCCTCCCCAATATGATTCTTCCCTTTTTAGCAAACAATTCAAAGCTTTGTTCCAGTCCCTATCCTCTCTGGCTCAGCCTATGTGCTGTTGGGAGAGGCTGATCTCACCCCTGGTTCTAGAACAGGGCATGCAAATTAGTCCTAATCCATCAGCATAGCCCTACCTTTTGTCACCTTTGTTGACTCAGAAACAAGCACGGTTTCAAGACTGGGTTCCTTGGAAACAGAATCCGAGATGGGGAGCTGCATGCAGAAGGCTTACTGAGGAGTGTCCTTAGGACACACACCTATGGGGACCTGAAGAAGACAAGGGTGGGGGTGGAGAGAAGCCGACCAGCAAAGTAGGGGCAATGTAGTTACAACCAAAGCCTCAGCTGATCCCAGGAACTCAGGAATGGGGATGGCCCTTCAGAGTTGTCCCAAACTAAAGTAAGGGGGCCAGACATTTGTTTTCCCACATCAGCCAGTCACAGGCCTCAGGCTGCACCCTGGAAGAGGGTGTAAAACCTTGGGGTAAGTGTTTACCTAAGGCTGAGAGCAAGACTATTCCCAGCAGCTGAGGGATGGATGTGTTCCCCCTGAAGAGGGGACCTGGGCTGAGCCCCATAGTATCTCCTACAGGCATAAGACTCAATCCAGATTAATAGAGAGTTGCTAGGACTCCTGAGAAGGAGGCTTTCAGAAGTGACCTGTATCTCTCTGGATATGGACAAGGAGCTCTGGGACTTGTCCTTCACCATCTCATATCAAGGTCAGCTTTGATAACACTGGTGCTCTGCTGAATCAAACCAACCCTGAAGCTTAAATTACCTGGACTTTTAGTGTGAGCTTCATCTTAAGTCAGTTTTCTGGTTGTGTTTTAATTACTTACAAATGAACATACTTTGACACATTCTGCATTGCAGAGCTACATTCCCTGGCAATTACCCGCTGAATAGCAGCTGCCTCCCTTTAAGATGGGTCACTCGGTTTCCAGTTTACTAGTGCCCACTTGGCTTTTAGAGGTGGTAGCAGAGAGCTAAATCCTAATCTTCTAATAATATGAAGTCAATAGATAATGTCTAAAGTGGAAAAACCGAGACATAGAACAGAGCATGTGTCTATAAACATGAGGTAAACATCAGAAGAAATAGCTACAAATGTTGGCAGTAGTTGCCTCTGGGGGCTCTGTCAGGGTGGGATGGGACAAGACACTGCAACTGGTTTTTGTGGGAAGCTTTGAAGTGCTCTTTGATTTGAAACTCTGTGTATCCCCGGTTGATAATGCATGCACTGGGGCATCTTGCCCTGCTCTGGGACTCTCCCATCTCCTAGTTCTCTTGCCTTCCTCTGGCCTTTCTTCTGGGTAGGGGGTTTCCTAAATGCTGGTTGATAATCATCTTCAGCTACCCTTTCTGTCTTTATTATCTTATGCATTCTATCTGCTCCTGGGAGACTGTTCTCTACTCCTGGTCTCTCCTCTTTAGCTCCTGATGCATATTTCTTCCACAGGATTACCTTGGAATTCCCCTGCCCTATTTCCAACTTGCATAAGGAGGTAACTGAGGTCTCTCCTAGCTCTAACATGCTATGAGGTCTGAAAAATTATATGGAAACATATAACAAGTCATAAGAATGGATCTCTTTCATTTACTTACTATTATTAGCCATTTTTTTCTTTTGTCATGTTGACTGAAAAAAATGCACAACATAAAAGTTGATAATTATGTTTTATTTGGCTAATAAAACTGAGGGCAAAAGCACAGGACGAAACCTCTCAGCTCTGAGAAACTGCTCTGAGGAGGTAAAGGAGGAGCCAGGGTATATAGGAGTATTTGCAGTGAAGAGCAGGTAGTCAGAACTCTAAAAGATTAGTTTTTCTTTTTAATGCTTTATTTATTTATTTATTTTTGGACTTTTTTACTGTGGTAAAATTTATATAACATAAAGTTCACCATTTTAACCATTTAAAAATATACAATTCAGTAGCATTTAGTTATGAAACCACCACCACTACTTAGTTCCAGAACATTTTCATCACCCCGAGGGAAACCCCATACCCATTAAGCAGTCACTCCACCTTCTGGCCTCCCGTTACCCTGGGCAACTCCTTATCTGCTTTCTGTCTCTATAGATTTGCCTATTTTGGACATTTCATATAAGTTGAGTCATATAATTTGAAGTATTTCAATACTGTGAAAAAGCCAAGTAACATCTTAATATTATTACGAAAATAATTTTGATCTTATGGACCTCCTGGAAGAGTATCAGGATCCCCCAGAGGTCTGCAGAAGCAGGCTTTGAGAACTGCTGGTCTAGGTCATCCAAGGTGTGGGGCACCAGCCAGCTCCCCATTACAGCTTCTCTCCCAGCACAAGGTGATTGTCATGTCCCCACGTCCAACCTGAGGCCTCCACACCTCAGCTTCTCATTTCCCGTGAAAACTTGGTCGGCCACTTCCTGCAAAGTTGAGATTACAATGGATTCACATTCAAACTGCCCAGAGGAACCAAACAACCAAATGGGGACACATTTTTATAAGTTATAAATCTGAATGTGGTAAGAAACTATACCACAAACTGGTTTCCAGTAAAATTCTGATCACTTCCTGCCATTGTCATTACATTCTATAATCACAGTAATTATCTTTTACCTGTGATGAGAGCTGTCATGTACTTTGGAATATCAAGCAGCAGCCATGCCATAAATTGCTAGCCCTTTTCTCCTCTAATGATCACAGCTTATTTTATTCTTCAAGTATTCTTCTCAGAGTAATCAGCACGCTTATTATACAGCATATTCAAATGTTAATGCGTACACTGAACTCACGCTACTGTGAGACCCATTTGCTCAGGAGCTAAAATTATGTTGCCATTCTGCTTGGTGCTAGAGGTTCTGTGCTCAAACCGGTTTTCCACTTACAAGGAGCCCAGGTTATTTAACGAGAATGTGAGCTAGAATGAGGAGTTAACACTTAGTACAGAACCTGGAAGCTAAATGGGGTCAGCATGTATGGGGCCTACACATTTTGAATTAGCTATCCATCACTGTGGAGACAGTCAATATTTGAGCAGACTGGCTTTGGGGTATGTTTAACATCGTTTCTCCAGGGTCTCTACCAAACTCTCCCTCTGCAGGTTAAACTGCCCAAATCACAGCTCTGACAACTGGAAACATTTTCTTCATACTGAGCCGTTTGTTTTTGCTCTGCCCTCTGGAGCCACGTAAAGCATGTCTGCTTTCCGTTCTGTGACTGCCCTTTAGAGATTTAGGACAGTGACCTTGTCCCCATGGTCTGCTCTTGTAAGGCTCAATTGTCCCAGGTCCTTATAGGACAGGTTACCAGTCCCTTTGCCACTGTGGTCATTCAGCTTGTCAATGTTCACCTTTTAAAAAAAGAGTGAGGTGCTCAGAATCTGAAACAGTGATCAACGTGTGGTCTGGTCAGGGTGGAATTGAGCAGGTCTCTGTTGGACGTGAATTCTCTTGTTGGATATGATTCTATTAGTGCTTTCCAAGAGGATATTCCTTTCTTGTTATCCGTTACTGATTCCTAATTAGCTAAAACTACCAAGTCTTCTAAGCCATATATTGGTACTTAGGCAATTAACCATTTAGACCCCAAAGCAGGATCTGAGATTTGTCACCATTACATTGCATCCTGTTAAATTTGGCCCAATGCTTTGGCCTATCAAGACCCTTTTTATTTTATTTTTTTTGTGGAACGCGGGCCTCTCACTGTTGTGGCCTCTCCCGTTGCGGAGCACAGGCTCCGGACGCGCAGGCTCAGTGGCCATGGCTCACGGGCCCAGCCGCTCTGCGGCATGTGGGATCTTCCCGGACCGGGGCACGAACCCGTGTCCCCTGCATCGGCAAGCGGATTCTCAACCACTGCGCCACCAGGGAAGCCCCAAGACCCTTTTTTGTATCCTGAATCTATCCTTTCCATCCACAGGTGTAATCAATCTATCAATATTGCTGTCTGTATATAAATCAAAGTTTAAAAAGCCTGACAGAAAAGGCCTCAGGATGGAGCCCTTCACCTATTTCCAGAGACCTCAAATCAAAGTGTTTGTTCAACCAGTTATAAGCCTCCCTCCCCAGCCCCAATATACACACCTCCATCCTCCAACTGTTCCATCCTCTAACTCAAGCTGTCAGGGAGGGAAAACACCAAAGAATATTCCAGGTTACTAACTAGCTGGTTAAAGTGGCCTAGAAAAGAAACTGAGGAAAAGAAGGAAGGGAGAGGATAAGGCCTGGTGGAGAGCCCAACGTGGCAGGACAGGTTCTCTGAAGTAACTTCCTCTAGGCCCACACTCCAGCACAAGTTGGAAGGTATTAAGGTATGAGTCAAATGGAAGATAGTCCAGGGTTCTGCTGTGATGAGAGAGAGAGGAAATCAATAACCAGGAAACAGGACCAAGGTTGGAAGCTAGAAGGTAGTCAATTAGTATATCAACCTGGAGGGACTAGGCAGAAGAGAACAGAGACAGGCATGGAGAATGAAGCAAAGAATAAGCGTGGGAGGGCTTCCCTGGTGGCACAGTGGTTGAGAGTCTGCCTGCTGATGCAGGGGACACAGGTTCGTGCCCCGGTCTGGGAGGATCCCACATGCCACGGAGCGGCTGGGCCCGGGAGCCATGGCTGCTGAGCCTGCGCGTGCAGAGCCTGTGCTCCGCAACGGGAGAGGCCACAACAGTGAGAGGCCCGCGTACTGGAAAAAAAAAAAAAAAAAAAAAAAAAGAATAAGCGTGGGAAACAGAATCTAGGCTTGCTAAGTGGGCTTCAGAGCTGTGCTATTCAACATGGTGGCCACTAGCTACAGGTGGCTATTTTAATTTAAATTCATAAAAATTAAATTAAAAACTCAGTTCCTGGGACTTCCCTGGTGGCGCAGTGGTCAAGAATCCGCCTGCCAATGCAGGGGACATGGGCTCGAGCCTTGGTCTGGGAAGATCCCACATGCCACGGAGCAATTAAGCCTGTGCACCACAACTACTGAAGCCCGCACGCCTAGAGCCCATGCTCTGCAACAAGAGAAGCCACTGCAATGAGAAGCCCGCACACCTCAACGAAGAGTAGCCACCGTTTGCCGAAACTAGAGAAAGCCTGCACAGAGCAACAAAGACCAAGGCAGCCAAAAATAAATAAATGGATAAATAAATAAATAAATTTTAAAATAATATTTAAAAAAATCAGTTCCTCCGTCACATCAGCCACATTTACAGTGTTCCATAGTCACATGTGACTAGTGGCTACCATATTGGATCACACAGAAGAACATTCCCATCATTGTGGAAAGTTCTATTGGACAGCTCTGCTCTAGAACATTCTAGGTGTACTTCTAAAAAAGGGGCCAAACCAGGTAGGATGTCATTTTAATGTGCTTATTTTTCCTTTGCTTTCTTCAAGACCCAGCTCATATATCAATTCTTCTGGGAATTCGCCACATGTGTGGTCTGTGATGGTATGCTATAGGCAGCCAAGCATTCTGAGTTATGCAGTTCTTTGTGGTAATGCGTGGATCTGGATAGGACTTAGTATGGAGATCCTGGCATAGCTATTTGTCAATCCTTAAGCAAAATGTGGCCTTTCTCTATCTGGGGAAGGCATCCTCCTTGACAAAGCAATTAGCTTTGGGGCAGGAGGGAAAGGAGGGAAACACTGGCCTAGCCAGCCAGATCTGCTGAATCTACCTCTGTAGCTGTAAAAATAATTTGTAATGAAAGCTTTGACCTCCTGTCCATAAATATTACATAGGCCATCTTGGCCAGGCCATCAAGAAATGGAAGTCAGGGGCTTCCCTGATGGCGCAGTGGTTGAGAATCTGCCTGCTAATGCAGAGGACACAGGTTCGAGCCCTGGTCTGGGAGTATCCCACATGCCGCAGAGCAACTAGGCTTGTGAGCTACAACTACTGAGCCTGCACGTGTGGAGCCTGTGCTCCGCAACAAGAGAGGCCGCGATAGAGAGAGACCCGCTCACCGCGATGAAGAGTGGCCCCCGCTTGCCACAACTAGAGAAAGCCCTCACACAGAAACGAAGACCCAACACAGCAAAAATAAATTAATTAATTAATAAAAACTCCTACCCCCAACATTTAAAAAAAAAGAGAAAGAAATGGAAGTCAGGGTGTGATTTGCTTGATACAAGATATCTTGTCATCTTACCTGTGGACCCTCACTAAATTTTCAGTCGGCTGTCTTTCTCTTTCGATTTTCTGTGCTGAATTTCTCACAATAAGATCTGTCATTTCTACCTTCTAAATCTCTCTAGAATCTGTCCTTTCCTTTAATACCCTCAGTGAATTTGTCTTCTCTCTCCTTTCCCACCCACCCCCCTTATTGTCACCTAAATGCTCTAAGAACATTACCTGATTATGGCATTCTCCTCCCTAAAACCCCTCAGTGGCTCCCCATGACATCATAAAAGCCTCTCCTTGGGCCCCCAGCTACCTCTCTGGCTTCAGGTCTTTCCATTCCCTGGTGTGTAGTACACATTCCAGCTTCTCTGTTACTGTGCCCAGAACCAAGATGCCTTTTCACATCTCTGTGCCTTTGTATATTGCACCTCCCTCTGTCTGAAATGCACCCCCCACCACCTTTAATCCCCCTGGAGAATTTCAACACCTTTGTTAACGTAACATTTAAATCTTATCTCTTCTGAGAAGCCCAGCCTGAGCCCTCAGACAGACTTAAGTGATCCATCACCTGTTCCCAAATGCTGTGTGGGCTTTGGTCATAACCCAGTCTGTATATGACACTCATGAGTCTGTTTCTCCCACTAAACTGTGAGGTCTCAAGGGCAGGCAGCATATCTGACTCATCTCTTACCCACTGTGGCAAGCACAGGACCTGACTCACAACAAACACTTACTAAATGCCTGTTAGAATGAACAATAATCTGTGCCATTATGAGGTTCTGCTATGAGGGTCCTCTGTGTGGAGCTGCCGTGCTCCTTGGGGTTCACCCTTGCTGATAGAGGCCTAGGGCCAAGTGGCACTGGTAGCTGAGGATGAGCAGAAAAGCAAAAGGCCTGCAGCTGCTCCCACTGAAAGCCTCCCTGTATGCGTGCAGCTCGTTCCCTCTCAGACTTTGCGACTCGCACAAGCCCATTCTTTGTCTTTCATGAAAAAAACACAGGACCTCTTGGAGAATATTCCTGTAGGGACCCATCTGTGGGTAATTCTGTGGGGGAGAATTATGGGCAAGGGGGAGAAACATCTTAATAGAATGGAGAGGGATGAAACATTGCTACTCTTGCTTAGCATTGGGATGTTGCTGGAGGGGGAATGTAGGAGCTGGTAGCAACACTTCTTATGTTTTAGAAAGTACAGCATACCCTGTGGTTACCAGAACCTTCCACTTTTATCATCTTCTTGAGCCTGTTATCCACCCTGAGGGGCAGGCAAGACAGAGCTGGGGTTATTTGTAGATAAGGAAACTAATATCCAGAGAGGTGAAGTGACTTGCCCAAGGTCATGTTTTGAGCAAAGGCCTGCTAAAATGAAGTGACTTTCCCAGGGTTGTGAAGTAATAATCAGGACTATAACATATGGGGTTACTTGTAAAAATTTCTGCAGTTTTAAACTATTTATTTATTTATTTATTTATTTATTTTTGGCTGCGTTGGGTCTTCGTTGCTGCGCATAGGCTTTCTCTAGTTGAGGCAAGCGGGGGCTACTCTTCGTTACGGTGCACGGGCTTCTCATTGCAGTGGCTTCTCTTGCTGCAGAGCACGGGCTCTAGGAGCATGGGCTTCAGTAGTTGTGGCACGCAGGCTCAGTAGTTGTGGCTCACGGGCTTAGTTGCTCCGCAGCATGTGGGATCTTCCTGGACCAGGAAGAACCGGTGTTCCCCTGCATCAGCAGGCAGATTCTTAACCACTGCGCCACCAGGGAAGTCCCTCTGTGGGGTTTTCTTTAATAAAATTTTTGAAATCAGAAACATTTTCTAGTAAATTGAGTCCACACAGGGCTTTCAGACAGCTCTTGGGAAATTTGACTAGATGACATTGAAGATTTCTTCCAGCGAAGAAAATTTCATAGAATTTCAATTCTATGAAATTTAGTGTTTCCTGTGTCCCAGGTTCACGTAACTCCATAAAGTACAATTACCAGTTTGCAAGTAACTTACAAAACAAATAGCTCTCCTGCCCAGTCAAGCATCCCTGTCTGACTTACTAGAAAGTCTCAAGCCCATTACTTACATATTGTATCACCTACTCATCAATCTTATCTTTCCACTCCTACTCCCTACACTGTAGCAACTCTATTACTTGATCAATTGTTCACTTCCTCTGTCAGAGATAACTAGGATTTAGAGCTAAAGGCATCATTTCTATATAAGACTAGAAAGCAGAACTGTTGTGTCTTATTGAGATCTTAATTTAATTCCCAGTAAAGGGGAATTGAATTGACTGGATTAGTGATGTTTCATTCTACTCATTCCTCCTCAGAGAGATGACTGAATCCATGTGGGTGCCACATTTGTTAGTGGGATATGGGAATGGAATTTCCCATAGATCAGGGTAGGAGTAGGATTTTCTAGAAAGGAAGATCTGTCTTGGTTGGATGGACCAAATTATTTAAATTCTGCCTGATAATTCTGTCCAGTCTCTTTGCATGAGCACAAAGTATTGTACACCCATCTGAACTGGGTAAAAACAGAAGTTAATAGCAGCTCTGTGGAAATAGATACCCTACTTATCTTCTGATCCAAGAGTCCAGGCTCTATCTGCTGCACCACACACTCTTCAGGGTGATAATTGCTCTTATTAGTTAGTGTTTCCTGAGAAGTGAAGCATAGTATCCAATTTTAATAATGAAGGCTATGGCAGGAATAACATGTAACATCCTATTTTATTTTCATCAAGAAGACCAAGCCCATCAGATAGAAGGATTATGGGTAATTCTGGGTATTGCTGGCAGTGTCTGAAGATGGCAATTCTGTCTGGGTTTCTTTTAATTTCTCTCTTGATTAACAAGAACATTCTGACACTTAAGAATAGATGTGCTTGTTGCTGACGGGGAGGGGAGGGCTCATTCCAAAGCGCTGGGGCAGACCTGCACCCTCTTTTCTTCCAGTGGAACATCAGACTTTGCTACATGACTCCCACACAGGTGTCTGAGCAACTCTGGCTTCCCTAAAATGAGATGAGAGTGCTAACAATAAAGGGTGACAATACAAAACATAAAGAAACACAAAGGAAGTCTTCATCCTCACATTGAACTTGCCCAGGATATACGCTGATGAAATCAGATCTGATCACATCCTGAGCTCCATCTGTTAAAGGTGCTCACAGCCACTTAGGAGAATGCCAGGGAAGAAAGACCTGACAATACATTTTCTGCCTGCTAAAGTAACTCCTTCTCTTCTCTCTGGCTAAAAATACAACCAAAGTGTCACTAAAACACACACACACACACACACACACACACACACACACACACACACACACACACACACCATGCACAAACCCAAAATACAAGAAAGCCTAACATTTGTTGAACAGATTGTGACAGAATATCAATTAGCTAAGCGTTTGGTATGCAAACATGCCCGATGCGAACTCACCCAGAGGAGGACTTGCAGGGAGGGGGAACGGAGAGTGTCAGAGAATTAGGGAGCAAGGCAGGCTGCCTCCAAGGGAGTGTGCTGGAACCAAAGCTCAAGACCTAGTTGACAGGTGAGAATGGTGCAATTGCCTTTTATGTCCACCTAGTGGCAGAGTTCTAGCCAGAGTCATCTCTACCTCAACTGGTTCAGGTGACGACCATTTACTTGAACGTATAATATAACATTCAGCACTGGCGCTGAACCATTTGGAAGGCTGCAATTCTTCAGCAGTGTTCACTTTTGGGCAGAGACTCATCTAGGTTATGCAAACTCTAAACTTCAAGCCCAGGGGATAGAATCTGCTGGAAGCAGGGAGTTGAAGTTTCCAAATTAATAAGACTAAAGCATCATGTTAGGTTCTAGTACATATTCTATGCCTGAGTAGATAAAACTCCAAGGAGTGAATAAAGAGCAAAAATAGGAAAGTTTAGTGTTCAAATAGAGACCCTGTGGAGAGTAGCTGATATGGATAACAGTGGGTCAGTGGCAGGCCAGGGAATGAATCCAGTCTTTTGCTCAGTCCCTTTTGAATTATAAAACAGTTCCTGCAAAGGGCAGTTTGGTTTTAGGATAATTTGGACATGATCTAGAAATTCTGTGAAATGAAAAGAATTCACTGATTAATTACATAGGCCAGCATTTCCCAAGAGGTGATATGCATTCATTCCACTTGGGGCAGCGCAGATAATTTCAGATGAAACATCTTTCACTTTAATAGTTCAGTATTTATTTTAATGTACCTTAGAAGAATTATAATTTGTTATACCACAAACCTGTGATTTCACAGGTGATATTGTTGGTTTTCCATTGGTGATATAAAGTTTCCATTTTAAATACTTTTAGGAAAAATAAGTTGATTTGAAGGAAAACATTAAGTAAATAATAATACAGAAGATGTTATTACAAGAATATGGCAAAAATCATGAAGAGAGAATGTAACAATTGGAAAGTTTGGGAAATACTTCATCAAACCAGGGGATAAGGTAGATTGACTTGTAGACAGAAGAGTTCGGAATAGCAGGCAGGTAAAGGGAAAATGACAGAACTCTCAGAGGATCTGGATTATGGTTCTAGCTGCCACTAGGCCTGTGTGACATCGGCCCCCTCTGGACCTCCTTATCTATAAAATAACTCTCATGCCTTGCTTAGCTTTATTATTTAGCAGTTCTATTTCACTTATTGTTATTGAGATTATGAACAATCATAATGACAGCCAGAGCAGTAAGGTCTGCTATGTGCCAGATTCTTTCCAATCGTCATCATTCTTAATTCTCATAATAGTCATGAAAGGTAGGTGTCATAATACCCATTCCATATATGAGGGAAATGAGGGTGGAAGATTCTGGCCACACAGAACCTGATTTGAATGAACTTAGTTCTGACTCTGGAGCCTGTGTTTGTTCCTCTGAGCCTGATTGTATCATAGTAGTTAATTCCTATTCACCCTCAAAACTAAGCTCAAGATCACCTATTCCAGTAAGACTGCTTTGACCTTATCTTTTCATCTTGGTTAGATGTCCCTCCTCTGTGTTCCCTTAATTTTCTATGTATGCTGTTTTTCCTATTTGCCTTTATATTCCCAGCACCCTACACACTTTGGGACACAGATCAGATAGTCAACAAATTGCAGAAAGAGGGAGAGGATGAGGGAGAGGGAAGTGGGAAAGAAAGGAGGGAGAGAGGATCAAAAAAGAATATATATTGCTGCCTTATTTTATTAAATATGAAAGAAATAGAATTGAGAGGCAGGAGAGCAAGGTGGTTAAGCATATGGCCTCTTAGATCCAAACCACCCAGCTTTGCCACTTACTAGATGTTTGACTTAGGGCACAGGTTCAATACCTGTGCTTCAGTTTCTTCATCTACAAAATAGGGATATTAGTAATACCTACCTTAAAAGCTGTTGTAAAGACTAAATGAACTATCATATATAAAGTACTTAGAAGACCACCTGGTATATGATAAGCAGGTACTCAATAAATATTAGCTATTATTATTATTTCTGTGAAATTAATAAAAGGGGAAAAGGTTAACACTATTGTAAAGTGAAAAGAACACATCATACTGTTACACACATAGAGCCTCATCATTTTTCCAATTCTACTTGTTGACCAATGCAGAGTCATTTTAAGGCAGTTATGAATAAAGAGGATTATAGCTAGAGGATACACAGTATAATATCTTTATCTTTCTACTTCTACGACAGCAGAATTAAGCACTCCACCTCTACTCTTAGAACATTTGGAAATATTGATGTTAAAATGATCATACTGTATTATAGTCTAAATTCAGATTTACTTATTGTCTATCACCCTCAATTAGACTGAGTTCCTTGGAGGAAAGGACTCCTGTTTGACTCTTCTCTATGTCTCCAATTCTTAGTAAAGGGGCTGGCAAGAAATAAATGTTTGCTGAATGAACATTATAGAAAAGATGTGTACATGTGAACAATAAAATAAATATTATGTGATATTTATCATACAAGAGGCTCAGATCAAGTGACACTACAGCTCAAAAAGGAGAGATCACCTCTGTGTAGGCAAAGGTAGTAGAAAAGAATGGTTAAATCTGTGAACTTTAGAGTCAGACTGCTTTGGTTTTGAGCCCTAACTACAGCACCTGTGAGCTTATGTGACCTTGGGATATAACCTAACTTCTTTAAACCTTAATTTCCTTATCAATGAAATGGGGATAACATTAGTTAGAAGAACCAAATGAGATAATGTTTGTAACATGTCAGGTACCCATTATGTGTTTGTAGAGTAGCTAATATATCATCGTCATCACCAAAGGCTTTGTGATGGGGGCACTCACCATCTGGATGAGCAGACACAAGTGAAGAGCACTGAACGGCAAGGAGGTGTGAATAAAGGTACTGTGGGTGTTAGAAAGAATCAAAGCCAAACAGGGAGGGCAAGTGGCACTATTTAATTGGAACATCGGGTATTTTCAGGCAAGTAATGGGAGACAAGATTGGGAAGTTGGCTTTAAATGCCAGACTGACAAATTTAGTCTTAATACTACACATAATACTGAGACTTTATGGGATTCTAAACGGGGTAGAGACCAGTTCTGAGCCAGCTTTATGGGGAGTGTTCTGGCTATTTGTGCAGGACAATCTGGGGAAGGTGAGGGGAGATAGAAGCAAATAAACCACTTAGGAAGCTTCTCCAATACTTCCAATGAGAAGTTGAGGTCCCCCTCTGGGATGGTGGTATGGGAAAGGAAAAGAGGGAGTAAGCATGTAGGACATTGGGAAGAATAAACTCAGAACTGTGTCCAACTGGATGTGAGAAGCAAAGTGAGGAGGTGGAGGCAGAGGCAAAGACAATTCTGAACTGGATTGCCAATTAGAACTGGATGTCCAGGAACAAGGTGCTGCTCTTCTATAGTAGAATAGTTAACAACGGCAGAAATAAAGCATAGGAGAGACTGGTTTTAGGGGGAAGATATATTTGCCTTTTGCTATGCTAAGTTTAAGGTGCAGTGGGATATTCAGGTAAACAATGATATTCAAGAGACACTTGCAAATGTGATCTTACAACTCAGACTGGTAATTATTTAGAAGATATCTGCATAAAGGTAATAGCTAAAGGTATACAGTTGGATTGACTGTCTAAGAGTGAGAGAGAAAAGACTCAGAGGAGTCATCCTTGGGAAGTACTTCTCATAGCTAGAGGAGTAAAAGAGAAGTGTGTGGAGGAGGAGGAGGGGGAGGAAGGAGGGATGAAGAACACATTACCATAGAAGCCAAGAAGAGTGTGACAGAAGTGCTCGGAGGAATCGTGAGCTACAGTGAAGTCACAGAGAGAGAGAAGTGAGAAGGGACCACTGGACTTGGCCATTAGGAATCATTGCTGACTTACGAGAGAACAATATATGGAAGAGAAAACTAGATTGTGGATGCAAAAGAAAGAAGAAGTTATGTGGGGAAAAGAAGCAGTTGACTTGAGAGTACACTGTTAGTTCTGGAAGTTCAGGAATGTGAGGACAGAGATGTGATGGGAGCTCAAGGTGGGAGCAGACTTGTTCTTCCCCAGATAAATGACCACACATCAATGTTTATTCAGAAATGCTTATTGTCTCTTCATTAAGAAATAGAAAGCAATACTGGTGGAGGAGGCTGGAGGAGGGACTTTGGAACAAACTAAATTGAAAGTTGGGTTACAGCCATTCTAAAGTCATAGACCGTGTTATCTGTATGTGTACAGTAGCATCTGTTTCAGCAGAGACAGAACTTATTTATCATGCATCAACAGGCTGTGAGAGAGAGGGAAACCAGAAACTCTCCTTCTCCACTAAGGAAAACAAAGCATGATCAACTCCTTGAAAATAATTTAAAAGGTTTGAAAAAGTATTTTAGCAAGGAAAGAACACTAAGAAAAAAGTGTATGATAGCTTCCCTTTCTTGACTTTTCCACCCAAATGCACTCCAGGACAATGGAGTGCATTAGAACACTTCTAATAATACTATTAACACTGCCTGAGTTTATGGCATGTCTATCTGCACAGTGCTTTTCATTTTATAGAAAGCTGTCATGATCTCTTTTATCCTCCCAGAATCCCTAGAATCCCTGGGAGGTATTACTTTTTCTCTGTTTTATAAGGGAAGAAACTGAGAATCAGAAAGAATTGAGAGATTTTCCCCCAAATTACACAGCCAGGAAATGGTAGAGTCCCAAATACCTTGCTCTTTTAAAATTTTATTTATTTATTTATTTTGCGGTACTCGGGCCTCTCACTGTTGTGGCCTCTCCCGTTGCGGAGCACAGGCTCCAGACGCGCAGGCTCAGCGGCCATGGCTCACGGGCCTAGCCGCTCCGCGGCATGTGGGATCCTCCTGGACCGGGGCACGAACCCGTGTCCCCTGCATCGGCAGGCGGACTCTCAACCACTGCACCACCAGGGAAGGCCCCTTGCTCTTTTTTTCTACACATTTTCAAATTCCATTCACATGGTCTTCACAGCATAACACTCGGTGTATGGGATGACAAACCAAAGTGTAGCAAAGTGATCGTCCTCTTTTCTATAATTCTATCAATATGGCCTAAAACTACATCAGTTTGGGGGCACTTTTATTAGGTCAAGTTTCTCACTGAATAGTATCCAGTGCTCCCTTTTCACCCCCATCATAAAGAGCCCCAGGGCAGAAGTTCTTAGCAATGTTTTTCCCTCCCTCCCACATCTGCCCAGTTCAACCAGGCCTCTGAAATGCATGAACAAGGCCTCAATACTTACTTAAATGTGCTCCAGATGGGTCAGGAGGAAGGAAAACAATTCTCTCCCTCAATATCTAGTTTGGTCTCGTAGGAAGAAGGCCAGACTTGGAGGCTGCAGACTCAGGTTTCATGCTCAAAACTACCAGTCTAGCTCTGTGACCCTAGTAAAATCACTTTACACTCTGAGCACCAGTGCCTTGATCTGAAAAACGAGGATACTAATAGCTATTTTATAAGTTTGTCACAAAGATTCAGGGAAGCACTTGTGAAAGTGGCCCTGTGATAGGTTTGACATTCTGATATTCTGCTGTAGCTGTCTTGAAATTCTTTTTTTTTAAACATCTTTATTGGAGTATAATTGCTTTACAATGGTGTGTTAGCTTCTGCTTTACAACAAAGTGAATCAGTTATACATATGCACATGTTCCCATAACTCTTCCCTCTTTCGTCTCCCTCCCTCCCACCCTCCCTATCCCACCCCTCTAGGTGGTCACAAAGCACCAAGCTGATCTCCCTGTGCTATGCGGCTGCTTCCCACTAGCTATCCACCCTACGTTTGGTAGTGTATATATGTCCATGCCACTCTCTCACTTCGTCACAGCTTGGGACTGGGCCCTGCAAGTTATGTTGGTGGTCCTGCCTGTACGTCCTTGGCTAAGTCACTTAACCTTTCTGGGCTCCAATCCATAATTAATTAAATTCTTAGGAAAGAAATTGTTAGGGAAATTCTCAGTCCTCCTTCTATCTACCTATTAGCAAAATTTGACAGGTTGATCACTCCCTCCTCCTTAAAACATTTTTTCCACTTCACTTCCAGAACACTACACTTTCCTGGTTATTCTCTGCCTCACTGGCTGCTCCTTTGCTGTTTTTTCCCTAATCTATTAGCATGTCCAAAACTAAACTCCTGATCATCTCCTGCAAGCCTGCTCCCCCCAGTCTTCTTTGTCTGTTAATGGTATCTCCACCTTTCCAGTTGCTCAGACCGAAACCCTTGTCATAGTCTTTGATTCTTTATCACTCACTGCATATCCAGTTTGTAAGCTACTCCAGAGTCTGACCACTTCTTCATCACTCCCATCACTGTCCAAGCCTTAATCATCTGGATTCTGCAGGATCCTTCTAACTGGTCTCCCTGCTTCCACCTCCTCCCCTGTCCCCACGGTCTGTTCTTTACATAGAATCATCCTTGAAAAATATGCCAGGGACTTCCTTGGAGGTCCAGTGGTTAAGACTTCATGCTTCCCACTGCAGCAGGCGCAGGTTTGATCCCTGGTTGGGGAACTAAGATCCCTCATGCCAAGCAGCGTTGCCAAAAATTTTTTTTAAAAAGTCAGATGGCATCAATCCTCTGTTCAAAACCATCCCATGACTATCCATCTCAGTCAGAGTAGACATCCCTACAAGGGGCAATAAGCTACCTCTCTGAACCCACTTCCTACCACTCCCTCACCTCAGGCCATTTGCCTGTGCCTCTCTGCCTACAGTGCCCTCCCAGATGGCAGCCTGGCTGGCCCCTCACTTCCTTCAGTCCCGAACAACTGTCACCCTGTTTAAAATAGCAACCACCATCAACTTTCTCCCCTTGTTCCTTATCCTATCATTCCATGCTCACTTTTCTTTCTTCTTTTCAAAAAATTAATTAATTAATTAATTTTTGGCTGCATTGGGTCTTCATTGCTGCGCGGTCTTTCTCTAATTGCGGTGAGCGGGGGCTGTTCTTTGTCGTGGTGCGTGGGCTTCTCATTGCGGTGGCTTCTCTTGTTGTGGAGCACGGGCTGTAGGCACGTGGGCTTCAGTAGTTGTGGCGCGTGGGCTCAGTAGTTGTGACTCGTGGGCTCTAGAGTGCAGGCTCAGTAGTTGTGGTGCACGGGCTTAGTTGCTCCGCAGCACGTGGGATCTTCCCGGACCGGGGCTCGAACCCGTGTTCCCTGCATTGGCAGGAGGATTCTTAACCACTGTGCCACCAGGGAAATCCTAACTGCTATATCTTCAGCACAGAGGTCAGTGCCAGTGAATGACAGTAGAAAGAGCTCTGGAACAGATGATGGTATTACTGAGTAACAGCAGCATCAGCCCCTCTGAGTGTATAAAGTACTTTCACAGGCTTCACACCCATGAGGCTGGCCCTGCATACAGGAGTGAGGGTGTTTATGGGGACTGCTCTGGGTTAAGCCTCCTACTAGATTCTACTGTGGGGATAGAATGGTGAATCAGGAGTGGTAACCACCCTCAAAAGGTTTGTGGCCTAGAGAGAGGTATTATGTATATATGCAAATAACTCTAGAACAAGGCAGCTTTTGCTAAAAATATCTGGCCTTTAATGCCTAACATCTCACATACTGCTAACAACTCTAGACTTCACTACAGAGGGAAAGGACAATGAACTATGGCTTGTGAATTTACTGACTGGCTATTTTCGTCCCAGACAAGTTCCTGCTGTGGCCTGCTTATCACACCAGAGACACCTTGCCTGACTTCCAATCTAGTTTGCTCCAAACTCCCTCCACCTGCCCCCTCCACCCAATATTGCTCCCTAATTACTGTTAACTTGAGACCCCACCCTCATAGAGTCCCTCCACATTCTGCTCCTAGATATCAGAACATGGGGTGGAATCAACTTAGGCAGGCTGCTGCAGGGTGTAAAGGGTCTAAATATTATTTCCCTCCAATAAAGATGGGCATATCTCTATGGACCTACAGTACACAGAACTCAGGGACTAACATCTGTCCACCTTCATCCACCTTTGTAGTCTGACAGCCTTGCTCAGTACATGGCACAGAGGAGGCATTCAGTAAGGTTTGCTGAATCGTTGAACTGGGTCTTATAAGCTTTAAGGATAATTGTATTTAAGAAGTAATTCTGCATCTTCTGTAAGGCGTCCTAGAAGTATTCTAAAAGGTTATCTTATTTCATTATCATAAGAAATAACCTAATCAGTAAGAATTAAAACTTATCAAATAAAGCGACTAATTTAAAATGCCAGTTTAAATTATAAAACACTCCTGTTTTATAATTTTCAAAGCTACTTTAGTTTGTATTTGAGTTTTTAAAACCCTGTATCTGAAAATCCAAAAATTATCATGAGATAAATTGCAAGTTACACTTTCCATTCCCTATAGGACTTCTTGGAATAGGGACTCCCTGGAGTTATCTGAATTTTTAGGTAGAGATTAACTTACAAGAAAGACTGGGGAACCGAGAAACTTAAAGCTAGAGCTTAGGATCTCGTAATTAAATATCACATTAAGTTTTGGTGGTAAGCCCTTGAGTGCTTGTTATATAATTCTCAATATTTTTCAATGTGTTTGAAAAACCTGCTTCTCTCATATGTTCACATCACACATACATTTTCACACCCAGGTAAGATCAAGCATAACAAGATGACCCATCTTATAATCAGTAAGATGTGGTGCCACCAGTAAGTAAGAAAATTTGGGGCAGGTAAATCTTTCCCCTCCTTGGTTCTCAATTTCTCTGTGTATAAAATAGGGGGAGGGACTAGATGGTTTAGGAGGAGATGCTAATGCCTTAAGAGTCTATGGAAGTAGAGAGCGTCTATTCACATTATAAAGGTTTTCTCTTTATAAAGGATTCCCTTTAGGTTTTCTCTGAGTTCTTTAGTGCATTTTTTTTTTTTTTTTTTTTTTTTTTTTGCGGTACGCGGGCCTCTCACTGTTGTGGCCTCTCCCGTTGCGGAGCACAGGCTCCGGACGCGCAGGCCTAGCGGCCATGGCTCACGGGCTTAGTTGCTCCGCGGCATGTGGGATCTTCCCGGACCGGGGCACGAACCCGCGTCTCCTGCATCGGCAGGCGGACTCTCAACCACTGCGCCACCAGGGAAGCCCCTTTAGTGCATTTAAACTGTGACTTGACTTACCAAAATCTTGTCACTATATTTTTATTACTAACAACAGCAGCTAACACTTACTAAGCAGGCTGAATATTCTAGGCACCATGTATTCAATATGAACGGCACGTATGAAATGCATTATTTGATTCAGTCATCCCAATAACCTCATGAAGTACATACCAATATTGTCCCATATTGTAGGTAGGTAAACTGGCTCCAAGACTAAGTGGCCTAAGGTGACTGAATTAGGGAATGTGGCAACACTGGAATTCAAACTCTCTTCACTTCAGTATCTGACTCCAGATACGGTGTTAACCCTGCATCTCACAGACTGTTTGCCTGGTATAGGAGGTGGTCAGTGTTCCTTTCCTTGGTGAACAATCCTGATCCTCTGTGCCTCTTTGCCTCCACAAATCGGGTGACCGATTGAAGATGGGTGATTCCTTTGGTTTCAACTTAATTTCTGTGACATAAGGTGCTGATATTTTCACTAAGAAATGCTTTTTGACCTTCCCTGGATGGGTCACAGTGGATTTCACTAGTTATCTTGAGTCACTTGTGAATGATCAGGTGAGCAGAAGAGGGTTCAAATTTGCTTTGAATTCCTAATTTAGTTCTTTATGTCTATTATCTAAGTCTAACAGCAAGACTTTCCATTACTTTGCATCAGGTTAAGATGAAAAAATGCCACATGCAGGAAAACAATATAAGATTAATTTCACATCTTCATAATTTTCACATTCATAATATTCACTTTCACAAGAACTGTGTGAGGTGGGCAAGTCAGGAATTATTCACCCACTTTGCAAATGAGGAAGGATAGTCACGAACAGGGGAAGTGATTTGTTCAAGGACATCGAGCTGGTTAGGTGCTAGACTTGGTGTTCTTCCTATACTATGCCACCTCTGTATGTAAAAAGGAACACCGGACTCAGGCACTTCCTAGCAGAGCCAAATGACTGCCATATCGGAGGCTGTGACGTACCAGCCTGTGGCTGCAGGGCTGCCTGTATAACTAGCCACTATGGTGGAGGAGGACATAGCACCAGCTGTGCCCCCTGCTCACACCTGTGCAGTATGATAAAGAAAGTAGAAGTAGCCAGCAGCTGTGGTCCAACTAGATAAAACTTTTAGGCAGAAAGTCAAGTGACAAGTGAACTCGGGTATGTGTGTGTTGTTAACTGTTAGTTACTTTTGACATTTTAAAAGGGTTCTTGTGGAAGTCAGACCAAACAGCAGGAAGGTATTGCAGCAAGATGGATTTGGGAAAGGACCAGTCTCGCTGGATGCTCCATCAGACGCCTGATCCTCATCAAGAGGAGACCCATGTTCCAGGTAATGAAAGGGACCTTGAGAGGTAGTGGCTGTTGGGAAGGATTGGACTATGATTATTTTCCTCTTTTTATGGCTCTGGCAAAAAAGGGGCATAATTGGATACGTTCATATATTAGAATGGAAGAATTGGGGCTATATAACTTTCTGAGGTGCCTTCTAGCACTAAGATTCTAATAAGCCAGAGAAACACAAGGAAATAATAAATAATATATATAAATGAAAGATAACGAAAATACCCAATACCAGATAGTTGTGGTAAAACAAGTACAACCATATACTTCTTTGGTAGCGTAAATATAGTGAAACTTTTGGAAAGGGATCTGGCAATAAGTAGCAAGAACTATAATAGTGTTTATTCTTTTGACTCACTAATCTTAGTCTTTGGATCTATCCTAAAGTAGCATTTTTGCTGCTTTTGCCGAACCCTAGGCCTTGAGGCAGTGATTTAAAACTTTTTAACGCCATGGATCCCTTTGGCATTCTGATGAACGTCTAGACCCCTTCTTAGACTAAGAAGTCTAAATACATAAAATTAAAATACATAAAATTAAATAGGATTATAAAGGAAGCAATTATATTAAGATAAGTTATCAAAATAAAAAACTATGATATAATAATACATGTGCTTATTTATATATGCATTAAATAATAAGATCCAGTGGTGGATCTAATTACCACTGTATCAAATCAAATATATCATCTCAAATAAATGATATTTTAAGGTATCTGCAATAACTGTAATGTTATATGAAGAAAATCTGTAATTTCTTTTTGTGACAAAATCACACACTGCTGTGCTTCCCTGGTGGCGCCGTGGTTGAGAGTCCGCCTGCCGATGCAGGGGACGCGGGTTCGTGCCCCGGTCCGGGAAGATCCCACATGCCGCGGAGCGGCTGGGCCCGTGAGCCACGACCGCTGTGCCTGTGCGTCCGGAGCCAGAGCTCTGCAACGGGAGAGGCCACAACAGTGAGAGGCCCGCGTACTGCCAAAAAAAAAAAAAAAAAAAAAAAATCACACACTGCTAAAACTACCGTGGTTTGTTACCTATATTCATAATTGAAGGAAATGGTCATTTAAATTAAAGATTGGTAAGAATAAAAGTATAATTTTCCCCCATCCAAGTTTACCATTAAGGACTTCTGTTCTAAAAACAATAGATGCCATGGTCCAAGGGGCATTTTCTCTTTTGGGGGTCCTAGTGCAAATTTGAAATCACTCTATAGTCTCTAAGAAGTTCTACATCAAAGGCCCAACGGTAACTTTTCACAAACTTGAATGGCAACAGAACCTTTCTTGATAATAACTTTAATATTCCAAAGAACTTGGAGAAACATCATCCAATGGAAAAATGTACAAAAGAAAAAAGCTGTGTACATGAAATATTTATTATAATTTGATCTACAATGGCAAAAAAAATAACTGGCAACAACCTAAATGTTCAATATGAGTGGAATGAGTGGATAAATGAGAATACATCAACTCGATTAGGTATCATGTAGCTGCTAAAGTTATAATTATGAGGATGAGATGATGGAATATATTTTTGATGTATCAGGTTAATAAATGATAAAACTGTGGTATGCCATCATTACAACTTTGTTTAATATAGGGACTAGATGAATATGAGGAATAAAATGAAAACATGTTATAGGATGGCAGAACATGGCTGATTTTTTTCTTTTATGTTTGTACAATATGTACACTATTTTGAAAAAATTAATAGGTTGGTAGCGCACTTATGTACAAATACTGACCTTTTCATTTAAAAAATGTTGACCACATGTTTGCTCCCAGGCATTCTTCAGAGGCACAAGAATAAATAAGATATAGTTCTTGTCCTCAAAAGGCTAGGAGAAAAACTTACATACCCAGTAAAGGGATTCTACCTTTTTTCTATAGGACTCTTTTCCTGTTAATGCCACAATTCATCACTATCTCCCATAATTTTCATTTTGATCCTACAGAAGTCATTGGAACTTGGAGTTTAAGAAACAGAGAGCAACTCAGAAAAAGAAAAGCTGAAGCACAAGAAAAGCAAACTTCACAATGGCAATTTGGGTATGGTATTGCTGCAAGGGGAGAGGAACTGATATTTATCTGGCATATGCTACTTGTCAAGTGGTGCTGAGCACTTTTACACACTATATTTCATCTTTCAAAAAATCCCATAAATTGGGAGCTGTTATCCTTATTTTACAAAAAAGAAAAAAGAAACCAGGTCTCTGAATGTTAACTCTCTTGCCTAAAGTCACCCATCTAGTAAAGTGATGGGAACAGAATCTTATTTATTATGGTCTCTTTTAATTACAGTACCAGGTGATCAAATTATGTATATTGTAGAGAGGCCTGGGGTTCAACCACCCTAGTAACATAACCACAGAAGTATCTGTTGGGAGCGGGAGACACCATTGAGAAGACCCCCAAGTTTGTTCTCCAAGCTTTCTATTAGTGAAATTCTTCTTGAATGAGTGTGGTTAACTCTCCATGGAGTACACCAAAGCACTGTCTGTAAATGAGTGATGGGAGAGTTTGAGAGTTCCTAAGTGTCCAAAGTCAGCTGTATGTAATCTCAGGAAGGGAGTGCATGAACATGACTATAAATTAGGCAGCATCTAACTGCACCATTTAGAATATAACTGTGAAAACAGAGGTATTGCCTGCTTGGAAATAGAAAAGGGGAGCCCAAGGAGCCAAAGTACAGCATCCATCTGAGCCAGGGTTTCTCAACACTGGTGTTATTAATGCTGTGGGTAGGAGACTTCTTTGTGTGGGAGGCTGTCCTGTGCATTGAAGATGCTTAGCAGCACCACTGGCCTCTAGAAACCCACAGGACTCTCCCCTCCCCATCGTGACAACCAAAAATGTCTCCAGACCTTGTTAAATGTCTCCTGGGGTCAGGGGAGAGGAAGTAAAAAGCTCCCAGTTGAGAACCACTGATCTAAGCACTCTTCTTTAAAATGTTTTTGATTAAGATTTAGATGTGTATTTCCTCTTTACTGTAGAAATGTTTCCTTCAATGGCAAAAATGACATAGGTATACATTTTTCACAGGGCCGGGCTCTGCTTTGTGAAAAAAAAAAAACCCCAAAATAGGTATACATTTTTCTAGGCATCATTTTTTTAAAAAACATACAGTGCAGATGTTTTAAGTATCTATTCCCACTGTGGACTGAGTATCGTCAGTTCTGCAACAACACATGTTCTACAATACCAGTTAGCTCACATATGATTGGTAAATAGGAGAATGATGTCAGTATAATGTGGAAGTTGTGTTAGTTCATAATTTTTCCTACTTAAAAGAAGCCAGAATAGTGGGAATAGAGTTAAAACCTTCACAGGAAAGGAAAAAGCCTTCAGCTTGGCTGCTGTATAGACAGGATCCTTTTCAGCCTGCATCCGGGGCTTCTTCCCCAGAGAAAGACATTGGTAGCCTTGCAAAAATCTCCACATATAGCAGGTTGCACTTCCTCCTGTGCTCAACTTACCGGCAGCCCTGCTGGCTCAGAGCACCCCTATTTGCATGATCTCAGCACTGAAAGCCTGCATTTACACTGTTGCTTTTGTGCATTTTTACCATCCCCGAGGCAGCCTCCAGCCATAGTAAGCTGCTTGTCTGGACTATCCAAGTTATCTCTCCCCTGTCCCAATTACAGTTTATGCTAGTGTTAAAAAGTTGCATAGGATTTGAGTCATTTGCCCCAACTTTATTTTTTCCCCATAAGCACTGTCACTTTTAGTGCATGATTTTGCAGAAAGTGAGGTTTTCAGGAATTCATACATGTTATAGCAGAAACTTCTGTACTCAAGTCCTCTGGCAGGTGACTCTGTTGAAGAACACACAATTAGTTCCCCTAATTCCTTACTCACCAAGCAACCTTCTGATCATTACTTGCCTTCCCAAGTACTTGCTACAGAGAGAGTATATTCGTTTGTTAGCCCAAGCATTGTGACTTTGCATTTCTCACTGTTCATTTAAAAATTGGTCTTTAAGTTTACATATCAATCTCTTTGAGCTGGTCGATGAGCTCTGACCCTAGAAATGGAGCTGGTTTCAGTATATTCATAGAATTGGGCTTCTGTGCTCATTGGTTTGGGTGGGGGGTGGGCAAGGCTGAAGAAGTCACTGGAGTAGGTGGAACCTTGGTGAGCCTCTTGGCAGCTGGCCGGCCTTGCTGTTGTGACACATATCTATACTACTGAGGGCTGTCCTCACTACAACATTCTACACAGTGAAACCTTAGTTCCAGAGAGAGAAGCGGTAGAGTAATAGTTAAGAGCCTGGCTGCTAAAGCCAGATGGCTAAATGACTAGATTTGAAGAGTGGCTCCCTTACTTTTTAGCCATTTCACCTTGGACAAGTTATTCAACTTCTCTGTGCTTCAGTTTTTTCATCTGCAAAATGGAGATAATAATAGTATCTACCTCATAAGTTGATGTGAAGACTATATGAGATAACAGAATAAGTGAATTACTTAAAACAGTGCCTGGCACATAGGAAGCACCATATATATGTATGTATATTTCTGATATTTATATAAGAGTACTAGTTTCTATCTGGATGATTCATTCATATAAGTTATTACATGCAATTCTTAGAACAACCACACGAGGTTGGTCAGATACTATTTACTCCATTTTACCTGTTAAGAAATCAAGGCATAGGGCTTCCCTGGTGGCGCAGTGGTTGAGGGCCTGCCTGCCGATGCAGGGGACACGGGTTCGTGCCCCGGTCCGGGAAGATCCCACATGCCGTGGAGCCTGTGCTCCACAACGGGAGAGGCCACAACAGTGAGAGGCCTGCGTAACGCAAAAAAAAAAAAAAAAAGAAATCAAGGCATAGAGAGTTTAAGTGACTTGCCCATGATCACATAGCTGATAAGTGACAGAGTACAGATTAAATTTTAGGCCACACAGATATATTTGTATCTTTTGAGAAACTACCAGGAAGAACATGGAACATTACTCAGATTTCCCTCATATAGAGATCTACATAACAAATTATTTAGGATTTAATTTCTAGGATAATAATGTTGCCTGAAGAATTCACATACATCATCTTTTTAAAATCTGACAATAAGGACTTTATAATATATCTTGTTACCTTGGTTACTTGGAATTAAACTTCCAAATGCTGAGGTACCATATCATTTTTACCTTCTATATTATTTTTAATATTTATTTTAAACTGTACTATTACAATATGTACCTTTTTTATATTGACTTCAAACTGGTTTTGATGAGACAACCTTTAAAAAAATTTAATTATGGAAATTTTCAAACACACAAAAGTAGAATAGGGTATACATTTTTTAAGTGTACAAGGAACTGCGAGCACTGCATAGGTTAAAAAAAACACTGGTTTTATCTCCAAAGACTGTTTTGTTTACTAAAAGAAATAGGGTTTCTCCAGAAATAACTACAGGATGAGGCAGCCTATGTTCTTTACCTTAAGCATAATCCTCATAATAAATCCTATAGGAGTGGTAAGCAGGGAGAGCATTTCAGCCCTGTGGTCTGTTGGGGAAGGCTCCACAGGGCAGGTAGCATGAAACAGAATTTCAATAAGTTTAGAAAAATGATGAAATGCTTATTTACAGTACCCTTTTCTTCCCCCAAATCCATCTATATTAGCCATCTGTATTTGGTTACATTTGCAGTACCTAACAATTTGTCATTGGTTGCCATACCCATGCATATCCTTTCATCTTCTAGATCTTTAGCTATTGGTTCAGAGTAGGTATAATATGACCACTCATGCCTTTCCACCAAGCTGCTTTACCTCAAGGAAGTGTTTTTGCAGCTTTGGAGCTTTGGACCCAGCTTTGGCCACTTAGCCTGCTTTACAGAAGACACCGCATTAGATAAGCAAGCCATATACATCATTCACCTGCAGGCTGCACAGGTGAGGAGCAGGCCTGCATTGCAGATCTAGGAACACAATCATATCAGTTTACCTAGGGTATAGAGAAATGAATTCACATAGACTAAACCCAAAGAGACTAGTATATAAACAAGAATGCCAGTCTATTAATTTATAACATCAACGATACATTTTCCATAACCAAACTTTAAGTTTATGCTCTCAAATGCACACACACACACACACACACACACACACACACACACACACACACACGCTACACTCACCAAGAAGGTTCCTGTTGAGAAAGCCATCAAAGACAAGAAGTCCTGAGGGTCATTTCCTCTCCTGACAATTGAGAGCATCTAGAACTGCTTCTTCATTTTACAAACAAGGAGACTGAGGCCCAGAGAGAGATTAAGTGACTTGTTCAAGGTCGTGCAACAAGGCAGTGGGAGTCCTGGGACTGTTATTACCAAATGTTTATTTGAATTCTGGAGCTCTGTTGCTGACACTAATTCCGATTTCTCTATAGAGAGAAAAAACACAAGCGGCAGAGAACAGGAAAAAGAAGTGAAAGAGGCAGAAAGAGACAACATAATACAGAAACGAAGGTGGAGCCTCTGTCACAGTTAGAAAAGGAAATGATGGAGAAAGCACCAGCACCTACAGAGAAAGAAACTGAACCACCCAGGAGTGTGACTGAAGCTCTCCTTCCGGTAGCCTCCACGCAAAGAGTTGTGCCCAAGAAACATTTTTCTGAAATAGGTCAAGAAAGCATTATCCATCAGGAAAACTCTTCTGAATACCAAGAAACAGCAGTACAAAACCACCCTTCTGAAATATGCCAAGATATGGCTGAATCTGAAGACCTCTCTCCTAAAATGTGCCAAGAAATAGCTGTATTTCAAGACCGTCCTTCCAAAATGCGCCATGATGTGGCTCAACCTGAAGACCTCTCTCTTAAAATGTGCCAAGAAACTGCTGCAGCCAAAGCCCTTTCTTCTAAAACATCTGAAGATATAGCTGACCTGGAAGGATGCCCACTTGAAGCATACCCCAAACCAGATGTGCCTAAAGGCTACACTCTTGAAACACACGAAAAAAGAGCTGAACCTGAGGAACACAATTCTGAACTAGGTCAAGGAATAGCTGAGACTGAAAATTTTGTTCCTAAAACACAAGAAATAGCTGTGCCTAAAGAGCTTTCTATAAAAACATACCAAGAGACAGTTGAACCTGACCACTTTTCTCATAAAACATATAAAGAAATTGCTGTGTCTAAGGCCCCCTCTCATAAAACAATCCAAGAAACACCTGCTCCTGAAAAATATTCACCTGAAATATACCAAGAAACACCTGGGTCTGAAGAATATTCACCTGAAATATACCAAGAAACACCTGGGTCTGAAGAATATTCACCTGAAATATACCAAGAAACAGCTGGGCCTGAAGACCTCTCTACTAAGACATATAAAGATAAGGTTGTGCCTGAAGAATGCTTTCTAGAACTGTACCAAGAAAGAGGTGGGCCCCAAGACCAGGATCCTAAAGCACACCAGGAAGATGCTAAGGATGTTTATGTTTTTCCTTGAGGTAGGGTTTTTTTATTGGGGTCAAGCTAGTGACATGCCACTTATTTGTGTTCCCTGTTCATAATCAGAGTACCAGATAGGTTTATCTTCCTTGGAGCAGTGATTTATTGCCTTCTTTGACAATCCTGGGTTATCCCAGTTATCTCAATGGGTATCATCAATGTCTTTGTCTAGTTTTGTTTTTTTGTGTGTGTGTGTGGTATGCGGGCCTCACTGTTGTGGCCTCTCCCGTCGCGGAGCACAGGCTCCGGACGCGCAGGCTCAGCGGCCATGGCTCACGGGCCCAGCCGCTCCGCGGCATGTGGGATCCTCCCAGACCGGGGCACGAACCCGTGTCCCCTGCATCGGCAGGCGGATTCTCAACCACTGCACCACCAGGGAAGCCCCTTTGTCTAGTTTTAAGTGAAAAATGTTTTTCATTCAACCAATATCTGTTTGGCATATTACCATATAATTAAAAGAAAATCATTGAAACTATAAGTGTGTATAGTGGGTACTTGTACGTACTATCCATTTGGGGAAGCTTTAGCCAGTGAAGAAAAATGAACCCCATATAGAGTGAATTATGTGCAAAATATTTTGAAGGACAATTACATTTAGATTAACAAGAAAACTTGGTGAATAAAGTATTTTCTAGAAAATTAAAATTTCCTGGCAAACTAAAGGTAAGTAAATTCATGGTGCAAGCTACTGAGGGAGATACAAAGACATAAAATATGATCCTGGGAATAGGGAACTCGTTCTTTTAGGACTTACCAGGCTTACCCCAGTCCCTTTCTATTTAAATATTTGCTCCTGAAAAGCTTTCTCCTCTGCATAGCATTTAAGAAATAATGTGACCTTTCTTCAGTTTGACTTGTCTCGGGGACATAACTGAGAGCCTTGATTCTCTTTGTGCACTACTGTACCCAGTATAAGAAATGGACTGTCTAGCAGACCACAGCTATCCCCAGGGAATGTGTTCTAAAGAAATCCCTTTGGTAGCTTATCTTATCTTTCTCCTAAAATATGAGTGCAACAAAAACCCGGGGTTATTGTATTCCAAGCAATACAGGTTTTGAGGAAATATCTTTAAAAAAATTACAGTAAAAGCAGACATATGAAGCACTACTGGTACTGACAGGAGTCCCCTGATGGAGAAGCAGCTCTAATCAACACAGTGCCCGAATCTAAGAGTTTCATTTTAAACCCAGCAAGGTTAAGATGGGCAATTGATTAATGCTTATTTTGTTTTGGGCTTTGTCTTACCAAACGAGTGGAAATATCTACCTTTTTGGTGATTGTAAAAATGGTCATAATAATCAATTATAATGTTTATTATAATAAAGCAATATATAAGTGACTGTAGAGTAAAATATAGTTAATGGTAATAACTATAATACCTATATATAGTTAGTATATATAGGTATATATAATATATATATACCTATATATATAGGTATATATAATATATATATACCTATATATATAGGTATATATATATTATATATACCTATATATAGTTAATGGTAATAACTATAATACCATCTCCTATCTCTGATCCCCAAGGTTAAGTTTTTGTTTTGTTTTAACAAATGAGATGGTATCAATACAATACATTCCATTTTATAACCTGCTTTTTTTTCACATACAATATATATTGTGGCCATCTTAATGACATCTTTTGTAACAATTGTACAGTATTATACATACAATAATTTATTCAACCAATCCCTATAATGATGAACACTTAGATTACTGCCAAGTTTTACTATTACAGCAATGTTCAGTGAACATCATTGGAAGTAACATTTATTTAAATAACATTTATTTGGCACTTTCTATCTGCCAGACACTGTATTAAAACATTTCATGTGAATCACTTTATTCAGTGTTAAAAACCCTAGTGGATGAATAATATTATCCTTATTTTATAGATAAGGAAACTAAGGCACTGGAAGCTTAAGTTGGTCTGATTACTTCCTTTGGACAAATCCCTAGAAGTTGAATTGCTGGGCCAAAGTGTACCAGCATTTAAAGTCTGGATACATTCTGTCAGACTAGCCTCCAAAAATGTTGTAGCAATACACAGAAACCAAGAATTTATGTAAGTGCCTGTTGCCCATACCCTTGACAACACTGCACATGATTGTTTTAAAAATCTATGCCTATTATGCTAGGTAAAAAAAATAATTGTTTTAATTCCCACTTTTTTTTTTTTTTTTTTTTTTTTTTTTTTTTTTGTGGTACGCGGGCCTCTCACTGTTGTGGCCTCTCCCATTGCGGAGCACAGGCTCCGGACGCGCAGGCTCAGCGGCCATGGCTCACGGGCCCAGCCGCTCTGCAGCACGTGGGATCTTCCCGGACCGGGGCACGAACCCGTGTCCCCTGCATCGGCAGGCGGACTCTCAACCACTGCGCCACCAGGGAAGCCCTAATTCCCACTTTTTTATGACTAATGCTGCTAGGCATATTTCTATGATTATTATGAATTCAGTTTTTTTCTTTTGAGAATTGCCTGTTTGAATCCTTGTTCCATTTTATATTTGGGATATCTACCTTTTTGATTGATTTAAAAAATCTCTTTAAATAATAGTTATTAAATCTTTACCTACATATAAGTTGTAAATATTTTTCTAGTTGTTGTTTGTGGTTTAACTTTGTTTATAGTAGTTTGGCATTCTATATGACAAAATTTTTTTTTTTTTTTTTTTTTTTTTTTTTTTTTTTTTTTTTTTTGTGGTATGCGGGCCTCTCACTGTTGTGGCCTCTCCCGTTGCGGGGCACAGGCTCCGGATGCGCAGGCCCAGCGGCCATGGCTCACGGGCCCAGCCGCTCCGCGGCATGTGGGATCCTCCCGGACCGGGGCACGAACCCGTATCCCCTGCATCGGCAGGCGGACTCCCAACCACTGCGCCACCAGGGAAGCCCTATATGACAAAATTTTAATGTTAGTTTTTAGTGATTCAAACCTGTCACGATTTTAATTCTTAATGATTCAAACCTGTCAGTGTTTTCCCTTATGGCTTCTGGTCTGTGGTCTGCTTAGAAAGGCCTTTATAATCTTAAGATTAAAGGAATATTCTATTGTTTCTACAACACTTACTGTATCTGAATATTTAAATCTTTAATTCATCTGAGATTTGTTTTTGTGCAAAGTGCGAGGTAGAGTTTTTTTTCTCCAAGTGGATAGCCAATCATCCCAATACCATTTATTAAATGTATTTTCGTATTTTATTTTATTTTACAGAAATGAAGGAAAAACCCAAAGCAGAAGAACCAGATACCAGCAATTCCAAAGTTCCTCAAGAGATTCACTCAGAAAATGAACTTTATAGTTGTTTTGTTTTAACAATGTTCAACCATCATAGTTGTCCAACAAAATTCACATTTTAGTGCATTATATGTGTGGGTTTTCTCAAAATATGGTATGTCTCTACAATATTCGTTAATATTTTAACAGTGGTTTTTCCCCCATATATAGACCATATCTGAAAGAGAGAACTAATGTGATTTTTCAGGCTCTACCACATAGACAACATCCTGCTAGTGTGTGTGTGTGTCTGTGTGCACGCCCATGCGTGTGCACGCGTGTGTATGTGTAGGTATATTAGGGAGAGGATAGTGGTGGGAACAGGCTTAACAATTTTCCTGCCCTTAAGAATTAGTCAACTAAGGGCTTTCCTGGTGGCGCAGTGGTTGAGAGTCTGCCTGGCGATGCAGGGGACACGGGTTCGTGCCCGGGTCCGAGAAGATGCCGCGCAGCGGTTGAGCCCGTGAGCCATGGCCGCTGAGCCTGCGCGTCCGGAGCCTGTGCTCCGCAACGGGAGAGACCACAGCAGTGAGAGGCCCGCATACCGCAAGAATTACTCAAATAAATGTTTGTTTTCAGGGGAAAATTACTGAGCCCTCCCTTTTCCCATTTTTAAGTCTGAACAATTAAAATTTGAGAAAGTATATAGTTTTCTTATAAACTTTGTTCAATTACTAATGTAACAATACCATCAAAATCTTATTCAGGCTTCACATGGCTTTTAACAATTTAACAATTTTAACAATTCTTATTCTGGGACTCCTTCAAAGATATTTTGGAGTGATGAATGTAGTTGTGTATTTGAATTTTGATTTTCTATTTTTACTTTTTATACATTGTAATTGTGCAAAATGTACATTAAATCATTATCGTGTTTGTGTGGACAGCATCATGGTAAGCACTGTGAGGGTTAGAAGACCTATAACACATTGTCCTTGCCCACTAGTTTAATCTAGTCTCGTGGGGGAATAAAACAGAAAACAAATAATTACAAAAGAAAATAGTAATGCTAGTGCCATTTGAATTAGAAGATACAACAGAGGGAAAGCTCACTTTTTTGCTGGAGTGACCTGAAAAAATTACACGAGTGGAGCCTTGAAAGATGGAGAGGATTTGTAATATAGGTGAGGATAGCAGCATTATTGTATGTGACACAGAGAAGGGGGAATTAAAGACATGTTCAAGAGAACTGCATGCAATCTACAGTTAATGCAGGGTCCATGTGGAATAGCAGGCTAGCAGGCTGAAAATTATTGTATTATTGGAGTATATTGAATTTTGCTTGCCTAACTAAGAAGTATATTATTTACTTAGGTAATGGGGAACTAGTAAGACTTTTGAACAAAGCCATGGCAGTTTTAGTATTTCAGGAATATTTATCTGGTGATAATGGTCAGGATTAACTGAAAATGATGAGAGACTGGGGGCAGGAGTAGAAACTATTCTGGGTAGGAAGATGTCTGAAAATCTACCCCGGTAAGATGTTACGGAAAAACCCTAACGAACTTTTTGGCCAATCCAATATTTTTGAGGGGAAGAGGTTTGTTTTCAGTTTTCATTCTGTTATTACAGAGGACTCAAAATAAAGGAGACTTCTGCAAATGGTTCAGCAAGGGCACAACTATGCAAGCTCTCCATATAGGCACTGTGCTAGGTACGAGGCTAGAGTGAAGAACAAGAGAGGATCCCAGTCTCTCAAGCATTCATGGTGTAGAACAGTGGTTCTCAACCCTCACCATATATTAGAACCACTGGGGAAGATTTCAAAATCTCAGTTGCCCAGGCACCTCCCCAGGGATTCTGATTCACCTATCTAGGGTGACATCAAGACATATTTATTTTTTACATTGTTTTTTGCTCTAAATAATTTTTGAGGAATAATTTTAGAATTATATAAAAGTTGTAAAGATAGTACAAAAGTTCCTATATAGCTCTCACCCAGTTTACTCTAATGTTAATATCTCATATAACCATGGTCCATTTATCAAAACTTAAGAAACTAAGATTGTTACATTACCATTAACTAAACTACAGATATTATTTGGATTTCACTAGTTCTTCTGCTAATGTCTTTTTTTCTGCTTCTGGATCCAATCTAGGCTACAACATTGCATTTAGAGCAGTGGTCCCCAAACTTTTTGGCACCAGGGATGGGTTTCATGGAAGACAATTTTTCCATGGAGGGCGGGGGATGTTTCAGGAGGTAATAGGAGCGACAGGGAGCTGCAGATGAAGCTTCGCTGGCTCGCCTGCCCACAGCTCACCTCCTGCTGTGCGGCCTGGTTCCCAACAGGCTGAGGACCAGTACCGGACCATGGCCTGGGGGTTGGGGACCCCTGATTTATAGTATTTTAATGGCTCTCCAGATGATTCTAATGTGCAGCTAGGGTTGAGGACCACTGGTGTGGTGGGAGGTTACAATGTTATTTCCCTCCTATTTGCCACACCCTCTCCCACAATAAAATTTCCCCCCTCAGCATATATTAATTGAACAATGATTACTCATATCCCATTGAATTACTCAAGTAACAGGAAATATTGAGGACAGCACACCATATGATAGTCCCTTACATCTGGATGGCACTTCAGAACTTGTACTTTCAAATACACTTTTAAAAATTTGATCTGCACAAGAATCTTTGAAATAGGCTGGGCAGTGATTATCATTCCCATTTTACAGATGAGGGAATAACTGCAGAGAGGATGCGTACTCACCCAAAGTCTCATCTAACTTCCTCAGTGTTCTTTGTGATGGTTTTCAATCTTTGGAAATCTCGTCTCAATTTTACCTGCCAGGGTGGGTCAAGATTAGAGAAAAAAAGAGTAAACTGAAACCTCAAGTTCTAAAAGTGTTTCATTAAGATGAATCTTATGAGATTTGCATATGTACAATGTACAGGGGCACAAAGGTGAAAGAGATAAGGAAGTAGATGATTTGAAGAAATATAGTACATTAGAGGAAGAGGGGTCTTCTCTTTCTACCTTTTAGGACCCTTTCTGCTTGCCTTCTTATCCCACTCCCTATATAGACATACAAACTCTGCTCTCTCACTATTGTCATTCAAACACCAGTGTGTATCTAAAAATGTTCCAGTTCTCTTCTTGGCTTAGAGCCTTGATGTCATAGAATTAAAGTTTTGCAAGAATCCATCTAGCCCTACTTTGTGCTACCCTCCACTCGTGGGTAGAATGGTTGTTCTTTAAAATCCATGAATCTTATGATATTAAATCTAATATGATGTGTGAGAAGATCCAAATCTTTAATTGATATTCAAAGGTATCCTTCACTCAAATGAAAGATTAAGAATCATTACACTGAGTAGTGTTTCTCAAAGTGTAGACAGATGACCACCTGCTTTGAATCATTCGGGGTTTTTTAGGGCAGATTCCTAGGTCCTAGCTCCAGAGAAAGGGTTGTCTCATAAACTACAAATAATCGTATATAATTGTTATTTATATAATCATATATCCTCTAGACAGGATAATAGAAACTTCAAATCATATAATGAAAGGGCTACATATTTAAGTTCCTGTTTTCCATAAAGAGAAATTTTTCCTTTAAATGAAGTAGCAATCAACTTCATCAGTGTCTCCAATTCTGCTTTGCATTTCAGAGCTTGTCATACTTGGTAATATATTTTTGGCATGATTCTCATTATATATGTTATCTAAAGCTAGGAGGGAAAATACCTCATTTTCTACAGGAGTCTGTCCACAAATTAAGCAAGACTATCACTTTTAGCAACACCCCCATCTAGTGGCAATTTTCAGCTATTACGGCCTCAGTTTTACAATGTGTATAGTAGCTCAGTGGTTCTCAAACTTGTTCTTGTTTCATCAGCTGCCCAGAATTGTTCCCTCCTCGAAAAAGAATAATGGTATTCTTTTCCAAATTTTCACGTGGAAAAAAACTATCAGAGAACACGTAGGTGTATGAATTTCATCAATTTTTTAAGTTTTTGTTTTAAAACCCACAATCTTCTCTATTTTTGTCATGATTTTAAATGCACTGACACACTACTGTTGGTTAAATTTAAACATGTTTTACCTGCAGAAATTCTCTCACAAATAACCTGCAATAACTTGAAATTCATACCCTTTTGAACACTTCCTTTTCTCATGTATAAATTAAAATGTTTGCTGAATTTCGCAAAATGTCAAAACAAAAACCAAAAACCCATAATCTTCTCTTTAAATCTTTGGCTCCTTCTGATGGTTACTTTCTGCTAGTGGTCTATTAGTTCATGACAAATGAACAGATTTAGGAACAGCTTTTCAGGGTTGTTGAAGCTTTTCAATCTGTGGAGTTTTACGGTTTTGAATAATTTATTTTGCAGGCAGAATGTCCCCCCTCCCCCCATGAAGCAACAGGATAAAATGCTCAGAAGTAGAATTATATATACAGAGAAACTTGATAAATACACAGGTGAGAGATGACGTTACAAGTAAGTGGGTAAAAGCCCAGGCTAGCAGTGCAGGAATAACTGGTCCTCGCATGGGATGAAAACTGACTCTTGTTGGCCCTCAATTTTTTAGAGCTACCCAGAAACGACTACAATCCCCTCAATGTGTATGGCATGTTGACTCAGTTTCATTCTCGTTTCATTTCTCGTGAAGTATGGAGCACAGGAACAGTCCCCACTTCTTACCCGTTAATTTGGTGTGGGGCTACCCATCCATCAGATTTGAAATAAGGTTTACTTGGGGTTCCTTTCTGACAAAACATCGTTTTTCTTGTGGAAAAATGGGAGCATACAGAGAAGTATAAATGACCATCTGTGTATTCCCACCATTCAAGAAGAATTAACGTTTAATAACATCTGATCATCTTGCTATGTGATAATTGTATATACATATTCTTTTTATTTAAAAATTAGCGTCATGCACTGGATATGTAGGTTGCTTATTATTTCGAGAGAGACATCTTTATGCATAAATCTTCATCGACGTGCCCCCCTTGGAAAGGGTGGTAACTTGGACCTTCTGACTGCCCTGAAAGGGCGGGCAACTGCAAGGGGTCCGCGCGAGGCAGCAGACACACGTTCAGAAGCGGAAAGAGGGATCCAGGCCCTAACCGCCACCTAGCGGTAGCCTCCGGCACCGCCCGCCGCGCGCCGCACTTCTCCCGCACTACGCAGGCGCCATGCATGGAGACCGGAAGCGGAAGGCTTGAACGCGTTGGGTGGGCACCTGTGAGACCACTAGCCATGCGCGACGTGGAGGAACCCGGCCCTCGACCCACAGCGACCTCGTGCGGGTGCGTGAAGCCAGCTCTGGAGACAGGTAACTTCTAAGAGGCTGAAGGTTCCGCACTCCGAAGAGCCCTAAGTGCGGGGAGCCGACTTCACTGCAGGGAGGGACGGCAAATGCGAGACCTAGAATGGACGTGGGTCGTTTTTCCTGATTATTGGAAGGCACGGGTCATGTGTTTAGGACACCACGTGATGTGTCTTAGGCGAGCGGGATGACATCATCTCTCCTGTTCTGTTCTTGGTAGCTAAGGTGGCCTGGTCTTGGGGGAACAGCCACGTGCAGTGTAGCGGTCTCTATCTTGGGGAGTTCTCACCCATAAATGAGAGATAGGATATTATATACAGCAGGTGTTATGCCAATTCGGGATTAATGCCACAAGAGAGAAGCAACCTGTGCTACAGGAAGTGTAGGAAATAGTTTTAAACTGGGAATTGAAAGATGGCATGAGTTTGTTTCTCTTTATTTTCACCCCTATTTTTAGGGCAGAATACATTAACTTTAGAAATCCGAGGAAGCAAATTGAAAAAAAGATGAAAGTAGTCGGCCATTACCCAGAGAAAACCACTGTTAATATCTTGGTGTCTACTTTCCATAATAGTTTCAGTGCCTACACACTAGAAACATGAGGTGATATGCGACACCATTGTTTTATAATTTCAAAAAAATACTTAAGGACTTCCCTGGTGGCGCAGTGGTTAAGAATCCACCTGCCAGTGCAGGGGACACGGGTTCGAGCCCTGGTCCTGGAAGATACCTACATGTTGCAGAGCATCTAAGCCCGTGCACCACAACTGAGCCTGCACTCTAGAGCCTGCGAGCCACAACTATTGAAGCCCTCGCACCTAGAGCCCGTGCTCCGCAGCAAGAGAAGCCACCGCAATGAAAAGCCTGTGCACTGCAATGAAGAGTTGCCCCCGCTCGCAGCAGCGAAGACCCAACGCAGCCAAAAGTAAATAAATAAATTTTTAAAAATAAAACAAAACTTTGATTTGAATCCCAGCTCTACATTTATTTAAAACAAAACAAAACTTAAGGTTCATGAAAATCTTTCCATGGCAATTAATAATGTTAATTTTGAGAAGTTGCACAATATTTTGTTTTATAGATGTGCTCTTATTTAACCAGTTCCCTATTGTTGGGCATTTAGGTTATTGCTGGTTTTCATTGTTCTAAATGAAAGTTTTGAAACTAAAATCTTTGTGTATGTTCTAAATGTTTAACTTGAATTTCTAAAAGGTATTGTTATGTGGTCAGTGGTTGTGCCTGTTAAAAAAAATTGTTGCATGCTACCAGATTATAGGTCTGATAGGTTTTTAAAAATTAATTAATTATTTATTTTTTTGGCTGCTTTGGGTCTTCGTTGTTGCACGTGGGCTTTCTCTAGTTGTGGCGAGTGGGCTACTCTTTGTTGCGGTGCGTGGACTTCTCATTGCGATGTCTTCTCTTGTTGCAGAGCACAGGCTCTAGTCACGCAGGCTTCAGTAGTTGTGTCACGCAGGCTCAGTAGTTGTGGCACATGGGCTTAGTTGCTCTGTGGCATGTGGGATCTTCCTGGACCAGGGCTGGAGCCTGTGCCCCTGCATTGGCAGGCAGATTCTTAATCACAGAGCCACCACAGAAGCCCCAGTTCTGATATTTTGACAGGCAGGGAAGAGCAGGGCTCAGAGGTCTACAGAGCATGGGGTCCGGGATCTGTAAGTCAGAAGTGTTGGATGGGGCACTTACCTGGTGGTCCATTGGTTAAGACCCTGTGGTCCCAGTGCAGGGGGCCAGGGTCCGATCCCTGGCCAGGGAACTAGATCCCACATTCATGCCGCGACTAAGATCCTGCACGTGGCAACAAAGATCTCACATGCCACACTAAGACCCGGCACAGCCAAATAATAAATAAATAAACAAACGCAAGGAAGAGTAGCCCCCGCTTGCCGCAACTAGAGAAAAAGCCTGTGCGCAGCAACGAAGACCCAACCCAGCCAACAATAAATACATTTAAATTTTTTTAAAAAAGAAATATGACATCTGTTAATAGTGGGAAACAAAAAGAGAGTCTTGAGACATAAGGAACTCAGAGTCCGTAGGACTGGGGTAGTGTGTTTTGAGGAGGGGAGGGACTGGCAGAGGGAAGACAGATTATAACGAGGGTAATTTAATAGTCCGGGCAAGAGGTGAAAAGGACCGGGACGTTTCTGTCTGCACAAGACTTGTTGATAAGACTTGTGTACAGAAAGCCTCTGCGTTAATAACTTGTTGGTTTTTAAAAATTATATGGTTAGTAGTTGTAATATTGTTAAATTGAGGGAAAAGCCTGTGTAAGGTCTTTAAAAATCTCTCCTTGTGGGCTTCCCTGGTGGCGCAGTGGTTGAGAGTCCGCCTGCCGTTGCAGGGGACGCGGGTTCGTGCCCCAGTCCGGGAGGATCCCACATGCCGCGGAGCGGCTGGGCCCGTGAGCCATGGCCGCTGAGCCTGCATGTCCGGAGCCTGTGCTTTGCAGCGGGAGAGGCCACAACAGTGAGAGGCCCGCGGTAATTTCTCCTTGCTGAGCACCTTCTGTTGTACTAGGTACTTTACATATTTTAGTCATCTTTCCAAGATAGGATGATTATTCTTGTTTTATAGATGAGAAAACTGGATTTAGAGAGGTAAGCAGTTTTGCCCAAGGTCACACAGCCTGTGGTGTTTCTGTCCTTTTTCTCTTTTCATACCAGCCATAGGCCCCAGGGAAACTTCTCCCTCTTTCCATGTGGTTCTCATGCCAGTACTACTCTGGCATACCTGTGCTCTCCCTATTCTGCATGTATATAAGGCAGTTTGATTTAATTGTTGATTTACTTGTCCACTCTGTCAATGTACTGCACACCTTGATGGTGAGAACTGGTTCTTGTTTATGCCTGTTCCCAGGCACTCAGCACAGTGCTTACCAAATGGTAGGTGCTTAATGTCTTCTTTTTGTTTGTTTTTTGAGGCAAGAGGAAGAAGATCAGAATTCCCTTGGGTGGACGTTCTCAGGCCTCCACTTCAAGGAGAGCATTCAAGCAGAATTTATATTTGGAAATTATTGAGCATTTATATTTCATAGCATTTAATATCCCAAGAACCGGGGCATAGAGAATAAATAAGTTCCAGATGTATTAGAATATGGTTAAGTTCCGACATTTATTTGATGGATATTTGGTATGTTGAGAGTGGTCCCAAACATTTGAGAGTGACATAGCTGAGGGACTCCTTCCAATGTAGCTCGTTCAGTTCATTGCTTACCCAGTATTATCTTGCTTATGTTCTTTTTATTTATTTAATTAATTTATTTATTTTTGGCTGTTTTGGGTCTTCGTTTCTGTGCGAGGGCTTTCTCTAGTTGCGGCAAGCGGGGGCCACTCTTCATCGCTTTGCTCGGGCTTCTCTCTATCGCGGCCTCTCTTTGTTGCGGAGCACAGGCTCCAGATGCGCAGGCTCAGTAGTTGTGGCTCACGGGCCTAGTTGCTCCGCGGCATGTGGGATCCTCGCAGACCAGGGCTCGAACCCGTGTCCCCTGCATTAGCAGGCGGATTCTTAACCACTGCGCCACCAAGGAAGCCCTTGCTTATGTTCTTATAGAGGTGAACAAACAGGGTTGGAATAAATCTAATTGGTTACAACTTATATTTATCATAGCATATGTATAACCTGTGGCAAACAGGTATAGACTGATTCAATGAAGCGATAGCTCAAGTTAGTTATAAATTTGTAGACCCCCAATCAGATAGTCAAAGGCAAAAGTCTTTGATCATTACTACAATTTCCCATGATATTGAAGCATATTGTGAGTTTCTCTCAATCAACTGTTAACTCCACTGTGATAAGAGTTCTTGTTTTGTATTTTTTCCCCAAACTTAGCACAATGTCTGGCAATTGTAGACACTTGGAAAGTGTTTGTTAAATAAAACAGAACATAACTGACTAGGGTAGGAGCCCTTTTTGGCCATTTTTCTTCATGATATTTTTATGAACACCAGAGAATTGTTTGACTTCAGTTCCTTCATCTTTAAGATGTTTACTATATCAGTTCCACAGAGCATAGGTGAAGGTTTAAAAAAAAGAGTGCCTGTAAACGTAGTTGGAAAAAAATTTAAAGTCATCAAAAACGTACGCAGTGTCAATGGATCTTAGAATCATAATATTGAGAGAGAGAAAGCAAGTCTGAGAAGATACCAGTTTTTATAAAACTCAAAGGCAAAATACAGAAAACATTGTTTAAGCATGCATATGTGATAAAATCATATTTAAGAAAATAAATGAATGATAAAGACCACATTCAGGCTCTTGTTTATCTCAGGGGAGAGGTAGGGAGAGAGGCAACATAAAAAAATGCAAGTTGTTGGTAAAGCACTAGTTTTGGGGCTGGGTGGTGGTACACAGGATTTCATTTTAACATTATACTTTATTATATATATGTTATATATCATATTTTATATGTATCACGTAATTTAGTTTTTATAAGTGAAAAGTCATGAAAGGTGCTATGAAGGACAGGCCTATAGTCTCACTGCCCACCTGTGCTGATAGGATAGATTTAATGGAAACTGGAAATAAAATGAGGTTCTAGAATATCTCTATATCATCTCTTAAAAGAAGCTAATACAGCCTTCATGAAATGTAAAAAAAAAGTTATCTATAAATTCAAAATGCTAGTTGTGGATACCTTCTACTTTAAAACTATATTGATGTTGCCTGGCCAGTTTTTTCTTCTTTTGAGTTACTGGTTTAAAACATTTTAAAAATGATTTGTGATTATTGTAAAATTTTCAAATATTATAGAAATTACAGAGTTAAATATAAAAATAATCCAACAATCCCTCCACCAGTTTTTTTTAAACTCACAGTTCCATCTTTATTACTTCTAACAAAAGATACTAGAATGATACTTTTGTCTCTTCCTTGGTATTTGTCTACTATATTAACTTCGACCATCCCAATAGAAGAACGTGCCAATAAATTATTGATGACTTTTTACTGTTGCCTGTATGGTGCAATGATACCAATATCAGAGGAATTATAACCAGCCTAAACAGAAAATAACACAATTTAAAGTCTCCACCAGTTTTAACCAGTGTTAAAATTTTGGTGAATATCCTTCTAGATAGCTTTCTAGACATATATATGTACATGTTTAGTTAGGTAAATACATAAAATTTTCGTAAATAGGATTATGTTACACATTCTTCTTTCACTTTTTCACTTTCCATTTTAATCAGTTTAGACTTACATAGTCCTTTTCTCCATGTAGCATGAATTTTTAAAGTACCTATCCTCTTGTAGGCAAGTACTAGACAATGAGAATGTAGCAGTCAGTAAGACAGAAAAACTCCTGCCCACATGAAGTTTACATGCTAGTGGGGCAGAGAGCTGCTGGAGCAAGCCTAACCTGAAATTTATACTGCCTCTAGATATTTTAGTACTGTGATCCCATATACTTCCTTTATTGCTTAATTAAACTAGTTTGTTTCGTGTGTTCTGTTGTTTTCAATTGAAAGCGTTTTTACCTATATACAGCCTCTGTCTCCTTATCTTTCATTATTCTTTGCCTTGTATTTTCACACTCCAGCCAATCAAAATGGCTTGTTCCCTGCTTATGCTATAAAATTTCTCATTTAACTTTGTGCAGCTTATTCCCTCTGTTTGAAATACCCTCTTAGCCCTAACCAAGGTCACGTAACATAGTAATGGTAGCATAGAATTTGAATTATAGTCATAGTAGGTCTTCTAAAAATAAATTTTTCCTTTCATTCTTTCTTTCTTAGACCAATACTCTTTCCAGTTTATTATCTAAAGGGATGTATTGATAACAATGATATCTGTAATGATAAGGATATTTATATGTATTTTTGAATGCTATAAGAATCTTATTTTATAGTTGCATAACATCTAATAGATTTTAAAACTGTGAAATCGATGCATTAAAGAAAACATGTCTTCCTACGTCTTTGCTTGACCTTTTCATTAATGATTTCTTATCTAATTTTCTTCTGTAGGGAATCTTTTAACTGAGCCAATTGGTTACTTGGAATCCTGTTTCTCGGCCAAGAATGGTACTCCAAGGCAGCCATCCATTTGTAGCCATTCACGGGCTTGTTTGAGGATTAGAAAAAGCATCTTTAATAATCCTGAACATTCCTTGATGGGCTTAGAACAGTTTTCTCATGTTTGGTAAGTTGTTTTATAGTTAGAAATGGTACTTTGGAACATAACTTGCCCTTGAGTAAAAGTACTCCAGTTGGAGGCAACCCTGGAGACTGCCATCCAGACCACCCTTGTCTATTGCATGGGATTTTTGTACTATATTCATGCATGTGATTGTCTGCATAACTTGGACACCCTCGAGGAAGCTTGGGATCCACTGAGGGGCACATTCCATCTGCAGTTGGTTCCAGTTTTGTTGAATGACTTCTGTTGAGCTGAAATCTGTAGACCTTCTCGATTCTGTCCATGGGTCATTATTCTGTCCTCTAGACCACGGGTCAGCAAGCTATGGCCTGTGGACCAAACCCATCGCATCTTCTGTTTTTGTAAGTAAGCTTATGGGAACATAACCACGTGCATTCATTTATGTGTTGGCCGTGGATGCTTTTGTGTTACAACAGCAGAGTTGAATTATTTATAGCAGAGACTTGTTGACCTGCAAACCCTAAAATATTTACCGCTTGGTCCTTTACAGAGAAAGTTTGTGGACCCTGCTCTAGACCCATGAAGTATTGTTTATTCAGGTACTTGACAAAAGCCTGTTAAGGTCCTAGCATGTGCCAGTCATTGTGTTATGGGCAGTGGATATAGAGATAAGACTGTCTTCTTTCAAAAAATGGAAATGATATTACTCTCTTTTCCCCCACTGATTACATTTTAGTACCATTAGAAGCATTCTTTCTGTTTTAATTTGTGGGGATTAAAGTGTTTTTTCTCCCTCAAATCATTATGATAGATTAACTGTGTTCTTTTCTTACTCAGTGGTTTGGTTTATTTTCAATAGGATTTTGTTTGTTTTTCACAAAAATGGTCATTTGAGCTGTAAGGCAAAAGTGCAGCCTCCTAGGCTGAATGGTGTGAAGACTGGTGTTTTCTCTACAAGGAGCCCACATCGTCCCAATGCAATAGGACTGACCCTAGCCAAACTGGAAAAGGTAGAAGGTAATTTGTACTTTTACCATTTTTTCCTTAACCTAAAGAAGTCTTATAAAATCAACATAGTATTCAGCACTGGCTGTTATTGAGACAAGTACCAATGGTGTTAGCCCCTGTGAACCACCAGACATTGAAGAAAATGAAACAATTAAAAGAATGTCAGCATTGAAACACTTTGGAATAAGCTCTCATAGGATGCTCAGAGTTAGTTTATGTCATTATATTTATCAGAAGTTATTAAATTACTTAAAAGTAACTCTTAAGATTTTATAATCATTAAATGAGTAACCAAATTTTTTCTGACTTGGAATGCAGTAAGTATAAAATGATCTAAAAATAATTGGAGGGCTTCCCTGGTGGCGCAGTGGTTGAGGGTCCGCCTGCTGATGCAGGGGACGCGGGTTCGTGCCCTGGTCCGGGAAGATCCCACATGCCACAGAGCGGCTGGGCCTGTGAGCCATGGCCGCTGAGGCTGCCCGTCCGGAGCCTGTGCTCCGCAACGGGAGAGGCCACAACAGTGAGAGGCCCGCGTACCGCAAAAATAAATAAATAAATAAAAATAAAATAAAAATAATTGGACACTCAAAATTTAACGCACAGTAACAGGTTGCACATGCATATATGGTCAGCACATCTGACCACAGGGTGGTGGATCATTTCTTCCTTGCAGCCCCAAGGAAATGAACGTGCATCGTGGCTGCAGTGCCGCTGTCCACTGTGATGTGAGGCAGAGGGTCTGGGATGAATACACCATAGGTTGAACATCTGTCAGATTGTGGGAGAACCTGTGTAGAATACCAGATTAGATTTAACTACGTGTTCATATATAAACACGTTACTGAACTGTTCATTTTTGAAAGCCTCCCATTCTTGAATCCCTTGGACCTGATCTGATCAGCACATTTGGGTGTGCTGGGTAACACACAACTTGGGTAACAGTACTGGAACGTTTTATGATCGTTCGTGCAACCCACACGTATTTTCTGAGCGCTGAATATGTGTCAACCATTGTTCTAGGTGCTGGGGATATAGAGGCAAGCAGATTAGATAAAAATCCCAGCCCTACAGAGGATTTTAGCATTCTAATGGGGAAGATCAAATCAGAAAGGTGAAAGGCAAACACAGTGGCACTGCAGACACTCTTAAAAATAAGCGTTATGAGGATGACTAGTGTTTGTGTGGTGCTTTGCAGTTTATAAAGAGTGTTCATGTATGGTATCTCACAGCGGCTCATGGGTTTGATAAGGTAGCAGTCTCCATGTTATGGATGAGGGCACTGAGGCTCTTTGATGTTTGATAATTTACCCAATAGCATCCAGCCAGGGGGTTGTCTGACTTGAAATCCCACGAACTCTCACCTGTGCCCCAGTGCTTTTCTTTCTTTTGCAGACATTATTAGGTATAATCTATCACTTAGAAAGTCTAAAATCTTCTTTCCAAAGTTACAGGTTCATTCACAATAAGTATGTTTTAGAAATCAGAGTCCTTTGTTAGTCATGTTTTTCTCAAATGGAGATCGGATCAAATGTGATCACATGCAGTTTTTGGTTCTCACTGGGCCAGTTTTCCAAGGATCAAGTTAGTAGACTTTGCCCCAGTAGAAGGAACTGAACAGCAGCTGTATAAGTGGGACAACAGGGGACCTTTCCTTAATATTTGGTAATGGTGACTTATGTTCTGTTTAATTTTTTTTTTTTTTTTTGGCTGCGTTGGGTCTTTGTTGCTGTGTGCAGGCTTTCTGTAGTTGCGACGAGCAGAGTTTCTCATTGCCTCTCGTGTTGTGGAGCATGGGCTCTAGGCACGCAGGCTTCAGTAGTTGGGGCACGCAGGTTCTGTAGTTGCAGCACGTGGGCTCTAGAGCGTGTGGGCTTCAGTAGTTGTGGCGTGTGGGCTCAGTAGTTGTGGCTCGTGGGTTTTAGAGCGTAGGCTCAGTAGTTGTGGCACACAGACTTAGTTGCTCAGCAGCATGTGGGGTCTTCCTGGACCAGGGATCAAACTCGTGTCCCCTGCATTGGCAGGCGGGTTCTTAACCACTGCGCCACAGGGAAGTGCCTGTTTAATTATTCAGTGGAGTATTAGATTTCTATTGATGTGTAACAAATTACCATGCACTATCAGTTTAAACAGCACACGTTTATTATGTGTTTAAAACATTACAGTGTTTCTATAGGTTAGGAGTATGGGCACAGCTTAGCTGGGTCCTCACTTAAGAGTCTCACCAAGCTGCAGTGAAGTGGAATGAGTTCTTTTCTGGAGGTTTGACTGTAGAAGAATCCATTTCCAAGCCCACTCTGGTCATAGGCAGAATTCACTTCCTTGCAGTTGTGGTTCTGAGGGTCCTGGCCTCTTGCTGGTTGTTGGCTGGTGGCTGCCTCTAGCTCCTAGAGGAGGCCCCCAGTGCCTAGAGACCTCTCGCAGTGCCTTGCCACACGGGGTTTCCCAGCAAGGCTGCTTGCTTCTTCAAGCCCACAGGGAGAGTCTCTCAAGTGAATCTGCCAGCAAACACAGGAGTCTTAGATTACATAATGTCACTGAAGTGGTATCAAGTCATACTCAAGAAGAGGGGATTATACACCAGGAGGTGACATCATGGGGCCACCTTAGACTCTGTTTGACACACTGGAAATCATCATCAGTCCCACAGAGATATATTGAGGACTCTGATGTGTCTGAAACAGAGTTAGAAGCCCCCAGTGATGCAAAGGTGAGATGGCCCCACCTAGTGCTCTAGGACCTACTTACTGTCTAGGGGGAGAGACTCTAAGCAGGTCATTGCTAGACCATGTTACGAGGGCTCCAGGAGAGGTTTGGGCACAGGTACCTCTGTGGAACCCAGAGGAAAGAATGCTTATGTTTGGAAGAGCCAGAAAGGCTCTGTAAAGGAGGTGTTACGTGAGAGCCTTGAAGAGCAAGTAGGAGTTTGACAGATAAAGAAGAGAATGGGTTTCTAGGTAGAAAGAAAACTGTATGTTGGCACCAGGTATAAGAGGGCCTGGTGCGTAAGAGAATTGTGAGTAAGCTTGGTGGGGTTTAAGCAAACGGTGTTGATTCTCCAATTGTTTGCACTGTTCTTCATTGTTAATATTTCTAAGAGGATGTTTTTCACATTATAGGTGGAGCCATATACCTTTCTGGAATTGACATGATTCATGGCACACCTGTACTAGACATAAAGCCTTACATAGCTGATTATGACTCACCACAAAATTTGATTGAGCCTTTAGGGGACTTTAATTTACAGAATAACCAATGTAAACCAAAAACCGTGTCCCAGTGTGATGGCAAGACTGATAGCTGTGACCAGCAACAGCTCTCAGGGTACGAGGAACCACAGCTCTACAGTTGCACTAAGGAGAAACCTAAATGTCCTGAAGACAGAACTTCGGGAGAAAACAATGCAAAACATGACAACTCAGCAAAAATCCAGCAAAGCTCACTTGAGCCCAGGGAGAGAGCAGCAGATTTGGGTGAAGAATCAGGAAGTGGTCCGAGTCCTAGGGTAGCAGAAGAGCAAAGTGGCTCACGTTGCCTGGAGAAGAGGTTTTCAGAGGAACAAGCAGACAGCAGGCTGAGGAGAGGGGAAGCAGCAGTGGTCGCACAAGGACACAGCATGGAGATGCCGCCCGAGGCTCTTCCCTGCCCTTTCAGGGTGGCTGGTGCAGCTCACCGCAGTGCGGTCCCTGCCTGGGTGAAAGAGGCTCCTGTGGCCACCTTGGGAGTCCGGTTTACTCCTCACGCAGAGATGGACCTTGAGCACCTCACCTCAGGTGAACCAGGTACTTTTCATTTCTTGTTTCTGAATGAGAGATGAGCTAGTACTTGGAGATTTAGGCAAACTTCCTATTTCCGAGGGCAGTTTTATATAGAGTATTTGTGATTATGACTTGTAAAGAAATGTAGAAATATAAAATCATACTTGGGCAACATCATCATCTGATGGCTTTCAATCAGCAACTGTTTGTTCAGCACAGTGAGTGCCGGGCACTCAGTCAAGTGTTCACTGAGAACGGCTGCTGCCCAGGAATTGGGCCTCTTGTTTGCGTGTGACAGTAGCTCTTGCAGTTCTCAAACAGCATTCGGAAGCTAAATTGTGCTTGCTCTGTACCTATGTAGATTGAGTTTTTTCATCTGTTTCACTATCTGAGTAGAGAAATGTCTCATCTTGTTTTACCTATTGGGTGATGGATAGCTCGACCTCTGTCACAGAGGCCAGGAGTAAGAAGGAAAGTGTCTTAGCACAGAAATTGTCCCCATAAAGTCCCAGCACTAGAGGCATGCACTTCACTGCAGAAGAGAGAAGCCACAGGGCTTTTAACTTGGAGCCTGTTTACTCTAATACATGGTTGTTAACAAACATTGTTATCTGGTTTTTCCAGCCCACAAGCAGATTCCAAGCAGCTGTTCAGAGTGAAGGAGAGGCCCATTAAAAAGTGGGTGCGGTGATAAGAAGTAGCCAGTTAGTTGCCAAGGAGATGTCAGATGTCAAATTTCACCTGCCCCTGGGTGACTGTGCTCATTCTTTCCTAAGGCTTTATGTTTAAACAGAACATTTGATTTTTAAATCAATCTCTTTAAAGTTTTGTTTATGAAAGTTGTTTAATCACTGTGTACAGTTCATGGGTAGAGGAAGGTCAAGTTTTTTTTTTTTGTGGGGAGTGGGGTGCGTCCCACACGGCTTGTGGGATCTTAGTTCACCGACCAGGGATTGAACCCTTGCCCTCAGCAGTGAAAGCGTGGAGTCATCACCACTGGACCTCCAGGGGAATCCCCAAGTTGTGTTCTTCTTATTGCAGGTATTGGTCAGGCTTCATTTAAATATTTTCAGTCAGCGGAGGAAGCAAGGTGTGCCATCAAGGCTGTGCTGTCAGCTGACCCTCGGTCTGTATATCGACGGAAACTCTGCCAGGATCGCCTTTTCTACTTTACAGTAGACATAGCACATGTCACGTGCTGGTTTGGTGATGGCTTTGCAGAGGTCTTAAGGATCAAGCCGGCTTCTGAGCCTGTTCAGATGAGTGACCCTGCGGAGTCCTTGGTGTCTCTGGGATCGTGAGTAGCCTCCATCGAGTCTCTAAGACAGCCTGATTGACTTCGGTATGGCTGTTGCATTTTCTGTACAAGCTAATGATGTGCCTTCTTTGCAGAAAGAAGCAACACTTTGTGATCTTACTGCTTCGATTGATTTGGGTTGTTCAGAATATTTATTTGAAAAACATGTATTTTAATAAACTAAGAGATACAGAATTTGGAGAAATCGCCATATCATGATCGTTTTTGATCAGTTAATATTGAAGAATCCAAAGGTGATGCTTTATTGGTGTTTTCTGAAAGAAGTCAATTTTTCTTGGCACTTGATAAAACTGGGTAGAAGCTGGGGGGATGTGTTGAACAATTCATGTTGGCTTTTTTGTCTGAAAAAGCCTCACCTCTCTGTTTTATTCTAAATCAAACTGAGTTATGATATCTTAAGAAACTAACAAATCAAAACCAAGTAGTTATAAAGATCTTTAGAGATTGAACCCCTGTGTTTCAGAGACTTTGCCACACACACACACGTATGTGTAATATTTAATCCTGATTTCAAAATTAGAGACTCTAAGATTTCTTTGGATGCCTTTGTATCAGAAAAGAAAGTCACTGAGAAGTCCAAGAAAATAAGTTAACTCCTGGTTTATTTCTTATTTATTCAATGACTGTTTACTGAGAACTATTGTGAGTTAGGTTTTGGTGATAGAATGAGATGAACAGGATGCAATTCTCGTTGCAGGTCATAGTTGTGGAGTAAGAAGACACAAACACATTGTTGTACTACAGTTAGAGTAATTAAGTCCATACATGATTCCTGTGTAAGCACCACACAGGAAGCAGTTGTAAGAATGTATTGCCTATAGGTGACTTTAAAGATGTGATGATGCCAGATAACTGAAGATTTATGATCAGTGTAACCAAATTAGGCACCTGTCAACATGAGGTAGGCTTTCCTAATAGCAACTGTAAATCTTAATAGGTGCTTGATCATGGTTTTGAAATGAGCCCTGTTGCTTGTGGATACTTGCACAGAGTCATTTGTGGCTGATGACACTGCACTCCTGAAACAATCTGGGTTTTATTTGAGGTTACTTAGAACCTCTTGGGGAAGTAAATTTAATTAGACTTTTAAAAGCTTTTTATTTCTAGATAATTACCGATTCATAGGAAGTTGCAAAAAATAGGGCAAAGGTCCCGTGTACCCTTTACCTAGCTTCTTCCCATGGTAACATCTTACATAATTATGGTATGATGTTAAAACTAGGAAGTTGACATTGGTACAATCCACCCTTTATTTTGATTTTGAATTCTTTTCTCTTAAAATTACTTTGAGACTGAGTCAGGTCTTGAAGCACAAAATGCTGGTATTTAATATGGAAAAAATAACTCTTAGGACCATACCAACTGGCCTTCTAGCAAGAGGACTGTTCTGTTGTTTGGGGTTTTAATATACATTCTCAGGATTTTAAAACTAAAATCCTAAATATAATCTAGCTTAGTTCTCTACCAGCTCACCAGTCTTTTCATTATACCCAGTGTTTGGCCCTCTCCCCCTGCTTAAACCCCTCGGTGATGACACTTCACGCCTGCCCTGTGTAGCTCATTATTAAAGTGTTCTTCCTTTGTATGAGATCAGATCTGTTCTCTGATAGCTCCACCCTCTGGCCAGGTCACATAGGGTAAAGCTGATCAGGCTCCCATGTTTTCTTCAGCTCTTTCTCATATAATATGTTCTTGAGCCTCACCCCACCCTCAGTCCTTGAGTCCCCCATGTGAGCTTTTGTCTCTAGGCAAGTAAGTGTCGTATTGTGAGGAAATTTGTATCTCTGGGTTATGAACTTCCGTCCCTCAGCAAGAGAAATCGTTTGAAGTAAATCTACCATTCCTTTTCATCTTGGAAACTTTTTCAAAAGAAAGGGACACAAATGACATCCACCTTAGAGTTTAGCCTTTGCTTTTTGGTGCCTGTTTGGGGAGCCCTGATAGCTGATTATTTTCTCTAGCTTGGAGATAAACTCCAGGAGTTCAAGCTGTTTAGGTAATTCTGGCTTTCGGCCCACCTGCCCCAGCTTTCCAGAACAGTAACTTTCACAAGCAACACTGATACTTGTCAGCCACATACAGGAAGAGATTAGAAGGATGAGTGCCATTTATTACATTTTAAAATTGTAGCCTGGCTTAAGGAGGGGGATGGATTATTCCAGCATGCGGAGGCTGTGCACAACCAGGTAGAGTCATTAGCTAAACCCATGAGCCATGTGTTTGTCAAGCTCTTGTTGGTAGTTTTCTTTTCATTATACAGTCCCAAAGGAGGCAGATGAGGACTCAGCAATAATGAAATGTGCATCAGTTACTGAACTTTTAGCACATCCTGGGCACTGGGCTACATGCTCTCCCTGCATTGACCAGAGGTTAAGAGACGTGTTCAGGCTCACACAGCTGGTCAGCCAAGCATCGAGGATTTCAGCCCACCCGCCTGGTCCCAGAGTTGGCTCCCTTCTTAGCTTGGCACTCCTGCCTCCCCCAGTGCAGGTGCAGATGCTCAGCCAACCATGCTGCTTTATTTGAAGCAGCTCCATATGCTTCATAAGCACAGGATGCTTCACTTAGAGTGATGCTGATGGAAATCTAATCACTAAATGAAGAATAGGGAGAGGAATAAGGGCAGAGATGTCCGTTCCCACTAGATCTGCTTGGAACTTCCTGGGAAGCAGCATGGGAGATGTGGAGAGGCCACACTGAGGTTGGCCTCAGAAAGTTCAAGCACTCTTTCTGCTCTGCCCTGTGCTTGCTGTGTGCCCGTGGGCGAGTCACTGAGCCCATCTCCACCTCCCTGACCTTACAGAGTTGTTGGTACAAGGATAATGCTTGGGAAAGTATTTTCTAAACTCTTCCATGGTCTGTAACTTAGGTCATTTTTTTTTAATTGTGCCTGTCATCATCAACACCCTTTCTCTGTCACTCTGCTCTGGCTTAACCTGGCTGGACAAGCAGACTCAGGAGAATCAAGGGGTCCCTACAATCCAATGTATGGAAGGTCTTGTTTTATTATCATTACAGAATGTTTTTTAAAAAAATAACTTCTTTTAGCAAGTTATAGGACGTTTTGCTAAGAGAGCTGTCACAAAGTGCCCCACCTTAAGGACCCAGTTGACATTTTGTCACCTTCCCCCCGCAGCTTTCCCTCCTGAGGTTGCACATGTACCAGGAACCGCCTTCACTGCCCATGCACACAGTCCCCAGCTCAGTCCCTTTCTCACGCATGATCCTCTTTAGTACCCTTGCTCTCTCACCTTCTTTCCTGATTCCAGCCCAGATATTTCAGGGTAGTCTGCATTTCTTTTTATTTATTTATTTATTTAGCTTTTTTTTTTTTTTTTTTTTGCATTTCTTTTATAAGAAAATAAAATTAATCATGATGTGAAATTATTAAGGTAAGTTCTACCTCTGTGACAGAGAAGAGGCAAGTTGTAAGGATTAAAAAAGCTCAATGAAATATAATAGAGATTTTTGGTCATTGTTAAAAATAAGGTTTGTCATCTGGGTAGCCACCAAACGACTCTCCAGCATCCTCTCTGATATGCTCTCTGCCCCCTCTCTGCCTCTGTGGGTTCCAGGAAGTGGGACTCACAGAGGACTCAAGGTTTAGGTCAGTGCATGTGACTGTGAGTGACAAGCACAAGAAAAGCCTTTCCAGTACCCACAGTGATGGCAGGGGGTGGGGGGCAAAAACTCAGCGGTACCCTCTCTGTTTTCTGATGGAGGGGGCTACTTGGGCTATGAACTCAAGCCACACAGACCATTCAGCCTTGAGTCAGTGTATGTTTATGTTGTGCTGACAAAAACGGGTTGGATGTAATACAGGGTTTCCTACTTTTTCTACCTTGTAGATAACTTGAGAAGTCTATTCAGATTCTTCACTAATTCTTCATGCAGTTCAAGATGTGTAAAACTTTTTTATTCAGTGTTAACTAATTTTATTTTTAAAAATCACCATATGCTAAACACTGAAGAAGTCTAATAATTCTTCACAGTGGTATACACGTTATAGTTTACAAAGCCATTTAAAATATGTTGACTCATTTGGTATCTTAGCAGCATTTTGAGTGGATTTTGCTTCTGTGCACTAAGCTGGGAACCGAACCGCTATTTAGAACAGGGCTCAGCAGACTGTAGTCTGAAGGCCAAGTTTGGCCCACAGCCTGTTTTTGTATCACCTAGGAGCTAAGATTGGTCTTTATATTTTTAAAAGATTGTAAACAAAAGCAAACAGCCCCCAAAGCTGAACCAGTGACAGAATATGGCATGCAAAGCTGAAGATTTTACCATCTGGCCTTTTACAGAAGTTTATGGACCCTGATTTAGAAAATTATTTCTCTGAAAAGGTGTTGTGAGTTCCAGAAAGCTTATTTACAAAATAGGTTTTTGGGTTATTGCATGCTTTTAAGTCATGAACTCTCTAAATTCTTTTGAAAGGATTTAGTCATGTAGCCATGTGAGAAAACTCACCAATACGACATAAGTAGTAAAGTATGTGTTAATAATGTTCTAGTCATACATGTCAAATGAGGTTATACAAATCCATGTTTATACATATGTAGAAAACTTCTAGAAGGATAAATACAAGTATGCTAACAATGGTTGCTTGGGGGTGGGGGCATGTTCTCTGGGGGCTTATTGGGGAAGAGAACTTTTCACTTTTTTCTCTTCAGTATGCTGTGGATTTTTTTCTAATCATGAGCACATGTTATTTTTATAGGTGGAACATAAGGAGAGTTAAATGTCCTAACTTAAATAAGTTCGATTTTTATAAATATGTAACTTTGTCCTCGCGTCCCCCCCGCCCAAATCTGGTAAATATAGTTAGAGACGTTTTTTCCTGGAGCATCACATGTGGATCACAGAAACGGAAATCACCCAGGTCACACTTCAGCTGTGGAGCTGAGCCAGTTTGGAGCAGGTAAACTGGCTGGGCCTGGGCAGCTTGTCCCCGAGGAAGCACCGACTTTTTCTGTTCTTCCCAGACAGGGTTTTGGATAAGGCATTGGGCCTCCAGGCAGAAGACAGGCTCCTGTGCAGGATGGTGTTGCTGGTAGAGGGCTGAGCTGCTGAGAGCACCTTAGCTCCATACTCGCCAAATCTGTACAGTTCGTCCAGGCCAGACAAAGGGATGGGTCTCTGCTTGCAGGATCATTTCACTCGTCAGCTTCTCCCACTGGTTCTCTATCTGCTTGCATTTAGTGAGCTCACAGGCCATTTGACTGCTGGGGATTGCTCTCCCTGGATCGCCAGGGCTGGCCCTTACCCACTGTCACAATGGGAACTCTGAGCTTAGTCAGCAGGAAAGGAGAGGCTTGGAGCTGGGGATTGGCTATTCCCACTGGGTCAGGGGACTGTGCTGAGATGGAGGTGGGGCAGACTAGGAAGAAGGGCAGGCTGGCACGGTCGCAGGTGGCAGAGCTGAGCCTGTGTTGGTGGTGGAGTAGGGCTGTCAACAGATTGGAGGCTCAGGCTCTGCCTGGGTTGGGGAGGAGTCGAGATCAGAGAACTGGCAGAGCCAAGGCAGGACCGAGTCCCAGAGGGGTTAGGCTGGTTATCCAGGGACCTCAGGGACTTCAAGTCAGCGACCCCCTCATATCGGAGCTAGAGATTTCTCTTCCTTAGTTCTTTGCCCAATATCCTACCTTTGCCAAGATAAAAGGTCATATTCAAAGATACCTTCAATCTAGGAGGACAACATGAGTAAGAAGTGCTTGCAAACGACGAGGCAAGGAGAAATCAAGTGACATAAAATGGATTGATTAGTGAAGCCATGCACAGAATATCTGCTGGGTCCTCAGGTGGGAGGAGCTTGGTCATCAGAGCTTGTCCTCTCTTCCTCTTGGGAATCCTACTACCACACAAACAAGGCTGAGTTAGCCTACTTAAGATCATGGCTGAGTCTCAGCTGACACTGAACCAGTCACCAGACATATAAGTGAAGCCATCCTGCATCATCCAGCTGTATCTGAGTTGGCCTAGATGGCCAGCCAACACAAAGAATCATGAGGGGAACAAATGTTTATTTTAAGCCACTAATTTTGGGATGATTTGCTATAAAACAAAAGCTAGCTTATACATTTAGCTACCACACTCTTGAGCTTTGGAAAGTGAGTTTATTTAACAGGAGGGGTTAACATGACAAAATCCTTAAATGATAAAGGGGTTTTTAGGGCAGGATGGATTTTTATGATGAAAGTCATGAAAAAATAGTAATAAATAATAGCTAACATTTATTAAGCACTTCAGGTTAGGTATGGAGCTAAGAGTTTTAATTAACATGGATTATCTCATTATGAGGAAAGATACTGTTATTTCCATTATACAGTTGAGAAGCTGAGGATCAAGGACATTAAATTACTCTACAAGGTCTCGTGGTTAGAAAGGGGGAAGACTTAGGATGTAAATCCTGAGTCTGTCAAACTGCAGAACCAACATTTTTTTTATATTGATTTTGAAACTTAAAAAAAAATTATTGGTTGCTCGGGGTCTTTGTTGCTGCAGGCGGGCTCCTTAGTTGCAGCTCGCAGCCTCCTTTGTTGTGGCATGCGAACTGTTAGTTGTGGCATGCATGTGGGATCTAGTTCCCTGATGGGGATTGAACCTGGGCCCCCTGCATTGGGAGCACGGAGTCTTATCCACTGTGCCACCAAGGAAGTCCCAGAACCAACATTCTTAAACACTAATAACTCTAGGGTTTCCAGCCTAGGAGAATCTACAAATGGCTATTCCATAAATTCAAATGGCAGAGCTATGAAGTGGAACTAAAACTGAGTTGACCAGGGAACTGAGGGGGAACTGAGTTCCCCTCAAATCACATCTCTGATTTCTGGATAAACATGGAGTAGTGAACCCATGCATTTGTTTCTGTTGCTTGCTAAAATCCCAATAAATTGCAGCAAAAAGAGCAAATTAAACCCAAAGCAGGAATCAATGAAACAGAACATTTTAAATAAATTAATAAAACCAAAAGCTGGTTATTTCAGATTAACTTGATAAACTTCTGGCCAGACTGATTAGAAAAAAAAGAAAAAACCAATTAACAGTATCAGGGAAGAGAGGTGACACCTCTATTAATTATACTGATATTTAAAAGGAATATTATGAACAACTTTGTGTCAATAAATTTTAAAAACTTAGATGAAATTAATAAAAAATATGAATATACAAATTACCAGAAGTCACTAAAGAAGAAATAAATAACTTGAAGAACCTTTATTAAAGAAATTGGAATTGTAGTTAAAAACCTCTCACAGTGGGCTTCCCTGGTGGCGCAGTGGTTGAGAGTCTGCCCGCCGATGCAGGGGACACGGGTTTGTGCCCTGGCCCGAGAAGATCCCACATGCCGCAGAGCGGCTGGGCCCTTGAGCCATGGCCGTGGAGCCTGCGTGTCTGGAGCCTGTGCTCCGCAACGGGAGAGGCCACAACAGTGAGAGGCCCACGTACCAAAAAAAAAAAAAAAAAAAAAAAAACCTCTCACAGTAAACTTCAGGTGCAGATGACTTCCCTGGTGAATTCTATCAAACAAGGAAGAAAAAAGAATTATAAATAAACTCTTAAAATATTGAAAAGGGAATACTTTCCAGTTCATTTTATGAACGCAACATTACCATGATACCAAAACCAGAAAAAAATATTACAAGAAAGAAAACTACAGACCAATATCTCTTATTTGCAAAAATTCTAAAGAAAATTTTAGGAAGTTTAATCCAACAACATATTAAAGGATAATATATCGTGACCAAGTATGATTTATCCCAGGAATGTGGAGTTGGTTTCATATTAAATAAATCAACATAATTCATCATATTTACAAACTGAAAAAAATGCTATGTTCATTTCAATAGATGCTGAGAAAGCATTTGACCAAATATAATATCCATTCCTGGTTAAAAAAAAAAAAAAACAACTCAGAAAACCAGGAATAGAAGGAAGGGAAATTCCTCAATCTGATAAAGGCCATCTACAAAAAAACCTACAGCCAGCATCATATTTAGTGGTGAAAGACTGAATACTTTTCAACCTAAGATCAAGAACAAGACAAAGATCTCTACATGTACCATTTCTATTCAATATTGTACTGGAGGTACTATCTAATGCAGTAAGGTAAGAAAAAGAAAAAGCACATGGACTGGAAAGGGTGACATATAATTTTCCTTATTTACAGATGATATGTCTATGTAGAAAATCCTAAAGAGTCAACAGAAAAAGCCACTCGAACCAGTAAGTTTAACAAAGTTATGGAATATAGGGTCAAAAAACAAAAATTAATTTTATCTCTATATATTAGCAATGAACAATTGGAAACTTAAAAATAGCATTCATGTAAAAATATGAAATAGGGATAAAATTTATCAAGATATGTGTAATAGCTGTACAAGGAAGATTAAAGAACATTGCCAAGGGAAATTGAAGAAGGTCTAAGTACATGGAGAGATCTACAGTGTTGTGAATTGAAGGGCATGGTGTTATTTAAGATGTCAACTCTCCTCAAATTGATTTATAGATTTAAGGAAATGGAGTAGGTGGACTCTCTGAGGCAAGGAGCACGTCAGTGGGAAAATCCTGAGGCTGGCTCTGCATCTCTACCTCCAGTATGAGCCTCAGTCCATGAGCGAGCTGCTCTTTTAAGGCTTGGCCATTGCAGATGTTGGGCAACCAACATTCTTCAGGCGGGGTGGGGGGGAGATTCCTTGGTCACTGGACCCCTTGACCGCCCAGACAGCCATTTAGTTTCTGTGCATCTTCCAGCTCACAGGCTCTCAGAACATCTTCCAGTTGTGGCTCAGGAGCTGCAGTCATCTTGAACTTCTTCCCTGGACTTTTTGGCCTTTGAAGGAATCCCTAAATTAATCTCCAACATCCTTTTCCTAAAGTGGAAAGAAGATGCTCGCCTCCAGACCCTCTCCCCCCTGTTCTCTACCTCTGGGGTACTGCTCCTGTGTGACTGGAGTCTGTTGGGACATGACTCCACTCTCATCCCTTGGGTCATGTCCTGCCATTGTTTGACTTGGAGTGACTCTGGACTGCCTCTTTTGTCCCCCATACATTCCCACTCAGCCACGGTTTATCCATGATGATGGGTGTGAGGAGCTAAAAAGTTTGTCCTTCTCCTCAGACTGAAGGTCCTGTGTGAACGATAACCAACATCTCAGGGCTGTCTGGCCTTCCTTGTTTACAACTGAGGAACCGGGAGAGGACTACCCAAGATGGGGACTGAACTTTTGTGATCAGCTTCTCTCCTGACCTGCCTAAGGGTTTCTTTCAAAGAGCTAAGCAACCTCGGCTTAGCCATCCCTGAAACATGGGTGGCTGAGAGAGGAAAGTGGACTGAGGAAGGGGCCATGATTGAGTCTCTATCAGCTAAATGGTTTTATGGATTCAAGGAGCTTGAGAGGTAAGCTCTACCTTTGCTGTACCCCAAACCATATAATCTGGGCTTCTAGTGCTTGTCTAATGCCTAGATCAAGGAAGGAAAGCTTCCAAGAGGTATTCAGGCAGTGTTCCTGATTCACTGAAGGTGCTGAATTTCCAGTTTCCAAGTGGCCATAAGACTCCCCAGGAGGGCAGTGTCTAGGTGGCAACAAGCCATGAACTACACACACCTACAGGGCTCCTGCTGGAGACATCTACCCAAGTTCTTGTCCAAATGAATCTTTAGGGTGTTTTCCAGTTGCTTCTGGTCTAGGTTCTCTGTTGAGCCCCCTGAGTGACATACCAGGTCACTTTCTGTCTCCTCAGTGTCAGACCCTAGACTCCTCACAGGATAGCTTTCTAAATACCTGGGTTATTTGGGGCTCTTCCTCAGGCTATGCACCAGACTCTTTGTGGGTCACTTTGCCTGTCCCTTCACATGGAAATTTCCTGATTGCCTCAACGTCATGTGGCCTAGGTTCTTCCTTGCTGCTTTGGCCCCTACCACAGAGGGCTGTGAAGGTTCATGTTTGCCCTTTGGCCAAGAATTCCCTGCTAGTTTGCCCTGAGGCTGTATCTGTGCCAGGTAGGCCCAGAGTTGGATGAAGCTCTTTCAAAGGTGGTGCTCCAGCTGCCGCCAGATCTCATTGATAATAGGAAATTCTCTAGCAAGGATGGAGCCTGGTACTTGGGACAGAGAGGCCATGTTGCACTGAGGAACGTTGGGAGCTAGAGGATGAAAGGTTTCCTGAGCTCTTTGGACCGGAAAGAGTTCCAGCTGCTTCTGGAATAAGTGCCAGTCTCGGGGTTGAATTTCTTTTGGGATGAGAGACTGTACTTCATCCTAGGGTTCAGAGAAGGACACTCCACAGGCCCTATCTGGGGTGACAGAATGGGAGAGCGATTGAAGGTGGGCCTGAGTTAGGGACTGGGATTGGGGCAGGGTTCAAGATCAGAGGGGGATGGGGCTGGGGCTGCAATGGGGACATTTTAGCCTGAATATGGACTGGGCCCATTAGGGAATCCACTGAATAAGGCAAAGGGAGACACTAGTGGGGGTCAGCCACCCAAGACCAGGACAGTAGCCCCAGGGACTCACTATGCAGAGAGGGGACACCCTGGAAGAGCTGGCTCCACTTCTTCTGCAAAGAGTCCCCTCAAGTTTTGGGGTTTGGGAACTGACGAGGACTGCAGCTGCTCTGGTTTGTCTATGATGCTCTCCAAGGCTTGGGAGCCTGCGGTGTCCTGTGTGTCTGCAAGAGACTAAAGTAGTCCCAGCCCTGATGTGATTCCATCCTTCGCGGCTGTTCTCCGGAACAGTAGTCATTTATCTCCGTCCGCTTTCTCTCCCACCTAAGTGCACGCCACCAACCCATGGAAGATTCAATGGACATGGACGTGAGCCCCCTGAGGCCCCAGAACTATCTTTTCGGTTGTGAACTAAAGGCCGACAAAGATTATCACTTTAAGGTGGATAATGATGAAAATGAGCACCAGTTATCTTTAAGAACGCTCAGTTTAGGGGCTGGCGCAAAGGATGAATTGCACATGGTTGGAGCAGAGGCAATGAATTGTGAAGGCAGTCCAATTTAAGTAACACTGGCAACTTCAAAGATGTCTGTACAGCCAATGGTTTCCCTTGGGGGTTTTGAAATAACACCACCTGTGGTCTGACGGTTGAAGTGTGGTTCAGGGCCTGTGCATTATTAGTGGACAGCACTTAGTAGCTGTGGAGGAAGATGCAGAGTCAGAAGATGAAGAGGAGGAGGATGTGACACTCCTAAGTATATCTGGAAAGTGTTCTGCCCCTGGAAGTGGTAGCAAGTTTCCACGGAAAAAAGTAAAACTTGCTGCTGATGAAGATGCCGATGATGATGCAGATGACGATGATGATGACTTTGATGATGAGGAAGCTGAAGAAAAAGCTCCAGTAAAGAAATCTGTACAAGATACTCCAGCCAAAAATGCACAAAAATCAAACCAGAATGGAAAAGACTCAAAACCATCAACACCAAGATCAAAAGGTCAAGAATCCTTCAAAAAACAGGAAAAGACTGCTGAAACACAGAAGGGACCTAGGTCTGTAGAAGACATTAAAGCAAAAATGCAAGCAAGTATAGAAAAAGGTGGTCCCCTTCCCAAAGTGGAAGCCAAGTTCATCAATTATGTGAAGAATTGTGTCTGGATGGCTATTCAAGATCTCTGGCAGTGGAGGAAGTCTCTTTAAGAAAATAGTTTAGGGACTTCCCTGGTGGTACAGTGGTTAAGAGTCCGCCTGCAATGCAGGGGACACGGGATCAAGCCCTGGTCCAGGAAGATCCCACATGCAGCAGAGCAACTAAGTCCATGCACCACAACTATTGAGCTTGTGCTCTAGAGCCCGTGAGCCACAACTACTGAGGCTGCGTGCCACAACTACTGAAGCCCATGCGCCTAGAGCCCATGCTCTGCAACAAGAGAAGCCACCACAATGAGAAACCCACGCTCCGCAATGAAGAGTAGCCCATGCTCACAACAACTAGAGAAAGCCCGCACACAGCAACAGACCCAACACAGCCAAAAATAGATAGATAGATAGATAGATAGAAAGAAAGAAAATAGTTGATATCTGGCTGCCCTTTTTATAGTGAAGGGTGAGAACTTTCCCTACCGTGTCTGATAAATATTGTCCAGGTTCCATTGCCTGGAACAACAACAATGTGTTGTCCAAAATGCATGTTTAGTTTTTAAAGATGGAACTCCACCCTTTGCTTGGTTTTAAGTATGTCTAGAATGTTATGATAGGACATAGCAGTAGTGGTGATCAGACAAATGGAAATGGTGGGGAGACAAAAATATACATGTGAAATAAACTCAGTATTTTAATAAAGTAAAAAACAAAGTTCTAGAAGATTTCATTGGTAGTCTGCCTCAGTTGTATAGGAAGGGTCCCTTCTCCTTTTCTCTCTGCTCCATAATTTGGAAATGCACTCTTTTTGTGGCTTGTATCTCCTGGAGCTCCTGCAGATCAGGGCTGAGGAAGAGAAGCTACCTCCTCAGTGTACCTGCTTGCCAAGTCCCGCAGAGACAGGCCTCTGAGGGAGGGGAGGGCTCAGGCAGAGGAGCTGTGGAAGCAAAGGGACACAGAGGAAGCAGCAGCTTCCTCAACATCCCCAGACATCAGAAGATCAGCTTCTACTACAGTCACTCTATTATGATCCTCCTAGCAGGGATCTTGCTGCAAACTGTCCTCATCAAGAAGCTTGCCCAGATGGCTGCAAAAGACAGGATGTACAAGCTGCAGCTGGGAGCAGAATGAGGATAGGAGGGCCCAGCAAGTCTGGCAGGAGTCACGTTCCCTACGTCACTGACTTCAAGATGCTTCTTTTTTTCTTCAAGGAGGGTGCTTCTTTCAAATTCCCTTCCCTATAGGATTACCATCTCATGTCAACCTCGGCTGCACGGGGTCCCTGCAGTCACAGAGGCCGTGCTAGGAAGAGGGGGAAGGAAAGAAGGAGAAGATCTTCATCAATACCTGCTTTTCGAAAGAGCAAACAGGTCCCATGTCACGTGCGCTCCTTTCTGGGAAACTCTCCAAGCTGGGAAAGCAGGGGACTTGGTCACATGTGGTGAAGGTAGGAGCAAAGGATCTTATAGGAGGCTGAGCAAAACTGTCCTCTGGGGGAGGCTCTTGGGAGACTAGATTCCAAGAGCCCCAAGCATTAGTACACAAGGTCAAACAGTCAGTGACAACAACAGACAGGCTCAAAGATGGAATAACATTTTATACTTTATCCCATCTGATCCTCATAACCACACTGTGAGGGATGAAGGTTAAGTGAATCTCAAGGAGGAATCTGAGCCTTAGGAAAATTAAACAATTTGCCCCAAAACAGGGCCCAAAAGGTCCGCCTCCAGATATCCTTTCCACTGTGTCTCACACTGCCACCTAGTGGGCAAGACCCACAGGCCCGCTCCACCATTCTTCCATTCCTGTGGATGGACCTAGCAGGGAACTGGAGAAGTGTTCTTGGTTCTGACTCCTTCCTATGACTCTCTCTGCTGAGAGCTTTGTTTTCTAAGAGGGATGAGCTCTAGCAGCTGACATCCTTAGAGACTATGGATGTGGACCTGGGTCTTATGGAAAGGAGAGATTAAGGTAAACCCTTGAGAGCTCTGGACTGAATAGGCAGAACCTTACCTACCCTCTTTGCTCCTCTTCTTCCCTGCATTGATGCTGCAAAACAAGAAAGGAATGAGGGCCTTGGCCTCAATTCTTCTCCTCCTCTCTAGGCAGATCATAATTCATGAATAAATCTTTCTACTTTGCATTAACAGAGTTCTAATTTACTTTTATTCATTTATAAAGTGGATAAAAATATTATTTTCTTGAAAACCTTACAGAAAGGTTTCCTGTGTGGGATCCACAATTGATGTTCTTCAGTTAGTAGATTGACCTCTCCTGAGGAAGGGGACAAAATCTCAGATAGGATTTCCTCCAGAAGGTGAGGTTCTGCTCCATGAGGACAGCACTGGGGCTCCAGCATCTGATTAGAAGATTTCAGAGGCTCAACATTGCTGTTCAGCCCTAACACAGAGGAAAAGCTTGGCCAAGACACCTGGATGGGGGGTGGGGCTGGGGAGTGACTGATGAACCAGCGTTGAGGACTCCGTTCTTCTTCAGTTTTTCTGAACTCTTTTAATAATCCAAGTCCATGGCCCCTGAATTGCGTGATTGGGTTTTTTTTTTCCCAGACCTTGCTACGACACCAAACAGATGGTCTGTGGCTATTGGATAAAGACCCTAGACGTTATACTCTAGCCCCTCCCTGCCCACAAAGATGATATTCTCTTCTTTCCTCAGAGTTCCCATCTCAGTTGTCTCTCGGGGCCAACATAATTTAGAAAACTGGGAAGAGGGACAGGAAAAAAATAAAACTCAGTTACTGCTGGGGGCTCATCTTCAGTTTCTCTAGGGTGGTGGTGGTGGGCTGGGGGGACAAAGAGTGTAGGTGGACTATAGCCTCTCAGCCGAGCAGGTGCCTCACCGCTTTCTAAGTCCCTCTACCCTCTTCTCTGGGCCTTTTAAATTCTCTACTCCATCTTTTCATCATATCACATATATATCTTATGCTATTTCCTGTTTCTTCTGCCTAAAACCTAGATATTAACTGGGTCCTTCTTTACCGCTGGGAGATCTCAACTTGAATCTCACCAGTTCCACAGCTTTTGAAACGCTGAAGTTCTCCTGTAATTTTTTGTTCATTTCCAGGGATTTACGCTGAAGTCTTTAACTCCAGCTTCTCCGCATAATCTGTTTTTGCCTTTTGCATCAGCACAGACATACAACTCATCCCTGTCCCCTTCAACATTTCCAGAAAAGTCCATTTTCATATAAAAGAATTAGTGAGCAATGCAGCCTTTTAAAAAGAGAGTGTGGGGTTTCCCTGCTGGCGCAGTGGTTGAGAGTCTGCCTGCCGATGCAGGGGACGCGGGTTCGTGCCCCGGTCCGGGAAGATCCCACATGCCGCAGAGCGGCTGGGCCCGTGAGCCATGGCAGCTGAGCCTGCACGTCCGGAGCCTGTGCTCCGCAACGGGAGAGGCCACAACAGTGAGAGGCCCGCGTACCGCCAAAAAAAAAAAAAAAAAAAGTGTGGGAGTGACCCGAGGGAGAGAGGCCCATGGCATACACCTTGGTAAACAACTTAAAAATACTCTCTGATTAATTCCTTTTCTCCGAAGTCCCTTTTGTGTTGCTGTGCCCCTAAGGGCTCTCAACTCTCCCTAATTCACCCCTGCAGTGCCCCACCCTGCTGGTCCTGGTTCCTTTCTCCTGTCTCCCAGGCTCCTCCCCTTTCCCCAGCATTGTAATGCTTCTCCTTTATTACACAGAGCAATTCCCCTCTCCTAAAGCCCTGCCCCAACCTGCACATTCAAACCCATCCTGGTTTGAAGAGTAGGAGAGGACTTCTCTTTAAGCTATTCCAACTTTTAAAGAGAGCAGTTGGCATTATATATGAAAATATACTTTATTAATTTTGAATCATGCCTATGGTTACTTCTTCTATGAAGGATTTCTTGATTTTTCTATCTACTTTTTATATTTCTACCAAATTCTCTATTGAAATCTCAGTATTTTTTTTTTCCATTTGAGATCAGGCATTTCATGTAACTTTTCAAATTTCTATTTTTTTTACAGCTTTACTGAGGTACAGTTGTTTAAAATGTACAATTTGATGAGTTTTGACGTATAAATATACCAGTGAAACCACCACAAGAATCAAGAAGTTGAGAAAATCAACCAATTTTCTATAAAACAAGTAAGTTCCAGTCAAGAAGTCCAACTGATAAACCATAGTATATATTCCCATACTGGTAGATTCATATGAGATTGAGCAGGTGTGACCCTGCAGAGGCCAGAGGTGCAGAGATGGGAAGCACAAAGTTATACAGTGGACATTGGGACTGATGGTTAGTGGGGCCACTGCTGCTTCCACCCCTTGGTTCCCAGGCCATCTGTCCTTCCTGCTGGGGCACACACACCTATAGGGGGTCTCTGATTTAACAAATGCACTGCATCCTGAAGAAAGGCACTCTATTCTTACAGAGTGCCTGGTACATTGGTTGTGCCTTTATTTATTATTATTATTATTATTTTTTTTGTGGTACACGGGCCTCTCACTGTTGTGGCCTCTCCCGTTGCGGAGCACAGGCTCTGGACGCGCAGGCTCAGAGGCCATGGCTCACGGGCCCAGTCGCTCCGCGGCATGTGGGATCTTCCCGGACCGGGGCACGAACCCGCGTCCCCTGCATTGGCAGGCGGACTCTCAACCACTGCGCCACCAGGGAAGTCCTGGTTGTGCCTTTAGAAGGGCATTTCAGCATTCTGGGAGGCTGGCCGCCTCCAGGTGCATTATGTGATATCAAGCTGTGCATCCCACAACCATGGGCTATTCCCATACCTTGTTTACTGGTCATATGCTGTGCTTGGTTGGATTCCATGCCTATGGATTGGGCAAGTATCATGACCATAGGGGATCAAAAGTAATAGGATGAAGGTAATGGGAATCGTCTTGAGAAAATAGAGGATGTTAGTGTACAATAATAGGCAAGATGAGTGGTAAAGCAAAGGGAAAGAAAAAGGATTCTGTAGAACCAGAAAGTTAATTTTGTTCTGTCATCTTGGATAGAAGCTAACTGCTTCCAAAGTCTGCAAATTTTGGAAAATTCCTAAGAACTCTCAGTCTGAGGTCTAATGGAATGGATGGCTTGTAGTCCAGAGAACATGATGTATGTCTTTTCAGTTGGCAAACACGTATCCAAGGATTAACACTTTGGAGTTTCATGCTATGTCAGTTGTTAATAGTGACTGATGAGACCCTTTCTCTTGAGGCTCAAGGGCAGTTTTCCTCTGACGCCTTTCCCAGATATCAAACCTCCATATTTCAGATCATGCAGAGGCTACGTAGGTGGGTGTTTTGGAAATTGCTAAAAACAAAGACACACACAAAAAAGTCTCAGCTACTACCTTTCCATCTTGTCTGCCCGTTTCTTTCACAAATCTCCCCAAGGCGGGGAGTGGGGGCGAGCCATTTCTTAATCATATCTGTCTTCCTTCTTCTTCTCCAGAGATCCACAAAGGGCGGGTGCAGGTAAATATTTAGAAAAAGACATTGAATTGCATGGCATCGTGCCCACCTTACTAGCAGTGGGCTCGCTCTCAGCCAGCCGCTGCTCGTTCTTTCCACATGTCCAGCCTGGTGGATCTGTGCCGTGGCATGCACTGCCTCAGTCCTGAGAGCCTGGCCACATTCCAGGGCAGGACTCACTGCTTGATGAAGCCAGAGGAATGCCTGCAGCAGATGAGCACGTCCCCAGCCAGGGTGCGAACGGTAGTGAAATCACTGCCGCTTCCTGTGAGGGGTCAAGTGCCATGACCCCAACAGGAAGATGACCGTGGCTACGTTAGTAGAAACAGATTTTCCAGAATGCAGAGCCTTTGCATCTTACTCTATCCGGGGTCATCACCATTGGAGGGTCGCTTTTTTCTCTTCCTTTGACTTCCAACATCGTGAGACTGCATTTGTAAGGAAAGGTTTTCTTGTAGCCTCACTTGCTCAACAGTGGAATGGGCCGCCATGGGGAGTTTGAGTTCCCTGCCTGGGGTGCTGGATACCATCTTGGCAGAGATGTGTGGAGGTGGGGAAGAGGACTTCCAGCCCCCAAGATGCTATGAGTCTCTGGTGCCCATTGTCCCTAGGATGCTGCCAGAGGTACGCAGTCTGATGCAGATTTTGCAATGCAAGCTTTGAGGTTAGTGATGCAAGTTCATTGAGTAGAAAACGTGGCTGGTGAGATGGACCCCAGGCTGCTGCTTGGGCTCCAAGGGCCTGACTCATGCCTCACAGCCCCTGCCAGCGTTTTAGAGGGAAGCAATGTTGTCTCTCGTTCCTCTTCCTCCACTCATCCCGTCAAGGTGGGTGGCTGGTCTTCAGCCCTCCTCTCCTTGATTCCACACAACACCCCTGGGAAACCTCAGCCACATCCCTGGCTTCAACCCCTGCCTCTGTGATGATAAATCCTAGTGCTGTGTCTCCAGCCTTGACCTCATCCCTTAGCGAACAGACCCACGTAACCAGCAATTTATTGGACATCTTCATATCGTCTGTCCTACATCTCAAACTCGATGTGTCCCAAACTAAGATGTTTTCTCCTGCCTTCAAACCTGACAACCCTCACCGAGCCAGCCACCTCATACAGGAACCTTCCTCCACCTCCCTCTCAAGTCCACTTCTCCCTTGTGTCCACAGCCTATGTGTTCCACCCTACAGTGCCTCTTTTTATCAGCCTTTTTTATTCCAGTTCTGTTGCCACTGATTTCATTATCTCTTTCCTGGGCTTTATTGCGTGGCCTCGTGGCTGGGGTCTTTGTCCCAGCTCCCTCTTTTCTAAGCACCACACTATATGTTAGGTGGGTCTGTAAATGGACAAAACAACTTTAGAAAACTAGCACTGTTTATTCAAGTAGATATATGCATACTCTATGACCCAACAATTCCACTCCTAGATATGTACACAACAGATGGATAAAAGCACCAGAAGTCATGTGCAAGAAGGTTTATAGCCCAAAACTGGAAACTAAGTGATGCCCATTAATAATTGTGATACCTTCATACAATGGGATATTAACATAAAGATAACTAACAAACTACTTTTATGTAGAGCAACATGGATGAGTCTTGAAAACATTGCTTTGAGTGAAAGAAGCCAAATGCAAGAAAATAGGGGAAAATAATTTATGGTGTTAAAATCAGGATAGTGCTTTCTCGTGATTGGGTAGTTCCTGAAATGGGGCCAAAAGGGATTTCTGGAGTTTTTAGTAATGATTTCTTTGTTTAGCTGGGTGCTATTTACATAAGTGTGGTCAGTTTGTGAAAATGTTTGCACTTTTCTATATGTATGCCATCCTTCAATAAAAAGTTTACTAACACCCTCCCACCCACCTACACACCAAAACAAAATTCCTTCCATGTTCCTCATAACCAGCAGAAACACTTCCAAACCCTGGCAGCACATTCAGTGTTCTCTGTGGTATGACCCAGGGCATCTCCTTCCCGTCTATGGCATGTGTGCCATCTACACTAGGTCACGCCCCGTTCTCCTTGCACATCTCTGTGCCCTTGCTTTTGTAGTTCCTTCAGCCTGGAATTCCTCTCTCTATCTGTCCATATGCTGCAAGTGCCATCTCTTCGAGGCCTCCCTTGATTTCTCAGGCCAAACAGATCTCTCCTGGGCTAGCATTCCCATGGCATGCTGCTTTTCCCTCTCTCAGGGCCCTTAGCTCTCTCTGCTTACATGTGTTTCCTTGACTGGTGGTAAACCTCCAAGGGAGTAGGAACAGTGTCTCCTTCACCTTTGTAAAATTTCTTGGAGTCAGTGCTGTGCTTGCTACAGTGCTTGAGCTAACGAATATTGAATGCGTGCTCTGAGTTAAGCCTCGCTGCCAGAAAGCCAAGACATCCAGCTTGCTTGCAAAAAGCTTTTGCCAAGAGCCAAGTCCCTTTGCAAGTAAGCACATCTTGCCGTCCTTTATTGGCTGCTGACAGCCGAGCAGATGTAAATGTGTTGTGCAGCATTGTGGGCGTGTCCAATTAGACTCAGTGAGACTGAGCAGCCCCACTAACATGAATGAGCCATGCAAATATGTAGTTAATGACCATGTCGCTCCGTGTCAATTCTTAATCTCAGATAATTAGTAGATAGATAATTGGTGGAAGAATGGGAGGTGCTGATGGATGTCCCATCACTTGGGTGAAGCTAATGATCCTCTATGGATTAAGACCCACCCTCTGTAAGTGTTGATGGCTCCTATTTGAAATGCTCCTTTTGAAAGGGCCTAGATCCAAAAGAGGTGTCAGGAACTCCAGAGTGGGGCATTAGCATCAGTACTAATTACCTGGGTTGCTTCCATGGAAGGTGGGTGGATGGGCCCCATTGCCACCAGCCTAGTGCGGGCAGCTCAGAGTCCTGTACTGGCCCTGACCTGGTGGGTAATCTTGAGTAGGTCCTTTCTCCTTTCTTGGTTTTGCTATTTGTCTAATGGCAAAGGGTGGAAGGAATGGGGTGGACATGCTGACTCGAGAACGCATTGTAGACGAGAGTCTCCCTGCTCTGCTCCTTCTCGGCTATGTCAGAGGCATGGTTAGTTGACCTGGATGTCAGGGTTCTGTGAAGGGGACGTTCTAGGGGTGAAAGCAGACATCTAAGATGTATGCTGACAGTATCTTACTGTGTGCATGGTGACCCTGGAGTTGTATATCCTGACAGGCCTGGGTTCAACAACTTTTACGTGTAACATTTAACAAACCATTCATGCTCAAGAGAATGGAACTTAAAGGAAGCTTTGCCATGGAACTGGGTGTAGAGGAATGAACACTCAACTAGAAGTCAGGAGGCTAGTTTTTTTTTTTTTTTTTTTTTTTTTTTCGGTACGCGGGCCTCCCACTGCTGCGGCCTCTCCGGTTGCAGAGCACAGGCTCTGGACACGCAGGCTCAGCGGCCATGGCTCACGGGCCTAGCTGCTCCACGGCATGTGGGATTTTCCTGGACCGGGGCACGAACCCGCATGCCCTGCATCGGCAGGCAGACTCTCAACCACTGCACCACCAGGGAAGCCCTGAAAATGTTATTATTAAAAAGTGACCCACATTATCTCTAGTGAGGTTTGGTTGGTTTGTTTATTTGGGGCCATAAAAGATTTTGTCTGATATTATCACAGCTCCACAGGGTTTATATTATTAACCTGATGTGTTTTTTTGTCTCTCACTGTGGCTTATGGGATCTTAGTTCCCCAACCAGGGACTGAACCTGGGGCCACGGCAGTGAAAGCGTGGAGTCCTAACCACTGGACCACCAGGGAACTCCCTAACCTGATTTATTTTTATGTCAAAACTTAATACTTATAAATAATTGTAGATTCACTTTTAAGAAATACAGAATTCCCTGGTTGGGGAACTAAGATCCCACAAGGCAAGCGGCAGAGCCAAAAAAAAAAAAAAAAGACAAAGAAATAAGAGAGAATCCTATGTACCGTTTACTCAATTTCCCCCAATAGTAACATCTTATAAAACAATAGTATAATAACACAACTAGGATAGCAACGTTCATATACTCAAGATACAGAACATGCCAGTCACCACAAGGATCTCTCCTGTTTCCTTTTATATTCACACCCACTTCACTCCCAACTGCACTCTCTCCTTAACCCTTGGCAATCTCTGAGCTGTTGTTCTCCATTACTATAATTTTCTCATTTCAAGAATGTTACATAAATGGAATCATACAGCATGTTTCCTATTGGAATTGGCTTTTTTCACTCAGCATAATTCCCTGGAGGTTATTCCAAGTTGTTGTGTGTATTGGTAACGTATTCCTTTTTATTGCTAAGTATTATTCCACGATACAGGTGTACCAAAGTTTAACTATTTACCCATTGAAAGACATCTGGTTTTTTTTCAGAAGTTTCACTATTACGAATAAGCTTCTATAAACATTCATGTACAGGTTTTAGTGTGAACATAATCTTTATTTCTCTGGGATAAATGCCCAGGAGTGCAATTGCTGAGTCACATGGTTGTTACATGTTTAGCTTTATACGAAACTGCCAAACTGTTTTCTAGAGTGGCAGTACTATTTTACATTCCTGTCAGCATTTTATGAATGATCCAGTTTCTTTGACTCCTTGCCAGCATTTGGTGTTGTCGCTGTTTTTTTTTTTATTATAGTCGTTGTGATAGGTATGCAGTGATATTTCATTGTGTTTTTTTTTTTTTTTTTTTTTTGCGGTATCTGGGCCTCTCACTGTTGTGGCCTCTCCCATTGCAGAGCACAGGCTCCGGACGCGCAGGCCCAGCGGCCACGGCTCACGGGCCCAGCCGCTCCGCGGCATGTGGGATCTTCCCGGACCAGGGCACGAACCCGTGTCTCCTGCATCGGCAGGCAGACTCTCAACCACTGCGCCACCAGGGAAGCCCTTCATTGTGGTTTTAATTTGCATTTCCCTAATGGCTAGTGATGTTGAACATCTTTTCATGTGTTTATTTGCCATCTGTGTATACTCTTTGGTGCAATATCTCTTTTGTCCATTTTCTAGTTGGATTGTTTGTTTTCTTACTGTTGGGTTTGAGAGTTGTCTATATATTCTACATATGAATCTTCTGTCAAATATGTGATTTGAAAATATTTTCTTCTGGTTTGTGGCTTGTCTTTTCTTCCTTCTAACAGGATCTTTCCTAGACAAATGTTTTTAACTTTAACGAAGTCGTATTTAGCAATTTTTTTTCTCTTATGCATTGTGCTTTGATGTCAAGTCTCAGAACTTTTTGCTTGCCTAGTCCTATATCCCAAAGATTTTCTCCCATGTTTTTTTCTAAAAGTTCTGTAGTTTTACATTTTATGTTTAAGTCCATTATCCATTTAAAGTTAATTTTTGCATAAAGTATGAGATTTAGGTTGAGGGTTTTTTTGTGTTTGGGGTTTTTTTGTTTGTTTGTTTTTTGACTGTGGATATCCAGTTGCTCCAGCACCATTTGTTGAAAAGGGTATCTTTCCTCTGTTGGACTGCTTTTACACCTTTGTCAAAAATCAGTTGGTTATTTATGTGTGGGTCTATTTTGGGGTTCTCTGTTCTTTCTTATGGATCTGTGTGTCTGTCCCTCTACCAATACCATACAGTCTTGATTACTATAGTATATAAGAAGTCTCGAAATTGTGTAAATGATTCTCCTCACTGCAATGGACTAAATGTTTGTGTCCCTTCAAAATTCAGATGTTGAAATCCTAATTCCCAATGTGAGAGTATTAGGAGATAGAGCCTTTGGGAGGTGATTAGGTCATGAGGGTAGAGCCCTCATGAATGAAATTAGTGTCCTTATAAAAGGACCCCAGGGAACTCTCTTTCCTCTTTCCACCATGTGAGAATAGAAAAGTCAGAAGTCTGCATCTGGAAGAGGGCTCTCACCAGAACTTGGCCACGCTGGCACCCTGATCTCAGATTTCTAGTTTCTAGAATTGTGAGAAATAAATTTTTATTGTTTATAAGCCCCCAAGTCTATGATACTTTGTTATAGCAGCCCAAACTGACTAAAATATACTTTATTCTTTTTTCAAAATTGTTTTAACTACTCTAGTTCCATTGCCTTTACATAAGTTTTAGAGTAATCTTGTCTGTATCAACAAAAACTCTTGCTGGGATTTTGATAGGAATTACATTAAACCTGTATGTCACTTTGGGGAGAATTGACATCTTCATATGTTGAGCTTACCAACCATGAATATGGTCTGTTTCTCTGTTTATTTAGACTTTCTTGGATTTCTATCACCAGTATTTTATACTTTTCAGCATACAAGTTCTGTACATGTTTTGTTAGATTTACCACCTAAGTTTTTTTTGAGTGACTGTAAATGGTATTGTATTTTTAATTTTGATGTACACAATTTCATTGTTAGTACATAGAAGTATAATTTTGTGGTATGTTTGTCTTGTAGCCTGTAGACCTTGCTGGACTCACTTATTAGTTCTAGGAGTTTTGTTGTTGTTGTTGTTTTTTCTGTAGAGTCTTTGGGATTTTCAATGTAGATAATCATGTCATCTGAAAATAGGGACAGTTTTATTTCTTCTTTTCCATTCTGTATGCCTCTTATTTCGCCTTTTTTTTTTTTTTGTACTGGCTAGAACTTCCAGTACTATGTTGAATAAGAGTGACGAGAGTGGACATCCTTGCCTTGAGCTTATCTTTGGGAAAAATATTCAGTCTTAAGTATAATGTTAGCTGTAGATTTTTGGTAGATATTCCTTGTCTAGTTGAGGAAGATCCCCTCTGTTTCTATATTTTTAAGAGTTTTTGTCATGAATAGATGTTAATTTTATCAAATTCTCTGTTATGCATTGATTGATATGATTATGTGATTTTTTTTCTTCTTTAACCTGTCAATATGGTGGATTACAATGATTAATTTTTGACTATTGAACTAGCCTCACATCTCTGAAATAAACTCTGGTGGTCATGTTGTATAATTATTTTCCAATATTGCTGAATTCTATTCACTAATATTTTATTAAAGACTTTTCTGTCTGTACTTATGAGGAATACTAGTTTATGGTTGTTGTTGTTTCATGTGACCTTTATCTGATTTTGTCATCAGAGTAATACTAGCTTCATAAAATGAATTAAACATATTCCTTCCTCTTCTATTTTTTGTAAGAGATTGTGTCATTGGTTTTAATTCTTTAAAATATTGGTAGTATTTTCCAGGGAAATCATCTGGGCCTGGACATTTCATTTTGGGAATTTTAAAAAATTATGAATTCGATTTCCTTCATACTTATAAGGCTATTCAAATTATCTACTTCATAATGGGTAAGTTGTGGTATTTTTTGTTTTTTGAGGAACTGGTCTATTCTATCTAAGTTGTCAGATTTATGTGTTTTTAGCTGTTTATAAAATTCCCTTATTATCCTTTGGTGTCTGTAGGGTAAATAGTGATATCTTCTGTTTCATCCCTGATATTGGTGGTTTGTGTCTTCTCTCTTTTTCCCTTGATCAGTTTTGCTAGAAGTTTGTTCATTTTATTCATCCTTTCAAAGAACCAGCTCTTTATTTCCTTGATTTCCTCTATTGTTTTTCTGTTTTCAGTTTCAGTGATTTCAGTTCTTTATTATTCCCTCCCTCCCTGCCTGCCTTCCTTCGTTCCTTCCTTACACTCTGATTGACCTGCAACAGTATGTTAGTTCCAGGTGTATAGCATAGTGATTCGATATTTCTATATATTACAAAATGATGACCATGATAAGACTAGTTACCATCTGTCACCATCCAGAGTTATAATATTATTGACGATATTATCTTTTTTCTGTTTTCTTGAGGTGGAAGCTTAGGTCATTGATTTGAGATTTTTCCTTTTTTCTAATGTATGCCTTTAGTGATATAAAGTTCCCTCTTAGCAGTTCTTTTGCTATTTCCCACAAGTTTTGACATGTTGTATTTTCATTTTCATTCACTTCCGTTGTTAAATTTTTTTTTTCCCTGAGACTTTCTCTTTTACCCATGGACTATTTAGAAATGTTCTGTGTAGTTTCCAAGTATTTGGAGATCTTCTTGTTATCTCTCTCAGAGAACTTTGGAGAGCTAACTCTGTATGATATCAATTCTCTTAAATTTATTTAGATTTGTTTTTATGGCCCAGGAGATGGTCTGTTCTGGCACATCTTCCATAGGCATTTGAAAAGCATGTGTATTCTGCTGTTATTGGCTGGAAAGTTCTACAAATGTTGACTACATCCTCTTGTATGATGGTATCACTGAGTTGTTCTATATCTTTGCCAATTTTCTGTCTACTTGTTCTATCAATTATTGAGAGAGGGTTGTTGAAGTCTCCAATTATAATTGTGAATTTGCCTCTTTCTCATTTCTGTTCTATCAGTTTTGCTTCACATATTTTGTAGCTCGGTTGTTTTGTGCATAACATTTAGGATTGCTAAGTGTTGTTGGTGGGTTTACCCTTTTGTCATTAGGTAAAGTCCTCTGTTCCTAGGAATTTTCTTTGTTCTGAAGTCTACTTTATCTGATATTAATATAGCCCTCCTGTTTTGTTTGATTAATGTTGTTATGATATACATTTTTGATTTTTTTACTTTCAACTTGCCTATATTGCTATATTAGAAGTAAGTTTCTGATAGATAGCTATATTAACTTCCTATAGCTGTTAAACCAAATTACCACAAACTTGGTGACCTAAAACACCACATATTTATTCTCTCACAGTTCTGGAGGTCAGAAGTTCAAAATCAGTTTCACTGGGCTAAAATCAAGGTGTTGGCAAGGCTAGCACCTTCTTGAGGTTCCAGGAGAGAATCTGTTCTTTGTCTCTTCCAACTTCTAGAGGCTGCTAATATTCCTTGGCTCATGGCCACATCATTCCGATCTCATGCTCTCGTTGTCACATCTCCTTTTTCTGTGTTAAATCTCCCTCTCCCCCTCTCTTATAAGGACATTGGTGATTACATTTAGAACCTACCTGGACAATCCAGGATAATCTCCCCATTTCAAGATTCTTAACTTAATCACATTAAAGACCCTTTTGCCATAAGGTAATATTCACAGGTTCCAGGGATTAGGACCTGGGTGTCTTTGCGGACCGTCATTTAATTTACCACAACAGCATGTAACTGGGTCCGTGCTCCCCACTTGGCTGTTGTTGGTGTAGGTGTGGGTGGGTCACAGTTTTTCTGTGGTGTTTGACTGGAGTAGTTTTCTGTCTTGCTGGGCTGCCCTTTTCCTGCTTCTTTGGCTGAGGAGAGCAGGCTTTGGGGAGGCATTTTTGTCTGTACCCTTTGGTGTTTTCAGGTTGCCAGTTTCTTCAGCTTCAAGTCTGGGATATAAGGCAAAAAGAAAATGCACTTTTTAAAAAAGAAAAAAACAAAAAGAAATGAAAAACAAACAAAAAAGAAATAGAAAACGCATTTTATTCACCTTTATCCTGAGTATATATACCTTTGGAAATCCCAACTTTTGTATAGTCTCCTTGTACATTCTCAACCTAAAACAGGCCCTAGATTTTTCTTTTCTTTGGCTGCGGTGGGTCTTCACTGCTGCGCCTGGGCTTTCTGTAGTTGCAGCGGGCGGGGGCTACTCTTTGTTGCGGTGTGTGGGCTTCTCATTGCGGTGGCTTCTCTTGCTGCGGAACATGGGCTCTAGGCGCGCAGCCTCAGTAGTTGTGGCTCGTGGGCTCAGTAGTTGTGGTGCACGGGTTTAGTTCCTCCATGGCACGTGGGATCTTCCCAGACCAGGGCTCGAACCGGAGTCCCCTGCATTGGCAGGTAGATCCTTAACCACTGTGCAACCAGGGAAGCCCCAGCAATGCATTTTGAAAGACATTTCATCCAGATATTTTAGTTGTTTCCATTGGAAAGTTCTTTAAGGGTGTTTGGTCCTAGTTGCTGATAAAAACAGAAGTTCCAGTGCTTTTTCCACCAAGATGTCTATACCCACAAAGTGTCAGTGTTACCCAGGACCTTGATCTTGATACAGTTTGTGGGCCTTTTATAGGGTCAGGGAAATCATTACTCTCATTGTAATGGAAAAAAATTGGAGGAAAGGATTTTAATTTTATTTCATTTTCCCCCCAGCTTCATTGAGATATAATTAACATATAATTGGAGGAACAGATTTTAGAGTCCCCTTGACAAGTCCTGTCGACTTATCCTGGCAAAAGCAAGACACAAATCCCTTTATTATGGTAGCACAGCATCCCTTTCTTCTGATAACATCTTCCTGATTTTACTGTGTGGAAGTCCCCACCCCCCTTCAATGGGTATGGTCATGATTGGACTATCTGTTGGTCAATGTACCCTGTTTTCTGCTAGCCAAGAGGGGTGTGTGATACCAGAGGGATCAGTCAGGCAGTCTCCCTGGAGTTTGAGTGTGAGTTCAAATTACTGACAACCTGATTCATCCTGATAGTGACACTCAGAAAAGCTCATCTATTAGCTGCTGCCCTGAATTCTGTCCTTTTTAAAAATATATATATATTTATTTATTTATTTATTTTTAGCTGTGTTGGGTCTTTGTTTCTGTGCGAGGGCTTTCTCTAGTTGCGGCGAGCGGTGGCCACTCTTCATCGCGGTGTGCGGGCCTCTCGTTGCGGAGCACAGGCTCAGTAGTTGTGGCTCACGGGCCCAGTTGCTCCGCGGCATGTGGGATCTTCCCAGACCAGGGCTTGAACCCGTGTCCCCTGCATTGGTAGGCAGATTCTCAACCACTGCACCACCAGGGAAGCCCCAATTCTGTCCTTTTTAAGACCTGATTCCTCAGCTTTCCCTTCTGTTCTGTGAACATCCCCATCTGTTTTTTAACTCTGTTTGGATATCCCTCCAGAATGGGGAGTTTTTTATTGCTGGAGCCAGCCAGTATCACCCTTGTCTACCTCTGACTCTTTGAAGCTTCTTCATTTTATTGACTGAAGTCTGTTGCTACATGGCATTGAAGCTATCAGTGTGCCCTTCTTCCAGCATCTCTGTCCTGGAAACTACTCAGGGACTTGACGGAAGGACATTGTGCTTCAGTCTGACTTTGTTCAGGCTACACAAGCCTAATTCTTCCAAGTGTTCCTCCCAGGACACAGGCTGCAGCCCCTTCCCCATCCTGATTGTCTTCTCATGATACATTCCAGTTGATCAGTATCTCTCAAACAATGTGAAGCTCAGGGCCAAACCAGACACCCTGAACAGGGCAAAGTCAGGCAGGGCCATCACCTCCTTGCTCTGAGCACTCTACTTCTTTTAATACAGTCTCCAAGTTCATTATTATGGCAGCTTCATGACACTCCTGACTCATAGTGAGCATAGTATTGGCTAAGCTGTCTTCACACATGCTGCTACCCATCCTGGATTTCCTGGCTGACCCGTGTGCTGTTGGTTTGTTTTTAACTCACAGCCCTACTTAAAAACATGGCCGATCTTGCCTAAGTTTTCCATGGCACAGTCCGAAAGATCTTGCCATGGCAACATGTAGTTTCTGGATTCCCCTTGGAATCTAAATAATTCAGAAGAAGGGAGTGTTAGGAAACACTGCCTTTCTCTCAAACAGCACCCAAACCCAGCGTGGAATGGAAGTCATGGATGTAATTCTGAGAAAAGCTCAGCCCAGATTGGGGTTGGCTGAGGTCTCCAAAGGTAAGCCTCTCTCTTAAGGTTGTAATATGTGTTACTCATTTCCTTTTGGGAGCAATTAATTCTAATCTTAATGTCAGACTTAAAGGCCAAAAGAAAGTAGGTTGAATCTGCATTTATTGACACTGTACATATTCATTTCTCCAAAAGCTGCAAGGTGGACTCGGATATTGTGAAACTTGGCTGGGCTACCCAGTGTCACTTGGGTGGGCAACCAGGGGTCCTAAGGATAGGCCTAGGCTCCTTGGGGGAGCTCTCCTGGCCCTCCTTCCCTTTGTCATCTCAAGGGGGCTCCCCAGTCTCTTTGCTCCCTCTGAATGTCAGGAGTGCACAAGAAAAAAAAAAAGGACTTCCCTGGCAGTCCAGTGATTAAGACTCCGTGCTCCCAGTGCAGGGGAGCATGAGTTTAATCCCTGGTTGGGGAACTAAAATCCCACATGCCGCATGTTGAAGCTGAAAAAAAAAACCAAAAAAAAAAACCAGGAGTGCACAAGGCTGGGGGATTCCCCAGGCTTCAGAGTCCCCTCAAGCAGTCTAGGCTGACCTAGCAGAAGTATTCAAATCTTCCACCCCAAGGGGAAGAGGCATTCATATATGTGTGTGTGTGTGTGTGTCTTCTGGTTGAGGTGGGGCAGCCTGGCTGGAGACTATAGTGGAAGTGAGAGTGCTTCCCATGTACCAGTTATCTGCTGCATAACAAATTATCCCAAAGCTTAGGGGCTTAAAATCATAACATTTCTGATCTCAGTTTCTCTGGTCCTCTGCTTCAGGGTATCTCACAAGCCTGCAGTCATCTCAAAATGTGATTGGGAAGGATTCGCTTCCTAGCTCATTCACGTAGTTTCTGGCAGGTTTAGTTCTTGTAGGCTGTTGGACTAAGGTCTCAGTTCCTCATAAGTCCCTTGGTTCCTTACTATCTTAGTCTCTCCATCCTGCATCTTACAACATGGCAGCCTGCTTCATGAGAGCACATAAGAAAGTGAGTGCTAGCAAGACGGAAGTCACAGTGTCTTGTAACCTAATCATGGAAGGGACATCTTATAACTTTTCCCATATCCTGTTTATTAGAAGCAAGTCACTAGACTCAATGGGAGGGGATTACACAGGCTGTGAACACCAGGAGGGATTATCACTGGGAGCCATAGTGTGTGACCCTGTGGGGCAGGTGGGAGGGACAGTTGGGATATGAGGCACACCAGGCCTGGGATAACCATCAGCTATCTAGAAGGTGAACATAATAGGTTGTGGACGGAGGGCAGGGGCTTGGGGACCCAGGCTATGTCTGAGAACTCTGGGTCTGAGCAGCCTGTAAGATTGGGCCCAGATCTGGGTGTGTACTAATCCTAAGCCCCCTGGACCCAGGCTGAGTAACCAAGGTGGGGGTTGGCTCTCATACTTCGTACTACCAAGCCACTTTCCTAGGTCTGCATGCTGTGAGCACCCACCGCAGGCAAGGCACAATGCCAGGCCCAGCATTAAAGTGCTGTGGGTATCCATTCATTTGTAATAATTCACACAGTGTAACTGCAAGAGCACTGGGTCAGAGCCTGGTGTCCCAAGTCTAGTGTGGGCTCCATCGAAATTGCTGGTGACCCCTCTTTGGGCTTTAGCTCCCCATGGTATAAACACTATTGCAGTAAAACTTCCCCCATTTCACTTCACCCCCAATCACTTTGAGGTTGTTTTGAGAGCGTCATGAGATAAAGACATGGAAGGGCTTGGAAATAAACGATCACACTACAGTTTACAGAAACTTTCATATTATGCTATTCCATTCTCACGTTTGTGTTCAGGGGAGGGGGACGCAGATTCACCAAAGGTTATGCTAAGGGGACACCGGAGTCCATCTGATAACCCCCAGGCACACACATCTACTCAGTGTATAGATGAGACTGCCAAAGGCAAGGGACTCATTCAAGGTCACACACAAAGTCGGTGGCCGTGGAGGGGTGAGGCCCTGAATCTTCTTTTTTTTTTTTTAATTTTAAATATTTTATTATCTAAACTTATACCCCAAATTGTGCTTCATTTTTTCATATACTACACTCTACACTTTAACTCGAGGACATTTTTTAAAGCAATACATTTCAGAAATCCCGGAAAAAATTCCACTAGCTATAAGTTATTTAAATATTGCTTATAGAAAGTATTAAAGTACCATGTAAACAGCATACACCTAAAGAGATGAATGCTTAACATAACAGAGTACAGTGTTTTTCATTCACTGATAAGCTAAGGGTCAATTTCTAGATGTTTCTTTGTCTTGTATGCTTCATTTGCTTTATCAGCAAGCAAAGGCCTATAAGGGATGGCTTCACTGCTCCTCAGACTCAGATCCATCTTCATCTTGACTAATCTGGAAGTAACAAAGTTCGTAAGTCTCCTCATCAGATGCAACCCTCAAAGCTGATCACCAAGATGGTTCTTTTTAAGGTATTTCTTGGTAAGATATTTCAAATACCTTTTAGAGAATTGTTCCTCAGAAACAATCATGATTTTATGCTTGAAGGCTTTAATGTGAACAACATTCCCAAGATTTCCAGTTTTTCCTGGAAAAACTTTAACTTTCTCACGTAGAAACTTCAGAATTTCCAGAATCAAAAATTCCATCTTCTCCTGGATGAGTAAGAGCCAAACTAAACTTCCAGGTTGACTTCTTAGGCTTCTTGTCTTTCTCCGGCACCATCTTGAAGGCTGGCTGTGCAATCAGAGAGCAGCCCTGAGTCTTTTGACATCTAGCCCAGTGCTTCTCTGAACCAGGAGCCTCATGATGCAAAGTGTTATCACCTAGAAGCTCTGATGCCCAACTGCCTGGTTTCAAACTGCTCCTACCATTTCTTATAGTTCATGGTCACTATCTCCCAGGGGATTTTGTGGAGACTGAGAAGCACTAGGTAGTGCCTACCCTGCCAGCTCACTGAATATTAGCCATTGTGACTGGTATCAGAGAGGGAAGGCACTGTTGCACCCATGTTATTGCTGGGGAAGTTTAGGCTGAGACTTGCCCTGGTACCAGAGCCCGGACTTGAACCAGTGTTTTTCTGACGAAGGCAGGCAGCCTCTCAGAAAATAGGTAAGTACCAATGTTCAGATTTGACCATTACTAACAGTATATCAGGCTCCAGGTTCATTTCGTGCATTTGTGTGTAGCCTACAGGGGGTAGTGGGGTCACAGCCCAGGTTTCCTGAGGATGGATTCAGGAGGAAATCTTTAAAATGAGACCTGAAAGCCCCTTGCTGAGAAATGAGGTATCTGCCAGGGCACGTAACTCACCGGCCAGCCAACCTTGAAGTAGCGTTTCGGGAAAGTCGTTTATGTTCATTATAGTTTGGGATTTGGGTGGAGAGCCTGTTTCAGTTCTGGGGTTTTGCTCTCCTATCAGGCCGGCTGCAGGCCCAGACGGGCCCCTGCTGGAAGGAAGTCAGCCCTCCTCCCGCCAAGGAGGAAGGGCCCTCCCGCCTGTGGTCGGTGCATTGTACTTGCTGGATTCCAGGCTGTCAGTCTCACGGAGAGCTCCCGGGATGCTTAGCCTGCAGATTGTTTTGTTAGGTTTCTCCTACAACTAATTTGGAAATTACCCAGCTACCCACAGCCTCTCCCAGGTGTTCTGTAAACTATGGGCCTGCTCCTGCAGCTTTCGCCTTGGTAGGACCAACGCTGGCTGAAGCTGGGAGGGTCAGGGTGGGGTGATAGGAGGGTGAAAAGAGGCCCACAATGGTAGAGCTCGTTTTAAGCAACAGCCAGTCCCCTTCAGCTTTGGCATTAACCATCCTACTTTGTAGGATCTGACGCAAGCAGATCCACACACTTTGCAGACATTATCTTTAAGCCTCACACGCCCTGTGGAGGTAAGTCAGGGGTGTGTGGAGGATCCACCCTACTTAGAGGCCCAAAGAGAGAGGATTTCCCCAGAGCTGCAGTCAAAACCAACAGGCAAGTCTCCTGATTCCCATATCCAGGAAGGAAAAATCCTCACGTTTGATTCATTTTGCTGTGAACTTTGTTACACCTGGGTTGAATCCCTCTCAGGCAAAGGTCTGTGACCTTAAGCTTGTCCTCTTTTCTTGGACCTCATTTTCTCATCTGAAAAAAAAAATACACCTGAAACCTGCTACTTCCCAGGGCAGTTGTGAAGATCCAAAGGATAACATATGTGGAAGCGCTTGGTACACCCTGAACACAGCCTCTCTTGGGTAATGTCAGGGTTACCTTAGTCAGCTGTGCCACAGCTGAGCCACTTGAAGCTGGGGAAGAGCAATGATGTGGTGAGAGCCCTGGACAAGGGCCTAAGATGTTAGCTCATTGTACAACCGTGGAACGTTACCTTCTCTGGTCCTTGGTTTTTCCTTCTATAAAACAAGGGTGGGACTAGATAACCTTTCAGCTGTATTTTTTTTTTTACATAAGAATGGCAAAGGAAATCTCAAAGGGAAAACCAAGAATCAATTTTTTCCTGCCCCATAAGGGTCGCCTTCTTTATTAGTTAGGATGCATTTGGCTGCAAGTAACACAGAGCCCAAAGAAAAGAGGCTTAAACTCAGAGGACGTTCGTTATTGCCCACAGGTATAAAGAATTGTTCCAGGGTTGGTTCTTTCAGCAGCTCAGTGATATCATCAGGCCCCCAGGTTATTCCCCCCTTTTGGCTCTGCCATCCTCAGCAGCTTGGCTTGTTCTCTTAGGCTGGTACCCTCCGAGCCCAACATGTCTGTCACACTCTAACAACATTAAGAGGAAGAAAATGGCCATTTCTCTCCCCTTGTCTCTTTAAGAACAAAGAAATATTTCCCAGAAGCCCTGAGCAGACTTTTCTGGACATCTCATTGGCCTGGAAAGTATCCTGTGCCTGTTTCTCAATAATCACTGGCAAGAGTGATGGAATCATCACCACGTTTACCTTAGACAAGTCCAGATTGAGCCGGTGGATACTCCAAGGGGTAAGACTTCCCCTAAAACACATGACCAACTGCAACCTGAACAAAATCAGCATCTTGTGAGCAGAGAAGAAGGGGGGAAAATGGCTGGGTAGACAGCTAGCAGTCTGGCACAACTTCTTCTTGAATATGCCAGAGAGTGTATTGTTTTACTTCTGTCCAGAGTTGGCCGTATATGGTGGACCTCAAGATGCTCCATCTCAGCTCTACCATCAAGACCCCTGTGCCCAATCCCCATGATAAGACATTTTTCTTTCTTTTGAGCACGGGTGCAGGAAAAATGTGGGTGCACCCCACTTCACACAAGGTTAATTATGAGGTTTTGATGAAATTTAGGATAAAAGGAAAGTGTTACATGGGAGGGGGAAATTTTGAAAGTGCTCATATTAAGTGTAATTTTCTCATAGTGTAAGAAACCCTTCACGGGGCTGCTCACGAACATGCCATGCTCCTAATCTCACTCCCTTGTCCTGAGGTCTGGACCTCTGCGAGAGAGTGACATGATTTGTTGCTGTTTGAGCTGAATCACATATTGGCTGCTGTGGGGAATGACTGAGGAGAGCAGTGGAGGGAGCAGGGGTCCCTGTGATCCAGGAGAGAGATGATGGAGCCTCCTACTGGGTTGGTGGCCTTAGACGTGCAAGATGGGGTTAGGGGGTTCCTAGAGAGGTAATGGTCAGAGCAAATTCATGGTGACAGGAACACACAGGGGTGTCTGGGAACAGCAAGTGGGGTGTTGGCTGGAGCCTAGATGTGTAGGAAGGGCAACTATGGGAGATGAGGCTGGGAAGAGAGTTGGTATAAGGATAATGGAGGGTCCCAAGTGCCGGGTGAGGAGATTGGGCTTTCTGTTGCAGACAGCAGGGATCCTGCTCCCATAGGACTGGAGCTCAGCTTCAGGAAGTGAGGCTGGCAGTGGGGGCAGAATGGAGGGAGGAGGCAGGAGCATCCAAGGGGAGGGCTAGGCCACCTGCTGGGGGTTGAGAGCAGAGGCAAGAGTTAGGCTCTATGAGGCTGTGCTTCTCACACGTTATCTCTGGTTGTTGAGTGCCTCCGTGCCTGAAAAATCATAGCTGGGACTCTGCTCTGCCCACACTCCTGGGAGTAGCCGCTCCAGGTTCTCAGATAGTGAGATAAGCTGGTGCTCTGCACCAGGGCTGAGATCCACCCTGATTCCGCCTCTCAATCCCTTCCTCACCCTGGGAGGGGCTGACAGTTGATCCCCAGGGCCTCTCTGACTACATGCTTCTGCACCAGGTTAACCCTTCTGGGCTGAGCTGGAAATTTGAGCCTCAGCTCGCAGAAGAGGGGTTGTGAGGCTGGTAGAGGGACATGGGGAGCTCTGTAGGGAGCAGTCATCCTTTCCACCCCGGGAGCTCTGCAAAGGCTGGCTTTGGCCTCAGCCAGCCCAGAAAGAAGACGCTGGAAGGAGGGTAGGGATAGGCACCAAACTTGTTAAAGACCTCCTATCCTCACTGCACCCAACCTGTTTGGCCCTGCTTTTCCTTTAGTTCACTGCTCAGTTTGGGCTGAAAAGCACTAGTCACACTGCTTTCCCTTTGGGTGGTTCTAAGCTATTTATTTAACTGATCCCAGGCTCAGTTTACCCATCCGTACAATGGAGGGCCCTCCTGCAGCTGCACTCCTTCACCATCCCTCAAGCCCCACCTTCACCACCCCCCATCTGATTACTTCCATTTGCACACTGCCTTTTATGAGGGTGATAATCAAATGCAGTCTCCCTTGAGGGAGGCATAAGTTCTAGCCAGGCTTGGACACTATGAGATGTTGGGTAAGTCCTGTGCCCCTTTAGCTCTATAGAAACTCTATACGCACGCATGGTATTCCTATTATTGAAAACTCATGTGAGCACTGAGATGAGAGTCCTGGTTCTTCCACTGAGTTGCTATGTGATCCTGGGAAGAGAGCCCAGCCTGGTACATGCTCCTTATCATCAGGGACTTTTTCCCCCCAGTTGTCCTGTCATGCCAACCCCCACCCAGGAGTCAGCACTTCTCAGGAGCAGGATGAGCACAGAGACCAAATTCTCCAGAAAGGTGTGGGTGTTTGGGGTGGGGGGGAATTCATTAGGATGCCCAGGATCGTAGGCTGTCCAAGGGGTACTTAGATGCTCTACTGGAGGATCCTTCAGCCCAGATGGACTCAGAGGTGGGGGCCTCTTCCTGCTGAGAAGAGAGCTTTATTTTTCTCCTAAACCCCAACAAGCCCAGACTTGGGGTTGAAGTTGCCAAGTTTCATCCATACTTGGGCAAATGACTGCTGCTTACAGAGGGTACAGAGACCAGAACCCAAGGTCCCCAAAGTGGCTCAGCAGGGAGTCAGGAGTTTGGGTTCCTGCTCTGGCTCTAACTGACAGTCCAGCTTTCGAGATGATTTCAGATACACTCTCAGTGAATGTCATTGTCATGGTCATCTATCAGGGAACATCAGGTGAGATGCATTCCAAGGGTTAGGATTCCAAGACTGTAAAGCACACCCAAGGGAGGAGGTGAAGGGCTCCACCCTAGCCATCTCTTCTCTCTGCAGTCATCTCTGGTTGGGGTTCTTGCTGAGAAACAGGAGCCTTCTGGAAGTTATTCTGGGGTCTCTGATTTCAACATAACACATCCCCCACCCCCACCCCCCTTCTCTAAAGCTCTGCCTTTCTGCCCAGGGCATATGAATCGCTTGAGGTCTTGTTGAATTGCAGGTTCTGGTTCAGTAGATCTGGGTAGAGCCTGAGAGTCTGCATTTCTAGCAAGCTCTCAGGGGATGCCCATGCAGCTAGTCTGTGGCCCACACTTAGAGCTTCAAGGCCTCAGGGCCTTAATGTCTGCAAAACAGCAGGGAGGGCAAGCCTCCTGCTCTCAGCTTCTCTACTGGCGCTTGGAGAAGTGCATCCTGGATTCAAATGACCAAAAAAACGGGAGTTTGTGAGGGTGAAAGGGGACCTGCCACCCAGCTTTGTAGATGGTGAAACAGGCCTACGCAGTGCAGGAAGAAGCTTGTTCAAGATCTCACGGCATTTTAGTGACAGAGTTGAGACTCAGGCCTCTTGCAAAGGAAAAACAAAAACGAAAACTAGAAAAGATACTCACTGAGGTGTTTGCTGTGATTCTCTGGGCGAACTATGGGTTCCTTTGATTCTTCTCTCTAAGTTGTATTTTTTGTTTTTACAATGAACGTGTACCAATTTTGTAATAAGAAAAAAATAATTTTAATGAAAAAATTCTCACAGAGTTCTTAGTAAATGAGATTATGTTTATGAACGTGCTGGATGAACTGTAACTACGTACAGCAGCTTCAAGTCAAGGGTGTGTAATTCAGCCCAAACCCTCCTGAATTCCTTTCAGCGCGGTTACCTTCACTCTTTCTGGCGCACGAATCACCGAGATGAGGAGGAAGGCCAATGCCGTCACCAACCGCCGCAAGCAGCTTCCTACTCCCACTTGGCCTCAGCTGTGGGAACTCTTTCCCCAAAGCTCTGGCCGCAGGAATCTTTCCCCTTAAACTGGGGAAGAAATTTCTCTAATCCGTTTTCGTAGTAAACGACCTCGGGCCAAGTCTGCTTCTGTTGCTGGCTTCCTAAGCTTAATTGCGAACAAAGTTAATTTGAAAGAAAATGTTACAGCTCTAGGGCGAATTCTAACGAGCCTTGGGCAATTAGGGAAGAACGCATCTAATTACTCACAGACCTGGGGCGGCGGGGTGGGGGGGCGCCTGCATACGACGCCGGGGGGGTGCAGGGCTTAGAGAGGGGCAAAAGAGTTCTCTGGATTCAGGACAGGAAGAAGAAAAGGAGAAACGCACCTCCGGTCTCTGAGCCCCTAGACGGGGAGCCGGGGAGGTTCTATTTCACGGTTTGGGGATTCGGAGAGTTGGATTGTCCCAAGACGCGGCAGTGAATGTTCTCAATGTCCTAGAGCCACGCGGGCTGGAGGGCCCGCCCGGCCCGGCTGTGGATGAAGGGCGGCGCTCCCTCGCCTGCGCAGCGTCCTTTCTGGCCCGGCCGGGTGGCGCACTAGCTTTGGGTGTCGACGGCCGGCAGGAGGCCGAGAAAGGCTGATTCTCTCCCTTCAACACCTCGAGGGCACCGCTGTCTCTCCTGGCTCCCGCTGTATACCCAGTTCCTCCCCTCTCAGGGCACAGACCCTGGTCGATCTCACCTGTCGTCCCAGTTGACAAGGAGAGTTGGGGGCAAAGACGCGTGCGCTTTCCCTCCCTGTCTTTCTTGTTCCCCCGGCTTTACCGCGAAGCTCCAGGAGACTTCCGGATAAGGCAGCGCTTAAATGTTAAAACCTTCTTCCCTCCTGTGCCCAACGCTTTACAGTTTACAAAGCGTTTCTATCCCTCTTGACTCATTTAACTTCAGGTGGACTCTGAGGGAGGGGTCACAAATTCCCATTCACAAATGACACTAGGGAGAGGACTGGATTAATGTTAAAGGCGCTGTCAAAGCATTGGACTTGGTAATTAAAACACGGAGAAAGGCTCAACCGCTGCATTAACCTGGCGCATAGACTGCCCTTTTCCAGCCGCAATCCCCCTGCCGGGCTTTAGGAAGACAACAAAACCCCTGGGTGGAGGGCTTTCAATTTCTGGCCAGTGCCAATGAGGCAAGGCATCCTGATTTCTGCCTGGGAGAGCCATACTGTCTAGCTGCACACGGAGAACCTTTGAATTTCAACCTGCAAGGATCCATACAGACATAAGGGAGGCCTAACACCTAGATTTTTCCAAGGTCACAGGGCTGGGTCTGAAATCTGGACGCACTGGCAATAGGGTCAGTGCTGCAGCTGCCCCCTCCTCCAGGTGGTCATTTACCACCATCAAAGTCAGGAAGGACCAACATCTAGACCTGTACCATCTAATACAGTATCCATCAGCCACACATTGCTACTGTGCACTTGGCCATGGCTAGTACAAACAGATGACCTGTAAGTGTAAAATACACTCCAGATTTTAAAGACTTAGTATGAAAAAAGTAAAATATCTCAACAATTTTTATATTGATTATATGTTGAAATGATAGTTTGGACATTAAATTGGGTTAAATACAATATATTATTAGTTAATCTCACCTTTTTAAAAAAATTAATGCAGCTACCAGAAAAATTTTAATTACACAGGCAGCTTACATTATATCTCTGTTGGACAGCACTTATTTAGACAAATACCCGTCTGGACTAAATCACATTCACATGTCTTTGTGAACTGGATAGTGCAATCCCTAGAATTAAAAATAAAAATTACCAGTGGTTTTCAGTCTTTTCTCACCCACCCCAACTCTTCCCTAGCAAATTAACTCTGCAGAAAGAGGCTGCATTTCTCTTGTCAGAATTCACTTGCTCAAAGATCTTTATTAAAACAGTTCATCTGAACACTCAGGTTATCTGAAAGCTGCACACGGAGCCTCTGAAATATTTAATGCTAGAAACTTTTGCTACAGAATCGAAACTTACAAGATTTCTCAAGAGAAAGGTGGGGAAATGTTTGGATTTTTTTTTCTTTCTGATTTTGGTCAGCTTATTGCTTGAAACAAATAAAGGATACAAAGCAAAGTTAAACACCTGTTTCTTTCTAAAGCTTACTTAACTGATGGCCCCAATTAATTTTTCTCTTTCCTTTTTGCATGAAGAGGCTGCCAAGGTATGGCAGAGGGTACCAGGGATGGAAGAGCCAGCCCAACAAAATGAAAACTGTCATCAACAGGCTCCCTTGAGTCCTGTCATCTCTTTGAATTTTAGTTCACCCATTGGGTCCCAGGCTGCTTGATGAAAAAAAAGCGTGGGCAATGGACAAACGTATTTCTACCTGCCTCAATGGAAAACTGCACTTAGGAGCCAGCAGTAATAGCTGCCAAATGATCAGCACATCATGCTCAAAAGATTCAAGAAATTATGATAAAACCGGTGCCTGGAGCTAATCCAGAGATGCTTGCCATGAGCTCTGTTTCCATTCCTTGGAATAGGGTTAGGCCCTGGGTGGCCCACCCATGCTGCCAGATATGCAACAACCATGATGGGCCCTTAAAGATCAGATGGGGGACGGTTGAATTCTGCAGCCCTCTTGTATTATAGATGGGGAAACTGGGGGTGTGAGTGATGGAACTGGGTTACACTGTGGCGCTGGGGCACCGTCCAGACTCAGAGCCAGGTCTGCAGTTCTCAGAGGCAGGGAAAAGCAGCCCCTGGTCAAGCGAAGCAGAGATCTTTCCCATTAAAAAAAATGTTACTTATTTTGCAAATTTGTCCTCCTCAACTAGGAAGACACTATCGGACGGAGCCTTTTATTGTAATAACGTAGTCAAAGGCACAAGAGATGGAACTGTGTAAAAAGACCCGAGTTTTGGTAAGTACGGGGAAGAATGAAGTCATGTAATTCTCCACAATTCCCTGAGACTCTGGTGTAGACACTACGTTGTGCCTCCTTTAGAGCCAAGGACCCTCCCCGGTAGAATGTCAGAAAGGCACGACCTTTGGAGCTTCGCCTCAGTGAGGGTCCATTGTCTCTGTCCGTGGACCGAGGATGCCTCTCCCCACCTCCTCACATTTTCAAAGCGAACCGGTGTCTACACGGTGCACCGGGAGGCTGCGCCTGAACCTCCGGCTCGGTCCCTCCCATGTGGCTTTCAACTCGATCCTCTCTCCAGTCCTGTCCTCAGGTTTCATGAATACTTAGTTCGTAAAGACAGTCGAGGTATCTATGAATTTTCGCCTGTATGCTCAGCTCACATGGCGGACACAAACCGATCCGCTCCGCCTGGATAGGCAGCCGCATGGCGAGCGTGGTAGGCGCCTCCATTGCCCCCTCCGAGCTGCCCACCAGGATTGTAGCAGGGGCCCAGTGCTCCGAACTGACCGGGCGATGTGCGCCCGTAGAAGTCCACTGCAGTCTCGACGCCGCCACTGCTGCCACCCGCGGGGGGCGAAGCGGGCCCGGCCAACCGGCCAGCCGCTGCGAAGAGGGCGCTGCCGGCCCCTTGCGAGTACGCGCCGTCTGCGCCCGCGTAGGCGGCCGCATAGGCGGAAGTGTTGGCAGGTCTGGCGACGGCGCAGCCGGAGGACTGGTAAGCGGTGGTAGTGGCAGAAGCGCCGGCCGAGGCAAAGGCGCAGGAACCGGAGGGCCCTGACGGCGCGGGGCCCAGTTCTGGGCTGAGCGGCCTCTCAGGCACCAGGCCGAAGACGCGGCACGGGCCTGGGGACGCAGCCGGGTAGTAGACCGGGGGCGGCGCGGCGAGCGACGTTGGGGCATAACCTGCATAGACAGCGCCCGGGTAAGGCGGGCGCGCAGCGGGCACCCCGCCCGGGAAGATGGCGGCAGCGGCGGCGGCGGCGGCAGCAGCAGCAGCGGCGGCCGCGTCGTGCATGTAAGCCGGGTAAGTGGAGAGGTCAGAGCGCTTGAAGCGCTTGCGGCGGCGCAGGAAGCTGCCGCTCTCGAACATGTCCTCGGCGTTGGGGTCGAGTGCCCAGTAGTTGCCCTTGCCCGGGCGGCCGGCCTCGCGCGGGATCTTGAGGAAGCAGTCGTTGAGTGTGAGGTTGTGGCGGATGCTGTTCTGCCACTTTTTGGGGTTGTCGCGGTAGAAGGGGAAACGCTCGGTGATGAACTTGTAGATGCCGCCCAGCGTGAGGCGGCGCTCCGGTGCGTGCGCGATGGCCATGGCAATGAGCGCAATATAGCTGTAGGGCGGCTTCCCACGCTGCAGGGGGCGCTTCCGCCGCCGCCCGCCAGCGCCGCGACCCGCGGCCTCTGCCGGGACCCCGGCCCCCGCCTCACCGCGCTCCTCCTTCACGGCCGCCAGCGCCTCCGGCTGCGGTGGCGGCGGCGGTGGCGGCCCGCTCTCCGCCGTCATGGCGCAGCCGTCCCGCGTCCCTGGGGCGTCCCCGCTGCCCGCTGCTGTCGAGGGTGTGGGAGCTGCGGGGCCCGGGACGCAGGGTAACGGGAACCGACGCTGGGGCCCTCTGCAGAGAGCTCAGGGTGTCCTCGCAGCTGGCACCGGGAGCACAGCTTTCCTGGCAGGGGCGCGCAGGAGCTTTGGCGCCCGTAGTTTCCGGGCTGGCTCAGTGCGGACAGAGGCTCAAGAGTGTCCCGCCCACCGACGGCTCTGCTCGTGTTCTGGAGCTCGAAGCCAGGCGCCAGCAGCGACGTTGGGACCCGGACGAGGCTCCTGTCTTGGGCTGAAGGGTCCTTTGCGCGCTGGTGCCAGGAGGTCACGGGGTCTGGAATTGGTCCTGGGCTGGAGCGCCTGCATCAGTTCTGGGCTTCCTGCTGATCTGAGGATAACCGTCGAGGTCCTGAGCGCAGAGGAGGCTGCGGGCCCCAAGGTCTGAAACGAGAGCAGTTAGTGCAGGCGTGGGGCACTCTGGTGGGGGCCGCCTTGGCGGCGCTCCTGCGGCCGGGGCTGCCGAAGGCGCGGAGGGCAAGGAGGCGAGGCGAGGCGAGGCAAGGCGAGGGCGGCGAGGTTGCGGCGCGGGCCAGGAGGGGTGGCCGGCGACTGTTCCTCTCCTTAGGGTTGGCCTCAAGCCGCCAAGACCGCTGGCGAGGCGCTTCCCTGCACACACCCGGACCGGCTCCTCCCTCCGCGGGTTTCTCCTCCTTAAAGGCGCCAGGGAGCTTGGGGCGGTGCCCTTTCCCCGCCCGCCCCCCGACTGCCCGCCTCCTGGGCCTCGGCGCACCTCCCCAGGTAGGAGATGCTGTGGCGGCGCGGCGGGTACACCACATGGTCTGAGCATAGAGGTCCCTTGGAGGTCTCCTGGGCCGGTCCTCTCTGCGCGCCGACGGCGAAACTGAGGTCGGGAGAGGCCAGGAACTGTCTCTGGAGACCTCGGCGCCCGAACTCAGCGCTTCGGGACTTTACCAGCCTCTATAGAAGGCTGGGACCCGCAGGTGAAAGGAAGGGCTCGCCTCACCTTTTTTGGCTGGAGAGGGTGAGAACTGGCTGAGGGGCGCTTGGTTCTTGAGGGTGGGGGACGAGGAAGGGAGAAGACGCTCCAGGTGACTGGCTTCCAAGGTCTTTCAAGGATGATTTATTTTCAAACCCCAACTCGGGGCTGCCCTGGCCATTCCCCATCCAGTCCCTCATCCTTCAGGCAGGATTCCTAGGTCCGATAGAGGAGGTGACTTGCGACGGTTCCACCGCGACTTCGCAGCTTAGCTGAACCTTACACCTGCCTGCGTCTCTGGTAGGAGTGCGTTTCCTCGACATGTGCCAGAGGTAGCCACTTTCCCTCGGTGGGTTCCAGGTTCCTCCACTGTACCGAGGTTTTGTATCTCAATTGCTGATATTTAGGGAAAGGCCGCAACACGCCCCCCCCTCCGCCCTCCAATCTTTTATCTTTGGTGGCTCGGGACCCCTCTCTATATGATGTGGAGTGACTCACAGCTTAAAGGGGATGGAGGCTAGGCTTCTGCCCTCTCGCGGCAACCTTCTCCTCCAGTTCGCCCAAACAGGAAGGCTCCAAATGGCTCCCAAGACCTCCGGGGGCAGCCGAGCAGCCCCTTCCCGCAGCGGGACGGAGGGCTGCGAGAGGTGGGGGCCGGGGTTGGGGGCGCTCTGGGTGGGCGAGTCTCCCGGGGAAGGGGCCGGCAGACGGGACCCGTCCGCTTCGCGGGTGTCCGGTTTCGGAGTTCGTTTCTCCCCAGCTCCCTAAGGCCTGATTTGGCCTCGCTCAAGACCGCCTGCGGCGGCGGCCCCACAGGTCTGGGTTCGCAGGGACACCTTGGGCCTGTCCCTTCCCGCTCACAAGCCCTCAATTTTCTCCTCTGAGAACTGGGGGCGGGAAAGCATGTGCGGATCTCAGGGGTGGGGCGTTCTACCCTTAGATTTCAGGCTCCGGCCGAGACGCAGCTTTCCGCGGGGCTGCGGGTGCAGGGCTAGGCGGAGAGAGCCGCGAGAGTGCGGGCGGCGGCCTTCAGGGGCTTTAGTCGCGTTCTTCGTGGAGATGAGCTCCGGGCAGCCCGCCAAGCATTGGGCAACTGCCTTCGGAAGAAAGGCAAAGAGTTCAGATCCTCGCTCCGGCGACCCGGGTGTGGAAGCAAATTGAACGGTTTGCATGAAGACCTTCCTCAGAGGATTCATGCTCGAGAGACGGGAGAGGCTTTTCACTCGCTCAAAAACCTCCCAGCTTCCTTCTTCCAAAGTAACGAAGCTGCGAAAATCCAGGTTGCATCCTGTTACGTTTTTTCAAAGGAAAAAAAAATGTTTAACATTTTAACCAGATACACTATAGCAATCTTTTAATACTGGATTTTGTGGTTCTCTGTATTTCCAAGATTCAGATTTCCAAATGTTAAATTTTGGACCACTATCCTAACGTGAATCCATAAATCAAATAACGTGATTCTGTAGTTCTAAGATTCCATGACCAGAAGTCTAAATTATTTGACTGTGATTATATTCCTATGACTTTAAGCTTCTGGTCAGAGTGTATAAGCGTATTCCTCATATTTTAAGATGCTGGGAGTAAGATTTTGTGCCTGAAAATATGATGCCACTACTGGGAGTTGTAGCTTCTCTAGGTTTTAGATATTTTTGCAGCTCTAAGGTACATATAACTTAATTTGAATTCCTGTCTAGGAATGTCTGATTGGAAGATTTGGGTCCTATAAATCCACATCTCTCTTCTTATTTAATTCTAAAATATTAGTTCTAGATCCACTATTTTTTAACTCAAATAATCTAATAATTCTTATAATATTTGTGACCATATGCTTTAATGACTTTATGATAGGGACTTTTTTTTTTTTTTTGGTACGCGGGCCTCTCACTGTTGTGGCCTCTCCCGTTGTGGGGCACAGGCTCCGGACGCGCAGGCTCAGCGGCCATGGCTCACAGGTCCAGCCGCTCTGCGGCATGTGGGATCTTCCCGGACCGGGGCACGAACCCGTGTCCCCTGCATCGGCAGGCAGACTCTTAACCACTGCGCCACCAGGGAAGGGAAGCCCCTAGGATAGAGACTTTTAAGCTCCAATTACTATGGTTAGAAACCTCCATGTCTCACGATATTTTGATCCTCATTGTTTTGTGACTGTGGACCCATTCTAGAAAACTAATTCCTTTTTCTCAAACTTTGAGGCTACTGAGCTACACCTGTGCAACAAACCAAGCCTTGGCATCCTGAGATTAGATTTATTAAGATTATGATTCTAAGATTTTCATGAACAAAGGATCCTAAAAATTATATTCCATAAATGTTTTATTCTAATAACACATTTCAAAATTCTGTACTTTGAAGATTCTATGAATCCATGATGTAAAATTTGAATTAAACGATTTGAGTGAACTGGGACAATTCACCCGTTTGGATCAAAACTATACATAAAGATCCCCTCGGTGCCAGGCCATTTCCTCTATTTCCTCTCATCCAGTCTTCCCCTCTTCTCTGGTGCAGTGCTCCTTAACGTGTTTAGGGATAACAGACCCCATTGAGAACCATTTGAAAGCTGTGGAGTGGGTCCCAGTCCCTTGGAAATCATTCTTCTAGTCCAGCAGGTGTGGGTTGGTGTTGATGTAGGCGGGTGCTGGGTGATTTCCATACTCTTTGTAGCCACCTTCAGCCCTGCATGTATCCCCAGCACCTTTTGGAAAAACCTGTCCCCTCACAGGCTATTTTATGTTAAATGTTGGGGGGAGGGGAGGAGTGCTGGTGATCTGTAGAAGATACTGGTAGCTCTTCCCCTAACTGCTTTACTGAGTTTTGAAGTGCCCTCAGAGGGTTTCGTAAATATAAAGGAGGGGATCCAAGGAGCCATGGAAAATTCCTCCATATCTCTTGACCCAGATGGCCCTTCATGCAGATGCAGAGGTAGCCTGCTCTTCTCCTTAAGGAAATCTTGGAAATTCAAGCTGGAAGGAAACTAGGCCCAGATTGCCGAAGGGGCTTGCTTAAAGTCTTGCAGAGGAGGTTCTACACTGAAAGGGAAACTCTGGTTATTCAGGCTCCTTACCTCCTGGCCCTGAAGCCTCTCTGTCTTTTCCTGAGTTCTCAGAGCCTCACTTGTGCTTAAAGTCCTCCTTACAGTGAGACAATGGAAACTCCAGGCCCAGATGCTTACGAATCAGATCTAAGAATCTCGGCACAGCCAGAACGCAGTGACCTCTGTTTGGATTACTCTGGGGCAGTCAGTCAGGGTCAGTGGGCTGTATGGCCTCAGAGTGCCAAAAAGGAGGTCGGTCCTGTGTCACACACAGCCCAGCCGCTAGTCACAGCAGTGACACGGAGTGAGAGCTCAGATTACAGCTAGCTCATTTACTGGCCCAGTGGCTTTGAGCTATCTGCTGCCCTTCTTAGGCCTCGGTTTCCCCATCTGTGAAGTGGGGGACTCCTTTCCTGTCGCCCCCACTGCTGGGGAAAATTCAAGTCGTTCCCGCTCATGTGCGGAAATGAGAAGCACCCCTCAAAGAAGTAGTGGTTAATTAAAGTAAAATGCTTTCTGCCCGCCTAGAAGGGAGAATGCGTGTGGTCAGGGTATTCCAGTCTTCGAATCTGCGTGGATGTGGCTTTTTTCTGCTCCCAGCGACGCACAGGGACCCCCGGAGCTTGGTCAGGGCAACACAACTTCTAGTGCTTTCTCGCCATTGGTTCACTTCAATACTGTGAACAGAGAATTATCGTCACCCCAGGACCAGGCGGAGAAACTGGGGTCCAGAGAGGGGATCTTTCTGCTTCCCATCACTCCGCTTAGCTCGCACACCCTGCCACCAGACTCCCGGCTCACCTCAAGGAAACTCCCAATCCCTGCCTCAGAGCCCTGTCCCAACACTGTTATCTCGCCCCAGAATGGGTAGCTCAGGAACCTGCTGGGACATCCAGGAGCTCCGCGGCTGCGGCGAAAAGGGCAAGCCAACTCCGAGAGGATGCAGACTTGTCCCGCCTTGCACAGAGGCGAGCCCGGGTCCCAGCGGGCCCTGAGCCCGGGCCTTACCCCCGCCCCCAGGTTAGCTTCTCGGCGCTTTCTCAGGCGCTCAGTGAGCGTTCCTGAGCCAAGGACTGAGGAACGCAAGGTAAGATCCTAGTCCGCTCACACCGAGCGGGAGAGAGCCGGGCTGTGGCAGTGGACTCTTCTGGGAAAGCCGTGGTCCCTAGCGGAGTTGGTGAGAGCAGGACCCCGGGAATTCTCAGCGAGGCCAGCAGGCGCAAGTCGGTTAGATTCTAGGACCTGGGGGGCAGGAGCGGTCCTCTAGAATCATTGGGCATCCTGGTTTCTTGGGTATTCCGAGTGCTATGCATAGCCTTAGGACTCTGAGAAGCAGCGAAGATGGTGAATGTTCATTTCGGGCTGCAGAGTTCATGGTTTGCAAGACAATCTCAAAAGGGCCTCTGATTACTCCCTTTTCCCTCTCAAAGGGAAAATGCACTAGACTGGATTCTAGTACCGCCTGAGGTACAGGAAGAGACAGTGACTCGTCTCCCCTCCCCAGGCCGGAGACCCAGGCCTCTGATTCCAGTCCTTGACCCGTACTCCTGATCGGCACTGTAACCATCAGGGCACCTCGCCCCAAGCTCGGTCCAGGTTCCCTGTGTTGGGGCAGAGGTGCGGACAGGGGTGGTTAGAGCTTGGTACAGTGCCTCAGGCAGGTACCCAGCCCAGCTGGCTGGTTGCTCAGTGCCCACAGTGCCAGGTGGGCAATAGCATGGGAGACCGAAGACTCTGGTCTCTTTCCTTCGGGCTTTTTTGGCTTTCTTTCTCTATTTTAGCCTGAGAGTGTGTATCTTTCTTAATCTCACCGTCTGCCCTTTTGCCTCCTTGGCCTGCATGTATCCTCCCTTTCTGGGCATGTATCCCCAGAGTCACTCGAAAAGAGAGCCTACACACTTCAGCCAGGGTTGGGCTGCCCATATCAGCCTCTTCTCTCTTGGAGGATGGTGCAGACAGTGGCAGGGCTGGGACAGACGCAGGTTCACCCAGGAGGACCCTGGAGAGTGGGAGTCCTGATCCTCAGCCTCTCTGCCCAAGCACCTATGAAGCGCTCAGCTCCCTCAGCTCTGCTGAGCCTGGCTGGGGAAGAGGGGAACAAGGTTACACAGGCCAGCCTTCTGGACAAATCTAAGGCTCCAAATAGTCCTCTCCAGCAGGGCACTCCCGCTGTTTGTCTCTGCACAAACTGGGCCACTCGGCTGCTCAAAGGCTCTCAATGCCTCTGCTTCCTCCAGGGCAAGATCAAGTACACTTTGCCTGGCCTGGCAGTTCAGGGCACTTTGGACACAGTGTAGCCCCTTCCCACCCCTGCTCTCTTCCTTGGTCTTCCCTGCTGCCAGCTTCAGAGGACTGCCCCACCCCCTCAAGTCTTCTCCTTCTCTTGCATAAGTTCTTGCCCTCAGCCTGGAAAAGCTGGAAAAGCTGGCCCACCTCAGCTCAAATGTCTCCTCTTCTGGGAAGTCCTCCTTGATCTGCCTGAGTAAGTCAAACACACCCTCTTTGGGCCTGCCCCAGCATGTTTGGATTTTGGCACTTATCACACATTTTTGTGGTGTAGTAATTTGGTTATGTGACTGTCTCTGTTCTTCTCTGGGAGCTCCTTGCTGGCTTCAGAAAGTATGGCTTCCTGCAACTTGGACACACAGGTCCCCAGCACAGAGCCTGGCTCAAGGAACAATGTGGCTCTGCTATGAGAGCCAGTTACTTAGAGTCAGTCCTGGGTCAGTCCCTGTCTCTACCTCTTCCCAGCTGTGTTACCTTTGGCCACTTATACACTCCGAACCTCAGTTTTTCGATCTATAAAATGGGGATAATATTAATGTCATAAGAGTGTTGTGATGGTTGCTTTTGTTAACTGCAAACACATGCAAAACTCTTCTATGTGCAGACACTGTTTTAAGCACTTTATGAACATTAAATATACTAACATATCAGGAGACCTGGGGGCAAGTCTCAGGCCTGTCACTAACTGGGTATTGGGGGTACATCCAGGAGAACAGGCAGAGTGCTGCATCTGGAAGGCATAATGACTTGATATGCCATCGAGGCAGGTGGGCAGCTGCAAAAGAGCCCAGAAGCAGGGATCTCACAGATGATAGGGCTTAAGGGAAGGTTCAGACTCAGAACAGCATCTTCTACCCTAGGTTCAGGTATGGAGGCCTCTGGGATGAACCTGGGGCCATCTGAGAGACACAGTTGGGCCAGCTTGGCCCTACTGGGCTGAAGTCTGAGTGTCTCGCAGGGCAGCCTCTCTCCCTGGTGTCCTGGAAACTTAGGGCCTTGGATCTGTATGCAGCCCTGGTTTCTATCTAGGCAGATCTGGTCCAACCTTTTGGCAGGAGGGTTGGGGAAAGCTTCAACATTGAGCTGGGCATATTCAGAGGCATATTCTTTAGTCCTGAAGCCATCCACTTACTTGTCACCCAGTAGGGTAGGAGTCCAGGGGCCATGGGGAGGATGAGGGGATCTGGGCTTACCCTCCTGATATGGATTTGGACATACTCCAGGAGAAGGGAAGAGGTGAGAGTCCCTTTAGGGGGCCTCACCCTTGGTAGGTGTTGCACATGGCTTTTTGTCTTCTTTGAGCCCTGGACAGGCCAAACTGGCCCCAGGTCCTGGGACCAAATGGACTACTGGAACTTAGTTCTGGGTCAGTGGAATAATACAGTAGCTTCTATCTATAGGCTTCTATTACTTTTTTTTCTAAGTTCTAACTTTCTCATAGACAGCCTACTATTTCCTATGTGTAATTTGTGGAGCTGTCGCTGATTGTGGGGGCATTTGTTGGCCAGAGATGATTGACATTGGTTTTGCCCAGTGAGTGAGTCATGCAGTCCAAGCTCAGGTAAGCAGCTCCACCTTCTTCTCCAGGTTCACTTTGCTTACCACCTTCTAGTACGCCTCCCTTGGGAACTGACTTTCTGTTATTTATGGAATTGAAATAACCTAAGCAGACTAAGAGTGATGGAATAAAAGAGTGTGTCCTTCACACCACACCATAGCTCTGTTCAGCATTTTATCAATGATATACAAGAAGGCATAGAAAGCAAGCTGATTGGGCTTGTGGCTGACCACACTGAGGTGCTGATGCTGGTAGCTGACAGATGCAAGACTCGGAATAATCACCAGGTTGGGAGACTGAGCCAAAACCAACAAGAAAACATTTTAAAAACTGTTATGGAAACATCATAACATTACAGGAGACAAAGCCAGAAGAAAAAATTCACGCACATGCCAATTACCTATCATTAATCTACTAGGTTTTTCTATGTTCTGTTTTTTTTTCTCCTTTGTGTTCTTATGCACACATATATGTTTATATAGGTGTAACCATAGTGTATGTACAATTCTGTAGTCTTTATATACAATGCATTTACATTATTTTGTAAACATATCTACATGTTGCCCCTTACTTCCCATTTTTCATTTGTAGCTGGAAATGAAATGGTCTAGTGTTGATTTAACCCTTTTATGGAAGCTAGGCAATTAGATAATTTCCAGTATCTTTGATATAGGTGATGCTGCTATGTGTTTGTATAAAGAGCTTAGTATTTCTTTCGAATTATCCTTAAGACAAATTCCTAAGAGTGAGATTTATGGAATGAGGAACATTTTTGTGTTTCTTAATATAGTGCCACCAAGTTGTCTCTAAGGACATTTTGCAACTCACCACAATCAAGATAATTAACATATCCATCACCCCTAAAAGTTCCCTCATGCCCTTTGTGATTGGTGATTGATTCATCCCCCCCCCATATCTGTAGGCAATCACTGATCTACTTATGTCACTATAGAATAGTTTGCATTTTATTGAACTTTATATAAATGGAATAACACAGTGTATTTACTTTGTCTGTTTTCACTCAGCATAACTATTTTGATACTCATCTATGTTGTGATATCCATAGTCAATTACTTTTTTTTTGCTAAGTAGTATTCCATTACATGGACCATACCATGGTTTGTTAATCCATTCACCTGTTGATGGACATTTGGGTTGTTTCCATTTTTGACTCTTATAAACAAGCTGCTATGAATAGTTGTGTACAGGTCTTTGTGTGGCTATGTTCTCATTTCTCTTCGGTAAATACCTAGGAGAGAAATATCGGGGTCAGATGGTAGGTGTATGTTAAGAAATTGCCAAACTTTTCACAAAGTGGCTGTATTTCTTTTATTTCTTCTAGCAGTAGATGAGAGTTTTAATTGCTCCATCTCCTTACCAAAACTTGATTAGTACAGTCTTTTAAATTTTACCCGTTTTAGTATATAGTGGTACCTCATTGTAGCTTTAATTTGCATTTCCCTCATGACTAATCATATGTTTATTGTCTATTGCTGTGTAACAAATTACCCCCAAATTAGTGGCATAAAACAACAAACATTTATTGTCTCACAGTTTCTATGGATCAGGAATCTGGATGTGGCTTAGCTGGGTGTGGTTAGCAGAACTGACCCATCTGAGCTTAAAGCTGCTTTGGAGTAGTGCTGGATATGGGAAAATTGGAGAGAAGAAGAAATGAAAGAGCAAAGGGTTGGAAAAGTAGACAGAATTGTCAGGCTGAAAACAAAAATCGCCAGGCTGTAGCTTTCCTGCTAGATGGAGGAGTTTGAATTTCCAGATGATTCTAGGAAATGGAACATTTGTTGAACAATGTACGTGTATCAGGCTTTGATGTTAGTTCATTTAATCGATCCTCAGAACAGTCCCATTTTAAAGATTTAGAAATTGAAACCTGAAAAGTTAAGTAAAACTTGGCCAAGCCCATATACTTGAGTTGGATTTGAACCCCCCTCTGTCTGCTGTCAAAGCAAACATACATGTTTGCTTTGTGAGCAAACACTGCCTCACAGTGTCATTGCCTCTAGAGTCCATAAGACCTCTTTGAGTAAGTTCTAGTGGACAGTAAGACGTGCAGATCTTCTGACCACTCAGGTTTCAGCTGATAGCCTGGGTTCTCCTTAGAGACTGAGTCATGCTGCAAAACCTCCCCGCATCCCCTACCCTAACAGGCTTGAGTGGCCTCTGTAAGGTCCACCTCAGTTAGTGAAAAGACAGTAGGCCTTTGCTCTGGCTACCTCCCTGAATGATATCTGCCTTATAAGGGAAGAGTCACTGGTGGCCCGACTTGAGATGTCTTCTGCCCAGTCAGCACCCTCTAATCCAACACCCCTAGACACAGTAAATCTTAGATGTGAAGCTACTTCAAATTTTAGCTCCAAGTAGTGAGTATGTGTATGATCAGGCCACACAGATGGCTGTTCTCTTGCTCTCTGTACCTCCTTCTGCTCCAGCAGTCCCTGCCTCACCTATACCCTACTCACCTGACTGACCCTCCCTCTTGATCATAGAGCCTAATCAGTAGATGCCTAGGTATGTTCCTCTGGCCCCAGCTAGTGATTGTTCTAATCTTTAGATCAGAACGTCTCCACTAGGACAGTTTATCAAAGGGTAGTGAGGGGCACACACCTCTGATGGTTTCCCTGGTAACCGATGAGCCAACCTGATGTCAGTTCCCTCTATAACTGGTAACCTCCCTCTCCCCGCGGTAGTGAACGTGGCTGCCTGCCATCCACGTCCACGGTGGGGTGTCACTCCAGGACCCTTTTGTGAGATCCTCTGTCCCATAAACCATTGTGTGTCTCTGTCACTGTCTTCGGGCTCTTTCTTCAGTCTTGAGGCTGAGCAAGTATAGGGCTTGCAGGCCTGCAGGCTGCAGCCCAACACTGGGTTTCAGAAGGTCCAATCTCCTCTCTAGGTTCAGTTTCTTCAGCCATTGAATGGAGGGGGAAGATTTGCTTGCCTAGGTTAGCAGTGGTCCTTACCCCATGGAAGAGAAGACTGCAAAGTATGCTCCAGTCCACAAGAGCACTAGGCATTGTCTATTGATTAAGTCATTCATAGATCTTGTATATATGTATGATTACTTTTCAAGAGTGTGTAAAGTTGTGTCATAAATAAAATGCAAATCCATTTCAAGATGTTACCGAAGTTTTGGTCATTTTGGGGCCTGAAACTTATCAATCAACGTTTACTAAAAAGTATGTCTACCTTACATATATGTGTGCATGTTGTGAGAACTGTGGAATTTATAGCTGTTAAAAAACGATTCTCACACTCAAAGCAGTTGAAAAGCACTAAGAGACTCCCCACAGTCTCTCTAGCCGGCTGACGTAATAGTAAACATATTTAACAAACAGTATGTTGTTCAACGAGTATAAAGTTACAGTTATACAAGATGAATCAGTTGTAGAGATCTCCGGTAGGACATGGTGCCTATAGTTAACAATAAGGTGTTGTGTGCTTAAAAATTTGTTGAGGGTAGATCTCATGCTGAATGTTCTTATCACACACACACATACAAATGAAGGGACATAATGAATTTTTCTGAGGTAATAGGTATGTCTGTCACCTTGATTGTGGTGATAGTATCACAGGTATATGCATATGTCCAAACTCATCAAAATAATGCATTCAATATGTACAGGTTTTTTATATCTATTATACCTCAATGAAGCTGTTAAAAAACCAAACCAGTAAGTCGAGGGGTGCTGACCAATCAGAGTGTATGTGCTGGACCAGGAGCAATCAGAATGGAAGCCTGCTAGGACAGTGGGCCCCCGCCATCCCCCACTTCTGGCTGTTTCAGGCTTTAACCCTTTAGTTGCAGAATCTTGGGGCATTCCAGGGAATCCCAGGGGAGGCACTGAGACAGCCAGGACAGCTGGGGGCATGGGGAGGGGTGGGAATGGGGGCTTGGCAGTGGCTGTTTATCTATGGGGCATCACAGTAGTTCAGTATCTCAGTGTTTAGAGATTGCATGCAGGTCATCCTCCAGCGGCTGCGTGGAGATGGCATACAATGCCTGGATATGGGCTTGGACTCTTCCTTCCTGGACAGCTGACTCTCCATGGCCACAAGCCCACCTGGTATCAGTGCACTGCACCCTTCTGCCCCAAATTTGTCCTTAAAATGCTTCATTGTGCTGGACAGTTTTCCACCCACATGGTAAACTTGTGACCCTCCAAATCTGGTTTTGGTTGAATGAGTTCATTTCCTTCTCACTATCTGTGTACAAGTGAGCTGTGTAAAGGGAAAGAAGCAGAATTTGAGGTCAGGAATTGGTTCTGGTTTCACATCCCAGCTCTACTACTTTTCCTCCATATGCTCCTGGGGGCAAGTCAATAAATGGGGTGGTGACCTATGTCCTGTCCCCCTCATAAGTCTGTGCTGAGGTTTGAATGAGAGAAAGGAGGGGAAGTGCTTTGCGAAGTGTAAAGTACTGTGCACACATGAGCGAGTCTCTGTTCCATAGGATCTGATTGTTAAGAATGTTGCTTGTCTGCTTCTGATTGAATCAGGGGTTACAGATCTGCCATTTATTTAGAATGTTTCCTGACTATCCTCAAATGTGACTATGATATAGCTTTACCTTTTAGTGGACAGGGGAAGATCACTGCAGAAAGTGTGATCTTTCTTTCCCCTTAACCCTAGAAAATCAGAGTTGACATGGGCTGCTAGAGAGTACCTAATTCATTTTATAAATGGGGTCACTGAGGTTCAGAGAGGGTCAGTGAATGGCCCAAAGCCACATAGTGAGTTAGCGGCAAAGCCAGAACCACATGTTCTGTTGCCCAGCTCTTTTCATCACAATACGTGACATGTCTCATGGCAAGCCATTCATACATGTTTTCGATCATTCAACAGCATTTATTGAGTCACTAGTAAATGCTGGGCTCTGTGCAGACTATTTTGTGGGTAGACAAGTTGGGTACCATTCTGCTCTCAAGTTGCTCATGACACTGGGCAGAGAATGTTCTTTCAGAATCCTGAGGGGACCAGAGAAAGTGTTATTTATATAGGTCTGGCAATCCCTCTTGGGAGTGGGGCTGGTTTTTGAGAACAGTCACAAAGAGTGATGAAGCTCAACAATGCTGACCCAACACCAGTGAACAACCAAGCATCCTCATCTGCCTGCCTCCATTCAGTGTTCACAAGCACCTCATACTACAGATGGGGACGCTGACAGCCCTAAGAGGGGAAGGGATACGACCGGGGTCACAGGGCTAGAAAGTGCCACAGCCACTTTGATTGAAAACAAGGTGTGATTCTAGGGTCTGTGGGTCTTATGAACTGGCTCAATTTAGGTAGAAAGAGCATGGGTTTGGGTGCTGAGGAGATCTGGGTTCAAATCCCAGGTGTACCATTTCCCAGCTGTGTGACTTTGGGCAAGTTCCTCTTTTGGAGATTGGTTTCTCGTGTGCAAAGTAGAGATAACAGGGTACTGACCTTGTAGGGCTCCTGTGAGGGTGAAATCAGTGCCTGAGGGTGGAGCCCCTAGATAGTGGCTGGCATGTGGTGGGCACTCAATATCTGTTCCTTTGCTGCCTCCACTAGCTCCTGATGTGGGTGCCTTGGCCGGTAACCGAGGCACCAAGTACTCTTGGCTCTTTGCACCCAAGTCCTGTGTTCCACGACAAAGGCCTGGAAGGTTTTCCTCAGTTGAACAATAATGAAGGCAGTGGTAAAGGTGAGGTTTGCTGAAGACTCAGGCCTGAAAGTTGGGGCTTCTCTCTCAAAGCTCTCTCTCTCTCTCTCTCCCTCCCTCCCTCCCTCATGGGTGGGACCTAGTCAAAGCTCCTGAAGGCCCAGTTTGGATGCCGGAGACACCTGCCATGCCTGACTTCACGGGGTGTCAGTTCTGCCTTGTCCCTGCTGCATTCCGGCTTCGTATGTCAGCACCTCATGAAAAATCTTCCAGGTCCTGGCTTTGAATAGCTCCTTGGCTGCCTGGGAGTGAAGAGGCTGGCTCTGTTTTGCCTGTCAAATCATCCGCTTTGTCTGTCTACGAGCAGGTAAGCTGAGTCTCTTTACATAATACCGACGGGGCCATCACTGTCAGGACTGATTCTGCCCAGCTCAGGCTGAACAAACAGCCATTCAGCCCCACCAGCCGAGGCCGAGGCCATGCAGTGGCAGGAGCTGCTATTCCTGAGAGCAGTTCGATGACAGGCTCTGAGCAGATGCCTGGCACTTCAGTGGGAAAGGAGCTGAGCTCTGACTTGCCTCTCCTGGCCGAGGCAAGTCCTCCTTTCTCAGCTGAGTCAAACCTTCCAAATGACTCCCACTTTCACTTCTGCACTCGCTGGGTGTGTGATACAGCGAATGGGCAAAATGAAGCAAGAGGTAGCCCCTCAATATATACAGAGAACCCGATAACCTGCCACATTTCTTCTTTTGTCTTAACTGCTAGGAGACTTAGAACATATTTAGTACTGGAGGCAATAGTTAACTCATCCCAGTTGCCTGGTAACATCCTCTGCTCCTTATAATTGGTCCTCGTCTTAGTCTTTTTTTAAAAAAAATAAATTTATTTATTTTACTTATTTATTTTTGGCTGCATTGAGTCTTTGTTGCTGTGCGTGGGCTTTCTCTAGTTGTGGAGAGCAGGGGCTACTCTTCGTTGAGGTGTGCATGCTTCTCATTACTGTGGCTTCTCTTGTTGCAGAGCTCAGGCTCTAGACATGCAGGCTTCAGTAGTTGTGGCACGTGGGCTCAGTAGCTGTGGCGCATGGGCTTAGTTGCTCCACGGCATGTGAGATCTTCCTGGACCAGGGCTCGAACCCGTGTCCCCTGCATTGGCAGGCGGATTCTTAACCACTGCGCCACCAGGGAAGTCCCTCATCTTAATTTTTAATCAATCTTTCTTTAATGTATTTTTTTATTGTGATAAAATACACACAACAGAAAATTTACCATTAGTGACATTTAGTACATTCACTATGCTGTACAACCATTGCCACTATCCAGTTACAGAACATTTTCATCACCCCAAAAGGAAACTACTTACTCATTAAGCTGTCATTCCCCATTCTTTAACTTTTAAGATATCACAGGTATCCTTGTAAAGTGAGTAGAGGGTATGGATTCTAAATAAATATAATAAATAAAAGAATAGACAACTCAAATTTCATTGTATTAGCTAGACACATTCACTTTTTATTTTATTATAATTTTTCATGTTCATTTTTGTTTCATTCTCTTCTTCATTCAATTAGGTATTGAGTTGTGGCTCGTTTCTGATCTGGCTGTGTCACTCCAAATTCCCTCCTTTCTTCTCCCTCCCCTTTCACTCCTCCATCTTCCCTTCCTTCAGACTTTCAGATCTACTATCTAACCTACCTATTATCTATCTATCTACCAATCATCTATCTCTTGATAAAAAAATCTTTCTATGAATTTACCTATCTATCTATCTATCTATCTATCTATCTATCTATCTATCTATCTATCCTTCATCTATCTTCGTACTCTCCATTCATCCGTACTTCTCTTTGCAAATCTGGATCATTGATTCTCAGCTGTGCATATTAGAATCTCCTGGTAAGGTTTTAAAATCTACCAATGCCTGGTCCCATCTTGGACCAGTTGAAATGGAAACTTTTGGTGTAGGACCTTGGCATCTGCACATTTTTAAGGTTCTCCTAGGTGATTCTAATGCATAGTGAAGATTAAGAATTACTTATGTAAATTAACCTCTCTTGATACTCAGCCTTCTGCAGAAACTACTTATCTCAGTTCTGGTCCTCAGCTAGTCTATTTTTTTACATAAATGACATTTACTACACATAGTGCTGTATAATCAGCCTTTTGACAACATGTATAAACAACTTTCAATGTACTTTAATTTTTTTCAAGAGCATCATTTTAAAGGCTGCCGAGTGTTTTATAAACATATATATGTTACATTTATTTAATCAGTCTCCTGGAATTTTGGTTAGGATTGTACTGAATCTATAAAGGAATTGGAGAAATTTTGTGTATATTTGATATATATTTAATCTAATTTAAAAATTAAAATTTTTGACCATATGCAAAAACAAATAATATGACGTACTCTCAGGTACTCATCATAGACACTGATGCTCCCACAGCCATCAGTCCCATTCACTTCTGTCCCATCTATATCCCCATCTTCCCCTACTATCATATTATTTTGAAACAAATCCCAGACATCTGTAATTCAGTATATATCTCTAAAAAATAAAACCCCAATATCATTGTCAAAACAAAAAATAAATAAATAAACACCCAAAAGAGAAAAACCACAATAATTCCTTAATATCATCAAGGGCAATTTGATGGCTTGTTAAAAGTGAAGTTTCAGATTTCCAGTTGTCCCATAAATGTAATTATTTACTTTTACATCTTGTTTGGGATTTAAACATTTTTTTTGTTGTGGTAAGAACGCTTGGGATTGGTTTTGACTGTTCTTAAGTCTCATTTAATATATAAATTCCACTCCATCTTTAATTTTTTTCCTTGGACTTTATTTGTTGAAGAAACTGGATTGTTGGTTTTATAGAGTTTTCCATGTTTTGGATTGTATTTTTATGGTGTAATTCAACATGTTTCTCTATCTTTTTTTTGTTTGTTTGTTTCTCTATCTTTTGTGTATCCCATATGCTGGTGACTAGGGCTAAAAGTTTATATGATATTAAGCCTTCCAATTTATGAACATGTTTTACTTATCATTTTAATTTGTTTTCCTTAATGTCCATCAATAATGTTCTCTATTTTTCTTCATAAAGGTCTTACATATTTATTAAAATTATTTCTAATACCTGGTCTTTTTTTGTACATGTCACTTTTTTTTTTTTGGCTATGCCGTGAGGCTTGTGGGATCTTAGTTCCCAGACCAAGGATTGAACCCATGCCCTGGGCAGTGCAAGCATGAAGTCCTAACCACTGGACCACCTGGGAATTCCCTCTTTTTTTGGATAAAATTGGATATCTTAGCTGTTTTTCCCCTCACCCCCAGCTTTTTTGAGATATAATTGACATATAACATAGTATAAGTTTAAGGTGTACAATGTGGTGATTTGATACAGGTGGGTATTGCAAAATATTGATCACAAGAAAGTTAGTAAACACATCCTTCACCCCACATAATTACCATTTTTTGTTGTGGTAGTGGTGAGAACATTTAAGATCTACTCTTTTAGCATCTGTTAAGAATACAACACAGTACTATTAACTATAGTCACCATGCTATAATTAGATCCCCAGAACTTACTCTTCTTATAACTGGAAGTTTTTACCCTTTGACCAGCATCTTCTCATTTCCCCCTCTCCCCAGCCCCTGGCAACCACCAGTCTACTTTGTGTTTCTGAATTTAGCTTTTCTAGATTCCACATATAAGTGAGATCATACAGTATTTGTCTTTCTCTGTCTGACTTAAGAAATGTTAGGGACTTCCCTCGTGGCGCAGTGGTTAAGAATATGCCTGAGTGCAGGGGACACGGGTTCGATCCCTGGTCTGGGAAGATGCCACAGAGAACTAAGCCTGTGCTCCACAACTACTGAGCCCGCGTACCTAGAGCCCGTGCTCTGCAGCAAGAGAAGCCACCGCAATGAGAAGCCCGTGCACCACAAGGAAGAGTAGCCCTCGCTTGTGGCAACTATAGAAAGCCCATGCCCAGCAACAGAGACCCAACGCAGCCAAAAATAAATAAAATAAATTAATGAAAAAAAAAAAAAGAAAGAAATGTTAGCTGTTCTTAAACTGCATTTATCTACTTGTTCGTTGCTGATGGATATAATTACAACTGATTTTTTTTAAGATTGTTTTTCTATCCAGTAACTGTCGATTCTCTTAAAAATCTAATAATTTATTCTAAACGTCTTTGGGTTTTCAATTGTAGATAATCATATAATCTGTGAGTAATGACACTTTTCATATATATATATATATATATATATATATATACACACATAAGTAACTTTTTCCTTTTTTTTTGCCTTATCGCTTTCAATACAATGATGAGTGGAAGTGATGATACATGACATCCTTGTTTTGATCTCTATCCTAAAAGAATATTTTAATTTTCACAATTAAATATTATATTTTCTTGTAATTTTTTAGGGGTACACTTATCAGGTTAAGAAGTTTCCCTCTATACCTAGATTTTAGGAAATTTTGTCATAAGTTGGATGTTGATTTTTCTTTTCTTTTTAATAGGATCAGTATTTTATTTTTTATTTTTAAATTTTTATTTTATTTATTTAATTTTGGGCAGCGTTGGGTCTTTGTTGCTGCGTGCGGGCTTTCTGTAGTTGAGGCGAGCAGGGGCTACTCTTTGTTGTGGTGCATGGACTTCTCATTGTGGTGGCTTCTGTTGTAGCGGAGCATGGGCTCTAGGCACGCAGGCTTTAGTAGTTGTGGCTCACAGGCTCAGTAGTTGTGGCGCACGGGCTTAGTTGCTCCGCGGCATGTGGGATCTTCCTGGACCCGGGCACGAACCCGCGTCCCCTGCATCAGCAGGCGGACTCTCAACCACTGTGCCACCAGGGAAGCCCAACCTGATTTTTAATCAAGCAAGAAATTGGAAAAATATTTGCAATAATAATGTAGACAACTGATTAATATTTTTAATATAAAATTGGCCATCTTAATAAGAAAACCATAAAACCAAAATGGAAGAATGAATAAAAAGCCCATTTCTAGAAGAAATACAAATGTCTAATAAAATTGAAAATCTGATTATTCCTGAGTAATCAAATAAATGCAAGTTAAAATAAGGAAATGCTATTTGTTGCCTACAAAACTGTGTTAATTATGAAGGTAAACATTCAGTGCTGCTCACAGTATGTAAAACAGGTGTCCTCAAACACTGTCACAAAATATAAATTGTTATAATCGCTACAGAAAGAAATTTAGCACAAAGGTGTAAATGGGGTCTTAAATGCAAACATAGCAATGTTTCTTAAAATAGTTTTTAAAAAGTGAAAAGAAGATGTTCAATAAAACAGAAGTGAACCAAAAAAATCAGATTTTTACAAATGTTAAACAACCTTGCCTTTGAGGGGTAAGGCTTAACTGGAACATAATGTATTATCATTTTTATATATTTCTGAATTTGCTTTGCTAATATTTTGATTGAAAGTTTTACATCTAGCTCATATATAAGGTTGGTCTGAGTTATCCTTTCTTTTAATGTTATTTTCAAGTTTTCATATCCATTATGGTATACTTACTAAAAAATTGGGGAATAGGTCCTTATTTTCTATAGAATCATTTTTTTCTTAAATGTTTGATAGAATTTGCTATTCAAATCTTCTGCATTTGTTTTCTTTATAAAAATATTTTCAACACTTAATTCAGTATATTAGATCATAGGACTACTTGGTTTTATGTGTCTTCTTAAGTCATTTTTAATAAAATCAATAGATTTTATTTTTTGGAGCCATTTTAGTTTCACAGAAAATGGAATGGAAAATATGGAGAGTTCCTACCTATTCTCTGCAACTCCCCCCAACCTCCCCCACCATCTACATCCCTAGCCAGAGGTATATTTGTTACAACTGATGAACCAATATTGACATATCAACCAAGTCCATAGTATACATGAGGGATCACACTTTGTGTTTACATTCTATGGGTTTTGACAAATGTATAAGGACAAGTATTCATCCCTATAGTACAGAATAATCTCATTACCCTAAAAATCCCCTGTGCTCCTCCTGTTCATACCTCCTTCCCACAAACCCCTGGCAACTATCTTTTTACTAGCACTATCTTTTTTACTGACTCCATGGTTTTGCCTTTTCCAGAAATGTCGTATAGTTGGAATCAAACAGTATGGAGTCTTTTCAGATTAGTTTCCTTCACTTAGTAATATAAATTTAAAGTTCCTCCATGTCTTTTCATGGCCTTATGGCTCATTTCTTTTTAGCACTGAATAATATTTCATTGTGCAGAGATACCACAGTTATTTATCCATTCACCTAGTAAAGGACATCTTGGTTGCTTCCAAGTTTTGGCAACTATGAATAAAGTTGCTGTATATATTTGTATACAGGTCTTAATGTGGACAGAAGTTTTCAACTCATTTAGGTAAATATGAAGGACCATGATTGCTGGATCGTGTGTTAGGAATAAGTTTAGTTTTCTAAGAAACTACGAAACTATCTTCCAAGGTGGCTCTACCATTTCACATTCCCACTAGCGCTGAGAGTTCCTGTTGCTCTACAGCCTTGCAAGTATTTGGTATTGTCAGTGTTTTGGATTTTCAGTGTTCTAATAGGTGTGTAGTGGTATCTCATGTTTTAATTTGCAACTCCCTAATGATATATGATGTCACTTGCCATCTGTATATCTTTTCTTGGTGAGGTGTCTGTTCAGATCTTTGCCCATTTAAAAAATTGGGTTGTTTTCTTATTGTTGAGTTTTTAAAGTTCTTTGTTAATTTTGGGTAAGAGAATGCTATCAGATATGTCTTTTGCAAATATTTTCTCCTAACCTGTGGCTTGTCTTCCCATTCTCTTTGCAGTGTCTGTCCCAGAGTAGAGGTTTCTAATTTTAATGAAGTCTGTCCAGTTTATCATTTGTGTCTTTCATGGATCATGCCTTTGATGTTTTATCTAAAAAGTCATTGTTAAGCCCAAGGTCATCTAGATTTTCTCCTGTGTTATTTTCTAGGAGTTTTATAGTTTGGCATTTCATATTTTGGTCTATGATCCATTTTGAGACAAGTTTTGTGAAGGGTGTAACGTCTGTGTCTAGATTGTTTTCTCTCTCTCTCTGTCTCTCTTGCGTGTCGATGTCCAGTTGTTTCCGCATCATTTATTTGTTGAAAAAAGTATTCTTTCTCCGTCGAATTGCATTTGCTCCTTTGTTAAAGATCATTTGACTCTTTGTACCGGTCTGTTTCTCGGCTTTGTATTCTATTCCATTGATCTGTTTTTTATTGTTTTTGTTTTTGTTTTGTTTTGTTTGCCAATACCACATTGTCTTGATTACTGTAGCTTTATAGTCAGTCTTGAAGTTGAATAGTGTCAGTTCTCTGACTTTGTTCTCTTTCAATATTGTGTCGGCAATTCTGGGTCTTTTGTCTCTCCATATAAACTTTATTTTTTTTTTTTTTGCGGTACGCGGGCCTCCCACTGCTGCGGCCTCTCCCATTGCGGAGCACAGGCTCCGGACGCGCAGGCCCAGCGGCCATGGCTCACAGGCCCAGCCGCTCCGCGGCATGTGGGATCTTCCCGGACCGGGGCACGAACCCGCGTCCCCTGCGTTGGCAGGCGGACCCTCAACCACTGCGCCACCAGGGAAGCCCCCATATAAACTTTAGAATCAGTTTTTCGATATCCACAAAAGAAATTGCTTGGATTTTGATGGGGATTGTGTTGAATCTATAGATCAAGTTGGCAAGAACTGTTATCTTAACAATCTTGAGTCTTCTTAACCATGAACATAGACAATTTCTCCATTTGTTTAGTTCTTTGATTTTTTTGGTCAGAGTTTCATAATTTTTCTTATTTAGATCTTGTACATATTTTGTTAGATTTATACCTAAGTATTTTTTCCTCTTCCTTCCTCCCTCCCTCCCTTCTTCCTCTCTTTCTGGTGCTAATATAAATAGTACTGTATTTTAATTTCAAATTCCAATTGTTCATTGCTGGTGTGTAAGAAAGGAATTGATTTTTGTATATTAACCTTGTATCCTGCAACCTTGCTATATATAATTGGTATTGGTTCCAGGAGTTTTTTGTGGTTGTTGATTCTTTGAGATTTTCTACATAGGCAATCCTGTCATCTCTGAACTAAGATAGTTTTGTTTCCTCCTTCCCAAGCTGTATACCTTTATTTACTTTTCTTGTCATGTTGCATTTACTGGGACTTCCTGTTATTGATTTCTAGTTTAATTCTGTTGTGGTTTGAGAGCATACATTGTATGATTTCTATTTTTTTAAATTTGTTAAGATGTGTTTTATGGCCCAGAATATGGTTTATCTTAGTAATTGTTCCATATGAGCTTGAGAAGAATATGTATTCTGCTATTGTTGGGTAAAATATTTTATAAAAACTTAGTTATCTTTAAAGCCTGTGCTCATATTTTCAAGACTCTTTTATTTCTTGATACATAATTATTCTTATAACTCTAATAACTTAAGTCTGCAGTTTTTGTGGTTCTGATATGTCATCTTGTGTGTGTGTTACATTTCTGACTGTGAGCTATTAGTTTTTATAAGAACTTTATCTTTGGAAACTCCTTGGGTGCTATATCATTTCCCTCTTTCTTTTAACAAGTGGAACTACTCTCCCAAGTTTCTCCATTCCCTTCCTATGTGAAAGTCAGCTGGGTCTTATGTAAAGTTATTAGTTCACAACATTTTTAACTTTCAAAACTCTGTATATGTTACTTTATTACCTTCCACACTACTTTTGAGATGAAGTTTGATGCCAGTTTGAGTTTTGTTCTTCTGTGTTAACTTTTTTCTGTTGGTGGAGATTTTTCCCTTTTTATTGCTTATGATTCTGCTTTCCAGAATACATTTAAATGGAGGTTTTTTTTCATTGATTTTGCACAGGAAGTGCTAAAGCCTTTCAATTCTCATTAGGTCATTTTTCATGTCTGGAAAATTCTCTTTTATAGCTTTTATTATAGCTTGTTTCATTTATTCTAATCTCTTAAGGAACACCAATTACGTGTTTATTGACTTATGCTTGTTTTTCCTCTATGTCTTTCATTTTGTCTTTCACTAGTTAGTCTTCTTTTTCTTTTCTATTGCATTCTGAGAAAGAAGTTTCAATTTTCTTCAGCATTAAAAAGCAATTTTTTATTGGCCTCTGATAATCCATCATTCACCTGTTGTTGGAAATTGTCAGTGTCCTCCCTGTATCACCTTGGCACTTACCTCTGCACATTGGAGGCTGCTTACTATGAATACCTACGATTCTCCTCTTAGTCCACATCTGCCGCAAAATGGACATTTTAGGAAATTAATGCTCCCAGAAGCCACATCAAACAATGACAGATGGGGAGTTGGTGGGTAAATGCCCAAGCTTCCTCATTCACCAGGTGGTATAGCTCTGAGGTGTGGTCTACATTGTTTCCCAATGTTTCCCAATGGGATTGAGTTCCACTCATCCATGGTGGAAGCCTGCTTAATAACTCACCCTTTAGAGGCTTTCTTTACTTCCCTGACCCGTTTCCTTACTCCTCTACTCGTGCTTCCTGGAATCACTTCTAAAATAAACTACTTGCATTCACAACCTTGCCTCAGGGTCTGCTTCTGGGGAAACCCAGTCTAAAACAGACATTTAAGTTGTTTCCAAATTTTGTTATTATAAACAATGTGTTGATGAATATATTTGTACATGAGTCTTTGTCTGCATCTTTCACTATTTTTTTCTAGAATAGATTCCCAGAAGTAGAATTACTAGGTCATAGGGCATAGATATATTATTTTATCTTTTTTTTTTTAGGATACAAATATTTCAAATCTGTAATAGATATTGCCAAATTTCAGGTAGGTTTTAGGTAGGAATTGGATAGAAACCAGTTCATAGCTGAATCCTCTGAGACCAGGGATTGATAACTGCTTCTTTTTTCCTGCTTGTCTATATCCTTATAATCTTAAAGGATGTGGGCAAGGTACTCCTTTTTTGGAGTGAGAAGAGTGAATGCTGTCTGTATTTTATTTTGTTCAGTTAGCCTTACACACCAATCTATTCAATCTTATCCTTATTTTGAATTTATAAACACTTAGGTTCTATGCCATCCTGCCACAGACACTATCCCTGCCACAGACACTAGCCACAGCCCTACTCATGTGCACACTATTTATTTTATTTATGTAATTCATCCAAGATCCTTTCAGTGATATTCAATTTTATAAGCACTCTTCCCCCCAGAATCAGATATGAACTGACCAGTTTGAACCTGGAGTTGGGGTTCAAGTTTTGTAATCTTGAATTCATCTCCTCTCCTCTCTTAGCCTCAGAGTTGATAACAATGAAGCTTAGACATAAAAAAGAATGAAATAATGCTATTTGCAGCAACATGGATGGACCTAGAGATTATCATACTAAGTGAAGTAGGTCAGACAGAGAAAGACAAATATGGTATCACTTATATGTGGAACCTAAAAAAAAAATGATACGAGTGAACTTATTTACAAAACAGAGATGGACTCACAGACATAGAAAACAATCTTATGGTTATCAAGGCAGGATGGGGAGGGAGGAATAAATTAGGAGTTTGGGATTAACAGTTATATACTACTACTACTACTAATGGATAAACAACAATGACCTACTGTATAGTACAGGGGACTATATTTAATATCATGCAATAACCTATAATGGAAAAGAATCTGAAAAAAAATATATGTATATGTATGTGTATATATATATATATAAATCACTGTGTTGTATACCTGAAACTAACATGACATTGTAAATGAACTATACTTCAATTTAAAAAATGAGGCTTACGCGGAGCAACTAAGCCCGTGAGCCATGGCCGCTAGGCCTGTGCGTCCGGAGCCTGTGCTCCGCAACGGGAGAGGCCGCAGCAGTGAGAGGCCCGCATACCGCAAAAAAAAAAAATAAATAAAAAATAAAAATAAAAAATGAGGCTTAGAGAGACAATGGTGGTTTGCCAAAATCAAACAAGAGGTTAATATAGAGCTGGGTTCAGAGTCTAGTCCCTTTGAAACTCTAGGACTAAAAACAAAGCAAACAAAAACCCTCCTGGGTGGCCATGATGAATCTTCCCCAGTCCCTGTCCTTGTCCACTTTTTCTAGCTCAAGTAGATGTTTAATCTGGTACAAAGTCCCAGCGCCATCCTTTAAGATCAGGGCTCTTCCCATCTCACCAGGCTCCTCCTCCACCATATCTCCTTACTTGCCCTTTTTTTCCAAACAACTCTCTGGCTTTTCTCTTACCTTGTCCTGACCTGCCCTCACCTCTCTCTCCCAACCATTCACTAGGTGGCTCCTCATGTGCCACCTCTTCAGGGAAGCTGTCCCTTTCCTGTACCAGGTGATTGATTTGTTTGTTTTCTGGACTAGACTAGAAGTTCCTTGGTGCCAGGAATGGGTCTGGGTTTGTCACTGTGTTCACCAGCACTTACTGCAGGGCCTGGTCAAAAGCAGCTCCTGGGTAAATGTGTGCTAAATAGACAGATAGTTGGATGAATGAAAGGGAATGGAGGGTACTTGCTGATCACCTTGAATGAGGATTTGTTTGCAAATCAGCAGTCAAATTATTTAAAAACTCATCCCCACAGAGAGCCAGGGAAATGAAACAAGAATGACAGGCAAAATGTCTTCTAAGAATACCAGAGCCTCAGGGTCTTATTTTCACACCAGGCTTGGTTTATTTTGTTTACTCAGAATTTTCTTATTTCCATGTAAATCACATTCCCTGATATCATATGGCTTTGACACTATGTCTTCCTGTCTTTTGTTTAAAAAAATAAATACTATGGTTAGTGAGCTCCTGGATTTAACATGCTGCTATTATTAAGAGTTACTTTTTTTTTTTGCGGTACGTGGGCCTCTCACTGTCGTGGCCTCTCCCGCTGCAGAGCACAGGCTCCGGATGCGCAGGCTCAGCGGCCATGGCTCACGGGTCCAGCCGCTCCTCGGCATGTGGGATCTTCCCGGACCGGGGCACGAACCCGCGTCCCCTGCATCGGCAGGCGGACTCCCAACCACTGCACCACCAGGGAAGCCCAAGGGCTACTATTTACTAGAGCTTTCTGTGTCAGGGAGTGTGTGGAGTGCCTGACATCTGATATCTAATTAAATCCTCTCTGGTCAGTGCTATTTCCCTCATTTTGCAGGTGAGGAAGTAAGTCCAGAGAGGTTAACTATTCGTGGTCACCCAAGAAATGATCAATGAAGCTGGGATTTGAGCCCATGGCAGACCTTTTTGTTCTCTAATTCTTGTCTCCCCAGTTTACAAAGTGGTTCCATATTCATCATCTCAATGGCTCCTTGAAGCCGCTCATGAATGAAGGAAACAGGGTTCCCTAATTAGGTTCCCTAATCGCCTGTGGAAGGTGAGGGAGTTAATGACATACTTAGGACTTCAACCTAGTCCAGCAGACCCTGTGCTCAGCTTTTGCCAGAGATGTGACTGTGGACAATATGTTTTCCCTCTCCAAGTCACAGGGTCCTCATCTGTAAAATGGGAATGAGGGTTTTTTTTTCCTTCCCCTGATACCAGATATGTGGTGTGTTTTCCAACACCCCTTGTCCAGCTCTCTGACACCAACTAGGTGTCCTGCAATTCAGTTCAGTTCTAACATCGATACCCGGAGCTACTGTCAGACTTCACAGATTAAAGGCTCAGTGCCACAAGATTGCCCTCATTTCACAAGTAGTGGGTCCCCAGGTTATGTGCCAGACTTGGCTACACAGTCAGGGTTTCCCACAACCCCCCTCCTCAGGTTCAATAATTTGCGAGAACAATTCACAGAACTCCAGAGAATGCTATACTTACTATTGCAGTTTATTATGAAGGATATAAATGAACAGCCAGATGAGGAGGTACATAGCATGAGATCCCAGAGTCCCGAGTAGAGGAGATTCTGTTCCCATGGAGTGGGAGTGCACCATGACCCAAGCACCTTGATGTGTTCCTCAACCCAGAAGCTCTCTGAACTCATCTTTTAGGGTTTTTTGGGTTTTTTTTTTAATATTATGGAGGCTTCATTACATATGATTGATTGTATACAATCATACAAATCATTGGCCAGTGGTGACTGAACTCAATCTCCATCCTATCTCCCCACCCCCGCCCTCCCCCATTCCCTCCCAGGTCAGGGGTGGGAAGGTAGGGCTGAAAGTTTCAACCCTCTAATCAAGTTTTGATCTTTTGGGTAACCAGCCCTCATCCTGAAGCTATTGGGAGGTCTCATGAGTGACCTCATTAGCATACACTGGGTATGGTTGAAAGAAACTTAAAGGGAGTAACAAAAGACACTCCTGTCACCCCTATCACTCAGGAAATTCCAAAGGTTTGAGGAGCTCTGTGCTCCTCAAACTAGAGGCAAAGACCAAATATATATTTATGATTATACTTCAGGGAATAATCATGGAACCTACCTGCAGGGTTGCTGGAGGAATGGAATGAGATAATGGAGATAAAGCAGCGAGCACACACAGTTTGTCTGCAGGAAGCCCAAACCTTTCAGGCAAAGGTAGAGCAGACTGAAGCTGAGGCTGGAATGGGTGGAACTGAGGTGGAGCCAGAGCGGGTGGGAGTAGGGCAGCCAGGATGGATGGCTGAACCTCCACAGGCTTCTTGGTGATCTCAGGTTGAGATCCATACCGTTAGCTGAGAGAGGTTAGAGCTGAGAGAATGACTAAATCCAACCTGCTTGGATCCCAGCCTCTCAAAGGCTCCTGCCTCTTCCTCCTGCTTTCCCAGTCCCACCTACACATGTACGTGCGTGCACACAGCCCCCCCCCCACACATACACACATTCCCGGGACTCATACACTCTGTCCCAGGAACCAGCCCATTACTTCTTCCAACCGTTAGCACCAGTAGCCTCCTAAGCAGCTCTCAGGGTCACTCACCCATTCATTCACTCATTCCTTCCTGGCCTCACTGAACTGAACAAATCATGCTTCCCTTCCCAGTAAAGGAGCTCCCCCATCAATCTAGCCAGCTCTCAGGTGCTTTTTCAGGGGCATACCCTGTCTCCAGCTATCCTTCCCCCTTGCTGCCCTCATGAAATTCTATCATTGGCATCCTGTTTCTTATCCCTAAAATATTTTAAAATTACTATTCAAATGATGTTGAATAATATTATTAATATGATACTCATCACCTATTGCCTGAAGTTTCAGCTTTCATTTCTCTGAGAATACTACTATACTTATAGAGTTGGTTTTGCTGGAAGACAGTGTAACAAAGTGGTTAAGGGCTTGGACTTTGGGGCTGGCATAGACCGTCTGGGTCTGGGTCATGCCTATATGTCTCATCAATTGTGAGACCTGAAGCCTGGTACTTAACCTCTACGAACCTCCATTTTCTTATCTGGAAAAGGGGGATTATAATACCTAATCCAAAGAGTAGTAAGAAGTAAGTAGGAAAATGTTTATAAAGTGCTTAGCATTTAACGTATGTTGATAATTATAGTGATAGATTGTGTACACGTCTCCATGACCTACTTTCTCTGCTTTACTTCATTTCATAAAACTTTTCTATCTTGTTACTCATTGTTCATACTTATTATTTTGAATGGCTACAGAATGTTTCATCAAGCTTCATTATAATTAACTTAGTCATTTTCTTATTGCTGGATATTTAGGTTATTTTCAGTTTTTTCCTAATATAAATAATGCTGTGGTTAATATTTTGGAACATAAAATCTTTTTTAAAAATAGTAAAACAGGGCTTCCCTGGTGGCTCAGTGGTTGAGAGTCCGCCTGCCAATGCAGGGGACACGGGTTCGTGACCCGGTCCGGGAAGATCCCACATGCTGTGGAGCGACTAGGCCCGTGAGCCATGGCCACTAAGCCTGCGCATCCGGAGCCTGTGCTCCGCAACGGGAGAGGCCACAGCAGTGAGAGGCCCGCATACCACACACAAAAATAAAATAAAATAAAATAGTAAAACAAATTTAGTTCGACATATTTTCGTCTCAACCCTGAGCAAAATTTTGTGAGAAATACCCTGGATACAAAGATGGCTCAGCCCTGATCCCTTCCTTCAGGGAGCTCATGATCTTGAGTGGAGAGAAGCTGTGGGCATACCTCCTGTCAGTTATATAAGGCAGGGAGTGCTGAGTGCTTTCAGAGAGAGGAATAGAATGCAAATGCGTGAAGTGAAAGGGATCCATTACTGTGCAGGAAGTATTTGTGGACCTGGAAGCTCCATGAAAGTTCAACTCATCCATTCAGTTGTGCATCCAACAGGCTAAGCACCTCTGCTTGCAGGATTGCATCCTGCCCTCACACACTGTTGGACTGTAAAACCAGGATGCTAATCTTAGGTAGAAAGGCCCCAGAGAGATTGTCAGCTATTCTCAGAAGCAGGAGAACTGGAGGCAGCCTGCCAGGAGGTGGAGGAAGGCTTGTGAGGTCAGGGCTTTGGCCTAAGCTCTGAAGGAAGGAAGATGGAGTCTTGGAGGAGTTACAGCTAGCAGAAGCCTCAGATGGGAGCCCTCTGGAATGGAGCATGTTGGGAGTGACGACAACTTGCTTCACTGCTGGGCTGCAATTATTACGTTAGAGTTCAAGTCCTGGTAGAGAAGGAAGAACTTCTATATGAGGACATTTTGCCTCCAGGGAACCTAAAGCAGCTACTAAGGGTGAGTGTCTGCGGTCACTTTCGCTCATCAAACCATGGCAAAACTGGATAGTAAGTGACTGCAGCTCTCCCTGAGTGCCAGGAATACATAAAATACCCCACATAACATAAATTTACCACCTTAAGTGTACAGTAGTGTTAAGTACAATATATTCACATTATTGTGCAGAACGCTTTTTCATCTTGCAGCACTGAAACTCTGAACCCATTAAAGAACAACTCATCACTCCCCTCTCCTCCCAGACCCTGGCAACCACCATTCTGCTTTCTGTTTCTATGAAGCTGACTTCTCTAGGCATCCCATAAAAGTGGAATCATACAGTATTTGTCTTTTTGTGACTGGCTTATTTCGGTTAGCATAATGTCCTCGAGGTTCATCTGTGTTGTAGCCTGTGTCAGAATTTCCTTCCTTTTTTACCAGGCAACTTTGAGGCAAGTTATGCACAATACTTTATGCCTGTGAAACCATGTAATCGTCACAACGACCTTGTGAGGGAGGTACTAGTCTCACCTTTGCCGCATTGAAGATGAGGATGTTGGAGGACAGTGAGATTCAGTTAACTGTCTCAAGGACTCTCAGCCAGTGGTGGAGCCAGGACTTAAACCCAGGCAGCCTGGCTCTAGGATCCACGCTCGTAACTACTCCTCCACATTTCCTCTCTCACTGTCACAAGGAGCACAGAGGTGATCAGAGATCGGTGCATCTAAACAAACAAGATGCCTATGTCATCAATTTCCAATGTTAAAGGGAAAAGAGCCTTAGGTTGGAATCAGAAGCCTGGGGTGTGCATCTGGTTTCTGCTCTTGATGTTCTGTGACTATGAGTGATTTCTTCCCCAGCCCTGTAGGGTGTCGTTTTTCCCATCAGTAAAATGAGGCGGTTGGGCAAGATCATTTGTAAAGTGTCCCATGGGCAATTGAATCTGAGAAATCTGCTAAGGTTAAATATGTTTCCCTTTAAGAGAAGCAAGCGTGGTTTTGGCAATGGTAAATACATAATTATTGCAGTTTTCTTTGAGAAAATCTTCCGGAGCGGGGGGAGAAGAGAAAAGGGATTAATTAAAGCAATTTTAGAGGAGCAGGAAGACAAAGACCACACTCTTCTTCATTCTGTGAAAGAGCGTCTTGAGGGTTGGGTGCATGGGCAATTCACCTCTGAATCTTCAATAGTCTTGCAGCTTCCTCCGTGTAGCTGGTACCCAGGCAATATTTGAATGTGCCTGAGCGACTGTGGCCAGCTAAACTGAATGCGTCCCTAATTTACACACCTTTGTCTCTAGGTGGGGCCGTTGTAATGGACCCCTGTCAAGAGTATTCACAGGAAGGTGGAACTTGGAGGGAGGGTAACTCCGGCGTATTGAGGAACTTCTATGAGCTGGGTGCAGTGCTACACATTTACTTTTTAAATAACAGCTTTATTGAGATATAATTCATACACCATACCATTCACCCACTTAAGGCACACTTCAGTGTTTTTTAGTATATTCACAGAGGTGTGCAAGCATCATTGCATTCAACATTAGAGCATTTTTATCACTTTCCTTAAACCCCGTACCTATTTGTAGTCTCTCCCCATTCCTCCTCAACTGCATCCTCTTCTTCCACATCCCCACGCCTAAGCTTAGGCAACCACTAGTCTAACTAACAGATTTTTCTATTCTGGACATTTCATATAAATGAAATCATACAATATATGGCCCTTTGTGGATGGCTTCTTTCACTGAGCATACTGGAATGTTTTCAAGATTCATCCGTGCTGTAGCATGAGTCGGCACTTAATTTCTTTTTATTGCTGAACAATATCCTATTGTATGGATATACCACGTTTTATTGATCCATTCATCAGTTGATGGACATTTGGATTCTTTCTACTTTTTGGCTAATATGAATAATGCTGCTATGGACGTTCATGTACAGGTTTTTGTGTAGACACTCTTTCATTTCTCTGGGGTATATACCTAGGAGTGAAATAATTGGATCACATGGTAACTCTAGGTTACCATTTTTGAGAAAGTGCCAGACAGTTTCCAAAGTAGCTGTACCATTTTACATTCACATCAGCAGTATATGAGGGTCCTAATTTTTCCACATTCTTGCCAACAGGTGTGTAGTGGATTGAAAGGGAGCCCCCAAAAGATATGTCCATGTCCTAACCCCTGGAACTTGTGAATGTGACCTTATATGGAAAAAGAGTCTTTGCAGATTTAATTAACTCCAAGATTTTGAGATCTGCCCTCAATCCAATGACAAATGCCCTTATGAAAGACACACAGAGGAGAGACACAAAGAGAAGAGGAGAAGCCCATGTGAAGAAGGAGGCAGAGACTGGAGTGAGTAGCCACAAGCCAAGGAATACCAACAGCCAGCAGAAGAGGCAACAAATGGATTCAGATTTCCCTAAAGCCTCTGGAGGGAGCATGACCTTGCCAACACCTTGATTTTGGACTTCTAACTTCCAGAATTGTAACCATCTTCTTACAGGCCTCCTACCTCCAGCCTCTGCCCCCTCCAGCCCGCCCCCGACACCAGCAGCCAGAGGAACTTTCTTAAAGCCCAGCTCTGATTATGATACGTCCCACCTCAACAACATGCAATGACAACTTACTGCCCACGTGACAAAGTTTAAACTGTAAGCCTGGCATTCAAAGCCATCCCTGATCTGGCTCCTTTATCTCTCTCCAAGCTCATTTCCTCCTTCTACCCTTCATACATCTTTTGCTCCAAACAAACAGAACTACTCACTCTTCACTCTTCCACAGATGTACACCTTGTCTTTGCTCTTTTTGGGCCGTGCTCTGCAGCCTTGTGGGATCTCGGTTCTCCGACCAGGGATCGAACCCATGCCCCCTGCAGTGGAAGCATGGAGTCCTAACCACTGGACCACCAGGGAATTCCCTGCCTTTGCTCTTATTATCCCTTCTGCCTGGATTGCCCTTCTCACAGCATCTTTGTGGACTTGAAGTCTTTCTGCTCTTCATGACTTGGCTCAGATGTCATCCCTCCATAAACTCATCTCTTTTCTCCCAATTGGAAGTGATCTTTATTGCATTGTGTGTCTATCCTTGATTTCCTCACCTGCAGGGCCAGGGCTGCAGCACTACACATCTCTGGGGATGGGGGCATTCACTTCATAGTCTATGAGATTGGTTTTCCTTAGAGTTGTACAGTAAAAACCACCTGTGCAGCCTTACATGGTCACTCTGGGTAGGTTTATGTTATCCATGGGAGTCTAGAGGGATGGTCTTATGAGCTTTTCAAGCACTTTTGCGAAATTTATTAGCTCCCAAACATGAAAAGAAAACTACAAATCTGAAATTAATTATAAGTTCTAAAGAAAAATTACTTACTTTACAGTAAAACATTTTTACACTAAAATGTAAAACGTTTACGCTAAAAATTGTTTTTACAGTACAAAATTTTAAAATTTAACTGGTGGGATACAGCTTCCAAAGAAAAAGTAATTAAAGTCGGTGATGATGATTGATGACAGGTAACATTTATTGAGTGCTTACATGTACTAGACACTATTCTAAATGCTTTACACATTTTAAACGAATTCACCGTTTACAGCATTTTTGTGAAGTTGTGCTATTATCACCATTTCAAAGATATGGAAACTTAGGTAAAGCCTATGAATGTCTTAAAATGGCCCTGCTTGCCTGCATCATCCTCTAAGTTCTAGAGCACAGGGGCCATGAATGCCTCAGTGCTGTGTTCATGTCAGGCCGTGGCATAGAATAGGTGCTCAGGGGCTGTAAAATGAAGGTACGAATGAATCACTGAGTTGAAGGTCTTCCACAGCATCTTAGATGTGTGATGTACATCTTTATGGGATGCATTGCCTTACCTTATAGTTTATTTTTGTTGTTCTTATCTGTATTACTAGGGTCCATGGAGACCTGGAGCATCATTCTGGATACAGGTCTATCAGTTGTCCTGCAGAAGCAGGCATCTGCTGTTTTTAACATAGATATTCTATGCAAATAATGAGCAAAAGAGAACAGGAGTGACTACATTATTATTGGACAAAATAGATTAAATTATAATTATACATGTGGAATAATTATCCCAATCAAACTAACATATCCATCACCTCCCATAGTTACCATTTTGTGTGGGCGGTGAGAACACTTGGGATTTACTTTCTTAGCAAAATTCAAGTATATAATATGTTATTATTAACTACAGACACCATACTGTACATTAGGTCTCCATAGCTTATTCATCTTATAACTGAAAGTTTGTACCCTTTGATGGATATCTCTCCACCATTCTACTCTCTGTTGCTATGAGTTCTACTTGTTTTTGTTTGTTTGTTTTTCAGATTCCACATTTAAGTAAGATCATGTGACGTTTGTCTTTCTGTGTCTGGCTTATTTTACTCAGCATAATGTTCTTCAGGTTTATCCATCTTATTGCAAGTGGCAGGATTTTCTTTCTTTTTTTTTCAAGGCTGAATAATATGCCATAGTATGTATGTACCACATTTCTTTACCAATTTATCTGTTGATGGACTCAGGTTGTTTCCATACCTTGGCTATTGTGAATAATGCTTCAATGAACACCAGAGTGCATATATCTCTATGAGGTAGTGATGCTATTCGCTTCAGATATGTATCCAGAAGTGGGATTGCTGGGTCATATGATAGTTCTATTTTTAATTTTTTGAGGAACCTTCACACTGTTCTCCATAGTGGCTGCACCAATTTGCATTCCCACCAACAGGGCACAAGAGTTCGGTTTCCTCCACATCTTCACCAACACTTGTTATCTCTTGACTTTTAGATAATAGCCATCCTACAGGTGTGGTTTTGATTTGCATTTCCCTGATGGTTAGTGATGTTGAGCATCTTTCCATGTACCTGTTGGCCATCTGTATGTGTTTTGGAGAAATGTCTATTGAGGTCCTTTGCTCATTTAAAAAACCGGGTTATTTGCTCTTTTGCTGTTGAGTTGTATGAATTCTTTTTTTTTTAAACTTTTAAAATCATGTTTATTTAGCTTATTTTAAAAATATATAAATTCTAAAAATATATCATACACGATATATTATCGGATATATCATATTATATATATAATATGATATATCCGATAATATATCGGATATATATATAATTATATAATATATATATATTTATATATATTATATTATATATATATATCATATATATTATATCACATTATCGGATATATCATATCCGATAAGGACTTTTTATACCTTCCAGTTCTGCCTACATTCTCAAAACACATCCCTGACAACAATGATATCACTGGGCATAGGGGTAGGGGGTTGGGGGCAGCCTCTGAGACAGTCACTGAGGAGGGGCCACACCTCAATGTAAGTCAAGTTACAGTTAGAACTTAGTCATAGAATAATATGTCTAACACAGACATCTTTCCTTACATTTAAATTATTCTGTGGCTTCCCTGATGGTGCAGTGGTTGAGAGTCCGCCTGCCGATGCAGGGGACACGGGTTTGTGCCCTGGTCCGGGAAGATCCCACATGCTGCGGAATGGCTGGGCCCGTGAGCCATGGCCGCTGGGCCTGCGCGTCCGGAGCCTGTGCTCCGCGACGGAAGAGGCCACAACAGTGAGAGGCCCCCGTACCGAAAAAAAAAAAAAAAAAAAAAAATTCTTCTTCCGTTTTTTCCCTAAAGCCTTTCTTTCCTCTATAAGCCCTCATCCTAAGCACTAATTTATTTTGCATTTTTTTTCTCTCTTTTGTTCCACTGGTGTAACATAAAACATTATGTTCAGTAAACTATCTTCTGGAGAAGAAAAATCAAAACATGATCAAAGATAAGAATTTACCAAGTTTAAATTTTAGGACTCTAAAAACCTAAGTGGTTTAATCATCAGTTGCCCAAAAGCATTCTTTGTTTCTTTTCCAAGATGATGATGATTCTTCATACAGTTCCTTTTTCCATATGGGTACCTTGGCTTTTTTTTTTTTTTTTTTGCGGTATGCGGGCCTCTCACTGTTGTGGCCTCTCCCGCTGCGGAGCACAGGCTCCGGACGCGCAGGCCCAGCGGCCATGGCTCACGGGCTTAGTTGCTCCGCGGCATGTGGGATCCTCCCGGACCGGGGCACGAACCCGTGTCTCCTGCATCGGCAGGCGGACTCTCAACCACTGCGCCACCAGGGAAGCCCGATACCTTGGCTTTTAAAGTATCAATGGCATAGCTCACAGCTTCGAGGGATGCAGCCCTATGGGCTGAGGACACAGCATAATGATTGCTTCTGACTCTGGAACTAAGCCAAGTCGTTGGAACACTGCTATGTGTTTGGCCATTTCTGCCTAATGTCACTACAAATTTTTCTGACTTCATTTTCTGCCATTGGTAGATATGCTTCATATTTTAAGCTAATGACTTTTTTCCCTTCGAAGTTATTCCTTGTAGTTTCGACAAATAGGGATATTGCACAACAGAGTGGAGAAATCACCAGCTGTGAGACTTCATCTACTGAAAGTTTCTCAGATGTGAATTTTATTATACCTTTAGATTTCTCTTCAACTTCATTTATATCTTTCCCAGGTGGTTCAAAAGCACTATCCTCCACTAATGGGGGGGGGGTGGATATGGCAATTTCGTCTCCTGATTGAAGCAGGAGGAGCTGATCTGCAAGCTCGACATATTCTTGAGGAACAGCAAATATCACCTGATTTCTGACATCAGTCAATCCAGAATGGCGCGTTTCTATCTCATTCCACAGCTGCAATGCTTTTATTTCTTGTGGCACAGAAATGGTCTCTGAGCAAATTCCTGTTATTTCAGCACTTTTTGCAAAATACAACGCTTCCACCTGGCACCATGGCACCATCCCGCCAGGGAACCCTAGCCTGGTATCCCCGAATTCTTTATATATTTGGGGTATTAACTCTTTATCAGATATATGGTTTGCAAATATTTTCTCCCATTCCATAGGTTGCCTTTTCATTTTGTTGATTGTTTTCTTTGCTATGCAGAAACTTATTAGTTTGATGTAGTCTCATTTGTTATTTTTGTTTTTGTTGCCTGTGCTTTTGGAGATAAAATAGATTTGAAGCAAAAAGTTTACAAGAGACAAAGAAGGACAATATATGTTGATAAAAATTTAATCCAGGGGCTTCCCTGGTGGCGCAGTGGTTGAGAATCCGCCTGCCGATGCAGGAGACACGGGTTCGTGCCCTGGTCCGGGAAGATCCCACATGCCGCGGAGCAACTAAGCCCGTGAGCCATGGCCGCTGAGCCTGTGCGTCCGGAGCCTGTGCTCCGCAACGGGAGAGGACACAGCAGTGAGAGGCCCGCATACCGCAAAAAAAAAAAAAAAAAAAAAAAAATTTAATCCATCAATAAGTATTAAATTAGGTAACAACTATAAACATATATACACCTGAAAATAGAGTCCCCAAATATATGAAGCAAAAATGGATAGACTTGAGGGGAGAAAGAGACAATTCTACAGTAACAGTTGGAGACTAGTTGTATTTGGAATATCATTCTTCTCCAACTAGTTCAGGCAATTCAAATTTGAAGAAAGAGAGTTAATTGCACAGCAATGAGTCACCATGGTTTTCAGAGACAGGATGAGTGGGGAATAAAGGCAAATTCAGAATAAGTGGATGGATGTAGCAGCACACCTCTGAAGTTGAGAGCATGACAGTTCAACAGGTGTACAATCACGAGTCTGAAAACAAATTGCTATATTCACATCGCTGGTAGCAGGCATGGGGAGTAGCATCTCAGCCATAGCAGCTTGGGGACTGACTGGAATTTCTTTGGCTGGTAGCTGCTCTCATTTTGGAAGGGCCTCTGGTCCTTGTGTGAGATTCCTCAGCCCCTTCCTGAATACCTACTCTGTGCCGGGCACTGGTAGGGCATCGGGGATATGAAATGATGAGATAAGGAATGAAGTACTGACACATGCCCCAACATGGATGAATGTCAAAAGCACTATGCTAAGGGAAAGAAGCCAGACACAAAAGACCACATATCATCTGACTCCATTTACTTGAAAGGTCCAGGAAAAGCAAATCCATAGAAACAGAAGGCAGATTAGTGGTTGCCTGGGGCTGGGGCTGGGAATGGGGAGTGATGGGCATGAGGGAAATTAGGGGGATGATGGAAATGTTCTCAAACTGGACTATGGTAGAGGTTGTGCAGCTCTGTAAATTTATGGTATAAATCATTGAATTGTACACTTAAAATAGTGAATTTAATGGTGTATAAATTATACTTCAATTAAGTTTTAAATAAATCAGGAGGTCCCTGTCTCTTCTTCTGGAATGTGGACCTTCCTCAGGAAGAGGAACTTGCAGGACACACATTGGACACATTGGGGTGGAGCCAGCATGTATGGAACACAGTGCTAGGCACTTGAGAGGAGGAGGGGGAAGGGCCTGGAGATGTGTGCTTGACCCATTTTCACTTTGGGAAACACATGCTGCACACGGTGTACATTTTATTCCTCCCCCAAGAGCAAAAGATTCATGCCTAGCCCAGGAGAGGACCACCAGGACCCTGCCAGTGTCTGCAGTGACTGGTCTGTGCTATCCTGGTGTTTTTTTGATAGTCAGCCACGGGTGGGAATTTAAGCCCACCCCAGCCAGTCTCAGAACATGGAGGCCTAGAAGGGGAAAGGGCTGTGATCCTGGTTCAGATAGCAACTGGGTGGATTTAAACCCACGTCTCCAACACCCCATGCTCCTGCTTCTTCCCAACAGGTCTCTCTGGGCTCCTGCATAGGAGGCTCTTTAGGACAAGGCTGGGAGGACCTGGGCTGACTCAGAGGCATGGTCTTTCTCTTCTGAGATGGTGGAAATCTGGGCTTGAGTTCAAGCTCTGACATTGGGGGAAAGAAATCATGTTCTTTCTCTTGGGGATCGAGGGTCTGTGTTGGCACAATGGGGGCGTGAGACGAGGTGAGCTCTCCTGAGCACTGATCTCTTCTGAATAAAGGTCTTACTCTAGGGAGCTTGGTAGTTCCAACCTGCCCAGGAGCCTGGAACATCCCAACCTCTGGGCCAACCCTTGGAGGTGAGTCACAGGGAAGAAGATAATTCCATTATGGAAGGGGGCCACCCACTGGGGCTTTATTATCCAACATAATAGTAAAGTAATTGCCTCCATTTATCCAGTGCCTAGTATGAACCAGACACTGTGGTAGGTGCTTCCCTGGCTTTATCCCACTTAATCCTCAAAGTAGCGGGCAAAAGGTTAGTGGTATTATTTGTATTTTACGAAAAAGGAAACTGAGGCTTAGAGAGGTGAGGCAACCTAGTATGCATTCCCTGCCCACATCTGCCTCTCGAAATCTTACTCATGGCTCGAGACCCAACCCTGGCACCATAGCTCTGCTTGGAGCCACCTCAATGCCTCTGCTGTATCTGTCTCCCATGGCACTTAGGCTGGTGGACTGTGGTTCTCTGAATTTGTGTCAGTTGCCCCATGAAGCTGGGAGCTCCTAGAGGGCAGGAAGCTGGCCCAACTAGCCTCTGCCGCCTCAGTCTGGCCAGGCCTTCTGGGAATGTGGGTTGGATTGCCTCCCAATAGGCAAATTGCATCAAGACTCACAGATAACAATAAGAAGGTAGATGACAGGGTCAGCAATGGTGAAAGGAAGTTGTAATCCTCATATCCACCCTATGAAGTAGGAATAATGATTCCCATTAAATAACAATGAGGAAATCATCCCAGAGAGCCTGAGTTAGTTTATGAGGTCACACTGCCAGCAAGTGGAGGAACTAGATTCTAGCCCTGGCCTGACTCCAAAGCCCATGTTTTAGGACTTCCCTGGTGGTCCAGTGGGCAAGACTCCACGCTCCCAATGCAGGGGGCCTGGGATCGATCCCTGGTCGGGGAACTAGATCCCACATGCATGCTGCAACTGAGTCCACATGCTGCAACTAAGAGTCCACGTGCTGCAACTAAAGATCCCACATGCTGCAAGGAAGATCCCGTGTGCCGCAACTAAGACCTGGCGCAGCCAAAATGAAGGAGGGAAGGAGGGAAGGAGGGAAGGAGGGAAGGAAGGAAGGAAGGGAGGAAGGAAAAAATTGTGGCTTCAAAGCCCATGTTCTTTTCATTGTTCTAGGGAAGTTGCTGGATTTTCTATCTTTCAGGATAGCAGTTTGTCATGATTAATTTCTTCTATTGGAATTCAAGCTCCCTGAGGGCAGCGACTGGGGTGGATTCACCTTCCTCTCTACAGAGTTGGGCACATACAAATAACAAAGAATTGTGGAAATGATTAAATTGAGTGCACTAAAATTTTCAGAAACAGCTGTGGTGAAGGAGAAGCCAGTAAATAGTGGTACCCCAATTAACCACCTTTTTGAGGGTGAAGAGAGGGTGACCAGCTGTCTCCCAGGGCTCACTGCTGCTTTGCCCTGTGCCACTGCCTCACGCCTGCAGGTTGAGGAGGTGAGAGCCAAGGGGGAAATTGGCTTTCTTCTCACTAATGCCTTTGACTCACTGACTTATTAAGCAAATGTTTATTGACTATCTTTACACATTAGTAATATCTTCAGCTGAGACAGTCACAGCTGTAGGAGTCTCTTTTTGGTGCCATGTGGAAAGACCTTCGGGTCATACCTTTATGTGCTGTGGACAAATTGCCAGTCAATGAGGTGGGCTAGAAAGAGGCTCAGGATAGCCGGGCTCAAGTCCTAATTTTGCTGCTCCCTTGGACAAGTCACATCCACTCTCAGAGTGTCCACACTAATCTATGTTATTGCATTTACCACATTATTACATTGTAATTATATATGGTTTCTGCAATCTCTTTCCATACCACGAGTTCCCTGAGGACAGTGGCTATGTCATCTTTGTTTTCCCACTCACTGTCTTGTGTATCATACCTGGTGCATCATAGACTCTTAGTAGTAGTAATAATAGTATAGTACTCATGATGGTAAAAGTTCTCCACTTATGGAGAGCTAACCGTGTGCCAAGCACTGTTTTATGTGCTTTTGTGTTGTAACTCATTTAATCCTTGTAACAAGTCTATTAATTAAACAGTATTATTATCTCTGCAGATGAGAAATCTGAGGCACAGAGAGGTTAAGTAACTTGCCCAAAGTCACACAGTAAGTGGCAGAGGCAGGGTTTATGTTCAGTTCCTCTGTCCACAGTTCATGGTATAAACCACTCGTACAACATGGTCTGTTTGAAGAACGGAACAAGTTGTGAAATGAGGCCCTCCAAGATCTCTTTAGCTCTGATTTCCTGTGAGTCTCAAAAATGCCTCTCAGCAGACTGTGGAAAAGGACATGTGCTCTGGCATGGCTGTGTAGAACAGGGAAACAGGTCCACACTGGTAAACAGTGGGGTCTGCTGAGAGTAGGAGTTTGAAAGCTGACTGTGGCACTTATGGCTGTGACCTTGAGAAAGTTATTTAACCTCCTTGAACTTCAGTTTCCTCACAGGGCAAAGGACAGTAATAGCTACATTGTAGCACTGTTGGAAGAATAAAATAAAAATACAAAAAACCAAAAAGAGAATATCTTATGGAAAGTGCTTAACACAGAAGTAGCTCTCTACAGAAAACTGTGGAGTTTGGAATGTAATTGTTAGAGTTGGAGATGCTTTATTTTTAAAAAATTTATTTATTTATTTATTTTTGGCTGTGTTGGATCTTCATTGCTGCGCATGGGCCCTTTCTAGTTGCGGCGAGGGGGGGCTACTCTTTGTTGCGGTGCGCGGGCCTCTCATTGCAGTGGTCTCTCTTGTTGCAGAGCATGGGCTCTGGGCACGCAGGCTTCAGTAGTTGTGGCACGCAGTCTCAGTAGTTGTGGCTCAGGGGCTGTAGAGCGCAGGCTCAGCAGTTGTGGCACCCGGGCTTAGTTGCTCCGTGGCATGTGGGATCTTCCTGGACCAGGGCTCAAACCCATGTCCCCTGCATTGGCAGGCGGATTCTTAACCACTGCCCCACCAGGGAAGTCCCTGGAGATGCTTTAGAACAGAGCTTGGTGGGGGATTCAGGTGGGTCAACTTCTCAAAGATTAGTATGAGAGATCATAAAAAATTAAGTGAATCCAAGGGTGGTCTGCTTTCTGGATGTATGGACTTTGGATGGAAATCTAGCAGGTTGCCTTTGTGTGGTTAGTGTGTGTGTGTCTACGTAGGGAGACTTGGGGTCAGTTGCTGGGGATGGGGTGGGACGAGCAGAGACCAGGGAGTGAGGAAACATATTCAAATTCCAGCTCTGCCACTACCTTCCTGTGTGATGGAACAGGTTTGGCAAGTCACCAATCATCTTTGGGTTTCCAGTTCCCCAGTTCCAAGTTTAGGGGGTTGAATCTAAAGAGCTCCAAAATCTCAGTGAATACTACCAGTTTAGAAATTCCTAAGCTAAATTCCTCGATGAATGAAAATTTCTCTAGTATCCATTTCTACTGAAAGAGCAACTGGTTTTTCTTCCCGCTGGCATTGTTATGTATTTGAATCAGATACAGGTGAGAGGCATTTTGTTCTGGCATTTAGGCCCCTCCCCTCTCAAGTTAGTGAAGAGCTCCAAGAGGCCCAACTATCCCAGCCAGGTTGACTCAGTCCTCTGGATAAAAATATCCAATCAGTCAACCAGCGTTTACTTTATTTAAAAAAAAAAAAAAACCACGAGAATTCCCTGGTGGTCCAGTGGTTAGGACTCTGAGCTTTCACTGCTGAGGGCATGGGTTTGATCCCTGGTGGGGGAACTAAGATTCTGCAAGCCTCGAGGCGTGGCCAAAAATCACATAATTAGAGAGCAAATACAGGATTATGGGAGAAAACACGGATAAGCAAAATGAACTAAATTAAAATCTTCCATAATCCCATGAGATGATCATTAGTAACATTTTGGCATATATATATTTCCTGATGCTTTTTTCTGTGTAAAATTTATTTTAAAAATTAGATCCTTACAGTGCATACCTAGCATTTTGCAACCTGCTTTTCCCCACCTAACGTTATATTGTGAACGATTTTCCCCTATATTACATATACTCCTATGTTTTTTAATGGCTCAAAAGTATTCTATTGTATGGATGTAATATTTATTTAACCAATCCCTTATTGGACCTTTTGGTTGTTTCCATTTTTCACTCTGATGAATATGTGTCTTTAAATATTTGGGTACATCTTTCAGGTTTTCTTAAATTTCTCAAAAAAGGAATTGCTGGGTTGAACAATATGGACATTTTAAAGGCTTTTGATACATGTTTCCTTTTGCTTTCTAGAAAGTTTGTATCAAAACGAATTCACCATGAGATAAGAGTTCATGTATTCCTACTTTAAGAGCAAATAGGAGGGGTCCCTAAGGTAGTTAGGGATTGGGGGTCAGGGGAAGCTATGCAAAAGAATTGTCCAGGGGAAGATCCATAGAACAAGTAGGACTGAGCCAAACAAAGAGGGAATGTATTGATAAGTGTTCTCGACAGAGGGAACAGCATGTGAGAAGGCCCAGGGGCATGGCACTCTGAGAACAGAAATAAATTCCATGTGGTTAGAGTCTGGAGAGCAGGCAAGTAACATGTGGCATGACATGATAAGATTTGTATTTAGTAAGGGCACTTTGGCTTCAGTGTACAGGACTGATTGGGGGCAAGACTGGAGATGGAGTGACAAGTTAGGAGGCTGCTGCAGTCCTCCAAGTGAGCAATGTAGCAGTGACCAAGACTGGGGTAGTGACAGTGGGAATGGAAGATAGACTGAAAGGACATTAAAGAGGTGGGAAGGACAGGACATAGTGATTGCTTGGACAGTAGGAGGATGAGAGAGAGGGAAGCCTTAAGGATGGTTCTCAGGTTTCTCCCTGACCTGGGAAGAATGGAGAGCCTAGACATCGCCCTTTGACTTTGGGTTAGGAAGAGGATGTGTTCAGCTTGGAACATATTGAATGTGAGGTTCCTGTGGCACCCATCGGAGTGGAGGTGTCCTGTAAATATCTGGATCCATAGAAGAGAGGTCTGGACTGCATGTAGCTGCTGGGACCTGAAGTCTTGGAGAGGATTCAGTCACCAAGTCATCCCTCACCAAGGAACAGAGGGATGCCTAAGAGAGAACCCCAAGGCACACCAACTCCAAAGGGATGAGTAAGGGAGGAGGAATCTGCAACGAGACTGGGAAGGAGTAGCCAGAGAAGTGGGAAGAAAACCTGAAGTGCCTGTTGTCATGGAAGCCAAGGGAAAAGAATTTTTCAAGGACAGTGGCTGGCAGGATCTGATAATAGGTATGACCCTCACACCTTTTCAAGGGCCACCTCATTTAATCCTCCCAACAGAATGTCGAAGTGGGGACCTTCATCACGCCATTTCGAAAGAAGAAACTGAAGACCAGAGAGGGTGGGCAAATTTCCCAAGGTCATTCAGCAAGTCAGTGGCAGACAAAACTTGAACCCAGGTCTTGATAGGCTGTGTGTTGGCCAGGTGGGAGAGGGTAGCATATAGAATTTTAGCGTGAGCTCCTGGAGTAGGTGATAAGAGAAATAATTAATGGCCACCACTCACCGTGTACCCAGTGTGTGCTTGGCACTGCTCCAGACCTCACCTGCACTATTTCTGAGCCTCAAAACCACAAGGAGAGGTAGTGATTTTACTCCTTGTGCACAGAGGAGCCTGGGGACCGGAAGCGAAGTGACATCCGAGATCACACACCATGGCAGGTGGTAGGACCGGGTTGGGAACCCAGGTCTTCCCCATTCCCAGCAACGATCGCGGCGGCCCTTTCCCGAGGAGCGGCGCGGTGTCTCCAGCGGGAACAACCGGAGGCGCCCCCTGAGACCCCCGCCCGCCCCTCGCCCCCGCGCGCATGCCTGGCCGCTGAGGCGTGAGAGCAGCCGCCCGGAGCCCTCCCTCCCGAGCTCCTTGCATAACCGGCCCGGATAAGTGCTGCGTCTCTGGGCAATTATCGCCCTCCCGCCGCCGCCGCAGGGGATAGCCGGCAGAAGGCCAAAGGCCAAGGGACTCCCAGCCACCCAAGAAGAGCGGTACCCACCGGCGGGACCAGCCACCAGCTCTATGCGCGACTGCACAACGCCAGGCCGCGGGGAGCTGAAGGCGGGGAGGCGGCGCGGGCGATGACGTCACGCGCAGCGGCCCGGAACCCAGGGCTTCTGCCCGGCCGGCCACCCCCGGCCGCGGACCTCCGGGAGAAAGCCGTGCGTGGCCGTACGTGCGCTGCCAGGTAGTCTCCTGAAAAGCATTCTTTTCCTTCTTTTCATCTCCATTTCTTCCCTTTATTAACTTCTTCCTTTCTTCGTTTCCTCTTCATCCCTGTGATTCCTCCCTCTTTCTCCCATTACTTCCTCCTCCCTTCATCCTCTCTCTCTTTCCTTCTCTTCCTTCCTCTATCTCTTCCTCCCTCCTTCCCTACTCCCTTCTTCCTTCCTCCCTGTCTCCTTTCCTTCCTCTCCTCCCTCCTTTCTTTCTCCCTGCCTCTCCTTCCTTTTTCATTTCTTCACTTTTGAAAATAATTTTTAATTTCTAACTATGATAAAAAGCACATAATATAAAATTTACCAGCTTAACCACGTTTAAGTGTACAGTCAGTAGTGTTAAGTACATTCACGTTGTGGTGCAACCAGTCTCCAGAACTATTTCATCTTGCAAAACTGAAACTATATACCCACCCCTTGAATAACAACGCCCCATTTCCCCCTCCCCCCAGCCCGTGGTAATCACATTCTCCTTTCTTTTCCTTCATTTCTTCCCTTTGCTTTTTTGTGCCCTTCGTTCTTTCCCTTTACCTCTCTTTTTTCTTCCCCTCCCTCTTTCCATCTTTCTCTCTTTCTTTTCTTAAAAACCTGTTGGCCCCACTGCATTCTTGCCAGCCCTCTACAGCCTCTGCCAGGGGCTGGACCAAGAGGCCTGTAAGCGAGGCTGTTAGAGGGCTGGTGAATCATCATTCCTCTCCCTTGTTTTTAGGGCCAGTGGGCGGCCCCTGGAAGCCTCACCTGGCGATTGGATGGTAGGCAGACATGTCCAGCAAGGAACTTTTGCCAGGAAGAGTTAATTAGAGAGAGGCCCTGACTCCACGGTCAGGCTGGGAGCCCCTGTGTCCTCTGGGCCTTCCCCAATCCTGGGGCTCCCCTTCCAGACAGTGCAAGACAGCGTGATGATGGTGATGGTGGTGATAAGTTGGACTGACACAAAACTTTATAGTTTACAAAGCAATTCCATAGACATGATCTCATTCTTGTTCTCACAACAATCCTGGGAGGTAAGCCTTACTCTTCCCTTTTTACAGGTGAGGAAACCGAGCCTCGGAAAGGTGAAGGGATTTGTGTATGGCTGTGGAGCAGCATTGGCAAGGTGGGGACCCAGATTTGTATCACAAAAGCAGGAAAAAAAGGGGCTAGGTCAGTGTTTAAAACATCTTTTAAAAAGTCATTGCTCGGGGCTTCCCTGGTGGCGCAGTGGTTGGGAGTCCGCCTGCCGATGCAGGAGACGCGGGTTCGTGCCCTGGTCTGGGAAGATCCCACGTGCCGCAGAGCGGCTGGGCCCGTGAGCCATGGCCGCTGGGCCTGTGCGTCCGGAGCCTGTGCTCCGCAACGGGAGAGGCCACAGCAGTGAGAGGCCCGCATACCGCAAAAAAAAAAAAAAAAAAAAAAAAAGTCATTGCTCTTTCTTCAGTGTTCCCATAGCACCTTGTTTAGACCTCTGGAGTGTAGGCCCCACCTGATGGGTTTCTTCAACACCTGGGCGTAATGGGCAGATACTGAATGAGTGAGGGGTGGAGGTATTTGATGGTATGCATAGCAAGTGTAAAAAAGTTGAAATGTAGGCCACTTAGAGACCTTTAAAAGTCAAGTAGAGTTGCCACCCAGCTGTCCCTGGGTTATCTGGAATTGTGGCTCTCCATTCAGGGAACATATTGAGAAAATAGAGGACTTCTAAGTGTGGATGGAGTTCCAGTTTTCCCACCTTTTCTGGGTGGAATCTCTGGCTCCCAGACAGTTCACATTCTTTGAGTATGTTCTGTTTCAATCCTTTTGTCATTTGTTGGTGCAGAAATAATTTTATGCATGGGTAATTGTGGTAGATTATTAATGTTCACCAATATCCACTTCTTCCCTACATCATGCAATCTCCAGTCCCCTTGAAGTAAAGCATGGTCACATGACTATTTTTTGCCGAATAAATATGATTACAAGTGGTGTTTGTTACCTGTGGACTGGAACTTTGAGTTGCAGGTGCTTGACTCTTTAGTTCTCTCTTCTCAGGCTGCATTGACTAAGGAGGCCACATTGCAGGATGTTGGAGCTTTATTGGCCTGAGTCTCAGGGAGACTACCATGAACATGACCCCCATCAACTGTTATGGATGTGCAGGGTGAGTGAGAAATAAACCTCGGTGGTATTAAGCTGCTCAGATTTGGGCTGTTTGTTACTGTAGTTTATTCTAGCCTATTCTGTCCAATACAGTCATCGATAGAGCAATAAGTATAACACATTGAGTAATTAGTCAATTTTAAAAATTTATTTACTTTTATTTTTGGCTGTGTTGGGTCTTCATCGCTGCGCATGGGCTTTCTCCAGCTGCGACAAGAGGGGGCCACTCTTCGTTGCGGTGTGTGGGCTTCTCATTGCAGTGGCTTCTCTTGTTGTAGAGCATGGGCTCTAGGGTGCACGGGCCCCAGTAGTTGTGGTGCATGGGCCCAGCAGTTGTGGCTCGCGGGTTCCAGAGCACAGACTCAGTAGTTGTTGAACACGGCCCTAGTTGCTCCGTGGCATGTGGGATCTTCCCGGACCAGGGATCAAACCCGTGTACCCTGCACTGGCAGGCGATTCTTAACCAATGTGCCACCAGGGAAGTCCCTGGAACAAGATTTAAATTTTTTAAAGACAAATTTATAACTGCACAATCTAGTAGAAAATAAAAGCATGATTTAGATTTTCTTCCTTAAACATTCCTTATCACATATACTTTAAAAAATGTTTTTAAGAGCATCATTGAGATATAATTGAAATATGATAAACTCCACATATTTAAAGTGTATAATTTGATAAGTATTGACATATGTATGTACCTGTGAAACTATTACTCCAATCATGATAGTGAATATGTCCCTTACCTGCAAAAGGTTTCTTGTGTCCTTTTGAAACCCCTCTGTCGTATCCCTAGTCACTAGGCAACCACAGATCTGCTTTTGTCACTATAGCTTAATTTGCATTTCCTATAATTTTATATAAAGGGTATCATTCAGTACGTGCTCATTTTTGCCTGTCTTCTTATACCTTAGTATAATTCTTTTGGGATTCTTCCAGATTGCTGAATATGTCAATAACCCATTCTTTTTAAATTGCTGAATACTATTCCATTGTAAGAATAGACCACAATTTGTTTATCATCCTCTGTTGATGGACTTTGGTTATTTCCAGTTTTGGGCTATTAGAGTAAAATTGTTATGAACATTTGTGTACAAGTCTTGGTGTGGACATGTGCTTCCATTTCTCTTGGGATACCTAGGAAAGGAATGGCTGGATCATATGGTAGTTGGTATATGCTGAACTTTCTAAGAAAGGTTAGTCCTTTAGTCTTTTTAACCTTAATCATTTTAATAGGTGTACAGTGTATCTCATTGTGGTTTTTAAAATTGTAATAAAATACAGAAAAACATAAAATTCACCATTTTAAGCATTTTAAAGTGTGCAGTCCAGTGGCATTTAGTATATTCACAATACTGTGAACCATCGCCACTGTGGTTGCAGAATATTTTCGTCACCCCCAAAGGAAACTCCATATTCATTAAGAAGTCACTCCCTATTCCCCACTCCCCCAGTCCCAGGCAACTACTCACCTGTTTATTGTCTTTATGGATTTGTCTATTCTGGATATTTCATAATGGAATGTGAAATAAATGGAATAATGCAACATGTATTCCTTTATGACTAGCTTCTTCCACTTAGCTTGTTTTTGTGGTTCACGTTTGTAGCACGTATCAGTACTTCATTCCCTTTTGCGTCTGGATAATATTCCATTGTATGTGTATACAGCATTTTATTTACCCATTCGTCAGTTCATGGACATTTGGGGTTTTTTCTACTTTTTGGGTATTATGAATAGTGCTGCTATGAACATTTAAAAATTTTTAAATTTTATTGTGGTAAGAACACTTAACATGAGATTTACCTTTTTAACAAATTTTAAGTGTATAATACATTTTTGTTGACTCTAGGTACTGTGTATAGGTGTTTGAGCATCTGTTTTCAGTTGTTTTAGGTATATATGTGGGAGCGGAACTACTAGATCACATGGTAATTTTATGTTAAATTTTTTGAGGAACCACCAAACACTTTCCCACAGTGGCTGTATCATTTTCCATTCCCACCAGTGAGGCATCAGGGTTCTAATTTCCTTGCAAACATTTATTTTCCATTTTTGGGGGATAATAGCCATCCTGATGGGTGTGAAGTGGCATCTCATTGTGTTTCCTTTGTTTTTGAAAAATAATTTCACTGCATGTAGAATCTGGGTTGCCAGTATTTTCTTTCAGATGTTAAAGATTTTACGGTACTCTTTTCTAGCTTTCATTGCTTTCAACAACAAATCTGCCATCATCTTTGTCTTCCACTGTATGTAATGTGTCTCTTTCACAGAGTACTTTTAAGATTTTCTCTATGTCATTTGTCTTGAGCAAGTTGATTATGATATGCCTTTGTGTAGTTTTCTTCATGTTTCTTCTGTTTGGAATTCACTTGGCCTCATGGATCTGTATATTTAGAGTTTTCAATATAATTGGAAAATTTTTGGCCATTATTTTTTAAACAGATTTATTGAAATACAGTTTGTATAACATTATAATTAAGCTATTTAAAGCATACGATTAAATGTATATTATTATCTATGTGGATGACGCACATTCATCACCACAGTCAGTTTTAGAGCGTTTTCATTATCCCAAAGAGAAACTCTGTTCCTTTTAGCTGTCACCTTCCAACCTCCCCCCACCCCACCCCCACTACTAATCTATTTTTTGTCTCTATGGATTTGCTTATTTTAGACATTTCATATAAATGGAATCATACAGTATGTGGTCCTTGGCTGTTATTTCTTTAAATATTTATTTTTCTGTCCCTTCCTCTTTCTCTCTCCTTCAAGTACTCCCATTTGTTTTAAAATTGTTTTGAAAATTGTATTTCAGTATAATTAGTTTCCGTTGTAATCCTTTATATTTTATGCACTTAAATACATCATTCTAAGATGTCCATAGGCTCTGCTAGACTGCTAGAGAGGTCCTTGGCCCAAAAATGTTGAATAAATATTCTTATTCTAGATAGTGTTATAGATGAGTGGTTTTCAAAGGAAGCTGTTCCTCAGGATATTAATAGTTGCTGTGGTAGAGGTATTCTTTGCACAGATAAGCTTGGGAAACACAGAGTGAAACAACATTTGATACCTTTTTCTGTTGGATTTCTCAGAGCCTTTTATTTACTAAAATGCTTTGTGTATGTCAGAGAGGAGATACGATGTACATTTTCCAAATCCAGTGTAGCATATAGTACACACTTTTAAAATTTGTTATTAAAAACAATCCTCTAGTATTATCTAGTTTAATGAATTTTACAAATGAAATGCTCCAGAACATAAATCCCCTAAAAAAGGGCCTGAAATACATTTAAATTATATATAAATATTTCTTAAATTAAGGATAATAGTCTAATGGACCCATTTAAAAGGACAAAAATCTCATGGATTCCCCAGCATTGACTTAATTGTATTTTAGTTTAATGTAATTTTAATAGGTACAGATATAAAGCTAGGTATAACCTCCCTATAAATAATAAAACCAAAACAAATCTACAAATTAAATATAATACTACAAAACCCATCAAATCCAGACTGATGGCATTTAATGTGTTGGATTTTTTTTTTTTTTTTCTTGCTGACACTAAACAGTTATTAGCAACGCTACTCTGGGGCTGACCTTTTAAGGGGAAGGTTCTTTTGAATCCATCATGAGAAGACTTAGTTCTCCCACAACCTTTCTCCTTTTGAACCTCTGTAAGCTTGATTCTTACAGGCCTGTAGTTCATCTTCAGTTAACACCTTGAGATTAGGGCCGCCTCGCTTTTCTCATTAACTATTATAATTAAAATATTACTGCCTGATTCCAATTCCATCATAAAAGTGCGAACATGGGCACCGTGATGGTTAATTTTATGTGTCAACCTGACTGGGCTAGGGGGGGCCCAGATATTTGGTTAAACATTATTCTGGTGTTTCTATGAGGGTGTTTTTTATTGAGATTAACACTTAAATTGATTGAGTAGAGGAGATCGCCATTCCTAACGTGGGTGGACCTCATCCAGTCACTTAAAGGCTTGCCTAGAGTAAAAAGGCTGACCCTTTCCTGAGCAAGAGAGAATTCTTCCTGTCTGACTGTCTTTGAACTGGAACATTGGCTTTTTTTCTGGATCTCTAGCCTGTCAGCCTTTGAACCAGAACTATACCACCAACACTCTTGGTTCTTAGGCCTTGGGACTAAACTGTACTGGAACTAAAACCATTTGGCTCTCCTTCGTCTCCAGCTTGCTGACTCACCCTATAGATCTCTGGAGAACCCTGCCTAGTACAAGCACTGACATAATGTGGCAGTCGTCAGGGCTAGAGTATAATTTTTTAGTATTAAATATGTCCCGTGCAATATCTGGGACATATTTATACTAAAAAAGTATTCATCGTTTATCTGAAATTCAAATTTAACTGTGAGTCCTGGATTTTATCTGGTAACCCTACCTCTAGATGAAACTGTCCACCACAGTGCTGCACTACCCAGGAGCAAAGTGACAGACTGTGGACCTTGTGCTCCAGATCTCCATAGCACTGTACCACCAGAGAGAAAAGTTGGCCCTAAGGATCCAGCTTCAGGGCAGATGGCCCCTCCCCAGAAGCCTTCACAGAGAATGCCAGCACCAGCCACTTAAGAGAACAATCCCCCAGGGACTCACTTTGTGGTTTCTGCCCCAGGGTGCTGGCATAGAAGAGAATTGTTGCCCACCAGCCATGTTCTTTCTGTATCAAATCTGCCTTTCCATAGGAGACCCTCAAGATTAATCCCAAGATGCCTCGAACAGACCCTAATCCCCATGGTACTCTGAACAGTCTCTAATCTGACTCAATTTCCTACCTCTTCTGGCACTCCCAGACTCTTCCTCTGGGGGTTTGGGAACTCCTGGCCATCAGTTACACTCTCCCCAATATCCTCAACCTCTTCTTTGAGTGTTCACTTCCGTTTCCGTACCAAATGAAAGCTGGATGTGTGCCGATGACACTCTTTCTTCTGCAGCCCTTTCACGTGGAGGACGTTTTTCCTCTTAACCACTGGGTACCTGAGGGTCTGGAGGGGAAGTAGGTGGGACAGGTGAGGTAAGTGTGGTGGATTCGGTAGAGTCTCCTTGCTTTCTGTTGTTAATTCTAAATCCAGTTCTCTCTTTTCCTTCAAAACTCCACTCCCTTGAAGTTCACATGAACCCATTCTTTACCCTCATTCACTAGTGTCTTTAGCACTGACACACTGTCTTCCTGTCTGTCCTTTTTCCTGACACCGTTCCTGGTGACTTCAGCATCCATATGGATGAGACATCTAACATGTTGGCCTCTCAGTTCCATGCCTTTCTTTGATCTTCTCCTCTCTGATCTCCTCCCTTGATCTATCCCACCCCAGCCACCCATTCCTTTGTCACACCCATGACCATATCATCGCCCAAAACCTAGGCATCCCACTCTGACCACCACCTCCTCTCATTCCAGCTCCCAGAGGGTAATGTTTCTACGCTGTCTCATCAAGACTTCTAATACACTGCTCCTCCCACTTTTTTATCATCTGTCATTTCCCTCCTGTGCTCACTTTCTTCCTTAACCAGCACTTATTTCTGTGGCTCATTGTCATAACTAGTCTTTTCAAACACTCCTAATTCCCTTATTCCACTCTTCTTCCTTCATATTTGCCCTCTGCTTAAAGCCTACATATCTTCCTACCGCATACCTGAACTCAAGCATAGGAGAAAACATAAAGCGAGACCAACTGGTCTCGCTTTAAATTCATGACAACAGATCCCAAATGAGCACCCAATCCTGTTCAGCAATCCTACGATTCTTCTCTAGGTGTTTACTTCCTATTCCCAAAGACAGTTATTTCACATCTTTACCTCCTTCCTTCCCCCACTCGTTGGGAGGGCCTCTCAGGAGGGGCCATCCATTCCCCACCACACACACACACCCCGTCTTCATCTGATGACCTCATCTCCTATTTCATTGATAAAATAGGAAGCAGTTACAAAGGAACACCCTTATCTTCCCACCACACCTCTTAATCCATCTGAATTTGTGTTTCTCTTCCTGCCTGCCTTCGTATTGTTATGGATGAAGTGTCCCTACTTTTACCAAAAGATACTCCAGGCTTCCCTGGTGGCGCTAGTGGTTGAGAATCTGCCTGCCGATGCAGGGGACATGGGTTCGTGCCCCGGTTCGGGAAGATCCCACATGCCGCGGAGCGGCTGGGCCCGTGAGCCAAGCCCGCTGGGCCTGTGCGTCTGGAGCCTGTGCTCTGCAACGGGAGAGGCCACAACAGTGAGAGGCCTACGTACCAAAAGATACTCCAGAGCTGAATCCTCTGGTCTCTTGTTTTTCCAATTCTCCCCATCTCTGCTGCATCCCCAGTTTCTTTCTTTTAACTCAGGTCATTCCCAACAAAATGCATACCTATTCCATCATCTCCACCATCTGCAGAGCCTTTCCTTTACCCCATGTCTTCCTTCAGCTGATAGCCTGTCTCCCTGCTGTCCTTCAAAGCAGCCTTTCTCACGGACTTGTCTCCTGTCTCTTCTTCCTCACCTCCTATTTCTGCTCAGCCCTCTGTGATTGGGCTTCTTTTCTCTCCAGTCCACTGAGACTGTTTTTGATGAGGTCACCAATAACCTCCAGCGGTCACTTCTCTGTCCTTACTTGATCTCTCAGCAGCACTTCACTCAGTAGACCACTCCCTTCTTGAACTGCTTTCTTCACTTGGTTACTGGAATATCACATGCTTTTGGCTGCTCCTTTGTGGTCTGTCTAGCTGATGGCCTCATTTACTGCTTGACTTCCACATGTCAGAGTGCTCAAAGTTTTGGCCATAGTCCTCTTCTCGAGCTACTTCTTCTCCGTTGGTGATCTCCTCTGGTCCAAAACTTTGAATACTCTCTGTGTAGCCATGTCTCCCCAGACTCTATCTCCAGCTCTGTCTGCCTCTTGGAACTTGACTTGGAAACATCCAGCCTTATATTGAGTACCTTCACTTGGATGTCTAATAAGTGTGTCAGACTTGTCCCAAATCAGACTTTTGGTTCCTCCCAACTTCAAGCCTGTTCTTTCCTCAGCATTTCCTATTCCAGTAAATAATATTTGTTCATACAGGTTATCAGGCCTGAAACCTTAGATATATATATATATATATATATATATATATATTTTAATTAATTAATTAATTAATTTGGCTGTGTTGGGTCTTAGTTGTGGCATGCGGGATCTTTTGTTGCGGCACACAGGCTCTCTAGTTGCGGTGTGCGGGCTCCAGAGCACGCGAGCTCAGTAGTTGTGGTGCACGGTCTTTGTTGTACCGAGGCATGTGGCATCTTAGTTCCCTGACCAGGGATCAAACCAATGTCCCTTGCACTGGAAGGCAGATTCTTAACCACTGGACCACCAGGGAAGTCCCTTAGATATATTTTTGATTTCTTGATTTTGTCACCCCTTATACACAAGTCCTGTTGCATGTTCCTCTGGAACTAATCAAGAATTTGAAACTTTTCCTCATCATCACTATTACCACCTTCATCCCAGCCAACATCAACTATCACATGCATTACTACAGTGGCCTCTTAAGTGGTGTCCCTGCCTCTGTCCTGTACCCCTGCTCTCTACTTTCCACTCAGCAGCCAGTGTTTCTTTAAAAATATAAATCAGATTATGCCAACTCTTCTGCTTAAAATCCTTAAATGGTTTTTCAAAACACCAAGAATAAAGTCTAAACTCCTTATCCTGGCCTACAAAACTCCATGTGATCTTAGCTCCTGTTTACTTCTCCAGTGTCTTTTTGAACCAGGCTCTTCCTCATTAGTTACATTGCCTTCTTTCCGTCCTTTGAACACAAATAATTTCCTGACTTAGGGCTTTTGCACTAGCTGTTCTCTCTGCCTAGAACTCTCTTACTCCATATCGTTCTACAGCTTTCCCTGATGCCCAGTCATAAGGAGTCATCCAGATAATCTGAATCACATCATCCTGCTTTAATTATCTGCATAGCTCTTACATCTGCCTAACAGTTTCTTATTTGTTACACATCCTGCTAGGATGAGAGCCCTGTGAGAGCAGGAATCTTGTTTGTCTTATTCACAGCTGTATTCTTGGTGCTTAGGTCAATATTTGGTACAAAATAGACAATCAATAAATATCTCTAAATAAACAAAAGAATAAATGAATAAACATGCTAACGTAAAACATTCACGTGCTCCATAACCAGTGTTAAGACTTCAAAGAATTTTATTGTGGTCTAGTATGAGACTCGTAGTCTAATGAGGCCTTTTCACATGTGAAGTTCTCCTATAACTGGTGTTACTTCCCCACCTCATGCCTGTCCCAGGGGCAGACATGACCAGTCCATCATCAGCTTTTTCCTGATGAGCCTGCTGGAGGTTCTACAGTCCTTTGTAACTTCAGGTGGCCATCATTAATCCACCTGAGCTGGCAGAGAGGATGAAATCCATCTGTTGTTCCAGTTGATCTGTGGTCTAATTTGCTTTACAGTAGTAGAGTGTCTGAAGCTTGGCTTTGGGAGGTTGGACCCTGTTGGCGAAGATAAGATGATGATATGAGTTTAGATCTGTTTGTTCTGTTCCCTGATCTCAAGTATTGACATTAGTTCTTTGGTAGGATCCCTGAGCTGGTGGCTGGGCTATATCAGGAGGAATCTTCAGTGCTGGGTGTTGGTCAGTTGGAGTGCCCTGTATCGAGTCATGGTGTGACTGTGCAGGCTGGTGGGGGAGCCTAGAAGTAACGTTATAAACATTTCTTTTGAACCTTCAAGTGGGCAGGGCCAGGCATAGCCCCAGAAAATCATGACTCCTGACATCAAAGGGAAGCATTTGGAGATGGTATTTTTAGAAGCAAGCAAGGAAGTAGACATTGAAAAGGTAACCTGACATCCTCATGTGCACTGTGGAGATCCACTCTCCTGTTGGAGCAGGTTTGGGGGTGAAGATGGTATGGATTTGGATATGTTGAGATTGAGATATCTGTTGAGTATATGTTGGTCTAAAGCCTAGGGAAAGGTTTGGACTGGCGTCAGAGATTTGAAGGTCATCAGCATCTACGTAGTAGTAGAAACTGTGATGGAAGATGAGATCACTCAGTAGGTGTTGCCGTGATGGAGTCATGATCCTTGATCACAGCTTGGAGCTCTGAGCTTTGTGAAACTCTGACACGTATCTGTATGACCAAACTAAGTCATTGAGTACTGGCTTCAGTGGGAACCAACAGTCATTGATGTGCTCCAACATGGGTGAATGAATGAATGAAATAATGAACACACATAGCAACAAGTTCAAGGTCTTCAGTCTCAGCCAGGCTCTTAGTGCCACTTGTTAATCTTTTTACCCATTCTTCCACTTTCTTCAACCTTTATTCACACCCCATTTTTTAGTTTCCCACACCCTCTATGTGTGTCCTACTTCATGGATAAATTAAGACCATCAAGTGTGACCATCCCTGTCTTCCCACCTACCTACCCTGAAATCCAGCATCACTCCCTCTCTCTCATTCTCAGAGTGTCCTTCATTCTTTTCAAGGCCAATATGTCCACCTCTGCTCTGGACCTCATCTGTTCCCTCCAGCTGCCTTCAGGGCCTTGTTGCAACAATTATCTCCTTTCTTTCCTATATTTGCCTTTCAACTTGTTGACCAATCTTACCAAATTTCTTCAAAGAGTGGCCTAAAATCACCATTTCTACTTCATCACTGCCTATTCACTCCTTGACCCACTGTACTCTGCCTCCTCCCCCACCCTAGATTTCCCTAAGTATACCAAGAACCCCTAATAGCCAAACCCCATTAGAAACTTTTCAGTCCTTATTTGACTCAACCTCTTTGCTGCATTGGACGGTTGAGGTGTCTTTCCTTTTGGTACTACTACTTTGGTACACACAACAATGAATTTTCCTGTTTCTGTTCTTACTTGTCTCCTTTGTGAGCACCTCTTCTTCTGTCCTTTCCTTAAATGTTATGTTCTTCAGGATCCATTCTTGTCTTACAGGTCTTGTCACTCTACAGACTTTCTTTGGGCAATCTCATCCACTCCTGTGGTTTTAGCTACTGTCTGTATGCTGAGGAGGCACTGAAGTACTATGGCAAGAACACTCAGTGGCCTCAGATTGAATTAGGAGAGCAATTCTGAACTCTGTGCTTAATTGGCGAGGGATCTGGATTGAAAGCAACTCTGGTTAATGTTTCATCCCCATTGCTTTCTGGATTAGATACTCTTGTGACTTTTTGTCATCTGTGTTTTCATATCTATTAAAGATGTCCACCTAGTGAAGACCTGTAATCCCTTACAGTCTTGAGATACATTTCCTCTTTATTCTTAGTTGATATATAGGATTTTTTGAGAATTTCCTGGCGGTCCAGTGGTTAGGGTTCTGCGCTTGCACTGCAGGGGGGCCCTGGTTGGGGAACTAAGATCCCGCAAGCTGTGTGGCACAGCAAAAAAAAAAAAAAGGATTTTTGTAATTTAAAAGTATTTATCTGTTCTATTCACGATGGACATAGGATAGGACACCAAGGCACCAAGCTGATTGTCACATACTGAGAGCTCACACACTGAAGATAGGAGATTGCCCAGGACTAATGTCTCTGAATTAGGGCCTCACAATCTCTTATTCCAGTGGCTGCTACAGTCACCAACTTTGTGTGGATGCTTATTTCATATAGGCTCATCCTGGTAGTATCTCACTCAGGCCGATGTTACATGTCTTTCTCCTCCCTCCCTGAGGTTTCCCCATTGACCTTCCTGTCAATTTGATGCTCATACGTGCACAACCCAGAAATATGGGGGAAATTAACACTCCGTAGGAGAAAATTCAACCACTGAAGACAGTCCTGAGAGTAGGGTGACCAACTCATCCTGGTTTGCCTGGAACTGTTGCAGTTTTAGCACTGAAAGTCCCATGTCCTGGGAAATCCCTCAGACCTGTGAAAACCAGGACAGTTGTTCACTCTACCTGAGATGCAGATTGCATGGGGACATTTCCATGAAATTGAATAATGAGGTGCACCTAGCGGTAGCCTTCTCCATGGCACATGCTTGTGTTGGCCCTCCCTCCTTCCTGCTTCACTCCCCTTGTCCCTCACTCCTGATCTCTAATAAAAGAGTAGCTCGTAAGCCCCTGACTCATGCTCTGCTTTCTAGGAACCCAGGCTAACTCAAAGGAGTAGCCTGACTCTTGCTGTGATGATTGCCCCAGGTGTCATGGGTGTGGGAAGAAGATTGTGAATTATTTCAAGGAGGAAGAAGTTTCTCTGGATTTCACATAAGTGTTATTATTTATGCCTATTCAAGGCCTCGTCTTCCAGCCATGTGAGCTGTGTCTCTATTAGCCCTTTTTTCTCAGCCCCCTAGCTGTACTTTATCGCTCAGCAACACTGTGCCATGCGTAGTTCCCTATTCATGCCACACTGCTTCAGACCCTGGGCTCTCTTCATGCCTGGAATGCCCTTTGTACCTTCTTGTGAGCAACTCCCCCTCATCCTTCATGATTTAGCTCGGACAACACCTCCCCCAGCACCTGCCAACCTTCCTGGCCAAGCCTGGGTAGAGCTCTGTCCTCTCTACCTTGCCTGTCTCTACACATTTGTTTCCATATTGTTTTCTGTCCTCTTTGTTCAGTTGTTAAATGTGAATTGCTTGAAGGCAGGGATTTTATCCTGTTCGCTCCATATCCCAGCACTTGTCACACTTCCTGTTCAATACAGGTTTGTTGAATGAATGAGCGCATTTTCCCAGTAACCCTGTGAGGCCAGTTGTGGCAGCATCATTTCCATGTAAAAGATGATACAATTGAGGCTTAGAGAAGGGAAGAAGGAATGTCGGAGGATGGAGGGCAGAGCCACGTCACGGGTTCTTTCCACCATAGCAGTTGTCTCTCTAGAGAGAACATTTCTGGCTTTTCCAAGCATTGTAAGCAGAGGGCAGCCAGGGTCTTAGAAGCACACACAGAGTGAGACTCCCAAGGGCCCTTCTAGTGCAATTCTTACCAATCTTCCCACATGCTTGGAAGGCAAGCCCCTAGTTCCACTGCTACCCTGACAGCTCCTCTGTAAGACTGCAGCCCTCTTCCTGCTCTGGTTTTCAGCTCTCCCTTTGTTTTTTTTTTTTTTTTTTTTTTTCTTTGTGGTAAGCGGGCCTCTCACTGTTGTGGCCTCTCCCGTTGCGGAGCACAGGCTCTGGACGCGCAGGCTCAGCGGCTATGGCTGCATTGGGTCTTTGTTGCAGAGTGCGGGCTTCTCATTGCAGTGCCTTCTCCTGTTGCGGAGCACGGGCTCTAGAGTGCAGGCTCAGTATTAGTGGCGCACGGGCTTAGTTGCTCCATGGCATGTGGGATCTTCTCAGACCAGGTTCGAACCCTGTGTCCTCTGCATTGGCAGGCGGACTCCCAACCACTGCACCACCAGGGAAGTCCCTCTCCCTTTGTTTTGATCTTGGAAATACCCTTACTTTCCCGTGACATTTCCAGTATATTTCTTTTTTTTTTTTTATCTTTATTGGAGTATAATTGTTTTACAATAGTGTGTTAGTTTTTCCTTTACAACAAACTGAATCAGTTATACATATACATATGTTCCCATATCTCTTCCCTCTTGCATCACCCTCTCTCCCACCCTCCCTATCCCACCCCTCTAGGTGGTCACAAAGCACAGAGGTGATCTCCCTGTGCTATGCGGCAGCTTCCCACTAGCTATCTAATTTACATTTGGTAGTGTATATATGTCCCTGCCACTCTCTCACTTCGTCACAGCCCACCCTTCCCCCTCCCCATATCCTCAAGTCCATGCTCTAGTAAGTCTGTATTTTATTCCTGTCCTACCACTAATCTCTTCATGACATTTTTTTTCCCTTAGAGTCCATATATATGTGTTAGCATACGGTATTTGTTTTTCTCCTTCTGACTTACTTCACTCTGTATGACAGACTCCAGGTCCATCCACCTCATTATAAATAACTCAGTTTCATTTCTTTTTATGGCTGAGTAATATTCCATTGTATATATGTGCCACATCTTCTTTATCCATTCATCTGTTGATGGACACTTAGGTTGCTTCCATGTCCTGGCTATTGTAAATAGAGCTGCAATGAACATTTTGGTACATGACTCTTTCTGAATTATGGTTTTCTCAGGGTGTATGCCCAGTAGTGGGATTGCTGGGTCGTATGGTAGTTCTATTTGTAGTTTTTTAAGGAACCTCCATACTGTTCTCCATAGCGGCTGTATCAATTTACATTCCCACCAGCAGTGCAAGAGGGTTCCCTTTTCTCCACACCCTCTCCAGTATATTTCAAATGACTAAAACAAATATTACCCAGCATTTCTAGGTGTTTTGTAGCAGGGAGCTTTCAGGTTATTTAGTCTGCCACTTTGTCGGTAGCCCTTCTTCTTAGGTTTAGCCTTCGTCTCCTCCACCACTCCCACCCCATCTTGGTGTGGTTTCTCCATAATGAAGGGCAGTTGTATAGAGAAACCTAAAGGGTTGCCTCTCTTGACCCTAAAGTTGCTGCTGAAGCCACTATGGAAAGGCTTGATCTTGGGGCAGAAGGGTTTGTAGTTGGGGCTTTCCGAACCTGGGAGGGTGCTGTGCCCTGTCCTATGAGAGGGTGTGGGCAGGTATTGGGAGGAGAGTTTCACTTCAGGTGGGTCCTCTCACTAAGCCTAGCTCCAGGCCTTTGGCTCTTTACTGCCTACACAACCAAGCCCACTCCACTTGGCCTGGCCTTACGGCCTTTGCCACCTGGCCCCGTTGACTCTCCAGCCTCGCCTTCCTCTTCAACCAAACATATGGTCTACATGCTGTTACTCAGACACAGCCCATCAACCCTGCCTCCAACTTTGCCTCTTGCTGTCTTCTCATCCCAGGGCACCCTTTCCCCAGTGTTTTGCCCCCGGGTCTTCTCTGTTCTCCAAGGGTCAGGTTCAGTATCACCACCCAGGAGGGTGACGTTACTCTTTCTGTCCCCTAGGTCCCCATAGCCCATCTCTGGGCCTTCCTGTGGCCTTATTGACCCTGCTTTACTCTGGCTGGGGTCTGCATCTGTACGGTCCTGGGGGAGCCACCTTCGGCTTACTCCACTCCTGCCAATGCTCAGCACACCTTGCTCATGGAAGGTGCTTGATACATTTCAGTGGAACAGCATGCTCCTGGTCAACTGGGCAATGACCATCTCATGGCGATGCTGAGCTTGATGGAAGGTGACCCCTGAGGCTGCCCTCCATTTTCTCATCCAGCACTGGGGCTGAAGGCTCAAAAGCAAAGGGGGGAACACAGCTTTGCTCTGAATGGAGGAAAGTTTAAGGCTTTCATGTTCTGGGGCCTGGGAGGAGACAAGATGCCATGTCCTGAAAGATCCCTCAGCCACCAGCACTCCATGTTGCTCCTCCCACCAGCAGCACCTCTGACAGCACCTCTGAATGGGGGAGCAAATGCTTGAGAGGTCAGTTGATGGTGGAAGAGTTTTCAAGAATAATTTTGAGTATGCAGGGCTTTTGCCTTATATGCTGACTTCAGCCTCCAACTCCCATGTCAGGTGTCTCCACCTTATAGCACCAGCACCTGGTGTAGGGCTTGGCAATAAGTGCTTGTTGCATAAATGAATGAATCCTCAAACACTGGAATTAGGAGGAAGCTTAAGGATCTTTCGATCCAATCCACATTTTATGGAGAAATAAATAATAGTAATATCATTTTATTGAGAGCTGACTCAGTACTAGGATCCATGCTGAGCACTTCACATACATTACCTGATTTTATCCTTTCAACAACAATGTGAGCTGGAAGTTATCATCCCTACTTTTTTTTTTTTTGTTTTTTAAGATTAAGACTTTTTTTCTTTGTACTGTTTTTCTTTGTTTTGTCAGGTAGATGTCTTATATAATCCATTCAGGGAAGATCACTTAGTCCAACTTGATGAAGCCTGTATCCTTCATGGACTGATGGAAACACTAGTGGCACGTATTTAGGTTGTATTTCCTGATCAGATGGTGCCAGTTTGAGCAGATGCAGTAAGAGTTAGAATGCTGGCTGAATTTTTGTGGATGGCTCCAGTAGAGCTACTGGTGACGTATCTTGCTTTCAGGGATGCAATGAGGTGAATGTTACACAGCTGGTGACTTGCAGAACCAACTGTGTCCAGAGGCTGGCTGACTCTATGCTGTACTACATCTCATTGAATGTGCAAGAAGTAGAGACCCCCAGAAAGACAGAAACTTGACCTGGTCCCCCAGCCCCTCAGAGGCAGGAAGGCCACTTTATCTGAGGCACCTTCATTCCTGAGCTTTCCAAGACCCCTGGCTGCAAGGACACCATGAAGAGGAAAAGAGAATTTCAAGTGCATTCTAAGAATCCCCTCTATTCTCTTGCTGTGGAGGGCAGGAGCATGCACTCAAAGACTCAGCCAGGAAGAAAGATTTGATCTCCTTGGCAGGATCCACTTCCCATGGTGACGCCTTCTTGAGTCGAAGCTCTGGTATGAAGTAAGACTTGTTTAAAGCAGTTAAAAGCAGGTCCCCATTGTGTCGAGTGGTGACAGTGTAATCCTCCTTAATGATTTCATTCCCTCTCCAAACTCCCTTCCATTATGCTTCCTTAAAATGTGACTTCAGATGCCTCTTTAGGCTTCTAGTTCTGTAAGTGCAGGGGGATTTGGCGAGAGGGAGGAGGTAAAGACTTGTCTCTCTTGCTCTCAAACCACTCAGAGATGCATCACTGGAAACACTTCTTTTTGGCTAGAGCTACTTGTTTTAAAGTTTTTTAAAATGAAAAGTTAAATTATATATAAAACTAAAGATATTAGTATATTAAACCTCCATATCCCCATCACCTAACTTTAAAATATCAATATATGGCCAGTCTTGCTTCATTTATACCCTATTCACTCCTACCCCCTTACCACTGGATTCTTTTGAAGAAAAATTCCATATGCATTGGAATACATGGATCTTTTATCTCTAAAAGATAAAGGCTTTTAAAAAAATTATCTATAGTAACCTATCACACCAAAAATTTAAAAATGATTTCTTAATATCATCTAATATCCAGTCAGTTATCATATATATATATATACAGTAATATATATATTCCAAATGTAATAAGTGTTCAAATATATATATATGTATATGTATATATATATATATATATATATCAGAATCCAGAGATAGTCTACACACTTGGATTTGGTTGATGTATCTCCTAAGTTTCTTTTAATCAATAGGATCCCCTTCTTCCTCTATTTTAAAAAATATATATTTTTGAAGAAACTTGGTTGTTTGTCCCGTAGAGTTTTCCATGTTTTTGACTTTGTGGATTACACCCCCAGGGGATCACGTAACATGTTCCTCTGGCCCTTGGGATGAAATCTAGAAGTGTTATCAGGCTCCGATTTGATTTGGGGACAAGAAAGCTTCAGAGTTGGCACCATATACTTCTTGTTGCCTCATATCAGGGGGCACGAAAAATCTGGTTTTCTCTCTTCATGGCTTAGTAAGAAGATATTGATCGTTGGGTTGAGGTGTTTTCAGCCTAATCTGTTATACCGTTCCTCGCTGGGGTTTTGCCTAACGATTTTTGCAGTCATTGATTATCGTTATTATTTCATCGGGGATTTCAAATGGTGATATTCTAATTCTGATTTCCCTCATCATTTATTAGCTATAATTATTTATAAAGAAGAGCTTGATCTCATCAACTATTTGGTTCCTCTGAAGTACAGTTCAGAAAGGGAAGGCAAGATAAATACTTGATTCTTTATCGTTACCTATTTCTGGAATTATGAGTTTATTCTCAAGCGTCCTCCAAAGGTGATGTGCTGCTTATGTACTCTAGTGTATTAATTACTCTAGAACTTAGTGGCTTAAATAACAACCATTTAATTATGTCCCATAATTTCATGGGTCAGGAATTTGGTCCAAGATTAACTGATCGATTCGTCTGTTCCATGAAATACCGACTGAAGTCACCTGTGGGGGATTCAGCTCATGGATGGACTGGTCTGGAGGACGTGTGGTGCCTTAGTGGGAATGGCTGAGAGGCTGAGCTTTGCTGGTATTGTCAACCAGAGTGCCTAAAAGTGGCTTCTCTAGGATGGCAGTCACGAGGCCAATGGCTTTCAGAGAGTGTTCCAGACAAAAGCTTGAAAGCTTTTCCTGACCTAGCTTCAGAAGGCATGCAGCTTCACTTCTGCTGTGTTCTCTAGTTACAGTTGAGTACCAGGACCAGTCCAGGTTCAAGAAGAGGGTACTACACAAGCACATGAATACCATGAGGCACAGTTCGTGGAACCCTCTTACAATTACAGGGAGCCCAAAGTCAGAGCCCCCGCTGCCTTTTTGAATGCACTTGACTCCTTCTCCCCAGGGAGTCTGGCCATCCTCTTTTTGTTTTTTTTGGCTGCATCTGGTCTTCGTTGCTGCGCCCAGGCTTTCTCTAGTTGCAGCGAGCGGGGGCTACTCTTCATTGCAGTGTGCGGGCTTCTTATTGCGGTGGTTTGTCTTGTTGCAGAGCACGGGCTCTAGGCATGTGGACTTCAGTAGTTGCAGCACGTGGGCTCGGTAGTTGCGGCACGTGCGCCCTAGAGCGTGCAGGCTTTAGTAGTCATGGTGCGTGGGCTCAGTAGTTGCAGTGTACGAGCTTCAGTAGTTGTGGCTCGCAGGCTGTAGAGTGCATGCTCAGTAGTTGTGGTGCGTAGGCTTAGTTGCTCCATGGCATGTGGGATCTTCCTGGACCAGGGATCGAACCCATGTCCCCTGCATTGGCAGGTGGATTCTTAACCACTGTGCCACCAGGAAAGTCCCTGGCCATCCTCTTAATTTTGATTAGGAGCTGGCTGCAGGAGACACAACCTTGTGCCAGGTGTCCATAGTCTCCTTCAAGGGCAGCAGAATGTGAACAGCCTCATTGTGAGCAGAGTCAACAGTAAGTTACCAAGCTACTGAAATGTTAGTGTGCCCATTGCCACCTCCTGCAAATCCACTGCCACGATATTGTAGGCTATGGCTTAAGCTGAACACTTTCATTGGGAACGTCTTGGAGAACTTGTCCGTGAGTGCTTGACGACTTGAGCAAGGAACTGTTCTGAGAGTTTAGCCCTCCCCTGATCATGAAGAAACCATCCAACAGGACTCACAGGAGTTTTGTGGGCAGGACTAAGAGCACCCTGGCCATGCATCCATATTGATTGCTTTTAATTGTATAAAATACTTCATCCCATGGGTGCAGCATGCTTAACCAAACCATTTCTCCATTGTCATAGTTACTGGCACTTTTTGATTATTTATGAGTAATCTATATGTTTTAGTGTATAAAACTTTTTTATTCTGTTAAATTCTTCCCTTAAGATAGCTTTCTAAGAGTAGAATTATTTTTTGGCTCTCGATATATTTTATCAATTTGCTTTTCAGAGAAGTGAACAATTTACATTCCAACAGCAGTGTATGTGCATTGAGACTTATCATTTAAAAATGTTTTTTGTGGGACTTCCCTGGTGGTGCAGTGGTTAAGAATCCACCTGCCAATGCAGGGGACATGGGTTTGAGCCCTGGTCTGGGAAGATCCTACATGCTGCGGAGCAACTAAGCCCTTGCACCACAACTACTGTGCCTGCACTCTAGAGCCCACGAGCCACAACTACTGAGTCCGCGAGCCACAACTACTGAAGCCCACGCGCCTAGAGCCCATGCTCTGCAGCAAGAGAAGCAATGAGAAGCCCGTGCACCACAGCGAAGAGTAGCCCCCTCTCACCGCAACTAGAGAAAGCCCGTGCACAGCAACGAAGACCCAACACAGACAAAAATAAATAAATTAAATAAATAAATAAATTAAGATCAACCAAATGAGAAGAGCAAAGACTATTTTTTAAAAGTTTTTTGCTAATTTAATAAGTGTAAAACTGAAGTTAAGTTTGCTTTGTATATTTCCTTTTCCTATTCTGTTCTAAATTGTCAGTTCTTTCCCTTTATATCAATACTTATAAAGAGTTAATTTAATTTGTATCAATTTGGTATTAGTTGCTGAAGTGAAATTTAGATTATTTCCAATAGTGCCTCCAGTACAATTTATATCAAAAATATTCTTTTAAACATTAAAAAAAATCAAAACACTTCTAATCTTTTCAGAGATGAGTAGCAGCAACATAGTTCTTGGATTCTGCACCTACAGGAAGTTCGCAAGTAGGAGCAATACCTAATTATATTTAAAATAATCAGAGAAAATATAAAAACCAAAACCAAAACCAAACACAACGCAAAACATTTAGAAGTAACTCCTTACATGTGTAAAACAACCCAGAGGTTATAAACAGCTTTCACATTTATTATCTCATATGCTTTTTGCATTCAACCCTGGAGGTAGACTGGGGGGAATTATTATGGCCATTTCACAGATGAGAACATTGAGGCTCAGTGAATTTAAGTGCATAGTGACCCAACTAGTTAATTGCAGATCTGAGTGGAATCCAGGCTTTCTGACTCCAAATGAGTTTGTTCTTGCATTTACTTAAAAAGTCATTAGTGGTAACTTATCACATCTCAGGAAATAGGCTAGAAGCTGGGTATGCAGTCATAAACAAGAACCCACCCTCTTGGAGTGTATAGTCTACTAGGAGAGAAGAATTACCATATAAACTAGGAAGCACGGGAGACCTAAACTACCCAGAGAACAGACACTCAGCCCAGCCTGGAGGGACAAGAATTAAGGTAGGCTTCCTAGAGGAGGTCAAGATTAAAGTAAACCCTGAATAACAAGCTACCCAGGCTATGAGGGAGGGATAGGGCAAGTTTGATCTAGGCCAAGGGAAGTAACTGATTCATCCAGAGGTGAGGGTACATAAGGAGGTAGGTAAACATGATGAACCTTGGTTGGATGTGGGAGGTTAGAGAAAGGGATTCATTGAGGGTGATGCCCAGGTTCCTAGCCTGAACAACTGGGAGGATGGGGGTGTCACTCACTGAAAAGGGGAATAGAGGAGGAAGAGCAGGTCTGAGGCACATGCATGTGCACGCGTGTGTGTGTGGATTGTCAAGCCCCAAAAGTCCTCAGGTAAATAAGAACCTTTCCTTTCCCTAGAGAACTCTGTATTCCAGTGAGAGAAGCACAGACATAAAAAATAATTCTGACATAAAATGAGAGGTGTTAAGTGATAGACATGTGTATGAGGTTTGGGGGGCACAGAGTAGGGCAGGACTAAATCTGTGGGGTAGGAAGAAAGAACCATACAAGGAGGTTTCCCAAAGGCAGTGATGCTAATGTGGAAAAGGCCAGAGGGTTCCAAGTAGAAGAGGTGTGCGGGAACTGGTGAGGTTTTTTTTTTTTGGCTTTGCTGGGTCTTCATTGCTGAGCATGGGCTTTCTCTTGTTATGGCAAGTGGGGGCTACTCTTTTTAAAATATTTTTTTAATTAATTAATTTTTATTTTTGGCTGCGTTGGGTCTTTGTTGCTGTGCATGAGCTTTCTCTAGTTGCGGCAAGTGGGGGCTACTCTTCATTGCAGTGTGCGAGTTTCTCTTTGCGGTGGCTTTTCTCGTTGGAGCACGGGCTCTAGGCACACAGGCTTCAGTAGTTGTGGCTCGCGGGCTCTAGAGCATAGGCTTAGTAGTTGTGGCACATGGGCTTAGTTGCTCCGCGGTATGTGGGATCTTCCTGGACTAGGGGTTGAACCCGTGTCCCCTGCATTGGCAGGTGGATTCTTAACTGCTGTGCCACGAGGGAAGTCCTGGAACTGGTGAATTTCGAAGGTAGCAACCTGGAAGTTCTGTTTGGTGAGGTGTAGGATGTGAGTGGAAGTTCTCTTGGAGCTGGAGGGGTTGGCAAGGGGCTGAGAGGTATGGATTTCATCTCGTTGATGATGAGCTAGAATTCAAAAAATCCTTCTCCAATTACTAAAATGTAGCTGCATCCATTAGAATGTAAGTTACACAGGGGCAAATCATTGAATAGTGTCCGGAACATAGTAGGTACTCAGAAACTATTTGTTGAATGAATGAGTGGTTGGAGATATTGAAATCTTTGCCTTATCTTCCATATTTTTGGAGATTTCCCAACACCATCTATTTCTTTTGACTACATGCATTTCAAAATAAGGATTAACATAAAATTCATATACCAAGTTGAAAGTAGATGTTATTCATATATTTAATCTTTCTTAATCACTAGAAGTTCTTTTAAAAGAAAAAACAATGTGTAAGTGGTTCTTGTGGGTCTATACATTTTTCCTATAAGGGTTGAATATTATGAAAGAATTGAGAAGTACACGGACCATTTTGAAAATATGAATAGGTGCTAAAGTATTTTAGTTGATGCTGTTTTCATAATCATTAAGAAGTTGGAAAAGACCAGATAACTAAACTAAATTTGAAAAAAAATTAGATATTTCTAGACTATATTATATCCTGGAACCAGCAATCTAAAAGCTAGGTGGGTTTAGCAAGTATTTTCAAATGTCAACATTGTTGGGAACATAAATAATACTTAACCAATGAAAAGTTATCAAATGTTAGAGGTGGGAGATATCTTTGACTTCTGGTCCATTTTTTCATTGTACAGGTAAGAAACTGGGGCCCAGAGAGGGAAAGGGACTTGTCCAAGATCACACAGAAAGAGACAAGCCAAGAATAGCATCCAGATGTTTGACTCGTAGTCCAGCACCCTCTTTATTATTCCATGCTGTAGTGGCTATTGTTTTTCTCTATCTAGAACCTACTTCCTCCACTTCAGGAAACAGATTTCATCCCTCTGGCCACAGGGGTAGGCATTGGCCCAGGCTAGGTCAATCATTGTATATAGTACTTCACCCTCTCTGGCCTTAGTCATTGGTTCAAGTGATGAGGATGTGACCCAAGCTTGACCAATCGGAAGCCTTCCCTGGGATTTGTGACAGTGGATCTAGGAAAGAAAAGGACCTTTTCCTTTCTGGTTGTGAGGCTGCAAGGATATGAGCTCAAAACTAGGGTGGCTAGGCCTGTGTTACATGGAAAGAATGAGAACAGAAGGAAGACAGACAGGAGAGGTAGTCCAGATGGGAGCTGAATTACACTAATCTCCAAGGTGTATCCATCCTGAAGGTTTTTTTTAGCTCTTTTCTTTTTTTAAAAGCAATGATAATATTCTTCCAATAACCACCCTGTTTTTGTTTTTGTTTTTTTCCTTTTTCTTCTTTTACTAAAGCAAGTTGGACTTGGGTTCCTGTCCCTTTCAGCCAAAGAGTCTAATCAGGGTTTCTCAACAGCAGCAGTACTGATACTTTGGACCAGATCCTTGTGTTGGGAGGGGCTGCTCTATGCAGTATAGGATGTTTAGCAGCAGCCCTGGATCTACCTCACTAGATGCCAGTATCACTCCACCCCAGTTGTGGCAACGAAAAATGTCTCCAGACATTACAAGATGTCCACTAGGGGTTGGGACAAAATTGTCCCTGGTTGAGAACCACTAGTCTTGTCTAATACCCATGGTGACTATTACTAAAAACAAACAAACAAACAAAACACAACCAACCAAACAAACAAACAGCTAGGGAAAACTGAAATTCAGTGAGATGTGGGACTTTTTTCAAAGTGGCAAAGACAGGACTACTAAATTGAGCAAAAAGGATCCAGGAAGTGATACTGCAAGATGTTGGTACATGCAAATGTTGGCTCTCATAGCTGTTGGAATAATAACAAACTCCACAAAATGATATGGAATTTTACCCATGACACAGGCGGTAACTCTCTACCTAAGAATTCTCATGCATGTCACAAGATGGTGAGACAAAGCAATGTCAGTTAGTTTTATTTCTGTTGTTTTAGATCTCTCTGGTGAATGACTTGGAGGTTCGGGTTCAGTGAACTTTTACTGGGTGTCTCCAGAAAGCTCACTGCATGCCTTTCTGAAACAGATATCCAGGAAGTCAAACCTTGCTATAATTAAAATAATAATAAGATTCATTGCACAATGATGATGTGTCTACATGAATGAGATTAGTAAAATACCATGAAGAATCAACTTCATTTTTGTTAGAACTGTTTTTGAAGAAGTCCTCTTCAGAAGCAGGATTATGAGGAAAAGATTACTAGCACAGGAATCAAGAGGTCTAGATGTAAGCCTGACTGCCACTAATGCTGTGTGACATTGTGCAAGTGTCTCCCTCTCTCTGGGCCTCAGTTTCCTTCTCTGTATAATGAGGGGTTGGATCAGACAAATGCTGAGGAGCTTTCCAGGACTGACTTTCAGTGATTCTTGTCGGCAGGCACTATGTCATATCTATCTTGGTTCCCCTATCCTCAACCCATGACCTGGTGCAGCACCAGAAACAAAATAGGTACTAAGCAAGTGATTATTAAATGCACAGATAAATGAGTTAGTTATGAGGTAAATGACAAGAACATCCCAGCTTCCACAGATGCATAGAATTAGAAGAGATCTTAGAATTGAAAGTCATCCCTAAGCTTACTTAGCAAAGCCCAGCCAAAGCTAGAACTCTCTACCTTGTTTCTGACAGATGGACATATAGTTTCTGTTTAAAAACTTATGATGACAGGGAATTTATTATCTGCAGAGGTTCCAGTTTTGGATAGCTCTAGATATTAGGAAGTTCTTCCTTATCTGGAACAAAATTAGCCTCCTTGTAGCTGTCACTTTCCTCTATTTTTATTTTTTTTATTAATTTTAATTTTAACCTAAGAATATATGCATATAACTTGAAAAGTAAAATAATACTAAAGTCTTATTATAATGAAAAATAACTCTCTTCCTCATCCTTTCTCATTCCCCAGGGCTCCCCCCAACCACTTTACACTCCATTAGCTGTTTCTTCTGCTACTTATATCTGCATTTCCAATTGATATGCTTATACTGTTATTTCTTGATTTATCAATTTTAGACATTATCTATTGATTTCCTATTTTAAAGGAGAGGGTGTAGCCCTCTTAACTAACCTTCTCTAAATTTCCCTGTTTTTTCCTCTCACTATACTATCACAATGTTTGGTTCAGTCAGTATTCAGTGTTTTCACAAGTATTGATATAACTATGTAAATGTTGTTTAATGCTAAGCCAAGTAAAATACTGTGTTTCTCTTCTTTGTAATTATTTTTGTTTTTCCTGGAGTTAATAATTGCTTTGATTAGTTTTCTATGTACTTTTCTCTAATGATTCCCAAATATTTCAACTAAACTGTAAAACAGCTATCAACACGTCATTTTAAAAAGTTTTTATCAAAGTTATACATGTCACTGTTTGCAGATGACATGATACTATACATAGAGAATCCTAAGGATGCTACCAGAAAACTACTAGAACTAATCAATGAATTTGGTAAAGTAGCAGGATACAAAATTAATGCACAGAAATCTCTTGCATTCTTATACACTAACGATGAAAAATCCGAGAGGGAAATTAAGAAAACACTCCCATTTACCACTGCAACAAAAAGAATAAAATATCTAGGAATAAACCTACCTAAGGAGACAAAAGACTTGTATGCAGAAAACTATAAGACACTGATGAAAGAAATTAAAGATGATACAAATAGGTGGAGAAATATACCATGTTCTTGGATTGGAAGAATCAACATTGTGAAAATGACTCTACTACCCAAAGCAATCTACAGATTCAATGCGATCCCTATCAAATTACCACTGGCATTTTTTACAGAACTAGAACAAAAAATTTCACAATTTGTATGGAAACACAAAAGACCCCGAATAGCCAAAGCAATCTTGAGAACAAAAAATGGAGCTGGAGGAATCAGGCTCCCTGACTTCAGACTATACTACAAGGCCACAGTAATCAAGACAGTATGGTACTGGCACAAAAACAGAAATATAGATCAATGGAACAGGATAGAAAGCCCAGAGATAAACCCACAAACATATGGTCACCTTATCTTTGATAAAGGAGGGAAGGATATACAGTGGAGAAAAGACAGCCTCTTCAATAAGTGGTGCTGGGAAAACTGGACAGCTACCTGTAGAAGTATGAAATTAGAACACTCCCTAACACCACACACAAAAATAAACTCAAAATGGGTTAAAGACCTAAATGTAAGGCCAGACACTATCAAACTCTTAGAGGAAAACATAGGCAGAACACTCTATGACATAAACCACAGCAAGATCCTTTTTGACCATCTCCTAGAGAAATGGAAATAAAAACAAAAATAAACAAATGGGATCTAATGAAACTTAAAAGCTTTTGCACAGCAAAGGATACCATAAACAAGACCAAAAGACAACCCTCAGAATGGGAGAAAATATTTGCAAACGAAGCAACTGACAAAGGATTAATATCCAAAATTTATAAGCAGCTCATGCAGCTCAATAACAAAAAAACAAACAACCCAATCCAAAAATGGGCAGAAGAACTAAATAGACATTTCTCCAAAGAAGATATACAGATTGCCAACAAACACATGAAAGAATGCTCAACATCATTAATCATTAGAGAAATGCAAATCAAAACTACCATGAGATATCACCTCACACCGGTCAGATTGGCCATCATCAAAAACTCTAGAAACAATAAATGCTGGAGAGGGTGTGGAGAAAAGGGAACTCTCTTGCACTGCTGGTGGGAATGTAAATTGATACAGCCACTATGGAGAACAGTATGGAGGTTCCTTAAAAAACTACAAATAGAACTACCATATGACCCCACAATCCCACTACTAGGCATATACCCTGAGAAAACTGTAATTCAAAAAGAGTCATGTACCAAAATGTTTATTGCAGCTCTATTTACGATAGCCAGGACATGGAAGCAACCTAAGTGTCCATCAACAGATGAATGGATAAAGAAGATGTGGCACATATATACAATGGAATATTACTCAGCCATAAAAAGAAATGAAACTGAGTTATTTGTAATGAGGTGGATAGGCCTGGAGTCTGTCATACAGAGTGAAGTAAGTCAGAAGGAAAAAAACAAATACCGTATGCTAACACATATATATGGAATCTAAGAAAAAAAATGTCATGAAGAGATTAGTGGTAGGACTGGAATAAAACATAGACCTACTAGACCATGGACTTGAGGATATGGGGAGGGGGAAGGGTAAGCTGTGACGATGTGAGAGAGTGGCAGGAACATATACACACTACCAAATGTAAATTAGCTAGCTAGTGGGAAGCTGCCGCATAGCACAAGGAGTTCACCTCTGTGCTTTGTGACCACCTAGAGGGGTGGGATAGGGAGGGTGGGAGGGAGGGTGACGCAAGAGGTAAGAGATATGGGAACATATGTATATGTATAACTGATTCACTTTGTTGTAAAGGAGAAACTAACACACTATTGTAAAACAGTTATACTCAAATAAAGATGTTTAAAAAATTTTTTTTAAAGTTAGACATGAAGAGTCAAATAACTATTATGAGATTTCACAATGATAAATGTCAAATTTATGCCACAGTATACATTTCAGAAAGCTCTTTCACCTAACCATGAACAACAGATGTGGCTGGAGGTTGTTATGTTTTGGAAACAGGTTAAGAAATGGAAGCTCAGAGGGAAAATGACCTGCCTAAGGTTACACAGAAGCACCTAGAGGAGCAGAGCCTTTAACGCAGCCCAGCACTTTCCCAACTACATTTGTGTCTGGAAACATTACTTTGACTCCAGACTGAGCAATGGCAGAATGTGTCCCAAAGATAAGGGGTTTCTGGGATGTGACTCATTTTTAACAGACTGGAATAAGTCACTTCTGTGCAAAGCAGGGCTCAGCAACTGGCAGGACTGAGTGCGGTTGGTAGCAGTCTGAAGCCTCAGTGTAAAAGGTGAGAATGTCTCCACACCCTGTAATCCCACAAACAGGGTCTCTACTTTTTAAGATTCCTAACAGTGTTACACAAACCCTCCAGGGGCTTAAACTTGACACACAGACAGGTAAATCGGGAAGGTAGGTAATCTCCTCGCGCCACCTCCCTACCTGCTAGAGAACAATATCACCTTAATCCGCATGAGGCAGATCTCTTCTTGTTCCTGTTGGGAACCAGGGGGGAAAGAGTGAGAAATGGCCCCAGGCCTGGAGTCAAACCTTTCCCATTTTGCAGAAGTGAGTTCTAGAATGTGGAAAGGAAGCTGTGTTCAGAATCAACTAGAACAATCCCTGCACAATTAGGACTGTGGAGAGGGTCCCTTTGGCCCTTGCTGAGGGAGTCGATTGAGACCGACTTCTGAGTCCCTGGAGGTAGGAGCGTCTTTAGCTATTTTACCAGAAACAAGGCAAGGAGGATTTTTTTTTTTTTTTTTCGGTACGTGGGCCTCTCACTGTTGTGGCCACTCCCGCTGCGGAGCACAGGCTCCAGATGCGCAGGCTCAGCGACCATGGCTCACGGGCCCAGCTGCTCCGCGGCATGTGGGGTCCTCCCGGACCGGAGCACGAACCCGTGTCCCCTGCTTCGGCAGGCGGATTCTCAACCACTGCGCCATCAGGGAAGCCCAGGCAGGGAGGATTTGACTCCCTAGACCCTTAGGGCAGCACTGCCAGGGCAGGGGGACATGATGCTCTCCCAGCTAGCCCCCAAATCTTCCTGACCCTCTTCCTCAGCTCTAATCTCCAAGTTCTCCCCAGCTTTTCAAAGCCTATGGTCTCCTGATTGGCCATCACATGCAAACTGTTGGAACAGCACAGAATTGACTCAACACCAGCTCTGGGAAGGGCCAGACTGCCTGCTGAGGGGACTCACACCCAGAACATCCTGGAGCAGGTGTGTGGAGCTGGGGACAGGGCAAGCAGCCTGGCCTAGAAGGTGACAGAGGCTCCCAGCCCACTTCACTACCTCTGGAGTCTACAGTTTCATTTGGGTTGGAAAGGCTGGTGGTAGAGACCACAGAGCCCTGGAGTGAGAAGAAATCTTTGTGACAGCTCATTTGAGAGAGAGGAGTATGGAGGCTGAGAGTGAGGGCCCTGCCTCGGGCCATCCAGCAGGTGGGTGCAAGAGTTGCTAATAGCAATAGCAGTAATTAGGTGCTTACTGTATGCTAAGCACAGAGCAAAACGCTTTACATCCATTAACTCATTTAATCATCCTGACAACTCTGTGAGGGAGGTACTGTTGTTTCTCCTGTTTTCCAGAGCAAACTGAGGCTCAGAGTGGTGAAGTAATTTGCCAAAGCCATGGGGCTAAAAAAATGTGGAAGCAGGACTTGAATCCAGGCTTCTCTGCCCTTGAAGCCTGTGCTGTGGACTCTCATGGGATATCACGTAGGGCAACACTTTGGATAGAAATTAGAAAATTGCATTTCCCTCTGTTCCAGTGTTCATTTGTCACTCAGCACTAATTAAAGGAAGAATTTGGGAGGCCATGATGGCGCTGGGAGTCAGGAGGTCTTGGGTCCCAACTTCCTGCCTGACTTGCTGTGTGCCACGGGACACTATCTTCCTTCCTCTCTCTGACCCTCAGTTTCCTCATCTTGGGGGCAATGTCATAAAAGCACATTCTATGCAACAAACAGGGGCAGTCATGTGTTGTGGACATACTTCTGTCTAGCCCTCAGTGGCAAAGGGGTAAAAGCCCACCAGAGGAGATTCTGGGCAGTGGCACAAGGCCTGGCCCTCCGAGAGTCTAGGCTGCTTCTAGCCCACCAGCCAGGCCAACACAAAACCTCAGCTTTTGTTTGACTTGGCTTCTTGCACCTTGTTTAGTCTGCAGAGCAAGCTGCTTATCCTACTGTCTTTGTTACCTGCCATTAGTACGGACATAATCCCCGGGGTCTTACTGCTTTCTCTAGGAATTCAAGGAAGGCCACAGAGGGAGCCCAGCTCTTAAGAGCCATCCCCTACTCCCCAGCCCCCATCAGAGCAGCCTCAGCTGAGAAGCTGTGGCATTGTGTGCTCCTGGTCTGTGATTCTGGCTGTGTGACCTTGGACCAGTCTCTCTCCCTCTCTGGGCCTCCATCTGACCATCTGTGCACAGAGAGAACTGTCTCAGATGCCGTCAAAGGGACTTCAACTCCCTGAGGTTCAGAAATACATTCCTATGTGGTTTCTCCCCCTTGAGGCCTCCCTCATCCCTCTACTGAGCTCTCCCCCATTTCTGAAGCAATCTGTAGCATTTGCACTGATCCCATCCCTGCCCCGAGCCTGGTGCCAATCCCTCTCTCATTCAACCTCGTGCTTGTAAACTGGGGATAATAATACCTGATTACAAAATCTACAAACAATAAATGCTGGCGAGGGTGTGGAGAAAAGGGAACCCTTTTGCACTGTTGGTGGGAATGTAAACTGATAGAGCCACTATGGAGAACAGTATGGAGGTTCCTTAAAAAACTAAAAACAGAACTACCATATGACCCAGCAATCCCACTACTGGGCATATACCCTGAGAAAACCATAATTCAAAAAGAGTCATGTACCACAATGTTCATTGCAACTCTATTTACAATAGCCAGGACATGGAAGCAACCTAAGTGTCCATCAACAGATGAATGGATAAAGAAGATGTGGCACATATATACAATGGAATATTACTCAGCCATAAAAAGAAATGAAACTGAGTTATTTGTAGTGAGGTGAATGGACCTAGAGTCTGTCATACAGAGTGAAGTAAGTCGGAAAGAGAAAAACAAATACCGTATGCTAACACATATATATGGAATCTAAAAAAAAAAAAAAGGTTCTGAAGAACCTAGGGGCAGGACAGGAGGAATAAAGATGCAGACGTAGAGAATGGACTTGAGGACACAGGGAGGGGGAAGGGTTAGCTGGGACGAAGTGAGAGAGTGGCATGGACATATATACACTACCAAATGTAAAATCGATAGCTAGTGGGAAGCAGCCGCATAGCACAGGGAGGTCAGCTCGGTGCTTTGTGACCACCTAGAGGGGTGGGATAGGGAGGGTGGGAGGGAGATGCAAGAGGGAGGAGATATGGGGATATATGTATAGCTGATTTACTTTGTTATAAAGCAGAAACTAACACACCATTGTAAAGTAATTATACTCCAATAAAGATGTTAAAAAAACAACACCCTGATCACTCACCCTGCTGCTGTGGGGATTAACTAATTAGTGGTTATTAAGGGATGGAGGAACACAGTACCCTGTTTCCACTTAGGGCAGCTTTCCTCCTTCCTGCCACTGTCTGCACAATCTCAGAGAGTTAGTTGGAAAACCCTGAGAGTCTGACTTCCGGCACCCAGGTGGAGAAACTGAGGCTGAGGGCAAGGAGCAAGTCCATGCATTTGTTTTTGCAGCGCAGAGGGGACCAGAACTCAGGGCTCTGGACGTTTGTCCAGTGCTCCTTCATCACGCACAGTGGTTGTAGTCCAGGTCTGTGGTGGTGGTCCCTCTACTGGGCTGGAAGATCAACCAAAAGGCTTCCACACCTTGGGCCTGGTTCACAGGGGTTCCACAGCCTGGTATCAAGGAGCAAAATTTGGCTTCAGCCAGTTCTGGGTGCCAGTCCCGGCATCTTGGCTTACTAACTGAGTGACCTGGAGCGTGTCACCCCTGTTCACTGCTGAACTGTCCGTTTCATCAGTAAATGGGGATAATGACACCTTCCTCAAAGGTTGCTGTGAGTATTGGCCCAGAGCAGGAGTTTGGGAAATCGGTATTATTATTATTATGTTGTTGTTTTTGTCGACTGCGATGATGGCCAAAGCTCACCATGAGAGCTGCTCAGCGATGCTTCAGGAGCAGACCCTCACCAAGTGCTCCTGTGGGCTACCCCCTGCCTAGGGGCTTCCATGTACAGGACCTCCTTCATCCTGACCCCAAGGCAGCAAGGGTGGTGTTATTACCCCCATCTGATAGAGTTGTACATGGAGACTCAGAGAGGAAGGTAACTTGTTCAAAGTTGTGTTTGCTTTACAAGTGAGGTGACCTCAATTTTAGTCTCTTTTCTTGCCATCTCTTAGTTCCCTTAGCCTTTATTTCCTGTGCGTTCCCCTCTGTCTTTTCTGTAGAGAAGTACGGGTACTGCTTGGCTCACCACAAGAGCAGCTCAGGCCCCTCACACCTCCTCACACTGCAGCCGCATTAGCACATTTGAACTCATCTCAGATACCAGCCGTTTTCTGGGAGCCATGAGGGGGTACAAAAATCCACTGGGTCTGACCAGGCTCAGTTTGGGATGGTAATACTGTAAATACATTTGCCTTGGCCCTGGGTATGGTCTCTCTGTAATAATATTGATGAAAATATTGGTATTATCTCCCACTGCTGAGAACTTGCTAGGTGCCATGCACAGTGCTAAGCGTTCATTGTTTCTTCTTTGCAATCCTTGGGCTCCGTGCCCTGTACTCCTAACTCCCCTTTACACATGAAGAAATGGAGGTTCAGAGAGGTGACGTGACCTTGCTCAAGGTCACACGGCTGGTAAGCAGCTATGATTTAAACCCAGATCTTTTGACCCTACAGCCTGTGCACATAACCTCTGTACTCCTCCACCCTCCTTGGGGCCTGGGGCCCTGGGACTGACCCAGACCCAAACCTGGGTCATCCCAGGTTCCATCCGTCCTTTAGGTTCCTGCAATTGTCCTCTCACCTGGGGTGACAGACATGTATACAGGCAGTCACTTCATCTGTGAAATGGGAATAATAATGAGCACATTGCAGGGTTTTGGAGATGAAATACAGGCAGAGCACTTTTCAAGTTGCCTGGCATGGTGAACACATAATAAATGGCAGTAGTTATTATTATTGACACGACCTTGGCTTCCCATGGGGTCCATGGAATAAGGGGGTTCATGTGCTAATGGGGAAGGGAAGCCAGAAGAGGTCATGTGCTAATAGAGCATCCTTTCTCTGATGATTTGTTTAGTCTGCAGTCAGGACAAAAGCAAAGTAGGGGGCATGGTCATTGTCTCTGAGGGGCTGCCCTGGGTAGAGAGAGAGCAGATGTAGTCTTGGGAGACCCAGAGGACAAAGCCAGTGGGGAGGAGTTGCAGGATTGAGGCTGGTTTTTAAATGGCCAAAGAAGGAAGGGGCTTCCTTGAGTGGTGTTGAGCTCTCCCAAACGAAGTGTGTGAGCAGAGGCTGCAAGCTAACTGGCAGTGGTGTTGCAGAAGGCATTTTAGTGGCTGTATCACATGATTTCTGAGGTCTCAGGACAGAAAAGTTACAAGGTTGATTTTGACTCAGCATAAGCAGGAGTTTTCTAGCAGAGCTATCTAAACACAGCTTCAGGAAAACAATAGTGAGGTTCACATCATAGGGAGCACTTAAGCAGAAGCTGGATAAACACTTGAGAGGAATGTTGTTGAATGGATAAGTGCATCAGACAGCAGGCCGGATTAGACGACTCCTTAGTGAGAGATGATATGACACTGGTGGAAAAGAAGGGGCCAGAATCTACTCTGAGGTCTGATCCAGACACCAGCATTCACCAGCTGGGTGACCTTGGGCCAGAGTCTTCACCTCTCAGAGCTTTGGCTTCCTTGCTTGTAAAATGAAAATTATAGTCTCTATCCTGCTTACCTTCCAGGACTGTAGTGAAGCGTCAGAGATAACACAAACTGTAAGAAGGCTCTGAGAACTCTGAAACCACTGTGAATTATTCTTCTGGCCCTGTGGGGAGACAGGAAGATGGGGTGGAGGAAGATAGGTGGAGAGGAAGGAGAGAGAGGAGAAAGGAGGAGGTATCTGGCTTTGTGCTGAGTGCTGGATTGGAGGAGAAAGGAGTCTGTAGCAGATGATACGCTCCTTTTAGAGCTGCAGCAATAGTTTGAATCTCTTAGATCAGTGCTGTCCACTAGAACTTTTTGTATTTATGGAAATGTTCTATATTTGCACTGTCCAATCAATAGCCACTAGCTACAAGTGGCTCTTGAGCCCTCGAGAAGCAGCGAGTATAACTGAGGAACTAAATTTTAAATTTTACTTGGCTACCATATTGGACAACTCATCTCTAAAGAAGGCAACAGGAACCTCCTTCCTTCCCATCGTCCCTATTCTTGCATCCTGCGTAGGTGTTGTGACCCCACGCTGCCTGGGCACTGCAGAAGTCACCAAGATGAACACGACAGGGGCCTGCCCCAGAAGAGCTCACAGCTTATTCTGGGAGATGGACGGATTGGCATGTAGATAGAAATTACAATCCAAGGTGAGGCATACAGACTACAGCTGTGTGAGAGTAAAAAGAGGGAGCCCCTCACTCAGGTGGGGCTTTACAGACTGTACGTGAAGGATAAAGTGGGGCATCCTGGGCAGGAAAAAGCCTTCCTGTTGAGGGGACGGCATAGGCAAAGGCTCGAAAGCAAGAAAGAGCACACAAGGTTTGGAGGGTGAAGGTTGGCGTGTGGATGGAGGAGGGCCAGCGACAGGAATCGAATCCCAGATTCCCTGTTCCAGCCCCCCAAGGAATGCCCACTGAGCTGCTGGGTAGAGGCCAGCAGAGGCAGGCCTGGTGAGGGGCCTGTCTGTCCAAACTGCCTGGCCCCATTCAGGACAAGTCGAGGTGGTGGCTTTGGAGGGGGTGTCCTCCCTCTGCCTCTTACTCACGGGGTCTTGTCTCCTTGCCTGGCCTTCACGGAAGAGCTCAGGGTCCTGCCATCCACCTTTGGCAGAATCCCCGAGGGTCCGTCTCTGAGAGCACACCCTTCTTGTCCTCAGTCTTCCCACCAAAAACTTGCCCATGACTCAGACTTTGGCATTGCTGGGCTGGCCTGTTTCCTCATCTCACAGGTCCTGGTCTGATAGCCTGACTGACTTCCTAACTGGCACTCTTGCCTCCAGCCCCACCTCACTCCAGTCCAACTTCTTGCAGAAACTAGTAGGAGAAAATGTCCTGCCTAAGGATTTGCTGTGGCCCAGGTTTAAGGAAAGCTTCAGTGAGGGTAGCCATTGGATGTAGCTCAGCGCACATTAGTGGCTGCCTGCCCGTTGCCCTGCCTCCTCTTGCTCCCTCTTTTTTTAATTTTTATTGGAGAATAGTTGATTTACAATGTTGTGTTAGTTTCTGCTGTACAGTAAAGTGAATCAGTTATACATATACGTATATACACTCTTTTTTAGATTCTTTTCCCATATAGGTCATTACAGAGTATTGAGGAGACGTCCCTGTGCTATACAGTAGGTCCTTATTAGTTATCTGTTTTTCCTCTTGCTCCCTCTTAACAGAATCCCCATCGTACACACACAGCAACAGCCATCTGCCTCTGGGGGACTCTGACCTACTCCTAACTTCAGAGATGAACCCAGTTGGTCTCAGGAGAATTCTATTTCACTTGCTGTTGTCCCTGTCCCAACTTGTTGGTTGAGGAAAGGCATGAGATCCAGGATTGGCCAACGAAGCACAGGAGATACCTACTGGAGAAAGTTTCCTTGTCTTACCCCTGAGAAAGAGATGTAGTAAAAGCTGGTCCCTCTACTTCCTTGTGTTGATGTCATGTGGATGTGATATCTGAAATCAGATAGGGTCATCTCGTTTCTAAGAAGAATGGGAAGTTTGAAAGAACCTGAAGACACGTTGAACCCTTGAATGAACCCTCCCTGAAGACCATCCTATCTCTACACTTTTTGTTTTGTAAGATAACATTTCTGTTATTTGCAGCTAAAAGCTTCTTAACAATACAGAGAGGTGAGGTACATTGGTCAGGACTCTTTCAGTGTCGAGTGATAGGAACTCAGTTCCAAGTGGTTTGAGCCAAAGAGGGGACATGATACTGCTTTGTATAATAATATAAGATGTATCTCCATGTGGGCAGAGAAATCCAGGTAGATTATGTGGATTTAGAAAAATGATTTTCTTCTAGTAGTCTAGAGCCTATATTGGTTTTGAGAATTATGGTTTAGCTTTGGGAAATGGTATGTGTGTGTGTGTGTGTGTGTGTCTGTGTGTGTGTGTGTGTGTGTGTGTGTGTGTTCTCCAAGCATTACCATTTGGAAGACTATGGGAAGAATGAGTAGGAATTTTTATCTCATACTGGTGGAAACACATGGATGAGGACCATCCTTTGAGGGCCCGAGCCCACCCTATCTTCTGCTGGGACCCTGCATGGTTATTCTAGATTCAGACTTTGGGAGAGATACTGCCAGACGGTTACTGTGTACTGTGAATCTCCTTGACTTTGGGTTAGTGCCATCCCTGTGATCAGGGTTGAGCTTTTCCTAATTGGCAGAGGTTCCCCTGGTGAAGGACTGACAAAAGGGTTCCTTTCTCAGAGAAGGGAAAAGGAAGTGGTCTTCAAGGCAAGAAACAAGAGACTTCCTGCGGAGGGTTGATATTTCTTTATTTTGGACTCTTGGAAGGGTTCTATTTGGAGTCCAGTTTTATGGATGCAATTCCATTGTTCTTCCTGACCTTCAGAAGAGGCTGGTAGACGTATAGCCTTGTGGGTGGGTTGTGGGGTATTGAGGATGGGCTGGGGGTGGCTGGGTGGCTTTTTTAGCAGTTCCCATATGGTGAAGCCCTGCAGTGGTAGTTACGTCATATGGCAGGTGACCAGAGCAAAGCAAATGGAAGCCCAAAACAATGAGCTGAGAGTGGTGGACAACTGAGACCCTTTGAGATCCATTCCTCGCCCCTAATAAGATCTCCAAATATTTCCCCTTTAGGCCTCAGTGTCAGAGTTAAGGTGGGGCTTGAGGGTAGACACAAGATCTAAGAAGACACACCTCCCCACCCATAGCTCCTCTGCCCTCTTGGGTCCTTCCAAAGCCAAGGAAGTGGAGCCCCACTTTCCCCTTGGGGTCTGAGCTGAGACCCAAGGTGCCTATAAACTGGGATATCTGTCCTCCACAAGGAGAAGTGATGCCTGTTACTTCCTCCCTTTTGCTGAGAGGCTTAGGGACTTAGTGTAGCTGTTGAGAAACAAAGCTGGTTAAGTGATGAGCATTATATTTAGATCCACAAGCCTGTCTGTTTCCAAAATTCCCTTGTAGACACCATCAAGCAAAATCTGGCAGGTTTTTTTTTTTTTTTTCCTCCAAAAGCTGTTAAAATTGCTTGGTTAGATATGATACAAGGAACCATTTTCTTTCATGTTGTTTTGGGTTCCTCTCTAACCCTCTCCACTGAGGCCACCAGTTTGGAAGCTTTCTGGGTGCAAGAGGAGGGGACTGCTCCTTGATCCTCCTTAGCCTGGCATTCAAGGCTCTTTTTCATGAACTGGCTTTCTCAGACTTAGTTCCAGCTTCTCCCCAGCATGTACTCTCTTTTGTTTTTTTTAAAAAAAGCAAAGACGTCTCTATTTTTATCAATAAATCCAGAGACCCATAATTACCCTCCCTGCTTTGCATTCTTTTCATCCTGCCTAAAATACCTTTTTTTCTTTAAATACCTTTTTCTCCCTTCTCCATCCCAGCCTTCCCTTTACAGGTCCAAAGTCTACCTAGCTTTTAAAGCCCAGGGAAAATGCCACCTGTACTAAAAGCCCTGCCAGTGCAGGGACTGAAGTCATCAGAGAGACCTATGTTCAAATCTTAGCTCCACCACTATTAACCATGTGACTACAGACAAGTAGCTTTCTCTCCCTGAACCTCATTTTCCTTGTCTGAAAAGTGAAGATAATTACCCCCACAATCTAATATCCACCCAGCAGCCAAAGGGATCCCATGGAAATATAAGTCAAATAATGTCACCTCTCGGCTCAAAATTCCCCAGTGGCTCCTCATTCACCCAAAGTAAAAGCCAAGTCCTTGCAATGGCCCTCTATGCTCTGACTCCCATCTCTGAATCAACCATTCCTGCTCTCCCACCCCAGATTCCTCACAGAGGCTCCAACAGGCCTGGCATTTTCCTGCCTCAGGAGCTTTGCATCTGCTGTTCCTTCTGCCTGAAACACTCCTCCCTATGGATGCCCCCAACCCTTCCTTCACCTCCTTCGTGTTTGCCCAGATGTCACTTTCGGGGTAAAGCCTTTTCTGATCAGCCTATTTAAAATTATAACCACTCCCCTTCTTGATTTCTCTCCTGATTCCCCTTCCTTGCTTTATTCTTCCCATACACGTCACCTTCTAATACAGTGCATGATTGTCTTATTTGTTATGTTTATTTTCTGTTTCCTTCTACTAGAAAATAATCTTAAAGAGGACAGAGAGTTTTTGTCTGTTTAGTTTTCTGACGTGTCCTCCAGTGCCCGGAACAGTGCCCTCAGAGTAGGGGCAATCAATAAATATTTGTAGAATGAATGAACGAATGAAAGAGTGAACGATTTCTGATGGCCTTTGAGCCCCAAGAGCCGCTGAGAGCTGTCCCTGGTGCTGCCCTGGCCTGGCCTCTCCCTGCCCTTCCTGCAGTTCCGTGCTGACCTTAGCTTGTTTGGTCACTCTCAGCTCTTCTGGCCCCATCTCTACTCACTCCTCAGCCGCTGGTTCAGCCAGTCAGATGGCAGAAGAGGAAAACACCAGACATAAAATGAGGGGTTTTTGGCCCTATGAACTCAGCTCCTAAGTGCCCTCAGGATCAAGTCCAAACTTCTTGGCATGTGCTCCGAGGCACCTGCCTCCCTCTTCAGCCCATCTTGTACCGCTTTCTCCTACTGCCTGTGCACTTGGTCTCTTTGTGTTCCTTGAACTATGTGTTCTGTTACGTTTCTCGACCATCTGTGGCTCAGGATTCCATGCTGTTCCCACCCCCTGTGACTTCTTGTCTGCCCAACTCAGTCAGCCTTCAGATTTTATCTCAAAGATCACTTTCTGGGCTTCCCTGGTGGCGCAGTGGTTGGGAGTCCACCTGCCGATGCAGGGGATACGGGTTCGTGCCCTGGTCCGGGAAGATCCCACATGCCACAGAGCGGCTGGGCCCGTGAGCCATGGCCGCTGAGCCTGCGCGTCCGGAGCCTGTGCTCCACAGCAGGAGAGGCCACAACAGTGAGAGGCCCGCATACCGCAAAAAAAAAAAAAAAAAAAAAAAAAAAAAATCACTTTCTCCTGAAGGCCTTGCTTGATTCCCAGATAAGGTTTACACTCTCATGGGGGTCTGATCCCCCCTTTTGGCAACAGTTATTATGCTTGTAATTATTCTTCACTACTTTCCTCCCTACTAGACTGTGAGGTTGTTAGGGAAGGCTCCAGGTCTGTTTTGCTCCACTCATATCTTCGGAGCTTAGCACAATGCCTGGCACATAGAAAGGGTTCAGTAAGCCGTTGCTGAATGAAAGACTGAAGGGGAAGAAGGAAGCCACAGGGGGCAGTCCAGAAAGAACATAGGCTCTGGAATCCAAATGACCTGGGTTCCAATCCCAGCTCTGTCACTTACAGTCTGTGTGACCATGGGTAACTCACCAGCCCTCTCTGAGCCTCCATTTCCCATCTCTAAAATATAGATAATAATGACAGTGTCAGTAGGGTTGTAGGAATAATTTCATGTGATGCTGAACAGATACTTGGTACTTAGAAGGTGCTGAATAAATGGTATTTACATTAATGATGAAACTATGAAATGCTAGTAATCATCTTCAGCTTCTGTCTGCAAAGTACTTCCAAGCCAATTGTTTCATTTCACTTTAAAATAGCTCTTGGAAGAAGGAAACCAAGATTAAGGGGTTAAGCAACTTGCTCAGGGTCACCCAGCATCATAGGGCTAGGTGGAGATTGGACCAGGCAGCATGACTCTGGAGTTCCTCTTCTAGGACCTGCCAGTCTCTGTTTTGTATTTTGGCTACTTGGGTACAAATCCAAGATATAAAGAGCAAACATCATGCCAGTTCACTGCAGAATCCCTAGTTTCTGTGCAGAGTCTGACAGAGAGCAGGTAGTTGGTGAATGCTTGTTGAATAAGTAAATACATGAGTTTATCCACGACTCTCTGCTCACCCAGATTCTTCTGGCTGCTTCGTTCAGAGCAGGACCCTCTCATTACCTCCCACTAGCTTCTTTGGCAGGGACAAAGGCAGTGTGGCCTCAGAGGAAGTATCTATGGGTGTCACTGGAGCATGTCCCTGGCTTCACCGAGAGGCAAGTCAAGTGTCCCTGGAGCCCTGGCCACCTCTTTCCCAGCAGCTGCTTGAATATCCACTCACCTATGACAACTGAGTCAGGAGCAGTGCTGGAGAGGGCATTGAGTGCAGCCAAGTGCCCTGGGGTCCCCATGCTTGGCTCTACCCGGGAGCTCTGAGGTTGAATGCCATCTCTGAGCCTCTTGGACAGCAGCTGGGCAGCCAGGCCAGCCTCCTGGGAGACATCCCAGCCTTGGGTCCTTTGGGCTGGTAGAACACTGGGCCTGGAGACTAGTCTCCAATCACTCTCAGGGGAAACTTGATTCATTGGGGGCCTGAGGAGCTGAAGTAGTCATCTCATTTTGTTACTCCCTGCCTAATATCTATTTCCTGTTGAATCTAAGGCACATAGAAGAATGAGAAGAACTCAAAGGAAAGAGTTGGAGAACCCAAATTTTGTCCCAACTTGGTTTCCACTGTGGTGTGCCCTGGGCAAGGTGCTTTCCCTCACTGGAACTTAGCTTCTGAGGTTGAGAGAAGCATTACCTGGAGGCAAGCTCAAGGATACCCTTCCTTTCCAATAACAGATAAAAAGGCAGCCCATGAGAATATAATGACCCCTGGATTCTGAATCAGGAGACTTGCCTAACCTCACTCAGACTTGGTTTTCCCATCCATGAAGTGGGGATAACACATACTTTCTGTATCACCTCATAGGTTGTTGGGGACTCTAGAGATTTCATAAATGTCAACTTGTGCTTACTAAGAGTAGGAGGGAGGTGGTGATGATCCAGGCCTCAGCCATCTAAATTTAACGTATCCATCTACGTTAAATCAATTCTCAAGCACTTACCACATTCAAAGCACTGCACTGAATGCTGAGACATACAGATATATGTCCAAGGATTTAGAACTTCATGTTTCTGGGCATTTTGCTTTCTAAAAATCTAAAATATATTGATTTTTAAGTATTATTGCTATGATCACCCAGAATAAGTTTCTGGAAGGCTGAGAGAAATCAAAGAACCTGTTGAGAGGATGTGAAACAAGGCAGAGGGCTAGAATTAGCCATCACTGAGGGCCACTGTGTTCTGGGTACTTCAAACCTCAAGATAGCTCCCAAAAGACAGGTGGCAGTAGCTCAGTCTACAGATGAGGAAACCGAGGCTCAGAGAAGGAAGCATGATGGTCCAGACCCTGATACTTTGGTGGATAAATTTACTCTTTCATCCTTCCTTTCCTTTATTCCACAAATACTTGTGGGCTGACATCTGGGTGGAGGGATCTCATTTTTTTTTGTCTGAGCCTCATTTTTTGCCTTCTCCTCACTGGGGCTCTCAAGCTGACAAGTTCGTTCCCTTCTCACGAGACGCATCAGAGGAGATCACCCTGTGTGCAAGCTCCGTGAGCCTGGTCAGCAGCAGGAAGTGAGAGAGTGGGGCTGTTTGCTGGAGCCCAACGAGGAAAGAGGGTGGTCGAGGGCACACTTTAACCCCACCCTCAATCATATCACTTTACATTTCTCAAGATCCTAACTAACGTAACCAGGGGTCTTATAAGGCCGAGTGAGGCTTCTGTTTAGAAGTGGGAAGAATTTTGTGGTGAGGAAAACTCCGGGTGTTGGTGTGGCAGAGTCCGTCCTCTTCCACGGAGGGGAAGAGTGTGTAATGGGAAGTGCACTAGACTTGGAGCCTGGACACCTGAGTGTAGTCTCAGTTCACAAACTTGTTGACTGTGTGACCTTGGGCAAGTCAGTTTGTCTCTCAGAACCTCATTTGTCTCATCTGTAGAGGCACTGATGTGCAGTGGTTACATAATTCCACATATGAAGACTTGGATTATTTGCATAGAGAGAGGACTCCGTAAATGTTAGCTGTTATCTGTAAGTGGGACAAGAGTTCCACATGGCCACTGTCATGTGAGAAAAGATTTGATATCAAAGCTGGCTATAAAGGGCCCAGTCCCCTTGCTTATGAATGGCAAGAGATAATTACAGTTTAAACTACCCAAGCTTCTACTCTACTTTGGGATCAAAAGATTAAGGTGGGGCTTCCCTGGTGGCGCAGTGGTTGAGAGTCCGCCTGCCGATGCAGGGGTCGCGGGTTCGTGCCCCGGTCCGGGAAGATCCCACATGCCGCGGAGCAGCTGGGCCCGTGAGCCATGGCCACTGAGCCTGCGCGTCCGGAGCCTGTGCTCCTCAACGGGAGAGGCCACAACAGTGAGAGGCCCGCGTACTGCAAAAAAAAAAAAAAAAAAAAGAAAAAGATTAAGGTGATCTTTGGAGATTTATTGGCAGCAACTTTTGTGTGGTGAATCACCCATTCATTTCTATCCATGCTGTAAAGGCCTATAGAAATGATGTAGCCCCAGAGTGATAAATTCTAATGATGATGATGATAATAATATCAATGAACATTAACAGAGCACTTATCTATGCCGGGGACTATGCTAGGTAGCATATATGCATTTTCTCATTTTGAAGTGGGCATTAAGATGATTCCCATTTTCAGGTGAGGAAGCTGAGGCACAGAGAACATAAGCAACTTGCTGTATCAGAGTCTCAACAGGAAATGGAATAAACTGGATGGTTCAAATAGAGAGACTTCAACGAAAGGGCTATTTACAGGGCGCTAACAGGGTTAAGGGAATAAACAAGAGTGTTGAGAGACCTGGAGGCTAGCCACAGTGGGAAGGGACAAGGGAGGACATGGAGTTAACTGTGCCCAGAAAGGGTTGGGACGGTAGGGGAGGGTTGCTCAGCGGGAACAATGGCTTGGAGAGCTGCAGCTACTGCTGGACAGTAGGAACCCAAGCAGTGAGGGGAGCACGATGGGAGTGGGTAGTGGACCCTCTCTCCTTTCAACCTCTGATCTCACACCAATGCCTCCTACAGCCAAACCCACAGATGCAGTCTGTGCAGGGTCAGCGTCTTAGGACACAGAACAGGACAAAAAAGGGCAGAAATGGGATTAAGGGATAGGAAATGGTGCAGATGGAAAACAATCAGCACATTTGCCTGAAGTCACTCTGCTAATAATATGTAAAATTCAGTCTAAATGCTTACCAGGAACCGGCAGGTCACATAAGGAAGGCAGGAGGTGACTGTAGTGGGCAGGTCACCCATGCCTTATCCAAAGAGGCCTGATACTATACAATTTTAGCCAAGTTTTGCCATCTGGGAAGGTAGACCCAGTGTTACAGATCTTCCCATTTTTAAGAGAAGCTGAAAATATGGATTTCAGTATAATGCCTTCCATTCTTAACTATTGGCAAATAATTCCAGCTTAAAATTATACTGGAGAATGGATAAAGAAACTGTGGTACCTCCATACAATGGAATATTATTCAGCAATAAAAAGACATGATTGATCAAGCCATGAAAAGACATGGGGGAACCTTAAATGCATATTGCTAGGTGAAAGAAGCCAGTCTGAAAAGGCTACATACTGTATGATTCTAGAAAAGACAAAATTATAGAGACAGTGAAAAGATCAGTGGTTTCCAGGAGTTTAGGGGGAAGGGAAAAGTATGAATAGGTGAAACAGGGGATTTTTAGGGCAGTGAAACTATTCTTATGCTGCTGTAATGGTGAATGTATGACATTATATCTGTCACAATTCATAGAACTGTACAACACAAGTACTGAACCCTAATATAAGTGATGGGCTTTAATTAATAATAATGTATTATGTTGGTTTATCAGTTGCAACAAATGTACCATATTGATGCAAGATGTTAACAATAAAGAAACTGTTGGTGGGGAGGTGGATGTAGGAAGAGGGGCATATGGGAGCTCAACTTTCCACTAATTTTCTGTAAACCTAAAACTGCTCTAAAAATAAGGGCTATTAATTTTTTAAAAAATACTGAAAGTGCCCTGTGGGCCAAATACAACACATGCCTGCTGGATCCAGCTACCAGTTTGGACTGCTGACCTAATCTAACACCCTCAATTTACAGATGGGAAAACTGAAGACCAGAGGAGGGAAGGGGCCCTGCTAGTCTGAAAAATAAAGTAAGAGCAAAGTTTCCCATTTCAGGATGCTGGGGTTTTTCCCAACAAAGAGGGAGAGGCCCCCCAGAAAGGTCTGCTGCTTGCAGAAGAAAAGGCAGCTGAGGACAAAGGCCAGTGAAGAGCTTTGGCTCTGGTCAGGGCGGTTGGGCTGAAATGCTCCAGCAGCTAGTGAGAGCCTCCCAGAGCCTAGACACTTCTAGTGTCTGTGTTTATTTAGCCAGAGACCAGGCTCTCTCCCAGCTTGGCCTGGATCAGACTCACTGAGTTGGATGCAGAAAGGAGTGGACACTTGTAACCCTTGTATGTGCCTTAGAGCAGGATAAGACTCAGAGGACAGGACCTGCCATCTGCAGGGCCCAACCCTGGAGCTCAGGGACTGTGATGTTATGATTACATCAAGCATTTGAGGAGTGCTAGGTGATTTTCCTGAGCCCCTTTGTATATTTTTTCTCCTCTAATTCTTCCCTCTCCATCAGGGCTATGAAGAAGGTAGCCTATTATTCTGGTTTTATAGATGAGTAAACTGAGATGAAAGAGATGTTAAGTGTGTTCCTCACACTGACACAGCCAACGAGTGGCAGAGATGGGGTTTGAATCCAGACATTCTTTAAATATTAAAAATTGTATTTGGCTAAAGACGAAAAGAACTGTTTATAAACCCTGTACTCTAGTTGTTAAATGTATTCTTCATAGGAATAGAGGTTAGCATTCTGAAGCTACATGTATATGAGGGTTAAACAAATAAGTAAATAAATTGTAGATAACGGGGGCCAGGTTTCTCCTGTCAGAGAAGGAAGTCACACGTGAGCACGGGGGAAAAATGAGAATGAACTCTGTGGGGATACAGTAGGGTTAGAAGTGTCAGTATGAATTCATGTCTATTTTAATATATATATATATATATATATATATATATACAGATAGATACAGAAACAAATATAGATATGTGTGTATACATGAGTCAGCATACTTCTACATTTCCTTGCTCTGTCTGCTGAGAGGGCCTAGGAGCAGTGACACCCCAGTAGCAATGGGCACTCTCAGAGTCCAGACCTTGGTTCCTAAATGTCATTCTCCAGTGGAAGGAGTCAGTGCTCTTTGGAGAAATGGCCAGTTATAGGACTAAGTCAGGGTGAATACAAGATGATTCTAATGCCTAAAGTAGTGCCAGAAAGTAAGGAAGTATTAAAAAAAAAAAAGGTGGAGCATGAAAAAAGGACATGAGTCAACCTGAAAGAAATTGCAGTGGGTAACGTCAATAAATATAATATTGGGTTATAACCCAAAGTATATTTTAAAAAGATCCATGAGTCCATATTGATATGAATAGATAGATAAATAAACAAATAAGGAAGAAGTGCCAAATCTTCATTATAGAAGAATTCCAAATAATGAATATATTAATAGAAGGAATAAGGGAAATAGAAAATCACCATTAGAACACCACAGTAATAATTGCGAGATCCCCTGAGTATGGTAAAATTGGTAGGCAAAACTCTAAGGAGGAACAGGATGTTTGTATTGCCTCTAGGGACCTCCCACCAAGTATGGTGGTTTTAACATATGTCCACAGATTTTTTGATATTCCTTTTCCAGGGGGTGGGAGAACTTGGTGTGTAGCATAGGCGGAACTCAGTCTTTCTCATCTCTGAGTAGGATATGGAAAGGGAAAAATTGTAACATTATAGTGGAGAAACCTGGAAGACACCACCTTTACCAAGTGCTCAAGTTTAACATCACCAGTAATAACTTTATGTATATCATACCCCTGATATGATGCAGTGAGAGGAGAACTTCATCTCGGTGATATTCTTCCTAAAAACTCATTAGCTCTGTTGTTTCCTGAGGAAACATCAGACACACCTGAGTTGATGACATTCTATAAAGTAAATGAGCAGTACTCTTCAAAAAATGTCAAGGTCATGGAAAAAAAAAAAAAAAGGAAACTGTCACAGATTGAGGAGAGTAAGGAGACATGACGACTAAATGTGATATGTTACCCTGTATTGGATTTTGGAACAAAAAAGGGACATGAGTGGAAAAATCGGTGAAATCTCAATGAAGTCCGTAGTTAACAGTTTTGTACCAATGATAATTTCTTAGTTTTGATACTTTTACAATAGTTATGTAAGATGTTAATATCAGGGAAAGTTGGGGCGAATGATGAATGGGAACTCTCTATTCTGTTTTTTGGAACTGTTACGTGAATTGAAAAGTTTTCCACAATAAAAAGTTATAAAATAAAATAAATTATGTTGGTTGCACGAAGAAGTTAATAGCCACCACCAAGGAAACTCAAAAACAATGAGAACATGGCACTACTTTATAGGCCCAACTCATCCATTGTCAAAATTAAGCCTTCAGTTCTCAGATCCAGTTTATATTATTCCATGTTGATCTTTCTAACAGCCAGGAGAGTGAAGTCAGATATTTACTGCAATGCGCATTGCACTGATGAGGAAACTGAGACACAGAAAATAGTTCCCACCTTCTCATTGAACAGATGAGGGCACTCTAGCCCAGGGAAAGGGAAGGATTTGCCCTGGCCACATAGCACGTTAGGGAGCCAATCCAGGAGTAGAACTTCTGGCTCCACATTTTAATTTAAAAATTTTTTTTTATTTTTAAAATTTTTATTTATTTATTTTTTTGCGGTATGCGGGCCTCTCACTGTTGTGGCCTCCCCAGTTGCGGAGCACAGGCTCTGGACGCGCAGGCTCAGCGGCCATGGCTCAAAGGCCTAGCCGCTCCACGGCATATGGGATCTTCCCGGACCAGGGCACGAACCCGTGTGCCCTGCATTGGCAGGCGGACTCTCAACCACTGCGCCACCAGGGAAGCCCTGGCTCCACATTTTTAAAACCTATCTTTGCTGCTGTTTCAGAGCATACTAAGCTTAAATGTGGACTATTTGGGAAAGCAAAGGAGAGTAATTCTCATCTTGCCCCCACCCCCTTCTCACCTTTGAGTTAAGCAATAAAGCTGAAAAGATCCTTCAACAAACAAATCCCTCCTCATTATAGAATCCACAGGCACATCAGCTCTTAGGAAACCTGCAAGGCAAGCTCCTTAGGAGGGAGAGCTGTTCGAACACGTCTGTCCAGGTGTCCTCTTCCCTGTTCACTCTCAAGAAGACAGATTGTCTGCTTCAGGAGCAGCTCAGTGGACATCCGGGTTCCCAAACCCCTGTGGTGGGACTGGCTGGGGGTGGTGGGAGCAGTAGGCTTCCAAGAGCAGGTTTCCAGGAATGCACATTGGCCAAGGCACAATCTTCACTTTTCTATTCCAAAGTTGGATTCTTTCTCAATGTTGGAAAATGTTCCGAAGTGTCTGTCATTGATGGAAAAGGGCATTTGTGAAGTCAGACCCACTGGGTGATCAGATGAAGATCATCCCCAGGCCAGAGGTTGAGTCCAAAGAAGATGAGCTTTTTTTCTTCAAATGCAAAGTGAAGCCTCATTATCCCTTTTAAACTCTGAGAAAACTGGATTAGTAGGAAATGGTGTTGCTCCTGAAATTGGGGCCAGGAACTCTGGGCAACGTTTGGCTGCACCAAGAGGTGGTGTTGCCTTAGAGAAGAACAATGTTTGTTTGCTTAAGTTGTAGAATGGCAGAGAAAAGACCCCACGTGGGCATCTTATTTGAGAGTTGGAGAATGGTTACTCCATTTGCATAAACAAAATATTAAAGCTTTTTGTTCAAGAAGCCTATGTCTCAGGGGAAAGGAATGCAATCATTCCAGTAATTAACAATTCCCCCAAGAAGTGTGGTTTGCATCATACATGATCTCCTCATTTTGATCCTTTTGGTTTCTGGAAAATGCAGTGTTTCTTCTCCCGGGGCCCCGCATGGAGGAGAGATGGGATTGACAAGAAGACTTTGCATACCTATGATGTCAGAGTCCAAAGTTTCAACTCTTGGCTGATAAGCTTTTAAGATTAGAAAATACAGTATGTTTCAGGAAAGGATTCTGGGTGTTGCTGTCACACCACCCTAGGTTTGAATCCTGGTCCTACTTGGTAGCTGTGTGACTGACCTTCAAAGAATTGGCTAACCTCTGTGCCTTCAGTTTCTCTTTAAATTGGGATAAAAGCTCCTATTTAACAGTATCATTGGGAAAGCCCACCAGAAGGTTTCATTGTGTAGTAGGTGCTCAGGAGACATTCTCGTTGAGTATGTCTTGACTATCTCTAACTTACTCTTAAGTAGTCTTATTGTCTAGGAATATGCTTTAATCAATGATTTTATTTCCCTCAGATAAATAAGAAGGAAATTTAAATCAAATAAGAGGGAAATCCTGCTCTTTTTTTTTTTTTTTTGTGGTACGCGGGCCTCTCACTGCCGTGGCCTCTCCCGTTGCGGAGCACAGGCTCCGGACGAACAGGCTCAGCGGCCATGGCTCACGGGCCCAGCCGCTCCACGGCACGTGGGATCCTCCCGGACCGGGGCACGAACCTGCGTCCCCTGCATTGGCAGGTGGACTCGCAACCACTGCACCACCAGGGAAGCCCCCTGCTCTTTTTTAAAACAACTGACATATGGAGCTATGGAAAAGTTAATTTTAATTATAGCTTTCAAAACGTTCAGCAGATTAACCAGAACTTTCTACAGCTAATCACACCGTAGCTCTCTCTACCTCTCCTTTGCAGCAATTACCAATGAATTGTTACATGATACTCTGTCTTACCAGACTGTAAGGTTTGTGAAGGCAGGGTTAGTAGAGACAATATCTGTCATGTTTATTAACATATCCCTCAGATCACGTGCACGTGCATGTGTGTGTATAATCCAATAAATATTTGCATGAACAAATGAATTAATGAATAACTAAACCTTGGAACAAAACTAACCAACAAAAGGAAGATATTTCACATGATATTATGGAAGATGATAATACATTAGCTTTTACTTAAGTTTTGGCTGAATTGTGTATGGCAATTTAGCCATAAACCATAAAAGATGACTATGGACATATCACTAGAATTGATAGCTTCAAATCCCAATTCTGTCACTTCCTAACTGTGTGACTTTAGACAAGTAAGTCTTTTTATACCTCTGAGCCTCCATTGTTCCAGCTGCAAAATAGAAAATAACATTTATTTCTGGGCTTTCCTCTGAGGATTACAGGTAATGTTAAGCAATGCCTTAACAAAGCATCTGGCACATTTTACATGTTTGATAGACAGGACCTTCGAGGGGCAGTGGTTAGGAGCATAGCTTTTTGTGTTAGAGTGCCTGGGTTCAAATCCTGATTCTGTTATTCATTTGGTGTGTGACTTTGTACAAGTTACTTAACAACTTTTTGCCACACTTTTTCTCATCTACAAAATGGGAATGATAATTATAATAATACCTACCTTTTATGGTCACTGTGATATTTAAATATAATTAATATAGGTAAAATGCTTAGAGTGGTGTTCTATGTATGTGTGAGGATGTAGATGTGTGTGTATACACACACATATATATTAGGCATAATAGAAGTATTGCTGTTATTCTTTGGTAGCATATGTTTATCGTTTGTGGGTATACTCATTTTCAGAAGCAGCCAAAAGTTAATCTCAGCCATGTGAATGATCAAGCTGAGAAATAGAGTTTTGGGTAAAAATCAAGGGTTTTATTTATTCATTCACTTAATCAGTATTTCTTTAATCCTAAGTGTCAGGAGCCAGGAAGTCAGGCATGAATTGGACACTGTTTTGACTCTCGAGGGGCCTCTGGCCAGGCTGAGGAGACATACGCACATATCAGCATTTGCAGGAAATGCCAGTCTGCAAATGCCAGCATTTGCAGGAAATGGAGTAGGAGGCAGGAAACTTAAATTCTAGTTCCAGCTGTGCTTTGAACTTGCTGTGTGGCCTTGGACAAGTGCCTTTCCCTCTCTGGGCCTTTGTGTTGGAGAAGTTAAATTTGGTGTGATCTGTGGAGGCATCCTCCTTTGTGGTCTTCGGAACTTAGGATTTTTATTCAATAAGATGGTGCTTCTTCCAGCAGTTTCCATCTCCTGAAGCCTGCGCGGCCTCTGCAGGAAGGTATGTGAATTCCACCCACTGAGAGCTTTCCAAACTGCCAGCCTCATCTGCCTACCTTGAGTAAATGCCTCTCTTGGTCCTGAGAAGGAGTCATAGACCTGCTCCTTCCCCTCGTTGGCCGCGACGATGAGGGAGAGCACTGGCCACTGTCTGAGCCTCAGAACACATGTGTACAATAAGGAAGCTCTGCCCAGAGGTCTCTAGGTTTCCCTCCTCCACCCTGTGCTCTCAGATTGTTAGGACAGTAAGAGCTGATATCTTCCAGTGCAACATTTCACAAACTGAGTTCAGTGAAACATTATATTCTGTGGGATGTGTATAGGATTCAGTAAAACAAAAAGTGGTGAGGAGGGGCTTGTTCCAGCCTCAAATAAGTGTGGGAAATATTTAGTTAAATTCAGATATGAATCCTCAGGATAGTAATTACATCTGTAATTTCCTCAAGGAACAATGCAGGAGGAAGAGAAAGGTAGTCTCACAAAATAACTAAGAGCACAGGCTGGATTTTGAATCCTGGTTCTCCTACTTTCCAGCTGTGTGACCATGGGGAAGTTTACTAGCCTCTCTGAGCTGCAGTTTCCTCGTTTGTAGTTCAGAGAAAAAGAATGAAGCCTTCCTTTCGGTATTCTTGTGAGGATGAAATGCAGCATTGCATGCAAAATGCTCTGCACAGGGCCTGAAATATGAGCACTCAATACATGCCAGGCATGACTGTTATGTTGCCCAGGGGGCTCTTTTGTGGAGACATAGTTATAAGCATCTCTCAGGATGCTAGTGTTCCACGAGCACAGTGTGTCAAATGCTGATTGATCCGCTTGTTTTGTGCTACGCTGCTTTGTCACCCTGACATTGGAAGACTCCTGTCAACATCTGCCCTACCTCTCCATCCAGTTGCACTGATCATGGGGACATGTGAAAGGGAGCTGTAGAGGATGAAGCTGCAGAGGTGGGCCTGGGGAAGGTTGTGGGAAGCCCTGAAGCTGTGATGAGGAATCTGGACTTTGCCCTTGGCAGCGGGGAATTGTGCTGAGGTGTTTGAGCACAGCTGCTAGCTCCAGTGTGCCAGGAGTTCTGGCTTCTGCTCCACATTGTCACGGCTCCTCTGCCCTGGGCATCCGGGGTCTGTCTGGGAGGACAGCAGCAGGAGCAGCACGCTGCACCAGGGGTCAGGAGACGTGCGTAAGAGCAGCGGCCCCCACTCAGCGCTGGGTGTCTGGGACGCGTCACTTTGCCTCTCTGTGTCTCAACCTTCACTTCTATGAAATGGGAGGAACCATCATTCCTCAGCAGCCTAACCCACAGGGCTGCAGCGAGGGTTCAGTGAGATAAAGTATTTCAACCATCCCATTAAGTGGAGACGATACTACGTGCCAGGCCCTGTGTTCAGGCCTAGGGAAGATTAGATGCACAGCATTGATCCCTGCCCTTGGGGGGGGCCTCACAATGTGCTGGGTACCATGCAGTGAGATACAGCTATGGTCAAGTTAAACCCAAGAAAGGGCCCTTTGCCCACTGTGGGGGTGGGAAGACTGTGAGAGGAGGAGGCGTTCAGAAAGATTCCTCAGAGGAGGTAGCACCCCTAGTAGCTAGTGGATGAAGAAGGAAGAAATGAAGTTCCAGGCAGAGGAAACTGCATGAGCAAAGGTATGGAGATATGAAATGCCACAGTTTATATGGGTAAACAATTAGCAAGTGGTAATATTAGGACATTAAATTTGAGGGATGGAAGGAGATTTAATGGACACTGATGACAGGAACAATGCTTGCATTTAAACAGAGATGCATAGTCTAAAGATAAAGAAGTGAAACTCTAATAGGATAATTTCAGGAATTAGCTAGTATAAAGCTTTTTTTGCCTGCCTTGAAATTGTACCATGTCCCATTGGTCTCTATGATAGGTTATATCAGTGTGTTGGGCAGACTGCAGCTCTTGAATGCCAGGCTGAGGGGTTTGCTCTGTAGTCTGCAGACTAATGGAAGAATTAGCCACAAAAGCCAGGGGATTTAGAATGGAATCCATGGCATTCTCTGCATGTGCATGGCTGGCTAAGCAAGGAGGTTCCCAGAAGAAAAACAAAGAGACCTTTGCCCTCCTCCTGCACTTAGGCAAAAAGTAGAATTAAGATAAGTTTGGCTGAGTGATCTGGCTATTGTGCCTGCCCTTTGGGTGTCAGCGTCCAATCTGCCATAGTGCAGGGGGCTTAAGGCACGCTGCTCAGGAGTTGGGGTGATAAGCCCCAGTCACTGTCCGGGCTTTGGGGAGCTACTGCATGCAAATAAGCCTGAGCCAAGGAATTGGTCCTGTTGTTACCTGGAGGAAAGAGCTTGGATGTACCTCCCTAGCTGGGGATGCATACTATCCAGCCTGCTACCACTGGGGTAGAGTCTCTCAGCCTGTTCCTCAAGGTTCCCTTGAAGCCTCTGAGCTTGACAGTTGAAATCTCCCATCGCGAGGCCCCTGGGGTGGAGAGAAGCAAGGGCTAGGAGACACGGGGCCTGGGCCAGGGTCTGGCTCTGCCCCAGCCCATTGTGTGACCTTGGACAAGTCTCTTTACCTCTCTGAGCCTCACTTTCCTCATTTCCAGACGGAGGAACATCCTCCAAGGGCAAATATGAGCATTAAATAAGTTAATGTGTTTGGAAGGGCTTTGCAGTGGAAGAGGTATCATTATCTTTATTAAAAGAGGCAGAAGGGGAGAGCAGAAAAGCATGACAATAATTGGAAATGTGAATACCCCCTTACTATTTGATAATCTTAAATTAATGCAGAGTTTTAAGGAAAAGTAAGTATATTTTAGTTATGTTTTTAAATTAACTATATCCCTTAAAGGCCCACACTTAAATATTTATGGACAAAAATATATAATATCTGGGATATGCCTCAAAATAAGGAAAGGGAAGACCCTGAATTGCCAAAGCAATCTTGAGACAAAAAAGACAAAGCCAGAGGAATCATGGTCCCTGACTTTAGACTGTACCACAAAGTTACAGTAATCAAAACAGCATGGTACTGGTACAAAAACATACACATAGATTATGGAATAGGATAGAGAGCCTGGAAATAAACTGTGTACCTATGGTCAATCTATGACAAAGCAGGCAAGCATACACAATGGGGAAAAGATAGTCTCTTAAAACAAGTGGTGCTGGATAACTACATGTCAAAGAATGAGATTAGAACATTTCTTCACACCATATACAAAAATAAACTCAAAATGGTTTAAAGATCTAAATGAAAGACCTGAAACCACAAAACTCCTAGAAGGGAACATAGGCAGAATACTCTTTGATGTATATGGTAGCGATATATATATATATTTTATCAGTCTCCTAAGGCAAAAGAAATAAAAACAAAAATAAACAGATGGGACCTAATTAAAAATTTTTTAAATTTTGTTAAAATTTTTTCTTTTCCATTATGGTTTATTACAGGATATTGAATATAGTTCCCTGTGCTATACAATAGGGCCTTGTTGTTTATCCATTCTATATATAATAGTTTGCATCTGCTAGTCCCAAACTCCCAATCCATGCCTCCCCTGCCCCCCGCCCTGGCAGCCACATATCTGTTCTCTATGTCTGTGAGTCTATTTCTGTTTCATAGATAAGTTCATTTGTGTCATATTTTAGATTCCACATATGAGTGATATTGTATGGTATTTGTCTTTCTCTTTCTGACTTACTTAGTTTAGTATGATAATCTCTAGGTGCATCCATATAGCTGCAAATGGCATTATTTCATTCTTTTTATGGCTGAGTAATATTCCATTGTATATATATACTACATCTTTATCCATTCATTTGTCAATGGACATTTAGGTTGTTTCCATGTCTTGCCTATTGTAAATAGTGCTGCTATGAACATAGGAGTGCATGTATCTTTTCAAATTACAGTTTTGTCCAGATATATGGCCAGGAGTGGAATTGCTGGATCATATGGCAACAAAATTTTTGGTTTTTTAAGGAACCTCCATACTGTTTTCCATAGTGGCTGCACCAATTTGCATTCCCACAACAGTGTATGAGGGTTCCCTTTTCGCCACACCCTCTCCAACATTTATTATTTGTAGACTTTTTAATGATGGCCATTCTGACTGGTGTGAGGTAGTACTCATTATAGAGGACCTAATTAAACTTAAAAGCTTTAGCACAGCAAAGGAAACCACTGACAAAATAAAAAGACAACCTACTGAATGGGAGAAAATATTTGCAAATGTTATGACTGATAAGGAGTTAATATCCAAAATCTATAAACAGCTCATACAACTCAATATATAATGACCCAGTTAAAAATGAGCAGAGGTCCTGAATAGACATTTTTCCCAAAAGGATATACAGATGGCCAACAGGCACATGAAAAACTGCTCAACACTGCTAATCATCAGAGAAGTGCAAATCAAAATCACAATGAGATATCACCTTACACCTCTCAAAATGGATGTCATCAAAAAGTCTACAAATAGGACTTCCCTGGTGGCACAGTGGTTAAGAATCCGCCTGCCAATGCAGGGACACAGGTTTGAGTCCTGGTCTGGGAAGATCCCACGTGCCGTGGAGCAGCTAAGCCCATGCACCACAGCTACTGAGCCTGCGTGCGCCTAGGGCCTGTGCTCCCCAACAAGAGAAGCCATCTCAATGAGAAACCCTCACACTGCAATGAAGAGTAACCCCCGCTCACCGCAATTAGAGAAAGCTCGCACACAGCAATGAAGACCCAATGCAGCCAAAAATAAATAAATAAATAAATTTATTTTTTAAAAAGTCTACAAATAACAAATATTGGCAAGGATGCAGAAAAAAGGGAACCGTGGTACACTGTTGGTGGGATTGTAAATTGGTACAGCCACTGTGTAAAACAGTATGAGGTTGTTAAAAAAAATAAAAAATAGAACTACCATATCATCCAGCAGTTCTGCTACTGGCTATATATCCAAAGAAAATGAAAACACTAATTCGAAAAGGTATATGCACCCCAATGTTCATAGAAGCACTATTTACAATAGCAAGATATGGAAACAACCTAAGTACCCATCAACAGATGAATGGTTAAAGAATATGTGGTATAGATACATAATGGAATATTACTCAGCCATTAAAAAGAATGAAATTCTGCAACTTGCAACAATGTGGTTGGACCAAGAGAGTATTATACTTAGTGAAATAAGTAAAACAGAGAAATATGAATACTCTATATTATCACTTATATGTGAAATCTAAAAAAATAAAACAAGAGAATGTGTAAAATAAAACAGAGACAGACTCACAGATACAGAGAACATACAAGTGGTTATCAGTGAGGAGAGGGAAGGGGGGAGGGGTGAAATAGGGGTATGGGTTTAAGAGACAAACTACTAAGTATAAAATAAATAAGCAACAAGGATATATTATACAGCACAGGCAACTATAGCCATTTTATTTTGTAATATCTTTAAAAGGAGTATAGTCTATAAAAAATTTGAATCACTGTGTTGTACACCCAAAATTAATATAATATTGTAAATCAACGGTACTTCAATAAAAAAAAATAAAGACGGAGGAGGGAAGAAACAGAGAGAGAGGACAGGGATGAGGGAAGTGGAAAGAAAGTGACTCCAGAGGAAAGACAAGGAGGCTGGAATGAGGTGAAAGCAGAGGAAGAGGATGAATCAGGGAAAAAGAGGCACCAGAGGGCATGGGTGGGGAGAAGAGCAGAAGTAGTCAGCCCTTCCTTCTCTTTCTCTTCCTGGTCCATAAGGGGACAAAATGTCTCCAACCCCTCAGCTGCTGGTCGTGGAGGGTTGGGAGATGGGAAGGCCAAATGTGTCTCCCTTGGGTGGGGGGGTCCCATCTTTTCCCAGCAACCAGGGGCAGGTCAGCACTGCGGGGTGGACAGTGCCCTGGCCGGGCTGGGCATTGTGCTCCCTCCTAGATCCCTCTGTGAGGTATTGGGTTTGAACCCCACAATCCCATCCTCAATTCCTGTCCTTTAGACAGCTGTTCTCAGCTGGCTTGGGAAGTGACTAAAAGAGCAGGCCAGGGTGGGGTGGGGCATGGTCGCTCCTGGGGCAGGGCCTGACGCATGGTGGGATATCTTTCAGGACCAGCCCTGGGCAGGTAGCAGGGACTTCCCAAGAAGTATGAGAGGAGGACCCTTCCTCCAAAGGCTCAGTGTGCTTGGAGAGATACGACAGACGAGCATGAAATCCTCGGAGAAGAGTAGGAGGCATCGGGACTAAGTAGAGCCAGCATGCCTGGAGATCTGTTCTTGGAGTCTTACTGAAACCCAGCCCTTCCAGTCACCAACTTTGTGACCTTGGGACACTCTCTTCACTTCTCTGGGCCTTGGTTTATACATTTGAAAATGCAGATTATACTGTCTGCCCTGCCTGGCTCTCAGGAACTGTTTGAGCACATATAGGAGGATGGGTATAAAAGCACTTTGTGAACTCTGGCACCCTGTATCCAGGTGAGCTCTCATTCCTGGATTCCAGCCTATGTGGCCAGGATGTTGAACTGTGTTTCTCTTTCGGGCTGTAGTGTTCTTTTTTTGTGGTACGCGGGCCTCTCACTCTTGTGGCTTCTCCCGTTGCGGAGCACAGGCTCCGGACGCGCAGGCTCAGCGGCCATGGCTCACGGGCCCAGCCGCTCCGCGGCACGTGGGATCTTCCCAGACCGGGTCACGAACCCGTGTCCCCTGCATCGGCAGGCGGACTCTCAACCACTGCGCCACCAGGGAAGCCCTGGGCTGTAGTTTTTATCCAAGGATGACACAAGTAACCTCCACCTGAGGACAGTCCCTCTATCTTCTTAAGTTACTGTGGACATTTTATCTCTTGTTTTGTCCAGTGTATGAAGATACACTTGCTCAGTTATTCTTAGAGTATAATATGAGGGAAAGATGTGTGTTTCTCGAAGAACAGATGTGATTCCTTTTTATCAGAAAATGAAAATTATATAACCCATCCTGATTTTCTTTTAGCCTCAGCTACCAGGAAGATCAGAGTAAAATTTAAATTCAATAATAATATAGGTAGTTTTAATACAATTTTCTTCCTCTTTTTTTACCCGGTTTTAATTTTTCTTCTGCTGTTTCAGGATGAGTTGATGCCAAGTTGATCCAAAGATGAGAACCACGCTAGCAAGCCTGCGACACCCCATTCCAGTCCTCGAGAGCAACACCGGTGAACAGGGAGGTAGAACACATTTTGCCGTCTATGTTAGCTTCCTGTGGCCGCTGTAACACAGTACCACAAACTTGGTGGCTTAAAACTGTAGAAATTTATTCTCTCACAGTTCTGGAGGCCAGAAGTTTCAAATCAAAGTGTCAGCATGGCTACACTTCCTCTGGAGGCCCTAGCGGAGAATTCATTCCTTGCCTCTTCCAGCTTCTGGTTGCTGCTGGCATTCCTTTGCTTGGGGCTGCATCACCCCAGTCCCTGCCTCTGCTTCACCTCACCCTTCCTGTGTGTTTTCTCCTCTTCTGTGTCAAAACTCCTTCCGACTGTCATGAAGATACATATGATCGCACGTAGGGTCTACATAGATAATCCGGGATTAAGCTCCTCCTGTCAAGATCCTTAACTTAATCACATCTTTTGCCATGAAAGGTAATATTCATGGGTTCCGGAAATTAGGAAATGGACATATCTTTGGTGCCACCCTTTGGCCCACCACTCCAGTTGAGAACCTAGACTCATAAAATCATCCACCATCTCACATTTGTTATATAACTTAGCGGTTAGGAGCAAAAGCTCTGGAGTCTTAACTCCTGGGTTCCTGTCCTAGCTCTGTCATTGGCTCTGGGACCTTGTGCAAATTCCTTAGTCTCTCAGCACCTCAGTTTTCTTGCCTGAAAAACTGAGGATAACATGTCCCTTGTAGGATTGTAATAAGGATTAAACAAAATGCTCTGTAAAAACACACGGTGTAGCACCTGGCACATAGTAACCACTCAGTAAATGTTGGCTACTATTAGAGATGATGGTTTTAGGATATGTCTACAACTTCTTTAATATTCCTTCCTTCAAGAGGTGAGGCTTAATTCTCCTCCTCTTGAGTATTGACTGGATCTAATGAATAGAATAAAGCAGAAGTAACCACGTGTGACTTCAAGGACTAGGTCATAAAAGACAATGCAGCTTGGTCCTTGCTCTCTCTTTTTAGTCACTTGCTTTGGGGAAGCCAGCTTTCATGTCATAAGGACTCTGTGGCAAGGAACTGAGGTGTCCAGACATCAGCCAGCAGTAAGTGAATTTGGAAGAGGCTCCTCCAGTCCCAGTCAAGCCTTCAGATGACTGCAGCTCTGGTCAGTGCCTTGATTGCAATCTCATGAGAGACTCTGAGTCAGACCACTCAGCTCAGCTACTCTTGGCTCTCTGACCCATAGAAACTCTGAGATAACAAATGTGGTTTTAAGCCACTAAGCTTTAGGGTAATTTGTCATACAGCAACAGCTAACTAATAAACTAGCTATTATTATTTAATCTTTAGACATTAACTATCTATTGCATGCCAAGCAAGGGAGATTATAGGGGTGGCAGAGTATCTGCCTTCAGAGAGCATTCAGTTTTGTGGGGATTGGAGGGGGTTGTGGAATATAAAACAATGTTTACAGTGGAGTGTGAGACAGTGCCTGTGTGGTCTGTAGCACAGACAAGGTAGAAAAATGCTTTACTAAGACAGCATTCTGCAAAGGGGGCTGCTGATCTGGTTGGGCCAGTCTAGAACACCAGAATATGGCTGAAGTTCAGGTAGACTCCATCTCAGTCTGGGAGCCTGCATATAACAGTACCTGGAGGGACTTTATGAAGGGAAAAAAACCTCAGTAATTTATTAAAATCCCATACTAGATCTAAATATACACCTATCCTATGATCCAGAATTTCCACTCTTGAATATAAACCAAAGAGAAATGTAGTTCACCAAAAGACAAGATGATTCATAGCAGTGTTATTCATAGTATCCCTAAACTGGAGGTGTCCTAGTGTCTATAAACAAATTACAATATATTCACACAATGGAATACTTCTCAGCAACGACAAAGAACAAACAACTGATATATGCAACAACGTGAATGAATCTCAAAAACATTATGCTGAACAAAAGAAGCCAGGAATCTATGAGCATATATAGGAATATATAAACTTATACCAAGATCAAGATATAGGACATTTCCGGGCTTGCCTGGTGGCGCAGTGGTTGAGAGTCCGCCTGCCGATGCAGGGGACACGGCTTCGTGCCCCGGTCCGGGAAGATCCCACATGATGCAGAGCGGCTAGGCCCGTGAGCCATGGCCGCTGAGCCTGCGCGTCCGGAGCCTGTGCTCCGCAACGGGAGAGGCCACAACAGTGAGAGGCCCGCATACCACCAAAAAAAAAAAAAAAAAAAAAAAAAAAAAAAGATATAGGACATTTCCAGTATGCAGTTAATACTTTTTTTAAAAAATAAATTTTATTTATTTATTTTAGGCTGTGATGGGTCTTCGTTGCTGCACATGGGCTTTCTGTAGTTGCGGCAAGCGGGGGCTACTCTTCTTTGCGGTGCGCGGGCTTCTCATTGCGGTGACTTCTCTTATTGCAGAGCACGGGCTCTAGGTGTGCAGGCTTCAGTAGATGTGGCTCAATGGCTTCAGTAGTTGTGGCTCGTGGGCTCTAGAGCGCAGGCTCAGTAGTTGTGGCGCACGGGCTTGGTTGCTCCATGGCATGCGGGATCTTCCCGGACCAGGGCTCAAACCTGTGTCCCCTGCATGGCAGGTGGATTCTTAACCCCTGTGCTATCAGGGAAGCCCGTAGTTAATCCCTTACTTAAAAAATTTTTTAAGATAAATGGACTACTAAAAAAGATTGAAACATATTATTAAGCAAGAATTACATATATTTTAATATACTTATTTATGCATGAGAGTATGTACAGTATACTGCAAATCCATGAGCTCTGACATAAACATCCAGCTCCTTGTCAGAGGGTCTCATTGGCTTAGCTGTACAGCTAAGGCAGCAATTCCTAACCAGTGTACACTGGAGTACCACAAAGGTATAAGCTCAATTTCAGTTACAGTAATTCCGGATGTGGTTGGAAGATTGAGCTGGAGAGATTATGGGATTGAGGGTCGCTGGAGTACACCTCACTGGGAGCGAGAAATAAGATTACACACAAGAGCTTTCCTTTGTGGGTATGTAAGGGCATACAGCCCTATCAAACAATGTCACGATGCCGAGAGACCAGCAAGTAAATGCTGTACACCTGGAGGTGCAGTATAATCCCTCAGGCATGCCTCTAGAAATCCTAGTATTTGAGAGTGTGTCTCGGTCTCCAAAGATCAACTTAACTAAAGAAGGTCCTCCTTTCAGGTCCGTTATGGGTCTGTCTTGTTCCAAGTTCACAGATCTTCTTCTGGACTCCTGTGCCACCTGCAAGAGGGTGATATTTTCTTGTCTCATGGCCTTTATTAGTATTTAAAGAACATCTTTAGGCTAGTCTTATGACATTACTCAGAGCTTGTGACAAGTGCAAGCCTTTGTTAGTTTATTCCTAGAGAAGATGTCTCTTTCCTCTGTTCACTCTTCAAGATTCCAGCACCCTGCCTCTGCCCCCATCTGGGGATGGCTTCCCTTCTCCTAATATGAGCAGCCTGCTCCAAATCTCCCTGTTTTCTGCAGGGATGTGACAATTCTGAGAGTTATAACCTGTTTCCTTTGGTTGGAAGAATAATTTCCTGGTTGGAATCCAAGCTGAAAAATAATTCTCCTTTGAACAGAAACATTGAGAAGGTGATATCTTTTGTGCAGTGCTGTTGATCTTCCTGGCTGCTGAGTTCTACATTTGGCTGCTTTACCGTTTCTTGACTGATGTCATGTAGCCAACACTTGATGATTGAGGTGAACCCCAGGTATAACAGTGGAACAAAGGACGAGGTATGGTCACTTCTGCCTGGGACCAGGAAAGGTGAGGTGGTCAGGACTCTGGGTGCATGTGATAGATATTCTAATCAACTTAGGCAAGTAGGGGGCATTAATTGGTTCCTGTGAGCAAACCCTGGGATGGTTAGGATATGGTTTCATGTAGGTTTGGCAGCTTCATGATTGCTGGTAGTTCTGGGCGTGTCTTCCCAGCTTCCTCAACCGAGAGGAGAGGGTTCTTTACTTCCAGCTCCAATTAAAAAATCCTAGGGAAGAATACTGAATGGCTTTTGTTGGGTCATACGCCTGACCTTTGGGCCAACCACCATAGCCCAGGAGATGAGGTACTGTGGTTGAGGCAGGGATTTTGATTGAAGTGAGGAGCGACTAGTTCTTCAAGAGAAAGGAGGGTGATGTTTCCAGAATAAGGGGAAAACATGTACCAGGAAGACAAGAGTTTTTCACTGTAGAAAATTTCAGAAAATGTGGTGTTTTATAAAAGAGCTATAATTACCTCCAATGCTAATATGCACTCCTTTTACAATATGACATTGCTGCTCTTCCACCTCTACCCCTTGAATCTGGTGACTTCCTCTGGCCAGTGAACATCTGCAAATGTGATGTAAACAGAGGTTTCACAAGCACTTGCACACTGGGGCTTGCCCTTTCTCTTGTTGCTGGGAACCTGAGTCCACCAAGTAAACAAGTCCAAGCTAGCCTCCTGGAGGGTGAGATCATGTCCAGAGAGACTCTAGCCATCCTTGCTATCCAGACATCCCAGCCAAGGCCCCTGACATGTGAGTGAGGCCACTCCAGACCATCTGGCCCTAGCTGAGTCAGCCTAAACTAGAAGAACCATCCACCCAATCCACAGACTTATGAGAAATAATCAGTGTTTTTTGTTTTAAACCACTATGTTTTGGTTTGTTATGCAGCAGAAACTAACTGATACAGAGAGGATGATGCAATTTAGTAAGATCCTAAATTGGCTAGACATCTGAGGAAGAGGTGGCAGTCAGGGAAGGGGGAACATTCCTGGCAGAAGAGACAGAATCAGCAAAAGCACAGAGGCATGAAACAGTGTGGCACACATGGACACCTCAGTGTTCTGGTTTCACTGAAACACAGGGATAGAGTTGGGAAGTGATGGAAAACACAGCCAAAGGACTACGTAGGGGCTAGATCAGAAAGAGCCTTCGATACCGGGTTACAGAGTTTCCATTTATCCTGAGGTCTATGGGGAAACCATGGAAAGTTTTAAGCAGTAAAGAGACATGATTAGGTTTTTATTCTTAAAAAATATCATAGCTGTCATTAGTGGAGTGTTTCCCATGTTCCAGGTACTTTAATATGCATGGCCAAAAGAGTACTCTGGCTGCAGGGTGGAGAGGGATTAGAGGCAGTCAGGAGGTACAGGCGGACCAGCCCGGAGCTACTGCAGGCATTTGGGTGAGAGTGGGTGAAAGCCTGAACCAAGGCAGTGGCCCTGGGGATGGGGGAGGTATTCAGGAGGCAGGACTGCCTAGTGACTGCATTGGGGGAGTCTGGAAGGACTCTTGAGGGTCTGGCTTAGGTGACTGTGGAGAATTTTGGAATCAGTGGCACTGAGGATTCTCAGTATCCTATAATCCCAGCTCCCAAAAGTTGAAGGGGGCTTAGAGACTATCCAATCTCATTCTCTCTATGTCACTTACCACTGATAATTCCCAAGCTGATTTTAGGTAGTCTAAGGACATACCTTTTTTTTTTATGGTTGGGAAATTATTTTTATTGTATTAGGAACTACTAGCATGTAAGACCCATGATTTCATAGATATTATTGCTTAGCAAAAGGCTAAAGAAGTTACTTCAATTTAAAAAACAAGTTGATAAAAAGAAAAACATTATCAGTAATAGCGTGGGTGTACACAGATATGGCTGAAATTAGGCACGAGTGAAGTTCAAGGCACCCAGCATCACCTGGAGCACAAATCACAGGATCCCAGACGGTGAATGCCCATGTTTTCAAGTGGCCAGGTGGGACCCACCTGCACGAAGCCTGGCTGTCCAGTCACATCTGGCCCATTGGCCCTTGGGAACTGACAGGGACATGTCTGTGTTCGAGTCACCTTCAAAGCCAGATCCAGGTTAAGGATTAGATGGTGGCTGTAAGAAGGTAGAGGAAATGAACAAGCCTGTTCCCAGAGGCCTTCAGGAGCCTCTGGCTCAGAGAGGTGAACTTGTCCTCACCCGCCTGCCTGTCTGCCTGCCCTTTGTGCAGGCTCTCTGCATTGTGCTCAGAAAAGACTCCTGCGCGCAGGCTGAAACTTCACGTGTGGACGCAGGGACTTTGTCTTGGGAGGCACTGTAATGGATGGCACCCATCGTACCCCTGGGAGCCCCAAACCACTCACTGTGCAGGTAAAGGGCAGCTCTGGGCACCGTGAGGGTGCAGCCTGTGGCTTGATGGAGGGGAGGATTAGTGCTGCAGCCCAGCAGCCCGCCCCAGCCATTGGGCGGTGCATACCCGCCTGGACATGGCCTTTCCTGATGGGCAGGGCCTCCCTTTGTGTGATTCCCCAGCACAATGCTTGTAATCCTGCCGACCTGCCCAGCAGAGACGGGCGGGCAAGAGCGCGCTTGGCTTCCTGTCTTGTTGAATGGCTTGAATGGGCGCTGGGCCCACTCTTAATCCCCCAGCGGCTGACTGTCCCGGCAGCAGGGCAGAGGAGGAAGGAGGGGAAGACAGCAGCTCTCCTGTCTTCTCTCGAGGCAGGAGGCTGGTTGCACCCTGCCCAGCACAGTTCCACTTACATTTAAAGGGCAGATTTGAGACCAGCCATGGGGCTGCTTGCCGGTGCCCTCTTGGAACCCTCTGCCCCTCTCCCAGCACTGTCCTTGGCCAGAGTTGGGTGAACTAGTGTTACAAGCAGGGAGCTAATGGTAGAGGAGAAGAGCTTCAAGATCCCAGCACATCAGAACTGGAAGCAGCCTTAGGGATTCCACTTCCCCCTCTCTTTTTACAGATGGGGAAACTGAGGCCCATACAGGTCAGGAACATGTTTAAGGTCATATGAATAAGTGACAGTAACTGCCTTCAGTCAGGTGGCCTTTCCATTGGACAGCAACTATTTCCCAAACTGCTTCCTGGAGCATTCCCAACTAGTGGGAGACATTTAATGCTCCTGACAAAGAGTTATATGGTCAGATGTGCTGGGAGATGCTGCATGTGAACAAAGCACATCGAGGAGCAGAGGCCATGACAGGTCCTGCAGCCTGTGAACTTGGTCGACGTTAATGCCACCCTTTCCAAATGTACTTGGCAGTGTCGTTCTTTTTTCACGTGGCACCTTTTCTCACACAGCAGTAGCACTTAACTCTAAAGGACACCATCTGGAAATTCTGCACTAGACTGTGCTATAGACTTTCTAGAAGTGATGATGAAGATGGTGAGGACACTTCTATGTAAACTCTCTGTGGAGTTTAACCCACATGGGGGCCTGTACAAGGGAGGGATCTCCTTTTAGACTCAGAGTCACCTGGTGTTTATTGAGCATCTCTTATTACCAGGTGCCTTCCACCTCGGTTATCTCTGCTGAGCCTCCCAATAGCACTGTTGGAAAGGTAACAGAACCTTGACTTTACAATCGTGGAAACTGAGGCACGTGAAACTGAGTAACTCGCTTAAGGTCACACAGCCAACAGTCGGCGAAAGCAGGTTTTAAGCCAAGGTCTGCTTGCCTTCAATACAGCGCTGCTGCTCTTCTGCCCTGCTCCCCTCCCCTCTTTCCCTACAGTTTGATAATGAAAAGCACATACATCAAACTGGAAATAAAAGGAAAAAAGCCTGGGTTCATATGCTGTTCCACTCCTGATGCATCGTGTGACCTTGGACAGACCTTGTGCCCCCAGGTCTCAGCTCCTCCCCCTACCATGGGTGGGTTAGACGCAGAGCCCTAACAGTCCCTGTGACTGTCTCCTGCTCCGGCATTCCGTGACCCACCCCATGACTCTAGTTCTCAGACCCAGGCATAGGTCATCCTAGGGAGAGGGCAGTCCTGGAACGGGGTGACATGAGGCTGGCTTCACGTGTGGCATCAAGACAGAACAGCCGCCTGCCTGAGAAGGCAGAGCGTGTGCCGACTCACTCCTGACACCTTGTCAGAGCCGTGGGAAACTGTCACCCAGGGCTCAGGGACGGAGTCAGCCCTGCATGGTGCTGCTTCTCAGTAGCATGACCTGTGATACCCTCACACTTAATAACCTCCTTCATGGGTGGTGGAGAAACTTGCAGGACTGGTGAGGGTGGAGCCGGGAAAGGGGCAGGCAGGCATTGTGGCGTTCTAGACCTGACTTGAATTTACTTTTTATAGGCTGTATCTGTCATTATTTAGCCAATGGGTCCACCCTCTTTTTTTCAAAAGAAGGTGATTTTCTTAGTTTGGGTGACTTTAAAAGGAGACTCTAAGACAAAGATTCAAATGCAAGTAGTTTAATTGGGAGGGGGTCCCAGGAAACGCTGCCAGGGAGGCTGGAAGTAAAGCAGGGAAGGGGAGGAGCACAGTGAATGGCACATTATCAAGCAAGTGGCCCCTGTTAGTAACTGGAGCTTGATTATGCTGGGGGCTCTGGGAACCGGTGTGTACAGCCTTGGCATTGACCCACCTGAGGGGCCAGACAGCTGGAGTATGTATCCCCCAACTCATGCCAGCCACCAGTGGAAAACTGCTGCCAGGGAGGGGACTTTTAATTCCCTAGCATGTCTGGCCTGTGCTGGGAATGACCAGCAGGTAGAGCCCCCAGGCAGAGCGGCAGGGGCTGAGGGCATGTGGGTGAGCCACCAAAGTGTCTGCTACAGAGGGCTGGTGAGCCAGAAGCTGAAACTCCAAAACTTGAGAAGGGGGTCTAAGTGCCTCCACAATTTGCTGGAAGGGAAGGAAGGCTGAGTAAGTCACTTGCCCTCTTGGAGCTTCAGTCTTCTCATCCAGCAGACGGGAATGGAACCCCTGTCCTGCCTGTCACACACAGGACCAAATCATAAATTGTAAAAAGTTGATGAGTATATTCATCTTGCTCCCATCTGTTCCTCGCCATCTGCCTGTCCCTAATACCACACACCACTTCTCAGTCACTTCAGCTAGGATTGTGAATATTCTGGTCATTCCTACCCTTCCTGGCCAAGGACACATCCCCCTTAGAATGGGAAAGGACTTTAGATCTAGAATTAAGATTTTTAAGTTCAAGAGGAAGCAGAATGATATGGGCTTGGGAATCAGGAGGCCAGGAATATTCCTTTATTGAGGACCTACCATATCCACGGGCTGAGGGTGCTTGATGATGACACAGTTCCCAAAGGAGCTCTGTGTCCTTGGGTAGGCAGGCCCCTTGTCCTCTTGTGCCTTCAGTCTCCCCACCTGTGAAATGGGCCAGTCTCCCCACCTGTGAAATGGGGTCCCTTCCAGTGCTATCATTTTTTACTTTAAGTACAGAACTCCCAGTCTCCTTGAGATCTGCAGCCCAGGGTCAGTAGCGGAACCAGAGGCAAGGGTCCCACTGTCTGGAGATGGTGGGTAGAGGCAGGGAAAGATTCACTCTGCCCTCCAGGGAGACCGCCATCGTGCCTGGGCTCCATCTGCTGTGAGCACTGCATGAGCTCTGCAAACAGCAGCTGAAGATGGTGGATTTGGGCAGCATTAAGCTGTAATAAGTTGAGCTGTTTCTACAAAGAGTACATTTTAGGATAAACATGGCACCAGAGACACGCTAAGAGGATGTAGCACTTGTAAGAAGTAGCTTCATGCCATCCCCAGCAGCTGGTGCAGAGAACTGTTTGCCAACTCCACCCACATGTTGGTGTCTCTAAGGAGAAAATCGCACAGCACCCCCTTCCTCTGTTTATTGTAGGAAGAAATACCCCTTGAGGCCTTAGGCACATGACCCAGGCTGAGCCAATCAGAGGGCTCCAACCTCCTGGCTACTGTGATTGGTCCAAGGATGATCATGTGACCCAAACCAGGCCAATTGGAGTCCTTTCTTGGGGTTTCTTTTAGCTAGTGGGAAAGAATCCTCTCCTGATGTGATGGAGTGCTTGTGGAAGCCAAATCCACACCCATGGAGAAGCCGGTCTGTGGCAGGATGAAATGAAGCCAACAGTTAGAGATGAGAAGCTGAGAAGAAAGTGTCTTGGTGTCTGAGTCCCTGGTACCAGATCTCCCTGAGGTCAGCTCCACCCTTGCCCTTCTTGGTTACTTAAAACAATAAACTGCGTTCTTTGCTTAAGCTTTCTTTGTTAAGAAATAAAACTACTTGAGTTTTATTTCTCTCACACCAAGGCAAGAGAATCTGAAATGAGACCAACATCTTCCATTTATTGAGCTTACTATGTGCTGGGAGCTTTCCACTGCCTCACCTTATATAATCCTGTACACAGCCATGTGGGCCATGATTATCATGCCCATTTTACAGATGAGGAAGCTGAGATGCAGAGGGTTGAGGGACTGATCTAAGGTCAATCGGCTGTTAGTAAGTGGCCAAGCAGGGATTCAAGCCCAGGTTTGGCTAACACCAAAAGCCACGTGCTTAGCCCTTTTACCACAGTGCTCACTCACAACCTGAAGCCTCACCAATTTTCACCCTCTGTGCAGCTGCCTTCAGAACAGACAGCTTCCATGGCTTGATCTTTTGTGTCTTGGCTTCTCGTGTTGTGACTGAATTGCAAATAAAATTACCGTCATAAGTAATTTTTCAATAATGAGGTCTTATGATGGTTCTTGGCAGCTTAGCAGGTTAGAGTCAGTCTCCATGTTTGATTTCTCCTCACACTTTCACCAAGCTGAGCAAATACTTTTTGTCAACATCCTTGGGAGTGTGACATTTCTGATCCTATCAAATCCTAGCCTTAAGAACTGCAACCAATGTTGTTCTCTCCAAAGGCTTAGAGAGATGAAGTGACTTGCCTAGGTCATCCAGCTTGTCAGGGCAGAGCAGAAATTGGAGCCCAACTCTTCATTTAGTTTATTCCTTTTCCAATAAATTTCGGAGTCCTTACAGCCCTCAGGGTTTCAAACCCTCTGCCACAAGACATTGGTGTCCAGGCACAGGTGATGGTGATATTGATGCTATCACTAGAGAGTAGAGCAGAAAGCCCCACCTTTTTGCCTTTAACCAGTGAGAGTTTGAGCTTCCCTCATTAAAACCTTCCATGGGACCTTAGACAAAGCTGTGGGCAGGAAATTGGGGCAGAGTACCTGCCTTCCCTCCAAAAACAGAGGGTTCTCTCAAAGCCAGTGCAGAATGGAGGGGACACAGGAGAGCTCTGGGCTAGCCTTGGCACTGGCAATGAATCTGAGTGACCTTGAATATGTCCATCCAAAATAGCCACTCTTATGGAACAGTTTTGAATGTGCAGATACTCATAGCTATCCAGTGAAATCCCATCTGACAGATGGGGAATCTGAGGCACAAGGCAGTTAATAACGCATCCAAGGCAACGCGACGCAATTAGCAAGTGGCAGAACTGGGATTAGAAGCCAGGCAGTCTGATTCCAGAGTATATTCTGTTAACCACTTCACTGTATCATCTTCCTTTTGAATTGTGAGTCAGGGTATTCTCTGCAATCAAACCATTCCAGATTTGGCAGGAGGAGGGCACGCTGGATAGTGTGATTCTGAGGTTGAAATTGACAATTTTGTATTAAGATAAAACTAGAGTAAATTTATCTAGTCTCCTTTAAAGGCAGCTCACATGGCTTCTTTTATTATTTGAGAAAAAGGAAAAAAGGCCCATTCTCTGCCATTCATGTGGATGAGCGTTCTCTCAGCAGGATCTTTCCCATTTCTTTACAGTTTGCAAGTTAACTGCAATGTCTCTGAGCTCAAAGGATCCTCTGGCAAGGCAAAGCGAGTTGTCTCCCATTTTACTGATGAGAAAACTGGGACCAGAGTGGGGAAAAAAATTTGCCACGTGTGTGTGCATGTGTGCATGTTTGTGTGTGTGTGTGTGTGTGTGTGTATGTGCGTGTATGCGTTTGTTTCTGAGTGCAGATCCATGGATGCTCCCGCAGGCCTGGATCCCAGCTGTGAGAGGAACTCACAGTTGTGATGCTTGGAGGGGAGCGTTCCAGCTCACTGCCCATGTATGGAGTCACTCAGACTTAGCTAAGTACACAGCAGTCAGGAGCCTGAGCTGCAGCAGCTGAAATCAGTGGGCAGCACAAAAATGTAGGTGTAGCTACCTCCCCACTCCTTCCTTCTCCCCCACCTCCCACAGGGTGGAACTGCCTGGAACAGGCCCGGCCCAGCCTATGGGTCTGCACATGCAGCATCCAGGAACAACTGCAGGGCAGCTCTGGAGCACATGTGGAAACACGCACCCTGATATCCATGGATGTGAACACACATGGATTTCTAGAAGGAATACTCAAGAAAGGTCTAGGGTTCTGGGTTCTGGTCTGGCTCAGCCTCTGACTCTCTGGTGACCTCGGAGGCTTGACTATCCATCTGTATAATGGGCATGCTGATGTCTGCCTCCTAGGGTTAATACAAGTATCCAGAAAAAGATGGCAGGATCCCAGAACTCTGGATCAGCAGGAGCCCTGGGAGGCAATTAGCCTAATGTTCACATTTCACAGACAGAGCTGCTGAGGCCCAGAGAGGGACATAGAGCAAGTCAAGCACAGATTGGCTAGACCACAGGCCTCTGGACTCCCAGGACTCACACACCAAGAGTGGCCCTGAAAAGAGCAAAATGCTGTTTAAGGCGAGTTCTTGCTCTTGCATCTGAACATCCACGTGGAGGTGATTTTGAGACCAAAATGCTTTGTAAACAGTATTTATTAACACAAATTCACTTGTGCCGAGGTTGGGGGGAAGGGATGCCCTCTTTCTTTCTAAAATATTAGCTCAGATAAGCATACAAAAGACTTTGTGAATCTGTTTGTTCAACATATTTGATTAGCTTTCTGCCTACAAGTTCATACTAAGCTCTTGCATATCTGCTGGGCTCTTTATTGACAGTGTATCAATTCAGCTTTCCCTAAAAGATAAACTCCAAAATAGAAGGAGAGGCAAGGCAGCCTGGTTTTAGGGCCACTAGGAGTGTTTGCCCAAGTTCCTGACCCTGCGATTACCCATCTGTAGACTGCCAGGCTTGCATTCATCTTAGCCCCTGCCTGCCTTGGGCCCTGGGGCCCGCCCCAAACTCCACTTCCTCCCCTGGACTCTCACTTTGCCCTCTTACTGCAGCTCTCCATACACACGCCTGCCTGTCTGTCAGCTTGGGTGCTCCTCCGGGCAGGAACTGAAACCCCAGTGCCCCTCACAGGACCCAGCCCACAGTCGCTGCTCAGGAAATGGGACAGCTCCCAGGTGAACTTGGAGTTCAGGCATGCAGGTCACAAGAGGAAAGAAGAACCTAAAGACAGTAGATGAAGCATTGGGAAAGCCAGCATTCCTTTCTCCCTCGACTCCTGCCACCCAAACTGTAACATTCCAGACAGTGTGACAGGACTTCCTGGTTGACACAGAGTCTCCTACTAATCATCACATCTGTTTATTTTGCACATACCATGTGCCAGGCACTTCATATATGTTAGTTCTAATCCTAATCAGCTCTAATCCCATTTTCAAGATTGGGACCCAGGGCTTCCCTGGTGGCGCAGTGGTTGAGAATCCGCCTGCTGATGCAGGGGACACGGGTTCGTGCCCCCGTCTGGGAAGATCCAACATGCCGCGGAGCAACTAAGCCCGTGGGCCATGGCCGCTAGTCCTGCGTGTCCGGAGCCTGTGCTCCGCAAAGATTGGGACCCGAAGCTCAGAAACCTCCATTTATTTGCTTCAAGGAGAAGATTTAGAATCTGACCTCAGGTCTGTCTGATTCCCAAGGCCATGCTTATTTTATGACAACATAGCCCCCTTCCTGAACTCTGATACTCCCAGGAGACTTGGGACTAAGGGATTTCCTTCTGCAGGGCTTTTTTCTTATTGTAGAGGTAGGGAGGACAGGCTCTTCCTGGACCCTGCCTCCTTCATCCTCTGACCTCAGTTTTCCTACGGGTACAGTGAGGAAAGAGACCAGATCCACCCAAACTTACTGGTAGTTCTGACAGATCATCCACATTCTTTGCTTGGGCTTTTAGGAGCAAAGACGAGGAGACAGTGGGGCAAGGGGAGGACCCAGTTGTAACTGCTGTTCTCGGAAGGGGACAGGGAAGGACCCAGGCTGCCTAGGATGGTGATAATTCATCTCATTGGTCCATAGTCCATGGAAACAGGGAATCCAGGAAGGTTTTCACATCTAGTGAGCAGTAGAATCACCTGGGGATACTTGCTAAAATGCAGATTCCTGGGTCCAGCTCCTGGAGGACCAGGGTGATAGGTTTGGGGCAGGGACAGGATTGTGCATTTTTTTTCCTGATCATTTCTGTTTCTTTCTTTTTTTTAAATTTTATTGAAGTATAGTTATTTACAATGTTGCATTAATTTTTGCTGTACAGCAAAGTGACTCAGTTATACATATATATATATATTCTTTTACATATTCCTTTCCATTTTGGTTTATCACAGGATATTGAATATAGTTCCCTATGCTACACAGTAGGACCTTGTTTATCCATCCTATATATACTAGTTTGCATCTGCTGATCCCAAACTCCCAATCCTTCCCTCCCCCATCCCCTGCCCCCTTGGCAACCACAAGTCTGATTCTCTATGTCTGTGAGTCTGTTTCTGTTTCATAGATATGTTCCTTTGTGTCGTATTTTAGATTCCACATATAAGTGATATCATATGGCATTTGTCTTTCTCTTTCTGACTCACTTTGCTTAGTATGATAATCTCTAAGTGCATCCATATAGCTGCAAATGACATTATTTCATTCTTTTTATGGCTGAATAATATTCCATTGTATATATATATATATATATATATATATATATATATATATATCTCACATCTTTATCCATTCATCTGTTGATGGATATTTAGGTTGTTTCCATGTCTTGGCTATAATAAATAGTGCTGCTATGAACATAGGCATGCATGTATCTTTTCAAATTACAGTTTTGTCCAGATATATGGCCAGGATTGAAATTGCTGGATCATATGGCAACTCTATTTTTAGTTTTTTGAGAAACTTCCGTACTGTTTTCCATAATGGCTGCACCAATTTACATTCCCACCAACAGTGGAGGAAGGTTCCCTTTTCGCCACACCCTCTCCAATATTTATTATTTGTAGACTTTTTAATGATGGCCATTCTGACTGGTGTGAGGTGGTATCTCATTATAGTTTTGATTTGCATTTGTCTAATAATTAGCAATGTTGAGCATTTTTTCATGTACCTATTGGCCCTCTGTATGTCTTCTTTGGAAAAATGTCTGTTTAGGTCTTCTGCCCATCTTTCAATTGGGTTGTTTGTTTTTTTGTTATTTACTTGTATGAGCTGTTTGTATATTTTGGAAATTAAGCCCTTGTCAGTTGCGTCATTTGCAAATATTTTCTCCCAGTTCGTAGGTTGTCTTTTTGTTTTGTTTATGGTTTCTTTCGTCTACAGAAGCTTGTAAGTTTGATTAGGTCCCCTTTGACTATTTTTGCTTTTCCTTCTATTGCCTTGGAGACTCACCTAAGAAAACATTCATATAAAAAAAAAAGAAAACATTGGTATGATTTATGTCAGAATGTTTTGCCTATGTTCTCTTCTAGGAGTTTTATGGTGTCATGTCTTATATTTAAGTCTTTAAGCCATTTTGAGTTTATTTTTATGTATGGTGTGAGGGTATGTTCTAATAACTTCATTGATTTACATGTGGCTGTCCAGCTTATCCAACACTACTTGCTGAAGAGACTGTCTTTTCCCCATTGTATATTCTTGCCTCCTTTGTTGAAGATTAATTGTCCATTATTTTTGGGCTCTTTATTTTGTTCCATTGGTCCGTATGTCTGTTTTGTGCCAATATCTTCCTGTTTTGATTACTGTAGCTTTGTGGTATTGTCTGAAGTCTGGGAGGGTTATGCCTCCTGCTTTGTTTGTTTTCCACAGGATTGCTTTGACAATTCTGGGTCTTTTATGGTTCCATATAACTTTTAGGATTATTTGTTCTAGTTCTGTGAAAAATGTCATGGGTAATTTGATAGGGATTGCATTAAATCTGTAGATTGCTTTGGGTAATATGGCCATTTTAACAATATTAATTCTTCCAATCCAAGAGCATGGGATACAGGATTGTGCATTTCTGACAAGCACTCCAGATGATGTTCATAGCAGCACTATTTTTAATAACCAGACATTGGCCAACCTAAGTGTCTTTCAATAGGAGAGTGGATAAATTGTAATGTATTTGTGCAATGGACTGCTATGCCTCAGTGAAAATGAAATAAACCATTGCTACACTCAAAAACATGATGACTCTTACAGACATAATGTAGAGTGAAAGAATCTAGACACAAAAGAATACGTATTGTATGATTCCATTCATAAGGATTTTTAAAACTTAGAAACGACAAAACTAATCAGGATAATATCTCTCAGGGGTAGTGTGTGTGTGTGTGTGTGTGTGTGTGTGTGTGTGTGTGTGTATCTGGCTTTTTAAAAACTGAGGTATAGTTGATTTACAATATTAGTTTCAGGTGTACAACATAGTGATTCAAATTTTTTATAGACTCTACTCCTTTTAAAGTAATTATAAAATATTGGCTATATTCCCTGTGCTGTACAATGTTTCCTTGTAGCTTATTTGTTTTATACATAGTAGTTTGTATCTCTTAATCCCCTACCCTTATTTTACCCCACCCCTTCCCTCTCCCCATTGGCAAACACTAGTTCTCTATGTCTGTGAGTCTGTTTCTGTTTTGCTATATTCATTCCTTTTATTTTTAGATCCTACATATAATTGATAACATACATTATTTTTCTTTCTTTGTCTGACTTATTTCACTAAACATAATACTCTCCAGGTCCATCAATGTTGTTGCAAATGGCAAAATTTCATTTTTTTTTTATGGCCGAGTAGTAATCCATTATATATACATATATATGTATATGTATTTCAATAGGAGATTGATATATATGTGTGTATATATATATATATATATATATATATATTTACCCCAAGTATGATTAATTTTGTTTGTATCTAACCTAAAAACAAGATTCTGTGAGCTGATCCTGAAGCAGCCAGGTAAATCAGGAATTTTAGAACAGCTCTTTAAGAGAGGATAAAGTCAAATGAAAGAAAACACCTCAATCCTAGATATCTAAATACAAAAGAGAAAATATCAAGAAGCAAAAAGAATCATATATATTTATATATATATTACATCTTCTTTATCCATTCATTGTTGATGTGCACTTAGGTTGCTTCCATGTTGTGGCTATTGTAAATAATGCTGCTGCTGCTGCTGCTGCTGTGAACAATGGGGTGCATGTATCTTTTCAAATTAGTGTTTTCACTTTCTTTGGATATATACCCAGGAGTAGAATTGCTGGATCATATGGTAGTTCTATTTTTAGTTTTTTGAGGAACTCTGAGGGGTATTGTCTTGGAGGGTGCACGAAGTCGTCTGTGGTCTAGGTAATTTTCTTTATGTTAATCCACATGACATACACATAGATATATATGTCTGTGAAAATTCATCTATGCACTTTACTGAGTGTGTATTTTACGTCAAATTTTTTTTTGATAAATTTATTTATTTATTTACTTCTGGCTGCGTTGGGTCTTCGTTGCTGCATGCGGGCTTTCTCTAGTTGCAGTGAGTGGGGGCTACTCTTAGTTGCGACGCTCAGGCTTCTCATTGTGGTGGCTTCTCTTCTTGCGGATCACGGGCTCTAGGCACGCGGGCTTCAGTAGTTATGGCACGTGGGCTCAGTAGTTGTGGCGCACGGGCTTAGTTGCTCTGCGGCATGTGGGATCTTCCTGGACGAGGGATCGAACCTGTGTCCCCTGCATTGGCAGGTGGATTCTTAACCACTGTGCCACCAGGGAAGTCCCTACAGCAATTTTTCTAACGTTAAGAAAAAATAGTAGGTATTGGAAATCTCAATGAACTCCAAAATGCTGCCATCAAGCAAACTATATTCCCTGATCAGAATGCAAAGCTAGAATTAAATTATTGAAAGATAGCTCCCCCTTGCAATTCCATACACCTGGAAATGAAAAACCCTTGTAAGTAACTCTTGGGTTAAAGAGAAATCCAAATGGAAATTACACTATTTAGAACTGTATGATGGGAGCACCATTTCTTAGTTCTTAGTACATAGTAGGTACTTAACAAATAGTTGTTGAATGATTGGATATCAGATCTGTGAGATGTTGCCAAAGCAATACTCAGAGGGAAATGTATAACTTTAACTGTCCTCACTATCAAAAGAGAAAACTTTAAAAATAAGGAGTGGGATCACTAAACTTTCAATCCAAAAGGCTAGAAAACAATAAAATAAACCAGAGAAGTGTAAGGAAGAAACAGATATAGTTAAAATGAGAAATTATTGAAATAGAAACAACCAAATCAAGGGAAAAAACCCAATACAAATGATCAACAAAACGAAAAGCCAGTTCTTTGAAAAGCTGATAAAATAGCCTGGTCTTAGGAATAATTAAGGGAAAAAAGAGACACAAACAACATCAAGAACAAAAATAAGGGCAGGGGTTAAAAGAGGAATCTGACTACAGACACAGAGACTTAAAACTATAGAAGAAAAGTAAGTAGTGAGGAAAGTAAGGGCAGGCATACACAGTGAAGGGCAGAGAGCTTCCTGGAGTTGCCTGTCTCACTAAGATTCAGAGCAATGGCAGAAATGGGGTGGGAGGTTGGGTGAAATAGGTGAAGGGGATTAAGAGGAAAATTCCCATTTATAAAATAAATGAGTCATGGGAATGTAATGTACAACATGATTACTAGACTTATTGTGGCAATCAATTTGTTTTGTATATAAATGTCCAGCCACTATGTTGTATGTCTGAAACGAATATAATTTTGTATGTCACCTATACTTCAGTTATAAAAAACGAAACACAAGCTTTGGTTTGCATTAGATGAAGTTTCATTTATCCACCCCCAATACAAAAACAAAAACAGAACAAAGCAATGGCAGAATCAGGCAAAACCCAATGCCGTCAAGGGTTGCAGTGTGTGTCCTTGAAGGGCAGGAGCACAGGTCCCAGATTGGGTGTGCAGAGTCCCCTGGAGACAGCTCAGCCAGTCTAGACCTCCCATCTCTGCCCCAACTTCCCCTACTTGCACTTGTTTCCTCTTTGACCTCAAGTGGGCTGGCACTATGTGAGGAGATCTCTGGGCCCTCCCACTTCTGGCTGCTTCACCTCTAGGATGCTTTGTGCAGGGCCCCTCTCTCCAACCACCCCAAGGTATTTCCTCCTGGGGTGGTCGGGCTCAGCATACCTCCAGCCAGGCTCACTCACTGGGAGGTCGGGAGCCACCCCAGGCAGGGCCTCCTCCTCCTTCCTGAATGCTGTCTGGGCCAGGGACCTGGGCCAGGGGAATCTAGGGCAGTGAGGACGCTGGTCCCCTGTTGAGAGATAGCAGCCACATCATCTCCTACAGTGTCACTCTGCTACAGAACCCATTTTACCATCCCTACTGTACCCCCTTCTACCCACGCCCGCCCTGTCTTTTCCTGAGTCCTACCAGTAGTGTGTTGGTAAATGTTTAACAAAGCCTCTCTTAAAAATATATGTATGCGTATATATCTGTATGTAAGTTTGCTATACATTTTCCTGATACAAAGAATGTGTGGCACACGATTTAAAAATAATAATATGAAATACTCTTTATTGTAAATTCCACACACCTTTAACTTCAGTTCTGCTATTCCTTGTGAAATCCACTATTGGTTTTTATAATTCTATCAACAACAATAGCATTACTAAATCAAACTACGAACAAATGCTTGGTTATCATATGATTCAGCCAAGAAGTCACTCCTGTCACTGAGTGAAGTTCTTTCATAAATGTTGGCTGATATATTCATTTACACTAAAGCGTTAAGACAAAAGTGAAATAATGAAGACATATAATGGAACTTCACTCAGTCATTAATGACAAAGATAACTTTTTTGCTGAATCAGATAATAGTTTTCAAGTATTAGAAGTATTTCCTGGGCTTCCCTGGTGGCGCAGCGGTTGAGAGTCCGCCTGCCGATTCAGGGGACACGGGTTCGTGCCCCGGTCCGGGAGGATCCCACGTGCCGCGGAGCGGCTGGGCCCGTGAACCATGGCCGCTGAGCCTGCGCGTCCGGAGCCTGTGCTCCGCAACGGGAGAGGCCACAACAGCAACAACAACAACAAAAAGCCATGTAGAAGTATTTCCTCATATTTTGGTGCTATTCATAATACTAAAAAAAACCATAGACATGACAGACTTTTAAATTTAATCTGCATTATTAACATTTTCTCCATCACTTTTTTTTTTAAGAAGATGTTGGGCGTAGGAGTTTATTTATTTGTTTATTTATTTTTGCTGTGTTGGGTCTTCGTTTCTGTGCGAGGGCTTTCTCTAGTTGTGGCAAGCGTGGGCCACTCTTCATCACGGTGCGCGGGCCTCTCACTATCGCAGCCTCTCTTGTTGCGGAGCACAGGCTCCGGACGCGCAGGCTCAGTAGTTGTGGCGCACGGGCCCAGTTGCTCCACGGCATGTGGGATCCTCCCAGACCAGGGCTCGAACCCGTGTCCCCTGCATTAGCGGCAGATTCTCAACCACTGCGCCATCAGGGAAGTCCCATATAATTTATTTTTATTAATGGCTATGTCTAAGCACTGACATGCGAGATTCCTGAAAATTTAGCAATCATCTCTCATGAGCTGGCACACTGTCTCCAGCATGCCATGTGTTCTCCCTGCTTAATCCAGGCAGAGGCCTCTCTCTCTCTCCCAGGTGCTTTATGAGGGCTGGCACCAGGTCTGATCTGCCTCTGTCCCTGACGGCCGTGTCACTGAGGAAGCGTGTGCCAAAGCCATGTGTTGAAACAGCCTCTCCACCCCAGCCCCAGATGCCTTCCATGACCTGACCCTCCTGGTGCACGGTCACCACTCCTCCACTCTGCCCCTTCAGGTATCCCTGCAGGCCCCATGGAAGCTGTAGGAACAGGTTCTCAACAGCAGGGCAGCCACTCGGCCTCAATCTCCCTATCTGTAACGTGATAAGGAAGGAGGTGATGGAAAGAAGGAAAGCACAGTAATATTCCTTCCAGCCTTTTTTTCCTTAGGTCTGTAGTTGTGGGCTGTTCTATTCAGCTTGGACATGCTATTTAGTATCTTGTGGTTTCTCATGTAATATCATAAGCAATTTTCCATATTCCTGTATAGTTTTCAAATTTTCACTATTAGTGAATGCATAATGTCATATTTTGTTTAATTAAAATTCATTCGAACTTTCCTTTGAGACATTTATATAGTTTTTGGTTTTCTGGAACCAGTTTTACCTCATCATCACCAGCATTGAGTGTTTTCATTTCAGAAAATATATGCTAATGTAAACATCATAGACTTTATTATTGTTTTAATGTGCTTTTGTTTTAATTCCCAGTGCTATTGGACATTTTTCTGTCAACTTTTCTACTAGTTGTCCCTGCACTCTTTTTTTCTTTGTCTTTTTCATTTTTATAGATTACAGTCCATTTATGGTTATCACAAATCACACAAATCACAAAGCAACTTGATTCTTAGTGTCTTGAGTCATTACCAACACCAGGAGCTCTGGCATGTGTAGACTTTCAATCCAGACTATGATTCTGAGTGAATACAGCTGTCATTTATACTCTTTGGGACATTTCTCCTGTCAGGCTGTTAATTATTGCTTTTTGCTAGGGTCAGCAGGCCAACTTCTTGAGTCTTTGTTTGCTTCTACTCTAAAAAACCAGACACAATAAGGAAGCTTGTTAGAACTGCCTGGAAGAGAAACACTGGGTATTGGAGCCCAGTTGCTTCATTGTGAAGAAGGTGCCTGTCACGTGTTACAGCCACCCAGAGGCCTTAACAGCTTTATATCCTAACTCTTGGCTGACTTCTGGATGTCTGAGGATGTTGGATCAGCGATCCCCAGAAAGGGGAGTGACTGCCTTTGGTTTTGTAAAAATCATGCTGGTAGGACAAATGTAGGTGGCAGTATCTATACATGTGCATTGAACTTGACACTGTATGAAGCCCTCTAGATATGTCATAGAGCCTCATGATACCTTTATGGAGTAGATGGTGGCTTTAACCACTTTATGAACAAGGATGCTCAGACCTGACAAGATTCTATGTCTTACCCAAGATCCCTCAACTAGTGTGTGGTGGGGCTGACCATGGACCTGGGGCTCCAGACCATGGCGCCCCAGCTACATGCAAGGTCACCGTGACATGAGCTCCTGTGTGTCTGCTCCTTCACATGTTCAGTCATGTTCAGAAGGCAGGATGTGGGGAAATTGCCCTTAAGTACAACAAGGGAGAACCAAGTGGGTGTGCTCACAAGGTCTTTTGTTTGGGATGGTACCTGTTTATCTAACTGGCTCTTTCCCCAAATCACTAATAATGTCTTTGCAGCCAGGAGATGGGCCACCTGTATTTGAGACATGGGCGTCTCTTTTTGGAATTCATAAAGTCATGATTAAATCCATCCTGGTGCCTTGTGTTAGACAAATTCAAGAAGAGAGGGGTGACTATGAGGAAAGAGCCACTAATGCCATCATGGTGACATCACAGATTCTCACAGAATCTGTGAGATTCGGTGGAACATGAAGGATTCCCTATGGGTAGCCCTCCATAGAAAAGATATTAGTCCCAGTGTAGTGAGAACACAGCATAGAAGAAGGTGCCTGGGCTGTGGACCGACCACAGGGACTTCTGCCAGACAGCTCAAGGCTGGAATCTTACCTGCTACCTGTGTGATCCTGGGCAAGTCACTCAACCTCTCTGCTTTTCCTGCACCCAGGAGACCTGGAAGTGCCGGGAGATTGCCCCCTCCCCCACCTTTTCCCGTAACCATGGTACAGAGGTGTAAATACTCCAGCTCCCTTGCCCCTAAACAGGATGGCTCTGAGGTGTGACTTTCACCAGAGTTTCCTTGAGGGGTGAGCCGAAGGTATCTTCTGAATGACTTGTTTGATAATGCACCTTTGCTGGGCCCTCTTTCCTTTCTGGTCCTACTTCCCCACTTCCTTACCAGTTTGCTTGGAAGCACTTGCATATGACTCCTACCAAGGTTGCTTCTGGGGAACCTGATTTAAGAGGCAGCCATAGAGATGCTGCTGCCTTGGCTGTAAGATGGAACTCAAGCAGGCTCACAGGAACTGCTAGACGGCTTTTCTGCTACTCACTTAGAAAAGGAATCTGCTAGGGGATTGTAGGGGAGGAGGAACTGGATAAAGGCAGTCAGAAGGTACAAACTTTCAGTTATAGGATAAATAAGTACTAGGGATGTAATGTACAACATGATTAATATAATTAGCACTGCTGTATATTATATATTTAAATTGTTAAGAGAGTACATCCTAAGAGTTCTCATCGCAAGGACAAATTTTTTTTCTTTTATTTTGTATCTACACCAATGCTGCATATTCACTAAACTTATTGTGGTAATCATTTCATTACATATGTAAGTCAAATCATTATGCTGTATACCTTAAATTTATGTAGTGTTGTAGGTCAATTATATCTCAATAAAACTGGAAGAAAAAAATACCAAAAAGAAGGGAAACCACTAAAAATGTAACCTTTCAATAAAGCATTAAGCAAACTTTTTTAAAGCTCTTAAACAAAAACAAACCATTTACCTTTGTAGCACTTTAAAGGAGTTTTCATACTCATGGTTTCATTTGAGCCTCATTACATTGCTGATATAGGAAGAAATAGGTATCTCCTTTTTTCAGATGAGGAAATTGAGGCCCAAATTGATGAAATGATTTTGCCTCAAGTTACCCAGACATATTATATACATGGCAGAACCAGGTGTAGCAGCCCAAGTTTTCTATGTCCTAGTTCAGTACCAGTGTGTGCCACAGGGCTTTGTTTTGATAGTGTAGTTGATGAAGTGTTTTCAGTGATTTTTAACAGTGTTTGTTAACATACTTATAAATCCTTATGTAATGTTCTCAGAGCCGGCCCACTCCATTCGTCTATATTTTTGGGGGGGGCGGGGCTGGGCCGCAGGGCATGTGGGAACTTAGTTCCCCAGCCAGGGATCAGACCTACACCCCCTACATTGGAAGTGCAGAGTCTTAATCACTGGACCGCCAGGGAAGTCCCCTACTCCATTATTCTTAAGAAAAAAACCTTTTACATAAAATTTCCCATTATAAATATAATTTATTCTCACCACATAAAATCTGGGATATACAGAAAAAAAGAGCAATATGAAAAAATTCTCATAATTCCAACAGAGTTTCTTCTAGTTTTCTAGCATTTTCTTCTAGTCCTTTCTTTTTTCTATGCATAATTATTTCTTTGTGTGTTAAATACTTAGAATAATTATTCTTGGTTAATACCCATACTTTGATAATGCGCAGTCATATTTATTTATTTATTTTATTTATTTTTTTTTTATTTTTATTTATTTTTTTTTTGAGGTACGTGGGCCTCTCACTGTTGTGGCCTCTCCCATTGCGGAGCGCAGGCTCCGGACGCGCAGGCTCAGCGGCCATGGCTCACGGGCCCAGCCGCTCCGCGGCACGTGGGATCTTCCCGGACCGGGGCACGAACCCGTGTCCCCTGCATCGGCAGGCGGATTCTCAACCACTGCGCCACCAGGGAAGCCCCGCAGTCATATTTATTGATATGCAAATGCCACTTTCTTTTTTTCTAATCTCCATGCTTTTCTTTCACAAGATGAGCTTGGTCCTTCTTGTGCTGGAAAGTAAGGTAGTGCTCCAAAAAAAAAAAAAAAATGGTGGGGGTAAGTCAGAATGACACAGGAATCATCTTGAGGAGGAGCCCACCAGCCAAATCTGGGATAATTTGAACAGCAAAATAATTACGAAAATAAGGAATAATAAACCATTGAAAAAATAGGAATCTCTGAATCTGTACTGATAATAAATGGGTGACTACATAGGGAAGAGGCAAGGGCTCTTGCTTACAGTAAAATGCCAACCAATAAATGTGAAGGGAGTTTTAGGGTTGGAAGATTATCATTCTGCAACCGTCATGGTAGAGCTTGGTTGTAATAAGAATCATCATGCTGACAGAGCTCTTCAAGCTGAAATGAAAGGATGCTACTTAGTAACATGAAAAACAAATGAAAGTTTAAGACACACTGGTAGTTCCCAGGAGACTTCTCTGTGTTCATTCCAGATCATCTAATTTGTTATAAGTGAAAACTGATTGATTCTTTTAAATTCTACTGAGTTTGTTTGCTTATTTCGGGTGTCTCTAGATATGAGAGAAGGGAAACATAGTGTTGGATGTCTCTAGTTGTTGTAGGGTGAGGTCACCAATCACTTTTCTGCCCATACCTGCTAATGCAAATAGCAGTTTCCCACACACACAATGTAAACAGCCTTGTTTCTCCAGATAGTATAGTCTGTTGTTTTATTTTTAATGATAGGTAAAAAGAAAGAAGACATTTCATATTGGATGGTGGTAAACATTTATTAGAAACCTCCCAACTTGTCTTCCAGTTTCATACAATTTGGAAAGAATGAAGTCCGAGTCAGGGAGACAAATATTTGAGAGTTATGTGTGGGTTTAAAGAATGTTTACCCAGTCCAGGTAAGAATCATTTGCCACTAAAAGGTTCCCCGTGCCCTGTCCCCATCACCATGTCCCCCTGCAGAAGGTCAAGTGGCCTTATGCACAGGCTCATTCCCTGCATTCCTGATCAAGGGGCACACAGGGGTGGGTTCAGTAGCAGCCGGTGGGGATTAGGACCAGAGGCCCATAGTTGTAGGGGCAATTCAGATACCCTATACCCTTCCTTCAAAGGCTGAAAAGCAGAGGCTTGGGACTTGCGTCCATTTTGGATAGAACTTTAGAAAAAGAAATAGGTAGACCAAGGTGTAGCCATCATTAAGACCAGTGACAAATGACATTTATGTAGTATATGCTGGTTCATCACATATGTCTTCATCAGCCTGCTAAAGAGAAAAGGGGCATTTCTTGAAGGCTGAGTTCCAGCCCCAGCTCAGCTACTGACTCCTTGGGTAATCTTGGGCAGGCAACTTGTCTTTTCTGGATCCCGATTTCCTCATTTGTAAAATAAGCGATAGAGTAACTAATGTCTAAGCCAGTCCCTGGCTCCTCCTTTGTAACCCACATGACAGCTCTGAGATAGGTAGATTAAAATGACTGAGGCTCACCGAGTGGAAGCGTGTTGGCCAAAGTTGCAGCGTAAGTGGGTTTGAATTGCCTAACTCCTGTGTTCTTTTTATTACCTTGAAGACCCCAATGCAGGGTTGCCATTAGAATTTTTGTACTCCAAAAGGCATTGCAGGTGAAGGAACAGTGTGGGTGAAGGCCCAGAATCCTGTCTTTGTAACCCAGGCACATCTGCTTTCCTCTCATGCTCCTTACTTTCTCTTTATGGGTTTTAAGAATTGGCTTATTGATGTTATATAACCTTTGTTTTCCATCAACACCGAAAGAAGAGCCCACAGACAGACAGAAATAACACCGGAATGACAAGAATGCGGCCATCTCTTTTAGGCTTGTCAGCAAAAGATGTGCTGGCTGATTGCAAGTGGAGAAGTGTTGAGCTGAGAAGCTCCCCCAACAGGCCACATAAGCAGCAGCGACAGTAGTTCACAAGATGGGAACTTTCTATGCAGCCACATACCAGTCTCTGCTGTGAGCTTCACCCATGTCATCTCATTTAATCCTCACCGCAGTCCTAGAGGTGGGAAACATCATCATCCCCCCTTTACAGGGGGGAAGACCAAGGCCCTCTGAGGTTAGGGAGTTTGTCCAGAGAGTCTCCATATATGCGCTGGGTCTTCGTTGCTGCACGCGGGCTTTCTCTAGTCGCGGCGAGCAGGGGCTCCTCTTCATTGTGGTGCACAGGCTTCTCATTGTGGTGGCTTCTCTTGTTGCAGAGCACGGGCTGTAGGAGCGCAGGCTTCAGTAGTTGCAGCACGCAGGCTCAGTAGTTGTGGTGCACAGGCTTAGTTGCTCCGCGGCATGTGGGATCTTCCTGGACCAGGGCTCGAACCCATGTCCCCTGCATTGGCAGGCGGATTCTTAACCACTGAGCCACCAGGGAAGCCCAGATAAAGTCTGTTTTTGCTACCGCATGACCACGTGCTACCTTCCAGATTATTTTGGGAAAATGTGCAAATCTGTAGTTGCGCACATGCACACAGACACAGACACACACACACACAAGATTCAATGGGAGGAAATGGTGGCTGGTGGGTGTGGAAAGGAGGAAGATTTCATTTTCAGTATATATTCTTTTTTTTTTTTTTTTTTTTCTGTGGTACGCGGGCCTCTCACTGTTGTGGCCTCTCCCGTTGCGGAGCACAGGCTCAGCGGCCATGGCTCACGGGCCCAGCTGCTCCGCGGCATGTGGGATCTTCCCGGACCGGGGCACGAACCCGTGCTCCCTGCATTGGCAGGTGGACTCTCAACCACTGCTCCACCAGGGAAGCCCTCAGTATATATTCTTTACCCTTTCAAAATGTTGACCCATATGCATGCATTACCATTTGAAATGAATTAATTAAATTTAACAAGAAGTGGCTTTGTATGTTAGTTTCCTGTGGCTGCTGTAACACAGTACCACAAACTTGGTGGCTTAAAACAGCAGACATCTCTTCTCTCACAATTCTGGAGGCCAGATGTCTGTAATCAAGGTGTCGCAAGGTCAACCTCTTCTCCGAGGTTCTCAGAATCCATGCCTTGCCTCTTCCAGCTTCTGGTGGCCTCAGGCTTTCCTTAACTTGTGGCCACATCACTCCAGTCTGTGGTCACATTGCTTCTTCCTCTTCTCTGTGTGTCTCTCTTATAAGGATACATGTGATTGCAAGTAACGCTGTCTGAATAATCCAGAATAAATTCCTCCTCTCAAGATCCTTAATTTATTCACGTGTCTTGCTCTACAAGGTAATATTCAGTCTTTTGCTATGCAAGGTAATATTCACAGGTCCAGGGATTAGGATGTGGACATGTCTTTTAGGGGTCAGCTTTCAATACCTAGGAATTAGCAAGTAAATCTTCACGCCTTCCTGTCAGATGTTATTTTCCCCCAGTGTATCCCTCCGGATAGGACGCTGGTGTCTAAACAGTCTAAGTGGTTGTCAATTTGAAGCTCATCTAGAGTGTTTCTGTGGCCTTGTTGGAGAGTTATATGCCCAAGCTTGGGAGTCAGCCTGGGTGGGTTCTAATTTCAACTCCTCCATTTGCCACCTGGGAGGCCTTTAGGAAAACCAATAGGCCCATTTTGCCAGATTAATATTTCTAAAGTACAATTCTATGACATTATATCTCTTCCTTCAGGCCTTCAGTGGCTCCCCAGTACCCACCAAATGAACTGCCCACGCCTTGCCTTAGCATTCAAGGCCAGATTCTCTACTTCTATCATTCTTTTGGCCCACTGCATCTTATGCACCACACACACACACACACGTACAGACACACACACACACACACACACACACACGTACAGACACCAGGCTTGGCTTTGTATTACAAGCCTCTCCACTAGTCTCATCCCCGCCTAGCGAACAGTGGCTCTTTGTGGGCAGGAAACGAGCATCTTATGCACTGTCAGAGCCAGGAACAAGAAATGCCATAGGATAAGTGTTTAATGGTGTTTGTTAAGTTGAATTTATGTAAAAATAATAGAAACTATACTAGAAGGACCCTAAATGGAGCCAGCCAGGATTGTGGCGTAAAGAATGGCTCCCGGGATTCCCTGGTGGCGCAGTGGTTGAGAGTCCACCTGCCGATGCAGGGGACACGGGTTCGTGCCCCGGTCCGGGAAGATCCCACATGCCGCGGAGCGGCTGGGCCCGTGAGCCATGGCCGCTGAGCCTGCGCGTCCGGAGCCTGTGCTCCGCAACGGGAGAGGCCACAACAGTGAGGGGCCCGCGTACCGCACCCCCCCCACAAAAAAAGAAAAAAAACAAAATCCTTCATTTTACAGACGGGGAAGTAAGACCCAGACTGGGAAATTACATCTTCTGGCCCAGTCTTTCAGGAAAACTTGAAGGATTAGAATAAGAAATTGAAAGGTTCCATTTGGGGCCCTATATTTGGGAAACTGTATTTATTTGTAATGATGTCAAATGGCAAGGAGCATGCATTTCATGGTGAAGTTTATCTGTTTTAAGGAAACAAATACAGTTTTGTTCCTTTCTTACTATTCTCTGGCTATCACCAGCAAATTCCAACCCTAGTCTTGCACATGGCCTGGTTAGAATGCTCTTTAAACTTCACTTTAATTTTTTTCTAACCTTTTCTTACTCAGTTTTGAGCCTGAACTGCCCTCCAGATTCAAAGTTTTGGAGATGTTTTTGAGTGTCCTCCTTTCCCAGGGAAAACACAGGCAGGCAAACGAAAGCTGCCCCCCAAAACAAATCCTCCTATAGCTGTGTAAAACCTCAGAGAGGTAGGTCAGTCTTTGCCATCATCTTTGTCATCTGACCACACCTGTGGCCATTATGAGAACCAAAGCCACCTCCTAGCCCCGCATGCTTTTTATTCTGAATGTGCAGTGTCTGTCAGCCATAGATGAATACCCAGCAACGGAGGGCCCAGAACTGTGGCTCAGACAAACTGACTGAGGAATTAGAAGGATTTTGTAATAAGCCCATTCATTCTGTCAGATTGAAATACCTTCCAATTCCCTACAGCCAAGGACAGCTGTACTTTGGTTTGACATTTTATATGGCATTTTATGCCTGCCTGAAAGCAGGGGTGCAGGTCTGCATAGTCTTTGCCAGAGACAGGGACTCCAGAGACCGGGGCTGGGGTTCTGGAGCTATTACTTACCTGCTGAAAGGGCTCTTGGCCAAATCACTTAAGCCCCCTGAGTCTCAACTACCTCATCTGTAAAAGGCTCTCACCAGGACTTCATTAGAATACGTATTTTATCAGGATTTTAAACTATAAGGTAATGTGCAATTGTTCATATTACAGCCAATGTGGGAGAAAGGGAAAAGCAAAATTTGGTGGTTGAGGGAAGGTTGTTTATCTCGATTTTCTCTATAATGTAAAGTGTGAATTCACCTGTCTCTCCTGACCGTGGTTCTTTGACTTAAGTCTGAGTGAGGGAGGGGATGGTCCTAGGACCTGGGGTTGGAGGAACTTCCAGGGGGACCCAAGAGAACTTAGCTATAGGGAGGGGGCACTGCTGGGGGCCAAGATGCTACTTCACTGACACTAAGCAGCCCTGCACTTCTCTGCATCCTGTGAGGAACCTCTTCATTACTCCTGGGCTCCACATAATTGAAACCAGCAATGTCTCTTGGAAGGCAGAATCTCATCTTAAATTGTTTTCTTTGTTTATACATTCGTCAAATATAGAAATAAATGCTAATGCTCTTGGTATAATGTTAAGTCAATAAGTAAGAGACAGCATTGCAAAGTGGGATCTCCACTACGTAAAAACTATATCGGGCTTCCCTGGTGGCGCAGTGGTTGAGAATCCGCCTGCCGATGCAGGGGACGAGGGTTCGTGCCCCGGTCCGGGAAGATCCCACGTGCCGCGGAGCGGCTGGGCCCGTGAGCCATGGCCGCTGAGCCTGCGCGTCCGGAGCCTGTGCTCCGCAACGGGAGAGGCCACAGCAGTGAGAGGCCCGCGTACCGCAAAAAAAAAAACTATATATGCAGAGGTGAAATTGCTAATAGTGGTTGTATTTGAGAGAATAGATAACGGTCTTTTTTCTGCTTTTCTGTATTTTGTAAAAACTTAAAAGGGCTCATCAGTTATTCCTGTGATAACAAAGATTCTATTCAGATATACTTTAATGCCCCAAAGAGAAAATCCACTTAAATATTTTCATGAAAATTACATATACAGCTTCAATAAAAACTGATGATGATATAATATGGACAATTTTGAAAATAAGATATTTTATGAATACTAGCTAGAGATATCAAGTTCAACCACTCAACAAGTACAATACAGATGAAAGTATATTATAATAAATTTCTCACACAATAAAAATATCTGCATGATCAAAAATGCATTCAGTTTCTGAAAATCGTGCACTTATAACAAGGAATATTTGATACATTTAGAAGCACAGCACAAATGTAAAAGAATTGGGGCAGGCTCTTGGGGTTTGTTGTAATGGAATTTAACCTATATTTAGGCTCAAAAAACAGTCAGCTTGTTCAAAGTCATAGATTGGAATTAATGGAGGAATGTATTAATATTTACACAGATATAGTAGAAACGTATGTTCTATAGCAGCGTTATGCAAACTTAGGTTCTGTGGAACCATTATTGGGCAAGAAGTCTTGGATGTCACCTGAGGAAAGACTTCAGTGGTTAGAGATGCTAGGTAAACCCCAGGGTACAGAATTCAATACGCCTCATCATTGCTTGACTTCTTGGAGCCTCAAATATATTGATTTTCACTGTGAATCTCCAAGAGAGGTGTGCAATATGTGGCATTTGCTCAAAGCATTTGACCAGAAAATCTCCCCCTTCCCCCAAAGGACACTTCACATTGGGATATGCAGTGTCACAGGCATGCAAAGACTTTATCTTTTCAACTCTTATTTTTGAACCTACGAAGCAGAGTTTGTCTCTCTCTATTGTCACAAAAGGGGTGTTTTATGAATTTGAAGCACAGGTACAGATCACAGTAAACCATTTAATGAGTCATGTCACATGGAACCGAAGCCTAGTTTCCACTCATTCCGTCATTCTCTTGCAGAGCTGGGCTCTGATGAGACACCAGAAGGCCAGAAGGGACTTGTGAATTTCATGACACGTTCCATGCTTTGATGTCCTTTATAAAATGGCTTAGGAGTGACATGCAATTCTGAGACTCACCCCTCCCATCCCCCAACATACATACGCACACCCTTTGCTGGCATGCGAAGCGTGCTTAGAAAGGGGAAGAAAAACTCAAACCACAAAACCCCACATTCCTTTTGAGGGCTGTATGTGTACACACCCTGGACCTTTGACCCTCTTTCCCTGATGAACAGGGGTTTTTGAGGCTTTAAGTCAGGAGTCCTAGACTGTTAAGATGCCACTTTACCAGGCCCCAGCCTTATGGTTTCAGCGTTTCCCTTCTTGGGGGCTCTGTTTCTTCATCTGTAAAATGGGGCTAATGAGCCCTGGTCCCGTCTAACCTCCTAGGATTGTAGTAAGGATAAAACAGAATAAAAATGATAGGAAAAGTTGGAAATGTGAGGCTTTGTTACACTATTACAAGTGGAAACAGTCCACTTTCTGTTTGTGAGGTGGTGGGTAGAGAAAAAACAGAGGACAGGCTGGAAAACCTAGTGAATGTTCCCCAAAGACTCCCAAACTTCTCTCAGCCCCGCTAGTCCCTTCACTATTTATTCAGCCAATCTTTGTCTTCTTATCAAACACAGGGCTTCCATTCACTCTAAAGACAATGAAAGCAGGGAAACACAGGACACATGAAATAAAGTGTATCTAGAACACCATCCATAGTCTTTTTTTTAAAAAAAAAATTATTTATTTTTGGCTGCATTGGGTCTTCGTTGCTGCGCACGGTCTTTCTCTAGTTGCAGTGAGCCGGGGGCTATTCTTCGTAGTGGTGCACGGGCTTCTCATTGCGGTGGCTTCTCTTGTTGCGGAGCACGGGCTCTAGGCGTGTGGGCTTCAGTAGTTGTGACTCTCGGGCTCTAGAGCACAGGCTCAGAAGTTGTGGCACATGGGCTTAGTTGTTCCGCGGCAAGTGGGATCTTCCCGGACCATGGCTCAAACCCATGTCCCCTGCATTGGCAGGCGGATTGTTAACCACTGCACCACCAGGGAAGTCCCATAGCCTTTTTTCCCCCCAATTCTGATAAAATGTTTATACCACTGAAAAATACATTCAGATGAGCACTTTATTTAAAAATCATATGCCAAAAAGAAAAAAGGCATATGGTTAGAAGTATCTGAAACAGCCATAAAAACTGAAGAAACAAGAAAAGAGTTCAATAGCAATTCACCACACCTCTGAATCTGGGGGAAATTGCCATTAATTACAAGGCAGACAGAAATGGATTCAGAAGTCCGTCAAAATGGCAGAGAGAGTAGGAAGACCTGGCATTGCATAATGTAGATTCCAAGTGGTTGTTTAAAGTTTCTAATTACAAAAATGAAAAGCATAGAAGTACATAGTGTGTGTGTATAAATATATATATATGGCTATTTCTATAATTTTGGAATGGTGAAAGCCTTTCTAAGAATGACTCAAAGACAGAAACCATAAAGAAAAACATTGATTTGACTTATTTTTCTATGTAAAATTAAAAATTTTTATGTATTAAAAAACCATAAACATCTCATACATGGCTGGTGGAATTTTTAAATGATGCAGCAACTTTGGAAAATAGTCTGGCAGTTCCTCAAAATGTTAAACATAGAGTTATCATATGACCCAGAAATTCCACTCCTAGGTATATACCCAAGATAAATGAAAATATATGTCTGCACAAAAACTTGTTACATACAAACTTGTACTTTATAATAGCTATAAAGTAGAAACAACCCACTTGGCTATCAACTGATAAATGAAAACTTGGTCTACCATACCATACAATGGAGTATTATTCCGCCATAAAAGGGAATGAAGTACTGACACCTGCTACAAAATGGATAAGCCCTGAAAACATGCTGATGTATACTAAAAGCCACCAAATTGTATACTTGAAAAGACTGAGTTTTATGGTATGTGTTTTTTTTTTTATCAGTAAAGCTGTTATTTAAAAAACAAACGTAATGGCAAAGCTAATGACAAATGAAAAAAATTGTGACATTTCACATAGTTGGGTAATATCTATAATACACAAAGCGTGCTTATAGAAAAATTAGAAAATAAATAGGCCATTAAAAATTGGCAAAAGCTAAGATATGCATTTCACAGGAAACGCAGCACAAAAGGGGAATAAGCATTTTAATGTTTATGCTCATTTTGAAATTTCGATGTTACTGTGATTTTAGACCTGCTGCTAGATGTTATCATTTAGTATGTTAATAATAAAACTCATATTTTACTATGTCATATTCTGAGAAGGGGTTCTCAAGCTTTATCAGAACGCCAGTGTGTCTATGGCTCAAAAAGAGTTAGGAATCCCTGAACTACAGGAAACAGGTAAAATAAAGTATGGCATGTCTGTATAATGAAATGCTACATAGCCATTAAAGTTGATTTTGTAGGTGGGATGTAGAGCAATTGGAAATCTCATACACTGCAGGAGAGAGTGTAAATTGGTGCAACCATTTTGGAGACTTTTTTTTTTTTTCTGCTAATGCTGAATATATGCATATCTATGACCTAGCAGTTGCACTCCTAAACATATATGCAACAGAAATGTATACATATGCTCACCAAAAGACATCTACTGAATGTTCATAGCATCTATAACAGCCAAAACCTGAAAACAACCCCCATGTCCCTCAACAGCAGAATGGATAAATAAATTGTGATATATTTTATACAAAGGAATACTATATGGCAGTTAAGTGTGAATGAAACGTTGCTATACGCAATGACACGAATTAATCTCATTCATATACTGTTGAGTGAAAGTATACAGACATAAGAATAAATACTGTGTAATTCTGTTATCAGTATATAAATACTGTGTAAAGTTCAAAAAGCAGGCAAAACTCATTCGAAATTAGAAGTCAGGATAGTGGCTTCTTTTGCAGGAGAGGAGACAGTGACTAGGAGAAGGTCCAAAAGGTTTTTTGGAATGCTGGTAATCTATTGTTTTATATTGGTACTGGATATAAAAGTAGATTCAATTTATGAAAACACTTTGAACTTTACACTTATAATTTTTGCATATTTTGGTTTTTATGTTCTACTTGAATCAAAGGTTGCTTAAAAATGACACTGTAGAAAAATTTCAATAACATGGAAAGATATTCCTGTCATGTTATATTAAAATATAGGTTAGGGCTTCCCTGGTGGCGCAGTGGTTGGGAGTCCGCCTGCCGATGCAGGAGACACGGGTTCGTGCCCTGATCCGGGAGGATCCCACATGCCGCGGAGCAACTGAACCCGTGAGCCATGGCCGCTGGGCCTGCGCGTCGGGAGCCTGTGCTCCGCAGCGGGAGAGGCCACGGCAGTGAGAGGCCTGCATACCGCAAAAAAAAAAAAAAAAAATAGGTTAATACAGGTACAAATTGTGTATAGAGTATGCTACCATTTTTTTTCCTTAAGGATCATCACACATATATGCTTGTAAACGCATAACGTATCTCCAGGAGAATATACAAGTAAACGATATGAGTAATTGCTTCTAGGGAGGGGGGACTGGGAGAGAGATTCATTTCTCACTTTATGACCTTTTGTACCTTTTGAAGTTTTACTTATGTACCTATATTGCCAATTTAATGCATAAATAAATTAATGATAATGCAGATTATGATTTCATTTTTGTGAAAATAAAGGTCTGCCACTACCCATATCAAAATGATAACCGTGTTTACCTCTGGGTGATGGGATTATGGATGATTTTTCTTTATTTTTCACCATATCTGTATTTTCTCAGTCTTCTAATGTGAATTTTTTTTTTTTTTTTGGCTCTGCCATGTGGCTTGCAGGATCTCAGTTCGCCTACAGTGAAAGCCCGGAATCCTAACCACTAGGCTACCAGAGAACTCCCAACAAGTATTTCTTTTGAGAATGAGAAAGTCATTAAACTTTTTTTTTTTTTTTTTTTTTTTTTTTTTTTGTGGTATGTGGGCATCTCACTGTTGTGGCCTCTCCAGTTGCGGAGCACAGGCTCCGGATGCGCAGGCTCAGCGGCCATGGCTCACCGGCCCAGCCGCTCCGCTGCATGTGGGATCTTCCCGGACCGGGGCATGAACCCGTGTCCCCTGCATTGGCAGGCGGATTCTCAACCACCGCGCCACCAGGGAAGCCCTAAACTTGTTTTTTTTGTTTGTTTGTTTTTTCGGCCTTGCCACACGGCTTGTGGGATCTTAGTTCCCCAACCAGGGGTTGAACCCAGCCCCACGGCAGTGAAAGCACTGAGTCTTAACCACTGGGCCGCCAGGGAATTCCCTAAACTTGTTTTTACAGTTTAGTTTTTAATCAGTGTTATTTAAATATAATTACATACAATAAAATGCAGTGATTTTATGTGTACAGTTCAGAGTTTCACAAAGGTGTACCCATCTCATCATCACTCAGTCAAGACAGAGTTTCTACCCCCTAGGAAGTTCCTCCCTGTCCCTTTGCAGTCAACCTTTCCCTCTCCTAAGGAAGCAGCCATTGATCTAATTTCTAGCACCATAGCTTAGTTTTGTCTTCTACAGAAGGTCATAGAAATGGGATTATACAGTATGTAATCTCTTGTGTCTGACTTCTTTTCACCCAGCATAATGATTTGAGATTGATTTATGTTTTGTGTGTATCAATAATTCATTATAATTTTTTTAAAATGAAGAGCGATGTCCTAAGCACTCACTGCTTTCTGATCTGTAGAGTGAGACCCCATCCACGCAGAAAATAATCCTCCACAGCCTCTCCAGGCACGTCTGCCGCTGCGTGCCTGCTGCTGGCTGAGAGATCTCACCGTCTCCACATCCTGGGAGGAGAGGCAGCAGTCACTCCCCTCCCCCGCAGCAGCGCCAGTCTCAGGTGAGAGCCACCCTGCTCGTCGCCATTGTTCTGCGAGTGACAGCCTCCGGGGCAAATGGAAAGCCTTCAACCTGAAGGCTGTCAACTGCAGACAAGAATTCCTTTCTTTGTCAGGCTGGGTGGTCTCTGGGGCTTCGGCATCAACCTGCACAAAAGATGATAAGCATCGTGTGTGCTTGCAGAAAAACCTCGCCACCGAACTCCTTTGTAAGGACAGGATTAGCCCTTACGAGGCTCCCCGTGACTGTGTACAAACCATCAAATCCCAGACCCAGGAGGGCATCCAGGGGTCGGTCGTTTAGTCCATTCCCCGCATCGCGACCCTGATCGCCTGCATGCTTCATGAAATATGTTTGTCCCAGAATCTTAGTCATAGACATCTAGAAGGTCCCTTAGAGATTACGGTTTGACCCTCCTGGTCTTCAAAAAGGGGTCCAGACTTTCCCAAGGTCACACAGCACAAGGACAAGAACCCACGTCCTGGAAGCCTTCCTCTTGGGGTGCTCTTTCCATTACTCCAAGCTGCTTTTGTTATTAAATGAACCCCCTGCCCAATAGTACAATGTAAAATGTAATTTCAAACTTTCCAGTGTAAAAGGGGTGTGTGTGTGTGTGTGTGTCTCTGTGTGTGTGTGTCTGTGTGTGTGTACCTATCTCCCGCAGCGTTCACATAGGTAAAGGCTTTCTGGCACCTGTGGTGAGTACACCGGGCCGGGTTCATTTATGGAGTAGTTTGGTGCCCTCTACTGGTTACCAGTTATGACAGCAACAACAGCTACCCCTTACTGTGCCTACTGTGCAGGACATTCAACGTGTGCCATTACTGCTAATTTTGAATCCAAAGAACAGGCCTGTAGACTAGGCAGTTTTATCCGTATTTTATGGATGAGGAAGTAGGGGCTCTTAGACATTAGACGTTCTGCCCAAAGTGGCTGAGCCTGGATTCAAACACAGCCTGGTGGGACCCCAAGTTCCTTCCATGCTTCCATGTCAATACCACTTGTCACAATCCTGACGCTGTGTGTAGGACTTTCCCCTTAAAAACGACTTCTACCTACCACAAAATCTGCCAGGAATTGGGTGTTAATGACCCTGTTGACACAATGGGGAGGCCTGGGACATCAGTGACTTGCCCAGGGGCCAGATCCAGTGAACCCTGTGCCCCTGCTCAATGCCAGGCTACTGCCCAGGAGAGCCACACGCACGGTCCACAAGGGAACTTCTTCCTGGGGTGGCAGCCTTCATCCAGGAGAGGGACTGGGAGATCATGTTCCCACCCAGGGGACCTCCCTCTATTCTGGGTCCCAAGGGACTCAGACATAAAGAAAACACATATTCAACTTGTGGGGGGACTCCCATCCACTGGATTCAACAGATGCTGGGAAACTGGGCCCCTGGTGTATGTGTGTAAATGAGTGAATGAATGGATGGAGTGGCTGAGAGGGGAAGGTTAGGACTAAAGGCAGAGGCTGTGCAGGTTGGGGCTGGTTGGCCCAGTGTGCTGTAAAGGGGATGATTTCAGTTTAATTTGAAGTGTCCATTCCTATCAGTCACAGCAGTCCACAGACAGAGATGGCTGAATTCGTGGGCGTGGGCTCCAATCCCTGGATATGCAAGCAGAGTTAAGAAGACCACAGAAGAGATGTTGTAGAGGGATTTCAAGCCTGTCTGATATTTTCTAAACATCAGCATCAAGATTTAGAAGTTGAAAGATTTCACATAAAAATCCCAATTTTTAGCTCTTCTTTAACAAGGTAGAAGTCCTGGCTTCACTGGGCCTGCTGCAGTCCTGTCACAGCTCTCCTCTCGGTTCCCTATTGTTGCCCCAGCAACAAGGATGACTGGGATGCCGTTTCTCATTGCACATGTGCTGTTGTTCTTCTTATTGCAAAAACAAAAATAAAAACATCTTTTAGTTCTTTCTGAAAAGAGGAAAAATTAAAAACCAAGTCATTTGTTTTAAGAAAAATAGTGTACGACATATTTATCTGTGGAAGTGAAGACATTTCTGTACATTTAAAAGGCAAGTGCTCAACTGGCTCCATTGGTTTTCATTGCTAGCTTGGACCCCATGACAACTTGAATTTGCTGCCCTATAGGGTCTTTCGTATCTTCTCATCCCTGCTGTGTGGACCTCAGGTCAGACTTTCACCGTCTTGCCACTTGGGTCTTCAGCTCCCGAGGGGCCACTGGAGCTGGCCATGAGTGTAGTCCTGGGTCTTGTGGTCTGAGATAGGAAGAAATCCTGCCCAGTGAGGCTGCTATGAATTTCCAGTTAAGTGAGATGATAAAGGCCTGGCAGACCACATCGATGCCTCTGCCCAAGGAAGCCCTTTGGAGATGTAGTGCCTTGATCACGACTTTTCTGAACTGTCCTCCCTCCCAACACTTTCTTCCCAGCCCTTCCCTCTCCATCCTGGCCACATGGACAGTGCTCTGATTCCTGGAGTATTGTCCAGAAGTGGGCACCAGCTTCAGATGTGGTCTGAACAGCTCAAATCAGCAGGACAAACGTCTCCCTCAGTTCAGACACCCTGCTCATATTCTTGTCGCCTCAGATCACATCATCTCTTTTCATCAGTCACATCACATGTTGGTCGCCACTGAATTTATGAGACACCGAGACCTTCAGATTATTTTTTCAGGAACCCTTCTCAAGAGAGTTCTACCCCTGCCTTAACTGAAAATCATAGACAGTGAATGTTGAACATGGTCCTGGAGATCATCTAATGTCATCTCCCACATAGGCAGAAAGAGACCACTTCATCAAACACCCTGACAAAATTGTTGAACTGAAATGAGGAAGTTCACACTAACACACTTAGTACTGTTTTACCCACAGCTCCTCTCCTCCAGGAATGGATCTTGATTTTGTAAAACAAACAAACAAAAAACCCCAAACACATTAATCACCCTTTCTAGCTTAATCTCCTTCATAAGTTTGATTAGTACAATTTCTATATCTTCAGGTAGGTTAGTAACACATATTAGATATTCTGCTCACCAGAGTAACTCATTACCATTGTAAAAGACTTAGAAAATACAAAAAGCATAAGGAAAACAATTAAAAACTCTGGGATACCTACAGTATATAAAGAACACTTACAATTCAACAATAAAAAGGCAAATAATCCAATTTTAAAACAGGCGAAGGGCTTGAATAGATGTTTCTCCAAAGAAGATATACAAATGGCCAATATGCACATGAAAAGATGCTCAACATAATTAATCTTTAAGGAAATGCAAATCAAGACCACAATGAGAAACCACTTCATATCCACTAGGATGTATAGTAAAAAAGAAGATAATAAATATTGGCAAAGATGTGGAGAAATTGAAACCCCTATACATCGCTGGTAGGAATATGAAATAATGCAGTCACGTTGGAAACACAGTCTGGCAATTCCTCAGACTAGTAAACGTAGAATTACCGTATGACTAAGCAGTTCCACTCCTAGGTGTCTACTCAAGGGAAGTGGTAACACATAACCACACAAAAACTTGTAAACAGACATTCATAGTATCATAATTCATAATAGCCGAAAAGTAGAAACAACTCAATGTCTATCAGCTGATGAATGGATTAAATAAAATGTGGTATATCCATAAAATGGAATGTTATTTGGCAATTAAAAAGTGAAATATTGGTACATGCTGCAACATAGATGAACCTTGAAGACGTTATGCTAGGTGAAAGAAGCCAGACACAAAAGGTCACATATTGTATGATTCCATTCATATGAAATGTCCAGGACAGTCAAATTTATGGAGACAGAAAACAAATTAGTGGTTGCTTAGGACTGAGAGGCTTTGAGAGGACATGGGGAGTGACTGCTAATGGGTATGGTGCTTGTTTCTGGGGTGATGAGCATGTTCTGAAATAGATGGTGGTGATAGTTGCATAACTCTGTGAATATACTGAAAATGATTTGATTGCACACTTTAAATGGGTAAATTGTATGGTATGTGAATTAAATCTTTTTTTTTTTTCGGTACGCGGGCCTCTCACTGCTGTGGCCTCTCCCATCGCGGAGCACAGGCTCCAGACGTGCAGGCCCAGCGGCCATGGCTCACGGGCCCAGCCGCTCCGCGGCACATGGGATCCTCCCAGACCAGGGCACGAACCCGCGTCCCCTGCATCGGCAGGTGGACTCCCAATCACTGCGCCACCAGGGAAGCCCTGAATTAAATCTTAATAAAGCTGTATGACACTGCCTTTTGTGAGTGCTTTGTGGAACCTCTCTGAGATGTGTTCTGCCTGACTCATGGTGGATGCAGTGTCTCTCTGCAGCCTTGGCTGGATAGGTGTCCACCTTGGGCTAGCTCCTCTGATGGTCCCTGGATACAGAGGGATTCTGCCTTAAGAAGCTGAAGTGCATCTTGTATCATCCAGGGGAAATAAGGCAGCTGCATGATTATAATACAGGATGCAAGGTTGGAAGAGGAGGGTGCTTTGGGGAGATGGAGGTGGAGGGTAATGGAGTAGCCTCAGAGAAGGGAAGAGGTTACTTCTAGCTGAAACATTGGGAAAAGGCTTCAAGGAGAGGGGAATAGTATTCTTTCAGATAAGATTGTGCCAGATGGTGATGGATGTGATCAGGAAGAATCCAGATTAGACTTGAAGCTCCTTGAGAGGAGGACCATTAATTCATTGCTGTATTCCTGGTCCTCAGCACAGGACCTGGCTTGGAACATGGTGTCATGGTGTCATAAAGTTGCTGACTGAATGAATATACAAATGAAAGAATGAGTGAGTGAGTGTATGAACAAAAGAATTTCAGGGAGAGAAATAGTTCAGAAGCAAGAGGAATGTAGGACTGGCCTAGAAGATAGACCATTTTGGCTAAAGCATAAAGTTCAATGAGGAGTCACAGAAGGTAAGTCCCTGCAAAAGGCAGCTGAAACCAGATGATGGGGATTAGCTATAGACTTGGGGTCAAATGACTTTTGAGCAAATGGTTAAAGCTGTACTTTTTTTTTTTTTTTTGCCACGCTACACAGCTTGTGGGATCTTAGTTCCCTGATCAGGGATTGAACCCGGGCCTTCGGCAGTGAAATCGCACAGTGTCCTAACCACTGGACTGCCAGGGAATCCCTTAAAGTTGTACTTTAGAAAGATGCTGTAAGGCCAAGTGGAAGATGGGTCAGAAGGGGTCAGCCTGGAGGCTGGGAGACCAGCTTAGAGGCTGATCAGGCAAAAGATGATGGGGGCTAAACTAGGCCAGTAGTAGTGGGACCAGAGAAGGGATGGAAGCCAGAGACATTCAGCCAATTTCCACACATTATAAAAACTGTAAAAGCAAGTGCATCTGGTGACAAACAGTTCACCTATTCAACAGAACTCCAACTAGTAGAGGAAGTACTTGCCAATAAAAAAATTGGAATAAAAGTTGTAACCACACTTTTTATAAAGGCAATCGAAAGGAAAACAAAAACCCCAATTGGGGATAGTACGAAAACAGGGAACCACAAAACTATGACCCCATTATGTAGATTGGAGTTCATGCATGTAATGAATGAGCCCTGGACCACATTCATCCTCCCTTGGCCCTATCTAAGACTGGCAATAACTCTCAGACCAGGCTTCAGACAAAGACAGCCCAGTCTGTTTCAAGCCACTTGGTTAGCATGTAGGGTATTACAAGGATCTGGTTTTTGATCCCAGCTCTGCATTAACTCAGGCAGAACAAGTACTAGTGGAGAAGAGGAAGACATTCTAATTTCGAGGCTTAAGAGTTTAGTGGTTGAGAATATTGATACTGGGGCTGGGCTGTGCCTGGTTGAACTCAGCTCTGTCACCTTGACCTTGAACAAGTTATTTAACATCTCTGTGCCTTCGTTATCTCATCTATAAACTGGCACTAGTGAATATACTCATTGAGTAGTTATGAAAATTAGATTAATTAATAAATTTTAAATGTTTAAAAACACCTACTATATTATATACTAAGCACCATGTAAGTGTTTACTATTATTATTATTGCAGAAAACACTGGCCAAAGCTAGACAACAATGGAGCAGGCTCTTCTGAAGTAGAGTGTTCCCTGTCACCGCAGGTATATAAGCAGAGCTGAGGTTGTTGTCAGGTTCCGCTTTGGACACTGAGTTTTCAGTGCTGGTGAGGCAACCGACTAGGTTTATTCAGTATTATTCATTCTATTTATTTAATTCCACAAACATTTAATGAGCAGCTACTCTGTGCCAGACATTGTGCTGGCGATACTGGGATGAACCAGACGGTCCCAGCTCTCGAGGAGGACCTGATAATCTAGTTAAGGACGGCAGGTAGGTATCACCTCTGGTGTGGAAGAGCCACAACACCAGCACACACGAGGTTCATAGGAACCTGAGGAAGGAGACAGGCAAGTTTCCTGGAAGAAGTAGTAAGAAGCAAGGTCCCTTGGGCCACATTCAGGACCTGGGGAATGCAGAGTCAGGAAGATCTGCCCTTGCTGGTCACTGGGTGACTGGATTTTGGCTTCCAGTGCTGATAATCGTTTTTCCTAGGTCCTGTCCTTAGTTGAATGTTTGGACCCTCCTACTTCTTATTGCTTCTGGAAAGAAAATTTTTGTGAGTCTTTAAGGTGTTTTCTAAATCCCTTTGCACACACATTTTATTGATCAAGGTTCCAATATGATGTTTTCGCCTCAATCCCTTTATCTTTTGGTTCAGGGAGGTTGAAATCTAAGTTTTTCCAGAAGGAGCGTCAATGACAGCCAAAAGAGACTGCATTTCCTGGTTACTAAATCAATACAGCTTAGGTCTACAGGATCGGGCTAATTTCTGTGTTGCTGCATCCTCGTCCCAGACAGTTTCCCCCCTTGGCATGCTCCTTACCACAGATGTTCTCCTATTGTGAATTTATGCCAACGATGTTCAAAGTAACCACATTAAGGGGGTAAAGCCCCAGGAATCAGGGGAAATATGAAAGTAAAAAAGAAAGCCACACACATGTACTATTTACTAGATAATAAAGACAAATATGTTCACATCCTGTCATCTCAGGCATGAATAACCCCAGAAATGCTCTCAGAGAGGAGGTCCTGTCAGGAAATCTGCCAAGTTTCTCATTCCCCTTCCTGGCTTCCATTCTTACCTGCCTGCTCTTTTTCAGCCTCGTTAAGGGCTTTCAGTTCTTCCTGTGCTTTGTTAATTACCCCTCTTTCAGCCAGGATCACAGTTGGTCTAGGAGGTGAGAGGTACAAAGCAGGAAGATAGATGTAGTTGCAGGTTTTTCCTGACACTGTGAATGGAAGAGGTAAGAACACACCCACTGGTCTATTCTCCTTGCCTGTTTTCTTTTTGTGCCCCCACCAAGATGACTCATGCCCCTGTGCTCCAGGCAAGCCCTGCAGCCTCTGTCACTGTGTGGGAGCACAGATCAGGGCTTGTACTCCTCTTTTCTCTAAAGGAGGAGTCTCCGTTTATCTTGGTTGAGGCCTCAGCTAACAATTCAGACCCAATTACAAGAAACTTGCTAACAAAGGTCAGGAAGCCCAAGGAGAGGGAGTTACCAGTAAAAGGAAATCCAACAGTTTGTCAAGAGTTAACAAAATACCAGGGCTGGTGCAGCATCTGAGCTATGGTCTATGTCCTTCAATATTCAAACTTGGAATGCTTTTCTGGGGAGGAGTTTCTAGTGACTAATTGTCAAAATTTACGTTGGGGGAGAATTGTTACCTTGTTCTAGGGAAATATTGCACAGCCTTAGATGCTCCTAGAGCTGTGTAGAGTCTAGAGGGGTCATTTAAGGGTGCTGGCTCTCAAAGTTTGCTGCCCATTAGAATCATGGGGGTGGGGGAGAGGTTGCTTTATAAAATCCTAATGCCCAGATCCCACCTCTGACCAATGATATCAAACTGTTTGTGGTTTTTAAACTCCCCAGGTGCTTCCAGCGTGCAGCCAAGTTTGAGAACCTGTGGGCCAGACCCTTGCTATTGATCTGTGGTTCGTGGAGCTGCAGCCCCGTCAGGGAGCTCATTAGAGATGCATATTCTTTTTTTTTTTTTTTTTTTTTTTTTGGTGGTACGCGGGCCTCTCACTGCTGTGGCCTCTCCCGATGCGGAGCGCAGGCTCCGGACGCGCAGGCTCAGCGGCCATGGCTCACGGGCGCAGCCGCTCTGCGGCACGTGGGATCTTCCCAGACCGGGGCACGAACCCGTGTCCCCTGCATCGGCAGACGGATTCCCAACCACTGCGCCACCTGGGAAGCCCCGAGATGCATATTCTTGAGTCCCACCATGGACCTACAGAATGAGAATGCTCATTTTAACAATCACCATGTGACTTGTATGTGCATTACAATTTGAGAAGCAGTTACTTTTCTTCAAACACTGGGCAGTTGGCAACAATGGGCCCAAATTCTGTCTACCCACTGGAGCTGTGCAGTAGCTTTTCCCTTAGCGGGGCCCTCACACTCCAGTTTGCCAGAGCCCCACACCTGGATGGATTCATTAACTTCCATTACCTGCCTGGGCCCAGTTAGAATTGGAATTTTTAAAAACCTTATTATAAAATAAAGTTTACCATTAGTAACACACAGTACATTCACAATGTTGTGAAGCCATTACAACAGAACATTTTCATTACCCCAAAAGGAAGTCCCATACTTATTAAGCAGTCGCTTCTCATTTCCCTCTCCCCTCAGTCCCTGGCAACCACTAATTTGCTTTTTTGTTACTATGGGTTTGCTTATTTCAAAATGGTATACATTTCAAAAGATGTATAATGTATAATGTTTTCTTTTTTAAAAAATAAATTTATTTATTTATTTATTTTGGGTGTGTTGGGTCTTCGTTGCTGTGCGCAGGCTTTCCCTAATTGTGGCGAGCAGGGGCTACTCTTCGTTGCGGTGCGTGGTCTTCTCATTGTGGTGGCTTCTCTTGTTGAGGAGTACAGGCTGTAGGTGTGGGGGCTTCAGTAGTTGTGACACGTGGGCTCTAATGCACAGGCTCAGTAGTTGTGGCGCACAGGCTTAGTTGCTCTGTGGCATGTGGGATCTTCCAGGACCAGGGATCAAACCCGTGTCCCCTGCATTTGCAGGCGGATTCTTAAGCACTGTGCCACCAGGGAAGTCCCTATAATGTTTTCAAGGTTCATCCATGTTGTAGCATATGGCTGAATTATATTCCTTGTTTGGATATGCCACATTTTGTTTATCCATTCATCATTTGATGGACATTTGGGTAGTTCCAGTCTTTTGGTTATTGTGAATAGTGCCGCTATGAACATTTGTATGCAAGTTTTTGTTTGAACACCTGTTTTCAACCTTTGAGGACTTGAATTCTACCTGGGAGTGAAATTGCTGACTTATATGGTAATTCTATATGTTTAACTTTTTGGAGAATAGCCAAACTGTTTGCCATGGGCAGCATTGTTTTACATTCCCACTAGCAATGTATGAGGATTCCAATTTCTCCACATCTTTGCCAACACTTGTTATTTTCTGTTTTTTTTTTAATTTTTTATTTTTTTTTAATTTATTTTTTTATTTTCTGTTTTTTTTTCTCTTAATTCTAGGCATAGTAATGGGTGTGAAACGGTATCGCACTTCACTTTTTTTTTTTTTTTTTTTTTTTTTTTTTTATGCTGCGGTACGCGGGCCTCTCACTGTTGTGGCCTCTCCCATTGCGGAACACAGGCTCCGGACGTGCAGGCTCAGCGGCCATGGCTCACGGGCCCAGCCGCTCCGCGGCATGTGGGATCTTCCCGGACCGGGGCACGAACCCGCGTCCCCTGCATTGGCAGGCAGACTCTCAACCACTGCGCCACCAGGGAAGCCCCGCCACCAGGGAAGCCCCGCACTTCACTTTTGATCTGATGCTTTTCATTTGCATTTCACTAATGATGAATTCTTTTCATGTGCTTGTTTGGCCACTTGTATAGCTTCTTTAGAAAAATATCTATTTAAGTCTTTAGCTCATTTAAGAACTGTTATTTGCCTTTTTGTTATTTAGTCGTAAGAGTTCCCTTTTCAGATACAGGTATCCCTCGCTTTTCAAGTTTGCTTTATCTCAATTTGCTTTTACGAAAGACCTTCATTAGTACCTGTTTTCGCTAACAGAAAGAAATGTGAAGAGGATTTCAGCTTTCAGGAAAAAAGGGGAAAAGCAAAAATAGTGTTCGAGTTTATTTTGCTTGAGGCAGTATAGAGGCAGCGCGCTTTGAGAGAATGACACCACCAAGCTCCTTCCCAGGGAACTACCCTCAGCATCTTAGCATCCAGCTGCCATAGCTTTGAACTGTGTCTGTGAGCATCTGTGCTTTATCTCGATTTATTTTGTGCACTTTGTTAGTAAGATGTGTCCTAAGGTAATTGCTTCTTTGCTTTATGCCATTTGGGCTTAGAAAAGGTTTCTTAGGAATGCTCTACTTTTGGATAGGGAACATGGAAGCCTGCATGTGATTTCCAAATATTTTCTCCCATTCTGTGAGTTGTCTTTTCATTTTCTTGATAGTGTCCTTTGATGAACAAAAGTTTTCAATTTTGATGAAGTTAAATTTCTCTAATTTTTTCTTTTCTTGCTCGTGCTTTAGGTGTCATATAGAATTTGAGATTTTATCACCTGGACAAGATCAATGGATGGGGAGCAAGAAGAATCTGAGGAGAAAGGGAGTAGGGATGGTTTGACGTCTCTGTCTCCAGTTCAACCAGAAGAGCTCAGCATTTCTCTGCTTTATGTAAGGTCCTCCAGTTTAAATATACATATATTTGATAGATTAGAACCACTAGTTTGTGCTTCTCAAACTTTTATCATTGAATATTAGTGGGAAACCTCAGTGTGCCAGCTTGCTCTAAAAACTAGTCCCAAATGGTATATGTCGTAATTAGAACTTAATGTTTTCTGGCTTCAGTTAAGTTTTATTTGTAATAAAGAAAAAGCATACATTTTTAGAAAATCATGCAGTGTTTCTTATGCTTCATTTGCCACACGTTTGGGAAGTCAGGATTTGGCCCAAATCCAAACCCACTGTCTACCTGGTGGCAGCTCATCCACACTGAAGAAATATTCCAAGGAAAAGACAGCTGAGCCCAAGCATACCAGCCTTGGCAACCCGGTGCTGCATTTGCCTGATGTCACAGCAAGTGAGAGTTTAAACCCAGGCGCTCTCATTTCGAATCTAAGACACTGTCCCCCTAGGCCAGGTGTTGTAAATAGTCAGACCAATCATCTATTGATCTCTCTTGACTGGCACTACTGTTACTACTAGCTGCCATTTTATTTTATTTCATTTTACATTTTTTGCCTGTGCTGCTGGCATGCGGGATCTTAGTTCCCCAACCAGGTTTGGAACTCGCGACCCCTGCATTGCAAGCACGGAATCTTAACCTCTGGACTGCAAGGGAAGTCCTGCCATCATTTTTGAAAGCTTTCTATGTGCCAGGCATTGTGCTGAAAGGCTACATCTAATCTTCCCAACAACCATGGAAGTGGTTCCGTAGTTATCCTCATTTTTCTACTGAAGAAACTGAACTCAGGTTAAATAACTTGCTGCAGTCACGCAGATGGCAAGTGTCAGAGATAGGATTTAATCCAAGTCTGACTCCAAAGTCCATATTTTGAACCACCAAGAGAAACTATTATTTTATTTTATTTTATTTTTTTTTTTGCGGTACGCGGGCCTCTCACTGTTGTGGCCTCTCCCATTGCGGAACACAGGCTCCGGACGCGCAGGCTCAGCGGCCATGGCTCACGGGCCCAGCCGCTCCGCGGCATGTGGGATCTTCCCGGACCGGGGCACGAACCTGCGACCCCTGCATCGGCAGGCGGATTCTCAACCACTGCGCCACCAGGGAAGCCCGAAACTATTATTTTAGAGGTGACCATCACCGATCTCTGCCACGGCCCTCCCCCTGGGTTACAAGCCGGCCAGTATTCCCCACGCCGACGCGTGTGCAGACTCCACCCGCCGCCCCTCCCTTTCCCACGTGCTTCTCAAATTGCGCAGGCGCTCTCCTTGTCAGAGGCTGAGCCGTGGAGCAGGCGCGGAGGAGTTGCCGGCGGGGCCTTGGGCACGCTTCGGGACGCCAGTGCGCGTGCGCGGGACTAGAGCCACAGTCCTTGGGGGAGCACGGAGATGGCGGCCGCCGTGGGATCTTCGTCTGAGCCGGCGGTTTCAGAACAGCCGGCGGAGCTGTCTGCCGCGGTGCGGGCGAGCATCGAGCGGAAGCGGCAGCGGGCGCTGATGCTGCGCCAGGCCCGGCTGGCGGCCCGACCTTACCCGGCGACGGCGGCTGCGGCTACCGGAGGTTTGGGCCCGGGCGGCGCCTACTCCTTCTCTTTCCTTGCGGACCAGGGGCAGCGTCTTGGGTGTGGCATGCACTCCCTTCGCGTTTCCGCGCAGACCCTCCCGCAGTCCCAGGTGCGGGGGGTGGGGGTGGGATCCGCTCAGCGGGCGTTGTCACAGCGGGCTGTCCGAGACCACTGGGCGACTCCAGACTCCCAGCCCTGACCTTTCCTCCCTGCTCCTGGGCGGTCCTTAACTTGGGAATGCAGCCGCCCTCGCCGTCGGGAAATGCCAGCCAGTGCCTCAGCTCTCCCTTTCTGCTCTCTTCCTGCAGCTTCCACCGGTCCCAGGGGTGGTTTTTGTGTAAAGCTTTTAGACCTTGTAACACATTTAACTAGTGGTCTTGCACCAGTTTCCTTCGGTCATCCACTTAACTAACACAGGGTGATTGAGTGCATATTCCGTAACCGGCACAGTGCTTGCTCCGTGCTGGGAGCAAACAGACGTTAGCTGCTGCCTTCGTGGGGCTAACAGAGTGGCACCTGTTGTGTTTCACGTTTTTCAAATTGGCTGATTTGATTCTCACAGCTAACCTGTGAGAAAATAATTAGGACAGGGTTTGGTATCCGTGTTTTACTGAGGTGGTAACTGAGGATCAGAAAAGGAAAGGGAGTTTGCTCAGGTTCATCCCAGTAAGTGCAAAGGCTAATCAGGACTAGAACTCGGGTCATCTGACCCTGGGTTCAGGGCCTTTCCTTGCTCACCAGCTGCCTCTGCTATACTAGGCATCTCTCTCACCCATAGGAAGAAAGGCTGTTATTCTTGTTTGGATTTCATCTTTCCCTTTTATTAGGGCAGCCCTTGGCGGCTTTTTTGTCTCTTTGCCTGTCATATATGTGTCTATCATGTAATTCTCCAGGGGGTCAACTAATAATTTTCCTCAGGGAAGTACAGTTTGGTTGACATGTGGTTCTTCAGGACCACCTCTATAATGTGAAGCACAGGTGTTCCTAAACCTATATCCATACTGTGTGAGCAGTTGAGCACGGTCAGAGCTGTGTCATCCACTACCCTTTTTCATCAGCCAGAAGTAAGGAAGAGTGAAGAGCGAGCTGCGTCTCTTGATGTTCATACTGACACTGGATCTGCAAATTGCAACCAGTTTTAATGGTTCTGGTCTCATCCTTTCTGTTTTATAGTGGTTTTCTTTTATTCCTTTCCCAACTTGAAGCATTCTAGGGTCAGGACAAAAAGTTGTCCATCTGCATTGATTAATTCATATTCATTATTCCATAAAGGTTTCTAGATCTGTACTAAAAGGCCGTGGAACACGGGTGCAAAATAGAGCATAAAGTGGTATTAAACTAAACGTATGATAATGGAAAGCAAGGTAGCATGAATATTTTGTTAGATTTCTTAGGTATTTGCCAAAGAACTGAACTGTGTTGCAGCATTGTATACAACCTGCTGTGCTTCAAGAGTTTGGTAGGTGCTGAGATTTTTAATCTTTGTAGTACTTTTATTTCAATGTACTGTACAGTTTTCATTTTCTGTGTGTGCTATGACATGCCATGAAAAAGACTGAGAAGAACTTGCTTAGAATGTGTTGCTAAGAGTAGTGCTAAGGGCCTGGGGAAAAAACAAGGCATAGCAGTAGAGAGAAATTGAGCTTTGTTTTTGGCATGATTTACCATTGTTCAGGATCCTGCTCAGATTATGGTCTTGATTACTCCAGCTTCCCTTCTTAATTCCTACTGCACTTATGAATGATCATTCTAATCATTCGCTATACTATTCATGAAATCAAAATCATATTCTGATACATTCATTGATTTCGATCCAGTCAGTAAATATTCATGGAATGCTTAACTATTTTTCAGAATTACGGAGATAAAAGCAGTCAGTCTAACGAAGGGATGTAGAGAGATGAACAGACAATGTAGTAGAATATGAGAATTGCTGTTAACAGTAGAAACAGGCTTATACTCTAATTCCTCTATTTAATAAATTGAGGCCAGAGAAGGGGAGTTTAGACTTAAGCAAGATAATACGTACTAAATTTGTCTTAAAAAATTAGTTATAACATTCATACATTAATGTAAAATGCACTCATCTGAATTTTACCTGTGTGAATACTCATGTCAATACCACAGCAATCAGTATACGGTACAGACACTTCCAGAACCTTAGAAGTTTCCCTAATGGCACTTCTTAGTCAACCATTCACCCTCAGAAGTAACTATCATTCTGACTATTTGATTAGTACTATCTGTTTTTGAACATCATATAAATGGAATCATACAGTAACTGGCTTCTTTTGCTCAACGTAATACCTGAGAGATTCATCCGTGTTGTTGCATGTGTTGGCAGTCTGTTCATTTATATATTCTATAGTACTCTTTTATGTTGTTATACCGTAGTTTTTCCATTTTCCTTTTGATGGAAATTTGGGTTGTTTCCAGTTTGGGGCTATTATGAGGATAACATTTGTGAGCATTTTTGCTATGTCTTATGGTGGACATATGCACTCATTTCTATTGTGTATATGCCTAGAGATGGAATTCTGGGTTATAGGGGAGATGTATGTTTTAACTTTAGTAGGCATTGCTGAACAATTATATCAATTTAAAATCTTACCAGCCATGTATGATAGTCCCAGGTGTCCACATCCTCATCATCTGGTGTTGTCAGTCTTTTTCATTTTGAGTATTCTGGTGGGAATGGTGATATTTCGTTATGGTTTTAATTTGTATTTTCCTAATTACTTATGATGATGAGACCTTTTTCATGTGGTTACTAGCTATTTGCATATCTTCATTTGTGAAGTTTCTCTTCAGGTCTTTTCCCTTTTTTTAAGTTGGGCTATTTGTCTTTTACTGGCTTACAGAATTTCATTATGTATTCTGGATGAGTCTTTTGTCAGATATACATATTGCAAATAGCTTCTCCCTATTTGTATCTTGTCTTTTTACTCTCATAATGGTGTCTTTTGATGAATAGAGGTTCTTAGTTTTAATCAAGTTCAATTAGCAGTTTTTCTCTTATGGTTAATACGTTTGTGTCATGTTTAAGAAGTTTTTGGCTACCTCAAGTTCATGGAGTTATTCTCCAATGTTCTCTTCTAGAAGCTTTATTGTTTTACCTTTTACCCTTTACATTCAAGACTGTGATCCATTTAAAAATTGTTTTGTGTATATTGTATGAGGTAGATCAAAGTTCATTTATTGAAACGACCATCTTTTTTTAAAAAAAAAATTATTTATTTTTGGCTGTGTTGGGTCTTCGTTTCTGTGCAAGGGCTTTCTCTAGTTGTGGCTGGCGGGGGCCACTCTTCATCATGGTGCGCGGGGCTCTCACTATCGCGGCCTCTCGTTGCGTAGCACAGGCTCCAGATGCGCAGGCTCAGTAATTGTGGCTCATGGGCCCAGTTGCTCTGGCACAGGCTCCAGATGCGCAGGCTCAGTAATTGTGGCTCATGGGCCCAGTTGCTCTGGCACAGGCTCCAGATGCGCAGGCTCAGTAATTGTGGCGCATGGGCCCAGTTGCTCTGCGGCATGTGGGATATTCCCAGACCAGGGCGAGAACCCGCGTCCCCTGCATTGGCAGGTAGATTCTCAACCACTGCGCCACCAGGGAAGCCCGAAACGACCATTTTTTCCTCATTGTTTTGTAGTGCCTTTGTCATAAATCCTGGCATCATTTATTGAAAATATTATCTTTTTCTCACTGAATTGCCTTGGAGCCTTTGCTGTAAGTTAAGTGACCAAATATGTGTAGGTCTATTTCAGGACTCTCTCTTCTACTATCAATACATTGGTCCCTTTGTTTTAGTACTATACTGTCATAATTACTGAAGCTTTGTAGTAAATCTTTAAATCTGGTAGTGTAAATCCTCCTGTTTTGTTCAGGATTATCTTGGCTATTGTGTGTTCTTTGTATTTACATATAAATGTTAGATCAGCTTGTCAGCTCCCATTACTCCTCCCCCTCCCGCGTTCCCACTCCCCGCCACTGCTGGGGTTTTAAATGGAATCACATTGAATCTTTAGGTAAATCTGGGGAGAATTGACTTAGATTTCTCTTAGTGGTGTTTTCAGTATAGAGGTTTTACACATCTGTTCCTAGGTATTATTTCTTAATTCTAATTGTAGATTCTTTTGGATATTCTGTATACATAATCACATCATCTGTGAATACTGTTGTACTTCTTTCCAGCCTTTATGCCTGTCTTGTTTTCTTGCCGTAGTACAGTGGCTGGGACCTTCATTATAATGTTGAATAGAAGTGGTAATAGTGGACATCCTTGTCTTGTTTGATATATATTAAATTTTTAAAAGTTCCTGTTTATGCACAAGGGAATATGAGGGCTTACCTAGTTCATTTGTTGACCACTCTTACTTTTTGTAGGTGTGGCTAATGTAAAAGCAGCCCCGAAGATAATTGACACAGGAGGAGGCTTCATTCTGGAAGAGGAGGAGGAAGAAGAACGTACAATTGGAAAAGTTGTTCATCAACCAGGTAAAGTGTGTTTTCAGAAAATAGATACCTAGGTTGGTCATTTTGAGTAACATGCATAATTCTCTGCAAAGTGATGCTAGAAAATGCCACATTTAGTCTAGTCACTGAGCAGGTTGGCTTTATAAGAGTGATAAAATTTGGCAGTTTTGCTAGTACATTAAAAATGAAACAAATTTGGCAATGATTCATTTAACATCTGGTTTGTGTACTTAGGGTTGATGCTCTCTGTTTTATAATAGGCAGGCTGATTGAATAAATACTTAAAAGTATCGATAGGCTGAAATGAGGGACTTGAATGCAAGAGATAAAATTTAGGTCTTTGTGTTTAGAGGAAAAAAAGTGGTCTGTAAAGTACAAGATAGGTCTGGCATAAAAAAATAATAAAATAACTATTATATAAGATTAAAGTTTTGGTAAATCACATATATCTATATCCATCCATCCTCTGGATGAGGGTACTTTCACACTCTTTGAAAAAGATAGTTTTACTTGATCATAAGTTTGAAGCCAGTAGTGGAATATAACAGTTTAAAAAAGCTATTCCAGTTTTGGTTGTAGCATTAGAAGTGTTGTATATTCATCAAGGTAGGTAATAATCCTCTTCTCTGCTGTGTGTGTCTAAACTATTGTTTTCAGAAACTGACACCTCAAGGATTAAAATACTTATTTTCAGTTTGGGTGCCTTTTTTAAAATTTTAACATCTTTATTGGAGTATAATTGCTTTACAATGGTGTGTTAGTTTCTGCTTTATAACAAAGTGAATCAGCTATACATATGCATATATCCCTATATCTCCTCCCTCTTGCCTCTCCCTGCCACCCTCCCTATCCCACCCCTCTAGGTGGTCACAAAGCACAGAGCTGATCTCCCTGTGCTATGCGGCTGCTTCCCACTAGCTATCTATTTTACATTTGGTAGTGTATATATGTCCATGCCACTCTCTCACTTCGTCCCAGCTTACCCATCTCCCTCCCTATGTCCTCAAGTCCATTCTCTACGTCTGCGTCTTTATTCCTGTCCTGCCCCTAGGTTCTTCAGAACCATTTTTTTTTTTTTTAGATTCCATATGTATGTGTTAGCATATGGTATTTGTTTTTCTCCTTCTGACTTCACTGTGTATCACAGACTCTAGGTCCATATACCTCACTACAAATAACTCAGTTTTCTTTCTTTTTATGAATGAGTAATATTCCACTGTATATATTGGGTGCCATATTTTATGAGGGCTATTGACAAGTGTATGTGTCCAAAACAGGGTGGTCAAAATGGAAATATTGAAATTGGTATGTGAGGAACAGTTGTCAAAACTGGATACGTTTAACTTAGAAACACTTCAGCTGCCTGCAAATGCAAGAAGTATTCCTCTGTGGAAGACAGATTATACTTACTGTGATTTGCTCTGGAGGGGAGAATTGGAACAGTGGGTAACAGTTACAGTGAGGGAGATCCCAACCCAGTACAATGAACTTGTTCTTTGCACTAAATAGGGTGTTGGCACATATATCACGTGATCCAAACCATGTGGAGTGCTGCCTCTAAATAGCAAAGCATTGGAGGGGTTCAGAGATTGAGAGACCACTTGAGCAGGATATTGTAGAAAAACCCTGTATCAGGAGGGAATGCCCTGAATTCAATGACCTGTAAAGTCCTTATGATTCTATGGATATGAAGATTCACTGTAACTGTTTGTCTATAGATTGCTGAATCCACCACGGGCTTATAAGCCCTGTTCATTTAACAGGTCATGCAACAAACATTAATTGAGAACCCACTGTAGTGCTTTTCTGCTTGACTGAGGTATGTGTGTGGCATGTGTCATATACTGTTATTGACGGTAGGGCTGCTGCTTGCAGTTAGCACTCTGGTAGTGTGCAGGTTAGAAAAGGTGTCTCTTATTCGCAAGCTGGCCCCATACAGGGAAGGCAGGGAGAGGCTAAAGAAAGAGTCAGCACTCCAGATTGGTAGGTGGCAGCTTTAATAAGCAAGGGAACTTTCTTACGAGGCTTGTCTTGAGTGGCTGTGAGTTGAGTAGATCTCCACACCCGCTCGCCAAACTTAAAGTATATGTAGAAGCTTTCACTGGGTTCAGTTGCATATTCAGTCCACATGGTCTCAACAACTCTGTACTCTCTCAAGGCTGTGTCCTTGAAACAGCTCCCACTGTGGGAACCTGGGACAGAATGTACATCCCAAGGAGAGAAGAAGAGAGAGTGAGGAGCCTCTGATTGCCCAGGCCAGCTCACAGGTTAACTGGTGGTCACATCCTTGATTACCTCTTCCACAGTGTCATCTTTGGGAGAGAAATTAGAAAAAGACCCTCTTTCTCTGGGCTGACTTAACCTGGGCCAGGGCTCATGGCATAAAAAGTGGTCATGGGCTACATTTTGACACCTGTTTGCCCCCTTGGGCAGGTGCCTTTGCACAAAGAGCCTACTTTTAAGACTTTATGTGGTTGACCTCTATGGGTAGAAGAAAAAGGGAGAGTAATTAATATTTTCTATCACTTTTTTTTTTTAGAGTCAGACACTAATTTCTGTACTTGGCAGAATTTCAGACAGTCACAATGATGAAAGGGCTTGAAAAGGAAAGGAAATAGGCTTCACTAGGTTTATAAAAATTTGGATGTCTCCATACATACTGGAGAGGGGCCCTGTGGATTAGGACACTGCAAAGGGAGGTCTCAGAAGGGGGGGTTGGGGTGGAGCTTCTGCAACGCTTGACTGAGGGAGCAATGGAACCTCTCCTTTGGTAAAAAGCTAGATGCCCATGGAGAAGAGGCTGGTTGCTTCTCTGTGCTTTTCTGTTTCCTAGGACTCTTTTTTTTTTTTCTTTTAATGTTTTAAGTTACTTAACAATTGCTACAGCTTAAGAGCTCTTTCTTTTCTTTTTCTTTTTTTTTTTTTTAGTTATTTCTGAGATAAACATTTTAAAGTAATAACTGGAATTATGACTTATAACATTATACCAGAACATATAAGATTTTTAGAAATTTCATGTAATGTCTGAAACATTTATATTAACATATTTCCATACAAATAACCCAAAGAAAGTTTAGTATTAGTTGTTTTTTTGTCTGTTTGTTTTTTTATACTGCAGGTTCTTTTTTTTTTTTTTTTTTTTTTTTTTTAACATCTTTATTTGAGTATAACTGTTTTACAGTAGTGGGTTGGTTTCTCCTTTACAACAAAGTGAATCAGTTATACATATACATATGTTCCCATAACTCTTCCCTCTTTTGTCACCCTCCCTCCCACCCTCCCTATCCCACCCCTCTAGGTGGTCACTAAGTACAGAGGTGAACTCCCTGTGCTATGCTGTAGCTTCCCACTAGCTATCTAATTTACATTTGGTAGTGTGTATATGTCCCTGCCGCTCTCTCACATCGTCACAGCTTACCCTTCCCCCTCCCCATATCCTCAAGTCCATGCTCTAGTAGGTCTGTGTTTTATTCCCTCCTACCACTAATCTCTTCATGACATTTTTTTTTTTTTAGATTCCATATATATGTGTTAGCATACGGTATTTGTTTTTGTCCTTCTGACTTACTTCACTCTGTATGACAGATTCCAGGTCTATCCACCTCATTACAAATAACTCAGTTTCATTTCTTTTTATGGCTGAGTAATATTCCATTGTATATATGTGCCACATCTTCCCTATCCATTCATCTGTTGATGGACACTTAGGTTGCTTCCATGTCCTGGCTATCGTAAATAGAGCTGCAATAAACATTTTGGTACATGACTCTTTTTGAATTATGGTTTTCTCAGGGTATATGCCCAGTAGTGGGATTGCTGGGTCATATGGTAGTTCTATTTGTAGTTTTTTAAGGAACCTCCATACTGTTCTCCATAGTGGCTGTATCATTTTACATTCCCACCAGCAGTGCAAGAGTGTTCCCTTTTCTCCACACCCTCTCCAGCATTTATTGTTTCTAGAGTTTTTGATGATGGCCAATCTGGCCGGTGTGAGATGATATCTCATTGTAGTTTTGATTTGCATTTCTCTAATGATTAATGATGTTGAGCATTCTTTCATGTGTTTGTTGGCAATCTGTATATCTTCTTTGGAGAAATGTCTATTTAGTTCTTCTGCCCATTTTTGGATTGGGCTGTTTGTTTTTTTGTTATTGAGCTGCATGAGTTGCTTATAAATTTTGGATATTAATCCTTTGTCAGTTGCTTCATTTGCAAATATTTTCTCCCATTCTGAGGGTTGTCTTTTGGTCTTGTTTATGGTATCCTTTGCTGTGCAAAAGCTTTTAAGTTTCATTAGGTCCCATTTGTTTATTTGTGTTTTTATTTCCATTTCTCTAGGAGATGGGTCAAAAAGGATCTTGCTGTGATTGATGTCGTATAGTGTTCTGCCTATGTTTTCCTCTAAGAGTTTGATAGTGTCTGGCCTTACATGTAGGTCTTTAACCCATTTTGAGTTTATTTTTGTGTATGGTGTTAGGGAGTGTTCTAATTTCATACTTCTACAGGTAGCTGTCCAGTTTTCCCAGCACCACTTATTGAAGAGGCTGTCTTTTCTCCAATGTATATTCTTGCCTCCTTTATCAAAGATAAGGTGACCATATGTGTGTGGGTTTATCTCTGGGCTTTCTATCCTGTTCCATTGATCTATATTTCTGTTTTTGTGCCAGTACCATACTGTCTTGATTACTGTGGCCTTGTAGTATAGTCTGAAGTCAGGGAGCCTGATTCCTCCAGCTCCATTTTTCGTTCTCAAGATTGCTTTGGCTATTCGGGGTCTTTTGTGTTTCCATACAAATTGTGAAATTCTTTTTTCTAGTTCTGTAAAAAATGCCAGTGGCAATTTGATAGGGATTGCATTGAATCTGTATATTGCTTTGGGTAATACAGTCATTTTCACTATGTTGATTCTTCCAATCCAAGAACATGGTATATTTCTCCACCTATTTGTATCATCTTTAATTTCTTTCATCAGTGTCTTATAGTTTTCTGCATACAAGTCTTTTGTCTCCTTAGGTAGGTTTATTCCTAGATATTTTATTCTTTTTGTTGCAATGGTAAATGGGAGTGTTTTCTTAATTTCATTCTCAGATTTTTCATCATTAGTGTATAAGAATGCCAGAGATTTCTGTGCATTAACTTTGTATCCTGCTACTTTACCAAATTCATTGATTAGTTCTAGTAGTTTTCTGGTAGCATCCTTAGTATTCTCTATATATAGTATCATGTCATCTGCAAACAGTGACAGCTTTACTTCTTCTTTTCCTATTTGGATTCCTTTTATTTCTTTATTTTCTCTAATTGCTGTGGCTAGAACTTCCAAAACTATGTTGAATAAGAGTGGTGAGAGTGGGCAACCTTGTCTTGTTCCTGATCTTAGTGGAAATGGTTTCAGTTTTTCACCATTGAGAACAATGCTGGCTGTGGGTTTGTCATATATTGCCTTTATTATATTGAGGAAAGTTCCCTCTATGCCTACTTTCTGCAGGGTTTTTATCATAAATGGGTGTTGAATTTTGTCAAAAGCTTTCTCTGCATCTATTGAGATGATCATATGGTTTTTCTCCTTCAGTTTGTTGATATGGTGTATCACGTTGATTGATTTGCGTATATTGAAGAATCCTTGCATTCCTGGAATAAACCCCACTTGATCATGGTGTATGATCCTTTTAATGTGCTGTTGGATTCTGTTTGCTAGTATTTTGTTGAGGATTTTTGCATCTATGTTCATCAGTGATATTGGCCTATAGTTTTCTTTCTTTGTGACGTCTTTGTCTGGTTTTGGTATCAGGGTGATGGTGGCCTCGTAGAATGAGTTTGGGAGTGTTCCTACCTCTGCTATCTTTTGGAAGAGTTTCAGAAGGATAGGTGTTAGCTCTTCTCTAAATGTTTGATAGAATTCGCCTGTGAAGCCATCTGGTCCTGGGCTTTTGTTTGTTGGAAGATTTTTAATCACAGTCTCAATTTCAGTGCTTGTGATTTGTCTGTTCATGTTTTCTATTTCTTCCTGGTTCAGTCTTGGCAGGTTGTGCATTTCTAAGAATTTGTCCATTTCTTCCAGGTTGTCCATTTTATTGGCATAGAGTTGCTTGTAGTAATCTCTAATAATCTTTTGTATTTCTGCAGAGTCAGTTGTTACATCTCCTTTTTCATTTCTAATTCTATTGATTTGAGTCTTCTCCCTTTTTTTCTTGATGAGTCTGGCTAATGGTTTATCAATTTTATTTATCTTCTCAAAGAACCAGCTTTTACTTTTATTGATCTTTGCTATTGTTTCCTTCATTTCTTTTTCATTAATTTCTGATCTGATCTTTATGATTTCTTTCCTTCTGCTAAATTTGGGGTTTTTTTGTTCTTCCTTCTCTAATTGCTTTAGGTGCAAAGTTAAGTTGTTTATTCGAGTTGCTTCCTGTTTCTTAAGGTATGATTGTATTGCTATAAACTTCCCTCTGAGAACTGCTTTTGCTGTATCCCATAGGTTTTGGGTCGTCGTGTCTCCATTGTCATTTGTTTCTAAGTACTTTTTGATTTCCTCTTTGATTTCTTCAGTGATCACTTCGTTATTAAGTAGTGTATTGTTTAGCCTCCATGTGCTTGTATTTTTTACAGATCTTTTCCTGTAATTGATATCTAGTCTCATAGCGTTGTGGTCAGAAAAGATACTTGATACGATTTCAATTTTCTTAAATTTGCCAAGGCTAGATTTGTGACCCAAGATATGATCTATCCTGGAGAATGTTCCATGGGCACTTGAGAAAAATGTGTATTCTGTTGTTTTTGGATGGAATGTCCTATAAATATCAAGTAAATCCATCTTGTATAATGTATCATTTAAAGCTTGTGTTTCTTTATTTATTTTCATTTTGGATGATCTGTCCGTTGGTGAAAGTGGGGTGTTAAAGTCCCCTACTATGATTGTGTTACTGTCGATTTCCCCTTTTATGGCTGTTAGTATTTGCCTTATGTATTGAGGTGCACCTATGTTGGGTGCATAAATATTTACAATTGTTATATCTTCTTCATGGATCGATCCCTTGATCATTATATAGTGTCCTTCTTTGTCTCTTGTAATAGTTTTTATTTTAAAGTCTATTTTGTCTGATATGAGAATTGCTACTCCAGCTTTCTTCTGATTTCCATTTGCATGGAATATCTTTTTCCATCCCCTCACTTTCAGCCTGTAAGTGTCCCTAGGTCTGAAGTGGGTCTCTTGTAGACAGCATATATATGGGTCCTGTTTTTGTATCCATTCAGCCAGTCTGTGTCTTTTGGTGGGAGCATTTAATCCATTTACATTTAAGGTAATTATTGATATGTGCGTTCCTATTACCATTTACTTAATTGTTTCAGGTTGTTCTTGTAGGTCTTTTCCTTCTCTTATGTTTCTTGCTTAGAGAAGTTCCTTTAGCATTTGTTGTAAAGCTGGTTTGGTGGTGCTGTACTCTCTCAGCTTTTGTTTGTCTGTAAAGGTTTTAATTTCTCCATCAAATCTGAATGAGATCCTTGCTGGGTAGAGTAGTCTTGGTTGTAGGTTTTTTTCCTTCATCACTTTAAATATGTCCTGCCACTCCCTTCTGGCTTGTAGAGTTTCTGCTGAAAGATCAGATGTTAGCCTTATGGGGATTCCCTTGTGTGTTATTTGTTGTTTTTCCCTTGCTGCTTTTAATATGTTTTCTTTGTATTTAATTTTTGACAGTTTGATTATTATGTGTCTCGGCGTGTTTATCCTTGGGTTTATCCTGTATGGGACTCTCTGTGCTTCCTGGACTTGGTTGACTATTTCCTTTCCTATATTAGGGAAGTTTTCAACTATAATCTCTTCAAATATTTTCTCAGTCCCTTTCTTTTTCTCTTCTTCTTCTGGGACCCCTATGATTCGAATGTTGGTGCGTTTAATGTTGTCCCAGAGATCTCTGAGACTGTCCTCAGTTCTTTTCATTCTTTTTTCTTTCTTCTGCTCTGCAGTGGTTATTTCCACTATTTTATCTTCCAGGTCACTTATCCGTCCTTCTGCCTCAGTTATTCTGCTACTGATCCCGTCTAGAGTATTTTTCATTTCGTTTATTGTGTTGCTCATCGTTACTTGCTTCCTCTTTATTTCTTCTAGGTCCTTGTTAACTGATTCTTGCAATTTGTCTATTCTGTTTCCAAGATTTTGCATCATCTTCACCATCATTATTCTAAATTCTCTTTCAGGTAGATTGGCTATTACCTCTTCATCTGTTAGGTCTGGTGTGTTTTTATCTTGTTCCTTCATCTGCTGTGTGTTTTTCTGTCTTCTCATTTTGCTTATCTTACTATGTTTGGGGTCTCCCTTTTGCAGGCTGCAGGTTCGAATTTCTATCTATTTTTGGTGGCTGTCCCCAGTGGCTGAGGTTGGTTCAGTGGGTTGAGCAGGTTTCCTGGTTGGGGGGACCAGTTCCCCTGTTCTGGTGGATGAGGCTGGATCCCGTCTCCCTGGTGGGTAGGTCCACGTCTGGGGGCGTGTATGGGGATGTCGGTAGCCTTACTGTGATTCTAGGCCGCCTCTCTGCTAATGGATGGGGCTGTAGACCTGTCTCGCTCTTTGTTGGGGATAGGGTGTCCAGCACTGTTTGTTGCTGGTCCTTGAGTGAATCTGGGTCTTGGTGTTGAGATGGAGATCTCTGGGAGATTTTCGCCGTTTGATATTACGTGGAGCTGAGAGGTCTCTTGTGGACCAGTGTCCTGAGGTTAGTTCTCCCACCTCAGAGACACAGCCTTGACACCTGGCTGGAGTGCCAAGAGCCTTTAATCCACACGGCTCAAAACAAAAGGGAGAAAAAAGTAGAAAGTCAAGAAAGGAAGGAAGAAAGGAGGAAGGGAGGGAAGGAAGGAAGAAAGGAAGGGAGGGAGGGAGAAAGGAAGGGAAGAAGGAAGGAGGGAATAAAGAAAGGAAGGGAGGGAGGGAGGAAGAAAGGAAGGGAGGAAGGAAGGAGGGAATAAAAGGAAGGGAGGGAGGAAGAAAGGAAGGGAGGAAGGAAGGAGGGAATAAAGAAAGGAAGGGAGGGAGGAAGAAAGGAAGGGAGGAAGGAAGGAGGGAATAAAGAAAGGAAGGGAGGGAGGAAGAAAGGAAGAGAGGGAGGAAGAAAGGAAGGGAGGGAGGAAGAAAGGAAGGGAGGAAGGAAGGAGGGAACAAAGAAAGGAAGGGAGGGAGGAAGGAAGGAGGGAATAAAGGAAGGAAGGGAGGGAGGAAGAAAGGAAGGGAGGAAGGAAGGAGGGAATAAAGGAAGGAAGGGAGGGAGGAAGAAAGGAAGGGAGGAAGGAAGGAGGGAATAAAGAAAGGAAGGGAGGGAGGAAGAAAGGAAGGGAAGAAGGAAGGAGGGCATAAAGAAGGGAGGGAGGAATAAAGGAGGAGAGGGAGGAAGAAAGGAAGGGAGGAAGGAAGGAGGGAATAAAGGAAGGAAGGGAGGGAGGAAGAAAGGAAGGGAGGAAGGAAGGAGGGAATAAAGGAAGGAAGGGAGGGAGGAAGAAAGGAAGGGAGGAAGGAAGGAGGGAATAAAGGAAGGAAAGGAGGAAGGAAGGAAGGAAGGAAGGAAGGAGGGAAATAGGAAAAGGAGGGAAGAAAGGAAGAAAGAAAGGGGAGAAGACAAAATAAAGTAGGGTAAAATACAGTTATTAAAATAACAAAATAATTATTAAGAAGAAAAATTTCTATTAAGGAAAAAAAAAAAAATGGTCGGTCTAACCCCAGGACAAATGGTGAAAACAAAGCTACACAGACAAAATCTCACACAGCAGCACCCACATACACACTCACAAAAAGAAAAAAGGGGAAAATAATAGTATATCTTGCTCCCAAAGTCCACTTCCTCAACCTGGGATATTTCGCTGTCTATTCAGGTTTTCCACAGATGCAGGGCACTTCAAGCTGACTGTGGAGCTTTAACCTGCTGTTTCTGAGGCTGCTGGGAGGGACCACCCCCTCTCTTTGTTCGCACAGCTCCTGGGGCTCAGCCCTGGACCTGGCCCCGCCTCTGTGCGCAGGTCGTCCGAGGGCGTCTGCCCTTCGCTCAGAGAGGGCGGGGTCAAAGGAGCAGCGTTAACGGAGCAGTTGATTCGGGGGCTCTGGCTCACTCAGGCGGTGGGTGGGGGGGCACGGATGTGGGGCGAGTCCGTGGCGGCAGAGGCCGGCGTGACGCTGCACCGGCCCGAGGCACGCCGCGCGTTTTCCCGGGGAAGCTGTCGCAGGATCCCGGGACCCCGGCGCTGGCGGGCTGCACAGGCTCCCGGGAGGGGCGGTGTGGAGAGTGACCTGCGCTCGCACACAGGCCTCTTGGTGGCGGCAGCAGCAACCGTAGCGCCCCACACCCGTCTCTGTTGTCCGCGCCGACAGCCGCAATTCGCGCCCGTTTCTGGGGCTCCTTTATGTGGTGCCCTTAATTCCCTTTCCTCGCGCCCCAGGAAGCGAAGAGGCAAGAAAAAGTCTCTTGTCTCTTCGGCAGCTCCGCTCCCGTTTCTGGAGCTCCTTTAAGCGGCGCGCTTAAACCCCTCTCCTCGCACAGCAGGAGGTAAAGAGGGAAGAAAAGGTCTCTTGCCTCTTCGGCAGCTCCAGACTTCTCCCGAACTCCCTCCCGGCCCGCCGTGGTGCGCTAACCCCTTCAGGCTGTTTTCGCTCTGCCAACTCCAGACCTTTCCCTGGGATCCGCCCGAGGCTCAGTTCCCAGCCCCGCCCGCCGCGGCGGGATGAGCAGACAAGCCTCTCGGGCTGGTGAGTGCTGATCGGCACGGATCCTCCGTGCGGGAATCTCTCTGCTTTGCCCTCCGCACCCTGTTGGCTGTGGTCTCCTCCGCGGCTCTGAAGCTTCCCACTCCACCACCCGCAGTCTCCGCCCGCGAAGGGGCTTCTAGTGTGCGGGAACCTTTCCTCCCTCTCGGCTCCCTCCCACTGGTGCAGGTCCCGTCCCTATTCTTTTGTCTCTGTTTATTCTTTTTTCTTTTGCCCTAACAAGGTACGTGGGGGGGGTTTCTTGCCTGAGGTCTGAGGTCTGAGGTCTTCTGCCAGCGTTCGGTGGGTGTTCTATAGGAGAAGTTCCACGCGTAGATGTATTTCTGATGTATCTGTGAGGAGGAAGAGTGATCCCCGCGTCTTACTCGTCCGCCATCTTCTCGCCAAGCCCCGGGGCCACTCTTCATTGTGGTGCGCGGGGCTCTCACTATCGCGGCCTCTCTTGTTGCGTAGCACAGGCTCCAGATGCACAGGCTCAGTAGTTGTGTCTCACGGGCCTAGTTGCTCCACGGCATGTGGGATCCTCCAAGACCAGGGCTCAAACCTGTGTCCCCTGCATTAGCAGGCAGATTCTCAACCACTGTGCCACCAGGGAAGCCCCAGATTTTTTATTTGAGATATTTCTTGTTTCTTGAGGTAGGCTTTTATAGCTATAAACTTCCCTCTTAGAACGCTTTTGTTGCATCCCATAGGTTTTGGATCATCGTGTTTTCATTGTCATTTGTCTCTAGGTATTTTTTGATTTCCTCTTTGATTTCTTCAGTGATCTATTGGTTATTTAGTAACGTATTATTTAGCCTCCATGTGTTTGTGTTTTTTACGTTTTTTTCCTTGTAATTCATTTCTAATCTCACAGTGTTGTGGTCAGAAAAGATGCTTGATATGATTTCAGTTTTCTTAAATTTACTGAGGCTTGATTTGTGACCCAAGATGTGACCTATCCTGGGGAATGTTCTGTGCGCACTCGCGAAGAAAGCGTAATCTGCTGTTTTTGGATGGAATGTCCTATAAATGTCAAATCTCTCTGGTCTGTTGTGTCATTTAAAGCTTCTATTTCCTTATTAATTTTCATTTTGGATGATCTGTCCATTGGTGTAAGTGAGGTGTTAAAGTCCCCCACTATTATTGTGTTACTGTCAATTTCCTCTTTTATAGCTGTTAGCAGTTGCCTTATGTATTGAGGTGCTCCTATGTTGGGTGCATACATATTTATAATTGTTATATCTTCTTCTTGGATTGATCCCTTGATCATTATGTAGTGTTCTTCCTTGTCTCTTGTGACATTCTTTATTTTAAAGTCTATTATATCTGATATGAGTAGTGCTCCTCCAGCTTTCTTTTGTTTCTTTCTTTTGGTTTTTTTTTTTTTTTTTTGCGGTATGCAGGCCTCTCACTCTTGTGGCCTCTTCCATTGCAGAGCACAGGTTCTGGATGCGCAGGATCAGCGGCCATGGCTCACGGGCCCAGCCGCTCCGCGGCACGTGGGATCTTCCCAGACCGGGGCAAGAACTCGCGTCCCCTGCATCGGCAGGTGGACTCTCAACCTCTGTGCCACCAGGGAAGCCCTTGGGTTTGTTTTTGTAGGTCCTTTTCTTCTGTGTGTCCCCCTTAGATAAGTTCCTTTAGCATTTGTTGTAGAGCTGGTTTGGTGGTGCTGAATTCTCTTAGCTTTTGCTTGTCTGTAAAGCTTTTGATTTCTCCATTGAATCTGAATGAGATCCTTGCCGGGTAGAGTAATCTTGGTTGTAGGTTCTTCCCTTTGATCACTTTAAGTATATCATGCCACTCCCTTCTGGCTTGTAGAGTTTCTGCTGAGAAATCAGCTGTTAACCTTATGGTAGTTCCCTTGTATGTTATTTGTCGTTTTTCCCTTGCTGCTTTCAATCATTTTTCTTTGTCTTTAATTTTTGTCAATTTGATTGCTGTGTCTCAACATGTTTCTCCTTGGGTTTATCCTGTATGGGACTCTCTGCGCTTCCTGGACTTGGGTGGCTATTTCCTTTCCCATGTTACAGAAGTTTTCGACTATAATCTCTTCAGATATTTTCTCTGGTACTTTCTCTCTCTCTTCTCCTTCTGGGACCCCTACAATGCGAATGTTGTAGCGTTTAATGTTGTCCCAGAGGTCTCTTAGGCTGTCTTCATTTCTTTTCATTCTTTTTTCTATATTCTGTTCCGCAGCAGTGAATTCCACCATTCTGTCTTCCAGGTCACTTATCCATTCTTCTGCCTCAGTTATTCTGCTATTGATTCCTTCTAGTGTAGTTTTCATTTCATTTATTGTATTGTTCATCTCTGTTTGTTTGTTCTTTAATTCTTCTAGGTCTTTGTTAAACATTTTTTGCATCTTCTCCATCTCTGCCTCCATTCTTTTTCTGAGGTCCTGGATCATCTTTACTATCATCATTCTGAATTCTTTTTCTGGAAGGTTGCCTATCTCCACTTCATTTAGTTGTTTTTCTGGGGTTTTATCTTGTTCCTTCATCTGGTACATAGCCCTCTGCCTTTTCATCTTGTCTGTCTTTCTGTGAATGTGGTTTTTGTTCCACAGGCTGCAGGATTGTAGTTCTTTTGCTTTTGCTGTCTGCCTTCTGGCGGATGAGGCTATCTAAGAGGCTTGATGGGAGGGACTGGTGGTGCGTAGAGCTGACTGTTGCTCTGGTGGGCAGAGCTCAGTAAGACTTTAATCCACTTGACAGTTGATGGGTGGGGCTGGGTTCTCTCCCTGTTGGTTGTTTGTCCTGGGCTCTTTGGTGGGGCTAATGACAGACTCTGGGAGGGCTCACGCCAAGGAGTACTTCCCAGAACTTCTGCTGCCCGTGTCTTTGTCCCCACGGTGAGCCACAGCCACCCCCCCCCCGCCTCTGCAGGAGACCCTCCAACACTTGCAGGTTATGTCTGGTTCAGTCTCTATGGGGTCACTGCTCCTTCCCCTGTGTCCCGACGTGCACACTACTTTGTTTGTGCCCTCCAAGAGTGGAGTCTCTGTTTCCCCCAGTTCTGTTGAAGTCATGCAATCAATTCCCACTAGGCTTCAAAGTCTGATTCTCTAGGAGTTCCTCCTCCCATTGCCGGACCCCCAGGTTGGGAAGCCTGACGTGGGGTTCAGAATCTAGAACAGGGTTGTTCAGGATCACCAGGAAGGCTTTATTAAAACACAGATTATGGAGCCCCATCCCTAGAGCTTCTTCTGATGTAGTAGGTCTTAGGTAGGGACTGTGAATTTGTTTCTAACAAGTTCCTGGGTGATGCTGATGCTGCTGGCCTAGGGGCCACACTTTGACAGCCTCTGGTCTAGAATTAAACCCACTGTGTACTCTAGGACTGCAGGGGAATGCAACCATGTGGAGAGAATAGTGTGTAACAATGAGGTCAGTCACTGTTCATACTGTCTTTTTTAAAAATTATTTTAAAAAATTGTGATAAAATATACATAACAAAATTTACAGTTGTAGCCTCCTAAAGTGTATGTTTAGTGGCATTAAGTACTATACCTTCACGTTGTTTTGTGACAGTCACCACCATCCATCGGCAGAATTTTTTCATCATCCAAAACTGAAACTTTGTCCCATTAAACAGTAACTTCCTCTGCAAACATTTTGATGTATTATCTTTGAGATTGTTTTTGATATGTGAATGAGAATGTAATATTTTTCTTTTATAAAAATGTCGTTAAGGGCTTCGCTAGTGGCGCAGTGGTTGAGAGTCCGCCTGCTGATGCAGGAGATATGGGTTTGTGCCCTGGTCCAGGAGGATCCCACATGCCGTGGAGTGGCTGGGCCCGTGAGCCATGGCTGCCGAGCCTGCATTCCGCAATGGGAGAGGCCACAACAGTGAGAGGCCCATGTACTGCAAAAAAAAAAAAAAATGTCGTTAAGAGCATTTCCCCATTTGTTGTTTTTTTTTTTAATGAATTAATTAATTTATTTTTGGCTGTGTTGGGTCTTGGTTTCTGTGCGGGGGCTATCTCCAGTTGCGGCGAGCAGGGACCACTCTTCATCGCGGTGTGCGGTCCTTTCACTGTCGTGGCCTCTCACTGTGGAACACAGGCTCCAGATGCTCAGGCTTAGTAGTTGTGGCTCACAGGCCCAGTTGCTTCGCAGCATGTGGGATCCTCCCAAACCAGGGCTCGAATCTGTGTGTCCTGCATTGGCAGGCAGACTCTCAACCACTGCACCACCAGGGAAGCCGTCCCCATTTCTTTCTTTCTTTTTTTTTTTTTTTGTGGTACGCGGGCCTCTCACTGTTGTGTCCTCTCCCATCGCGGAGCACGGGCTCTGGACGCACAGGCTCAGCGGCCATGGCTCACGGGCCTAGCCGCTCTGTGGCATGTGGGATCTTCCCAGACCGGGGAATGAACCCGTGTCCCCTGCATTGGCAGGTGGACTCTCAACCACTGCGCCACCAGGGAAGCCCCTCCCCATTTCTTAAATATTCTTTCAGAACTTTCTTTTTAATGGCTACATAATACTCCATTTGATGGCTGCACCACGATTCATTTAAATGCAGCTCTTTTGTTTATTTCTTTTCTCTATTCTAATAATTATTACTGCAGTGAGTATATTTGGAGGTATACTTTTGTCCAGCTTTCTGATTCATAGCAGCAGGGTAACTGACCCAAAAGTATGTATATTTCTGGTAAAGTTTATGTGCTTAAAAAAGTTAAATTAACATTGATAGAAGGAGAAAACCTAAAAGCAAATAAACAAATGGATGTATCTTTCCAAATGAAATAACATGATCATGTTGAAGAGAGGGAGGACAGAAAGAGCTAGTCCAAATGATTTATGAGGACAGTATTTGACAGTATATCCTCAATTTGAGGTGGGTGGGGTAAGGGGAAAACCAAAAGATTCCTGAACTCATTTTATAGAGTGGTATGAGTGAAGATTTTTTTTTTTTTTTTTCTGTATGCGGGCCTCTCACCACTGTGACGTCTCCTGTTGCGGAGCACAGGCTCCGGACACGCAGGCTCAGCAGCCATGGCTCACAGGCCTAGCCTCTTGGAGGCATGTGGGATCTTCCCAGACCAGGGCACGAACCCGTGTCCCCTGCATCGGCAGGCGGACTTTCAACCACTGCGCCACCAGGGAAGCCCGAGTGAAGAAAGTTTGAAAGTAGTTTAGATGTATTGTTGGCTCAAGCAGATGAATGTATTTCTTTTCTTTTTTCTTTTTTTTAACATCTTTATTGGAGTATAACTTTTACAATAGTGTGTTAGTTTTCCCTTTACAACAAAGTGAATCAGTTATACATATACATATGTTCCCATATCTCTTCCCTCTTGTGTCACCCTACCTCCCACCCTCCCTATCTCACCCCTCTAAATAGACATTTCTAAATAGACATTTCTCCAAAGAAGATATACAGATTGCCAACAAACACATGAAATAATGCTCAACATCATTAATCATTAGAGAAATGCAAATCAAAACTACAATGAAATATCATCTCACACTGGTCAGAATGGCCATCATCAAAAACTGTAGAAACAATAAATGCTGGAGAGGGTATGGAGAAAAGGGAACCCTCTTGCACTGCTGGTGGGAATGTAAATTGATACAGCCACTATGGAGAACAGTATGGAGGTTCCTTAGAAAACTAAAAATAGAACCACCATACGACCCACAAAGCACAAAGGCGATCTCCCTGTGCTATGCGGCAGCTTCCCACTAGCTATCTAATTTACATTTGGTAGTGTATATATGTCCATGCCACTCTCTCACTTTGTCACAGCTTACCTTTCCCCCTCCCCATATCCTCAAGTCCATGCTCTAGTAGGTCTGTGTTTTATTCCCGTCCTACCACTAATCTCTTCATGACATTTTTTTTTCTTAGATTCCATATATATGTGTTAGCATATGGTATTTGTTTTTCTCCTTCTGACTTACTTCACTCTGTATGACAGACTCCAGGTCTATCCACCTCTTTGCAACTAACTCAGTTTCATTTCTTTTTATGGCTGAGTAATATTCCATTGTATATATGTGCCACGTCTTCTTTATCCATTCATCTGTTGATGGACACTTAGGTTGCTTCCATGTCCTGGCTATTGTAAATAGAGCTGCAATGAACATTTTGGTACATGACTCTTTTTGAATTATGGTTTTCTCAGGGTATATGCCTAGTAGTGGGATTGCGGGGTCGTATGGTAGTTCTATTTGTAGTTTTTTAAGGAACCTCCATACTGTTCTCCATAGTGGCTGTATCAATTTACATTCCCACAAGCAGTGCAAGAGTGTTCCCTTTTCTCCACACCCTCTCCAGCATTTATTGTTTCTACAGTTTTTGATGATGGCCATTCTGACCGGTGTGAGATGATATCTCATTGTAGTTTTGATTTGCATTTCTCTAATGATTAATGATGTTGAGCATTCTTTCATGTGTTTGTTGGCAACCTGTATATCTTCTTTGGAGAAATGTCTATTTAGTTCTTCTGCCCATTTTTGGATTGGGTTGTTTGTTTTTTTGTTATTGAGCTGCATGAGTTGCTTATGAATTTTGGATATTAATCCTTTGTCAGTTGCTTCATTTGCAAATATTTTCTCCCATTCTGAGGGTTGTCTTTTGGTTTTGTTTATGGTATCCTTTGCTGTGCAAAAGCTTTTAGTTTCATTAGGTCCCATTTGTTTATTTTTGTTTTTATTTCCATTTCTCTAGGAGATGGGTCAAAAAGGATCTTGCTGTGGTTTATGTCGTAGAGTGTTCTGCCTATGTTTTCCTCTAAGAGTTTGATAGTGTCTGGCCTTACATTCAGGTCTTTAACCCATTTTGAGTTTATTTTTATGTGTGGTGTTAGGGAGTGTTCTAATTCATACTTTTACATGTAGCTGTCCAGTTTTCCCAGCACCAGTTATTAAAGAGGCTGTCTTTTCTCCACGGTATATCCTTCCCTCCTTTATCAAAGATAAGGTGACCATATGTGTGTGGGTTTATCTCTGGGCTTTCTATCCTGTTCCATTGATCTATATTTCTGTTTTTGTGCCAGTACCATACTGTCTTGATTACTGTGGCCTTGTAGTATAGTCTGAAGTCAGGGAGCCTGATTCCTCCAGCTCCATTTTTCGTTCTCAAGATTGCTTTGGCTATTCGGGGTCTTTTGTGTTTCCATACAAATTGTGAAATTTTTTGTTCTAGTTCTGTAAAAAATGCCAGTGGTAATTTGATAGGGATCGCATTGAATCTGTAGATTGCTTTGGGTCGTACAGTCATTTTCACAATGTTGATTCTTCCAAACCAAGAACATGGTATATTTCTCCACCTATTTGTATCATCTTTAATTTCTTTCATCAGTGTCTTACAGTTTTCTGCATACAAGTCTTTTGTCTCCTTAGATAGGTTTATTCCTAGATATTTTATTCTTTTTGTTGCAGTGGTAAATGGGAGTGTTTTCTTAATTTCACTCTCAGATTTTTCATCATTAGTGTATAAGAATGCCAGAGATTTCTGTGCATTAATTTTGCATCCTGCTGCTTTACCAAATTCATCGATTAGCTCTAGTAGTTTTCTGGTAGCGTCCTTAGTTTTCTCTATGTATAGTATCATGTCATCTGCAAACAGTGACAGCTTTACTTCTTTTCCTATTTGGATTCCTTTTATTTCTTTTTTTCTCTGATTGCTGTGGCTAGAACTTCCAAAACTATGTTGAGTAAGAGTGGTGAGAGTGGGCAACCTTGTCTTGTTCCTGATCTTAGTGGAAATGGTTTCAGTTTTTCACCATTGAGAACGATGCTGGCTGTGGGTTTGTCATATATCGCCTTTATTATGTTGAGGAAAGGTCCCTCTTTGCCTACTTTCTGCAGGGTTTTTATCATAAATGGGTGTTGAATTTTGTCAAAAGCTTTCTCTGCATCTATACAGATGATCATATGGTTTTTCTCCTTCAGTTTGTTGATATGGTGTATCACGTTGATTGATTTGCATATATTGAAGAATCCTTGCATTCCTGGAATAAACCCCACTTGATCATGGTGTATGATCCTTTTAATGTGCTGTTGGATTCTGTTTGCTAATATTTTGTTGAGGATTTTTGCATCTGTTCATCAGTGATGTTGGCCTGTAGTTTTCTTTCTTTGTGACGTCTTTGTCTGGTTTTGGTATCAGGGTGATGGTGGCCTCGTAGAATGAGTTTGGGAGTGTTCCTCCCTCTGCTATCTTTTGGAAGAGTTTGAGAAGGATAGGTGTTAGCTCTTCTCTAAATGTTTGATAGAATTCGCCTGTGAAGCCATCTGGTCCTGGGCTTTTGTTTGTTGGAAGATTTTTAATCACAGTTTCAATTTCAGTGCTTGTGATTGGTCTGCTCATATTTTCTATTTCTTCCTGGTTCAGTCTCGGCAGGTTGTGCATTTCTAAGAATTTGTCCATTTCTTCCAGGTTGTCCATTTTATTGGCATACAGTTGCTTGTAGTAATCTCTAATAATCTTTTGTATTTCTGCATGTCTGTTGTTACGTCTCCTTTTTCATTTCTAATTCTATTGATTTGAGTCTTCTTCTTTTTTTTCTTGATGAGTCTGGCTAATGGTTTATCAATTTTATTTATCTTCTCAAAGAACCAGCTTTTAGTTCTGTTGATCTTTGCTATTGTTTCCTTCATTTCTTTTTCATTTATTTCTGATCTGATCTTTATGATTTCTTTCCTTCTGCTAAATTTGGGGTGTTTTTGTTCTTTCTCTAATTGCTTTAAGTGCAAAGTTAGGTTGTTTATTCGAGATGTTTCCTGTTTCTTAAGGTATGATTGTATTGCTATAAACTTGCCTCTTAGAACTGCTTTTGCTGTATCCCATAGGTTTTGGGTCGTCGTGTCTCCATTGTCATTTGTTTCTAAGTATTTTTTGATTTCCTCTTTAATTTCTTCAGTGATCACTTCGTTATTAAGTAGTGTATTGTTTAGCCTCCATGTGTTTGTATTTTTTACAGATCTTTTCCTGTAATTGATATCTAGTCTCATAGTGTTGTGGTCAGAAAAGATACTTGATACAATTTCAGTTTTCTTAAATTTGCCAAGGCTGGATTTGTGACCCAAGATATGATCGATCCTGGAGAATGTTCCATGAGCACTTGAGAAAAATGTGTATTTTGTTATTTTTGGATGGAATGTCCTATAAATATCAATTAAGTCCATCTTGTGTAATGTATCATTTAAAGCTTGTGTTTCCTTATTTATTTCCATTTTGAATGATCTGTCCATTGGTGAAAGTGGAGTGTTAAAGTCCCCTACTATGATTGTGTTACTGTCGATTTCCCCTTTTATGGCTGTTAGTATTTGCCTTATGTATTGAGGTGCTCGTATGTTGGCTGCATAAATATTTACAATTGTTATATCTTCTTCATGGATCGATCCCTTGATCATTTTGTAGTGTCCTTCCTTGTCTCTTGTAACAGTTTTTATTTTAAAGTCTATTTTGTCTGATATGAGAATTACCACTCCAGCTTTCTTCTGATTTCTGTTTGCATGGAATATCTTTTTCCATCCCCTTACTTTCAGTCTGTATGTGTCCCTAGGTCTGAAGTGGGTCTCTTGTAGACAGCATATATAATGGTCTTGTTTTTGTATCCATTCAGCCAGTCTGTGTCTTTTGGTGGGAGCATTTAATCCATTTACATTTAAGGTAATTATCGATATGTATGTTCCTATTACCATTTACTTAATTGTTTCAGGTTGTTCTTGTAGGTCTTTTCTTTCTCTTGTGTTTCTTGCCTAGAGAAGTTCCTTTAGCATTTGTTGTAGAGCTGGTTTGGTGGTGCTGAACTCTCTCAGCTTTTGCTTGTCTGTAAAGGTTTTAATTTCTCCATCAAATCTGAATGAGATCCTTGCTGGGTAGAGTAATCTTGGATGTAGGTTTTTTTCCTTCATTACTTTAAATATGTCCTGCCACTCCCTTCTGGCTTGTAGAGTTTCTGCTGAAAGATCAGATGTTAACTTTATGGGGATTCCCTTGTGTGTTATTTGTTGTTTTTCCCTTGCTGCTTTTAATATGTTTTCTTTGTATTTAATTTTTGACAGTTTGATCATTATGTGTCTTGGCGTGTTTATCCTTGGGTTTATCCTGTATGGGACTCTCTGTGCTTCCTGCACTTGATTGACTATTTCCTTTCCTATATTAGGGAAGTTTTCAACAATAATCTCTTCAAATATTTTCTCAGTCCCTTTCTTTTTCTCTTCTTCTGGGACCCCTATAATTTGAATGTTGGTGTGTTTAATGTTGTCCCAGAGGTCTCTGAGACTGTCCTCAGTTCTTTTCATTCTTTCTTCTTTCTTCTGCTCTGCAGTAGTTATTTTCACTATTTTATCTTCCAGGTCACTTATCCGTTCTTCTGCCTCAGTTATTCTGCTATTGATCCCATCTAGAGTATTTTTCATTTAATTTATTGTGTTGCTCATCGTCGCTTGCTTCCTCTTTATTTCTTCTAGGTCCTTGTTAACTGTTTCTTGCAATTTGTCTATTCTATTTCCAAGATTTTGAATCATCTTTACTATCATTATTCTGAATTCTTTTTCAGGTAGACTGCCTATTTCCTCTTCATTTGTTAGGTCTGGTGGGTTTTTATCCTACTCCTTCATCTGCTGTGTGTTTTTCTGTTTTCTCATTTTGCTTATCTTACTGTGTTTGGGGTCTCCTTTTTGCAGGCTGCAGGTCTGTAGTTCCCATTGTTTTTGGTGGCTGTCCCCAGTGGCTAAGGTTGGTTCAGTGGGTTGAGTAGATTCCCTGGTTGGGGGGACTAGTGCCTGTGTTCTGGTGGATGAGGCTGAATCTTGTCTTTCTGGTGGGCAGGTCCACGTCTGGTGGTGTGTTTGGGGATGTTGGTAGCCTTATTATGATTTTAGACAGCCTCTCTGCTAATGGATGGGGCTGTAGTCCTGTCTTGTTATTTGTTGGGCATAGGGAGTCCAGCACTGTTCGTTGCTGGTCCTTGAGTGAAGCTGGGTCTTGGTGGTGAGATGGAGAACTCTGGGAGATTTTCGCTGTTTGATATTGTGTGGAGCTGGGAGGTCTCTTGTGGACCAGTGTCCTGAGGTTGGTTCTTCCACCTCAGAGACACAGCCCTGACTCCTGGCTTGAGCACCAAGAGCCTTTAATCCACATGGCTCGAAATAAAAGGGAGAAAAAATAGAAAGGAAAGGAAGGAAGGCGGGAGGGAAGGAAGGAAGAAAGGAAGGGAGGAAGGAAGAAAGCAAGAAAGGACGGAAGGAAGAAAGGAAGGAAGGAAGAAAGGAAGGAAGGAAGAGAGGAAGAAAGGGAGGAAGGAAGAGAGGAAGAAAGGGAGGAAGGAAGAGGAAGGAAGGGAGGAAGAAAGGAAGGAAGGGAGGAAAGAAAGGAGGGAGGAAGGAAGGAAGGAGGGAAGAAAGGAAGAAGACAAAGTAGGATAAAATATAGTTATTAAAATAAAAAAATTATTAAGAAGAAAAATTTCTATTAAAAAAAACAGGTCGGTCTAACCCTAGGACAAATGGTGAAAGCTGAGCTATACAGACAAAATCTCACACAGCAGCACACACATACACACTCACAAAAAAAAGAAAAGGGGATGGGCTTCCCTGGTGGCGCAGTGGTTGAGAATCCGCCTGCAGATGCAGGGGACACGGGTTCGTGCCCTGGTCCGGGAAGATCCCACATGCCGCGGAGCGGCTGGAACCGTGAGCCGTGGCCGCTGGGCCTGTGCGTCCGGAGCCTGTGCTCCGCAACGGGAGAGGCCACAGCAGTGAGAGGCCCGCGTACCACCAAAAAAAAAAAAGAAGAAAAGGGGAAAATAATAGTATATCTTGCTCCCAAAGTCCACCTCCTCAACTTGGGGTATTTTGCTGTCTATTCAGGTTTTCCACAGATGCAGGGCACTTCAAGTTGATTGTGGAGTTTTAATCCGCTGCTTCTGAGGCTGCTGGGAGAGACCTCCCCCTCTCTTCTTTGTTTGCACAGCTCCTGGGGTTCAGCTTTGGACTTGGCCCCGCCTCTGCGTGTAGGTCTTCCGAGGGCGTCTGCCCTTCGCTCAGACAGGACGGGGTTAAAGGAGCAGCTGATTCAGGGGCTCTGGCACAGGCCGGAGGTAGGGAGGGGCACGGATGTGGGGCGAGCCTGTGGCCCGAGGCGTGCCGCGCATTCTCCCGGGGAAGCTGTCCCTGGATCCCAGGACCCCCGCAGTGGCGGGCTGCACAGGCTCCCGGGAGGGGCGGTGTGGAGAGTGACCTGTGCTCGCACACAGGCCTCTTGGTGACGGCAGCAGCAACCCTAGCGTCCCACAACCGTCTCCGCTGTCTGCGCCGACAGCCGCGGCTCGTGCCCGTTTCTGGAGCTCCTTTACACGGTGCCCTTAATCCCCTCTCCTCGCGCCCCAGGAAGGAAAGAGGCAAGAAAACGTCTCCTGTCTCTTCGGCAGCTCCGTGCCCGTTGCTGGAGCTCCTTTAAGCGGCGCGCTTAAACCCCTCTCCTTGCGCACCAGGAAGCAAAGAGGGAAGAAAAGGTCTTTTGCCTCTTTGGCAGCTCCAGACTTCAACCTCCTTGCTAGCCGTGGTGCACTAACCCCTTCAGGCTGTCTTCACTCTGCCAACTCCAGACCTTTCCCTGGGATCCGACTGAAGCCCGAGGCTCAGCTCCCGGCCCCCGCCCGCTCCGGCGGGGGAGCAGACCAGCCTCTCGGGCTGGTGAGTGCTGGTCAGCACCAATCCTCTGTGCGGGAATCTCTCCGCTTTGCCCTCCGCACCCTGTTGCTGCGCTCTCCTCCGCGGTTCCGAAGCTTCCCCCTCCGCCACCCGCAGTCTCCGCCCGCGAAGGGGCTTCTAGTGTGTGGAAACCTTTCCTCCTTCACTGGTGCAGTGCTCCCTCCCACTGGTGCAGGTCCTGTCCCTATTCTTTGTCTCTGTTTATTCTTTTTTCTTTTTCCCTACCCAGGTACGTGGGGAGTTTCTTGCCTTTTGGGAGGTCTGAGATCTTCTGCCAGCGTTCGGTGGGTGTTCTATAGGAGAAGTCCACGTGTAGATGTATTTCTGATGTATCTGTGAGGAGGAAGGTGATCTCCGTGTCTTACTCTTCCGCCATCTTCTCGCCTCTCTCTGAATGTATTTCTTGGTGTTGTTGTGAGCCAAGGTTCTCATTGTAGATGAAAGGACATACAACTATGGAATGGGAGAAGGCAAGAAAGAACCCTGTGCGGATGGATTAAAATTGCCAGTATCAGTGTGAACTCCTGATTTCTAAAACATGTATATGTGTATGCATGTAGAAGTTTACATGTAAACTAAAAAATGAATTCAGCTAAGTTGCAGGAAACAATTCATATATAGAAATCTGTTGCATTTTTGTACGCTACTAATGAACTATCACAAAGAAAAACTAAGAGGGCTTCCCTGGTGGCGCAGTGGTTGGGGGTCCGCCTGCCGATGCGGGGGACGCGGGTTCATGCCCCGGTCCGGGAGGATCCCGCGTGCCGCGGAGCGGCTGGGCCCGTGGGCCGTGGCCGCTGCGCCTGCGCGTCCGGAGCCTGTGCTCCGCGACGGGAGAGGCCACAGCAGTGAGAGGCCCGTGTACCGCAAAAAAAAAAAAAAAAAAAAAAAAAAACTAAGAAAACAGTCCCCATTTATAGTTGCCCATTTATCAGAAAGAGTAAAATACCTAGGAATAAATTTAACCAAGGAGGTGAAATACTTGTACACTGAAAACTATAAGACATGGATGAAAGAAATGGAAGAAGACACAGATAAATAGAAAGACATTCTGTGCTCCTGGGATGGAAGAACTAATATTCTTAAAATGTCCATAGTACCTAAAGCAATCTATAGAATCAGTGCACTCCCTATCAAAATTCCACTGGCAATTTCCCACAGATATAGAACAAACAATCCGAAAATTCACATGGAACCATGAAAAACCCTGAATGGCCAGAGCAGCAGAACTGGACACCTCATGGTTCCTGATTTCAAATTATATATCAAAGCCATTGTAATGAAAACAATATGGTATTGGCATAAAAACAGACACATAGATCAATGGAACAGAAAAGAGACCCCAGAAATATACCTACACATATGGTCAGTTAATTTATGACAGAGGAGCCAAGAATATACAAGGGGAAAGGACAGGTTTTTCAATAAAAGGTGTTGGGAAAACTGGACAGTCCCATGCAAAAGATTGAAACTGGGCCACTGTCTTACATCATACAGAATAATTCAAAATGTATTAAAGATTTAAGTGTAAGACAAACCATAATACTCTTAGAAGAAGACAGATGGGGACTTCCCCGGTGGCACAGTGGTTAAGACTCTGTGCTCCCAATGCAGGGAGCCCAGGTTTGAACCCTGGTCTGGGAACTAGATCCCACATGCATGCCACAACTAAGAGTTTGCATGCCGTAACTAAGGAGGCTGCAAGCTGCAACTAAGACCCAATGCAACCAAATAAATAAAAAACAAACAAAAAAGAAAATAGATGAAAAGCTCCTTGACATTGTTCTTGGCAATGATATTTTTGGATATGACACCAAAAGCAGAGGCAACAAAAGCAAAACTATTAAACAAGTGGGACTGCATCAAACTAAAAAGCTTCTGCACAGCAAAGCAAACCTTTGAAAAGGCCACCAACTGAATGGGGGAAAATATTTGCAAATCATACATCTGATGAGGGGCTAGTATCCAAAATATATAAAGAACTCCTACAACTCAATCGCAAAAAACCAAACAATCCGATTAAAAAATGGGCAGAAGATCTGAAGAGACATTTTTCCAAAGAAGACGTACAGACGGCCAGTATGTACATGGAAAGGTGCTCAGCATCACTAATCATCAGGGAAATGCAAATCACACCACAGTGAGCTATTGCCTCACACCTGTTAGAATGGTGGTTATCAAAGAGACAAAAAATAAGTGTTGGTGAGCATGTGGATAAAAGGAACCCTTGTAAATGTAAATCAGTGCAACTACTATGGAAAGCAGTATGCAAGTGCCTCAAAAAATTAGAACTAGCGTATAATCCAGCAATCCCACTTCTGGGTATTTATCCAAAGAAAATGTAAACAGTAATTCGAAAATATACATGCACCCCCATGTTCATTGCAGCATTATTTATAATAACTAGATATGGAAACAGTCTAAGTATCCATCAATGGATGAATGGATAAAGAAAGTGTGTGTGTGTGTGTGTGTGTGTGTGTGTGTGTGTGTGTTTATGTACATACAGTGGAATATTATTCAGCCATAAGAAAGAATGAAATCTTGCCATTTGTGACAACATGGATGGACCTTGAGGGCATTATGCTAAGTGAAGTAAGTCAGAGAAAGTTAAATACCATATGATCTCACTTATATGTGGAATCTAAAAACAACCCCCCCCCCAGACTCATAGATACAGAGAACAGATTGATGATTACCAGAGGGGGGAGGAGGGAGGTAGGTGAAATGTTTGAAGTGGGTCAAAAGGTACAAACTTCCAGTTAGTCATGGGAAAGTAATGTACAGCATGGTTACAGTACAGTAATGCTGTATTACGTATTTGAAAGTTGCTAAGAGACTAGATCTTAAAAATTCTTATGATAGGGCTTCCCTGGTGGTGCAGTGGTTGAGAGTCCGCCTGCCGATGCGGGGGACACGGGTTCGTGCCCCGGTCCGGGAGGATCCCACATGCCGTGGAGTGGCCGGGCCCGTGAGCCATGGCCGCTGAGCCTGCGCATCCGGAGGCTGTGCTCTGCCACGGGAGAGGCCACAACAGTGAGAGGCCTGTGTACCGCAAAAAAAAAAAAAATTTCTTATGATAAGAAATGTAATCGTATGGTGATGAATGTTAACTAGACTTATTGTGGTGATCATTATGTAATATATACAGTTGTTGACTCATTATGTTGTACACCTGAAACTAATATAATGTTATGTCAGTTATATCTCAACAAAAAAGTGTACAGTACATGTATGAATATTTGTGTGTGTGTCTATATATACGTATATTTCCTAGCCCTGTTCACAGAAATGGCCATGAAGCAGAGGTAGTAGCCCAGTAGCAATGAGCACAGTTGGTGTCCAGATCTTGGATGCTGATACTGTTCTCCACTAAAAGAAACCAGGGCCCTTCAGAGAAATAGCTGATTCCAGGATTGGGGCAGGATGGCTACAAGATGAGCTTGGGACATTTTGTAATGCCAGAAAATATGTAAGTGTTCAGAAAGTGATAGAAGCGTGTTACAGAGGCATAAGTGTCAGTTTGAAGGGGCTTCCACTGGCCAAATTTCAGACAACTGAACGCTAAAGTAATGAAGGACACCATTGAAATAATAGGAATCCGTGAGTCTATATGGATAATAAATGTGTTAGTGAATGAATGACTGGGGGAGGGGAAGGCTCTTGATTACAGTAGACTGGCAATTTCTGCATGGTAAATGTAAAGGGAGTGATGGAGTTGAAAAATCATCCTTATGTATATTTTAAAATTTCCATTATAAGGCATTTTTAAAAATTAGGAAAATGAATGCACATTTTGTGGCTTTTGATTAATAATACTGTGCAGTAGCCTCCTAATTGGTACTTCTGACTGTAATTTCTCTCTATCCAAACACATTCCAGTAACCAGTTTTTTGAAGATATCACTTTGACTATATTTTCAGTTTTTCCTTTTGTCCATAGCTATGCCCCTGTAATATTTTAGAAAGAAGAGTGATTTTTTTGTTAAGAGTTTGGAGATTAGTGAGATTGAGGAGTGCTAGAATACTGACTGACCTTCCTGTGTTGGAAGTAGGTAAGGGAAGGCAGTGATAGGAATACATTGAACAAATCATGAACAAAATGGCAGCTCCATTTTTCTTCCTGCTGGGACTTGTGGCAGTTCTCAGAGTTGGGGCTTGGCGGTAGCAATCATCCTAAAGACCTAGGAGTAAAACTTTCAGACTTGCTGGAAAAAAAAAATTCTGTAGTATAAAGATCCTTAGCTAGGTATTTGAAATCTTAAAAAAAAAAAAAAAAAAAAGAATCCGGCCTTAATCTACCTAGAGTAGTTTTGTGCTGGGTATTGAGGATATATAGCTAAATACAGTCTCTGCCTTCAAGAGATTTCCAGTCTAGTGGTTGAGACAGATGAAGGGGAAGCTGTTTACTCTGTTGGTAGTGGGGGAGGGAGAGAAAAAGTTTCCCATTTGAAAGTGAATTCTGTGTTGCCTCTGTTTTCTGTGTTATATGTTAGTGCCCATCTCCCTTATCTGTAAGCAACTCCCCCACCTCCCTCCTGCCTTGAGACTAATCTTCGTACTCTCTCAATAGTACTGTGGTAGGCCAAGTAATGGCCCCCAAAGATGTCCACATCCTAACCATCCCGGAACGTATGAATTAAGTACCTTACAGAGCCAAAGGGACTTTGCAGATATGATTAAGGTTAATGACCTTGAGATGGGGAGATTATTCTGGGTTATCCAGCTGGGCCCAGTGTAATCACAAGGATCCTTAAGAGTAGAAGAGAGGCAGGAGAGAGTCAGGGGTAGGTGTGATTATGGAAGAAGCCATAGTGATGTAAGAAGCTGCAGTTGCTGGCTCCAGCTTACATCCCTGGAGAAAGGAAGTCATGAGTCAAGGAATGCAGGTGGCCTCTAGAAGCTGGAAATGGCTGGTAATAGGTTGTCCCTCAAAAACTCCAGAAAGGAGTGCAAGCCTGCCATCACCTTGACTTTAGCCCACTGAGACCTGTGTCAGACATAAACTACAGATCTGTGGGAAAATAAATTTGTGTTATTTTAGCCACTAAATTTGTGGTAATTTGTTATACCAGCAATACAAAAGTAATACAGGTACCTTACATGTTGTTTGAGTTCAGAAATACTGGGTGAGTCCATAATTTTTTCCTTTATGTTATTTCCTTTTTCTTTTCTTTTTTCCTTAAAAAAATTTTTTTAGATAAATGTAAGATTACTTAATCAAGGTTTTATGTTGTCTTTTACGTAAATATGTTTGTATCAGGCATAAAATACATGCTGGTAAGCTAATAAAATAGAGGAAGCTCTATTCTAATCACAAAAAAAGGCAACTTATAGATTAATCTTCCTTTCTTTAGGACCTGTAATGGAATTTGATTATGTTATATGTGAAGAATGTGGTAAAGAATTTATGGATTCTTACCTAATGAACCACTTTGATTTGACAACTTGTGATAACTGCAGGTACTTATTTTTATTTCAGAGCATGTTCTAAATTACTAAAATTTAATGTTTGCTTGTAGGTTTAGGGCAAAACAATAATTAGATCCATTTGGATTTAATATTTTCTTCATAAATGTTTCTTGTTTTGGGAGTTTCCTAAAATTTCTGTGTTTTCCATTTTGCTAAAGAATTACAGGAAGACTGTGCTTATCAACGTTATGCCACATAAATATGAAGGATGTCCCTGGTTCTTCCATCGATATGTCCTTTTCCTTCCTGCTGGGGGGTTGGGGGGGCATTAACCATCTCTCAGTAGCAGGTTCCTAACCCTTCTCTCCCCCCAGCCCCTAAGGATCCCTTTGTTTCTTTCTTACTTTGACTAGTGTGTGTTGATACCTTGGTCAGAGGACTGCCACCTTCAATGAGAGGAAGGAAGTATAACACCTCCAGCTACTCTTCTGGTACTCAGAACACCTCTTTCCATTCATTTTCGACTCTCCTGAATTGGCAGGGGAGAGATTAGATGAGGAAAAATCACATTCTTCTGTCATTCTTTTTCTTCTCCTAGCCTTTATCTCTTTTTGTATCACCACAGAATATGACTCACTCCACTTGCTTCTCCTATCCCTACTGCTTACCTCAGCCGAGTCCTGTGTTGGTGTCTTTCACACCTACAAATCCCACCTTGGATTCTTACTTAGCCCTCTTATCTGTTGCCTGTCCCCACTTCTTGTACGTACAGTCCCAGATCAACTGCTCACACGCCTGGTGGACCTGCCTTTTTAGAGTCCCTGCTGCAGACATCTAGAGCCATGACCACTGACTTGTTGCTAAGTAGGTCCTTAGAAGATAGAATGGGAGATGTTTCTGGTCTCTTGATTAGATCTGTGATGGGAAATGTTCTGCTACCCACTGGAATTGTAAACTCTGTTCCCAGTGATGTAACAGTGTCATTAATGCACACAGTGGTTTCAGGTCCACAGTGTGATCTCCTTACAGGACAGATTAGTGTTTGGGAATTAAATGACCACACATAACCTTACTTCCATGAGAAAATGGAAGCAACTAATTATCAATTTAAAGAGCTATGTAGTAGTCTGGAAATACACTTTTAAAATGTAAACATAATTAGGAATACAGCCCTCCATTGTATTTGTTTTTCCCAACATCTTTGACGATTATAGATTAGTACAATGTAGTTTACCTGTCCCCTCCTTCGGTGTATACTTCCAAATTATTTAGTCTTCTTAAAGTTATTCCCAATTATAACACCTCCCCCCAACGCCTGTCCTATACCTATCTCCTCGTAAGTGTTCACCATTTCAGTAAAAGCCAACTTCATTCACTGGCTGTTTCTCTATCCCATGTTTAATTCCAAATCCATTTGGGTCTATATTTAAACCATATCCTGAATCCATCCATTTCTCATCCTCTGTACTATTACTGCCTTAGACTGGGCCCCTATCAGCTCTAGCCTGGACCACTGCAGTAGTACTCTTGTAACTGGCCTCTTCCCCCACTTTTGCACCGTCAGTCTCTTCTCCATGTAGCATTTTACTCAAAACTCTTTAATGGTTTCTAATCCATTTAGAATAAAATTGTCTTCACCGTTTCTTACAAGATCCCTGCCTGTCTCTGACTTTATTTTCCATCACTCCTCACCATCACCTACTTTAAGCATTCTGGTCACGCTGGCCCACTTGTTGTGAACTCCATTTGCAAAGCACACTCCTGTCCTAGAGTCTTTGCACTTTCTCTTCTTTCTGCTATGAATGTTCTTTCTCTAGCTATTCAGAATGTTTTCTGACTTCTAAAGGGCCCTGCTCAAATGTTTCCTCATCAGTGGCATTCTCTGATTTCCCGATCTCTCTGAAAATTTCTGTTCCTTTACCATGCTTTGTATTCCTTTATAGCACTTTTATCAGTCATCATGTTTGCTTATTGACTGTCTTCTCCTAACTAGAATGTAAGCTTCCTGAAAACGAGGCTTTGTTTTATTCTTTGCTGTATTCCTAGTACCTTGAACAATACCTAGCATGTAGATGGAGAACAAATGAATGAGAAGAGCTATGTAATTGACTGTGTCTCCATTTTTACCTGGGCTTTGAAAAAGCTCAGAGCCAACTGGAAACTCAGCTGTGCTTGGTGCATTTGGACCTTGCATGTTTATATTCCTTATATCCTGCCTGTCCTGACTTTAAGCCTTATATTTTCTTTCTCATTATTGAGTCTTAGTTCTCAGTTATATTTGCTCTGTTCATGTAAGTTATTTCAAATACTTTGTGGAAAAGAGGGACTTAGTAAAAAGAAATTCTTAACATGTTAAATAACATGGGTCTGCTGCTAATATAAATAGCGTCTCAGAATTAGTAAAAGAAAGTATTTTTCTGTTGGAATTCTTATGCTGCTAATTTGACCGTGAGAGTTTCAGGAAAAAATATTTTATATGTTTCTTTTGGCATGTATGCCCCTAGGTTTTGGGACTGTTAGAAAATCTAACTTATTTAAAACAACTACTTTATATAATGGACTTAATCTGTTTTCAGAGATGCTGATGATAAACACAAGCTTATAACTAAAACAGAAGCAAAACAAGAATACCTTCTGAAAGATTGTGATTTAGAAAAAAGAGAACCAGCTCTTAAATTTATTGTGAAGAAGAATCCTCATCATGCACAATGGGGTGATATGAAACTCTACTTAAAATTACAGGTCTCTAATAAGTTATATTCAGTCTTTTTTTGTTTTGTTTTGGTTTTTTTTGTGGTTTGCGGGCCTCTCACTGTTGTGGCCTCTCCCGTTGCGGAGCACAGGCTCCGGACGCACAGGCTCAGCGGCCATGGCTCACGGGCCCAGCCGCTCCGTGGCATGTGGGATCCTCCCGGACCGGGTCACGCGAGTCCGCGTCCCCTGCATTGGCAGGTGGACTCGCAACCACTGCGCCACCAGGGAAGCCCTATATTCAGTCATTTTAAACCCTGGGTCGGGTGAAGTTTTAACAATGAACTAGTTATAATTAGTTATTACTTACAGAAAGTTAAAAAGATCCTTTTCATTTTATTGTTTTACATGAGTCATAGTCATACATAATGACATTTAATAACATGTTTACTTATTTTGCTTTTTGATGTGGCACTTTGAAGCAAATATATTACTATTGGGTGATGTTAGGGGTACAATTTGGAAACAAAAATGCTTGAAATAGGAGTCAGCCCATGTTTCCCTTGCCCACCTACCGCCCAAATAAAATCATTAAAAAAAATTTGGGAATTTCACAAATGCCCAGAATCTAACTCTTCCTGTATCTGCCCAAGAATGATGCAAATATCAAATTATTCTTTTTTTGTGCCATTATATAAAAAATAATTGGGAGGCATTGCTTTAGAGCACAGTTTGATTGGAATATACTAGAAGATCCTAGTATCTTCTAATAAAGAAACCACATTGTAAAAGCAGACATATACTGAATTTTCACTAAATATAATACACTGTAGATTAAGATTCACCATCATTTTATGTACTATTAAACATGAAAAAATGCTGCTAATTAAACTGACCCAGTGCTACCTTATCACTTGGTGCTTTTATTTTATTGAAATAGTGCCATTAGACTTACTTTAGGTTTTTTTTTGCTATAAATCATGCTTGTGTGTACATAAAAAGGAAAATGCAAGTACCACAGATTTATTAAGGTATTCCTAAACTTCCTTACATTCAGAGTCCAATTCTTCTGAACCACTTCTTGACTCAGAGTTGTTAAAGTACCATTAAGTTACATTAGTGATGCAGCATTTTCAGGGATGTTAAATTGTGGAAAATGTGATGTTTTAGAATTTATGAAATAACAGTATATTACTTTATGTTAAGAAATTTCAGTTTGGCTTTATCGATTGATATTTTGGTCCCTGTAACATATTGTGAGAGATATCCTGAGCATAATTCTCAGCGTGTATATTATTTCCCTAAATGTAAATAAATATTATAAAGAGTGTATATATATATATATATATATATATAATAAAGAGTACATATATATATTCCAAGGTTTTTAAAATAGAATAAAGACTTGTTAGGTCATTCAGCTACCAGAATTTTTAAAGAAAATTCATGTTTTGAAGATAAGAAATTAGTCACGTGGATGGAAACTGTTATTGATTCAGGAGAAGGGTAGTAGTGATTGATTTCCTGTGATGGGAGATTTCTGGAGATGACCTCATATTTAGATCTGATATGGCTAATTGGTCAGCAGATTTTTTTTGGTGATCCTGCCAAAACTTGATCAAACCCACTGACTACATGTAGTTCTCTTGATTCACATGAAAACAAAGCAGAGAAGTGATTGCAGTCAGAGGACAGCTTTTCTATTTACACTGGCACACCTGGTTTTATGGTGCTTTGCAGATACATAATCTAATTCATCATACATTCACTGAGGGTTTCATAGGTTTAGATAGAGATAGTATTAGAGTTGTTTCTTAGCAATATTTTAAAACTTGTAAATTTCAAATAAATACTTACAAATTGCAGTTAAGTTAGATCACTCTTTGGCACCTATGGATTTAATAATTATAACTATTTTACAACAATGAATCACAACTAATTTATGGATTCTGTATTTCAGATTGTGAAGAGGTCTCTTGAAGTTTGGGGTAGTCAGGAAGCATTAGAAGAAGCGAAGGAAGTTCAACAGAAAAACCGAGAAAAAATGAAACAGAAGAAGTTTGATAAAAAAGTAAAAGGTAATTGGCTACATTTACATCATGAAGGACTGTGCTCTACTGCTTTGCAAAGAGCCTTTAGCTAAGTTCTTCCACTTTAAAGATACAATGTCACCGTTGGATTGGAAATTTTGGGTTTTTTTTTTTTTCATAAATTGAAGAACAAAGACTTAAAGTTTGCCCTTGGTAAGTTGGTGTTTGAGACTCTCAGTCCAAACCTCACTGCAATTCTAAAACATGTAAGCCCTCGTCGTCAGGAGAGTCATGTTTTTGTATAGGAACGGCGGTAGGGTCAGGAATGTACCCCTGGTTAAGGGTTTGCCCTCAATGCAATCTTAAATGTGACCCACACCGTTACCAAAAGTGAAGTTTTCCACCAGCAAACCTCTCTAATTGCTTAAAATGAAAAATAATGCCTAAGTCTCAGTGATCTAATTTAGCAGCTAGAAGGAACCTTCTAATGTCAGATAGTCCAATCACTTTCATATATGAATAAAAGACCTGGAAAGGTAGAGTGACTTGTTACATAGGTGCTAGAGAGTTGGGACTGGAGTCAGGATTTCATGACCGAAAGTCTGCATTAGTACATTCATTCCTCTGTCCATACATCTGTCTATCCACGTGACTATCCATTCTTTTTTCCATCTATCTCTGTATTTATTTGTCCATGCATCCATCCATGTATGTGCAGAAGTCTGTCCATCCATCTGTAATCAGTGTACCCAACAATTGCTAAGTGACAGCTGTTTTCCAGGCTCTGTGCTAACACAAATGCTGGCGTCAACATTTTGTCAGAAGAGAAAGACTGGTAAACTTAGTCATAATCGAGTGTGGTAAGTACTGTGACAGTGATGAACATAGGGTGTTATAGGAGCACAAAGGGCACTTGTTGGCTGTATCACAAATTCCCTACAGAGAATCTTAAAAAGTAGACATAAATGTTCTTCATACAGTAGAGTGTCAGTGTGGTGTCAAGTGTATGTAGATAACATGTATTCTCTGTATATACAGGGTTATACATATACTAAATTGATCCATTTAAAATGAGTATCGTAGCCATAATAAGTAATTTTGCTTATGTGTTTAGGATTTAGAAGAGGTTTTGGAGGGTGAATGAAGATAGTTCAGATGTCTTAAAAACAAAAGAGAAAAAAAAATTGAATGTAAGCCTACTTTGTTTCTTCTTATTGTGAGGGAATTGTTTCCCCCTTTTCAGTACAAGAGTAATTCATGTGTAGTGCAGAGCAGTTAGAAACCTATAAAGAACTTCTATCCCATAATTATACTACTCAGAGACAATCATCAGTAACAGTTTAATGTCTATTTTTCTAGTTCTTTTCTATGCATAGGCCCTTAAAATTTTTTTATAAAAATGGAAGCACAGTTGGACATTTATGAAGTTTATCAAAACTTCTCTGTATTTCAGTTTCTTCAACTATAAAAATGATGATAATACCACCCACCTTATAAAAGTTTAGTAAGGAATCAGTGAGACATTACACATAAGTTGCTTAGACGAGAACTAGGGCAGAGTCACATCCCATAGATCGTAGTATTACTATGGGATATTATGTACCTGTTATAAGAATATGGCAGTTCTGGGCTTCCCTGGGGGCGCAGGGGTTGAGAGTCTGCCTGCCGATGCAGGGGACACGGGTTCGTACCCCGGTCCGGGAAGATCCCACATGCCGTGGAGCAGCTGGGCCCGTGAGCCATGGCCGCTGAGCCTGCGCATCCGGAGCCTGTGCTCCGCAACGGGAGAGGCCACAACAGTGAGAGGCCCGTGTAATGCAAAAAAAAAAAAAGAATATGGCAGTTCTGCATGTGTTGCTGTACAAGGATACTCTTTAGAGAAAAGTTTTATTTTTTTCCCCTGTAGATATTATATAATGAAGGCAGGTAAAAGATCCACTTATATATCCTTGGATTTGGGTGTAAATGTTCAAATATTTGTCAATGATTGCTTTATTCTTTAATTACAGGAAGTGAATAATAGTTGAGCATATTTGAAATTTCTAATTCAGCTTTCTTAATTTTGATTACAAATGAAAATTTTGATATATAAAATTGATCAACTTAACACTAAAGAATAAAAATCAAAGTTTAATAAAAAAAATTTATCAAAGACAGACAACCCCATGATAAACATCCTTATATACATCTTTATATAAATTAGTTACTTAACATATCATTTCCTGAATCAGAGGGTAATAAGCACACTTTTATGCCTTTGTAGAGAGGTTTCCTATAGCAAACTATGCCATGTAAGAGCATTTCATTGAAGATTCGTCCCCAGATTAGCCACTTCTGTACCACAGTCTTCCAGAATACCTGCAAGGGCCAGTTGAGAGGATTTGGAAAGACTTCTTTTGAATTTGGTCCTTTCTTTAATCTCTTCCATGTTTTACCCTGACCCTTCTTCTCTTCCAACATCAAGGAAAGCCTTGAGGGATCAGGTAACAGAAGGCACCTTGAGGGGGTGTGAAAGAGGAGGGCACATTGATAGACTAATCACATATCAGCCTAGATTTTTTGTTAGCCCCAGCTCCCTGAATCAACTCAGCTCTTCCCTTTCTGCTACCTCCTCAAACCACTTTCCTGATGGTATTTTGCTGTAGGTAATAATATATGGATAAAAGAATTAGAAACTTACACCTTCAAAGTGATGAAATATTTTAAAAAGAGGGTCTATCTGTAGTTTTATTAGATACTATAATACTTCTGTAGTTTGGTCAAGATGTCATCTAAAGGGGACTAAATTCTATAATTTGACTAACAGATGATGGCCTCTTTAATTTCTTTATGCTTTTTTTCTATAACAATTCTATTAAGATAGTCATATCTATTTAAATTTTAGCATGAATAGAACATTTCTTTTAAGATGTACACAGTTCACATGGGTATTTTTTTTTTAAAGAAGTATAAACTCAAACATAATTGGCTCTTTTTCTTGCTATGTTAAATTGCTGCTATCATCTACCAGATAAACTACTGTGGATTTTCCTCATCCTTGAAGAGTTTGAATTTGCCCTAAATTTTTTCTTGGACCTCTTAAGACTGGTTTCTTTAATTCAGTTTATTTCTTGTTTGGATGAAGCATGTTTTTTGAGGAAATTTTCCAAGTGGTTACAAGAATGGTTTATTTTCTAAGACCCTGTTATGAATCTAAGAATGTTTTTCTGTTTCTCTTGCATATGAAAACCTGAGTTCTCTCTCAGTTGTATAAACATTACTCCATTGTCTTCTGGTGTTTAATGTGCAGAGGTCAGTGCCATGCCTTCTTTAATTATGGCTTCTTCTTGTTGATTTACTTTAGAGTTTGGTGGGTATGTTCCTGTCCTCCTGACTAGGCCACAAAGGGCTGAGAGTGGAGTAGACACTGTAGAAATTAGAAACAAGGAGCTTACTATGCACTTTGCTCAGAAGGCTCAGAACAGAAAGGAATAAAAGCAAATCTAAAAGTTTTTTTAGTTCAAAAGAAATTGGAGCCTGGTTCCTCTTGGTCTTCTGATTTTGATCCACAAAGAAGCTGACACAAAGTTTACTTCTTTATGGAAAGGTAAGAGATTACATTTACCTGTTTTTAGAATATGATCTTCTACTTCATCAGTTTGAGAAAGAATTGATTATAGAAAATTATATATATATTTGATATATAGAAAATTAGATATAGAAAATTATAGATATTGTAAGGTATATATATAAATTTAGACAAGGTGAAAGACAAAGAATTTCCTTGTCGGCAAGTTCAAATTGTTACAGATCTCTTAGATCCAAGAAGGCAGAAGTAGAAAGGATGGCACCACTGTGCTTAGTTAAACTAGATTTTTAAAAAGGCAGTATGTGTTGGCCTGGATATTGGATGGGAACTTTGAATTGGTGCAAATACACAGAACATTTCGGGTTTGCGTGGCTCCTTCCCACAGATAAGGTGGCTGTAAGGCTTTTCTTTAAAGTTATACTCAGCTTTCTCTTAATACTGGTAGAGGTTAGCCTTCTAAAAAACAAGGAACAATTAATCTTCATTGTTTGTTAGTATGCACTTTTTTCCCCAGAAGAGGTGGATGAGAAAATCCCATTTGGGGGCTCCTTCTAAGTTTGTGAACATTTTACCTTCTGGGCCTGTGGTTATATTTATGACGATTTTTGGGCTTCTCTCAGGGGAGTTTGAAGGACAGTTTCCTATCCTCAGTTTTGGAGGACAAAGTAAGATCAAAGCTTCATATGTTATTTTGTTGTTATTTCCTTGTGATTTTTTTTTTTTCCCCTCTCGTTACCAGTGGGCACCCTATGTCAAAACTTCCTGCCCTCCCATCAGGTATTTAGAAGTATCTGGTCTCTCTCCACTAGTTCTTTTATAAGTTTACCTGGTAAACAGCATTGGGCTTCTTTGAATACAGGCTGCCTCTTTTGCAAAATGAAGATATTAAGCTGAATAAAATACAAGTTTTATAGTGGTATAAAATACAGTTTTCATTGAAGCAAAGATTTAGGGGAAAACTTCTTTGGGTAAAAAATAGAAACAGTCCCTGAGGATAATCAGTAGCAAGACTGATGGTTATCATGAACAATTTTATAACCTTCCCAGAGACGTAGTCTGCAGCTTTTTGTGTTGTGAAATCCTAGGCCAGTGGGGCCAGGAGGTTGGAACGCGGTAACCGCTGTTCTGTTCTCCAGCCTCGGTTAGGCTTTCAGGGCTACTTGGTATGTCCCTGCTCCACCCCCAAGGTTTTCTTAGTTTTCCCAAGGCCTAGCAGACCTTTTCTCACTCTTCTAAAGTCTCTAATCTTTCCACCTCTTCTTCTCATTCTCAGCAGTAGGTAGTTGACCTCTACTTTCCAAAGTTTTAAGATGCTTAAATGAAGTAATGTGAAAAACTTTCTAATCCTTATGTAAACAAATTTTTTATTTCACCAGATATTGACATTTTGCCACATTTGCTTTTTTCTCCCTCATTCACATACACATATTTTGCTGAACCATTTAAGAGTTACTTGCAGACATTGTGATTCGTATTAATACTGAAGCATTTATCTACTATTAATAAGGACATGTTTCTGCTAACCAAAAAATAATCACACTCAATAAACAACATTAATATAATGCTTTTACCTAGTACATAATCTGTATTATTTGTCTTTCCCCAGTTGTTCCAATGTCCTTTATAGCTTTTTAGTTGTTGGATCCGGGGGCCAATCAAGGATGATGCATATCCATAGTCTCTTTTAGTTCCTCAGCCTTTTTCTTTCATGACATTGTCATTTTTGAAGAATCCAGGCCACTTGTTTTGCAGAATGTCCCAACGTTTGGTTTATTAGCAGTTTGTTTTCTCACGATTAGATTCTGGTTGGTTACCTCAGGAGACACATGGCATCGCTTAGGTAAGGCAGTGTCTGCCAGATTTCTCCATTGTAAAGGTACCCTTTCCCCTTTGTAATTAATAAGAAATCTATGGCTGACTGACACTATGTGAACATCTCATTCCTTAAGTTTCACTCAGTGGTTTTAGCACCCAGGTTGAATCTTGCCTGAGTCAGTTATTATTAGGGTGGATATAAATGGTGACTTTCTTTTTCTGTTATTTCTACAATTACTATTTGGCTTCTTTTGGAAAGAAGAGCTTTTTTTTTTAGTACTAGTTGGATTCATGGATTCTTATTCTCAAGTAAGTGTTACAGTCTGTCCATTCCTGTCATTATTCATTTTGATGCCCAAATTTGGCCATTGGAAGCCCCTTCAATCTAGCTACTGTCTTTTAAAAATGTTTTTATTTGGAAATAATTTCAAACTACATAAAATTGCAAGGATAAGAATGGTACAAGGGACACCCAGATTCTTTACCCAGATTTACCTATTAACACTTTATGCCATTTGCATTCTCTCTACACACACGTTTTTTTCTGAACCATTTAAGAGTAGGTTGTGTACATTGCCAACCCTTTTTTACCCCTAAATACTACAGTGTGTATTTCCTAAGAATAGGAATATTCTCTTACAAAAGTATAGTATTGATATTTTTATCTAATCTGTCATCCATATTCCGTTAGTTGACCCAATTATGTCCTGTGTAGTTTTTTATTCTAGTACAGAATCCAGTCTAGGATCAGGTATTGGCTTTAGGTACCAAGTCTTCGTAAACTACTTTATTCTGGAATATTTCCACAGCCTTTATCGTTTATGACACTGGCATTTTTGAAGAAGTCTTTTCTCTTTCCCTGCCTGCCTTTTTTGCAGTAATGTTTTTCATTTGGGGTTTTTCTGATGTTTCCTGGTGGTTAGATTCGGGTTATTCATTTCAGGTTGGATAGAACATAAATGAAGTGACTTTTCTAGGGCATCACATCTGTAGGCATGTGATATCCGTCTGCCCTCAATGGTGATGTTAATATTTATTTTTGATGAGCAAAAAAACCCTGTAAGACCACGTAAAATGTCCTGCTTCTCAACACTTCACCCTAAATTTAGCATTCATCCGTGGATGGTTCTTGCCTGAATCAGTATTTAGTATGGTGGTTGCAAAAATTGTTTTCTACCTTCAGCGCTCACTCCACATTTAACCAGTTGGAAATCGGCATTCTATAGCATCACTGCCCCATTTGTTTATTACTGGTATGGATTCATTAATTCCTATTCTTCTCAGTGGCTTTTGGTTCATTTCTGTCCTCAATTATTTTGGTGCTCAAATTGTTTCAGATTTGGGCCCATAGGAGTATCTTCAAGCTAGGTCTTGTGTCCTTCTGACATGTCATCATTCTTTGAGCACTTCTTTCTAGCTTAAAACACGTGTATATCTATAATATATAATTAAGACCTTGAGTTTACACTGATATACCGACTTCTAATCCAAAATTTTAGGGTTTATTCTGGTTTTCTTCCTTTCCTTATTTGTAATTTCCTTCTTTGACAGTGAGAAACCTGATTTCCATCATCCTTTATAATGTATAGTTATTTGATTAGTGCCCCTGAATGTACCTAATTTCCCTTCACTGTTGCTGCCTCCTCTCTAGGAGACCTTCCTTATCTATCTTGGGCTCCCTCCCCCCCTCCTCCCCTTCCCGCCCCATGCCCACTTTACTTGCTCCACCTCATGGCTTTAAGACTAGATTGGTCATGTGGGGAAAGAAGGGCAAGAAAATGACAGACTTACCAGTTTTGTTTTGTTTTGTTTTAGTGCCTCCTAGCACAAGGTTTTCCAGGAATGTCTAGTAAATACTAAAGATATGGCTTTATTGTCATTATAGATCTTGACGGATTAGCTGAAGGATGGGAAGAAAAGCCATAAAGTCAGTATAAAACCTTATGTTCAGTTGTGACAGTTATGGCTAGTAAGCTGGATTTTTAGTGTTAAGAAAATAATTTTCTTATCTCTAAGTTCACATAATGCACAAATTGGGCAGTTAGGTTAGCGACTGGGATGCAGTCAGATTTTGAGAGATTTTCCTTGTGGGGTAGTAAAGGGAAAGTGGCCAGGATACCTTACATCAGAACAAAGTTGTAAAGTAGGTATTGGAACTTGGACAGGAGACATCTTCCTGTCATTATCTGAAACCATGAGGCGTCTGTGCAGTTCTGGTCAGCATATCATTTATCTTTTATTTTAAAAATATCCCAAGGTAGAAAAATAAAAGGATAAAGGGCATTCCAGATATGTCTAGAAAAATGAGGGTTCTTCAGAATATGAGAGGATATAGGAATAAAGGTTAGAGTTTGGATGAACATGATTTTCTCCCTAGTTTGGAAGCTGTCTGGAGGTATATACACTGAAGCTTGAAAATGTCTCAGATAAAGTGCTTTTCATGTTGGAGGTGTATGAAAAGGCATCACGGCTTAGTGGTTAAGAACATGGCCTGAGCTAGACTGTGCCTCTGCCTGATCTTAGGCACAACTTATGTAACTTCTCTGAGCCTTAGTTTTCTCCTCTGTAAAATTGGGTTGATAGTTGTACTTATTGCAGTGTTGTGAGGATTAAATGTTTATAAATAAAGTGCTTAGAACAGTGCCTGATACATAGCCCTATTTGCTTGCTTATCCTCATGGTACAAATAAAGGCTGAAAATACAAAGATTCAAGTAGTATTTTGATAGTACCTATCATAGTAAAATGGATTAAAGAAAATGTGTGTGATTACTTGGTGTACTTTGACTTTTTAAGGTTGAGATTATAAAAGATAATGATCATACCCTCCCTTAGGTAGTGATGCTGTCAAAGACAGTGCAGGGCTTGATGGATCATTGGTCAGAACAGAAAAATGAAAACAAGTCGTGTTGCTTTTTATTCATTAAACTAGAAACTGAGATGTTATTAGCTTGTTAATTTCTGATTAACACAAAGCATGTGGTTTCTTCAGGTAGCATGCAGTGTGAACTTTAGAATGTCCTAGTCGCTTTTCAGAGCATCCAACATAACTTTTCTTTGTGAAAATGACATTTTAACGTGATGTAGTGGGAAAAGTTCTAAACATTGGAATAAATGACCTGGGTTCCCATGCTATCTTTGCTCAATTTCCTTAGCTGCAAAGTTAACTCCATGGTTCTTTCCAGGTCTTAATAGTCAGTGATTCTTTTATATATGTCGTACTTTGCAACGATTACTAGCAATTTATGTCCTAAACTATTGCTCTCATTTTATAGGATAAAGAATTTAATTGACATAAGGTCAGTTGCACGAGCAGCTTTTCTAACGTCAGCCATGAACTAGTGGCGAAGTTCTTGGCTTTCTAGTTTTTTTGCAAGCAAAGTTTGACTGGCCTCTTAGAGAAGTAGCTCCTGATTTACAAGGAATTTAAAATGCTCCTTGGGCTTCCCTGGTGGCGCAGTGGTTGAGAGTCTGCCTGCTGATGCAGGGGACACGGGTTCATGCCCTGGTCCAGGAAGATCCCACATTTCATGGAGCAGCTAGGCCTGTGAGCCATGGCCGCTGAGCCTGCGCGTCCGCAACGGGAGATGCCACAGCAGTGAGAGGCCCACGTACTGCCAAAAAAAAAAAAAAAAAAAAAAGTGCTCCTTATCCTCAGTCATCCCAGCTGATTGCCCTTTCCTGCTGTGGCATCTTGTTTTCCATGGTCAGCTGCTCAAACAAACCGTTCTTTTGCTTGTCTTCTGAATCTGGTTTTTTGCAGTCCCTCTAGTCCATATACCTCAATTCTTAATCTCTAGTCCATATACCTCAATTCTTTTTGTGTGTGTGTGTGTGTGTGTGTGGTATGCGGGCCTCACTGTTGTGGCCTCTCCCGTTGTGGAGCACAGGCTCCGGACGCGCAGGCTCAGCGGCCATGGCTCACGGGCCCAGCCGCTCCGCGGCATGTGGGATCCTCCCGGACCGGGGCACAAACCCGTGTCCCCTGCATCGGCAGGCAGACTCTCAACCACTGCGCCACCAGGGAAGCCCTACCTCAATTCTTAATCTCCTGTTTCACACTAACTCCAACAATCACATGAATGATTTCACAGGCCAAACCAGTGAGTGAGATAAGAAAGTAAGCTTGCCAAATCTGTATCAGCAATTTTGACTTGTTATAAAATTAAGGTGTAAATCACATACGGTTCAAACACACAGCTGAAATAGCACCACTGAAAAACTGGCTTTTATTTTTCTCTTAGAATTACGGCGAGCAGTAAGAAGCAGTGTATGGAAAAAGGAGACAGTTGCTCATCAACATGAGTATGGACCAGAAGAAAACCTAGAGGATGACATGTACCGGAAGACTTGTACCGCATGTGGCCATGAACTGACATACGAGAAAATGTGATCTTTAGTTAAGTGATATGTTTTATAGTGTGGAAATTTAGATTGATCTTGTTCAAAATTCATCAAAATGTAAAGTCTTCATAGATGAATGAAACACTTGTATAAATAATGCTTTAATAATTATGTATTTTATGGCTTAAGAACAAGTTTCAGTTAAGGTCTAGCAGGTCTGGTTGTGGGCAAAATATTGAGTCTGTGACCATTTTTTCTACAATAGGGATGGGAGCTGAGTGATAGAATAGGTTCAAAAATGTTAGGTTAGAGCTAAAATTAAGAAATAAGCAACCAAGACAAACCCTAGATTGGGGTAGGAGGAAGAGTTTTTAGTAGTAAAGGCAAAAACTGGCTGAACTGGATTCTTATCCCAAGAAACAGCAGGGATGGTGGTAGACCACTGCACCCCAGAGGCTGGGCCAGGTCTTTTAGACTACTACTGTCTGCAAGTCAGGGAGCAGGGAACAATATTGCTGGGACAAGTTTTCTGTACCCTTAGGGTTTACTACTATAGATCTTAATATTAGTTTCCAGATAGCCCTTTTCAAATCTGGATTAAAATGGAAAAACAACTATATTGTTTGTTGATCAAAGGTAGTGATGTTTATCATAACTTGTTAACATTTACTGAGCATTTACCATGTGCCATGCAGACACTATGCTAAGTGCCTTACAGGTATTCTCATTTAATCCTGGGAGGGAAGACAGCTTGCTTCTGTGCTTAACACTTCTAAAGGAGTGGTAACCTACAACCTGACATCACCCCAGACATCTGGATCAAGTTTAGGTAGTCAAATATTCCTCTGTCTTGTCAAAAGGATTACAAGGTAGTTATATCTAGTAAGAGCATTTGGTCCCAAGTGCTTGATTACAGGGTCTATGCATTCTTTTTTTGATAAAAACAAATTCAAGTTACGATAAACTAGATATTTTCAAGTTCTTTGACAGGACTTTTTATCCTACTGCTACAAATAAATAGGAAGTTTTTGTACATTTTCATTTCTCTCTCTAGATCAGCTCTTGGAGATTATGCTCGAAGAAGGGCAAAAGTCAAAAGTCAAATCCAGAGACTTGAGACTATAATTACTAATTGTACTCTATTTAAGTATTCAATACAGAAATGTTTAATATATTTATCGAGTGTTGATTTTTTTTAATGTGTTATGCTGAATATTACAGCTCAGTAAAAAGCGATTCCAAATGGGCAGCAAGAACTTCTTGGGAAAAAAAAAAAAAAAACACCTTCCCAGCAAGTAACTAGGGGTTCAGGCTGCTGACAACAGCACTACTACATTGGGAGACAAGAAGCTCTAAAATCACCACAAGGACGTAGTTTCAGATTCCACTTACTACCTGTGGACCTTGGGTAAGTTACTCCATGGGCCTGTTTTTCTGTCAGATGGGTATAATATAAGGACTTTCATGATGATTAAATATGGTGAATCTATAGCATCTGGCACGTAACAGCCAGTTGTTAATGAGCACATCATATCATCAAGACCAGTATAGTTAATAGACTTTTCCAGTTGAGGTGGGCTTCTAGTCACTCTTCACCTTCATCAATTTAGGACAATCCTGGTATCCAGCTATCACTGACAGCCAGATCTGCTTTACTCAGGTTGCCAAGTTCTGTCCTCATCTTTCCTTTTCAGGTATAACTGTAGATGAGTAAGTTATACAAGTCGCTGCCAAATGCTTTCCAGGAAAAGCAAACAAACTTATCTTCATATGAACTGCTTTCTGAATAATTTCCTGGGAGATTGAGAGTTAAGGAAAAGTATATGTTCACTTTGACAAACGCATGTTAAATGGCATCAGCACAGTTTAATAGAATCGATTTATTGCAAGGTATGACGTACAGTGACATGCCATTCTTTTGTCTGTGTGAGCTTCATTAGTGGGGAGAGCAACTGTTGAATGTTTGCTCTTGTACCTTTATTTCTTCAAAATTCAGTCTCTGATTCAGTTTTTTCATATACCTAGCTGCCAGACTGGGTCAGAGCAGGGTTACATCAGTGAGCAACTGTTAGAAGCAACCATTACACATGAAGAGATGAAGAGAGGGTCCAAGAGAAAGGAGGTGAAAACCTAGAAATTCCTCTAGGATTTGGATCAAGTAAGTATAACCAGCCAAACTTTGCAATACATTATGAACAGATTACAAAGCAGTTTAGGATCAAAGTTACCAAAGCCTTAAATGGTTATCCTTTAGCTTCTTGAGGGCAGGAGCTGTTTCTAATTATGTAGTTTGTGGGAAGGAGGAACAGTGTAAACAAAGCAAAGAACCTGGGTTTTAGTTCCCTTTCTGCCAGTAACTTGCCATGCAACCTTAATCTTGTGATTATTTGTTAAATGGTATGGTATTTTAAAATCCTAGGAATTTCCATCTATTGAGTAGACTATCTTCTATAGCCACTAAATGTATGGTAAACCGAAGAGACCCCATATATTAATATGGAAAATACCTAATGCATCATAAACTTATGATGTATTAAGTTAACAAAAAGATTGTACAAATGCACAAAGATACTTCTAGTTGTGAGATTACTGGTAAATTTTTCTGAAGGTTTAATGAAAAAAGTCTAAAAATGCTAGGATGTGGAATGTCAGATAATCCCTTGTGTGTTATTTAACAGTGTACTTTTATCATCTTAGTTAAGCCTCACCACCATATAGGAAACAGGCTCTGGAATTAGTAGTTACTTGGCCCACCCAGACTCCATAGAAATAAAATCCAAACCTACATCTAATGCCAAGTATAGTTTTAGCCAATCTAGCTACTTCTAAATCCCACTTTAGCATGTATGACCTGACAGATGTTTCAGATTTGAGGAAATGACCAGATGTTCTAAGATGACGATAGTTCTAAAACTTATCTGCACATTGGAATTACCTGGGAGCTTTAAGAACTACCAATGAATGATGTCCGTGTTCCACCCCCAGAGAATAAGAAAAAAAAAAAACAAAAAAAAAACAAAAAACAACGTTAGAGAGCCCCAGGTGATTTATGTTCAGACGAATTTGGGAACTTCTACTCTAGTAACAGCTTTAAATAACAGTAGTGTCTTAAAATACTACAGTAATGAAAAATACTTTGAAGAGGAAATTTCAGATGGAGGTAAGAAAACTCACTTTTAGTAAGAAACCACTAATTTTAAAGTAGACTCAGATGATAAATCATGAAATACCAAAGTTTAAAAAACATATTTTCAGTTTTATTTCAGCCATGTTAGGTTAACCATGAGCTGTGAAAAGCTATGCTACTTGATAATAAACCCATCAGTTCTATACTACTTTGTAAGCTTGACCTCTAGTGTTTCACATACCTCAAATCAGTTATCTTTTTTGTGCCTTACGGAGAAAAAAATATCAGAAAAGTTGTATCTGTCACATAATACATCCTATGGTCACTGTCACATTACTGTCATTAGGGAATATCTGCTTTTTAGGGGGCAGTTAAAGGTAATCAATACCATCAGTGTCCTGTCCTCCCCCTCTGCTTCAAGAAAGGATGCTACAAGAAAGCAAGCGTTCAAACCATCAAAAATAAGACGTTATTTTGAGATCTTAAAAACATCTTGATAGGAAGGGGAAAAAAGTGACCCTTAGGCCTGCAGGGCACAGAACTGCTGGAACACAGCCAGGATATGAGGGTCTAATTCAGCAGTGAAGAGCAGGTTCTCAAGGGTCACCATGTACTGCTGGATTATTTGGTGATGCTGTGGACACAGAAAAGGGGTAAGTGTTTAAGTCAGGAGAAAGAGCATATAAGCAATCTTGCAGAACATTCTCCTCAGCAGCCCACCCACACTGGAATGATGGGAAAGAACAGGAAAAAAAAAAAGTGGTTTTGCTAGCAGGAATAATAGGCCCCTGAAAAGCCTCAACATTAAGAACAAAAGGATGTTCAATAATTTAAAAAAATCCAGTTCTGGCCTGCTTCTGTGTAAATGCAATTCATACTTCAAGGCAGTGGCAGCAGCACCTGCTACTATTCTAGATGACGTTCAGGTGCGTCTCTCCCCTAATCAGGACAAAATACAGTATGACATTTTAAAAACTGTCAGGACAGGGACTGATCTAGGAAGATTAAAAAAAAGGGGGGGGTTGTGGGGGAGGTGGTATACATTACAAATAAGAATAGCACTGTTACTAAGTAACTATGGTTTTAACCATGGTCCCTGAAACAAGAAAAATTTGGAATCATTTCTTTTTGGTTAGGGCTTTAGTGTATCTCTTGCAAAAGAAAAATATGAGAGAATTAGCCAGTGATCTGTGAAGTATTCCACAAAACAGGAAAGCCAAACCTCATTTTTTTTTTTTTTTATCTTTAAAAAATAAAGAGGTCATCTGTCTTACTGAAAATCAGTGACTTGTTGAGCCTAACTGGAAAAAAAAATGTCAGAAAATGAAATAGTTTCTTCTATGTGTACATATATAAACTTAGATTCCTATAGGACTACCTAGGGGCTGTTAAAGCTTTTAATTTGACAGTAACTAAAAAATCTAGAATAAATTTTTGTTTGGAGGCTTAAAGAACTTTTCCCCCCTCTTTTATGCCTTCTGCTTTAATCACTCTTTTCTAGAACAAACGAGGATTTGGGGTGTCAGTGTCTGAAGATACAAAGGATTTAGTTCCACTCTCTTATAGATCTTTAACTTAAATCTAGCAGAGAGTAGGTGTTGCATTTTGCTTTCTATAAGGACCTCAGAGAACTTAAATAGTGCCTCCAAAAACAAGGTTATCATCTGCACATTGATTTATTCTTAAAATCTACTTACTCTTCCCTTAGCATTTTTTCTCTATATGTTGTATTACAGCTAGGCTCTCCAAAGAGAATGGCAATTAGGAGTCTGAATGATACAAAGCCAATTTAAGCCTAAATATTGTGATGAGCAGCAGCAGGAACAAATGGACACTGAAGGGCTTACAGGTGCTACATAATAACCTCCTGACAGATTTGATGACTTTTTAAAATGGAAAATCCCTGTGGCTGAGAATAGTGATGTTTACTATACAATCAGTTTTCCACAAACCTGTAGGAAGATCTGCTGGAGCCTCTCTATACAGTTCTTATACCACGGTGTTAACACACTGGTCCCGTCAGTTTCACATCGTACCAAGTGCTCAGTCAAGATCATGATAAAACGCTGGAAATGGGGTATAAAGTTCCAGAGGTGTCAAAAATTTACTTTGGAAACAATCACATTTTTGTAGAAAAGCAGTGATAATGAGTTACATCATTTTTAGCAATACCCGAAGACCTTTAATGTCTATTATGCTAGTAATTTTTCTTAGAACCTGTTCTAAGGACATAATCAGAAATGTTAACAGGAATGTATACACAAAAATCTTCAGGAAGGAAAACAATCATCTATCAATAAATAGATCAACAATTGGGAATAATTAAATATGAAAGTAGTATCCATTTTTTTTTAAAGCAAGGAGAAATGCTCATGCAAGAATGCTCATTAAGTAAATAACAGAATTACCTCCAGTTAGTGAACTTTTATTTTTCCCTTGTAAACTTTTATATATTTAAGATTTTATAAATGAATATGTATTATTTCTGTGATAAAAACATTTTTTGAAATGTACTGTTTCTTTGAACATATCAATGTCCCAAGCCAAGATACCTGAAATATGACAAGGAAGAGATTCTTTTGTTCACTCTGAGCAGATTCCACTTTTTCCTGCAGTCTTTCTATTTGTTCCTCAAGAGCCCCATCTTTCCTGTCACTGCTTCTGTCATCATCATCACTTCGCTACCGAATGCAAAGGAACAAAGGGAAAACACCATTTAGGAATGCAGTGTGTTAAATCCCATCAAGTAAATCTTAAGGATTTTATTGTGTCTGGTCAAATGCTATTTGAAGACTTGTATTCTATAGTAAAAGTACTCCAGTGTCCCAAACATAAAGGCAAAAAGTCCCAAGTCCTATGAGAACCTCTTATCTAGACCAGGGAAATTCAGTGGCACTTGGGTAATTATGGTAGATTTGCTATAAAGCAGAAGTAAGTTATGCCTTTTATAAGACAGCCCACTCAAGGAGGAAATACGTGTCACATTTTCCCTCCATTCAAAATGAAAACAGCTTTGTGCTCCATGGAGAATGTACAGCTGATTTTTGTTATTCACCATAGTCTGTTTTATGAAATTGCTGGGAACCCTGAGTTTGTGAACACTGAACTGCTGCTCCTAGGGGAAACATAGGGTTAGGGTCTTGGGAGCCTCTCATCATAACACTTTCATCACCGTAGATCTGCGATGCCCTCACAATAGCCACCAGCCACGCATGACACCTGAGCACTTGAAATGTGGTTAGTGTGACTGAAGAACTGACTTTTAAATTGTATTCAAATTTAATTAGCTTATAACTAGTTACATGTGGCTGGTGGTCACCATATTGGACACCACGTATCTAGAGAACAGTGGTGTGAAGTCAAGTCTCTGGAGTTTGTACATGCATAAAACGGGGATGATACCATTTACCTTACAGTATTTTAGATCTGTGAGTGTGTTTATATACATACACTCAGGTATATATGAATGTCTAGAAGGAGACTAGCACTCGAACCTGCTCTAGTTCATATAAATCATTAAACTTGCTTTTACCCTCTACTCTGACAAATGTGCATAACTGGAAATTCTGTCGTGAACAATACCAGCACTGTTTGCTAAATCACAGGATACAGCCAGCTCACTGTTTCTGCCCCCAAATAGCTAAAATACTTAACTTCTATATTAATATGCAAAGTATCTTATAGGCCTGGGAATGACTCCCCCCACTACCCAACCTTACCGGGGGAGTGGTGAACACGGACAATCTTCTCCCTCTTCCCCTCTTGCATCAGAAACTTATAGAAACACAAGTGTCCTCCTTCCTTCTCCTTCCTTTTTGGGAAGGCAAACATGAAACTGATCCAGAGATGGAGAACTCTGGAGAAGTGAGGTTTGTGGCTTCCTAAACAGGTGCACCGTGCAGAATGAGAGAACAGCAGACCCGAGGTCCGTCCCTTCCTCCACTTCTACAAACAGCTCTGCGTGATTTGGTCTCGAAAAAATAAGTTCCCATCAAGGTAATGAATATTTGCAGAAGTTTCTGGTATATTTTCTTTGACCATTTACGGTCAACACACGACTTACCCGTTTATGTTGCCTTGCGAGTTTTTCTTTAGCCTCTTCTAGCTCTTTCTGGATCTTAAGAACGTGTTTGTTCATCTTACGAATTGTGGAGTGCAAAATTTCCCAAACAAACAATCTTAAAGTAATAAGACATTTGATTACTATATGTTAAACTATACTCATAGAAAATAAGACCTCTCAACTTTCATAACCTACTCATTCTTGAGGTCTTATATAGCCTTCTATTCTTTAGGCAGAATAAGGCATTATCTCTCCAGCAACAATTTACGATTTTTCTTGTATTGTCAACTGTGCAAAACATCTAGCTCCACCCATTACTCAGGTGAGCTTCCTGAAGGCAATATTGGGTCCTTGTCATTTTTCTTATTTCCATCCCCTACTAGACACACATAGAAGGTATGTGTACATATTCAATGAAATGGCAAACCAGAAAAAACAGGTTAGGAACAAAAATACATTTTCTCTCTTCTAAATGTAAACACTAAGTACTGCAACTTGAAATGGAAACAATCCGAGGCTCATCTGCATGGTTTACACTATCGATATTTAACTAGCAATTTAACTAGCAAAAACTCTGCCAATTCTCTTGAAACACTTAAGAATCTCATTAGTTGGTAATAGCTATCAACTGCTAGGCTTTTAAGAATGAGATATTTATGTCAACTACTTTCTCAAATTGCTCAAATACCAGGATCACCTGTAAGTGCTTTAAATGTTTGTTGCATCAATATGCATGTGCTTTTTAAAGTAGCTTCTTAACTGCTTGTATGTCTATACACTTGGTCTCCTAACCCCGGGATATACAGCACAGAAGAGTACTTCTTTCTACAGATTTTGATCTGGATGATGACAGTTTAAGTGTAAGATAATAAACCAATCATTTCATAAAACTCAAGGTCTAGAATGTTAGCAGATAGGATAAAAAAAGCAGAGTACTTTAACTCTGGAAGGGGTGGTCAGGGAAGGCTCTGCAGAGTTAGAGTTGCAGATGTAAATCATTCAGGATAATGGCTAACACATACTTGAGTTGTCAGTTTTCTGAGATTTTGCAAGTCTGAGAATGGTCTGATGCTGCCTTCATTTGTGAGTACCTACTTGGCTGGTATGATAAGCTTTAGACCACATTCCTTTACCCTAAGGATTCAGTTTGCTGTCCCAGTCCTATCAGTTATAAATCCTATGGACTCAACTTCATGTCTAAGAACCAAGCTTAATGAAGTCTCTTTCCTTTAGGAGGAATGAGTCTAGAATGAATCTTCTCTGTATTAAATCTAGGACTTCTATGACTGAGGTGAGACCTCCCTCCCCCAGAGGCATTCAGGAGCCCACCAGGCTTTCCTCAGTCCCTCCATGATGTGTAATCTATGACGGACTGTGATTTCTACCAGTTCCTGGGGTGCATTTCAGGTCCCCAGTGGAGCTGGAACTCCTGCCCATGGATCCTTTATAAGCATTTCTACTTGACTAGTTGAGTCCTAATTCAACTTAGTGTGTCCCTAAGAGACACTGCAACCGGACTGGCTGTGTGGATTTCCATTGTGCATGAATCTTTGCCAAGTCTAGCCCTACCAGATTGGACCATTAATATCAACCTGGTTTGGACCAGAATTTGGAGCTCATGTATAAGGCACCACATGTAAACTAATTCTTAGAGAACAGGAACTTTGTAAAATAATCCGTATTACCTAGTAAAGTCACGAGATAGTTCTGAAGAGAAGATCCAATTTGCTACTGCAGCACAGTCAACAATCTGTGTACGAATCATCTTATCTACTAGTACAGCAATCATCTACAATCAGAGAGAAGAAATTATTAAGGTAAATCACACTTATATGTAGCCCACGATAATCCCACTGCTACAAAACATTTTCAGTGGCTATGGAACTGAACAATTTAACCATTAGGTCTTAAGATTTATTTTGCCTTCTGCTTGGCTCTGGTACTTATTGTAAGAATACAAGAACACAAAGATTGAGCAAAAAGAAAAACTGAACACTTAAAAATGTTTCTTTAAATTTTAGATGATATATAGAAAATATAATTTCCATCGAATCTTAAAATTTAGAAATACAAGATAGTTTAATCACGAAAGTCTTAATATAACTGAAATTTATTTTAATGCCTCTTTATAACACATGGTATGATAATAGTGTATGGAGATTTGACAAATCGGGAGCTTGTTTTTTAGAAACTGGCTAGATTAGGTAACTATTTCCTACCCACCTGGAGAACCTTCAAAGAAATAAGCATTCTTATTAAGTACTTAAAATGTGTTGAGATATTATAATACCAAACCAAATCATAACAATTGCTCTTTAAAGAATGACTCAAACATCATTACTTTTCATAGCAGTAAAATTACAGATTTAAAAACTGTTCTATAGGCAGAGTCAAATTTCATGTTTTGCAAATTAAAACAATGGTATTAACTGCCTTATTTTTATACCTGTACAATCAGCACCTCAATATGTCTTAAATAGTTTTTACCTGTGGATGGTTCCGCCAGACCTCAAACATGACTCTTAGAACATGTAATTTTCCTTCATCACTTTCAGCTAGTGTTTTGAAGACTTCATGAAACCTTTTGACAGTGGGGGAAAAATACCACATATAAACTTATTAAGCATTTTAATATTTTCAAAGCCTTTACAGTGTTACTCAGTTTACAGTGCGATATGTAAATGCAAAATAACCAAACGTTGACCATTAAGGATATAAAAGGTATGATTAGGAATTCAGTTTGTATGGAATTTGTCATAAAATCTTAGGAAAATTACAATATACTATCATTAGCCTAGGACTATAGTTTACTGTTTCTAAGAATATATGAGGGCTAAGGAACTGTCTCCAAACACAGGTGCAGTATTCTGACTATGATTCTGACTGCCTTCTGTGAGAACCCTGCAAGTCACAGAGACTTGGAAGTTGAGATGGGGTGAGGAGTCTAGTTTCTCTGCTCAACTGAAAGAATATCTATATGTTCTTTCTTCGTTTGGAACTGTAGGATGAGTTAGGAAGTTCTGTCTTTAGATGCCAAGCTTTGGGTGGCTCCTAAAAATGTAGCTGGCTCTCAATTCTGCTAACCTTTTTTTAGGAAGATGCTTAGACAAAGTGGGAACTTTTTTTAAAAATAAATAAATAAATTTATTTATTGATGGCTGGCTGGCTGGCTGCGTTGCTGTGTGTGTGCTTTCTCTAGTTGTGGCGAGCGGGCTTCTCATTGTGGTGGCTTCTCTTGTTGTGGAATACGGGCTCTAGGCGCGTGGGCTCAGTAGCTGTGGCTTGCAGGCTCTAGAGCACAGGCTCAGTAGTTGTGGTACATGGGCTTAGTTGCTCCGCGGCATGTGGGATCTTCCCGGACCAGGGATCGAACCTGCATCGGTAGGTGGATTCTTAACCACTGTGCCACCAGGAAAGTCCCAAGGTGGAAACTTCTTGACTATATATGACTGTCCTGTGGACTCAGGTTTTTCAGTTGTTTCTCTAAAGGTTTATATGAAAAAATGTACATTCTTTTGAATATATATACATGCAAACTGTGCTGACAGACTGACAGGAGCCATAGAATGGGGATTTTAGCTACCACAAACCAAAACCCATTGTATCAAATTATATGATAATACTGTTATTAAGATCTTCACAGTCAATAATTTTAGGTAAAAATTAGTATGCCATTGGTGTTCACCAAACAGAGTTCTAAACCCTCAAGACAGCATGTGTGTTCTTGTTGTACTTACTTTGCAAGAGCACTGAAGGAGTGGCTGAACGACTTGGCTGCTAAGTGTAGCAGAGTCTGTACAAAGACCTCTATTTTCAATGGGTTAAAGCTGAATCCTTCATCTGAAAAATAGCCCACAGTAAGAGTTAGGAAAATGTTTAAGTATAGCAATTTCTTGGTCCCTTGCCTGAATCGCTAAACAGATGGCACACTCACATCCGAATACCAAGTGAGACATTCAAGCAATGTCTTTGAGTACTAATAGATGATAAAAGACTATCACTGATTTCAAATTTCAAATACTCAAAATATAAAACTAAGCATAATCTAAATTCTTAAGTTTTGGGGGACTGTTTCCCTAATTCTTCTATATGATCCATTTCTTTTTACAAATACCACATAGATTTCCTTGTTCTTTTCTCTCTACATGGTGGCAAGATAATAAATATAGTAAAAGAAAAAAAAAAAACAGTAGGCCCTTAACAGTTAGGTCTATGTCCTAAGATGTCTGAGAATGTCTAAATTTAACACCATCATTTTGAATTATACTTTCTAAATACATTTTCTCTAACATCATAATACAAGTTTCTTAAAAAATCTAAACAAAATCCCAATAATAAATAACCCAGACACCATTAATGTTTTGATTGCATCATTTTTCTGTGCACGTCATTATGTAACACATCTAATAACAAAATCCGCCCCCTCCACAAATGGTTAACCTAGTTGTCTCAGTAGACTTTATCTCTTTTACTGATTTTTTTTTTGTTTTAGTTATTGTAATTTTCAAGATTTTTTTTTTTTTTTTTTCCCCCCCAGTACGCGGGCCTCTCACTGCTATGGCCTGTCCTGTTGTGGAGCACAGGCTCCGGACGCGCAGGCTCAGCGGCCATGGCTCACGGGCCCAGCCACTCCGCGGCATGTGGGATCTTCCCGGACCGGGGCACGAACCCACGTCCCCTGCATCGGCAGGCAGACTCCCAACTACTGCGCCACTAGGGAAGCCCTCAAGATGTTTTAATATGAGATAATAACAAAAAGCGATGAGAGGGACACTTGCTTTATCTGTTGATGATAAACTTATAGTTTAATTTGGAGAGAACATCCAACTTTATAATATACCGAGTCTTTCTGGGCAGGAAACTCTAGGGAGAAGATAGCTGGGTTCTGGGAAAAATGGCCAGGCTGGACAGGCCAAACAAATATATTGCTTTATGAGTATCCCATGAGATTTTAAAAAATTATGTTTATACTTTTAACATGGCCCATACAGAGTTCCATTCAAGAAATATTTAATTATCTTACCATCATCGTCATCCTGGTTAGGATTTGGTACATCTTTCAGAATGCTGAAGATTTCATCATTGGTTGCTTTACTTTTAAAGGCAACAGCTAAACAGAGGGCAACCGAATGTCCAGGAAGAGAATCTAAGCACAGAATGGGGAGAGTAGATCAGGTTTTAAGACTATTGTTGCAATTAGTGAAATAACCGAGAAACTTTTTTAAAAAAATTCTCTTCTTTTAAAATAGAGTACTCTTTATCCTAAGATCAATATTTATTCTGTATAAAGATAACCACATGTGAAAGTTTCATTTAATAGGACAATGGTTTTTTCACCTAAAATAAAGCATAAGAGGTAGTTCTTGCCTCGATACTTCCTTAAGAACACGGAGCTAACTGAAATTCAGAGTATGAGGGGTACGGATCTTCCTCAGGGATGAGGGTGAGGGGACACAGCTGCAGCTGTCCTTTGACAGTCCTCAAATCCCTAGGCCTCTGTAAGCTGAAAAGCTGAGAATCAATGTATTCTCTTTCATTTTGGTCAACGTACCCTTCCTTCCTCCTCACTTTCCCTAAGACAGTGGAAACTAAATTTGGGTTTGAACAACATGAAGGCTGCCAACTTATGATAGATTTTTTGCTTTTCTCTTTTGCTGAGTCCACACACTTGAATCTACGTAAGCCAGATGCTCATGTGCTTTGACTCCACATGTTTACTGGTGGTTAATATCTGTTGAGTCCTTATTGTATTCAATTTGTACTAGTATATACTGTATGGCATCACCAGAGCAACTACTTTTAATGTAAGGTAGACAAACAGGTAACAAAAAAGCAATTCTGACGTAGAATATGAGTTACTAAGCACTTAGAATGAATAAAGTCAGTTACAACAGGTCACATGTGCTGTGTGCTTTTCTTGAAAGTGGGAGAGAAAATAAGTGAAGAAAAAAAGAATCCTCTGCCACTGTGACATCTACATTCTAGGTGGAAAACCAAGCTATTCACATAAGAAGTAGCCAGAGAGCAACACAAAACTGGCTTGCTAAAGGTTAAACAAATATTTAGAAGACTGGAGCTTGAGCTAGACCCTGGAAAGAGAACAGGAATCAGAGAACAGAAAGGGCTTAACAGAAAGGGCTTTCTAGAATGGGATAATGGCACAAAGGCAAACGCAAGAAAGAGAAGCATAGAAAAAATAAAAAAGGAAGTGGGCCTGTCTGGAATGGAGGTTCGTTTGAGAAGAACTGACAAATCATAAAGTAGGAATGACAGTTAGGAGGGCCTTAAGTGTTAGGCTGAGTTATTTCATGGAAAAAAAGAAAGCTCAGTGTTCAACAAAAGTCTGAACTCTTTGATATCAAAGACTGTATCTTATGGTTCTCTGAGCCAGTACAAAACAGAAATCAAAACTTGGCACTTCCAAGTACCACATCAAGCTTTGCTTTTTCAGGAAAAGACAGTGGTGGTCAAGAGCGGGGCTGCTCAGTATCTGACTCTGGGCTTTACCACTCAGAAGCAATCTCACTCTGGCTTTACCTCTTTGAAGCCATTTCCTCACTGTAAAATTCGTATAATAAACATACCTACTTCTCAGAGTTGTTTTAAGGAATACGTGACATAGTAACATAGGAAATGTACTTAGCATTGGAACCAACTGAGTTTATTTCAAGGAAAACAGGTGTAGTCTGAGGTGCAGGTGGAGAACCAGGATACAATGAGAAGGCAAGGGAGAGGAGTGAGTTTCAAGATACAAAGAACTGCACACAACACGAAGTGGAAGGCTCATGGAGGAGCTGTGTTCAGTGCCATGTGAAAAGACTAACTTGGAAACTCCACACCTAACTCTCTACCAGTGCTCACCAATGTACAACCTTACTTTCATTAAGTGTAAAGCACAAAATGGCATATCAAATTATATGCCCCCCCCCCGATTTATAGTGCAACCTCAGAAATGATGTGACCAAAAAGTAAGAAAAGCATGTTTAAGAATTTACTTCTAGAGGCATACTGCTAGTCAAAATATAGTCTGTGTGCACCTGTGTTCCCACACCTGAACTGTTACCAGATGTTAATCAGTTCAAATAATCTCCATTGCCATGACAAACATTTTCATTTTACCGAGTTCTGGCTATAAATTCATCTTGCTATACTTAGCAACATTTAAAATAATGTCATGGATATAACATTATAAACAATATTTAAAAAGTAACAAGCCAGTAATAACTAAGTAAATCATAATAAACCTTCAAAATGATGACAGCAAATAAAACAAGAGGTTAGTGAGAAATCACCTTTCAAACAGAAAATACAAACCCAAGAAGAGAAAAAGTTCACTTTCTCCACCTTAGATAACCAACTTAAGAGAATACTTGCATTAGTACCTTTTAAAAACAGGATTTGTTATTACTTACTGCTACTTTCATCTCCATACTTGTAAATGCAGGTTGGGTTTGCAGGACATAGAGCTGAGAAGGTAGGAGGGACAATATCTAATATACGCTGATGGTAAGACAACCTACAATACAAATAAGAGCCTCAGAAAATATCATTTGTCAGTTCCATTCTTCAGTAACATCCAACTTACCCAGAAGGTCACAATCTCCAACACCCTGGACTCAGCTGACAACCAAGAAATAAAAGGGGACAACAAGTCTTTTAAACTGTTGTCTAGGCCAGCACCAGAACTGAGGCCTTCTTCAAAACTTACTGGTTTGCACTGAGATGTGGGCCACTGGGTCCACAAGCCTGGAGGCCAGGTATGTGGGGTGGTGATGGTGAGGTGGGATGAGGTAGAGGAAACAGTTTGTATGGTTGGGAGACTGGTTATATTGCAGCAAATAAATACTTAGTGAGGCTAATGGGAACCAAGTTTCTTAATGCCTGCAAAGGTATTTACAAATCATGGCAAAGGGGAAGGCTAGGGAAAAAAATGAGATGTTTGGTTGGAAATTGAAAGGATATACACATCTAAGTGGATATAAAAATAGTTACAGATATCTGTATGTATGTATGTGTGCGTGCAGAAATATATTCACTACCCTTGTCCATCCAGAGGGCCTAGAACCAATGACACCCCAATAGCAACAAGCACATCAAGTGTCCAGACCTTGCTTCCTAAGTACCATGCTCCACTAAAAGAAACTTGGGCTCCTTGAATAAATAGATGATTCCAGGGAAAGGGCAAGGAAACACAAGATAAGCCTTGTGCCAGAAATAAGGAAATGCTCAATGAATGGAGGGGGACATTAAAGAAGGAAAAAAAAGGACACAGGAGCCACAAGGGACTCCTAATGGACAAATCAGGGACAATTTGAGCATCATAATTAATAAAGACAGTAATGAATTAGAACCCACTGAATGAAAGAGTCCCTACTGATATATAAACACAGGAATTAATAAATGGGTGAAAAAGGAAAGCTCTTTCTTACAGTAGAATGCCAACTAATAAATGTAGAAAGAATAATAGACAAAGAAAATCATCACTTGGCAATTACCACAGTGGTGACAGATAAAAGTACAAGTTGTCAGTGGAGGTCTGATGAAGAACAGGATGTGAGTGTAACCTCAGAGTATTTCCCACAAAATATTAATCAACTACAAAGGGAAAAATGAGAAGCCTGACATGACCATGTAATCAAGGTTAACATCTCTAGTGGTGGGACAATGCAAGACTTGAGTCATGAGGGCGCATCAAGGCAACACAACAAAGTAAGGCCCTACATTCTTTAAAACTGACAAGGACATCAAAGATAAAGAAAGAATAACAGCTGTTCAAGATTGACTGAAGAAAATGACAACTAAATGCTACACATGTTCTATCCAAGAATTCTGGACCAGAAAGGGAAAAGACATTGTTGGGATGGTTAGCAAAATTTCAGCAGCATCTGTGGATCGCATAGTGGTGTTACTGTATCAGAGCTCATTTCCTGATTTGGAGAGCTGGTATGCTGGTCATGTAGGAGAGTGTTTTTGTTTTGAGGAAATATACAACCGACCATTAAAGGACGCTTGGACATCATATCTACAACTTGTTTTCAAAGGGTTCAGAAAAAGACCAATATAAAGGATAGATTATATATAGAGAGAGGGAAAAAGGACTAGGACATTAGAACAAATGTAGTAAAATGTTAACTAGGGAATCTAGATGAACACGATACAGAGCTCTATTTTGGCAATTTTCCTGGAATTTGAAATTATTTCAAAGTCTATTTGACAAAAAAACCTTATTGGCTTCATATAGAATCCAGATGGCATGGTTGCCCAAGTTTTTCAGCCTAAATCTTGATTACAAACTGAAAGGGAAGAGAGGTAGGTACTTGGATTTTAAAAACAATCTTCTAGACATACATCACACGTGCAGAGAAGGGAAAAATACCCCTACAGAAATTAGAAGACCTAAGCCAAGGAGAAAACACAAAGAACTTACCTCATACATTTTTCTAGAACTTCTCTTACAAACTTTGGTTTGGGACTTTCTGGATCTTGAGTAAGACAATCTGACCTAATGAGGAAATATAGTTTTATAAGTTCTTACACATGATCTGCACCTATACCTAACTTGTACTTAGCTACAAATAGTTCCCTTCTACCTATATTATTACGTTTATATACATATCAAAAAACCCCCTAAATCTTTCAGACCGTGAAGAAGATTGCTTTTATAATTTTAAATATTAACTTTTTAAAAAAATGGTAGACTGTAGAGAGAAGAAAGATATAATATACATAACACTGCTTACCAATCTTCCCAGCTCCAACGGAACTGGAAGTTACTTAGATGATGGGAAAACCAATTAATAAACCTATACAGAGAAGTGGGGTAGGGGGGACAGAAAAGGATGAATGGTTGCAATTTATAACAGGAACTTACATAATCCTTCAGACAAAACCCTATTTCCCCCCTACCTACAGCTGTATTTTCTCCTGCCAGTTACCCTTTTCTGTGCAAATTCTGTAACTCACCTTCTACTTCAAAAAGTAACAGTCCCCCATCTCACTCCTCCTAACAGTGCTATCCTTTTTAAGTGAATAATAGATATAATTCAAGTGCCTGTTTTATATCAAGTACCTTATATATGTTTATATAATTTAATTCTCACAATAACTTCTGAGGACTGTATTATTTTCCCCATTTAACTGACAACGAAACAGAGGTGTGAGGTGCAAAAATAAAAAAGATTAAAAACGTTTTATAAACGGACGAGCCAAAGCAGTCTCTCATCACCATACCACACGCTTTTACCACAAACAACAAAATATACCATCAAAGCCCCCTTTTCTCTTAAAAACACATCTTATCTCTCTGACTAGATAGGAATCATCTTAGTAGACTGTGTAACACTGTTAAATTTTTAAGAGCCCAGTGAACACTTGCTGAATGAATGGCATAATAGGGATGCCCAGCGCAACTGATGGTTTATTAATTAGACTGGGAAAAAAAACTCAGCAGACACCTTCTTAAAGCACATCCCTCATGTATCTATAATTTCAGTCATTAAAATTACTCAAGATAACAGGTCAATGACACAGGATAGCCTTTACTGATAATTTTCAAATATCGCATTTGAACAGTAGACATGACAGATTATGGAAAATGTTCAATATCTGTCCTGATCTACTTTGGAAAACTGACAGAAGAGAGAACACCAGCTAATAAAGGTAGTACATAGACCTCACCCAGAAGACAACAACGGGCATGAAATTACCACAGCTATAAGCATCCAATATGGCCTTTTGTATAAACTGACTCTTGGAACTGTAGTTACATAGTAGCTAATTATTTTAGAAGCAGATACTATTCATAAACAAAAACACGTATATATCATATAAACATAAATATACAGTATTAGACTCTGCTTCTACATATGGGTTAGCATAAAACCTATTTTAAAAGCTTACCTACCCAATTACAGAGGGAAAAGTGTAACCATACCAAAGAACCAAAGAATGCAATTAAAGAAAACCTCAGTATGGGCATCATTTCATATTGAAAATTAAACTAGAAAGTGTAATGTTATAATAATTATGAGTTTTATTATATAAAGGACTATTTGGGGGAGGCAAGAAAGAAAAACCAACTTGGAAATTCTTAAAAAGGCGAATGTTTTCCTATCAAATTCTTTTATAAAGTACAGGGAGCAGAAGCTGCTAACACTCAGTACAGAAATAAGGCAATTACTATACCTGTCTACGCATGTAGTATTCATCGTGTCCAAACGCATGTATAACATTTCAGTTGCCTGTGCAAGCTGTGAGTTTCAGGATAAGGAAAACTGTACTCTCCTTGAAAATAAGCTGTGATAGAAAAAATAAATAACATTTCTTAGAAGTCTATACAATGACTAATAATGCTGAGCTTCGTTTCAAGTAATTAATCTTTGAGGTATCAACGATGTACATTTGATCTGTATACACCCGTGAAATCGAGATAATGAACACTTACATCATCTCCAAAAGTTCCCCATGCTCTTTTGTAATCCATTCTCCCTTCTTCCCCTCATTTATGCCCCCAAGCAAATACTGGTCTGCTGTCAATATATTACTTTGCATTTTCTAGGATTTTGTGTAAATGGTATCATATAGTATGAATTCATATTTGTTTGGCACCTTTTATTCAATATAATTATTTTGCAATTCATTCATGTTGCTGCCTGCATTGAAAATCTGTCCATTTTTAAATTACTGAGTAGTATTCCACTGTATAGCTGTAATAAAATTTGCTTATCCATTCATGTACTGATGGATATTTAGATTGTTTCCAGTTTAGGGTTATTACAAATAAAGTTATGAACATTAATTCTCTTGGATAAATACTCCAGAGCAGAATGGCTGGATTGTATAGTACACGTAATGTTTAACTTTTAAAGAAATGCCAAACTGTTTTCATGAAGTGATTTAAACCCACAAGCAGAAATATTTAATAATCTCTTAAAGTCAGGCCAAAGAGAGTACATTAAAAACAAAGGAAAGGATACAACTTGGGGTAGAGAGCCAGGCTGAAGTTTACACAGTTCAATGAGAAGTGTTGTGTACATCACATCAATGTGAGGGGGTGCTGGAAGTTGAAACAGCTCTGCAAAGATCACCTACAAAGGAATCACAAGTCAGAACTCAATTCAACAGCTATCTACACACTTCTACTATTAGAAACACACCTCAGTGTTCTAAACTCTAACTCTGTGGTATTCATAATAAAAAAATTACTTTTTAACCTTTAAAATTATGCTCTTTAAAACACAGAGATCTAAATTGAATACTGTAATGAAGATTTCTTATCTCTATAACTCAATCAAGTAAGAATATGCAAAAATTAATGCTTAGTTGATACTTCCAGAGAACTGTCCAATTTCAACTCTGGAAGTATCAGAGTTAATTCAGGGAGGTACAGTTTACTGGGGACTCACAGATCCACCAGAGTTTCATTCCTATAAGAAGTAAAAGTCCTTTGTAGACTCGGAGGATGGGAATAGAAGATAGTTAACTCATTCTACACTGTTACTATATTCTGGGTATTCCAAGACTTTTTTGCCATGCTCTTGTTCACAAACTTGTTTCCATCCTCCTTATATAATTTGTGGACCATCTACCTCGACTTCTAGAGCCTGGTCTGCATTCCTTCTTCTCACTCCCATCTCCCACACTTTTGTATGAATTTCTACACATTTTGCAGATTTAAAAATATGACTTATGTTTTGCGTTTCAACTGACATGTCAGTGAGTCAAGTTCATAGCCTAAGCACACTCTCAAGTTCTACAAAGAGAACAGATGCAGAATTTCTAAGGAAGTACATAGGTATAGTATGAATAAAAAGTGAATCAAATGATACATAATTATGCTCAATTTGGGTATTTTAACATAAATGAATAATGCAACTGACAGTTTGACCCACGTGTCAAGTGAAAACAGTGTTTTTTGGGAAATAAATCTCTACAAGGTGTTCAACTATGCTACTAATATCACCCTTCTGTATGACTTCATATGGAATCAAAAGCATTATCTATTTTTTTCCACTTCCAAAACAACTGGCTCTTTTGATTTCTAAGAATAAATAAGGATTCCTACTTATCCCTACCCTGTGATACAGGAAGTAATACACTAGTCAGGGATATGCTAGTAATAAGAGGCCAGATAAACACAGTTAAAGATGGGTTACCTGCCAAAAGAATACAATATTTTAAAGTATTTAAGCCTCTTATACATCTGTTAAGTGGACAATGTATTGACAGAGGTAACTTACATTATCTATGATAACTATTCATGAATGAAGATATACTATCAATATATAAATAAATTATAGGCAACTCAAAATTCCATTTGTACACACTTCTACTATTAGAAACACCTCAGTGTTCTAAACTCTAACTCTATGGTATTCATAATAAAAAAAAATTACTTTTTAACCTTTAAAATTATGCTCTTTAAAACACAAAGATCTACAATTGAATACTGTAATGAAGATTTCTTTTCTCTTTACTAACATGGCTAACAGAGCTCCAAAACTGAAAGCAATTTCCTCTCTTCTCTATTAATTTTCAGCACCTGCCAGGTAGCAAGAACAACAAAAAGGCCAAGAGTAGATTACACTTTATAGTCAACAGAAAGATTCTGAAACTTAGAAACAAGCTCTATTTGGAATGCATACCTCAACTATGTGGTAGTTCAAGGGGATCTTGTTCTTCCCAGGATAACTCACTAGCTGTGCAGCACTATAAAAGGTGTAATTTTAAGTTTAATGAGTACACACAGATATATGAAAAACCAAATAAGCAGTTTCAAAAGCAGTGTATGTAGATATAAAGGAAACCTTTTCTGAAATGTTCTAGATTTCAGTTACTTCACTTAACTACAGCACAGAGTATTTTGTCTACCATAAGGAAGCTCTTTAATGCATGCAAAACTCCTTGAAAGATCAAAAGGATTGTAAGTAATAATAGTAAGGAAGTATATTCAGATCTACTAACTTAAAATGTTTTATAAGGTAGACCATTCCCAAAATACTATATTCCTTTCCATTTTAAGATCTAAACCAAAACTTTCCAAGGTTTCAGAAAATATTAAAAATAAACTTTTCCAAAGCTTGATGTCTAACTGCTAGGAAACAGCAAAACCATTAGTATTCATTTATTCCCACAACATTCATACCAAAAACAGCTTGCCATTCAAGTTAATTTGTCCAGAGCACATGGCAAATATCCACACAAAAGAGAAGGCATCATATGCATATTACTATAAAGCACTATAGTATATTACTATACAGCATCCAGGAAAGTACCATTTGAGGGTGAAGTGCCTCCAGAAAGCAAATCAAGTGTTTTAGAGATCGGTCTTAGCAAGACAGGGCATCAGGAAGAGAGGAAAAGATTTCCTTACTCTTTTTTTTTTTGCGGTATGCGGGCCTCTCACTGTTGTGGCCTCTCCCGTTTCGGAGCACAGGCTCCGGGCACACAGGCCTAGCAGCCATGGCTCACGGGCTTAGTTGCTTCGCGGCATGTGGGATCTTCCCGGACCAGGGCACGAACCCGTGTCTCCTGCATCGGCAGGCGGATTCTCAACCACTGCGCCACCAGGGAAGCCCTTTCCTTACTCTTAATGTACATTTTGCTCTTACTAAATCATCCAGATTGCTACTTTTTCTCCACTCTAGAAAGTACCATGAAAAGCATCTTACCAAGTCTTCCTTTCCTTCCAGTGGGACTTAACGATGCAGTGAAGATTCTCTTCTATTACAAATCTTTCCACTGAATGACTCCCTGGCATTACAGGACCCTGGAAAGAAAACCAAATGCATGTACTCCAGACCTAGACAAAATATTATTTTTCATTTATTCAGCAAATATATCGGAGCTTATAATGTTCCAGACTCTGTATTGGATGCTGGGGATAAAAGTTCACAAGTGTGAAAGCTCTGTACTTCAGCAAATTTTATTGTTGTGTTCACTTATGTTTACAAGAGTATTAGAATGTCACCTATAGTGTTTCTTCTACTACATCTGACACTGTACTGTCCTTGCCCACTTCAAGTCTTAAATGAAGCAAACTAAATAATTTTTGTATATTATTAGTCCTATACAGTTTATTTTTTGAAACCATGGGACTGGATTACTTCCATAAAAAACATGGAGAGAGGGCTTCCCTGGTGGCACAGTGGTTGAGAGTCCGTCTGCCGATGCAGGGGAAGATCTCACATGCTGCGGAGCGGCTGGGCCCGTGAGCCACGGCTGCTGACCCTGTGCGTCCGGAGCCTGCGCTCCACAACAGGAGAGGGCACAACAGTGAGAGGCCCGCGTACCGCCAAAAAAAAACCCCCAAAAAACCAAAAAAACATGGAGAGAGGTGTGGGGCGCGGCAAAGCGTTGCCGCAAAGCAGGATAGAAAAAGCTGAGTCATCCATCCTGTAGCCAGTGCGCATGCGTTGAGATATGCTAACAAGGTTTTAGAGCAGTAGCCAGTCCGAAGGCGACGTGTAGTTATGCCTTCGATATGAACCAGTCAGAGACTTGCACAGTACCCCGAATCTTATATAGGCAGCTGCCGTTAAGGCTGCGGGGTCTTCCTTCCATCTTTCTCTAACCAAGCTGTGCTCCAATAAAGTGTGATACGAGAAGAATCTAGCGTGTGGCGACTGTTATTCTGCTGGTCAGACGCAGCTCGCCATAGAGAGGGTTAATTTTGTCTCAAACACTATGTAGACATAAAAATCATGTTTAAAAATCACTGTTTAAAAATCATGTATGTATTGAAAGATACCCACACTACACTGTTTTAAAAAAGGTTAAAGAACATTATCTACATGATATTGTTTAATTAAAAAAATATGCATAGCAGACAGGTTCAATGAGTTTATTTACTTATTATTTATTTACTACTTAATGCTGACTTTTACTTTAATCTACTTTATCATTTCTAATTTAAAAAAAAAACAAAACATTTTTTGAAAGCCCAGAACAAAAAAACCAAATCCTCTTCAAACAGATATTTTGTATATTTATGCTCTTCTGGCAAAGGATGATGGCCACATTACAGAGGCAACACCAATTAAGTACAAATAGTACAGGAGAAGCAAATTTTGAGGTGCCATTCTAATGTTCCCCTTGTACAATACCTAATCACAAAGATTCTAACAGTCTTATTGTAAATTAGACTTCCAATTATATACACTCTAATTAGACCATTACATAAAGTTGACTAAAAGCATTTTATTATATATGCAATATTGCAAATGGGTAGCAAGTTGATAATTTTGTATATATAACCAATTATCCAACAACTTTTTACCCTGAGATAGAGTATACATACGCTAAGATTTCCCTGGTCATAAGCAACTTTCTGTAGAACAGAAGAGAGAAGACAGGGAAAGAAAACTCAAGTCTGACCTAAGGTGGTAACATTGGTTCTTATGCCAGTGGTTCTCAACTGGGGGAAATTTTGCCCCTAAGGGGACATCTGCCAATCTCTGGAGACTGGAGACATTTTTGGTTATCACAACTGACATGCTACTGGCACCTAGAAGGTAGATGCCAGGGATGCTCCTAAGCATCCTACAATTCACAGGACAGCCCCACAACAAAGGATTATCCAGCCCAAAACATCAATTGTGCTGAGGCTGAGAAACTCTGCTCTGTGATGACTGGAATGTACTAAGCAACAGGTATAGTACTTTAGCCAGGCGAGTTTCTTTTCAGAACCAGCCCAGTGATCACTGTGCTTGCTGCCTGGGTATTAAAGTTAAGACAGTCATGGGCTTCCCTGGTGGCGCAGTGGTTAAGAATCCGCCTGCCAATGCAGGGGACACAGGTTCAAGCCCTGGTCCAGGAAGATCCCACATGCCGCAGAGCAACTAAGCCCGTGAACCACAACTACTGAGCCCATGTGCCACAACTACTGAAGCCCGTGTGCCTAGAGCCCATGCTCCGCAACAAGAGAAGCCACTGCAATGAGAAGCCTGCGCACTGCAAGGAAGAGTAGACCCCGCTCGCCGCAACTAGAGAAAGCCTGTGCGCAGCAACGAAGACCCAACGTTGCCAAAAACAAATTAAAAAAAAAAAACAAAGTCATTCAAATGCAAAGGTATAAAGTAACTAAAGCACAGTTAAAATGTAAATTCTATATCAAAATTATACATTTTCTTAATTGCTAAAGTATAACAGCTATCAACAACCTGACCTCATAATAAAAAGTATATATATTTAAGAACTATAAAGTCAGCTTAAACTAATCTTTGGGATTTTTAAATTAAAAACACTTTATTGAGCACTCATCACGTGTCACATACTGTTCTATGCACTTTATGTGTGTTAATACTTTAATCCTCATTACAACTTTATGAGATATATACTATTATTATTCCATTAGGAAACTAAGGTAGGGAGGTAAATAACTCACTCAAGATCACATAGCTGGGCTATGACTAAGCCAGGATTAAAACCCAAACCTACTTGGCCTCTCAAACCTACATTCTTCAATTGTACACTGTGCTGTCAATTTATACTGCCTAAATATGATTTCTTAAATAATGAGGTAATACCATTCACTGAATTAAACTGTTAACTTTGTTGCCATTGATCCTCTTAGATAATGAACAACTCAAAATTAAAATGTCCCATAGGCATAATTCAGACAAGATTAAACCACAATTACAACACAACACAGGGCTTTGAAAGGCACTTTTGTTGGTCATGCATGTACCTCAGGATCATCCGTGTAATCAAACATTCTGAAGATGACCCTTGGCATCGGGTACACCGAATCTTCAGTGTGAGGAGGTGGTGTGAAAGGAGGCAGGTTGTGCTGCAGTGCTTCACACAGGATGCTGTCAAAGGCAAGATAAGGTCTTAAGATGTGCCGCTCCTGCCAGCGATCCTTTTTCAATTTCTGAATCTGGGCCCAGAGGCAATCTAAATACTAAAGACAGATTAATTTTTAACAATTAATAGATATTTGGAGGCTAGATGAAATAACATTTTGACTAGACAAAACCAAAAATCTATTGTCTTCTAAAATACAGGATACAAGAGCAAGCTAACTTAGAATTAAATACAGTACTAAGGAATACTGCTAAGTTTGTTTTTGTTTTAATTATTTTATAAAGTCTGTCTGGGGCTGATACCTTTTATTTTTTCAAATTGGGCACTTAAATAAAAAATACATCAACTCTATGATATCTGGAATCCTGAAGAATAGGGAATGTTTTGATGACATTCTAACATGTATTAGAAATCCACTACATGCCTAGGGCTATGAGTAGCTGAACCCGATATGAAATGTGAAAACCCAGCTAAGGTATACAAATGGGATGATTTGAATATGTCACATAGATAAGAATCTACTCTGTGCTTGTATCACAAGAGACTGAAATCAATTTACCTCTTCTTGTGGATGCGGTTTCTCTGCAGTCCATACTTGTAACATGGGCACATGAGTCTTCTGGCGTCTTCTAAAGATAAGAATGAAAATCTACATTTAGGTTTTTAAAACATGAAAACATATTCAGGTGCTTTCATAATTAATAAAATGCAAATTAAGGGAGTGGAGCATTTTAACCTATCACATTGGCAGATATTAGAATCTTTGATAATGTACTGCATTTCCACAATGTAGGCAAATACACGGTTTCAAAAACATCACTGGCAGAGGGCTAATTGAAATAATCTTTAGACTACATTTGGAAGAGTATAATCTCTTTGGAAGGCAATCTGACTAAATCTATCAAAATTAAAATTGTTAAAGACACTTCAACCCAGCAATGCCATTTCTAAGAATTCACATCACCCCAAAACATATCTGTACATGTACATAAAGACTTATGTACAAGGATATTCACTGAAACACTGTTTAAAATAGCCAAAGACTTGCAATAGCCTCAATGTCTACCAACAGGAGACTAGTTAAAGGAATTACGGTACATTAAAAGACTGGAATACCACACAGCTGTTAAAAAAATGAGGTAGAGCTAAATATCTTATGCAACAAATCCAACTATATTAAGAGGGAAAAAAAAAAAAGCAAGTGTGTATAGAAGAACAATGTGTATACTGGACTATCATTTGTATAAAAAGGGGGAATGACATATTCAAATGTTAGCATATTCATACTCTTACTTTCATTCTTTTGCAAACATCTATATATTATTAAAAAACAGTACAACTTTTGGAAAATATAAAACATTTAAAAAATCATTTAAAAGGTACCTTAGTATAATGAGAAAGCAGATTTTAATCTTTGGACTTCCTTTAGCTTTACTGTAACTAAGTAGATATTAACATATCCAAAGAATTACCTATTAATAGAAAATGAAACTTATAACAAAATTCTTCTGAAAAAACTTAAGGGGACACAAAATCATTACCAAGCTGCTGTGCCCTTACTTAAGATAGCTTTCAGTGTTGGCAAAGATTCGGTCCATCTCTGCATCTTTCTTTTCGTACAACTCCTTTCCAACCCAGGGCAAAGATGATAGAAATGCATACACGTACCAATCTCGGCGCACCTAAAGAATTTTTTTTTAAAGGCACATTTAAAATAGGTGCTAGTGAATTTTCATTCATATTATATTTATTCCTGAATGAAATCTTATGGACGCAATTCAGTAGGACTTAACAAAGACATCTGGCTCATTTAGAGCATTTTTAGATATATTAGCTTTAATCTTACTAGACAGAATCATTTAATGTACAGATGTCACGAGAACCCACCATTATATCAGTTGACTTAACTTTTAGACATTAAGAATTTATAATGTGATAAATCTACTGTTAATCTTCTGTTTTTATTACTAAAGGGTTACTAGTGAAAAATTCCTGGTACTATATGGACGAGATTCAGCACAAGGGGTTTTCTTACCTGAGGCACATCTTCTTCCTGAGTTACACTTACAAAATTTTCAAACATAGCAACCATTGATGGGGCAGCAATGACGTGACAATTCACAAGATCAGATAAAAAACGGACCTGGTGGGGAGAACAATTTTTATGAAATCTAAATGTCCTTTATAATAATTATAAAACAAGCAATTCTATAATGTTTGAAACCAGAGTTCTGAAAAACTACAGCCCAAGGACCAAATCTAGCCCACTGCCAGTTTTTTAAGCAGCCTGCAAACTAAGAATGGGTTTTAAATATTTAAATGCTTGAAAAAAACCCAAAAGAATATTTTGATTCATACAAATTATATGAAATTAAATTTCATTGTCCACAAATCGACTTTTACACAGCCATGCTTATTTGTTTACATGTTGTCTGTGGCTGCTTTTGTGCTATAACAGCAGAGCTGAGTAGTTGTGACAGAGACTGTAGGAAGGACAGGAACCTGCATTTATAGCTTTACATTAATACTAGACTAAGAACCTAAACTTTAATACTCTAGCTATTACAACCAATAATCTTCTTTTCTGTTTGGCTGTGAAAAAAATTTTCGCTGGACCACAGAAATGGAAATTTATGAATAGATATTTATTGGGTGCCCTTTTGTGTGCCACTGCTGAGCACTATTAAAGTCTCTGTCACATGGAAGCTCATAGACTAGTGGGACAAGCACAATCTCAACCCAGATGGATAAATCCTATACTAAAAGATAAATAAAGTGTTATAGAAATAGGTACAAAGGGAGTAGGGGGAAACATCAAATAGGAGGTAACAATCGGGCTAGATCATACAGGATGAAAAAAATAGTCCTCACGTGGAGAGCAAGGAGAGGCTTCTAGGCAGAAAGGTTCAAAAACAAGGTGTGTTCAGGGACCAGCAAGTAATTCAGATAGAGTTGGAGGGTATATGTATATGGGAGGCAAAGAGAAACAGACTGGGGCAAACATGAAGGATCAGACTTAATGGAATCTGAACTTAATAGCCTGGTAAGTGTCCAAACTCTTTTGATTATGTACTCAGTAGAAAAGAATTTGATCACATACCTCAACACATAAATATTTACTTATATATAAATATAAGTTGGCCCACTGTCAATCTATGTGTTATGTATTAATAAGGCTTAATTCCATTTCCATTTAAGATAAATAAGAGTTCTGATGTTTACTTCCTGCATCATCTTGTGCACCAGGCTTTGAAGACTATCCACTGTAGAAAATGGGAAGGAACTGAGGTTTTTAACCTGTAACCAACATGAACAGAGCCTAGTTACAGAAGACCATTCTGGTGCCACTATAGAAGATAAAGTGAAAGGCAGAGAATCTGGATGCAAAAAGATCTGTTAAGAGCTGTTAAGACATTACGAGGAAGGCATGAACTACACTAGAGGCCCTGGAGACAAGGAGAAGGGACAGACTGGAGAGAAATTTAGAAGATAGGACAGACAGGGCTTGGAGACTGCTTAGAGTATGAGAGGACAAAGGCAAGACAAAAATTAATGCTCAGGTTTCTGGATGGGCTATCCAGTAAATAGCAGCCACTTGTGTGGGTTGGGCTGAGGGCACAGGCAAGGAGGTATGAAGAATGCATTAATTCAGGGACTTCCAGCCAAGATACCTTAGGGCTATCCAGGCAGTATTTGGACCAAAGGTCTGGAGCTCAGAATGGCTGAAGCAGGAGATACAGATTAGAGTTGGTAGGGGGGAAGGTCATCAAAATTAAGGTAGTTTATGAAGCTATAAGAGAGAATGAGAATGCTTCAGCAGAGAATGTTTGAAAAGAAGTGAAGTAAGGGCAGAATCCTGGGAAACACAAAAATTTAAGGGGCAAAGGAAGGTTACCCAGTAAAAGGAGACTGAGGACTAGAAGGTAAGTGGCAGCAGGAGGTCCTGAAAAGAGTGGTGCTGCAGAAACCAAGTAGTGTAAAGCATCCGATGTTACAGGGAGGTCAACTAGGATTTAGTTAACAGAAGCCACTGGACTCGGTAATGAGCTCTGTATCTTTAATAAGAATGGTTTTGGGACTTCCCTGGTGGTGTAGTGGTTAAGAATCCACCTGCCAATGCAGGGGACACGGGTTCAATCCCAGGTCCAGGAAGATCCTACATGCCACGCAGCAACTAAGCCCGTGCACCACAACTACTGAGCCTGTGCTCTAGAGCCCGTGAGCCACACTACTGAAGCCTGTGCACCTAGATCCTCTGGTCCGCAACAAGAAAAGCCACCGCAATGAGAAGCCCATGCACTGCAACGAAGAGTAGCCCCTGCTCACCGCAACTAGAGAGAGCCCACATGCAGCAACGAAGACTCAGTGCAGCCCAAAATAAATAAATAAATAAATATATTTTTTTAAAAAAGATGGTTTCAAGAGCAGCTGTTGTGGAGAGTAGGGAACTGTATTTCAAGAGAAAAGATAAATTATTTGGTTGTAGCTCACCTCTCCCCTTCATCCCAACACTAAGTCATAACATACCAAAAAACAAATACAAAAAGATCTAGAAGAACTAAAGAACAAACAGAGATGAACAATACAATAACTGAAATGAAAAATACACCAGAAGGAATCAATAATAGAATAACGGAGGCAGAAGAATGAATAAGTGAGATGGAAGATAAAACAGTAGAAATAACTGCTGAGGAGCAGAATAAAGAAAGAAGAATGAAAAGAATTGAAGACAATCTCAGAGACCTTTGGGACAACACTAAATGCACCAACATTCAAATTATAGGGGTCCCAGAAGAAGAAGAGAAAAAGAAAGGGTCTGAGAAAATATCTGAAGAGATTACAGGGGAAAACTTCCCTAACATGGGAAAGGCAATAGTCACCCAAGTCCAGGAAGCACAGAGAGTCCCATACAGGATAAACCCTAGGAAAAACACACCAAGACACATACTAATCAAACTAACAAAATTTAAATTCAAAGAAAAAGTATTAAGAGCAGCAAAGGAAAAACAAAAAATAACATACAAAGGAATCCCCATAAGGTTATCAGCTGATATTTCAGTGGAAACTCTGCAGGCCAAAAGGGAGTAGCAGGATATACTTAAAGTGATGAAAGAGAAAAACCTACAACCAAGATTACTCTACCCAGCAAGGATCTCATTCAGATTTGATGGAGAAGTCAAAAGCTTTTCAGACAAATGAAAGCTAAGAGAATTCAGCACCACCAAACCAGCTTTACAACAAATGCTACAGAAACTTCTCTAAGTGGGAAACACAAGAGAAGAAAAAGACCCACGAAAACAAACCCCAAACCATTAATAAAATGGTAATAGGAACATACATATCAACAATAAACTTGAATGTAAATGGATTAAGCACCCCAACCAAAAGACACAGACTGGCTGAATGGATACAAAAACAAGACCCATATATATATGCTGTCTACAAGAGACGCACTTCAGACCTAGGGACATATATAGACCAAAAGTGAAGGGATGGAAAAAGATATTCCATGCAAATGGAAATCAAAAGAAAGCTGGAGTAGCAATACTTGTATCAGATAAAACAGACTTTAAAATAAAGACTGCTACAACAAATAAGGAGGGACACTACATAATGATCAAAGGATCAATCCAAGAAGATGATATAATAATTATAAATGTTTATGTACCCAACAGAGGAGCACCTCAATACATAAGGCAAATGCTAACAATCATGAAAGGAGAAATCGACAGTAACATAATAATAGTAGGGGACTTTAACACCCACTTATACCAATGGACAGATCATCCAAATAGAAAATAAGGAAACACAAGCTTTAAATGACACAATAGACCAGATAGATCTAATTGATATTTATAGAACATTCCACCCCAAAGTGGCAGAATACACTTTCTTCTCAAATGCACATGGAACATTCTCCAGGAAAGATCATATCTTGGGTCACAAATCAAGCCTTGGAAAACTTAAGAAAACTGAAATCCTACCAAGCATCTTTTCTGACCACAGCACTATGAGACTGGAAATCAATTACAGGAAAAAAACCGTAAAAAACACAAATACATGGAGGCTAAACAGTGGGCTACTAAATGACCAAGAGATCACTGAGGAAATCAAAGAAGAAATTAAAAAATACATAGAAACAAATGACAACAAAAACATGACGATCCAAAACCTATGGGATGCAGCAAAAGCAGTTCTAAGAGGGAAGTTTATAGCAATTCAATCTCACCTCAAGAAACAAGAAAAATCTCAAATAAACAACCTAAGCTTACACCTAAAGCAATTAGAGAAAGAAGAATGAAGAAAACCCAAAGTCAGTAGGACAGAAATCATAAAGATCAGAGCAGAAATAAAGAAATAGAGATGAAGAAAACAAGAGCAAAGATCAATGTAACTAAAAGCTAGTTCTTTGAGAAGATAAACAAAATTGATAAACCCTTAGCCAGACTAATCAAGAAAAAAAGGGAGAGAATACAAATTAATAAAATTAGAAATGAAAAAGGAGAAATCACAGCTGACACTGCAGAAATACAAAGAATTATAAGAGACTACTACAAACAACTATATGCCAATAAAATGGACAACCACAAAGAAATGGACAAATTCTTGGAAAGGTAAAATTTTCCAAGACTGAACCGGGAAGAATTAGAAAATATAAACAGATCTATCACAAGTAATGAAATTGAAACCATCATTTAAAATCTTCCAACAAACAATAGTACAGAACCAGATGGCTTCACAGGTGAATTCTATCAAACATTTAGAGAAGAGCTAACACTAATCCTTCTCAAACTCTTCCAAAAAATCACAGAGGGAGAAACACTCCCAAATTCATTCTACAAAGCCACCATCACCCTGATACCAAAACCAGAAAAAGAGATCATGAAAAAAGAAAATTATAGACCAATTATCACTGATGAACATAGACACAAAAATCCTGAACAGAATACTAGCAAACAGAATCCAACAGCACATTAAAAGGATCACCATGATCAAGTGGGATTTATCCCAGGGATGCAAGGATTCTTCAATATATGCAAATCAATCAATGTGATACACCACATTAACAAATTAAGGAATAAAAACCATATGATCATCTCAACAGATGCAGAAAAAGCTTTTGACAAAATTCAACACCCATTTATGATAAAACTCTCCAGAAAATCAGCATAGAGGGAACCTACCTCAACATAAAAAAGGCCATATATGACAAACCCACAGCAAGCATCATACTCAATGATGAAAAACTGAAAGCATTTCACTAGGATCAGGAACAAGACAAGGATGCCCACTGTTGCCACTCTTATTCAACACAGTTTTGGAAGTCCTAGCCACAACAGAGAAGAAAAAGAAATAAAAGGAATACAAATTGGAAAAGAAGAAGTAAAACTGTCACTGTTTGCCGATGACATGATACTGTACATAGAAAATCTTAAAGATGCCACCAGAAAACTACTTGAACTAATCAATGAATTTGGTAAGGTTTCAGGATACAAAATTAATGCACAGAAATCTCTTGCATTCCTATACACCAACAATGAAAAATCAGAAAGAGAAATTAGGGAAACACTCCTGTTTACCATTGCAACAAAAAGAATAAAATACCTAGGAATAAACCTGCCTAAGGAGGCAAAAGACTTATACTCACATAACTATAAAACACTGATGAAAGAAATCAAAGATGACATAAACAGATGGAGAAATATACCATATTCCTGGTTTGGAAGAATCAATACTGTGAAAATGACTATACTACCCAAAGCAACCTACAGATTCAATGCAATCCCTATCAAACTACCAATAGCATTCTTCACAGAATTAGAACAAAAAAAATCTTACAATTCGTATGGAAACACAAAAGACCCAAAGAGCCAAAGAAATCTTGAGAAAGAAAAATAGAGTTGGAGGAATCAGGCTCCCCAACTTCAAACCATACCACAAAGTTACAGTAATCAAGACAGTATGGTCTGGCATAGAAACATAAATATAGATCAATGGTACAGAACAGAAGGCCCAGAGATAAACCCATGCACATATGGTCACCTAATTTACGACAAAGGAGGCAAGAACATACAATGGAGAAAAGACAGCCTTTTCAATAAGTGGTGCTGGGAAAACTGGACAGCTACATGTAAAAGAATGAAATTAGAACACTACTAACACCATACACAAAAATAAACTCCAAATGGATTAAAGAGTTAAATGTTAGGACCAGATACTATAAAACTTTTAGAGGAAAACACAGGAAAAACACTCTGACATAAACCACAGCAAGATCTTTTTTGACCCACCTCCTAGAGTAACAGAAATAAAAACAAAAATAAACAAGTGGGATTTAATTAAACTTAAAAGCTTTTGCACAGCAAAGGAAACCATAAACAAGACAAAAAGACAACCCTCAGAATGGGAGAAAATATTTGCAAATGAAACAACAAAGGATTAATCTCCAAAATATACAAACAGCTCATGGAGCTCAATATCAAAAAAAAACCAATCCAGTTAAAAAATGGGCAGAAGACCTAAAAAGACATTTCACCAAGGAAGACATACAGATAGCCAAGAGGCACATGAAAAGATCCTCAACATCTCTAATTATTAGAGAAATGCAAATCTAAACTACAATGAGGGGGCTTCCCTGGTGGCACAGTGGGTGGGAGTCTGCCTGCTAATACAGGGGGCACGGGTTCGAGCCCTGGTCTGGGAGGATCCCACATGCCGCGGAGCGACTGGGTCCATGAGCCACAACTACTGAGCCTGTGCGTCTGGAGCCTGTGCTCCGCAACAGGAGAGGCCACGATAGTGAGGGGCCCGCACACCGCGATGAAGAGTGGCCCCTGCTTGCCACAACTAGAGAAAGCCCTCACGCAGAAACGAAGACCAAACACAGCCCTAAATATATACATACATACATACATACTCCTGTTCTGTTTTAAAAAAAAAAAAAAAAAACAAAACTACAATGAGGTATCACCTCACACCGGTCAGAATGGCCATTATCAAAAAAGCTAATGCTGGAAAGGGTATGGTGAAAAGGGAACCCTTCTACACTGTTGGTGGGAATATAAATTGATACAGCCACTATGGAAAACAGTATGGAGGTTCCTTAAAAAACTAAAAATAGAACTACCATATGACCCAGCAATCCCATTACTGGGCATATACCCTGAGAAAACCATAATTCAGAAAGAGACATGCACCACAGTGTTTACTGCAGCACTATTTACGATAGCCAGGACATGGAAGTAACCTAAATGTCCATCGACATATGAATGGATAAAGAAGATGTGGCACATATATACAATGGAATGTTACTCAGCCATAAAAGGAAACGAAATTGAGTTATTTCTAGTGAGGTGAATGGACCTAGAGTCTGTCATACAGAGTGAAGTAAATAAGAAAGAGAAAAACAAATACCATATGCCAACGCATATATATGGAATCTAAAAATAAAAATGGTAGTGATGAACCTAGTTGCAGGGCAGGAATAAACAGGTAGACATAGAGAATAGACTTGGTGACATGGGGTGGGTGGGCGAAGCTGGGGCGAAGTGAGAGTAGCATCGACATATATACACTACCGAATGTAAAATAGTTGGCTGGTGGGAAGCAGCAGCATAGCACAGGGAGATGGGTTCGGTGCTTTGCAATGACCTAGAGGGGTGGGATAGGGAGGATGGGAGGGAGGCTCAAGAGGGAGGGGATATGGGGACATGTGTATGCATATGGCTGATTCGCTCTGTTGTGCAACAGAAACTGACACGGTATTGTGAAGCAATTATACTCCAATAAAGATTAAAAAAAAAAAAGAATGGTTTCAAAAGAGCAGCTGTTGTGGTGAGTGGGGAACTGTATTTCAAGAGAAAAGATAAATTATTTGGTTGTAGCTCACCTCTCCCCTTCATCCCAACACTAAGTCATAACATACTAAAAGGCTCCCCAAAAGCCAAAAAACCAAAAAACTTACCAAATATACAGCTTCATTGTAATTGTTTGCTTTCAACGATTCTTTAAGTTGACGAATCATGGCTTCTACAAATTCTCCACCGAAGTTGTAATTCCTGGCATTTAGTAGTCCAACTAATGTTGTATAAATTGTCAACTTCTCAGGTAACAGACGTGCACTGATTTGAGAACCCAGCACAATAAGAAGATCCCAAAACAACAGCATTAAGTTGCAGAATTTTATACTATATAAAATTTTAAATTGTTTTACTAACCTTAGAAAAGCATTACATTTAGCTATATTTTTAAAACTATGTCAGAAAAGGCATAAGTATTGAGAAGAGTTCCCTCAATTTTTTCATTTTAATTCTAGTTAGTTAATCCAAGAGTTAAGAAAGTAAAACACTCTAATTGTGAAGTCATCAAACTAAAATAGATATAACTGACGCCAGACCAGTGTTTCTTCCATTGTGCTTAGTGGAACTGAATAGCAGGTCTACAGAAAACGGTTTCCATGGTAAAATATCTGGCAATTGCTGAGTGAAACAAGTTTCTTTAATGCAGAATCATTAAGGAGGAGATGGAGCAATCAACATTTCTAAACTTAGCCAACCAAATGTCACAGGATCAGAATTTCACTTTGAGAAACACTATTCTAGTTGCTTAGAAAAAAATTCAGAACTAAAACCAGTTCCTATCAGTTAAACTGTTGAATTTTTAACATGATACTCTGATATAGTAAGATTTCTTTACATCCAGTTTGCTTACTCAAGTGTGTTAATTTTCATTAAAGTTATTTGAAAAGCAGAGAAGAGGATTACAGTAATAAATCTTCAAAAAAAGCAAATGTTGATCCCTAATTTAGGCAGCCTTTAGAAATCAACTCAAAAAAGAAAAGCAAATGGGAACTCCTGATTGTTCAGATTCTCTTATATTTTTTGCATTTTCCCAAGGTTCCTAGCAAAGAGTGTTAGGGACAATTTAGGTTTTAAAAAAATAACTGCACTGATAGTAACCATTCCTCCTCAACCCTCCCCTGCTTCAAAGTCATGGCTTCCATCAGAGTTTAAGCATAAATCTACTCTATTCTAATAAATGCTTTCAGAACAGAAGGAATCTACAGATAACTATAGCCAAACAACTTTTCTTAGTATTAGTTTCTTAGTCTAAGGATATGTCTTCCTGAATATTAACTAGATTCCTTAAAAAAATTGCATCTGAAATTATTTGTACTTTATGAGATGTTAAAGTAAAATCTACTGATAGTTTCAATTTGTGTGTACATTTTTAAATTTCAAAACTGAGCTGTAAGCAATTTTAAAAACCCATTATTTAAAAATAACTGAAATAACATTTTAAGGCACCTTCATATTGAAGACTCCTTTATCCAGAAGTCATAGATACTCCTTTGCAAAGCATACAGTTTAGAGTGACCAATGTCCACCTGAGTGATGAGGAAGTCTGGATTGCTAATTCCACTGTTGGGAGAGACTGTTTCATGATTTCATGTGAGACTTTTCCCATTCTAATGTCCTTACAAATTAAATGCTGATACTCGTTCTAGCTAACCTAATTCAGAGAAAGATTATGCCTATTATGTCATAGCTTCAAAAGTATCTTCAGCCTTCTAAGAAGGGCTATTATTACTCGAGTGACTGGTTCTCAAATATGTTTGATACTACTGATTAAAAGTATAAATTAAACTCTTATATATATTTAATTGTACATGCTTAAAAGAAAATAGCTGAATGTGAAGTTGTCTACTTTCTCACTTAAAAGTAGTCAACTCAAGTGATTCTAAGGATCCAAGAAACAGAACAAAGAAAATGCTCAATTTTCATCCTATTTATCTCTAAGAGTTCGCCAAAGGGCAAAAGGTCATTTCATTTGACAAATTCCCCACAGAATGAAAGCAGATGACATATGGAACATAAACACATCTTCTGAACATTCACAAGCATTTAAGAGTAGATAATACATTATCACCTGGATTCATAAATCTTTTGTATACATACACTGTACAAAGAAGCCTTAAGATCTTGCTCTTATAGTTAGGAAGATCAGCTTCCAAAACGCCAGCCAAGCCTTCTAGGTTGCTCTCCAAAGAGCATGCACTCTGTAGAGGACAGCAAATTAAATATTTGTCAAGTACTCAGCAATTAGTGCATTAAAATTTTCTAGGTAATGATAAAAAAGTTACACATAAGGCAATGACAGTTTAGTATAAATAAATTCAGGTTATTATTCTTTAGAAAACCATGAAAAGAGAATGAATAAAATTTAAAAAGCAATCTAAGATAGCAGAACAAGTATTAGAAATGGGAGGACATTCTGGGCTCTATTCTACTTCTCTAACTAATTCACTTAACTGTATGACTGGGCAAATTACCTCAACTATCCAGAACTTCCTCAGTCTCCATTTATTTTTTAATACATTAAAAAAAATTTTTTTAAACATTAAAAAAAAATTTTTTTAATTAATTAATTTAATTTATTTATTTTTGGCTGCACTGGGTCTTCATTGCTGTGCACAGGCTTCCTCTAGTTGTGGCCAGCGGGGACTACTCCTCGCCATGGTGCACGGGCTTCTCATTATGGTGGCCTCACATGTTGCAGAGCATGGGCTCTAGGCGTGCGGGCTTCAGTAGCTGTGGCTCACGGGCTCTAGAGGGCAGGCTCAGTAGCTGTGGAACACGGGCCCAGCTGCTCCACGGCATGTGGGATCTTCCCGGACCCGGGCTCGAACCCATGTCCCCTGCATTGGCAGGCAGATTCCCAACCACTGCACCACCAGGGAAGCCCCTGGTATTCATATTTTAAAAAATTAATTAATTAATTATTTTCCTGCGGTACGCGGGCCTCTCACTGCTGTGGCCTGTCCCGTTGCGGAGCACAGGCTCCGGACGCACAGGCTCAGCGGCCATGGCTCACGGGCCCAGCCGCTCCGCGGCATGTGGGATCTTCCTGGACTGGGGCACGAACCCGTGTCCCCTGCATCGGCAGGCAGACTCTCAACCACTGCGCCACCAGGGATGCCCTTTTTATTTAATTTAATTTAATTTAATATTATTTTTTAATTATTTTTTTTTGGTCTTCATTTTTAAATTGAGTGGACTATTCCCTAAGGTCCCTTCTAAGACTCATAGTCTATGAAAATTACTAATAACATTTAACTCTCTGCATTCCAAGGCTTTTACTATGCATTTACTTTGGGATATAGATATATGGCAATACAAACTTTGCCCACCACTTAGATCATCGGGTTTGCAGATGCAGAAACTAACCAAGCACAGTTAACTACAACCCTAAGCCCATCACAGTCCGTGCCTATTTTGATCATACCTTTTCTCCTACTTTGCATATTAAAGATTCCAAATGATCTTCAGTTTCATTTGCATCAGAGGTCTTTCTCCTTTTGTGTGGCTGTCCCCCTGTTTCAAACAATGTAAAAAAATGAACATTACATGATGAATCTGTTATCAAAAACGTTAACTTTTTAAATGCTATAATCACTTTTGTACCAGAAGCCCTACTATTTACACACCGTAGAAGTGCTTAACTGGCCCTCCACTTCTCAGACAAGGCTAGATCAACCAACAGTCTCCATACCCTGGGGCACCATAATAACTCCAGGAAGCATTATTTATGTTAAATTTTGTGATTATAGTGTCCCCATGGAGCAACGCAATGCAGCAGCCCTGTCCATTTCTATGGATAGGCAGCAAAGGTGCCCATAACATGCTAACCACTAGCAGTCAGAAGACTCCCTGTAACACTCATGTATAGCTATTCCCATTCTTTGAACTTGAGTTGTCTATTCATCCTGAGTCGCTTGTTCCTAAAACCTGTCAGTGCCAGTAGTACTCATTATTTTAATAATGAAAATTATGTAAACTGATGAAATATGGGTGTAAAAACCAAGTTGAATGCTGTGGAAAGACTTGATTAGGGGGAAAAAAAGCTTTTAAAAAAGAAAGGTATGGGGGCTTCCCTGGTGGCACAGTGGTTGAGAGTCCGCCTGCCGATGCAGGGGATACGGGTTCGTGCCCCGGTCCGGGAGGATCCCACGTGCCGCGGAGCGGCTGGGCCCGTAAGCCATGGCCGCTGAGCCTGCGCGTCCGGAGCCTGTGCCCCGCAATGGGAGAGGCCACAACAGTGAGAGGCCCGCGTACCACAAAAAAAAAAAAAAAAAAAAAAAAAAAAAAAAAAAAAAAAAAAGAAAGGTATGAAGAGGAAAACTTCAAAAGATGGGAATGGGAGCATAAAACATTAGGATTCCTCACTAGTATTTACAAATGTCTGAGCTCTTAACTCTTCAATTAACGGCTTTGCTTCTACAGACCTTGCAGCACTAGGGTCTAGTTCATCCCAAACAATGAGAATTACAATCAGCAGACATACTCAAAGAAAAGTCCTGAGTACTATATCAAACAATCAGCGGGGAAAAGGTGTATGTTTTATGGTTTCCTGCTTTAACCAGCTCTTGGTTCCATACTTTACTGATCCTATTATGTTCAAAAACGGTGTCATTCAGAGCTGTGCAAACAGACAAAAACTACCATTCTGAAATCATTACGTCATCTATCTGTCCTTTTGGTCGCCGAAGAATTCAATTTGAATGAAGCTGCGCTACAAATCATCCTTAAGCACTGGACTGTCTATTGTTCGGTCTTGCTGTTAGTGATCTCTTACTACCAATATTTTGTTTAAAACCTCAACATACCCACCTTATATCCTTTTGTGGACTAACATAAGGCTGAAAAAGTTTCAAACAAGGTGTTAAATATGGAACATGATGCTGTTGCTACACACGATGTTGGCTAGTCTCCCAGTATAACTCAATTTTTAACTTCCACCAATTAGATTATTAGGATGGCATGTGAACAAGGAAGCAATAATCTGTAACTGTGTTGGAGATCTGTATTAATAATGAAAATCTGCAGATATAGGGTTACCCAGTAGCAAGTTATATTTTTAATCTTCTCCAGTCTTGTACAGCCAAAGGAACTGAACCATTTTTACAGAGTTCATAATTACTTACTTGCCACTGGAACATTTGGCTTGAAGAACACAATGATTTTCATAAAACACAGCACTTGGCTATTCTAAGCTTGGGGTGTTAAAATTTTTTTCCAATGTCTGAAATCATCTTCAGGTACCTACCACCTGAACTCAAGCTGAATAAAACCGATCTATTACTATCTAGATAGGACCAAACAAAGTATTATAAAAGGCCATAGGGCAAAGCACTGTGTGCTTTGACCCCCCCACCCAGCCCCTTAGTTATCATTAGGATCTGGTTTAAAGAACCACTGAATTTTGAAGGGATAATTTTGAAGGGATAATGCCATAAAAAATATAATACACATGCAGCATGACAGCTGTGATGTATTCCTGGAGATATGTGTCCGTGTAAAGTTGTGGACATGTGTGGTATTGTGGGATCAGTGACCTTGATTCTCAAATATACATTAAACTGAAGTCACAGGATGTCTATAAAGGTTCCACCACCCCAAGAGCCAAATTCGACACAAAGACTTCTATTTCCAGGATTCATTCATTGAAAAAAATGACATATCTGATGCAATGTTTATATAAGCTATCAGCCAGGACATTAAAATAGCCTTCTCCAAGAGCAGTGGTTCTCAACTGGGTTGGATTTTTGTTCCCCAGGAGCCACTTGGCAATCTCTGGAGACATTTTTAGTTGTCACAACTCTGGCATCCAGGGGGCAGGGGCGAGAGATTCTACTAAACATACCAGATTGCAGAGGACAACTCCCAACAACAAAGAATAATCCAGCCCAAAATGGCAGCAGTGCTGATGTTGAGAAACTCTGTTCTAGAAAGCAGAATATATTAAATGTTCTTCAGAACCAGATTCTGGTAAGGTTAGGAGAATGCAGATGCTAAAAAACTAGCTGAATGAGAGCAGTTGTTTTTTTTTAAAACTTTAACCATTGTTCCTTTCTTTCTGGCCCATCTACTTTGCCAACCCTTTATCCCACATCCCACCTCCACACCCTCTCTAAATTAACCATCCAGCTGGCTTGTTCTCAAATCAGTTTAGAATCATACCCCAGTCTTTAAAGCAACCCTCCTAGGCCCTCTTGTAAGACTGAAAAGAAGAAAATACTGCGGTGGGGAGAGAAGGTAGGATTTCTGAAGAAAAACTAGAAAATACAGTATACAGTCCTATCTCTGAAGTGTAACTCTTCTTTTCTCTTCTTCTTCTCATTTTTACTATGCTTGGAGAATGAGAAGAGGCAGAAAGTATTAAGAAGTAAGAGATGCCCCAGACTCACCTGATACTGGAGAGAATATAAAGAGGGGTGGGAGGGGGATGTACAGACACAATGTGAATTCATGCACAGTAACAGGATACTGAATTCAAGAGAATGTGGGCAAGAGCATGGGGAAGTAGAATAAAGCACTTCAATGAAGAATAAAATTTTGGGAAAGAGCTGAATGTTTTCACCTACCCTCAAGAAAGCATATCTAAGGTAGCTCCCAAAACAACAACAGATTTTATATTAACATGTTAACTAAGTAGAAGTTTTACAATGTAAATTAAAGGTACACATTAGCACTTCGTTCTGACACCCTTGGCTAGTATGAAAGAGAGAAGCAAGTCTCTATTAAAACCCATCAGAAAGGGACTTCCCTGGTGGCACAGTGGTTAAGAATCCGCCTGCCAATGCAGGGGACACGGGTTCGAGCCCTGGTCTGGGAAGATTGCAACTAAGCCTGTGTGCCACAATTACTGAGCCTGCACTCTAGACCCCGCGAGCCACAACTACTGAGCCCTCGTGACACAACTAGTGAAGCCTGTAAGCCTAGAGCCTGTGCTCTGCAACGAGAGAATCCTGCGCACTGCAGCTAGAGAAAGCCCACGCTCAGCAACGAGATCCAATGCAGCCAAATAAAAAAACAACAAAAAACCCACCAGAGAGAATCTTAATACACCAAATAATTTTTCACCTGTAAGGTGATCATTATTCTATATGGATACACCATACTACACATCTTATATCCTTATTTAGAATTATATGTACTATAAAAAATTTTAGACCCACAAAGTGGAAACAAAAACCAACTCTGTAAAAGAGAAAGTAACAAAAACAACAAGGGAAAAGGGAAAAGTAAAGCACCTTGATCCTGCAGATTTAGTAACCATCACTTCTGAAACAAACTATACTTTTCATCACAATAACAAATCCCTTCACTTCTATTCGTTTTGTTTTCTATAGCTAGGTAAAAGAACAGTCACCTTCTAAAAGGTAAGGACCTAATTCTAAGTAGCTTAAAAGGGACTAATATGGGGTTTTGGCCAAGATTATGGACAATCTAAAAACTTTCTTAAAAGAACAAAGCAATATATTGAATAGCTATTGTATGCATATCCAAAATAACAGAAAATCTTCAGAGATATTCTTAAAAAGAGTCTAAGAAATGAGTCAGATTTAGCACAGGACCAGTATCCATACACACTAATTTCCATTTAGGACTTTCCTCTCCTTGTCTATAAATCCATCTCTAGGTGAACTTCATTGGTATAGCTTCCGGAACTTATCTTCTTGGATCAAGGACACTCTAGTCTCAGCACAGAGACACAATTTTAAAATTGCCCTCTGTGAGCTGATCCTCTGCTACCCTTCCGATCTTATCTCCTACAACTCTCCCTCTCACTCACTCTGCTACAGCAACACTGGCCACCTTGCTGTTTGAGGATGATAAGAATACTCTAGCCTTAACACCCTTGCATTTGAGGCTCCCTTTGCTTAGACTACTGCGTTTCCCCCACACTGCCATCTGGTTTGCCCCCTCACCTCCTGCAGGTCTTTGATCAGATGCGATTCTCAGTGAGGCCTTCCCTGACCAACCAATACAAAATGGCAACTCCTCCCCGACAGCAGCCTCTACTCTCTTTACCCAGTTTTCTTTTTCTCCATAGCGCTTAACACCGTATGATACACTATATTTACTTGATTGTTTTCTGCCTGTAAAAGGGAATCTTTCTATTGTCTACTGCTGTACTGTCAGTAGTTAGAACTGTGCCTGGCACTGTTAAATATTTGTTGAATAAATTATTGTATCTAGTCAAGCATATGTTAAGCCATGGCAGTCAGTGACTGATAAGAGCTGACAATAATCCAGAAATGCTCAGATGCATCTATTTAATACAACAATAATAATTCAGCCTATTTTAAAATAGCTTTCTGCAGTATTTAAGCTTCCAATATTTCTGATCTTTTTAAAAATTAGTAGATGCTTAACCAAAAGAAAAGTATCTAATATATTTGATTCGGATTACCGTTGAGGATAAACCCTAGCTGATCATTACCCAAACTTTTGCAATTTACAAAAGTTCCAGACTTGGTGTAGTATCTAAGAGGGACTATAAACTGCCCCTTGACTACTATATTATTCATAGTAAACTCTGGTTAATTAACTCCTTATTTTGTTTTGTCTTTACGTATTTATTCTGAGGTTCCTGCAGCAAGACCCGAATGGACACTGCTTTAGCTGCCAGAAGCTAACTCCTAAGAAAGTTATGCCAGCATCCCAATAACCAAAGCCAAAGTTGTTTTTCTACATATTCACATCCAATTCTCCAGGCTGCCCCTTGGAAACATTTTCTCTCCCTTTAGGGATGCCCTAGAAGAGAGAAGAAGAAGAGTAGAGAAAGCATGAGAAGAGCAAAGAAAATGGGAAGAACTTTAAAAGCCTCAACTTCTCCAAACCCCAAGTGATGACTTCTAGGATAGAGATTAAGTTTTTTTTTAATATAAATTTATTTATTTTTATTTATTTATTTTTGGCTGTGTTGGGTCTTCATTTCTGTGCGAGGGCTTTCTCTAGTTGCGGCGAGTGGGGGCCTCTCACTGCCGCGGCCTCTCTTGTTGCAGAGCACAGGCTCCAGACGCACAGGCTCAGTAGTTGTGGCTCACGGGACCAGTTGCCCCGTGGCATGTGGGATCTTCCTAGACCAGGTCTCGAACCCGTGTCCCCTTCATTGGCAGGCAGATTCTCAACCATTGTGCCACCAGGGAAGCCCCCTAAGTTTTTAATTAATCAAAGGCAAAGCATCTGAAAGCTATTTTCTGTGCCCTGTATGTACATTATACAAGAAGCCTCCTGTGTTTAAAAAAATAAAAATAAAATATCAAAGCATGCAGCATAGTAATACCTGTGTAGTGACAAGAACCTTGGACTTGATTTCACTGGTGTCTGGGCACTGCTAATCGTGTCTCCATGTTAATTACACTAAAATTTTAGACCCTTAGGTGTCAGATGAGAAGGCTGAACTCGAATATCCTCTCAAGCCATGCCCTAGCAGAAATCTGATATTTCACTGTTAAAACTAAATTAGTGGGATTCTGCTCCTGCCCCAAAGTGCCCCAACATTCAAGAAGGGAAAAATGTTAGTGGAGAAAATTAATTCAAATGTTTTGTTCTGTACTTTTTCTTACATTGTCGACATCTGCCAATGTTTATCACCTCTTAAGCATTAGCAGGTGATAAAATACACACCATCAAGAGCAATTAGTCACAGGTGTTACCTCATTTAATCCTCACAAAACCAAGAGGTATGTATCATTACTTCTACATTACAAACAAAGGTTTTATTAAGGAGGTGATATAACCTGGGCAAGATCACAAAGTAAACGGCAGGGTCCAGCTTTGAACTTAAGCCCTCTGATTCCAAAGTCTGGCCTCTTAACCACTACACTACACTCTTTTCAAAGAACAATACCCTAAAATATTAATAACAGAATTACTGTTAGTTTTTCTTTTTTTGGATGTGTTCTTGACTGATTTTTGTAATTAAGCACCTTTTCTATTTTTAACTAGCAAAATTATTCTTGGTTTTCATGATGGCAACTCCATGCCCCATGAGCGCAACCGTGCAAATGGAGATGGGAATTTAGATATAAATCTCTACCAGCTCTCCGGTTAGTCTTCCGGCACTTTTTCTTACACGAGGGAAATATGCTTACGGCCAGTTCAAAATCTAACACAAGAACCTACGTACATCTTTTTTTTTTTTTTAGAGACCCCTTGGGTGTGGATAAGAAACCTATTTCTTTCCCTGCCGCTTGAAAAAAGGCAAAACGACGGATGACCGGTACAGGAGAGAGCTCAGATTGCGATTCATCAGGTCTCTCATCTTCTGAGAGCTCTTTTTAGGTTCAGTTTGAGGGTCCAAACGAGACACGGGGATGAGTGGGTCCCTGTCACTATCCCTAAGAGGCGGCGGTACAGACACAGGTGTACTTCCCTGCTCGGCGGTGCTAAGGGCCAAACCTTGAAGAGTCCTTAGAGACCAGGGGTCCACCAGGCCGCTCCTCGGCCCACGACTGAAGGAGGTGGGGCGGGGAGAAGCAGGGGCTTTCCAGAAGTCGCCCGGCCACACTCTCGCTGTACCACCCGCTTCTCTCCGCGGCTCCCCGAACGCTCCCGGGGGGAAGGGCTTCCCATCCCTTCGCTCGAGACCCGAAGACCAAAGAAGCCAAAGCTCGACCCCTCCTGGGCGCGGCCTCGGCGGCCGGGCCCAGAGCACTCACCATCGTTCTCGTCGCTGTGCCGTCGCCGTGACATGCCGCACGCCGGTGCGCCGCCGAGCCGAGACGCCGGGCGGGAAGCGCGGCAGGAACCTTCGGGCAGCCAGCCGGCGCGAGGACAGCGGTGAGGCGCGCGGAGTGGCCGTCGCGCAGGCGCACTCGCTCGCGACGGCTCCCGGAAGCACAAGGGGGAGAGGTGGCCTGGTGGCTCGGTGGGCTTGGATCCGGGAGGGCCGGCGTCTGGAAGCTCACCAGGCCGCGGGCGTCTACTCCGCACGCAACCGCCCTCTCGGCCTACCTCCGCCTCTCGGCTGCTTCCTTCGCCCGCCTTCCCTCGAAGTCCTTCCGGGGCCACGCGGAGAGCACCGCCTTTTCAGCCAGCCCGAGCCCGCCTGCCGCGAGCCACGCCAGGAGGCCAATGGTCTAGGAAGGACGCTCTAGTCCCCGCCTCCACTTCAGACCCTCCCACTGGGCCTCTCGGAGGTTTTCCCGGCTGCCCTTTCGCTAACGGCCTAGACTTCCGGAGTGAGGTGAGGTCCCCGGCGTTCCTTCCTACGTAAACACAGGCTGGGCCTGGAGGTTCGAGGGCAGTGAGCGGTGACAGTTGCTAGGCGGAGACCTTTCCGTGAAGAAAGATTTAAGAAAGGATCAGGACAGGCGGGTATGTGCTCATCTTTCTCCCACTTCCGGGCCTTTGCCGGCTTGGGAAAGCTGGGCGGAGAGATTGGGCCAGGCCCGGCGCGCGGGGTGGGGCCCGGGTGGGAGGCGGCGCCGCTCTAGCCGCCCCGGGGACAGAAAGACCCTCTCTAGTGTGAGTTTGCTGCCCTGGGGCTACCCTCTGGCTGTCATCTGACCTCTCGCGCCTCCCGAGTTGTTTAGGAAGGAACGGGTGATTGCTTTAGTAATATTTTCAGTAGTTATTGGATATCTCCATACGTGTATGTGAATATCTTCCTCCCTGACATCTCTGATGAGCACCACAGCTGCTTATCTAACTGCCTTGTCCATGGCCATCTGAAATTTCACACGTCTGAAATGGAACTTATGTCTAACTCTCCTGGCCTAACTTATTCCTCCTTCCGTCTTACCCATTTCAGTAAATGGCCCCATCCATTCTATTGCTTAATCCAAAAACGTAGGTAGGATTGTTACGGAACAATCTATCGGTAGACCCTGCCGACTCTACTTTCCGAACTGATCCAGAAGCAGATCACGTCATTCCTTTGTTTACAGCTTTCCGTGGCAAAAAACCTCCATAACCTCTCCTACAGGGTTCTACTCTCTCATCACTGTATTCCAACCCCTCTGACTTTATTTTTGTACCTCCAGTAAGTCAAGCTCCTTCCCACTTGAGGAATTTATACTCGTTATTTCCTTTGTCTTAATATCTCTGCTCCTAAGTCTAAGTGGATGGATCCTTGTCATTTCGGTCTCAGCTCAAACATCAGGCCCTTGGTGAAGGCTTCCCTGGCCACCCAATCACTCTATTTAATTTGACAAATATGTTATATTGTGTGCCAGGCAGTGTTCTAGATGCTGAGGATGCAGAGGTGAACAAAGGAAAACCCCTGCTTTCTCAGTGCTGATGACCCATTCAGGAACCAGCAAACACATCAGGCCCTTGGTGAAGGCTTCTCTGGCCACCCAATCACTCTATTTAATTTGACAAATATGTTATATTGTGTGCCAGGCAGTGTTCTAGATGCTGAGGATGCAGAGGTGAACAAAGGAAAACCCCTGCTTTCTCAGTGCTGATGACCCATTCAGGAACCAGCAAACAGTGCAATCAGAGACAGTGAGCAAAAGTGGGAGAAGATAATATTAGGGAGGTGGTGGAAGGGGCTTTGTAAGGACCTTGGACTTCTAGTACATTGAGAAGCTTTTGGAGGGCGATCTGACTTATTTTTTAATAGTTACCTCTGTGGCTTCTACAGGAGCAGGGCAGTTAGGCAACTGCAGTAATTCAGTCAAGAAATGATGGCTTGAATGAGGTTGGTAGTGAAGGTGGTGCAGTGTGGTCTGATGTCACTGTATTTCAAGAGCAGAGCTGATAGGCTTTTCAATAGTCTGAAAGAGTAAGGAGATGAGAATCCCAAAGGTTTTTTTGTCTGAGTAACAGGAAGAATGGAATTCTTTACTGAGGTAAGGAAGACTGAGGAAGAGCAAGTTGAGTTTGCTTTTAACAGTTGCATTTGAACAGCCTCCTAGCCTTCCAGCTGAAGCTATCCAGTAGACATTGGTTACGTGAATTTGGAGTTCAGGGGAGAGGCCTGGCCTGGAGATATAAATTTGGAGTCATTTAGCATATAGTGTTCTAAACATAAAATTTCCTTTATGACTGTTTCCCTTTTTAATTTTTTCATAGAAGCTTCAAACATTTACAGAAGTAGAGGAATTTATATAATGAACCCCCATGGACTTTATCAACCAGCTTCAGCAATTACCAACTAATGTCCCATCTACTTTTATCTATATTATCTCCCCTTGCCCAATTATTCTGAAGTAAATATAGTTTAGAAGTCCCTGGGACTAGATGAAGATCACCTCAAAGGTGAGTGTAGATAGAGTGATTGAACATTTAGAGGTTGGGACGATAAGGAGGATCCGCAACAAAGAAAACTGAGAAGCAGTAGCTAGCTCATCACTGATATTTTCATGTTTTTTTGTTTACGTAGTGTCTCTTCTCTTACTATAACATAAGCTCCAAGTTAACAAGGACCTTAACAGTTTCATTAAGACCTTCATCCGCATCACTATTTTATCTGTCAGGCACGTAGCAAAGTCCCCACAAATAATAATTAAGAATATATAAATAAGTTAAAGTGAAAACTGAAAGAGGGTTTAGAGTGAGGGGAGGTCATTTTGGGGTGGTGTGAAAGGCATGTGTGGAGACCCTGAGGCAAGAGAGAGCAGGGCTCATTTGCGGAACTAGGCGAAGTCCAGCATGGCCAGAAAAGGATACGTGAGGGAGAGTGTTGTCTTAGATGAGCCTAGAGTGGTAGGGGAACTACGTATGTGTCAAAGGCTACATAGTCCTTTCCAGTCCTCACTGTAGTCCTGCAAGGTAGATACTGTGATCTCCATTTTACACATTTGGGAATTAGAACTCAGAAAAGTTAAATATCATGCCCAGGTTCAAACACTTGCACCCAGCTGCACCACAATCCGAAGCCCATGCTTTCCCCAGTCTTTCATGTTCTTCACATTTGTCACTTGTAACATTTGCTTTACCAAAAACACAGCATGTTGGTTGGACCGTGTCCATTTTGACAAGATTTGGCCACAGTAGCAGTTTGTATATTTCTTCTGGCTCATTAAAATGAGGCTCTTTTGGTAGTTATTTTCTTCTAAGTAAGGGAATTTGCCCAGCTCAAAAATTAGGGGACAAAAAAGAACAAAACATTTATAATTGAAGGTACTAACAGGCAGCTTGGTTGATTTTGGTTCCACCTGGTGCTTTTTTGGTATATTTTCCCTAAATGTTTGCATGGTTTGCCCTCTAATTCAGGTTTCTGCTGAAATGCTACTGCCTCAGAAAGACTTTACCTACCCTCTGAGTTTTAAAGAATCCCGTGGTGACTCTGTCTCCTTACTTTGCTTAGTTGTCATCATAGCCTTTTTTACCATCTGACTTTTTTTAAAAAACAATTTATTCATTTGTTTACCTTCTCTCTCTCCCCACTGGAAAGTGAGGTCTAAGGAGGCAGAGACTTTTTCTATTTCATTCACTGCTATATCTCCAGGACCTCGAACAGTGCTGGGCATAGAATTGGTGCTAAATAAATATTTCTTGGATGAACGAGTAAATGAATGGATGGATAGCTTGAGCTACTTGGGCCCATGCTCATTTGCATGATTGATTAGCTTCAGGTTTACTTCAAGTAGTAATTAAAGACTTGGACGTTGTTGTTTTTCCCTTGCTTACTTCCTAGGAGATAGTTAACTGAAAGGAGTCTGCGTCACTGCTGGAACCAAACCAGATGCCTTCTTCCACTTCACCAGACCAAGGAGATGACCTGGAGGCCTGTGTTTTAAGGTTTTCAGACCTGGATTTGAAAGACACAAGTCTTATCAATCCCAGTAGCAGTATCAAAGCAGAGTTAGATGTCAGTACAAAGAAGAAATACTCATTTGCAAAGAAAAAGGTAAAATTGCTGTTGATGTTTCAGGATCATGTAGGTATAGTTAATGTAGATATACCTAGAAGTAGCTTATCAAGGTTTTCCTCCAGGGAGTGGAGGGCTAGTGAGACACTAGACTGATGCCATGTTCAAGGTAAGGTCTAGTCAGAACCATTATCCAGTAATCTTAGTTCATTGTCAGGCAAAGGAAAATCATAGGCAAGGTATGGCTCTGGAACACTTATTATGGTGGAGTACTCGAGGACAGATCCTAGACAGATGGGCGGGCTGGATTCCTTTTCCCACCTAGGGTTATGGGAAGAATCCCAGGAACCCAGGAAACCTAGTCATAAGAACAGACAGGCATTAGGGCAACTGCTGTCTAAGACTCCTGGTCTGGTCCAGCTGGCAGGGCTCTGTTGGTTGGGAGAAGGAACAGAGCAGCCCAGAATGCTTCAGGCTTACTGAGGATTGGGTTACCTGGGTGGTATGGTTGCTGTTCTTCTATGCCATTTATTCTTTTTTTAGGTATCATTGACTAAACCCTCTACCTGCTGAAGCTCAAAGGAAAATGACTTGACTGAGGAAGTGCAATTGAGACTTAGTTTTCTTATCTCCAATCTGTTGTCACTCTTTTGCAAAATCATCTTATATTGGCTCCATGTCAATGAAGAATAAATGTCTGCTTATAACTTCCTATCTACCACCCTTCTGCCCTCATCTCACACAGATTTCCTTGAAAATGAAACCCAAAGGGTACAGAAAGGGTTTTTTTTAAGTTACTTTGCAATAATTTCACTTATAGAAAGGTTGCCAGAATTGTACAGAGGACCCCCATCTCCCCTCTGCCCAGCAGCTCCATTCATGTTTCATCAGCTGCCTCAAATGGCTTTTACAGATCCACTCTAAGGTCACATGTTACCTTTAGTTGTTATGTCTCATAAGTGTTCAATCTGGACCACTTTCTCATTTTTTTCCCTGAAATCATGACTGTGACATTTTTGAAGATTACAGATGAGTTATGGTGTAGAACGTCTCATGATTTTCACTCATGTTTCCTTGTGATAAGATTCAAATTATGGCTTTTTTAATAAGACTGCCCCACAAGAGATGCTGTGTTCATCTGGCTGCATTCTGTCATGCAGTCACAGTGCCAATTTGTCCCATTACTGGCAATGTTAATTTTGGGTACTTGATTAAGGAAATGCCTGTCGGATTTCTTTGCTATAAAATTATTTTTTCCCTTTTAATTATTCAGTATTTGGGGGGAAATACTTTGAGACTATGTAAATAGCCTGTTCCTCAACCAACTTTCATCTACTAGTTTTAGATCCATCGATGTTTCTTTGCTGAATTATTACTGTGATGGTTTCTAAACGGTGATTTTCTAATTGCTTCATTCCTTTTAGATTTCTTACTTGGCATTGTTCTGTAAGGAAGAGCTTTCTTTCCTCCCAATTTATTTGTATCAGTGTGTATTCAAGAATTGTTTTATTCAGTGGGCTATAATCCATTACTATAATTATTTATTTTGATGCTCAGATTATCTCACATTTGGCTGGGAGCCCCTTCAAGCTAGTATCTATTTCTTTTTGACTTGCCCTCATCATTCTTTGAGTATTTCCTTACTTTCTAATTTAACAAGATGTTTCAGGGTCATCTTGTATTTTCCCTGTCTCATCCCTGGAGTCAGACATTTCTTCAAGGAGCCCTGGTTCTTTCTAGTGGAGAATTGTCAAAAACCAAAACCTGGGGGCTAGGTGAGAGCATTGCTTCTAAGGTGTTGCTTCTCCCAGGACCTCTGGTGGACGGAGCTAGGAATATATAGAGATGAATACACATACATCCATATGTATCATACACATAACTTTTATATTCACTTTTATATCAGTGTAAATCAAATGAGTTCATACCATTACTTTCAGTTCCATTCCAACATCACAAGGTTCATTCTCTCTCCAGTTTGTTTTTGGCTACACTGTGCAGCTTGTGGGATCTTAGTTCCCTAACCAGGGACTGAACCCATGCCCTCGGCAGTGAAAGCGTGGAGGCCTAACCACTGGACTGCCAGGGAACTCCCTCTCTCTCCTTTTCATATTGGTGGAGAACCTAGCTCCATTTAATCCCAATATATTGACTTACTTGCTTATTCCCTGTATGCAGTCTTCCCACTCTGCCAAGCTGCCTCCTCCACCAGGGCCTGCCTTCCCCACACAGGCCTCACCCACCTCTGAGCTGCCTTCCTAGCTCTGGCCTGCATCTCTCTCTCTTTCTTTTTTTTTAGAGAAGTAATTTGTCTCTCTCTCTTTTTAAAAAAATTTATTTATTTCATTTTTGGCTGTGTTGGGTCTTTGCTGCCGTGCACGCGCTTTCTCTAGTTTCAGTGAGCAGGGGCTACTCTTTGTTGTGGTGTACGGGCTTCTCATTGTGGTGGCTTCTCTTGTTGCAGAGCAGGGGCTGTACACATGTGGGCTTCAGTAGTTGTGGCACGGTGGGCTCATTAGTTGTGGCTCGCTGGCTCTAGAGCGCAGGCTCAGTATTTGTGGCACACAGGCTTAGTTGCTCTGTGGCATGTGGGGTCTTCCCGGACCAGGGCTTGAACCCGTGTCCCCTGCATTGGCAGGCGGATTCTTAACCACTGCGCCACCAGGGAAGCCCTGGCCTGCATCTCTCTTGAACAGACCCCACACGGACCCTAGCTGCTGCTGGATCTTCAATGCTTTGTTCACGAGGCCCTAAAAGACCAGTGGCAGGCCACATTTACACTGGGCCTCCCATTTTGCTCAGGTTTGCCTGATGGCTTTTTGACAAAAGAAAGAGGGGAGAAGGAAAAAATTCAGATTTTATATAGTATTTCTTTAAGGACCATGACTTTTTGAGGCCTCGATGATAATGAGGTCTTGGATGCATACACGTTAGTTCTAAGTATAATACAAAGAAACACTTAAGTTGACATACACACCATCTCTCTCTCTTTTTTGCCTATACAGAAGGATTAACTGCAGGAGACGCTAAAAAATGCCCTCCAGTGTAATTTCAGATGACCCCATCCTGCTTCAGTCTGGGACAGTCCAGATATGGTTGTGTACAGACTGAGGAAGGTCCAAAAGTGATGCTCCATATTTAATAATTGTTATTCTTCAGAGTGCCCAATTTTGGGTGCTGTACTATAGTCTTCAGATACATTAAGAAAATTGTTTAAAATATATATAGATACATATATATATATGTAAAAATACCTTTCCTTTTTTTCAGCCTTGAAAAAAGGCTGATAATCATAGATACCATTTAACTTCCATTTATACATCAAAAAACACCATAAACAAAGTTGAAAAATGAATTACAAGCTGGGAAACAAATTTGGATAACTATGATCGACAAAAGGTCACTGAAACCACTTACGAATCAGTAAGAAGATAAGATAAATGCCACAGTAGAAAAATAGGCAACAGATATTAACAGGTAAGCTAGAAAAGAACATCGAATCAATATGAAAAAATATTCAACCTTAAATCAAAGATACACAAATAAAAACAGGATATTTCTTTTGCCTTTTATTTGGGTCAATATTAAAAATATTGACAAAAATTAAATACTGATAAAAATGCTGTGAATAAAATGGAATCCTCATGCATTGCTGGTGAGTGTATAAATTGGTATGATTTTCCAGGTAGTCACTATTTCTCACAGTTTAAAATTTTATGCTTCTTCACCTCCAAAACTTTCTTCTAAATAGTTATTCTAAGTAGATGGTTAAAGACGTATAGAAAGATGTGTGCATGGCATGTTCATTCACCATTGCTTATAACTGCAAATATTGGAAACAAAAATAGCTCGCTCATTTAGAATTGGTTAAAAGAGTTATGGTGCATCCATAATTTTCTCTTCTGTTTAAATTTTTTTTAACAATTAGCCTAAATCCTCTTTATACAAATCAAAACATTTTGGTAGTCTTTCCAGTCTTTTTCAATGTACTTTTTAATGTAGTTGAGATTACATTGTTTAAGTAAATTTTATCCAGTTTTTTTCATTTAATATTATATTTTCCCATGTAATTTAAGACTGGCTGCTTAATATTCCATAGTAAGTGTACTCCATAATTTCCTTGACCATTTCCTTTTTGGAGGAAGTTCAGTCTCTCAGGAAGTTCTTCTATAGAACAGGAGGACATAAAACTAGAAATCCCTGTGGAAAGATAAGGAATTTCACTGAGACTTTCATTCTAGCCTGGAACCTAAGGTTATTTAACAGTGATATATTTGAAATTTAATTGTAGGCATTTGCCCTTTTTGTCAAAACTAAAGAACTTCCTGCACCTCCTTCTGAGTATAAAGAAAAGTGGTGGAAATGCTGTCAGCAACTATTCACAGACCAGACCAGCATCCACAGACATGTGGCAACACAACATGCTGATGAGATTTACCATGAGACTGCTTCTGTTTTAAAGCAGCTGACTGTGACATCGAGCACCTCAAAGACTCTTAAGTCTGCAGACAAAAGAAACCCTTTCAAAGACCTTACCCATAACCATGAAGTGTCTGCTTGGCTCCCTGATATAAACTGCCTTCGCCCTGATGAGCTGTTAAGGTAAGAATTTCATTATGTACCTTTCATTTAATTTAAAAAATGTTTTTCCAGTCACAGTGAGATACCACCCATCCATTAAAATGGCAAATCCTTAAGGCACAGAATTTCTCTACCGCCTAAACTAGGCCGATAAACATGTTCTATGTATAATAGAAGACTATAGCCTATGTGGTAGCATATACCTGCACAGCTGATAGTGTTCTCTGGGTTTCTCGGAAGCCATCCTACATCTTATCTTCTCTAGGAAGAGGTAAAGAACAGAAAATTGTATTTTTTTCAAAGAGAAATCAGAAGGCCCAGAAATGTTAATGATTCCTGTACCTGAATAATGTCAGAACTTAAAAAGGGGTTTTTGTTGCCAAATGTGGTTTTCTGAGCTGAATATGTTTTAGAAAGTATGTTTATTTTATTTTATTATTATTTTTTAAAATGTATCTTTGGCTGTGTTGGGTCTTTGTTGCTGCGCATGGGCTTTCTCTCTAGTTGTGGCGAGCGGGGGCTACTCTTCGTTGCGGTGCGCAGGCTTCTCACTGCGCTGGCTTCTCTTCCTAGAGCATGGGCTCTAGGTATATGGGCTTCAGTAGTTGCAGCATGTGGGCTCAGTAGTTGCGGTGCGCAGGCTCTAGGGCGCAGGCTCAGTAGTTGTGGTGCATGGGCTTAGTTGCTCCTCGGCATGTGGGATCTTTCTGGACCAGGGCTTGTGCCCATGTCCCCTGCATTGGCAGGTGGATTCTTAACCACTGTGCCACCAGGGAAGTCCCTATGTTAAGTTTTAGAACTGAGGCATAGGATTAGAAGTTTAAATCCGCGTTTGAAAACCTCACCAAATCATTATATTACATAATTCTAGAGGATAGATTTCTGATTTTAAGCAATTCCTAAACTATTTGGTGAATAGAAAATGCCCAAATTTGATACATTTTTGTCACCTGTGTTATGCCAGTTCCCTTTGTTTATCAGAAAGAGGAAGAGAAAGTTAGAAAGAGAATTGAACTTGGAGTCAGACTTGAGCTAGTCACTAAAATTCTTTGTACCTTTACGTTCTCACCTCTAAACTGGAATAATAATGCCTGCTGTGCCTACCTCACAGAATTGCTATATGAATTATATAAAATGATGATGGTAAGAGCACTTGTGAACTATAAAGTGCTATACAAATGTGGTCTCTTCATTTCTGTATGGCCCTGCTTTTTAGTTAGAAAGACAAAGAAAAGGATACACGAAACATTTAGCAGATGGTATGAGACAGGCTATATAATTATCACTAATAATTGTATGGCTCAGACAGTAATTCATTACAGGAATTTAGAGAAAGAAAATAGAAAGGCTCTGAAATAGATAAGCAGGTTTCGAAGACTAGGCCCTGAAATATGAAGAGGGCACCGATGAGACAGTCACAGATTCCAGAGCTGGATGGGACCTTAATTATCATCTGTTATATCATTCTCTAAAATATGTCTGTACAACACTAGCTCTGGAGGATGCTATCAGTTGGTGAAAAGAGATGCTAAAGACAAGTTTGGGAAGCATTAGGTTAAAATGTTCTTTCTTGCAGGACTGCCCAGAGCCTTCAATAGATGAGGGGCTTTCACTGTGACTCTAGAAGGGGAGATGTTATCTGCAGGATTTCTCAGGCATGTGATTTCATAGAACAGCTTCAGAGCACACTTTGAGAAATGCAGTTTATTTCAGTCCTCCAGTTTTACAGATGAGGAAATCAAGGCCCAGGGATGATAAGACACCCGCCCAGGTCCCATAACTAGTTAGTTTAAGTCAGCACAGTGCAGTAGAAAGAGTATGGGTTCTAGTGTCAGAAGACTGGTGTTCCAGTCCTGACTGTCACTTTGTAGCTGTCTCACCTGGGATGAATTGGGCTCAGTTTATTCAGCTATAAAATGGGGATGATAATAACCTGTCTCATGGGTAACAGGATTACATGAAAAAATGGAAGTGAAACCTTTTTGTACAGAGAGAGATTCAAAACAGATACTGCCTTGTGTTAGAGTATAAGCCAGATGGATTCAAATTTCCAGCTGTCTTATGGAAAGGGGTTATTAATACCTATCTCATGGATATGATGATTAAACAAGGAAATCATAGTAAGCTCACTTGTTTATAAAGGAAGGAGTTCAGTGCAGGTATTGTCTTCTTTAGAGCAAATACAGACAGGAGTTGCTTCTCATTTCAGGAGGAGAATGATAGTTAGGAGCAAACGCAGGCATGAGTTGCTCCCTTAGGCCTTTCTTCTGATTCTGCCTGGGTATACTTATGAATTGTGTCTTCCTTATGCCAGTGACTCAAATGCTTTTTCCCCTGTGGTTTTCTTTTTATAGTGGCCAGGGCAATGGTGAAGGGGAGGTGCTACTTTATTACTGCTACTGTGACCTGGAGGATCCTGATTGGATCTGTGCCTGGCAGACAGCTCTGTGTCAGCACCTGCACCTCACGGGCAAGGTAACACCTTCTCCCACACCCTATCCTTCACTGGACTTATCTTGCCTCCAACTTAGTTTGCAGAGGCTGTGCTTGAAGGATTCACCAGTTGGGTTCTTAGAAATTAGCAAATTCCTGCTAGGCATTTAAGTGGAATACTAAATAGTTATTAACATGATGTTTTCTGTTGGTAGGAATGTAAGTTGGTACAGCCACTATGGAAAACAGTATGGAGGTTCCTCAGAAAATTAAAAATAGAGCTACCATAGGATCCTGCAGTCCTACTCCTGGGCATATATCCAGACAAAACTAATCCAAAAAGATACATGCACCCTGATGTTCATAGCAGCACTGTTCACAATAGCCAAGACATGGAAACAACCTAAATGTCCGTCAACAGATGAATGGATAAAGAAAATGTGGTACATACATACAAAGGAATACTAAGTCACAAAAAAGAATGAAATAATGCCACTTGCAGCAATGTGGATGCAACTAGAGATTATCATACTAAGTGAAGTAAGTCAGAAAGACAAATACTGTATTTCATTTATATGTGGAATCTAAATATGACACAGCTGATCCTATCTACAAAACAGAAACAGACTCACAGACATAGAGAACAGACGTGGTTGCCAACAGGGAGGGGATTGGGGGAGGCATGGAGTGGGAGTTTGGGGTTAGCAGATATAAGCTCTAATATATGGAATGGATAAACAATAACGTTCTGTATAACACAGAGAAGTATAATCAGTATCCTATAATAAACCATAATGGAAAAAAATATTTTTAAAATGAATGCATATATATGTATAACTAAATCACTTTGCTGTACAGCAGAAATTAACACAACATTGTAAATCAACTATACTTCAATTTTAAAAAATGGTGTTTTATAAGACTACATAAAGGCATAGACCAGGGATCAGCAAAGTTTTTCTTAAAGAGCCATATGGAAAATATTTTAGGCTTTGCACAAAAGCTGCTCAAACTTGGTGTTGTAATATGAAAACAACCGTAGACAATATGTAAAAGAACAGATATTCCAGTAAAACCTATGTAAAAGCAGGCATAATTTGCTGACCCCTTGCATGGGGAAATGTTCTTGATATATTAACTGGAAAAACATTTTATAGAACTGTACATATAGGTGTGATATCAAGTTGCTTCCTAATTTTCTTAGAACATGTCAGTCTTTTGCCATTTTGTGGTTTTGACATTTGCTGTTTCCTTTCCCTCTTGAATGTTTTTTCCCCTAGATCTTCACATGGCTTGTTCCTCACTTCAGATGTCTCCTCAAATGTTATCTCCTGAGAATTCTAATCTGTTTCTCTCCAAACCTCATCACTTTCTATTCCCTTCTGCTCAAAGAATTTCAAAAAGTTTACCACTATTGGAGAGTATAATCTCTGTTTAATTTGTTATAATCTGTCTCCCTTGTAGAATATAAGCTTCATGAGTACGGAACTTTGTTAATCAATTGATATATTGTCAGTGCTGGAACAGGGCTTAGCACATAGCAGACAGTAAATATTTGGAGAACGTTGAGTAAAAGGATGAATGTATGTTTGTAACAAAACCACAAGCATGTGTGTAAAAAGATGGAGAGTGGTAAATATCAAAATGTTGTGATTATCTCTACATGATAGGACTATGGATTTTTTTTCAAATCCTCGATGATTATATATATATATATAAATACACATACATATATGTGTATATATGTATTTTAAAATTTTAAATCAAAAGGAAGTGAACTAGATTCCCTCTGAGATCACCTCTGGTTATGACGCTGTACTGTCTTAGGCCTAATGTTTCCCACACATGTCCTAGGTTTTAATTCCCTAAGGCAATTATTTGATCAGTCAGTGATATTTTTCACACCCATGTTGTTTTATAGATAGTGACTGAAAGCTTCTTTTACCTCATTCAGTTCATCACCAGGTCCTGCCATTTCTGCCTCTAAAATATCCTTTGATTCCGTTCACTCTGTCTTCTGCTTCCACCACCTTAAACCAAGCCCCACCCTCTCTTACCTAGTTCATTTCAGCAGCTTCCAGACTACTCTCCATTCTTCCATCCTTGCCCACACTTAATCATTTTCCACACAGCAGCCAGAATATTCTTAAAAGGTAAATGAAATCATCTCCCTCCCTCCCTCCTCACAATCTTTCAGTAGCTATCCAGTGCATTTAGGGTAAAACCCAAATCCTTAACGTGCCCTTAGTTTTCTGCATTATTTGGCCCCTTCCGCCTTTTCCACTTATCTGATACCATTCTTTACTCATTACACTCCAGCAAAATAGCCTTTTAGTTTCTTGGAGCCCACAAAGTTTTTTTGGTGCCTTTGGGCCTTTTTATAAGGAAATTCTCTTCAAGGAACTCTCCCACACCCACTCAGGTTCTCCTATCTAATTGTTAATCAATCTTCAGTTCTCAATTTTTTTTTTTTTTTTTTTTTTTCCGTACGTGGGCCTCTCACTGTTGTGGCCTCTCCCGTTGCGGAGCACAGGCCCCGGACGCGCAGGCTCAGCAGCCATGGCTCACGGGCCCAGCCGCTCCACAGCATGTGGGATCTTCCTGGACGGGGGCACGAACCTGTGTCCCCTCTATCCGCAGGCGGACTCTCAACCACTGCGCCACCAGGGAAGCCCTTCAGTTCTCAATTTTAATGACAGTTCCTCAAAGACATCTTTTCTGACCTTTAATCTAAATTCAGTTTTCCAAATTACACTCTTTCATTGCCTCTTGCAGTGATTTTTCATAGCACTTGTCAGTCTGTGACTTTTGTCTGAATATCTGTGACCTTCCTTAAGTCTGTAAGCTCCCAAATGGCAAAAACTATTTATTTTTTAACCACTATGACCCAATTCCTAGCACAATTGCTTGTGCATTGTAAAAAAAAAAAAATTAGTAAACATTTGTGGTGTATATACGTTTATCACCATCTCTATTTAGAGAACACCTTGAAAGATGGATATTTTCTCACAGTAAACCTGAGCCTACAAAATAGGAAATCAATCTGTTTCCTTGGTTTGGGGCTGATTTTTATTCTTGGCCCAGACCAAGGTGACCTAGCAGTGAGGGTCTCTACCCACAAGGTGGCAGCACCTGCCTGGATCTTAGTTCTAAATTTTAAGGCTTCAGCCAAGTTTTCAAGTTTTGTGTTGGTAGGAGATTTGGCAGAATGTGGGCATTTGTAGGGAAAGAGGAGAACTTGAAAATTCTAGAATTATGGAAAGAAGCTTCTGATCCCTTTGCTATACATTTCTTACTGCCTCAAGAAATTTGAGGGGATGCATTAGAGGCTTTAGAAAGGAAAAATTGCAAGATTTGGACCCAATAAGATATGGTTTTGAATCCCAGATCTACCACCTACCAACTCTGTGCCCTTGGGCAAGTTACTTGATTTCTTTAAGCTTCTGTTTCCTTTTCTGTCAAATGGGAATTTTGATATCTACTTTCCAGGAGTATAATGTAAAGTTCCTGTCTCATACTAGGTACTCAATAAATGCTAACTATTGCTCCTCATCTCTGAGGTATAAGGCCTTCCTCACCTAGCAGCTACTTTGAAGGTTTCAGTTGAAGAATCCTTCAACAGAAGTTGAAAGTCTAGTGCATTAGTTTAGAGGTTGCTCTGCCTCAGCTATTTAGGGAGTGCCTGTGCTTGTCTTTTATTTGGGTTCTGAGATTAAAATAGCGTAGGAAAGCGTCTTCTGACCTACTCAGAAGACAAGTACACAGACGTATGTACCTCTTCATCATATTTGCCCCCGTCAGAGACAGTTTTAGGGTAGATTTCCTGACCCTTATGCTGGTTTAGCTCTATTTTTCTATGTTGTCCCTTAAAAAAATACGAGTCAGTAATAGGTACAGTAGTCTGTACAGCAGAGATGGCATATGCTTCCTACTTTCCTCTCCCAGCCCAGAACAGGCTTCAATAGACTGCACTCCTCTTTCTCAAGGAGCCTGGATGTGACTCAGAATGCTCATCATGGAACTCTGGAGAGCCACTGCTAGTGAGTTGGCCCTGGCTTGTGAAATGAATCCCATTTATATCCATGCCCTAAAGAATTGAATCAAGTGAGGCAACAAACAAAGTGTCTTCTCTAGGCCCTAATAAAAGAGGAGCTTTTAAAATTTTTCAAATTCTAATGCTTTGGTAGGTATCATTGCTATATAAATAACAATATATAACAAAGTGGTAACAATAAAGGATCTTGACTTAAATTACATCTCTTTCCAGAGAATACCTTGATATACAGTGTTGTACTTTCTTACTTTTCTCTAGAACGCTAGCTCTGTCTAGAGATGATCCATCTTTAAACTTATCCAGAGGATTTTGTGGTACCAGAACAAGTAACTTTGCAGGCCCCTCAGAGGATTGCCGCTTAAGGCAGGGGCCTTAACCCAGGCTTTAATGTCCCCTAACCAGTGAAGCGTTTCAAAGAGAATAGAGGGTTTGAGAAGCCAAAAAGCCTCAGATTTGGATACACATTCATTTGCTCAGCAAATACATTTTAAATGTCTACCGTGTGGCAAGTACTACTCTAGGCACTGATTATGCAACAAAGAACAAAAGAGACACAAACTTCTCCTGGAATTTGTATTCCAGCGGGTGGGTTTGCAGTGGTGGGCTTTACCTCCAGCATTGTGCAGAGATGTGCTCACATGCATTCCCAGCCCTCAGATGTGTTCTGTGCCTTAGGACTTGAGGACAGCAGTTTTTTCATTGTTGATTCTTTTTCATCTGTTTTATCAAGATAAAGAAATTGAGGTTCAGAGATGAGAATTAATTTTCTCGGGGCCACTTAGCAAGTAAGTGGCAAAGGTGAATCCTGATTCTACATCTGTTGACCTCAATTTAAGTTTTGGCCATTGGACAGCTGGAGCTCCCTAGCAAATGGGGCTTTCCAGTTGTTCTATCCATTTCATTCTCTTGTTCAGCACACGTTAACTGAGTACCTTGTCTGAACTATGGGCAGAGTGCCATTTTAGAAAACTACAAGCATCTTGTGTGTGGTAACACTTTGGTGTCCACGGCAATGTTTCTGCTTTTCCTGTTAAAACTCATTGACACACATGAACCTGTTCTGCCCTGCAAAGATTTGAACCGAGCTAAGAACAGCCTGCATTCCCTTTCTCTCACCATCTTGTGTCTCAGGTTCGAATTGCTACAGAAGGAATCAATGGGACAGTGGGTGGAAGCAAATTGGCCACCAGACTCTATGTAGAAGTCATGCTTTCCTGCCCATTGTTTAAGGATTATCTGTGTAAGGACGATTTTAAGGTAAGAGGAATTGAAAATAAAGGATTGAGAGCCATTTGCTTCTGCTTCAGTGCCTCTTCCCACTCCAGGCTATGAAGGATCACTGTAGAGAAGTAAGCAGTGCTGGACAGAACACCCTTTTCTTGCGAGGTCCCGAGGCAGTGCAGGAGGAGCATGCTCATTCCAGTTCGTCCACCATGTCGCCCCGTGATCATGGGCCTTGGTCTCCTTTTTTATAGAATAAGGACGTTACAGCTTAAACATTCTGTAAACTCTCAAACTTAGCTGTGTTTGTTCATTTGAGAGACCACCTGGCTGTATCAGAGGATCATTACGTGTTTAGTAAACCTGGTGGGATCAGATCAGCACTTCACACCACACAGGGAATAAAGCTATTGCTCTCGCAAGAGAGCTGCTTTGTTGGAGTGACTTTATGCATTAGCATCATGGGTGATAGAGGTGGTGGGAAATACCTTGCTAGAGTTAGTGCTGGTGATGATGATAAGAAAAGAAAAGGTCATAGCTCCTGAACAAAAGCTGGGATGTAATCTTACATGTTGAAATTGCTCAGTGGTGTTTCAGTTTTATAGTTAAATGCTTATTGCTATAGAAACACTTTTTCAATTTGATATTTCTGCACATGGTAGATACACAATAAATAAGTGCCAAATATAAGAATTATATCCGTTGTGTAATAATAGGGTAGCTGAAGTATTAAGAAACCTCAAATTAGGAACAACTGTTTCAGTGGGAAAAGGGAGTTAGAGCGTAGAATGTTCCAGATAATTTAAATGAATAAATATCTTATACCTGGAGATGGGAGAGAAAGACTGTATTCTGTTTTGTTTCTCATTGGCTAGACCAGCAAAGGAGGAGCTTGCTGTTTTCCAGAATTGCGTGTTGGTGTGTTTGAAGAGATTGTGCCCATGGGGATCAGTCCCAGTAAGATCTCCTATAAGAAGCCTGGTATGCTTGCTTTAAGAAGAAACATTTTCCTTTTCTTCATAGGGACAAATCTTAATATAGAGACAAATGTGAAAGCTAGACATTCTGATCAGCGAGAGTTGTGATGAGTTCTCTCTTCAGAATATCTGTGGGGTGGCTAACACTTGGGTCATTCAGTGCTTAAACTGGTTCTTCTCTTTGGTGCTCTGGTGATTGGAGACTCACTGCTTAGAATGACTTGGCTTGGGCTTCCCTGGTGGCGCAGTGGTTGAGAATCTGCCTGCCGATGCAGGGGACACGGGTTCGTGCCCTGGTCCGGGAAGATCCCACATGCCGCGGAGCAACTAAGCCCATGAGCCATGGCCGCTGAGCCTGTGCGTCCGGAGCCTGTGCTCCGCAACGGGAGAGGCCACAACAGTGAGAGGCCCGCATACCGCAAAAAACTTGGCTTAGTTATTCTTTTTGGTGATGGTTTGGCAAGAAGTTGTTTTCTTTCCAAAGATAACAATCTGGAAAGAGTGTAATTATTACTTGTAAATAGTTCATCAACTGAATAAAACACAGCCTTTTTGCTACAGGAAGCAAGTGGCTTTCAACACCAAAGCAGTTTGTTTGCAAGTGCTCTAGAATGTTCTCTTTGCCCCTCCCTCACGGGTACCGTAGATGGTTGAAAGACATTTGTTTGGCTGGGTTTTTTGGTTCTGTTTTACTTTTTACTATGAAAAATTTCAAACATTAAAAAAAATAGAGAAAACAGTACAGTGAACTCCCGTGTACCTCTCCTGCAGCTTCAACAGTTATAAACTCATGGCCAACTTTGATCTATTCCCACCCCCTTCTCCCATCCTGGATCATTTAGAAGAGAATCCTGATGTCATGTCATTTCATTCATAATTATTTTAGTAGACATCTCTAAAAGATAAAGGTTTTTTAAAAAATAAATAATTGGGGCTTCCCTGGTGGCGCAGTGGTTGAGAGTCCGCCTGCCGATGCAGGAGACACGGGTTCGTGCCCTGGTCCGGGAAGATCCCACATGCCGCGGAGCAACTAAGCCCGTGAGCCATGGCCGCTAGGCCTGCGCGTCCGGAGCCTGTGCCCCGCAACGGGAGAGGCCACAACAGTGAGAGGCCCGCATACCGGAAAAAAAAAAAAAAAAATAAATAATTGTAAAACCATCATCACATCTAAAACATTTTAACAGCAATTTCTTAATGTTATCAAATATCCAGCCAGTGGTTAAAATTCCCAGTTATCTCATACTTTTTTAAGTTTGTTTCTATCAGGATTCAAGTAAGGCCCACTCATTGTGATTGATCACTATGTCTCCTAAAGTCCCTTTTAACCTAGAGATTCACTTCCATCTTTTATTTTCCTCTGCAGTTTATTTTTTGAAGGAATTAGATCATTTTGCTTATAGCATTTCCCACAATCAGTATAATGCTGATTGCATCTACATGGGATGTTCCTTTGTCCTCTGTATTTCCTATGAACTGTAGTTAGATTTATAATAGTGCTGTCTAATAGGAATATAATGTGAGCTACAATGGAATTTTACATTTTCTAGTAGCCACATTTTAAAAAGTAAAAGGAAACAAGTGAAATTAATTTCAATAATATGCTTTAATGTAATGTAGCCAAAATATTTCAACTTGTATCCAGTGTAAAAAATTATTAATGAAATATTTTACTCTTTTTTTTGTATACTAAGTCCTTGAAATCCTACATCTATGTCACCCTTATTACAGCACATCTCAAGCCACATTTCAAGTGCCCATTAGTCACATGTGTCTAGTGGCTACCATATTAGATAGCTCATGTCTAGAGACTTGATCAGGTTCAGGTTTGATTTCCTTTTTTCTTTCTTTCCTTTTTTTTCCCCAAGTCTACTTCATAGGTAGTATTGTCTCCTTTCATCAGGAAACAGAAAGGTCTGGCTGGCTCTATGTTCATTTTTTAACATGTATATATTTAAAAAGAAGGCTAAGAGTTAAACCAGAGGGAAATGAGAGTAAGATACAAGCATCCGGGAAAAGAGACTCATGTATGAGGAGAAAAGGGCCAAAAAGGGCCGTGTCTGCTTAGTGTTCCTACCTTGGCAGGAGGCAGGATGACCACAAACAGCTCTTCGTTGGCGCTACAGGACCTTGCTCTGGAGCTTAGGGGAGAGTGGGCTCCAGGCAGTGCTTTGCTGCTTTCATTTGAGCCAAGTTGTTTGGAGGCACTTCTTTTAAGCACTTCATGTGAGTCTCTCTCTGGTCAGGCCTCCACAGGGCCAGGAGAGTAGCCACAGTAATAGCAGCAGCAGGAACAGGCTGGGTTCCCTGCAGCTCCCTGTAAGGAGAAGTCTTAGCAGATATCCATGCTTCTCATCACAGTTTTGAACCTCCCTTTCCACCCCACTGTTTTGGTGACTGTGTAATTATGTGACAGTAACTTATATAAAATCTGGCCTTGTTACATTCTCCCTGCAGTCCTAGGTTAAGCAGGTAGGAGTCCAGATTCCTTGGCCGTGCTCTGGGTCTCCAGCCCGATCTGGGTACCCAGCAGTTTCAGGGGGTTGTTGGGATTCAACCCTGAGTGGAGCTGTCAGGCTGTATCATGAGTGGTGACTCAAGGACCAGAGCACCCCCCACTGTGAGGTATGGTGGCCAAATTCACCAGAAGTTCCTTACAAACTACTGAGATGTCTGGACCCTAAAGATACAGGAGTATTTCTATCCTAGAGCGTAGAGAAGGCAGAGGGCCTCACCAGACAGGTTCTTTCCTTTTAGAATCCTTGTATGTTACTTATCTTCTTCATCTCCTTTCTCTCCTCCTTCTTCTAGCGTTTCATCCTTTTCTCTCTTTTGCCTTCTTTCTCATATTTCATTCCTGCTGTCAGCCCCTCCCGCCCTTTTCTCTTTTACTCATACACACAAACTTAGACACATTCTTCTTACTCTTTTGTATTTTTAAAAAACTTATTCCAACTTTGTTCCATAACCATATGCTCACACCTGCCTGTGCCAGGGTTCTTAGCCTCGGACTTGACGTTGGTATAGAACGGTTTATAAAGCCTGTAGTCAAGCATATACATGCCCAGGCTCCTCCATATACAGTGACAATAGAACACTGGCCATAACATGGACCGGAAAACCCACATGGCAGTTTATATCCCTTCTGTGTGGCTTTTATTGTTGCGTTAGGCCAAGTATGAGGATGCAGAATTCTCTAATTGTTTCTAAACTGCCAGGTAGGGCTTCCCTGGTGGCGCAGTGGTTGAGAATCCGCCTGCCGATGCAGGAGACACGGGTTCGTGCCCTGGTCCGGGAAGATCCCACATGCCGCGTGGCAACTAAGCCCGTGAGCCATGGCCGCTGAGCCTGTGCGTCCAGAGCCTGTGCTCCGCAACGGGAGAGGCCACAACAGTGAGAGGCCCGCATACCGAAAAAAAAAAAAAATAAAAAAAAAAATAAACTGCCAGGTCTCCACAGTGCTCATCTTAGGAGGAGGGAGAGTGAGGATACGTGGAATTACTAAATTCTTTCATTATGATCATCAGATAGTGTCATTTTCAGACGTAATTGTAATCATGAGAGGAAAGGTTTAGGTGGGGAGAAACAAAGCAAATGGAAGTCTTCAGGCTAGGCCACTTGTAACTGGGTTTTGCTTTTGTTTTGTTTTAACTGATTTTTTTGTTTGGTTTCAGGAATCCATTTATCTCCAGGTGAATTTCATAAAGAAGTAGAAAAGTTTCTGTCTCTGGCAAATCAAGAAGAAAGTGATATTATCCTACTGGACTGCAGAAACTTCTATGAAAGCAAAATAGTAAGTAAGAACCAGAACTGAGTTCCCACAGCATAGCATGTTTCTGAAGGGGACGCTGTGCGCCCACCTGTGGCTGAGTCAGTGGTTCTCCTTCCACTACTAGCAGTATCAGAGAAAACCCAAGACCTCAAACTCAGAATCTGGTGAGAAAGTCTAAGGAAATATGGATTAAAGACATCTTGGCACATAATGGACTTTCTGGCTCCCATATGCCTACCCCTGACATGTGTCAAGGATCTTGTCAAGTTTGCTTTGGGCAGCCTCTCCAGTTCCCCTGAGGTCTCTGGATGGGTGACCCACAGCCCACCAGCCTTGTTTCTAAGTTCCAGATTTTGAAGTTTGAAAGGCTAGCGTGTGGGATGAAAACAGCAGGGAGCAAGTGCTTTCTTGCCAAGGCAGGGGTGGGGAGTGGTGTTTGATGCAGAAAGAAGCTTTGTTCTTACCAGGTTTGTTTTTCTGATCATTTTCTTTCTGCTGCTCCTATATTGTAGGGACGGTTCCAGGGCTGCTTAGCCCCAGACATCAGGAAATTCAGTTACTTCCCTAGCTATGTTGATGAAAATCTAGAACTTTTCAAAGAGAAGAGGGTGCTGATGTATTGCACTGGGGGCATCCGTTGTGAGCGGGGTTCAGCCTACCTCAAAGCCAAGGTGAGTCACCACCCTTAGGGTACTGCAGGCATGGAGGTGAAGAAGGCTCCCACAGCGTGTGTGGAACTTTCCCATCCCCACCTTCACTCCCTCTCCCACGCCCAGCCAGCCAGGGATTTATTCTCCCCAGCATAGAGTTTCTAAGTATAAAATCTGAAGTTCTTAAACCTTAAGATGTGAAAAGCACTCAACAGTCTTAGAGACTCATCAAGTACAAAATGGAAAGATTAGTTAATATCTCCCTTTTCCTAATCCTTTTGCTTGATCCTGAGGAGAGCAAATTCAGTAACATTACATGTCCTAACAGGTGTCTTCCTATATTTAGGGAGCAGCAAAAATAGTTGGGCTTCCCAGAATCTAGAGAGTGAAGGCCCTGACTGCTGTCCTCACCCATCACCCTAGTAGGCAAGATCTGCCAGTTGGTTCCTTGCCCCCTTGGTCAGCAGTTCTTCAGTGTCCCACAGGGGGAGCCAGGAGCCCCATTTCGGCATTCCTACCACATGCTGCTCCTCTGTGGAGCTTCCTACTGGTCTCTGCTAGTCTCCTCAAATTTCCTTTCATGTTTCCACACATAGGGAGTGTGCAAGGAAGTGTTCCAGCTCAAGGGTGGCATCCACAAGTACTTGGAGGAGTTTCCTGATGGTTTTTACAAAGGGAAGTTGTTTGTTTTTGATGAGCGTTATGCCTTATCCTTCAACAGTGACATAGTGTCAGGTAGGTCAGCACAGACTCAGAACCTAAACTCATGATCAGGCACACCCTCTGTATGAACTTTCTGGAAGACAGACCAGTACCGATTACTTGAAGAATAAAGCAAGGGAAAAGGAGTACATAGTACCACCATTTCCTAACAGAGTTGGAGATACAGCAGTGGAGCAGACAGGATTTGGAATGGAAAATAATTTTATCTTTAGTTTCATAACCCCTCACTAAATATAGTATTTCCTTCAATTATGAATGTAAGCAGCAAATTAGTAGTATTAGATGTAACTGTGACTTTGTTATCACTAGAAATCACAGTATTTTCATATATCACAGCTGCCATGAATATTTCAAAATAGCATTTATGTTCATCATTGCTTCAAAATGGAAATAGTTATTAGGCCCATCACTAAGTCTTGTTATAGAATGTGTTAATCAGTATTTTACTGTATCCCAGACTTTAAAGAATATTTCGTTATTTTGTATTTCTGTCTAATTGGTTTCCTTTGTGATCCTATGTATTTTATTTTATGCATTGTAAAAACATTTTTCTAAGACAGAATAGTCTTCACTAGACTGTCAAGTAAATTCATGGCACAAGTAAAAGAACCCCTAATTAGACGGTCTGTGGACACATGTGGTATGCACTTCCGAGTGGTGGGCGGGGCATTCCAAGGCGGGAGCTGAGCCTAGGGCCAAGGCAGGAGGCAGGGGTGGCTACAGGAAGCCTGTGGTATGACTGTAGTTTGGAGTCCACACTAACATATGGTACCAGATGTGGGCAGTCAGTAAAAGAAGTATGTAAATAATACTTAAGAAAAATCGATCCTCCCCCTGGATGCCACCATTTTGAATGGGAAAGATCACAGGCAGACAACCCTAGTGGCTGTCAGAATTTTCTAGAACTCCTGTGATCAGGGGCTGAGACTGAATTAACATTCGTAATGAATAAGGTGGGAGTCTGATTTCCTCTCCCCTTTCTTCTTGATCTTTTTATTTGTTTTAATGGTTTTATATTTGTGTCTTCTTGGCAGCAACTTCAGATCTCTTATGGAGCTAGATGGAGCAGAAAGGGGAGAGAGAGGGCCCAAAGGTAGCTTAGATAAGGTAGGTAAAGAGACTTGAAGAATGATGTTATCAATGGTGATAGGTCAGCAGGGAAAAGGGGCCGAGAAAGTAGATAATGTGAGTTTTAGGAGTTGTGTGGCCAAGTATCCCCTGGCAAAAGCAGGAGAACCTCAGGCCTGGGGAAGAGGAATGTGGACTGCAGAAGCCAAATGTCAGTGTGGGATTATCTGTATTTCAGGCGTGTTGTCTCCCAGTGCAAAAGGGAATGATCTAAAGGAAAAAAAAGACCATTCAACAAAGGGTGGTTGGCTAGCTTTGGACTAGTTAATGAAAGAGAGAAATGTTACTACCTGTTTTCTAAATGAGAAAAAGAAAAATGGGTCAGTGAATGCTGGAATCAGAAGACAATTCCCAGAAGCAACCTCTCCCAAAAAAGGTGGGGGTGGGGGGACCTTGTCTGTTAGAAGACAGGAGACTTACACTATTTAGAAACCTTCCTCAGACCCAAAAGGATACATTAGATGCTGATGAGCTAAGGGTTATATTTAGGAACTGGAGAATTGCATCTACATGTGCATATGGTACGTATGTGTGTGTGTGTGTGTGTGTGTGTGTGTATACACATGTGTGCTCATGTGTCTTTATAACAAGGCTTTTCTTTCTTCCCCAGAATGTTCATATTGTGGGGCCCCATGGGACCAGTATAAACTGTGCTCCACTCCCCAGTGCCGCCAGCTCGTCTTGACCTGCCCTGCCTGCCAAGGACAAGGATTCACAGCCTGTTGTGTCACGTGTCAAGACAAAGGGAGCAGGCAGGCTGCAAGCCCAGCCCAGAGCAGCTTTAAAGAGGAATGCGAGTGTACAGCCCGACGGCTACGCGCACCCAGGGAGCTCTTACAGCAGGGGCGACTCCCTGCGAGCCTGGGGCCCAGGCCAGGTGATGATGAGGATGGGCCATGCTTACATGAGCGGCCCCATCTGCCTTTCCCCACGCCTTCACAGAGCTAGGTTTGGGGCGACCGTGTATTGGAGAACGTTAGGGCTGTTCCAGCAGAGAAACAGGGAACCTTAGTGCTGCCAGAGCCACCATGGCCAACTGGTCACCATGTTGGTCACCTGTCCTTCACAAGGGGAGGGAAGAGGGAGTTGGCTGCTGACCTCTTACTGGAGACATTCTGACTCAGAAGATGCTAGAGCACAGAAAAAGGTGAGCTGTGTAGGATCCCAAAGCTGCTGAGGGAGAGAGCCTTGAGCCTTGAGCTGTGTAGGATCCCAAAGCTGCTGAGGGAATGACCAGGTCATTCCCTTTCTGTGCCATGCAGCAGGGCTGGGAGTAGTCATTTTTCTTATCAGCAAACCTGTCTGTCCTGATGGCAGAATGTGAAAGCTGTGTCCCTGGAAGTGGACTCCTCGGAACCAGTCCCCTTAGGTCAATCTGCCATCCACCCCTACCCTTCTCTCTTCTCTGCTAGCCTCAGAGCACTAGACCAGGATTTGAAAACTATGGCATTTGGCCCACCTCCTTCTGTAAATAAAGTTTTATTGGAATAGCCACACCCATTCATTTACATATGACCTATGGCAGAATTAAGTATTTACGAGAGACATTATGGCCTGCAAAAGCTGCAGTATTTCCAGGCATACCTTGGAGATCTTGTGGATTCGATTCCAAACCACTGCGATGAAGTGAGTCACACGAATTTTTTGGTTTCTTAGTGCATATAAAACCTATGCTTACATTATACTGTAGTCTATTAAGTGTGCAATAGCATTATATCTAAAAAAAAAAAATGTATATAACCTAATTAAGAAATTTTACTGCTAAAAAATGCTAACTATCATCTGACAATGCAGGGTTGCCAGAAACCTTCATTTTGTAAAAACCGAAATATCTGCGAAGCACAACAAAAAAAGGTGTGCCTGTACTATCTGGCCCTTTACAGAAAACAACTTGCCACCCCTAGTCTAGACCAACAGCTTCTCTGATGGAGGAGACGGTCTTAAAGATGTGGTCCACCTACATGTTTCATTGGTTTGGTTTCTGTGAGAGATTTCCTCTGCTTTCCCCGACGCCCACACTCTTAGCTCTGTAGTATTCTCTTTGAGAGATTCACATTAGCTCGATGACACTGACACTTGGGCAGTAGTTTTTAGGTGAACACCTCAGAATACAAGACGTTCTGTGTGAGGTCATTCAGCACTGCTGTGGTGGTTTCCCAGCCTCTAGCCAACATGTCAGGCGCATGTCCCTGGCCCACAAGTCCCAAGAAACACATGCACAGCCATTCTTAGACCAGCAGATTTAATATTATATTGCAGTTTCCAGTGATGCAGAATACAGCTGCAGTTGTGTTTCAAGGAGAAGCCGAGTGGGGCTGGCCATTCCTACAGCACGGAGCCACTCCTGGGCCCATCTGCAGCCTCAGTAGACACTCCTCCATAGTGGTGAGGCCCTGGCTCCACCTCTGGTTACCCTGTACTGTCCCATCATTACAGTTCCGTGTGCAAGACTTTTCCTTTTTCGCCAAAAGCCTCTCTGCTCAGTGCTCTGCAGCTTAGTCTGTGCTCGTCAGCTCTTTGGCTTATCCTTTTATCATAAGATTTGCTGAATCACTCACGAAAATAACTCCCCAAGCAACAGAAATACTAGTTTAACTGGCACCGTGGTATATTGAAAGGCACAAGGGCAGTGTGGCTTAATATTTTTGCTGGATCCTAAGAGATGCACGTGATGTTAAGGGATCCGGCAGAAATGCCAAAATTACATTTTCAGAATAATCATCTTGGTGGTTTGGCCAGGTTTCCTAGTTCTTAAATATCTAGATTTTCTTCACCACTGACCTTTGGAGGCTTAATTTACAGGCATGAGATCAGTGGTGTCTTATCTAAGAAGTGATGTGATAGGTAGTTGAAGTCTGTAAGCATAAGCCATGATGGACTAGAAATTTGTCTCTCTAGTGACGTGCCTCCCATAAGGCATTGGCCCACTGTGCAATAGAGAAAGGTGTTTTCAAGTATTTGGCCATAGGTTTTCACATCCATCGTAAGGTTGGCATTCGATAAGGAAAAAATTCTTTCTGACTCCAGTATTAAATTGTAAATAAATCCTAGATGTTCATAAAGAATACCCAGGGAAATGTTTGTTGCCTGGAATTGGTTTTTAAAAAAAAAAAGGACGGTTTTTAAAATTTGAGACTTCACCATTGGCTTTTTCTATCATTTCCTCATAACCAGCTTAAGGAATCTCATGCTCTTTGATTCCTGGCAGAGCTCTGTGGCTTCAGTCTTTTTGTCTTTCTTGAGGGGAAAAAAATTGTGTTCTTGATCCAGAAATCAATTTAGCAACTTTAATCTTGAGCTTCTTAAAATTTAAAGGAGAATTAATAAAGAATGATGATACGTTCTGTTTGCTAAAGAGCTAAGATCAAATTTGTAATAAAATATTTTATAATGCTTTTAAACCACGTGGAAGAAGGTGCTGTTTGTTCATGTTACACATTTTAAATATACCTGAAACACCACACAGCAAGGTCACCGAAACTGGGCTCCTGGGGTTAAGTCACTGCTGCTCTAACATTGTCTTCAGTAAGGTCTGCCAGTTCGGGGGCTTTTTAGTTTTTAAATAATAACCGGACTGAACTTCTGTGACTAAAGAAAAACTTCACATTCACCATAGTTTATAAAATTTTCACCTACAACCACTAGCGAACCTAACACCTTAGTGCATAAAGAACTGAACCACAACAGGGTTTGTGCCGGCATTTGCCTTCCGGTTTCCACTGCAGAACACAGCCTATCAGTAGAACACGTCCAGTTCAAAGGCGTGGTCGGCACCCGCACACACTAGACGCCAGTCCGGCACTTGGGAATGATGGGCCCGGTCAAGTCTGCCAGCCTCCTCTTCCTCACTGGAAAGGAATGGAGATGAGACGTAAGCCAGCTGTCCCTGTGCACCCGAACCACTACCGTGGCTCTGAGAGCGCCGGGAAGCTTCTTGACAACTTTGCTCAGCAAACTCTGATGTCTGGTGTTTTTAAAGGACAGCTTGTGAGCCTTCACTGAGAGGAAGGTCTGTAGTGGTGTAGATTCGTTCATAAAGTACTTCTAAATCGCTGGCCATACAGGTACAAAACCCACTTTATCCAACTCCGCTGTTGTCCTTTATGTACAGAGGCCCCGTGGCTGAAGATCCTCACTCCGGTCAGATAAGATTTAAGTTCAGTCGATCTTAATGAGATCTTAACCTGCTGGAAACATTTCCCCTAACTCTTCCTCAAAGCTCTTGGCCTGCCTGTGTAAACAACAGTGTCTGCCCTGAAGATTACCCGGTATTATCTGTGTCCCCTTATGGTCAACCTTGACATTTTCCTGGGGGCAAGACAATATAAGCCCAAACACTGTTCACATAACAAAGTAGTTAAATGTAAAGCATGAGCCAGGGGGTTGCAGGCTGGGGTCATTAGCTGACAGGATGGTTGGAGGGGCGGGTAGGGCTCCCTTTGTTACAGCAAAGGGAGAGGGTTTGAAACAAATTATAGTGTCTGCAGATGAAAACCAAGCAGCAAGCTAGATGAGCCACAAGAGAAAGGTCAGTCAACGACTGTGGAGCCGGTAGGTGGCAGTCAAGGGGGCTGCTGGTGTGGCACAGGAAGCTATGAGAGGAAAAAAGTCTGTCTATACTTAGATGTCTTCCAGTTCCTGAGCTGAGCAGGCAGACCTCAGATAGACGCTTACCGGCTGTAACCAGAACCGAACTGAGGCTAGGCGCTGGTGTGGATGGGGCGCAGGGGCACTCAGGCTGCGCAGTCTGGGGCCTCAAGTTTAGCCTTTGCCTGAGCTCCTCCCCTCCCCTCCACCCCCCTCAAAAGAACAATGAATGCAAATCAGTGGGCAGTCTCCTGGAGAGAAGACAGTGTGTCTGGCCAGATTTCTGGAGACCATCAGAATGTCCAACAGCTTGGGGGAAGATGGGGGGGAACAAAAACCAAAGCCCAAAGAGCAGAAGTTTGCCCAGAGTGACCAGAGGGCTTACATGGGCCGGGCTTGACAGCATCTCCACGTTAGCTGAACAAGCATTACACCCCTTTTGCACTCAACCGCTCATTGGAGCCCCTCCAATAATTCTGGAGTGTCAGTGTTGTCACCATTGCCATGTTATGGATGAGGAAAGTATGGCAAGGAGCAAAATAATAAAGCCGGTACCAGACGGAACCAAGGCTTGTGACTCATCTGGAGCCTCGGTCCAGCACCACCCTCAGTACAGTCCGGCCCTGTCTATGTAGGCTTTACATACCCACATCTCATCCGGTCCTCACAAGGAGGACTAGCTCCTTTCCCCTGGAGAAGAGAAGGGAGCCAGGGTCCCTGAGAGCAAGCGGCAGAGCCGGGAACCTGAGTCCCCAGCTCGTGGCTCAAGGTACAGAAAAGGATCCCGTGCTGTCTGCCCCTACCTGCCCTCAGTATGCACACTGGGCCGCACCTGTGCGGGGTTCCCCTGCCACTGGCTTTTGCAGGGACTGCCTGGGGAGAGGGGAAAGGCACCCACTTATTCAGGTTTTCTTTTTTTCTTTCCATTTTAATAATGAAGGAAATTGAGGCCAAGAGGGAAGTAACTTGCCTCAAGTCACAGTGAATAAGAGACGCAACTGGGAGCAGAAGCCAGGCCTCCCAATAACCTTCTTCAAATCAACCTGCTTTTTACATTCATTAAAGCAAACTCCTCCACGTTGCTTATCATTGCAACTGCCAGAGACTCGTTTATTGTCAGAGCCGGAAAGAATCTCGAGTCATCTGGACCAACCCCCATTCGAGGCTTGAGCTCCCTCCAACACTTCCCACCAAGCTGTACACCTTCATCATGTCTTTGGGGAGCATTTTCTATTCCTTTATATTCAACAGCATTGACTGAGTGCTATGAGGTGCCAAGCACAGGTACAAGAAATAAAGATTAACAGGGGACCAAGATATACCTACAAGGAATCTGATCAAACATCACAAGTACCCTGGTAGATCTCTGTCAAGTATGAGAGGCATAATGAACGAAGTGGTCAGATTTTCCAAGGACGGCGGGTAAGTTGTACACTGAATCTTAAACCATAAAGGGATAGACGGTGGGAAAGTACGGGGAGCATTAGGAGTAACAGTCCTCTAAAGGGGAGGCTTTTGCCTGGGTCACTGGGAGGCACTCAAGCTACCTGGACCGGTTGGTACCAGTAGAGCAAGAGGATGGCTTGTTGGGGTGTCAAGAGATGAGTCTGGCAGGGCCCGACCCAGAGAGGAGGTGGAGAGCACAGGTTCTGGGCCCAGACTGCTGGGTCCAGTCCCACTTCCGCCCGTGGACAGCGGGTAACCTTACCTACTTCTCTAGGCCTCTGTCTCCTTACTGTAGGATGGGGATGACGAGAGCGCCTGCCTCAGCTGGTTGTTGGGAACGTTACAGGAGTTAGTAAGATTGAAGTGTTCAGAGCAGGCCTGGCACGCAGGAAGTGCCATGTAAGTATCAGCTACGATTACTAAGGGACTTAGAAGTCATGTCAAGGAGTTTAACCTGAGAGCGGTGGGAACACAAAGGGTTCTAAGCAGAGTGGTGGGACAAGCTTTGGGGTGAGCGCTGCGTGAGATGCCCGCCCTGGAGGAGCTAGAGGAGCTGCAGGGCCCGAGGATGTTTCAGGACGCCCGGTAAATGTGATGAGGGCTTGACAAAAGGCGGGGCAAGGTGGCTGGTGAGGAGGTGGCTGGCTGGGCTGGGGGTAGTGCATAGAGAGAGGTAGAGATTTCTGGCTTGAATGGCTGTGAGGAAAGTAGTGCCCTTTCCCAAGATGGTTTTGGGGGAAGATGAAGAAATTGATTTGGGGTGTATGTGCTGTGTCTGGGGTGGCCTGTTAGAAAGGTCTTCCTTGAGAGTATAGTAAAAAAGTGACTTTCCCAGGAAGGGATGTTTTCTGCTTTTAAACATGTTACTCTACCAGACAACTGTCTTAACCTGGAGGCTGCAATTCAGATTTCATTAAGTGAAGAGAGCTTCAGTGGCAGATTTACAGGACCTGAGTGCCTGAGTGCCAGCCTGGCTCTCAGCTATAAATAGTGTGGAGATCGGAGTCATCTGAGGTGTCACCATGGGAGAAGAGAGATGGGGGTCCTCGGCTCCTTCCTGACACCCCCCCTCACCCTGGCACCCCGCTCTCTCCCATAGAACAATCTGTTAAGAGCCCAGGGCAAAGGCTGGGAAGGACCAAAGACATGCCAGTCAGGACGGGTCCTGGGCAGGGCTGACCCATGGCCTTAGGGATTAAATGTCTCCCAGGGAAGAGCCCACCTGCCTTCACAGGCAAGCAAACACCAGGTCCCGCAGACCCGGCAGTGGGCCAGGAGCCAGCACAGAGGTAGGCTGGAGTGAGAAGGAAATCGGAGAGGTCTGCTCCCGTCCACACGGAGCTTGCCCGCTGCTGCCAGAGTGCAGCAGCAGACTCGGTAACAACCACGGTGGCTGGACCGGGGCCGGCAGGAGGCTTTTATGACAAACATATTCAGCTGAGAAACATGGAGGCCTGTCTGCTTCATCAGGGCATCAAGAGCAGGATGAAAATACTGTGTTGGAAAGAAAGTCAGGATTTCTCTTTTGCAGGAGGACGCTGGCGCACCATCAGAATTAAAAGCGTTTCTTTCACAAAAATTAGCGGATGGGTGCAAATGTGCTTTTAAAGCTAGATGTCCTACTTCACCAACTAGTACTCTGTTGCGTGCAGTCACCTAGATGATTCTACTCTAATTCCTTCCGTGGGAAACCTCAAGGGAATAGCTGCACAGTTCCACGGGGTAACTCAGAGGCCCGTTTTAATCACCTGTCATTCCTACCCAGAAAACTGCCACGGTCCCACTTCACCTGCTTTCCTCACCAAACTCCTGAGCTTGGCGTTAAAGGCCTTTGGCTCACAGCCTCCCACACCTACCCAGCCCCCTTCCCGTGAACACCCCATATACCTGTTCATCGTCCTGCCTTTGCTCATGTTGTTCCCTCTGCTTGGAATGCCCTTCCCTCCCTCCTCTGGGAGCTCCTGTTTTTCCATCCAGGTGTAACTCCCAGTAATAGTTCCTCAATCCTTTCGGAACTTCCTGTCCCTCCTATCCTGCATACTGGGTCCTACCACCTTGCCTTTGCCTACACCAGCACCCCTGCCAGGAAGGCCTCCTGACCTCCCACACAACCTATCTCTTCCTTGCAAGGCTGACTCAGGCCCACACCCACCAGGATGCTTGGATTAACCTGCCTCTGTCCTCACAAATCATTTGCTCGCTTTGTTCAGATACAGTTTGTAGGCCTTCTTGAATTTGGGGGCACGATTTTGAGTCTCTTCTCCCATAAAAGGTTGTAAAGGTTCTTGAGTCAGGGAACTAGCTTTCTGCTACCCCTTATGACACCTCGCACAGTCCCGGACACACAAAAGATGCTCCCAAAGTGCTCACTGTAACTAAGAACGGGCGTGACTTGACTGAGCCACTGTCTAGAAGGGCAGAGTCCCTCCTGGGCCTCAGTTTCTCCAGAAGACAACTGGAGGACAGAGCCTGAGGTCCCGTCCAGCTCTGGCATGCTGGGCTCCTGCCATAACCTCAGCAAGTCCCTGGTGATAGGAATTGGGTCTGGATTTTGGAATCATAGACTCTCAGGACAGAGAGTCCTCAAGGGCCATTTCTTCTAGCCTCCAGCTGACCCTGGGGTCCCCCCTACAGCACCCCTGACTCTAGTCATCCAGAAACTTCTGTCCCTAGAAAGAAGTCCTCCAAGCCATCTTGCCACTGGAAGACCAAAGCTGGACTAGCCTTGAGATAGGCACCGAGGGACACATAAGAAGCTTAATCTAAGCTGAGAGAGAGAGAAAAAAAAAAAGTGAGATTACTGCATATCAGAATAGAACTCAAGGCTTTTAAGTGCTGGTTCTGCACCCAGATCACAGCTGGGCCAACAGAGTCCAGGTTGCAGGCCTTCCTCAACAATTCAAGGTAGCTCTCACCTCTGTTACACCATGATAATTCTAATTCTTAGTTGTTTGTGTTTGCTCTCTTTTATTTCAAATAAGGACACTTCAGATAAACCAGGACACCTGACCAGGTGTGGGTTTTTTTGTTGTTTTTGTTTGTCTGATGGACTTTTCTAGATCTGCAGCTCTAGAAAAAGTAGCAGCTGGAGTAAGCAATGAATAAATAGCCTCTTAAGAACAGGAACCTATACCTTCAACAGCCAGTGCCCTATAGGACTTTGACAAATGTTTGTTGAATTGAGTAGCTCTGTGGTTATCTATGCATAGGTTCCGTGAGTACCTGCCTTGTGCATACAGACTTACATACTCATCCCTATTCTTCTAGGCCTTCCATGTATTAATCTAGCTTCAGATTCATCACAGGAAGTGACATACCTGAACTCTGAGATGTACTTTGGTATTAAACTCCTTGCATTTTACTGAGTGTTAGAAACAAAAAAAAGAAACACATTTAGAGCAGGTTTGAATTTGATGAAAAACTCACTGAAGACTTCGTCCTTTAGAAATATAGTTATTTCATAATTCAATCCCAGAAAGAAGCTTTCTTCTTTTTAAAAAACTCATTGTGCTTCCTTCTCTTCTGACAAGAATAATGTAACTTGGTTCGTCTTCCTCCTGCCTTGATTCTAGGAAACTCACAGCTGAATATAATGATCAATTAAGTTAACAGACCTACTCCTTGTTTTTTTTCTCTTATTTTCTTATAGCCTTATCAGACATACTCCTCTTTGGACACTCTATCAAGTTCTTTAAGCAGCCAGCAAGAATACACATGAGAAATAACTAGGCATTGAGCTTGAGAACACTTAGCATCTGGAAGTAAGTTGGCGATTGGTCTCCCTTTGTGTTCAACTGACTAGTATCTCTATTTGGTGTTTGCTCCTAAGAAAGATTGTGACATTCTCTTTCTTTTTAAGAAAAAAATACAAACTATGTCTTTAACTGAGATTAAATGTAACCTGTTTTACTTTACTATAAAGTCAGCATTTTCAACCTTTACGTTAAAAGCAACGTGAAGTCCCCTAGGTTTGTGGTGTGGGTAGTAGGGCTGGTTGGTGCCTTGGGATCTGAGGCTTGGGCCACACTGTATGATCTGGAGAGGACTCTGGGCTCCAAAAGGGGTATTCAGAAGAGGAGGAGACTCCATGTTGGCTTTGTGCCTCCCACGTTTCATTCCACCCGGCTAACACTCTGAGGGTGCGCTCTAGGTCCAGCCCTGTGCTCAGCTGAGCTACCTGCAGGGAGGAGGGCCTGGCCTCGGCGCCTGCAGGCAGGGCGCTCGCGTCTAGTCAACGGTCTAGCGGGGAGGCAAGGCGCAAACACTGAAAACAAGGGAACAGGATCAGCATGAAAACTGGGAGTCAGGCCCCAAAAGAGGACTCCTTGGGGAAGGTGGCAGTGGAGTTTTCCCTGCCATACCTCCCATGACAGGTGGAAAGAATGACAGACGGACAGAATGACAGGCGGCGGGTAGGGTGCATATGTCCACTCACCAAGGTCGTTGTTGTTCATCATCGCGTTGGACGCCCGCAGCCGGGGCCCCTGCTGAGTGAAGTGGTAGCCGAATTTGAGAAGTGTTGCATTTTTTTCCAACATGCTCACGATCTCCATTTCCACTTTGTTGCCCAGGGGCTGGCTCTTTGATCAAGAAAAGAATGCAGTCACCTCTTACTCATTTGTGCAGGACCTACACCTTCTCTACATGAAGAAACCCTGAGTGGTGGGCGGGGATTTTAATACCTCCCTGTCCCCGCCCACTGCAAGAGCGGGCAGGGAGGGTGGGGGCGCAATGGAAGTTTGGAGAAGTTGAAAGGTCACACAGCCATATTAAAAAGTAAATATAATCTTAAAGAGGTTTGAAAAGACAGGAGCTAGCCAGGAGCGAATGAGCTGAGATTCAAACCCAGGGCTGCTGGACACCAAGGATAGATCTTTCTAGTGCTTCACAGCAGCCTTCCTAGAATATTTCAGCAGGAAGGACCTTCACATCATCTAGTCTCAGGGAGATTTAAAAATCCTACAGCCCAGGATATTCCCCCATACTAATTAAATCAGAATCACTGGCTGAGATGATATTCAGGTGTGTGTGGTTTTAAAAACTCCCCAGGTGATTTCAATACACAGCCAGGTTTGCTAGCCAGTCCTTTAGCAATTTACAAATAAAGAAACAGGCCCAGAGAGGGAAGAGGATTTGCCTAAGGTCACACAGTAAGTTGGGACTGCCAGAGTTAGCCTCCTAAAGCCTCACTCTGATCATGATAGTTCCCTACCCCCATATCTATAGTGATCATCTGACAAAGATGAAAAGGAAAGGAAAGGAAAACACGATAATACACAATGTTGGGAAGGATGTGATGAGGATACTCATCAGTCTCATTTATAAAAGTGGGGATAAAAGGGAAACAAACGTTCACCAAGAGGGGGTTGCTCCAATAAATGATGGTTCAGCTTTATAGTAGAACATGGGCAGCTGTACAATGATGGTGCGAATTGTCAGTTCCAGGCTGGAAAATACGCCATGACACAATACTCAGTAGACAAAGCCTAGTGACGAAACGGGTCATATTTATGTAAAGTTACCTCTATTTCCCATATACATACATATGCACTGAAAAGGCCTGGGAGCATATTGGTGGTGGTGGAATTTGGGGGAGTTTTTGTTTTCTTCTTTATATCTTCCTGTTTTGTTTGTGCTCTGTTGTATCTTACTGTATTGTTTGAGTTTTATGTACAATAAGATATTAAAAAGTAAATATAATCTTAAAGAGGTTTGAAAAGACAGAGAAGGCAAGCTAACATCATATTTAATGATTAAAGACATTCCCTCTCAGAGCAGAAATGAGACAAGGAAATCGTCTTGGATGTCAATTATGTAAGAAAAAGGAAGAAAAGTCACCATGTTGGAAAGGAAGAAGCAAAACTATTTCTATTTGCAGATGACACAATACTGTATCTAGAAAATCCTAAGGAATCCACAAAAAACCATTAGCGCTAATAAACGAGTTCAGTAAGCTTGCAGGGTGTAAGATCGATATACAAAACCCAGCTGTGTTTCTATACACTAGCCACGAACAATCCAAAAATAAAATTAAGACAACAATTCCATTTACAATAACATAAAAATATTTAGGAATAAATTTAATAAAAGAAGTAAAGACTTGCACGCTGAAAACTATACCACAGCATTGTACGTTAAGGAAGACCTGAATAAACATAAAAACATCCCATATTCACGGATCAGAAGACTTAATATTGCTAAGATGGCAAGACTGCCAAATTGATCTAAAGAAGCAGCAAACAGAAACACACAGCCACCTCCAATCACTTCCCACTGCCAATAACTGCTGCCATTTATTGAGAGCTTACTACGTTCCCAGTGCCTTGTGCGTAACTTGCGCACCTCATTCAATAACCCAACAGGATAAGCCCCGCCTCCTCTTCAGCCCGGCACTCCAAGTGCTGCAGTTTAGTCCTTGCCTTTATTTCCTCTCTCAGTCTTTACTCAGCCTGGTTACCCCAGGGATGGGGAGTCTGGTACCTGGTACCTCGTACAGGCAGAGGTCTATTTCTAAATGTTCATGTGCCCTCCTGCCTCCATGTGGAGTGCCCCTACCCTCCAGTGCCCACCTGTTGGTGTATCCTTAGTGCTTTAATACCCATCACAAATGCCCCCTTCCCCACGAGACCTTTCCTGATCCTTACCCCTGGAAACCATCCTTCCCCACTCGACACTCAAGTGGCCCACTGTATGTCCCTCTCTACTCCCGGCCCAGTCCATCTGCATTACTGGGTCACCTGCCTCCACAACTGTCTCTCCAACTAGACCTGTGTTGTTCAGTACAGCAGCCACCAGCTGCATGTGGCTCTTTAACTTTAAATCTTTTTTAACTGTCTTAACATTATATTAGTTTCAGGTATACAATATATTGATTTGATATTTGTATACATCATGAAATGATCACCACAATAAGTCTAGTTAACGTCCATCCCCATACATAGTTATCAATACAAAAAAAGTGGTTTTTTCTTACAATGAGGACTTTTAAGATTTACTGTCTTGGCAGCTTTCTTTTTTTTTTTGCGGTATGCGGGCCTCTCGCTGTTGTGGCCTCTCCCGTCGTAGAGCACAGGCTCCAGACACGCAGGCTCAGCGGCCATGGCTCACGGGCCCAGCCGCTCCGCAGCATGTGGAATCCTCCTGGACCAGGGCACGAACCTGTGTCCCCTGCATCGGCAGGCAGATTCTCAACCACTGTGCCACCAGGGAAGCCCTTGGCAGCTTTCAAATATGCAATACAACATTATTAACTATAGTTAGTATGCTGTACATTACACCCCCATGCCTTATGTATTACTAGAAGTTTGTACCTTTTGACCTCCCTCACCCATTTCACCCACTCCTTATCCCCCACCTCTGGCAACCACCAATCTGTTCTCTATAGCTATGAGCTTGGTTGGTTTTGCCTTTTGTTTTTTCTTAGATTCCACATATAACTGAGATCATATGGTATCTGTTTTTCTCTGTCTGACTTATTTTACATCACATAGTACCCTCTAGGTCCATCCATGTTGTCACAAATGGCAAGATTTCATTCTTTTTTATGGCTAAATAATATTCCATTGTATATACCACATTTGCTTTATCCATTCATCCATCAATGGACACTTAGGTTGTGTCTATGTCTTGGCTATTATAAATAATGCTGCAATGAAATGGGGATACATATATCTTTTTGAATTAGTGTGTTCATTTCCTTCCCATAAATACCCAGAAATGAAATTGCTGGATCATATGGTAGTTCTATTTTTAATTTTTTCAGGAATAGCCATACTGTTTTCCATAGTGACTGCACCAATTTACATTCCCACCAATGGTGCACAAGGTTCCCTTTTCTCCACATCCTTGCCAACACTTGTTAATTCTTACCTTTTGATAATAGCCATTCTAACTGTGTGAGGTGATAGCTCATTGTGGTTTGATTTGCATTTCCCTGATGATTAGTGATGCTGAGCAACTTTTTATGTACCTGTTGGTCATCTGTATGTCTTCTTATTCAGATCCTCTGCCCATTTTTTTTTTTTTTTTTTCGGTATGCAGGCCTCTCACTGCCGTGGCCTCTCCTGTTGCGGAGCACAGGCTCCAGACGCACAGGCTCAGCGGCCATGGCTCACGGGCCCAGCCGCTCCGCGGCATGTGGGATCTTCCTGGACCGGGGCACGAACCCACGTCCCCTGCATCGGCAGGTGGACTCTCAACCACTGCGCCACCAGGGAAGCCCCTCTGACCATTTTTTAATCAGATTGTTTGGGGTTTATTTAAACTTTAAATTTAAGTAATTAAAATTAAATAAAATTTATGTGGAATCTAAAAAATAATACAAATGAATATATATAGCAAAACAGAAACAGACTCACAGATATAGAAAACAAACTAGTGGTTATCAGAGGGGAGAGGGAAGTGGGGAGGGGCAAGATAGGAATAGGCGATTAAGAGGTAAAAACTACTATGTATAAAACAGATAAGCAACAAGGATATATTGTATAGCACAGGGAATTATAGCCATTATCTTGTAATAACTTATAATGGAGTATAATCTATAAAAATACTGAATCATATTATACTGGAGTGTAGTTGATTAAAAATGTTGTGTTGGTTTCAGGTGTGCATCGGAGTGGTTCACTTATACATGTGCGTGTATCTATTCTTTTTCAAATTCTTTTCCCATTTAGGTTATTACAGAGTGTTGAGTGGAGTTCCCTGTGCTGTACAGTAGGTCCTTGTTGCTTATCTATTTTAATATAGCAGTGTACAGGCAGTGTACTTTAAGGCACCACACCGTAGGATGTTTGCAAGAAACAAAAACGGAGTTTGCCCTTGGGTTACTCTCTTTCAAGGCAAACAGGGAATAATAGGTTATACATATTTATCTTTCTGTTATAAACACACACACACACACACACACGCACACACACACACACACACACACACACAAACCCATCTGTTTGGATATACAGATGTTCTTCTAGGCCAAAATTTTAAGAAGAACTGATTGTTAAAGTTATTGAGTGTGAAAATGGGCAAGATTTTCAACTATATTATTATAGAAATAAAATCCAACCTAGAGAAAAAATACTGAATCAATATGTTGTACACCTGAAACTAATATAATGTTGCAAAGCAACTATACTTCATTTAAAAATTAAATAAAATTTAAAATTCAGTTCCTCAGTTGCATTAGGCACATTTCAAGTGTGCAAGAGCCACTGGCTAGTGGCTACCATATTGGTCAGTGCAGATACAGAACATTTCTATCAACACAGAAAGTTCTGTTGGATGATGCTACCCTAGACTGTGAGCCCTTGGAGAGCACACAGTACCCTGTATCTCTAGGGCAAGGTCAAGGAATTGAATTGGTTGGAAAAAATAGGAACAGGATCAATGCACAGCAACCCAGGAAGGTTGAGAAGACACATCAGCCCAACACCCAAATGGACAAGCATGGAACCTCAGCTGAGACTCTTGACAGAGAACTCCTCCCAGGTATTATGAGTTCACTGGAGCTTGTATGGGTTCAGATGGGGCTTGGACCGCTGACTAGGGCAGGCATAGGGACGATGGTAAGATTCCACCAGCCTATCCAGCAAGGCTCCTGAAAGGGCTGGGAAGAGCTCAGGCCTGTCCTTGAAGGAGCCAGCACAGCCCTGGGCTCTGGCCGGCTTGGCCTGGCAGATGATATAGAGACTGTCTGAGACCCCAATCCACTTCCTTTAGCGCCTTTTCAAAATATGACGCACATTCTCACTGTCAAATATTGGAATGAAGAGTGAGAAATCCGGCGAACTGCCCCCACACGTTGCCCGTGTCTTCACTGGGTCAGGGGTCCTGTTTTCAGGCCTCATCTGTGTTGAGGGGCAGAGAGAGTGCCCCATGCCCTGCGGGTCCTGGGAAGGGCCTGCTGGAGGGAGCTGGGGTTGCGGGGGAGGAGGGTGAATCAAGACGGGCAGAGAGCCGCCCCACCGTTGGCATAGGGCCGCCGGGGATGTATGGGGCCTGCAGGCACCCCATGTGTGCTGCCTGCTTCCTGGGCGCCGGGAGGGTCTCTCCTGTCCATCCATAAATGCAGCCTGTCTGGAAGCTGGGCTCCTCAGTTCCAGCCCAGCTCTGACACTAACTTGATCCATGACCTTGGCCCAGCCTGTCCCTTCTCCTCTGACCCTCAGTTTCCCCACCGAGGGGTAAAAGGAGGGCTGAACTAAGTGTGTCTCAGCGTCCTGGGCTGCAGGCAGCCGCCACCTCCCACCCCAGCCTCACTGCCGTCCCAGGGCGACTCCAGGAGGCAAGAGAACATGGCCTGGGGGTAAAGAGAGCCTGGCTGAGTAAATAAACTTCCCCAGAGTCCTATTACTGAATTTGTGTCCCCAGCCTGCGAGGCTCCGTGTCACTCCGGGCAGAATGCCCCAAGTCCCTTTCTTTGGCCGTATAAGGAGAAAGGAGGACAGAGACTCTGACACAGGTTGCAGGTGCAGGGGCTGAGGAGAAAGCTGTGGCCTCCGGAGACCCTGGTGACTAACCAAGAAGGAGGAATAAATCCAGCGCCACTCACCACCTCCTCTTTGTCGCGCTGCCCAGAGCCCAGGCCTCCCGGCACACTGCGAGAGGTGCAGGTGGCGTCCCCTAGCCCGTGGCCAGCAGAGGCCCCTCCGCAGACTTCCCTCAGCTTACCCCTCCCTCACCAGGCCCCAGTCCAGTCTCTAGACTCCAGGCTCCCAGGAGCACCTCCCCACAAGCCCCCTGCATCTGGGCGGTCAGAGCCCCCTCTGGTCTCCTTGGCCCGGATGGCCTCGCCCCGCCCCCAATCCTCTCCTATCTAGCCGGGAACCATCTTTGCAGAGCAGGACTCTGACTGGTGCTGATAAAAGCCCACAGACCACTTCCCCTCGAACCACCCATTCAGAGCCCTTTGGGATCCTAACTCCTTTTTTTGCTTTCCTCTGGCGGTCCCATTAATCTAGTTTAGTTTGGATGGGCTCCACGGCTTCCCCCTCTCTTTCTCTTTGTTTGTGTGGTTGCCTGCACCTGAGGCCATGGCCACCCTCTGAGATACTGTCCACCCTATGGGTTTATCTCAAATTCCACCTCCTCTAAGAAGCCCTCCCTGATGCCTGCTCCTGACGGAGATTTCTCCCCCCAGTGGCCCACTGTCTGTGGCTTGCTGGGGCACCCGGTTGGATGGTCAGCTGTACACTTGTCCGTCTTCTTATCCAGTGTGGAATCCCTAGAGGGCAGAGCCAGAGCCTCATTCACACACAGAGCCCAGCATAGCCCTGGGGTACAGCAGGCACTTATCAAACACTGAGATGAACTGAAGAAAGATGCACCTGGGATGGGGTGGGGGCAGGTGGTGACCAGTGCTCTGGCCTGGCACCAAGGGAAAGGGACAGCTGAGAAAATCCAAGACCCACACACAACTACAGTAGGAGTCAAGAGCCCAGACAGGCACAGTTCATGGACTTTAAAGTCACAAAGACATGGGTTCGAATCTTGCCTCTGTTACTTACTTACTGAGCGACCTCGGGCAGGGTACAGAGCCTGCCTGGGCCTCAGTTTCCTCATCTACAATACTGAGGTGGGTTGCGACAGCTACTCACAAAGAGTCTTTGCAAGCATTAAATGAGATAATGGATACATGGTACCTGCTCAGTACCTTAACTCTTAGAATAACATGTAAACTCCCTAAGTCACCTTCCGAGTAATTATAAAAGTGAACAACTTGATGGTTTGCATCTCTTATCTCCTTAGAAGTAGAGATTCTTACTATCCCCATTTTACAAACGGGGGAAACAGGCTCAGGGAAGTGAACGTCCTCACACAGGGTGTTTAGCCCGGGAGACAGCTGGGGAGACAGCACTGGGAGGAGCAGTGGGCAGCTCACTCCCTGTAAGCTGCCGCTGCAATGACCTGAGGCCAGTGCGCTGGGTCATCTTTGGCCAACGTTCTGCCCCAGGACTCAGGTTTCAGCTGACACTGGGTAGATCCTGACTCCCTGCCTGGGTAGGCCTGGAGTCACATGACTGGCCAATCCCAGGGCCTGGCCCAGAGCTGCTGCCAAGCCTGCTACATGCCTTTGTTCCATCTGATCTGCCTGCGATAAAGCAGGGTCAGCAATGGAAGAAAGGGTGGAAGTGAAAGGGGGCTGGGAATGGGTGATGCAACCGCAGGCCAGTGGCATATGAGAAATGGAAGGTGTTGGATGCAGCAAACTCTCATGACAGGGCGGCTGCAGGCTGATGTGGCCTCTTTATAGGAATTAGAGAAAAGTGCCTCCTCTGGGTGAATAAAGCTCCATACCAAGTTTTGGAGAGTAGAGTATGGGTTGGATTTTTGCCCCCTGCCTCCTCATTGGGCAGTGAACAACATATACAAATATCCAGGGCAGCCCTGCTTATAAAGTGCCACTGCAGGGCCAAGTTCTGAGCCGGGTAATAGGATATGGACATGACTCAGACACTGCACTATCCTCTGAGAACCTCACAGGGAAGCTGAGGTGCTAGAACACAGGGAAGGAGCACCTAACTCTCTTGCGGGGAGGCTTAGAGGCCCTGTGGCAGGCTGAAGGGAGAAGGTGGTGATATGTTGGCTCTTGGGAAAAAACAAACAAACAAACAAAAAGGTTGGATTTGTAGTGTTTGCCAATTTCCATAGTGTAAATATTCTCACTAGGAGTGACTTCAAGGTATCAGCGTGCCATCACTCAAATGGAATTGAGAAGGGCTGTGTACAGTCAGCTCCAGCATGCTGGTTCAAGCTGGCTCTAGAACCACTGGGAGAAAGAGAGGCTTCAACTGAAGCCAGAAGGAAGAGGAGGATTTCTCTAGGCGGAGAAGGGGTAGGGGCAGGGGATGACATTCCAGGGGGAGAGAAAAGCAAGAGCTACGACAGGGAGGTGTGAAAGTAAGTAGGGAGCAAACTGAAGAGTTTGAAGGTTTATGATTGGGAGGAGACCGTCAAAGTCTTCTGGAGGCTGGTGATGCTTTAGTTCTTGGCTGAGGTCACCTGCCTATTATGACTCATTAAGCTGTGCATTTAACTTCTATGCACTTTTCTATATGTTTGTAGTATTTTTCAATAAGGATAAAAAAGTAGAGATAATCTCATTCAGGGACAACCAGTGTTCACAATTTTGTTATACTTCCACCCAATCTTTTTCCTACATACATATGTATATGACCGTTCAGCAAACGTTTTCATGTAGGGGAAAAAATGCCCAAGTTCCCTATCCATAAACCATAAAGAAGAAAGCATTTTAGCACTGGAAGCAACACGGTGTACTGGGGGGAGTGTGGGCTTTAGAGTTAGAGACCTGCATTCAAATTCTGCTTCCAAAAGTGCTCACTTGGCAGCCCTGAGAAAGCTGCTTGCCTTCAGCTTCTCTGAGCTGTTTTCTCTTCTGCAAACTGAGACTGGTAACACCCATATCCTGCAGAGTTGTTGCGAAGATCAGAGATGATGTGTGTAAGGTGCACAGCACAGAGCCTGCCCCCCAGGACACCCTCAACACATGCAACATACAAGATACTCTTATCAGCATTGACTTAGAAAGTTGGAACTGAAAGAGTCGCCCTGAAAATAAATGACTGAACCACAGAAGGTATAGAGGAACGATAACCCTGTAAGGATAAAGGCAAACTAGAATTTGCCCAGTGAATAACCTTCATGGTAAGGAGACCCAAAAGCCCATTGAGTGTGTGTGTGTTGGGGGGGGGGGTGACTCATGAAAATGGGGATGTTTAGCCTAGTGAGGAAGACTCCAGTGGTTTATAAAATCTGTGCACCAGATGTGTCCTGTGTGCAGCAGAGAACAGAGTTAAACTCAACAAACAGCACTTACAGGGAGCTATTTCTATTGGATATAAGGAAGGATATTCTCACTAAGAATGAAAGGGGTGATCTCGGTAAGGAGTGAGCTCCCCATCGCTAGGGGTATCCAAGCAGAAGGTGGAGGAGCACTTGGTGGGAATGATGAAGAAGGAAGGTGAGCATGGTGGAGGGTGTGGACTGGACAACCTTGGAGGTCCCTTAAAGCTCGGCTCTGGTGCTTTCATAAGCAGCAGTATCTGCCCTGTCCAGCAGCATCTAGTCCATACGGCAGCAAGCCGGAAAGTACAGAATGGCGAGCATCAAGTGAAGGATGCAAGGAGACCTCTGCCCATCTTACCTGGTTATCGATCTTCAGTTCCACCAGAGAAGTGTTGTATGGAAGAGCTTCCACCAGGCGCAGGATCCCGGCTCCGGAAATGAAGTTGGATTCCACGTTCAGTGTCTTCAACACCTTGTTCACCTTGAGCATCTCAGCAAGGGCCTTGAACCAAAGGAGAAAATGCAGGGTACCCATGAGTTAGCCTGATCAAGGCTGGAGCCCCTGTGGGTAGAACCTAAAATACTGAGGGAGTCTTGCTGGGAGTGAGAGTCCCTTGCACACCGTCAGGGGCCAGGCAAGACGATCTCCACAACTTCCTTCACCAAGCACTACTCTGTGTCTCTCCTACCCTCCAACTTGCCATGGCCCCGAACCCCTAGCTGGAGATTTACAGCTCCTTAGCCTGCATCCAAAGCCTCTATTACCTGGTTCCCCCACTCTGATCAGCCTCAACTCTGGCTGCCAGTCTTGGTGGGGCTACTCTCAGTTCCCTGGGCACACAGTGCTTTCCCTCTGCCCTGCCTTTGCTCATCCTGTCCCTGCCACCTGGAATGCTCTTTCCTTTCTGCTTCACTCGTTCAAACACTGTCCCTCCTTTAAGGCCATTCTCAATGCCCCTTTCTCCGAGAGCCTTTGCTGATGCCCCCCAGATAGCTGTGCCTGCCCTCTTGAACCTCACAGACTTTATCCATAACCTCCCTCAAGGACCTTGTATTCCTGCGTTTAGAGTTGTTTTTATTCTGGCGTTGGCTCCGCCATTAGCCTATGTACTCTTGGTGGGCTGATGGTCACCTTATTCATCCCATGGTGCCCTCCAACCCACACAGTGCCCAGCACATAGTAGGTCCTCGGTCACTGTTCACTGAGTGACTAGTGGAGTCCCAACCTCCCTATATGCTCTCCATTTGTCTCTTCTATGTCCCTGTTGTAAGTCCATGGAGTCGTCATTCTCTTTGAGCAGCAGAGAGGGGAGCCTGGGAAGCCATCCCGCTGGGCAAGTGACCAGGGCAAACCGGAGGAAAGGAGCTCGGGTGGCCCCAGCACGTTTTGGAGGACTTCAGCCAGGGGTGTAGATGATAATCAGAGGCTCTAAAGGAAATGAGGTAATTAGCAGGTGGTAGAAACGATGTGTCACGGCGGAAAGGAGACACCAAAAGCTGATGGGCCAGGATGTATGATCAGTGGGCCCTGGTTGTCTGAAATTATGATCTGATCCAGGAACGCCCTTTCCCACTGGCCCTGCTTGCCGAAACCTTTGTGAGGCTCAGCTCCCAGGATGCCTTCTGAGCCAAAATCCTCATCCCCCCCTGCTTCCGTGTACCCCAGGATGACATGTCAGCTTCCTCTGTGACCCTGAGTAGGTTGGACCCTCCTGAGGGGAGGGACTGAGTCTGTGCCCGCTCCACAGAATCCTTCTTACTCCCCAGAAAAGGCCTGGCCTGATAATCAAAAAATTTAACAACCAGTATGTCAGTGCACCAGGCCAATCCAAGTAGACATACTAGTGGCTGAGCTGGTCCTGGAGGCACTGTCATGCCAGGTGTCAACTCTTTGTTTTCTGGATCACAGTGGAGGAACGGGCAGGAGAAGAGCTGGGGCAGGCAGTGGGGGCACTAGCAGAGCTCTGGAAGCCTATTTACCGATTGTTCTGGAAGTATTTTCATCTTCAACAATGGGATCCTGGTGTGAAGGGGCTGACATCAGCTGTTGGCCTGGCATAGGGTCAATTCCCCATAAGCGTTCGTGGAGCTGAGCTGACTGCCAGCATGAATGGGTGTAGTTTCTGATCCATGACATAGCAGTGGACAGGGCATGTGGCTTTGCCAGCTGTTTCTCTGTGGGCAAACTCAGGATCTACCAAGATGTCCTGAGGTCAGAGGACATCTATCTAGAGGCTCTCCACTGGCAGCAGTGAGACACTATGAGCCATTTCCATCACTTCAAAGACATCAAAGTAAATGTCCTATGTATTTTAAAAATCAGAAAATAATCGATGGCTATGAATGAACTTCAAAGCAAGGAAAGTTATTAGGGAAAAAGAAGGGTAGTATATAACGGTAAACGGGTCAATTTATCCAAGAAGACATAACAATCCTTAATGAGTACGTGCCTTACGACAGAGCATCAAACTATATGAGGCAAAAGCTAACAGAATTGCAAAGAGAGATAGATGAATCCACTATCATAGTTGGAGACTTCAATACCCCTCTATGGATATGGACAGATCCAGCAGGCCAAAGATCAGGAAAGACATAACTGAACTCAACGACACTGTCAATCGACTAGGTATAATTGCTATCTATAGACTATCTCATCCAACAATAGCAGAATACACATTCTTCTTGTGCACACATGGAACATTCACCAAGACAGACCACATTCTGGGCCGTAAAACACATCCTAACAAATTTAAAAGAATAGAAATCATACAGTGTCTGCTCTCAGACCACAGTGGAATCAAACTAGAAGTGAATAACAGAAAGATAACTAGAAAATTCCCAAATGCATGGAGATTAAACACACTTCTAAATAACACATGGGTCAAAGAAGAAATCTCAAGATAAATTTAAAAGTATTTTGAACTATGACCAAGTGGGATTTATCCCAGGTATACAAGGCTGGTTCAACACTGGAAAATCAATTAATATAATTCGTCACATCAACAAGCTAAAAAAGTAAAATAATCATTTCAATAGATGAAAAAAAAAAAAGCATTTGACAGCATCCAACATCCGTGCATGATAAAAACTCTCAGTAAACTAGGAGTAGAGGGCAATTTTCGTAAATTGATAAAGAATATCTACAAAAAAATCTACAGTTAGGGACTTCCCTGGTGGCACAGTGGTTAAGAATCCACCTGCCACTGCAGGGGACATGGGTTCGAGCCCTGGTCCGGGAAGATCCCACATGCCATGGAGCAACTAAGCCCGTGCGCCACAACTACCTAACCTGCATTCTAGAGCCCGCGAGCCACAACTACTGAGCCCACGTGCCACAACTACTGAAGCCCGTGCGCCTAGAGCCCGTGCTCAGCAACAAGAGAAGCCACCGCAATGAGAAGCCCGTGCCCCATAACGAAGAGTAGCCCCCACTCACCACAACTAGAGAAAGCCCTCACGCAGCAACGAAGACTCAATGCAGCCAAACATACATAAGAATTAAAAAACCAAAACACAATACCATTTATATTAGCACCCCAAACAATGAAATACTTAGGTATAAAGCTAACAAAATATGGACAAGATCTATATGAGCAGAACTACAAAACTCTGCTGTATGACATTTAAAAAGAACTACATAAATGGAGGTATATTCCATGTTCATGTACAAGAAAACTCAGTATTGTCAAGATATCAGTTCTTCCCATTTTGATATAGATTCAATGAAATCTCAATCGAAATCCCAGCAAGTTATTTCGTGGATATCAACAAACTGATTGCTACTAAATGGTTAATTACCATGCCTGGTAAGCTAATTCCTGTACCTTTTTACCTGCTATTAGTATTGTAGTAGTCACACTGTACTGTTATCCTTTAGCTGTCTGCATGGCTGGATGGACCATTATGTTCATGAAAGTGGGAGCTATGACTGTCTTGGTCACAGTTGTATTCTCAGAGCCTAATTCACTGCTGGGCACAGAGAGACTCCATAAATATGTGTTGACTGTTTTTTTTTTTTTTTTCTAAAAACGAATTGATGGCTACTTTATAATAAGTACAATTTAATCTAATCAGCAATATCTTTAAGACACAGGTAAAAAACAAATAAAATTGGTCGTTGGGAACCACTGATGAAGACAATAATAATTTTTAGACATGGAGAAACTGAGGACCAGGGAGGGGCGGGCCCTTGTCTACTCATGCCATGCTGAGCGGTGAGAGAGCCAGCTTTAGGGTACATTTGACTTGCTTTTAAATCTAAGCTCCACCTCTCACTTGCTGTGCAACTTTGGACAAAGCAAGTTGCCTGAGCTCCCTTTACCTCAGGTTCTTCATCTGTAAAGTGGGGAGCCCTGCACCTCTGGGATCAGGGGTGGTTATGGAGATTAACTAGGATAATGTACAGATGGTGCCTGGGTAATGGCTGTTCTGTCCATGTCCTCTCCTGGCTCCTAGCCCAGTGACTTTCACTACCTCACACCACACCACACCACACGGGGTTCTTCATCAGTCGCACACTGGCCAGTCCTGAGGCTACAAACGTCAACCTTCCTGTTTCTATGCCTCCCACTCTCAATGCAGCAGATCAGAAAGGTACATACAAATGCCACGGGGTCATTGCTCCGTGTCCCCACGATGCTGAACTTCTTCACATACGAGTTCTCTTTCAGGGCTTCTGCATACGCCTTGAGAGTAGGTATGGGGATATTCTGCAGAGAGAAAGGCAAGCAGTGACCAGCAGCCCCTGTCAGGGGCGGGTAGGGCAGAGAGATGGGGCAGCAGCTCTCTCATACGTGCAACCTGATTCCCTGCAAGTCTCTGACCAAAAAGCTGAATGGGCAAAGGGTTCTTGCTTTGCCCCAGGTGGCTGAGATTGGAGGAGAATTGTCGGGCAAACAGATTGAGAAAATCCTCCCTGAAAATTTCAGATAGGACCTGTAATTTTTCTCTTTGTACATGCAGAGACCGGAGGAGGAGGAATACATCAAGGCAAAGGATGCAATAGAGTGCTGCGGTGAGAGCTCAGGTCTGGGGGTGTGGGAGAGGGCAGGGGCTTGGCCTCCGCCTCAGCACTGGCAATGTTTCTGACTCACTGTGTGACGCTGGGGAAGTCTCTACTCCTCTCTGGGTTTGTTTCTGGAAAACTAAGGTGTGGCATGGCCCTAGATGATCTTTAAGAGACATCTGTCCCAGGGGATCTCAGCCCTGCCACATATCAGAGGTGCCTGGGGAACTTTCACAAAGTGCTGATGCTCAGGCCTGCCCTGGACCAATAAGATCAGACTCTCTGTGGGGAGAGGGACCGGGCATTGGCATTTATTTATTTTTTAATCTCCTCAAGTGAAAACCACTGATCTAGTCCAACTGCCTCGCGTGCAGAGGGGAAACTGAGGCCTGGAGAGGGCCGAGCCCTTGCCTGAGGCCTCACGGTGAAGACACAGGGCCGTGGCCAGGTTCCACACCCCCATGCCTCCTGGAATGCACTGCCAGGGTGCACGGCTCTGAACTGTGCCAGCGTCTCCCACTGTGCACACGGCAGACAGCGGAGGCGCCCGAGAGAGAGAGCCTGGCTGTGTTTGAACGGATCTCTCATTTCAGAGCGTCACTTTAGCCCCCGTGGGAGCAGAGCATGGGAAGGCCAGGTGCAGGAGAACACTGCGGGCGCAGGTTTCCGATCTGATTGTGCCGTGGGGCTGGCAGTCACTTAAAAGAAAGTGGAGAAGAAAGGAAAGAGGAGCCGGGGAGTGAGGGGCCCACTTCTTATCTTACATCCACACCCCCCGAGAACTAATCCCTCTGGCCCCTGGACTGAGCAGGTGGGCAGGCAGCTGGGCCTGCTTCTGAATTCCTCCTGCAGCCTGTCCAGGGTAGGGCTGCCTGTCCATCCGTCCCCACTCTGCCCTTAGCGGTCACACAGGAAAGGTCCGGAGAGATGTGGGCCGACAGCTTGGAATATGTCTTTGGACATTTGGGCTGACAGTTTCCTTCCAAGGTTGCAGAATGAGGCTGAATATGTGCATGCTACACCGGTTCAGGGCTAGGTCCCTCCCCGGGCTTGGGTTACTCCGTGAACCTGGTTGGCCCCGGGCTTTTCCAGCCTCGGGATCCCGTGCAGCCATAAGTGTGTGACTCACGATTTTATCTCAGAGAAGCTCTCAGTGTTTTGAATAAGGTGGCGGGTTTCCAGAGCCGAAGCTGGGTTGGCCTGTGGTGAACATCTGGGTCTGATGTCAGTCCCCAAAAGAAACCAGGACCATGGGCTGTGCCGGTTTACACTATCCTCCCTCCGAAAGCTTCTGTCTCTATTCCTGATCCAGAAGCACCCAGAGTCCAAGCAGGACCCTGCTGTCTCCGCACAGCCAGGCCCGGGTCATCTGGGTCTGGGTGGCACTAGACATGGCTTCCCCACCTCCCCCCAGCAGGGCAAGTGGAGTGAAAGGGGTTAACCTCACCCGGATGTTGTTGAGGTTGACCTCTTCAAGTTTTGGGTCATTGCTCTTTATCCGCTCCAGCGTTTCCTCCAAGTCTGTTGCATTTGGTTCTTCATCAGGCACAGGCTTGTATTGTGTAGGTTTGATCACACCTAGAGTGACCGACAACAGGCAGGTGGCTCACAGAGACGGGGCGTCACTCTCCCTCGACATGAGGACACGGGCAGGAAGAGGCAGCAGAGCTCAGGGACACGGAAGGCTGGGCATCCCAGGGGCTATGGGGGATGGGCCCTACTTGGACTCTGCCTCTGCCGTCCTGCAACAACTGGGTGAATTCGCTAAACTGTCTGAACCTCGGTGTCCTCATCTGTAGAATGTGAACGAGTCATTCTACCCAGTGGGCTCTTGTGAGGGTAAAATGAAGCCTGGATGGGGAAGAAATGCATAGGCCTTCCAGAGGGAGGGATAATTGCACGCTGGGTGCCCCCGTTTCTCTTTGGGGCCAAAATGCCAGCTTGGAACCATGCAGTGGAGCAATTCAGACAATGCAATATTGGCACAGGAAAGGACAAGGAGACTCGTGGAGCAGGAGAGGCATCCGGAGACAGACCCATGTGGCTACATGGACATTCATGATCAAGGTGGAGTCCCAAACCAGAGGTGAAAGGATGAACTTTACAAAGAGTGGTGTTGGGACAACAGGATATTGGTTTAAAAAAATGAAAGTTAAATCTCATCTCACGCCACACACAAACATGAACTCTAGGAGGATTAAGAAGTTGAATATAAGAAGTAAACCTCTAAGACTTACAGAAGAAAATACAGGAGGATGTTTTCTTAATACTGGGACGGGGAGGGTCTTCGTAAATAAGTCACAAAATCCCAGGAGAGTAAAAGGAAAAAGTGGATAGATTTGGCTTTATAGAATTCGCAATCTTCTGCAGTGAGCCAGAGAGCGGGCAGAGACAGCAAGACGTGGGAGGACCCCTCACTTCCAAGGTGCCCTCGCTGGGGGCAGGGAGGGGTGCCCGTACTCACTGTTGAGTCCCTCCTTGTTCACGATGGAGCTGCTGCCCAAGGCCTGGTAGTACTGCTGGTTGCTCATGAGCGTGTGCATGCCCAGGATAGCTGCGGGGACACGAAGGGCCCATGACGCGCCTCTCAGACAGAGAGCCTTCTGGGCACGGACACTCCACGCCCCAGGAAGTTTTGCTCACAGAAATGGCAAGAAACACTTGCATGTAAACTTTCAAATTGTATTTGGTTTTTACTCTTGCCTCTATTGACGTGACTCTCGAATCTCCATCCCCAGCCCAGGTGTCTCTGTCCCTGGCCTCAGATTCCTAGATGTCCCTCTGATGTCCCACTGGCACGTCCAACCCAACCTGGCCAAAACGGAACTCCTCTTTCCCGACAACAGCCTCTTCCTTGGGCTCACGTTCCATCTGGTCAACCTGCCTGTCCCTCGGGGTAGACCCTCAGCCACATGGCACCCCTTCCCCTAAATCCTCACCCTCCTATACAGAGCCTCTCACCTGTCCCACCTTCCACTCCATCACCTCTGTCCTGGTTAAAGCCCTACCAGTTCTCGCCTGTATTATCACAGCTGTGGAATCACTAGTACTCTGGCCTCAGCCTCTTCCTATCTTCCCCCACCAGCATTCAGCACAGAGCAGCCAGAAAGATCTCTCTGGAAAGGCAAACCTAACCACATCCCCCCCGTGATCAGTCATTCTTTCATCCGTTCATTTGTTCGACGTTTACTGAGTACCAGCATCATGTGTCCAGCTCCGGGGGGGGGGGGACACTGAGGAACAAGAAAGACAGGGGCTCTGCCACATAGGTTACAGTCTGCTGGGAATGAGAAACTAAGCAGGTACCCACACGATTAAAAACGTAAGTGCAGAGTATGCTAAGTGTTGTAAAGAAAAAGTTCAGTGAGTTCTGGGAGAAGAGAACAGAGAAACCTGGGATGAGAGAGGTGAATATAGATGTTGGCCAAGTTAAGAGAAAGGAGGTAGAGCATTCTGGGTAGAGGGATGGCGGGTGGGAAGCCCTAGGCTTGGGGAGCGGAAGGCCAGGGAGGGAGGGGGGAGCTGAAGACGGATAGAGGACGAAGCTGGACATGTGGCAGAGGGCAACGGGTCCTCACCAAATGCTTATGTCGGGCTAGAGAGTACACCGTACATCAGTGACACTCAGTCTGGTTGTACATCGGAATCACTGGGACTCTTCTGAAACTCCTGATGCCCAGGACTCCCCCAGACCAATGAAACCACAATCCCTGGGCTGGGGCCAGGCATCTGCCTTTTTTCAAGCTCCCCAGGTGGTTTCACCGGGCAGCCGAGGTTGAGAACACTGACTGCCTAACGCCATCCCCCTTAATCTTCACAACAACCCATTGGAGTAGATTTTATTCAAATAGGCAAGGTCACATCCTGCAGGGTCTTCTAGGTCCAGGTAAGAAGCTCAGATGTCTTTTTCTAGGTGTGGCCTGAGCAGGGAGTGAGATGGGCTGACTCAAGTTCTGGGACTGTTACTCAGGCTGAATGTGGAGCACTGACTAGAGGGGAGGGATGGGCGTGCAGGACCATGAGGCTGGTGCAGCATCCGCCTGGGAGGACGGTGGCTTGTGACTCCAGAGCCTGGCTTCACTGGCCCTCCCCGGGGCTGGCCCTGTTTCAATAGCCTTGTCCCTCGCCCACACCCTTTCTGCTCCTGCGACACAAAGGATCACTGCTCAGCAGATGCTCTTGCTTCTGCCAATGCTGCCTGTCTGCTGGCAATCCTCTCTCCATCTGCACTGCCCACTGCTGAAATGGCCCCCAGGAGAGTTTTGAGATTTAGCAAATAAAAATGACAGGATACCCAGTTAAATGGTAATTTCAGATAAACAATGAAAAAGGTTCTAGTATAAGTACATCCCATTCAGTATTTGAGACCTTCTTATATTAGAAACTTATTCATCATTTATCTGAAATTCAGATCCAACGGAGCATACTATATTTGATCTAACAACTCTACCTCCCCATCCTTTAAGTTTGGAATAATGCTTCCTCCCCCAGGGAGTCCTCCTGGATTCCACCTTCTCTCTCTGTAGTTCTCTCACAGCACCTGACGTCCTTATCACGGTACATAGTCAACACAGTGTTAGAGCTTTCTGGGTACATGCATGCTTCCCCTACTGGACTGTGGGCTTTCAGAGGTCAGGGAAGAATATTATCTCTCTTCTACCTCTTCCAGAAGATGGTATTTGGTAAACATTTGCTCATTTAAAAAAATTCCCCTGGCCATTTCATTAGACACAATTTCTAGTTAGACAACAGCGAGCCTTTAGTGAAGACTCAATAGAACCAAGTTCCAGCCCTGACTCTGCCCCTGATGCTGTGTGACCTTGGGTAAGTCTCCTCCCCTCTCTGAGCTTCAGCCTCCTCTGTACAACGAGGGGTGAGACCAGACCATTGGTTGTCAATCATGGATAGACAAATTACCCGGGAGCTTTATGACAATACCAGTGCTCCTCCTGAACAAACTGATTCGAATCTCTGGAGATGTATTTTTAATCTCCTTGGATGATTTTTGATGCTTAGTGGGAGCTACAAACCACAAGACAAGATGATCTCAAAGTACCTTCTGTTTCTCACATTCTAAGAGTCTTCTCTGCTAAAATTAGACTTGCCTGCTCATCGCTAAGGAGAACTGGTAAGGAGAGAGGCATCTGCACTGTTTTGAGCTCTCTGGGCTTTAATTTAGGCTGCGTTTCTGTGGGCAGAGCGAGCTGAAGCCTGCGTCAGCAGCAGGTGAATCAGATCACCTGGAGTCACCTTCTGGAGCTGGCTCTTCCAGCTCCCATACAGAGAGCAGCTTTGGTGGTGGTTCTGGGCTGCTGCTGGGATTCTAGTTTTGGAAAAACAGTTTGGAAAGGTTGCTGGAATCATAGGAAAGATGTAACCTCATATGGCTGGCTGGTCTTGCTTAGAGTGTATAGAGAGGTGGAAAATGGAAAATGCATTTTGTGCTTGGACAATAGCTTCTTGTAATGGTCCAGAAAGAGAGGGCAGAGGCAGGAAGGTTACAAGGAAGTGCTGGGGGACAGAGGAAGGAGACCTGGGCTCCAGTCTGGGCCTTGGTACTAATTTGCTGGGTAACCCTGTCCAGGTCATTTCTACTTTTGGGTCCTCTGTGTTCTCACCTGTAAAATGGACTATGTTTGAAGGATGATCTCTTACCTTCACATGGGACTTAATAGCCACATGGCAATTTCTCATCTTCTTACGCTGTTTGATTTTTACAGCAAGCATCCAGGGCAGTTACTGTCGGTCCCCACTTTTCCAGCAGGCTCAAGAGGGAAATGGTTGGTCAAAGACCGTTCGGTGAGGACCCTCCTGGCTTCTAAGTTAGTGTCCCCACCCACACCTCTACACACTAGGTCACCAACAGGTCTAAAGTTCTAAACCTTGTCCTCAACTTCAGAATTCTAAGGACAGATAACAATATATTCTAGGAGGTAATGTATGTCAATAGTAGCCCTAAGAAGAAATAAAACGACTTTGCAGTTCAGAGGAGCTTAGAGTTCTAAGAAGGAAGGAGGGAAGGAGGGAGGGGAAAAGGGAGGGAAGGAGGAACGGGAGAGGCCAAGCTAAATCTCCACTGCTGAGCAGAATGCTTGACGGTTCTGAAGCCAGTATTTCCTCTCCCGCCCTAAGCACCAAATTGTGACTTTATCCTTGCTTGGTTTTGCACACTCCATGTCACCAGGAGTGAGTGATAGAGAAAAAGAGCACATCAACATTGTTTGCTGCTTCATTCTTTTTTAAAAAAAATAAATTTACTTATTTTTATTTATTTATTTTTGGCTGCATTGGGTCTTCGTTGCTGCATGCAGGATTTCTCTAGTTGTGGCGAGCGAGGGATACTCTTCGTTGTGGTGCGTGGGTTTCTCAATGCAGTGGCTTCTCTTGTGGAGCACGGGCTCTAGGCACGCAGGCTTCAGCAGTTGTGGCACATGGGCTCAGTAGTTGTGGCGCACGGGCTTAGTTGCTCCACGGCATGTGGGATCTTCCCGGACCAGGGCTCGAACCCTCTTCCACTGGGATGCTTCTCCCCGCCTAGTTCACCTCTACTCTTCCTCCTTTTGGCTCAGCTTCAGTGTCCACTCTCATCTTGCAGCCCCACCACCTCACTCGGCCCTTTCTCCCTCCGACACTCACTCCCACTTGTCCTTCCACGTTGGCCTCAGTGTTTGTTTAACCTTGGCTCCTTGAGGGCAGGCACCGGGCCGCTTTCTTACGATTGGTCCAGAGCAATCGGAGGCTTAGTTAATGGAAATGTTCTGCCTGGGAGTTGAGTTGCGGGGAGCAGAGATGACCTGAAGACCCTGTGCCCAGCGCATCCTCCTCTTCTTTCCCTAATGAGTCATCCACTCGGGGCTCCAGCTACTCCCCCAACACAGCCAGCTCTCCGACAAGATGTCCTGCCTCCAGCGCCCCCGTCTCTTAAACTGACTGACTCCTTGCATCCTTGCAGGAACCCAGCTCTGTTTTCTGATGCCTCAGGCCAGAAAGCCTGTCGTCGTCGTCTAGTCATCTCAGCCTCTTGGCCTCTGACCCAGCTCTAGGAACATCTGGTCTCTCGGAGCCACGTTCCAGACGCAGTCCACCTCAGCCCTTGGCCTTACCTGGGGCCTGCCTCTTACATCCCCTCATCCTCCGAGCACCACAGCCTCTCTGCCCAAGCCCCTGCTTTCATCCGGCCTCTCCCAACACTCCCCCAGGCCCGGGTGTCAATGCTTTTGCATGACATCCGGAGCCTTTCCTAATTTGGCCCCACCCTCCCCAGGCCGACTCCATGAGACTCTGCCACGCACCCCCTCTCACCACTCTGTTTCTATCCCCCTACCCTGGAGGGCTTTATCCAGGTTGTACTGGGTGGTGATGCTATGAGTGGGACCCAGCTGCCTGGGTTCAAACCCCGCGGGCAAGGATATCCTCACTGTGCTAACTTCCCCTCTCTGAACAATGAGGACACCAATAAAACTCACTCCATAGGACTGCTGCGGTCAATAAATGCAGCAAGGCAGGGAAAGCAACTCCCACAGGAGCCGGGACATAGGTGGTCAACAAATGCTCCGCGCCTCCTTCCACTGCCAGCTTGCAAACGGCTGACACACAACGACACGTGCCCAAGGTTAGCCAGTGAACACTGGTGTGTCGCCTTGCAGCACCCCTCTCCTTTCCGGACAGCGGAAGTGTATGGTAACATGAACAGATACTAATAATTAGTCACGCCAATAAAAATAAAGAGGAATAGTTTCAATACATCAACCCAGAAACTTAGCACAACATTGCAGCTCTATTTTGGCACCGACAGCAGTCATTTGATAATCCCTCTGAGCTGCCTGACAAGGGGAGTGACGTCATGGAGGGTGATCGGAGGAGAAGGACCAGGATAAAAACAGCCCTTGGGGTGAGTCAGTGTGGAGATGCTGGACAACCATGTTACTCACCCACCGCCCAGCTGCACAGATTAACCAGAACTCAAGGGGACCCCGCGTCCGGGAGACCGTTCCGTCAAAATACCCGAGCCTAACGGGGATCTAATGCAACTTGTGTGGTTTCTGACAAGCGAACCAGTTGAGTATCCTGAGCTAAGTGCTCCATTTCCATCCAGGTGACCTCCTCACTGCTACGTACTTCACAGTGAAAATGAACACCTTTCTCTCTCAGCCCGGACACCCTTTAAGCCACTGCCCTTTGTCCTTTCCCAAATGTTCTGCCTCCTTAGGAAAGGGTTGTCTGGACCGAGGGTCTACACATTGGCTCTCCTTTTTCACTCCTTAGGCCCTGCGATCTGGCTTTGGTGCCCCTTCTTCCTCTTTCCTAAGAGTGTCGTCAGGACTGACGCACGACACCCATGAGAAGCAGGAGGACGTGAGGAGCAGAAGACACTGCGGCCGCTGAGCCTCCCGGTGCTGGCGGGCTCGCCTGGCCTCTGGCTCCAGCGCTGAGTCTCCCGGCCAGCCCTGAGCCCTCATTCTGTCTCCCTAGCTCTTGCGTTAGGCTCTGCCCATCTTGATTTGGCCGTTGGTTCCCAGCCCATTTGTGGCTCCCTGGCCTTCACTGTGGCTATGTTCACCCCATTTCCACTCCTCTCCCAAACGCTTCTACCTCGGCCAGGGCCCTTGCCTCCAGAGCCCTGGGTCCCCACTACTGCCAGGCCCTCTGCCTGGAACTGGATGATGCTAATGACACCCACCTCTCTATCTCCAGTGTGGACCCCTTGCAGAACACAAGACTTTCACGTTGGGACTTCCCTGGTGGCGCAGGGGTTAAGAATCCACCTGCCAATGCAGGGGACACAGGTTCAAGCCCTGGTTCCGGAAGATCCCACATGCTGTGGAGTAACTAAGCCCGTGCGCCACAGCTACTGAGCCTGCGCTCTAGAGCCCGTAAGTCACAACTACTGAGCCCGTGTGCCACAACTATTGAAGCCCGCGTGCCTAGAGCCTGTGCTCTGCAACAAGAGAAGCCACCACGATGAGAAGCCCGCGCACCTCAACGAAGAGTAGCCCCCGCTCGCTGCAACTAGAGAAAGCCTGCGCACAGCAACGAAGACCCAACGCAGCCAAAAATAAATAAACAAATGAATGATTTTTTTTTTTTAAAGGCTTTCATGTACAACTGCCCTTGATTGGGTGGCCCACAGGCACTCTGAACTCTAAAGGTCCCAAACTGAACTCCATATTTCCCCTACACCTGCTCCTCCCCACTGTTAGGGTTGAATTGTGTCCCTCCAAAATTGTTGATTTTGTCCTGATTTGTCCCTCCAATATGTTGAATAAAGTAATTTCTAGTACCTTAGAATTTGTAACTATATTTGGAGATAAGGTCTTTAAAAAAGTGATTAAGTGTCAATGAGCCTGTTAGGGTGGGTCCTAATCCAATCTGTCTGGTGTACTTACAAGAAGGAGATTAGGACACACAAAGGGACACAAGGGGACACATGCACAGAGGGACACCATGAGATACGGTCATCTGGAATCAAGGAGAGAGGGCTCAGAGGAAACCAAGACTGTGGACACCTTGATCTTGGACATCTAACCTCCAGAACTATTGAGAAAATACATTTCTGTTACTTAAGCCACCGGCCTGTGGTATTTCGTTAGGGCAGCCTGGGCAGACAAACGCACCTTCATTAAAGGCACCAACGTCCACTTAGTCTCTGGAGCCAGGTCTGGGCTCCTCCCTTGACCTCACAGTTGACCCTGTCTTTCCTCTCCCCTTCCCACTTGCCTTGAGTCTCTCCCTACCCCATCCACACTCCTGTCATCTGGGTGAGGGTTAGTAGCCCCCAAGACTGCAAAAGAAAAAGACCAGCGACCTCACTGGGCCAGGGAGCACAGCATGGTTGTGGGCACACTGTGGCCAGAGCTTGACCCCCCCCGGGGGGAACGGACATGGGCAAGTAGGACAGGGACCAGACAGTAAAAAGGGGAAAAGAGCAGGTGGCAAAAAGCTCTGGATATCAGGCCACCTTCTGGAGTTTTAGGGGCTGTTTGGGAAGATCACATGGAAACACACATGAAGATGGAGGGTGTTGTACAAATATGAGATATGGGGTGATCGCCTCCAAGCCCGGCTCTCCAAGCTGTGCAAAATGGTAAAATCAGATGACTTGCTCCAGCCCTCTGTGAGCCTCCTGGACCTGAGATGCCGGCAGCCCTCTGTCTGCCCCCGTCTATCCTCTCTCCCCAGGCGGCCTGAGCAGGATTTGATGCCATGGCTGGTGAAGGGCCCAGGCTGCCTTGCACACCCCTCTGGGATGGGGGGGGGGGTCTCATGGCAGCAACAGCTGGCTCCGTGGTGGGAAGAGTTTTGGTTTTATCTCCATTTTATTCATTTCGGTTTTTAATAATAGAGTTCTATCTCCTCTAGTCCTTGATAGAAACAGAGAGGGTGTTTATGTTGAAATAAACCATCCAAGGCTCGCCTGCAGACGTGGGTCAAACGCTTTTGGAGGATGTGGGGAAGCATCAGGAACACCTCTTACCTGCAATGTCACAGAGTTCTGCATCCGAGGCATTTGCCAGGGCCTCCTCCAGCTCCGGCTCCAGTGTCACACTTTCCAGCACGGGGTCCATCGGCTTCTGCTTGGGGACCCAGACTTTTCCTGAAAACACACGGGGTGCCCATTACAGGGAGTGCAGCTGCACTGGGGCCCTGGGTGGACCGTCCTAAAGCTCTGTGGATCCCTTGATGCCGAGATTCCATTAAAACTTCTCCCTCTGGGGACCCGGTGCCAAACTTGTCCAAAGAAAGGGAATCAGAGATCTCCAACAAAGCACCCTTCACGTTTGAAAAGAAGAACTTTATAACTTGGTCAAGGGAGACTACTCACTACTGAAAACATTGGTTATTAATTTTAACAATCTGTAAGTAGGAAAAAGTACAAAAGAAGAATATAAAAAAATGCCAGGGTCTGGAATACTCTAAACAAGCGTTCTGGTATGAGAGAAAAATTTAGAAACATTTCTAAACCAAATAAATAAAATACACTCAGATGATTAAAAGAGGCATAGGGAGAAAATATAATGCCTCTTGGGACATTATATTTTTACAGTGTCAGACTCATAATTGAACGAGAGAGCAAAGAGCAAAGAGGATGGTCGGTCGCTGCAGTGTGCACCAAGACGGATTGTTAAAGAAATTATGGGGCATCCATACAATGGCGTTCTAGCAGTTATTATTATAAAGGACGGTGGAGATCTCTATGTACTATGAAAGGAAAATGCCCAAGACAAAATCTTGTGTGAAAAAGCAAGTTTACAAAATAGCATGAATTATCTAATTCCATTTATGAAAAATTGCACATATATCAATATATATTTATCCATGAAACACTGTTTTTTCTTGCCGTACACAGGCCTCTCACTGTTGTGGCCTCTCCCGTTGCGGAGCACAGGCTCCGGACGCGCAGGCTCAGCGGCCATGGCTCACGGGCCCAGCCGCTCCGCGGCATGTGGGATCCTCCCGGACCGGGGCACGAACCCGTGTCCCCTGCATCGGCAGGCGGACTCCCAACCACTGCGCCACCAGGGAAGCCCCATGCAACACATATTTACTGAATACTTCCTATGTGCCCAGCACCTTTCTTGGCACTAGGGGGACAGCAATGAACAGTATACAGTTTAATGAAAGAAGACAGATAATAAACAAACATGTAAAGATACCAGAGAGTACTAAGAATCACAAAGGAAAATAAAGCCAAGCAAAAGACTAGGAAGTTCCAGGCTGGGGTGTGGGTGAGGTGGACTGTGCTATCTTGGGTAGCGTGGTCAGAGAAGATGACCTGTGAGCTGGGCCCTGACAGAGTGAGGAAATGAGCTCCTCAGACCAACGACAAGACAAGGATGCCTGCTTTCATTGCTCCTACCCAACTGTGTATTGAAAGTCCTAGTCAGAGCAAATGGACAAGAAAAAGAAATACATGGCATCCAGACTAGAAAGGAAGAAATAAAATGATCTCTGTTCACAGACGACATGATGTTATATGCAGAAAATGTTCCACACACACACACACACAAAAACAGGGTACAAGATTAACATATACAGATAAGTGGGGTACATCAGCAAATAACAATATGAAAGGGAAATTAGGAAAATAATTTCATCTACAATACAATCCAAAAGAATAAAATACGTAGGAATAAATTTAACCAAGGAGGTGAAAGACTTGTGCACGGAACACTATAAAACATTGTTGAAAAAATGAAAGACCTAAATAAACAGAAAGATATCTCAAGTTCATGGATTGGAAGACAATATTAAAATGGCAATATTGCCCAAAGCAATCTGCAGATTCAATGCCATCCTTATCAAAATTCCAATGGCCCTCCTCCTTTTTTTTGGAAATGGAAAAGCCAGTCCTCAAATTCATATGGAATTGTAAGGGGCTCCAAATAACCAAAACAATCTTGATAAAGAACAAAGTTGGAGGACTCAGACTTCCTGATTTCAAAACTTACTACAAAGTTAAACAGTGTGACACTGACATAAGGATAGACATATAAAAAAATGGAATAGAATTGAGAGTCCAGAAATAAACCCATACATCTATGGGAAATTGATTTTTGACAAGGGTGCCAAGTCCATTGAATGGGGAAAGAATAGTTTCTTCAAGAAGTGGTGTGGGACAACTGGATATCCACATGCAGAAAGATAAAGCTGTACCCCTATCTCATACCATACACAAAAACTGACTGGAAATGGATAAATGATTTAAATGTAATACCTAAAACTATAAAATTCTTAGAAGAAAACATAAGCGTAAATCTTTATGACCTTAGATTTGGCCAAGTATTCCTAGATATGACAACAAAAGAATAAGCAACTAAAGAAAAATAGATCAATTGAACTTAACCAAAATAAAACTTTTGTGTATCAAAGGACATTATCAAGAAAGTGGAAAGATAACATACAGAAGAGGAGAAAATATTTACAAATCATATATCTGATAGGGTCTAGTATTCAGAATATATAAAGAACTTTTACAACTCAACAACAAAAAGAAAAACAACCCAATTTAAAAATGGGCAAAGGACTTATAGACATTTCTCCAAAGAGGATACACAATTGCCTCTAGGTATCTGAGGGGGATTGGATGCTCAAGTCCCTTATATAAAATTGTATAGTATTTGCATATAACCTACACACATCCTCCCGTATACTTCAGATCATCTCTAGGTTACGTATAATACCTAATACAATGTGAATGCTATGTAAATAGTTGTCAGTGCGTGGCAAATTCAAGTTTTGCCTTTTTAAACTGTGTGGAATTTTTCTGAATATTTTTGATCCACAGTTGGGTGAATCCGCGGATATGGAACCTACGGATATGGAGAGTCAACTGTACAGATGGCCAAGCACATGACAAGATGCTCAACATCACTGGTCATTAGACAAACGCAAATCAAAACCACAATGAGATACCACTTCACAACCATGATAATGGCTATAACATAAACCAAAAACCAAAATGGAAAATAACAAATGTTGGCAAGGATGTGGAGAAATTGGAACCCTCAAATATTGCTGATGGGAATGTAAAATGGTGCAGTTGCTTGGGAAAACTGTTTGGCAGTTCTTCAAAAAATTAAACACAGAATTACCATATGATCCAGCAATTCCACTCCTAGGTATATACCCAAAAGTTACCCAGACAAATACTTGTATAGGAATATTCACAGCACCACGAATCACAACAGCCAAAAAGTGGAAACAACCAAAATGTTCATCAATGGACAAATTGTGGAATATTATTCAGTAATAAAAAGGAATGAATGAGTCTCGAAAATAATATTCTAAGTGAAAGAAGCCAGACACACAAAGTCACATATTATATGATTTAATTTATAGGAGATATCCAGAATAGGTAAATCCATAGAAACAGATTGGTGGTTGCCAGGGGTTGGGAGCAAGGGACATGGGGAGTAACTGCTTATTGGGTACAGGGTTTTATTTTGGAGTGATGAAAATGTTTTGGATCTAGACAGAGATGGTAGTTGCACAACATTGTGTGTGTACTAAATGCCACTGAATTGTTCACCTGAAAATAGTTAACTTTATGGTATGTGAATTTTACTTCAATTTTTAAAAACCTGCTCATTTTGGCTACTGATTGAGAATAGACTGAAGTGGGGCCAGGATGGAAGTCAGGAGATGGTTAGGAGGCTCCTTCAAAAGTCCACATGAGAGATGATAGTGACTTGGACCAGAGGTGGTGAGGGGTGGGAAGAGTAATGTTCAGAAGGATATTCACTAAAATGGGATCAGTGCCTACCTCTCAGCAGAGAGTATTACTTTGTTTTGTTATTTAAATTGTTTACAGGGGCTTCCCTGGTGGTGCAGTGGTTAAGAATCCGCCTGCCAGTGCAGGGGACACGGGTTCGAGCCCTGGTCCGGGAAGATGCCACATGCCGCGGAGCAACTAAGCCCATGCACCACAACTACTGAGCCTGCACTCTAGAGCCCGTGAGCCACAACGACTGAGCCCATGTGCCACAACTACTGAAGCCTACACGCCTAGAGCCTGTGCTCCGCAATAAGAGAAGCCTCCGCAATGAGAAGCCCGTGCACTGCAACGAAGAGTAGCCCCTGCTCGCCACAACTAGAGAAAGCCCGCGTGCAGCAACAAAGACCCAACGCAGCCAAAAAAATAAACAAATAAATTTATAAAATAAATAAATAAATTGTTTACAGCAAAGATCAACTACTATACAAGCAGAACAGTCAGCAAAGTCATCTGGGAGAAAATGTATCATAACCTTCACCAGAGGTGCATCTGGAAAACAGCAAATCAAAATGGCTAAAAAGAAAACGAAATGGCTAAAAGAAAAATGAACTGTGAAAATGACTGCTGCAGTGACTAGGATGAACATTCAGTAAATATTTAAGACCTATGGTTTATTATGCCCCTGCAGCAGGTGCCTCCATGAGGGTGGTGACTCTAAGACACTATAAGAGGGACTCAGCCGTCTTCCCTTCCTTCATCTTACTAGTTGGGATGTGGGTGTGATGACTGGAGCCTCAGCAGTCAGATGGACCACGAGGATAAGAATATATTACAAGGATGGCAGAACGAAAAACTGGAGAGGGTCTTGATTCCTAATGCCAAGGAAGATGTCTTACAAGCTCTGGAATGCCTAACCCTGCAGCTCTACTAAGTGAAAGAAAACTAAACTTCCATTTTAAGTCTCTCTTACTTTACTTGTTTCTTCAGCACATGCAGCCAAATCCGTATAATGAAAATACCCTGAATGGAACTTTATTCTGATTCCCCCACTTGAATGAGAGTGAGGGAAAATCTAAATTCCTCAGGACTTTGCAGCAGTTTATGGCTCTTACCACATCCTGCTGGGTTTTGTAGTGCCTGAAATGCTATTTCCCCCCAGCCTAGGCTCGCTCTAGGCCCAGCATGGGGCAAGTGCTCAGTAGAGCTGGACTGAACAGCCCTGCGTCTGCCTCTTAGAGCTGGAAGGTCTCCTTCCCCACACTCTCTGTTGAGACTGTACTTATTCAATATACATGGACTCCAACAATCATCTTGTAAATATTTTATGATGACGATGCTGGTGGTGGTGATGAAAATAAAACTTTTAGGCTTGTCATAATATGAAAATAGAATAAGTTCTAGCTACCCTCCTTGGGTCAGCCTGCTTTTTCATGAGGGCACTCAGCCTCTGGGAGTCTGGAGAGCTGTTCCTGGCTCAGGGCCAGGTCAGCACTCTGCGAAGGGGCAGCAGGACTGGTTTATATATCGCCCAGATTCCCTTCCCCATCCCCCATCTCATCTCCAGCTCCTGCCCTGGGAGGGGGATGGGCACACAAGAGAGCAGAAGTCAGTAATGACTCACCAACTGTCCACTCAGGTCTGCTGCTGACTCTCTCACAGCCTTGGTTTCCCCATTTTTCAAATATGTAGGGGGGGTAGTGGGAGTTTTAAGGCCCCATGAAATCCAGAGATTTTATTACCTTTACCTGCTGCACAGAAATCGCTCCTCATGGTACAGGTACCTTGCTTAAAACCATCTTGTGCCTACGCTCTCAGCCAGGCACACCCAGCCCTTATGGTCAAGGGCCCCTTCCCCTGCCGCCAGCTCCAGGGTGCCTCAGGCCACACAATTCTTCCAAAGCTCTGTAATCCAGATGTCTCCTGGGCTTCCCTGACCTTCCAAGTTTTCAGTAAAATCTGGACTGAGCTTCAATTCCAGGCACTGGGATGGCCAGAAGTCCTCCCTGAAATGCCCACACCTGCTCTCTCTTTCATTTTATTATTTATCAGGCAGCTACTCTGTGCAGCATTGTGCTAATACGACAGGGACACAGAGATAAATGCCATAGACAGGGATCCTTGGCTCATCATGAAGACATTCTTCCATTCTTGAGGAGAATGGAAGAGGCGGAAAACAAACAATTAATTACCCAATTAATTAATTAATAAGAATTAATGCTTTCATTCAACAAATATTTACTAGGTGCCTACCACATGCTAGGGTTTTTGAGGTATAGGGATATAACAATGAACTAGACAGATGTGGTGCTTGTACCCATGGAGCTTATATTTGAAGGAAAAAGCCTATAAGATCCATTATGCATATATTTAATTTAAACTCATTCATTCATTCAACACCTCTCTCTTGAGCCCTACTGTACACTAGGCCCTGTGCTGGGTGCTGGGGGAACTGTGTAAGCAAAAGCAGCTGAGTCCCTGCCTCATGGAGCTTACAGGTCAGTGTAAATAAAGACATAATGATAAGATAAGAATTGCTCTGAAGAACACACACAGGCTCCCGAGATGGAGAATAACCAAGGGGGAGTTGAAGGGATGGAATGTCCTAAACAGTGTAGACAGGAAAGGCTTTCCTGAAAGAGGAGACAGTACAGTTGAGACTGAAAGTGTAATAATAGCTAATATTGACATAGCATTCATGATGCGCCAGGTGCTGTTTTAAGTGCTTTATATAGATCTTAACTCAATCTTCATAACTCCCTCAGAAGGCTGGTAATATTCATCAACTCCATTTTACGGACGAGGAAATGGAGGCACATCAGGTTTTAAAATGTACTCGAGGGAATTCCCTGGCGGTCCAGTGGTAAAGACTCTGCACTTCCACTCCAGGGGGCACAGGTTCGATCCCTGGTTGGGGACTAAGATCCTGTAAGCCATGTGGCATGGCCAAAAAAACAAATGTACTTGAGTTCACACAGCCTAGTAAGGGGTAGTGCCAAGGCTGTAGCCAAAGTAGACCCAACTCCAGGCTATGTTTCTAACCATTACGCCTCTTACAGAGGAGAGAAGCCAGCCCTGAAGCCAGCTTGGAGGCAGACAGAGGACCAGCATTCCATGCAGAGGGCATATGTGCAAAGGTCCTGAGGTAGGAAAGAGCTTGGAGTGTTTGGGGAAGCGGGGCAGTGAGCAAGGGTGAGCATGGTACCAGAGGACAGGAGGATGATTTGGAGTGTAGGGGAAGTTCTGGAAGGGTTGGGATAGTTGGAGTGCCTCTCTGTTCTCCAGAGCCTTCTAGATGGCTTGCCTTAGGCTGGGGCAGAGTCTTAGAGGGACAGAAGAAGGAAGGGAAGCTGCAGCTGTCAGAGAGAGGAACTTTGGGGAAAAAGAAGGGATAATTAGGGTAGAGACAGGTTATCTCTTGTTCCTGGTTTGGAGGGGACAGGCCTTGTTTGGGCCTCATGTCCTGATACCATTTTAATAGTTCCTTCTTTCACTTTTGACAGTATCGGGTTTGTATGAAAAATAATCAGGACACCCTAGTTAAAGGGGACTTAGGGGAAAGTGTTACGGGTCTGGTTTACCCCAAAACTTCACTAAATCTTCACTCCCATGTGCCGATGCTTTTGGAGTTGGGTTTGTGACTTTGGGCCAGGCAGGGATGAGGGCAAGGAGGCCCAGTCACATCTGGCGCAACACGGGGCCTGGCATACAGCTGGCATTCAATGATCATGGGGAATGACGTACTCAAAAGTTCAACATTGTTCAGTACCTCGCTTCTCCCCTGTGTAGGGGACCAGATCTTCTCGGTCCTTAAACTCCTTTGCTTGCTTTTCCAAGTGATCCAAGAGCTCCTCCCTTTTAAAGGGGCCCGTGGGCGCCTTGGTGGTCTGATCCTTCTGCCTCAGGCCCGCAGGCAGCAGTGCATTCTACAGTGGCAGTTGCGGGGCAGGTGCACAGAGAGAGAGAGAGAGAGAGAAAGAGAGAGAGCAGTCAGCTGCTGAAGACTTGCATTCCTCCAGAAACTCATCAAACTGAAAAACGGGGAGCTCAATCTAAGTTGCTCGTTTACATGTAAGGAAACTAACCACATGGGAGGGGCAGAGGCTTGCCCAAGGTCACTGGAAGACAGGGGCAGACCTAGGCTAGGACTCAGGTCTCTTAACCATACCTGTTTCCCAGCCTCTAACATTTTTTTTAAAGGCAAGAGGGTGAGGGGTCAGCTGACCAGGGGCTGAGCACAGCGGAGGGCTCCGAGAGCATCTGCTGAGGGAGAAATAGGATCAAGTTGGTGTTTGGATGCATGAGGGTATTTACGGCCATTGTGTAGAGAGTGGTTGGGGAGAGAAGCAGCCCGGGGGGTTTGAGTTAGGGCCCTGGATGCAGAATCAGGCAGGAAGAGGCAGACCCAAAAAACAAGCAGAGAAAGCTGGGCAGGACTGCAAGAAGGGCCAGGCATGCTGTCAGGCTGCAGCCCTGGTTGGCCCTACCAGCTGCTTTCTACCCTCCTGAATGTCGAGCTCATGCATGCTGGCTGTTAAATATTTTGAACGTTGCCCGTGGAGATGGGTCTCTCAAGAAAGATAGCATCAACCAATCACCGTGTTCTCTTCTTCAAACATGGGCAGGCTTCTAGGTGTGGGCTCACTATTAAAGCAGATTCCTAATCAGGGTGGATTTGAATCAGAAGGGCTTCATTTTAACTCAGTATCGTAGAGATCCAAAGAAGTTTACGGTTGCCAGGATGCTTAGAGATCATCCAGTGTACACATGCTCCCTTCAAGAGGAAACTGAGGCCCAGAGCAAAGAAAGATTTGCCCAAATCTAGAACCCAAACCAGGGTCCTTCTTCAGATTTGGGGGAAGAGGGCAATCTTCTAGTTAGATCATTGCTCTCTCCCCACTCCCTTTCATTCGGGGAGGTCAGGAGAATATTGGGAAGGCTGATGTGAGCAGGATCTCACCTCACTTCTTGCTGCACCCCCAAAATGGCTAAATTGGAGAGCCGTTCCGTCTCCAATCTTTGTACCAGCAAAATGCATATCTTCACCCACTCACTCACATTTCAAATCATTCCCTAAAAGCCCCCTCTGAGAGGGGAATGCTATCAGCTATATGAAGAGAGCTCTGTGCCTGGCACATAGAAGGACAAAGCTTGGGAGGGAAATACTACTGTTTGACTGCAGTATGATTTGTTTTTTGTTCTTTTTACAGGATCATTTACCACTGTGCTGTTCCACTAAGAGTGGTGGGTGCAAGATCAGGAGACTGGAGTGTGAACCCAACTCTGGGAGAGCTGAGTTGAGTAGGGCCCAGCACACTGATCAGTACCCACACAGGGGCTCAGAGAGTGGGGCTGGTGTATGTGCAAATGGATTTAGGCCACAAGTCAGGAGGGACATTTGGGAGTTGGAGCACATTTTGAGAGGATGGCCAACAGGTAGAAAATCAAGCCTTGACTGATCTGTGGATGAGTGTCAAGAACACACGTGGTGCCACAGATACCCTAGTTTTCCTTAAGCAGCAGTCCTCAGACACTGTCCACCGTGATATGAAGGATGGCTTATGGTCCACAGATGAGCCACATTTCCACGGGTATGTCCCAGGTGAGAGAGGATTTCCTGTGGCTACTAGTGTGTGTCCATTCAGTGAAAGTACATCTCCTGTAGCCCAGTTGAGTGAGGGCACAGCCTAAATGTCGGCAAATGTCCGCCTGTGATTACCCATAATAAGTATTCAAATTCTTTGTGACACGCCAGCGTGTCACAGGCTTAAGCCCTGACTTGGAGTAATGATGTCTCCAGCAACATGATCTTGGGCAAATCTCACCGTTTCTCTGTTTCTCTGGGTGTAAAATGTGAATAATAATAGTCACTCTCTCAGAATTGTTGAGAAAAGTAAGTTAGATAGTGCAGAAGAGTGCTTAGCACAGTGCCTGATACAGTGAGCACACAAATTATCATTGACTATTGTTGCTGTTCTAAAATCAGATAAAATACCTTATACCAGGAGGTTGGTTACCCAAATATGTAAGTTGGACAGGGGATGTGTTATCCCAATATATCTTAAAATTCAAAAAAGGAACACATACAAATGTAAAATGAATTAAGCATGGAAAGTAAGTGTTTTCCCAATGATCCCCACAGGTAAGACCTGAGAGATTTTTGTCACCATAAAGGATTTTGATGGCGGTGAGGTGCTGGCGCACATTCTGACTTCTGAAAGGCTCAATATTGTGATGGGAGAAACCCATGAGGTTGTAACTGAGGGGAAAAGGGTTTGCAAACTCACATCTCGTTTTGAATACATCTGATAGAGGCCACTGATTCAAAGTAGGGTTTTTCACATTTTTTTCTTTTTCTTTTTTTGTATCTACATGAGATAATGGATGTTCACTAAACTGGTAATCATTTCATGATGTATGTAAGTCAAGTCTTTATGCTGTACACCTTAAACTTCCACCGTGCTGTATGCCAATTATATCTCAATAAAACTGGGGTGGGGGAAAAGTAGGGTTTTCAACGTCAGCACGAGAGGTATTGGGGGCTGGATGATTCCTTGTCATGCGGCTTGTTCTATGCACTCCTGGCTGGTTAGCAGCATCTCTCTCCTCTGTCTAACGGATGCTGGTAGCACCACCCCCCTTCTAAGTTGTGACAGCCAAAATGTCTCCAAATATCGCCAGATATCCCCGGTAGGGGAGCAAAATCGCCCCTGATTGAGAACCATTTCAGTGTTAAAACTGAAGCCCATATCATTCTAGTAGGGGAGTGAAGATGTTTTTAATGTATTTTTAAAATATTACTTAGATGGCATGTTAAAATATTGTTTCATTTATCTTCATTGAAAGCAGTTGACTTTTAAAAAACAAAAACGCGAAAGGCCTTTTCTAACAATTCTTAGCTTATTGCGTTTTTAAAGTAAATACTGAGAGTTTCAGCCTCATTAGTTTATTTTCATTCCATCATATGGTGCGTTTAGTGAACTACAATGTGATTTTCAATTAAAACCAGACAGTTGTATATTTTTTAAACTCATGATTATTTATCATTTTAACTTATTTTCAAAAACAGCATATGAACTCACATGATATACAAGAATTAACTCAAAATAAATCAAAGACCTAAATGTAAGAGCTAAAACTATAAAACTTTTGGAAGAAAACATAGGCATAAATCTCTGTGACCTGGATTAAGCAATGGTTTTAGATATGATACTAAAACAATAAGCAACAAAAGAAAAAAATAAATAAATTGGACTTCAGCAAAATTGAAAATGTTTGTGCTTCAAAGGAAACTGTGAAGTAAAAAGACAACCCACAGTTTGGGAGAAAGTTTTTGCAAATCATATATCTGAGAAGGATCGAGTATGCAGAATACTTAAAGATCTCCTAAACTCAAAATATAAGACAAATAACAGAATATAAAAATGGGCAATGGATCTGAATAGACATTTCTCCAAAGAAGATATAAAAATGGCCAGTAAGCACATGAAAAGCTGCTCAACATCATTAACCATCAAGGAAACACAAATCAAACCCAGGGTGAGATACTACTTCACACCCATTAGGATGACTATAATAAAAAAGACGAGTAAAAACAAGTGTTGGTGAGAATGTGGAGACACTGAAACACTCATACACTGCTGATGAGAATGTAAAATGGTGCAGCCCCTTTGGAAAACAGGCTGGCAGTTTCTCAAAAGATTAAAAGAGTTATCATATGAGACAGCAATTCCACTCCTAGGTATATACCCAAGAGAAATAAAAGAATATGTTCACACAAAAACTTATACATGAATGTTCATAGTCATAATAGCCCAAATGTGGAAACAACTCAAATGTCTATCAAGTGACAAATGGATAAATAAAGTGTGGTATATCCATACAACAGAATACTATTTGACAACAAAAAGAAATGAAGTACTGGTGTGTGCTACATCATAGATGAAACCTTGAAAACATCATGCTAAGTGAAAGAAGCCAGTCACAAAGGACTACACAGTGTCTCATTCCATTTATATGATATGTCCAGAGGACAGTCAGATCTGTAGAGACAGAAAGTAGATTAATGGTTGCCTAGAGCTGAGGAGGAAGGTGAGAAATGCGGAGTGACAGCTAATGGGAACAGGTTTCTTTTTGAGGTGATGAAAATGTTCTAAAATTGACTATGGTGATTGTCATATAACTCTGTGAATATACTAAGAAACATTGAATTATATACTTTAAATGGGTGAATTTTATGAATTTTATATCTCAAAAATGGCATTATTAAAAATGGACTATGGGGCTTCCCTGGTGGCGCGGTGGTTGGGAGTCTGCCTGCCAATGCAGGGGACACGGGTTCAAGCCCTGATCCAGGAGGATCCCACATGCCACGGAGCAACTGAGCCCATGTGCCACAACTACTGAGCCTGTGCTCTAGAGCCTGCGAGCCACAACTACTGAGCCCACATGCTGCAACTGCTGAGGCCCGTGCACCTAGAGCCCGTGCTCTGCAACAAGAGAGGACACCACAATGAGAAGCCGGCGCACCACAATGAAGAGTGGCCCCTGCTCGCCGCAACTAGAGAAAGCCCGCGAGCAGCAATGAAGACCCAATGCAGCCAAAAATAAAGAAATTAAAAGTAAATAAATTTTAAAAAAGGACTATGTTATTGAGGGGAAAATTTTAAAAATGGCCAATGCAACAAATTAAATGCCCATGGAATGCTGAGAACACAGGCTCTTCGTGTGTCAGTAGCCAAAAATGATGCTGAGATTGGGCAGGCTAGAGCTGGCCAGATTTAATATGGTGTCTTGTTTTACAGAGTAAGGTGCCATATTATGTAAATTTGTCATGGAGCAGTTAAATGCATAAGAAAATGCTGCCTTGGATGACTACTAGAACCTAAAACTGACCCTCAGGACACAGCCTACCCAATTGGTGAGGAAAGAGTTCCCAGGACCATTTTGTTGTCACCTTCGACCAGGAGAGTATTTGTTGAACATGTATGTGTAGAAATGTATCTTTCATTCCTTCATTTCTTATTCGTTCAACAAACATCCATGGAGTGACTATTATGTGTCCAGGCAGTGTGCTAAGACCAGGACCCCACCAAGGGCTCTCTAATTTGGAATAACTGAGGAGACAGAAGGTAAATGGGGGAAGCAGAGTAAAACGAGAGAAAAGTCTCAATTATAGCACGTGTGGAAAACAATGTATTGCTTTAGTTTTTAAGGTTAATCTGGTCCTAAAGTGGGGTCCACTTTACTGAAGAGCAAAGAATAGTCAATAACTAGCCTCTACATTCCTGTAAAGGTTGTATACGTCCATGATGGCTGCTGGTAATTGGAACCATCTAAACTTTAAGGCACTTAAGTCTCATTCTCCTAATCTTAATGCCTGCACAGGGTAAATTTGCTGGGCACATGCTTTCTTTATATTTAGTTCAAAGCATCAGTCTGCTCCTCCAAGACAGATATCGCTTCTGCATGAGGGGAATCTGTATTTACACACACACATCACATGTACATCTTCACTCCAAAGACCGGTGGGTTACGGGTGAGATTTGCTTTAGGAGACAGCTTTGGTACAATATATATGACTTGGAGCATGCCTTCAGGTCCTTACTTACCATTGGAAATTTACTTGTGTGAGGAGGGCAGTGACTAATACCTGGGCGATCTCCTTATTATCGCCTGACAGGAAAGTTAGTGTTAGTTTTAAGGAGGAAAAATTTCTAGACACTCTCTGACCTTAGCCTAAATATAAAATTATAGTTGTTATATGCTTGGGAGTGGGGAGGACTGTGGCACACTGGAGCTTTCAATGCCTCCACACTACTCTGCTCCAGCTAATTATTGCCATGTAAGAACATGGGTGGTGTTTTTAGATCTGCTCAACTTTATGTGAAAGCTCTTGATTTTTAAATATTGACACATGATCCAAATATTTTTTTCTTTTCTTTTTTTTTTTTTTTTTCTGTACGTGGGCCTCTCACTGTTGTGGCCTCTCCCGTTGCAGAGCACAGGCTCCGGACGCGCAGGCTCAGCGGCCATGGCTCACGGGCCCAGCCGCTCCACGGCATGTGGGATCCTCCCGGACCGGGGCACAAACCCGTGTCCCCTGCATCGGCAGGCGGACTCTCAACCACTGCGCCATCAGGGAAGCCCAATCCACATATTTTAAGAACAATGTTCAGACCAAATAAAACACAGATGCAGGCCAGTCTCAGTCCATGGGCTGCCACTTTGCTACCTCTGATCTGAGGTTCCTATCAGACTAAAATTCCAGGTAGAGCAAGTCAAGATATTCATTCATTTATTCCACACATGATTATTGAATGCCTTGCTCCTTTCAGGCTCTGGGCCAGAGGAAGAAAGAGGTGTATACATGGGTTTTTAATTTAGAGGTTTTTAAAAAAAATTAAAAACGAATCAAAAGTTTAATATGTTCTTGGAAATAATCACAGAGGGAAAAACTAGGCAATCTCTTCCTGTAGTTCCCCACTTGTGGTTTTTTAAATGGTGACTTCCTTTTAATGTTGTAAAATTAAAACTCAGATGTGCAGCCTGACAGGTTAACATCTTAGTCTAATTTTCTCACCCAAGCTCTGAAGTCCAGCTGCCCACAGGACAATGGAAACTGACAAATCCTCAACTGCGTTGTTAGGAGCTCTAACACCCTGCAAACAGGTGAAGTAAAGGCCAAATATTAAGCATCTGCACAATTATCATTATAATTATCTAATTATAGATAGCTGGGGCTATGAGAGACTCCATTATGGCTAGAACAACTGTGGGCTGGGTTAGAAGTGCACACACAAGCAACACATACACACACATACACATACACATACACATACACATACAATGTATTAAAAGGATCACAGACTCCTGGCAGCTCAGAGCTGCAAAGCCCTGAGACAACCTCTGGGCCAATTCTTTCATTTTCAGTTGGGGAAACTGAGGCAAGGGAAACTGAAGTCACTTGCCCAAAGTCACACAGCTTGTTAGCCACACAGCCAGGAAGCCTGAGCTGATATATAGGTGACACTGCACATAATCAGCTTCTCAAGGATCAGTGTGACTGTCTTCAGACTGGTGGCTTAGCATATATACAATGTCCTTTAACCTGGTTCTTCACAGTGACAAAAAACAAGGAATTTTATCACTTTCCCCCATAAATCAGCTATGTCTAAGAACAAGGGAATGTACAATGTGTCCCCCACCTTGGGCTGGGCTCCAGGAGTCCTGGGTTTCTGTTCTGTGACTGAACCATACAGAGCCCCCTAGAAGAGGGTGGACCGCGCTCTTTATCGGGTATTGGCAGCGAGGGTCGGGGAGGGCGTGGGCCTTGCCTGAGGTCACACGTGGACCGAGAGCCCAGGCTCCTGAATCCCAAGCCCCAGAAAGCTTTCCATCTCAGCCGGCTGCCTTCCTCTAAGAACGGATCCTGGGAACCAGATGTGGCCCCGTGTGAGAACCAGGTTCCCTCTCCGGAGTGCGCCTCTTTATCACACTGGTCTCCGTTCACAGGTGGAGAAACTAAGGCACGGAGACATGGAGTTACTGTCATGGGTAAGAGTGAAACCCAGGCGGTAGATTTCTCAGAATTCCCACTGAGAAATTTCGGAGGTAAATTTCTCTCTCCCTCCTGCTTCAAACGACCTCAGCCTGCCCCAGACTCCCGCCCTTTCCCCCGTCCACCACAGCAGCAGCCTGAACATTGAACAGGCCAGTCAGCCATCCAGTTACCTTTTACAAGGCATTTGACCCCAATGCTTTTTTTCAAGTGGCCTTGAGGGCTTTTATTTTCCAATTATCTGCCAGGTCTGATTCCCCTGTGTAAAGCGTGGCCCTCCATTGCCTCGGGGCCCGTCAGGAGACGGAGCGCCCAGCCTCTGCCCCGTTCACCAGCAGCTTCCAGATCCCACTAGAGGTCACTCAGTGGGGCTTCGGCAGAGCTTTCTTGTCACGCATGGCAGAACCTAGCCTGAGAGCACAGCACTCGTGCTTCGGTCACAGACGGGACAAGTGGGTCCAGACCTCTAATAAACCCCCTCTCTCCATACACTCCCCACCCATCCACCCGCCCAACGCACTCTGGACCTCCTCCTCTCTTCTTGTTCTCTCCAGAAAGAGCCAGGCCTTTCGCTCAGCCACCATGACCCTGCTGCAGCACTGGTGAAGCCCAGGAGCTAGCACATCCCCCGGACAGCTTTATAGGGCATTTCGTGCTGACATCCAAAGGCACCCTTGTAGCCCAAGCCCAGTAGTTGTTTGTGGTGGAACCTATGGCTCACAACAGCACACTTTGTGTCTCTCTGCTGTTCATGGCACAAGGTGAGGCCAAACATTCCCTTCCTGGCGTTCTCCTAATCCTCCTTTTCTGCCTCATGTACAAGGAAAATGTTCCACATTCCCTGCTGTGCGCGGCACCCTGAGACAACGGAATGAGTGATCGCGCTCCACGGGGGCCCAAGAGAGGGAGACACACCCAAGTGTGAGCAGCTTACTCTACCCGGGCTTCCTGGAGGCGGGGGCTCCTGAGCTGAGTGAGTCCCAGGGCACTAGGCAGGACAGCCGGGGTAAGAGAAGAGAGGAGAGGGATGTTACAGGGGGATAGCACCGCGGAGACAGAGGCTTGGCAGGATGAGGGGGTGTGGCTCGCCAGGGGAAGGAGTCTGAGGCTGCAGGGTTTGGAAACGACTCCATCAGATGGGAACCGGCCTAGTTCAAGCTGTGCTGTCTCTTGCTGGGACCATCAGAGTAGCCTAAGGCTGGCCTCCCTGCCCCGGGCCTCTCCATCTGCACTCCCTTCCCCTTCTATCAGCCAGACGGACCGCACCAACTGGCGCATCTGACCGGGTCACTCGCCAACACACTCACAAATGCTCAGCACCTCTACTAACCCACAGAATCATGACTAAATTCATCAGCCAGACACGGAAGGCTTTTCGTTATTTGACCTCAACCTACTCCAGCGTCCCGATCTTCTCATCTTCAAGTATTCCATGTTCCAGACACTCCAGGCTGCTCCGCATTCCGCAGCCGTGCCCCACACCCTCACCCTGCCAGGGCATTGCTCAGGCTGTGCTTTCTGCCTGGAATTCCACCCCTCCTCCCCTCCCTGCGTTCACCCTTCAAAGCCCCTCCCTTGGGCACTCTGTCCAGCCTTTGCTGTGCTCCTCGCACTGATCTGGTGATTCTCTTTCCAAGCACTCTGAGGCATCTTCCCAATTCTTATATAATGTTCCTTCTAATTTGTCTTGGAGCACATTTATGCCGTATCCCTCTCCCCAAGGAGACTGAATGCCCCTCAAAGGCCAGCTGGGATGTATCCTAGTTGTCCCTGAATCTCCAGCACCAAGCACATAGCACTAATGTGTTCTGAATTGTCCTGAATCACACAGCACTGTGTGATTCAGCAGGGAAAAGATGGTATTTCTTGGACACCCTTCAAGTCAGCATCACACCTGCTGCCCTGAGCTGTTTGCTGGGCACCCAGCTGCTGCCCCAAGCAGGTCTGGGGAAGGGGATGCCTTATGAAGGGTGCTAGAGTGCGGGTGCCCACCATGGAACCAGAGTTTACTGATAGAGATTTTGGAAAATGCCAAGCTAGAGAGTAAGACCTTTGTAATGTTTCCCTTGGGGGTCTGGATTTAAATTCCTATCAACTCCTCTCATTCCTCCTCAGAACTTTTGGCAGAGCAGAACATCAGGCCATCAGACTGGCAAATCCATAGTGACAGACTTCAAATTGTCACCAATATCATATCTCCCCTTCTCCAGTAATGAAAGCACTCCACCCTTAGCTGAGCACATGGCCGCTTAGATTAAGAACTACTTTTTCCAGGCTCCCTTGCAGCTAGGTTGGGTCATGGTATGAGAAGTGTCCAGTGGCAACTTCCAGTAACTTTCCTTAAAAGGTACTTGAAAAATGGCTTTTCTCCTTTCCTCCAACCCCTACCCCTTTTCTTCTATTCTAATGCCTGGAATGCAGCTATCCTGGCCACCACCTTGGATCATGAGGATGGGGGCTACACCTTAGTGATGGCAAGGACGTGAGCTGAATGGAACCTGGGACTCTGGGACATTTGGGGAGCTAAGCTCCCTACCTGCCCTAGACTGCCCACCTCTGGACTTTTATGAGATGAATAAACTACTGCTTACATCATGTTATTTGGAATCTCTATTACTTACAGCTAAACTGCATTCTAACTGACAGCCTGGGTTCTCATCCCAGGGCTTTGAGGCCACAAACAGGGCACTAGTGCTCTCTGACTTCGAATTCCCTTTCTGTAAAATGGTCAAGATCTCCTTTAGCTTGAAACCTCAGAATAAAGCCTTGAACTCTATATTAAAAACAGATTATGACAATCAGTTTTACCACAATAGGGCATAATTGCTCACTTTCATTCAACTGAACAGACACTGCATTATGGGGAGACTCTGTCAGGACAGCTGCATCTGGTTGTGCAAGTTGGGCACTGGCAAAACTCCAAGGGCATTATATGTTGTCTGGTTTCTGTGAACAGTGGTTGCTGGAGTTGTGCAGTGCAAAACTTGCACAACTGTACCTGGCTTCCCTATACCTGTGGTGCTACAGTGTGGCTCTTAATTGCAAGAACCCTAGATTCTAGTGGGAAAATCATATATTCAGGTTCAACAAACATTTATTAAACAGCTATTATGTGCCACACACTGGGCTAGGTACTTTTCATCTATCTATCTATCTAAAAATCTGTCATGTGAACAGAGTCAGAATTGGAAACAGGGAGACCTATAGCCTCATCAAATGCCAAAACTTGGTTTTGTCTGTACATTTGAATGAGCTGCCAACATTTTCAAATAGGAAACTTGCATATAAAAATTCAGATTTCCAGGCTCTCCTTTAAAAAATTTTTGTAAATAAATTATTTTATTTATTTATTTTTGGCTACACTGGGTCTTTGTTGCTGTGCACGGGCTTCCTCTAGTTGCGGTGAGCGGGGGCTATTCTTCGCTGTGGTGTACGGGTTTCTCATTGCGGTGGCTTCTCTTGTTGCAGAGCACAGGCTCTAGGCTCACAGGCTTCAGTAGTTGTGGCACGAGGCTCAGTAGTTGTGGCTCACGGGCTCTAGAGCGCAGGCTCAATAGTTGTGGCACACGGGCTTAGTTGCTCCGTGGCACGTGGGATCTTCCGGGGCCAGGGCTCGAACCCAAGTCCCCTGAGTGGAAGGTGGATTCTCAACCACTCTGCCACCAGGGAAGCCCTCTAGCCTCTCTTGAAAAACTAAATGACGTGGCAATATTGGGCAACAATTGGCGGAGTGGAACAGCAAGTGCCCTTTAGTCAAACACAAACTCTCCCATTTGCCTCAGTCCCCACCACTCCCTCCTGTCTCTGACACAGACGCCAAGAAACAGTTAACATTTATCACTGGCTCTGTTGTTGCTTTTCTTCTTGGAAGGTAAAGTGGTAAGTGAAAACTTTCTTATGTCCACATCTCTTTCAAGAGTGGAAAAGTAAAAGATGACGCAAGATGGCCACGTGCCTCACGAAAATTGGCCCATCTTCCTCCCTTAGTTATATTACCTACCTGATGTTGTGGGTGCTGGTTTGCTGCCTCTCAGGTAGAAGGTGTGGCAGTGGAAGAGATGGGGAAGAAACTGGGGGGCGGGTGGGAAGACAGGGTTAAAACTTTATGGTAATTTTGTTTTTTTTCTTTTTAAGGGTGATCTGAATCAAGTAAGTCAACATTTTTACATTTGTTAAGTTTGGATAGTGGAAACATGGGTGTATTCTGTACTCTATTATATATTTAACATATTTCCTATTAAAAATGTCAAAGTCAAAAAGGAAACTGCTCAGTGTCTTTAGTAGGGCAGGTGCTGTGCTGGGGGCTTGTGGGGGGAGGGTCAGGAAGGCTTCCCAAGGGAGGGGTGGGGAGGTTGGGCCTCGAGAAATGGGAGGATTCTGACTTGAGAATGAAGGGCTCCAGATCCAAGAGGTCCCCCAGCAGCAGAGGCAGGGAGCAGAGGATGGCAGGGCGGGGAGGAGGGCATTCTGGGGAGGCTGGAGGCCAGTCTTGGGAAAGGGAGTGGGGTGGAGAGGTGGTAACGGGGCCAGAAGACAGATGGTGAGATGGGGACACACTGACACCTGGCCTCGCTTGCCCTCACCCCACCAGGCCCATCCTTGGCTCTGTGCACTGCCGGCAGTGTTTCTAAAGATGTGTGCCTATTTTTAGAGCAGAGATTTATTTCTTTCCATTTCAACTGTTTACTTCTGTCCTGGGCTTATGAATCTGCTGGTTTGTGCTACAAGGGAGAACCACAGCCCTGTGGACCAAACGTGGCTGCTTCCTGAACAGCCAAGAGCATCCTCTGGTTCATAGGATACCATTTGGGCCATGAATATGGAGGATTTTATGATTTTGTGGAGTCTGGTGGGAAGCCATGAAGTGTGACAGGAAGTCCCAGGATTTTGTCCTGGTGCTGTGGCTTACTTGCTGTGTGACCTTGAACAAGTCCCTTCCCTTCTCTGGGTTTCAGGGGGTTTTTGTTGTTGTTGTTGTATTGATTTTTCATCACTAAAGTGGGGATAGTATTGCTTACCTCAAAGGGTTGGTATGAGGATTTGATGAAATACATATAGCACTGAGTGAATGACATGTGTGTAGGAGGGACTCCGTAAATCAGGGATTATTTATCTGATCCATGTTTGTATATACAGGGATAAGGGTGGGGCTTAGATCATGTCTAAGTGTTTCTCTAACTCTGAGATTCTAGAGTCCTAGGTTTTCTCCTCCATCATTTCTCCCTGCAGTTCATGGTCCCCTGGTCTCAGAACTTTTGACACATTTTGGGCTGAGGGAGACAGGTCTACCTGAATTCAGTCTATCACCTACTAGCTATGAGATTCTGGGCATCCATTTCCTTTTCTTAAAATGATTTCAACCCCAACCTGTGAGGACCAGTCTCATAGGATCCTCGTGGAGATTTTTTGAGATGATGCCCATAAAACAGCATAGTACCTGGCATGTAAGACGACCTCAACAGAGAAATAACTGTAGTTTTTAAATTATTATTATTATTATTTCAGGCCTTGCAGGGGGCTGTTGTTTTCCATTGTTGTTTCTATAGTTGTAATGTGTCACAGACTCCCAATAGCAGATTTCAAAATCAACTTGTAAGACCCAATTTCTTTGTAAGTTTGGGGTTATCTCTACCATCTTCTCTTGTGTAAATATTTTGACCCTTTTACTGAGACACTAAAAAATATTACTCCTTTTCCTCAAAGCCTCATTAACAAGTAACATTTATAGTGAAATTCTTTGTGCTGGTGGTTTCTTTCTTTTTTTAAGATTTATGTTTATGGTGAAAATAACATAACAACTTCAAGAGAAACTGAATTAGAAAAAAAGTAATTTGCTGGTAATTCCCCAACTTTGTTCTCCAAGTTGCCTTCCAGGCCCTCCCACACACACTCACAGGAGGTGGTAGTTAACAGCACAGGCTACTGGGTCTGACTCTCTGGGCTGGAATCCCAGCTCCTGGGCAGGCTACTTCATCCCTCTAAGCCTCAGTTTCCCCATCTTTAAAATGGAGCTGATAACCAAACCTCTCAGAGGACTAAAGAAGATAATCCAATCCATGCAGGGCTTTGTCCAAGTAAATGTCAACTACCTATTGATGCTATAAGAGCTCACACACTGTACCCTGCCCAAGTCACAGTGTGACTTGTCATTCTCAAACATCGCTGTACATTGCCCGTTTTCCCTGTTGCCTGGTACAAAGGCAATCTGAACTGAGGAGCTGGCTCAGCTTCACAGCAGCATCCACTTAACTCCAGAGAGACAAGAAAGGGCAGATCCCCTTGGGGAATCAGTCAACAGCAGATACTTTTAGCACATGGAGCATTCCTCTCCCATGGGAGTCCAAGTGCAACAATCTCATGATAAGCTTGAGTTTTTCCAGGACGCAGACTAAGAGAGAGAAAGTTTCGGGGACTTTTTTTTACTGTGCACAAGTTTGGAATCCCCTGCTGCAAACAAAGCAGCTTTCCAACCCTGTGTACTCTACTGTGTCACATGACACTGGGGCTTAACAATTGTATCACTGAAAACATAACCCCCTGAAACATTATCTGTTAGCTGAATTCAGGTCATAAGATTGCCAGGAACCGCTCATAAAATCAGAGACAGTTAGAGCTGGAAGGGGTGTCAGAGGGCATCTAGGCCCACTGTGTCCATTTTGCAGATAGGGAAACTGAGATCCAAAGAGGGAAAAGCACTTGCCAAAGTTGGGAGCAGAGCCAAGATTGAATAAGGACCTCTGCATCTCAGACTGTTTCTAGGAAGAAAAGGGGATAATTTTTCATACAGCACCTTCCCCAACTACAAAACCAGAGCACATCCGTGGCTCAAACTATCTTCCTGTAGACACCAGTGAAGCCGTATAGTGGTGTGGCTAAGACGTGAACTTTTAGAGCCGTGTCATGGCTCTGCCACTGCCTCATTTCAGTTTCCTGGACAAGTTACTTCACCTCTCAGTTTTCTCATCTGTAAAATGGGCATGATAACAGTGCCTGCTGCACCATAGGATTAGGATGACGGTTGAATGAATTAATATTTTCAAAGTGCCTCGAACAGTGTCTGCAGATAAAAAGTGCCACATAAGCACTTGTTAAACCAGAATTAAAACAGGAGGAGTATAGGGTATAAGAGAGAGGGCAGCGGGCCCGGGCTGGTTCTGCTTGGGTCTGTGACCACAGCAAGTTCCTTCCCCTCTCTGGGCTCAGTTTCTGCTCCGTAAGTTGGCCGGTTGGACACCTGCTGGTCTCTGCGTCCCCTCCCGGCCAGAGGCTCCGAGGCCTCTCCTGGTCTGCATACCTTTGACCTCTCCCTGTGCTGTGATTTCAGAACATGGGCTGAGGGCAGGTGAAACTCGAGCTGGAATGTTTGTGCTCTCAGAAAGAATGGAGCCCCACTAGATCTTTTCAAAACTCCCATCCTGACTTGCAAATCAGGTAACAGAGACATCTCAGTGAAGGGCTAATTGTTAGATGGGGACAAAAACCCCGCTGGTCTCCGTTATCTCCTATCCTTGCTCTGATTTCTCTTCTCTTTTTCTTGAACTTAGAGAAAAAGGGGGCTTTGAAAATGTCCACTTGAAGCCACAATGCTACGAGGATCACAGGTCTCAGATTGCCCAACCCTACTCCGAAATTCAAGTGCACTTGTACCTTCCTCCTGCCAGAGCGGGAGGTGCCACGCTTTGGAGCCTGTTTGAAATCTGAGTCTCCGCGCCCTGGTCCTGTGATGCTGAGCAAATCAGTCAGCTCTCTGCACCTCACTGGGTTCTCCAGCCCTCCAGTGTTCACAGGCATACCTTCCTGTTAATCACCGGTGAGAAGGGCTCAGGGCAGCTGGCTGTGTGACGTTACAGAGGCCCTGGGAATCTGCGGCTAGGGCCAGATACCCTGATATTAGGGGTGGGGCCATTTGCCACTTTAGAAGTGAAATGGAGCTCCTAGCTGGGGCTCAAGCAGTCCTTAGGGGCTCCACTCTCGGTTCTGAGAGGGCTCCTCCATCTGCCCACTTCCCACTCCCAGGTCTGCTGCCTGTCTCTGACCCTTGTCATCACCTACCCAATTTGTAGCCACAGCCTAATCTAAACTCACGCCCATCCAGGGGCTCAGGGCGACTCCAACAGCCCCAAGGCCAGAGGCAGCAGGCTCTCGGGGCTCCTGGGAATCTGTGCTTCACCCTGAAAATGGCACAGATTCTGCAAGATGGCAGAAGGGTTGTGGAGAGGGGCAGGGGCCCTTCCTTATCTTCAGGAAAGATCTCTCTCACTACCATGGGAGCCCTTCCACCTCTCACCCATCTCCCCAGCATCTCCTCCAGTCCATCTGTCCTTAGTCAGCAAGTCCACTGACTCTCTGCCTTCGGGACTCCCTGGGTCTGCTGAGAAAAGTCCAAACTCTTTAGTCTTCCTTGCACCCCTCTGCCCCCATATCTAGCCCAAACCCCCTTCCAGGCTCAGTGAGCCCTCCACAGAAACCACGCCTAAACTCCCCACCCCCAATTACTTGCTGTACATGAGCCTTTGCTTGTGACCTTCACTCAGCATAGAATGCTTCGTTTTTATTCTTGACTTTGAAAAATCCAGGACCCAGTTCCAGTATCACCTATTCTGTGAAGCCTCCCACCAAAAAGAATTAATCCTCTCCCTGAGCTCCCTGTGTGCTCCCACTTAGGACATGGTTTATTATGCCTGCTCCCCACTGGACTGAGGGCCCGAAGGGCAGAATCCCCGCTAGGCTCCCCTGCTGGTGGCCGCACAGGGGTCGGTACATGGCAGGTAACTGAGTCATGTTTACCGCATTGACTAGAAGTAGGTACATCCTCCTTTAGTTCTCACATTTTAAAACTATCTGCTCTTGCAATTCTATACAACGGTGATCTAGGTTAGAATTAGAACAGAATAATTTTATAGCAATCAAGCTGGAAGCTTGATGGTTTCTTCCCTACATCACTCGTTTTTATGGAAACCCAGGCTAATGGAAAGCGATGGTGCAGGGAAGGAGGAACCCAAGGCTCTCCCACCGGTGCTGCCTTCTAATCAAGCCCAGCAGCCTCACCTCAGGGACCGTCTCCTCCTGGCGGGGTCGGGGGTGGGCAGCGGGGGTCATGAATAGCAAGATGAGGACACACTGCTGGAGGGGCTGGTCACTCTGTGCGGCCTAGGACCCAGCACCCCTAAACAAGGATTCTGGGTTATCTAGAAAGAAGACATTTAATCAAACCCAGAGATAAGACCGGGTTATAAGCTCAAGGAAGCTTAGCTTTGAATGGGACCAACCAACTCCATTATTTCATGGATTGGGACACTGAGGCTTAGGGACGGACAGCAACTGGTGCAAGGTCACATGAGTGTAAGAGACAGGGCCAGGGTTGCACGTGGGACACCTAACCTCTAGCACTGCATATTCCCTGCTAACCTACATTCCCTCTACACTAGCTGCAATTACTTGAGGGTTAGTGAAATGGTAAAGTAGTGTTTTCTTGTATGGATCACTGTTAGACCAGGGTTGAGCAGTGACAGGTTTTTTTTAAAAGGATGAAATATTCCATTTTTAATTTAAAAATATATCAAATGGGAAATGCACTTAATTCAGTAACATTCATTCTCTACCTTCTCTGAGCTGGGCATTGGCCGGGGTACCTGAAATAGCCACCTCCCTCAGCTCTGCTGACAGCTCCATGGTGACTGGCCAAACCACAGACATGACCAGGGAGCCTCCTGCCTTGTGATGCCGTAACCTCACTGCAGAGGCAAATTCTGAGTATTAAACACACTTATATGTGCTACCTGACACATATTCCCCACCATCCTATGGCAGCTGGCTTGATAGAATGGTGGACTTGGCTTTTGCAGACTCAGCTGCAGTACAGCTAGGTGGTAATACCCTGTAGGACTGGGGCAAGGGTCTCTAGGAGCCTGTACATGCTCTGAATCAAAGTCCAATATATGGCGCTTCTTCTCCCACGGCCAGGATTCACGGGTCCAGAAAATGGGAGTAGCACCCCTCACTATTACCAGTGGTACCCCTAGTGACCCACTGGCAAAAGTTGTGCATCCTGTTCCTGTGACCTGATGCTCTGCTGGCCTCAAGGTCTTAGTTAGTTCCAAAGGGAGGAATGCTTCCACTAGGAGACACAGCAGTGATTCCACTGGATTGGAGGTTAAGACTGCCACTTTGGGCTCCTTATGCCTCTGAATGAATAGGCAGAGAGGAAGTTTCTGTACTGGCTGGGGTGATTGGTCCTGGTTACCAAGGGTAAAGCAGACTGCTGCTCCACAAGGGAGGTAAAGAAGAGTATGTCTGCAATACAGGAGATTCCTTAGGGCTTTCTTAGTATTACCAGGACCTGTGATTAGAGTCAATGGAAAACTATAACAACTCAATGCAGGCAGGACTACTAATGGCCCAGGCCCATCGGAACTAGGTTCACGCCGCCAGGCAAAGAACCACACCCAGCTGAGGCTATGGTTGCTGAAGGCAAGGGAAGTACAGAATGGACAGTGGAAGAAGGTAGTTATAAATACCAGCTATGACCACGTGACCAGTTAGAGAAACGAGGACAGTGTTGTCATGAGTATTTCCTCTGTATTTTTTTTATGAACATGTTTGTGTATGTGTGAGTCTATGTATGTGTATTAAGTAAATATCTTTGTCTTCTTCCCTCTCTTATTCTCTTAACTTGAAACACAGATGTATTGGTTTTATATGGCGGTATCTAAGTATTGTTAATTTTACATCATAGTATTAAATTATGGGAGATCAAGGAGAAAAGTAAACATTACTCAAGGACTTTACCTCTTCTTCTGGCAGGTTATACACAGGATAGTTGTATCATGTTAGGCAGAATTATGACCTTGTTATTGTCTTTATTTGGAGATAAGTATGGTTTAAGGAGATGTGTATGGGTGCCAAGTTGACTAGGAGTGGACTTGTGATGGTTAATTTTATGTCTCAACTTGACAGGGCCATGGGGTGCCCAGATGTTTAGACAAACATTATTCTGGGTATGTCTGTGAGCGGTTTCTAGATGAGATTAACATTTGAATTGGTAGACTGAGTAAAGCAGATTGTCCTCCCCTAATGTGGGTGGCCACCCAATCAGTTGAAGGTCTGAATACATGTAGAACGAAAAAGCTGATCCTCCTACCATCAAAGGGGGAATTTCCTTCTGCCTGATTACTTTGAGTTGGGTAATTGCTTTTGTGTTTGTTTGTTTGTTTTCTTGCCTTTGGACTTGAACTGAAAGCACTGGCTCTTCCTGGGTCTTGAGCCTGCCAGTTATTCGACTGAAACTATACCATCAGCTTTCTTGGTTCCCAGGCCTTTGGACTCAGGCTAGAACTACACTCCCAGCTGTCCTGGGTCTCCAGCTTGCCAACTGCAGATCTTGGAACTTGTCAACCTCAATAATCATGTGAGTCAATTGCTTATAATAAACTTCTTTATATATTTATATATATATATAATCTCCTACCTCCTAATGGTTCTGTTTCTCTAGAGAACCCTGACTAATATAACACACACACACACACACACACACACACACACACACACACACACACACACACACACACACCTGCAAAGGCAATGTTACTCCAATGTTATTGTCATAGAGGGAAAGGCGAAGTGGTACTTCAGGAAGTCGGCCTACCCCTCCCCGAGGTGGTAATGGCTGCTATCCTTGCAACTGTGACAACGTGTCCCCTTTAGTGCCTACTCACATCAGGGTCCAGCTCATCCAGCTCATTTTCCAGGGTCCTCAGCTCTTCTTCTGTTAGGGCTCCAAGGATTTCATCTTCATCCAGGTCACGGTATTTCTCTAGTTCTCGTCTGTATGACATCGTAGAAGAACTTTCTGTTCCGATCTATGACCTACCAGAAAGAGAAAACTCTTAGAAAGACCCTTCTTGGATTTGCTCTCAGAGCAAATAGACGCTTATCACTCACATGGAGCCCTGGGCATGTTTTATGAATTGTCAGGATAATAATTACTATACTGGAATCCTGTATTAGGTTGGACTAATTCGCTCATAAACCTTGCAAGGTAAAAGTCCTGAGGGCATGCAATTTAACGACTTGTAATTGTTGTAATTGGCATGGCCATTAGTTACAAGTAATGGGTGATTATAAATGGCTCACGAGTGCCTGAAAACTACTTTATTCTTCAAATAGTTCGAAACTTTTCTGTACAACCCTCCACCCTGATGGAAAACTTGAACGCTGAAAATTCTGTCAAGGCTGATCTTAAAAGCAGGGGATGTGTCAATGGTTAATTAAGCATGCAGGCCCTTCCCCTACAACATCTCATTCAATCCTCACGAGAAGCAGCTGACGGTAATAGTTAACTTTTACTACCATACGCCAAGCTGTGCGTTAAGTAATTCCCAAGGACATTTCCAATTTAACCTCTGAGGTAGGCATTTATCCCCGTCTTGCAGACGAGCACACTGAGCTTGGAGAGGTTGAGTGACGCACACAGATCACACCACCAAGAAGGGGCAGGACCACCATTTGAACCCCAGTCTGCTGGCTTTCCAAGCCCACGAGGCTCTAGCCATTGTATCAGGCACCTTTCCACAGAGTCACCTAACTTCATGGCCAGAAGGAGATCGTCCGGACCAGACCTCTCATTTCACCCCCCAGGGAGCTGGCTCAGAGGGAGGAAGTGATTGATCGAGGGGGTGGGAGTCCAGGTCTGCCACTTCCCAGCTGCTCTCCTTGCGAGAGAAGGCTGCTGCGTATTCTCCGTGGCACAGATGACACCTAACACCTGTGTTTGTATCCTGTCTCTGCTACTTCCATAACCATGACACTTTCACACCTGAGAACTCATTCAATCCTGATGCCACACCCTGTAAATTGAATCTTTTAACTAACACCTTTTTATCCATGAAGAAACTGAGGGATGACCTAGGGCTTGACTCAGAACCCTTGTCACCGGACCCCAGCGCTCCCCACTACACCACACTGCTTGTCACTTAACCCGGGAGACGTGACGGGGTCCTAAGCCCTTCTGTCCCCCAGCTTGGCTGAAACTGTCTGATAACATGACAAGCCCAGCTCACACATCACATCCTCTGTGAAGCCTCAGTGTCCCCTCTCTGAGCAAAGTTCATCACGGCCACGGCACTGCACCCACACCTCTGCACGCGGCTCGCACGTCTGCCTCCTGCGGCTTCCTCGTGGGCAGGGCCTGCGTTTGCTCCACCCAACTCTCCCGAGGGCCCGACTCAGGGCTGTGCACACAGCAGGAAGTTTTTCACTGAAATGAACCCAATTCTAGTTTTCACCTGCCATTGGTGGTCCAATCAGACCACCTTGAGGACATTCTGGGCTCTTCTCTTGGAAAATGGACAGTGTCAGCTTGCTGCAGGAGCTGCTAGCATCTCTGTGTCTAAGCCAGTTCCCACCTGTCCTGCAGCCTATGTGAGCTGAGCTCTCAGCTTTGGTTTCTGAGGCTGACAGGCTAAAGGGTGAGGCAGTAGCTCCGAGCTTTTGTAAATGCTGCAGAACGAAATGTGTTATTATGTGTAGAGTTGATGTTATGGGTGGAATTGTGTCCCCTCCAAATTCATATGTTGAAGTTCTAACCCCCTGTACCTCAGTAACCCAAAACCACATTCCAAGTAAGAATGTGACACTACTTGGAAAGAGGGTTGTTGCAGATGTAATTAGTTAAGTTTGGATGAGGTCATGCCAGAGGAGGGGTCCCTGATCCAATAGGACTGATGTCCTTATAAAGAAGGGAAATTTACACAGGCACACAGGAAGAACACCACGTAAAGATGAAGGCAGAGATGGGGGTGATGCTTCTTCAAGCCAAGTAATACCAAAGATTACCAGCAAACCACCAGGAGCTGGAGTAGAGGCCTGGAACAGACCCTCACAGCCCTTGGAAGGAACCAACCCTACCAATACCTTGATCTTGGACATCTAGCCTCCAGAACGTTGAGACAAAAATCTCTGCTGTTTAAGCCACTCAGTGTGTAGTACTTTGTCATGGCAGCTGTAGCAAACTAATACAATCAGTATCACCTTCCTCACAGCATTTTGTGGTTTTAGACCCCAGTGGAAACAAACACAAACAAAACCTGTGGCTCATCTGTGAAACGACTGACGGAATTTTCCAGAGTAGAGAGAAACAAAACCTAGGAAAAGATAACCAACTTATCAATCAAAAAGCTGGAATTAATTGTTAATTTGAAACAAAGTAATTAAAAATAAACAAAAACCAAAGTTGACTAGGCTACCAGAAAAAACCTCCATTTCAGAAAGAGCGCAGAGATACGTGTTATTCATATAAGTTTGTGCATGTGTGGGCCTCTTTGTAGGAGAAATCCGAGTGTGTGACAGCTGGCTTGATAAGAAAGGACTTGCTTCCCAAATACAGAAAAGGCCAGTGCCATCCTTTTCTCTAAGAATGGCTCAGCTTGGTCTGACGTCTTCCTTTGACCAGACCCCAAGAATGCAATGTTCAGACCATAAATGGCCCCCCCACCGGCTTGATTCATTTCTATTTACTTCCAAAGAAAGCACAAGCAGCTGACAATGCTCTGGTATAGATGAAAAAAAAAACCCTTCCTGATGGCTCTCAGAGAATAACCTAATTTGGATTTTCCTGAGTGGAGCCTGGAGAGGCCCTGTGGTCTCCATCCCAGGGCCAAGAGGACCCTAGTGAAGGCCTCAGAGGCTTCCAGAATCAACTCACAGACACACCTCCGAATTAGCATCTCTCAGATGGGCTGCAAAACACGTTTCTGGTGCTCAAACAGGTATTGGGTTGTACCAAGCTGCACAGGGCTCTCTACTCTGCCTGACTTCTCAAAACTCTTGGTCTGCTTTCCCACAATGGAGGTCAGTCGCCAAGACAGGGAGGGTACAAGCAGAACTTCCCTGTCCTTTGGACCATGAAACCATGTCTCTGAGAAACTGCTCCTGGAACTGGAATCTCATGGAACAACGTTTGGAAAACACAACCTTAGATTCACCTCTGGGTCATATGACTCACACAAGAAGGGGTTGGGGGACAGAACCAGCTGGGACAGGTTTGGAACCCTAGGAGCTTCCCAGGCTTGTTACCTTGGCCAGTTGACTCATTTTTCCTAGATGGTTTGCACTAAAACCCTTAGAAAGAGTCATGGACAGACGCTGGAGAAGGGACTAGCCAGTACAAGGCAACAGCGGAGAGAGGAATCCATGTCAAAGCCACCCGGGGAAGAAAGGAGCTGGGAAGGAGCAAGAAGAGAGGTGTAGGTGTAGGTGGCAACTATGGGGCCTGCTGGAGGAGGGATGGGGCTGGGTAGCAGGCTACCTCCAGAGATGCCACCCTGAGGGATGCAATCATGACATTTCCTGAAAAAGTCTCCATCTTTGCGCACACAGGAAAGTTAATGTTCTGCTTACACACTCCATGGTGCCGATGAATTTAAAACTCCTATTTCAAAGGATTTAAAAGGCCCTTTCTAATGTCAAGTGTCCTGTGACTATTACACAGTGATGAGGCATCGCATTAAATAAGCTGAGAGAAACGGAGAACCCCTAAGGTAAACTATGAAGCTGTCAGCTTCAAGCCACACTCATCTACTTGGCTCCCAGGGACAGTTTCTCTAAGGTGAGATTTTTCTCCTATGGTCAGTGATGTGGAAGAACTGGAGGTGGGGGACAGACAGGGCAGGAGGGAGGTGAAAACACCACGTTAATAGAGCCCACTGCAAGCTCGGCTTTAAAAGATGGCTTGGGGGAACTCTCTGGCGGCACAGTGGTCAGGACTCCATGCTCTCGCTGCCAAGGGCCTGGGTTCAATCCCTGGTTGGAGAACTAAGATCCCAGAAGCTGCACGGCACAGCCAAAAGAGGAAAAAAAAAAAAAGAAAGGCTTGGAAGAGATGGTATTTTATAGCTGTTAGTAAAAGGCCCCTGCTTCCTAGTAAAAGAGGTGTCACAGATAGACACAGACCTGAGATTCAGAGGACTTTGGCTGGTGTGCCAGTTGTGGTGGTAAGTCCGTGGGTGACCCTCACTGAATCCCTCCGTCCTGTGGGCCTCTGTTTGCTCATCTGTAAAATAAGCATAAATGGACCCGGAAATTCTGCTTGTAACCTATCCCCCATGGGTGGTCTTTAAACTGTGCTCAGGGGAGAGCTCAGGCTCTGAGAAAGCTTCTCCAGAGCCCCTGCAGGGAGTTAAATGGGAGAGGCTAATAGGCAAGAGCACTCACCCCTCGTACTGTCTGATTTTTGGAGGGTCCCACATAAGGTTTCTCTTGAAGAAAGGGTTCAGCTGCTAAAATAAAAAGTTGAAAATCACGTCCAGCCTGGGGCTGGCGTGTGGTCAACGCGGGCTCCACAAATATTAGCCACATTATTATGAGGCTGCAGCAGCCACTGCTAAAGCTGGGGCGGGGCCGCTGCCTCTCCGGCCCCCACCCCCTGCTCCCCCATACATTGTCATCAGACTGTAATGGTCGCCAGGTAAGGACATGTGTCTTGTCCTCATGGCCCCAGTGCCTAGTCCCGTGCTTGGTAAAGGTGTTAGGAGGGCATGAACACATTTGGACTTTGCTCTAGTGTCCTTGGAACTTGGGGCAAGTCCCTTCTCTTCTCAGGCCCTCTGTTTCCCCTTCTTTTTTTTTTTTTTTTTTTAATTTTTTTTTTTTTGTGGTACGCGGGCCTCTCACTGCTGTGGCCTCTCCCGTCGCGGAGCACAGGCTCCGGATGCGCAGGCGCAGCGGCCATGGCTCACGGGCCCAGCCGCTCCGCGACATGCGGGATCCTCCCGGACCGGGGCACGAACCCGTGTCCCCTGCATCGGCAGGCGGATTCTCAACCACTGCGCCACCAGGGAAGCCCTCCTCTTCTTTAAAGTGGAAAAATCTGGGATGGCTGGGAACCCAAGAGGGGAGGGACGGGCAGGAAGGGGTAATGAGGCTGCCCAAGGCAGAACTGAGCCGCTGCTGCCTGCTTTACAAATTGGGTCCTGAGTAAGAGTTGGTGAGGGAAAGAAAAGGACAGCTCAATAAATTAAAAACGCATTTAAAAACTGAAGTCTTGGGGCTTCCCTGGTGGCGCAGTGGTTGGGAGTCCGCCTGCCGATGCGGGGGACGCGGGTTCGTGCCCCGGTCCGGGAGGATCCCACATGCCGCGGAGCGGCTGGGCCCGTGGGCCGTGGCCGCTGGGCCTGCGCGTCCGGAGCCTGTGCTCCGCGACGGGAGAGGCCACAGCAGTGAGAGGCCCGCATACCGCAAAAAAAAAAAAAACAAACAAACAAACAAACAAACAAACAAAAACTAAAGTCTTCCAAATCCTGTGCATTTTACACTAATGACACATCTGGCCTCCCTGCTTCTCAGTGGCAGAAGCCTTAAGCTTCTGCTAAATATGAAAATAATAGAATTTATAAGCTGTGCCAGGAAGTAAAACCAGGCAGGTTGGATAGTAAAAATGAGTGGGTCAAGGGCTGAGGCCATACGTCAGGAAGCTTCAGGAATGAAAGCTCTGAGACAGGGCAGCTCCTGGAGTACCGAATGCACTTTTAGATCTCTCACGGGAGGTGGGTGTAGTCACTGGTGCTAATGGCTCTTCCAGCATCTGCCCCGGGGAACACTTGGGCAGGAGGCTCTGGAGAGGTATCTTGATTTATGGACTGCATTTCCCTGAGGTCAGGAAGAGCTGAGTCACAAGTTCAAATGAATATTTTCCAGTTATACCATCTTGTTATTTCAGCCACAGTGAAGGGAGGTGGATTTACAAACAAAGCTGATTCTTCGTAACCCTTCTCCTCTGTCTTCGTCTTCTTCTCTTCTCTTCGGGAAGACACTTTGGCTGAAGGGATTTTAGGCCATGATCCCTCATCACTGAAGCCTGAGCCCCTCTCTTGCATCGGCTCCAGGGACACAAGAGTGCCTGAGATGTCCCCTGTTCCTCCCGAGAGAGCTGTCTCCCCACTGCCCTCCTCCAAGGGGCACCTCTGGGGGCAGCCATGCTTTATAGCCTGTGATCCCTACCTCAGCTGACTGCGCAGAGCAGGTGCCTGGCTCAAAGGCAGCCAGTTGAGTGGCTAGTCAGTGATCTATGTGGCTTGGATTTAAAAAAAAAGAGTGAGCTGGTTGAATGATCCCTTCATTCCTTGGCATTTGTATTGGTTCCTGAGACTGCCCTAACAAAGTCCCACAAACGGAGGGGCCTAAACAGCAGAAATTCATTGTCTCTCAGTTCTGGAGGCTAGAAGTCCAAAATCTAGGTGTGGCAGGGCTGGTCCTTCTCGTGGAGAGGTCTGAGGGAGAATTTGGGGGGTGAACTCATGGGGCTGAGAGATGGGGAACACGGCGTCCCAGAAGAACCCAGTCCCTGCTCCCTCAGGCTTGGGCTGCTACGGCTCATGTCGGAGTTCCCATGAGACCCCCGTCCCACCACAACCCTTATGAGGCCCACCCTCTCCTCGCACACCCTTGCTGCACACAGTCACCTCGAATGCGTCCCTGCTCCTTGCAGCCAAACAAGTACGAGGCTGTCCCGGTTTGCCTCCTTCCTTTCTCCCCACCCCTTCTCATTCTCCCAGATGACGGATTCTTCTTGGCCCACCTGTGCCCCTGGGCGCTGCCCTCTGACATCTCACACTCCCCCGGGGGCTATCTCCAAGTGGGGTCAGCTACCCGTGATAAGCCGATGACCCTCGCAGGGTCTCATGCTCTGCTGAGAGCATCTCCTGGAGTCCCTCAGCCTCCACGTGCCCACCCCTGAGCGCGGTCACCTCTCCGCCGCCACCAGCTCCTCACCCTGCTGAGGAAGGTAAGCCCCTTCCAAACTTGTCAGCCACCTAGGCCAGACACCCGGGGGTCAGTCCGAACCCTCCCCTCGACCCCCCCAGTTCTGGTGGGTCCCCACGCCTGTCAACCCCCCCCCCTCATTTATTCTTTGGAATGCTATAGGGGTTTTTGTTGTTGTTGTTGTTAGATTGCGGTAAAATACACAGCATAAAATGAACCATTTTAAGTATATAGTTCTATAGGATTAAGTACATTCACGCTGTTGTACAGCCATCACCAGCATCCATGTCCAGAACTTTTTCATTTTTTCCAGCGGAGACTCTGTCCCCCTTTAAGCACTAACTCCTCCTCCCGCCCCCGCCACCAGACTCTGCAGCCACCATTCTTCTTTCTGTCTCTATGAATCGGACTACTCGAAGTGCCTCATCGGAGTGGAACCACGCACTATTGTCCTTTGGTGACTAGACTCCCATCTCTTTACCATCCTTTGTATCTGTCCCTCCTCTCCCTTGTCACGGCGACTGCCGTTTTTGGATCTGTGTTGTCACAACAGCCTCCCAACCCAGTTCCCTGCCTCGGTTCTACCTTCTACCTTCGTGTCCACACGCAACTCCGCCTTCAAGTGATCTTTGTGAAAGTCACTTCTGATGCTGCTCCTGAGCTGAAGCCACCTTCCACAGCCCCCATTATGACAGATGGAGTGCAAACTCCCCAGCCTGGGGTTTGAGGCCATCGGAGACCTGGTGGCCTCTGTGCCACCCCAGCTTCTAATCCCCGCACAGGCTTTCCCCTTCCGGCTGGACCCTCCACTCGCCCCCAGCACCTGAGCACCCCTGACATTCTGGGCCACGCACACGCGGTCCTCTCAGCCTGCAGCACCCTCTCCCCACCTCCTCACTGGAGAGCCTCGGCCTCCCTGCAGTGCTTCCCTGCCCAGTGGAGGTGACCGCAGCTCCCACCTCCCAGCCCCCAAGCTGAACTGGGTGGGGACAGCATCACATCTGACCAGCATCTCACGCACAGCTCAGACTAAAGGCTCAGTTACGGCAGGTCAGTCAGGAATACAGACCCCCGGAGCTGGGTGGACACCAGACTTCTAACGCAGGCTAGTGACCCCAAAGGGAAGAAAAGTCAACTGTCCCTTCACTGGATGGGGCAGGGTAGGGTGTGGAAGAGATAGACAAGTAGGGATTGGAAGTTTGGGGGGCTTACCTTCCTCAGTGTTTAAGCTTTGGAAGAGGGTCATAAAATGTGACACAATAATTACACCAACAACCAGTCCAAAGTTCAGAGACCTTTGCAACTTAAAACAAACAAACAAACAAGCACTTTCATGCCCGCAGTTTCCTGTCCCCTGCAGGGCACGAAGTGACAGTGCCTTGGCATGTTGTGATCTATGATTGGATCCAGACAGACAGGGAGAGGGAGACAGCTGGACCACGAGGGCCCAGCTCTCCCAGCCACCTAGGTCTGAATCCCCTGCCATCTCGTGTCCCTAGGCAGCCCCTGTGTGACGGCCTGAGTGCTCACTTAGCCCTGATGAAAGACTCTCCCAGGCAGGACTGGCTACAGAATTTGCCGGGTCCAGTGCAAAATAAGACTGTGGGGTCCTGAGTTCAAAAATGGGAAAAAAGTGCTGCTAAAGGTACCAAGACATAAAGTTTTTCCTTTCTCTCATGGTCTCTGTCTTGATCTGTCATGGTGTCTTTAAAAGTTATGACTGAATATCATGATCTACACAGGTGCCCAAGTGCTGTGACTCAGAGAGTGCACACCAAGTCCTCTGGCTGCCAGCTTCCCTCCCCTGCCAGATGCAGGACAGACATGCTCTGCCCTGGTAGGGAGCCAGGCAGTTGAGCCAGGCTTCTCCCCTTCCAGTGGGGCCACTGCCCTAACACACGGAGATGGGTGATCCCAAGGGTATCCCAACCTCTGCACCAGGACAATAGGTGCCTGGATCACAGGACGACAAGAGGCTTGCCCTGCAAGGTTGCCAGCTGAATGCACCCAGGGCGAGAGCCCCAGGAGTAGCTGGGCAGTTGTGGGGAGGGGGAGGCTGGTAGGACCTGGGGGTGCCAGGAGGCGAAGCACCTGGAGTCTGAGAACCCATCCTCGGGAAGCAGAGAGGCAGCAGGAGATGGGACATCGTGCGGGACCTCAAAGCCCTGGTGCACACTTCACTGTCCATGGGGCTTCACTTTAAAATATAAATCCAAAGATAAAATTAAGAATTTCAAGAAATCGACTGTCGAGCATTCAACCAAGCACAGAGTGTTTCTGAGAGCAGGGCTCTGTACAACCTACAACCTGTTCCCAGCCCTCTTCCCAGGACACACATCCTGAAGGCTCCAGGGCTAGACTCAGCCTTGGCTCACCTGGGATGGCCCTTTTCTTCTCTAGTATCCTCCAACCCACTGGGATCTCCACTCTCTGGGGTCTATAGGAAGCTGGAGCCATTGTGTAGTGGCAGAGGGACACTGGGATAGGAGTCAGGGGATTTGATTACAAGTCCTGACTTTGGTTGAGGATTTGCTGTGTGGCCTCGAGCAAGTTGCTGTACCTCTCTGGATCTCAGTTTCCACAACCTAATTCGTTGAGTGAGTGTTTACTGAGCACCCACGTTATCCAGGGCATAGTGGGCCTTTGTGGGAGAGACAGAAATTAATAGGAGAGTTCCGGCCCTCAGGAAGCTTGCAATTAAGTTGGGAGGATACGACTCACACAGAAATCCCTGGGGTGGTGTCATACACATCCTCTCTTCACCCACCACCCTCAGAGGGAGGTTGAGCTGGGCCATTAGCCCCACTTTACAGACGATGCCTCCTCTTGGGTCAGCCTGGTGGCAGGTGAAAGCATGGACTAGGGGTCACGCAGACCTGGGCTAAAATCCCTGCTCTGGCTCTAACTGGTGGGGCAATCTTGGGCATGTCACTTAGTGCCTCTGAGCTTCAGGGATTCATTTGTAAGGTGAGGGCACAACCTGTACCTCTGAAGGGGTGCTGTGATGAAGCAGTGACCTAAAGGATGGGGCAGTTCAGATGGCTGGTTTCCTTTCCCATTCCTCAGTTTCATGAAGCTCCAGTCCAATAAGCCAACCCTACAAGCATTAGATGGGTGGACATGGCTGGGCAGCCATGAGAAAGGTTTGGGGGTTCTCAAGTGACTGTCTACCCAACACAAATCAACAGTGTGAGGCGTTGGCCCTCAAAGCCATGGTGTGATCTCAGCTGCATTAATAAAGGTACAGTGGACAAAGTAAGGGCGATGATGGTCTTGCTAGGCTTCAGGCTGGACCTCAGCTCTGGGCGCCCACTCTTGCACTGGGGATGTGTGATATTTTTTCTTTTTTTAATAAGGCATTGGTTATATACAGTCAAGTGGGCAAGTCTTAAGAGCACAGCTCACTGAATCTTCCCATATGCATACACTTATGTAAACACCACTCAGATGAAGATATAGGCCATTTCCAGCCCGCCAGAAGGCTTTCTCATCCCCCTCCCAGTCCATCTCCCTCAAAGGTAACAACTATTCGGACTTTTAAAGCCTTCTAATAAATTCGCTTTGACTGTTTTTTTTTTTTTTTTCTTTTTTGTGGTACGCGGGCCTCTCACTGTTGTGGCCTCTCCCGTTGCGGAGCACAGGCTCCAGACATGCAGGCTCAGCGGCCATAGCTCACGGGCTCAGCCGCTCTGCGGCATGTGGGATCTTCCCGGACCGGGGCACGAACCCGCGTCCCCTGCATCGGCAGGCAGACTCTCAACCACTGCGCCACCAGGGAAGCCCACTTTGACTGTTTTTGAACATCATATAAATGGACACGTATAGAGGGTATGTTCTTGCATCTGGCTCCTTTCAGATGCAACTTTATATCTGTGAGATTCATCCACGTTGTGTGTTAGAGTGGCATGTGATTCTTTTTTGTTGATGTGTAGTATTCCATTACACGAACTACACCATAATTTGTGTGTTTACTGTTAATGGACATTTAAGTTATTTCCAGTATTTGGTAATTATAAGTAGTCCTATGATGGCTTTTGGTGGGAATAATCACTTATTTCTCTTGGGTATGTACCTGGAGCAGAATTTCTGGATCACAGAGTTGGCATACACTTAGTTTCAGTAGGTACTGTCAGAAAGTTTCCCAAAGTAATTGTACAATTTTACATCCCCACCAGCAGGGTTTGAGAGTTCCAGTTGTTCCACATCTTTGCTAATTCTTGGTATTGTCGGTACTTTCCATTTTAGCCATTATGGCGGGTGGGTAGTGGTATCTCATTGTGCATTTCCCTGATGACTAAGGATGCTGAGCACTTTTCCTATGCCTATTGGCCATATGGGTGACCTCTCCTGTGAATTGGGCCTCCTCTCTTCTCTTCCAGAGAAGGGGGGCAGGGTGTCATATGAAGAACAGCTGAAGGGCCGGGGAAACATGGTCACACTCTGCAAACTTCAAATGGGCTGACCTGGGGAAGAAGGAACAAAAGTGGTCTGTGGATCCCAGCTCTCAGAGACATAGATTTACTGAGGTGACCAGGACATGGATTTCTGATCAGCGCAACAAATTGTCTAAAAATAAAAAATGTCCAAGGAGGCACTGGGCTGATTCAGGAGGTGGTGAGCACTTGTTATGCCAGGCATGTGAGCAGAGATGCTAGAGCCCTAGATGAGGTTTTCCAGAGAGGGCTGACGTCTCAACTGATGGTGGGTTTTAGGAGTTGACAAGATGAGATTTCAGGCCTATCAAGGCCTGGTTCTGTTATATAAGACATGTTTGGAGCCACTGAGTGGAGAGCATGGGGACTCAGAGATGATCAGTTCTGTTTAAAAAAGACTTGTTTCCTGGCCTGTTTGCATTATTCTCCCTGGCTGATCTCATTCTCTTAGTCATACAGGAAAGTACCTTCTGAGAAAAGCAGGAAAACAAGACACAGCATTTGACTCTGTCACTCTCTGCAGTGACTCTGAGCCCCATCCCAGTTCACACGGAGCCTCAAAGGTCCACACGTCGGGGCTTCCCTGGTGGTGCAGTGGTTGAGAGCCCGCCTTGCCGATGCAGGGGACACAGGCTCGTGACCCGGTCTGGGAGGATCCCGCATGCCGCGGAGCGGCTGGGCCCGTGAGCCATGGCCGCTGAGCCTGTGTGTCCGGAGCCTGTGCTCTGCAATGGGAGAGGCCACAACAGTGAGAGGCCCATGTACCGCAAAATAAAAATAAAAATAAAGGTCCACACGTCAAAGCTGTCAAAGGGTTTAAATTAGAAAAGCGTGTGTGTGTGTGTGCGCGTGCACCACTGTGTGTTTTCATTTTGCACCTCTTGAGGTCATCACGGTGTCTCAGTCACTGAACGAATCATTGTAAGCAAGAGGGTTCCAGGAAAAGACGCTGAACCCATCGCCCTGTCCCAGCTGGCCTGCCCACCGGTCCTACAAACCCTGCCGTACTCCACTCTGTGGTTCCTTCTCCCCACCTCTCTGCAACTGCCCTGGCTCAGGCCACCATGCACTCTCACCAGCCGCTGCCTCTTCCATGGCCTCTTTCTCCACACCAGCTGAAAAGGGTACTAGCAAGCCAAATACTAATACCAAGGGGAGGGGCTGTCAGAGTTCTGTCATTAGAAGCATCATCTTATTGCACTCCACCCCCACCCCCCAAGACTGAAAGCTACTTGAAGGCAAGCATCCTTGTCTCCCATGGTCCATCATAAAGCCCTGCTTCTCTCAGGTGCTGAAGTCAGTTTTGTTAAATAAGTGAATGAATGAATGCTTGGCATTATTACTGACTTTGACAGCCTTCAGACAAAAGCCTTGGTGGAATAAAAGCTGGCTTGTAGAAAAGCTTGTGAACTAACTCCTATTCTCACTTTCCATTTCATACACATGAACTCTGTCATGTTGCCTCACAGCAGGGGTTAACATAGGCACAGGTTTATGAAGCACGTTTTTGTAGTTTCTAAAAAGCCAATATGAAAAGTAGCATGGGCAATACCAAAAGGCAAGTTGAGGGGGAAATATTTGTCACACATTGAACAAAGGGCTAATTTTTTTTAACAGAGTTCCAAATTAAAAAAAAAAAAAAAGAAGAGTCCGGCGAAAATGTGGGAAGAGGAAAAGAACAGGCGATTCACATAAAAAGAAACACAAACGGCTAATAAGCCTATGAACAGAGAATGAAACCCACCCATAATAAAAGTAAATTGAGAAATGAGACATCAGTTCTCCTCTATCAGATTAACAAAGACGAAAAAGTCTGAGAATCTCTGGTGTTCACAAGATATGGAGGAGACCAACATTCTCACACAGAATAGAAGGACACATTGGTACACCCTCTCTTGAGGCAAGTTAAGTCATATCTATCCAAATGCACACATGCTTTGACATAGCAACTCCACTTCTAGGAATTGATCCTGCCAGTTTACTCACTGAATTGTACAAAGATATATGTACAAATCATCTGGTTATTATCTATCTTAGCAAAAAACTGGAAACCACATAAAAGTTCATCGATAGGGCACTGGGTAAATGAATTATAATGTAGACATACAGTAGAATGCTATTAACATCATCCTTGAGGCTACCATTGCCTGTTATGTTAACGTACCATCTAACAGCATGCATTATTCTGTACGTACCGCATACTAGCCACAGTGCTAAACTCTTTACGTGGATAATTTCATGCAATCCTAATAACTCTGTGAAGTAGGTACTTTTAAATTCCCATTTTAGCTGAAGAAACTGAAATGCAGTAATCTGACTGTATCAGTTTCCTAGGGCTGCCATAACAAATTACCACAAACTGGATGGCTTAAAACAGCAGAAATTTATCCTGTTGCAGTCGGAAGGCCAGAAATTGGAAATTAAGATGTGGGCAGGGTTGGTTCCCTTTGCAGGCTCTGAGGGAGACTCTGTACCTTGCTTCTCTGGCTTCGGTGACTGCTGGCAATCCTTGGCGTTCCCTGGCTTGTACCTGCATCACTCCAATCTCTGCCTCTATTGTCACGTGGTCTTCTTTCCTGTGTATGTCCATTCCACTTCTCATAAGGACACCAGGCACTGGGTTTAGGGCCCACCCTAGCCCAGTATGACCTCAGCTTAACTAATTACTTCTGCAAAGGCCCTATTTCCAAAGAAGGTCACTTTCTGAGGTTCCGGGTAGACATGACTTTTCAGAGGATACTATTTAACCTACTACAGTGACCAAGGTAACAAAGCTAGTAAGTAGTAGAGCCGGGATTTGAATCCAGGGGGGCAATGTGTACTCATTACCACTGCTCCATGCTGCCTTCCCATAGCAGCTCACACTTTTATAACACTAACAATGTCCCAGGCACTGACTTAAGCATTTTACATATAATAACTAATTTAGTCCCCACAACAAGCCCACTTCATACATGTGTAAATAGAGATTCCTCACAATAAACCCATATTACAGATGGGGAAACTGAGGCACAGGGTGTTAAAAGTTACCTGAGTTTATGCAGCCCATAACTGACAGACCTTAGATTTGAACCCAGGGAGGTATGTTCTTAACCACTATGCAAAACTGCCTCCCAACACTCTGAGAATTAGGGCTAAGAAAACATTTCTTTCTCCTGCAGGACTGGTCTTTTATAATCAAACACGATGTGGTCTCCAATTCATTGCTTCTCCCTTTCCTCTTCAGTTGTCATGATTCATCAGCTGATTTGAGTGTCCAAATAGAGTTGCCGTCATTCAGCTAGGACACTGGCATGTTTTCTCTCCTTAATCTGTGTTGGGCATTTTGAAAGGCCTTCAGAGAGACCCATGCGCCCACACAAATGACATGCAAACTGTTGTGTGCATGGATATATTCATTTTTTCTGGAGCAAGGGTCCATGGATCCCATCAGATTCTCAGAGTTTCATGATCCTAATTTTCAAGTTTTCTGCCCTCCCTCCCTCTTTCTTCTCTTTCTTTCTTCTGTTCTCACCAGTTATGTTGCCTATGCCGGTTTACTAAGCAATCTCATACCCTTTTAATGGTGTACGTGGAATGTAGTATAAAAACCATAAACAAATGTGCGCAATGTTGCCATTCAGTCTGACTTTTAAAATTTTCCTGGCTTTGTGTGGAGGAAGTCCGCCTTCCTGACTCTCCTCTTTCTTGTCTTTTGAGTACTTCTGAGGCAGGAGTCCGGTTCCCACCCCAGCATGGGCCAGATGCTCACCCTGCGCTCATAGATAGCAAACTTGTAAGCAGTGTGCACTGAAAAAGCCAATTGGACACAGAGGTCTGGAGCTTTGGCGCTCAGGGGGGTTTCTAGGCTGACCGGGAACTGGGCAGTGGTGACCTTAAATCCTTGTCTGGCCCTAAATTTCTCCGGAAAGCAAAGGAGAAGCCAGGAAGGCAGAAGAAGGTGGAAAGAACCCGCAGCTGCAAGCCTGACCCTTCCCACAGCCTGCCATCCCTGGGACTTCCTCCTTGCCAACGTGCTGCAGCCATGTGCCCCCAAGCCCCGCCCCCAATCACCTGCCCCCTCGCTAGTCCCCGCCCCCTGTGCATCCCATCACCTGGGCCTTCCCACGTGCCCACCACGCACCACACATCCTGCCCCAATGCACCACGTGCACCACCGCGTTCTTCTAGCCCCTGCCAGGGGTCCCATCGTGCTCCTCATGCCCCATACGGCGCTCATAAAGACAAAAACAAAACAAAACAACCAAACAACAACAACAAAAGTCCCATCGGGCTCCTCATGCCCCATACGGCGCTCATAAAGACAAAAACAAAACAAAACAACCAAACAACAACAACAAAATCCCAGAAAGAGCCCTTGATTTTTGACTTTGAGTCAAGGCTTAAATGAATTCATTTGTAGATTTTAATAGAAATACTCTCTTAATGCAAAGGCCAAGGGAAAACTTTGAGATAATTAGCACTCACCTTGGTGGTCAAAGTCTGCTGGTCAGTGTATGCAGGATAAGCCTCACATTACGATGTGTATTACCACTTATTAGGAATTATTAAGCTTATTATTTAATAAGCTTATTAGAAACAAGGAGCTTATTAGAAATTCAGAGTCTCAGGTCCCCTCCCAGGCCTACTGAGCCAGCATCTGCATTAACAAGATCCTGAGTATCTCCAATGCTAGAGAAGCACCAGTGTAGAACACAAGGACTCTGATTTCTCAAGTTTACCAAACCCTGGAGAGCACTTGGGTTTTTCTGGAATACACATCCCAATTGGATGACCTGGAATAATTCCAATTGGGGTTCACTATGCTATCTACAAAAAGGGGTCATTATACCGGCCCTTCCTCCCTTAAAGGATTAAGGAGTTTCAAAGGAGATCATGGGTTCATTCTATTTGTTGTGAGGGGGCTGAGGGGCTGCAGGGTTGGTGGGGAGCGTTAAGAGGTGTGGTTTCTGCCGGGGTGGTGAAGACTTGCAGATGATGTTGTGTGATTGTCACGGTTACCTCAGGGCTTTCATTTGCTTAGTCTTTTACATATTCTTTCATTCAGGGATCAGTCACTAATGAAAACATAAAATACTTGCGCTCTGCCAAGCTCGACACTGGGGAAGCAGAAATATCAGTAAATGAGTCATGAGCTCTGCCCTCAAGGATCTATCAGTCTGGTCAGAGATAAGGATGTAAGCAGCTGATTACACTTAGAACACACAATGGCTGGTTCTCTGAGGTCCATTCAGGGGGCTGCAGGAGCACAGGTGGGGCAATGAGGAGCTTTGCTTTAAAGGAGGATTACAAGTTTGCCAGGTTGAGAAGGAAGAGGACAGCATTCCGGGCAGAAGGAACAGCAGGGGCAAAGGCAGCGCGGCATGAAGTCACATATACTTGCACCATGACCAGAAGGTGTAGAGAACTGGGCGCAGTGTCAGGAGATGGTTTTGGAGAAGTAGCTTGGGGCCACATCTTAGATGGTCCTCGTGTTGGATGCCAAGGAATCTGGTAGGAAATGGGGAATCCCTGAATGAAGAGGAATAACACTATCCGAGCTACATTTCACAAAACTCTTTTAACAGCAGCATGAGAAGAAAAGACTGGGGTTTAAAAAAAAAAAAAGGGAGAGAGAGAGAGAAAAGACAGGGGCAGAAAGACTCTTAAGAGGCTCTGCTAACAGCTCAGGGAGAGAGATGGCAAAGTACTCGACTGGGGATAGACATGAATAGAAGAGATGTTAAGGAAGGCAGAATTGATAGGACTTTTGACCAAATGAATGGAGTGGTGAAAGGTATGGAGGTTTTTGGCTCAGAGCCTAGGTGGATGGTGTTACTGTTAACCAAGAAGGGAGGACACTGGAGGGAGACTGGGTGGTGAGCCTGAGTTGGGCCTGTTGGGTGTGACGTGCCTTTGGGACACCCTCTTGGCTTTGTCCCCTAGGCTGGAGTCACAGATGCCTAGAGCTGAGGAGCGTGGTCCAGGCTGGACAAAGGAATTTGGGAGTTCTGAGTGTAGAGGGAGTAGTGGGAGCCCTGGGAGTGGATGGGACTATAGGAGGGTGTGGGGTGAAAAAGAATAGGGTTGACAGTGGCACTGATATTTAAGGGATGGGAAGAGATGAGTCCATGAAGGAGGCTGAGTGAGGCATTTCTGCCTCATCACCCACCAGAATCATCTCCCAGGAACAGTCCTGGGGACACCTCCCTAGAAGCCCCAGAGTGAGCTTTGGCTGGGGCTGGGGACCTGAGAAGGAAGAACTGAAACAGAGACAGCGCTTTCACAAATCTCTTTTTCTCCAAGAGAAAGGATGTAAGAAAAGGAGAAACAAAAGAAATGCTTGAGTTTGTTTCATTTTTCAGATCAAAAACGGATCCAGCACCTCCTAACATCGAAGAAAACCCTTAGACTGTCCTAGGTTGACTCCAGTGAGCTCATTCTTTCGTTATCGTTAAGAGCAAAGAAAGTCTGGTCTTATCATGATTAACCAAAGGAGGATTTTATAAAACAAAACAGGAGACAGGAAATGGTCCCCAAATTATGCCATCTGCTTCATGTTTTTCCGTACAAACAAGCCTGTGGCTTTAAACTGATAATGGCTCCTAGCAGCCAAATAATTGATCTACTCGGTGTTTTGGCTTTAAGTGAAAAGTGAACTGGCCTCTTTAGAAATGTTGGCAGCCTGGCTGGTCCATTAGTAAGACCGAAAAATCAAAACACTGACTGGAAAAGGTCATTATGACTGGGCTCAGCAGGAGTCATCAATACATGATGTCATTTCAGAAACAAGCAAGCCAAGGTCATGAGCCCCCTGGACAGACAGAGTCAAACTACCCTTTGTGACCCATTACCACCCTCCTTCACAGATACTGAAGTCTCCCAAGAGGACACCAGGGTCTGAGCCAGGACTGGCTTCATTTTACCCTTTCTTTGCTTGGCCTGAATCTAGAGGAATGTGATTTTAGAGCCTGTGACATACAGCAGGTCATTAAGGAAGGCCCTCAGTCCTCCCATGTACATGTCCCTTAGATGCTCTTTTCACCTCTTCCCCTCTCCCAGGTCTGTCTCTGCCTTTTCTCACACTCCTCAGCCCAGAAACACCTGCCTCCCCTTTCGGCCCTGTCTCAGCTCCTACTACCTTCTCTCTTCCTTCCTTTCTCCTCCAAGCTTTGAGAAGAGTTGTGGGCTCTGTCTCCAAATCTTCAGCTCCCATTAGCTTCTTCTTCCTCTCGCTAGCATTAACATCATTGCAGGTACCAAGCACAGGACCAAGGGTTTTCCCTGCATCATCCCCCCTTAATCCCAACAGCAACCCATCTGAAATGGGTGCAATTACTATCCCCTTGTACAGAGGAGGAAACGGGCTCAGACAGGTTGGGTCACTGGCTTCAGTAAAGCAGTGGCAGATCCCATTTTTGAACCCTCTGCAATGCCCTGGCCAAAGTCACCTGTGACTCCTGCCAATCTTGGTGGCCCTTTCCCAGTCCTCTTCCCCTCTGTCTCTCTACACCAGCTGGCACTGCCAATCTCTCTCCTCCCTTGGCTCTTGGGAACCAGTTTCTCCCGTTCTTTCCTTCCTCTTCACAGGGTGGGTTCCTCGGGATTTCATCCCTGGTGCTTCACTTTTCTCATGATAGAAAGTCTTCCAAGGGAAGCTCTGAGTCCTCTTAATTCCAGGTCCACTGGAGAGCATCTTGCCCACCCCCTCATTGCTCAAGGTCACTCTAAGTGGGTGGCAGAGCTGGGGCTGGGGCCAGGTGTCCTAATCTACAGGTCAGCCCATTACTCAGAGCTGCCACTACCTACTCTTAGTTTTTGTGGGTTTTTTTGCTGAGCAGCAGGAAGCAGCCCAACCCTGGAGGAGGGAGAAAGTGTGAGACCCTGATAAGGTGGGGCGGAGGCTATTTTTAGAGGTCACTGGCTTTCTTACTTAGGCTGGGAGGAACTTAAGAGCCAGGATCTTCTAAAACGTGGGTTTGCAAGACTGGCTCATTAAATAGAATGAACACATCTAAGTGACAGCACTCCTTGCTTTCACTCTCTGCCTGTTTGTTGGGTGGCTCGAATTGATGAGAACCTTACTATTTGTCTCCATGTTCTCTTAATTCTGTGAGGCTTTAAGATGGCTTTGGAAAAAATATATGATAGAAAGTAAAGTAGAAACAAAAATGAAACTTCAAGATGAGGGCGCTGTTGTCTGAGCAAGGGAAAGTCCTGGGCAGCAGCAGACCAAAGAACAGGGGATGTTGAACAGATCCCCAAGACCTGTCTGCGCAGCAGGAAATGTCAGGAAAGACAGGAGAAAGGCTGGTGGAGACTCTGCCTGGCACGTCCAGCAGCGTGTGACCTTGAGCAGGGGGCTCTGCAGCCCCTCACCAGGAACAAAATGTTTGTCACCACTGGGTGAAAAATGGGAATTTTTTTGGTGCCCCCGCTGAGGGCCCAGAACCTGGATTAGGGTCTGCTTTTGTGATTCGTACAGGGAAAAGCTTAGGCCAGGTAATCTGCAAGAGTTGGAGAGGGCCAAGGTCAAGGCTAGAAGAGATGGGGAGGGGGTGTGCCTGCAGAGCTCCGAGGCAGCATCACAGACACCAAATAGACAGGGAAACAGAGGCCAGGGAGCGGCTGGACTGGAGCCTCTAGCCCTGCTCAGTTCATTGGGTCTAAAGCTGTTTGACTCACAAGCTTCTTTGCGAAGGTGATGGCTGCCACCCAGCACAGATGCCCATAATCACCGAGGAGCGCGCTTCCTGGGTGTGTACTGCCCAGGCTTTCCGAGGGTCCTACTGGGTCTTAGTATAAGATCCGAGTCAGAGCGACCGCCAAAGTCTCCGTTCTCCGCAACCCTTCCGGATTGCGCGGCTGTGCCCGCAGCGTCTCAAGCCCAGAGCCGGTGAACAGGTGGGGGGAGCGCCGGCGGTCAAGAGCGCGCCCTACTGCTCTCACGGCCCTGGCCACGAGCTCTATCGCGGGAACCAAACCCCGCTCCTACAAATGGGGAAACCGAGGCCCAGGCAAGGGAGGAGGCTTGTCAAGTCCACCCAGTGAGTTGGCGATAGCCAGGGAACTCCTGCCTCCAGGCTCTTCCCCTCTTCTTTCCACCTCCGCGCGAAAGGCGCGTTACGGTGGTGCTTTAAACCTTGTCGTCCCACGCAGTTTGGGAAAGTTTTCTTGCCGCAAACAGGCGCAGCGCGAACCCGGGTATCACGTTCACTTGCGCCGATGCGTCCCCACTCCCACCTCCACTCTCTCTGCAGCCGGCGGAGAGACCGCGCCTGAGTGCCGCGCTCGGCGGCACCTGTACCCAACAGAGCGCCCGGGGCGTCTAGCCACGGCGCGCTGGAGTCAGGCGCGCAGCGGGAACGCCGGCCCCGTCATGACCCCCGCCCTCGGCGCTGCTCCTCGAGAGCCCCCAGGTCCTTCTCCCGTTTACAGACGCGGCGCCGGGGTCCAGAGGGAAGGGCGCCCTGGCCGGGGCCACGCGCGCCGAGGGGCGCGGATGCGAGCGCCCGGTTCCGGACCCCGAGACCCGGGCTCCCCAGCCCCGGAGGCAACCCGAGGCGGCGGCTATTTATAGAGGGAGCCACGCTCAGTCCCTCTTGGCGGCGGCGGCGACAGCTGAATATTTTGCCCAGATATGGCTGGGGCCCCGGCGCGGGGGCAGGGAACCCCGCGAGCGCGAGGGGGACCCCTGGCCGGTGGGACGCTTACCGGTCAGTGGAGCCGCGGGGGCTGGCGCGGGCGGCGGCGGGACGAGCGCGGGCGGCCGGCGGGAGGGCGCGGGCGGCAGGCGGGCGAGGGGAGCGCGGGGCTGGAAGAGCTCCCGGGCGGCCGCGAGCGGGCGGGCGCTGTGGGCTCCGGGGGTGGGAGCCAGGGGCGGGCCCGGCTCTGCGCTGTCACCGCGCCTCGCCCCGCCCGCCGAGCTCGCCTTCCTTACCTCTCCCTCCACTCGGGGGCGCCGGGGCGCAGCGTACAGTCTCCTGCCGGGGAGAGACGCCCGCAAGGGGAAGCGCGGGGCAGGGACCCTGGCCGCCCCGAAGCTTGGGTCCGCGGCCAAGTGGGTGCGCGTCGCCTCCTGTCTGCGTCTAGGTTTCCCCACTTGTACCAGGTAGAGTTATTTGGGAAAAGGTAGGAGGATTTTTATTCCTGCGTGGTCTAAGATGTAAGAATCGGTAGGTCCTTGGATGGAGCAAAGCCAGTCAAGCGGTTGCTGCACCTTTACTTCCTTTGATTGAAGCAACGACCCTTCCGGTCTTAATCAGCAGCCCAGCTAGGTCCGGTTTGAGCCGAAGCTTTAGTCACGATCATTTTGTGAACACGCAGTTCCAACAGAGGCAAATGCATTCCCTCTTACTGGAAGACTAGAGTATGCAAAGTACGACTTAAAATAACCAAAACAACCCCCAAAACAACCCCAAAAGCCCCACCTTTTTTTTTCTTCCAGTTTTATTGAGACATGATTGACATACAGCACTGTATAAGTTTAAGGTGTACAGCATAGTGATTTGACTTACATACATCATGAAGTGATGATCACAATAAGTTTAGTGAACATCCATCATCTCACGGGGATACAAAATGAAAGAAAAATTTTTTTTCTTGTGATGAGGACTCAGCATTTACTCTCTTAAAAAACTTTTATATATAACATACAGCAGTGTTAATTATATTTATCATGTACGTTTTATCCCTAGCACTTATTTATCTGACAACTGGAAGTTTGTACTTTTTGACTGCCTTCATCCAATCCTCCCCCCAAACAAAAATATGATCTTCTTTTCTGTGAGCTTATTTGTTTTTGAAGTATAATTGACCTACAACACAACCTACAACATGTTAATTCCTTTTGCACAACAGTGGTTAGATATTTCTATACATTTCAAACTGATCACCATAAGTCTAGTTACAGTATGTTACCATACAAAGATATTACATAGTTATTGACTAAATTCTCCACTGTACATTTCATACCCTTGACTTAGTTTGCAACTGGAAGTTTGTACCTCTTAATCTCCCTCATCTATTTCTTTCCTCGCTCCAACCCCTTCCTCTCTGGCATCTACCTGTTTGTTCTCTGTCTATAACTCCATTCCTGTTTTATGTTTGTTCATTTGTTTTGCTTTTTTAGATTCCACATATAAGTGAAATCATAAGAGTATTTGTCTTTTTCTGTCTGACTTATTTCGCTTAGCATAATACCCTCTAAATCCAACCATGCTGTCGCAAATAGCAAGATTTCATTCTTCTTTGTGGCCAAGTAATACTCCACTGTGTTTATGTACATCTTCTTTATCCATTGGTCTGCTGATGGGCACTTAGGTTGCTTCCATATCTTGGCTATTGTAAATAATGCTGCAATGAACATAAGGGTGCATATATCTTTTCAAATTAGTGTTTTTGTTTTCTTTGGCTAAATACCCAGGAGTGGAATTGCTGGATCGTATGTTAGTTCTATTTTTTATTTTTTTGAGGAATCTCCATACTGTTTTCCATAGTGGTTGCACCAACTTACATTGTTACTAATGCTGTACTAGGGTTCCCTTTTCTCCACATCCTCACCACTTATTTCTTGTCTTTTTGATGATGGCCATTCTGACAGGTGTAAGGTGATATCTCATTGTGGTTTTGATTTGCATTTCCCTGATTAGTGATGTTGAGCATCTTTTCATGTGCCTATTGGCCATCTGTATGTCTTCCTTGGGGAAAAATATCTATTCAGATCTTCTGCCCTTTTTTAAATCATTTTTTAAAAATGTTGACTTGTATGAGTTCTTTGTATATTTTGGATATTAATGCCTAACTGGATATATCATTTGCAAATATCTTCTCCCATTTCTGTAGGTGGCCTTTTTGTTTTGTTGATAAGTTTCCTTCACTGTGCAAATCTTTTCAGTTTGATGTAGTACCATTTATTTTTGCTTTTGTTTCCAAAAGCCCCACTTTCTTAAAAGGCTAATATGTTTTCCAGAATAAACCACTTAAACCCAAATGGAAACTTTAAGTGTTTTAACTTTAAAAATGGCTCATAAAAAGGAATTTGTGTGGACAAAAAATAAGGTGTCTTTGGATAGCTTCTGGTGGGATAGACCCTATTAATATAAACTTTTTAATATTGGTGTACAGATTACTAATGAGAAACACCTTTAAAAACTCTTGTTTCCATGCAAATGTACTCCTACATTACAAAACCCTCATGGCTATGTGAGAATATTCCTCTCAAGGGGCATGTGCAATATATTTTAAAATAATGCAATGATTTAATATTTCAGATTTAAAATTTTAAACCCTTTTGTTGTGGAATCAAACATTTAAGAAAAGGTCATACAACATAACTGTGCAGGTTTAAGAATTTTTATTTATTTATTTATTTATTAAGAATTTTTATTTTTACCTGCTGCAACCACCAAGTTAAGAAACAACACTGCCAGCAGCCCAGAAACCAACCTGTGCCCTTCCAGGTCGTCACAACTCCCTCCTGAAGTTGACCACTTTCTTGACTCTTACGGTAATCACTTCCTTGCTTGCCTCTTTCCTCCATTGTTTATTTATGAAACTCTATGTTGTGAGATTTATCCATGTTGGTTCATGTGACTGTAGTTTGTTTACTCTTATTGCTGTAGAGGTTTCCATTGCATGAATATATCACAGTTTTTTAGAAACATACATTTTACTATTAATGGACATGTAGGTTGTTTCTGGGTTTTAGCTATTACAAATAGTGCTGCTGTGAACATTCTTTACCAGTATCCTCCTGCACAAGTGCACACATCTTCAACACACTTGGAATTCACAAAAATGGAAACATTTTCACCATTCTGGCATATGAGTGGTATCTCATTGAGTTTTGAATTTGCATTCCCCTGTGTCCTAATGGGTTGAGCACCTTTTCATGTTGACTGGCCAGTTGGATTTCCTCTTCTGTGAAGTGTTTGTTCAAACGTATTGCCCATTTTGCTTCTGGATACTCTTTTGTTTATTGAATATATGTAATCTATTATTTTCTCTCTGTATATATATATAAATATATATATATATGTGTGTGCGTGTGTGTGTGTGTATATATCCTCCAATCTGTGCTTTGCCTTTTCACCTTCATAATAACGTCTTTGATGAACAGGTGTTCTTCATTTTAATCTTGTTGTCTAGTACAGTTGACCCTGGAACAACACAGGTTTGAACAGTGCAAGTCCACTTACAGATGGGTTTTCTTCAATAGAAAATACTACAGTACTGCACCATCTCTGGATGGTTGAATCTGAAGATGTGGAACCACAGACACGGAAGAACTGCATATAGGAGGGCTGACTGTGAAATTACATGGGGATTTTCCACAGCAGGGAGAGTTGTCGCCCCTAAATGCCCTCCCCCCACCATGTTCAAGGGTCAACTGTATATCAGTCTTTTCCTTTATTGTTAGCACTTTGTGCGTCCAGTTTAAAACATCTTTCCTGCTCCTGGATTATAAAGGTATTTTCCTGGGTTATCTTCCTACAGTGGCCGTTCACGTTTAGGCTTTCAGTCCACCTGGACTTGACTTTTGAATATGGTATGAGGTGGGGGGCAAGTCTCTCTGTCTGTCAAACTGTCCCAGCACCAGATTAACTTTTCAGTTACATCCACAACTAATTGCTTTATTTTAAAAAGTAATAGAAACACTCCTAAAGTTAGTGAAGTACAAACCACTTCTTTCCTATCTGTGGACAATTTGAAGATTTTTGTTGTTGGGTTTTTTTTTGTTATTAGGGAAAGAAACCATTATAAAAAAACATTTACTTTATTTCACTTAAACATTTGTGTGTCAGGATATTTTTACTTTATCATATATGATTACTTAAATCACTGGCATAAACATTCCTGAATTTTGAATCAGTTTAATTGTAAGTACTAAATATAAAGTTTAAAAAGCTAGAAAGACAATTTTAACACATTTTACATGAAAAACTTGAAACATCTGGTCTTTACTTTCTTTCCGTTCTTACTTTTCCTAGATGTTCTCAAATTAAAATAAGCAAATGACTAAAACCTTTTATCTCTGGCCTGGTCTTCTCCCCTGAAACCCACTCCATATTTCCAATAGTTTATGCATATCTTCACACAGAGGTCTACTAGCTTAAATTCGGTATATGTTCAAAATCAAAAATTTAGGCTTCCCAGTCAAACTGAGTAAGGGGTCACCATCCTAGAGCTCACCAGAGCCGCTTGGGTGCATCTTTTCCCAACGCCACATTCAGTGAGGTCACATTGTTAGCTGGAACGGAACAGCAGTAGGAGTATTCACAACATGGGAATCGTCAGACACTACAAATCAAGGCTCACTCCCTGCGTGACCCCCACACACCCACCAGAACCAGCTGTCAAACATTTACTGGGATATGACTGGATAGATGACTAAGACCCCTCCCTCCCTCAAGGAGCTCACAATCTAGTTGGGGTGACTGGCACAGACAACTAGTCATATGCTATGAAGCTCAGTGAGATCTGGGCAGCACGAGGGGCATAGTCAAAGTACAGTGCAGTAGGAGGGGCACCAGGGAAGGCTTCATGGACAGCCTGGGAGGTCAGGGAGGATACTGACAAACAAAAGTCGTGGGGAGAAAATGAGCTGCAGGCTGAGGGAAAAGAATAAGAGTGGTCTGGAGGGAAGTGAGGCTTCCTTTAGAGTATCAGCAGTCCTAGATGAACATGCATGGGGTTTGGGAAGGTCCAGTGTGGCTGGCGCAAGTAGTAGACAGGGAGGTTGGGCAGGGAGACCGTAAAGGCCTGCGTTTTCAGTCCAGACTCTCTGGGCAATAAACCACTCAAGATTTGGGGTGATCTGAGGTGATCAGGACATGTTGGTTTGCCTGGGCTGTTCCTCCAGCAGCACCACTAGCAATGCTGATGGGCTAAAGACTCGGGAGAGACTTCACATGGTGTGGTGACCACCTGCTTTGGGACCCACCACTACCCCCAGGTAGGGTTAAGTCACGGAATTCTCACTCTAGCTGGAGAAGAACCGAGCACCACAAGGAAGACAACATGAATAGAAAGGGAAACTCTTCACCTTAAGATCATAAAGCCTAGAAATGATAAGACAGTCAGTTTTTGTATTGATAAACATTTTTATTCTGATATTATAGTAATAGTTCAAGTGCAATTCTGTTTGAAAAGTCAACTCTGTTGAAACAAAACTTGTTAAATATCTTTCATCTAACACAAGCATATTCTTTTCAATCCCGCACAGCAGTCAGAGCCATGTAGCAGAGGTAAGATTTTTTTTTTTAAAGCCTACTACATTTTGTTATTGCTAAAAAAATCTGAATTAGTTGTCAAGGTCTCAGAAGCAGTGATTAATTGACTTTTGAAAGCTCTACCAGATACTCTGACATAAAATCATGAATCCAGATATCTGTGTCTGGCAGCGATGTGTCCACTAAATAAACCACTACTTTCCGGTCCCAAGGGTTAGTGTTTTCTATAACTGTCTGCACCAATGCCACCAGAGGTTTCTTCTCCACATGATTTCGAAACAACATCGAAGCCTCCTCAGACCATTGGCTGCACTTCACTCCTAAGAGGAAGGGAGTTCGCAGATCAGTGAGGGGTCAAATGAGCCTTTCTTTGATCCGTTATAATGGAAAACTATTTAGTCACTGCCAAAGTAGTTACACACCAGCTTAGACTTGCCTAACTGAAAAACAGATGCTGAACAATCTTACAACAGTCTTGCTTATAGTTCTTCTATTCTGAATGGGGTTATTTCTGTAAACCTTCACCTACAGACACAAATTTCATTTGGGATTTAATGCTGTGCTATAAAGTGAAGTTATAATAATGACTGCCCATTTCTGTAAAGTATATGTAGATATAGACTGATGGAGAATGAAATATCATTATCAATGACATTTCTCTTATTTACAGATTTTTTTCCCCCTGATGAACCAGATATAGTAAAAAAAAAGAAAAGAAGAAGAAGAAGAAGAATTAATACACTTAACAGCATTTAAAATTACATACATCACCATGGTAAAAGCACTGGATTGAAAGCCTGGAGACTCAGTTACTATTCCCAACTCCTCTATCAAATGGTATGATCTTGGGGAAACCAGTTGGTTTCTCAGGCCTCAGTTTACTTCTTGTAAAATAAAGTGGTTAGACCAGATGAATTTTAAGTCCCATGCATTTCTAAATCCCCATGACTTTTAAACTTGAGAGCTCAAGTTAGAGAATTCTGAATTAGGTTTTAAAACAAAACTGAGACAAGAATATGTATTTCTCAAGAAGTATTATTAAATTAACATAAGTTAAGTTCACATATGTTAGATTAGATATATAAATTATGCCCCATAGTGATGAAGGTCTGGGAGTTTCACATATAATTTAAAAGACCTTTTGGTGTAGTGAGTGGGCTAAATTCTTTGATTACTAAGAATTTCCCATGAGAGAAGCCTAGAACTGTCTATAAGCTGCTGCTTCAGTGACTGTAACAGAGCCTGAGCCTCCCAGCACTGGCACAAATTCAGTGAAATGAAGCGGCTGTAGAGTCCCCTGCACAGGGAGCACCAGTGACTGTGGCCATGAAGCCAGGGTGGGGATGATGAGGCCATGCGATCCTCCTTCACAGAGACCCCTTCACTGGGCCGTTTGATTGTCATGTTTGACAAAATGTGTTGTTAGAAAAACCTGAACGTTAAAAAGTGAAAATGGGGCTTCCCTGGTGGCGCAGTGGTTGAGAATCCGCCTGCCGATGCAGGGGACACGGGTTCGTGACCCGGTCCGGGAAGATCCCACATGCCGCGGAGCGGCTGGGCCCGTGAGCCATGGCCGCTGAGCCTGCGCGTCCGGAGCCTGCGCTCCGCAACGGGAGAGGCCACAACAGTGAGAGGCCCGCGTACCGCAAAAAAAAAAAAAAAAAGTGAAAATGAAAAATGTAACCATTAATTCTGAAGAAACCATTTAGAAGTTTGAGTTCAAAGCAGATCACTGATAGTCATGCCATGTGTAAGATGCCATTTCTGGTTCATATCTGTCTACCATGGGAGTTTCCTTTGAGTTCTAGTAGGAGATACAAAGAAACTGGCAAATACTTCAAAATAAGGCCATCTCTCTCTCCCTCTCTTTCTACCTATCTATCTACATATATGTATCTTCAATAAATGCTGTCAATAAGAAGAATTTATATACAAAATTTATCTCATTTCTGAGATCAAGTCAGTTCTGCCACTGCTAAGTGTATGGGGTGAGCGGGGCGTGAGGAATGAGGGCTGCACATGTGGTCACAACTCGCCCTATCCCAGCACAGCAGGACCTCCAGACAACTGGAGGTGTCGGCACCCCTCAGCCCTCTTGGCCTCTGCACCTTCTGCTCATGGCGACAGCTCTCTGGGTGGAGCTTCAGCTAGGCACCCATGCTACCTACTGGTAGAGGGCACACAGATATCTGTACTGCCTTCACAGAAGATAAAACAAATCTCATCAGACAGTATCATAAAGAAGTACCACTCTACACCTATTATCTCAGCTCCTCAGATTTTATGACAGTCAATAGGCTGGTGTGAGTGTGGTGAAATCACACACTTGTGTGTTGTTAGTTGCAATGCAAATGGAAACTCATTTGGCCATGAAAATGGTCATATTCTACGACCCAGGAATGTTTTATAATTGTGAAAGTCCATTACGTAGATGCATTATAATTCGTGCAATAAATTATGAAATATTAATCGCACAATGTTCTCCTCCTGTTGGTTATTTAAGTTGTCTCATTGTTTCCGTTTGTTTGTTTTGGCTAATATATGTAGCTGTGGATTTTTTCCCTCAATACTACAATAAAAGTGTAAACAACCTAAATGTTCAACAATAGGGAAACAATGATTAAACAGAATATTTTGCAGCTACTAAGAATCATTATCAGGACCATCAAACCACCACCCAAAAAGTAATAGTGTGAAAGCAGAATGCAATACTGTACCTGTACGAAGATTATAGTTTTAGAAAAATACTCATACATGAAACCAGAGACAGAAAGGAATATGGAAAAACAGAAATAGCAGATATAGTGGAAGGGCATGACCTTGAGAGATCATTAAAATTCATCAATAGGCCAAAGATTCTGTACCCAGGACAAAACGACAATATATACTACTGTTGTGTCATGAGTCCAAATTCCCCAGAAATTACCTGCTAGTTGAGCTGTGACTGCTTGAAACGGCAGCTTTCGGAACATGTCCACTAGGGGCTGCACTTTCCTTACGTTGACTAATTCGTGCTTGCCATAGTCCAGCTCATACACGGACACCAGTCCATTGGTCAGGATTCCTTTTAAAAGCACCCTGTACCACCTAGATGTGCATTGGAGTAAAAAGGAAGAAAAAAATGTACAAAGTCAACACCTGCTTTAAGGGCAACATTTTTTTTTTTTTTTTTTCGGTACGCGGGCCTCTCACTGTTGTGGCCTCTCCCGCTGCGGAGCACAGGCTCCGGACGCGCAGGCTCAGCGGCCATGGCTCATGGGCCTAGCCACTCCGCGGCATGTGGGATCTTCCCGGACCGGGGCACGAACCCGCATCCCCTGCATTGGCAGGCCGACTCTCAACCACTGTGCCACCAGGGAAGCCCCAACATTTTTTGATAAAAAGAAAAATTACTACAAATGTTATTTACTAAAATATAAAACTATGCTGTTGTAGAAGTTTTTAAAGAGACTGCTGCTTCTTTTTCCAAAGGTTACTATTCTCTGCTTTGTCACTGGCTCATTTGATGGAATTTGTTCACTCAATACCCTTTTACAGGCCTCATGGAGCTAATAAAGGAAAACCACCACTAAGCAGGAGGAAACAGTGCCACAGAGGACAATCAGGACAAGGCTAGCAGATCCCTTCACTTTGACGGGGAGACAGGAAATGGCCACACTTTGGGGACAAGGTCCATGTGTGGAAGATGGAAAGAGAGAAGCAAGCGGGACCAGGTATGAAGAATGCATTAATTCAGGGACTTCTAGCCAAGATACCTTAGGGCTATCCAGGCAGTATTTGGACCAAAGGTCTGGAGCTCAGGAGAATGGCTGAAGCAGGAGATACAGATTAGAGTTGGTAGGGGGGAAGGTCATCAAAATAAAGGTAGTTTATGAAGCTATGAGAGAGAATGAGAATGCTTCAGCAGAGAATGTTTGAAAAAAAGTGAAGTGAGGACAGAATCCTGGGAAACACAAAAATTTAAGGCAAAGGAAGGTTACTCAGTAAAAGGAGACTGAGGACTAGAAGGTAGGTGGCAGCAGGAGGTCCTGAAAAGAGTGATGCTGCAGAAACCAAGAGACAAGTAGTGTAAAGCATCCCATGTTACAGGGAGGTCAACTAGGATTTAGAGTTAAAAGAAACCACTGGACTTGGTAATGAGCTCTGTATCTTTAATAAGAATGGTTTCAGGACTTCCCTGGTGGTGTAGTGGTTCAGAATCCACTTGCCAATGCAGGGGACACGGGTTCGATCCCTGGTCCAGGAAGATCCCACTTGCCGCGGAGCAACTAAGCTCGTGCACCACAACTGCTGAGCCTGCACTCTAGAGCCCGTGAGCCACGACTACTGAGCCCTCGTGCCACAGCTACTGAGGCCCGCGTGCCTAGAGCCTGAGCTCTGCAACACGAGAAGCCACCACAATGAGAAGCCTGCTCACTGCAATGAAGAGTAGCCCCCGCTCACAGCAACTAGAGAAAGCCCACGCACAGCAATGAAAACCCAATGCCACCAAAAATAAATAAATTTATTTTTTTAAAGAAAAGCTACAAAGAGACCAACTTCAAACACTGTATATAATTGGGGGGTTCTGGGAGGAACTCTAGAAACCTTCAGATAAGCCCAAAGTGAAGCAAGCAATTATCCATGAATCACAGAGACAACAGGGACACAGAAAGGTATCATAATAAGTACATGAGCTTTGGGGGCCAAAGAGACCTGAGCTGGAGTCCCACTGAGCCACTTTTCAGTCATGTCAACTCTGGGCTCTTTATTTAACCTCTCTGTGCCTCAATTATCTCATGTGTAATGTTTAAATTTACTTGTAGAAATAATACATATGAAGTGCCTAACACATTAATTTGGCATATAACAGGCAGTTGGCAAATGGCAGACATTACTATAACTATTCTTAAAATGAAGATAAGCTGTGCAAGTAAGAGCTTTAGATTAATTTGAAGAGAAATTTCCATATGTGGAAATGCCAGTTTGGTGCAGGCTGCTAATTCATGTAAGTGTAAAAGGAGATAAAAACATTTGGTTTCCACCAATATCACTGTCTTTAAACTGTACAAGGCAAATGATTGATGGTCTGTGCTTTTAGTCTATAAATAAAAGGTACACAGCTGTGAGGAGAGAACCATCAGGAAACCTATGTGCTGCATTTCTATTTAGCTTTCAACTTTCAAAACTAACAGCTTAAATAAAGGCTTCAGTTTTGACTACATCACCAATTTCAGTGCAAGGCTACATGTGGATCACCTGGAGAGTTTACTTAAAACACAGATTCTGGGGTTCTACTGCCAGAGATTCTGACTCAGGAGGCCTGGGGTGAGGAAGGGGAATCTGTATTTTTAATAGGCTGCCCAGGTTATTCTTAAATTGGGATAGATTTGGAAATCACTGTAATCAAAACCGTACCTGAAATTCCTAAATCTTAAACTTACCAGAGCTGGGAACAAGGTTTAGTAAATAGTCCTGGGTTGTTAGCAAGACAGAAGCTCTAAACACTTTACATTGATTCAGTTCATAAAGTTTCAAAAAATATCAGATAATCTGTTCCCATATATGACATCCCTTGATTATCTGGGACAAATTAACTGATTAAAGCCCCAGAGTCCTGAGGTAGAACTGTTCGACCCATGGGGGAGTAGGGGTGGAGTCTGAAATCCCACACTACAGATCTCCAGTATTCAGAGATCTTTCCATGATCCTTCTCTCCAGGTGGCACCTCCCCACCACTAATTATCATTGATCTGCTCCTCAGGTAAGAGTTAGCATTAGCTTGCCTTTAACTGTGATTAAACTATCCAATAACAAAGAGTTCTGATGAGGCAAACTGGAACCCATTTATGCTTATGATTATAAATAACATGACATAGTAAAAATATTTTTTAAAGATGAAAAGCTTGTGACATATAAGTTGAATGCTTTTTAGAATGAGAGCTATTATACTTTTCACTTTTAAGAGTTGAAAATTAGTTTTTTTTCCTCCCATAAAAATAACCAACTTTTGTAAGTGCCTATACTTGCTATCTTAAGAATGAATGAAAGCATTTTATAGAAAAAAATTAAGCAGTTGACCTTTTAAATTGAGTTCTGGGGGGGGGGTGTATGTATGTCTGTGTGTTGGGACAGGGAGGGTAGGGGGAGAGATTGTTTTTTGTTCAGCATTGTCAAATAAGCTGGCACATTTCCTCTAAGAAAGCCAGCAAAGGGAAGGGGGAGCGGGGAGCTTGTGCCATTGTCCAGGGCTTCCTGGAATGAGCGCATAGCTTGAGGAGCTTGGGCTTCCTTGGGTTGGAACCAGCACATCCTGGGGGCTTCTGGAGAGGAGAGTGTGGATCCAAATGTGCAAACGTGAGAAAACAGACTGAAAGTGCTAAAACATATGTAAGGAATTATGATTCTCACTGTCCAAAGGCCAAAGAGCAGTGAAATAGGCACTGTTGCACCTTATAAAGGGTGGCACAAGCTCTCTAGAAAACAACTGACTGCATATATCAAAAATCCTGTAATCTTTAAACAAGTGATTTCTCTTCTAGGAATCTATCTCATAAATACATAATCAGAGAGCTGAACAAAGATTTAAGTTCAACATTATTTGTAACAGTGAAAAATCTGGGAGAAAAAAAACCTACAAAAGAAAATGATAAGTAAATTATGATTTCTCTATATGATGGAACATTTAGCCATTAAAATGTTTATGAAGAAAAATCTCAACACATGGAAAAGTGTGCACAGAATTATGTTAAGTGTTATGTTATGTGTTAAGTGTTATGTTAAGTAGGTATGAAATTATATATAGTAGGGCTTCTCTGGTGGCACAGTGGTTAAGAATCCACCTGCCAATGCAGGGGACACGGGTTCGAGCCCTGGTCCGGGAAGATCCCACATGCTGCAGGGCAACTGGGCCCGTGAGCCACAACTACTGAGCCTGCCTGTCTGGAGCCTGTGCTCTGCAACAAGAGAGGCCGCGACAGTGAGTGGTCCCCGCTCGCAGCAACTAGAGAAAGCCTTTGCACAGAAACGAAGACCCAACACAGCCAAAAATAAATAAATAAATAAAATAAAAATAAATAAATTCAAAAAAATAATTGGCCCCCCAAAAATTATATATAGTAATATACCAATTGTATAAATATGTATAGGAAAAAAAACTAGAAGAAATACATAAATAGTTTAACAAGGGTTATGTTGGTTGTCTGACTTTGTTTTCTTATACTTTTTAAATATTTTCTAAATTATCTCCAATAAACATTTTATTTTTAAAATTTATAAAGTCATTAAATAAAAAACATTATTTCCTAAATAAAAAAATATTTTTCTCAGGAGAGTAGAAAAAATATTTAAACATTCACTTTAGATATAATTAGGTTTTTAACAGGACTAGGGTCATTATATTTTTATTTTTATTTTATTTTTATTTTTTGCGGTATGCGGGCCTCTCACTGTTGTGGCCTCTCCCATTGCGGAGCACAGGCTGCTGACGCGCAGGCTCAGCGGCCATGGCTCACGGGCCCAGCCGCTCCACGGCATGTGGGATCTTCCCGGACCAGGGCACGAACCCGTGTCTCCTGCATCGGCAGGCAGATTCTCAACCACTGCGCCACCAGGGAAGCCCCATTATATTTTTAGATAAATGACATCATTTTAAATATTAGAAAATTGCACAATTCATTGGTCTCATTTCACATTCAAAATTCCCATTTGTGCAGTTCCAAGTCCCCCTGCAGGGATTAAGGACTCTTGGTATCATTCTACACATTTTTCTTTTTTTTTTTTTTGCGGTACGTGGGCCTCCCACTGCTGTGGCCTCTCCCGTTGTGGAGCACAGGCTCCGGACGCACAGGCCCAGCGGCCATGGCTCACGGGCCCAGCCGCTCCGTGGCATGTGGGATCCTCCCGGACCGGGGCACGAACCCGTGTCCCCTGCATCGGCAGGCGGACTCTCAACCACTGCGCCACCAGGGAAGCCCTACACATTTTTCTTAGGAGAATAAAAGGTTCTGTCTGTCCAAGGACCTACTTATTTTCCACTTTTGCAGCATACACTTGGTCTTTCTCCACTGCCACATGGCGCTCCTCAGACACACTGTAATAAAGAATCATCTCTTCCATCAGAACTTCCAGCTTATGTATCTCTTGCCACGGCTGGACGACAAAGTAGCCTGGGTGACAGGCCACTGGCACATACACATCCATGTGTTCCCCTGGCTTGGACAAGTGGACAGGAAGTGGCAGTTCCTCCATGGAGAAAGAGTTGGTGTGGTCTACCAACGACTTTTTGAGGATATCTGAGAGGCTCTTTCTGAAATTCTCTCCAGTGTTGCCCAAAATGGGGGTGTTTGCACTTTTGCTGTTGCGGGAGCTAGCTCCACTGGATATGGCACTCAGAAACACATCCTTCTGATGCTTCCACAAGTCTGCGTTTGTAATCTGGCGATTGATACTGCGGTGAGGATCGGGGAAGTTCTTGGGGGTAAATAAATAAATATGTGCAATCCCTCTGGTTTCATCCACTTTTGTAACCTTTGGAAAACACACAAAACCAACTTAAAGAAATCCAAGTTCACGCTGAATTCTGAGGTGGTTATAATATTAACTTTAAATATTATAAAACAGTATTTTGCAAAGAACCCAACTTGCTAAAATCATTTTATTTGAGGTCAGATGAATTATCTATCACAGCTGTAGCAATGAATAAGCTCGTAGGTCCAAGTAGCCTAGAAACCAGCGGCAAGCTTATGGAAATGAAAAATTTACTAACCTCTAAAAACTGAGAATATCTATGACTGGCTAGAGGTCATCATCACTGAGAGGAAGTGATTCTATATATCATGATTATTTTTTTATATTAATGACATGTTAAAACACTCAAAGAAGAAAGAGTAAACCCAATGAATCCCCATGTGCTCATCATCCAACTTAAACAATAAAAAATAATAAAAATGGCAAAATGTCCTATAAGAATTCTGCTTAATGCTGGTGTACCCTCAGACAGGGAAGGGAAAGAAAAAGCTTTGACCTTCACCATACCCTTTGGGATCTTTGGTCCAAAGTCCTTGTTTGGTCCTAATATCTGCTCTCACCCCTCTCCCTTTCCCCCAGCTACATGAGAGGAGAGGGACCTTGGGAGAAAAAGAGGAAGAAAGCTCCACTGAATAGGCCAAAATTACAGTCACCATTTTGCACCTCTGATTACCTGGCTACCTTTTCCTGTCAGAGGGGTGAATGTCTGTATGGGATCACCACACGCTGATAACTGGACTGTGCTGCTGTGTGTCCCAAAGGGTTGGGTGACTGTTAATTCTTCTCATCAGTTCCTCTGGTTTATCTTAGGAATAACAAAAATGAGACACTTCTAGCCACATCTATCTTTTACCAAATTGGGCTAGAAATGAAAGGCAGGAACACAGGCATGAAGACAAGGAGACACCAGCAAGGCAATCCTTCTAAAGTAATTTACTTTAAAAGCTTTTCTCCTAGTAAGCAGGAGTCTATTTAAATTCATTCTTTGGAGGGTTAATGAGGTACTGACTGCTAATTCACTTTGATATTTATGGTACAGAAACACCATTTCAAAAATCAACCATTAAAAAGATTTTTATTGACTACCCAATACCCTGGCTTTAGGAGCTGAAAATGTAGCTGAGAAAACAATATTCCTGTGGCAAGTGAAGAATATAAAATGGTATATAACTGTGTGATTGCACATGACAAACCCTAGAGGAGAATGAAGATAGGAAAATCAGTGTGGGCTAGAATAAGTGAGAGGTTTTCAAGAAGATATTTCTCAAGGACATTTCAGTGTTAACACTGTTAAATGCTTATATAAAATGATAACACTATTTATATCAGTTAAAATAGAGAAATATTATCTTACATTTCTATTCTTGGAAATATGAGCAGTGTTTTTGACATGAAGATGCAAGAGTGTGAAAAAGAAACACGCTAGTGAAAGAAATAAAGCAGTTTAAATAAGTTTTAGGAAGGGACAAAAACCAAGGTTACAAGCAAATATTTGTTTATAATCCATTTTACTTTAGGGATTAAAAAAAAGAAATACTGGACTTATTTAAATGGTCTTTAGAAACATTTATCAAGAGATACATGGTCCTCTGCTGCAGACTTAATTCCTTATCATGGAGAAAAATAGGAGCACAGAACTATCTGCTACCTTATTAATAATCAAAAAATTATATAAAGGGTTTAAAAATAATACTGGAGATACAGGATAAATTCTTAAATAAAAATTAAACCATCAAATATCTTATAGCTACACATGTAACCAACCTCCTGACTATAAAAGTGTGTCGGAGGTGAAAGCATCAGTTTACAGTTAGATAAAATTCTTTCACAAAAACAAGTGGAAAAAAAATAAGTGAGTCCTTCTGGCTGACAGCCCCCTTTTATCAAGACCAATAAGATAACTAACCTTAATGCTACAGTCTGAGCAATTCAAAACAGAATCTCTTAGCCAAAGCACAGCATCTGGTGTCCACATGCCAACAGACTGTGGAAGATCTGCCAAACAGCACTTTACAGCCTGAAAAGAAAACACAATGGAAAAGAGGACACACCATCTTAAAACAGGTACTTATGAGTAGTGTCAATATTATTTTCCTACAAGTCAAATGTTGCCAAGATAGAGAGCAAGCAACATCAATAGCTAATAATGACAATCACAGTTCTCGGGCTGGAGCATCTGCTATGTTCCTGATCTATTTATACTACTACCCATTGTCTTTACTCCTATCATGAGCCAGGGTTATACCAGGCACGTCACATACTTCTCACCCTATAATACTTCTGCATGGCAGGCCAGTGTTGTGATCTCATTTTACAGATGGTGAAACAGACTCAAGAGATACTAACCTGTGTAAGATCACAAAGTCGTGAAGACAAGATTGGGACTTATATCTAGGTCTTCCCTCTATGCCCAACTAAAAAGAAAATGAAGTGTCATTTGGATGAAATCTGACTTCTGTTGTAAAAATCTCTGTGGAGGCTTCCTGATGAATGAAGCATTTCCTGAGTACCCCAGGCATCTGTACTTACCTTTTGAAGGAGGTTATAATGAGAATTAAGGAGGGAAAGAAAAACTAAAACCCAGTGATACCTAAAAGCCTCATTTTCCCTGATGCTTTTTACCTCCCACCATCACTGCACAAGCTTCTGCAGAATGGCTACATCAGGGAGGAAAAAGTAACCCCAGGGACTCCCTCCAGTCTCATGGAAACCTCTGAATTAATGGAGGCAATTTTATGCAGGAGATGAAACTTACTTCCAGGATTCCTAGATTTCTTCTTTCCTCTCTGATCCCCAACCTCCCTGTCGTACACCCTCCCTTCATCCTTGGGGGCTCCACGTCTCCCACTGTGCCCCCTGCATGAGGCACCTTTCTGGGTGGGGAGGAGGTCACTTAGAGCAAAGAGAGCAGACTCTACTAGTGCAGGTGCCAGGTGGGCAAAGGGAGTGAGGCGGGCCAGCTGGGGCCTGCGCACTGGAGAGCACAAGCCCTGCAGAGAAGAATGTCACTTCCCAAGCTCCCAAAGAGCACTGTCCCATAAAGGGGACTGCTCAATAGAGTCATGTTTTCTAGTTTGTCAAGAGAAGCTAGAAGCAGACAACTAATTCACATTTTAAAACACTATACAAGCCAAGGGCCCAGACCCAATATTCATGGGTCAGCCTTGGCCAACAGGCCATCAGTTTGCTACTCTGAACCTCTTGGGGAGATGTTGTTAGCCAGAGGCTTGCCCTAGCTAGTTTTAAAGGTTCCCCCAACTTCACATCTATCAAATAAAAAAATCAAGACAAGATTAATAGAAAAAATTATAGCGACTTTTACCAAGAAAGTACACCTGTGTAACTTTCAGACAGTCAAAAGCAGTGGGACAGATCACCCATCTCCTCCAGCTCCGGAAACCTTTTCTAGGTAAGGCTGGACCTAGATGGATGTTCTAACAAGGGGTACAGAGGCCAGAGGTGTTATCAAGTGAAAGCAGCACTTAAAGGTCTAACAATTTTCAATATTATGCTGAGCAGCAATAAGAAAAAATGTGATTCTGAAAATTGGCTTGAACTCAAGTTAAACAGCTTCTCTGTAATAGTCATTTTAGGAAAGGCAACAGTGACTGCAGTGAGAGAAATTATAAAAGCCATGCTAATTACGGTCAAGTACTTTTTATTTACTGAGTTTTGATACATAATACATCTGGTAAACATAGGTCAAGGGGCCCCTTGAAATTATAGAATGTTGAACAATTTTATTTTCAAAGCATGATGGATTTCTGTACAAACTCTACTTCTAAGCAGGAAATAGTTATTAATAATTTTAATTAATTCAAAATAATTCAAACTTCTTATCATCTTGAGTTTTTATCAAGAGAGGAAGGATAGACTGAAGTTAATCTTTTCACTACAATCTATGAGGAGAAGGTTAAATATAAACATATATCCGAAGAGAATGGTTACCTAATTAAATTAAGAACTCTGGAAGTAAATATTTACATATAATATCCTGAAACTGTGTAGAAGCCAGCACTGGCATCTAATTATTAAAGTGGAACCTCTAACTGGACAACATAGCCTGATGACTCAACATGGTTGAAAACAAACATTTATCAAACAATATTCTGTAAGTCTGACTGGTCTTGTTTAAGCAAAATTTTACATCTGAAAACCAGTGAGCCACCATTTGGATCATTTCCAATTTTGTTAAACTCAACCATCATCAAAAACTGAGACAGCATCTCACAATACGATTATGAACACATCCAAATCCCTTTCAGCCAATCTCCTAGGCTTGTAACATATAGTACCTGAGGTGGTAATGCAATCATTTCTTGGAGAAACCGAGGGGGAATTTCCCTGAGCTCGGACACTTTCACAGACGTCGCAGTGCCAGAGTCCAGGAATTGAACATCAAGAGCCCGGCTGCTGTGAACATTCGTGATCTGCAATGAGACAAGTGTTGGCTGATTTATTAGCATATCCAAAAGGCCAAAATGCTTCTGTGCAATTACATTTTGTACAACTCTAAAATGCATTTAAAAGCAACAAAAACTATCAGTGCTGATTAAATTTTCTCTTATTTTAAAATGTACTTATTTACCAAATAGATATTCTTTTATAGTAGAATTGATTTCAACATCTTGCTGTTAATTCATAAATAGAGTAATAATTACTATGTTTTCAATTCTAGGATACTACAGATTGTAAAACAATTTGATACATTATATACTGCTGATCATAAGATATAGTCTGTTCTCCAAAATATTAGGATGTGAGGAAAAAAAGAAAACTACTGTGTCTTAGCAATGAGGAAATAATAGAGAGAATTCAGAGACAGAATTTTACTTGTAGTAGGTAAATACTATGTTTGTTTTTTTTTTTAGAGTTAAACTTGGTCTTTCTTTTAAAATTAATTAATTATTTTTGGCTACGTTGGGTCTTCATTGCTGCACGCAGGGTTTCTCTAGTTGCGGCGAGTGGGGGCTACTCTTCGTTGCGGTGCGCTGGCACCTCATTGCAGTGGCTTCTCTTGTTGCGGAGCATGGGCTCTAGGTGCGTGGGCTCAGTAGTTGTGGTTTGCGGGCTCTAGAGCGCGGGCTCAGTAGTTGTGGCTCGCGGGCTCTAGAGCCCAGGCTCAGTAGTTGTGGTGCACGGGCTTAGACGCTCTGCGGCATGTGGGATCTTCCTGGACCAGGGCTTGAACACGTGTCCCCTGCATTGGCAGGTGGATTCTTAACCATTGCACCACCAGGGAAGTCCCAATACTATGTATTTTTAAAACATGACATATTTTGGTATTTTATAGCTTAGTCAGAAAGACCAATGATACTTTGTGTCATTTGTCAAAAATGGGAACATCATTAATCATTAGAGAAATGCAAATCAAAACTACAATGATATATCATCTCACACCGGTCAGAATGGCCATCATCAAAAAATCTACAAACAATAAATGCTGGAGAGGGTGTGGAGAAAAGGGAACCCTCTTGCACTGTTGGTGGGAATGTAAATTGGTACAGCTTGGTACAGCTACTATGGAGAACAGTACGGAGGTTCCTTAAAAAACTAAAAAAAAAAAAAAAAAAACTACCATAAAACCCAGAAATCCCACTATTGGGCATATAACCTGAGAAAACCATAATTCAAAAAGTCATGTACCAAAATTTTCATTGCAGCTCTATTTACATTAGCCAGGAGATGGAAGCAACCTAAGTGTCCATCAACAGATGAATGGATAAAGAAGATGTGGCACAAATATACAATGGAATATTACTCAGTCATTAAAAAGGAACGAAACTGAGTTATTGTAGTGAGATGGGTGGACCTAGAGACTGTCATACAGAGTGAAGTAAGTCAGAAAGAGAAAAACAAACACCGTATACTAACACATATATATGGAATCTAAAAAAAAAAAAAAAATGGTCAGAAGAACCTAGGGGCAAGACGGGAATAAAACACAGACCTACTAGAGAATGGACTTGAGGATACGGGGAGGGGAAAGGGTAAGCTGTGACAAAGTGAGAGAGTGGCACGGACATATATACACTACCAAACGTAAAATAGATAGCTAGTGGGAAGCAGCCGCATAGCACAGGGAGATCAGCTCGGTGCCTTGTGACCACCTAGAGGGGTGGGATAGGGAGGGTTGGAGGGAGGGAGATGCAAGAGGGAGGAGATATGGAGATATATGTATATGTATAACTGATTCACTTTGTTATAAAGCAGAAACTAACACACCATTGTAAAGCAATTATACTCTAATAAAGATGTTAAAAAAAAAAGTGGGTAAGTTACATACTGAATCAAAGCAATAATTACCTACCCTGTGGCCAAATGGCAACAACACAATGTAAGATTCTGGATGCACCTTTAAATGCCCACAATCTCCCCTAATATGCCCTAAAATGCCATTGTGACACTTGCCATTGTTAAATATTTACAGTGGCCAAATATAGCCCCACGGAGGTGGTTATCTGGACTGAGATCTCACGCCTACAACTGCACTAACTGCTACCTAAGTGTTGTGGTGCCTTCCATACAATGACTGTTGAGAACTGGGCCACTTTTGGCTTGGAAGTCAGATTCGCCAAAAGTGAAGACTTTTTCTACTGCCCAAGAGAATGCTTGATTAATATAATAGCATAATTTTTTAAATCTCTTAAGACATGATAAACACAGTCCCATGGAGGAATATTTTTAAATGTATTTGTTTATTCAAACATACATACCGAACATATATATTGGTAGGGATGGTATCTGTTGAATGCTTGTTATATACAGGCATAACTAGGCTTCAAAGATATACCTCCCCTTCTCAAAGAGCTCCTAGTGCCATGAGAGACGACACAAATACATAACCATACTATAATGTAGTAAAGGCAATAATGAAGTTGCGCTTGGGGTACTATGAGAACACAGAGGGTGGGTACCTGACCCAGCAGGAAGCAGGTGTTAGGGCAAGCTTTCAGGAGAAGGGAATGCCTAGAATTGGTACTTTTCTTTAAAAATTTACTTTTTTTTTCTTCTTATTTTAGTAAAATGCCTCCATCGTAGAAAATTTAGATAATTAATGATATAAAAATCACTTGTAATCTACTATAGGTTACAATTATCCTTCTAGTCTTTTACCCATGATTCACAAAAGATTAGATTTACAAGAATTACAAAATATTTGTAGATATTATTTCATAGTTGACTGCTTTCCACTCAGTGTCTCATAAAAATATTTCATGTTGTTTGTCTTCTATGTCATTTTAATGTTATTTAAGTCTATCATATAGATACATTGTGACTTATCTATCAAATCACTTTGGCTGGATAATTTAAGTTGGGTAAATCTGTTTACACAATTTGTTACTTTAAGAAATAATCATATTTATTGGGCATTTGTATTTCCTTTTTCACAAACTGAAATTTCATAAATTTCACAAATTTATGTCCTTTCAGAGCTGCACCTTAAATGATGAATGGGAGTAAACCAGGTTGGTAGGAGTCCAGTTAGGGGCGAATCTGGACATTTCAAATAGAGGGGAGAGGATGGGCAAAGGCACACACATACTTCTTCCGTGTGGGGCCTACAAGCATTTTGGTTACATTAGAGCATAAAGTGAGAGGCCGGCCAAGGCCAAAGGTGAGGCTGGGAGACAGGCAAAGGCAAGGTCTAAGAGAACCAGATATCATGCCTTCAAGAACTAAGACTTTACCCTGTAGATGAGAAGCCAATGTCAAGCCTTAAGTAGAAGAATGAGATGGCCAGCTTTATAAAATAGTTGGTGAGGGCTTTGGGATCAGATAGATTTTGTTTTAAATCTCAGCTCTCCCACTTTTTAGCTGAATGACTTTCCTCATCAGTAAGAACGGGGATAACAGGGCTTTGTGAACATGAAATGAGATCAGTCATGTTTAAAAAAGCATTTAGTGTCATGGAAATTAAGTAAGTCTCATCATAAGTTGGATGTATAATTATTTGCATTTTGGGTTGCTACTCTTAGTGGTATGGAGCTCGACTAGAGGAAGACAGGAGTGAAGGCAGAGGAACCAGTTGGTGTGGTACTGCAGTGTTGCAGGCAAGAATTAACAAAGATGTAAAATCAGCAGTGTTCGGTGATTAGTTGCACTTGGGGCTGAGGAAGATGTAGGAGTCAAAGATGACTCTTAAGAAACAGCCTGAATGGCTGCATGAATGGAGGTACCACTAAAATAGAGATAAGGGAGAAAGGTAAGGATGGAGAAAGATAATTTTGGTTTCAGACATGTAGAACTTAAAAGAGTTTGTGAGATGGACAATTAGGCTGGCTTTTTGATCAAATCTGCAGCCCATCGAAGACTGGAAAACAAATGTGGGAGTCATTAGGGCCAAAATGGTACCTGAAACTATGAGACAGGATTACCTAGAAGGATGCAGAGGCCGAGAAGAGTGATGAGCCTGGACGGGACTTAGGGAGACTGACATTTCAGAAGTGGGGGTGGAAGGAGGTTTGGGTGAAAAATAAGAGAAGGAATTATTAGACTATCATGAGGAAAATTAGGATTTGATAACATGGTAGCCTAGTGAGAAGAGATTTCAAGTTTCAACACTGTTCGATGCAGCAAAGAGGTCTGGTACGACAAGACCTGCAAGATACTAATTCAACTGCACAATTAAGATGCTGTTCACAAGAACAGGCTCTGTGATGGAGTGTGGGCAGAAGTCATGTGGCAGTGACTGAGGACTGACTGGAAGATGGTGCAGAGTGAATGCAGACCACTTCTACAGGGAAACAGGGAGAGAAATGGTCACTGCACTGAATAAAGTTGGTTGGACGTACAGAATAAGTTCAGAATGTATAGGCACTGAAGTTTAGACAAGTTACAATGTCAAGAGCAAATACATCACTTAAACACAGGATCTGCTTTTCATTAATCATCTTTCTTTCCTTAACTTTCTATGCATCACCAAGAGAATGAACACTTTTGCTACCTCAAAAGTAGATAATACACAACTTGATAGTAATGAAAATAATACTAGATATTTATCTAAAGTATTTGAGCATAAACTGAGAAGGTATTTTTGCCAAAAAGGCATAGCCTGATTCCACACATGGAGAAACTCAAGTTGAGAGACACTCTACAAAACACTGCTACTCTTCAAGAGGCCACAAACAACAAAGATTGAGCAACTGCCAGGTTGGAGGAAACTAAGAAGACATGACAACTAAATACATCTTGGGATCCTGGACCAGAAAAAGGACATTTGGAGGACAATCTGGGAAATGTCAGTATGTTCTGCAGACTAGTTAATAATATTGTACCAATGTTAATTTCCTGATTTTGATAATCGTTATGTAAGACGTTAACAATTGGAGATGGTGGGTAAAGGGCATATGGGAACTCTTTAAAATATTTTTGCAACTTTCTAAAAGTCTGAAATTACTTTAAAATAAAAGGTTAAAAAATTAAGTATTTGTGCATTTATATATCATACACTAAACAGCACAGAGCTTTAAAATTCAGATAATGTTGTGTTCTTTTTAACAAATTATGTTTTGAAGTTTATAGCTAAGCACCCAAATCTTACTCATATAACTCCAGATCTCAACTTTCTGACACACATTCACATTAATGACAATAATTATTTCAAAACTGATGCTTTCATTAAAGTGGCCATGACCAGGATTTACTTAAATAAAAAGAAAATCAGTACAATTAAGTTATCACAATGTTGCTATGCAGTAATAAAACTCAGTAAAGCAATGATTCTTACTTTGGGTTGGTTTCTTTGAGAATCTTAAAAAAATTATGAATACTTTCCCTCCAAAATATATAATACACACACACACATATAATTTGCATACAGTCGTGGGGGAGGGGTCCAGGTGCTCCCTGTAAGCAGAGGTCTTTGCACCTAGGTTAAGCACCACTGTGGAAAAAAAAAAAAATCAAGCCCAGATTTGCAATTTTACTAACTGGGCAAAATAGATATCAAAAAAAAAAAAAAGACAAAGAAAAGAAAGAAACCACAAAAATCCAAAACTTACCTTTGAAAAACATACAGAGATTTATGACAAAATATAACAAACCTCCTTGCAAATTCATAACTGAGCTTGTAAGAAAATAAAACAATTATTAGGCAGGCCCTGGAAATAGAGGAATATGTGAACACTGAAACCCAAGCCATCCTGGGCAGGGGTGAGGGAGGACATGAGATGCCCCCAAGAAGCCAGAACACTCAAAGGGCTACCCCTCGAGGGAGGGGTGACTCTGGAGAGCAATTAGGCATTCCCTATGCCCAGAAATTCCACTCCTACATATGTACCCTGGGAGATATGCACAGAAAGGTTCACAGTAGTGCTGTTTATAGCAAAAAATTCGACACAATCTAAATATCCATTGTCAGAAGAATGGAGTGATAATGTTGGCATATTCATACACTGTTACAGCACAGAGCAGGGAAAACAGATTACATCACAAACATAATGAATGAAAAAGCATGTTACAGAAGAATCAATACATGTTACAATTTGTGTAAATTTTTAAGACATTCATTCATTTAGTTATACTTTATTCATGTTTTTACTATAAATATTATATATACTATTCACTTCTACATTTTAAATATCTCTATATTGAAATATACAGATAGTAGAAGTATGTGTGTATAGACACAAATATAGTAAAAGTCTAAAGCAGTGAATAGGAAGGAGAAACAACAAATTCAGCTGGTAGCTCCCCCAGGGGTGGGAGTAAAAGAAAGGGCTGCAGACAAGGAGCATCAGCTGTATTGGTTTTATGTATCATATTTTATTTCTTAAACTGGTGATGAGTATATGGATGCTTACTCCATTTTTTAAAAACCTCATTTATGTGTCTGAAATATTTCATCTTAAGTTTAAAAAAAGTCAAGTGACTGATTTTACCTCTACTCGTAACCATTTTCCTTTGTAATGGAAGAGGCATATTTTCCCACAGAAGGGTAATGAAACGAAGTACTCAGAGGTCACGTGCTGCAAAACAGAAACGCATGACACTTATTACTCTCAGCAAAGAGCACGTTGCTACACCATGAGAAAAACACCGCTCTGGCACAGGCAAACTGCTTCACCTGTATGTGATCAGACTTTCAGCGAGGTGTGTGCTGCAGTGGACGCAGCACATGTACAGGGGTTGTAGGGCTTCTGCCTTGTTTCTCATATGTTGGTGGCAGCCATCTACCCTCCTTCCTTGCACATGGCTCATAAATCAGCCTTGTTAAAATGTCTAAAAATGTTAGCATGTAGGTCAGTATAATTGATCCAGGCTCAGGCACCGTCAGTTAAACACAAAGAGGGAAGATGAATCTGATCAAATGAGCAGCCTGGATGAAGGGGAAGCAGTTAGGCTAGCTGTTCATAAGGCCTCTTCTTTTCATCTTTTAACATTCAAGATTCAAAGATAAGATTTTAATCCAAAACAAAAGAAACGTTATCAACTCAAATATGGATATCAGTGCCAGTTCAATGTTGTTCAATGTTTTCATCCTCCTCCTCTGCTGTAGCTTGAAATGGGGGACCTGCCATTGCCTCTTTCCTTCAGGGTGAATGTTTCTACTCTCCCCAAAGGCAATATCTCCTTCCACTTGAGTTTCCAGGGCACTAAGAACTATCAAGAGTGCTTTTCACCATTATAGATTATAAGCACATGCATGCAAATGAGTAACTAGAGTCACCCTCTGGATGTCTCAGATTTCTCTAGGATAGATCAGCAAATCAAACTTAAGTAATGACCTTGATATACAAGCTAAGACATCTGTAACAGAGAAAGAGGTAAAGATATAGATCTAACATCTCGATTCTAGGCTGTAGTCTAAATACAAGTTTAATCCACTTCAGAAAATATTTTGGAATACCTATTTTATGTAAGACACTAGATAACTTACTACAGTACCTAAATGAATTAGGTACTTACCAGAAGCTGGTGAGGCTCAGTCTCTGCCCTCAGGAAGCCTATACTCTAGTAAAGCAAACAAATACCCAAACAGCTAAAACAATGCTGCATACAAGTGTCATGAGGCACTCGGGGTGCTCTGTAGGTCAGAGGCAAAGGGTTCACTTCCAGGTGAGGGGGTCAGAGATGAAGCGGCATCCGAGTTTAGTCACTTGGAAACCACAGCATATTGTGGATTACAACTATAATGTCCAAGTGGAGGTAAGGAAATCCCTTCAGGACCTTAAAACAAAACCTCTACAGATTCTGATTCAGAAAATAATACTAGAATTAAAGGGAAAAAAGATTACTAATAAATGTAAACTGCAGAACCACATTTTCCAGGGCGCAGGTTCTCTCAGGGACCATAAAGAGGTTGGGGAGTGACGCCTCGGTTTTATTCTCCTTCTAAATTCCATGGTTCCATCTTTGCCCAGGCAGAGGAGCCGGCTGCTTGAGCAGACAGTCACAGGCAGCTGCACTGTAGGCTCATCAACCGCACCTTGTGAATGACAAATCTACCGGTTGTTGCGCACCTTCTATGTGTCAGGCCCTGTGCTAATAATAAGCAGCCTTGTGACTTGTCCTCATAACAATCCTGTGGGTACTCACTATTATTATCCTCATTTTACCATGCAGAAACTAGTGGGGATTTTTGTGTTTGTTTTAAATTCTGAAGTCTGGGGCTCTTACCCTCTATTTTAGAGAGTCTACCTTAAAATATACAAAACTTACTACACATGTACAATTTAGTGACTCCTCTTGTTTGCAATGTTAGGACTCATCTTAGAGGTGGATGCTGCTTGGCCATACCTTACAATGAAAGTATTCCTCTATCTTATGCAGAAGGTCGTTGAGCTTGTTCAAACCCTTACAAGGCACCTGGCAGTACAGTGTGCCGTCGGAGCCAATATTAGTCACTCTGACATGTGTGTACATGGCATCGACCTGAAACAAAAGACACAACAAGGATGTGAGAACAGAGTGCAGCTCTTACCTACCTAAGGGGATCTACCTAAATAGCTCATTGAAAGTTTCCGCGCTTTTCAATCTTCTAAGCAAGCTGGAGGACAGATAGAATGAAATTCGTAATGTAGATGTGAAAAACTAGTTTGCATACCACTCTTTCCAAAAGGAATATCTGGTATCATTTGTGTCAGGCACACAGTAGGCATTTTGCATACATTATTTTATTGCCACTTTCTAGTGTCCAAAAGGCTAAGAGTATCTTTAGCTCTGCTTTAACTCTGGTTTATCTTCTCCCCATTAATTTAGAAAAAGAATTATTATATAAAACATATTTTTGCAGCAGTAACAGAAATGAAAATAAAAAACTCTCACAAAATCAATTCCATTATCAGTTTACTTTCTAATCCACATCCATGGGCCACAGGAATTTTTAGTAACTTTTAAAAATTATAATCACAGTAAGTTTAATTTTAGCCATTTTTAGTCAAATCATAATATAAAGGCAATTCACTGTTGTTCCACTTACTAAAACAAATATTTTCCCAGTGTTGCTACGAAGCCTTAAAAATTTTCATTTTTAACATCTCATCCTATTCTTTCAAGTGGCTGCTCTATAATTTATTTAAAGGTGTCCTCTCCTACAGACATCTATGTTCTTCACATTTAAAAAATGTTAAAGATAGCAATTTAATAAGCATCTTCACTGATCTAACTTTCCCTTCATTTGAATTATCCTCCCTTATTATCTTTGCAAAATAATTTCATATAAAATTAATGTATGTTCATTGTGGAAACTGGAAAATAAAACAAAAATCCAATTCTTAATAATTACTATTTATATTTTGGCATTTCCCCTTCTTTTAGCTCCATTCCTTCCTTTTTTTTCCCAATACATACGTAATCTGTCTCTATCTAGTGTTAGCCTAAAAGGTACAACGTTCTTTTCTGGTGAATTTCTTTCCTGTGATACTCGTGAATAGACAACAGTGGTCACAGTGGTACCTGAAGGTGAACTTCTAGTGACTTGTCATATATGGCCTTTAAGCAGGTGGCATTGATGTTGATGTCATCTTCTCCTGAGGTATCATACAGAACAACCAGTGGAATATCAGCTTTTTCAAGTATTTCCACTGCAAAGATCTTTCCACAAGTTAAAGATTCAACCACCTTCACTAAATCAGTATCATCACTTAGAACTTCCAACCCTGAAAAATATTGAATATTTAAATTTCTACTTAATTAGAAGAATCATTTTAAGATGCAGAGATTGTGTTTGTTTTGGCTACTTATTACAATTATGAATCTACTACAAAATTCTTAAATTTTATAGGGAAGCTTTGTTATACAATCTTCTTTATAGTATCTACCCTTAGGTTTAAAAATATTTATCATAACACGAATGCCCTTTTGAATGATTACACGAAGGCGGGCAATCTTAAAACAAGAAGAAAAGTTGACAATCAATCTGAATTTCTACCATAGGAGAAACAGCCTTCACTTTACTTACAAACACATATTTAAAACAAAAAGACTAACATGTAAAGAAGTTGTCAGCCAATTATGTCTGCCAGTCATGTATTTGTAACACTCTTCCTAAAAGTATACCCTTGGTTTTTTCATTTTCCAATTAAATATGCATAATTATTTCTTGCATGAACATGCACTTATTGAAAATTTAGACAACCTTCCCTCCTCCCTTTCATTCTTTCTAAGTAAACCATCATGGCCCTGAGAATACCAAAGAACTTTTGGATTTATAAAAGAAAGATTAAATACTGTTTACTGTAATATGGGTATTAGGTGAATTTTACTGCAGTCTAATTATTCTTTAAATTCTTGGAAAATTGTTAATTTCATATATCATAATATGACAACTCTAAGTTAATCTATTAAACTAATTAAACTATGGCATCATTTCCCCAATGGTATTACAATGTCTATTTCTATATTTTTCCCCTCTAAATCCGTAAGCAAAAGTTTACAGACTCCTTCTGACCTACCTTTCTCTTGTTCATACTCTGTTCTCCAGACACACACCTCTATAGCTTTTATCAAACCTTTCATTTCAGCATCCTAAATCTTTTCCAATGCTCTTGATATGTTCTTTTCAAAACTAACTCCCATAGGTTTGTAACAGGATTTTTAAATTACTCGAGCTTTATCTCACAGAGAGAGCCAAACCCAGTTCCACTGACATAAAGACATCCCTGCTGGGAAGGAGTCACTTCTTCATGGGTCTAGTTTTCATGAAAAAAATTCTGATCGTTTTCTGAATAGAGCTCTGGCTCTCCTGCATGAGGCATACGTATATTCTAATGTCTTTCCTCATCATTAACATGTGCCCCCCCATACTTTCAGGTCATCCCTACATGTCACTCTCACACATGTGCATTTCTCTACGCTTCCTTGAGGAGGAAAGAAAAGAACAGTGATACATGACAGTGCCAGAGACCACACATGACCCACAGCTGGACTCGTGCTTGGGTGCACGAGGGAGTGTTCCTTGCTAACAAGCAGCACCACGGAGTCCACCTCAGTGGGAACGAAGCTGGGAGTCACTTTACAACAGGTCGAACAACATGATTTACACTGATCCTGTATCCCACGATACAGGGCCTCGAACAGCTGTTACTAGGGCAGTTAGGGCAACAGCAACCAAACCCTCTCAGATGTCCAACAGGCTTTTTAATAATAAAGTTAAATGTGCTATATGTTATATATAACATAACAAAAATAAATTAAAACATTATAACATTTTTATAATGATCAAATCTTACAAAGAGAATATTAAACATGAATTTATTTATATCTTTCAAGAAATAACAGGTTTTAACACCTTGAGATACTTAATACGTTTTAGGATTTAACCACCCCAAAGTACAATGGTAATACATATCAAAGCGGAGAGCGCTTTTTTTTTTACTTTAAAAAAATTTATTTATTTATATTTTATACAGCAGGTTCTTACTAGTTATGTATTTTATACATATTAATGTATATATGTCAATCCCAATCTCCCAGTTCATCCCCCCCGAGCCCCCACTTTCCCCACTTGGTGTCCATACGTTTGTCAAAGTGGAGAGCACTTTAATAAAAGTTTCTTTTACCTGCGAGCTTACACTTTGTAGCTTGGAATGACAGTGAACAGAACTTCGGGTTCAATTTGTATGCTTTGCTCTTTTCAACATTTTCACTAAAACCATAGTCAACATAGTATACCTAATGATAACAGAAACAACAACGTTTAGGTTCAAATAAAATTCTTTTATCCTCACTTCTTAAAAAAAAATCACTTGATGCATTGAACTGGCTTCATTTTACCCCATAATCGGCATGTGAACTGACACCACTGCCTGGAAAATGCCAGGGGAGGTGCCCCTGACTTAGCCCGGAAGAGGAATGCTGGGAATGGGACCAGGGGTGCCAGAGCTCCTGACTTCCAGGCCACACTCCTCTGCTGCGCCTTTGCCAAAGGGGAGAAGGGGGAAGAGTGCTGAACTCCGATGCCTTCTGTTGTCAGCTTCTCAGCAGCACACGTACCTGGTCTGCCAGCCCTGACTGCCCCCACCCTTTCCTTGCTGTCATAATGCCTACATCACCTTACTCCTTCTTGATTTAAACAACTCCACTAAGGATCTGCTTCCTTAGGCAGATCCTTATTTATTTCTAGAGGAGGCATCACACTGGTGGTATTTATCAGATTCTAAATCCCCAGAGCAGCACTTATGATGGCTTGCTCTCAGCTGTTATGCTTCCAGGGACCAAGATGTTTTCTGTCAATGACAACAATGATGTCATGGCTGGATAACATGGAATTCTACACTGTAAAGGTAGGTAATTCTGGGTTTTGCGGGGGGGGGGCTGTGAAGCTTGGTTAGGCCTTCATCCAATTCAGGAAAAGGTCCCAAGTCTGCTGGACAGAGCTCTGTGTTTACAGAAACTTGCATGGCACTTCCTCACCACCATCACAGATCATGGAGAGCCTGGATATTATTTTATGTGTATTAATAAAACCTTCAGTTGAAAAGGACTATATAACCAACGGCTTTTTCTTTTTGGAGAAAAATAAAATCTAGAGACATTAAGCTGTGGTTTAGAATGATAACTAGGAATCAGAGGAAAAGTGTTGAAAACTTAGTACACTTCTCTAATTAAAGCAGATGGTTATTACAAAAACAGAACAAATCACAAAAACGCAGGGCAAAGGCATGGCAAAGAAATACCAAGTGACACAGAGTTTTACTTTCTGCAGTAAAATAAAGTCCACAGCTTCTGAGCAGCAAGATTCTGACAGTAAGTATACAAAAAAAAAATTCTCCCCATCAGAGAATCTAAGGAAGAAAAGAATAGAGAGATGACTAACCCCTTTCCCTGACCACCTGATAGCCGTGTCTGTGGGGCCTGTATATCCCACGTTGGAAAGGATCATCTCTTAGAGTCCATATCTTTTTTTTTTTTTTTTGGTGCTAGGCGGGCCTCTCACTGTTGTGGCCTCTCCCGTTGCGGAGCACAGGCTCCGGACGTACAGGCTCAGCGGTCATGGCTCACGGGCCCAGCCGCTCCACGGCATGTGGGATCTTCCCAGACCGGGGCACCCTGCATCGGCAGGCGGATTCTCAACCACTGCGCCACCATGGAAGCCCTAGAGTCCATATCTTGACTCAGTGCCCGCCGAGGCCTTGATCCCTGGCAGGGTCCCCACACTACAGCCAGCCACTCCTCCAACCCCTAATTAGCACCTGCTTTTCCTTCCCAAAGGCCTCAGGATTCATGCAGCTTTTTGTGTCCTTTAATAGCTATCAACACCCACAATTTGGATTCTGCTCTTCCTAGGCCTAAAATGGAGACAACATGTCTGTGAATAGGACATAGTATGTTAAATCATGATTCCTGTGCAATTTAGAATGTACTCCTAGTACTAAGAGACTAAAGAATACTGCTCTAAAATCTTCAAAGGGTTTCTGTAATGTCTGGAGCTTGTTTTCTTTTCTTTCTTCTTTTGAATCACGATACCATGTATTTGTATGTCAGCTGCGGCTCATAAAACATCTGCCCATGGACTGTCCAGCTGGACTCTCACCACCCTCTGTCCTGTGTCCTTTGGCCCTGAGATCAGCACAAGCAGGCTCATAATCCTGGCATCGGGCCCCAGTTCATTCCTGGCTCTCTGGCTCCCTCAAGTGGCCGCAGGTCTCACAGCACCACCTGAGTAACCAGAAAACACCCGGGGGATGTGGGTCTGCGCCAGGCCAAACTGGCACCAACCTGAGAGGGTGACCGCATGTTTCTGTTTCTCATACTCAGCAAGCTCTGTGGAAAGCAAGGAGGGAATCTGTTCTTGCTGTCAGGAACAGTAAAATTCAAGAGAAACAAGACTTTCCAAGTAGCTGGGGTTTCTCCTAATAAAGGGTAAAATTCATCTCTGTCTGGTTCATGGGATATGGGGAACAAGATCAGGCCAAGACTGCCACAACTACTGCTGCCTTAAGAGCTTACGGCTGTACAACACACCAAGCTACTGCATTTATTCCTCACACCAGCTCACGCTCTCAGAAGCAATGACACAGCCGACTGCTTCCTCCTTTATGAGGTACTTTCCTGTTCTGGCTTCCGTGACACTGTCTTCTTGGTTTTCCTCCTTCTTTGGCCATTCTGACAGTCTTCTTTGCTCCTCTCACACCCAACATCTAAATGCTGAAGTGTTTCAGAGCCTAGTTCTGGGTCCCCTTCTCTGCTCTATGGGTGATTCTTCCTCGAGGAGATCTGACCCAGTCCCATGGCTCCAAGTAGCACCTACACGTTGATGCCTCCCACCCTGCTGCTACATTACCAGTCCTAACTTCTCCCTGAGCTCCAGGCTTGTCCAGGTGAAATCTGATAGCTTTTCTCAAACCTCACAGGTCCTACAAAATTCTTGATTCTCCTATATATTGGTTCTTTTCCCTGATTTCCCAATTTCAATAAATGTCACCGATATCCACCAGGTTGCTCAAGTCCCAAACCCAGCAGCCATCCTGAATCTTCTCCTTTCTTCTCTTCCACATCCAATGAATTAGTGTCCTGTCAGTTCTACCTCCAAATACATCCTGAATATGTCCCATTACCTCCGTCTCCACTGTTCCTGCCCTAATTCAGGTTACAAGCTGCTGGCTACTGCAATAGCCAACTAACCAGTCTTACTTTCCTTCTCTACACTACTACAGTCCATGCCCCACACAGGCACTGGAACAATCTTTGAAGCAAATAAACCAGATCACATCTCCCTGTTTATCCCTTCCTTCAAAGTTATTTTCTATCATAGCACCCTGGCTATTTCCTTCACTGCTCTTAAATTGTCCTGTTTATTTATTGTATACTTGTTCATTATCTGTCTTCTTTTACTAGCATATAAGCTTCTTGAGAACAAGGACTTGTCAGTCTTGTCTCCTGCCCTAGGACAGTGGAAAAAATGAACGAAAAGTTTAACAGGCAGATACTAGCATAATGATAGTGTCTGATTTTATAGGTAAGGAATCAGAGAAGTTAAATAACTCTCCCAAGTCCACACAGCTAGAAGTGGCAGAGTTGGGACTCAAACTCAAGTCCAACTGACTCCAGAGCTTAAACTCCCAAAGTAGAGGTAAGGAAGGAAGGGGAAGGCCCAAGTGATTTTTGCCTTATAGATCTGAGACTGGGAGATATCCTTGTGGAGTATTGGTAGCATTTATTATAAACACTGATGCACTGTTGACATGTCACCGGGGTTTGTATGGTTCTTCTCTTCATAAGCAATCCCTGTGCCTTCAAATAGCTTAAGTTGTGTTGGACTTCCTAAGGGCAGGGAAACGGTCAGCAAGTAGACTGAAGTTTAGCTAGGAATGTCTGGGGCAGTTATCTCCTATCGACTAGAGGCCACTCAGGTTTCTCACTGAGCACAAAGCAGTGATGGGTCCACACTGACTGGGGTCCTGTTCACCTGGACGTCCCGCCCTCGGCAGTGCTAAGGGTTCTGAGATGTGCTAACCCTGCTTGCAAAACTTAAGACAAAACTGTGCCTTCGTGAGTGAGTTCTGGTTCTGGGTCTCTGAGCTGAGAGAAAGAAGAGGCAATGGGGCAGAGGATGATCACCACGAATGTGGTCAAGCCTGGTAGTGCTGGAGCCTCTCATGGAAGAGACTGGTGAACGAGCCCTCTGACCTTTCCAAGATGACCAAGAGGGCAAGGCTTGGGGCATGGCCCAAGTCTTATCTGGGGTTCTCCTTAGCTGGCTGTGCAAGAAGCGAGAGAAGAATGCCATCTACTCTAATCAGTATGGTTTCCCTCACTCCAAAGTACTGACCTTGATAAGAAGCCCACAGAGCTCTGGTCAGTATTCATTATATAACCTTGGGGGATAGGAATAGAGGTTTTTTTTCCTGATTACATCATGGGTACTACAATGGAGAAGAATTTTTTTTCTTTTTTTTAAACTAAAACTCTAAGATAATATAACTACCACTGACTTAAAAGTTGACAGACATAATCTTTTACAGATACTATCTTTTCAACTTCTGGGGAAAACTAAATATAGTTAGAGAGGACACAATATTAGAAGCAACATTTTCATTTGAAAAATAATGTGTTTGTCTTCATAATGCTTGCCTTTATTTTGTTCTCTTCTGTTGAGGTGACCTGTGCCCGTAACCAAGCATCCTCCTCAGCATTTACAGCCAGCAACTGGCCAATCTGCACAGTCTGGACTGGTGTGATCTTAGGGTTCTTACTGTAATACTCCTTCATCTCATCTTCCATTAATTCCTGAGCAGCAGAATAGTCTCTGCCCACATACCTAAATTAAAGGAAGAGAATACAAATGAAGCAAACTGGAAGAAGGAAAGCTACAGGAATTCATTAATATTACTCTGTTTTTCTACGGTCATCTTTGGTTCCAGGCTCAGACTTGCTTATATTGACAGGGAGAAGAACATGGAGTTAGTAAACATTTGTATCTTGGAAAAGGAGAATACAATACTGTGGAGCTTACAAAACAAGACCAAGGTCCAACACACCACACAACAGAGCAAGTGCTCAACAACAATCCAGAGAACTAGAGGATATAACAGTAAGCAGTCAGGGAGGACCAGGTTGAGAGAAGACTCAAGGGAAAGAAAGAGAGGAAGTGGAAAGGAAGACACCAGTGGAAGCCAGATGAGCAAGAGTCAGCCTGAGATTTTGACTCAGGCTGCTGGAGATCTGTGTAGGTTTCTGAGAAGAGAATGTAGTTGATAGTTCTGCCTTAACTAAGGCTGGGTCTGAACAAGTCTCAGTCTCTGAAAACCAATGAAATCTGACTCCTCCTAGAGAAAAACAAACCCTTGAAAACAATAAATACAACCATGTGACAACCCATCCCTCCAACTTACTGAACAAATTTGAACAAATTACAACAAAATGTTGAGGTCTGACCCTTAAAGAGATGACATGTTCTAGATAAATGCCTCTTTAAGTTGCAGGCTTTTTAAGAAATGTTTTTTTCCAAGATACTTTTCTATCCCCCTTCTACAATTTTCGGCTGTTGACAACTGCAATCACCTTGTCCTAGTTTATGTTATCAAAACATACTGTTTTGCTTTCTGCCATAAATACGCTGCTGCTTCCTTGTCCTTTAGTCTTCAGAGACGATTCCAACAAGAGCCTCCTTCCAGGATGGAAAACCTGGCAAATCAAACCTGGCTCCTTTAACAGGAGCTATCTCAGCCATGGGATGAAGCTTTTTGCATTTGAAGGCTATGCTGTACCAGCACCAGAATCACCTGGCCAGGGAGATGGGGGATATGCTACAAGAACATTGCTCTTTGAACTGTTCTAGCTTCTACTCAGGGCCCAAGTGGTCCTATACAGCTTTCAGAAACTATTCCTTTTAGGAGTATCTTCCTGTATTTTTGGTAACTATCAGCAGGGCAGAGGAAACCAGAGTCAACCTATTTGTTACTAGAGGAAAAGAAGCTTTTAAAAGCCCTATACAAAATGGAAATAATGCCTCTTTTGGAGGCAATGGCTATTTTAAAACAAAATATGACATGCATATTATTCACTTCAGAAACAGCTGTAAAAGCTTTGCCATACTCTATCATTTAAGGTTACTGAGCTTTACAAATGTTAGGGTACTGCCTGGAATACAGCCACACTCTTGGCTCTGGAGTATCCTAGTAGATCTGCAGCTCTGCCCAAGTGCCCATTTCCTGGGACCTGGAGTCTCACGGGGCCTCCTGGTAGCGCTGCTACAGTCCTGGGAGCTCAACTGGCAGAGGCCTAGGCTGTAGCCCGTGGTTTGGTAGTCTGCATAGCACGGGCTCCTGCCAGGGAGGAGTGAGGTGGTGAGAAGCAGCATGAGATCTGCAGGCAGCTCCTGCTCTCTGCAGCCACCAACAGAGAACGATGCTAGCTACATGCCCTGGGAGGTGTAAGGAGGTAATGTGACAGTTGGGATAAGAGTGGGTAGTGGCAAGAATAAGGTCATACATTATCCCCAAATTACCTGAGCAAGTGAACAAAGAATGATATACAGGCCAATTTAGATATGCCATAAATACAAAGTTAATTTTTAGACTGGAGACAACAGATTCCCACACTTGACCTAAGGGTTCTGCCATGGCACCTCCCTGTAACTTTTATGAGTCACAAGGCTACTAGTTTCCAGAGTCTACTTCCTGGGTAAAGGTGTGGATGTAGAATAGGGCTCAGCCTGCTGGGATCAGGGCGGTGGGGGGACACTAATGACCTAGGGTCAACCTAAGGGCAGACATTACCCATCATGCTTGCTGGTTGCCAGCCACCCTGCTGAACACGTAGAATGCCGGCTCTGGGATTCTAACTTCTACTGAAAAAGGGATCTAGATAACCTGAGGACCCTGGACCTAATCATCCTGGAGTAGATTGAACCCCTGTCCTATTGAAGTCCTGGAACTGATCCAGATTCCTGCCAACTCTTGGGAAGAACGTAAGAAATCACATGATTCATCCAGTCCAGTGCTGGGTGCTTGGTCTCTGAAAGTGGCACCAATGACTACTGGTAACAGATACCAAAGGATCCTGCCAAGGAAGCACATTTAGATTTTCTTTATAATGTCAAATGGTAAAAGTTAGCAATGTGCTCCTCAACATCCTTCCTTTACCTCAGTTTATTAGTGACCCACAGTGGGAACCCTAACCCTCAGAAAGCTATTTCTATCTTCAGGCCATACCACATCTTAGAATAAAAGCTCTATGCATTTACCACCCCTCTATAAAAAGAACCTCAACAAAGCTTCCACATGTTCTAGTTTGAACATCCTAAGATACTTGATTCTCACTTCATCATCAGACTTAGTCTGTTCAAACAGAAAAGCTTCAATAGGTTTGTTGTATAGGACTTTGATTATTTTTTGTGGCCTTTCATTGGGTCTTCCCAGCTCAGCTATGATCCTTGGGAAGAGTAAGAGCCCAACGCACAGGGACATTTTGGGTGAAGGAGCCTGCATTCTGTTCTGCTCCAGCTACAGCCACACCTTGGGTTGCTGCCTCCAGAGATCCAGCTACGGTGGTCACCATTCTTCATCCCAAGTCAGAAACAGCAAACTATAGTCTTTCAACGTTTTCTATGTATTCTACATTTCCTCCAAAAGTCCACATCAAGTGCCTGATCTGAATTGTTTTTTTGGAATTCCATTTATCATTAGCCACTTAGGCAATAATTCCTTCTCCCAGGCAATGATATCAAAAGGCTCGAGAAACCAGAGGGCTAATCTGATGCATTACACTAGAAGGCGGTGCTTAGCTATTCTGACTTTTAGGAAACACTACGTAATCCTAGATTAAACAGTATTACCTACCTAGTGGGTGATTGTTCTTTCTACGGACTAGGTATTGCTTTTGACTTATATAGTTACCATTATGCTATTTTTTTTTTTTTTTGGTACGCGGGCCTCATGACTGTTGTGGCCTCTCCCATTGCGGAGCACAGGCTCTGCACGCGCAGGCTCAGCGGGCATGGCTCACGGGCCCAGCCGCTCCACGGCATGTGGGATCTTCCCGGACTGGGGCATGAACCCGTGTTCCCTGCATCGGCAGGTGGACTCTCAACCACTGCGCCACCAGGGAAGCCCCTACCATTATGTTTTTGACATAGATTTTTTTCACGTTCAGACCATGTCATCATTTCAATTTTTAAAACTGTTAGAAATCTTTTCTCACAAAAATAGTTATTTTAAACATTATACTTCAATATAACTCTATAGAACTAAAATTATATTATTCTTCCTCAACCAGCATCTATGTGAAGAACAGCCAAGTAGCAACAGTACACTAGGATTCTAAAGAATTAGAAAATAAAACTTGCCTGATAACCACTTCATTTGTGTTGCTCAGTTCAACCACCAATACAGATGGGGATGCCTCAGTTGGAATGATTAACGGAGGAATTGTTACAGTCTCCATAAAGGTATCAGCACTTTTGGTAATGTTTTCTTCTATCTGCAAATATTCTTGTTCAATCATAGACTTGATATCATAACCTCCATGTGCTTGCCCTGCATCCTTTAGGATTTTGTCAGTGGGCGGTGGAAGTTTAGCATAGAGAATGGCCTTCTGGGGGTTTCCAGAAATGTAGTCTATGGTGCATACATCGGAAAGCGAGGCAAGATTTTTTAAGGCATCCTCGGGTAATTTCACTTTGTACATGTCCTCAAATACTTTGGGGAGTGCGCTGGCCCAAAGACCGCTTGAGTATTTCACCAGCAGCTCCTCAACTTTCTCTTTAATGTCTCCTGGCATAACTGTTGGACACCCTTTGAGTGGTGGTATTTGTTTTGGAGCAGGTAGTGGGGATGGAGGCAATTTTTCAGTGTTCAGTTCACTTCTCAAAAGCTGCTTTCTCTTAGCTGGATAAACAAGTAAATCTTGACCACCACTGCAAGGTTTTTCCACCTGAAATTTTTAAATAAAGCAAATGACAGATATTTTAATGGCTAAAAACAACCTGTGAGCACATTAATGCATTTTAAGTTTGAGATAAACACTTTTCAAATTTATGAAGAGAACACAAAATTGTACATCTTACTCTTCTCAATCACTAAGACTTTAATATACTGCCTTCACTTGCAAACATGATCATGCACCACATTTCAGTAATAAGCAGGGAAATGAAAGAGTATGAATTTCCCATGTGAAGCACCTGACCTCCAATAACCCTAGGAAATCATGAGAGCTTCTGCCCTGTACACCATCTAGTTTCTGACAAATAGTTTTGTCTCACCTAGTTTCTCTGACAAATAGAAAGCAACATCTTACAAAATTGATAGAATACAAGGAGGAATGAAACCATGAAAAGGTATCAGAACTGTCAGGAATAAACCACTGGGAAGAAAGCTAGGAAATATTCAGGCAAAACTGAGGTGCTGTCTCTCTTCTTCCTGCAGTATCCTGAGAAAACCCTCAGCTTTCTATTATGTAGGAAGGTCAGTCCAGAGGTAAGGTACACATTTTCCAACAACTACAGTAGAAAGTTAGCTAGAAGTGTTGACCCTCTAATGAACAAGACTTAAGAATGCCCAGCAGTTATATATCATCCAATTTCTAATTTTCTTCTCGTAACATTCCAGAGAGGCACGGCTTGATGGCATCTCCTAATATAAGAGAAGGAGGAAAAGATAAACTGATGTATGGCACTATTTTTCCAAGTTCTAAGCCTTTCCACTTCTAGACCAGGGGTCAGCACACCACAGGCTGCAGCACAATGCAGCATGCCACCTGTTTTTCCATAGCCCATGAGCTAAGAATGATTTTTCTATTTTTAAATGGTTGAAAAAAAATCAAAAGAATTACTTTGTGACATGAAAATGATATGAAATTCAGTGTACATCAACAAAGTTTTATTGGCACCCGGCCATGCTCTATGTAGTGCGTATGTGCCAGACTATGGGTGACAGTCACATAGGTCTTGGCCTGCAAAACCTAAAATATTTATTACTTGGTCCTTTACAAAAAAATTTCTCAACTTCTGATTAGACTGAAGTTAGTACTCATAGCCCTCTGAAATGCTTCTATTTTGTCAGATCCTATTCACCTATTCTTTAGCTGAAATTTAAGACCTTAGGAGGCTATCCAGACCACTAAGGTGATAATACAAGCTTACAAGAAGTACCCCCTTCCCCAAGAAGAACAGAATATTAGAGTTGCTGGGTGGGTAGCGTGTAAGTAAAGAAGATTGACTTCATTTACTAATTTTCTATATAATGCTTAGGAAGAGAGGACATAAATACAGTTGACCCTGATGACACTGTGTGCCACTCTGGATGGTATTTATATGATACTCACAATTTGTGTCCTTAATGTTAAGGCTGGAAACACAAACATTTGGGACACTCCTCATTTTGCTCTCAACGGTTAGCCCACCTCTCTCCAGAGACTCACATTTTAAAATCTGGAATCTTAAAATGCCTATCTTCACTGTGCTTTAAGACACTTAAGATACAAGGACACAGACTGGGTATCCAGAAAAGATTTGAGAAACATCCTTTTTGAGAAAATGGAAAAATAAAACAGATTTCTATTTCGATGTGAGTTATTCACTTGTCATACAGAATCCCAGTTAGTAGCCTCTTCAATAAGTGGTGCTAGGAAAACTGAACAGCTACATGTAAAAGAATGAAATTAGAACACTCCCTAACACCATACACAAAAATAAACTCAAAATGGATTAAAGACCTAAATGTAAGGCCAGACACTATAAAAAACTCTTAGAGGAAAACATAGGCAGAACACTCTATGACATAAATCACAGCAAGATCCTTTTTGACCCATCTCCTAGAGAAATGGAAATAAAAACAAAAATAAACAAATGGGACCTAATGAAACTAAAAGCTTTTGCACAGCAAAGGATACCATAAACAAGACCAAAAGACAACCCTCAGAATGGGAGAAAATATTTGCAAATGAAGCAACTGACAAAGGATTAATCTCCAAAATTTACAAGCAGCTCATGTAGCTCAATATCAAAAAAACAAACAACCAAATCCAAAAGTGGGCAGAAGACCTAAACGGACATTTCTCCAAAGAAGATATACAGACGGCTAACAAACAAATGAAAGGATGCTCAACATCACTAATCATTAGAGAAATGCAAATCACAACTACAATGAGGTATCACCTCACACCAGTCAGAAGGGCCATCATCAAAAAATCTATAAACAATAAATGCTGGAGAGGGTGTAGAGAAAAGGGAACCCTCTTGCACTGTTGGTGGGAATGTAAATTGATACAGCCACTATGGAGGTTCCTTAAAAAACTAAAAATAGAACTGCCATACGACCCAGCAATCCCACTACTGGGCATATACCCTGAGAAAACCATAATTCAAAAAGGGTCATGTACCACAATGTTCATTGCAGCTCTATTTCCAATAGCCAGGACATGGAAGCAACCTAAGTGTCCATTGACAGATGAATGAATAAAAAAGATGTGGCATGTATAAACAATGGAATATTACTCTGCCATAAAGAGAAACGAAATTGAGTTATTTGTAGTGAGGTGGATGGACGTAGAGACTGTCATACAGAATGAAGTAAGTCAGAAAGAGAAAAACAAATACTGTATGCTAACACATATATATGGAATCTAAAAAAAATGGTTCCGAAGAACCTAGGGGCAGGACGGGAATAAAGACACAGACATACAGAATGGACTTGAGGACACGGGGAGGGGGAAGGGTAAGCTGGGACGAAGTGAGAGAGTGGTATGGACATATATACACTACCGAATGTAAAACAGATAGCTAGTGGGAAGCAGCCACACAGCACAGGGAGATCAGCTCGGTGCTTTGTGACCACCTAGAGGAGTGGGATAGGGAGGGTGCGAGGGAGACGCAAGAGGGAAGAGATATGGGGATATATGTATATGTATAGCTGATTCACTTTGCTATAAAGCAGAAACTAACACACAATTGTAAAGCAATTATACTCCAATAAAGATGTTAAAAAAAAAAAAAAAGAATCCCAGTTAGTACAATTTTAGATTTAGACATGGCAGTCCTCCAGATTCAAAGCCAGCTGAGCCTGCTGGGCCCATCTTAAAACCCTTCTTCAGTCTTCACCTAGCAACATCTTCTCAACTCTTTGCAACATCTTCTCTGAAGTGGATGCCAGAGGCTAATTTCAATGGAATATAGTCCATCTTATTCATCTAAAATAACTCTCACAAGCCGCATGCCCTATCTGTCCACATGGCTTCTTCTAACCCAAAAGAGGACAACAGTTCTTCAGTTTAATGATCCTTTTCTTTCCAATAAGTTAACTGGGAATATGAGATACTTCAATGTTTGTTTACTAATCTCCCCCACTCTTGGCCCCAAAGCTTCCATTCCCACCTCTGCTTTAGATGCAATCAGGACCAATTACCTAACAATGTAATTGTCAAATCTGTCAAACCTCTAAACATGACCTCTGAACATGACCAGCACACTGAGTTCTTTTAACTAGGGATTACTATCTTAACAGAAGTTATGAATATTAGGTCCACTTGATGTGAATTTGGTCAGGACAAGAGGAGAATTCCCATTTTTCTGGGCTTTATTCCAGAATAATGCTTAAAGATCACCTGGAAGTAGTAAGCTTCCAGGGCTTCGTCTGGAGCATTTATATCAAGCTTTGCCAGTCAGCCTATAAAGCAGATTTTTGACCAATAAGCCTGAGTTTATTCTAAGTACAAACAATGGCCAAATAATCATCTGAACTAGAAGGCAGGTTTCCTCAGCGGTTTTATTTTCATGTTTTAAAGTAAATACCCTACCCCAGCCCCCAGCAATCCCCAAATGACTAGTTCCTTGAATCGTAGCCACTTTCCAATTTTTACTGGCTTCTTCTTGATCTCATAAGCCAGTTATGTGCCTAATTCCACTTTGTTCTCTAGTGATTTGGCCTCTTTAAATTCAAATTAGCATCTACTAAGATTAAACATAAGCCTGACTTTAGGAACAGAACCTGACACTAACTGGAGTTGATTCAGATGTTCTTCAACATGTTAGACAACTATTCATGGATAATTTAGTGACATGGAAAATATGCCTGGTCCATGTACGTCATTAACCAATCTTTGGAGAATAGCTGAAGGGTTATTCAATTCAAAGGAAAAGATCATGAAACTCATATTGTTTAGAATTTAAAATATATGTAATTTAAGACAAATGTAATTTTTTTCAACTTAAACTCTGTTTTAAATTTTTCATGAAAGTGAAAATTTGCTTTTCTCAGGCATTCCAATGTGATCACCACCTGTCCTCCATAACATGTGTCTTCTTTTTAACTTTCTGGTCAATGGGCTTAGAAACCACACCTATTACTATATCTATTCCCAGCCTATGAGAATCTCCCCAAAGGCAAGAAATTGCTGGAATGTGGGTTACAGTATGGTGTCCACTCTTCACTGTGCTCTGGTACATCTGACCAGATTTACATGCTGTTCTCTTGTCTCATCCCCCAAAACAGAACAGCTGTCTTCTGGCATTCATACATGACCAAGGTAAGTCAACAGCTACTTGAAACATGGCTTTTATTATTTCCTTAGTGTGATAATCAGCTGCTAATCATTCCAGTTGGATCTTTCAGGAGGGTGCTTTTACAACTTCTATTGGGTTGGCCAAAAGGTTTGTTCGTTTTTTTCCGTAAGATGGCTCTAGTAGCACTTAATTGTTTTTAACTTCAGTTGAAACGATTTTGTTAGATTGTATTGTGACAGCCATCATATCAGTGTGCATTTAAAAAAAGACTTATCAAAACTGGTGAATTTTTGTGTAGCCATTTTAATACTGAAGATAAAAGGGAAAAAAAGCAACATTTTCCACATATCATGCTTTATTATTTCAAGAAAGGTAGAAACGCAACTGAAACACAAAAATAAGGTTTGTGCAGTGTATGGAAAAGGTGCTGTGACTGATCGAACATGTCAAAAGTGGTTTGGGGGGCATCCCCTGGTGGCTGGCTCAGTGGTTAAGAATCTGCCTGCCAATGCAGGGGACATGGGTTCGAGCCCTGGTCCGGGAAGATCCCACATGCTGCAGAGAAACTATGCCTGTGCACCACAACTACTGAGCCTATGCTCTAGAGTCCGTGAGCCACGACTACTGAAGCCCACGTGCCTAGAGCCCATGCTGCGCAACAGGAGAAGCCACCACAGTGAGAAGCCCACGCACCGCAATGAAGAGTAGCCCCTACTTGCTGCAACTAGAGAAAGCTCGTGCATGGCGATGAAGACCCAACGCAGTCAAAAATAAATAAATAAAATAAATAAATTTTAAAAAGTGGTTTGCGAAGTTTTGCGCTGGAGATTTCTCGCTGGACAATGCTCCATGGTCAGGTAGGCCAGTTGAAGTTGATAGTGATCAAATCGAGACATTCACTGAGAACAATCAACATTATACCACACGGTTGATAGCCAACATACTCAAAATATCCAAATCAAGCGCTGAAATCATTTGCACCTGCTTGGTTATGTGAATTGCTTTGATGTTTGGGTTCCACATAAGTTAAGCGAAAAAAACCTTGACCATATTTCCACATTTGATTCTCTACTTAAACGTAATGAAAATGTTCTGTTTTTTAAAACAAATTGTGATGGGCGATGGAAAGTGGATATTGTACAATAAATAATGTGGAACGGACGAGATCATGGGGCAAGCGAAATGAGCCACCACCAACCAAAGGCTGGTCTTCATCCAAAGAAGGTGATGTTGTGTATATGGTAGGATTGGAAGGGAGTCCTCTGTTATGAGATCCTTCAGGAAAACCAAACAATTAATTCCAACAAGTACTGCTCCCAATTAGACCAACTGAAACCAGCACTTGATGAAAAGTGTCCAGAATGAGCCAACAGAAAATGCATAATCTTCCATCAGGATAACTTGAGACCGCATGTTTCTTTGATGACCAGGCAAAACCTGTTACAGCTTGGCTGGGAAGTTCTGATTCATCTGCCGTATTCACCAAATATTATTGCACCTTTGGATTTCCATTTATTTAGGTCTTTATAAAATTTTCTTAATGGAAAAAATTTCAATTCCCTGGAAGACTGTAAAAGACAGCTGGAACAGTTCTTTGTTCAAAAAGATAAAAAATCTTGGGATGATGGAATTATGAAGTTGCCTGAAAAATGGCAGAAAGTAGTGGAACAAAAGGGTGAGTACGTTGTTCAATAAAGTTCTTGGTGAAAATGAAAAATGTGTCTTTTATTTTTACTTAAAAACCAAAGGCACTTTTTGGCCAACCCAATAGTTCCTGTAAGTCTAATTGATTCAGGTACATACCTGAGAAGGGGGTCAAAAGGCCTCCTGTTCTATAGAAGACTCAGGATCATAATCCTGCCATTTTCTTCCATGCTTTCATTGTTTTGTGGCTCTTCAGTGTTGTGTTTGGTTTTGGATATTCACCCAAAAAATCGCCAGTCCAATGACTGGAAACTGGCATGACCTGGAACTCCATAGATTTACTATGTATGGGTCCTTACCTCCACCTCCCAACAGTAGAGACAGGTAGGTAACCTAAAGGATTAACTCCTTACACTATGGAGTTCAAGCCATCCTCTCTGGCAATCATCAGAAGATTCTAGTATCTAACATGCCTTAAACCTTCTATTCCCACAAGTTCATTAGCTTGATTTCTGCCTCTCTTGGAATCACAACTTGAATGAGATACTTCTCTCACATCCCTCTGAGTTTTTGTAAGTTTGGAGTTGACAGCTTAGGTTTGGTAGATGTGAGACTCAAGGACTTAAAACGACAACTTCTTCAGGAGCCCTCTAAGTTCACAAAAATAGAAGTCTTCATGCTATATGCCTAGAAATTGTCTTCTTAATTCTAAGAGGTCTTTACTTCTTCCTAATTTACCTGTGCTGTAAAGTTCTTGAAGCCAAACTCCTTTGAATCTATGAAGGCTCACCTGCTAACTCTGTAGCATAGGCTGCTGAGGTAAACTTACTGTTTCTCATGGAATTAGAATTTTCTTTGGGATTCTGTAACAGAATTGGTATTGTCCAATTAAATCAAAAAGTTTCAAAGCAGCTGTATGGGTCTCATTCAGACACAGTTTTGTTTCCATTGGGTAGTAGTTCTTTGTGTTGAAGCTTTAAATTACATTTTAAATTTCATTTTATATGGTCACCACCCAATATCAACCTCAGACAGTATGGTAAAATCACGTTTACCTGGAGACCTGCCTTCCAGCACTCCAACTATTAGCAGTGGCTTGGAACTCAAAAACAAACCAATTAAAAAACTCAATTTCAGCAGGCAGTAAAGACTTCTGGGTACCAAGCAACAATAAAACATCAAAGAGTCACTGACCAGAAGCTTGCACCCTATGATTAGCGAGTTCACGAAAAGAAAGACTGGTTGATGACCTTCTACAGAGCTCAGTCTTTTTGTGTTAATGCTGAGAAGTGCCAGGAAAGTTAGACAACTGAGAAAGAGATAAAGAAATGGTCCCCAATGGCCTGACTGGGCCACAGTGAAGACAAACTGATAGGTTCCGATCTGAAGCCTCTAAGGGCAGTGGGTGGGGCTTATACTGCACGCAGGATAATACACTGAGATGAGCTAACACCCAACTCAGCGTTGTTCCAGACCACCTACAACTGGCCACCCTCTCTGCAGCGGTTCATGCTATGCCCAAGATTATTCAGAAAGGGTTATAATTTTTAGTCGCTTCTGTTTTAGAAAGTACAGGTGTTTGTGGCATATTCCACAGAGGTTTAATCAAAGGTAAAGGTAAAAAGTTCCTTGTAGGGGCTTCCCTGGTGGCGCAGTGGATGGGAGTCCGCCTGCCGATGCAGGGGACGCGGGTTCGTGCCCCGGTCCGGGAGGATCCCATTTAAAAAAAAAGTTCCTTGTAGATGGTACCCTGTCTGTTCACAAACCACCTATCCAGAGAAACTCTTTCTCCACCATCTTGGGTAAGTAGTTTTGTAGATATTATGTATGTCAAGGCTAATACTCTTTCACTCCCATCCCTTTCCTAGTAAGGACTTCACAATGATGCTGACTACAACCATTTATGTTTGGATAAACTTCAAGCCATTTTCCTTTAGTGTGGCCCAAGGTTAGGCCCTTGTTCACAGGTCTCCTTCAAGAAGACATTATCCTGGTTAATTGTGTGCAGACCTTTTGGGCATGATCTTGGCTGGCAGCTGTGGCTTTCACTGTGCATTCTAAGCTAAGCAGGTACTAGATGTGCTTCTCATTACCTTTGCGGGGAGCAGGATCTTTTCCTCTAGGATGGCAGAAATTCACTTCATCTAAGAGTTTTAGTTCCTTTATCCACTGCTCTTATTTTTCAATTTAAACTTTTGTTCTGCCCTCTTTAGCATTTCCTGTTTTCATTGAGATAGGCTCCTCTGTAGAGCTTGCTGGGCATGCCTCTGGTTTACCAGTGGGTTTTAACTTGCTTGCATTTAAGCTGTACTGTTCCTGGAAAAATAACAGCTGTCTTTTCCTATATACCTGCTATGTTTCTTTTTTTCTTTTCTTTTTTTTTTTTTTTTTTGGCCACACTGTGCAGCATGTGGGATCTTAGTTCCCCAACCAGGAATCTAACCCACACCCCCAGCATTGGAAACACAGAGTCTTAACCACCGGACCACCAGGGAAGTCCCCTATATATCTGCTATGTTTCTTACTGTACTGGCAGCTGTTTATAGTTTGTGTAACTTAATTCTAACAACCCTAAGAGATGGGAAGAAACAGTAACATTTTAAAGCATACTGAAGCCCAGATTTATATGCTGAAAGTAACACCACTAAGAAATGGCCAGGGCAAAAACCTAACTGCAAAGCCCAAACTCTTCTTATTGTACTATTGGGCCTTATGGGTAGTTTTGTTTCAAGTTCCAGAACAGCAACGTCACATTATTCCCCTAGTGCCCTACTCTGATTTTGCCACAGTGCTCTTTTATCTTTCTCCAATTCAGATGGTCACTGAAACTGAATTTAAAAACTGTTCCAATGTGTTCACTGCATATTTCTTTTTGTTGATGAAAAGTTAGAAAGGAAATTGGATTCCAATTAGATATTATGGCTGTACTTTCAAGTCTTAGCTTTACTTCTCATTGCTGCTTCTGCTGGCATGGCTGCATAGACTGTATAAACACCACTAAGCCTGAGGATATATCACTGCTGTTTCACTTATGTTCACTTCCTTAGAAATTCAATTTGTTTTTAACCCAGAAATATCCAGGCTTTAAAAAAAGAGGCAATTCATTTTGCATGGGCTGACAGGTGCTTTATCTTATATAATTAATTACCACAATTAAAGTTAAGACAAACTCCTGAACATACAAAAATACAAAAATATGTAAGTGGCAGAACTGCTGTTGCCTCTTTTGATATTACGGAAACTGCTATATTGACGCAATCCAGAACTTTAGGAATTTTTAAAAGTCTGAGGTATTAGAGGACTAAACAACTTAAAGCTCAGTGATTTCTAATGGACAGAAAATGACATATAAAATACAGACTAACAGTAAAATCTTTTTATAAAAGCATGAATAATTAGCATCATTAGGTATTTTTTCTCATGTACAACATTTTATGTTCTCATTCACTAAATGTTATGTTCTGTAATTAAGGCCTGAGGTGCTTCCAGCTGAACTCAGAATGTTTCCCACTCTCTTGAAGTTGCCTCCCAATGCTCCTACGCTAGGTCTTTGAGGCTACTGGCAGAGAGCCTTCTCAGCTGAGTGCATCTATTCCTGTCTGGCTCTAAACAAGCCGCCCAGCTCTCCACACAGCTTGAGGTAAGGCACTAAAGACAGATATTCTGTCTCAGGTAGGAATGGAGACGTTTCTCCACCCATGTTTCAGAGTGGAGGATTTCAACAAAATCTCTGATGTTCCACAGTAATTGTCACAAGATTTGAAATTTTACTAGAAAGTGAAGTCGGCCAGAGGCTCTGGATCCTGCATGACCTCATGGCAGGGACCCGCTATGTTTCCACCAAATGATGACTCTTCAATAAAGTGAATTGGCCCGTTTGCCTCTTGAGTTTCTTCTTGAGCCACTCTCTTCTTATTGAATTTCTTACAGTTTCATGAAAAAGCCATGTTTTTCTGTCTCAGGCTTTGGCACAAGCTGTTTCTTTTGTCCGAGGTGCCTTTTCCCCAGCATTCCCACCTTTGTCTAACTTTGTCAACTCATCTCTCAGGTTTTAGTGTAACAGACACCTCCTCTGGGAAGCTTTTCTTGACTCATCAGACTACTTCGCATCCTTCTGTTTACATGCTTCCTTAGCACCCTGCATTTCTCCTTCATAACTATTGCAGGCTTGCCCTTACCTGCTCAATGTTTATTTTCCCTGTTGGACAGTAAGTTCCGTGAGGGCAAGGTCCAGGTCTGTCTTGTTTACTGTTATTCTTAGCACCCAGGTCAGTGGGTGGCTCACAGAAGCATTTTATAAATACTAGCCAAATACAACAATTAAGGAGAACATTATTAATAAGGCCACCACTTTAGAACAGCCAAGAGATGTTGCTATCCTTCTCCTAGGACCCAACGGCAATTCTTAGATGCCAGTACCCTTCGTCAAGGATACGTAGGTCAAGCCTGCCATCTTGGGCTCTTTGCCTTTCGAAGACAGCTTCTGCACAAGTTCCATTTCCCTCGAAAGTTGCCTAGGAACACTATGGAACTGGGTCACTGTTGTTAATATGATTTTATATTCTCTTTAGCTTTCAAAGCTCTCAATCCACATTTTGTTGTCAGAGAGATCCAAAAGGTTAAGAACAACAGATTCAAAGCATCCTTCTGCCTGCATCAAAATACCATCTAGAAACCTTGTAAAGTGACTTATAGCATACAGCTGATTAAACCTTCATGAAGGTAAAATTTCAGAGCTTTTATTTGGTCCCTTGAGCTGATGCTACCCATCCTATATTCAAATGGAAATCCTGCAAGTGATTATCTCTGGAAGGTAGGATGATGGGTGATTTTTATTTCTTTTATAACTTTATTTTTCAATATTTTTATATGGGACATTTTACATGACTGGGGGAGAAAGCACTTTTTTTTTTTTTAAATAAAGAAGTACACTGCACTCAGATTTCTTCTTCAGTTACACAACAAGCCACATGGAGATACACATTACTAAGTCTTTCTTACCCTAAAATTTCTGCACTGTGTTCTAACCTGTCTGACCCTGTTTGCAGTAGAATCAGCCCTGGGCATGCTATCAGTGTTCCTGCTTTTCAGCAAGATGAAAAGCAAGAAGTCAGAAGAAAGGGAAAATAACCATGGTGTAACTGTTTAAAACTGCCTAAAAATAAACATGGTGTAACAGTTTGAAACTGTTTACCAGTAGTCTGTTATTAAAAAAACAGTTTTGAAAAATATCAATAGATGTAATTAAAACTGGCAGTTTTTGTCATCCTAGACACAATGTTTCACTAAATAAATTCTCATACCTGACAATGGATAGTGATTGCATCTAAATAGTCCTACTCAAAATTGAGAGAAACAGCATGGAGATAAGAAAGATATATTACATTTCTGCTTCACATTCCACCCTCACTGCCTGGACAGAAAATAATCATGCAACAGAGATGCATTTGAGCAATCAAAAAATTAAAAATCAGTCATTTCCGCACCTGAAATTTAGTAGGAAACCACCCATTTTAGATAAAGTTTTAACATCAAAGAGATAGGTACTCTCTCTCCTGCAGTCCTAGCAAGAGAAATTTTGAGGCTTTGCAGATATGCAGAGTAGCGAGGATGAAAATTTCCCCCCAAAAGTCATAAATTAAGCTACACAAATACTAGTAATTATCATGCAGTATAAAACAAAGTGACCAGAAACATAATACATTAAGAGGAATTTGTGAAGTTAATTTAAAATTCTTTTACTCCAAAGATCATTTCTTTATCAAAGCTTAATAGTGAGTTTTATGTGTATATTCAAAATAAAAGGGCTTAAAGTTCATTGAAGACATAAGTTCGTGAATGTCCATGGATTAAAAAAATAAAAGAACCATATGCATTCCAAAAAGGAGCTCCAGGCCCTGAATCTTCAAATCAAGCAGCCTGGTGAAACCTCAAAAGTCCCCTTCAAGTTTATGGAAACCTAAGGGGGTCCTCAAATGCTGCTAAACCTGCATCCAGTGAGAATATTCTTTGCAGAAAGGAGTAAAAATGGAATGAATTGAATAGCAACCTTAGGAATTCCCACTACAAGAATAAACCCCATATTCAACATAAATCAGGGATAACATTCTTATGATCATTCTTGACTTTATAGGTAGGGAAACAGCCATAATTTCAGAGTTTGACATTTCTTGTTTTCCCACTTCACACTGTATGTATATTCATCAGCACATCACATTGCCCTAAGGTGGTCTCAGCCCCTAAAGCAGTGCATGGTACCTGCAGGTGCAGAGTGAATGATGTAAGAACAATTAAGACAGATAGAGGGATGGAAGGATGACTCTTGAATGGAAAGCCCATGGGACTGGAGTGGGGTGTCAGTGCCCTGGGGGAAGAAGTGGTTATAAAAATACATACTGTCTTTAGGCCAGGTGCTTATAAGAGAGAGTGGCCCACACTCTGCCCAGCAGGGTTGGGGGCCAAAATATATATTAAGTTAAAGAAATGTAAGCCCTCTATCAAGCAATAATTGTCATGCATATTCAAGAAGCACCAAGTAACCACTAATTTAAAAGTTATTTTGTTGAATATATTCTATGTAAATAAAAACATTAAGAAACATCTAAAAATTAGTTATTTTGTTTTAAAAATCTAGTTGTGTCTATCTCTGGATGAACTAAAAGATTTCTAATAAATTACTCTGATCCATCGTTTTATTATAATAGATTCTCAAGTAGGAACAGGCATGGAAATAGACGTCAGCTCACTTTTCAATATTTTTCTCCAAAGAAATTTGTGAATAGTTTAAATCTGAACCCTGTATTAATTTTTTAAGATGTATTCTATAAATAATTAGCCAAAATAACTAAAATTTGTTCAGCTGAATGTCTTTAAAAACGCTCAGGAACAAACAAACAAATGTTCAGGAACAAGAATATAAAATTTGAGGCTAACAAAAAACATTCTATTACCAGTTAAGTTCAAGTTATTAAAATGACAAAACCATCAGTATCTATTATTGGTAACAGTTCAATACAAAATGGTATATATATATTATCACATATTAAATGCATTTAAAAATAACTTAAAATCTATAAAAACAGCAATTACAACACACACAGACCTCAGCCGTGACATATTTCTACTATAAATAAGAACCAGTATGTGTTAATCTTAGTCATAAAGATTAATGAAGCAATATTATGTAAAGAGCTTCGTGCTCCCCAAATAAAAGGTGATATTACTAACAACTCAAAATCTGAAAGTGGGGCAGGGAAGGAGGCATCAGGAGGGAGGAATAAGAAGAAACATACCGTGCAAATATGAGGCCAGTGTTCAAATTGTTGTAAAATTCCTTGATTAAGTTCTTCTTTATATAATTCTTTGTAAAAATGTGGAAGCTTAGATATCCAAATGCCATTGTTATGCTTGTTTAGTATTTCCTTTATGCGGTTTTGAACCTCATCCATTTTATAAGTGTAAGAGGCAGGAAGCGTGACATTTGGTTTTTCAACAGCCTGATTTAAATTATCTTTAAATTAAAAAATATGATAGAATTAACCAGAATGCTTAACATTTTAGATTATCCCCATTACCTAGTATTTGTGTCTTCAGGCTTTGTTATACTTCAGGCTTGTGGGGGTTAAGGGACTTTCAAAGGGAGCAGGATTAGGAGAGCAGGACCATGACAATTTCATTCTAAGTTTTAACCCTGAAATAACCAGGAAGGTCAACAGCTACTCAGAGAGGGAACCTAGCCCCTTTATTTTCCAAGGATACATCATAGTTTAATTTAAACTCATAAAGAATAATGAAATTTATTTATTTATTTATTTAATTTTTGCAGTACGCGGGCCTCTCACTGTTGTGGCCTCTCCCATTGCGGAGCACAGGCTCTGGACGTGCAGGCTCAGCGGCCATGGCTCACGGGCCCAGCCGCTCCGCGGCAATGTAGGATCCTCCCAGACCGGGGCACGAACTTGTGTCCCCTGCATCGGCAAGCGGACTCTCAACCACTGCGCCACCAGGGAAGCCCCGAAATTTATTATTTAACAAATCATTTTCTAACTGCGACTAAGAAAGGTTAAATTTTAGACAATAATGGTATATATGTAATGATAAATTTAAAGCTATATTTTACAAAGCATAAGGATAATGCCTTAATAGTAAGATCAAAGAACATTTTATAAAAAATAAATAATTGTCCAGGTTTTAAGGTATGATCAATTTTTCCCTTTATTAATGAGAAAAAATAATTTAGCAATAAATGAAAGTTCAAAAATTGATCCACCTGTAATAATCATCCTAGCCTCAGTTTATAAACATAAGTAAAAGGTTTGGTGCTCATAAATAACTATTAATGATTTGTTTTTATTTCTCCAATCCAAATCATTCATTTTTCATAAGCGAATTCTTATAAAGTTTTGTTGGTGCTCTCTTACATTTATTTTTATTAAAAACTTAGAATGCCTGAGTTAACGTCCTAAGGCAATAAAGAAATTTAAGTGTCCTCAATAGCTGATATTTCTGGTATTTTAAGAACTATGAAATTTATTCCAAACCTTTTCTAAATTTTACTGGGATACAGATCAGAGTATTTTAAAAATTACCATCTATAAGCAAAATATGTTCATATTTTAATCATACAGTATTTCTGCTGGGATTCAACAATTTTTATTTTATTTTATTTTTTAAATTGGCTGGTGGAGACACAGGCTGGTTTGGGGATGCTGGCCTTTGAGGATGCCAGGAAGCCAAAGGGAGAGCTGTTCCTTGAGGATGGCTGGATGCTGACTCTGCTTTACCCACCATAGGGCACGAGACCTGCCCTTTCTGAGACTTAGTTTGGCTCAGCCAACAGAAGGGTCCAGGATATCTACATATATTTCCTATTAAAGGCACAGTTAATTTATAAAGTTCTTCCCAAATAATGATATATAAAAGAACCAGGAAGAAAGAAGAGTTTCTTGGAACTGGCCAGTCCCTCCCTTAAAGAGAGTCAGCAGCTGACATATAGTTGGAGGCTTTGCAAATGCACCTGCTCTGTGGGGCCACTGGAGTCAGCTAAACTTCTGTACATTTTGTTAAACAAATCAAGGAAGTAATTTAGGCTGCCAGAAGGTAGGAGAGGTAATGTATAAGTGTGTGTAAATCAGCTGCTGGGTGAATCATAATCCTCCTGAAACAAGTCCTCTTGGTTCTGCAGAAAAAGCTTATTCTAATATAAAGGATTTACAGCCTCTAAAGGGTATACGACTTTACTGAGTAGTCATTTTTCAGAAAATGCATATGTAAAAGTAATTGACATAAACAAAAATCAAATTGTTCAATTAATTTCCATAAGAAATACTGGAGATATATTCCTTTGGAAAAAAATGATTTCAACTCAGTAAGAATCACACTTAAAGCAGCAAATCATTTAAAACCACATTTAAATTTCATGCAGCATAATTTCTGAAAATACTGTATCCCTTGGGTGGGCCTAAGAGTAGGGAATTTACACTTTGGTTGGAGGAGACAAGATGAGTGTGTGCACTTCTAATCTTCAGATTCTTCAACTTTATTATGTCTTCTATTGATTTCTTAACAGCCCTTTTGGATTTTATATATTTATATTCATATTTAGATGCTTAGTGGTCAATACACATAGTTTAGGGGCTCAGATTTTACCTGGTAGAGTGTCTGAAATTATTTTATGAGTTGAAGTCCCCTATTTATGTGCTTTAAATCGTACTCTCTAACGAGTAAGAGAGTGACAAGGGACACAAATATCTCTGTAGGTAACACGTGTGAGTGAAACAGAATAGGTCTGGTGCGAGGAAGGCCTCAAGTCAGAATAATAATGATATCCTTGGAAGTATTACTTTCTCTTTAGATCACTTCAATTCATAACTTAAAGAAATCAGAAAAGAGGGGAGGAGAGATGTATTCTAAGTGGGAGAAGGTAAGAACAATGTCAAAAGCCACCATTAGATATTTTTTGGGGGGGTTCTGAGGCTCCAGAAACCATAATGTATCACAAAAATAATGTTTAGAAAACATACCACTCATTTCCTTAGTACAGGTTCTTGAGAGATGCATCTGAAAAGGTGGCGGAAGGGATGCCTTTGGGCTAAACCTAAGGTATAAAAAAAAAGGTAAATTAAAATTCAAATAGCAAAGTCAATACCAAGTTTCAAACACTATACTTTTCATTTAAAGTCTCTGTGGCATTGAGCAGCAAAATAAGTCATTAAAATATTCCAAAAGGGGCAAAAATTATAATGATATCTGGTATCAACTTTCATGTTTCACGTTCATCAGAGGAAAGTGTATTAAAGGCTAAATTTAAACTAGGAATTTAAAAGAACTTAGAAGTCACATTTCCAATTAATCACCTCTAAGAAACTAGCAATACAAAATAAAGAAAACTATGCAATGAATAAACAGTTAAACATAGAGAATATTTTGGACTATGACTAAAAAATGAAGGATTGCATCACCAGATATTGAAATGTGTTATAAAGGTACGACATTTAAAATAGTTGGACAAATAAGTAAAATAGTAGAGAGCTTAGAAACACTCAATTTACATTACATCTTAGCACACGATAAAAGTGGCATTTCAAACCAGAGAGGGGATTCCTCAATTAACTACTTAGGAAAGAAACGTAGATTTCCCACCTCATACCCTCACCAAAAAAATTTTTATGTGAATTGTGCTGGATATATGTAGAAAAATTTTCTAAATATGAGGACAAAGAAATACCCCCTCCACCACCCACAAAGAGAAATAATTCGTATTCATGTCTGTCTCCCTCACTAGACCCCAAGTGTCTTAATTACTTGTGTTTCTTGTGCCTAAGGCAGTGCTTGGTACATGCAAGGGAGAGTGAATGCTGTAAGAATGAATAGAATGATTGAATGAATCAAAGAGTACATCTTGCCCAGTGGTGGGTAAGGGACTAGTGGTGATAGTGACAGTACACCTATTTCGCAATTTTTCAACAGTATGGAATACTCTAAAAATTAGATCAATTCTTTGAAATGAAGCACATCTCCTCAAAATATTTTAATTCTAAAAGAAATGATTAGATTGTAGGCTACCAGCAAAAGCTTACTTAGTATACGATTCTCTGCAATTATAAGAGCATCACATTTGTGTATTAATGCATCTGGGTAATGACAGAAGATACCAAAAACATATCCAGCTCCTACTTCTGCAGAACTTGCAGGGAGACAGCAATACTTTCCCTTGCATCAGAGCCCTAAAAATGTATATTGGACTCTTCCCCTGCTTTGAGTCAGCTGTGAGGGCTCTAGCAGAAAGCAGAGGGTTATAGGCGAAGAGTATAGCAAGGATACGGAAGAGACTGCTATCATGCAAACATTGGTAGGTCTAATGCACAGGAAAGAAAACTGTCAACACAGCAAAAGAAAGATGTTCAAGGAAAACCACAGGGAAATGTGAAAAACAAACTTAATAAGATAATAGAGGTCCAACCAGTTTTATAACAGTAAGTATAAAAGACTTATTATTTTGTTTCTTAAAAGACAAATACTTAGACTGTCCCCCCACAAAAAGACTCCCAACTCAAACATATGCCATTTATTAGAGACACATTATTATCCCACAAATATTTATTTAAGGACCTACTATTACATGCCAGGCATTGTGTCAGAGGGTAATGATCAATGATTAAACAAGAGGAAGGTACCATTATTCTCATGGACTGCACATATAGTTGAGAAAAGTGACTGTAGCAAGCAGCTAGTAGATGGCCCCCAGTGATTCTCCCCTCTGGTATCCACAACCTTGTGTAATCCCCTCCCTTTGAGTAACTCGCTTCTAATCAATAGGATACTTCAAGGTTGAGGGGATTATACATAATTAGATTACAAAAGATTCTAATTTCCACTTTGCTAGCATAATCTGTCTCTTGCTGGTTTCGATGAGGCAAATAGCCATGTTAGGAAGGGCTATATGGCAAGAAATTGAAGGTGGTCTTTGGCCAACAGCCAGACGGAACTAAGGGACAGCTCAAAAGGGACGGATTGTACTAACAACCACACAAGTGAGCCTGGAAGGGGATTCCTGCTCAGCTGACCCAGCCATGGCAGATACCTTGATTGTAGCCTCATGAGAAACTTTGAAGCAGAGGATCTAGCTGAGTGGTTCTGAGATTCCTAACCCACAGAAGCTACAGGATAATAAGTATGTGCTGTAAACTGCTAAATTCATGGTGACTTGTTACACAACAGATAATTAATGAACTGACAGAATCTATATGTAAGAACAAAGGCTACTAAGTGCTATAACGGGGCAGTAGGTGTTAACAAAAGCACATGACAAAAGCAACCAACTAAATTAGGAGGCAGAGAGAGGAGTAAGTAAAAAGTAAAGGTTATTAACACTTATTATAAAGTTATAATAATCTGAGTAGTTTGGCACTGCTATAGAATAGACAGGTAATCAATGATTCCAAATGGAAAGCCCAGAAACTGAGTCATAAATTTATAACAATTTAGTATTGATAGAGGTAGTGTTTCAAACCAGCAGGGAAAGAAAGGATTATGTCATAATTGATATTAGGACATCTGGCTAACAGGATTCCTACTCTCATGCTATACAACAAAATTAATTCTGGATGGATTAAAGGTTTAAATGCAAAAAATGAAACCATAAAAATTCTAAAAGAAAACAGAAGACATACTACATAATATGGGGGTAGAAATGCTTTTCTAAGCATAACACCTATATGCAGAAGCCATAAAGGTAGAGATTAATAGATGTAAATAGAAAATTTTAAAGTTTCTGTATACCAAAAATACCATAATTAAACAAACTTGCCAACATTGGTAACATTGCCAACATATCACAGGACAAAAGCCTCAACATCCTTAATTTATAAATCACTTTTACCAATTAGAAAGAAAAACCAACAAAGGACAAAAACCTGTAATTTACAAAAGATCTATAAATGGGCTAATAAACATATGAAAAAATGTAACTTCCTTAAGAATCAAAATCAAAGAAACAGAAATTAAAACATACGTACATTTTTTCACCTTTTAGAGTGGCAAATAAAACACTGATGCCCAATGTTGGCAAGTGCACAAGCAAACTATCACTTCCATATGCTTCTAGAAGAATCTAACTGGTATAATCTGTTTAGAGCACAAATTAGTAAAGCCTTAGTGTGTATACCCTCTTACCCAGAGAGTCTATTTCTACCAATTTATTCTAAGGAACAAGTTGTGAATATATGCAAAGATCATTCTACAAATATGTCCATTGTAGAACTGCTTACAATAGTGAAAATCATTTATATTCAACAATGAGTGACTGGACAATGGACTAGCCTGACACTAAAAATGATAACGGAGATGTGTACTTAATGATATGGAAAATGTTCACAATATATTGCCTTTTAAAACAGGTTATAAAATAGTAATATACATAATGACCCAATATGTATTTTTAAAAACTTATATAAATAAATAATGTAGAAAGATAATTTTTAATGGTTACATTTATGTCTGGATTAGAGGTGACTTTTTTCTTCCTTTAACTTTCTTCTACTTTGCAAGTTTTCTATACCATACACATTAGTACTTTTGTAATCAGAAGAAAGCAATAAATGTATTTTAGAAAATGCTTCCTATAAATATTTAGTACATGAATTTTAAACCTACAATACCTCAGAAACCTACATTCATTTACTTTAACTTAATACTTGAAAGATGCCTTTTCAACCATGGTTCCCACTGGCTAATGCCAGACAGTCCTTTATTCATATCCAAAGTCCATGATCTTACTCACTACAATATACATACAGCAATTTCTTCTCTCATTCTAGGCCTAATGGAACCCTGGTCTTCAATGCCATACTCATCTATGTTTTATGTATAAATATATTAAAAAGCAAATTTTAATAATCTCATCATTTTAACAAAATACAACTGTCATGAATTATATTTTTTTAGAGATAAACATCTCCCAGAGAAACCATAAATCAATTGTACATCCTCACTTTTGGTCCCTCTTTCTATTTTACTGTAGACACATGGTAAACTTAGATTGATACCTACAATATTAGAGAATATCAGTTATGTTATTTTTCTAGAACCTTCCAGTTTGTTAACCGGTAGGCATGAGTTCTTAACCAGAGTTTTTGAGAATGGGCTTCTGGGGCCCATGTATTCCCTGCATTAGTATACAAAGATGCATGTATATGTGCACAAATTAATTTTTCTGGGAAGATAATTTATAGCTTTCATTAGCGACTCTAAAGATTTGGTGACTCTAAAAAGTTTAAACTCATAATAAATTACACTACTTAATATTACTGCTTAATATTTCATAAGTTTAGAAATAAAATCTTTTGCTATTGCTCTATTTTGGTAAGAGCAACTTCTTTGATTTTATAATTAGAAAGGCAGCCCATAACCTCTGCCACCAGATGGTATTTAGATTTCTCTTAAAATGTATCTTTCAATTTGTATTATGCTCTTTAAAAAAAGATTTGATGAAGATGTTTTACAACATCTTTAATAGCGTATAATTAAAATAGTCTGAAATATAATCCACACAAAGTCAGACAGATGAAGACAATTAGGTATGTAGTTCTAGAAATCATTGTACAATAATGTACAAGACATTCGACTATATGGAATTCAAAATTCTTACGGAGAAAGGCAAAAGACAAAAGCATATACTATATTAATTCTCAAAACTAAAACCATATAAAAAGATTTTGCTATCAAATTTTAACCTTTTATTGTGAAATATTTATAAATTCATCAGAATTTGCAAAAAATGTACATAGAAGTCCCATGTACCCTTCAACCAGTTTCCACCAAGGGTAACATTTCGCATAGTACAATATCAAAACCAGGCAACTGACATTGGTATAATCCAGAGTTTATTCAAATTCCACCAGTTTTAAACGTACACGTGTGTCTGTACAGTTCCGTGCAATTCTGCTACACATATACGTCCATGTAACCACCACTACAATCAACATCCAGAACTATCCCATCACTACAAGGGTCCCTCTTTCTACCCCTTTATTGCCACACCCTTCTCCCTTCCCCAACCCCTGACTCTTGGCAACCACTTCTCTGTTCTCTGTCTCTATAATTTTGTCATTTCAAGAATATTATATAAATAGAATCACATAGTATGTAACTTTTTGAGATTGGCTTCTTTCACTCAGCGTAATTCCCTTGAGATCCACTGATGTTGTTGCATGTGTCAACAGTTCATTCCTTTTTACTGCTGAGAGGTATTCTGTAGTGTGGATGTATTCAGTTTGCTGAACCTTTCAACTACTGAAGGATATCTGGGTTTTTGCCAGTTTGGGGCTATTATGAATAAAGTTAATACGGACATTTGTGCACAGGTTTTTGTGTGAATCTAAGTTTTCATTTCTCTGGGATAAATGTATAGGAGTGGAATTCCTGGGTCATATAGTGGTATCATGTTTTGTTTTTTTTAAAAGGAAACTCCCCAACTATTTTCTATTGTGGTTGTACAATTTTATATTCCCAACAGCAGTGTATGATGATCCATTTTCTCTGTATCCTTGCCAGATTCAGTATTATCACTATTTTTTTAATTGAAGTATATTTTACTTACAATATTATATTAGTTTCAGGTGTACAGCATGGTGATTCGGTATTTTTGCAGATTATACTCCATTATAAGTTATTACAAGAAATGGCTAACAAGATAATTCCCTGTGCTATACAATAAATCCTTGTTGCTTATCTATTTTACACATAATAGTTTGTTAGTCCCATGCCCCTAATTTGTCCCTCCCCCTCCTCTCTCCCCTTGGGTAACCACAAGTTTGTTTTCTATATCTGACTTTGAGCCTGTTTCTCTTTTGCTGATATATTCACATGTAGTATGTTTTAGATCCCACATATAAATGTGGGATCTAAAATATACTAGTATTATATAGTACTTGTCTTTGTCTGACTTATTTCACTAAGCATAATGTTCTCCAGGTCCATCCACGTTGCTGTAAATGGCAGAATTTCATTCTTTTTTATGGCTGAGTAATACTTCATTGTGTGTGTGTATATATATATAAATAAATATATATATATATATATATATATAAACCATATTATCTTTATCCATCCTTTGATGGACACTTGGGTTGCTTCTGTGTCTTGGCTATTGTAAATAGTGCTGCTATGAACACTGGGGTGCATGTATCTTTTCAAATTAGTGTTTTTGTTTTTTTTCTGGAACATATGCTCAGGAGAGGAGTTGCTGGGTCATATGGTAATTCTAATTTTAGTTTTTTAAGGAATCTCCATACTGTTTTCTATAGTGGCTACACCAATTTATATTCCCACCAACAGTGTACAAGGGTTCCCTTTTCTCCATGTCCTCTCCAACACTGGTTACTTGCTGACTTTTTGATGATAGCCCCTCTGACAGGTGTGAGATGGTACATCATTGTAGCTTTGATTTGCATTTCCCTCATGCTTAGTGCTGTTGAGCTTTTCATGTGCCTGGGGTCATCTGCATATCCTCTTTGGAAAAATGTCTATTCAGGTCTTCTGTTCACTTTGATTGGGGTGTTTGGTTTTTTTATATTGAACTGTATGAGCTGTTTATATACTTTGGATATTAACCGCTTGTTGGTCACATCATTTGCAAATATTTTCTCCCATTGTGTAGGTTGTCTTTTCTTTTCATTGCTGTGCAAAAGCTTTTAAGTTTAATTAGGTCCCATTTAAAAATTTTTGCTTTTGGGGGCTTCCCTGGTGGCACAGTGGTTGAGAGTCCGCCTGCCGATGCAGGGGACATGGGTTCATGCCCCGGTGCAGGAAGATCCCACATGCCGTGGAGTGGCTAGGCCCGTGAGCCATGGCTGCTGAGCCTGTGCGTCCAAAGCCCGTGCTCCACAATGGGAGAGGCCACAACAGTGAGAGGCCCGTGTACTGCAAAAAAAAAAAAATTTTTTTTGCTTTTATTTCTTTTGCCTTAGGAAACAAATCCAAACAAATATTGCTACAATTTATGTCAAAGAGTATTCTGCCTAGGTTCTTCTAGGACTTTTATGGTTTTAGCTCTTACATTTAGTTCTTTAAACCATTTTTAGTTTACTTTTGTATGTCGTGTGAGAGAATGTTTTCATATCTTGTTTTACATGTAGCTGTCCAGTTTTCCCAGCACTAACTTGTTAGAGAGACTGTCTTTTCTCCATTGTATATTCTTGCCTCCTTTGTCATAGATTGACCACAGGTGCATGGGTTTATTTCTGGGCTCTCTATTCTGTTCCACTGATCTATGTGTCTGTTTTTGTGCCAGTACCATGCTGTTTCTATTACTGTAGCTTTGCAGTATTGTCTGAAGTCTGGGAGGGTTATACTCCAGCTTTGTTCTTTTTTCTCAAGGTTGCTTCAGCAATTCGGGGTCTTTTGTTGTTCTATATGAATTTTAGGATTATTCTAGTTCTGTGAAAAATGTCCTGGGTGTTTTGATAGGGACTGTATTAAATCTGTAGATTGCTCTGGGTAGTATGGCCAGTTTAACAATATTAATTCTTCCAAACCAAGAGCATGGGATATCTTTCCTTCTTTGTATCATCTTCAATTTCCTTCATCAATGTTTTATAGTTTTCAGAGTATAGGTTTTTCACCTCCTTGACAAAGTTTATTCCTAGGTATTTTATTCTTTTTGATATCATTCTAAATGTGACTGCTTTCTTACTCTCTCTTTGATATTTCATTATTAGTGTATAGAAACACAACAGATTTCTGTATATTAATTTCATATCCTGAAACCTTGCTAAATTCTTTTATTAGTTCTAATAGTTTTGAGGTGGAGACTTTAGGGTTTTCTATATAAAGTATCATGTTATCGGCAAGTAGTGACAGTTTTACCTCTTCCCTTCCAATGTGGATACGTTTTATTTCTTTTTCTTCTCTGACTGCTGTGGCTAGGACTTCCAATATTATGATAAATACAAGTGGCAAGAGTGGGCATTCCTTATCTTGTTCTTGAATTTAGTGGGAAGGTTTTCACCACTGAGTATGATTTTGGCTGTGGGTTTGTCATAAATGGCCTTTATTATGTTGAGATATATTCCCTCTATACCCACTTTGATGAGAATTTTTATCATGAATGGATATGGAATTTTGTCAAATGCTTTTTCTGTGTCTCTTGAGATGATCATGTGATTCTGATCCTTCCTTTTGTTAATGTGGTGAATCACATTGATTGATTTACAAATGTTGAACCATCCCTGTGACCCTGCAATTGATCCAAACTTGATCATGGTGTATGACCCGTTTTATATATTGTCAGATTTGGTTTGCTAATATTTTGTTGAGGATTTTTGCATCTATAATCATCCAAGATATTGGTCTGTAATTTTCTATCTCTATAGTATCTCTGTCTGGTTTGGGTATCAAGATAATGGTAGCCCCATGGAATGAATGTGGGAGTGTTCCCTCTTCAGTTTTTTGGAATAGTTTGAGAAGGATAGGTATTAGTTCTTCTTATATATTTGGTAGATTCCCCCCGTGAAGCCATCCAGCCCTGGACTTTGCTTAGAGTTTTTCTATTACAAATTCAATTTCACTTCTAGTGGCCAGTCTGTTCAAATTGTCTGTATGTTCTTGTTTCAGTCTTGGCAGGCTGTATGTTTCTAGAAATTTGTCCATTTCATTGGCATATAACTGTTCATAGTATTCTCTTATGATTTTAAAAAAATATCTCTGTGGTATCAGTTGTTATTTCTCCTCTTTCACTTATTTCATTTGAGTCCTCTCTCTTTTCTTCTTGGTGAGCCTGGCTAAAGGTTTATCAATTTCTTAATCTTTTTAAAAAAAACAGCTCTTCATCTCATTGATCTTTTCTATTGTTTTTATGATCTCTTTCTCTGATCTTTATCATTTCATTTTTTCTGCTGACTTTGGGCTTTGTTCTTTTTCTAATTCTTTTAGGTGGTAGGTTAGGTTGTTTGAGATTTTTTGTTTCTTTTTTTTGTGTGTGTGGTACGTGGGCCTCTCACTGTTGTGGCCTCTCCCATTGTGGAGCACAGGCTCCAGACGCGCAGGCTCAGCGGCCATGGCTCACGGGCCTAGCCGCTCCGCGGCATGTGGGATCTTCCTGAACCAGGGCACGAACCTGCGTCCCCTGTATCGGCGGGCAGACTCTCAACCACTGCGCCACCAGGGAAGCCCTCTTGTTTCTTGAAGAAGGACTGTATCACTATAAACTTTCCTCTCAGAGCTGCATTTGATGCATCCCAAATTTGGAAAGTTCTATTTCCATTTGTCTTTTGAGGTATTCTCTGATTTCCTCTTTTTTTAAACATGATTATTTATTTATTTAATTTGTTTATTTTTGGCTGCACTGGGTCTTCATTGCTGTGCGCAGGCTTTCTCTAGTTGCGGCAAGCGGGGGCTACTCTTCATGGTGGGGCGCGGGTTTCTCATTGAAGTGTCTTCTTTTTTTTTTTTTTTTTTTTTTTGCGGTACGCAGGCCTCTCACTGTTGTGGCCTCTCCCGTTGAGGAGCACAGGCTCCGGACGCACAGGCTCAGCGGCCATGGCTCACAGGTCCAGCCGACCCGCAGCACGTGGGATCCTCCCGGACCGGGGCGTGAACCCATGTCCCCTGCATCGGCAGGCGGACTCTCAACCAACTGTGCCACCAGGGAAGCCCGAGGTGTCTTCTCTTGTTGTGGAGCAAAGGCTATAGGTGTGTGGGCTTCAGCTGCTGTGGCACGTGGGCTCAGTAGTTGTGGGTCGTGGGCTCTAGAGCACAGGCTCAGTAGTTGTGACACACAGGCTTGAGTGCTTCACAGCATGTGGGATTTAACTGGACCAGGGCTTGAACCCGAGTCCCCTGCATTGGCAGGCGGATTCTTAACCACTGTACCACCGAGGAAGCCCTCTGATTTCCTCTTTGATTTCATCATTGACCAAGGTTTTTTAGTAGCATGTTCTTTAGTCTCCACATGTTTCTTCTTTTCCCATTTTTCTTTCCATAGTTGATTTCTAGGTTTCATACCATTGTGGTCAGAAGAAAAATGCTTGATATAATTTCTTCCTCTTAAATTTGTTGGGGTTTGTTTTGTGGCCTAGTATGTGATCTGTCCTGGAGAACGTTCCACATGCACTTGAAAAGAATGTGTATTCTAGTGTTTTTGGATTTAATGTCCTATAGATAGCTATTAAGTCCAATTGGTCTGTTGTGTTGTTTAAGACCACTGTTACCTTATTGATTTTCTGTCTGGATGATCTGTCCATTGATGCCAGTGGATGTTAAGGTCCCCTACTATTATTGTATCATTATTTTTTATTTTAGCCATTCTGATAGGTGTGTTGTGGTGATATGTCAATGTAGTGTTTTTTAAAAATATTTATTTATTTATTTATTTGGCTGTGCTGGGTCTTAGTTGTGGCAAACAGGATCTTTGTTGCTGTCTGTGGGAACTTTGTTGCAGCATGTGGGATCTAGTTCTCTGACCAGGGATTGAACCCAAGCCCCCTGCACTGGGAGCACGGAGTCTTAGCCACTGGACCACCAGGGAAGTCCCTGTCAATGTAGTTTTAATTTACATTTCCCAAACAGCTAATGAAGTTGAACATATTTTCATGTGTTTTTACATTTAAAGTAATTATCATTTTGTTAGGGCTTATGTCTACACTTTATTATTTTCTTTCTATTTGTTCCCTGTTTCTCATTCTTCTATTTATCTTTTCTTGCACTCTTGTGGGTTAAACATTTTTGAAAATTCCATTCTGATTTATTTATAATTTTTTTTAGTATATCACTTTGTATAGTTTTCTTATTGGTTGCTTATGCATTTCAATACACATATAACATCACATTCTACTCATCTCAATGTTTTGCCACTTCAAGTGTAAAAGCCTTACTTTCATCTAGGTTTCCTTGCCCTCCTTACTTTACAAATACAATTGCTTTAAGTTTTTCTCTACATATGTTAGCACCTCATCAGATGGTGTTATAATTTTTACTTCAAACTAATATGATTTAAGAAACTCATGAGAAGAAGGATAATCCATTTATTTATACCTGTTTTCACCCATTTTGTTCTTTCCTTTCTTAAGTTCCAAGCTATTTTATATTACATCTTTTCTGTTGAGAGAACTTCCTTTAGTTACTCTTTAAGAGTAAGTCAGCTAATGACAAATTCTCTTAGTTTTCTTTCATCTGAGAATGTTTTTATTTCCCTTTCAGTCCTGAATTATACTTTTGCTGGATACAGAATTTGTGGTTGATAGGTTTTTTTCCTTTCAGCACTAAAAATGTGCCATTTCCTTCCTTCATGATTCCTCCATGACTGTGAATGAGAAATCCACTGTCATTAAAACTGGTATTCCCCTATGAGTGATGTGTCATTTCTCTGTGGCTGTTTACAAGATTTTTTCTTTGTCTTTAGTTTTCAGAAGTTTCATTATGATGTGCTTTGGTGTGGGATTCTTTGGATTCATCCTGTCTGGGATTTCCTAAGCTTCTTGAACCTGTAGGTTTACGTCCTTAGGCAAATTTGAGAAGTTTTCAGCCATTATGACTTCAAATACTCCTTCAGCCCCATTCTTTGTTTTGAGGCTCTGATAATACAAATATTAGATCTTTTTTTATTTTCTCCACAGGTCCCTAAGGCTCTGCTAGATGTTTTTTCCTCTCATAGGCCCCTCAGGTTCAGCTAGTTATTTTGTTTTGTTTTGTTTAAATCTATTTACTCTGTTGTCCAGATTGGGTAATTTCTGTTGTTCTGTCTTCAGGTTCACTAATTCTGTGCTCTATCATATTCATTCTGTTATTGAGCTCATACACTGCATTTTTATTTTGGTTGTTTCATTTGGTTCTTTTTTGTATGTTCTCTTTCTTTGGTGAATTTTCTGTTTTTTCATTTTTTTCAAAAGTATTTGCAATTGCAAATTGAAACATTTTTACAACAGCTGCTTTAAAATCGTTGTCAGATAATTCCAACATCTGATTCATCATAATGTTGGTGTCTGTTGGTTATCTTTTCTCATTCAAGTTGTCATTCTCCTGCCTCTTAGTATAAAGATGGACTTTTTTTTATTATAACCTGGACATGTGGACATATGTTAAGACGAATGTCCTATTTTAGCAGGCAATTATTCTGTTTAGGTTTATCATATACCTCCTGGCCCACTTTTGTAGGCTGTGGCTCCAATAATAGTTTAGTTTTCAGGGCCCTCATGGTGCTATTCTGGTCTGGTACAGCAGAATACACTTCTCTGGGCCCCTGCTGCTGGGGAGGAGGGCTGGGAGCACACTAGGCAGCAGGTCAGAGAGCACCACCTTGGGCCTACTCTGTGGGCTGCTTGGTGCTCAATCACTGCTAGTGCTACCTGCAGGAATGGAAGGCACTTACCTGGGCCATGCAGTGGCACTAGGTGAGAGGGAGGAGACACCAGGCCATGGGGTGGAGTATGCTCCTCTGGGCCCACAATCAGGATGCCTGGTTTTGCTGGCATTTTATAGATCTAAATCTTGAAATTTAGTCCCACAACCAGAAGAGACAATGGTACCTCAGTCACATACTGGACATAACTAGTGCTTTGGGTCAAGATCCAAATTTTAATTATGCATTTTCTAGACCTTATCAAAAGTTATAATAACTAACCATAAACACCATTAAATATATACCATTATGAAAAATATTTAAGGGTTACTTTATAAAAAATACCAAAATATAAAAAATTAGTACCCTTTTACCTAACTTAACAAAATTAATTATTTCTAAATAGTCTAGTGTGGGGGGAGTACTTGGGGGAAGGGGACTATCTTTTATACAAAATGGAATTTTTGAAAACTGATTTAAATGAACATGATACAACAAAATTTGTTTTGTAGAGGTACAAACAGGATGGAAGAATGTGACACTGATTCATCAGGAGATGGCAAGCTTTTTCTGTGAAGGGTCTAACAGTACATATTTTAGGCTTGCTGGATATATGCCTCTGCACAACTGCTCAACTCTGTAGTTGTGTAAAAGCAACTATAGACAATATATAAATAAAGGAATGTGGCTGTGTTCCAATAAAACTTTATTTACAGAAACAGGCAATGGGCCAGATTTGGTCCATTAGTTGTAGTTTGCTCACCTGAGTTACCTCATAAAACCATAAAATTTACAGCCAGAAAGGAACTTTGGGATCACCCAGTTAACATTTTCATTGGTCAAATGAAGATACCACAGCCCCAAAAGATGAAATAATTTCACTTATTTCACCTGGCTAGTGAATGGCAGCATTCAAATTAAAACTTTAAAGTTGTGTTATTACTTCCAGTCCAGTATTCTGATGCATGGATGTATAATGCTACTGTATAATTATGGGTATAATTATTGGAACACAGTAGAGTGTACAAATCAATCAGATTTTATTTAAAACTTACAAAATTAATTGTAAGAAAGGTTTTCAGAAAAAGTAAGTTACGCTGAAATAGCATCTTAGATCAATTTGTGAGAGCTTTTAAAATGAATTTTACAAAGAGAGATTACCAATAATGCACAACAAATACAAAATGGAGATATTCAGAGAATGACATTTAGGCAGCCAGGAAAGTGGACTAACTAGTAATGATGCATTTCTTTACTAACATGTGAACTTGTATTACACAAAACAGAAAGTACTTCCTTCTTACCCTGAACACACATGTTTAATATTTATTATCCTAGGTTCACCAAACTTCTCCTTTTAGTCAGACAAAGCCCAAATACCTGTTGTTGGCAGACATGGTCACATGCCTCTGCACTGGAACATCTTTGACTACTTCATTTCCAATAGTTGTATGTAATGTGTAAGGCGGCATTTCAGCAACAGATTTAATTCCAAGAGAGTTTCCTTTGTCTCTTAACAGTGTTGGATTAGGTTTTTTGCTGATAGAAAAATCTGAAGAAAATCCTGGTTGTCTGAGGGTTGCTTTTGGTTTTCCTATGAAGTCAGGCATACATAATGGAATCGATTAGCTTCCCAAAACCATGGTTTCATTATGTCACTCCCCTGTCCAGATGTTTTCTGTCGGTCTCTATTCTCAGAACAGTTTGTAAGAATATGAGGAGGTGTCACACCAGTCAGAATGGCCATCATCAAAAATCTACAAACAATAAATGCTGGAGAGGGTGTGGAGACAAGGGAACCCTCTTGCACTGTTGGTGGGAATGTAAACTGATACAGCCACTATGGTGAACAGTATGGAGGTTCCTTAAAAAACTAAAAATAGAACTACCATACAACCCAGCAATCCCACTACTGGGCATATACCCTGAGAAAACCATAATTCAAAAAGAGTCATGTACCACAATGTTCACTGCAGCTCTATTTACAGTAGCCAGGACGTGGAAGCAACCTAAGTGTCCATCAACAGATGAATGGATAAAGAAGATGTGGCACATATATACAATGTAATATTACTCATCCATAAAAAGAAATGACATTGAGTTATTTGTAGTGAGGTGGATGGACCTAGAGTCTGTCATACAGAGTGAAGTTAAGTCAGAAAGAGAAAAACAAATACTGTATGCTAACACATATATATGGAATCTAAAAAAAAAAAAAAAAGGTCATGAAGAACCTAGGGGCAGGACAGGAATAAAGATACAGACCTACTAGAGAATGGAACTGAGGACACGGGGAGGGGGAAGGGTAAGCTGGGACAAAGTGAGACAGTGGCATGTACATATATACACTACCAAATGTAAAACTGATAGCTAGTGGGAAGCAGCCGAATAGCACAGGGAGATCAGCTCAGTGCTTTGTGACCACCTAGAAGGGTGGGATAGGGAGGGTGGGAGGGAGACGCAAGAGGAAGGAGATAAGGGGATATATTTATATGTATAGCTGATTCACTTTGTTATAAAGCAGAAACTAACACACCATTATAAAGCAATTATACTCCAATAAACATGTTAAAAATAAATAAATTTTTTTAAAAAAGAATATGAGGAGATGGTCACTAGAGGGTTGACCAGCAGGGGATGAGTAGATTGGTATGTATTTAGCAGATGAGGTTCTTCAATACATGGCTTCATCTGCTAGACTAGCCCATTACTTTCCCTCTAATCACCAAGTAACTTGGTGGCAGTCACCTCACATTCTTACAAATGCAGCACACTCAGCCCTTATCTCAGTCCTCCCATCTCTTCTCCATCAATTTAAATTCTTCCAACTGTTAGAGGTCTAGATTCAAGTCTCCCCTTTGCCATGAAGCCCTCCACTGCCATTCTCACAATGATTGTACCTTTGTCTAAAATGCTCCTTGTGGCATTTAGGCATCAACTCTTTTCTACCATCATTGAACTATTTCTTGAAAATTTAGTTTTAGAAATGATTATAAGCTCCTTGAGATAAATGATCAGTAAACACAGGCTGAGTTGCCTCTAATACCTGTATGTACTATATAATTACGTTTTTCTGAAAATAGAGGATTCGTAGTAAAAGACATGATTTCCTAAATAAGACATTAACTTAGAGGTTCTTGGTTCATCCAACATTCTAGATGAGCCTTTCCCCCAAAATAAAGAGTAAAACCACACTTTGCCATAATAAGTTTAAAATCTATGCTGGGTTATTTCACACTGTATAATTACTTTACTTAATAAGTCATGCTTATCATGTTCACTTAATTTCAAATGGAAATACTAGCTTCAGGACTTCTCCCTTGACATATGAACATTAACAAATAAAGGAGTTTATCATGAATATAAGCAATATTTCCATCTGACAATATATTCATAGACAGGCTTTAAAAGTTTAGCATGTGAAAAGATCTTACCTTCTAGAAAAAATGGCATGGTTTTCTTTACTCTCATCTGACAATTAACTTGGCGACCAGTTTTCCTTTTAGAATTCCTCTGACGAGCCACAAGCTGAGCAATTCTTGCAGTTTCTGTGCAGGCCATGGCATAGCAGGTAATCTAATTATGAGAGGCAAGGTGAGAGGATAAACATTTCTCAGATTCACTGATACCTAAAGGCTGATTTTTCAAAGTGCATCTTTGTGTGTTTATATGTCCCAAATCAAGCTGTATGCAAATATTCATGTCTCTCTCTCTTTGATAATGTTAGAGCTAAATTATATTTTCTGCAAGAGAAATCAAGCATAGTCCGCACACTGAATAATCTCTCCTCAAATTGAAACTTTTGCTTATTTCTTAAACGTATTTATTAAGCATCTAAAATGTGCTAGGTACTATAGGATTAACAAATGAACCAAATGAAACCTGTGATTTGCATATATTATCTCATATAATTTGTGAGATATATTTTATTCCCATTTTACACATGGGAAAACAAGAGGCTCAGGAAAGTTAAGCAAACTTCTCAAGCCACACAGCTAGGCTATCTCTCTGAATTCAAAGTATACACTTGTAACAGCTATTTGTATTTAGTGGTCTCCCAAAGACCACTAAATCCTAGTCTTGCCACTGCAATGGATTAGCTGGGTGACTTGGGGCAAACCAGTTTACTTCTAAAATCTCAGTATTATCAGCTGTAAGACAGCGAAGAGCTTAGATTTGGGGTTTTCAAACTGTTCAATGGAGCCATAGAATTCCATGGAAGTGCCTCAGGGCTATGACCGCAAGACAGGGTAAGCAGAGGCCTGGACCCTCTGGCACTTACTTAAATGACAGTAGCTCAGCTTTTTATCTTTAAAAAAAAAATGGTGGGGTATATAGGATATTTGAAAAAGGATTTGAAAAAAGAACGTAGACTGTTGAGATTAGACTATCTCTAGAGGACCATCTAGTGTTAAAGTCTTTCATTCTAAGTTGAAATCAAGAACAGGAAAGCAGTGAGGCTTTATACCACAAGCCAAAACATGTTCCTATTCTTTGGTCCAGTATTTCCATTCCTGAAAATATAAGAATATATTTCAAAAGAAGAAAAAGTCACATACCCAAATATGTGCATTAGGGGTTATTTTAATAGTCAAAATCTGGAAACATTAAAAATGTCCAAAATAGGAGAATAAAGAGTTAAGTAAATTATAGCATAGTAACTGTATGAAGCATTACTTAATTATTAATTAATTCATTCAGATATTTGATCATTTATACATTCAACACATATTTATTAAACACCTACTATTAGGGGTAAAAAAAAAAAAATCCCTTATCCTCAAGAAACTTATGAAGGAAAGGCAAAGAGACTAAACAGAAAACATTATGTCACGTGTCATACCGGATGTATTACAAGGGGCCAAGCAGACAGAAAGGAGGGCTTAAATCTGTCTGGGAGAACCAGGGTCACTGAAGAAAGTTTTATTTTAATATAATATTTAATTAGTTTATAACTTATTATATAAAATTTATTACAGATTATGCGAACCTCTGACCACTCTCCCAATCCTGGGCCCCTTTTCTCCTCTACCCACTGCTTCCCTATCCACCCCCCTCCCAAGAGGACAACTATTATAATTTTTGGTGAGAAATACTCCAGACCTGTTCTACATATTTACATATATAGAAATGTACCCTGAAAAAGGTACTGATTGCGGGGATGGGTGCCTTTCTGTCTTGGATGGTGGTTTGTCCGTATCTTTTATACTGTACATTAAGCAGAAACCAAGAAGTGAAACTGTTGGGTCATAGAGTATATGCAATAAAAAATTTACTTGCTACCACCTAATTGCCCATGTTATATATAAAATATTCTTCCAGAGAAACTAAAGGATTTAAAATTGTAGAATAACATGATCACTGTTACTAAAGTGTGAAGGTGAGAACAGGCTAGGGACTAAAGACAGGGATAACAGTAGGGAGGGCCCTGTAATAACCAAAAGTGATGATCAATCAATTAGAGGCTGAACTAGGATCCAGACAGTAGGAATAGATAGGAGTCAGGTCAAATGATGAGAATTTTAAAGTGTCTATTAGATTCGGTAATCAGGAAGTCATTAGTGACCTAGGCAAAAACAGCTGTAGCAGGTCTATAATGAGTGGGCATGACATTTAGGTAGTTAAGGTCTCCAGTACAGTTATTTAGTTTGGACAATGAGACTGGGTAAAGTTTAACTTGAAAATTTTTAATTTAATATGGTTAAAACCTTATTTTTACAACGGAAAGAAGTTGAGGGTAAAACAAAAGACCTGAGAATCTTGGCTGTGCTGTGGATGCTGTTCTCTCTATCACTACCAATCTTGGCTAGTGCTTTTCACTTTGACTTCTACCCTAATTATGAGATTGGAAGTGCCAGACAGGCAATTAAGAATTGGTTTGACTTTTCTGATACACACAATTACCATCTTACCTCTCCAGTTCTACTAGTCTCTATCCTGACAACTGCTGGCACACTTCTCAGATAGGCTTCTAGCGTAGGATAACCTAATTGCTTGAAGGGGATCCAGTCTCCAGTTAAGGATCTGTACTCTCCTTGGAGCTGGGGTAATGCTATTCCGTTCTTATGAGACTGTAGAACAGCTCGTAGCATTTTTGAAACCAGGTCTGCTTCCAGCATCTTCACCTATAAGAACACACAGTGGAAGGTTACTCTAATGATGCATTAGTCTGTGAATTCAAATATATTTTCAGAGTTTACACTTGTTTGAGTATTTTATAAATTGCTATTGAATACTTTCTGTGCTATTACAATACAGGGAAATAACTGCTATGGTAGAGAAAAGCATGGAGTACTATGAGAACATTAAGGAAGTCAGGAAGGCACAAAGACTAGCCCAGGGATGGACAATATCAGGGAATGTTTCCCAGATGGAAGGAAGCCTGATGGATTCCTGAAGGACAAGATGCAATCGGCCAGGCAAGGAAGCAAAGGGTGTGGGGGGTGGGGGGGCCGGGGATGGGGAGAGGTATCAGCCCCAAGTAGAGGGAACAGAAAATTCAAAAGGCCCAGAGGTGAGAGAGAAGCACATGGCTGGTTCTGAGAACCCCAGGCAGTTAAGTGGCTGGACATGAATGAACAAAGGCTCTAAGCTGAGGACTAAAAGATGGGGATGGGAGAAGTGAGAAGAGGCAGACCCAGAAGAGACTACTAGATATGCTAAGATGTTTGCATTTTTGCCAAAAGTAATGTGAGACCTTGGAGGAATTTTAAATAGCAGAATAAAATGATTAGCTCTGAATTTTAAGAAGATCACTCCTCAGTAGCAGGGAAAATAAACTAGAAGGAGAAAGATAAATGAGTTGTAAGAACTGAAGATATGGAAGATCTGAAAACAGGGCCTTGGGAAAAAACAAAAAATCAGTATCAGAGGTAATTAGGAAGTGAAATCAACAGGAATTGATTAACTGGTTTGAATTATGAGAGAGGCCCCATTTTTCTAGCTAGAAGCGTGGTGGATAGTAATGGCCCACACTTAGATGGGGTTGAGGCAGGTTCGCAAGAGAGGAAGGGAGTGAAATCATTCTGGACATATGGTGGTTGGGATGCTCTTAGGGCAGCCACGTAGTTATATTCATTAGGAACTTAGGTTAGAAATCTGAGCTGCTTACAGATTAGTTGGCCTTCAGCATATATGTGGTATCTGGTGTCCAGGGAGTTAAAAATAAGGTTAAGGATGGACTGCTATGGAAGGCTGTCATTTAAGAGATGGGCAGAGGAACAAGAACCTATAAAAGGTTAAGAAAAAGAGATCAGAGAGATAGAAGTAGAAAAGGCAAAGTCACAGTGTCATACAAACAAAAAGAGGAAAAAGCCAAAAAGAATGGCATATTCAAAAATGTCATATGCAATAACAGACAGGTCAACTGAGAGAAAAAAGAAAAGTGACTAATAAATTTTGGTACCAGAGAAATCCATGGGGACCTTGGCTAAGGATTTTCATTGATCAGTAACAGGCATTTTTCAAGATTAATCACTCATATTTTCTTTGGACTAATGGTAAACAGAATGAAGATACATTCAGAGAAGGACATCCAAGCAGCCAGGAAAAGTAGATTTAGCCTTTCATTACAGGAAGGAGAAAGGCAAGCCATGGACAACTTGCTAATTTTTCCTTCAACAGTGCTATCCGATAGAACTCCGCACTCCCAATGCAGGGAGCCTGGGTTCAATCCCTGGTCAGGGAACTAGATTCCACATGCTTCAACTAAGAGTTCTCATGCTGCAACTAAAGATCCTGCATGACACAACGAAGATCCTGCATGTGGCGATGAAGATCCTGCAGGCGGCAACTAAGATCCAGTGCATCCAAATAAATAAATAAATAAATATTTTACAAAAGAACTTTCTGTGATTATAGAAATGTTTTATATCTGTGCAGTCCAACATGGTAGTCACTAGCAACATGTGGCTACTGAGCACTTGAAATGTGGTCAGCATGACTGAGGAACTGAAATTTTAATTTAAATTAAATAGGGCAAGTGGACACTAATCGGACTTCACAGAATTCTAGACAATCTTGCTCTTTCTCCAGTTTAGAAACATAAAGGAAGAACAGCAAACAGTTTTAGCAATTTCCTCATTTGTCCATTTAAAAAAGAGGACAAAATAGCTCATTTGCAGGTGCTCTTGATTATAAATATAATACTCAAATGATGGCAAAGTTTAAATGGTAAATAACCTAAGTATGCATTATGTACTTCCCTCTACTAAAATTAACTCTTTTCAAATTGTCACCACTAGCACCAATGCCATTTAATACAATTAATTAAACAGAAATTAATTAAATAGTAAATATAAATAGTCTAGGAAAGTCCTATACTAGGTCTATATTTTTACTCTATAGACAGACATATACACACATATATGTATATACAACACATATTTTTATTAAAATATATATTTATATTTATATTAAAATCTTCATTTAGGTATAATTTACATAAAATAAAATACTTATCTTATGTGTAGTGTTTATTGAGTTTTGAAAGCACATATATACTATGTAATCATCACCACAATCAAGATCTAGACACTTCTATCACCAAAAATGTGGGGTGTACAATATATGTAAAAGTAAAATGTACAACCACAACAGCACAAAGAATGAGTGAAAGGAACTGGAAGTATACTATTGGAAGGTTCTTATACTATACATAAAGTAGTATAATATTATTTCAAAGGGGAATTCAATAAAGAGATATATAGTAAAACTTATGAAAGCCACTAAAATTTTTTAAGAGGCGTAACTAATAAGCCAGTAGTAGTACAGGTAAAACAGAAATTCAATAAAAAACCAGGTAGAAGTAAAAAAAAAAAAAAAAAAAAAAAGTAGGAAAAAAGAGAAAACAGAAACAAAAAGAACAGAAAAGGCAAACAGAAAACATCTAGCAAAATGATAGATTTAAAGTCAACCATACCACCAGAAGCAAGAAGAACTACAATCCTGCAGCCTGTGAAACAAAAACCACATTCACAGAAAGACAGACAAGATGAAAAGGCAGAGGGCTATGTACCAGAGGAAGGAACAAGATAAAACCCCAGAAAACAACTAAATGAAGTGGAGGTAGGCAACCTTCCAGAAAAAGAATTCAGAATGATGATAGTGAAGATGATGCAGGACCTTGGGAAAAGAATGGAGGCAAAGATTGAGAAGATGCAAAACATGTTTAACAAAGATCTAGAAGAATTAAAGAACAAACAAACAGAGATGAACAATACAATAACTGAAATGAAAAATACACTAGAAGGAATCAATAGCAGAATAACCGAGGCAGAAGAACAGATAAGTGACCTGGAAGACAGAATGGTGGAATTCACTGCTGTGGAACAGAATAAAGAAAAAAGAATGAAAAGAAATGAAGACAGCCTAAGAGACCTCTGGGACAACATTAAATGCAACAACATTCGCATTATAGGGGTCCCAGGAGGAGAAGAGAGAGAGAAAGGACCTGAGAAAATATTTGAAGAGATTACAGTCGAAAACATCCCTAGCATGGGAAAGGAAATAGCTACCCAAGTCCAGGAAGCGCAGTGAGTCCCATACAGGATAAACCCAAGGAGAAACAGGTCGAGGCACATAGTAATCAAATTGAAAAAAATTAAAGAAAAGAAAAATTATTGAAAGCAGCAAGGGAAAAACAACAAATAACATACAAGGGAACTCCCATAAGGTTAACAGCTGATTTCTTAGCAGAAACTCTACAGGCCAGAAGGGAGTGGCATGATATACTTAAAGTGATGAAAGGGAAGAACCTACATCTAAGATTACTCTACCCGGCAAGGATCTCATTCAGATTCAATGGAGAAATCAAAAGCTTTACAGACAAGCAAAAGCTAAGAGAATTCAGCACCATCAAACCAGTTCTACACCAAATGCTAAAGGAACTTATCTAAGTGGGAAACACAAGAGGAGAAAAGGACCTACAAAAACAAACCAAAAACAATTAAGAAAATGGTCACAGCAACATACATATCGATAACTACCTGAAACATGAATGGATTAAATGCTCCAACCAAAAGACACAGGCTTGCTGAATGGATTCAAAAACAAGACCCATATATATGCTGTCTACAAGAGACCCACTTCAGACCTAGGGACACATACAGACTGAAAGTGAGGGGATGGAAAAAGATATTGCATGCAAATGGAAATCAAAAGAAAGCTGGAGTAGCAATACTCATATCAGATAAAATAGACTTTAAAATAAAGAATGTTACAAGAGACAAGGAAGGAGGAAACCCCCCCAAAAAAAGAAGAGACAAGGAAGGACACTACATAATGATCAAGGGATCAATCCAAGAAAAAGACATAACAACTATAAATATATAGGCACCCAACATAGGAGCACCTCAATACACAAGGCAACTGCTAACGGCTCCAAAAGAGGAAATCGACAGTAACACAAAAATAGTGGGGGACTTTAGCACCTCGCTTACACCAACGGACAGATCATCCAAAATGAAAATAAATGAGGAAACAGAAGCTTTAAATGACACAATAGAACAGAGAGATTTAATTGATATTTATAGGACATTCCATCCAAAAGCAGCAGATTACACTTTATTCTCAAGTGCGCATGGAACATTCTCCAGGATAGATCACATCTTGGGTCACAAATCAAGCCTCAGTAAATTTAAGAAAACTGAAATCATATCAAGCATCTTTTCTGACCACAATGCTATGAGATTACAAGTCAATTATAGGGAAAAAAAGTAAAAAACACAAACACATGGAGGCTAAATAATACGTTACTAAATAACCAAGAGATCACTGAAGAAATCAAAGAGGAAATCAAAAAATACCTAGAGGCAAATGACAATGAAAACATGACGATCCAAAACCTATGGGATGCAGCAAAAGCAGTTCTAAGAGGGAAGTTTACAGCTATACAAGCCTACCTAAAGAAACAAGAAAACTCTCAAATAAACAATCTAACCTTACACCTAAAGAAACTGGAGAAAGAAGAACAAACAAAACCCAAAGTTAGCCGAAGGAAAGAAATCATAAAGATCAGAGCAGAAATAAATGAAATAGAAACAAAGAAAACTATAGCAAAGATCAATAAAACTAAAAGCTGGTTCTCTGAGAAGATAAACAAAATTGATAAACCATTAGCCAGACTCATTAAGAAAAAGAGGGAGAGGACTCAAATCAATAAAATTAGAAATGAAAAAGGAGAAGTTACAAGAGACACTGCAGAAATACAAAGCATCCTAAGAGACTACTACAAGCAACTGTATGCCAATAAAATGGACAACCTGGAAGAAATGGACAAATTCTTAGAAAGGTATAACATTCCAACACTGAACCAGGAAGAAATAGAAAATATGAACAGACCAATCACAAGTAATGAAATGGAAACTGTGATTAAAAATCTTCCAACACACAAATGTCCAGGACCAGATGGCTTCACAGGCGAATTCTATCAAACATTTAGAGAAGAGCTAACACCCATTCTTCTCAAACTTTTCCAAAAAATTGCAGAGGAAGGAACACTCCCAAACTCATTCTATGAAGACACCATCACCCTGATACCAAAACCAGACAAAGATACTACAAAAAAAAAAAAATTACAGACCAACCTCACTGATGAATATAGATGCAAAAATCCTCAACAAAATACTAGCAAACAGAATCCAACAGCACATTAAAAGGATCATACACCATGATCAAGTGGGGTTTATTCCAGGAATGCAAGGATTCTTCAATATATGCAAATCAATCAACGTGATACACCATATCAACAAACTGAAGGAGAAAAACCATATGATCATCTCAATAGATGCAGAGAAAGCTTTTGACAAAATTCAACACCCATTTATGATAAAAACCCTGCAGAAAGTAGGCATAGAGGGAACTTTCCTCAATATAATAAAGGCCATATATGACAAACCCACAGCCAGCATTGTTCTCAATGGTGAAAAACTGAAACCATTTCCACTAAGATCAGGAACAAGACAAGGTTGTCCACTCTCACCACTCTTATTCAACCTAGTTTTGGAAGTTCTAGCCACAGCAATCAGAGAAAATAAAGAAATAAAAGGAATCCAAATAGGAAAAGAAGAAGTAAAGCTGTCACTGTTTGCAGATGACATGATACTATACATAGAGAATCCTAAAGATACAACCAGAAAACTACTAGAGCTAATCAATGAATTTGGTAAAGTTGCAGGATACAAAATTAATGCACAGAAATCTCTTGCATTGCTATACACTAATGATGAAAAATCTGAAATAGAAATTAAGGAAACACTCCCATTTACCACAACGACAAAAAGAGTAAAATACCTAGGAATAAACCTACCTAGGGAGACAAAAGACCTGTATGCAGAAAACTATAAGACACTGATGAAAGAAATTAAAGATGATACCAACAGATGGAGACATAAACCATGTTCTTGGATTGGAAGAATCAATATTGTGAAAATGACTACACTACCCAAAGCAATCTACAGATACAATGCAATCCCTATCAAATTACCAATGGCATTTTTTAATGGAACTAGAACAAAAAATCTTAAAATTTGTACGGAGACACAGAAGACCGCGAATAGCCAAAGCAGTCTTGAGGGAAGAAAACGGAGCTGGAGGAATCAGGCTCCCTGACTTCAGACTATACTACAAAGCTCCAGTCATCAAGACAATATGGTACTGGCACAAAAACAGAAATATAGATCAATGGAACAGGATAGAAAGCCCAGAGATAAAACCACACACCTATGGTCAACTAATCTATGACAAAGGAGGCAAGGATATACAATGGAGAAAAGACAGTCTCTTCAATACGTGGTGCTGGGAAAACTGGACAGCTACATGTAAAAGAATGAAATTAGAACACTCCCTAACACCATATACAAAAATAAACTCAAAATGGATTAGAGACCTAAATGTAAGACTGGATGCTATAAAACTCTTAGAGGAAAACATTGGAAGAACACTCTGACATAAATCATAGCAAGATCTTTTTTGATCCACCTCCTAAAGTAATGGAAATAAAAACAAAAATAAACAAATGGGAACTAATGAAACTTAAAAGTTTTTGCCAAGCAAAGGAAACTACAAACAAGACAAAAAGACAACCCTCAGAATGGAGGAAAATATTTGCAAATGAATCAAGAGACAAAAGATTAACCTTCAACATATATAAACAGCTCATGCAGCTCAATATTAAAAAAACAAACAACCCAATCCAAAAATGGGCAGAAGACCTAAATAGACATTTCTCCAAAGAAGACATACAGATGGCCAAGAAGCACATGAAAAGCTGCTCAACATCACTAATTATTAGAGAAATGCAAATCAAAACGACAATGCTGTATCACCTCACACCAGTTAGAATAGGCATCATAAGAAAATCTACAAACAACAAATGCTGGAGAGGGTGTGGAAAAAAGGGAACCCTCTTGCCCTGTTGGTGGGAACGTAAATTGATACAGCCACTATGGAGAACAGTATGGAGGTTCCTTAAAAAATTAAAAATAGAATTACCATATGATCCAGCATCCCACTACTGGGCATATACCCTGAGAAAACCATAATTCAAAAAGACACATGCACCCCAATGTTCATTGCAGCACTATTTACAATAGCCAGGTCATGGACGCAACCTAAATGCCCATTGACAGACGAATGGATAAAGAACATGTGGTACATATATACAATGGAATATTACTCGGCCATAAAAAGGAATGAAATTGGGTCATTTGTTGACACATGGATGGATCTAGACTATCATACAGAGTGAAGTATGTCAGAAAGAGAAAAACAAATATTGTACATTAACACATGTATGTGGAACCTAGAAAAATGGTACAGATGAACCAGTTTGCAGGGCAGAAATTGAGACACAGATGTAGAAAACAAACATATGGACACCAACGGGGGAAAGCCGCAGGGGGGTGGGGGTGGGGGTGTGATGAATTGGGCAATGGGATTGACATGTATACACTGATGTGTATAAAACTGATGACTAATAAGAACTTGCTGTGTAAAAAAAATAAAATAAAATTTAAAAAATTTTTTTTAAAAAAGGACTATATACTGAGCAATTCCCTGGAGGTTCAGTGGTTAGGACTCTGTGCTTCCACTGCAGGGGTTCATTCCCTGGTCAGGAAACTAAGATCCCACAATCCTTCTGCACAGCCAAATAAATAAATTTTAAAAAATAATAAAATAATATAAAGTCAACCATACCAATAATCACATTAAGTGTAAATGATTGAAATATCCTGATTAAAAAGTTAGAGATTGGTAGAGTGGATATAAAAGCAAGATTTTCCTATATACTATCTACAAGAAACCTATTTTAAATACAAACATATAGGTTAAAAGTAAAAATATAGAAAAAGATATGCACGTAAATACATGACTATATTAATATCAGAACAAGTAATATTACCAAGGATAAAGAGGGACATTACAGGGACTTCCCTGGTGGTGCAGTGGTTAAGAATCCGCCTGCCAATGCAGGGGACATGGGTTCGATTCCTGGTCCGGGAAGATCCGACATGCCACGGAGCAACTAAGCCTGTACACCACAACTACTGAGCCTGTGCTCTAGAGCCTGCCCACGAGCCACAACTACTGAGCCCACATACCACAACTACTGAAGCCCACATGCCTACTGTCCATGCTCTGCAACAAAAGAAGCCACCACAATGAGAAGCATGTGCACTGCAACAAATAGTAGCCCCACTTGCAGCAACTAGAGAAAGCCCGCGTGCAGCAATGAAGACCGAAAGCAGCCAAAAATAAATAAATAAAATATAAATAAATTTTTTAAAAAGAGAGACATTACATAATAATTAAGGAATTAATTAATCAGGAAGATATAACAATCCTAAGTGTGACTGCATCTAACATTAGAGTTTTAAAACACATGAATGAAAAAACAATAGAGTTATGACTGGAGACTTCAAAACTCTTTTCTCAGTAATTGGTAGAGCCAGTAAAAAAAAAAATCAGTAAGGATATAGAGGAGTTGAACAACACCATCAACCAAACTGGTCTAACTGATATTTATGGAACACTCCATTCTAACAGTAGCAAAATATACATTCTTTTCAAGAGTTCATGGGACATTGACCAAGATAGAATATATTCTGAGGCTGAAACCAATCCTCAACCAATTTAGAATAATTGAAATTATACAAAGCATATTCTATGATCAGAACTAAACTAAATTGGGTATCAGTAACAGAAAGATATGTGAACAATCCCTGTATATTTTCAAATGTAATAAAATACTTCTAAATAACCAAGGGTCAAAGAGGAAAGCTCCTCCAAATAACCAGAAAACATTTAAATAAATGAAAACACAGTATATAAAAAATTGCTGGATGCAGTTAAAGCAATATCTGGAGAGAAATTTATAGCATCATATGTTTACATTAGAAAAAAAGAAACATTCTAAATCAATGATCTAAACTGCTACCTTAAGAAAAAAAGAGAGCAAATTATACCAAAAGGAAGTAGAAGAAAGGAATTAATAAAGATGAGAGCAAAACCAATACTGGAATGGTGAAACAGATAAGTAATTAAATAGAAAAAAAAGTAAAGGAAAAAAAATCATGAAACCAAAACTAGTTCTTGAAAACATCAATAAAATTGATAACTTCCAGGTAGATTAATCAAGGGGAAAAAAAGAGAAGACACAAATTACTAATAATGCGATTGAAAAGGGGGCCATAAATACAGATCCTACAGACATTAAAAAGAGAATATTATGAACAATTCCTGCCAATAAATATGGTGACTTGGATGAAATGGACGAATTCACTGAAAGACAATTTCCAAACCTCACTCAAGAAGAAACAGATAACCTTAATATCCTTAAGAATATTAGAGAAATTAAATTTGTAGTTAGGGCTTCCCTGGTGGCGCAGTGGTTGAGAGTCCGCCTGCCGAAGCAGGGGACGCGGGTTCGTGCCCTGGTCCGGGAGGATCCCACATGCCGCGGAGCGGCTGGGCCCATGAGCCATGGCTGCTGAGCCTGCGTGTGCAGAGCCTGTGCTCCACAAAGGGAGCAGCCACAACAGTGAGAGGCCCGCATACCGCAAAAAAAAATTGTAGTTAGAAACCTTCACATAAAGAAAACTCAAACCCAGATGACTTTATTGGCAAATTCTACCAAACACTTCAGAAGGAATACCACTTCTACACAAACTCTTCCAGAAAGTAGAGAGGAAGGGAACACTTCTGAACTCACTTTATGAGGCCAACATTATGCTGATACCAAAACCAAAGACATTATAAGAAAAGTACTGACCAATATCCCTCATGAACATAAGTGCAAAAAATCCTAACAAAATATTAGTAAATCACATCCAACAATACGTTAGAGAAATAGCACACCATGATTAACTATGGTTTACTCTAGGAATGCAAGGTTGCTTCAACACTCATAAGTCAGTCAATGTAACTGACTGTATTAACAGACTAAAGGAGAAAAACCACATGATATCAATAGGTGAAGAAAAGACATATGACAAAGTTAAAAATCATTTATTTTAATAACTCAGAAAATAAGAATAGACGTGAACCTCCTTAACCTGATAAAGAGTATCTGTGAAAAACCCTCAGCTAACATCACATGTAATAGTGAAAGAATGAATGCTTTCTGCTTAAGAATGGGAACAGGGCAAGAATGTCCATTCTCTTCACTCTTATTCATTACCACACTAAAGGTCCTAGCTGGTGCAATCAGACTGATTTCAAAACTTACCATAACAGTTTATTAGTCGAAATAAGGTGGCATTGACAAAAGGACGGTCACATCAATGGAACAGAATATACAGTCCAGAAATAGACCCACACATAAATGGTCAACTGATTTTTGACAAAGATAGCAAGGAAATTCAATGGAGGAAGTTCAACAAACAGTGCTGCAACACTATTCATCCATACACAAAAAATGAATCTCATACCAGACACAAAAATTAAATCAAAATGAATCATTAAGGTCCTAAATGACAAAGTTAATACTGTAAAATTTCTAGAGAAAACAGGAATAAATCTTTGTGACCTTGGGATAGGCAACGAACTTTTAGAGCCATGATGAAAAAAACCAACAAATTGTATCTCATCAAAATTTAAAACTTCTGCTCTTCTAAAGGCTGTTAAGAAAATGAAAAGACAAGCCACAGACTAAGAGAAAATATTTTCATAGCATACCTGGTAAAGGACTGGTAACTAGAATATATAAACAATACTCACCAGTAGTTCATCCCTTTTTACTCATAAGTAGTATTCCACTGTATGGATATACCACAATTTGTTTATCCATTCAAATGTTGATAGACATGTGGGGTGCTTCCAGCTTTGGGGTATTAAAAATAAAGCTGCTTTCCACTATGGAAAACAGTATTGAGGTTCCTCAGAAAACTAAAAATAGAGTTACCATATGATCCAGAAATCCCCACTCCTGGGCATATACCCAGACAAAACTATAATTCAAAAAGATACATGCACCCCTATGTTCATACCAGCACTATTCACAATAGCCAAGACATGGAAACAACCTAACTGTCCATTGACAGATGAATGGATAAAGAAGATGTGGCACATACATAAAATGGAATACTACTCAGCCATAAAAAAGAACAAAATAATGCCATTTGCAGCAACATGGATGCAACTAGTGATGATCATACTAGGTGAAGTAAGTCACAAAGAGAAAGACAAATACCATACGATATCACTTACATGTGGAATCTAAAATACGGCTCAAATGAACCTATCTACCAAACAGAAAAAAACTCACAGACATAGAAAACAGACTTGTGGTTGCCAAGGGGGAGGAAAGGAGAGAGAGGGATGGACTGGGAGTTTGTGGTTAGTAGATGCAAACTATTACATTTAGAATGGATAAACAACAAGGTCCTACTGTATAGCATAGGGAACCATATCCAATCTCCTGGGATAAACCATAATGGAAAAGAATATTAAAAAAAGAATGTATATATGTGTATAACTGAGTCACTTTGCTGTCCAGCAGAAATTAGTACAACATTCTAAATCAACTATACGTCAATAAAAAATAAATGAAGCTTTTTTGCAAAGATATATATTTTTCTTTCTCGTGTAAATTCTGAGGACTGGACTTTCTGAAGATTTAATACTCATAATAACTATGGAAGGAAAGTATTATTCTCCTTCTGTAAATGAGAAAACCAAAGCTCAGAGATGTTAAATAACCAACATATCACAAGCCAGGATTGTGAATGGAAGCCAGGATTTTAGTCCTGGTCTGTTTGATGCCAAAGCCCACATTCTTTCTATCATATTACCCTGACTGGTACTGAAAAAAATAAAAGACAAAACGCTGAAGAATTAACAACAGGAGACAAGATAATCAAGAAAGACAGGAAAGCAAACTGAAGAGAAGAAAGAAAACAGTCCTGTGAAATGAACAGTAGACTCAGCCTACTCACAGGTATGGTATGGATCCCAAGTCAACGAGACAACTGGAGACAGGCACTCTAAAGACTAAAAATTCAGGGCAGAGAAAGACAACAGCTATAGAGTCTGAGCACCTGCATTACTCCTGAGGTCCATCGACATTTTGAGTATGCTGGTGAGAAGGAAAGAGAGGCTGGCTTTGGGACCTATATTTCAATGTTGCCAGATGTTAAATCTGAAGTATGAACTTTGGCTCTTATATAGTAAACTCCTGATTACAAGAGAAATGCTTTGATTTACAATGGTTCATGATTCAAAGATCATTGAACTTTTAGCATACAGTTATTTCTTCAAGTAAGAAACACGACAAAGCAAGCGGGCTGGCCAAGTTTTAATTTGCAAGAGGAGAAACTAAAGGATCACTTGCTAATTTCCTAGTGTCAAGCCTTCTCAACTTTCTCTCTTTGACCTCCACATTTCCTACCTATCTATCTACTCTCTTTTTTCCTTCAAACCCAATCCCTCCCACCTACTCATCTAGAGCTCCTCTGAGTAAAACTGGCCTTTGCCCCTTTGCCTCTTTGTATACCTGCATATCTAAGTGGGCCCTGACTATGAATTATATACACATTATGTGTAGGTATAAAGTCAGGTGGTCAGTGCCCATGTGGGAATATACCCTCTTGGGTGTGAGCAGTGTACTAGGATCAAACTAGACCATTTAGCATATCTGGCTCCTCCCTAGTCAGAACAACTTTAAATTCCCCTGCCACAGTTTCAGTATGAAGGACATACCCATCCCCTTCTCTACTGCCTCCTCCTTCCCTTCCTTTTGGAAAGAGCATCTGTTCCATTGTTAACTTCCCACTGTGGTCTACTTTTCCCCAGCTACTTAGGGGGGTAGAAAGCAACCACTAATTTATGGGGGAAAAATCTCTAATAAATGCATTCTACTCAATAATGGAAATCCTATGACTAAAATATAACAGAACTCCAATATGATACTGGCTTGAAATGACAGTTCTAACCCCATCTTAGAAGCTAACCAGAGGCTTGTTCTACAGGTCGCCCTATATGAAAGACTCCTGCTCCCTCCATCCTAACGAGAGCAATTTCAGGCCACTTTCTCTGAAATGTTCCCCTCTATCTTCCTTATTTCTGTTATGAAACAGCTGTCATCAGGGATCTCCCAAACACAGCACTTAACACATTTTGGGGAGGGAGAAGGTCATACACCCACATATACAGCTTGTCTAATTGCCACAGAATATAGTAAAAGCTGTAAGGCTTTGTCCAGTGCTTGCTTCCTTAATCCCACCCTCTTTGAATGTGTCTTCTTCTTTGGGGACCTAGACTCTGCCAAGATACAGCAGTCTTATGGCCTCTATCCTGATTATCCTATCCTCCTGCCCCAAGACTATCAGGTAGGCTTCATGCAGATAGAAGGTATGTATTTACAGTGAGCAACTGATGATAATGTTAAATAAATAAAAAAAACAGTGCTAATCTGTGTGGCACACAAGTGCTCATCCTTATTTTTCACTTTTCTCACCCTCCCTAACCTCATGTTTGCCTATCTTCGATTTTTGGCAACTGTTAGACTAATTTTTCTAAGTTACACTTCCCAACCTGACCTGAGAGAGGCTCCTGCCACACACATAACCTCCTAGTTTCACTCTCTTTAATGCACATATTATCATAGTTAAAATCCACTGTTACCACCAAGGAAGTTTAATATTTCTTTCAAGAGTAAAGCTACTGATGACTGGTAGATGATACATTGATTCTGACCTTATCTGGGGGAGAAATGGGGGATTGCAGAAGGCTGTGCACACACCTCCTCTTCCTGCTTGTGCTCCCCAAGTTCAATACCACTATTCCTGGGACAAATCCCTTCTCCCCAGCCTTCTTATCTGTAAGATGAAGGGGTTTGGCCTTAGTGGTTCTCCACCGCCCAATCCCCCCACCACCGAGTGACACATGAAGATGGACAGGCTCAGTTCACGGTCCCCCCACTCCTCACCACCTGCATGGTGATCACCCTAGTCCACGCCAACAACATTTGTTGCCTGGATTGAGGCAACTGCCTCCATGCTGGTCTCTCTGCTTCCACTTCACCAATAATCTACTCTTCACATCACAACCAGAGTGATCCTTTCAAATCATAAATCCCATCACATCATTCCTCTGCTCAAAACCCTCCAAGGGCTTCCTGTCTTACTCAGACTAAAGGCCAAAGTCTTCAGAGGGGCCAAAAGGGTCCTACCCAGTCTGCACCCACCCCACTTCTCTGACCTCAACTCCTCCTCCTCTTTTCTCTCACTCACTCACTCACTCCACTCCACTCCACACTGCTTTTCTTTCTGCACTTGCCAGACCCTCTGCCCCAAGGTCGACACAGCTCATTGCCTCACCTCCTTCAGGTATTTGCTCAAATGTCACCTCCTCAGTACAGCCTTCCCTGGTCACCCTATTCAAAACCAGAACTGTTATGCCAGCTGCCCAGTACTCCCCTTCCCCTTCCCCTGCCTTATTTTACTCCATAGCACTTATGCCATCCAATATTCTTCTTTATTTTACTGTCTGTCTCCCTGACTTGAATGTAAGCTCCACGAAAGCAGGGATTTAGGTGGGTTTTGTTCACTGCTGAATCCCTAGTGCCCAGCCCACAACAAGAGCTCAATACATACTGAGTGCAAGAATGAGAAATTCTCCATAAAACTAACACCACTCCTTTTCTCTCCTACTCACTAAAATAATAGTATAGTGCATGTGAGCAGTTAAAGGAATAATCTTAAATTTAAGTTATTAAAAATTATTTGCAAATTTTAATGATTGTTGTAAACTGACTGAGACAGCCAATTATGTCACCAAGCTGTGATTGAGATCCATCACACAGTTTATTTCTGGGCCTTTCCACTCTGAGCCAGAGTTCTCAATGAGCAGGCTCAGGTCTGGGCCATAGCGTTACCGCAAAAAGTCCACACACTCCGATGTGTAAGCAAGCACTGCTTGAACACTGGTAAGTGTCTCATACTTACATGTATTCCTGTTTTGCAAACAGTGTGCAGATACTGTTGAGAGTCACAAACACGATATTGAATTTACAACAGCTTTTGGTAGTTATATATTTTATCAACCAACGGATATTACAAGTACAACTACTCATGTGTGAAGTTGCACAAAGTTTTTTTAAAAATTAAAAGAACCTGATACTTGAGGAGACTGGGAAGCAATGCTTGACCACATGGCTACAATCTGAATTAAGCATCCCTCTCCCTCCCCTTTTTTAAGTATGCTATTTTCATGGAATATTATAATTCTCTATGTGTATACAACTTTTTGGAGGGAAGGGCAGTCCCCGGACTATAGGACTGAGGATCTCAAAGATGGTGAGAAACAGATAAGTGCAGTAAAACCTGGAAGGGTAAATGTGGTTGTACATCTTGTTTAGATGTATGTCTTATTCTCATGTTTGTCAATTTCTTCCAGTCCAGTTTGTGATTCCAACATTAGCAATATCACTTCAGGCACTGAACAAAAAGAACGTTACAACTAAAGCTTAAAAATCTTATTATTTTCTAATCTACTATATTGCTATAGAATGCTCTAAATTTTGTTAATTCCTTAGTTATCATGGCATTTTTATAAATTTATTTTATCTTTGGCTGCATTGGGTCTTCGTTGCTGCACATGGGCTTTCTCTAGTTGCGGCGAGTGGGGGCTACTCTTCGTTGCCGTGCATGGGCTTCTCATTGTGGTGGCTTCTCTTGTTGCGGAGCACAGGCTTTAGGTGCACAGGCTTCAGAAGTTGTGGCGCGTGGGCTCAGTAGTTGTGGCTCACGGGCTCTAGAGCGCAGGCTCAGTAGCTGCGGCACACAGCCTTAGTTGCTCCGCGGCATGTGGGATCTTCCTGGACCAGGGCTCGAACCCGTGTCCCCTGCATTGGCAGGCGGATTCTTAACCACTGAGCCACCAGGGAAGCCCAATCATGGCATTTTTTGAGGTTTTCTGAAGATGGCAATTATACTCAAGAACTTTTGGAAACAGTATGCATATAAGAATACTTTCTTCTAACTATAAAAATCAAGTTTATTATCTTAGATGTCATCCACTAGAAGCACAAAAGGAAGCTCATCATGGGAATTTCAACTATTAGTGAAGTGCCTCAATGGCAACTCCTCCAAAGTGGCTTCCAAATCTCTTTTTTTTTAACATCTTTATTAATGGAGTATAATTGCTTTACAGTGTTGTGTTAGTTTCTGCTGTATAACAAAGCGAATCAGCTATATGCATATGTATAACCCCATATCCTCTCCCTCCCACCCTCTCTATCCCACCCCTCCAGGTGGTCAAAAAGCACCAGAGCTCATCTCCCTGTGCCATGCAGCTGCTTTCCCACTAGCTATCTATCTTACATTTGGTAGTGTATATATGTCCATGCTACTTTCTCACTTCGTCCCAGCTTACCCTTCCCCCTCCCCGCGTCCTCAAGTCCATTCTCTATGGCTGTGTCTTTATTCCTGTCCTGCCCCTAGGTTCATCAGAACGTTTTTTTTTAGATTCCATTATATATGGCTTAGCATATGGCATTTGTTTTTCTCTTTCTGACCTATTTCACTCATTATGACAGACTCTAGGTCCATCCACCTCACTACAAATAACTCAATTTTGTTTCTTTTTATGGCTGACTAATATTCCATTGTATATATGTGCCACATCTTCTTTATCCATTCGTCTGTCGATGGACACTTAGGTTGCTTCCATGTCCTGGCTATTGTAAATAGAGCTGCAATGAACCTTGTGGTACATGACTCTTTTTGAATTATGGTTTTCTCAGGGTATGTGCCCAGTAGTGGGATTGCTGGGTCGTATGGTAGTTCTATTTTTATTTTTTTTAAGGAACCTCCATACTGTTCTCCATAGTGGCTGTATCAATTTACATTCCCATCAACAGTGCAGGAGGGTTCCCTTGTCTCCACACCCTCTCCAGCATTTATTGTTTGTAGATTTTTTGATGATGTGTGGCTCCCAAATTTCTTAAGTTGCCATTTTGATCTTTCAACTTTCCTACTTATTTCTACTCTCTAAAAGTGTTGTGATAAATACAATTTAGAGTTGAAGAGGATTCAAATTCGTACTTTTATTTTGAGAATGTTATGTAGGCCCTGGTGACCGTAAGTTATGTGAGGTTGGGAGAAATAAGGCTGGTCATCTCTTTAAATTCAGGTTAAAATTCTTAAGGGTTTCCCTAGATAATAAAGAGTATGCTTGAGCTGAATAAGAATCCTCTGCTTGAGCAGAGTAAAGTGGAGGTGAGTCTGGGGAATTATTTAATCAGAGTATTTTAATCTCAAAAACTGACCAACGTCAGCAAGCAAAGACCCCAGTCAAGGAGGAAGAAAACTGGCCACAAGGATCACAACAGATTGCATTTGACTTTCATGTCCTTCCTCTCTCTTTTTCTCCTCCTTTCCTTGCCTCTCTTTCTGAATGACAAGTGTCAAAAATAGTTATATGTGCTTACCACAATACTTGACATTCGGTAGTTACATTTTCCTAGAAACATGGTATGGATGGCAAACTACCTATGAATACCTGCATTACACGGCTAAGAGTGCAATAATACAGACATTGGTGTACTGGAGAAGTTTTTAGTACAGCATCAAATTTGAAATATTAGCGTTTTCCCAGGTTTTCTTACTTGCCTCATTAACATACTTGACCTGGCAAGCTTAGTAAGAAAGCCACCAGATCTCCTCCAAGGTTTCTCACTTAACTAGTAGGCAAAAGCCTCTTAACCGCCATGTCCCACAATGTCACTGGACATTGTAAAACAGCACAGGACAGGACAGTGGGCCCGACCTCAGAGTAGGGAGCCAAGAGAGAAGAGCAGAATGCTAGTAGACACCTTCACACCATCTCCTCCAAACTGTTTAGTTTAAAAATGAGGAAACTGAGGTCCAGGGTAATTATTCCAGGCCTCACATATTTTTATGGCCAGACCCACAACAAGAACCCAGGTCTTCTGGCTCCCCAAAATGGGGCATCCTTTCAGATAGCTGCTCCAAATGTACAGAGTTGGCTTCAGAAAGTAAATTTGACTTGGGGAATACGGAGAACAACCCTGGGGCATATTTAGTGATTAGCCCTTAAAGTGGCAGGAAATGGGGATTGCCACATTCTGATTTAAGGGTGTGGCACCCAAATCCAAAATACTTGCCAGCTGCTGCAAAAATTCAATCCTTTTATACTGTTCCTTTTCTATTTTGCTATATATACAATTTAACCTTGAGTACCCAGAAACACTAACACTGTGCAAGAAGTGGGGCAAGGAGTAGGGGAAAGTAATGACAACCTTTAGGAAAGCAAGGTTTAAACAATGTAAATAGCCTAAAATAATTCTCACTTTCAAAACTGTATTTGTAAATTCACAACTTTTCTCTCTAATACACCTAAAAAGGGTCCCGGGAGTCTTATTCTGAAGAAGCAGGTTTTGGTGTCCTCTGGATACCTGCCTTTACCATTAGTTGATCCTCCCTGGCTCAATCGTTTGCATGCCATCTGCTTCCTGTAGCTGCAGTTTCCTCAGTCCTGCTGCCCAAAGACCTTTAGCCAAGCTGGTCTCACTCCCGTATATGCTCTCTCCTCTCAGTTCCTCTTTTCTCAACTATTTCCAACTGTACTATTTGGCTCATTTTCCTCATTGCATCTTTTTGTGTGTCATAAATTTGACTTGAAGAGTGGCACTAAACCCACAAATAAATCTGAAGAATCATTAGGGTAAACTGAAATCACCAAGCAATCTCTTACCTTCTTTAGTCAGCTACTCAATTTTCAGTATTTCCTTAGGGCACATACTTCTGGTAAATGACTACCTTCTTCCATGAAGACACAATTTTAGCAACAAGCCAGGCCCTTAAAATTCAGAATGTCTGTGCTGAACAGATTTTAGGCATCATCTAGTCTATCCCAAACCCCTTATTACAAATCAATAAACTGAGCCTAAGAGAGAGAAGGTTTTTGTCTAAGACTCTTCCAAGGTGATTTCTCATCTTGCAACAGTTTAACATGCTATCTTTTATTTCCAATTATAGTCTATTTATTACCACCTTAATTACTCCTTCACCAACTCTTTTTTAAAAGATAGTTGGGACTTCCCTGGTGGCGCAGTGGTTAAGAATCCGCCTGCCAATGCAGGGGAAATGGGTTTGATCCCTGGTCTGGGAAGATCCCAAAGGCTGCGGAGTAACTAAGCCGGAGCGCCACAACTGCTGAGCCTGTGCTCTAGAGCCTGTGAGCCACTACTGAGCCCAAGTGCCACAACTACTGAAGCCTGCGTGCCTAGAGCCCGTGTTCCGCAACAAGAGAAGACACTGCAATGAGAAGCCCGTGCACCACAACAAAGAGTAGCCCCCGCGCACCACAACTAGAGAAAGCCCGCATGCAGCCAAAAATAAAATTTATTAATTTTTTAAAATCCTGTTTAAAAAAAAAAGAAAGGTATTAATTAATGCCCTCAGGTGGTGATATACTCCCTCAGGGTATCATTAGACAGCAGTTTTCTTTTTTTAATTATTGCAATTTCAACCTCCAAATTATACATGCATTACTAATTATATAGTATGAATAAATAAAGGCTTTCCATAAATCTACATAATGGAGAAAGCTCTGAGATCCTAAGTGGCTTAGTTAGGACTTTGGGTCTTAATCCCAGTTCTGCTTCTCATTAGCTATGACCCTTTGAGCAAGTCACTTCAGGTCGCTTTTTTCATATGGAAGATAAGGAGGATGGGCAAGATCCATGGTTCTCAACTTTCCCTGGAGTCCTTCAAGTGCTGAAATGGGGGTACAAAGATCTAACGGAAATCATGGATTTGCTTCCTCCTGACAAAGCTGCATTGCTAAAATATCGAGTTTGCTTTGGGGTCACACTGAGTATCTTGTGCCGATCAGAAGCTCTAACTGCCATATATCCTCACACACATCTTCAGCTCAAAATGACACATTATCAATACTTTTAGCTTGTTTGAAATACAACATTTTAAAAAAATTGGCCCAATGAGGAAATATTGAAAAGAATGAAGCTTTCGAAAGCATAAGGGTGGGAACAGAGGGAGGAGAAAGTCGGTTTTGCATAAAGAAAAACCAATTCACATAAATATGTAATTAGATTTCACTCCAAGCACCAAGGAACGTCTGTCCTTTCTGTATTTCTGTGTTGACCCCGAAAGTGCCCAGAGGCAAAGCACTCACTCTACGTCAAATCTCAGTTCTTAGAAATAGCACTTGATCAAACACAGAGTAGGCACTTAGAGTTGGATTATAAAATATTTTTCCTTTACGTTCATATTAGGTCTCCAGCTAGATTATATTGCACAGAGAACTTCTGAGAGGTTCTTCAAAGAGTTTAAATCTCTTGGTACAAAATACAATAGTTCATTCAGCCATGTTCAGCCAGTTCACTTAAAAGGGCATTAGCAGGGATTACATTTCATTTCCAATCTGCAGGGACTGAAATCCGAAGGAACCACCAACTGCTGCTTCAGAGTTCACTGTGTTTAACTACCAAAGAGGGGGGCTGTGGGCTGGCAAAGGGCCCTGGACTGGGGCACAGGAGACGTGGGTTCTAAACCAGCTGGCCCCAGAGCAATTCCCTACCCCCGGCACGGTCCTGTGCATGTAACTGATGCTCCATGAATATCAGTTGAATGGAACTGCAAAAATCTCCACCATGTGCCAATTTATATTATATAGAGCACTTAAAGATGTGTCCCTGCATCCAAGAAACTGAAACCCAATTATGTAAAATACGGGAAGTTTGGTGGAAGGAAGAGAGTTAACACTTCTCGACTATTATTATGAGCCAAAGGAATTAGTAATCTCACAAAAGCCTTGCTGAGTAAGTTAAATATTTCCAACTGATAAACAGAAAACCAGGGTCAACGAAAGTATGTAATTTGTTCAAGATCACACAATGTGCAAGTGGAGAAGCCCAGATTCCAACCCAAATTGGCAAAGCCCACGCTATTTGCAGTATGCAACACCTATACATCAAAGCGGCCGGGACTTGCGTCTAAGTTCCACCTCTGTCTTTAAGTTGTTGTATAACACTAGGCAGGGCACTTTTCTGCAGTTTTTCCACCTGCACGAAAGGGGCGGGGGGGGGGCGTGGAGGACAGGGATGGAGGGATGACACAGGTCAGTGGTGTTTTTGTTTTGTAGAGTGGCTTTCATAATCCTTTGGGGCCAAGACTTTTTCTAATACAGCTATTTCCCTTTCCGGTTCTTTGTAATTGTTTGGGAGTGAGTGGTGCCCTTGGTTATGTATGGAAATGTATTGTACCTACTCACTCAAGGGGATCGGGGCAGAACAGTTGTGCCGGCTCCAAGCCCCCTCCCATTAAATTGAGGCTGAGAACCTGACCCTATTGGGGAACACGGTGAAAGTTAAGATAACTCACTCATGGATTCATATTTCCCTCCTAACTTGGAGCTCTGTATCCACCCGGGGCTCAGGTGAGCATGGTTTGAGAGAAACGGATAGTATCTGTGTCCTGCACTGCTCCAGCGGCCTGCAGGGGCGGGTCTGTAAAGAGAAGAACTTAAAAGCTCACGGTGTGGGAGTTCAAACAGCCGGGGGGCTCGGATATCCCTTGCTCCGCTCGGGCAGCTGGCGCCCGCCCGCCGGTACCGGGAACCACTTCCTGGTCAGCACCTCCCACCCCTGTCCACACACCCGCCCTCCCCCCTGCTGCACTGCCCCCACTGCACTGAGTTTCCCAGGCGGCAGGGGTCCGTCCAGCTCCCAGGTGAACCCCCGACGGTCACATCAGAGATTTAAAACACAACGCTCTGGAACCCCAACTCCCCTGGCGCCCAGCCCGCTTTCCGGGGTGGGGACCAGGGTATCCTCTGCGGCTGCTGGGAAGAGGCCCTGGGTCCGTTCGAGTCCCGCTCGGGCCACTGTCCCGCTTAGTCACCCAGGTGCGCCGCGCCCGCCCGAAACCTCGTCCGACCTCGCCTGGCACCTGTCGTTCCCGCAGCCAGCGGGACCTGCGCTCACCTCCTTCTGCAGGCCCGCGGCCCGTCCCCGCGCCTCTGGGCCCGGCTCCCACCGCCGTCTCCGCCAGGGCTACAGCCGCGGCCACCGCCCACTTTCGGTTTCCCAGCACAGCTGAAGCAACCGCCGCGGCTCAAGAATCACCTCAAGCCCCCGCCCCGCCCTACTCGGCCCCGCCCCGCTCCGCCCCGCCCCAAGGGCAGACCGGCCTCGGCTCTGCGCGCGCACGGGCACCCCGGCGGCGTCGGCCAACGCCGGCGTCCGCGCGTGGGAAGGGAAACCGACGCCGCCTAGCGGTTTCTGCGCGTGCCCATGCACTGGCCGACGGCGGAAGGCGACTGCGGGGCACGAGCAGGAGCGCCTCCTCGTGGACAACGCAAGGATCGGCGGGCCGGGAGGATCCGGGCCGCAGCCGTCTTTATTAGCACTTAGGCGCTCCTGCTATTGCGTTTCACTTGTCAGAAGTTTCATTCAGTTCTTGCTTATTCTTTTCTTCAATTCTGGGGCCGTTACTTTTTATTCTCCTAGATACCCACCTGGTCCGCTCATTTCCTTTAGGTCTGTTCTCAAGCGTCACCCTTGGGAGGAGGGTGGCCACAATCTCAAAAATGTCAGTCTCCTTCCCTGACATTCCCTGTCCCCCTTCTCAGCTTTCTCTCTCCTTGGCACCTGTCTAGCACACTATATGTGTTTTACTTATCTTTTCATTGTTTACTGTCCTCCTCAAATTAAAGCTCTGTGAGCTCAGGGATCTTTGTTTTGTTCCCCAATCTATTCCCAGAGCCTAGGATAGTCCCAGGCACATGATAGGCTGACATAAACATTTGTCAAATACATTCATTCATTCACTCATTCCTTATAAAATTATTGAGCACCTACTATTTATTCACATATTTCTTCTGTACATTAATTCTACCAGTATTTATTGGGCATATTGGTTTGTATCCCTTAAACCAACAATGAACACTTCTCTACATTCATTCTATATGCATTTACAGAGGGCCTGCTATTTATTCACAGTATTTTTCACAGCTTTATTAAAGTATAATTGACATACGATAAACTGCACATATTTAAAATGTACAGTATGATTTTTTTTTTTTTTTTTGCGGTACGCGGGCCTCTCACTGTTGTGGCCTCTCCCGTTGCGGGGCACAGGCTCCGGACGCGCAGGCTCAGCAGCCATGGCTCACGGGCCCAGCCGCTCCGCAGCACGTGGGATCTTTCCGGACCGGGGCACGAACCCGTGTCTCCTGCATCGGCAGGCGGACTCTCAACCACTGCGCCACCAGGGAAGCCCCTGTATGACGTTTTGATGTATGTATACAGTTGTGAAACTATCACTTCCATAAAAATAATGAACATATCCATCACCCCAAAAAAGCTTCCCCATGCACCTTTATAATCCTTACCCTATGTGCTTCACTGTCCCTTGCCCTCCCAACTGCTGGTTTGCTTTCTGTTGCTATAGATTAGTCTGCTGTTGCTAGAATTTTATATGAATGGAATCATACAATACGGGCTGTCTTTTTGCTGGGCCTGGGAGGGTATGCAACTTCTTTCACTCAGCAGAAGCATGTTGAGATTCATCCATGTTGCTGTGTGCACCAATAGTTTGTCTTTTCATTGCTGAGTAGTATTCCATTGTATGGATGTACTACACCTACCATATGACCCAGCAATTCTATTGCCATGGTTTACCTAAGGGAAATGAAAGCATATGTCCACACAATGACCTGGACAAGAATATTCAAAACAGCTTTGCTTGTAATAGCCAAAAATTGAAAACAACACAAGTGTCCATCAGTAGGTGAATAGACATTTGTATATATGTATATACAACCAGTATGTACTGAACAGCTGCTGTTAAGTAACAGAATTTTGTGCTTGCAGAGCTTCTGATTCAGTGAAAAGAGGCAGTGGGCAATGAAGAGGGAGACTGGAAGTAGATTATGGAAGGCCTAATAGTCCATGCTCAGTTCGGGCTTTTTCTCAAAAGCAATGGGAAACTGTTCAAAGTCTTCTCTGAACACTGCTTGCTCTCTTTTATACCCCTTATCTAGTCCCTGACAAAGTCTGCTTAAGTATCTCTCCCTGGCACTTCTTTCCATCCCCACTGCTGTATTTCAGTCTATTTCAGATCTCTTCCTTCTCTCCCCTCCAGTCTGCTCCAAACACTGCAGTGGATTTAATAGACCTAAAATACAACCAGACACAGTTTGGACTCTGCAGTGCTCATAACATCCTCTGGCTCCACATTTAGATGGGAAAGATGTAAAAAGCAGCTCCCAATTAAAAGAGTGCCAGTTGGAGTAGGAAATTAGGATAAACTCCAGAGTCCAATATGTAAAATAAATCATAAAATGATATGCGTTGACCCCAAGTCCGAGATCCTTTATCCTTGCAAAAAGGAGTTCCATGTTTGGACTGTCCTATATATAAAGAAAAATGATGCTCTGTAGCTAGTTTTTTTTTTAAAGTCAGCTGTATTGGTGAATAATTTACATATAATACATATTTTAAATGTACAGTTTGATGAATTTTGACAAATGTATTCAGACATGTGACCACCACCACAATCAAGATATCGAACAAGTTCACCATTCCACAAAAATTCCTTGTGCCCCTTTACAGTTAATTTCCTCCTCCTACCTCCAGCCCCTGGCAGCCACTGATCTATGTCACTATATCTTTGCCTTTTCTACAATGTCATATAAATGGAATCATACAGTTTGTAGTCTTTTGTGTCTGTCTTCTTTCCCTTGGCATAATGCTTTGGAGAATCACCAGGTTGTGAACATATATCAGTAGTCTGTTCTTTTCTGTTGCTGTATAGATATGTCATAATGTGTTTATCCATTCACATTTGATATACCTTTGTGTTGTTTCCAGTTTGGGGCTGTTATGAATAAAACTGCTATACCAATCACATGCAGGTCTTTGTGTGGTCACGTGCTTTTCTTGCATAAAGACTTACGAATAGAATTGCTAGCTGTAGGATAAAGTGTATGTCTGATTTTACAAGAAACTGTCAAATTATTTTCCAAAGTGACTACATCATTTTGGGCTCCCCTTCTTCTACCTTCCTGCAATGTATGAGAATTCCAGTTGTTCCAAGTCCTCGCCAATACTTGGAATTGTCAGACTTTTAAATTTTAGCGATTCCAGTTCATCTGTAAAGATATCACATTGAGATTTTAATTTGCATTTCCCCATAACTAATGATATTGAGCATCTTTTCATGTGTTTATTGTCCCTTCAGATATGTTCTTGGGTGAAGTGTCCATTCTGGCAGGTAGATTTTTGGCTAAGACATATCAGGAGGTTCTCAGAAGTCCTTGGGTAGTTGACATAGCAAGGACAGGCTAGGAAGTTGTTGTTATTTTCTTTGGGAATGGTCCAAGGCCCAGGGAGTTCAAGAATTAATTCCCATGCCCTGGATATAATTGGATTTCAGGGGAATTAAGGGATATCAGAGATGACACAAATTGGCTACTGTTTAAACACAATGGTTCTTACCATTTTGTGGGAAAGGGAGTCAGAATATGTGAAAGCAACAGATAGATACACAATTTGGCACATGATTTCAGAGCAGGTTTCAGTAGACTGAAGCCCTGCTATGAACCCCTGTTAAAAGTTTCCTTAGATGAAGGCATATGTCGTGAGGCCATAAAGCAGAATTTTCAGAATGGATAAGACTCAGGTGGAAGGCATTCTCCCTCAGCAAAAGCTCAAGCTCATCCTTGGAAGACAGGAGTGGGGGCCAGGAGCATCTGGGTCACTCTTTCAGGAAAGGCAGGCACACTTCCCATCCCCAAGGGCTGTCAAGAGGTCCTTAATGATCTGCTCAGGGGGCTTTCAGGGGTAGGCAAGGCGGATAGTAGGGGGATCAAGAACTGCTGGCCAGTAGGCAGCAAACTGGCAAGCATTCTGTGCCCATCCAGATACTTCCCAAGAGAGGTTATCATCGAAAGGGCATGCCCAGGTGTGAGGCCCAAGGATGAGGAAGGAAGATGGATTTGTTGCCAGCTTATCCTGGGCTGAGAAAGGAGGAAATATTTCAAGTGTGAAACCTTCATCTAAAGCCCTTCGTGCATTTTTATTCACAATTGGGGAGACCATTCGTTTGGAGAGAGCCACTACATTGGACACAAACACCAAAACACCTGTAAAAAGCTGATAGAACCAAAGCTGTTGGTTGAGTTGAATCTCTGTCCTGCCCTCCCTTCCTTCTCTCAGTTCAGCAAACACCATTTAGAATTAAGGGGAAATAGCAACAACGTTCCAGGAACATACCTGTGGCTCACTTTGTTTTTATCTCACCTGATGGATGTTTTGGTGTTTGCAATAGAGCCCAAGAAAGAGACACACCTCACCCTCCCTCTCAGAGCCTCTCTGACTTTACAGCTGCCATAGGTAGCTTTCCCACCCTCCAAAATTTAGAGAGGCAATTTTAGACACCACTGGTTGCCCTCATCTCACTTCCCATCTGATTTTGCCTGTATCTTCTCTATATTGTCTCCAAAAAGAAGACCAAATCCAAAACTCTCATTTCTATCACTTTGTGTACAACAAAATGAGCCCCTGGGACTTGGCTGTGGTATTATTCAGTGTCTTATGTAATTCGTTTCCCGGGAAATCTTCCTTGAAGTCCCCACCTGAAAGTAGGGCTGTGGCTAAGCTCCTGGAGCCCCCTATTTATCCCTCAAACTTGTTTGCAGTGGAGGAGGATGTAGGAAGTGATTCTATGTCTTATCTCCCTTGTGAACAACTTGAAAAGATTTTATTTGTCTTTTTACCCTGAGTTATTTAAATGCAAATAATTTTAGTAATAACAATTTTAACTCCTTGAAGCTAGACAACAACATGTTCAAAGGTATGTATGTGGATGAAGCCCAGCCTCCTGGGTATTTTTGCTTACATAAAAGGTCAGGAAAAATAGATCCATGACAAAAGGAATCTTTGGACAGATCTACTTTTGGTGAATAATTGACATCATGATCACTCCCTTTCCCATCAGTTATTGCCTCATGAACAAAATGCAGAGAAATTTCTAGACAATTGCATTCGTTTTAACTGAGTAAGGAGAAACAAAACAAAAAACGAAAGAGAGAGATTCTGGGAATCCTGCTAAAATCCAGGCTCTGGTAAAGCTAAGGATGTGCTGATCAAGCAAAACTCCCTAATCTTCGCACAAAGGCCTCCAAGATGAGTCAGCTGAAAGAGGCTAATCCCCAGAAGGGACTGGGGTTTGCTAATGCTGTAGAGGCCACACAGGCACTGAACACTGGAAAACAGGGGATAGTGAAAGCTTAGAGCCATACTGTGTAGAGAAAGGTCCTAGACTGACAGGGGAGGGTCTTGGCTCTCTAAGGGAACATCTCTGTCCCTTCTTGAGCTGTGGGTCATTCACACAGCTCAGCCTTGGACAAGGCCCAGATATAAGGATGATTCCAAGGAGGCAGACATCGAGTTATCAGGTTAAGGGCCCAGTTGTGGGTTAGGGCATGGGAGTGGCGTAACAATACTGTAAGCAAGGCAACCAACTACAGTATTAATGATTCTGTAACAGTCAATAAACCAATTGGTACAAAAATTATACTCTACTAGATGTTAGGGGTGAGGAAGGAAGGAGGCAGGGAGAAGAAACAACATAGCATACAGCAGGTGCTCCGTGCAGGTTAGCTGACCCTGAAATCAAAGAAGCAGACAGTGCTCACAAAGTGTGGGTTCAGATTAAAACTGTACTATTCAGGGAGGACCTTTGCCCCTGTGCTGTTTGACTTTGGGTAAATCATTTGGGGCTTGGTCTTTTGTTAAATTGGGAGCCCTTTGGTCTTGTTCTAGCCTCAGATTCCCTTAAGTGGCAGAGTTAACCCAATAAATAGCAAAAGAGCATTCTTTTGGGGCTGTCTGGTCAATTCCCATTCATCAGTGGTCCTCTGTGGGAGCAACATCTCCCCCCAGGGGCACTTTGGACTTTCACAAGGTTATTTTTGGTTGTCACAATGATCAGGGGCACCTCCTGGCATTTAGTGGGCCAGCTGGATGCTTATTGTCCTGCTGTGTACAGAACAGTCCCCCCATTTTGGAGAAGTTTCTCTAACCTTGTCCTTGTCTTAATCCACATGTGACTGCCTTGCCAGTCACTCATGTAGAGGAAAAAACTCTGCTTTACATATGAACACAAATAACTTTTTCACAGTTTTACTATACAGTCAATTTTCTTGGCTATTTTATCTGTGAATTTCATTTCAGGGGAGTAGAAGAGGGGATTACAAAATATTTGTTACAAAAGAGCCATATAGAGTTGGGTGCTTCTTCTAGAAACCCCCCAGCAGCCAATCCCACCCAAAGAGAAGCTGAACAAGACATTCTTATTTACTCCAGCAGACACAGGGTTGGATACATGTGCTTCTTAGAGTTCTGCATCACACCACCACCACATTACCTGATATTCTCCAGCACTCACCACCAGTTGAGGAAGATAAAACCACTCTTTGGGGGGTTCTTCCTGGAGTTCACTTCACACTAAGTCATATCTCCCCAAGACATGTAAAGGAGCTGGTCTTCCTCCCAACTGTCTTCTCATGCCCTCACACTTAGTCTTTTTCATTTAAAACTGGATCCCTGGTTCTCAGCAGCAACTTCCTTAAAACAGGATGTTTTATATTTGCAATTAGAAATATATAACACTTGGGGACTAGCTATTGTCTAAGAAAGGAGCTAGCTAGCTGCTGGCCAGTGTAAGCCACTAGAGGAGATTTTCTCTAGCAAAGTGGTTCTTAATCTGAGAGCAGTGCAGTATGTCAGTACTAACACGGAATTTCCCTCCCTCTGTGCAGTACATGTGGCTGAAAATGTGTTTGAAGGTTGAACTATAAACCACTTGTTGATATCACTGTAATTATGGGAGCTTTATTTACAAAGCATATATATTTATATATAGCTCTAATCTTGGTGACTGCAATGTTCCAGTGCTTGGCACATATAGGCAGGCTAACAATAAATATTTATTCAACAGAGGTTAAATCCATCCTCTTCCTGCAATGCCATGCCACCTCTCTGCATACCTGATGAATGAAGTAAGGGACTTAAGAAACAAATGAAGGAAAATGTATGAAAAGAATAAAGGCCACTTGAAAAGCTGCTCAACATCACTTATTATTAGAGAAATGCAAATCAAAACTACAAAGAGGTATCACCTCACACAAGTTAGAATGGGCATCATAAGAAAATCTACAAACAACAAATGCTGGAGAGGGTGTGGAGAAAAGGGAACCCTCTTGCACTGTTGGGTGGGAATGTAAATTGATACAGCCACTATGGAGAAGAATATGGACGTTCCTTAAAGAACTAAAAATAGAATTACCATATGACCCAGCAATACCACTACTGGGCATATACCCAGAGAAAACCATAATTCAAAAAGACACATGCACCCCACCCCAATGTTCATTGCAGAACTATTTACAATAGCCAGGTCATGGAAGCAACCTAAATGCCCATTGACAGACGAATGGATAAAGAAGATGTGGTACATATATACAATGGAATATTACTCAGCCATTAAAAGGAATGAAATTGGGTCATTTGCAGAGACGTGGATACACCTAGAGACTGTCATACAGAGTGAAGTAAGTCAGAAAGAGAAAAGCAAATATCGTATATTAACGCATATATGTGGAACCTAGAAAATGGTATAGATGAACCGGTTTGCAGGACAGAAATTGAGACACAGATGTAGAGAACAAACATATGGACACCAAGGGGGGAAAGCAGCAGGGGGGTGTGGGTGTGAGTGTGATGAATTGGGAGATTGGGATTGACATGTAACACTGATGTGTATAAAATTGATGACTAATAAGAAAAATAAACATTAAAAAAGTAAAAGAAAAAAAAGAAAATAGGACTATTCAAGATTTAATTTCTTCTTGCTTTAGTTTTGGAAAGTTATATTGTTAAGATTAAAAGACAATCCTCAGAATGGGAGAAAGTATTTGCAAACAAAGCAACTGACAAAGGATTAATCTCCAAAATATACAAGCAGCTCATGCAGCTCAATATCAAAAAAACAAACAACCCAATCCAAAAACGCACAGAAGACCTAAATAGACATTTCTCCAAAGAAGATATACAGATTGCCAACAAACACATGAAAGGATGCTCAACATCACTAATCATTAGAGAAATGCAAATCAAAACTACAATGAGATATCATCTCACACCAGTCAGAATGGCCATCATCAAAAAATCTACAAACAATAAATGCTGGAGAGAGTGTGGAGAAAAGGGAACCCTCTTGCACTGTTGGTGGGAATGTAAATTGATACAGCCACTATGGAGAACAGTATGGAGGTTCCTTAAAAAACTAAAAATAGAACTGCCATATGACCCAGCAATCCCACTACTGGGCATATACCCTGAGAAAACCATAATTCAAAAAGAGTCATGTACCACAATGTTCACTGCAGCTCTATTTACAATAGCCAGGACATGGAAGCAACCTAAGTGTCCATCCACAGATGAATAGATAACGAAGATGTGGCACATATATAAAATGGAATATTACTCAGCCATACAAAGAAACGAAATTGAGTTATCTGTAGTGAGGCGGATGGACCTAGTCTGTCATAATGAGTGAAGTAAGTCAGAAAGAGAAAAACAAACACCATATGCTAACACATATATTGGAATCTAATTTTTTAAAAAAAGGTCATGAAGAACCTAGGGGCAAGACCGGAATAAAGACGCAGACCTACTAGAGAATGGAATTGAGGATATGGGGAGGGGGAAGGGTAAGCTGGGACAAAGAGAGAGAGTGGGATGGACATATATACACTACCAAATGTAAAATAGCTAGCTAGTGGGAAGCAGCCGCATAGCACAGAGATCAGCTTGGTGCTTTGTGACCACCTAGAAGGGTGGGATGGGGAGGGTGAGAGGGAGGGAGATACAAGAGGGAAGAGATATAGGGATATATGTATATGTATAACTGATTCACTTTGTTATAAAGCAGAAACTAACACACTATTGTAAAGCAATTATACTCCAATAAAGATGTTTTTTAAAAAAGTTATAATGTTAGAAATTTCCATTACTTCAACTTTTTCAAACTGGCAAAAAGTTGTCCATATTACCCTATTGTAAACTTTTCCAGGTCTACATAATCTATGTCCATGTCCCCTTTCCCTTGCTGATAATGATTTTTTCACGCCTTTTTCTTTTTTTCTCATTAGTATCAATATGAGGTTTTAAAAATTTTACTAATGTCCTAAAAGAAATAATATCTGAATTTTATTGATCTTCTCTATTATTTATTTTCTATATAATTTATGCTAACTTTATTTCTTCCTTCCCTCTACTTTCTTTGGATTTTATTTTGTTGTTTTTTTAACTTTGTGAGATAGATGCATAACTCATTGACTTTTAGCTTTTCTTCTTTTTGAATATGTGCTTTTTAAAGCTCTAAATTTTCTCTAAGCGTGACTGTAATTGTAACCTACATATTTTGATACTTGGTAATTTTATTATCCTTCAGTTAAAACTATTTTATAATCTTCAATATATTCTCTTCATTGAGTCCTGATTTACTTAAGCATATATTTTCTTAATTTCTAAATCAACAGGGATATTCCAGTAGAATATTTGATACTGGTTTCTAAATTAATTGTACTGTGACCCTAGAATATACTTTGTATGATTTTAGTTGCTTAAAATTTGTAGAACCTGGGGCTTCCCTGGTGGCGCAGTGGTTGAGAGTCCACCTGCCGATGCAGGGGACACGGGTTCGTGCCCCGGTCCGGGAAGATCCCACATGCCGCGGAGCAGCTGGGCCCGTGAGCCATGGCCGCTGAGCCTGCGTGTCCGGAGCCTGTGCTCCGCAACGGGAGAGGCCACAACAGTGAGAGGCCCGCGTACCACAAAAAAAAAAAAAAAAAAAAAAAAAAAAAAAAAATTTGTAGAACCTTACTTTGTGGTCCATAATACGGCAAATTTTTGAAATGTTCCAGGTGTACTTAAAAAGAATGTGTATTATTCAGTTTTTGTGTGTATTATTTTATGCATGTTAATTAGGTCAAGTTTACTCTTCCTGTTATTCCAGTGTATCCTAACTGATTTTCTGTTTGCTTTTATTATAAAGAGAAATGTGTTATAATCTTACACACACACAAAAAAAGAATAAAGGCTGAGTAAAAAACATTCCCCCTATCAAAACCTCTATGAGGAGCCACAGACCCTACATAACGTAGGTGAGCAAATAGCTTGCCCCAAGTCCAGAAACCAATTTCTGGGCTGACAATTGCTCAGAAAGAGCCTTGAGCTTTACTTTGTCACTCTATATCCCTGGAATTTCTCTTCTCAGATAGAGCTCCAAAAGTTTCCAATCAGTTCCTCCTATTTCTTTCTCTGTACCCTTTCCTTCCTGGGGAAGTTGGACAGGCTCTCTGTTCACCTCCAGGGCTGGTGGGTCCTGGATGGTACAATGGAGAACAATGGAGGAGTGTGATTTAATTTTTCTCAGACTCCTGTTGGCATCAACAGGCCAATCAACTAGACAGGGAGTCCTTCTTGGCTAGTTCCAATATGTCACACCTCTGCGTGGACCACCTCTGCATCAGTGGGGAACTTCCTTTTGTGTGTGAGCCCTGTTCTTTTTTTTGGGCAGGCAGCTGTGAAGGTCAAAATGCCATTTTGATCTCAACGCTCCCTCTCTAGAATGTCTACCCATGGGCCCTAGTTCCACCTATTGGCTGAAGAGAAAGAGTAGAATCCTCCCTATGATGAATGGATAAACAAAACATGGTGTATGCATACAGTGGAATATTATCAGCCACAAAAGGTATTGAGAGTAACGTCATGTAAGATAGTGGAATAGGAAGCTCCAGGAGTCCATCACTATACATAAACTACTACTGAATTGGCCACCACTGTCTGAAAAAATTATTTTGGAACTCTGGAGTCTAGTCCAACTATACTCACAGCATTCAGAGGAGAGCTTCATGAAGAGGCTGGTAAATTTGGGTGAATTTCAGCAAATTTTGCATGGTATAGCTACAATCCCCCAACCTCCATTCTTGTGACAGGCAGACTTAGAGCCATGTTCCTTGTGTGACTTGCTGGAGCCAGGATGAGAGATAAGGACCTTGTCTTCCAAATATTGGGTTGTGTATTCCGAGTGCTAATTGCCTGATTGCTGCTTTTGATTGCTGAAAGGTGAGGACGGAGGTTGGCAGCCATTGTTTTAAACCCCATGAGCTTTATCCATTCATCTGTCATGGACACTTCAGTTGCTTCTATCTCCTGGCTATTGTAAATAGAGCTGCAATGAACATTGTGGTACATGACTCTTTTTGAATTATGGTTTTCTCAGGGTATATGCCCAGTAGTGGGATTGCTGGGTCGTATGGCAGTTCCACTTTTAGTTTTTTAAGGAACTTCCATACTGTTCTCCATAGTGTCTGTATCAATTTACATTCCCACCAACAGTGCAAGAGGGTTCCCTTTCCTCCACACCCTCTCCAGCATTTATTGTTTGTAGACTTTTTGATGATGGTCATTCTGCCATGTGTGAGGTGATACCTCATTGTAGTTTTGATTTGCATTTCTGATTAGTGATGTTGAGCATCCTTTCATGTGTTTGTTGGCAATCTGTATATCTTCTTTGGAGAAATGTCTATTTAGGTCTTCTGCACATTTTTGGATTGGGTTGTTTGCTTTTTGATATTGAGCTGCATGTACTGCTTGTAAATTTGGGAGATTAATCCTTTGTCAGTTGCTTCATTTGCAAATATTCTCTCCCATTCTGAGGGTTGTCTTTTCGTCTTGTTTATGTTTTCCTTTGCTGTACAAAAGCTTTTAAGTTTCATTAGGTCTCATTTGTTTATTTTTGTTTTTATTTCCATTTCTCTAGGAGGTGGGTCAAAAAGCATCTTGCTGTGATCTATGTCATAGAGTGTTCTGCCTATGTTTTCCTCTAAGAGCTTTATAGTGTCTGGCCTTACATTTAGGTCTTTAATCCATTTTGAGTTTATTTTTGTGTATGGAATTAGGGAGTGTTCTAATTTCATTCTTTTACATGTAGCTGTCCAGTTTTCCCAGCACCACTTATTGAAGAGGCTGTCTTTTCTCCATTGTATATTCTTGCCTGCTTTGTCAAAAATAAGGTGACCATATGTGCGTGGTCAACTGATTCTTAACAAAGGAGCAAAGGTAATTTAATGGAGAAATGACAGTATTTAACAAAGGATTTTGGAACAACTGAACATCCACATGCAAACAAAGGAAAATGAACCTTGACACAGACCTTTCACAAAAATTAACTCAAGATGGTTCACAGACCTAAATGAAAAATGGAATATTATAAACTCCTAGAAGATAACATAGGAAAACATCTAGGTGACTTGAGGTTTGTCAAAAACTCTTTAAACACCGAAAACTTGATCCACGAAAGAAAAAGTTGGTAAGTTGAACTTCATTGGTATTAAAAACTTCTGCGCTGCAAAAAACACTGTTAAGAAAATGAAAAGACAAACTACAGACTGAGAGAAAATATTTGTAAAACACCTATCTAATAACGGACTATTGTCCGAAATATACAAAGAACTCTTCAAACTCAACAATAAGAAAAGAGCTATCCAATTTAAAAATGGTTATAAGATCTGAATAGACACCTCAGCAAAGAAGATATAAAGATGGCAAGCAAGCATATCCAAAATACACAACGAACTCCTAAAATTCAACAGCATCTTGACAAACAAGCTCTCACAAAGAAAACAAACTCTCACAAACTCAAGAAACAAAACTCAAACAATTTAAGAGGCTATCAAGGTTTCCTTCAGTAGGTGGCCAAATAAACAAACAGTGCTATGTACATCCATACAACGGAATATTATTCAGAAGTAAAAAGAAAGGAATTATCCAGCCATCAAAAAACGTGGAGGAACTTTAAATACATATTGCTTAGTGAAAGCAGCCAATCTGAAAAGACCACATAATGTATGATTCCACCTATCTGACATTCTGGAAAGAGCAAAACTATAGAGGGAGTGAAAAGATCAGTAGTCAGTGGTTTGAGGGGAGGGAGAGAGGAAAGAATAGGTGGAACACAGGGGATTTTAAGGTGGTAAAACTATTCTGGGCCATACTGTAATGGTGGATACATGACATTATGAAGTTGTCAAAACTCACAGAACTGTATAACAAAAATGGTGAACCCTGATGTAAACTATGGACTTTAGGTGTTAATGTACTAATATTGGTCCATAAATGTTAACAAATGAACCACATTATTGCAAGGTTAAAAAATGGAGTAAATTGCAGGGGAGGGACAATGAGAAGGAATATATGGGAACTCTGTGCTATTTCCTCACTTTTTCTATATACTTAAAACTGCTCTAAAATATGAAGTTTATTAAGTATTAAAAAAGTAAATGAATGTGGAATCTAAAATATGACACAAATGAACCTATCTATGAAACAAATAGAATCAGGGACATAGAGAATAGACTGGTGGTTGCCAAGGGAGAGGAGGTGGGAGAGGGATGGAGTGTGAGTTTGGGGTCAGCAGATGCAAACTGCTTTATAGAGAATGGATAAACAGCAAGGTCCTATAGTATAGCACATGGAACTATACTCAATATCCTGTGATAAACCATGACGGAAAAGAATCTGAAAAAGAATGTATATATATGGATAACCGAGTCACTTTGCTGTGCAGCAGCAATTAACACAACACTGTAATTCAACTATGCTTCAATAAAAAATAAATTTTAAAAAGTAAATGAGATAATATTAGGCAAAACATATAACAGAAAATCAATTCTAGGTTATCCACTTTTGTGTGTGTGTGTGTGTGTGTGTGTGTGTGTGTGTGTGTGAGTCGTACATGGGCCTCTCACTGCTGTGCCCTCTCCCGTTGCGGAGCACAGGCTCCGGACGCACAGGCTCAGCGGCCATGGCTCACGGGCCCAGCCGCTCCGCGGCACGTGGGATCCTCCCGGACCGGGGCACGAACCCGTGTCCCCTGCATCGGCAGGCGGACTCTCAACCACTGCGCCACCAGGGAAGCCTTAGGTTATCCACTTTTATTCTTAATTCACTGAAATTATTTTTTTCAGGATCAATTTTTAAATGTAAATTACATTATTTGGGGTCCACATCATAATTTACTGACTATAGATTCTGTTATTGTAAATTTTAGGGATCATTCTTTCTACCAAGTCAGTTTTCTGGGGTCAAATTATACGTATCAAAATGTTTTCAAATATATTTTTCTTCCACTAATTTTTAGTTAATGATAAATTTTACCATGAGCAGTTTTAACCACTATCAGTTTTATTTTTTGTGGATTATTTTTCCTACTATATTCACCATGAGGGTCAAAAATGGTGGGGTCAATGCATTCTATTCTTTGACTTAGAGAGAAATAATTTTGACACTTCTTTTTAAGGAACACGTTGCTTGCTTAAAAGTCCCCGCAATCCCCACTCCACCCCACCTCACTCCATTTATGAAATAGGAAAGGATTTTCCCAGATCTACTTACAAGGGACAAGCAGACAAAAGCCAACAGAGTGATTCTGATAATTTTGCTGAGAACAAAAAGCAAGGGTCCCTGGGCTTCCCTGGTGGCGCAGTGGTTGAGAGTCCGCCTGCCGATGCAAAGGACACGGGTTCGTGCCCCAGTCCGGGAAAATCCCACATGCCGCGGAGCGGCTGGGCCCGTGAGCCATGGGCTGCTGAGCCTGTGCGTCTGGAGCCTGTGCTCCGCCAACAGGAGAGGCCACAACAGTGAGAGGCCTGTGTACCGGAAAAAAAAAAAAAAAAAAAGCAAGGGTCCCACTCATATATCCTGGTTTGGAATCAAGACTTTTTGTTCTGTCTGTGAATGAATAAACACCAAGAAAAGAGAGGCTGTGGTAGGTGAACAAATGCCCTACGCCTCTGAAAATAACACCATCTCCTTCTCTTCATCTTGGAGTTCTGTGTAGGGAGAGAGCACTGGTAGTTTTCACAGTTTTCATTCTCCCTTTGCTTAGAAACAGAGACAGTTTGAATACAGGCAGCAATTCACCAAACTAAAAGACTAGAGTTCCTAATCTCTCTGGCAGCTAAGAGTGACCAGACGAAGTTCAGGCCAATACCATGTGACCAGAGGTATGGTGTGAGATTTTGAGGAGGTCAGATGGTCAGATGGAACTGACAGAGCTGAGGGGGTACCCTGTGCCCTCCTTTTCTCCTTCCTGCCATCTGAAAGGCAGCCATGATGGCTGCTCCAGGTTGGAGCCCCAGCAGGCATTTTGGACCATTTTGATGATGGAAATCATATACTAAGATGCTGGAGCAGGACAGATGATCAATCATCTTCCATGACGGACAGCACAGGATTAGTATAGACTGCCTGCCTCTAGGGTTCTTTTTTTTTTTTTTTTTTCCGGTACGCGGGCCTCTCACTGTTGTGGCCTCTCCCGTTGCGGAGCACAGGCTCCAGACGTGCAGGCTCAGTGGCCATGGCTCACGGGCCCAGCCGCTCAGCAGCATGTGGGATCTTCCCCGACCGGGGCACGAACCCGCGTCCCCTGCAGCGGCAGGCGGACTCTCAACCACTGCGCCACCAGGGAAGCCCTCTAGGGTTCTTTAACATGAGAAAGATATAAATCTCTCTCCCCTGTTTATACCACCATTATTTGGGGTTTCTAAATGTATGCAGCCGAATCTAATCCTAACCAAAGTATGAGCTTTGCTGTTGAATCACTATGTGACCTTGGACAAGACAGGTCTCTCCTCTGGCGTATATCTCCTTGTCATAGTGGCAGGGGCACCACAAACCAAGTCCAATGTCCAGGGACAGAACTAGTTCTTGTTGGACCCTCAGGGTTCTCATTTGGAAGCAGGGGGTAGAATCACTGTCTTGGCCGAGATGAGGATGCCTCACGTATGAAGAAGACACCTGGGGTGGACAGAGGGACGGGGCAAGAGAGGCTTCCGAGGTCCCTGGCACTGCCCTTGAAGCCTGCAGTTCCTGCTTCTTTGCTAATCTGGGACTGTGGAGAGCAACTGCCTTGAAAGGTCACACAAATAAAGGTGCCTGTTTGGTTTTGCCGTATCCCTGCCTGGGGCTGCAGTTCTAGTGCTGGACACCAGGGGGCAGGCAGCCTCCTGTGTCTATGGTGTCTATACCAAGCTTCCGGGGAGCAACTGGAGCAGAAAGAGTTACACAGAGGTCATTCTGGCTGTCCCCTGTCCTCAGAGGCAACTCGACCTCCTGTTACTAGCGTTCATCTCCACAGACTTGAGTTGGTGAAAATCAAGAAGGGGGGTGCTCCCAAATTCTCCCCTTTAATCACTGAGCAGCCAAGCACTCACCCTGTTCCAGGTGCCCCGGGAGGCCAAGTGCGGTGCTGAAGATGACTGAGTGGTCTCTGCCTGCAAGGAACTCATAGTCTGGAAGGGAGATGGACAAAAGCATGACACCAGGGACATGTGAAAGGAGAGAGCAAGTGCCCTGCCTGAAATGAAGCAGGGTGCCGTGAGGGAGGACGATGGAGTCAGTCGCTGGGTAGGAGAACCTGAAAGGCCTCCCTGGGGTGACATTTTCTGGGACCGGATGACAAGAGGGAGAAGGCACCACTGGGGCAGAGACTGGCAGGCAGAAGTGAGTTTGGCCCGAGCAAGCGCATAGGGAGGTGGCCGGGCGGGGCTGGAGCAGGGCAAGGGGAGGAGGGAGGCACTGCGTCACGGGGCCCGCAGCCTATGTTAACTGTGTATTCCTCTCTGACAGCATTGCTCCAAAATTTAGCACCTTAAACTACAATTATTTAATATCTCACCATTTGTGCGGACTGGGAATCTGTTCACGGCTTAGCTGGGTTGCTCTGCTTCAAGGTGTCTCACAGGCAGGTGCTGTGGCTCCATCTGGGCTCAACTTGGGGAGGACCTGCTCCCAAGATCATTCACAGGCTGCAGGATTGGACCCAGAGTCTGAGTTCCTTTCTGTCTGTTGGCCTGGGCACTTCCTCAGTTCACTCTTGGGTGGACGGCTACTCAGTGCAGCTCATAACGTGTGTGCTTGCTTCCCCAGATCCAGAGATATAACAGAGAGAGAAGAGAGAGAGAGAGAGAGAGAGAGAGAGAGAGAGAGAGAGAGAGAGAGAGAGAGAGAGCAAGCGAGTGAGTGGTGGAGAGGTGAGGGGTTGGGAGGAGGCAGTGAGCAGGGAGGGAGGGAAGGGAGGGGGAGGGAACACAGGAGAGAGCAGGTAAGAGGGAAGGGACGGACTGTTTGTCATTACATCTTGGAAGTGACCTCCCGTCACTCTTGCTGTATCCTGTGGGTCACAAGCCAGTCACTGACCACTTAGTAGTTGCACAAAGAGTGGAGCTTCCTGGCTGGACATGGAACACGGGCTGTGCCCCTGGGGATGCCCAGGGAGGCGTGTTCAGCAGGCTCACCCCAGGACTGGGAAAGGTGGCCACATTTTGGAAATGGCTCAATGATGAAAAGTGTAGCCTCCCTCTCATCATTAGAAAAGTAAAAATAAGACAATGGGGGCTTCCCTGGTGGCGCAGTGGTTGGGAGTCCGCCTGCCGATGCACGGGACACGGGTTCGTGCCCCGGTCCGGGAAGATCCCACATGCCGCGGAGCGGCTGGGCCCGTGAGCCATGGCCGCTGAGCCTGTGTGTCCGGAGCCTGTGCTCCGCGACGGGAGAGGTCACAACAGGGAGAGGCCCGCGTACCACGAAAAATAAAAATAAAAATAAAAAAAGACAATGAATTAGATGTCATTCCTCATCTGCTGAACCAGCAAAAAATGTCCCCCAAAGCTCCTGAAACTAGAACACTTGGTGTGGATGAGGGAAACGGGCACTGAATCCTCATTGACTCTTCTCCTGGAGGGTGACTTGTGCCGTGTCCCCAGATGCCCTCTCCTTTGACTCAGGGAGTCTACTTCTAGAGACCAGAGGCGATGACTAGAGATGTGCACAGAGTCCATGTTGGGGGGTGCCTTGTTTCTAAGAGCCCTGCCTGGGACACACCCCTTGTCCGACAGAGGGCATCCGGCTCCTCTGGCAGTGGGACACTGCAGACAAGTCCCCTTAGTGGGTCATGAACTGAGTTAGTGGATTATGTTAGGGTCAAAACCAAACCAAACCAAAACACAAACAAACCGAAAAAGGAACATATTAGAGAGCAGCCTTCCCCGTAAGGGTGAGTGTTGTTTCGTGACTTGGTCTCAGTCGTGGGTGTGTGAGGGCACTGCCAGCACGTGAAGCCCATTCTACACGGTGGGCAGTGGCAGCAAAGTATGAACACTGATGGTGTTAAGTGGATAGTTAAGGATATGGAGAGGGTACACCCAGCTGAAATTTAAAAACAGAATGCATATTATGATTCCATTTTGCAAATATAATGCACACACATGGAAAATGGTGTAGGGAACGGCTGTCTCTGGATGCCAGGATTTTTACAGTCTTTGTTTTGCTCATTTGGTCCTTTTTTTTTTTTTTTTTTTTGGTCTACAATGAATATCTATTCCTTTTGGAATAATACGGAAAACAATGAAAGGCAGCATACTGAGGGGGAAATAAGAAAAGAATGGAAACTTGCTTTTGCCTTGACCCTTCAACCTTGTGGTCTCAGTGCACAAAGGCTGGCCCAGCTAAGCAAGCTGGGCCTCACTGGGTACAGCGGGCCAGGAGAGTGGAGTTTGTGTCCCCACTGGACAGGTGAAAGAACTGGACTCAGAGGGCCACACAGCACTGAAGGATCAGCCCAGGCCTCCCAGTTCTGCGCTCCTGCTCCCGGGCACTGCCACTGTTTGTAGGTTCTGTCTGGGCTGCGGTGGGCCCCCAATACCTACCCCAGTCCTTACATCCCCCTCCCAGCTGTCCTGCCACAGCAGGCGTGCTTCCTCCAGCCTTCCCTGTGCACTGGGACATCACCCAGATGAAGGAGGTGGAGAGTGAGTGACCACAGTCTGTCCTGTGCCCAGGTCTGCGTCCTGCTCTCTGTGCATGCTGCCCAGTGTCCGGGAGGAGCAGGTGACAGGTGCAGAGACTCTGAGGCTGGCAGAGGAGAGAGGTAGCTTTCCTACTTACAAAGCACCCGGGTGCATTCACTGCAGGCTGAGTTTCAGGGGCAGTCAGAGCTGGGCTGGAACCCCGGCTGCAGCCCTCTCCCGCGGAGTGACTTCGGAGGTATCTTCATTTCTCTGAGTTTCAGTTTCTTTATTTACAAAGTAGGGGTTACATGGTGACTGCCACCTGTCCCTGGCAGGGCTGAATTAGATCGTGTACCTACAGAGCATGCCGCAAGCTGGAAGGGGCTATGCAGACGTGACTTGCTGCTTTGGGGAAAGAGGGTGCTGCAGCAGAGTGGTGCAAAGGGGCCTGGCTTTAGGTTTGGGAGAACTGTGGCGGTGACGCTGCTGCTGATGCGCTCATATCCCCTTGGCCCACCTGATTCACCTGCAGCTGGGGAGCTGGTCTCCAGCTAGCATCCCTTGAGATCCCCTGCCTGAGGGCGTGTCTGGCACCACGGGAGGCTCCTGTCCCAAGAACTGGCACAAGGGGCAGTGTGGCAGCACTAATGCCGGGCAATTCTCTACTTGCGCTGACAGAGTCAGGTCAGGTGGGAGGCTGTTTTCCAGCGAGGTGGAGCCTGGTTACCCATAGCAGGGGCCACTCCTCAAAGCCCCTTCAGTGGCTTTTCTCTTTCCAGGCTCCCTTTCCCTATGTCCTCACTCAAGCTTCTTGGAATCATCTCCAAAACAAACAACTTGCCTCCAAGTCCTTGTCCACTTCTGGGGAACCCAAACTCTGCTGAGGTTCTGCATTGCCTGTGTCACTTTGAGCGGGTTGCCTTGACCTCCTGGACTTGAGTTTCTACAACTGTAAAAAATGCGGGCAATACCTACCTCATCGAGTCGTTAAGAGATAAAGCACATGGAAACTCAGACTGAGGCAACGTTAACATTCAAACTGTGTAGGAGCAGCAGAAGCTCAGGAAATGGAGGAAGGAGCCTAAGCCCCCTGTGTCCACAGGGCACAGAGAGCTGCTGACAAGTGAGACCTGGCACAGTGAGGCCGTGTTGCAATCAAAGAAGAAGAGAAAGAGGACAAGGAAGACGGCAGGATGCAGGTTTCCAAAGACAGTGATCTGAGTCTCACAGGACTAAAGAGACCCTTAGTAAAGTTAAAGAGGCCTAGAAGATTTTGGCCAAAATCTTATAATTGGCCAGACAGATTGCCAGATACCCAGTCAACACTGGATGAAGTCTTTATTGGGTCTAGGAATCAGTGCATAGTTGCCATTAAAACTCACGTTTTGTTAAATGTGCAATATACTCTTCCCCGTAAGTTTTAATTTTCCAAGATGAAGTGCCCAGCATGCCTTTTGGAAGTTATTTCCTCTGAAGTATTGAAGTTACCCATTCCTGTTATCCGCCGTCCTAGCTGACCGTGTGGGATTCCCCCTTTCACCTCTGTGTTCCTCATTGGAAGTGATCTCCATGTGGGCAGGGACCACAACGTGTCCTGGTCACTGTGAAGGTACAGCGCTGGGCATAGAGCAGAGATGGATGGACGGACGGACGGATGGATGGATGGATGGATGGATGGAAGGAAGGGTGGGTGGATGGATGAGGAGTCCACAGAAAATAAGCCTTTATTGGGAGTGGGTTGAGGGTGTCACAAGTACAGGCCCTGGATGGTGTGCACAGAGCGCTTCCAGCTGTCCTTCCAGCGCTGAGCCTCCTTCACCTGCAGTGTGTTGTCATCCTGGATCTTCTTCAACTCCTCTTCAAATGACGCTAAATATTTCTGGGAGCAAGCAGCAGGAGGAGGCCACGTGAGGAAGGGCTTCTGGGCTCTGTGCCCTAGAGGAACACGGTAACCTGCTGGCAGTTAGCTTTGAACCCACTCCAGGCACCAGCAAGAGTTCCACAAGTCATTTCTCATTTACTTTGCCCAATAACCCATCAGGCAGGCCCAGTTGTTTCCCACGTTTTACAGATTGGGAAACTGAGGCTCACAACCTTGTCTGGGGTTATTTAGCTAGAAAGAGGCTGCGCAGGGACAAGGACCCTGCTCTATCTGATTCTGGACTCTGCCCTCCTTCTTAATCACCATCCCACACTGTAGCCTCCTTGCAGCTCAGGGGTCCTGGCTTCCTCGAGAGGCTGAGACCACTAGGCCTGAGCCCTCACTGAACTTGGTGGCAGAGTTGCCCCCTCTGCCTGGGTCTTAGCACGGTGGCCTGGGAACTGAGGGCTCTCCAAATACTGGGGTCAGCATATCTCAGGACGAGGTTTCTCTCTGGGGCACCAGGAACAAAAGTCCACACATCTTCAGAGCCGAGAGGTCCTGCAGGAGACCTCTGGGTGCAGCCTCCTCTTCGGGCAGGCCCCATGGGGCCTCACAGGCACTGGGTTCAAATCCTGGCTCTGGCACTCTGCAGTGCCATAGAGGGGACACACTTCTTTAAGTCTCAGTGTCGACAGCAGCAACATGGGGACGATTCTACCTTCCTCATGGGCTTGTTATAAGGATCCAGTGAGAAGGCTCAGGTCGAGAACAGAAAGTGCAGCAGGTGCTCAGGAACTGTCCCTTATTCCACCCATTGTCACCCGCTGCTCCCAAGGCCTCCATGCCTCTGACTACTCTGTCCCCTCACTCTGTCTCAACTGTTCCTCGGAAAGTCTTCCTTCACCGCGCCCCGCCCCCTGCACCAAGTCTGGGTGTGGTGTCTCTCGGCTGGGCTCCTGCAGCACTAGGGCTCACACCATCAGACCCAAGCTATCATTGGGACTGGACACGACCTGTGGTTCACGTGCTGGTGCTTAAGAACATTGGCTGTTCCCAGTGCTGACACTGTGCCCAGGGGCACCCTAACGTGTGTCATCTGCTCCATGGACCAAATGACAGGGCACCTGGTGATAGCAAGCTCCCTCCTTCCCAAGGCAGCCACACCGAGCTGCCCTGTGTTTCCTGGGGTGCACCCACCCTACCCTGTCTCTCCACTCACCAAATAGATAGCATCTCGGGCTTCCACGGATGCCAGGTGGCCCAGGGTCGTTTTGGTGGTGGTGATTGATGGTGTTTTCTGGAGAAGAATCTTGTATTGGATGGTGACTTCAGTGGGTTTGATTCCCGGCCACTTCCTACAAACAAACATGCATGAAAAGTCCTATAGGCTTATCTTCATCATTCACAGTGCACCCTTCATCCCTGGTGAAAAAGGTTAGCATTTCTTTAAAAAAAAATTATCATGCTTTAAATGTCTTAATTAAAAGAAAAACCCTGATAATAAACAAATGGGACCTAATGAAACTTAAAAGCTTTTGCACAGCAAAGGAAACCATAAACAAGACGAAAAGACAACCCTCAGAATGGGAGAAAATATTTGCAAATGAAGCAACTGACAAAGGACTAATCTCCAAAATTTACAAGCAACTCATGCAGCTCAATATCAAAAAAACAAACAGCCCAATCCAAAAATGGGCAGAAGACCTAAATAGACATTTCTCCAAAGAAGATATACAGATTGCCAACAAACACATGAAAGGATGCTCAACATCACTAATCATTAGAGAAATGCAAATGAAAACTACAGTGAGGTATCATCTCACACCAGTCAGAATGGCCATCATCAAAAAGTCTACAAACAATAAACGCTGGAGAGGGTGTGGAGGAAAGGGAACCCTCTTGCACTGTTGGTGGGAATGTAAATTGATACAGCCACTATGGAGAACCGTACGGAGGTTCCTTAAAAAACTAAAAATAGAACTGCCATATGACCCAGCAATCCCACTACTGGGCATATACCCTGAGAAAACCGTAATTAAAAAAGAGTCATGTACCACAATGTTCACTGCAGCTCTATTTACAATAGCCAGGACATGGAAGCAACCTAAGTTGCTTAGACAGATGAATGGATAAAGAAGATGTGGCAGGTATATACAATGGAATATTACTCAGCCATAAAAAGAAACGAAATTGAGTTATCTGTAGTGAGGTGGATGGACCTAGAGTCTGTCATACAGAGTGGAGTAAGTCAGAAAGAGAAAAACAAATACCGTATGCTAACACATATATATGGAATCTAAAAAAAAACGGTTCTAAAGAACCTAGGGGCAAGACAGGAATAAAGACACAGACGTAGAGAATGGAAGTGAGAGAGTGGCATGGACATATACACACTACCAAATGTAAAATAGATAGCTAATGGGAAGCAGCCACATAGCACAGGTAGATCAGCTCGGTGATGTGTGACCACCTAGAGGGGTGGGATAGGCAGGGTGGGAGGGAGACACAAGAGGGAGGGGATATGGGGATATTTGTATACGTATAGCTGATTCACTTTGTTATACAGCAGAAACTAACACACCATTGTAAAGCAATTATACTCCAGTAAAGATGTTAAAAAAAAAAAAAGAAAAACCCTACTGAGCATTTAACATTAAGCTTCGTCAAGTTCTTTTTTGCATTTTCATACAGTTTAAATCCATGTGTATAGACAGTTGGGTTCTGCATGGGGAAGGGGAATCCCACACCTCTAGGTGTTACCCTTTTCTGGGTCTCAGTTTCCTCATCAGTTGGCCAGTGAGGTGGCAGTCATCAGTTCCTGGCCTGCTTTTCCTATTCTGCTATAAAACCACGGCTGACAATTTAGCTGGGCAAATTGCTGCCTTACTTCTTCTTCCAGAGTAACATTCTTGGGTCACAGGGGACAAGCACTTTGGTAGCTCTTGTCATACATGATGGACAGCTGTAGTAGATCACAGTGCCACCAGCAATCTGAGAATGTGCCCCGCACTGGGACAGGCCTCCATTTCTTTGGGGGCCCCTTTGTGGGTCCTTATCACATGAACTAATAGCTGCTGAGCTCTTAGTATGTGCCGGGGCACTCCAAGTACAATCTCATTGAACTTTCTCTTCATAATATCGTGTAAGGTAGGCTGCCATGCCCATTTCACAGATGAGGAAACAGGCTTAGGACACAATGCCTTCCCAAGATTACTAGGTTTGTTTGACGTCAGAGCTCGTGGCCCTAACCATTCCACTGCACCACCCCCAGCAAATACAGCCATTTGTGGTATTCCTCCCTGTTCTCGGCTCTCACCTGCTCCCCCGTTTAAGCAGGGGCTTCTCACTCTCTTCCTCCAGGCAGAGCCCAGTGAGTTTCTTCCGTATTAGGATTGATGTCTTCTGTTTCGGGGGCTCCATCTCTGGCAGGCAAGAGACAGGTTACTGACGGCGGCCTCACCCACAGCCTGAGATCAAGGGGACCCCCGACCTTACATTTAGAGAAATGAGGGCTCACTCCCTTCTTCCCCACTTGGAGTCTCAGGCAGGAGGCAGAGGCCCCTCCCAAACAGAAGCCAAATGCACCTGATTCATAGGTGGGGGCTGAGGAGATGGCAGGGGCATCAAAGCTGGAGGATGCGAGGTATGGTTTGGGCATGGGTCCCAGCTCCAAAGCCCTCAGAATGATGCTCTGACTTTCTTGCAGCTTCTGTGAGCCCCCGAATATGCTTTGTAGAGCCTTCTTTGGCTTCTACTAGCTCAAATGGGTCCTGAACTAAGAATTTCTCCTGGAAATGCATACATTCAAGGTTGTCCCTCTCATGTCCGGCTCACTGACCTGCCCTTTGATGTGAAGAGAAAGGGGCTCCGTCCACGCGGTGAGCAGCCCTCTGCACCCTGGTCTGCGTGGATGGCAGGGCCAGGCTGCTCGGCTCAGAACCCCTACTTACAGAGCAGGAGAGGCTCCTGCAGACGTGGTGCAGGGGGTCTCCCTGGCCCGGCGGTTCCCTCCAAGTTACCGAGGCTGCCTCCCTGCCGGCTCCTCTCGCCTGTTCTACCTCAAGTCTGAACCCCAGGGTCTCTGCAGGCTCTGCCCTCCCAAACCAGGCTCACATTTGCCAAAGAGACCCCCAACACTGGAAAGTGACCAACGCCTCGAAATTCATATACATTTTGACCTAGAAAGTCCACTTCTAGGAATCTGTTGCCCCGGAACAGAGAACTATGGATGCAGATGTTCCCTTCAGCACGATTACAGGAGTGAAAAGCTGGACGGGGCCCGATGTGCACCAGCCAGCAGGGAACTAATCAGTAACATACGATGCACAGCAAATGAAAGTGCTCAGGGAGGTGGTGACTGGCTTGCCCAGCGTCAGCCCAAGGGGAAATGAGCTTACAAAAGAGCACACACTCGTGATCCATCCTCCCATCCCCCCACTGATATACACACAGGCCTGTGCCCAAAGGGAAATAACGAGGAGGAGGACAGCCAGTGTTAAGGGCACTTATTTCTGGGTAGAATGACCATGTTCGTTCTTCTCTTTCTTTGTAACTCATATTGCATTTCTCATTTTACTGTAAAAAATATTCATTGTCTGTCGAATGAAAACTTAAAAATATAAAAATAATATATTTATTTACTTAATAGATTAGTGATAAATGGATAATATTTAATATATGATTTGAGTCTTTGTGTAGTTATAAAAGTAATCGGTGCACATTATAAAAAATTTAAACATCACCTAACGGGGAAAAAGAAAAGATTTTAGAAATCTCTCACAGCCCCACTCACCAGAGATGGCCATCGACACTCTGCTCCCTGTCTCTCAGGCTCTGTCGCTCTCATTCTCTGTCTCTGTGTGTCTCTCACACAGACTCATTTCCATATATGCGGGGTGCGTGTTTATATCACATGTGTTTTTTTTTTAATAGTATCATAGGTAAGTATAATGGTCACTTTGCTTTCTCCTGTGACAGTATTCCTTCAGGACTTTCTGGTTGGCACATAGAGACCTACCACACCCACTTGAACAGCTGCACAGTTACTCCCTCCTACCTCTGGACCACAATTTATTTACCCAATCCTCTATATGTAGATGTTAACATTGTTTCCAATCCTTTGCAATTTCAAGCAGTGTTGTGAAGAATATGCTTGAAACTATCTTTGAAAAAGTATGCACGTATTTCTGTTGGATAAATTCCCAGGGTTAGAACAGCTAGGTCAAAGGCACACACGCTCAGGACTTTGAAGGCACCGACAGAGTGTTCTCCAAGAGAGTGGGGCGGACGTACACGTCTCTGAGAGGCTCTGTGGTGCTCAGGCTTCCTGACAGCCTCACCAGTGCTGGCTGCTACTGAACTTAAAAGCCTTGCCAGGCTGTTGGTGAGAAATGATATCTTAATAATGTTTATATTCACATTTTTCATCACTGGTGAAGTCAAGCGTCTTTTAAATTTATTGGCCTTTTGAACTGCATGTTTGTTCTCTATCTCTTTTTACAAATTTGGCCTGTTAGAGTCCTTTATACCACAGGGATATTAGGACATTCTCTGACCTATTAGTTATTAGGAATATTTTTGCAGTTTGTGGTTCATCTTCCCGTATTTTGACATTTTTCCTTGTTTTTGTTTTGGCCACAGAGAAGTGCCAGCCATTCCTTTATGGCTTCTGGCTCTCATACTTAGGAAAGCTGTCCCTACCTCAAGATTATGAAAATATTTAGCATTAGGATTTCATTTTTTATATATAATCTTTGATTCATTTGGGATTTGCTCTTTTAGTTAAAAAAAAGAGACTTTTAATTAAAACAAACAAAAATTCATCAGTCCCCTCCATAGAGAATGTATTTTCATTCTGGGGGAGTTGGGGGAAAGCGGACGGCACCCCCACCCCACCCCAGGCCCATCACCCTGTGTCACACCCCCTGGGGCCAGGGCACAAGGCCGGTGGCGCACATACTTGCAACCTGGACATCGTCAACGGTGACCACCTCATCCAACTGCAGCAGGAAATTCTCAGTGAAGGCGGCCAAGCTGGCTATGAAAAACCGGCTGTACTTCCGGGTGAACTCCTGGAGGAGACATGGGGAGCACGGTGCTGCAGGGAGAGGAACTTGTCTCCAAAGACAGACTGAGGGAGGATTTGGGGAGCAGCATGTGAGACAAGACCAGGGCCACGTGTCAACTGTGTCCAAGTTAACAGGCATCTGGTCTTCTCCAGGAGGCCTCTCCCTAGAGGGGACTTGGTTTGAAGATAGGAAATGATTCTGAAATGGCCAAGGGACAGACATAGACAATTTACTAAAGAGGAAGTAAAACTTGACATGGATCTTGGAAAAGAAGTTCTCATTAGTAATTAATTAAGTTAGGAATTAAAAAATGCAAGTCACAATGGCCAAGAAAGACCATCTCCACCTATGACACCCGCCTGCTTTCATACCCTGCTTTGGCCAGGGTGTCAGCAAAGGGCTGTGCTCAGTGCTGTTGTTGGGCTGTCAGTGGGGGTGACCTCTGGAGGGCAGTGCAGTCCTCAGCATCTAGATATGGAGTATATGGCACTACTGACCTCCAGCTGCTCCCTGGTCACCACAATCAAGGTGTCCAAATCTTCCTGCCTTTTCTCTTCCACTTGACACAGAGACTCCATTTCTTGGAGATGTGCTGGGTGTCCGAGATTTGGGTGGAGCTTCTGGGCATTTTCATCCTTCAGACAATCCAGAAATCAGTAGGATTTTTGACCTGGTCTTGAGGTCAGGACCAAAGAGTCACTGGCCTATGTCCTCTGCCAATTATGGCCACGGCCAGACTGATGTGTGCACTGACCTGGGTGTGTGAAGGGTAGAGGAGGGAAGACAGGGGCATGGCTGGAGCTGACTCCGAGGGTTAAGAAGTGGGAGAGCTGAGCATCTGCCCCAGAACAGTCAGGGGTTCAGTCCAACAAAATCAACAGCATCCACGTCCCATGGCTCGAAGGCCCATGTGGACAATTATTGTTGATCTCAAAGGCCACAGCCCCATAGAACCAGCTGACCTACCGATTAAATCCAACAAGGAGTGTGCTGAAGGCCTTCTATGAAGGAGCTGTTGGCTCAGCTCTCGTCTCTCCAGTGCCTAGTGTCCCTCACCCCCATCCAACAATCCCAAGCCTGTCCCAAGTCCTTCCCTGGGACTCATTTCTGCCGATGCCCCACCTCCATTTCTGAACTCCCAGGGCCTCTGGTCCTGGAGAGGAGGGGCTGGTCCGGGGGGGCCCACCTTCCTTCTCTCCAGCTGTTCCTGATAATTCGAGAACTGTTCCCGGATCTCTTTGGTGGAGGTGCAATATTTTTTCCAGTGGTGCTCCTTGAAATTTTCCATCACCAGCCAACACACCTGGGGCAATAGCTCCTCAAATCTCCTCATCTGGGCCCGTAATTCTGTAGGAATTGGGGGTGGGGGACCAGGGGAGAGCACAGAGCAGAGCCAAGTTGCTGTGGCAATCTCTCCAACAAAGGCTCAAAGCAGCTTCCCAAAGAGAAAGGCTTGGTCTACGATGTGGTAATAGTTATTCCATCAAAAGGGGTCCTGTGGTCAAACCAGCATTAAAAGTACTAGACTAAACAAGTTCAAAGCACTTCTTTTCTACTCTCTGTAGACCTTTCCAGTGCTTTTAAAATGCACTGCATCTTTCAGCAGTTCTGTCTCATCCATTATCTCTTCAAATATCGCCTTGACCCTAGTCTCCTCCTCTCCCTCTAGACCTCTAAATAGTTGCATGCCAGACCCACTCTTTTTTCCATCTCTCTTCACCTCTCTCCCATATTTCCATTTCTTTGTTTTTCTGTGCTGCATTTTGGTTATTTTCTTTGGTATTAAAGCCATTCATAATTTTAAAATTTCAATGATTTATTTTTCCAGTATAGAAGTTTGATTTGGTTCTCTTTCATATTTACTTGGTCATTTTAATAGTCTTTTGCTCCTTACTCATGTTTCCAATTTCCTCTTTTATTTAACTCTAAATAAATACAATATTTTATATTCTGTGTCTGATACATTCAATATCTGAAGTCTTCACTGGTCTCATTCTGCTGCCTCATGCTCAAGGTGCCTTTTTCTGTGTGTGTGTGTGTGTGTGTGTGTGTGTGTGTGTGTGTGTGTGTGTGTGTGTGTTGTACGGTGAACTGTTATTCTGGGCATTTTATTTGTGGGAATCCCTGGAGGCCTGAACTGAAGGTGGGCTTTTCTGGAGAGGATTTGTAGTATCTCTACTAAACAAGTATCTGGGCATGACTAACTCAAAATCATTTTAAGCTAAGGTATCAGCTAGAGGTCTTATGGATTATCCACAAACACAAAGTTGAATTCAGGTTTATCTAAGTGTGACTTCAGGTTTAAACACCACATAAGAGCTGGCTTATAGTTACGGATTCTCATTGGAGTTTTTCTTCTTCTTTATCCAGTGCCATGGCTTATAACAAGACGGTTTCCTTCTAGTCACTGGGGGAGGAGGGGATATGGTTTCTGTCTCATTTTCCTTACTATGCAGATGGAGCCCTGTGGAGACCCAGTTTTCTGTGGCTTGTGCCCTTTCAGACTGCCCACCTTGGGTCATCCGGTGCTTGGTCTCTGTTCCCAGTGTCCTGGAGCCCATGAAAACAGAGGCTCAAGTGGACCTGGGAGTCAGCAAAGCCCTCATGGCAATAGCCAGAGTCACTGCTCAATTTATCTCTGATTTCCTATTCTCACTTAATCTTGGAGCCCTGTGTGTTTCTTACTTTATAGCTAGCTCATCCATGCTTTTAAAAGTTTACCGCAAAAGTGTCATATCCAGGATTTTTACATGTTTTCAATGGGAGAGTTGGTCAGGATACTGGACTCCCTGAAGGAAATGGAAGTCTTCATTTAATGTGAACTGTCAATCTGCCCAAGAGGGACATAATCTGCAGCATTTCCCAAACCCATTTGACCAGGGAACCTTTCTTTTGAGGAAGATCACACAGGATGGGGTCCCACAGAGTTCACATGGGGAAACTCTGAGCTAGAGAAACAAAATGCTGCCCGTAGTTTCAATTCCAGTCATTCTACAGCTACAGTAATGAGAGCCACTGCTGATGATTTCCCCTGCATACAGCAGGGCTGGGAGGGGCTTAATCCTCAATAAAGCCTTGCATGGTGGGTATTATCCTTGTCTTCATTTACAGGCAAGAGAAGGTGACTTGGTCAAGGTCATATGGCTGGGAGATGGCAGTGCTGGGTCTTGACTCCACGTCTGGCTGTCCCCTAATCCTCTCCCTCTTCTACCCGTGCTGCCCCTCAACCAACACAGAAGGCCTGTGATGGGCCCTCAGGTTCCCTGCCTTACAAGCAGAAATAATCAGGACTTATGACTGCATAAAACACACATAGCTGTGGACATGGAGAAATAGGAAGGGGGGCGGGACCTATGGGTGTGTTTTCACAGCTCCTTTTAGGTCGTTATAATAAACATAAATGGCAAGATGTATCCTGCCTGCCTCTTTTCATGTCCCTATTCTCTAGGAGGCTATGTCTATCAAGTTCATCATAGCCCAAACCCAGCACAGGCTAGGCATCCAGTAGGCACTGTGGAAGGATTTTTCAAATGATTAAACACAGAGGCACCATATGACCCAGCAATCCTCCTCCTAGTTATAAACCCAAGAGAAATGAAATCACACATCCACACACAATAGGCACATGAACGTTTGCAGCAGCAGCATCCATAATTGCCAAAAGGTGGAAACAACCAAATGTCCATCACCGAATGAATAAACAATACTGCATGACTCCATTCATGTGAAAGCGCAGATAGGAAAATCTATAGAGACAGAAAGTAGATTAGCAGTTGTTTATGGCTGGGGACATGACGGAGGGACAGTGGGTTCTAAAATTCACAGTGGTGATGGTTGTACAACTCTATGACTATATAAAAAGCCACTGAATGGGTGTAAAGTGTACAATTCAATGTATTTTAATATATTAAAATTAAATAAAATTGAATGTATTAAAATTAAATTCATTAAGTGAATGTTTCAATAAAGCTGTAAAAAATATCTATTCAATGAGTGGAACATTTTTAGTGATACAAATCACCATATTTCTCAAGAAAAGTGAATTTTTTTTGGCATTGTTGTTTCTCCCCAGTTAAATCTGATCAAGGTTTTTACCTAATTCTAAGATGTCAGCTTTTCACAGGCAGGCTCCTTTGCCTCCCCAGTGACCTCCAGGTCAGGAAGGCGTCATTCAGGCCGTGAGAGGCTCTGTGCCCCCCACCCCACCGGCCTGCAGCCCATCTGCTGGCCACACCCACCTATGAGGCAGGAGTTGTGGTACTCATCAGCCTGGCTGTGGTACTCCAGGATCTTCCTGCAGATGTTCTCTGCGCACTGGTCAAAGGTTTCGTACATGCAGTTGGGCCTGGTGATTGAGCGCTTCTCTTTGCAGTAAAACTCCTGCAGGAAAGGGTTGAAAGTGTGGGTGCCAGGCCCCTCCCCAGGGGGCTCTGGCTCAGCATCTTGGCACCCTCCACCGTGCTTTCCTCACCCCCTGGCCTTCTCTACTGCTGTCCTCTACGCCAGGGTTGCTCCTCCTCCCTGTCTGTCGTTGTCACCACTGTCAGTATCCCAGGGCTATGCGAGGCGTGAGCGAGCCAATGGTATAATGCTATGTATCTTTCAAGACTAAAATGGGTCTTCCACCCACCAGGTTGAGAGCTTTCTCTGAAGCGCCAAGCTGGGCCACTAATATGGATGACCCAGAGCTTTTCTCTAAAGACTCACAGCCCAGGAGGAGGCAGACAGGAAGCACACAGACACCCCTGTGTGGGGTGCACTGGACCGGGGCCCTGGGTCGCTCCTACTGGAGGCGCCCTGCTCCCACGGCCCCACCCATCCCTCTGTGGTGCCACCGTGTCTGTCACCCTCTGCTGGGTGCTGGGCTCTCAGGGACAGAGACGGGGCTTGTTTCTCTTGGCACACCCGGTATCTGACACACAGTAGCCAAGAAATGGTTGGTGGCTGAATAAATGGGTAAATGAATGGCTGAGCTTTAATTTCTAGGATGAAAGACAGCACATGAGGTGACAGAAGCTGGGTAAGCGTGGTCATGGGGGCTGCAGCCCCCTTTGCTCAGTTTCACCCAAAGGCCATGATCAGCAGGAGGCAGAGCCCACTGGGGACGTGTGGCCAGCGGACGGCAGAGGGGCAGGCAGAGCCCTCACCTCCACCACGGTCAGCAGGTGCTCGTTGCTCTCCCAGAGGCGGCTCAGGATGATGCCTTTAAAATCCCTGCAACACACAGGAGACAGACCCCTGAGAGGCCTTGTCTAATCACACTAAATGGTGTGGACAAAACCAAAGGGACTGCACATTCTGAGTACTCAGCAACCCGGTCAGAACTGGAGTCGGACAGCTCGGGATGCCCAAGCACGTCCCCACCTAATATTTCTGTTCATCTAGTTTAATGCCTCTTGCATGTGACAAGCTGAGCTTGGCAGCTTCCAAGTGTCTCTGTTCTCTTTTGTCCTCATCACTTCTTGTATTTGCTCATTCCTGCCCCAGGGCCATTGCTCACACTGATTCCTCTCCAGGGAACACTAACTTTCCTCTTGGTCACGTTTGTTCCTGTTCTTCCTTAGATCCTGGCTCAGTGGTGATTCCTGACTGCCTTGTTCCAATGCTCTTCGTGGCCCTCAGCTTCACAGCACTCCCCGCAGGGGGACTGAGGACTGATCTGTGTGACTGGTCATTAGCCCCATCTTTCCCAGCACCTGGTGAAGTCCACCAGGACACACGCTGTGCGTCCGTTTTTGTTCACCGTGGAATCCTCTGTCCCATCGCAGTGCCTGCACCTATCAGTGCCTCAGTCTTGGTTGAGGGAAGAAAGAATGATTTCTTATAAATATTAGTCGAATGAGCAAGACGGCCTGTAGGACCCAACATCCTCTTTCTGGTACCTCTGGCCTTTGGGTTGACTGTGCGCACACGGGGTGTTTACTGAACAAACCTGCACAGATCCAGTGATCCAGATTCAGTCTCAACAGTAAGACTGAAATAAGGGACAGATGTGTTAGAACTGCATGTACCTGTAGGACAACTATTTTTTCACAATTTCTATAAAGTGATGCAGTGACTGCTTTACATACACATCAGTTTTGGCATTTTCTAAAATACATGTATAGAAGTCATGTGATCTTTCATTTAAAAATTCATTCATCATAATTAAAGAAAATTAGAAATAAACTGAAAAGCAAGAAGAAAAAATAAATGCTAAGATTTTACTGTATTTCCTTCTGCTGATTTTTAAATTGGTTTGGAACTAAGTTCACGTGCATTTTACATTCTGCACACTTAAAAGTGTTCCCCCTACATTATGACGTCATTCTAAATGGCTGTGTGACACCATCGAGTATGTATGCACCATGGTTTACAATCCCCCATTTTTGGACCTTTAGGGTTTTTTCCCATTTTTAACTGGGATAAAAAGTATTGCATGGTATATCACGCAAGCTTTTTCTTCTTGATAGATGGTTTCCTTGGTAGAGGGACCCACGGACCTGCACAAAGGGCATAAACTTATGGTCTTCACTATACCTTTCCCAACTGCTTTCTGGAAAAGTAATTTGCTGTCTGTTGACCTTGACAAAAACTCTACCCTCAAGCAAACGTTAGGCTCCTCTGCATGCTTTCACTATACTTTCCCAAATACTTTTCCACTGTGTGATTCATGACCCTGGCGTGATTTTACTAAGGATAACTTGGAACCTCATTGGCTTCTTGGGGAAACAAGATCTCCCCAGACTGGAGGGGAGACCCCCTCTAAGACCTCTCTCCCCCTCAAAGCCTATGCTCCTTCTTCCTCCTTTTGCCACTTTCCACCTTCCCTTCAGTTCCCTGGTTTCCTTTGATAGACCCCTTCATAGCCCTACCTCCTCTGTACGTCTGTCCACACCCTGCCAGACCTCTCCTTTCCCACTCCAGCCCTCAACCCCCTATAGTCACTTGAACTAAATTCAGGCGTCCTGTCCCCATCACAGCTCTCAAGGGACAGAGGAACTCCTGAAAGCAACTGCCTGAGGCTAAAGAGGAAAAAGAGCTAATTTGAAATAGGCTGGATGTTTCACCCACTCATATGCACTCTAGAATTCGGAAACTCTTGTTAAGTATACTTATTTTATGGCAATATAATTATTTGTGTGACTTCAACAAAAAGCTGTCCTCCTTGTAACAGGACATAATTGGAAACATTGATGTATAACCAAGTCTTTGACTGAAATGTCATATGGACAACGATGCATAGGATCAGATATGACGAAACGGTTTCAAGAAACTAAGGTTGACTTCATGGAGACAGTGCTTCAGAGCCCTCTTGCGAAAACCCACCTGGCACCTGGCTTATGAGGTTCCCAGCCTCACAGGTGAGTAAGGAAAACATTAAGGTACTGCAGGGACCTCAAGAAGAGAGGCTTTCCCCCAAATCTATAGGTACTGCTGGTGAAATCTGACTCGCCTTTTTGGCTTCAAGAGGCTTTTAAGAGTCTAATCTGAGATTCTTTTTGAAAAGTTCCAGCAACGCAAACGTAAAAAGTTTAGGTGGTCAGTCACCACGCTTGCTGCACTTATGTAAATAATCAGGCCAAAGCTAATGAGACCAGACTTGTTTTGTAAACAAGAATCAAAAAGAAGGGCGACATAAATTTTATGTTTCAGTGGGAAACTATAGCACTCTCTCGTGATTAGTAGATTCTATCCCTATTCATTGGCTTTGAGGTTTTGTGACCTCCCCGGAAACTGGCATGGATCTTGCTGTCATGTACGTTTTGTCAGTTCTTACCAAATCTCAATTCTTCTAGTCTCCTTCAATACTGGCTACAACTCTCCACTGAGAGCTGAAACCTGACTATCTAGGTCCCTGTTGGGACTCAAGGTTGTTCTGTAGCTGGCTTTTCCTCCAGGATCCACAGAAGCCCTGCCAGCTGGAGTGGGGTGATGGGCAACTAGAATGCCAGAAGCTGCTCCCGAGTGGGCCACTCTGGGTGCTTCAGGCCCAACGTCTAGAAAGTCCCTTGACTGGCTGCCCTACTACCAAGTCTCAGTAGATGGTTCAGCTGGCCCTTAAGGAACAAAAGGTGACTGAATAGAAATGAACTTACTGTTCAAAGGAAAGAAGAATGTCTTCTTGGTGAATGTCTAAATTTGGTGGAAATATCTCTCAATAAATTTAGGTGGGTTAGGCTGAGACAAACCAATCTTGACCCTTACCCGTCCCCATGCCGACCTCTCCTGCTCTGTCCCCTACTTCCTATTTCCCTTAGCTGAGTTAGATTTAGCCGTCCCCTGACAAAGATGACAGGTTAAAATGGAGTTAAAGGACATGGCATTGACACTTACTCCGCCGGAGGAGGTGGCTTGTCTCCGAGCACCTGGTACTTTCTATCTAGTCTGTTGGACTTGGCATACCGTGTGATGCTGTGGGGCAAAGGTGGGTCAGTGCTCTGGAGGCTGGAAATAAACGCAGGCAGATCTGAGCCCACGTGAGCCCCACCCGGGCCTGCCTGTGCAGCCCGCGCTTCGAGATGCTCCCTCCCCCTCGGCCGCTCTGGAGACAGCCTTATCGCAGGGCTGAAGCCCTGACCACTAAAACCCACACAAGGCTGCTGAGTGTGGTTAAAGGACAGAGGTGCTCGGGCCCAGAAATCTGTATCCTTTTCTGTGGCGAGGACCCAAAGAAAAATAGGTTGAGCCACAGGTAGGGTTGCCATATTTTCAAATAAAAATACAAGTTAAACTTGAATTTCTTAATACAACACTGTAAATCAACTATACAACAATAAATTTTTTAAAAGAACTCAAATTTCATATAAGCAATGAGAAATTTTTAGTGAACATCCCGTGAGATATTTGGCACACACATATATAATATTAAAAATATTATGTGTTGTTCATCTGAAATTCAGATTTAACTGGGCATCCTGAATTTTTATCTGGCAGCCTTAGCAACACGTACTTCATTGGTAACCACTGAGAGACTGAATACACAAATGGACAACAGCTGGACCGTATATAGAGAACTCTGGCCCGTAAGCTGCAACAACCTGCCTAGGACACCAACCCCTTAGCTACAATAAAAAACTCAGGAAGCCGGCCTGTGGAAGTCAGACTTGCAGGAGGACAGATCGCTATTTCTAGTGACAATCCAGGAAGCTAAACAATACCGTGGAAAACCACCCAGCTCCCGGACAGGTTCCCAGGGTGGGAGGCCATGCAAGCCAAGCCACTGGGCGGGGGTGAGCACAGACCAGTCTAAAGCCGGTGTCAGAGCCGGCCCCTCGTGGGGTCCCTTGGAGTGTCAGGGTTGTGAGCACAGGAGGTGCACTCTAAGGACATGGTCTGGTAAAGGGTGGCAGGGTGGGGTCTGGGGAGGGGAGATCGCAGGCAGCCTGGCCTTTCTACCTCGCTGCCAAGGTGGCACCGGCAGTGGACAAGCCCTTCTTCACGGAGTGCTCTGCCCGGCTCCGGAGTCGCTTCAAGCCTTTGGGTGACGAGCACCCAGGACAAGAACAGAGGATCCAAGGTGAGGTGGGGCCGGGTGGCACCACCAGCTGCCCCACCACCGGTGCCCTGAGCCCTGTTTGCCTCTACCTGTTTGGGACTGCTCTTTGTCACACTGCTGGGTTGGACATCTTGAGTCAGGAAATCTGAAACCAAAGGAAAGGATGTGAGCTTTTCCCCAGTGACCATGAGGACGGCTCAGGCCAGGCACTGGGCACCATCCCAGTTAGCCCACAATGCCACGTGAGTCTGCCCAATCGTGAGCCCCACTTCAGAGGAGGAAGCTGAGGCTTTGAGAGGAGAAGCCCCCGCACAAGGTCACAGCTGTCAAGGGTGGGCTCACAAGGGGGCTAGCTCCCGAAGGCTCAGGGCCCCACTGTGCACACCCAGGCCACTCACTGCAGGATCCTCCTGACCACCTCCACAGCTGGGTCTTGAATCATGGACTTCCCCATGCGGCTTGGCTGGGTGAAGGACTCGGGGGTGACCACGTCTACCTTGGCCTCTCCTTCATGGGCTTGTGAAGACACCAGGATGTCACTCTCTACCTCCAGGTCGGTCAAGATGTTGTCCTGCAGGCCAAAGATCAGGGCCCGATTGTGTGGGTGGCAGGCAGGCAGGCAGGCTGGGTTCCCATCCCAGCACCACCTTGCCCAGGAGCTGTGGCTGGAGGCCAGCTGCCTGACCTCTTTGAGCCTCCCTTTTCCCTTCTGTGAAGTAGCAGTGATCATATCTATCTTAGAGGACTATTCATTCATTCATTCATTCACACGTGCATGCTTCAAAAATGTTTCTTGAGTGCCTGCTTTCTGCAACCCTCTGCCTGGGTAAGGAACACAGGATAAAGAGGCCACATGTGACCCTTACCCTCATGGAACTTACAGTCTGGTCAGAGAGACAAGACATTTATTTGACCACAAATAAATGGTCAAAAATGGGGCCAGTGTTATGAAGGGGAAGTTCCAGCATCTTCCCTGAGGCTGAGGGTCACGGACCTGTGAGGCCACCCGTAGATGTGCCCAGGCGGTGTTTCTGACCAACGGACAAGTGAGTGAATGAGTACACGGATGAGTGAGCGGCCTCCTCCACCTCGAGCTGGACCTTAGAGAAAGGGTGGGAGGGGTGGCCCACCACGGGGACTTAGTTGAACTGTTCCCTATTTTATCCTGCATCCTGGCTCAGTGCTAGACTGTAAGCACTGTAAGGGAAGGACTCCAGCTGGACTCCTAGGTTTCGTCTTGTGGGGCGCAGTACGGATGGTGTGATGGAAGCTTAGTGCTAGTGGCACGGCGGGAAGAGCCTCCCCAAAGAAGGAAGGGCTGGTTCAAAGCGTGGCAGTGAGAGGCAGGGCCTGAGGGTGGCCAGAGCAGAACTTGAGGGGTGTCCGCTTAGGCTACCATTGGCTCTGTCACAGCCCTTCTGGCAGCTGGTTGAGCACCTCTGGTGTTTAAAGCTTGGTGAGAGAGGGTGAGGTGAGGGCGACAGGTTCTGCCCTCTTGGGGCACACCATCTAGGGGAGACGGCTCCTAAAAGGGAGACCTCACTGCATGGTCTGTGGGCTCATGGGGAAGTGGGACATGCCTCCGAAACCAGGGGGTGAGAAAAGGCCTGGGGAAAGAGACCTCTTAGGGGGGCCAGAGAAATGAAGAGCATGGAGGGCAGACCTTGGAGGAGGTTGCTGCGCAGGTCTAGGTAAAGGGTCTGGATTTTATCCCAAGGGCAGGAGAGTGACACGGGCAGACTGGCCTTGTCCAACATGAGGTCTGGCTGCAGCTCCGGGAATGGATCATGGGGGGGAATGAGACGATAAGGGCAGCCATGCGGGCAAGAGATGGGGGCTCCTGGACAAGGCCACAGGATTGGGGTGAGGAGAAGCCGCTGGCTGCTCATGGCAGCGGGTGGGAAGGAAGAGGCTGAGAGGTGAGGCTGCCCTGAGAGCTGGTGGGCCCTGATGGCGGGAGGAGGTGCTGCCAGGAGGTGAGGGGTCTCCTAAGAGACCAGTGCAGGGAAGTGACCCATCTGGGATTTGAACCCAGATCTGACTCCACAGCCTGTGGCCTTTCCAAGGCATCCCAGCAGGCCTGATGTCCAGCAGTGTGGCCTAGGAGATCTTCTTGCCTTGGCCTCTGCTGAGCCCTGAGGGTTTCCTGGGAGCCTGGACCCAACAGCTCAGCCGCTCTTCCAAACGGCCGCCCCATCCCATTCCTTACGGTAAAGACCACGTGAGTCACTGATACCATGTCCAGCTTGCAGTCGAGATACTGAATCCTCTGGCTCAGTTTTTCTTTCCAAGTTTGAACAAGGCCAAGGAGGTCTTCTGCGGTCACTATCTAGTGTGAACATGGAGGAAAAAAGCCACAGGAAGCAGTCTGCGGGTGGGCAGGCTGACTCCATGTGAACTGCAGGAAACCGGCTGGCTGGCAAGGACACCTCTTGGCTCCATGGAGGCCCCTCACTTGCAGGGAGGGCCCTGTGGGAGTGGGGAGCCCTGGGCTGGCTCTCTCAGGCAGCTCCACTGCAGCAGTGGATCCTTCCCTGATGGGGCATCGGGAGTTCTATTCCTGGTTCTATGGGTTTGTTCTGGGCAAATGATTTAAACTTGCTCTACCTAGTCTCCCCATCAGTGTGATGGGGACACAGAATGTTCCTCAGGATCTCTTCTAGTTCTAATGCTCTTCGTGTAGAGGGAAATATTTGGCCCCAGATGGCGAGGGTGTGTCGGAGTGAAATGGCCACAGCCTTTCCGGAGGGTGATCTGGCTATCAGATCAAATATGTCAAATACATGACCCCTTAGAGCAACACAATCCCACAGACCATACCTTGCAGGGGGCAGGGAAGCACCCGTGAGGATGTTCACCTTCCCCAAGCAGCCCGCACAGAACTCAGTGGTCCTCACACATTGCTCCCCGAATGGCTCACTGACCTAACGGATAACCCAGGCCGGGTGGCGCCTTGACCTCTTCCCACTCCCTTCATTTCCAATGCACCCTGAATCCCGCCCATTCCCCCCGCCGCTCAGCCCCGGGATCGGAACATGTCCCTGCTGGAGTCTCGAGTGGTGACACTATTCGGTCTTGGCACTCTGCCTCATTCCTACCTGCCTCCCTGCCTTTCTGCACCCCGCAGCCAGAAGGTCTTCTTTAACGTGGCACTGAGCACACGGCCCTGGCCACACCCTTCCCTGGTCCCCACAACCTTCTCCGAGCATCTGATGCATTGCTTCCGCCTCCTGATCACCACCCGGCAGAAATGTCCAACCAGTGTCCTCTGCCAACACAGGACTACTCGCCCGCTCAAGCCCATGCTCCCCACCCCACGCCAGGGTCTGTGCAAGGCCCCCGACACCCTGCCCAGTGCCCTGACACATCAGACAGGAAGTGAGGAAATGTGGGAGAGCAAATGCTTCTGCTCTGAAGAGAGAGTTGTCCCTAAAGGGCCTGCTGAAGGGGTCACGGCACATTAAGCTGGTTCTCCCCTGCTCCCCCTGTGTATGTGTAGAAACATCTGCACGGAAACACAAGAGGTTACACGGGACCTCCACTCTGTGCTTTGTGGATGTTCGAACTTTTTTCACCAAGCACATGTAACTATGCAAGAAAACGCAGTAAAGATAGAAAAATAAATATCCTCTCAGTGCTAATAACAAAAAAACCTCAACTTAAGTCACTGAAATGGAAGACAGAACCCCTGGCCAGGACATCTGGTTCTCGAGTGCCTGGTTGAACTGTGGAGAAAAGATTACTTGGAGTGGCCAGGGTGCAGGTGGCACAAGGGACAGAGACATGCACTAGAGGCAGAAAAACAAGCAAGTCAACGACGTAAACACGCAGAGACCCGCTACGCTGGTCAGGGCCTGGCAGGCACCTGGAACCTCGCTTCTCCCAGACTTCGCTCCGATTTGGACTTTTCACAGCTTATACACAGAAAATGGAAGTAACCAATTTATGTGCAATGGTCAAAACAAAAGGAAAATCAAACAAAAGGTGGCCAGACTCAAGCCCCTGGGCTCACTGGCCTTGAGATGCCTGCCTGGGAGGTGCTAGGGGCCTGGGGGCAATGGCTGGTTTCTCTTCTCGTCCTTAATTCCATTGAATAAAACAGGGGTTAAGTAGGAAGGCTCAGAGGCCCCGCTGGTGGTGGAGAAATCTTGCCCACAGATGTAAGTTTATTTCCAGTTTACGATTCTGGCCTGATGCATCTTTACTATTCATAGCTTAGCATCCACTGAGCACTTACTTTTTCATCTCCCCTTGAGCTTCGGCACATTTGTACCTTGCTTTGAAGTTGTTCCAGAGAAGAATTTAATCCATCTGTTTGCAGATTGGATTTTGCCACCTAGAAAAACCAGAGGTTCTGAGATTTGTTTCTAGAATACTTATTTTGATCAAGAAAATGTTCCACAAATCATTATCTGAGAGGTGGATTAAGTACCGAAAAAGTGAAATCAGGGCAAAAAATGCACAGTCGTATCAGAAACTCGATCAATGCAAATTTAAAGGACTTTTTTTTCTTTACTGTCAAATAGTAAGTTTTAAAAATAAAACTGGCGACCTGCAGTACTGGTTGAGGGCGTTAGGAGGACACACTCATGCCCTATTGGTGAGGGGATGTCTGTACAAGCCACCTGGAAAGTACAAAGAGTCTTAAAACATTCACGCTCTAACCCAGTAATTCCATCTCTGGGAGGCATCCTATGGACATCATCAGAGTTTCCAGTGCAAGCATGTCTAACACACCATTGTGTATATTATAAGTGAAACCCACCAAGTGTTCCTCCCAAAAGGAATGGTTAAGTAAAAATGGCAACACCTTCGGGAGAGAGAAACCATCAAAGTGATGTTTTTGAAGAAACTTTTCAAGATTATACAACTTAAAAAATTGTAATAAAGAGCACCCTTCCCTTGTCCCCACTGCCCTGACCCTCACTCACTCCAGCACCAGGAGCCCAGCTCACATGGCCCTGCTGACCTGGCTGCCACTCCAGCCTCACTGCTCCCCACATTTTCTTGCTCGAGCTCTCTCTCCTCTTGGCTCCAGCTCCCCAGGATTTTTTTTCACGATCTCTCCAGGACACTGCTCCCCACTCTCTTGCCTGGCTGGCTCTTCCTTCGCCATCAAGGCTTGGGAAACACCACGCTCCTAGTCCAGGTGAAATCCTCTCCTCTACGTCCCCACGCACCTCACACAGCCCTCATGGCCTCTGTAGCCCAGATGGCCTGGCATGGTTAAGGCCTGAATTTCTGGTGTCAGTCAGACCTGGGTTCACATTTTGGCTCCACCGTTTAAGAACTCTGTGTTCTTGCCCTAAGTCACTTAATGACTCTCTGCCTCAGTTTCTTTATCTCTAAAATGGGGATAAGAATGGTACTTGCCTCACACAGCTCTTGTGAGGACTCACACAGTTAAGCAAAATAAGCCCACTGGCAGGCTGCATGATGCATAATAACTCAGTGGATGTTAGAAACTATTACGATTTAATCTCTGACTTCCGGGCTGGAGTGCAAGTCCCATTGGGCAGAGACCACACCAGTATCCCCAGCACCTGGGACAGTGCCTGGCATGCAGGTGTGCGTGATAAACTTCAAGTCCCATGGGGCAGATGAAGAATGAATCTGTCCTACCTCACACTTGATGTTCACGCGCAGATTTGTCAGCAACCGCTGGATTTTCTCTATGAAAATAAGGTCCACAAACAGGTTATGGAATTTACTTTCAAACTTGTTGATGACATCATTAGCCTTAAAGAAAGAGAAAAAGTAAAGGAATGGGGCTTAATTTGGAGCTTTTGGACTTTAGAAGCAGAGGGGGACAGGCGCAGTTAATGGTTGGAAAGGGGGCTTGACCAGTCTATCAGGCAGTGAGCAAGGCAACCACCTTGTAAGCGGGTATCACGGGAGCCTGGCGAGAGGTCGTGGTGGAGCCCACTCACCTGGTCCACGTACTCTCTCTCCATCTTCTCCATGTTGATCATGATTAAATTTTCAACAAACTCTATCCAGCCAGCTTCCTTCTCCAGTCGATGACACAGTGAGTCAATTTCTTCAGAAGAAAAGTTGCCTCCCTCTGAGAACAATCTGAAAATAATTTGGGAGAAATAAATCCACTGATCAGACCTGAACCTTTCCACCCAGTCCAAATACTGTGGTTGACAAGGCTTTAGATTAAAAGTACAAGATCATGGAAAAACAAATGCAGGTAGCTCAAGGTCAGAAGCAGGGAAACAACCCAAATGTCCATTAAGAGATGAATGGATAAACAAAATGTGGTACATCCACACAATGGAATATTACTGGGCCTTAAGAAGGAATGAAATTCTGACAGATGCTGTGACATGGATGAGCATTGAACGCATTATGCTAAGTGAAAAAAACAGACACACAAAAGAACAAATCTGGTGTGATTTCACTTCTACGAGGTCCCTAGAGTAGTCAAATTCATAGAGACCGAAAATAGAATGGTGGTTCCCAGGGGCTGGGGGAGGGAAAAATGGGAAGTCAGTGTTTAAGTTAGTGTTTAGAGATTCAGTTTGTGAGGATGAAAATGTTCTGGAGATGGATGGTGGTGATGGTTGTACAACAGTGTGGATGTACTTAATGCCAGTGAACTGGACACCTAAAATGGCTAAAATGGATCATTTTATGTTACGGATATTTTGTCCCTATTAAAAAATGGAGGGGCAAACAAGACCACCTCTCAATAGAGAAAGTCCAGTGGCCCACAGAGGCCCCAGATGCTGGCTCTCACCTGCAGTGCCTGACAAACTCAACGTTGGTGTATCGAAGCTCATCCAGGCTCTCCTCCAGGTACTGGCGGAAGCTGCGCAGGGACACCTGGACGACGTCGACGTAGCTGAGCAGTTCCCGGTGCAGAGTGCTGCTGAGAGTGACCAGCCTGGGGGACATGGGAGGGCAGGGTGGTGACCTGGGCACGGGCGGGCAGCCTGGGAGGTGGCTTGAGCTCCACATGTCATGCCCAGCTGTGGGGTCACCAAAACCACTGCCTGTCTTCTCTGGGTAGAAAAAGAGGCCTTAGAAGGAAGTTCACGATGCCAGTGCGTGTGGGGCTCTCAGTGAGCTGGACCAGAGGGCAGCCCTCTCCTCTGTCCAGCCCCTGCCACCAGATTGCTAAGAGAATCCCCAGGTCCTACTGGCTCCGCCCCCTCCTCCCTCCCCCAGCTCTCTCTAACTCACTCCCACAGACGTGGGTCCTGGAGCCCGGGAATCCCTGAAAGAGCGGGCTGCAGGTTTCCTCTTTATACCCAAGTCTACCCTAACCAGCTCCCTCTTGTGCACCTGACCATGGTAGACACCTGTGAGGGCTCCTCACCGGTGACCGGACGGAGGCCTCCCTGGGCACACAGGTGCCTCATCTCAAACCCCTGAGGGGCCTCCCAGGACCCCTCACTCTGCCCTGAGAGCAGGGCATCCGCACCTCAAGTTGGGCCAGTGCTCCTCTGCGATGGGAGAACCCTGCCCCCTCCCCACCTTTCTCCATCCCAGGCCCTAGGGCCTCCTGCAGGAAGCTCTTCCTGACTTCCCCTGATAGGAGCAGTCTTTCCCACCATGGACGTTTCAGGGCACATCATCTGCACCCCTGCACTCTGACCACGGGCACCCTTTCCTCTCTTTGGCTGCTCCCCCACCCCCAGCGCCCAGCCCCCCACCAGACGCTTCACACAGTGGCACCCTTGTGAAGAGGTGAAGACCCTTCTGGAAACCCTGACCCTTCTATTATCCACAGAGGGTGGGGGGGACCACTCCTTTGAGAGCAGCCACCTGGCTGGGATTCTAGGGCCACGAGGCTACAGCTGAGACCCCCAGTGCCCTTACTTCTGGCTCTTGGTGGCGTTCAAGAAGATGTGCTCCATGTCGTAAATCTTGCGCTGGAAGTTTTTGCTCCTCATGTTCTGCTCCTCTTGGAACTGGCAGAACATCCTCTTCTCCTTCCTCAGCTTCTCCATCACCCCCGCACAGTGGCTGTCCAGCCGCTCTTGGTGAAGCAAGAGTTCGGCTGGAAAAGGACAAGGGGAGATGAGGCCCTCCAGCATCTCAAGCCAGCTCACGACAGCGCTTTCCTGGACACTGGTGTGCCTCTCCCAGGCCAGCTACAGAGCAGGGACCTTTCAGGCCAAGGTCCCTTATCCTGTCCCCACTGCCTTCCCCGGGGCCTGGCCTGGGAACGGACACAGACAGATCTCAGGGAGGCCAATATGAGACAGCCCTGGGTCTTTAACTGGAGAGGAGGATCTGGCTGGCTGTGACCAAGGAGGTGCCTGCTGGTGGAGATACCCTGCCTGCAGCAGAAGGGAACGAAGTCTGGGAGATGGAGAGCACCTCCCACCCCAGGAGCAGGTGGGATGGGTGTTGGGGAGGGTAGGGATCTTGAGGCGAAGGCCTGGGAGAAAACAGCCAGCACAAAGCGGGGCAGTTGGCATGTGCCCCTTTATATCAGTGGCTTCTCATTTCCAATGAGCCTCAGTTACTATGGACTTCAAGAGCTCCATCATAGGCCTTTACAGTTAGCAGAGAGTCCCAGTTCACCTCCTCTCACCTCCTACTGCCTGGAGTGGAGGAAGTGCTATGGTCTCAGCTCTGCCAAAAACAAATGGTGGGATTCTGGGGCTTTGCTTCTCCAGCCTCGTTTTTCACATTATGCACTGGGCCAGGAGCCAGGGAAGGGGAAGGAAACCAGCCTTCAGGGAGCATCTTTGTTTATATTTATAATTAATGCACACATTTCCCATATGAGGACAACGAGGTTCCAAAAGTCAAGCTGGTCTCCCAAGACCACAAGCATTGGGCCTCTGGAGTCCACCCTCTTTCGCTGCTCCAGGCAATAATAGGGGGTTGGGTGGGGTCATGTGGAGGCTCTCTGGAAGCTTTCAGGGTCAATAATGGAGCTTAAAGTATGACTGGAGTAAAAACCTGACAGGAGCCGTTGAGGGATCCAAATAAAGGTGCCCTCCCTCCAATTAATGGAGCCCTCTGCCTTAGAGAGAAATGGCATGTCTTTTTAAGTGTTAAAAATTATAAGCTGAAAATAATGGCTACCACTTCTGGAGGTTCTGGCTTATGCCAGATGCTCATGATTCCTCACTGTACCATTTCAAGGAGAGTTAATTACCACCAACAGCATGCCCTCTGCAGGTTAGGAAGGGATCAGAGAGGTCAGGTAACCTGCCCAGAATCCCACAGCTAGACAGGTTGAGCCTGTTAGCTCTGATTCCTGAACTACAGGCTTGCCTCTGGGGCATCTGCCATGCAGGTATGTGTCTGACAGGTGTGTGAGCATATCTGGTATCCACAAAGCTAAAATAGGACAATACTCTTCATTTCAGCATCTAACACCTTCTTTAAAAAAACCTTAAATGAGGATTCTGAGTACAACCTTCTCTGCCAACCTGGGAGGTACGAACCCTCACGTACATCTTCCAACGTGTGATGACAACATGCTAAGCACTGCGTGGTATAAGCTGCTAATGAACGTGGGGCTGCAATGGCACAGACAACGGGGGTCTGCAGTACCTGCCCTGACGTTGTGGATGTCCTTTTCAATGAGCTGGGCTCTTGGCTGGTGCAGGTGCAGACGCAGCTTCAGTTCTGAATCCAGCTCATCAATCTTGGTGGTCACGATGACCCGGGCATTGAGGGCACATTGGTCAAACCACTTCTCTAAGTGCTCAAAAAAGCCACCTCGAAGCCTAAGGGAGAGAGCAGCGAGGGTCAGCAATTGTGACCAGGGAGATATCTTTCCACACTGATACTTAAAGTGCTTCCCCCTTCTACTCCTTCTTCCTTATTTTATCTCCCACTACATTGTATCTCTTTGTTTGGGTGGACCATCATTCATTTAGCCAGACCCCCTACTGAAGGACACTGGGTGGTTTCCAACCATTTGTTCTTACAAAGAAGACTGCAATGAATAACCTCGTACATATGTCAAGTGTAGAACAATTTCTATAGGATAAATTCCCTGAAAGGGAACTATTGAATCAAAGCCTGAAATACATTTGTGGCTCTGGTAGATACGGTCAAACTGCTTCTGTTGCAAGGCAACTTGAACTCCCACCAACAATGAATAAAAGTTCCTATTTATCCATAGCTTCAGAATGTATTGTCAAACTCTTGAATTTGACAATTTCGTCATATTATGACTGAGACTGAGCATATTTTCATGTGTTTAAGACTATTAAATTTCTTTTTCTGTGTACTATCCATTAATATCTTTTGTCCATCATTCTAGTGTGTAGTTGCCTTTTTTCTTATTAATTTCTAGGATCTCTTTATGTATGGGGAACATGAGGTCCTTTGACTGAGATGTGAGTTGCAAATATTCTTCCCAGTTTATTATTTCATCCTGTTAAAATGTAGAGTGATTTTCTTGGCTATATATTGTTAAGATGTTGGTTCTCTCCAAATGTATCTACACATCCAATACAATAACAGTTAAAAGCTCGGCAAATGTCTTCTTTCAGAAACTGATGAGCTGATTTCAAACTTATATAGAAATACAAAGGGCCAAGGATAGTCAAAACAATCTTGGAGGACGTCAGGGTTGGAGGACTTACACCACCAGATAATAAGACTTAATATAAAGCTACAGTAATCAATCAGGGGAAGGTAGTGATGCGAGGCCTGGCAGAGCAGTGGAGAGAGGAGAGTCTTCTCAAATGGCCTGGGGTCAACTGGTTATCCATATGGGAAAGAAATGAATCTGACTCCTACCTCATACGTAAACAAAAATTAATTCCAGTTAAATTGTACATCTAACTATGAAAGTTTAAAACTATAACATTATGGTAGATAACACAGGAGAATAGTTTCTTGACCTTGGGGCAAGCAAAGATATCTTAGATAAGACAGAAATTACCCTAACCCTAGTGAAAAAAACTGATGACTAGGACCTTATTGAAAGGATTTCTGTTCATCAAAAGATATCTTTAAGAGAGTAAAAAAGGCAAGCACAGAGAGGGGATGAACATTTGCCCTGTATTTAACTAACAAAAAACTCATATCTGAGATAGATAACTCACATAAATTAATAAGAAATAAGATAGGCAATCCACCAGAAAAAAAAATGGGCAAAAAATTTGGCTAGTCATTTCACAGAAAGATTACTAAATGGCCAATAAGTATATGACAAGGTACACAGCATTGTTACTCATCAGGAAAATGCTAATTAAAACCCCAGTGAAACACCACTACACATACACCAGAATGGCTAAAATAAAAACTACTGACAAAACCAAGTGAGGATGTGGAGTAACTGGAACTCTCATACATTGCTGTAAACTGTTAAAACAAAACCACTTTTGAAACCTCTTTGGCAGTATCTTTTGGTTGTATCTCCTCTGAGACAGATGGACCAAAAGATAGATAGACACACATATAAGTCAATTTCCCAACAATTCCACTCTTAGTTATATATCTAACAGAAATGTATACACATGTTCACCAAAAGAAGCCAGACATAAAAGAATACATTCTATGTGATTCCATTTAAATAAGTTCAAAAACAAGCAAAACTAATTCAGAAGTTAGAATATTTGTTATCCTTGGGTAAGGGAGGGCAGTGATGTGAGATGGGTACATGAAGGGGGTTGGTAGCGCTGACTTTCCTGTGGGTACTGATTACTGGGTGTGTTCCCTTTGGGTAATTAATTGAGCTATATGCTCACAATTTCCAAACTTTTCGGTATATATGCTATGCTTCAACATTCAAATCCAATCCGTTGAACACAGAACTATTTTTTGGTTGGTCCCAAGGCCAGATGGCATAGTGTTTGGTTCAAGACTCTGGAATTACAGGGTCTAGGTTCATATCCTGGATTTAATTACTTCCTATCTCAGAGATCTTGTCCCAGTTATTAATTCTGAGCTTCAGTTTCTAGAATCACCTGTAAAATGAGCTAATTACAGTACCCCTCTCTTAGTTATTGAGAGTATTAAACTTTCTCAATAAATATTAGCTCCAATGGTGGTCCTTGCTTTACTTCATTCCCTGGTCTATGGAGAGGGCAGACAATGGCCTGTGACAGAGGAAGGAGGAGGAGGAGGTTCAAGTCAGAAGACATTTTCAAGGTGAGATGATGCTGAGGTGAAGGAGAATAGAGTTCAAAGGCCTGACTTTACTCCTTCTACTCCCTGCCTCTGGTCTCCTGTCCATGTGTAAACATGGGAGGTAGACTAATCAGGTGATCTCTAGCTGGTTACTCCTAGCTATGACACTGTAGTATCAGGAGGGCAATGCAAATGCTATCCAAGGGCCAAATGCAAATTTTCACATTTGTTCCAAATTCAAACATAAAGGACCAGAAAGAAATTTGGGAGTTCAGGGTCGTAAATGTTCAGTGGTAAAATTATTCTATATTCTTCATTGTACTTTTTTCAATTTTCTACATTAAATGTGTCACATAACCAGAGCAAAATACCATACTGATATACTCATAACTATGGTCTATATCTATATAATTTTTCTTAAAAAGAAAAGAAAAGGAACTCTAATATTAACAGACATGCCAGGATCTAGAACCCAGAAACACCTTGTAGGGAAAACCCTGTTTCTTATGTGTAAATACAAGGCCCAGGCCAGCAAGTCATCCTGGGACAGGCAGAGGGTTCACTCTCACAGAGTATAATCTGTGACTGCGAAAAATCCCTGGACATCTGCTACTTTGTGTTGTGTTTCTCATCTCTACCCTCAGTTACCTACGTGTTTGCTTTTCCATCGAAACTAGTCCCATCTTCCATTATACTATTTCACCGTGTTAATAAAACTCAAGGAGAATGAGAATAAAGGGGTTTTTTACTCACTGTTTCTTAATTTCTAAAACTAGTCTGGACGGAATGATCACTTGTTCTAGGACCTTGGCACTGGAAGTGTCATTGAAGAGAATGGTGGAAAGGTTGGAATGGGGCCTATTGCTACTCTCTTCTTGTTCCAGGGGCAGGAAGACAAAGTAAGTGTTCCCACTGGAGGTGGTGAAGGACTCCATTTCCTCGTGGGAGACCGCTCCCAGACTCTCTTCCTGGGCTCTGACCTAAGCAGAAAACAAGACGTTAGACTTGCCATCAACAAACAGACTTGGTGGGCTTCCCTGGTGGCGCGGTGGTTGAGAATCCGCCTGCCGATGCAGGAGACACGGGTTCGTGACCCGGTCCGGGAAGATCCCACGTGCCGCGGAGCGGCTGGGCCCGTGAGCCATGGCCGCTAGGCCTGCGCGTCCGGAGCCTGTGCTCCGCAACGGGAGAGGCCACAGCAGTGAGAGGCCCGCATACTGCCAAAAAAAAAAAAAAAAAAAAAAAAAAGACCTGGTGATCCCTAACACAGGTTCCTTGACATCAGAGGTTGTAAACCTGTGGGACAAATCTTGCCTATAATTGCTTTTTGCCCATACAGTGCCTTTTTAAAATTGGGAAATTCCACCTAAAAATCTGGATTTCTGATTTCTTTTAAAAATCAGAAAATCTGGCAATTCTGAGCCTACATTCCCACAGGGCATTGTTGGCTGGAACTGAATAATGGCTGCATGGTTGCCATCGACTGAACATTGATGTCCCTCCAAAAATTCATAACCCCAATGTGTTGGTAATTGTAGATGGGCATTGGGAGGGTATTAGGTCATGTAGGCAGAGCCGTCCCTCGTGAATGGGGTTAGTACCCTTATAAAAGAGATCTCAGAGAGCTCTTGCCCCTTCCACCATATGTAAGGACACAGAAAAAAGGCAGCCATTTGTGAACTAAGAAGTAGGCCCCCACCAGACACTAAAGCTGCCAGCACCTGGATCTTGAATTCCCAGACTCCAGAACTGTGAGAAATAAATGTCTGTTGTTTATAAGCCACCCAGTCTGTGGTGTTCTGTTAGCACAGCCTGAAGGGACTAAGACAGTAGTCTCTCTCATGTGTCACTATTTTACACTTGGTGTCCAGCCCTCTTTCCTATTACATGCCGGTGGGCATTTGAGTTTGGGGTCTCTGTTCAAAAAGAGGTCTCATATGCCAATTCTTCCACAGCAATATAGGAAAAGACTCTTTTGCAATTTCATGATTATGGAATCCAAATTACTGTTCTGTGAGTCTGAATGTGTTTGGAGGACAAGATTTATTAATATGAGAGTTACTTCCCTGCACTCTAAGGAGAGCTATTTGCCAACTTGGATGTGGATCTTTTTTCTTACATAACCAGAGAATGGGAAGAGAGAAGGAATAGAGAGGCTAAGTTGGTCTACACAATAAAGAGGAGCTGGGAAAGAGGGAGGACCAGGGAAGGATGAGGAAAGTCGAGGGATGACTTCAGAGTAGGTTGCAAGATGGGATGTGAGGAGAGAAAGGTGAAATTTAAAAAGCATTGCTGTGAGATAAGAATTGGATCCCTGCTGACAAAAATAAAAGGTGTGCATACATTTGTTATTCTCTATATGTACCCCAGTGGAAATTGCACCACTGAGGACCCCAGCTTGTATTAGGGACACACGGAGTGAACACAGCATACCTTCCATACCCGAGAGTGAATCCGCTGCTGGCCTACCTCATCCATAGATGAACTCTCACGCTCTTCCTCCTCCTCCTCCTCTTCCTCTTCTTTCTCCTCCTCCTCTTCCTCTTCTTTCTCCTCCTCCTCTCTCTCCTCCTCCACCTTTTCCTTTTTCTCATCCTCTTTTTCTTCATGAACCATCATGTCTGCCTGGTTCGGGGGTGACTTTAAGGAGCTGTCTCTTTCAACCTGCATTTCTTCTAATCCCGGAATAGAGTCCTCTCTGGACGCATCTATCTCTTCACTCAGTACAGACTTTTCCTGTGGGCTTACTACCCCGTCTTGAGTGGTGGGGGACTCGATTTCTTGATCTTCTTCTTCTTCTATCTCTTCCACTGGACTGAGGGAACTCGTTCCCCTACTTAAGCTTTCCTCACCTTTGTTCGTGTCTGCGCTGCCCCTCAGTTTTCTCATTCTCTCCTGGAATTGCTTTTCATGTGGTTCTGTTGATGACCAAGCCCAAAAGCACAGGAAGAGACAGGTTACCAATGCAGCCTGATTGGGCCTCCCCAGCCCCCAGAATACACAAGCGTGGAGTCGGGGAGACTCAGACTCGAATTGTAAAAGTGTTACCTGGTGCCCTCAATCGGAAAATGACTTCACCCTCCAAGTTCTACAAGGCAAAAACACGGACACTGAATGAGCAGAGTGCCACTTCTGAGGGCGTATCTTTTCTTTTAAGGAAAAGGCCCCGCCCCTCCTCTTCTACATCTGATGCAGGCCTTGACCACTTATTTCACAGGGGTAATCACGGTGTTCCCAATCAGTTTTCCTTAATCCCAAGCAGGCTAGCAAAGCTTTCATCACACAATGGCAATCACAGAATAAAATCTAATTCTGACACATTTTTACTAGTGATCTGGAGCAACAAACAAGACAGTATAAATGGAGGGATGAAAACAAAGGGGCAGGAATCTGCGGCACCCAGGGCTGGATGCAAACATACAGAACGAACATGATTTACAAGATCTGGGAGCCCCCTCGTCAACACTACAAATTCCCTCTCTCACAGGCTGTGGTGAAGTTGTGGATATAGTGGGTCGTGGATAAGAGTGGATCTGAATTCCAGCTCCTCACAAGCTGGGTGACCTTGGGCAAGCCCCTTAAACCCTACGGGCTCAGTGTCCTCCCTGTGACACACAGACCACAGTAGCACCTACACTTTAACCCAGGCAGCCAGACTGATCTCAAAGGTAGTGAGCTTCCCCACCGACAGCCAGGTGTCCCACAGAGCATTTACGAGCAATCGGGACAGGGATCCCTGCGGAGGGGAGGGATGCTCTGAGGAGTCAGGAACCCCACACCTATAGGAAACCCTCACCGAGTTCAGTGTCAGCCACAAGTATCTTCAGCCCTGGCCGTGCAGGACTCTGGGTGCGTGTGTGGGAAAGAGCCAACTCTGGGAGAGTCAGACCAGGACGCTCTGGGCATTCGTGCATTTACCAGGGAGCACTCAGTGTGTCTGAATAATGTGCAGGACACTGCTGAGGGCAGTCGAGGCTGGACGAAAGTTAGGAGGGCACACCTGCCCCTCAGAAAACCCCTTCCAGCAGGATGCCCTGGACTCCTGCATTTGACAGCGACCAACGTACAAGCCCGTTCAGGGAAAGGAGGGGTGACGGGGTGAGGAAGGGGAGATGAGGGTCGGAGTGAGTCGGGGGGATGCTGTCACTGGCAGTGGCTGGAAGTATGGGTGGGTTTGGGGTGTGTGGAAACAGAAGGATCCCAGCAGAGGAGCAGGGTGAGGAAGGGCAGGGGCAGTGGCGGATGCAGGGAGAGTGAGGAGTTTGCTGCAGCAGGGAGAGTCGGGGTGGGGACCAGAGGCAGGGGCCCTCTGAGGCCATCTAGGGACTGTGGGCTGGGTTTGGTAGGGGCTGCAGAGCTGGTGAGGGCCTTTTGAGCAGGAGAGTGGGTACATCAGAGCTGTATTTTCGGAGGGTTATGCAGCAGTGGTGAGTTGGGTGAATGGAACTCAAAGAGTCACATAAATTAGCCTTTTAATTATAATTCCAGTCAAGCCCGAGGCCTGGATTCTGAGCCCTTCAACCTCTTTTAATCTGAGAAGAGATGGTCTCTGTAGGGGATGCTTTTAGCTTCTCACTCCTTGATATCCTGACATAGATTCTAACTCCCCACAGTCCAGAGAGGCATTCAAAATTGAGGCAAATAAGACCTAGAAGTCATCCTCTCCCCATTGGTCCTTGGTGAGCAGCTGGGATTCTTTGTATCCCTCTCCATACCTGTTCAAAGATTTCACGAACACAGAAGTGTTGGCTGAGGGTGGAGCTGTAGGAGTTGAGTTCCTTCAGTATGATCGCTGGGTACTCCATCACTTCCTTTGTCAGGAGGCCATGAAAACTCTCATACCTGGGAGGCAGGGAGGTGAGACCACTGTCTAAGGGGTCAGCTGGGTGTGAGAGACCCCAGCCAAGGGCCGTGCCTCGGACCACATGGAGGTGGGCTTGTATCTGGCATTCAGTTCTGCGCAGAGCTACTGCGTAGGTTTCCTTTTACAATAACAGTCTTTGTTTTGTTTTGTTATTTTCCTGATCATACAAAGAATACATACTCTTTGTAGAACATTTAGGAAACACATGCGAGGGAGTTCTCTGCACGTTGTAACATGGGTTCCCACTTCCTGTCTACTGTACTAACCCTGTCCTTGAACTTTACCTATATCATCCCATCAAGCACTCCAAAACCCCAAGGCCCAGACTTTTATCTGTTCCCTAGGTAAGAAGACCAAGGTTCATGGGGTTACTCATTTGCTTTAAAATGTACTTCTGAATCTAAGTACTGCAGTCAATTGACGGTGCAGTTCCATTTCTGTGAATAGTCCTTATAGAATTAGGGGTACAAAGGCACAAAGGTACAAGATATTTCACAGGGAACTGTTTTTAATATTGAGAGATTGGCACCAGTTTTAAAAAGCTAATCAATTGGAGGATGGTTAAATCATTATGAAGCATCCATATTAATGAATGGATGGTCATTTAAAAATGAAAATATATCTGCAGTTATAGAATAATTCTTATTTTTAAAACACTGTATGTGTATATATATATATATATTCACATTTATAAATGTCTATGTTCACAAAAAGGACAAGTTGGGCAGAAATTAGGAGAATGTCCTACATGTTTGTATTTGTTAACTTTTTTCTTCTTTAACAAAGCATGTATGTTTTAAAATTTAAGAAAGTGGGGGGAGGGTCCATGCTCTTGACCTTTAAACTACATGGCCTAGAAACCTCCCTCCATAAACTTTTCTGATCAAAGTTCTCCCTGAAACCTTTTGTGCTGGCTGAGGGTAGAGCTGCAAAGAACCACAATGATCTCTGAAGTTGGAGGCATCAGTGGGTTGGGCTCCTAGGCATGCACCCTCTGATCTTGAATACGAATTCCAGGCCATCCCCTCCTGGCATCTGGTCTGCCTACCTGCATTTCATATTCTTCAGAAAATCTTTGGCCTTTTCCAGGTGTAACTTCAGGGTATTCTCACAGCTTTGCTGCCTCAGTTGGTCCAAGAGGTTATCGAGGTGAGCCTCCTGGGCCTGGCAGCCACATCCCAAACAGAAGGAAGCAGATGTGAGTTACCAGAGCTCGACGAGTGTACGTGACACGCAGAGACGCTGCCCCTGGAGCTGAGGTCCAGGTGCCCCGGGCAGGCTCTTTTCTAAAAGAGGGGTACCCAAAGTACCACCACCCTTACTCTCACTGCTCTGGGCCTTTGGGCTCTTTTCCCTGCCTGGAATGTTCTTCTCTGTCTATGTTATATCCCTGGAGACCCCGCCTAGATGGGACTCCTCAGGGACATGTCCCTCACCCCCAGCCTGCCCGGGCAGGCCCCCGCTACACCTTCCGGAGGCACCTACTCCTTGTGCTCTTTCTCACCTGCTGTGCTTGCCGTCAGATGCTGAGTGCACCCCTCCACCCCTAGACTGTGTGAAGGCAGGTGGGTAGGGGCCAGCTCACATCCTGTGGGGACAGGATGACTGCCAGAGGCAGATGCTCCATGCCCCCCGGTCTGTCTGTCTCTCATGCAGACCCCCTCACAGACATGTCTGGATCCGGCTCCCATCGCACAGCCCGGACCTGACTCTGGCAGGATTCTTCTGCTCCCATGCAGCCCCGTGACCAAGGTGAGCCTCAGTTTCCTATCTGCTCAAGTTCTGTAGCTTGAGGTTTTACATTTGAGTCTAAGATACATTTGGGGTTAAGTTTTCTATAAAAGTAAAATACATAAAATATGGTGTGAAGTGTGCATTGAACTTCTTTTGCTTTGCTTTGTATCTGAACGCCGGCTGACTTCACGGGCCACCAAGCAGAGCCATGGGACAGCTGATGGTCTGGGTGCGGCCCTTCGCTCATGCCCCGTGGGGCTACCTGGACGCCGGGCCCACACCTGGCTCTCGTGGCTGTGCTTCTGCTGCTGCTGCTCCGTCCTCTTCTCGAGCTCCAGCTCCTGCGTCAGCAGCATGCTCCGATGTACCTCCCACAGCTGCACAGCCTCCTGGAAATAGCTGAAGAGATCGGAGCTCTGCTGCTCTGTCTGCTTCGCCACGGCCTCGAAGGATTTCTGCGGTGGCAGAACCCAGAGAAGGGGCCTTAAGTGCCAACTGGCCCAGGCTGAGGAGAAGAGCCCAACTCACGGGGCTCCCTTGCCGGCCAGTGGAGGCCCATGTCACTGGCCGTCACTTCCTGGGCACCATCCCTCGAGGTTATCTTCTGTGCCACATCGTGGCTCATGGTCCCCTCTCTGCTGGGACAGCATTTCTGGTCTGTCCAAGGCCATGCCCTCAGACGGGCTGACCTGAAGTCCCATCTCTAGACCTGCCCCGTGTCCACTGAAGTCCCTGACAGGAAGAAGATGGAGTTTGGGGGTCTACAAAGAAGAAGGTGTCACCCTAGACACCAGCCTGGCATCAGGTGGGCCATACCCACCTTGGCCTGGGGCATCCCTCCTTCTTTGGATTCCCTGACTCAGCACCTGAGCCAAACACCACACTTTACTGTTAAATCCTCACCTCTCCCTCTTTCATGTGTGTCTTTTATACTCTCCTAGGGTCTGGGGTTGGCAGACTGTGGCCTGTGAGCTAAACAGAGCCCCCTGCCTATTTTTGTTTAACCTTGGAAGCTAAGCACAGATTTTACATTTTTTAATGGCTGAAGAAAACCTAAAGAAGATATTTAATGATGTAAAAACTATATGAAATTCAAATTTCAGTGTCCATAAATAAAGTTTTATTGAAACACGGCCATACCCATTCATTTCTGCATTGCATAGGGCTGCTTCTATGTGACAGCAGCAGAGCAAAAATTTGTGCCAGAAACCTGACAGCCCACAGAGCCTAAAATATTTACTATCTGGCCCTTTACAGAAAACGTTTGCTGACCCTTACTCTAGACTCTAAGCATCATGGGATGCAGGCTTATTGCTTCTCATGACCTTCAGCACCCAGACTTGGCAAGGGCTCGGGGAACACTCACTGCCTGAGACTGTTCAATCAGAGTCCGCGGGTGACTGAGGCATCAAGGGGTGAGCCTGGAGCACCCGGTACAGGGGCACTGCTCCGAGGGGCTGCACGCACCAGTGACAGCAACGTTGTAAGCCCCTGGGCTCCCACTCCTCTCACAGCCCAGCACCCCGGGTGCCCCACCCCCTGCTCCCCAGCTGCACAGGTCCCCAGTTACGCACATGCAAGACCTCCAGCTCCTCCTCTGTCTTGCTCTGGAGATTTCCCACCATCTGGAAGAAGGACGGGCTCACCAGGCTCTCTGCTTCCTCCTCAGTGAAGGCCTTCCAGTCCAGCAGCTGCTTCTGGAGAGGAACAAGGCAGAGCCCAGCTTAGGGCTGACAAGGGCTTCACCTCAGGGCTGGTCCTGCCCCCTGAGATCCCCTCCCAGCCATCCCCGAGAACTCGGCGGAAACTCCCACAGCGGCAGAGACAGTCCGGCTTTATCTGCCCACTGTGTCCAGGTGCTGTGTGCTGCCCCTGTTCACTGAATCCCCCAGAGGTGTTCTCATTAGCCCCGTTTGGCAGATAGGAAACTAAAGCTCACAGAAGTGAAGGAACTTGCTGGAGGTCACACACCTGGCAAGTGGTGGAACTGGGATTTGAACTCAGAACTGTACTACTGCAGACCCCACAGGCATGAACCGCCATCCTACACGGCCTCAGGGTGGCTGTAAGCCAGACACGGCTCCCATTTCCTGTCTGGAACTATGCCAGCTGGAAAGCCAGTTCTCTATATTAATAAAGACTTGATTTATGTACAAAATCTAGAAAAAATCAACCACCCCAAATTAAAAACGTGTCTCCAGTGGTTTACTTCCAACGCCGCTGCCCAGCAACACCAGGCGCCCTCTGTCAGGCTCAGAGTGTGCTCTTGGGGTACACGAGGACGTCAGCATTCACCCCCTGCATGCACCCAACCAGGGGCCGTGAGCATGGTACAAGGCGTCAGCACTCCGGGCCACAGGGCCGTGGGGCTCTGGGGAGGGCGTGAGTGACGAGGTGGTGAGCGCTGGGGGTGTGGTCTTGGGGAGGCTCTCCAAGGGCACAAGGTTTCCCTCCAGGCTTTACTCCTAAAGTCTGATGCCCCTAAAGGGCTGACTGAGAGGCACGTGACCGCCCCTAAGGCCACAGAGCAAGTGGGCAGAGCCCCGTGGGCTCGGACAGCCCCTGGGCCTTTTGCAAACTGGTCTTCTCACTTCCAGATGGGGCCAGCGACACCCACTCTGCAGGGCCTTGTAGGATTTGATGAGAGTGGGTGCAAGAGTGTGGCACAGCCCCCAGGGACCACAGCGCCCGCAACCGTGCATCGCACGAGAAAGAGCTCTGCTCCCCTGAACTCTGCTCACCTCAGAGTCTTGGTGGCAGAGCCAAAGCTCAACAGACACACACATGAGGGGTGGCGGGAGGAACAGGAGCTTCTTGGTGCCCACAGGTGAGACCCTCACGGCCTGGGAACTCCTACCTCCAGAGCCGGCAGGTTAAACCATCTTCAAAACGATTAGGCTTTGGGGGGTTTTTCATCTAAACAGGTTTCCCAAGGAGGCAGGGAGGGGGCATTCTGACACAGTATGTCCTTGCACCTCCGAAGACCAGGCATTGTAATTGAAGGGGGTTGTGAGAGGACTCGTTGTCTCACCCTCTAACAGAGGTGGGCGGGTGGAGTGAAGTTGTGTGTGATGCCAGTGGCAACACTATTTACAAAAGGGAAGCATTGGAAATAACTCCCATGACATGACCTCCACTGAATAAATAAAGTGAAGTGATACAGAGGGTCAAGGGTGAAGGCTGAGGTGATCAGATGGTAAAACTTTGTCCGTGGGGTCCGGGAAGGCTTCCTGGAGGAGGTCATGTTGGGGGCCACTGAGGGGTGGGTGGGAACAGCTGGGGGGAGAAGAGGGTCCAGGCTGAGGGAACAGCTTCAGAATGCCCAGAGGCCAGCATGGAGGGAAAGCAGGGCATGCGGGCTGGAGAGGGGCAGGGGCATGCCCTGTGCTCCTCTCCTCAGACGGGCCAGGAGGGGCACCCACCTTGCACTTCTGCACTTGGGCCAGGCACTCCTGCCAGGTCTTCTCATACTGCAAGCGGATCCGCATCATGCAGTCCACGTGGTAGGCGTCTCCATAGGCAGAAAAAAGACATCAGCAGCTCTTCCAGAAGAAGAGGGGGGGGTGGGAAGAGGAGTTTCCCTGTCGCTCAGGGAAGAGGCTTCTCCCCAGCCAAGTGCCTCAAAAGTGGAGATAATTTGGATCAGGGGCTGCTATCTCCCTTGCCTCAAAGTTCCTGATACCCCAAGATAAGGACCTCAAATAAGGAGCCACCTTTGTCTGTTCTGACCCTAATTCTTGACTCAGTTTCGAGGCTGGTGAAATTCTTTTGGGGGAGTTGCACCGAGTCACAAAACAGTAACCAGGTGCAAATTAAGGAGCATTTACAGATCATGTCTGTGGTGAACCCCTTAAGAAGTGAATGGACCAGTAGAACATTCAAAAGCTGATGGATTGATTAATTGATTGATTGATCTTCTCCTCTTCCTCCACCCTACTCTTTCTGGTTTATAGTCACCTCGGTGTATCTCTTGGTGTCTAAGATAAGGAACTGAAGTTTAATGTCCTGGCATTTCTAGAAACTGAAAGAAAACACAAAGATTGTGTGGTGGTTGTTCCTTGACAAGGGCTGGGAGGAGGGCAGGCTGGATGGCAGTTAGAACATTGGGGAGGGTAGATGTGTAGTGGAACTGGTGAGGAGAGGCCATAAAGCTGGTTTCTCGGGCTTCCCTGGTGGCGCAGTGGTTGAGATGCAGGGGACACGGGTTCGTGCCCCAGTCCGGGAGGATCCCACATGCCGCGGAGCGGCTGGGCCCGTGAGCCATGGCCGCTGAGCCTGCGCGTCCGGAGCCTGTGCTCCGCAACGGGAGAGGCCCGTAGGCCAGCACACCTCCACCCTTCCTATGAAGTCACTATGATGAAGCCCCCCACCCGGTCTCTGTGCTTCTGTTCCTGTACCCCTCTGATCCGTTCCCCCCCTCTAACCTTATCACTCCCAGCTCAGAACCTTCCACTGGGTTCCCACTGCCTTCAGGATAAAGTTCAGCCTTCCGCACATGGCCACATGGCCAGCACAGTCTGGCCCTCTGGCATCTTCCAGCCTCGCCCGCCACCTTCTCCTTTCCCGGAAGGCCCCAGCTCTGTCTGACCTCTCAGCCTCCCCACATACTAGTCTTCCGGCTTAGAAAGCTCCCCTGACCCCTGGGCCTGGCTACCTTGTACTTGCCTTGCAGGTCTCAAGTGGATGATCACTTCCTTGGCAAGGTGTCTTATAACCTTTAACCAGGCTGTGCCCCCAAATACACATTCATGTAGCTGGCCACCTGTCCACTCCCTGCTGTAACATCCTGCGTGGTCTGGCTTCTGCTCTGGACTGGAAGCACTCAAGAGAGATCCACCCTGCTGGTTACCAGGGCCCAGCACCACACTTGTTTCTAGGAGGTGTCCAGTGAATGGCAGCCATTGCTATTATTTAGGGTCTCAGGGCTCTTATGCTTGGTATTATAATATAATACCTTTGGAATTATAAACCCGAGAGCCCTGGGAGCAGTGGTGGGTACTACTAACCAAAGCACCCAGGTCAAGTCTGGCTGTGACACTTCCTTAGCTGTGTGACCTTGGGCAGGACACTTCACCTCTTTGTGCCTCTGAATCCTTCTCTATCACAGAGGGGCAAGGACACCACTGGTCTCACTGGGTTGCCTCAAAGGAGATTGAAATATTGTATTGAATATATCTTCTAGAGCAAGACTTGGCAAACTCTGCTAGATAGTAATATTTCCAGCTTTGAGAGCCATACAGTCTCTGCTGCAACCACTCATTTCTGCTGTTATAGAGCAGAAGCAGCCAGAGACAGTATGTAAACAAATGAGTGGAGCTGTGTCCCAATGAATCTTATTTACTAACGGGCAGTGGTCCATGGGCTGGAGTTTGAGGACCGTGGTTATAGAGAATTTCTAAATATTACCATTTGTTATTGAGCACTGAGCAAGCCAGGTGCTGACCTATGACTGGACTGCAGGATTGCATGTGATTCTTACATCAACCCTGCAAGGTAGGTACCTTTATTACTCCTCTTGAGATTCCTATTTTATGGAGGAGGAATTTGAGGCCAAGAGAGGCCATGACTTCCCCTAGGTCCCAGAGTGGGGACAGTGCACCTCATACATCCAGGATCTGGCCCCTGAGCCGTCCTCACAGGTGGTCCTTGGAGCCATCCCTCTGGCTCCATGCTGTGGTCAGGGGTCAGAGTGTGGGACCAGCTGGGCAGTGACTTGGGAGGCGGTGGGAGGAGGAGGGGCTCTGCCAGGCAAGGTCTAGGGGTCTGAGATAAACCCTCAGAGTTTACTCTTCTCTCCACACCCCAACCCTTCTTCCCCAAGAGGAACCTGCCACCTACTCCCAAGTTTATAACAGACTCTCACATAAATGACTGGCTGACAGACTGCAGCTGCTACAAAGCTACTACTGGAGCAGAGTTCTGGAGACACTCAAGTGGGATCCCACAAACCTCACTCACCGAGGTGCTTATTCAGCGATTTGAGGGTAGAATGCCATTCAGTCAGCTGAGCTTTGCTGTAATTGGGGGGCAGGAGGTCACTGGGGAAGGAAGATGTGACAAGTGAGCCATACTTGAATAAAACATTCACTTACCAAAATTGGTAGCATCTTCAAGGAACACGGGTCTAGGGAAGTATCTATGTAAATACCGATGAAATGAGTGACCTGTTGGAGATTTCCTGGTGCCAAAAGCATACCTCGTGAAAAGGTCTAATAACATTATTGAGCCTTTTACTTAGAAAATAAAACTGAATTTTTCTAATGGAAAAAAAACAAATGGTTATCACACGACCCAGGAAGCCACTTTGAGGAACCTAATGAGAGATAACAATATAAAATGCATACAAAGTTTATGCATTAAGACAGTTACTTAACAGTACTGTTTATAAACACTCAAAAAATCAAAAACAACCTTCATTCCAACAATAGGGAATTGTCTAAATAAAATACATGAATTCTCTTCTGTAGTCACTAAAAAGAGTATAGCAGATTGAAAAATGGTATCATTAGGTCCTCCCACCAGCAGGTGGAGTCTATTTTTCCACCCCTGGATCTGGACTTGGCCATGAGATGTGCTTTGGCCAATGGGACACTAGCAAACATGACACAGAAAAGGCTTGGGGACAGGGCTTATGCATTCCGTTTGCCCTCTCTTGCTGTAGGGAGCTCTTCTGCCAGCACCACCATCATGCCTACAAGCCTGGATTAGCCTCCTGGAGGCTGAGGGAGCAAGTGGAGAGAGGCCCCGGCTGCCCCAGCTGATGCTCTAGACATGGGAGTGAGGCCATCCAGCCCAGCCACAGGGAACTGCTTGGCCAGCTCCCAGAATCATGAGAAGCAAAAAAAGTGATTGTTGCTTTAAGCCACTAAGGAAGTTACAGGTGGCGTTAAGTGATGTGGAAAAATGCGTATGACATGCTATTTACTGTCCAAACCAGGACATTTTGCCAATGAAAGGGGGATGCACTTAACAATTATGTCAGGACGAGACGTGTAACCCAGGATGGTCTCGGGCAGCCCACTCACAGTGGGACAGTAAAGAGCAAAAGGTAGGTACAAGAGTGTGCAGGGCATAATCTCAAGTCTAAACATTGTACTAAATGCAATGTGGCATCCTAGATTGGGTACTGGAACAGAAAAAGGACATTAGTGGAAAAACTGGTGAAATCCGAAAAAGTCTGGTGTTTACTTAATGGGAATGCATCAAAGTTAATTTCTTAGTGTTGACAAGTGTCCACTGGCAGTCTAAGATGACAACATTAGGGAAGCTGGATTAGGAGTATACAGGAATTCTGTGTGTTATCTTTGAAACTTTTCTGTAAATCTAACATTACTCCAAAATGCAGGGCTTCCCTGGTGGCGCAGTGGTTGAGAGTCCGCCTGCCGATGCAGGGGACACGGGTTCGTGCCCCGGTCCGGGAAGATCCCACATGCCACGGAGCGGCTGGGCCCATGAGCCATGGCCGCTGAGCCTGCGCGTCCGGAGCCTGTGCTCCGCAACGGGAGAGGCCACAACAGTGAGAGGCCCGCGTACCACAAAAAAAAAAAAAAAAAGAGCAAAATGCAGATTTTATGTTTAAAAACTATTTTTAAATTATATGCACATATACTTACTGGGTCCAGGAAAATCCATGGGGATTCTCCTGGGACTTTGGATTACTCCCTCTTGGGGTCCTGGGAATCTTAATAAGACTCCCCACCCCTCTGCCATCACTGCCCACAAGCCTGCAGAGGGCCTGGCATGTGCCAAAACAAGGATCCTCGCCGGGCGCCTGGGGCTCTGGGCCAGGATGGGACGTGGGTGCTACGTGTGATCCCATATGAGGCAGTTCCATGGAACAGCTCCTCGGGCTTGATTAGAAGGCTCCCTAGCAGCCACTGACAGGTCAAGGAAACATAGGTGGTATCTACACAGTGTGCTTTGTGGGAGCTGTCCAGACCTCTTTGCACAAACGCCACAAACCCAAACCCTCGCTCGACACTCACTGGAATTCTGTGATCAAGGCTTTGCAACTTTACCTTAAATTTGTGTGTTTAAGCATTGTGTTTGCAATGCTACCAGACAGTGGGATTATGTCCTGACTTCACCTTCTTATATATTCCCACTGCTGGGTCCTATGTCCTATAAATGTGCTCTTGCCTCTGATTTCTTAGAACTGCCCCCACTTTCCTCCAGGCCAGGTCATATCACACACCCAGCTCCATGCTCTGCCTGCAGGCACTGCCATTATACAGCGTGTCCCAGCTTTGGCCAGAAGCATCAACGAATGCATTTTTCTCCAGGTCTTTGGCCCTGTCTCTCCCCACCACTCAGGCAGCAGTCAGCCCCACATTCACAGCCTGTATGAGGGATGTGGTGGGGCACAAAAGACATCAGCCTAAAAATCTTTCTGCATTTTGTTTGCAAAAGTCTGAGTTCTTAGGAGAGTCGAAAACACTGTTGAGGAGAAGGCATTTGTGGGAGTGGGCTGAGAGCCCTGGGGAGGAGGAAGACGCTGGGGACCAGGACTGTCTCCTCACCCAATAGAAAGGGGCTGGGGGAAGGTGCAGACACAGCAGGATGGCGGGTGCCTGGCAGTGCCAGCCTGGCAGTACCACCAGCCTACTTCCTGGTGGCACTGTGGGAGCAGCTGCAAGACCCTCATCTCTGGACAGCAATGGTTGCCTGGGTGTGAGGACTCAGGGGCTCAGGCAGCCTCCTCAAGATTCCTGCGTCTAACCATCTGGAAGCAGCAGCAGTTGCCCAGCTGCATGTGTGTGGACCAAAGTCTGATGGCCAGACTCCCACCACCAGGCCTGGCTTTGGGTGGGATTCCGTAACTTTCCCTCAGTGGACAGGATCCCCAAGAAAGGCTAAGTTTTGCCCAGATTTATGAACAGGGACTCAGAGTCAGAAGTAAGTGGAGTCAGAGAAAACAACAAAAGCACTTTTCCTTGCGTTGAGATTTTTACCCATGTTGTTAATTTCACACTGCATGAAAATGTGGCTGCACATGGGGCAGGAGATGCCAATCCTGAGGGAGTCCTTCTGGCTCACGTTGTGGGGGTCCTAATAGTCATTTACAACCCAGGAGAATTTGAGCTCTGTGGTGGGGAGACGGGAAGAACCTGCATCCCAGCGTCCAACGAGGGACCATCCCAGCGTCCAAGGGACCAACGAGGTGCACGGGTCCCAACACATGAAATGTCTTTGCCTTGCAGGACCACACAGGCTCCATCCTGCTGCTAAGGGTGGATGCTACAGGCTCCCCAGACGGTGGGCTTCCAGGGTCTAGAACATTCAGTACGCCCCCGCCAAAGAGCTTATCATGGGATCAGAGCTGGACCCAGGTCTGAGGGAAGCATCCACAGCCTCTGACAGGTCCCTGTCTGACGGCAGCAGCCTCCTCACCAACCTCCGAGCCTTGAGCTTCATTCATACCCCTCTACCCACCCTCCAAACTGCAGAGCTGATGGAGTCACTCTGCTCCCCACTGCCCTCAGGAACAGTCTAGCCCCTGGCCCAGCCCCTCCTCCCCCGCTCCCCTCTGACCTCACCCCTGCCATGACCCCCTTCCAAGCTCCTTGGCAGAGCCACACTAAACTTCTTTCTGCAGCAAATGTGTCATGTGCCCTGTTGCCACTGGGGCTGGGGCACCCCAGAACATGGACCCAGGCAACCAGCCCAGGACCAGAGAACTGGGAGATGGCCGGATCTGGAGGACACCTCAGAAGAAAGGTCAACGCTGAGGACTGTGCCTGCCTCCCCCAGGGACCCCCGAAAGGTGCCCCTCCCCAGCGGCCCCTCCTTCTGTACCAGATGGTGCAGAGATGGTCCAGCCGCTTTTGCTGCAGGGCGCTCTGGTTCTTAAACATGGTCTCCAGCTCCATCTGCACAGCTGGAGGAGTCTGGATCCTTTCACTGGCCATGAACTCACTGGGCGTCCAGACACGTCGGCACAATCAGAGGAGAGGAGGGGCAAGGTGGATGGATGGGAGAGAAGGGATGAGACCCATGGTAAGAACGCTCAGAACCCTAGCACGCGGACACCACTCCCAGCCCCTTCCCCTCCATCCAGGCCCCTGAGGAAAGGAGGCAAGAAAGAGAGGGAAGGAGAGGGGGGGAGAGAAGAATGGAGGGACCAGCAGGCACGGATCGGGTGTGGGTCCTGACTGCCGCCTCCAGCTCTGTGACCTTGGGCAAGTTGCCCCCACTGAATCTCAGTTTCCTCTTCTGGAATGGAGCTAATGACAGTACCTTCCTCAAGGACTACTTGTGAGGACCCAGCAAGATAATGTGAGCAAAGCCCTTAGCACTGTGCCTGGCTCCTGGGAAATGCCAGGAAATGTCAGCTCCTGCCATCACCGCCGATGATGATTACTGACATCTTAACAACCTCCCAAGTCCAAGCCCAGGCCAAGCCCAGGCACTTTCCATACAGCATCTTGTTGACCATCACTGAAACCCTATCACCAGTGCATCACGGCACCTGCAGAAAAAGGCTCTGTATGTTCAAGCCCTTGACCAAGGTCACAGGGAAAGTACAGGTGCAGCCAGACCTCAATACACTTTTCCGTCCTCCCCAGCGTCAGACTCTGGTGCTCTCCATCTAGAAATGTGGGTGTACAGATGGGCCTCCCACCCCCACGGCTACAGCACAGACAGACACTCTTTGGTGTCCTCAGACATCCTGGCCCCAAGAGTCCCTTTCTTAGCAAAAGAAAGCCTTCCTTATTGGCCAAAAGCTCCAGGACCCTTGTGTCAGTATTAACAAAAGTGCCATCTGGTGGAAGAAGCTTGGAGATGGGCCCTCTCTTCACCCTGCCTCCCCCATGGGTAAAACCTGCTACCACAGGGTGGGAAGTGTCCCAAGCCTGAGGGATGGCCACTCTCCCTGGCCCAGTTAAGAGTAAAGAGTGGACAGTGGGCAGATAATCAGACTAACATTTTCAAACAATTTGTACAGTGCTCAGAAAATGCTTATGAGAAAATGTGTATGAAGAAAATAAGATACAAATCTACCTACGCAGTATGGGTCTAAAAAAGCCTGGGAGAAAATATACCAAAATATCAGCTGTGCTTCTCACTGTGGTGAGGAATTAATGGTGGTTTTTAATTTCTTCCTTATACTTTTATCTATTTTGACTTTTAAAAAAGAGCACCTATTACTTTTACCACCAGAAAAAGCAAGAGCATTTTAAAGTAACGACAAAGGGAGGGAGAATGTGCCCCCCCTCGCCCGCCTATGCTGCCGCCCAGGGGAGCAGGGGGAGAGCCTCGGGTGATGTGGGCAGCCACCGACCTGAAACCCTGCACCAGGTCCTCCTTCTTGAGAGCCTTCCAGACATCCACCAGGCCCTGCCAGCGGCGGTGGCCATCGAGCTCCCGCTGCAGCGTGGCCTCCATCAGGTTGACAAACAGCTGGGCGAGGGCCCTCCGGTTGCCCAGCAGGGTTTGGTTTATGATCTGCAGTCACAGGTGGGCAGGCTTTAGACAGAGCGGGGGCTCTCCAAGGTCAGAACAAGGCTCAGTTGGAGAGGGGGCTGGTGAGATGCGGGCTGAGGGCCGAGCAGGGCCATGGCAGCGTCTGAAGAGTACTGTGGGGTCGCTGGGCACTCGAGGAAACTGCCTGGGGCTCAGCAGCTACGGACATGACAAGGGTCTTTCCTGAAGGCTTAACCATGAACCCTGACCACGTGAGTTTCAACCCAGCTCCAAGGCCCCCTCAGATTGTTTGTTTAAAAAGGTGATTCTAAGTTCACTGGAGTTAAGCACTTCAGCAGGCTTTCAGTGTTTAACTGTTTTTTTTTTATAAATTTGTTCCAAAAGCAGAGTGCTCATGCTACCAGGGACCAGCCACATATGGTTGTGATGAGAACCAGTACCCAATTACCAGATGAGATCAGAGCTAGGACATCCTTTGGCAGTCCTCCCAGTGGACCTCGCCAGGGCACCTTTGGCCTGGTGGTCAGGAGGATTCTTCACTGTGTGACACTGCTCTGCCATTCAGCCTCTTCACCCCCTTAAATGAGAGCAGCCTCTCCCAAGTCCCCCAAGGACTGGGACAGCCAAAAATGCCCCACACATGTCCCAAAGCCCTCTATGCACTGCCCTGGGGCAAGGGTGAGAACCACCAAGCTCAGCAGGCAGAGATTTCAGTAACAATTTTTACTGAAAGCTGAGGTTTGATGCCGGCTGTTCCCAGCTGGGGGGGCATTGGCAAGTATCTCCTGAACCTCCGGTTCCGTAGCCATAATGTAAAGATAATGCCATTTACAGCACGAGGAATTGGTGAAGTTAAATGAGATAGACAGATGCACACAGAGCAAGTAGAAAGTGCCAGCTGTGATACATACAATAAACACAGGAAAGTCAATCGCCGAAACGTAAGTGGGACACTGTTAACTCTGACTCCCCTAATCGATCAAATGGTTCAAAGTTAGGAACTCCTGCTTGTCTCAAAATGAGAGTGGCCACTGCTGCGTCCTCTTATGTCATCCTCCCACCAAGTACTGCTGTTTAAGTATCACTATCCTCATTTTATGGACACGGAGTTCCAGGTGCTGGGGCTGAGTAATTTCAGGAACTTTCATGCCTGGGCAGTGGAGCGGGGGGGGGGTCTGTGCTCACTCTCTGTCTGTCCAGGACCCCAAGGCACAGACCTGGGCTGGAGCCCATCTGTGATTCTGAACACTGTACTCCTTCCACCCTGCGTGCTGCCAGGAGGCCCATTAACCAGCAAGCCCAGCTTCCTGTGCAGGACCTAGAAAACTATGCAAGAGAATGTACCTCTGATTAGCCAAAAGAAGTGTCCTTTCATGAACAACCTTGATTTTCTTGTATTTTTTTTATCCCAAAGGAAGCATTTGGAGGAGGCTGAGGGTGTGGACAGAGAAGCAGTGGGGACAGAGCCAGAGGAGCAGGCATGGTTCAGCAATAGACAGAAAGCAGGAGGCAAGACAAGAACCACTAGAAAAACCAGGCATACGGAGCATGCTGAGGTCACATGAGTGCACACACCACCCTGAGACCACAACAGCTGTGAGATCATGCCTCTGTCTCGTAGCGCACATAGCATTGCACATGGTAGCTGAGACACGGCCCCGTAGGTGCTCATAAAATTAGCATTGGTCACATTGACGACACAGTATTAGGTTAATTGGGATGAACATGGCAGAGAAATATAAAATGTACTAGAGAGATTTCTATTGAATATACTTAACAAAGACTCTAGTTCTGAACTCAAGTAGCCAACCTGAGTTACTTGGAAATGTTATCTATGAGAAGCCCACCATTCCTGAGACCAAGGCTCTAGGGCATCCTGGGGTCCTGATCCCACGGGCTCATCCCCTGCACATGAAAACCACTCACCATGGCTTCGTTATTGATCAGCCTGTACACGTCGGGCTGCATGAGGTAGGAAGTTTTCTCTATGATTTCCACATATTTCTTCAACACACTTTTTAGCTAGAAATGACAGGGCACCACAGTGAGGGACTCCCTTCTCCTGGAGAACTAAAAACAGGTGATGACTCACAAATCCCACAAGTGAAAATCACCAAGAGCTCATCTGGAGGCCAACTCACTTTATCTGCCCGGGAGAACTCAAGCGAGTGCAGCGTCTTGTCCAGCTCCTTGATCTCCTGCTTCTGGAGCAGGAACTTCTCGGCCACCTGATCCCGCAGCTCCAACAGGGTCTGTGCCGAGAAGTTTGGGTCAGGCTGGGAGAACATGTGGCAGGGAAGAGAGGAGCAGGACGCAGGTGGGGCGGGTCCCGCCACGAGGGGACCCCTACTTGGATGGTGTAGCCTTCAAGGTGGCTGTCGTTTTCCACCTTTTCAAAGAGATTGTTGATGTCTTCGTCAGACTCGGCCAGCTTTTTTAAAAGAAGGGCTCCTGGCTCCAAGATGAGAGGTTCCATTTCCTAAAACAGGCCAGGAGGGCGAGGGCTATGGTATCAACACCCCTGGGACAGGAAGGACCCCCCCACCCCCCGCAACCCTTTAGTAGGGAAGTGCCAGCTGTGGTACTCTCTCAAAAATAGTAACTCTTACTTAGACCTAAAGAGTTCAGATTTACTAATTGTTCACAGCCAGAGCACTAGGGCAGCACTATTCGGGACACACGTCACGCGTGAGCCCTTGTCCTCAGACTCACTTGGTCCTCATCATAGCCTGCAAAGTACGCGCTGACCTTATGCCTGGCCCACGGTTGGAGCTCAACAAATATTCATTAAAGAAGTGGCCAGTGAAATAATTCCAAGAGTACTTCAGATGAGGAAACCGAGGCTCAGTTCGGTTGTGTGACCAAAGCCACTGAGCTCATGGTGACAGCAGAGCTCAAGTCCAGTTGGGATATATTAGGAAAGTGATAAGCTGGCAGGGAGAGCACCTTCTTGGTGCTTTGGGTCTACGGCCAGCTCCCAGAATCCAGGGAACTCAGGGAGAAAGTGGTGAGTGTGATCCGGGGCCCAGAGAGGACCCAAAAAGGAAGGGTCTCATTTAGGCAATATTCCAGGGATTAGTCTGGTTAGAGGTCCCTGAAGAGGAACAGTGAGCCAATTGAGGGTAGTGCCTAAGGGTCAGGCTGTTTGGCCCCTTTTTTGTAGGACTGAGCAGGGAGCTCAAAGACTGGGCTTTAGCATCAGATCCAGAGTCCAGTTCCCACTTGGCCCTTATGTGCCAAATCAGACAGGACGTTCTGGGTCTCACCTGTAAATTGGAGGTTATAACAGTACCTGACATATAGAGTTCTGCTCACAATCAGAACTTGTAGCAAGCCATCCAAACATGGCTACTACGATTCTGTCTACACCTGGTGAGCCACTGAGGACCTGGGAGGAGGGGCGGTGGGCGCTGTGCGGAGTCCACCCTCCCCTTGGAATGGCCCAGGAACAGAAGGCAAGCGAGAGGGAGAGTTCTCACCATCCCAATCTGATCGATCTCCTCCTTAAAGCTCGCCAGAGCACGCTCACAGCCCCTCTTCTTGTAATCCCCTCGCCTTTGAAGGGTAATGGTGCTGATCCTCTCAGGAACTGGGGGAGAACAACGGAGGTGATGAGGTTGCCCTCAGAGCTCCAAGGTGAGGTCAGAGTACCCAGGAAAAGACAGCAAGGCAGCAAGTGCCTGGGTTCAGGAGATGGCCCCCCAAAGCAGGCCAGCAGTGTCAGAGACTTAAGGAAAAAGAAGGTGATCCCTAAGTGCTGTAGGGAATTAAGTCTTGCATATACAGTTAAATGCTCAAAGAAAGTTCCAAGTGGTATGTATAGGATAGGAACATTTAGGGTTTTTTAAAAAAAGTTTTATAGAAGAAAATACATACACAGATAAGAATTACCAACACTTATCAGCACTTACCATTCACCAGGTATTGTCCTAAATCAGTTACTCCTCAGGATGAAGCCAAGAGGCAGGTTCTATACCGGCCCCATCCTACAAGTGAGGACACTCAGGCGTGGGGGTCCAAGACCAAAGGCAGTCAGAGGCTCAGCAGGGGTTGGCATGTGGGCCCTCTGCTCTAGGGTCTGTGAGCTCACCCCACGCTCTGCCGTCCTCTGAATACAGGTGGGACCTGGGGCACTATGTGGTTTCATGGGCGGTGGGCACTCTTGGGCTGAGAAAGCGTGCTATTGTGGAGGCGGAGTTTTCACCTTCTGCTTTATCTCCTTCCTTTTTCTGTAGTGAGCACGTATTACTTTTTTAATTACAAAGAAAAAGAGCCTCCATATCTGGATAAAGTCAAACCAGGGTAATGTGATACGAAGGAAGACAATGTAGATTGAAAAACCCTCCTGTGAAATCACAGAAGAGCAAGCTACATCCTTTACCAAATGGTTTCATCAGGAAATGCTGACTGTGCAGGCAGCCCCTCCTCCCCCGCCTGCTCCCTGCGCTGGGAGAAGGTTCAGGGGAAGTTCAGGGGAAGTTCAGGGGAAACGCTTCAGAGGCAAAGGCCCAGGGGAGAGGGGCGGGGCGGAGAGGTGGGCTCCGGGGAAGGCCCTCTAAGATGCTGAGCAGAGGAAGAGCGGGACCTTCAGGTGCTTCTACTTTAGCGCTTCCAGGAGCTGCCAACAGAGTGCTCTCTGGCCCAGGCCATGCCTGTCCTCACGCCTGAACAGAGGCTCACCGACGGTGTCTGTAAGGCCCCGCACTTCTCTGGCAGCAATGCTGTTCTCACTCTCTTGAGCTTTTTCCTTCTTGGCTATTTTCTTTTCCCTGAGGCACAAGCAGAGGAAAACAATAACCAACACTCCCCACCCCCACCCCGCCCCGCCCTGCTCCCCTCCACCGTAGCTCTGGGTCTCCGGAGAGACCCTGGCAATTGCTAATAGTCTGGGCCCACTGATTCCAAAATGCCCTGAGGATGTGCCCCCAACAAACACTGCCTGGGCATCTGCTGCCAGCAGACACCACAGTCTTCAGATGAGAAGCTGGGGCCTGCCCTTGGGGGTCTTGCTCCATTCTGGCTGCACAACAAGTGTGAGTGGTGGACAGGAGCCGTTTTCCACATGTGGAAACTGAGGGCCACAAGGGGCCTGGCCAACCTGGGAAAGCCAGACTGGGGCTAAGCATTCAGCACGCTCCTCATTTGCTTCTTCACCAACCCATCCTATGAGGCAGCCAGGGTGACCCTGTTGTCCAGGATGGGGGATAAGGGAGGGAAGTCACTGGACAAAGTGGCACTGGGATTCCCAGATCCCTGCATGTGACGCCAAGGTCCGTGGCTCATGGGGTCTGGGTGTGAGAGGAGAGCGCTGGGATCCCAGGACAAACTATCTCAGCAGGGAGGACCGGGTGGGTGAGCATGACCTCAGCTTTGGAATAAAAATCCCTTAATGTGCTGTCCACGGGGCAAGCGTCAGGGAAACGCAGCAGTTCTCAGTGACGCCTGCCATTCCTCAGGGCCCTGACACGTGTAGCACTTTCCGGACTTTTTCTTATGTAGTCCTCATGGCACACCTACCACCGAGGAAGACTGCAGGGCCTGGGTGGCAGCTGATGGGGCCCAGGCTGGCCCTCCAGAGGTGGGTCTCTCAGCCTTGTCAACCAAGTGTCCCTGGACTAAGGCGGCCCCACTGGAGCCCAGGTGCCCCGACTATGGGAGCTGCTACGGCTCTGCCTTCTTGGCCACTTGTCCCAGGAACTTAGGACCTTGGTTTACACTAGTGGTGATCTACCCGTACCCCGAGTTTCTCTTCCATCCACCAGAGGTCCTGTCCTGTGTGAATGAATGCACAAGTTGACCGGTTTGGCTGGTCAAATTTTCAAGAAGGGGACAAGGCACCCCAGAGAGGTGCCAATGCTGAGTCAGTGATCCCAGTCGCTTTGAGGGTGGCAGGGCCTGGTAGGTTATAAGCACATCTCTCTTCTTGTGTCCAGAGCAGAGCTGGCCTTGTCTGTCTGGGTCAGGAAGCCAGCACAACGCCAGCACCCTCCATGAGAAGTGCCTTTCCCCAAACAGTGTCCTGTGGGCTCCAAGAGCGCCTGACTGATGTTATGTCCAGTTACGGGGAGGATAGGTGGTTCTAGGCTAAACTCTAGGGAGGAGGGGACCCTCGGGAAGCACAGGGAGATGTCAGGAGACCCTGAGTCTGATAGAAAACAGATCAGCTGAGAGGGGCCTGGGACTCTTGTAGGAGCCAGAGTCACAGCCAGGCTGCACAAGACTATCCTCCCAGGAGGTGGGAGGGAGTATGGTCAGGTTCCAGCTGTGTGTGCCTCTGGATCCCTGCATGGGGCATCAGGGACAGGGCTGGAGAATGCTGACCTCCAGTCTGTGCCTGGGTGGCCAGTGGGTTTTCCCAGGGTGCTGAGTGTCAGAGGACTCAGGGGACCTTTTCCTGGGAAAACTCAAAGGGCAGGGCAGAGACTTTTACCCAGTCCATCCCTGCTCCAGTGGGGGTTAAAAGGAACACAAAGGCAGATACAGCAGGACTGACTTCCTGTCCCAGAGTCCCAGACTCGAGAAGGTTTATGGCTGGTGCAGAGCTTGACGAGCCTAAGGGAAGCCCAGCTACAGCTACATTCTCCAAAGTGCCCCATGAGGAAGCACTTTTCCTTTTCCTTTCCGTTCCTTTCTCCCTGCTTGAGGAGTCTAAGCTCAGGGAGCTGAAATGGCATGCTCAGGAATCTCAAGTTCAACTTCTGAACTCGGAAGTTCAGAAGGAACTCCTGATCTCCCTGTCCCAACCCCACTTGCTCCCACCTCAGGGAATGGCGCCTCTGCTGTCCACCCAAGCGCTCAGGCCAGAGACCTAGCACTCTCAGGAGCCCTCTCCTCCCGCCCAACCTGTCACCTAGTCCCGTGGGTTCTGCCTTCAAAATAAACCTGAAGTACCTTGTGTCCCCACAGAGTTTGCATGGACTGTGATGTCCTGCTCCCTGGCCTCCCTGCCTTTCCTTGCAGCCCCCCACATTCTACACACCGCACAACCTGAAGGCCCTAAAAATGCAAATCAGCTGTTCACTTCAGTACAGTCCAAAATACGGACTGTGGCCTGCAAATCTCTCCTGGCCTCATCTCCCACCCCTCTCCGCAGGCCCGCTGACTTCTTCAGCCTTCTGGAACAGATAGCCGGTACTGTCTCAGAGCCCTGCTCCATGTTTCCTTTCCTCATCCTCTCATCTCAGCTGAGGCCCCTCCTCAGACAGCTTTCTGACTCCTGTCCCACCGCCCCGTCCTTGGTGTCAGAGCCTCCCCCCCTTTGGGGAGACCTGCTTATTTATGTACTGTTGAAGCCTCAAGTTCCAGGAGGTTGGGATCCGCATACCCAGTGCCCAGCGAGGGAGAGGGCCGAAGAGAGGGAGAAGCAAACAATCCTGCAAAGTAGGTGTTATTACCTCTCTCTCTCAGGGGAGGTACCTGGGACTTCATTCCTATCTGGTACTCATCTTATGTGAGCTCTTTTTGAGTTTTTGAAAATTCTGACCACCCCTAGTGTGTGGGATGTGGCCTGGACAGCAGGACCTACCTGTAGAGAACAGGATTTTCTGTGACCCAGTCATTGGGTAGGCTGTGCACCCACTTCTGCTGCCGAGGAGACAACATCTCCCTTCCACGAATATCCATCTTCTTCATCAAGAGCTTCCTGCCATCCTTTGGGGCCATGGAACGCTCCATAGCTCGCTTCCTGGTGGATGCCAGGGAGTGGACCAGCTGTACCGAAATCCAGGAAGATCCAGGTTAGGGAGATCAGAACTGCAGACTTCCCAGCACCCAGGCTGACTGTGCTGTCTTAGAAGGTCAAGTGGGAGCCGGCCAGCAGAAAGGCACTTTGAGGGAGGTCTGCAACCCCAGGGCACATCCCATGCAGGTGGGCTCTCCCCTCCCCATATCAGTCATTCAGCCATTTCTAGGAGGGCAGCTTTTAAGAAATTTTAATGAGGACCAAGATGCTCATCCCCGCATTTTTATAATCACAAGAATTGGAAAAATGGAACTGTCCAACAATAGGAGACTGGTTGAGTAAACCCAGTATGTCCCTTCAGTTGTATGTTAGGAATTTATTAAAAATGAGACTTACAAAGGATTTTTTATGACATGAAGAAATGCTCAGGATATACCATAAAATATATCAATTAAGAGCATAAATTAAGGGAGTTCTCTGGTGGCCCAGTGGTTAGGATTCCAGGCTTTCACTGCTGTGGCCCAGGTTCAATCCCTGGTCAGGGAACTGAGATCCCACGAGGAGCGTGGAGGGGCAAAAAAAAAAAAAGTATAATTAAAATTATAATCAAAATTATACATTATACTCTCAAAACTTTAAATGCATGGAGAAATGACAAGGAGAAAATAACCCAAACATTAAGAATGGTTGCTTCTAGGGTGCAGGATCATGTGAGTAATTTGTTTCTTTATGCTATTATAATTTCCAAGCCTTCCACAGAGAGCATTATTTAGGGCTCAAGGTAGGAATAAAAATCCCTTTGAAATAAGCAGTACAGAACTTCAAAGGAAGGGTTTGAGTCTGTGTGTTTCTTTTAAGATATTGTTTCATCTGTTCAGTTTTTTATAGATGACAAGGCAATGCCAACAACCTATATGGCTGTGAAGAGGGCATTATCACCTTAACAAATTAGGGAAAGTCCTAGGTCAAAAACTAGGCAGCCGCTAAACATCGTGATGTTCGTGAATGTGCAGTGACACGGAAAGGTCTCTGGGATACTTTAACCAGGGAAAAAGTAGGTTTTAAGACACTGCTATAGAATCAAACCCAGTTTTTTGTTTGTTTGGTTGGTTTTTGCGATACACGGGCCTCTCACTGCTGTGGCCTCTCCCATTGCGGAGCACAGGCTCCGGACGCGCAGGCTCAGCGGCCATGGCTCACGGGCCCAGCCGCTCCCCGGCATGTGGGATCTTCCCGGACCGGGGCACGAACCCGTGTCCCCTGCATCGGCAGGCGGACTCTCAACCACTGCACCACCAGGGGAAGCCCTCAACCTAGTTTTTAAACAGAAAAATTAGAAATGCTTTCATGCTAGGTAAAAGCTCCAGGACACCCAATGACTAATTCTGGCTATTTCTGAGTAATTTAAATGAAATTTAATTTAATTTAATTTTAATTTTCCAATTTTCAGAAACAGACATTCTAATTTTGTATCCTTACATTTCAGGAGCCAGTAAGAATTATTTTTAATCTAAGCAATTTCAAAGCCCTTATTTCATTGGATTCCAGACAAGGAAGTCTTCAGAGGGAGGGAAGTTTCCAGGGGCCGGAGGGAAGCGGGGAGCAGGAAACGGGGGAACAGGACAGGCTTACCTCAGCCTCAAAGATCTGCTGGTAGACTTTCCCCGCTGGGAATTTGTGTCACCTTCCCCACTGAGGATATCTTGGCCTCTGGTTGGATACCCCTGCAGGGAAACTGTTGTCTGGGGTTTGGTCTCTATTAGACCCGAACGGATACTGACAAACCTCCCCCTACCCCTCCGAGGACAAGTGATCCCCCGAGGACAAGGCTCCCCAGGCAGACAGGCTGGCCGGGGGGGCTGAGACTCCTCTACCCTGGGAGAAAGCATCAGGGCCCCTCTCAGGCCTCAGGGTTTTTACCTTAAAAGAAGAAGAGGGGGAAGGGTGCGAAGAAGCAAAAAGGAAACAAACCTCAGGCAAGAACCTAACTCGAACTCACTGAGAAGGTCGGCTCTCCCAGCCACGCCAGGCGCAAATCCGAGACTGACTCTGGGGACAAAGAATAATAGCTATTGCTTGTGCTTCACCCTCTCAAGCTCTTCCGGGAAAAGTCAACATGCCCAAGGTATCAGCTGGGATTTCAACCCGGCCTTGAACCCCCAACGGGCGCAGAACGCGGTTCGAGGACTTCCCCCGCACCCCTCCCCGCCTAACAAAGGATACCTGGGTAGGAGGACGTGGAGAGAGGAAGCGGTCTGATTCCGGCCACGCTCATCAGGCACCCACTGAATGCTGAGAAGCCGAGCAGGCTCCTCTCACGCCTGTCCCACAAGCCGATCAAGGAGCAGGGGCAGTCTCAGGGCAGGCCCTCTAAGCCCCGCCAAGTGGCAGGAGGCCCTGCGCCCAGGGACCCGGCCGCGCCCGCACCTGCACCAGCAGAAAGTACCACTCAAGTCCAACCTCAACTGCAACTAGACACACTTGGTCTCCAAGGCAACGCAGAGGGGCGGGAGCTCCGTTGGCCCCGCCCCCACGCACTTTCCCAGGAGGAGGTGGGTTGCCCTTAGCGACGGGAGCCCCCCTCGTGGAGTAGTGAAACTTCTGCCAGTTTCTCTGTGCAGGGGATACTTCAGCGCTGGCAGGAGCATCCAGAGCAGCACACTGAATATTCCGAAAACTAGCAGGAGACAGGAGATGTATCTCTGAGCCATTGTGGTCAAGAAAAACCATCCTATCTTCTTTGTCTTGGGTTAAAACCAATCTCTGCTGGGAAGTAGCATAGAGTAGTACACGGCTATAAATAAGAAGTGGAAAGCATCTCTAAAAGAGACCATCTCTTTCTCAGACTAACAGAGGTTGAAGGGCTCAGAATCTAGGCCTCAGGCTTGACTGGAATTATAATTAAAAGGCTAATTTATGTGACTCTTTGAGTTCCATTCACCCAACTCACCACTGCTGCATAACCCTCCGAAAATACAGCTCTGATGTACCCACTCTCCTGCTCAAAAGGCCCTCACCAGCTCTGCAGCCCCTACCAAACCCAGCCCACAGTCCCTAGATGGCCTCAGAGGGCCCCCGCCTCTGGTCCCCACCCCGACTCTCCCTGCTGCAGCAAACTCCTCACTCTCCCTGCATCCGCCACTGCCCCTGCCCTCCCTCACCCTGCTCCTCTGCTGGGATCCTTCTGTTTCCACACACCCCAAACCCACCCATACTTCCAGCCACTGCCAGTGACAGCATCCCCCCGACTCACTCCGACCCTCATCTCCCCTTCCTCACCCCGTCACCCCTCCTTTCCCTGAACGGGCTTGTACGTTGGTCGCTGTCAAATGCAGGAGTCCAGGGCATCCTGCTGGAAGGGGTTTTCTGAGGGGCAGGTGTGCCCTCCTAACTTTCGTCCAGCCTCGACTGCCCTCAGCAGTGTCCTGCACATTATTCAGACACACTGAGTGCTCCCTGGTAAATGCACGAATGCCCAGAGTGTCCTGGTCTGACTCTCCCAGAGTTGGCTCTTTCCCACACACGCACCCAGAGTCCTGCACGGCCAGGGCTGAAGATACCTGTGGCTGACACTGAACTCGGTGAGGGTTTCCTATAGGTGTGGGGTTCCTGACTCCTCAGAGCATCCCTCCCCTCAGCAGGGATCCCTGTCCCAATTGCTCGTAAATGCTCCCTATGACTACTTCCTTGAATAAGTGATCATTCTGTCCAGACTAGTTTCAGAAATTAAGAAACAGTGAGTAGAAACCCTTTTATTCCCCTTCTTTGGTCCCAGGTTTTATCAACAAGGTGAAATATTGTAACAAGTGATTGGACTAATTTTAGCTGAAAAAAGAGAAATTATATTTAAGTGAGGTTAGGCGTGAAAAGCAATAAAAAATAGGAAATGTCCAGGAATTATTTGCATTTAGCGAGATCTCTGTCTTGTCTAAGAGGCCCTGTTGGCTTGGCCCTTCTAAGTCAGAAACTGTGTTTTTCCTGCTCAGATAGATGCTTTCTGGGTTCCGAGGAAGCAACACACATTGTTCAAAATAGAGAAAAAAAAAACTGAATGGAGAAAATAAAAATAACCCATAATATCACCACTGAGAATTTACCTCCCTTAATTCCCAAGTTTCTGGGCTTTTGTATTTGAGTTTGGATCAAACATGGAAATTTGTGTTTGGCTTTTGGATGGCATTTGTATTACCCTCCTAACTCTACAATGTTATAACTGGAAAGACTAACCAGCTAGAGATCATCTGGTGAGTCCACCTCCCGTGTGAGAGATGGGCAAGGAGGTGAGAGACAGGGAATGGAAAGAGTGAAGGCAAAGCCTTTGGACTCTTTTTCCTGCACCTCAACGTCATATCTTCCCCCTCAGTCTTCACTTTGAAAATGTCTCTTGACTTGAACCTCATCCTTTTCTTTTCTCTTCCATCTTCTCCATAGTCCATAGAAAGAAAACCAACAAGGACCACCTCAAGAGCTAATATTTATTGAGAAGATTTAATACTCTCAATAACTATGAGAGGGGTACTGTAATTAGATGAAGAAACTGAGGCTCAGAGAGTTGGTAACTTGGCCAAGATCTCCAAGATAGGAAGTGATTAAATCCAGGATGTGAATCTCAACCATGTAATTCCGGAGTTTTGAACCAAACACTATGTCATCTGACCTTGGGACTAACCAGAGAAAAAGTTCTGGATCCAACTGATAGGATTTGTGTGTTGAACTATAGCACACATACCAAAAAGTATGGAAATCATAAGTGTATAGCTTAATATATTATCCAGTGGGAATACACCTGGTAACCAGTACCCACAAGAAATAGAACATTACCAGCTCTCCAGGAGCCCCCTTTATGTACCCATCCCAAGTCATGGCCCTCTCCTCCCCAGGGGTAACAAATATTCTAACTTATGAATTAGTTTTGCTTGTTTCTGAACTTAAATGGAATAATACAGAATGTACCCTTTTATGTTGGACTTCTTTCATTATGTTTTTAAGTTTCAAACATATTTTTGAATGTGGCTGTGATTCATTTTTACTTCTGTATATTATCCCATTACCAAAAAATATAACCCATCGTACTTATCCTTTCTATTACTGATGTACATTTGGGTGGTTTCCAGTTTAGAGAATTACCAAATAATGCTGCTCTGAACATTCTTTTGCATGGTGAACATATGTAGGCATTTCTATTTTATTTCTATTCATATTTTCATATACTTAAGGCTATTCACTTTTCTTTTTCCGTGAACTGTGGGTTCATGTCTTTTGCCAATTTTTCTACTGTGTGTCTGTTCTTTTTCTTATCAATTTCTAGGAACTCTTTGTATATTGGGCATGTGAGCCCCTTTGTAATATGAATTATAAATATTCACAGTTTATCATTTCTTCCTTTTTATTTTGATGGTTTGGGTTGGGTTTATTTTGGTGTTTTTATTTGTTTGTTTATTTTGCTATGTATTGTTAAGATGTTACTTCTCCCCAAATTGATCCATAGATTTATACAATCACAACAAAGTATCTCAGCAGATGTCTGGTGGACACTGACTATTTGCTTTCAAAATTTCCATAGAAGTACAAATGGCCAAGAATAGTCAAGACAATCTCAAAGAAGAATAAACTTCAACGGCTTACACGACCAGATATGAAGCCTTAGAATAAAGTTACAATCATCAGGGCAATGTGCTATAGTAGTGCAAGGATAAACACAAAGAGAAACAAAGAGTCCAACTCAGACCCACACATACGAACATTTATGTTGTATATACTAAAGAGGCCCAACAGAGCAATGGGGAGAAGATAGTCTTAGTAAACGGCCCAGGGTCACTAGTTATCTATATGGGAATGAAAGTAATCTTGACTCCTACCTTACACCATGAACTAAAAATCAATTCCAGGTGGATTTAAAATCTAAATGTGGAAGTTTAAAATAAAAGCATTTGTATTCGATAACATAGGAGAATATTTTCTTGACCTTGGGGCATAAAGACAAAAATTAATAAACTGGACCTTATTAAAACTAAGAACTTCATCAAGACACCTTCAAGAGAGTAAGGAAGAGCAGAAGGAGAATAAATACGTGTCATATATTTATCTGGAAAAAGCCTCACAAAGGATACGTAACTAATTTCTGTGAATTAATAAGAGGAAAGAGACAATCTACCTGAAAAAAGAAATGGGCAAAAGATCTGACTACGCATTTCACAGAAGGATCACCAAATGGCCAACAAGTACATAAAAAGCTGCACATCATTACTCATCGGGAAAATGCAGATTAAAACCACAATGAAACACCACTACACATATACCAGAATGGCTGAAAAATGCTGACAATACCAAGTGTTGGTGAGGATGTGAAGCAACTGGAACTCTCTTACACTGCTATGTGTGTAAACTCCTACAACCACTTTCAAAAACTCTTTGATAGTATCTCCTAAAAATGGACTTACACATACTCAATGACCCCCCAATTCCATTCCTGGGTAAATGCCTCAGGCTCAGTCATAATATGACAAAATTATGAAAGTTCAAAGTTTGACGATACATCCTAAAGCTGGGGGAGAAATAAAAAAGTGATGCTTCCTCTCCAGGCCCATCAGGTCCAGCAGTCTGTAGACCTGCCTGATTGCACTGGGGGTGCCTGCATAGCTCCAGAGAACTTGGGGTACTCAGAGGTGGCATGTTGGTGGGGGGGGGATGGCAAAGAACTCACATCCTGGGCAGCGCCACTGGTCCAGTGAGCAGTATGCTCTGCAAGGCTCAGCTGCAGCAAGCTGAGCTCCAGCTCCCCACCTCATAGCTCATTCTCTTACCTTCCCCAGGAATGCCGAACCTCAGGAACTTCTCCTCACTGCACGCCATCCTCTCTGCTCTGCAGAGCACCTCCACTCACCATCTGAAGAAGACATGGGGAGAAGTTTCCAGGTGTGTAGGCCTCTCTCCATAGGAGCACCAGGTGGATGAGGAATCTCCCATAAGGCTGGCATTGCCCCCTCTTTCAACTGTCCAGACCTCCTGGGAGGCAGCGAACCCTGGGGACAGGGACTGGGCTGGTGGATGCGGCCTCTAAGCCTCCCTAGGGCTGCTTCAAAAATCGGTTTCCTTAAATATCAGAGACTGGGGTGAGCCAAATCGGAGATTTTCAAGTGTTTCCTTTATGGCAACAAACTATGTCCGTTTGAAATGAAATTTAGTCAAAATAGAACTGCTCAGAAGAAATGGGAGTGGAGGCTCCAGGTGGCCAACACAAGGGCTCCCCCCAGGCCCACGGAGCCCTTTGAGCTCAGGGGAACCAGGTGGGAACCCTCATCTTGACAGTTTGGATCATTTGGGTTCTCAAATAAAAGGGATTTGAACTCACACCCCTCCCATTTTCACAAATTTCTCCTTCCTTCTTTCCTTTTTCCTCCCCTGAGGAAGAGTTCCCCCAATTTTCAAAAGCTGGTGGCAAAGACGGCTCACAGAGCTGGGAGCTGCTCATCAAGGTAGAGTGGAGGCTGGAAGTCTAGAAAGAGGGAAAGGGGCACGAGATGCAGTGCCGTTTCATTTCTCACTTAAGGTATCTTTGAAAAATTCCAGTTTTGTCTTGTCTAGATTAACAGGAAGAGGGGTCTGTTTGGTCCGTGGGCAGGTGGGGGACAGTTTGGGGGCAGGAGGCCCTGGTAATGGGATAAAGTGGCAACAGCTGGCTGTTCCAGGAGGGGATGCTGAGCTGGCAGAATCAGCAGGTGTCTGGCTTCCATGCTGGTCCATCCTGCTGGCATTTAGCTTCTTCCAGGCTGGTGGGGCGGGTGGGAGTTCCTTTCTTCACTAATCCAGCCTAGCCTGCTCCTCCACGCTTCCCTCCATCTCCCAGGAGAGGGCACCCTGCCTTCACCAAGGATAGGCACTGCAGGGGACTCCCACGGGCCAAGTGGACGAACGGGCTGCCTAGCCTTGGGTCCAAATGGCTGGATCAGGGACATAAGACACCCATCCCAGTTTCCTAGCTGGCGAAGCAGCAGAGCTGCAGGAGATTTTGGTCTGGAGCTGGAGTCAGCCTTCCCCTCAGATGGTACCATGGAGGAGAAAGAGGTGTGGGTTCCTCCAAGTCTCTTCCTGACTGAGGTCTTGGTCTCCCTGTCTGTCATCAGAGAAGACTGGGTTAGAAGGTCCCTGAGTCTCAGCTCTCGTGTCCCCCCAGCTTTGGAGTCCACAGCGTGGCCCAGGTCCAAGTCCTGTTTTCTGGGTGTGCACTGCCCCCTCAAGGGCCTTGGTGGTAGTGCAACATGAAAGGGCTGAGGATGGGGTACTAGTGATGGGCTAGGGGGCTCTTTCTGATGGACTTTAGCCGTCTACCTCCTAGGGGAATCAGATCAACCTCCAGAAAAGGAATATTCCTCTAGAAAAGGAATAAGGTGAACAGCTGTGGTACTCGCTATGGGAGAATGGTAAAGAGGAGTGGAAATCAGAGACTCTGTGCAGGACACTCCCTGCTCCGTCCCGAGTCTTACATTTACTGGGAGAATTTGATAATATAGAAGTGGGAGACCCATTGAATTGGTAGATGGGGGAAGGGGGCCGGCATCAAAGACAACTTCCCAGAGGAAGGGCTATTTACACCCATCTCTGAAAACAGGTAGGACCTGGAGGGAACTGGAGGGAACGGAGGGTTCCTGTGGGTGCCTCTCAAAGGTTTCAACTGAATGACTGAGACCCACTCACATTTTCAAAGGTAATATCCTCTATAGTCAACTGATTGTAGATGTGTTTGATTAAATAACAGGGAACTATAACCTTGCCAAATTGACATGGAGGACCATCACAGTTCTAATAATCCTTTATGTATACCGAATATTAGATGCTTATCAGGTCTAATATTTTCTTCCATTCCATGGGTTGTTTTTCACTCTCCTGATAGTGTCCTTTGATGCACAAAAGTTTATCATATTTATGAAGTCTTAAAAGATTGTCTTATGAACTTATCTATTATTTCTTTTCTTGCTTGTGCTTTGGATGTTATATCTAAGAATCCTTTACCAAATCCAATATCATGATATTTACCCCTTTAAGAACTTTATAGTTCTAGCTCTTAAATTTAGGTTTGCTCCATTTTGAGTTTTGTATATGGTATAAGGTAAGGATCCAAATTCATTCTTCTGCATGTGGATATTCAGTTTTCCTAGCACCATTTGTTGAATACACTGTTTTCCACATTCTATGGTCTTTACCATTTGCTGAATTTCAACTATTTGTTGAAAATCATATGACCATAGATTATAGTTTGTTTCTGGACTCTCAGTCTATTCCACTGGTCTATGTCTATCTTTATGCCAATGATGAACTGTTTGATTACTACTGCTTTATAGTAAGACTAAAAATCAGGCAGTGTGTTTTCTAACTTTGTTCACCTTTTCCAATGTTGTTTTGGCTATTCCTTGCAATTCCATATGAATTTTAGGGTCAGCTTTTCCATTTCTCCAAGAAAGATTTGTTGCAATTTTATAGGGATTGCATTGGACGTATAGATTACTTTAGAGAGTACTGCCATCTTATCATAAGTTTTCCAATTCATTAACATGGCGTAGATTTTCATTTATTCGTGACTTCTTTAGCTTTTTTTTTCCAGACATGTTTAGTGGTTTTCAGAGTACAAGTCTAGTACCTCCTGGTTAAATATTTTTTAAGTATTTTATTATTTTTAATACTCTTGCAAATAATTTTCCTCAGGTTGCTCATTTCTATAGAATTATAATAAATTTTCATTTCTACAGTTTTATTGAATGGCAGTTGATAGATGAGTGTTAATCTTTATCCTGTAACATTGCTGAACTCATTTATTACCTCTAACAGTTTCTTTCTGCTTCTATTTTTATTCCTTAAGAATTTATAAAATCATGATATCAGCAAGTAGAAATATTTTTACTTTGGTTACTATAATCTTGAAGTTCTTGCATCTATTTTCATAAGGGATATTTGTCTGTAGTTCTCTTTGCTTGGGAAGTTTTAGTCTGCTCTCTTATCAGTGTTATGCTGTCCTCATAGAATGCGATAGGAAATGTTTCCTCTTCTTCCATTTTTTAGGAAGAGTTTGAGAAGAATGTATTTTAATCTTTTAAAATATTTTGTAGAATTCACTTGTGAAGCCATCCGGTCTTGGGCCTTTGTTGCAGTTTTGTTTGTTTTTGTTTTTTAAATATTCAATCTCGGGCTTCCCTGGTGGCACAGCGGTTAAGAATCCACCTGCCAATGCAGGGGACACGGGTTCGAGCCCTGGTCCGGAAAGATCCCACACGCCGCAGAGCAACTAAGCCCGTGCACCACAACTACTGAGCCTGTGCCCTAGAGTCCGTGAGCCTCAACTACTGATGCCCACACGCCTAGAGCCCGTGCTCCGCAACGAGAGAAGCCACCACAATGAGAAAGCCAGCGTACCGCGATAAAAAGCAGCCCTCACTCGCCGCAACTAGAGAAAGCCCGCACGCAGCAACACAAAGAACCAACTCAGACAAATAAATAAATTAATTAATTTTTTTAAAAAAGAATTCAATCTCTTTACTTGTTATAGTTCTATTAGGAGTTTCTATTTCTTCTTGAGTCAACTTGTTAGTTTGTGTCCTTATTGGAATTTCTCCATTTCATCTGGGTTATCTAATTTGTTGGAGTACAAATATTCACAATATACTTTCATAATCACTTTTATTCCTGTAGAGTCAGTAGTATTATCCAACTTTCTGTTTTTAATAACTTGGTCTATTCCCTTTTTCTTAGTGATTCTAGCTTAAAATTTCATCAGTTTTGTTGATCTTCTCACAGAACCCACTTTTGGTTTGATTCACTGTCTCTATTGTTTTCCTTTATTATTTAATTAATTTATTTATTTGGAATATAATTGCTTTACAATGTTGTGTTAGTTTCTGTTGTAGAACAAAGTGAATCAGCTATATGTATACATATATCCCTTCCCTCTTGAGCCTCCCTCTCACCTCTCCCCCCCATCCAACCCATCTAGGTCATCACAGAGCACCAAGCTGAGCTCCCTGTGCTATACAGTAGCTTCCCACTAGCTCTCTATTTTACACATGGTAGTGTATATATGTCAAGGCTACTCTCTCAATTTGTCCCACCGCCCCTTCCCCCGCTGTGTCCACAGGTCCATTCTCTACATCTGCTTCTCTTTTCCTGCCCTGCAAATAGGTTCATCAGTACCGTTTTCCTGTTCTTTATTTTATCTATGCTCTCATATTTATTATTACCCTCTTTTTGCTAGCTTCAGGTTTAGTTTACTCTTCCTTTTCTAGCCCTCAAGGGGTCAAGTTAGGTTATTGTTTTGGGATCTTGCTTCTTTTTAATGTAGACATTTACAACTATAAATTTTCCTGTGAGCACTGCTTTTTCTGCATGTCATAAGTTTTGGTATATTGTATATTCATTTTCATTTGATTCAAGATATTTTCTAGTAACCCTCATTTTCAACTTTCACTCATTGGGTGTTTAATGTTGCATTTCTTAATTTTCACATATTTGTGATTTTCCCCCAGTTTTCCTCCTGTTATTGATATTTAGTTTGATTCCATTGTGGTCAGAAACAACACTTTTCATGATTTCAATTTTTAAAAATTTACTAAGACTTGTTTGGTGGCCTAACATATGGTCTATCCTGGAGAATGTTCTTTATGCACTTGAGAAGAATACGTATTCTGCCGTTGTTGGGTGGAGGGTTAGGTCTAATTGGTTTATGGTGTTGTTCAAATTCTTTATTTCCTTACTGATTTCTGTCTGGTTGTAATATCCATTATTGAAAGGGGAGTACTAATATCTCCACTATTAATGTGGAACTGTCCATTTCTCCCTTCAATTCTGTCAGTTTTTGCTTCATATGTTTTGGGGTCTCTGCTGTTAGATATATATATGTTTATAATTATCATACCTTCTTGTTGGATTATACCTTTTATCAATATATAATGTCCTCAAGGATGAGAGATACCTGATCCCTGCCCTTGAGGAGTAGACAGTCCAGAGAAGAGGCTGGGAGACAATTGTAGCAAGAGCTGCAAAGAGAGGCCTTGCCACATGCTGCAGGCAGAACCTCATCTCCTTAGGTGTCCTGTGTCCCTGGAGTGGTGACTGCATGTAGCAAGTACTTGGTCAGCACTGGCTGGGTGCAAGTGAGGGGCACTGGCTGTGAGGTCTGCACTAGCTTTCATTTAGAGAAACTGAGACTCATTCTAGTGGCAGAGCTGGGACCCAAACCCAGTGCTCCTGACCTTCTGTTTAGCAGCCACTTGACCATGATGCCAGGGTTGATTTCAGTATTGAATTCATGGCTGAGATATTCAGTCATCATGGCCTTATTATTTTATTCATTCCAAGATCCTACTATGTTACAGCAGATACTTGGTAATGGTGAGTAAAATCTGAGAAGGCCTCTTTCTTTGTGGAGCTGAGAGCATAATGAGAGGTAGGCAGACATTAATCAGATCACCACAAAGGGTAACATTACAAACAACGACTGATATTTACTGAGAGTTTAGGATATGTCAGGCACTAGCTTAGGAGTGTTTGTGTGTATTAACTCATTTTATCCTCAAAATAATTTTTGGCGTTGCGGGTATCATTCCCTTTTTATATTAATACGTCGGGGAAAGAAAGCACAGAAAGGTGAGGTAATTTAGCCAACGTCACACAACTAGAAAGTGGTGGTGTGGGGATCCCAATACTCTGAGTCCCAGTTTTCTTAGTTTCGAAAAGCAGAATGACAAAGCTTGGTTGCAGAGATAAAGTTGAAAGAGATATGTCTGGCAGACACATCTAGCAAAGGACTGGGCTTACAGTAGGTACTCAACAATGATTACTGAATTTCAATGGCTCTGGGATTTGTGAGGTGGATGGGGACTTCCCTCACCCTATGGGTGAGTCCTCCTGGTATTTGCACAGGTTTTGTGAGTGACAGGTCCCCGTTTATCAGAGACCTTATGCTGGGGAATGAAGAATCTGGGTAAGTACTGGGCCCCCTGCACAAAGAGAAAGGTCCAGGCTTCTCAGCCAGGCATCTGGACCCCCTTGGATGGTCTAACCAGCCCCCAGCACCACGCCCTGCATACACCAGAGGGCTCACCCTCCTCAAACCTGCTCCCACACTTTTGCTTCTGTTGTCCCCCACCTTAAATGCCTGCCCGCCCATCCCGTCTCTGCCTCCTCAGACAAGTGGCTTTCTCAGGGAATGCCCTCTTTGTCCGAGAGAATCTGTGCATCTGATTTGTGACCAAGGCCCAGGTCAGTTCTGATCCGTTCCCCATCCCAGTGGCTGTGGGAGAGAGAGCTCAGTGTGTGAGTGCTCACCCACCAGACTGGAGGCTGGGATCCTGGATTCCTTCTCTCCCACCACCATAAGACCTAGAAAGGAGGAAACAACGAGGACCCTGTTGGATTAAGGCCATACTTTCTCCCAGAGGAAAACTGTGTCAAACGGTTAAACTCTCCTGATATAAAAAATTTTACCACCTTTTTCAGGGACACAAAGTTCTGCCCTGTGGCTAAACTAAGTGTGTCTCAACATGGATCTCCCCAAGGCTGCCTCCTAACTATGGATAGTGGAAATCATTATTGGGCAAAGTTTGTTCAACAGAAATTCTCTTTAGTTCTTGATCTTTTTACCAAGGGAATGAATTAGACCTGAGACTTCATTGTTCAGCCCAAGTGCCATCCCATGAATTGCTGGCCTGTGTGCCATCTGTGTGGACAGCGCCTGTGCATCCCATCACACTGCAGGGGACAGCTGCTGGGTAGCCTGGGCCTTCTCAGGGGCAGATGTCCTGGAACGGCCTTGTGGCAATGTGGGAGGTCAACGTCAGCTCTCCGAGCACGTCAACAGAATCTGGGTAAAGTCCCGGGAGCCATGACCAGGCCTTGATTTTCTGAGCGTGACCAGTCCGGGGTTGTTGATCAGGGTCTGCAGCAGGAGCCACCTTGTCCTGGACCTCACTGAGGTGCGGGGACCTAGGACAGAACCAGAACCAGTAGACTGGGAGGAAGGGGCAGCTTGTCTCTGTCCTTCTCAGAGGCTGTAGTGAAAGCTGCCCAGAAGGTGTGAGGTGTGGAAGAAGGAGCTGGACCAGGACTCCTGGGGACATGAGGGTGGCTGGAGGGATGTGAGTTTGTCCCACAGATCTGGGTATCTGCAGCATTGGGAATAGCAATGAAAATGGTCCAGGTCAGTGCTGAGTATCCATGATAGAACATGGCTAACTGGAGGGCTTCCCAGCGGAAGGCAGAGCCGAATAATAGGGGTGGCAGGGGTGGGAGTAGACAGTATAGAGCCTTGAGGGGACAGGAGTCGGTGGCTGGGAGAGCTTGTGGTAAGGAATGGGGCAAATTAAGCGAAACTGCACACCATCTTGGAGGGCATCTGGCTTGCAGCCTGGGCTGTGAGTAGCATCTCAAACAAATGGTTGAATGAAGGACTCAGCTAGCAGAACTAGAGCTCGTTTCTGGAAACAAGGGAGGAGCCCAGTTAGCAGGACAAGGACACAAGGCCTCAGGGGTCCTGTAGCCAGGCTGACTGGGGGCAAAGCCTCCTGATCCCCTGGGTAGAAGGGTTCCCAGGGCAGGGAGTGTGGTGGAAGAGGGGCAGGGAAGGAGGAACCTGGGACACCTCAGGGATCCCAGGGAAGCCTGAAGGTACGTGTTTCCTGGTGTCCAACCCCAGTGTAGGTTCAAACAGGAGACTTACCCGCTGACTGATTTAGGTACCAGTATTTGATGGCCTGCTGCAGCCTCCTCTCTCTGTGGCCTGTGATCAGGATGTGACAAAAGCTGACGAGCACGGGGTTGGTGTGATAATGATCCACATAGAGCATGCCAATCCACGCACTGAACCCTGAAATCCAGAAGGCAAGTCAGGCCATGCAGTATGTCCCAGGATGGCCCAGCTTGTGCTTTTTATGACGTAACTGCAGCATCACTTTGTTCCCAAATGGTGCCTGTGTCTTTGCTGAGAATCTAGAAAATGAGGTATAAAGAGCTGTAAAGATTCTTAGAGATCACACCCTAATCTGTTCATTTTATGGGAATTTGAAGCTCATAGCAGCTAGGAGCCTCTGTGTCTTTTTTTTGCCGTACGTGGGCCTCTCACTGTTGTGGTCTCTCCCGTTGCGGAGCACAGGCTCCGGACGCGCAGGCTCAGCGTCCATGGCTCACAGGCCCAGCCGCTCCGCGGCACGTGGGATCCTCCCAGACCGGGGCACGAACCCGTGTCCACTGCATCGGCAGGCGGACTCTCAACCACTGCGCCACCAGGGAAGCCCCTCTGTGTCTTATATGAAGAAGGCAGCAGCCATTAAATGAATGAATGAGTGAATGAACAGACATGGGCCAGAACTAGGACAAAAACTGTTTTTTCTCCACAGGAAAAGCTTTGATCTTGGCGCATTTAAACTGAACAAACCATTTTCTTAACTAAGCTTGCAACTAACAACACCAGTAATTCTGAGATGTGTTTTCTCAAAATTTTCGGAGCCATGCATTCACAAATTACCTTCTAACTGTTCAGATAGAATTCCACTACCTCTTACTGCCCTTCATTCTACCTCAAAGGTCTGTCAAACAATGCAAGTATTTAATAGCCTGAATTCCCTTCTGACCATTGGGCTGAATAGTTTTGTTTTGCTTTTCTATTCAGCTTTTTAGCCTCCATGGGAAGATAAACTCTAAGCATAAGTGAAGAGTATGAACTCAGGCCTCTGGTACCGGACTTCCAGGCAGCTTCTGCAAAAGTACAAGACCAGCGCTCCCCAGATGCATGGCCACGTACCCATGTCTGCTCTCTCAAAGCCACTCTGCAGAATGGTCCTGTCGATGCGGCCCATCAGCCACGTGCCCAAGATGCAGCTGATAAGAAGCCTGGAGAGGCAGGCGCCCAGGCCCAGCAGCACGTTGTAGAAGAACAGAAAGTAGTTGAAGTTGTGGAATGCTCTCCTGCAAACAAAAGCAGGCGGAGGGGCAGCACCTTTCAGTATGAGAAGGTGGCTACGCAGGTGGGCTCAGGGGCCCCCCAGACCTGTGGTCAAAGCCTACGTCTCCCATCTCCTAGCTGTGTGACCTTGTGCTGTTAGCAGGAGCTGACTGTCCCCACTTAGCAGCTGATGTGAGGACTGGCTCAGAAACAGTGTAGAGGGTGCTGAGCCCAGGGCAGGCTGGATGTAAGTGAGGACTGTAAACCTCATGTGGCTACAGATGGGTTTGTGGTTACGGCAGAGGGTGTGGCTTTCCCACTGTCCATTGCAACAGTGACCTGCCTCCAGCTAGAACTGCTCCAAGTCCTCCAGATGAAATTTCTCAAATGACCACCTGATCACATGATCAGTCTCCCGTTGCCTGTGGGATGAAGCCCAAACACTGCCTATGAATTCTGGGGTCCTCTCTGAGAGGGGCTTTTCTGGCATTACCACTTTGTACCTCCTTCCTGTCCTTCACCATTTAAGGCCACTGCATGGACACAATATTGGATTCTCACTCTTCTCCCAACACATCCTGCCCTTTCATGGCTTCCTGCCTGCATCGGTGCAGCAGGGGCTGCAGCCATGCCATCTCCTCATCTCTGCCCATAGGAATCTTACAATCCCACCGACCTCAGCTCAAACATCCCGCCTGCAGCTGAAAGAGAACCCCTGCCTCTCCTCCATCCCTCCCCGCTGCCTCTCCTTCTTCGTTACTCATGTTTCTCTTGTAATGCTTTCACACCCTCTGGACTCTACTGTCCCTATATGTCTGTAGGTCTGTCAGCTCCGGTGCACCGTGAGCACATCCTAGGCAGACCGTGTGGGGTATCTCTTTATCCTCAGTGCCCGTGTTGTTTCTTCCATGAGTGAACAGCTTTGAATGAATGAACTAGAAAGGATTACCCATGGGATAGGCACTATGGTTCTAAGTTCATATTTTAATACATTTCAGCCTCAGAACACCTCTCTGATGTATGCAAAATTATTTGTAAAATGAGGAAGTGGAGGTTCACAGATGTTTAGTAAGGTCACACAAGGTCACAAAGCTCATAAAGGGTAGAGCCAAGATTTGGCCACAGGCAGTTAGGCCCCAGCTCTGAACCACTGCCCCTCACCCTCTCAGAGAGTGTAGAGTCCACCCAGGAACCTGCCAAGGGTGAAGAGGAAGGAACGAGACTGCTGAGGCCAAAGCCCTACAATACCCCGCTCCCTTCTCTGCCCTCACCTGTTGTTGAGAGCCAAGGGCTTCTGCTTGTCAGCTGTTCCCATCTTTGGTTGCAGGAAGAGGCTGGCGGCGATCCATACCTGCAGGACCATGAGGCCCAGGACGATGGATATGGTGAGGCTGAAACACAGGGTGAGACCATCCTGAGGTGGCCTTGTCCACTCTTCCCAAGCCCATCTCGAATGCCCCTTGATAGAGAGAAGAGAGATGCTGACTGCCTGCCAGACCAACAGTAGCTTGAGCTCTGCCCTTTATATGCCTAAAGAGCATTCTCCTGCACACTGTGCAGATGAGAAAACTGAGGCTCACAAAGGGCAGATGACTTTCTCAAAGCTGCATCATCAGGTCTTCTGGCTCCAGACCAGAACTCCAGGATTATGTCTTTTTGTTGAGGGGTGGCAGCTGGGCTGAGTGGTTTAACAGCCTAGGAATCAAAGAAAGGATGGGGTTTTCAGAAGAGCTCATGAAGGCCACGGGAGAGTGGACAGGGCAGGTTCTGCCCCAGACTCACAGGAGGCTCTAGGTGAGTTTGGAACAAAGGAGCTCAGAGCAGGGAGGTCCCCAGAAGGCACCACGCCCTGTGTTTGCATTCTCTGAGTGGCAATGTGGGGTGGTGGTTTAAAGAGGCTTTGGTTTCAGATTGCCCAGCTCCCAGTCCTGCCTCCTCCCCTGGGACAAACTGCTCAGCCTCCCTGTGCCTGTTTCCTCATCTGAAAAAAGGGAGCTAATGTAAGTCCCAACCTCAAAGAGTTCTTAAGAGAAGAGATGTGTAGTGAATTCTCAATAATGTCAGCATTCACTTTTACTTTCCATATGGGTAAACTGAGGCTCAGAGAGGCACTTACAAAGCCACACATCTGATCTAAAACCCAAGCTCAGATTTCCTCTCTCCTTCCGCTGTACTGTCCTTTCTCTCACTTCACCTCCCTGAACCTCAATCTTCCCACCTATAAAATGGACACATAGATATCTCCCACAGACACAATTGTGAGGACCCCATTGAACAGTGAGAGTGGAAACATTTTATAAACTGTGAGGTTCCCATCACAATGAGTTGCTATTTTAGCCCATCCTTGGGTCAGAGCTAAGAGCATGGGTCCTGGGATTGGTGAGAGCCCAGCAGGGAAGGGGTATTTCAAACAGCAGCTGTGAAGGCCCACCAGCTCCCAGGCCCTGGGCAGTGACAGGAAGCACACCCAGCACTTACATCCCGATGCCCAGTCCTCGGAGCATCTCCAGGGCCTGATTGTGGATGACAGGTAGCACCAGGCTGTACATGATCACTAGGCCACACAGGGTCTGCATCACGTGGATGATGAGGTAGCCTGTGGGCCAAGGGAGCCGGTGGTCACTCAAGGCCCTTCAGGATCCAGTCACACGGGTCCCTCCCTGCAGTCTCCCTTCTAGCCTCCTCCCAACCGAAGGTCTTGGCACTCTTACTTGCACTGTTTCTTCTGCCTGGCATGACTGCTGACCTTCTGCTCACCCTGCCAGGTGCAGTTCAAACATCAACTCCACTAGAAAGCCTTCTTGCCCTGTCCTGATGTGGACAGTCACTTCCTCCTCTGGGTCACCACCGCCCTTAGCATATACACCCCGTGGGCACAGGACAGGGGGTGATGATGATCTACACGAATGTGTTCTTCTCACTCCTTCCGGAAGGTCCCTCAAGGAAGAGCTGGGGCCACTTCTGCCCTATGTCTCTCCTCCCTACCCACAGCCAGGACTCTGCAGGTGCCCAGGGAATGTGTATTGAATTGAACGGGTCGTGTGAGGGCACTTACCCCACAGAATATAAGCTATCTGCCAGCCAGAGTACCTTGCAATGGCCACCTGAGATTTAGAAAGAAAACAGGGTCTGACAGGGGAGACATGTTGATTACCTCTAACATGTGTCCAGCATCCTTGTCTCATGTGAGGGTCACACACCAACCCACCAAGGCAGGTGTCATGATTGTCCTCATTTTACAGATGAGGAAACCGAGGGCTGGATGGGGACAGTGGCTGTCCCGAGTCACCCCGCAGCAGAAGATACTAGAATTGAGGACTCTGGACCCCCCCAGCCCAGAGCTCTTCCTCCTCCGCTACCCTGTCTGAGGTGCAGGAGAGCAGGTTTTGGCCTCGGAGCAGAGAGAGGCCTCTGTAGGCTTACCACACTCTCTGACGAGGAAGGATTATGGAACTTCAAAGGGAGAAAGTGTTTCTCTCCTGCCCACAGCCTCTTCATTTGCTTTCTAAAGAAAAAGTGGGAGTTAGTCATGCTCATGACCAGGGCTTAAACATCATTTTTTAATACTTTTTTTGAAAATTGAGATATAATTGACATATACCATGATATTATTTCAGGTGTACAGTATAATAATTTGATATTTGTATATATTGTGAAATGATCACAGTAAGTCTTAACGTCTGTCACTGCACACAGTTACAGAAATTTTTTTCTTGTGATGAGAACTTTTAATCTACTCTCTTAGAAACTTTCAAATATTCACTATTTTTTAACTATAGTCACCATGCTGTACATTACATCCCTATGACTTATTTATTTTATAACTGAAAGTTTGTGCTTTTTGATGCCATTCACCCATTTCACCCCCGCCCCCCCACCTCTGGTAACCACCAATCTGTTCTACGAGTTTAGTTTTAGTTTTGTTTTGTTTAGAGTCCATATATGAGTGAAATCATATGGTATCTGTCTTTCTCCATCTGACTTATTTCACTTAGCATAATGTCCTCAAGGTCATAAATGCTGTCACAAATGACAAGATTTCATTCTTTTTTATGGCCGAGTAATATTCTGGTGTGTGTGTGTATTCCACATCTTCTTTACCCATTCACCCATCCATGGACTCTTAGGTTGCTTCCATATCTTGGCTATTATAAATAATGCTGCAAAGAACACTGGGGTGCATGTATCTTTTAAAATTATTGTTTCCACTTTTTTGGATATACGCCCAGGAGTGGGATTGCTGGATCATATGGTAGCTCTATTTTTAATTTTTTGAGGAGCCTCCATACTATTTTCATAGTGGCTGCACCAATTTACCTTCCCACCAACAGTGCAGGAGGGTTCCCTTTTCTCCACATCCTTGTCAACACTTATCTCTTGTCTTTTTGGTAATAGCCATTCTGAAAGATGTGAGGTGACATCTCATTGTGGTTTTGATTTGCAATTCCCTGATGATTTAAAAATCTTAAACTTAATATATTTTGTAAAAATAGCATATAGCTACCTAATCTCAATGGTGACTGAATGTGATAGTTGAGACTGTGTGTGTGTGTGGCTTTTAGTTTCTTTAGCTTGCTCTATTTTCTTATTTTCTCTACAATGAATATACATTACCTATATAATATTATTTCAAAACAGGTAAAAAAAATTTTAACGATAGCCCCCCACTTATAACCATATAAAATGAAATGAAAAAGAAGCCACAGTTCCTCACAATCCCAGCACCCAAAGAAATCACTGTGTGTTTTTCCCATGTGCCCGTCTCGGCCTGGCCCTTTGCCTAAAGATTAGGTTGGCATAGTTTTGTTCACAGTCCACATTCACATCTGTATCCTCCTTTTTTGTTAACATCCCATTCCAGCAATTTCCAGGTTATTTTGCAATTTCATCACCACTGAATTGGGAAGACTTAGTATGAAATAAAGAATGTGAGTATCTCATTAAGAGTTTGCCTATTTATTACATAATGAAATGATGATATTTGAGTTATGCTGGGTTAAATAACATATATTATTAAATTATTTTCACCTCTCCTTTAACTTTTTAAAATAGTGTCTATAAGGAAATGCAAAACTGTATCTGTGGCTTTCATTGTGTTTCTGTTTGGCAGTACCAGAGCAGGATGTGCAACCAGGAATACAAACATGCACAGATATATTTGCAGAGAAAATTTCTGGAAGGATGCACAGAAAATGAATAACAGTGCTTAGCTCTTGGGCAACAATTTGGGGCCTGATGGGAAGAACACTTACTTTACACTAAATATTTTTGTAACTTTTTTTTTTTTTTTTTTTTTGCGGTGCCTGGGGGTCTCACTGTTGTGGCCTCTCCCGTTGCGGAGCACAGGCTCCGGACGTGCAGGCTCAGCAGCCATGGCTCACGGGCCCAGCCGCTCCGCAGCATGTGGGATCCTCCCGGACCGGGGCACGAACCCGTGTCCCCTGCATCGGCGGGCAGACTCCCAACCACTGCACCACCAGGGAAACCCTGTAACTTTTTTTAAAAAGCACAAGCCTATAGATAGGTTGGCATCATTATAAGAACAATAACAGTACTGGCACAGTGCTAGTACTGTCCAAAGGGTGCTTTCTCATCCATTATTTCCTCTGCCCCATGGTCCTGTAAAGGAGGCAGGGCAGGGATTATCACTCTTGGGTGACAGGTGTGGGAGGGAAGGGCCAGCCTGGATGGGAAGGAGGCCTCCCCACCACAGGTGCCTTCTTGTCCCTGTGCCCTCAGCTACCCTCCACCCACATCCATGCAGCCAGTTCTGCATTGTGGTTGCTCCTGGTTGTGGTCAAATGCCTCAGTGAATATCTTCCAGCCACTTGTAGGCTAATGAAGGAAGGAGCAGACATATCCCTACAGCAGGCAGGGAAAGGGTAAGCAGCAGTGTCCAGTCCACCCACAGAGACCAGGGAGAAGAAAGCAGAGACAGGGAGCAAGTCAGGGCTGGGATGGAGAGCTGGGGCTCTTTGTGCCAGGAGAGTCTTCACTTAGGTGTCATCTGCAAGAGAACCAACCTTTGGGTAGCCAGTTGGGGAGGATGCAAAAAGCAGGATGCTCTGCAGGGGCGGGAATTGGCCCTGGGCTTCCTGTGAGTGAGTGGGTGACTGTGAACTAGAGACTGAGACAGAGAGAGACAGAGACAGAGAGAGAGACAGAGACAGAGACAGAGAGAGAGAGAGAGAGGCAGAGAGAGGCAGAGACAAAGGCAGAGAAATGCAGAGAAAAGGGAGCAAAAGATACCTAAATTCAACTTCTGCATGCAAATGCCAGCTACATACTGAAGCCATCCCCTCTTCCTGTGCTGCTGTTCTTGAGACTGATGCCCCTGGTTCCCTTGTCCCAACCTCCTGTGTGGTCTCCTTGAGCCAGATTCACCTGCTGGGAGCGCAGTGTGATTAGTCCTGGAGAGCAGGGCGGGTCTAGCACCTAGTAGCAATACAGAAGTGTACAAGAAATGACAAGGTCAGAAGGGGACAGAAGGCAAGATCAGCTGCTAATAGCCTGGCTAAAGTTATTTTGTTGAGTCTCGCCTGCTCAGCAGTGAACATGGAGATGAAGGTACCTCTTAGGGTTTTGCTGAAAACCAAAAGGAGACGCTAATCACAATGTCAAGCTTATAGTGGGAGCTCACATCAATAGTTTTTTGTTTGTTTGTTTTTGTCTTTTACTACCAATAGGTATGGTTGTCCCTAGACCCTACATGTACTACTGTTCCCAATTTGGGCACTGCTGGCACTGCTTGGGAATTCTGAGAAAAGTGTGTCAGCTGCTTTCCTGGCTGAAGACACACCAATGACTCCTAGAACTCTCTTACCTGTAACAAGCCAAGATGTGAAACAGGTAGCTCACACACGTGAGGGAGGCAGGCAAGATGGTCACCACCCAGACTCCTGAAACAGAAAAGGTGATACGAGAGGCCTCAGAAGATGAACCAGAAACTATTTTTAAAATGCAGAGGGAATTCCCTGGTGGTCCAGTGGTTAGGACTCCGCACTTTCACTGCTGAGGGCCTGGGTTCAGTCCCTGGTCGGGGAACTAAAATGCAGAAACTCACAACAGAAAGGTCTGGGCAAAATATACTGTACTTCCTTTAACACATCTCTTGTGCAAATAACGTTTTGCTTATTTTCTGTTTCATTTTAGCCATACACCCTCGATATCCTTTATTTCCTGCGTATTTATAATCTTTTCCTTTGGTATTAATATTTTCAATCTACGGTGAGTAATAGAAAATGAAAATTATGGAGCGTACACATTGTAGGTAGCCTCCAGCCTAGTAAAACACCATTAATTCTTGAACTTCCAATCTCCGCTTTTTGGGGGGTGGTTACCCACCCCCAATAAACAGTCGCCTTGTGCAATGGTAACTGGAATCAGCATCTTGACTATTCATTCATCCATCTTTCAGTATGTTTTTAATATTTCGTACCTAATTTGCTTTCAGAATGATTCTGTGTGCTTGTGAGAGAGGGATGGAGACAGAGGGAAGGAAGTAAAAACTTCTGTATAAGCTGATTCTCAATAGGTACAGAAAAGGCATTCAAAAGAATCCAACACCTCTTTATAATTCAAATCACTCCATAAACTAGAAATAGAAGGGAATTTCCTCAATTGGATAAAAAGCATCTGCAAAAAAACCACAGCTAACATCATACTTAATTGGTGAAAAACAGACTGCTTTCCCCATCAGTTCAAGAATAAGAAAATCAATGTCTGCTCTTGCCAATTCTATCCAACATTGTACTGGAGGGTCTAGCCAGGGCAGTTAGGCAAGAAAATGCATCCAGACTGCAAGGGAAGAAATAAAACTACCTCTATTCACCAACAACATGTTCCTATTATAGAAAATCCTAAGGAATAAATAATCAAACAAAGTAAAATGAATTAATAAATGAGTTCAGCAAGGTTGTAAGACACAAGACTAATATATAAAAGTCAGTTGTATTGCTATACACTACCAACAAATAATATGAAAATGAAGTAAGAAACAACTGCATTTGCAATAGTATCATAAAGAATAAAATACTTAAGAATAAATTTAGTAAAAGAAGTATACAATTGTACACTTAAAACTACAAAAGCTTGTTGAACGAAATTAAAGAAGACCTAAATTAAAGGAAAAACATCACTTTTATGTATTGGTTGTTCTTTGTTAACATGGCAATACTCCCTAAATTGATCTACAGATTCAAATCAATCCCTGTCAAGATTCCAATGTCATTTTTGGATAAATTGACAAGCTAATCCTAAAATTCATATAAAAATGAACCAACCCAGAATAGACTATACAACCTTGAAAAAGAAGAACAAAATTACAGGACTCACATTTCTTGAGCTACAGTAATAAGACAGTGTGATATTGCCATAAAGATAGACAAGTAGACCAATGGAATAAATTGAGAATCCAGAAGTAAACCCCCATTGTCAATGTATTTTCAACAAGGATGACAAGACAATTCAATGGGGAAGGAATATGCCTATTAACAAATAGTGCAGGGGAAACTGATATTCACATGTAAAACAATGAAGTTAGAACCTTACCTCATACCGTATACACAAATTAAATCAAAATGGATCATACACTCAATGTAACAGCTAAAATGATAAAAGTCTCAGAAGGAAATATGAGAGTAAATCTTTGTGACCTTGGGTTAGACAATGGTTTCTTAGACATGCACAAATGATCAAAGAAAACAAGATATATTAGACCGCATTAGAATTAAAAGCATTTGTGTTTCAAAAGACACCATCAAAAAAGTGAAAAAGCAACCCACAGAATGGAAGAAATTATTTGTAAATTATATCTCTTGTAAGGGATGTGTATATAGAATATACAAAGAACTCTTACAGCTCAATAATAGACAAATAAGCCAATTTTAAAGTGGGCAAAGAATCTCAGTAGCCATTACTCAAAGAAGATGTACAAATGGTCAATAAGTATATGAAAAGATGCTCAACATCATTAGCCATCAGGGTAATGAAAATCAAAACTGCAGCGCACCCCCGATGTTCATAGCAGCACTATTTACAATAGCCAAGACATGGAAGCAACCTAAGTATCCAATAACAGATGAATGGATGAAGAAGATGTGGTATATACCTACAATGGAATATTACTGAGCCATAAAAAATAATGAAATAATGCCATTTGCAGCAACATGGATGGACCTAGAGATTATCATACTAAGTGAAGTAAGTCAGAGAAAAACAAATATAACATGATATCACTTATATGTGGAATCTAAAAAAAAGATACAAATGAACTTATTTACAAAACAGGAACAGAATCATAGACACAGAAAACAAACTTATGGTTACCAAAGGCGGGGGGGGAGGAAGAGGGATAAATTATGAATTTGGGACTAACAGATACACACTACTATATATAAAATAGATTAAAAAAACAAGGGCCTACAGTATAGCACAGGGAACCATAGTCAATATCTTGTAATAACTTATAATGGAAAAGAATCTGAAAAATAATATATATGTGTGTATATATATATATATCTCTGAATCACTTTGCTGTATACCTGAAACATTATAAATCAATTATACTTCAATTAAAAAAATACAATGCGATACCACTTCATACTTACTAGATGGCTATAATTTTAAAAATACAGATATTAATAAATGTTGATGAAGATATAGAAGCTGGACCCCTCATACACTGGTGATGGGAATACATAGTGATAAAGCTGCTTTTGAAAACGGTCTGGCAATTCCCCCAAAAGCTTAAACATAATTACCACATGATCCAGAATTCCACTCTTAAGTATATACCCAAGATATATAAAAATATATGAAAAACTTGTAGATGAATGTTCACAGCAGTATTATTCATAATAACCAAAAGTTGAAACAACCCAAATTTGCATCAACAGACAAATATATAAATACAATATTGTAGATTCATACAAAGAATAAAATTCAGCAATAAAAAAGAATGAAGCTGAGACACATGCTATGATATAGATGAACCTTATAAATATCTTGCTATGTGAAAGAAGCCAATCAAAAAAGACCACGTATTGTATGATTCTATTTATATAAGATGTCCAGAATAGGCAAATCTATAGAGCCAGAAAATAGTGGCCTGGGAGAGTTGAGAAATGGGGAGTGACTGAAAGTGGTCATGATTTCTTTTAGGGTGATGAAAATGTTCTAAATTTGACCGTGGTGATGGGTGCATAAATTTCAAAATACTAAAAGCCACTGAATTGTACACTTTAAATGAGTGAATTGTATGGTATATGAGTTATATCTTCATAAAGCTGTTTTTAAAAAGGAAAAAGAAAGCTGATTTCCATTCCTTTCAAGTTTCAGATGTGTCTTTATCAGCATCACCAGGACTAGGCAGTCGCTCTATCCCAAACCTGCACCAACACAAAGGATGCGGGTAAATCACCATAAATCTCATGCCAGGGGATGCAGGGGACACATGCTTGGAAGGAGAGGATGGAAGGAGTCTGGCCACAAGAAGAGTGAGTGCAGACTTTTTCCAGCCAGCAGCAAGAACATGACCGCACACCTTTAATTTAATGCCTTTATCATCCCAAAGGTGAAGCATGTTCAGCCTGAGAGTCTCTCTTGGAAAGAGGATAGCTGTTTAAAGCTGGAAGAGATCAAGACAGAGTGAAAATGTTATATACTGATTCTTAAAGTGTCTAAACGTGAGAAATATATCAAAGAGGAGATAAAACATGAGTGAATATGGTGATATACTCACTACAATTCACCCAGACCAAGTAACTGAGGTTAGCATTAAAAAGTTACCCAAAACAGGGGTAGAAATGTGAATTTTCAGAAGTATGACTTAAAACAAGTATTATTAAATCAAACATTAGAATATGCTCGCTGAGGGTATAGGAAGGGACTCATCAGGCAGAACATTCAAGATGAATAAAGTGTTCAAGGGCAACAAAAAAGTATGGTAATATGGAAGAAGCAGTGCCCACCTTAGTGTAACCTTCTATGTCATGTATGTGTAAGAGAATTTTCCTCAAATAATTCACAGTAGATCTATTCCCCTCTGGTTTTGATATTCTACTAGCTTGTGAGTCTTAAGGGAAAATATTATTTGCATCACCTGTTTCATGGCTTAAGGAACATATGGTAATTTACAGCCATTAAATGTCAGAGCTGCAAAGGCTTTTGGAAACCATTTGGTACCCTCATCCCAGTCCCATTTTAACAATAAGGAAACTGAGGCCAAGAGAAGGAACCTGACTTGTCCAATGATAGAGTTTATCCTGACATCTTGTCCAGGTCCTTTCTCAACAAGGAATAGTGAAGAACTTTCCTTCCTTCATGGGCAATGGACATATAATTAGAGTATGTCATTTTCAAAGAAAGCTACTATTTTAAGGTAAAGTGACTGTTATGGACAGAATGTGTGTGTCTCCCACCCCCCACAAAATTCATGTGTTGAAACCCTAATCCCCAATGTGATGGTATTTGGAAATAGAGCCTTTGGGAGGTGGTTAGATCATGAGGGTGGAGCCCTCATGATGGAATTAGTGCCCTATAAGAAGATACATGAGAGAGTTTGCTTCCTCTCCCTGTTCTCCATCCAGTATGTGAGGACAGAAAGAGAAGGTGGCCATCTGCAAGTCAGGAAACAGACCTTCCCCAGACACAAGGTCTGCTAGCACCTTCAACTTCCCAGTCTCCAGAACTGTGAGAAATGTTTGTTTTTATACCACACAGTCTATGGTAATTTGTTATAGCAACCTGAACTAAGCAGAAATTAAATTTGAATGATATAAGTAAACTTTTCATATAATAATAAAGTCACGGCCCACTGATTTATCTTTTCCAAAGTGAAAATAATGTGATGATTTTAGTTGTTTCCACTGGCATCACACAAAATAGGCTATTTGAGATTAGAAAATTATCAGGGCATGTTCAATTCAGCCCCAAATAGGTTCTAACAAAATGGCCTGTGTCCTGACCCCATTTTCCTTCTAGTCAACCCAGGGAGGCACAGAACAACTGTAACACAGGTAATATCAAGACCAGCAGCAATAATCACTATAGGTGTGCACCTGCCACAAGTCACAAGTCCCTCTATGTTTCCTACACAGGCAGCAGGAACAAAGGTGGAGGATGGTTTTACCTTTGGTGACGTTAATCAGCTCTTTCACCTGCAGGAGGACTGGGCTCAGGGTACCCGTCTTGTTCATGGAGGCGACGAAGCTCTCCAATTCTCCTTCAAACACATCCAGCTCATCTCTCACATACACGAACATGCAGAACTCAATGACAATGAACTGGGGACACAGAGCAAATGTTTCAAGGTCTCACCTGAGTCCAGCTCCGTATATGAATAACATATGGGTCTCTCTTTGGTTTTGAGGTCAAAACTCTCTGAAGCTCAAAACTCATCTGCAATAGACTCTGGACACTTGCTCTACTGAGATGAATGGGATTGTGACTTCTTTGGAGACAGGAGTCACCCCAAACTCTGTTCTTCACACAACAGCATATAAGAGTAGGCACCACAAGGGCTCAACGAACTCCTCAAACATTAATTAAATCAGAGTGAAATAATTAAAACAGAGTGAACTTTGAATAAGGGGTGACCCTGGGGACAATTCCAGACACTTCTCACTGTTCCCCTTCTTGTATCTTGGCAATGACCAAATTGGAGGAGATGCTGTTTCCTGTATGCATTTCATGCTTGCTCCCCTCCTATCATCCTGTCATCCTGCCCTCATGCCCCCGTCATCATGCCATCGCTTCTAGAGTCCTTGACGCCATTTTACTTCATCAACCGAACTGAATGTGGAGCTCAAATGCTCCTATTTTCAGGCAGGTTCTCAATCCAGAGTAATTCACTAAATTTCCAAAGCACTTTTACCTTTTCTTTTTCTCTAGTTAGATGGCAGTACTTCATACCATATCTTATCTTCTTGTCTTAGACCATGGGCTACTCCCAGGCCAAGACTCTGCTGAATCAGCTCTCTTCTCTCTTCCAGGTCTTAGTATAGTTTTTGGCATAGAGTAGACAACCAATAATGATTTAATAAACACAATAACACCGAGTGATTTACCCACTGCTGCAGAGAACTCTAGCTAGTTGTCCATTAAAATTTCTTCTCACCTTTTTTGGGCGCAGGCTGGACTACATTTGCCAGCCTCCCTTGAGTTTGATGTGGGCACATAACAAGGTTCTTGTCAATGGAAAAAGAGTGGAAGGAATGTGTGCTGGGTCCACATGGCCTTTGAAAACCTCTCACATGCATTTCGCCGCCTGCTTTCTCCTTCTGCTGACTGGATGTAGGTGGTGAGGGTGCTCAGGGATGATGAAGGCACACGATGGAGAAACTAGTTATGGAACAAACACGTGGAAGACTGCTACCTCCCAAACCTCAACACTCACTCAACACTGTTAGGTGGGCAAAAATATATTCAGTGTTGTCACTGAAATTTGTGGGTTTATGTGGTACTTCATCATAACCTAATACATTCACTTAAAACTTAATCACAGGATTAGTTTATATAGGTATCATCCTAGTACATTTAAAATGAGCAGAAGACAATTTGGCCATTTTTATCCCACCATTTGACCCTGCTTTTGACTCAGACATTTTACCTCAGATAACAATGACCACGTGAAATACTTTGATTCTGTACTTTATTGACTTCCTGTTTTCAATTTCATAGGTTTCTGCTCTAATTTTTATTACATCTATTCTTCTGCTTACTTTGCATTTTAATTTGCTCTTTTTTGTTTGTTCGTTTCCTAAGGTGAAAGCTTAGACGATTGATTTAAGATCTTTCTTCACGTCTAATATGTACATTCAATGCTATAAATTTCCCTCTAAGCACTGCTTTTGCTGCCTCCCACAAATTTTGATAAGTTGTGTTTTTATTTTCATCTGTTCAAAATATTTTTAATTTCCCTTGATGTTCTTCTTTGGCTCATATGTTACTTAAAAGTGTGTTGTTTTAATACCTACTACTTGCAGATTTTCCATTATCTTTCTGTTATTGATTTTTTGTTTAATTCCACTTTGATCTGAGAGCAGACATTGTATGATTTTTATTCTTTTAAATTTATTAAGAAGTGTTTTATGGTCCAGGATATAGTCTATCTTGTTGAATTTTCCATTTACTCTTGAGAAGAATGTGTATTCTGCTGTTGTTGATGAAGTAGTCTTTGGATTCCCAAAATATCCAATTGACTGATGGCATCAATTACAGTTCAGATTTTCCTACCTTGGCACTGGTTGCCATGGGGTTTCTGCTCCATTCTGTGATGATCGTGTCTCTTCAGTTTTAGGGGTAAAGGTTTGCTCCATGACCTCACTGCTCTTAGGGATCTAAGAAGAGCTGTTGATTCTTCAATTTGTTCAGATTTGTATTTGTTGTTAAGATGGAGTGGCATCTTGCAAGTTCTTTACATGTGGAATTGGCAACTGGAAGTCTCCGTAAATAACTCGATTATATTTATTAGTAATATTCACCACATGAGTAAAAGTGTGCTTGGAGTCAAAATGGTGGGGTCAAAGAATTGTACTTCTTTGATTTACAGATACTCAATTTTGACCCAGCTTTTAAAGAACAATCCCTATCCTAGATGCACCCCACTTATAAAATAAGAAAGGATTTGCTTAGATCTACTTACAAGGTACAGGCAGATGAAGGCCAAGACAGTGGTTCCAATCATCCTGCTTGGGAACTGAAAGTAGGGGTCCCACTCATATATCCTGGTTTGGAACCAAGACTTTTCTCTCTCTCTGTGAATGAATAAACATCAAGAGAAGACAGGTTTTGGCTGGTAAACGAATGCCTGATTCTTCTGAAAATAATATCCTCTCCTCTTCTTCACCTTAGAGTATACTGAAGAGAAAGAGCACTGGTAGATTCCACAGTTTTCATTCTCCCCTTATTCTTAAGAACAAAGACTCAGTTTTATTCAGTACAGCAATCTACCAAATAAAAGGCTATAGTTCCCGACCTCTCTTACAGCTAAGAGTGACCAAGACCAATTAGACGTGACCAGAGATGTGGTGTGGGACTTTGGGGAGGCTGGTCAGGTGGAACTGACACAGCTGGGAGGAGGATTCCCTTTGACTTCATTCTTTTCTCCCGCCTGCCATCTGAAAGGCAGACACAGTGGCTGGCCCAGGCTGGAGCCCAGCATCTATCTTGGGCCACAGACATCCTTCATGATGGAAACCACTAAGTTACTGGAACAGAAAGACAGACAATGGGTAAACTGCATGGTGGGCAGTCCAGGGTTAGTATGGACGGCCTGCCTCCAGAATTCTTTTACATGAGGAAGAAAGAAATCTCTCTTTTATTTGTGCCATGATTATTTTGCATTTTCTGCTATATATAGCCAAATGTAACTCTAACCAAAGAACTAGTTTTGCCACTGTATGACCTTGGATTAGACATATCCCTTCTCTGGGAATATACCCTTGTGCACAGTGGCAGTGGCAGGGGTAGGGTGACTTGAATGATCACTGAAGACCAGGTGTTCTTGCCTGGCCAATAGCTATGTCCTCTTGTATTGGTTAACAACATCTCAGTTTTTCTCTGGGAATCTACTCTTCCCCACCATCAGTACTGGTGGTTAAGTGAGGCTGAACCACTTCCTAGTTCCCATCGTGAACATGTGACCCTGGTTTAACCATCAGTTTACTCCAATCACCTACTCACAGTAATTGGTTCTGGGATGCCACGTGGTCCAACTTGATCCAATGAAACACATTCATGGGAATTTTGTTTGAATTATTTGAAAGAAAACATTCTCTTCTCTATGAGCTTAAGACAGGAGGGTATAAGCTTAGAGATTCTGGGGGCCACCCCGGGGAGGAAGCCTACCTAACTAAGAGTTTAACATAGGTAAAAGCAGAGCTGAGAGATGAGGGAAAGAGACCTAGTTCTGATTATATCAATCAAACCCCTGGATCCATCTGTGTCTGAAAACTGGCGACCTCTAGACTTTTTAATTATGTAAGGCCATAACTTTCCTGTTACTCTTTAATCCCATTTGAGTTGAGTTTCTGTTATTAGCAAACAAGCGTCCTAAAACAGCACTCTTCCAGTCATCTCCAGGTCTCTGACACTGTCAGGGCTCATCAATATTGGTGCAAACACCGAGGGGCGTGAACAAATATAACCGTGCTTACTGCAGGGGGCACTTCCTCAGGAGCTGTTTGACATGCTCTGCCTGGTGAACTTCCAGGAAAGGCTTTTCTTCCTGTGAGAAAAGAGAGAGGTTGATGTTTTGGCTCACAAAGTCTTGTTAGGGCTTTGGTCTCTTTGCGGGGCTATTTCCATAGAGGCCAGGATTTTCAGTAAAACTTGCCATTCCCAGACACCCGTCTTTTATTGAAGAGACTGTAGGGTCCCATCTCCTGTTTACCAAGCACTTCTTTCATGAAATGCCAGAGGCCTGACCTTCCTTGACTCTTCTGCTTACTGCTTTACACCAGCCTTTATTTTGTGAAGTTGATTTTTCCCTTTGAGATTTGGTGATTTCTCATCATAGTTCAAAACACTGTTCCAGAAATGAAACACCCAAAATCCCAGTGTTTTTATTTTTTATGAAAAGGAATTTCTCTTGCTCATTTCTTATTTTGAAATGAACTTTAATAGTATGTTTTGAAATGTTTTCTCCAAGTGTAATGAGCTTTCCACAATAGTCATCTGTTTTGCCAATATATTGAATATGTAAATTTTACACACTGTGAGATGAAATCTTATATATTGCACATGTTGCGTAGAGTAAAAAAGACCTGGTTATAATTCTGACTCGTAAGTGATATCAGCAAGCTGGAGGAACAGGAGGTTCCAGTTCCCATATGCCCTCAGATACACCAATTTTGACAGCCACGCACAGGTGAGAGTACCTTTGTGGGGGCCCAGGTATCTACCTTGGAGGTTACAGCACTCTAGTTAAGCAAAAACTCCAAGAATAGATGCATTAAAGAGAACAAGGAGAACAGTTTCACCTTACCAACATCACTCCTCCTCCAAAGTAGTATAGCTCAAGGCATAGAGAGAAGGCCCTCTTAGCTTGTAATTTCTCCCATGAGGGAACATAAAAGTGAAGTAAGAGCCCAGCTTCCCCAGTCTTGGGGGACACTGCCCAACAGATCCATTACTATCTCACACCACCCAGAACACTGAGGGGATCAGCATGGTGGAATAGTCTGGGGAAAGCTAAGAGCAGGGAAATGGGGCAGGGGGTCAGTGGGGTGGGAGAGTCCTTCTGGAGTCCTAGAAGGAACAGAGAAAGAGAAAAGGGCAGAAAGCTATATAAAGAAATAATGGGGGGACTTCCCTGGTAGTCCAGTGGTAAAGAATCAACCTTCCAATGCAGGGAATGCAGGTTTGATCCCTGGTTGGGGAACTAAGATCCCACATGCTATGGCGCAACTAAGCCCATATGCCACAACTATTGAGCTTGCGCGCCTCAGTGAGAGAGCCCACATGACACAAACTACAGAGCCCACATGCTCTGGAGCCCATGCACCACAACTACTGAGCCCATGTGTCCTGGAGCCTGCACACCACAACTAGAGAGACACCTGCATGCCACAACTAGAAAGAAACCCGAGCAGACCACATGCCATAATGAAAAGATCCTGCATGACTCAACAAAGATCCTGTGTGCTGCAAATAAGACCTGACGCAGCCAAAAAAAATAAATAAGGAAAATAAATAAATATTTTTTTAAAAAAAGAAATAATGGGGACTTCCCTGGTGGTCCACTGGATAAGGCTCCGCACTCCCAATGCAAGGGGCCTGGGTTCCACCCCTGGTCAGGGAACTAGATCCCACATGCCGCAACTAAGAGTTCACATGCCACAAGTAAAGATTCTGCATGCTGCAACTAAAAGATCCCGCACGCCACAACTAAAGACCCCTCAGGTTGCAACAAAGATCTCACATGCTGCAACTAAGATCCGGTGCAGCCAATAAATAAATAAATAAATAAATTTGGCGGGGGGGAGAAAAAAAAGAAATAATGGCAGAAAGTTTCCCTAATCTGGGGAGGAAAATGAACATCCAGATCCACAAAGCCTCAAATAGATTGACTATATAGAGGTCTTCACCAAGACACATTATAATCAAAATATCAAAAGCCAATGACAAAGAGACAATTTTGAAAGTACACATACAAGGGAACCTGTTTAGAGATATCACGGGATTTCTCGGCAGAATCCTTGCAGGCCAGGAGAAAGCGGGATGATATATTCAAAATGCAGAAGGAAAAAGCCTGCAATCAAGAATACGACTGTTGCCAAAACTGTCCTTTTCCAGGCAAACAAAAACTGAGGGAATTTATTACCACTAGAACTGTCTACAAAATATTTAAAGTGAGTTCTTCAAGTTGAAATAAAATTATGTTAATTAGCAACACAAAAACATATGGAAGTATAAAAATCACTAGTAATGGTAAATATGTAGTCAAATTCAGAATACTCTAATACTGTAATGGTGCTGCATAAATCACTTTTAATTCTAGTATAAAAATTAAAAGACAGAAAAGGGCTGGAGTTGGCAGAGTGAAGACAGCTTGAAGGGGGCTAGTGCGCCACGGCTGGCCGGGAGGGAGTTCGGGAGAAGTCTGGAGCTGCCGAAGAGGCAAGAGACCTTTTCCTCCATCTTTGCTGCCTGGGCGCGAGGAGAGGGGGTTAAGTGCGCCGCTTAAAGGAGCCCTAGAACCGGGCGCGGAGCTGCCGAAAAGACAAGAGACTTTTTCTTGCCTCTTTGCTTCCTCGGGTGTGAGGTGAGGGGATTAAGAGCACCGCGTAGAGGAGCTCCAGAAACGGGCGCGAGCCGCGGCTGTCGGCACGGACAGTAGAGACGGGTGTCAGACGCTAAGGTTGCTGCTGCCACCACCAAGAGGCCTGTGTGTGAGCACAGGTCACTCTCCACACCGGCCCTCCCGGGAGCCCGTGCAGTCCGCCACTGCCGGGGTCCCGGGATCCAGGGACAGCTTCCCCGGGAGAACGCACGGCGCGCCTTGGGCCTGTGCAGCGTCACGTCGGCCTCTGACGTCGCGGACTCGCCCCGCCCCCGTGCCACTCCCTCCCCCCAGCCTGAGTGAGCTGGAGCCCCCGAATCAACTGCTCCTTTAACATCGTCCTGTCTGAGCGAAGGGCAGTCGCCCTCGGACAACCTACACGCAGAGGCGGGACCAAGTCCAAAGCTGAACCCCAGGAGCTGTGCGAACAGAGAGGAGAGGGGGAGATCTCTCCCAACAGCCTCAGAAGCGGCGGATTAAAGCTCCACAATCAACTTGAAGTGCCCTGCATCTGTTGAAAACCTGAATAGACAACGAATCATCCCAAGTTGAGGAGGTGGACTTTGGGAGCAAGATATACTATTATTTTCCCCTTTTTTTTTCTTTTTGTGGGTGTGTATGTGTGTGCTGCTGTGTGAGATTTTGTCTGTATAGCTTTGCTTGCACCATTTGTCCTAGGGTTAGACCGACCCATTTTTCTGTTTTTTTTGTTTGTTTGTTTTTTGTTTGTTTGTTTGTTTGTTTTTTTGTTTTTTAAAAGGAAATTTTTCTTCTTAATAATTATTTTTTATTTTAATAACTATACTTTATACTACTCTGTCTTCTCCCTTTCTTTCTTCCTTTCTTCCCTCCTTCCCTCCTTTCTTCCTTCCTTCCCCCTTCTTTCCTCCCTTCCTCTCTTCCTTCCTCCCTTTCTTCCTCTGCACCTTCCGTCCTTGCTTTCTTGCTTCCTTCCTTCATTTCTTCCTTCCTTTCTTCCTTCCTTCCCTCCCTCCCTCCTTCCTTCCTTTTCTTTCCTCTCTATTTATTCTACCTTTTATTTTGAGCCGTGTGGATTAAAGGTTCTTGGCGCCCCAGCCAGGCACCAGGGCGGTGTCCCTGAGGTGGGAGAACCAACCTCAAGACACTAGTCCACAAGAGACCTCCGAGCTCCATGTAATATCAGACGGCGAAAATCTCCCAGAGACCTCCATCTCAACACCAAGACCCAGCTTCACTCAAGGACCAGCAAAGAACAGTGCTGGACACCCTATCCCCAACAAAGAGCAAGACAGGTCTACAGCCCCATCCATTAGCAGAGAGACTGCCTAAAATCATAATAAGGTTACCAACATCCCCAAACACACCACCAGACGAGGACCTGCCCACCAGAAGGACAAGATCCAGCCTCATCCACCAGAACAGAGGCACTAGTCCCCCCAACCAGGGAATCTACTCAACCCACTGAACCAACCTTAGCCACTGGGGACAGCCACCAAAAACAACAGGAACTACGAACCTGCAGCGTGCAAAAAGGAGACCCCAAACACAGTAAGATAAGCGAAATGAGAAGACAGAAAAACACACAACAGATGAAGGAGCAAGATAAAAACACACCAGACCTAACAGATGAAGAGGTAATAGCCAATCTACCTGAAAGAGAATTTAGAATAATGATGGTGAAGATGATGCAAAATCTTGTAAATAGAATAGACAATTTGCAAGAAACAGTTAACAGGGACCTAGAAGAAATAAAGAGGAAGCAAGCAACGATGAGCAACACAATAAATGAAATTAAAAATACTCTAGATGGGATCAATAGCAGAATAACTGAGGCAGAAGGACGGATAAGTGACCTGGAAGATAAAATAGTGGAAATAACTACTGCAGAGCAGAAGAAAGAAAAAAGAATGAAAAGAACTGAGGACAGTCTCAGAGACCTCTGGGACAACATTAAACGCACCAACATTCGAATTATAGGGGTCCCAGAAGAAGAAGAGAAAAAGAAAGGGACTGAGAAAATATTTGAAGAGATTATAGTTGAAAACTTCCCTAATATAGGAAAGGAAATAGTCAATCAAGTCCAGGAAGCACAGAGAGTTCCATACAGGATAAACCCAAAGAGAAACACGCCACGACACATAATAATCAAACTGTCAAAAATTAAATACAAAGAAAACATATTAAAAGCAGCAAGGGAAAAACAACAAATAACACACAAGGGAATCCCCATAAGATTAACATCTGATCTTTCAGCAGAAACTCTACAAGCCAGAAGGGAGTGGCAGGACATATTTAAAGTGATGAAGGAAAAAAACCTACAACCAAGATTACTCTACCCATCAAGGATCTCATTCAGATTTGATGGAGAAATTAAAACCTTTACAGACAAGCAAAAACTGAGAGAGTTCAGCACCACCAAACCAGCTCTACAACAAATCCTAAAGGAACTTCTCTAGGCAAGAAATACAAGAGAAGGAAAAGACCTACAAGAACAACCCGAAACAAGTAAATGGTAATAGGAACATACATATCGATAATTACCTTAAATGTAAATGGATTAAATGCTCCCACCAAAAGACACAGACTGGCTGAATGGATACAAAAACAAGACCCATATATATGCTGTCTACAAGAGACCCACTTCAGACCTAGGGACACATACAGACTGAAAGTAAGGGGATGGAAAAAGATATTCCATGCAAATGGAAATCAGAAGAAAGCTGGAGTAGCAATTCTCATATCAGACAAAATAGACTTTAAAATAAAGACTATTACAAGAGACAAAGAAGGACACTACATAATGATCAAGGGATCGATCCATGAAGAAGATATAACAATTGTAAATATTTATGCACCCAACATAGGAGCACCTCAATACATAAGGCAAATACTAACAGCCATAAAAGGGGAAATCGACAGCAACACAATTATAATGGGGGACTTTGACACCCCACTTTCACCAATGGACAGATCATCCAAAATGAAAATAAATAAGGAAACACAAGCCTTAAATGATACATTACACAAGATGGACTTAATTGATATTTATAGGACATTCCATCCAAAAACAACAGAATACACATTTTTCTCAAGTGCTCATGGAACATTCTCCAGGATTGATCATATATTGGGTCACAAATCTAGCCTTGGCAAATTTAAGAAAATTGAAATCGTATCAAGTATCTTTTCCGACCACAACGCTATGAGACTAAATATCAATTATAGGAAAAGATCTGTAAAAAATGCAAACACATGGAGGCTAAACAATACACTACTTAATAACGAAGTGATCACTGAAGAAATCAAAGAGGAAATCAAAAAATACTTAGAAACAAATGACAATGGAGACACAACGACCCAAAACCTATGGGATACAGCAAAAGCAGTTCTAAGAGGCAAGTTTATAGCAATACAATCATACCTTAAGAAACAGGAAACATCTCGAATACACAACCTAACTTTGCACTTAAAGCAATTAGAGAAAGAAGAACAAAAAACCCCCAAATTTAGCAGAAGGAAAGAAATCATAAAGATCAGATCAGAAATAAATGAAAAAGAAGTGAAGGAAACAATAGCAAAGATCAATAAAACTAAAAGCTGGTTCTTTGAGAAGATAAATAAAATTGATAAACCATTAGCCAGACTCATCAAGAATAAAAGGGAGAAGACTCAAATCAATAGAATTAGAAATGAAAAAGGAGATATAACAACTGACACTGCAGAAATACAAAAGATTATTAGAGATTACTACAAGCAACTGTATGCCAATAAAATGGACAACCTGGAAGAAATGGACAAATTCTTAGAAATGCACAACCTGCCGAGACTGAACCAGGAAGAAATAGAAAATATGAACAGACCAATCACAAGCACTGAAATTGAAACTGTGATTAAAAATCTTCCAGCAAACAAAAGTCCAGGACCAGATGGCTTCACAGGTGAATTCTATCAAACATTTAGAGAAGAGCTAACACCTATCCTTCTCAAACTCTTCCAACAGATAGCAGAGGGAGGAACACTCCCAAACTCATTCTATGAGGCCAACACCAAAACCAGACAAAGATGTCACAAAGAAAGAAAACTACAGGCCAATATCACTGATGAACATAGATGCAAAAATCCTCAACAAAATATTAGCAAACAGAATCCAACAGCACATTAAAAGGATCATACACCATGATCAAGTGGGGTTTATCCCAGGAATGCAAGGATTCTTCAATATACGCAAATCAATCAATGTGATACACCATATCAACAAACTGAAGGAGAAAAACCATATGATCATCTCAATAGATGCAGAGAAAGCTTTTGACAAAATTCAACACTCATTTATGCTAAAAACCTTGCAGAAAGTGGCCATAGAGGGAACTTTCCTCAACATAATAAAGGCCATATATGACAAACCCACAGCTAGCATCGTTCTCAATGGTGAAAAACTGAAACCATTTCCACTAAGATCAGGAACAAGACAAGGTTGCCCACTCTCACCACTCTTATTCAACATAGTTTTGGAAGTTCTAGCCACAGCAATCAGAGAAGAAAAAGAAATAAAAGGAATCCAAATAGGAAAAGAAGAAGTAAAGCTGTCACTGTTTGCAGATGACATGATACTATACATAAAGAATCCTAAGGATGCTACCAGAAAACTACTAGAGCTAATCAATGAATTTGGTAAAGTTGCAGGATACAAAATTAATGCACAGAAATCTCTGGCATTCTTATACACTAATGATGAAAAATCTGAGAGTGAAATTAAGAAAACGCTCCCATTTACCATTGCAACAAAAAGAATAAAATATCTAGGAATAAACCTACCTAAGGAGACAAAAGACTTGTATGCAGAAAACTATAAGACACTGATGAAAGAAATTAAAGATGATACAAATAGGTGGAGAAATATACCATGTTCTTGGATTGGAAGAATCAACATTGTGAAAATGACTATACTACCCAAAGCAATCTACCGATTCAATGCAATCCCTATCAAATTACCACTGGCATTTTTTACAGAACTAGAACAAAAAATTTCACAATTTGTATGGAAACACAAAAGACCCCGAATAGCCAAAGCAATCTTGAGAACGAGAAATGGAGCTGGAGGAATTAGGCTCCCTGACTTCAGACTCTACTACAAGGCTACAGTAATCAAGACAATATGGTACTGGCACAAAAACAGAAATATAGATCAATGGAACAGGATAGAGAGCCCAGAGATAAACCCACACACATATGGTCACCTTATCTTTGATAAAGGAGGGAAGGATATACAGTGGAGAAAAGACAGCCTCTTCAATAAGTGGTGCTGGGAAAACTGGACAGCTACATGTAAAAGTATGAAATTAGAACAATCCCTAACACCACACACAAAAATAAACTCAAAATGGGTTAAAGACCTAAATGTAAGGCCAGACACTATCAAACTCTTAGAGGAAAACATAGGCAGAACACTATACGACATAAATCACAGCAAGATCCTTTTTGACCCATCTCCTAGAGAAATGGAAATAAAAACACAAATAAACAAATGGGACCTAATGAAACTTAAAAGCTTTTGCACAGCAAAGGATACCATAAACAAGACCAAAAGACAACCCTCAGAATGGGAGAAAATATTTGCAAATGAAGCAACTGACAAAGGATTAATTTCCAAAATTTATAAGCAACTCATGCAGCTCAATAACAAAAAAACAAACAACCCAATCCAAAAATGGGCAGAAGAACTAAATAGACATTTCTCCAAAGAAGATATACAGATTGCTAACAAACACATGAAAGAATGCTCAACCTCATTAATCATTAGAGAAATGCAAATCAAAACTACAATGAGATATCATCTCACACCGGTCAGACTGGCCATCATCAAAAACTCTAGAAACAATAAATGCTGGAGAGGGTGTGGAGAAAAGGGAACCCTCTTGCACTGCTGGTGGGAATGTAAATTGATACAGCCGCTATGGAGAACAGTATGGAGGTTCCTTAAAAAACTACAAATAGAACTACCATACGACCCAGCAATCCCACTACTGGGAATATACCCTGAGAAAACTATAATTCAGAAAGACTCATGTACCAAAATGTTCATTGCAGCTCTATTTACAATAGCCAGGACATGGAAGCAACCTAAGTGTCCATCAACAGATGAATGGATAAAGAAGATGTGGCACATATATACAATGGAATATTACTCAGCCATAAAAAGAAATGAAACTGAGTTATTTATAATGAGGTGGATGGACCTGGAGTCTGTCATACAGAGTGAAGTAAGTCAGAAGGAGAAAAACAAATACCGTATGCTAACACATATATATGGACTCTAAGGGAAAAAAATGTCATGAAGAGATTAGTGGTAGGACGGGAATAAAACACAGACTTACTCGAGCATGGACTTGAGGATATGGGGAGGGGGAGGGGTGGGCTGTGACGAAGTGGGGGAGTGGCAGGGACATATATACACTATCAAATGTAAATTAGATAGCTGGTGGGAAGCTGCTGCATAGCACAGGGAGATCACCTCTGTGCTTTGTGACCGCCTGGGGGGGTGGGATAGGGAGGGTGGGAGAGAGGGTGATGCAAGAGGGAGGAGATGTGGGAGCATGTGTGTATGTATAACTGATTTAGTTTGTTGTAGAGGGAAAACTAACACACTATTGTAAAACAATTATACTCCAATAAAGATGTTAAAAAAAAAAAATTAAAAGACAAAAGTATTAAAAATAACTATAGCTACAATAAATTGTTAATGGTTGAACAATATAAAAAGTAGTAAACTGTGACATAAATCACATAAAATGTTGGGGAGGAGAAGTAAAAGTATAGAGTTCTTCTATGCAATTGAAGTTTAACTGTTATCAACTTTAAATAGACTATGATAACTATAAAATGTTTTATTTAAGCCTCACGGTAATCACAAAGAAAATCACCTGTATTCTACACACAAAAGATAAAGGAATCAAAGCGTACCTCTACAAAAAAATCATCACATCACAAAGGAAGAAAGGAAGAAGGAATTATGAAACAGAAAACAATTAACAAAATGGCAATTTTAAGTCATTATCTATCAATAATCACTTTAAATGTAAATAAATTAAATTCTCCAATCAAAAGACACTGAGTGGCTAAGTGAATTTTTAAAAAAATTCCACATATAGATTATCTGCAAGAGATTCACTTTAGCCTTAAGGACACACATGGGCTGAAAGCAAAAGGATGGAAAAAGATATTTCATAAAAATGGTAACCAAAATAGAGCAGGGGCAGGGGGTGATACTTATGAGACAAAGTGGACTTTAAGTCAAAGACTATCACAAGAGACAAAGAAGGTCATTATATAATGATAAAGAGGTCAGTTCATCAAAATGATATAAAAATTGTAAACACATATACATACCTAATATCAGAGCACCTAAATATATAAAATAAGTATTAACAGAACTGAAGGAAGAAATAAACAGCAACATGATAATAGTAGAGGACTTTAACACCACACTTTCAATGATGGATAGATAATCCAGTCAGAAAATCAATAAGGAAACCACTGACTAGAACAACACTATAGACCAAATGGACCAAACAGACATTTATAGAACATTCCATATAACAGCAGCAGAATACATATTCTTCTCAAGAACATTTTCCAGGATAGAGCATATGTTTGGCCACAAAACAAGTCTTAAACATAGAAGATTGAAATCATATCAGACATAATTTCTGACCACAAAAAGCTAGACGTTGATAACAGGAGGAAAATTGGAAAATTCACAAACAGTACACTCCTGAACAATCAATGGGTCAAAGAAAAAATCAAAAGGGAAATCAGAAATATCTTGAAGCAAATGAAAATAGAAATACAACATACAGAAACTTATGGGATGAAGCAAAAGCAGTTCTAAGAGGGCAGTGTATAGCAGTAAATGCCTATATTAAGAAAAAAAGAAAGATCTCATGCAAACAACCTAACTCTTTACTTTGAGGAACTAGAAAAAAAAGCACAATGGGTAAGAGAGAGCCTCAACAACCAAATTCTCTGGGTTCCAGTTCTGGCTCTGCTATAGACTAGCTATGTGACCTTGGGCAATGCAACTGACATCTCTGGGTCCAAGTTTCCTAACACAGAATGGGAGAAGTAATAATAGCACCTACCTCACAAGGCTGTTGGGAAAACTTAACCTGTCAGGATACACATGGTGTTTTTACTTAGTACTCACCATCTGGAGCTCCCAGCCAAGGTGGACCCTCAGAGACTTTGCAAACATGTACAGGAAGCGGCCCAGAAGGAAGGCCAGGCAGAGCAGTGAGGGCCAGTAGAACATGACAGTCTCATACTTCCCCAGAAACTGCAACAGAAGCAGACCATGGGGCGTGGGCTCTAGGTGGGGAAGGGCTAGGCCACTGGTGAGGCTGTGCACAGGAACCTGCCTGCCCCAGCCTGCTCCCACCAGGGCCCACCCTCTCAGAGCTTGGAGGTCAGCAGCCAATCCCTGCTCCCCCAGCCCCACATCATCAGAACAAGCAGTGGACTTGGAGTCCAGCAGCCCTGGACTTGAGTCTTAGCACCCCTATTTAATTTTATACAAAGGGCTTTCATGGCTTTTTTTCTCATTAGGTATTAAATATTACTTTTGGAAAATACTCACAAGACAGAGGATGGTGAAAGAGAGAGAGAAGAGGGGAGAGAGAGAAGAGGAAGGGGGAGGGCGTGGGCAAGAGGGAGAAGGAGAAGAAGAAAAGGAAGGAAGGAAGGAAGGAAGGAAGGGGGCAGGGGAAGGAGGAAGGAGGGAGGGAGAGCCCATAAGTGTCATCATTTTGGGAGCAACACAAGCTCCTAAGAGTAACAGTTCTCTCAAGATGGTGCTCATAGTTTTTCTATTTTTAGCTTCATTTTGATAAAAAAATTTTTTCACTGTTTTAAGATAAATCATATTGTTATATATCTTTCACAATTTACTGGTTAGTTTCATTTTTTTATGTTTTCAGAGTATTTCTCCCTAAGGAGAAATCAGAGTTTTGATGTACTGATGTTAGTGTGGGAGACGGACACATTCTGAGACGTACGGGTCCGTGTCTTCATACTCCTCTCCAGCATATGCTTATATGTGAGACATAACCACCATCAGTATTTCAGTGTCTTTCATCTTTATCTATACCCATATAGCTATATCTATTATAAGTAGAGATAGTACCAAATACGTAGGTCTGTATATAGCATAATCACTTCTCCACATGGTTACAAATTATTTGTGAACATTATTTTTAATGCTGCATAATAGTGCATTATTTAGATGAACCAAACTTTATCTAAACTTTCCCCTAATGTTTGACATTTGAGACCCTTTCTAATGTCTCATTTTTATAAACAAAGTTTTCACAAATACATTTGAAAACATGAGAACAAATCTTCATTAATTCCTTAGTCTGGATTTCAGTCCCATGATCTTTAATTAGTAAGTCATGTTAGCCGCTGAACCTTGCTTTCCTACCAGTGAACTGGGAACGGCACTAACGTGTCCTGAGGATTCTCCGGTTAGTGATTGGAACGGAGCCTAGAACACCGCCTGGCACGTAGCAGTTCTTGGTGTTAGTGATTCTGAGCAGAGAAGTGAGGCCCTGCCAATTAACCATGAATATTTCAAATTTCCAAAGAACCTCTGGAAGACTGAAAGCTCTCCAAGACTCCAAAGAAAATACCTGTGATCCTGAACCTCAGGTACTGTGAGCAGTGGGAAGGAGGGCTTCTTTTGGGGCCGGGTTTTTCCAGAATGCCCTCAATCCCAGTGCAGAGATGCAGAGGGAAGGCCCATACTACCAGCCTCATTTTCTAGTCCAGCTCCCCCCAGACTCTCTTTATCACACCCTTTATTTTTTTTTTAACATTAAAAATTTTAATTCACCTTGTAATTATAATGAATCTAAACATGCACAAAATAACATAGTTTCAATATATGTAAACCAGAAGTTGACAGAACTACAGAGAACAATTGACAAATCTACTACAGTAGTACTCTCTAAAATACTAATAGATCAGGTAGACAAAAAGTAGTAAGAATATAGGAGATATTAACCTTACAATTAAGTTTGATCTAATGGTTATTTAAAAAAAACAGAACATTTAACGGTTTAAAAATACACATTCTACATACTAATGTATCACACCCTTTAAATCCTCCATAGTTGCTGAAGCCCAGGAAAGGCTTTGGCAAGGCTCCCGTGGGCTCCTGGCCCAGGTGGCTTCTTCGTACTCCCCTCACACACCTGGTAACCCTTCTAGGTGCAGTGTGGCACCCCTCTTTCATCTTGCTCCTTTTCCTGGGGTACAGGGCTAAACAGATAAACTAGCTTCCTCTAATTCTGAGAAAGACGATGCATGGCAAAGTGATAAGGGATTCATCTAGTTCGAGTCTCCCATTTTATACACAGAGAAACGGAGGCTACATGAAGGAATAGAAATGAGCTTGAGAGTCAGCCAGACCTCATCTCAACTCCCAAATCTGCTGCTTCTCAAGAGTTACATAATATACTTGCGCCTCCGTTTCCTCACCTGTAAACAGGTTTGCTAAGAGCTTCCCTCCCTTGAGGGGCCACTATGAGCATCAACTGAGAGAACATCTCCTGCGAATGACACCTGATGAACACGGGATGCTCTACAAATGGAAGCATCATGAATGGCTCCAACTCCCCTTTTGTCCACACGAGGAAACTGGGGCCCAGAGTGGCAAAGGCTTGTCCCAGGTCACACAGCGAGTTGGCCATGGTGATAGAACTGAATACCCTAAACACAGCTCAGTGGGGGGACTCACCTGCCCATAGGGACACTCAGTGATGTGAAGGATGGTGACAGCAAACCTGCAGGACAGAAACCAGGGTTGGGGTCCTGGGGTCCTTCCCAGCACAGCCCCTGTGAAAACAGCTCAGATACCACCTGCCTGGAGTTACCTCCCCTCTGAATCCTTCTTGGGAGGACTGGTTCCCAGTACATCCCACCCAGATCAGGCATACATGCACACCGAATTCATTTAACACATCCTCACTGAGGACCGAATCCTGGGATCCACAATGGCAGAACAGGAAGATTCTGAGAGGTCTCCTACTTTCTCCCCTCATCACTCAGGTGGGGAGACTGAAGCCCAGAGAGGGGAAGGGATTTCTCCAGAGTCACACCCAGAGCCAGGACCGAGACCCAGGTGTCCTGACTCTGGGACCGAGGCTCTTTCTGACGGGACATGTCCTGTCTGTAAACACCGCCCTGAGGAATAAGCCTCAGCGTTTTCTCCCGGCTGGACACACATTCCTGGTCATACTCCCAAGGTGCCCAAGCTGCTAAGGGGTTCTGACCACCCTTTCCTCTCCTGCTCAAAAAGTCTGGCAGAGGCTGTTAAGATGATATTATTCCACATCCAACCCTGAATACCCTCTCTCCTAATTTTTAAAAAGCAAGTCGCTTACAAACTCTAGAATTGTAGCCATTGGGGTATCATTTGCTCGTGAGCCCCCTGCACTGGTTCACACACTGGGCCTGGGACCCCTGCCCCACAGAAAATGCTGTAGTGGGGAGGCCGGCCCAGTAAGGGGGATGCAGGCAATGAAATGAGTTTCAGGGCTGGAGAGGAGAAGTGTTCATGGGATTATTCAGCCAGAAAATATTCCCCAGGGCCAGCTCTGTGCCGGTCCGGTGTCAGCGCTGAGGGCACAGAGCTCAAGAGGAGGGTCAGAAAGGTGCCACGTCTGAGGGCTATGATCCACGAAGGATGAGCATGTATCTGTCACTAGGTCAAGTGGGGGAAGATGATCCACACGGGGAACAGAAATATGTAGACAAAGAGGCCAGAACACATGTTCCATGAGGGTCTGTCCTGTCCTCCAGGGTTTCCCCTGGCTCACGGTGGGATGTCTGCTGAATGAATAAGTGGGCGGAGAAAGGAATATAGGAGTCTTGCATGACTGGACGTGTGTGCTACAGACTGTCGGGCGTGGAGAGATGGGGAGAGGCCAGACTGCGACAGTACTGAACGCCCAGCTGAGGCACCTGCACTGTCTCCTGGGCTCCCAGGGGAGCAGCGATAGCCAGGAGAAGCAGCACCCAAATGGGACTCCTGCTTCTAACCATGGGACTGACGGCAGCTGACAGAAATGAATTTTTCTACAATCCTGACTTCTGGGAATATTCTCATCATGAGCGGCCTCCTGTGGAGCAGACCGAATGCAGGCCTGACCTTCTGAAGCCTCAAGTGCAGTTTCCAAGGAGGGGCTGTGGGGGGCCTTGGACCAGTCACCCCGCCCACCCGCCCCGGGCCTTGGTTCTGGGCAAGGTGCCCTCCAAAGAGAGCTCTCAGGTCACCTCCGGCCCCTTGTCCAGAGTCCAGCCATGGCCAAAGGAACTGCAGGAGGCCAGGCAGGCAGAGTCCATCTTACCAGATCAGAGAGTAGCTGAAGCCCAGGATCGAGCTGACCAGCCGGAACTCCGACGAGAGGCAAGCAAAGAAGGGGAAGTGGGACAGGCCGACTTCGACGCCTCCGATCAGAAGCACAAAGGCTGCGAGAGACAGGGCCAGAGATGACGTGAGTGCCTCTTCTCACGGGCTCAGGGGAGACCCAGGGCAGCTGTGGGGTTTCGTGTGACTTGCAGTCACAGACCTCAGGACTTAAGGAGGTGAGTGGACAAGCCCCAGAGTAGTACAAGGAGGAATGCAGGGATGTCTTTCATGCATTCATGCAACAGGCCCTTCCTGGTACCTCTTCCATGCCAGGCACTGGGCCAACTATTGAGATGAAGAAGACCTAGTCCCTGCCCTTGATTAGCTCACAGTATGACGGGCAGAAACATACTACATAAATGAACAAACAAAAATCACTGAGAGTAAAGCACCATAAAGTGTACCATAGCAACACAGACGGCAGTGATGTACTGTGCTCTAAAACCTCTTGTAAATTATTGTGCGCTTCATCCATAAGGCAATAATAATATTAATGCTGCTACTGACTAGCTCTGAGATGGTCTAACAGGATCCAGTAAAATGTAATTGGGCAAGGTGACCTTTCCTAAGTGTCTACTTTGAGCTGGGTCGTGGGTCAGGCACCAAGGACATAGGGGGAAGGAACAAAGTTCTTGCTCTGAGATGCTTACAGTCCAGTAGGGAAGACAGGGAGGAAAGTAAACGATGTGATATGTACGGTGATAGAGGCATAGTCAACCTGCTGTGAGGACAAGAAGAGAAAGTCATGGACCTCACCTGGGGTCTGGGTATCAGAGAAGGCATCCTGGAGGTGGTGACATTTAGCAAGGCCATGAAATGTAAGTGGGAGTTTGTAGGATGGAGAGAAGGAGGGAAGGAAGGACATTTCTCACTCAAAGGAGGGGAGATGGTTGGTTGAAGTGGTCAGTGTTTGTGTAAATATGAACAGTGGGGGAATGGCAGCTAAGGACCATATAAAAGGAATAATTGCTGTGAGGTTAGAAGCTGCAATAGCATAATTTTTAAATTTATCTGAATTCCCCCAACCATGAAAGCAGACAGAGCAGTGAAGATAGCAAAACCGAAAACAGACATCTACAACAAATCTAAGTGGCAGGACCCATTTGATATCAACATCTGATTAAGAGGAAGCAGAGGAAAGACGATAGGATCTTTGAAATCCCAAGAACAGAAGAACCCAAAATTGCCAGCAGATATTCACAGGAAATTGAAGCTGAAATAACAGCTGAAACTGGGCACAGTGCTGAAGGCCTTGATTCATAGGTGAGAATCAGCAGACCTTAGTAAGATGTTAGTAGGTCTGAGGATGCTGGAGCCATCAGGGTCCATGAGCTCATTATACTAAATATGCAACTCCCCTCCCAGCACAAGCCCCACGTGAAAGAGAAACTGCTGGCAGTGAGAATCCAGAATGAGAAGGTAAGGGGGCTTCCCTGGTGGCGCAGTGGTTGAGAATCCGCCTGCTGATGCAGGAGACACGGGTTCGTGCCCTGGTCCGGGAAGATCCCACATGCCGCGGAGCAACTAAGCCCGTGAGCCATGGCCGCTAGGCCTGCGCGTCCGGAGCCTGTGCTCCGCAACGGGAGAGGCCACAACAGTGAGAGGCCCGCATACCGCAAAAAAAAAAAAAAAAAAAATGAGAAGGTAAGAACATTAGGAACTGGGTAGTAGTGGGTCCAGACAAAAGTGGAAGGAAGAAGCCAACTCAGAAAATAGGAGGTTGTAATGAGGGTACATATATATAATCATTCTGTAAAAACAGAAGAGGAGCCATGAAGCAAGAAACAATATTCTGGTCCAGCCAGATGCTCAACATCAATTAGTCTTCAAGGAAACGCAAATCAAGAAACCAATCAGATACTACTTCACACCTACTAAGATGGCTACAAAATTTTTTTTAAATGAAAATAACAAGTGTTGGCTAGGATGTGGAGAAATTGGAACGTTCACATATTTCAGGTCAATGGAACACAATGGACAGTCCAGAAATAGACCCATACACATGTGTAGCCAACTGATTTTCAACAAAGGTGCAAAGGCAATGTAGTGGGCAAAGGACAGGTTTTTGTAACAATAACAGTGCTGGAACAAATGGATAGCCAAAGGCAAAAAAAAAAAAAAAAAAAAAAGAGGAATTCAATCCACACCTCACACTATATATTCAAAAAAATTAACTCAAAATGTACCATAGACGTAAATGCGAAACACTGTGAGACTATAAAACTTCTAGAAAACACAAAGAAGAAAATCGAAGTGACCTGAGCTTAGGCAAAGATTTCTTATATGACATCATACACATGATCCATAAAAGAAAATATGAAAAAATTAGATTTCATCAAAATTTAAAATGTCAGCACTTCAGAAGAAACTGTTGGTAGAATAAAAATACAAGCAACAGACTGGGGGAAAGTATTTGCAATTTATACATCTGATAAAGGACTTATATACAGAGTATATAAAGAACTCTCAAAACTCAATAAGAAGAAAACAAAAAATCCCCAATATTTTAAAATAGGCAAGTAATTTGAACAAACACTTTACCAAAGAAGGTACAGTGATAGCACATAAGCACATGAAAATATGCTCAACAACAACAGTCATTACAAAACTGCAAACTGAAACCACAGTGAGATACCACAACATGCCTCTTAGAATGGCTAAAATTGAAAAGACTGACCATGTGTTGTCAAGGACATAGAGAAACTTGAACTTTCATACACTGAAGGTGGTAATCTACAATCAAACGGAACCATCATTTTGGAAAACAGTCTGACAGTTAGTTTCTTTAAAAGTATAATCTACTACATGATCTTAATAATCCAGACATTCCATTCAAAGGTGTTTACCCAAGAAAAATGGAAACATACAAAGACTTATAATGCTTACAGCAGCTTTATTTGTAACAGCCCAAAACTGAAAATAAATCAAATGTCTATCAATAGGTGAATGGATGAACAAACTGTGGTCTCTCCATACAGTGGAACACTATTCAGAAATGAAAAAGGAATGATTTCTGATACATTCTAAACATGTAAGAATCTCAAAACAACTACGCTGTGTGAAAGAAAACAGACCCCCTCCCCCCAAAAAAAACCCCGATTGCATTCTGTATGATTCCATTTGCATAACTGCCTGGGGATGGCGGTGGTAACTGGATGGGGTGGGAAGGAGAGAGTACAAAGGGGAAAAAGTTAACTTCTGGGGTTCATTATCAAGATTGTGGTGATGATTTCATAGATGTAAACACGTGCCAAAGCTTAACTTGTACACTTCTAAGAGATGTATCGTTTTGGTTTTAATTTGTATTAAAAACTCCTAAAAACTAAGGAGATGTTGTAGGCATTTGCTCATCTAGGCTTGGAACCCAGGAGAGAGAACCAAGCTGGACAGGAGATGTTTGGGAGTCATTGGATTAGGGATGGTTGAATCTGCCGGGAGAGCACAGAGCACGGGGAACAAAGAGGCCTCAGATCAATGGCCAGAGAAGTAAACATTGTTCCCTGAGGAAGCATCTGAGGGCTTACTGATGTCAAGAAGGCAGTCATGGCTATAACTCAGGAGAGATTTCTAGGGTTGGTGACAGTGAACCTATTTTCTGAGACTTTGTTCTACTATGTCTAAAAAAACCTTTGAATCTAACTGGGAGAAAACCCCCACAAAAAAGCTTGAGACTTTGTGGGCTTGGCATTGACCTTGGGCAAGTAACAAGCTAAGAAGAACATTGACAGTTCAACAAAGTTTATCCGCTGATCCCAGAGAACCCCTGCCATGCAGTCTCCAAGAGCAAGAATTTCCACGGCAAAACTCCCAGCAGGTATGAGGCAGAACATGTACCTTGGGCCCATTGTGGGACTTGCAGGGGCTGGTAGCCTTCTGAGAATAAGAACATGACCTTATTGGCTGTAGCCCCAAAGGCTACTCCATAGGACCATCGGTTACGAAAAGTGCCCACGAAGTCCAGAGGTCTGTGAATAAGAGAAACAGCTCGTGAGGCCAGAAGTGGCTCCTTCCCACAGTTCATTTCCAAAGTATCAATCCCACTCTGGGGAGGGACTATTGAGTAGTAAACTATTTCTTTCAACTGGCATATCCTGAGGCCCTCTGTGCCAATTTGGAGGCTAGGCATAGATTCAGGGTACCAAAGTGAGGAAGACAAAATCCTTGCCCTGGAGAAGCTCCAAGTCTGGGGAACATAAGCAAGGACGCCAGCAGTCATGACAACAAGCAAAATGGGATGAATTTCATCTATGAGAGACACAAGCAGTAAGACTTGAGAAATCAAAACGAAGAGTATGTGCCAGACAGGTTGGGGGAACCTGCCCTGCACCTCGTCATGGTCTATGACAGTCCTCCTTTCCAATATCCCTGGGAAGGTTTGGGTATCACCGGCTATGCTGGTTGCATGTGATCACACCTCCTGGCCACAGCTGATTGGACTATGGGTGGTCAGATGGTCACCTGACTTTGGATAGGCCAATCACAGTGCCTGGCCTTGTATTTTGTTGTTGTTTTTTTGTTTTTTGTTTTTTTCGGTATGCGGGTCTCTCACTGTTGTGGCCTCTCCCGTTGCAGAGCACAGGCTCCAGACGCGCAGGCTCAGCGGGCATGGCCCACGGGCCCAGCCGCTCTGCGGCATGCGGGATCTTCCTGGATCAGGGCACGAACCCGTGTCCCCTGCATCAGCAGGCGGACTCTCAACCACTGCGCCACCGGGGAAGCCCCTGGCCTTGTATTTTGGATTTGTGATTCTGAGGACAGGAGCCAGTCAGCTGTTAAAATTCTGTTCTGGAAAGTCATGCCAAACTGAGTCTTGCCGACGTTTGGGGGAAGCAGAGATCACTCAGACCGATGATAAAGTCAGATGGCAGAGAGGAAAATGGTAAAATGGTGCTGAAGGGACCCTAGTGACACAAAGAGGCAATAATAGAATCCGTCTCCCAGAGACGCCGCCCATCTCAAGAGCTCTAGCTCCCATGAGGCCAACCTTGCCAGTTTCTGTGAGACCTCTGTAACTTTATAAAAAGTTCTTTCTTTTCCTTTTATGCAAACAAACTTGAGTGGATATCTGTTTCCTCTAACCAAAAGAGCTTTGTCTACATGAGAGAAAGCAATTGCATTTGAGACAAAGAGAAAAGGGCTTTCCCCACTGGAGTGCCATTTGAAGCAGACTTAATGAAAACTCAAGGTGGCAGGAAGGGAAGGGCACTGCAGGTGGGAACTTGGGAGTCAGGATCTGGACCCCACCTTCCTGTTCCATTTGGCTGGATCGTCTTCATGTTCAAGGCACAACTCAGGGAGCACCCATCTCAGAAACCTCCCTGACAACCCACTTCCAATCAGGCACGTCTACGTGCTGCCTTGCTTGGGTCCCCTCAGCGCTAAGTTCATGTCCATGCTTTTCTTATCACTTGTTTAGTGAACTATAAACTCCTCTGGAGTGGGACCTAGCACAGGGCCTTGAAGAGTAGCTGCTCACTGCACGTTCGTGGACATGCACTTTGTTGAACTGATTTGAATTCTAATCAATCCCACCTGTAGTACTTAAGCGCTATGTCGGACTCAGTCTCCCTATCTTTAAAACAGAGATGACACCCCTGCTCTGCTCATATCACAGAGACACTGTGGATGGCAAATGAAGTCCTGCTGTATAAACTGTGGAGTGTCATGCACATGCGGAGGGTTATTAATGGGTGAAGACGCGGTGAGCTAAAACTACTCAGGAGGGCTTCCCTGGTGGCGCAGTGGTTGAGAGCCCGCCTGCCGATGCAGGGGACGCGGGTTCGTGCCCCGGTCCGGGAAGATCCCACGTGCCGCGGAGCGGCTGGGCCCGTGAGCCATGGCTGCTGAGCCTGCGCGTCCAGAGCCTGTGCTCCTCAACGGGAGAGGCCACAACGGTGAGAGGCCCGCATACCACACACAAAAAAAGGACTACTCAGGAAAGCGGGGCTTTTCATAAGAAAGTGGCCAGAGAGCAAGAAAACTGTGCCATTATTAATTGAGTTCAAGGCAGTTTAACATGATCCATATAGCGGTCTTACTTAAAAAGTCCTGCACCAGGCCCTACATGCCAAATGCCCAGGGCAAAGTCTGAAGATCATCTTTATCCACCAGCCTCAGTCTCTCTCTGTGCCTCAGCCAATGTGGCTTAGACCAGGCAGTTTGGGAAGGGCTGACTGCTCTAATGGGTGGTAACCAGAATGTTTGCTACTCTGGGCTGGTATATGGTATATGGACATTGTTGTTGGATTTCTCTCACCGCAAAGGTCAGATCACCCTTAGACTCCATCCTGACATCCTGGCTTCCTCTCCCTTCTCCAGAGCCCAAGGCTGAGACCTGAGTGTGTTCACATCCTTGAGTCTTCTCAGGTTATGACACTGGGAGAATCAGAGCCAAAAGCGACCAGATCTGGGTTAAAGCTCTTGTCACTTGGTAGCTCTGTGGCCTTGGGCAAGTGACTCAACTTCTCTGAGCCTGAGCTAGCTCATCCATTACAGGAGGATAACAACCTCCACCATGCTGGGGTCCATTCTAGTAGAGCAGGCAAAGCAGATGGTTCAGTGCCTGGGCCAGAGTCAGAATGCAATAAATGCTAATTGCATCATCATCATCATCATCATCATTAGTAGTAAGTAGAGGGTGATGAGGCAGAGAGATGAACAATTAGAACTCAAGGAAAAATGTGTGAAGGGGAGCAGAGATTCAGAATGGCAGAGTTGGAAAGGCCCTGAAAGCTCCCTGGTCCAGCGGGCTCTCCTGGGGCATGTCTCGTGCCTCCATCCCAACAAGGAGGCTTGCTGCCACCAGGGACAGGGAACTCTCTCCCCCCTGCTTCTTGGGGTAGCCATGGTGCTGTGTGTGGGAAGACCTTTCCTGTAGTGAGCTGAGCCTCTTCAAGTTGTTTTAAGCACTTCTGGGCAGCCCTGGGTGCTGAGGGCTCAGTAGCTTGGAAGCCAATTCTGAACTCTCTGGGCCTTGGGTGGATAGGGGCAGGGAGGGGCAGGGCTGTCCACGGCGGGGTAGAGGTGGGTGGGGAGGTAACTGGTGGCTAGCCTAGTCTTACAAATGGCGTTGGTCCCAAACACAGAGTACCCCAAGCTGTAGTGATGGACCTTGGCTCAACTCACATGATCATTCTGAAGCAGTTCCCCAGGAGGTAAGAGGCGCCATCTCTCTGTCTATGGTGCTCTCGTCTTTGGAGAAGGGACAAGACCAAAATGATGAAAAGCTATAGCAAGAGAAGATGAGTTTGTCAGAGGGAACATTTGTCCTCAGCCCCTCGGTGCCCTCACTGAAGGAGAGTGTGTGGGTGAGCAAAGCACTCAGAATGTCTAGGACTCAAACTCCAGACTTGGACAGCTGGCTGCATGCACCGTTGAGCTTCCAGAATGTTTTGTACTGAGCTTTCCTTTGTGTTGCTCTGAACGGACATGGGTTCAAATATAGTCTCTCCCACATACTGGCTGGGAGGGAGACTTAACTTCTCTGAACCTCAGTGGCCTCATCCGTAAAAAATGGGTCATAGCTTTCAGGTGGCAAATCCTTCTTTGCTTTTTATTCCTGTGGATTCAGTCATATTCTCCTATAAAATTCCCAAGAATTATCTACACTTGCTGTCTCCATTTCCTCACCTCTCACTTGCTCTTCGACCCCCTAACATGGCTTCTACTCCCATACTCCACGGAAGCAGTTCTGGCCAAAGTCACTAATTACCACCTTGTTGCTCAATCCAAATGTAAACATTAAGCCCAAATCTGCTTGATCTCACAGCAGCATTCAGGGTTGACCTCTTCCTCCTCTTAGAAATACTCTCTTCCCTATGCTTCTATCAGCCACACTTTTCTGGTTTTCTTCCAGTAATTCTCAGTCTCCTTTGCTGGATCATTCTTTATCCAACCATCAGATGTGAAGCTCCTCATGGTTCAGTCCAAGGACCACTCCTCTTACTCCCCCATCCTCTCTTCCTCGGTGATCCCATCCATGTCCATCCACACTTTCAGTGGCCACCAAATACACAGAAGACTCACAAACTTGAACCTCCAGCCATGGTCCAGAATCATATGTTCAACTACATAGTTGGCATTTCTTTTTGATGTGTTGAACGCTTCTCAAATTCAGTATGTCTTAAATGGAACTCATGATTTTCCTCCCTGCCTTGTTCCTTCATCCACACCAAACTTGGATCCCCTCTAATTTTCCTTAACAAGTGAATGGCAGATACCACCATCCTTCCAGCTGTGTAAATTACAAACCCAAGTGTCATCCTCAACCTCTCCCTCTCTCTCATCTCTCTATCCAACCCATTACCAGATTCTACTGCTTTTACCCCTTGAACATCTGGAGGTGACCACCATCATCTAGGATGATGTAAAATCACCTCACCTGGACCCCTGCAACCATCTCCTAACTGGTCTTCCTGCCTCCTCTCTTACCTGCCTCCAACCTGATCCCCACTTGCAAACAGAGTGATCATTTCAACACATAAATCTGATCATACCATCCTTGGGCCAGCCACTACTTCTCATTGTATTCAGAACAAAGACAAAACTCCTTCATACACGGCCTGGCCCTGCCCACCTCCCCAGACACCTCCACCTCCAATTCCCCACTCCAGCCACGCCAGCCTTCTCAGCTCCTCCCACTCTCTGGGCTCCCGCCCGCCACGGAGCCTTTGCACGTGCTCTCCCCTCTGCCTGAAATGTTCTTCATTATGTCTTCCAACAGACCTCAGCTCCAGCGCTGCTTCCTCAGAAAAGCCGTTTTTGACTCCCCTAAAAGTCAGTGCCCCTGACTCTTGGGACCTTCAAAGCCTTCTTCTGCCTGTGTTTTTAGTGCATAATGTAAGGGAGCAAGCCTCTGCCGACCCATTCAGATCCCTTTGGGAGACTGTGTATGGGAGCAGCCCAGCTCCCCTTCTCTTCCCTCATCCGCCCTCCCCTGCCTTCACTTACTGATGGGATGAGGGAGTAATGGAGGAAGAGCTCCATGTTCACCGAGCTGGCACAAGTGCCATTTAGCTGCCTGGTCCTGAAAAACAACCGAAATACACATCCACATCATCAGTCACTGCTGCAGTCATTGACCCTTCAGCCTTGAGCATCACTGTCACGAATTTGGCTTGTAGCCCATGGAGATCATCTGATCTTTTTTTTGTGTGTGGTACGTGGTCCTCTCACTGTTGTGGCCTCTCCCGCCACGGACACAGGCTCCAGACGCGCAGGCTCAGCGGCCATGGCTCACGGGCCAAGCCGCTCAGCAGCATGTGGGATCTTCCAGGACCGGGGCACAAACCCATGTCCCCTGCATTGGCAGGCGGACTCTCAACCACTGCGCCACCAGGGAAGCCCCATCTGATCTTTTTTAACTTCTGTTTCTGAGTCAGCGCCACTCACCTGTGATGTGTCTTCCCTAAGTGGATTACCTCCTTTCATATCTCTTTCTCCAGCTTCATTATCTATACAACTGCCCTACTAACTGGATCTAACTCCTTCTTTCCTTGATGACATAGTCACGGACAGATTCAGGTTCCTTGGCACCCAAAGCTTGTATTATTTGGATGTCCTTTTCAAATAAAACTACAAAAATATCTTTTCATATTTTAAGGAAAACATATCACCATGTAAACACTTAACCAAGGTGCCTCCCACCCTCCTAGAGCATTGGTAGGGTCCTGTGCAAGTGAGGGCCCCTGAGACTTAAGCTTCAGTAACTTCACAGGAAACCAGCCTTTAGATATGGTTTTTCATAGCCAGAGGTCAAGAAGCATCTGCTCACTCTGATTCACTGCTGGGCTACTGGGGCAGGACAGCGGTCATCTGGACGACAGAGTGTGGACTCTGTCCTCTCCAGACCTCAGAGTCTGCAGGACAAGGCCGCTGGGGTCTCGTGTCTGAAACACATGACAGCAGTTTCCTGGCCTCTCTTTGAAAGGGAACTGCTCCCTTCTGGGCTCCCGCCACACTTCGCTATCGCTGCTCTGACTTGCACTGCACCACCTCGGCAAACGCTCACCCTCCAGATCCTTGCTGACTCTGTGCCTCACTCCTGCAGCATCCATCTGGCCATCCCTCGGGCTTCCTTCCTGGTCAGCTCCCACTTTTCCCAGAAGTCTCCAGGAAGAGCATTCCTCTGGGAACCCATGAGCATGGCATATTTCCCTGAAAGTTTTTAAAATTCCAGTACTCCACGGTGATGTCCAAACCTAGGAATGAGACAACCTAGAAGTGGTGGGGGGAGATGAGGGTGCCTCATGCTGTCGGAAATGTGATAGAACTATAAAATTTAGAATTCTGTTGTTAGGAAAGTAAACTGAGCACATACATCAGTCTCCTCGTTCTACAAAAACCCTCAAAATAGCAGAAAAGATTCTTTTTTAAGAAAGAAAAAAAACAGCCATATTTGAAAATAAGAAGGGAATCTATCAGGGACACAGAAACTTCTAGAAGATGCTGAATGATGGAGAGCAGTTAGGACTAGATCAAAGAGAAAAAGCATCAGCCAGCACGGCTACAGGCTGTGACCACAGAAAGGTGCTCTACACTCATATGCAAGAGGCTGATGCAGGCGGGGGCTGCCGACAGACCACAGAATGATGAGTTGGGGTCTCACAGAGACCCAAGAGTCCTCCCACCCTGCTGACCGACCAGAAGCAACAGGGTAAACCTCTCTGGGAGTAGTATACATGGGTCACAGAGAGAAAGGCAGTGCTCCAAATCACAGGTGGCACCTGGGAAGGACTGGGTGCTTTGGATGTAGATCAGCTGCTGAGGTACCCCATCGAGCGGTACATCCTACCTCCATCCTGCTGCACTGAAAGCACTCCTTAGTACTAGCTGTGGCAGCAGCTGCCACCCACTCCCAAACAAATATCCCAGTGGAAGCTCCAGCACAAAGACAAGCTCCCAACCCAGAAACATCAAACATGAGGAAAGATTACACCACCAAAGGGAGCCAAAATTTCAACAGATAGAGGAGCTTACTCCTAAGGAAATGAAGTTAATACAGAACCTCTCTGAGACAAGGAGTAGAGGAAATTCTCTACAAGAAGAATGAACCTAGGAGGAAGTAGAAGGGTGCAAAAAGCCACAGAAATTAATTAGCAAAACTTCCCATTATTCCTGAGCACAGGACTTTAACTATATATACATACACTTTTAGAAACACAAAGACTCAGAAAGACCTTCATTGAAAGAAATATTGGAGGAAATTCTCAAGTAAATGTAGGAGGAAGGGGAAGAATTTAAGAGGAATAACAAACAGAGAAATTAGGAAAATGTATTGTTAAATATCTAGATAATTATTGTGAAATAAAATGTCTGAAATGCCAATTTGGAGTTGAAATACCAGATGATTCCCCACATGGAAGAAGGGAGAGGTGGGTAGGAACAGGTGTAGATACAAAGGGAAGTGAAATGATGACCAAGTTCTTGTCATGTTTAGAAAGATGATGTAGAAACCTGCTTTCTCTTTCTGGGCTTTATAAGTAAAATATAATTCTAAGTAAGTATGTTAAAAATCCACAGTTAGCTACTAGAAGGATATAAATAGAAAGTAAATCAATGTATTAAGAAGTGTATATGGGGGCTTCCTTGGTGGCGCAGTGGTTGGGAGTCTGCCTGCTGATGCAGGGGACGTGGGTTCGTGCCCCGGTCCAGGAACATCCCACATGCCGCCGAGCGGCTGGGCCCGTGGGCCATGGCCGCTGGGCCTGCACATCCGGAGCCTGTGCTCCGCAATGGGAGAGGCCGCAACAGTGAGAGGCCCGCGTACCGCAAAAAAAAAAAAAAAAAAAGTGTATATGAAGGAATGAAAATTCCATCACTCCAGCAAATACAGGAAGAGAAAAAAAAGAAATAAAGACTACAATTGAAACACCACAAGAACAAAACTGTCCAAAGAATATTAAGCCACCAACAAAGAAGAAATACAAATATTCAATAAATTTTTAAAATTTCAACTAGTAATAAAAGGAGAAATTAAGATGAAATGCTGTCTTATCTATTAAAGTGGGAATTACTAACAATACCACCCAGCAGGGGTCCCCAAGCCCCAGGCATGGACCAGTGCTGGTCCACAGCCTGTTACAACCCCCACCCACCCACCCCCCGCCCCCCGGCCGCACGGCAGGAGGTGAGCAGCGGGTGAGCGGGCAAAGCTTCATCTGCAGCTCCCCATCGCTCCCATCGCTACCGCCTGAACCATCCCCCGCCTCCCCCCTCCCCCAAGCCTCCCCCCGCCCCCCCGCCACCACCCCTCAGCCGCCGCCCCGGTTCCGTGGAAAAACTGTCTTCCATGAAACCGGTCCCTGGTGCCAAAAAAGGTTGGGGACCACTGCTACCCAGCATTAGTGAAGGTTAAGACAAGTTGGTATTCATTTGCTGGTAATCAGAAGTGTAAGGAGGTATAACCATTCTGAGGATAAAATTTGCAATATACACCAAGAACCTTTAAATACAGCAATTCCATTTCTAGGAATTCTACTTCTACAAAATATACACTACGGAAATAATCAGAGGTGCCTGAATTCAGGTACTAGAATGCTAAGATTCTCACTCTTCCTGCCTCCCTCCCTCCCTCATATGTGTGTATAACATTTTAAATGTAATATATGTTCATCGTAAAACATTCAAAATACTTACAAATGTATAAAGTAGTAACTAAAAGCCCTTTCTCCTTCCATAATTATGTGTGTTTATAACCTCTAGTTTCAAGCAAAAATGGGATCGGACTAAACTTGATTTCTTCATTTAATCAATAAAGGAAATGGAATTCATTTAATAAAGAAAGGCAATTTCTAATGTTAGGATATACAGACCCACAGAACTCTTTTATCAGGGTGACTCTGCCTACACAGATTCACTGCTGAGCCGGTCTTTTGCTTGGAGGGCAGAGCTGAGAGTTAGTCTGGCAGCAGCTAGAAACAGGTGAGATCAGGGACAGTAGAGAGTGTAGCTCTCTAAATAAGGAGTCCATAGCTATGCTTTCACTCCAGCAGTGAATAGATGAAGCAGGCACTGGAGTCAATCCAAGTTAGAAGGCCACTGAGACCCCCTTCTTGGTCTCTAAGACTTATACTGCTTCCAAGTGGGTCCAGGGCTCGAGGGGCAGATCTGTCGAGGGGTAAACAGCTTTTGCAGGGCAGCAGCAAAACAGCACCCGCAAATGTAGAAAATCCGATTTCCACTGATGATAGCTTGGAACTGTGCTTATGATACACTGTTAAGTGAAAAAAAAAAAATTATAAAACAATATGATCCCAAGTTGTGGTCATCTCTGGGTTGTAAGATTTGCATTCATTCTACTTTTTAAAAATGATTTTCTTGACTTTCCCAAGGGTAGTACACAGATGTATTGCTCAATAGCTGCTTAGAACAGTGCTTGACACAAAGTAGACAGCAATAAACACATGTTGAATGAATGAATGGCTTGCTTTTGTAATCAGGGAAAAGACTGGATTTTATGCCAAAGCAATAAAACACCATTCTGAAGGGAAGTTGCCCAGGAATCAGCATAAAGTGAAAACATGCAAGATTTGTTCTGTGATAGGGTATAAATTACAAATCTTTCATTATTTAAAAAATATTCGGGGCTTCCCTGGTGGCCCAGTGGTTGGGAGTCTGCCTGCCGATGCAGGGGAAATGAGTTCGTGCCCGGGTCCGGGAAGATCCCACATGCCATGGAGCAACTAAGCCCGTGCGCCACAACAACTGAGCCTGCGCTCTAGAGCCCACGAGCCACAACTCCTGAAGCCCGGCGCCTACAGCCCGTGCTCCGCAACAAGAGAAGCCACTGCAATCAGAAGCCCGCGCACCGCAACGAAGAGTAGCCCCCGCTCACCGCAACTAGAGAAAGCCCGCGCGCAGCAAGACCCAACTCAGCCAAAAATAAATAAATAAATAATAGTCATAAGTTAAACATATGATAATAGCTTTTACTGATTAATGTCACTTTATTGTGTGTCACTATGTCCTAGGAATCCTGCTATTTTATGTTACCTTATTTAATCTTTACAAGAATCTTGTGAGGTAGATTGTATCACCTCCTTTTCATAATGAGGAACTGAAGCCAGGAGAGGATACCTAACTTGCCCAGGAGGAGGTGAGGCTGGGAGCCAGGCACCCCTGCATGTCACCATCGTCCCAGCCCCCGCTGCTGGCTCATGTGACCCCTTGGAGCTCCTAGCATTCGCTGACCTTCCAGGCTATGGCTGACTCATCTCTGATCCCAAGTCCAGGCCAGCACCTGGCACAGACAGGATAAGGGCATGTCTGGTAAATTCCATGGGAACTTCCCTCAGGAAGGTGAGGCCCAGAGAGGGCCAGTGAGCAGAAAACATCACGAAGCTCAGGACTACTTCAGGTCCAGCTCAAGGGGCTCAGTGAGAAGGACCCTGACCTGGTTCCCACTTCTGAGTGCAGAGAAGGGTTGGGAATGAGGGAGAGGTGTGTGTGTGTGCGCACGCGTGCCCGTCCATATGATGCCTCCAGCAATGCAGTAGCCTGTGTGATGGGGTGTCTGACTCTGGGCCAGCCCTGGCCTGCCTTTGTGAATCCCATCAATCCTCTAACACACAGCCTCCCCACAGTCCTGCCTTGGGCTCGGACTTGTACCAGCTTGGGACTGTCATATTATCAGGAATTTTGCAAGCCGGCTGTTAAACACCACCATTGGTAAAAATTAAATTACATAAATGTATAATTAAATAAGTTATTTAAAAGGAAGGTGGTAAAGCCTCAAAACCCATCACTTCCTAATTATTTTGCTACGTTTTGCTATGATTTATTCTCTAGAAGTTATTTACATCTGTTATGTCTGCACCATGAAAACTCTGTTACGGTCTGTGCCACGTCTGTGCCTCTCCTCACTTCTCCATGTCAGCAACATCATGTTGTTAGCCTGAAATTAGCCATGCTGGGAGAATTTATACCAGGGAAATGGGTGAACACTACAAATCAGGCTTTGATTTACTGTTCTGCAGACTGTCTAGAAAGTGACAGAGAAAATGTTAACAAGGCAGATTAAATTTAAACATATGTTTGTAGCCATTACATTGTGAATAGCAAAAAAAAAAAAAAAAAAGAGGAAATATTCTTCTAGAATTTAAAACTCTTATCCCATTCATCCAAAAAAATCGTTTCTGGCAACTGACATTGACAAATGAGTGAAGTTCTGACTTATACCTTGTCTCCACTGTTTTACATTTGTGTTACTCATTAATGTCAATAAAAATATCAGCCAACATTCATGTCGAAAATATCCTCATGGGTCAATGGCAGGTTGGCTACAGACACAAGAATCTGGCAAAAATCAATGAAAGCATTCTTTGAGATTTAACTGGCTCTGTGCAATCTGCAAGAAAGATCATTGTATATTTTATTATTTGTAAATTTTGTGTGATTATCTATTCTAACAGTACAATTTATATTAAACTTATGTACGTATACGCATACTTTTTTCAGGGAGCCAGTTACTACACATTTCCTGGCACACCACTGCACAGGTGGGACACTGTTCTGGGAGTGGTCAGGAATAATGAGGATGGCTGAGTTTGGAGACCTAGGTCAATATAAACTATGCTTTAGGGGAAAGACAAGTTTAGTAGAGAGAACACAGGAGGGGGCCAGTGTCCCACCCTACCCTCTTCTCCCAAAGCTCTGCAAAATGAGGGGGTTGAACCAGATCAGTGTTTTTAAGTTTTTTGACTACGAGTCAAATATACATTATAGCCATGACCCAGTTCGGATACATGTGTGCAAAACAAATTTTCATAAAACAATATGATCTCTGGTGACTTTCATTCAATTCAATTCTATTCATTTTGTTCTTTTCCATCCCATTTTGTAAAATGCTGGCTGTGAACACAAAATTAATTTTACAACCCGCTAATGGGTGTCAACCAGCTGTTTGGGAAAAAAAAGACTTGACTATGAGGTGAGTGCTAGGGTAGGGGCTGTGCACCCCTGAAGGCCTCTGACTCCTGACACTGTCAGCAAGTATTGGTCTTTGCACTTTAGGGTTCCCGGATACCAGGCCTTGTTCTGATGGATAGACAGCAGGTAAGGTCATTTGGAAACTCTTTAGCTCAGGCCTTATCACTTGTCTGGAACTGTTGCACCAGCCTCTTTGCTCATCCCCCTGAGGCCAGAGTCACCTGGAAAGGACACTCCACCCTCCCCCAGACTTAGCCTGGGGTGCTCTCTGGGGCTCATCATTTCTGCTTCCTGCTACAGGTGCATTTTTCATGCTTAATCTCTCACTTTCAGACTGGGCTTTTCATAAGCAAGAAACATGCTTCATTCCACTTTGAACTCCTACTATCCCCCACCCCACCCCACCACCAGCTTCTGACTAGGGACAAGGTACATAACAAATCCAAGCAAGTGCTGAATGAATGAGTGAAGAGGGGAGAAGGAAGGGGAGGAAGGTAGGCGGGAGAGAGGGAAACATCTGTGTACTCTGCGTGCTGGGCAAGCACACAGCTGAGCTGCACCCTGTCCACACCCTTGACGTGAGACACTCCGGTGCAGCCCTGGCCACGGACTCACAGACTCCTGCCTCGTCACTCAAAGGCTCTGGAACCCAAGGCCATGGGTGGTTTGAATGCCCCCAGGACATGCCTCCAGCCCCCTTCACAGGGGCAGCCACGAAGCCTCATCTGGGCACGTCCAGTGGTGGGAATCCTCCAAGTCTCCCCTTCCCTCTCACTGAGTAAGGGGGCCCAGAGGGAAAAGTGCTGGACCTGGGAGTGAGCCCCACTCCACCAATCATTAGCTGTGTGCCCATAGATGGGCTCTGGGCCTTACTCTTCTCATCCTGAAAATGGATCTAATACTCCCTTACAGGCTGCCGTGAGGATTAGATACAATGAGAGTCCAGTGCTCAGTCAGTATTGATCTTTCCCATCCATTCCCTGCTTTTGGACCAAAGAAAAGGATTTTCTTTCATTGGGTTGAAAGGGGACTCTCACTGGCTGTTACTACCTCCTCAGAAGCCAGACCCCCGGGCTTCCCTGGTGGCGCAGTGGTTGAGAGTCCGCCTGCCGATGCAGGGGACACGGGTTCGTGCCCCGGTCTGGGAAGATCCCACATGCCGCGGAGCGGCTGGGCCCGTGAGCCATGGCCACTGAGCCTGCGCGTCCGGAGCCTGTGCTCCGCAACCGGAGAGGCCACAACGGTGAGAGGCCCGCGTATCGCAAAAAAAAAAAAAAAAACCCAACAGAAGCCAGACCCCATCTGCTCCTCTGTCCCTGGAGCATCTGGGGTCAGCCCTCTCCAGACTGAGCGCCTCCCCAGCCCCAATCCAGTGCACGTCATGGGCAGCTGGCCTCCTGCTAGGTGAAGGGGTGTCCGGGACTCCCCTGCCCTGGGCCCCTGACCACACAGTGGACTGAAGTCCTTTACCTGGTTAACCAGTAGCCAGAGCGCTGCACATACCTGGCCCTGTGACCAGTGTCCTGCCCCACACTGCAGGCAGGGGGGGCCCAGATCACCCTTGCCCAGATTGGCCCCACTGTCCTCCAGAGCCACCAGCTTCCTCTGAGGCTCTCACATACAGGTGGCTGGCCAGCAAAAACCATTCTGAGGCCACCCAGCTCTGCTGCTAAGTGCTGTGGCTCCTTAGGTTCAGGGGGGCCCATGGTCTCAGTTTGGTCACTTTTAAATTGAGAAGGTTGGACTGCTTGGGACTCAGCCCACAGTCACAGCAGCCAGCCCACTGTGTGGAAAAGTCTTTTAATGCGTCTGTGTCCCCCAACGGATGGGGAGATCCTAGGGGGCAGGGACCTTCCTCATTCTTCTCATGTGCACAGCTCCTGGTCCATCATGTGGCATCAGCAGGTGCCCACTAACGTTTCCTAAATGGATGGATGGAAAGCTAATGTTTCTCAAGGGCCTACTGTGCACCAAGCTATACCTTAAGGGTTATGCTTTTATTAACTAATTTCACCTTCACAACAGGCCTGTGAGAGGTACTATCATCACCCCATTTCACAGATGAGAAAACTGAGGCACCAGAAGATGAGGAAACTCATCCAAGCTCACCCAGCCAGTGAGCAGTGGAGCCAGGACTTGAACCCTGGCAACGTGGATGACCACGTAAGTAACTGCCAGCTGTCACCCTCCATGACTCGTCAATGAATTTTTCTGTTCCTACGGCCAGGGCAGTGTAAGTTCTTTCGGCACAAAGACATGAGAATTGCGGGGGCTTGTGAAGATTTGAGAGTGGATGTGTGTGCAGGTCATTGGTGCATGCACAGCTTTAAGAATGGTGTGGGGGAAAGTAAACTCCCTCTCAAGATGAAATCTATGAGGAAATGACAGGCTGTCTGAGGAGGGGGAGTGGGCAGGGGTGTCCAGGGGACTGCCCATGTGTTGACAATTGTTGGAGCTGGGTGATGGGAATAGGGGGTTCTTTATATTATTGTCTCTTCTCTTGTATAAATATGTACACATCCATAATAAAAAGTTTAAATTTTTAAAATAAAATAAAGTCCACGACTATCACAAAACCCACATAGGCTGCCACTTTGCTGACGGTCCCTTCTGTTTTCTTCCCAGCTCCTCCATCCCCCTCAGGCTTGCCTCTGACAGCCTTCCTAGAAAGTTCCATGTGTCTTTCTATGCTTGTCTCTCTTATTGCCTATTGGTTTGTCCCTGTCTGTCCCTTCCAGTGACTCTCTGAGAATTAGGGGAAGTTCCATAATGAAACACACATTGATAGCCTTTTTTGATTCCATTTTTTCCCCAGGGCCTCTGTCTTCTCTGTGTGTCCAAATCTGTTTTCCGCTTCTTTGCCTTGACTACTCCCATCCATTTGGACCTTGCTTTACAGGTAGGAATTCTCGGCTCTGGTTGGTAACCTTCACCAGACAGTGTGTACAGGTGGGTTTTCGTGCCCATGTGGGTCCTCAGATCTGCCCAGAGGAAAAGCCTGGGATTTGGAGTCAGAGACCTTGCGACCTGGGGTGAATCATTTCTCCTCCTGAAGCCTTGGTTGCTTCATCTGTAGAATGGGTGTGATCTACTTCCCTAGATCATTAGAGAATGGTATGAATGGTGCTTTGTTAATTAGGAAGCACCATGCTTGCTGGTTCTCAGGCCTGCTTCCACCTTCCCTACAACTCCCTCCCAGAGGCGCTATTCCACGAGGTGGGAGTGGAGGATTCCAAGCAGCAGCCCGGCCCCCAGCAGACCCTGGGGCCCCTCCCGGGGGAGGGGGTGCAGACACTGGCGTTACGGAGAGACACAGGAGCCACAGTACCAAAGAGCTGGACACCCTGGCTGGGTGCCTTGGCTCCACCACCACCTGGTTAACTGACTCAGAGAGACAGAATCAGTTCAGTCAAGTTGGGAACAGAGCTCTCCCCTAGGGCAGAGGGGCTGTGAGATCTTCCCCTGTTCTGAGCAGGGCACTGTGGGAAATAACAGTGCTTTACAGTTTCTAAAGCACTCTCATCCCCAAGGTCTCACTGGATCCTCAGAGAGCACAGGTCAGAGGGAGCCTGTCACTTGTCCACAGTGGGACTCAAACACAGGTGCTAATTTTTTTTTTTTTTTTTTGCACTGCTCGGCATGTGGGATCTCAGTTCCCGGACCAGGGATCCAACCCACGCCCCCTGAATTGGAAGGGTGGAGTCTTAACCACTGGACTGCCGGGGAAGTCCCCAAGGGTGCTAATTTTAAGATGAGATATTGATTGACCTTTTGTGTCTGGCCTGTCTTTATTCCATCTTCTCCCAGGGCCTCTCTGTTTTCTCCTCTGTGTGTCCAGATCTCTGTTTATTTTCCTTTGCCTTGACCTTGCCCATTCATTTTGAGCTTACTGTACTGAGAGGAATGGTATGCACCTGGAAAGTACCCTCCTTTCGGAGGGAGTGTATGGGAGTGTTTTCACGCCTATCTGACAACTTCAGACAGAGTTACCATGCAAAAAATTGGTGACTGAAGAAGACAAAAGCCCATTTTCTGCTCCCTAACATTCTTAACTGTCCAATAAAGCAACATTCATTTTCATTTCTTTTCACTTAATAAAATAATAATAATAGCTATCGTTCATTGAAGGTTTATCACATGCTGGACATTGGGCTATGTATGGTCTTTACAGTTAAAGACCATATGGGCTATGTATGGTCTGACACAGTCTCATGGCTAAAATTTTAGAACAATAGTTATAAGGTCTTGTTTGCATCTGTCTTTATGTTTATGTATGTTTATACATGTATGTTGTAGACATGTGATATTTCTCTACCTCCAGATGGTATTGTTGAAATTAATGTATAAAGAGCTCTACTTATGTGGGTTGAAGGACACGTGTTTGTAACGATTGGCTATTCTAAAACTCTCATAAATACATAGATAACGTTATCTCTGTTGCAAAACTGGTCAGCAAGGAAAATAGCTTGGGATGATGGCTGACTTTGTCTAATGTCTCATTAGATTTCTGTGAATAGTGTAAACATAATTGTTGGGAGGAAGTGATGTAGATAGATGTAAGTGGGATCAGAGTGTTTTTTTTTTTTTTTTTTTTTGCGGTACGCGGGCCTCTCACTGCTGTGGCCTCTTCCGTTGCAGAGCACAGGCTCCGGACGCGCAGGCCCAGCAGCCATGGCTCACGGGCCCAGCCGCTCCGTGGCATGTGGGATCCTCCTGGACCGGGGCACAAACCCACGTCCCCTGCATCGGCAGGCGGACTCTCAACCACTGCGCCACCAGGGAAGCCCCTGGGATCAGAGTTTTTAGGTGAACTTTTCAGCAATAAATATGTGTATGGTATTCTAATGAAAAATAGTTACCAGGGGCTTCCCTGGTGGTGCAGTGGTTGAGAATCTGCCTGCCAATGCAGGGGACACGTGTTTGAGCCCTGGTCTGGGAAGATCCCACATGCCGTGGAGCAACTAGGCCTGTGCACCACAACTACTGAGCCTGCGCATCTGGAGCCTGTGCTCCACAACAAGAGAGGCTGCAACAGTGAGAGGCCCGCGCACCACGATTTACAATGACCCCCGCTCGCCCCAACTAGAGAAAGCCATCGCACAGAAATGAAGACCCAACACAGCCAAAAATAATTAAGTAATTTAAAAAAATAGCTACCAAAATCTTTTTGGTAACTTGAAACCTCAAAGTTTTGCTAAGCTAAGTTAAATAATGGAATCTCATTGAATATCTAGATCATTTCCAAATAAGATGAAACAGTGAAACATTAATTACTGAACATAGGTTTACTGACTCTTATCTTCTTATTACAGAGAAACTAAAGATATTTGGGTTTATTAGTAAATGTATTTTGTGCCACATTGAAAGATTGTACTATGAAAAAGTATATGCTTCAAAATTATGAAATGTATTCATAAATTTGCCAGTCTATGGAATTCTGGTGCAATAGTTCACAATTGCTCACTTCTTAGTTTTCACTAGAAGTTAAGATTGCTAAGGGTTAAGAATTCTAATTAATATATGTAATTAAAGCTACCAGAAATAATATGGGAAACAACTCTGTATACAAGAAAAGTAAGGTATATTTTTACCTAAGAAAAGATATGATGTATGGAGATGCATTTCTGTTGAAGGAAATGAAAGTGATTTTGTCCTAAAGTAAAGCTGGCTATTTCAGAATGGGAAGGTGGAAAATAAAGGATAAACTAAATGTAAATAGAAAGTTGAAGGGGGAGAGAAAGAGAATTTTATGTTGTGTAATCAAGCTGGCTAAAATTAAATTGTTATTATAAGGGTATTTAAAATAAGCCTTAATATCAATAGTGTACTTACATAAAACTGGAACTTGATTTTCTTTTATCTGTTACAAGGACAAAGTTCTATTGGACTATTGGTCTTCTCCTGATAAGAAGTTGTGAAAGGTTTTTCTTTCCCTCTTAAGTAACCTGTCTAGAAAGCGAAGATTTGGTGTTTTATCAAAATAATTTCCTGTGCTTCATGTTGTCTTAATCAGGTCTTTGATTATTTAAGAGAACTAAATCATCTCAATATTAAAAGAGATAAGTTTTGCTCACAACTGTGTAACAATCTCTATTTGCCTTTAAAATCCTTTATTGTCACTTTGGTTAAATAGACAGCTATGTATTGTTTCATAGTGTGATTCTTATTTAGTCAAATGTCCAAACTTTTTGATATTTTTGACAAACTTCACCAAATCAAACTCTAACTAAAGTCTTTTTGACATGGAAGTAATTTCGGGATTTCCCAGAGGGCCCCTGGAACATCTCAAAAGATTTTTTCTCCTTAAAAACAGAGAGACAGAGGCTTATTGATATGTTAAATTACATGGGAAGCATTGTCAAATAAGACGTAATACTAAGCCTTCTTTAGTTGTATTTGTATAGGTATATAAGCATTCCAGAAATTGTATGAAATTCCTAAAATTCTGATATGTCTGGTATAAGGTTAATCAGTCATAATTCTAGTAATCACCTTAATAATACTAGAATGTTGTTTGTTACAGAGATAACCAAATTTCTTTGTCAATTGCATTGTAATAAACTCTAATCAGATCTTTAACCATGGCCATTTTTAAGTCTTTGTCATTTACAGAAGTTACTGTTTTACTCTGATGCTTTTGCAGAAGTGTTTGCAAGTGTGCTTCATCTTCAAGGAGATTCATGGAAAGGACTCTGGCAAGCACAGATTTCTGATAACTTTAAGATCATAAAACTGAACTGAGTAAGAATCTCCAGAACTGATGAAAAAACTGGATTCAAGCAGAACAAGAATTAATAACAGACCGAACGAAGTAATGATGATGATTATAATTTTTATGACTTTTTGTCTGGAACATTGTTGGTTCTTTAATGTTTTGTTTTTTCCAGATTAAGTTCTTTAATATTAAGGAAACTTTTTCTCTTAAGCTACCAATGACTTAGAGCAATTTGATAAAGTGTACCTTTGTGAATAAGGATGAAACAATTACTTTTTCTCCCTACATGATCCCTCCAGAATTTGGAAGCTTAGTGAATGTTCTTTATGACAAAATATTTATTTGCATAAGTTAATAAGAATCTATTCTTCTTGTAACAGGACACAATTGGAAACATTTGTTATATTATCAAAGCTTTGGTTGGAATGTCAGATTTGAGAAGATTCATAGAATCAGATATGACAAGACAGTTTTAAATAATTAAGGCTGAGTTTATAGAGTTAATAAATCCTCTTGGAAAAACAGCCTGGCACCTTGCTTTCAGGGTTCCTGACAGTCTTACCAGGTTAGTAAGGAAAGTCCCTTCCTGGCAGGTACAGGATACTTGGGGGACCTCAAGAAGAGAGGAATCAACCCAAATCTATAAGCATTAAGGCAAAGTCTGATGGAAAGTCTTTGGCTTGGCTTCCTGACCTCTAGATGCCTTTAAAAGTTCAATCTGAAATTCCTTATGAAAAGCCAGCAAAGAATGTTTAAATGACCCTACCATGGTCAATTGCTATTCTTTCTGTGCTTGCACAAATAATCGGGACAAGTTTATTGAAACTAGACCTATTTTGTGAACAAATTAGTCTTCATTTGGCTATCCTTGATAGAAATAAGGGTGATTTTAGAAAAATTATGTTTCAGTAGAAACTATAATACACACTTGTAGATAAGATTCTAGTTCTGTTCATTGTCTCTGAGGTTTTGTTTTCTACCCATAAACTGGACTGGATCCTGAATTCTAGTTTCCTCAAATATCTGGCTACAAATCTCCAAACTAATGTTTCCAATTTTCTCCCACCTTTTTGACTTGGAACCACTAAAAACAAAAGCTGCCCTTTTCCCTGAAACCCTGCAAACTGAATGTGAATGGCCTGATATAAACTTCAGAGAAATCACCATAACAGCTCATGTTTAGACATTGTTTGTGCCTGTTGCTTTGTGGGCCACTCAGAAAGTGTAACTGAACACCTGATGACATCATCAGAGACACTCAAACTGCAAAAGATGTTTCAACCCTAACACATAGAAAATCTTCTTGACTGGCTGCCTCCTGGGCTCAGAAAGTGGTTTAGAGTCTTCTCCAACCATTAAGCTTTGGTTTTCTTCTGTTTCCATAGAAATGCCTCTTAATGAATACCTGACCACTGGCGCTATCTAGGCCTAACTCTGGGAGCACACCTGCAAGACCACCTCCTGAAATGAGACACAACTGTTTAACTAAGCTGACCTATTCTCACTACTGAGACAGGTTCAATGAGATATGGAGCAATTTGTCAACTCAGCTTCTGGACTGTGAAACTTGTTTGAAGTTTCAAAGGTGGGATGAAGGGGGGCAGAATTTGTCACCCCAAGATATGCCTCTTCAGCATAAGGATTATTTTAAGATGGTTATTTTTAAGAAACTGCAGACATAGGGGAAGCTCTAAAAATGGAGCTTTTGTAGGAGACATTTACATGTATGGGGGAAATCTCTTGTTTGTAAAGGTGTCTTCCTCACTGTACCAGGAATGGTAGATAAAATAGACAAGGTAAGATGACCTTATCTCTAGAAACTCTTATCAATGTAGAAAACAATTATTTAAATCTGCATAATGACCTTACCCTTGTTTACTGTGCTTTTCCTGATAACCTCCTACAACTAACTCCTCAACCCCAACATTTTCTTTTGTCTTCAGCTGAAGATGGTATTTAGGGTGACAGCTTCAGCCATTTGGGGGAGTTACTCTATTTTCCTGGGTATCTCCCATGTATTCAGGAGGCATACATGTTATTAAATTTGTTTGTTTTTCTCCTGTTAATCTTTTTATTACAGGGGTGTCTCAGTCAAGAACCTAGAAGCGTAGAGGGAAAATTATTTTTCCATCCCCACAATAACATCCCTTGACAATCTAGACAGAAAACACTATGACACCAGAAAGTGACGGCTCTAATTTTTGTTCTATTTTTGAGCAGGCTTTTTAGTTCTGGGATCATTTAAAATGAAGTGTTTAAGTTTATATGTTTGAGTGAGAACGTTTCTAGATGGGAATGTACAGCTCTCAAAGTCCTTTCACATTCTCTTCTCAGATGATCTTCACAAAGCTGTGGGTTAGGTAGGACAGGGGTTATTATACCTGATTAATAGATGAGGAAACCAAGGCTTTAAGATCTGCTAGAAACTACAGAGCCAGGACTCAAGCCTAGGTCCTCTAACACCGTATCTGCGCTCTTTCCACTCCACTCTGTGGCTCTAAACTGAAGACAAACAGAAATCTATTCACGGACCCATAGTTCCTTCCTCTGTGCCAGCTGCCTACAAATTAGGTAAACCATGCCCTCCTCCTGGTTCTATGAATCACCATAGCAAAGAAGACAGTTGCCAGGTTTCGCAAAAAAACTAAAAATAGAACTACCATATGACCCAGCAGTTCCACTCCTGGGTATATATCAGAAAATAACAAAAACACTAATTTGAAAAGATACATGCACCCAAATGTTCATAGCAGCACTATTCATAATAGCTAAGATATGGAAGCAACCTAAGTGTCCATCAACAGATGAATGGATAAAGAAGATGTGGAACATATGTACAATAGACTACTATACAGCCATAAAAAGAACAAAATTTTGCCATTTGCAACAACATGGATGGATTTGGAGGGTATTCACTTAAAAATTGTGAATCATCGTACACCTGTAACTAATATTGTACCTCAACTATACATCAATTAAAATTTATTTAATTAAAAAAGAAGGGGGAACTCCCTGGCAGTACAGTGGTTAGGACTCGGTGCTCTCACTGGCAGGGGCCCAGGTTCAATCCATGGTCAGGGCATGGCCAAAAAAAAGAAAAGAAGACGAATACAGTTGCCAGGCACATACAGTTGTCCAGCATAACTTGTCTCAAGCCTGACCCCGATGACTCACCTTGCGTTTGAGGAGAGCATCTTGGTAGAAAAGCACTGCCTGCAGCTCTGGGGAGCAATCTGCTTCTCTGGATTGTTCTTTGGGCTTCTCTTGCCTCTTGGTGATGAGTGCTTCTGATATTCTGACGTTCTGCCCAGTTCCTTTCAGAGAACCCAAAAATAAAACCTCAGCGAAAGGCAAACATCCAGTCAAATATTTACCAGAGAAAGGACAGCAAGTGGGTGGCCTCCTTCCTTGTTTGGGAACACTACTGGCTATTCTTCTGCTCTACCGCCCTTCCCACGCTTTCTCATGCAGAAGCAGGAACTGCCCTCCTAGTTCCTCTCCAAGACTCTTGCAGTCTCATTTAGCCCTCACTGGCCGTGGGCACTGGCTCCTTGAGCTACTGGAGCTTTGCCCAGAAGCTGAGGCCTCTTCGGCTAGCTGTAAGAATTATTACAGGCAATAAAGTAGGACTCTGCCTCAAGGCAATAAACTAGGAAACTAGCACCACTGGCTTCAAGATTCTCCTTGGAAACAAGACAATTTGCTGGGAGAAGTGGCTGGAGACAAGTTCAAAACCGAACCCCACCCACGTGGCAGAACCGGGGATAGCTGTCCACAAGGAATTCCTGCTCCCTTGCCATAAAGTGAAGCTGTTGCTGGCAAGGACCTGCCCAGCCAGGGGGCATACTCCCCAGCCCACCCAGGAGTCTAGGAATAAACACGGGATCAAGGCTACCAATGGGATGTGAGCAGAAGTGATGTGTGTTACTTCTGGGCTAAGACAGTTAAGAAGCAAGTGTGTTTTTTATACCCTCCCCTTCTGCACCTGCTGGTTTAGGACTCAAAGGCCCTAAAGGAATGGGATGGGAAGGAGCCTGAGTCCCTGAATGACCATGTAGAGGAAGCTGTCCTCTACACCAACTGTCCATAAGCAAGAAATAAAGGTCTGTGGGCTTCCCTGGTGGCGCAGTGGTTGAGAGTCCGCCTGCCGATGCGGGGGACGCGGGTTCGTGCCCCGGTCCGGGAAGATCCCACATGCCGCGGAGTGGCTGGGCCCGTGAGCCATGGCCGCTGAGCCTGCACGTCCGGAGCCTGTGCTCCGCAATGGGAGAGGCCACAACAGTGAGAGGCCCGCCTACCGCAAAAAAAAAAAAAAAAAAAAAAAAAAGAAAGAAAGAAAGGTCTATTGTAATAAGCCAGTGAAGTGCCAGCTTATTTGTTACAGCAGCTAGTGTTGCCCTAGCTAACATAGCACAGAATGTGGAGAACTTATAAGCATCATATGGTCCAAGTTCCTGATTTTAAGGATAAGAAGACAGAGGCTTAAGGAGGGGAAGTACACTAAGAGGACTAGCCTTAGAAAGCCTGCCATGTCCACAGAGCTGTGCCAAGGGTGTGAGCATCCATACTGGTGCCATGCAATGCCCCAGAGCACTGCTCATTGGACCAAAGCTGAGTGCCTGACCTAAGGGCAGCCAGTCATAAACCATATCAATCTGCCATCTGTGATGGACATTCTGTCCAACAGTCATCTCTTTCAGGAGTCTGACCTTGAGACACAGAACAGGAACTAAACACTCATCAGTGGGACCGAGAACCAAATAACACCGAGAGAGATGCAGGAAGCTAAGGAATGGTCAAGTCCTGATCAGGGCAGAGAGTGACTCTTGCTGCAGAGAAGTGTGTTAAGATTTCCCAGTTACTAGAATGGCCCATGGATTCTAAATGGCCACCCTGTTCCCAAATGATCATCCAGAGCCAAATGGGAACTGGACCCCAGGTGTTCTTGTTTGTTGATTCACTGCATCCATCAGCTGCCAGGCCAGTTAATGGCAACATCACACTCTTATCACCCATGAGTTGTCTGTGGCTCCTCCCCTTCTCTCACCTCATTCGTTCTGCCTCCTGGTGGCTCTTATCCATCCCTTGGATGTCAGAGGGCTCATTCCTCTTTTCCCTTCTGCCAGCCTGGAGTTGGTGTTCAGAATGGTGGAGCCACAACATGGAAAGAGCCTGGGTCCCTGAATCAACACTTGAGGAGGCTAGGAATAGCCATTTGAGAGTTTACACAAATAAGGAATAAACCTCTATTATGTAAGAGCCATTATATGCTTTGGAGTTTGTTTGTTAGAGCAGCTAGTCCTTATCCTAATCAATACAGCTTCCTTTCCATTCACACTGCTACTGCCGCAGTTGCAGCCCTCACCACCTCCTGCCTGGACCAACACAAGTGCTCTCTAACAGCTCTGCAGCCTCCAGTCTCCATGCCTAGTGCAGACACGCATCTCCCTAAAGCACAGCTCAGACTTGCCAAACATCCTCCATGGTCTGCTCTCCCAACCCTGGCTTTCCAAACCCTCCAAGAAGCTGCTTCAACCCTCTTTTCCAGCCTCATCTCCACTGGTTTCCATCTCTATTTTTTTCGAAGTTGCTTATCCATCCCTAAACATGGCCTTTCATGTTACTCTCGCTCTTTAGGGAACAAGGAACAGAGATCCACTCGAGATGCCTGGAGTTAAAGGGGTTTCCAATTCCTCCCCTGCAAGGGCTGGGGCCCAACCAGGGAAGGCACTGGAGACTGAAGCTACTCTTGGGAAAGATTCCTCCCCTCTGTGGCCAAGTGGTCTTTCTCTTGTCTCTCTCCTTTTTTGGCCTTTTTCTTCTATCTTTCCTCTCTCTGACTCAGCCCCTTTGCTTCCTTAGGGCTTCTGCTCTCTTGGGGTTTTAACTCACCACCATCCTGACTTTAGTTCATAGTATCCTTTCAACCTCTACCCCCAAAGTCCACTGGCTCCTTCCCAGGGTTCCCCAGTTCTAACTGCTAAGAGAAAAGATCTGCCCCAGTTCATCTTTTTCCCAGGTGATCACAGCCAGTCTACGCCTTCCTGTCTTTGGCTCAGTCCTACACCCCTCGTATAAGTTTGCTAGGACCCCCGTAACAAAATACCATGTACTGGGTGGTTTAAACCAGAACTTTATTTTCTCGCAGTTCCAGAAGCTGGAAGTCCAAGATCAAGGTGTCTGCAAGTGTGGTTTCTCCTGAGGCCTCTCCTTGGCTTACAGGGGGCTGCCCTCTCGCTGTGTCCTCACGTGGCCTTTTCTCTGTGCACCTGCACCCTAGCATCTCTATGTCCTAATCTCTTCTTATAAGGACACCAGTCAGATTGCATCAGGCTGCCCCAATGGCCTTGTAACTTCATTACCTCTGAAAGGCCCCGTCTCCCAATAAAGTCACATTCTAAGGTACTGGAGGTTAGGGCTTCAACATATGAATTTGGGAGGGCACACAATTCAGTCCATAACAGCCCTGGTCTAATTAGCTCTGATGGAGCGGGAGGGGGTCCTGGAGGCGGTGAATAGGCACCATAGCCGACAATTCAGGCCATCTGTGTTCGCTCACCTTGATCCCTTTACTCCTGCCTAGAACAGCACCTCCCACCTGCTTATCACCATGGTTTTTTGTTCATTAAGTTCCACCTCAAGCATAATATCTGGCATAATATCCTGATCACCATGGTGTAATCTTATGTCTCTTGGCTTGGCCTACATCTCTTTTATGGCATGTATTTAGGCCTTCTTTATTTGTCCATTTAGCACATGTTTGTGGAGAAGCAGCCTGGGGCAGTGGTACAGAGTGTGGACTTTGGGGCCAACTCCACCATTTACCAGCTCTAATTTTGGCCACGTTATGCTGTTAACCCCTCTGATTCTTGGTTTTATCTGAGACAAGCTATACCTACTTCATGACAGATGAGGTTGAAATGAGCTAATATAAAATGCTCAGGAGGGTGCAAGCCAGGACTCGACCTGATTCGCCATGACACCTGGGAGACAGGGGAGGCCCCACAAATGCTTGCTTTCAAAATTGAAAATGATGAAAGAAAAATGAAAAAGACAGAGAAATATGAGGATCAGTACAACATAACTCTCTTACTGGACACCTGCAAACAAAGAAACACTGTCAGTGTGTTTCTTCTGAAACCAGGCCCTCTGCTTCCCAGAAGAAGCAGTTCTCGGTACATCCATGCCGCATCATTCAGAGAAAAGAATTGTAAAGCTCTCCTCCTTCAGGCACATGGAGATGCTTATCTCCTGTGTGAGCGCCCATCTGCCAGGTGCTTCCTGGCTCCACTGCCCAGACTTCAAATGGATATTTTAAATTATTGGATTCTCCTGGTTACTTCCGTCACGATTCTACAATTCCTCTCTTCACACCATTAAGGAAGAGTCACTATTGAATTGCTACTGACTGCCCAGGGGAGTTAGGAAGACAGCCATGTTAAAGTGGGAGAAAAGCCAAGACTCTTGTTCTAAAATACTTAAGTTCAGCACAGTTTCAGTCACAGTAATAAGGAACCATTTCTAAGGGGCTACCATGCTCCAGACATGGCCTCTTTGAACATGGAGAGAACCCTGTGTAATCCTTTTCAATTTCCCTCTCATGCTTTCTCATTTTAGTGTCGAGTCTAAACGCAGAACTTGACATGCATCTGTAGGACAGTTCAACATTTGATTTCTCTCGGCCATTCTAACCTCTGCAAGCCTTTTTGAATACTGCTTCTTCTAACCAATGCACATTAATTCCTTTTTGAAGTACTGGGGCATTTGAACACTTTCGCTGAACTCATCCAGGTTATTGATAAAAACATTTAATAGAACAGAGCCCTAAGCATTCCGCTAGAGACCTCTTTCCGGGAGCCATGTAATGGTGCTGCAGTTGGCAGAACGTGAGGAAAGAGATGACTACACGAGAACCCAGGTTAGGAAGGCTTACTCTGTTTAAGCCCTGTGTTTATCAGGGTCCAGGGTTCTGGAGACATGACAGAAGGAAATTCAGCAGTGCATCACAAAGGCCATGCTTGTTTCCTGAGTGTTGGGAGCTTATCACAGGACAGCCTCTATTTATTCCATAGACAGATGGCTTAATTATGTAATTTAGAAAGAAAGAACCAAAATATCTGGAAGACCTAGGGCAGGGCAATTTCTTCCTTAAGTAACACCAATGAGTATGACCCTTGACTAGGGACAATATTTCTCACTTTGAAAAAGAACGAAACTATCCTGTATTCCCATCCCGCCCCTCCTCCTCTGTCACAAACAGGCCTGGATCCCCCTGCTGGCAGAAGAAAGAATGTTCAGTGACCTTTGTGACCTGGTCCCCCCAGTTTATCTTCCCAGACTAGACTCGGCTCTGGAGAAGTCCACAAGAGATATGACTGACCTCTCAGGTGCCACCCACCTCCCCTTCCCTGACCTCACCCATCCATTCAGGTCACCAAATTTACAAAGTACCTGTGTACTGAGAAGTATGGTAGTCCCTGAGGGTAGATGCCCTGGAGACACACCTTGTGCCCTCGTCCCAGGTCAGCCAAGACCCTGGCTTAAGTACCGTGTCCTCCCTGGGGAGGGTTTCGGTGCTTTGCAGTTTATCACAGGCAGAGAGAACGAGGGAAGCGATTACTGCAGCAATAGACAGGCTGGACAAACTGCTGGGATGGGGCTGCCCGGGGACAGGGAGGAGCAGGAGATCAGATTCTGCAAAGGCCATTTCTGGCACTGGGAGGGGGTCCCATTTTAACTGGAGGCCAACCATGCACAGTAAAAGGGGCCCTGGCCTGGGACACCCACCTGAAGGACTCTGATTTTGAGCGAGTCCCTTCCTACCCTGGGCTGCAGTCTCCCCCTCTGTAAAGTGAGGATGTCAGAGGTGGTCTCTAAAGACCCTTGCTCCCTACCTGACCCAGCTCAGATGTCACCTTTGTGAAGCCTTCCCACATCTTCTCACCGACCCCACTGCTTCAGGTAGACTCATACCTCTGAGCATTCGGTGATCATCTGTATGCATTTTTGTCCTCCCCTCAAACAAAGGGCACCTTATCCCAGCACTTTGGCTCATTTGAATTATTAGGAAATACTATAGTATATTGAACTAAGGAATGAGGAAGTCATTTCTAGATCTGTAATCCCTGTATTGCCCACAAGGTGGCAGTCTGCACAGGTGGCTGCTGTACCTACCTTGCATTTTGGTGGAAGCCCTGGGAAAAGATGCCGAAGGGAAGAACGGAGTAGGAAGGACTCTCCTCAAAGACTTATCCTCTGGCTCCTTGAAGGGTATGTGCTGTCCCTCTCCCCTCCACCTTTAAAGTGTCAGTCTCAGACAACAATGCAGGCCCTGAGCTACAGGAGCCAAGCCTGGATATTCCACATTTCCAAGCTTCTCAAGCTGGCTGGGCAAGGCTGGTGATCTGGCCCTCACTGCCCTCTCCAGCCTCCTGCGCCTCTGCACCTCCCACCCCCATCCCCACGAGCTCTCTCCTCCCTCCTGACTATGCCTTGTTCTCTCTGGTCTTCATGCCTTCGGACATTCTGTGCTCTCTCTCCACTGTCCTTCCAGGCAGCACCTACTGGCTCTTCAAGACCCCACTGAGTGTTGGAAGGATGTGGAGAACAGGGAACCCTCGTACACTGTTAGTGGGAATGTAAATTGGTGCAGCCACTTTGGAAAACAGTATGGAGTTTTCTCAAAAAAATAAACATAGAAGTACCGTATGACCCAGCAATTCCACTCCTGGGTATATATATCTAAAAAAAACAAAAACACTAATTCAAAGAGATACGTGCCACCCAGTGTTCATAGCAGCATTATTTACAATTGCCAAGATATGGAAGCAACCTAAGTGTCCATCAACAGATGAATGGATAAAGAAGATATGGTATATATATATACATACAATGGAATACTACTCAGCCATAAAAAAGAATGAAATCTTTGCAGCAACATGGATGGACTTGGAGGGCACTATGCTAAGGGAAATAAGTCGGGCAGAGAAAGACAAATACTATATGATATCACTTATATGCACTTTTAAAAATACAATAAACTAGTGAATATAACAAAAAAGAGGTAGACACACAGATGTAGAGAACAAACTAGTGGTTACCAGTGGGGAGAGGGGAGTGGGCAGGGACAATACAGAGGTGGGGGAGTAAGAGGTACAAACTATTAGGTTTAAAATACGCTACAAGAATATATTGCACAGGGACTTCCCTGGTGGTCCAGTGGTAAAGAATCCGCCTTCCAATGCAGGGGATGTTGGTTCGATCCCTGGTCGGGGAACTAAGATCCCACATGCTGCAGGGCAACTAAGCCCGCATGCCACAACTACTGAGCTCACACACTTCAGTGAGAGAGCCCGTGCACCACAACCACAGAACCCACGCACCCTGGAGCTGGTGCACCACAACTAGAGAGGGAAAACCTGCATGCCGCAAATAGAGAGAAGCCCATGCCACAATGAAAGATCCCACATGCCTCAGTGAAGACCCCTAGTGCCACAACTAAAACCCGACGCAGCCAAAAAAATAAAGAAAAGTAAATAAATAATAAAATTTAAAAAGAAGTCTATCTAAAGAAAGAAAAGAAAAAATAATATATTGTACAGCACAGGGAATATCACAAACATTTTGGAAAAATTGTAAATGGAGTGTAACCTTTAAAAATTGTATTGGGTTGGCCAAAAATTCGTTTGGGTTTTTCCATAAGATATTATTAATATTAAATATTAACATTTTAAAAAAGACCCAGTTGAGGAAGCATCCTTTCCAGAAAACCTCCTTTACTCTTTTCCCCCAGCACTGTTCTGTAGTAGCATTTATTGCACTGAAATTGCTTCCTATCTGCCTTCCTTTCTTTTAAGAGCCTGGCTTGCTCTTCTATCCCCTCCCCTTCTGTGCACTGCACAGGCCTGGCGGGCAGGGGTTAGGCCCTCTGAGAGCTTGCTGAATGAAGAATGAAGCAATGAATCGATGAATTAGGGATGAGCTGTAGTAAGATCAATGGAGAAACTCCCCCTCCCCAACAGGGGAGTCATTTGAGAATAAGAAAATAAACCTTATTTTTCTGTTGACCCTGGTTCAGGAAGGGACCAAATGCTCCTTAGCATAATAAAGGCACATTATTACTTTGAAAGGAGCTGGGCCAAATGTTCCTTAATAGAGGCCAACACTTTCCTCACGTGAGACTAGGCTGTGCTGCTTTCTAAGAATGAAGGCTCCCTTTGGCAAGGTGACTCCTCTTTCAATTATTTATACAGAAACTGATGGCAGCTGTTTTACTCTCCTGGCAGAAAAGGTAAGTTCCAGGGGCTTCCTGCCTCTAACAGGAGACCTTACTCCATGTGTCACAGAACTGGTGTTGGGATTCTGCCAGTTGCCAGGTGTGTCTAGTCGATTCAGGACCTGGAAAAGTAAGCACAGGTGGGTTCACTGTGATTGGAACATGGGCCCTGACTGCTGTAAGCCCCCACGTTGACTGTGGGCGACAGTGGACCACTCTAGTAAATGATCACAGGTCCCTCTGGAGGGGGCTTAGATGAAGATTTCTAGAATCTCTATAGAGTTCTTCAAGGGGGCTTGGCCTCCTCTTCCAACTAGGGGCTCCGTGTCTAGATGAAGTCTGAACCTGGTTAAGAGACCATGGCTTGAGATTGGTTCAACATGGCAGAGTAGAAGGACATGCTCTCACTACCTCTTTCGAGAACACCGGAATCACAACTAACTGCTGAACAATCATCAACAGGAAGACACTGGAATTCACCAAAAAAGATACCTCACATGCAAAGACAAAGGAGAAGCCACAATGAGACGGTAGGAGGGCGCAACCACAATAAAATCAAATCTCATAACTGCTGGGTGGGTGACTCATAACCTGGAGCACACTTATACCACAGAAGTCCACCCACTGCAGTGAAGGTTCTGAGTCCCACGTTAGGCTTCCCAACCTGGGGGTCCAGCAACGGGAGAAGGAATTCCTAGAGAATCAGACTTTGAAGGCTAGTGGGATTTGATTGCAGGACTTCGACAGGACTGGGGGAAACAGAGACTCCACTCTTGGAGGGCACACACAAAGTAGTGTGTGCATCAGGACCCAGGGGAAGGAGCAGTGACCCCAGGAGAGACTGAACCAGACCTACCTGCTAGTGTTGGAGGGTCTCCTGCAGAGGGGGGGGGGTGGCTGTGGTTCACTGTGGGGACAAGGACACTGGCAACAGAAGTTCTGGGAAGTACTCTTTGGCGTGAGCCCTCCCAGAGTCTGTCATTAGCTCCACCAAAGAGCCCAGGTTGGATCCAGTGTTGGGTTGCCTCAGGCCAAACAACCAACAGGGAGGGAACCCAGCCTCACCCATCAGCAGAAAAGGGGATTAAAGTTTTACTGAGCTCTGCCCACCACAGCAACAGCCAGCTCTACCCACCACCAGTCCCTCCCATCAGGAAACTTGCACAAGCCTCTTAGATAGCCTCATCCACCAGAGGGCAGACAGCAGAAGCAAGAAGAACTACAATCTTGCAACCTGTGGAACAAAAACCAAATTCACAGAAAGATAAACAAGATGAAAAGGCAGAGGGCTCTGTACCAGATGAAGGAACAAGATAAAACCCCAGAAAAACAACTAAATGAAGTGGAGATAGGCAACCTTCCAGAAAAAGAATTCAGAATAATGATAGTGAAGGTGATCCAGGACCTTGGAAAAAGAATGGAGGCAAACATCGAGAAGATGCAAGAAATGTTTAACAAAGACCTAGAAGAATTAAAGAACGAACAAACAGAGATGAACAATACAATAACTGAAATGAAAACTACACTACAAGGAATCAATAGCAGAATAACTGAGGCAGAAGAACGGATAAGTGACCTGGAAGACAGAATGGTGCAATTCACTGCTGCAGAACAGAATAAAGAAAAAAGAATGAAAAGAAATGAAGACAGCCTAAGAGACCTCTGGGACAACATTAAACACAACAACATTCGCGTTATAGGGGTCCCAGAAGGAGAGGAGAGAGAGAAAGGACCCGAGAAAATATTTGACGAGATTATAGTCAAAAACTTCCCTAACATGGGAAAGGAAATAGCCACCCAAGTCCAGGAAGCACAGAGAGTCCCATATAGGATAAACCCAAGGAGAAACAGGTCAAGACACATAGTAATCAAACTGGCAAAAATTAAAGATAAAGTAAAATTATTGAAAGCAGCAAGGGAAAAATGACAAATAACATACAAAGGAACTCCCAAAAGGTTAACAGCTGATTTCTAAGCAGAAACTCTACAAGACAGAAGGGAGTGGCATGACATACTTAAAGTGATGAAAGGGAAGAACCTACAGCCAAGATTACTCTATCCAGCAAGGATCTCATTCAGATTCGATGGAGAAATCAAAAGCTTTACAGACAAGCAAAAGCTAAGAGAATTCAGCACCACCAAACCAGCTCTACAACAAATGCTAAAGGAACTTCTCTAAGTGGGAAAAACAAGAGAAGAAAAGGACGTACAAAAACAAACCCAAAACAATTTAGAAAATGGTCATAGGAACATACATATCAATAACTACCTTAAACGTGAATGGATTAAATGCTCCAACCAAAAGACACAGGTTTGCTGAATGGATACAAATCAAGACCCATATATATGCTGTCTACAAGAGACCCACTTCAGACCTAGGGACACATACAGACTGAAAGTGAGGGGATGGAAAAAGATATTCCATGCAAATGGAAATCAAAAGAAAGCTGGAGTAGCAATACTCATATCAGATAAATTAGACTTTAAAATAAAGAATGTTATAAGAGACAAGGAAGGACACTACATAATGATCAAGAGATTAATCCAAGAAGAAGACATAACAATTATAAATATATAGGAATCCAACATAGGAGCACCTCAATACACAAGGCAACTGCTAACAGCTATAAAAGAGGAAATCGACAGTAACACAATAATAGTGGGGGACTTTAACACCTCACTTACACCAATGGACAGATCATCCAAACAGAAAATTAATAAGGAAACACAAGCTTTAAATGACACAATACACCAGAGAGATTTAATTGATATTTATAGGACATTCCATCCAAAAACAGCAGATTACACTTTCTTCACAAGTGCGCACGGAACATTCTCCAGAATAGATCATATCTTGGGGCACAAATCAAGCCTCAGTAGATTTAAGAAAACTGAAATCATATCAAGCCATCTTTTCTGACCACAACACTATGAAATTAGAAATCAATTACAGGGAAAAAAAAACGTAAAAAACACAAACGCATGGAGGCTAAACAATACGTTACTAAATAAACAAGAGATCACTGAAGAAATCAAAGAGGAAATCAAAAAATACTTAGAGACAAATGACAATGAAAACACGATGATCCAAAACCTATGGGATGCAGCAAAAGCAGTTCTAAGAGGGAAGTTTATAGCTATACAAGCCCATCTAAAGAAACAAGAAAACTCTCAAATAAACAATCTAATCTTACACCTAAAGGGACTAGAGAAAGAAGAACAAACAAAACCCAAAGTTAGCAGAAGGAAAGAAATCATATAGATCAGAGCAGAAATAAATAAAATAGAAACAAAGAAAACAATAGCAAAGATCAATAAAACTAAAAGCTGGTTCTTTGAGAAGATAAACAAAATTGAAACACCATTAGCCAGACTCATCAAGAAAAGGAGGGAGAGGACTCAAATCAATAAAATTAGAAACGAAAAAGGAGAAGTTACAAGAGACAACACAGAAATACAAAGCATCCTAAGAGATAACTACAAGCAACTCTATTGCAATAAAATGGACAAACTGGAAGAGATGGACAAATTCTTAGAAAGGTATAACCTTCCAAGACTGAACCAGCAAGAAAAAGAAAATATGAACAGACCAATCACAAGTAATGAAATGGAAACTGTGATTAAAAATCTTCCAACACACAAAAGTCCAGGACCAGATGGCTTCAAAGGTGAATTCTATCAAACATTTAGAGAAGAGCTAACACCCAACCTTCTCAAACTCTTCCAAAAAATTCAGAGGAAGGAACACTCCCAAACTCATTCTATGAGACCACCATCACCCTGATACCAAAACCAGACAAAGATACTACAAAAAAAGAATATTACAGACCAATATCACTGACAAATATAGATGCAAAATCCTCAACAAAACACTAGCAAACAGAATCCAACAACACATTAAAAGGATCATACACCACGATCAAGTGGGATTTATCCCAGAGATGCAAGGATTCTTAAATATATGCAAAGTAATCGATGTGATATACCATATTAACAAATTGAAGAAGAAAAACCATATGATCATCTCAATAGATGCAGAAAAAGCTTTTGACAAAATTCAACACCCATTTATGATAAAAACTCTCCAGAAAGTGGGCATAGAGGGAACCTGCTTCAACATAATAAAGGCCATATATGACAAACCCACAGCAAACATCATTCTCAATGGTGAAAAACTGAAAGCATTTCCTCTAAGATCAGGAACAAGGCAAGGATATCCACTCTCACCACTATTATTCAACATAGTTTTGGAAGTCCTAGCCACGGCAATCAGAGAAGAAAAAGAAATAAAAAGAATACAAATTGGAAAAGAAGAAGTAAAATTGTCACTGTTTGCACATGACATGATACTATACATAGAGAAGCCTAAAGATACCACCAGAAAACTACTAGAGCTAATCAATGAATCTGGTAAAGTTGCAGGATACAAAATTAATGCACAGAAATCTCTTGCATTCCTATACACTAATGATGAAAACTCTGAAAGAGAAATTAAGGAAACACTCCCATTTACCATTGCAACAAAAAGAATAAAATACCTAGGAATAAACCTACCTAGGGAGACAAAAGACCTGTATGCAGAAAACTATAAGACACTGATGAAAGAAATTAAAGATGATACCAACAGATGGAGAGATATACCATGTTCTGGTTTGGAAGAATCAATATTGTGAAAATGACTACACTACCCAAAGCAATCTACAGATTCAATGCAATCCCTATCAAATTACCAATGGTATTTTTTACAGAACTAGAACAAAAAATCTTAAAATTTGTATGGAGACACAAAAGACCCCAAATAGCCAAAGCAGTCATGAGGGAAAAAAACGGAGCTGGAGGAATCAGACTCCTTGACGTCAGACTATACTACAAAGCTACAGTAATCAAGACAATATGGTACTGGCACAAAAACAGAAATATAGATCAATGGAACAAGATAGAAAGCCCAGAGATAAACCCATGCACCTATGGTCAACTAATCTATGACAAAGGAGGCAAGGATATACAATGGAGAAAAGACAGTCTCTGCAATAAGTGGTGCTGGGAAAACTGGCCAGCTACATGTAAAAGAATGAAATTAGAACATTCCCTAATACCATACACAAAAATAAACTCAAAATGGATTCAAGAGCTAAATGTAAGACCGGGTACTATAAAACTCTTAGCAGAAAACATAAGAAGAACAGTCTGCCATAAATCACAGCAAGATCTTTTTTGATCCACCTCCTAGAGTAATGGAAATAAAAACAAAAATAAACAAATGGGACCTAATGAAACTTAAAAGCTTTTGCACAGCAAAGACAACCCTCAGAATGGGAGAAAATATTTGCAAACAAATCATCGGACAAAGGATTAATCTCCAAAATATATAAACAGCTCATGCAGCTCAATATTAAAAAAACAAACAACCCAATCCAAAAATGGGCAGAAGATCTAAATAGACATTTCTCCAAAGAAGACATACAGATGGCCAAGAAGCACATGAAAAGTTGCTCAACATTACTAATTATTAGAGAAATGCAAATCAAAACTACAATGAGGTATCATCTCACACCACTTAGAATGGGCATCATCAGAAAATCTACAAACAACAAATGCTGGAGAGGGTGTGGAGACAAGGGAACCCTCTTGCACTGCTGGTAGGAATATAAATTGATACAGCCACTATGGAGAACAGTATGGAGGTTCCTTAAAAAACTGAAAATAGAAATACCCTATGATCCAGCAATCACACTACTGGGCATATACCCAGAGAAAACCATAGTTCAAAAAGACACATGCACTCCAATATTCATTGCAGCACTATTTACAATAGCTAGGTCATGGAAGCAACCTAAATGCCCATCGACAGATGAATGGATAAAGAAGATGTGGTACATATATACAATGGAATATTACTCAGCCATAAAAAGGAACGAAACTGGGTCATTTGTAGAGACGTGGATGCATCTAGAGACTGTCATACAGAGTGAAGTAAGTCAGAAAGGGAAAAACAAGTATCATATATTAACGCATATATGTGGAACCTAGAAAATGGTACAGATGAACCGGTTTGCAGAGCAGAAATTGAGACACAGAAGTAGAGACAAAACGTATGGACACCAAGTGGGGAAAGCGGCTGGGGGGGTGGGGTGTGATGAATTGGGAGATTGGGATTGACATGTATACACTGATGTGTATAAAATGGATGGCTAATAAGAATCTGCTGTATAGAAAAATAAATTAAATTAAATTTAAAATAAAAAAAGAGACCATGGCTTTCTTCTACAGTGATTCAAATTGGCTTTTGGACATGAGATCCAGAGTTTTTCCTATTGTAATAGAGCAAGTAACCTTTTAGTAGGAGGCCATCTATTTCATTCCTAGGGACACTGTGACAATTAGCCAAGGCCAAAGATCCCTGTGGGTCAAATACTGTGATATCCAATTCACCCTGCCGTCCCTTATGATACCTGCACCCAGCTAAGTCTTTGGCAGTTAAGTCCTGGCACTTGGCCTCTGTTCTTCTGGGATCCCATCATCCCCAGTGGATTCAGGAACCAATCTCAATGGTGGAATCTCCCATCCTCATATGTGACTGACAGAGGAGAGCCACCACAGGGCTTTTCAAGGATACTACTGCTCCCCCCACTAATGAATTCCCCAATGTTGTAGGGAAAGGAAAGTCCTCTGGGCCCCCCATTGGGGAATGTAATGGGTGGGTGGGCGTGCTGGTTGTCAATAATAACTCTCTTCCAACATCTCCCATAAGCCTTTTGATTCCTTCCTTTATAACACAATAGGGAAGATGCTCATCATTGAGTCTCAATTTCACTCAAACAGCTAAGTAAACTATAGTCATAACCAGCTGTACAAACCAACACATTAAGTCCATAATCTCAGGTAAGGCACTTGTATCAATAAATTCAACTTTTATTGAATGTATTCAACTGTGCTTCTTGGTCTAACACCCTTAGAATCCATTCCTGCACATACTCCCCAGGATGCTGCAATGCAGTTTAGCAAAATCTTGCCATTCTTTCAGTGTAGAAGCTGTATCTTCCCAGATCACACTCTGTACTTGCCCTGTTTGGACACGTGGAGCTCTGATGCCAGATGTGAGTCTACTGGCCATAAGAGGGGGCAGGGCTAAGTCTTGAGGAGAAAAGGTATCCCTTGCAAGATAACTGCCCTGGGAGACCTTATCAAAGTGTCCTTAAGCAAGGGAAAGTGAGTATTCCCACACGTAACTTGCAAGCTGCTTCCACTGGCAGGGGAGACTCAGAATAACTCAGAGGCTCCAAACTTTCAGCTTCATCTGAGCCCACCAGATATCCCCATTTTAACTCTCTCTTTTTTTTTGGAGGCACAAATATGACAAATTTTTTATTTCAAAGTCTCAAATTTTGACTTGGTTACCAGAAATGATTATGCCACATATAATTAAGGCTAACCAATCAAAATCCAAGTTCCCACTCCTTCCTAATCAATGGCCTAACTTTCACACAAGACATTGGCAAGGCTGTAAATTCAACTCACTTTGTAATTATGCAAACCACACAATTAAATTTTATGTCATTTCAGCAATATTTACCCTAATTTACCTTATTTATTTATAAGAAATAAATTTACTATTTTAGTAAATAATTTATATTATTATTGGTGCTTATTTCTAGTTAAGCTCTCTGGTTCTATGATTCTGACCCATCTTTAAGGGTTGTTTCTTGAGACCACTCCACTTAGGGTCTAATCAGGTGGAAAAAAAGGAAGTTAATGTAAAGAATTGTTAACTGGGTAATTTGGAGGTAGCAACTGCAGGAAGCAGCTGCCACTATCAGGACTTGAAAAACAAAGGGAGGGACTTCACTGGTGGTCCAATGGCTAAGACTGCACTCCCAATGCAGGGGGCCCAGGTTAGATCCCTGATCAGGGAACTAGATCCCATGTGCTGTAACTAAAAGATCCCACGTGCCGCAATGAAGATCCCATGTACCACAACTAAGGCCTGGAGCTGCCAAATAAATAAATAATTTTTTTTTTAAAGGGAAAGGTTGGAATTATTTAAACTTAGTAGCATATGGCATGAGCTCTTAGAGCTGAAATTCACACCTCTGCAGTGGGTATCTGCTTGCCTGGTGTCTCTGAGCTTGGAGAAGGGTTCCTGGTGGGCTGGGGCACTCCATTCTGGATGGGCCTGTGTGAGCCCCAGCATCTCCACCCAGCCCTCAGCCGCCCAGCAGCTGCTCTCTGCGGAGCCTCTGGGTCTCGCCCTGCACCTGTGTGGTTCAGGATCAGCCAAAGGTTGAAGGGGAATTTCTACACCGACTTCCAGGGTTCCCTCTCTGTGGTTCCTCCCTCTTTTGTGGCTGCCTCCCCACAAAACCCAGCTACCTGAGCCCTGAACTCTGATCTCTGCCTCATCTGTCCAGGAGACCTTCTGCCATCTGCTTGGGCTCCACCTCCTCATACTGTGGCCTGGGAAACCTATCTAGGAGAAAGGTCTGGGTAGATGTGGGGCTCATGTTATGTGTGTCCCCTCTCAAGGATCACAGCCCCACGATGGAAAATACTATCCAGTGCCTGCACACAGCTGTTTTCTTTATCTGTCCAGGTTTTATAGTTGTTTATGGCAGGAGGGCAAAGCCCTCTACCATTTTACTTTGGCTGCTCAGCATCCGAGGCTCCATCTTTGCAGAGCTCTACATCTTGTATGTTCCCTCTTACACAGTATTGGATTGAAATCTGTGCCCCTAGAACTCCCACCCCTCATTCATGGGCTTCTCTCTGGAAACCCACCTCTCCTTCTACTCTGGAATGGTCCAGCAGAGGCCTGGAGACAGGGCTTTCATATCCCCTGGGTGGGGACCTTCTATGCCTGGACTGACTGTCATGCTTGAGATTCAAGGGTATGGCCTGTGGATGGAGGGCCCTCTGCTCACTTGAGCCCCTCTCCACTCCTGGAGGGCAGGGTGGATATGAACAGAGCCATTCATATCTACATTCACAGGAGGAGTGAATTGGTTGGGATGTTCACACCCATGTTAGCAGCTGCTGGGTGTGTGTGCATCCACCCTGAGTGGGGCATTAGCCAGCTTTCCCTGTGTGGCCGCTGGGAGCAGAGGACGTAGACACTCACTCCATGGGAGCTCATACCTGCCACGTGGCAGAGGTGCCTCAACCTCCTTTCCCGCCGGGAGAATTCATCTCCATTTTTCCCATAATCCTATGGGCCCACAGGTGTTGCCCACAATGTTAACTGGTGCTCTGGGAACCAGAGTTCGCTGGGCTATGGGCTCGCGGGCAACTTTTAAAAGGAAATGGATGCCTATCACCTTCAAAGCTTTGGAATGTTTTCTCCGACCAGATACCACAGGCTCAGTGTTGGAAAATGAGTCTTCTGCTTTAATTTTGAGTCATACTTACAGAATGCTCTTCCTACTACTTAAAAGCCATGTAGATCATTGTAAATGTGCCTCTGTGACTGTGTATCCCAACCTGCACTAAGCACACATTAACTTCATCATTATGACACCATTCAATTACTGCACTCTCAATGTTTGCATTAAAATCTGGCAAATCATTCCTGTGTACATTTATTTGCCAATCACGACCAGCTTTTGTCCAGTCCAGGCCTCAGGGCACTGTACCATGGGAATCGTGGCTCAGTTTGAAGGACTTAGAGATCCTCTCACCCAATCCCTGATGCTTTGATCCCCTCCACACTCCTTGCCATCCTTGAACTCCTCCACTGACAGGGAGCTCACTATCTCTGGAGCAGTCCATTCTCACTTTGGACAGCCATGCCCATTTGAAAGTTTGATCCCACTAGGAAGGATGTTTCTGAAAACCAGCATGCAGCTTATCTCTTTTGTTTGCAAGCCGTGCTTTGTTCCATTTAACATTATAAGTGTTTCCTTTACATCTTTAAACTATCTTGAATTTCTGCACGTATACAAAACCACATATTTACAAATATGCCTTCATACTAGACATGCGATTTATCATTGCTATTTCACTAAACAATATATTACAAACATTTTTTCATTGCAGTTAAGCTACCTCTCCTTCCTCATTTTCAATGCCCAGATAATCCCTTATTGTTGGATATACCATAATTTATTTAATCATTGCCTATCAGTGGGCATTTAGGTTCTTTTCCAATTTTTTGCTGTAGTGACCAACTCCAGAATGAAATCTTCACACATAGTGATATTTCCTTAGGAGAGGCTTATAGAAGGGTGTAGAAGGTCAAGGGGCGTGAGCGCTTTTAAAGACCATTACAGGTAAAGACAGCAGCCTCCTGGTTGAAATCAATTGCTAATAAGTACTGAGAGCCATGTCGAGCGCTATACCGACATTATTATATTTAGTCCTTATCACCATCTACCACCACTCCCATGGTGCTTGCCTGTACCTGTTCTATGTATCTGCTTGCAAGGGAAGAGCTGGAGCAGGCCAGGCAGCTGGCCCTGCTCTGACCACTACATAAAGTGGCCTCTGCAGGGGCTCCTTTTGGGAATAAGGACATCTCCCGAAAGCTGCAAACTGGAAAGGACCTGGGCTTGAAAAACAAAATGGACATCACACAAGAGTACTGTAGCTGGTCTTCCCAGACTCCAAGAGGCTTCCTCCATCTCTAGAAATTCAGAAAATAAAGAAAACAGCACAGGGCAAATGAGGGCTAGCGGGTGAAGGCATGAAAAGTCACTCGTAAAGTCTGGTCAATAAGTCCTTCCTTCCATCCAGTGTCTTCATTTGGCCACACATTAAACTCCAGCAATCAAGACTCCCTTGGGTTTCTTGTCTGGGACCCCTGCCAGGACTGGGCCATGGACGGGGTGCAGAGTCTGACTCTGAGCAAGCACAGGGGCCGCAGGAATAAAAATCTGACTGAAAGGACCTGTTCCACTGCATCTTTCCAACACGCACACCCCACTATGCCGCAGATACGCTGCCGCTTGTGCTCCAGGACATCAGAGCATTATTTGCAGTAGCAAACGTACTGAAAACAACTGGTTAAATAACTATGTTTTTGCAGTTAGACACTTTGCAAAGTTAAAATGTCCAAGGACAATCCAAAATGTATCACCATCTCATCACAGCCAAAGTCACTGCTGACTTTGAGATGCACCATGACTTTATGTGGTGCATTATGGCAGAAAAAAAGCCAGTTAAACTTCACTCCATTGATTGTATTTACAGGACGGTCAGTTTCACAGATGGTAAGAGGTGGGGAAACTATGGGAAATACCGTGGGTAGAAAAACCAAGTGCAGAGTAATGTGTAGAGCATGCTTGTGTGTGTGTGTGTGTGTTTAAAGGGAGGGGCCATGCAATCATACGTGGTTTTATAAACATACAAAATTCCTGGAAAGATACCCAAGAACCTGATAAAAGGTGTAGCCTCTTGAAGCTGGGGGGTGGGATACTGGGTCATAGGGTGGAAGGGAAGACCTCTTTTCATAGTTACATCCATTTGTAAACTTTGAAATTTTAAACTATGTATTCCCTTTTTAAAATAAAACTTAGAAAACTACTAAATACAAAATAAAATAAAAGAGCGCATCCTTCTGTATTAAGTGGAATAGTACTTGGAGCTAGCGTCGGATCCGGAGACCGTACATCCAATCATTGTTCTACCAGAGCGACCTCGGGCAAGTTCCCACCCCGACCGGGTCTCCAAGATCCCACTGGTTGTCGGAGAGCGGGTCTCAGAACACCCCTCCAGCTCGGAACCCCGGCCGGGCCAGGAGCCTACCGGGCCGCGCTAGTCCGGGGCCGAGCAGCCGAGTGCGGGAGCCCCGCGGTGCAGGCCCGGCCAATCAGCGACCGCGAGGCGGGCGGGGTGGAGGCGCCGCTCTAGCTGAGCGGAGCTCCAGGCTGAGGCGCCACTGCCGTCCCAGAGCAGACCATGCCACGCTCACCCGTGCTCTTCCTGCTGCTCCTTCTGCTGCAGCCGCAGCCGGCACCCGGCCTCGGGCTCCGCGGCGCGGGCGGCCAGAGCCCCGAGTGCTATCCGTGCCGGCCGGAGCGCTGTCCCGAGGCCACGCGCTGCCCCGCGCCCAGCATCGCGGCGCGCGACGAGTGCGGCTGCTGCGCGCGCTGCCTGGGCGCCGAGGGCGCGAGCTGCGGGGGGTGGGCCGGCGTGCGTTGCGGCCCCGGGCTGGTGTGCGCGAGCCGCGCCGCGGGAGCCGGGCCCGAGGGCACAGGGCTCTGCGTGTGCACGCAGCGCGGCGCCGTCTGCGGCTCCGACGGCCGCTCGTACCCCAGCGTTTGCGCGCTGCGCCTGCGCGCCCGGCAGGTGCCCCGCGCGCACCCCGGCCACCTGCACAAGGCACGGGACGGACCCTGCGAATTTGGTGAGTCCGGCTTCTGCCCTGCACTGCTGGGGCGGGTAAAGAAAGAGAGCCCCCGACCCTCTGGGCTGTGGGGTGAAGGATCACCCCGTGCACCGCGATGGACAGCACTGCACGGGCCTCAGTTTGCCCTCGGGTCAGTTTTTCCTTACCTGGCCAGTTACTTAGGAGGCCGGGGCAGGAATCCACATCCTGTACCCTTCCTTACCAAACCCATGGAGACACCAGCCACCGAGCTGGTCGTAATTTTGATGAGCCTGCTGTCCCTTTTGGTACTTCAGTAATTGCTGGTACAGTTATTTCCAGGCCTGGCATGTTTGCCTACAGGAGACTGGGAGTTTGGGGAGCAGGGTGTTCCTACTGGGTCCAAATCCCTGGGGTCCGGCCTTACCTGGCGGGAGGTAGGTTGTTTGAATGAAGAGGGAGGGCAGATGGAGATGCTGGAGGAGGGGGAGCTAGAGCTCCAGATGGGGACTCAGGAGTCAGGGGATCAGAGCACCAGGACTCAGTGAGTGTAGGGTGGGGCCCTGCTGGGAGTCTTGAGGAAGCTCCCACCCAGGACAGGTAAGACCTTGGGAGACCTAAGCTCTGAAAAGATTATGGTGCCATCAGAGGCAGACCCAGGTTTTATGAGGCTAAGGCTAACATAATTTGGAGGGCCCCACTTTAAGTAAAGTAATAGAAGATGATTAATTGCTTGGGACCTAGAAACGTAAGCTTCATTCACATCACAATAACACCATCTATGGGTGCCATCTTTGCTCACCCTCTATATGTACTTTTTAAAAAATCAAACAGAAATAAACCAAAATATCAGTATAGGGATGCCCAGCAAAGCACCCTGCTGGCCCATTAGGTTTTGGAGAAAAGCCCCTTGTCTAGGCTGCCTGGAGGGGCCAGTGGCAAGTTTAGGTGAGCTTGTGGCAGGAGAGCCCCGAGGAGCCCCAGCTTGGGGTTCTGGCCTGGGACTGGAGGTGAAGTCCAGATCTAAATGTTTCAGTCAGTGTAATGACTTCAGCTCCAACAAGGAAGCCTTGGGGAAGGCGGGGCGGTCTTTTCCAGCCTTGGGAAATTTCTAGTATTATTTCCCCACAAGCATCCCAGTTAGATGCCCTCAAGTCCAGGAGACCCAACAGGTTGTTGGAGATGAGGCAAGAAGGCCCCTGTCTCTGGAAACTTGGAAATAATGTGCTGCCCACTGGGGGGTCTGAGGCAGCCCCCAAAGCACAGGTAAGTCACTGCTGGCTGTTCCTGGTTGGGGCTCCCAGTGGAGGAGAGAGCTGGCTGGTGTTTCCCTGGCTACAGCCTTCGGCTGGTTCCTTCCAGGGGCTGTGTCCGCCCCTGTGGAGCCACTGTCGAGGTTCCTCCACTTCAAACCTTTGTTTCTGCCCTGTGGCATTTAAACAGTCCTGTATCCTTTCTTCTCGTTCCTGTCACCCGCTTTTACAATCTGCTTTCCTCAGCAGTTAATTCACAGGCAGGTCTCTTTGTTTCCAGACAGGTAACACTTTCACTTCACATGCAGGAGACATGAGAAATGCTGACCAGGTCCCCAGACTCTAACCGGTGCTGATGGTCTCAGATGATTCCTCCCTGGGCTGGTATTCTGTTCCTAAGAGACAGCTGCCTTGAAGGCATTTAGACCAAATCTGCTTTTACACAGAGGAAACTGAGACCCATGGGGCAGGGGACTCATCCAGGGTGATCTGTAAAGCCTGGCTAGCTTCTGGGTCCCCGGCACCCTATTCAGTACTGTTTCAGGACAGGACTTGATAGTGTTAAGTCAGGCAGCTGGCGGTTGCCATGGTTACCAGAGTGCAGCCAGATGGCAGATGGAAGCCCCATACCCCTAATTCATTGAAAATTACCAAATGACAAGTAAATGTGACAGCCCCTCCACTCTGATCTGTGGGCTCTGAGCCCACCCCAGGCACAGGCCCTGGGAGTAAAGATGTTCACGGGGCCAAAGAGAGGCAATTCAGAAGCTGCTCTTAATGATCCCATTAGTGACAGGCATCGGGCCTCCCCAGAATTTTGCTCTCCTTCCCTACCAGCGATTGTGTCATCAGCCACCATCCAGACCCCGGCACTGTTTTCCCATCTCGTTGTGTCCTGAAATGTTTGTGTGGCCCCCCTGCCCTTGTGTCCTGGTGAAGCATGAAGGTGTGGACGGGGGTTCTCTTCCAGCCAGGGAAGGCGGCATCTCATTCTATGCTGCCCTCAAGCCATCCTTTATCCAGATGACTTGGCAGGAGCACTTTTTAACAATGCCCCTGGGGACCTCGCTTGAAGGGAAACAGACTGAGTCAGAGCAGCAGCCCTTCTGCTTCAATATTGGTAATAAAATCACCCCTCCTCAGTCCTCACCTGTGCCTTCAATAAGCAAGCACCTGACTTTAACGGAATGAGGCCTCCGTAAATATTAGGTTCTCACAGTGTGGGAAGTGTTCTTACCCATGCCTCTGAGGGGCATTTGGAAACAGTTTTCAGGCTTAAATTCTGACCTTTCCTCCTACTCTCTGAAACGCCCCAAAATGCTAACAAATGAGAGTAATTCTTGGATCAACACACATGTATTGAAGACCCACTATGTTCCCACATAAGAAAAATTCTTTGCTGTTGGAAATCGCTTTTGCATTCCATCTTCTTCCTTGATTTTTACAACTACCCTGGCCAGGTTTCACTCCCATTTAATGGAAGGGCAAACTGAGGCAGGCAGAAAAGAATTCCCTGGAGCCACATGGCTAGTTCCCAGCTGAGGTGGGGCTCCAGCCTGAGTTTTCCTGGCTCTTTTCAGATGGGGCCATGCACCTCTAGCCCTCTGGCAACCTGATTAGGAAGCTGCAAATTGGCTACCCTTGAATCTTCAGGGTTTCTCAGTCTGAATCCACCTTCCTTTTTTCCCCCAAGGCTTGTTGCTGGTTCCTCTGCTTAGCACCAGGTGATGGCTCCTGAGAGGAACAGGTATAGCTTCACAGAAGGGGTGGCATCTGAGAGGAGCCTTGAAGGATGGGTAGAAAATTCCTGGGTTGAGAAGGGGGGATGGGGAGGCACAGCATGAACGAATACAAGGAGGTAGGAGATCCTGCGGCGAGTGTGAACAGTGGACCCGTGGGCAGTACTCAGTGGGATGGTTGGCAGAGGAGATGATACACAGAGTAGTCTGGGGCAGGCTTATTGCAGGCCTTGAGTGCCATGCTGCAGGGTGACGCTTCATTCCGTACTGAGTTATTAGTTCCATTTCTCAACAGTAAGGTGGCATGGCGTTGTTGTTACTGTTCCTCTCAGTAACAATACTGTAATTGTTATTGTTCTCATTACTTTAAAAGGTCGCTTTAGGGGAATTCGCTAGTGGTCCAGTGGTTAGGACTCCATGCTTCCACTGCAGGGGGCATGGGTTCAATCCCTGGTCGGGGAACTAAGATCCTGCATGCCATGCAGCGTGGCCAAAAATAAATAAAATAAAATAAAAGGCTGCTTTGTTCCAGGTATGCACCCTGACTGTTTGCTAGCATTGGGAGGAGCTTGGGATCCTGCAGAAAGCAGGTTGAGGTCGTGTTTTGAATGCTGCATTAAATAGGAACGGGGTCCCGTGCCAGTGCCTGTGAGGGCACTGAGCCCCTGAAGCTTCGGTGAGCTCTCAAGATCCAAAATCTTAGAAAATTCATCTCGGTTGAAATTCCAGCTGCACTTAGAAACCTCAGTCTGTGCAAGGCGTGTGTTACCAGGTAACCAGGAGAGGCAGCGAATACCACTTTGTGAGAGGGACAAAGAAGGGGGGGGCCTCATGCTCAAAAGCCTTTCATGCTGAGGGAGGGGGCTTGAAGCATAGGCTGCAGGGAGCCGGATTAAGCTGTTTCTGGTTCCACATCCTCACGTGACTATTAGCATAAATTATCAGGGCTGTTCAGTGTGTTGATTATTAAAGTCTTTGGTTGTGTGCTTTTTTCATACGAGCAGATGGGTTCCTGGCGGATGACTTTTCATATTCTTTCCTTCCCGAGCACCATTAACTTTAAAGAAATCTCAGAGGCATTAAGGAAGATCTTTTATTCCAGCCATCAAAGACACTCAGTTGACTGGGTGGGGAGACAGATCCCCACACACTTAGCAATATCGATCCCTTTCATTTGTATAGATCTACACGGTTAATAACACAGTCACATTCATTCTCTCCCTTCACCCCAGAAGATGTAGGGCCACAGTCATTATCCTCATTTGCAGATAAGGAGGAAACTGTTAGCAACTTGCCCAGTGGTTAGCGACCAGGCCCCCGGGCATTTGAGTTTCCCTTGGTACTATTTTTCCCACCCCCAGTGCCCACCTGGGTGACTATTCTGTTACCTGATGGGTGGGTTTGTGCCATCCTAGCATTTGCAGGGCCGTTGCTGACATAAGCAGAAGGAAACAAGTGTTTAGCAAGGAAGAACTAGGGAGACAAAGCTGGTACATTCACAGACGGGGCTGACCAGACACCATCCTCCCTCCTGAAAGCCACACGACTCTTGCCAAAGGCAGGTAGAAAGGAGAGCCCTGGCTCTTCCAGGAGTGTGGCAGCTCGGGCAGCAGTAAGGTGAGAGGCTATGCCCCGGGCTCGCCAGAGTGAGGGCTATGGGCCACGGCCTCTGGAGCCTTCAGGCAGGGCCCAACCGATAGGCCCACTCACCAGAGGTCAATAGAGGGTCTTGAGCAGGCCAGGTGTATTCGAGGAGACTACCCTTTGGGGTAGCACAACCTGCAGAGTCCTCAGGTCCCTCCGTGGAAGCCTTTTACAGTTGGCAGGAGGTCTTGTTACTGTGCTCACAACAGCCTGTGTTGAGGGCACAGCGGAGAGAATGGACTCCTGTGCCCATTTTAAAGAAGAAACTGGAGTGTGGCAGAGACAGGATTGAACCTGCCTGTGGTAGTCATATGTGGAGGACCCCAGCGCCCCACTCAGATGAGCCCTTGGGGACAGTAAGACTGGGAATGTCCTGCCAGGGTTAAGGACACATTGCCCATTTAATGGTATCTTCACAAGAGCTTTTCCCTGGGGTGATTATGGAGCTTCATTTCTGTGCAGAAAAGAGTAAACATAGCAGGCCTGAGACTGTCATCCTTAGAAAGCCCTGCTGGCGAGGTTGACCCTTGGCTGGTGTCTGAGAATTTGGATGTGGGGCGGCTTCCCACCGTTTCCAGAACTGGTAAGAGTAGCTCACTGCACAAACAGCATGGTTTATGCTGCACACCTGCTTTACTTCTGGGAGTCTGGAATTTTGGTACGTAGGAGGCAGAGGCTGGGGGACTGGACCCCAATAAAAACACTGGGCACTGAATGCCTAGTGAGCTTCCCTAGTAGAGGGCATGCCACACGTGTTGTCCCAAGTCGTTGCTGGGGAATTAGGCACATCCTGTGTGACTCCACTGGGAGAGGCTCCTGAAAGTGTGCTCCTGGTTTCCTGGGTCTTTGCCCCATGAGCCTCTTTTCCCTCTGCTGAGTTGCTTTGTCTCTGTTTGTTGTAATAAATCCCAATTGTGTCGAGTCCTGTGAGTCCTTGTAGCAAATCATTGATCCTGGGACTTACCTTGGGGGGGGCCCCCAACACAATCCCTAAGGAACTCTTTCTTATTCTGGAATGGAGTCCATATGGTTAACAAATGTTTCACTTTAAAAATCCATGTGGAATTCATGGAATCAGCGTGCCTGGGGTTTGTATCTTCACTCCTCCAGGTGCTTCAACTTTCTGAGCCTTGGATTTCTCATCTGTAAAGTGGGGCTAAAAGCACCTACTTCACAGGGCTGGTGTGAGGATGAAAGGAGTAGCAGACATGGAAGTGTCATTTCAGGAGAAGGCAGGGTGGTGTGGGACAGAGCTCAGAGCTAGACCGCTGGGCTCATAGCCTCACCCTGCTGTTTAAGGCTGGGTAACCCTGGCTAGCTCCCCCATCTGGCAGCGGGGGAGATTGCTGGAGGGATCGAATGGCTTAAGCCTGTAAGCAGAAGGGTGGTATTATTACCATTAATACTATCATGATAATGATGACTGATTGTAAAGAGCTATTATGGATAAAAATATTTTAAATTTAAAATCAGATGTTAAAATTAAAAACAGATTAAGCAACATGAGGACATTTTTTCAAGATAACCGAACAATGCTGTATCTTGGGTATGGTGGTGGTTACACGGAGTATGCATTTGTCAAAACTTAGAACTGTGTACTAGAAGGAATGAATGTACTGTATGTACATTTAAAAAGAAATCAAAATTTGAATGTCACTTTATCACCAAAAGCAGGGGGCTCTTTTGGAAAAGAAGTGCTATTTTCTGCCTTGAAATCAGTGGCAAAGGCAGTATTTCCAAGATGGTCTTTCTTAGTTGTAGTTATGGAAAAAGAGGGAAATGCAAAGAGAGAGAAAGATGAAATGTGATTTACTGGCTTATTCATTTAGGCCTGAAAGGGATTGATGAAATCTCATTTAAAATTTATGACTCTACATGAAAGAAAGTAAAACATGTTGATTGAGTGTCCCTTTGGAATCTACTGAGGGCTTTGGAATAAGATGCAGTTCTGATTGTTCCCACAGCGAGCCATTTGACGACTGGTTTGGGCTCCAAAGGACGTAATGCGGGCAGGAGGATGTGAATAAATTAGACTTTCTTTGTCATCCATTGCAGATGGGGCTCCGCCAGAGAGCAGCGGTGCTGTGGTTCTTTGTAGCGGTTGGCAGGTGGCTGGGTCACGTTGGGCAAATGTTAGAAGCCTAGAACCTTGGTTCATTCAGGGGACTGGCTACACTCGGGGCTGTGGGTAGCGGTGTGGTGCTTGGAGGGTGTTCAATTGGTCACAGCTGAAGGAGTGAGCTGATCAGGGCTGAGGGGGAAGAAAGCAGCCTGGGGGTAAGGAGGGCAGGGTCTGTATTCAACTCACTGGAAGCCATTTGAGGCACGCAGGGTGCTGTGGGGCTCCTGAGGGCAGCCCTGATATCAAGAGGTGGGAGTTACAGGAGGTGAGTTTTAGCTCCAGGTGAGAACAAGCTTTCTTACCAGCAGAGCCAAGGACGGAAGGACCTGGCTTCATAGGTAGTGAGCTCTCCATCACTGGGGGAGGGGGTGGTATGCAAGTGAAGACTAGATGAGCCCGTCACAGGCAGTCAGGCACATGCTCTTGGGGAGTTGGGCCCCTCCAGTTTGAGACTCCGTAGCTCTAAGACACTTTCCCAGAGAATTTTTGGCACCAGTTTGACAGGGTCTGCTTCCCAGTCTGTGTGGTGGGGCCAGGCCAGTCTCATTTCTGCACCCCTTCACTCTTTCCCTCCATGCTCTTGCTCCAGCCTTCTGTCTCTCTCCCTTTGTTCTCCTTTTTCATTGCAGCCCCACCTACGTGGGCGAGGGCCCTTTCCCTCTCCAAGGCTGGCCTGTGGAGGGCTGCAGGGATGTCCATGAGTCCCCAGGTAAAGCCCCAAGCGTGGTGAGCTCTGCATTTTGATGGCCCAAGGGTGAATGTGTTTGCTCTTTTATTTGTCATGTGTTTCTTCGAGGAGTCATCTGTTTAACAGGCTTGCCCTGCCCCCCACTTGCATATTGTGTTAACTCAAACCCTCAGTTTCACACTCATCACGTGGTAAGATCAGCTCAACAGCCCTGTGAAGCAGGGGGTATTATCCCCATCTTACAGACAGCAAACCTGAGCAGAGAGCATACGCCTCACCAAGCCTCCACGTTGCGCCTTGCCCAAGACCCCACGGGGCCAGCTGCGAGGGTGGGTCTGTGAGACGAGATGAAGCACCTGCACTGCAAGGCAGGCTGGGTTTCAGCAAGTCAAAGGGGGCAGACGCCCTGGTCCTGGACTAGGACACACCCCCAGGCCCTCAGGATACGGAGCTGGGGGTGCACTCCAAGTAGAGGGAAGGCAGGGCAGGGCAGGCAGGTACGCTGAGGGCCGGCTGGAGGGCCTGAAAGCTGAGGCAGTTGGACTTGATTCTTTTAGTTCCAGTGAGAGCAGAGCAGATGCCAGGCACAGGGAGAAGGGCAGAGTGTGGAGTATCAGCTAAGAATGTCTAACTCAAATGCCACACGCTCTCCTGTCCCACCCAGCGAGCCCACACCCGCCCTGTCCTTTCTGTATCGTGCTGGCAGCCTAGCACCGCATTGCCCGATTCCCTGATTTACCTTTCTCCATGCAGCAAGGCTGAGGCTCGGTGTCCTTGCCTGCAGTTTTGCCCTGGGGGATGGGGATGGGGAGGTGTGTGGAGCCTGTGATATGCAAATGCACATCTTGACCCGCAGGGGGTCTCAGCAGGGGGTGAGGGCAGCTGTTCTGCATGGGTTATTCTTTGAAATGCCCTCCATGCGGAAGGAGAAAAGCCCATCTGGTAGAAGACTCTGCCTTGGGTGAAGTGACACCAGCCCCTCCCGGAGCCTGGCGCACTGTCGTGTAGTTGAGCTGTAAGCAGATGGCAGCTGGGGTCCTGGAAGGGATCCTGGGAGGGAGTGCGATGAGACCACAGACAGACATGCTGGGCGACTTTGAGATGTCGCCTTTCCTCTCTGGAGGAAACAAGTAGGCATCCTTCCAGGTCTAAGAAAACTCTCTGCTATGATTCCTTGCCTGTGAGTGTGTCCTTTCTGTGGGGAGCTCTCATCTGCCCCAACATGCTCTCTGCAGGCGGGGTATCTTAGACGTGGGGGGCTTGATCAGGGTCACGGCTGTCTTCCCTTGTCTTCTTCTCGCAGCTCCTGTGGTCATCACTCCACCCCGGAGTGTTCACAACGTCACCGGAGCACAGGCGTCCCTGTCCTGTGAGGTGAGAGCTGTGCCTGCCCCAGTTGTCACATGGAGGAAGGTATTTATATCCAAGAACTTGTGTGTGTGTGTGTGTGTGTGTGTGTGTGTGTGTTGGGGGTATAAATGTTTTTTAAGGGTGTGTGTGTGTTTATATGTGAATTGGAGGATGAAAAAAAAACTTATGTTCCACTCCTCTGCCTCCAGATTTGTGCCTCAAAACTTTTACCCCAAACCTGTCCCCAGAGAAGGGGTGTTGCCATTTGCAGTTCTGACGTTTATCTAGCCTAGGTCAGCTGGGATGAAGTTAGAGCTTCCTGCGCTGGATCTGGGTTTTAGAAAGAGTTGGCTGGTGGCAAATGACCCAATCCTATTCCAAAACTAGATCTTTCTGAAGTTCAGTTTTTGAGAGACTGGCATATGTCGTCCCCTTATCTCAACAGCCCTGAGAAAGGCAAGGAAATTCTGATAGTGGTGGTGTCTACATCTTCGCTGTCCAGCAGGGGGCACTGTCCGGACATACATTCAGGCTTAGGAAGAAACTGGCATTTAATAGGAAGAAGAGATCCTAGGGTCTCAGCCTTCAAGTCAGCAGAAGGGTGAAGACAACAAGGGTGTCTGTGGGGGTGGTCCTTATCCAGAAATGCTTTTTCTAAATCACTCCTGGTTTTCCTGTCCTCTGTAGGTCACACGGTCCCCTGAGGGCACCCAGGTGCTGAAGGACCTGCCTGGGGACCACATCAATATAGCTGTCCAGGTGCAAGGGGGCCCTTCTGACCACGCAGCCACGGCCTGGCTTTTGGTGAGTATCTCATTTGTTTAGGATTATTGGCTATTATTGACTGGCCCTTATAAAGCACCTTTTATATTTCTATAACATGTTACACCTTTCAAATACTCTGATCCATTTCTCCTTGGACCCTACAGTAACTGAGAGGAAAGCAGGGCAGGTAGTATAACCCCTGAGAGCAGAAGTGATCTTCAGAGGTAGGCAGAATTATGGCCCCGGAAAGATGTCTATGTGCTAATCCTTCGAACTGGTGGATAAAGTATGTTGTGTGGCAAGAGGGGAATAAGGATGGAATTAAAGTTATTAATCAGCTGACTTTAATAAAGTTCTCCTGGGTTATCTGGGTGGACCCGATATAATCACAAGAGTCCTTTAAATGTGGAAGAGGGAGGCAGGAAAGAGAGCCAGAGAGATGGCAGTGTCAGAAGACATGAACTACTGTTGCTGACTTTGAAGATGAAAGAGGGGGCCACAGGCCAAGGACTGCAGGCAGCCTCTAGAATGCTTCTCTTAGGGCTTCTAGAAAGAAGGCAACCCTGCTGATACCTTAGGTTTAGCCCACTGAGACCCATTCAGACTTCTGACCTCAAGAACTGTAGATAATAAATTTGGGTTGTCTTAAGCCATTAAACGTGTGGTCATTTGCAACAACAGCCACAGGAAGCTAATACACTTGCCTGGCTGATAAAGAGGGAAGATGGCACATTCGCATCCTCCTCCAGGGCTCTTCTATGCCACGTGCAGCAGTTTGGCTGAGAAGAGGGAACGCCCTGTGTTTGAAAGGGCGATGGAGTGACGAGATGGAGGCCCTCGTGGGGCTAGTTACCCTACCTCTCAGAGCTTCAGCGTCCACAACCATAAAAAGAGGGCCTTGGACTGGACCATGTCCAGTGACCCTAACAGTCTGTGACTTACCTGTGAGTCTCCTGTAATGTGAGGATAACGACGCTCCGCCTTCAGCCACCATGGGATCAAAACGAGATGGGGTGCACAAACCCTCTCCAGTCTGTAGCGACTCACAGTTGAGAGAAGCTGTTATGAGAGAAAGCAAGAGAGGAGGGAGTTGCCGTGGATCTCCCCTGCAGGGGCGTGAGACGGGCTCTTGAGGGTGTCCTCTTCATTCCACCCCCATCTCGGCCAGCGTGGGCGACTTCTCCACCCAGCTCAGAGACTCAGAATGCAGTTGGGTCCATGGCTTTTTCACATCAAGCGTATTCCCCCCCTTTTATTACAAGGAGAGGCGGGGGAAGGTTGTCTCTGGTGTTATTTTGTAAAGGCTGCCTCCATTGGGAGCATTTGTGGGCTATTCTGTGGTCAGTAGAGTTTTGTTCTTTTAGTTTGCAGTATTTTCCTTGGAATCTATACCTATCACCTTCAATAAAAGGACGAGGTAGCTCACAGTAAAAGGCAGAAATGCAGAGGAAACATTAAAATGAGAGCCAGGATAGAGAGGGTACTGAGAAGGAAGTTTAAGTCTTTCTTGGCAGCCGAGGCAAGAAGAGAAATAGAGGGTGAGCTCTGTCTTATTTTGAAAAGGAGTAAGTGTTCAGAATCATTAAGAACTAAATAAGTGCTTTTGCGGTGCCGTATATGACTGTACAAACTTGCCTGTTTAACGTCTAGATCAACCCTCTGAGGAAGGAAGACGAGGGGGTGTACCAGTGCCATTCAGCCAACGCAGTCGGGGAGGCCCAGTCGCACGGCACAGTCACCGTGGTGGATCAGAGCCAGTACAGAGCTGCCCGCTTCCCGGGTCCAGATGACCACATGTGAGGGGGTAATAATGTGCATGTCCCAAGTCATCTGCAGTATTTGTACACCTGTGTCACGGGAGATTGAGATGAGTCATAAGATGCATAATAAATAAGAAGAAAAATACATGAATCAAAGAAACCAGAGAAATGCAAACCAAGGGTAGGAACATATTACAATTGGCAGGTAGACTCTGTGGTATGTTCTACACATGTATCACATTGGGCTTCCCACTAGCATGCAAAGTCAAGAGCTGTGAGTGTTATGGGTGTCCGTCAGGTGAAAAAGACCACCTATGTTTTTCTATTTCTCCAAGTCCGCCCAGTGAGGGTGCTAAGAGAGCAGACGTGGTCACTATGACAGCACCCGGGTGAAAACAAGCCCGCCAAGAAGACAGTCTGAGCTTCATGGGTCTATTCCCAGGTTCTTCCTTGTCTGTAGCTCTGCAAGTAGTTAGATCTTCTAGAAACAGGGAGGAAAATGTAAGGTGTAAAATCGTCAAATAGGAATTCAGTGAGGAATTAAAGTTGCCCTCCTGATACTTAACTTTTAGTTTTTTATATATGTGTATAGTTATATATATGTATCAAAAAGTCAAGTATCGAGACTTTTTGTCCTGTACACTTGTATGTATACTTCTGTATGTACATATGTGTGTATGTATGTTTCATGTTTTAAATGTATGTATAATTTATAAGTACATATATTTATATTTTAAAAACAGAAATGTTACCAGGGTATGAATATAGTCTATTAGAAATGAGTTTTCAAAGGGGTCACAAAGAGCCATGGAATTTTAATACCATTGCCACGGCCCAGTCCTTGAGTTAGTTCCCTCTACAACATGCAGAATTGGCCGGCTATTGCTTGCATACCTCCAGGGCCACAGAGCTCACTACTACCAAACAACCATCTGTGGCTTTTTCCAATAGTTGTAAGTTCTTCCGCATATTAAGGTGGAATCTGCCTCCCTGAAATGCCTATCCATTGGCCTTACATGTATTTCCTAGACCCCCACAGGCGTCTCTGCTCCCGACCAGCACCACTCCTGGTTGGGGAGAGATTTAAAGTTAGGGGCATTTCCTCCATCTTCCATCTAACACATAGTTGACTATGACAGAGCAGGCTTTTTTTCTCTAATTCTTTTCCCTCTTTTCTTCTAAGGTCTTAGAAACGTTGACCACAGGATGATGGAAAAGTCAAGTCCTGGATCTTTTTTGCTTTGTGAAGAATTGGAAGAACCGTTTGTAGATAACCGCTTTTGTATGTTTTTAAAAATTAGATGCAAACTAGATTCGTACACAGATGTCGTTTTTAGCTGGGAAAACAGACTGCATGTAGCCTTTTTATACTTCTGAAATGAATAGCTCTGTGAGAATTCTTTTTTTAACTTCTCCCTCCAAGGGAAGGTCACGTTAGGTATATTTGTAATTCTAAAGGGCTGGACCGAGGCGTGTGTCAGCTGTGACTCTTCACCTCATTTGTCTAGGGCTGATTAGTGACTTAGTATGTGTTGTAGGAAGAGGGGGGAGGGTCCCGCTGTCCTCTGCCTGACCTCTCTAACTTTGCTGTGTGACCTGGGTAGGTCCCTCCCTCTCTGGGCCTTGGTCTCTTCAGCTGTGAATGTGGTATTTGGACTGGATGTTACCTACGTCCCTTCAAACACTGCCATCCTGGAGTAAGATGGTCCTACAGAAAAAATATGGGAAGTGTAGTCTTAGCATTCTTTTAAAAATAATATTCCCTCAAAAACAAATGCCATTGCTTCATATGAAGGTGTGGACAGCTGTGATTCCTGCTGTTTTCCCATTTTAAAGAGACTTAGTCCTAGATGGAACACTTAACCAGACTCAGGGGCCCCTTGGCTGAGCATCTGGGGACCAAGATGTCCACTTATTAACAAGCCCAGCATTCTCTAACCAAGCTGGCAGTGGAGACCTGGCTTTTGGACATCAAATTGTAAAAATGGGGTTAACTGCTCTCTCTGGGCTGTGGAATTAGAGTATAGTAGAATACATTTTACTTAGAGATGTTTTGACCTTACCCAGAAATAAAGCTTTCTTTCTTTTCTTTTAATCAAGAAAGAAAAAAGGAGAATATTTAATATCTGGCCTAAAAAAATAGACCCCCTAGGTGACTAAAATTTTTTAAAATCAGAATTGGGATCTCACATGTGGATAGTTGTGAAATTTCAAGAAACACTGTCCTGCCTGGTCACCTTCCATATCTGGAACGGCAGGCAGGATGAGCATTAATGTCCCTCCCCCTTTACAGATGAAGAAAACCAGGCTCTGAGAGTAAAGTGCTTGCCTGAGGCCTGAGAGCCTCTGAGAAGGACTGGAGCTGGGGGCGCCTGGTCTTCTTTGGCACCCTTTGGTGCTGCTTCTCAGAACAATCTTGTAACTATGGAAAGGAAGATGCTGCTAGTTCCACAGGTTTCAGGGATTCTCCTTAAGGTCCATATCAACTTTGAAAGCAAAACTCTCAAGCCGCTCACACTGGACATTGCATTTTGGAGTCCCTTCTGGAATTGCATTTTCTGCCTTTAAGCCTGGCTGTTCCACATCTGAAATGCTGGGGTGGCATCACCCTGACGTACATAGCAGGAGGGTGGCCCAGGAATCCAGAAACATGAGGTCCATTTGGGAATTCACCCCTATCTTTCTGGGTGACCCTGAGCAAGTCCCCTTCACTTTCTGGACCTCGATTCCTCATTTGAATGAGAAGGGAATGAAACTAGATGGGTGGTTTTCAAACTTTAAAACATTGGAACCCCTTCTTCGAATAAAGTCAAAATTGAACCTGATCAAAAGGGAAGCTGTCCTTGTCTGTTGGAGGTTGGGCCTTCCAGGGGATCCGCTCACATCCCCTCCCTACTCGGCTCCCCCAAACCCCACGGCAGTGATTTCTGTATCCAAGTCTGCAGTTAATCCCTCTGTGATTTGAGTGGCTGGGAGATGGCTTGGGAAGAGACTTAGTGAAACCGTGTCAGAGGAATAGGGAACTGTAGAGAAGGTAGTAGAACAACATCATGCATCTGCTAATAAGCACATTCAGCAAAATCAGTTGAATCACCTCAAATTTGCCCAGTCAAAATTGGAGAGCTGGATGTGGACCCAAAGAGCAGGGTAGATGGAGCCCCGGGGTGACAGGGCTGAGCATCAAGACTGCAGGAGCCTGGGTGTAGCATCGTAATGATGTACAAAAAATAATAATAATAAATGTTACACTCTCTGAGGTTCTCACCAAAAGCAAAAAGGTAGGTTAGCATGATTGTTCCAACCTGATGACTTTTCATCTGTGAGAGACCCAAGACCTCTCAGAGGCTATGCGAATGTGTGCTGTGGCTTTTATCATTTGGAAACATGATGCCCTCAGAGCCTGTGTTTTCTACCCTATTTTCATAGATGTGATGGTGTCACAGGACCTGTGCACTCTGAAAATAAATGTTTTTAGGGACAGTCTTTGTGGTCTCTATCCTTGGAACGCTGCTGTAGGTGGGTCCAGGTCCCACTGATACTTCTCCATCATCCCTTATGCATCTTGCCCTTCTTTTGCTTGCCCACATCAACTACTGTCATCCGAATTGTCCTTACCTCTCACGCGTGAGCTGTGGTTACAGTCGTACCTGGTCACCTTGCTTGCAATTTTTAACCAGCCCTAACTAATCATCTGCTGCCAGCCTGATCCTTCTACCTCCCTCTGAACTGGTGTCTCCCACTGTATAAGCATTCTATTTAATTCATTCACTTAGATCTGCCCTCTGTTACCCAAACATGCACACAGAATAGCATTCTCCAGAGGCCAGAGGGTGCAGACACTGGCAATATGAAGGTATGTGGGACCTGGGCCCTGCACTCAGGTGAGACTTGAGTGGGGATGAGTGGGACAAGGTTGCCATCCTGCCACACAGCACAAGGTGTCTGCTTTGTGATCAGAGTAGGGGGAGATCGAGGAAGACTTCCTGGAAGAGGAGAGCCATCTGAGCTGGGGTTTGAAGTGATGTGGGAGAGTCCAGGCTAGGGAAGTAGCACGTAAAAGGAGCAGGGGTGGAGAAGTGCGGTGTAGTTAGTGCCTGGGGAGTAGTGACCAGTTGTGGCTGAGAGCTCTAGTGGCAGGTAGCGGGGTAGTTTTTGGCCACACCCCTAACTGCCATCAGAAGAGGTTGGACTTGATGCTATAAGAGGTGGGCCTGAATCTCAGTCTTCTGTTGTCAACTGGGTTATAACTAGGCTTGAGGAAGATAATCCAAAAGCTAGTGTTCAATCCCAAAGGTATCCACTTTCCACCTTAAACAAGAAAGGGTAGTTTTTAGTCAAAATGGATTTTTTTTCTTCAAGTTTTAGGGTGAAATTAATCCCACGTCTTTAAAAAACATTGCCCTCTCCTCTCCCCCAGAAACGGATGATGCAGGAAAAATTAATAAGAACGAGCAAACCAGTTGACAGTGAACAGTCTCCTATAATAAATTTCCTCATCCCCAGCCTTCGCCAGAGCCTCCTGAACATTAAATCAGAGAATGATTATTATGTGATATTTTCATTAATTAAGGGAAACTAAAGTGCCCTGGTGTCTGCAGCTGAATAATGAATTCAGAGTGTGGGGAAGCCATCATCCAGGGCAGCAGTGGATACACTTGCCCACGCTCAGCTCAAGCCGACACCTCTCTCCTGGAGCATGAACTTTTTTACAGTCATGACTGCCTCTGAGTTCAGCATTGACTGCACCTGTGTCTCCTTTCACTATGGCTGTCTCTTTGTTATCCTAAATCTCCCCCAGGGAGTGGTTGGATGTCAAGGGAAGAGTAAAAATCATTAATGCTAGTGGATGGGAGGCAGGGAGCAGGAGCTTTTCTCATCTTCATTGGTGAATCCACCCACCACACACATCTACAGAGCACCTACTGGGCGCCAGGCACTGCTCGGTGCTGAGGGATCTACTGTTGCTCACAGCCCCCAGAGTAGCGGCCCTGGTGCAGAGAGCTCGACCTGTCTCTGCTACTGAAGGTGCTGCAGTCATCCCTGGGGTACAGTGGGCATTAGATTTGAGTTGAAAGACCCAGAACCAAGGTCAAACCCTGCCATGGTCTGTGGGTCTGAGGCACTTGCCTCTACTCTAGGAGCCTTCGTTTCCTCATCAGTCCAGGGAGGTCAGTATCGCCGCCCTGTCCTGCTGCCCTGAGGATCCCATGCATGAATGGACATGCGCTGTCCACTCTCTAGGGGATACTGAGGGCTGTGAGCTGAGTGGCAAAGACACAGGGAGTCAGATCAGACATGCTGGGGGTCCGCGGGAAACACAGCCTAGTGGGGCAGAAAATCAGACCCGTGATAACGAACAAGAGCTGCCACAAGGCAAGACTAAAGGAAGGGTGGGTGCTATGAGCTCAAAGGGGCCAGAGATGACTTGATTGAGATGGTCAGAGAAAGCACCCTGGAGGAGGTAGGTCCTCAGCAAGGCTCCAAGACAATGGGCTGAATTTGGAGAGGAAAGAAGGAAGGACAAAGAAACAGCATGAGTAAGGCTGGAAGGTAGGACTGAACAGCCCACAAAAGGATTAAGCTTTAAAAGCATCTCTGTAAGACACACTCTAACCATTGTGCACAACTGCAAAGAGGTGCTTCTGTGTGCCAGAACAAGCTGTCCTCCAAAAATTGAGCACAACATGGAAGTGTCCCCATAACTACGTTTCCCACTTCCCTCTGCACCTCAGTTGGATCAGATGGATTTTGACAACAGCTGGGCATGGAAGCAGTGCATGTCACACCAATGCCAGGGCCTTAAGAAGTAGCTGTGCCTTTTCTGTACTTTCTTCCCCAACATGAGGTCTCCAAGGCCCCATGCAGCAGGTTTTCACCTGGGCCTGTGGACTCATAGGAATTCTATAGATGGCTTCATGGGGTCTATGAGCCCCTTGAAAGTGTGCCAGATTTTGTGTGGATGGTGAAAAAAATTAGCTTTCACTAGCGTCTCAAAGAAATATATAACATAAAAATGGTCAAGTCAGTGGAGCCACAAGATGGAAGGAACCTGTGTTTCTGAATCTCCACATGGAGGACCAATGATGATTAACCACACCTGCATTCGATTATTATCTAATAAGCAAGAAATAAAGCACTGTTGTGTTGAACCCTGAAAACTTGGGGGTTTATTTGTTGTGGTAGCTAATGTTACCCTGATACATGTGGGAAGAGCATTTGGTTGGGGGCAAGAGACCTGTAATCCAGGCCACGCTCTGACCCCACTGAGTTCCTTAGCCTTGGAGGGTCACTCCATCCACTCTGGTTAAGTGAATGGGGAGGCTAGGGGCTCTCAAAGACCCTCACAATGTGCCTTCCTGCTTTCCTTCCAAGGTCTTCCAATTCTAGGATTAATGTATAGATTACTGGGGCTTGTGGGGATTAAGTGGTGCTCTCAACACACAGTAGTCTGGCTTCTGCCTCCACCCATTCACATAACCTGCCCTTACCAAGGTCTCCAGGGACCCCCATGGCTTCAGTCTCCTCTTACTTGATCTCTTGGAAACACTTGATCCCACCCATGGCTCCCTCCCGTTCCTGCCTTCCTTGGCTTCTTGCCTCCTCTCTCCCAGGTCTTCCTCCTGCTTTTCCTTAATGCCTTTCACAGAATTCTCATCCTCCACCCACCCTTTGATGTCAGCATCATCAAGATCAAGCTATCGGGCTTCCCTGGTGGCGCAGTGGTTGAGAGTCCGCCTGCCGATGCAGGGGACACGGGTTCGTGCCCTGGTCTGGGAAGATCCCACGTGCCGCGGGGCGGCTGGGCCTGTACGCCGTGGCTTCTGGGCCTGTGCATCCGGAGCCTGTGCTCCGCAACGGGAGAGGCCACAGCAGTGAGAGGCCCGCGTACTGCAAAAAAAAAAAAAAAAAAAAAAAAAAAGATCAAGCTATCTGGGCTTCCTTGGTGGCGCGGTTGTTGAGAGTCCGCCTGCCGATGCAGGGGACACGGATTCGTGCCCCAGTCGGGAATATCCCACATGCCGCGGAGCGGCTGGGCCCGTGACCCATGGCCGCTGAGCCTGCGCGTCCAGAGCCTGTGCTCCGCAATGGGAGAGGCCACGACAGTGAGAGGCCCACGTACCGCAAAAAAAAAAAAAAAAAAAAAAGATCAAGCTATCCTTGCCCTCCCTGCAATCTGCTGTCAACACAGCAGACCCAGTGATCCTTTTAAAACATGTCAGATCACGTTACAGCCCTGTTCCCCTTCTGGTTCCTTCATCGTTCAGAGTAAAGGCCCCAGTGGGCACACTGACCTTCAAAGCTCTCACCATCTGCCCCTCCCCCAGCCCTGCCTTTTCTCTGTCCTTGTCTCTCCCCACTGCTTGCTCCATCCAGCTCCCTGGCCTCCGTGTGCTCCCTGGACACCTCAGGTGTGCTTCAGCCTCCAGATCTTTGCACCTGCCATTTCCACACCTCTTTCAGTCCTTTGTCATCTCTTCAGTGAGAACTTTGTTAAGTGATGGACCTCTTCAGATGGTCTATCACTTATTGAAGATAACAGTTCCTATCCCACCCCATCCATATTCCCTATTCCCCTTCTCAGCAGGACCTTTCTCCCTAATAACCTTAACCATCTGACAGACTAAATATTTCATTTATTTTGCTTATGGTCAGCCTCCCCCTGATGGGGAGGATGCGCAGGACTTTAGTTCCCTGCTGTATCGTCAGCACCAACAATACTTCCCAGCACGTAGCCAGCACTCAATAAAGTGTGCTGAATAAACAAACAAATAAATAAATAAACTCACTACCTTGTCCCCAAACCTGCTCCTCCAGCTGGGCTCCCTTTCCCAGTGGGGGCACCACCATCCACTTTGTTATCCCAGCAAGGAATTCAGGGTCACCCTAACTTTCACTCTCCTCTTGCAAGCAGTCTGTCACCACACCCCAAAGCCCACCTCTCGGCTCCCAGGATCTCCCACCCATCCTCACACCTGGTTCAGGTCAGCATCCCTGGCATAGGCAGCAGTGTCCCAAGTGAGCTCCCACTCCAAGCTGACCCCTCAACCTATCCTGCACATTGAAGCAGAGCCAGCTTTAGAACTAAAATATGACCCAATCACTTTCCTTTGAAACCCTCGTGGCTGGACAACATGCGGGCTTCCTCACAGGGGTAAAGGCCCTTCCCCATCCAGTCCCTGCCTCCTCCCAGGTCTCTCCCTTCCTCACACCATTCCTTGCACCCTCCGTGCTTTCTCACAGACTCCATGCCCTTTCCTCTCCCAGGAATACCCTTCCTGCATCCCTGTGCCAGATTACCTCCTTTTCATGCTGCAGAATCCCATGCTCCTGCCATGGGGCCTTTCCCTTGGGCTGAGCTGGGTGCAGAAGACAGAATCAGAAGACCTGAATTTGAGTCCTGGCTCCACTTACTAGCTGAACATGGCTGAGCTTCCATGTTTATTTATCAAGCATGGAATGATAATAATAAGTGCCTTGAGGGTAATCAGAAGCATTAAATGATGTAACAAACATTATTGTAGGTGCCTTACAAACATTGTGGGTGCTTAATATTATTTCTTTCTGTGAGCTTACAGTCTCTGTACTTCCACTTATCACAGCACTTTTCACCTTGGTCTGTAATTATCCCCCTGCCAGACCATGAGCCCCTGCAGGACAGGGACGGCCTCATTCAATTCTGTTTCCCTACAACTTGCCTAGAGCCAGCCCGTTAGCCTTCAAGTTAATTAACAAAGTGGCCACCAGAGGGCAGCCTCACACCCAGAATACAGCCAACCCAAACTCAAGTTCTTAAGTGGTCTGGCATCTGGGTGATGGAGCAGCAGCCTGACGGCTCCAGCAGAGGTTGGGTGTTTGGGATGGTTTGGCATTGCTGTGGGCTCTCCAGGCTTCGGGGTTTGATTATACGTGCTCTTAGTTTGCCTCCCCCTCCCCTGTCTCCTGGACCCAATTCCAAAGTGTGTGTTGCTCAGAAGGGGCGGGGGGTCCCCCATACCAACAAGCAATTCTCAGACACAAGCAGGTAGTAGAATTCAACTCAATTCTGACATTATCTACCCAGAGATAGTGTCAAATCCCATTTAGGGGTCAGTCCTACTAGACTGTCTTCGTCCGTCCCCCACCCCCACCCCACCCACCCACCCCTACCCGCTTCAGATGCCAGTCACAAGTCCAGGTTGTTACCTGTGCTTCTGACCGACAAGGCCCAAAAGTCACTTCATTAACATAACAGAAAACACCTTTATCACTCTCATCACTTAGGAAATTCCAAGGGTTTTAAGAGCTGTGCCAGAAATGCACAAAGACCGAATATATACGTCTCATTATAAATCACAGTAGCACACCTTCCTCCTGGCCCATAGTGTAGGCACATGGGAAAATTACTCCAAATGAGCTGCAAACAAAACCTCTCAGCTTCTCTTTCCTCCTCTGAAAAAAGGGTAACCCCACTGCCTACTTGATAGGATTATTGTGAGACTTCAAAGGCATGTAAGGCATAGAGACTGACAAACTAAGTGCTTGGTATAAGTTTGTCGAATGGGTGGATGCCCCAGAATTGCAGCGTCTATGACCAAGTGAAGTCATCATGCAGGCAGTGTCCACGCTCAGTAATGATGCCCGGTTCAGCCTCCCTGCTCACACTTCCCCGCATTCAGAGCAATGGTGATGAGAACAGAGGGATTTGAGGGGCTGAGCTGGTTGGGAATCTGACCTATTTGACTCCTCAGTCTCAGAATTTTAGGGACTGAAATGAGGGACCTAGAAGATTATCCTTTTCCAGTCCCACCCCATACTGGGACACCCTCTACAAAAGTCCTCTTTGGTTTAGCAATTTTTTTTAAAAATTTACTTATTTTTTACTTATTTACTTTTGCCTGTGTTGGGTCTTCGTTTCTGCACACGGGCTTTCTCTAGTTGCGGCGAGCGGGAGCTACTCTTTGTTGTGGTGCGCGGGCTTCTCATTGTGGTGGCTTCTCTTGTGGAGCACGGGCTCTAGGCACGCGGACTTCAGTAGTTGCGGCACATGGGCTCAGTAGTTGTGGCTCGTGGACTCTAGAGCGCAGGCTCAGTAGTTGTGGCACATGGGCTTTGTTGCTCTGCGGCATGTGGGATCTTCCCGGACCAGGTCTTGAACCCGTGTCCCCTGCATTGGCAGGTGGATTCTTTACCACTGCGCCACCAGGGAAGTCCGGTTTAGAAGTATTGAGAAGCAAATGAGGAATGAATTTGTTAGAACATTGAGATGTTGCATGTTAATCATTAGAGGCCCCACTGACCCATCCACCCACTCACTCATTTCCCTACTTCGCGAGAAACTTTCACCATGGTGGAAAGTGCCAATGGCCTCCAAGAAAAATAGGTAAAATGTGCACTTTGGGGGGCAGTCAGGGTCACCTCAGCCTTAGACAAATGGTGTAGAAAGGAGATCCTAGGAAGGAGAGATGAAGGGACCATACAGACCCTGAGTCCTCAGGAAGCAGTTTCAGGCCAACTCCAAGGTAAGATACTGAACAAAATTGTTTCAGTGCCTAGGTGAGATAAGGGGTGTTAAAGAGATGACGGGGCGGGGGGGATGCATTCACAAGGCTGAGTGGACCTAAAAGTATGGTGAGTCATGAGCAGCATGGTCTAGAAAGATGGAAGACAAGGAGAGAGAAGATCAGCATCTGTTTCTGAATCAGGGTCTGGCTGACTTGGTCTCACTCCCATCAGCTGGGGAATGGAGTTGTGAGACTAACAACAAACAAACTGAACTCTCAGGTTTGAAATTCCCCACACCCTAGCATGTCAGGATAGCCCTGATGCTGAGCTTGGCTTAAGGGCTGGTGTGTATTGGTGAGGGTTGGAGCGACAATGCCAGCGGAAGCCTTGAAATGAGAGCTGAAATAAACTGGCTCTAGGCAGGACCCAGCACTTTTCTCTGTGGGTCTTAAAGTTGCACTTTGTCACTCAGGTGAGAGAAAACAAAATCAAAACTAGAAATATTATGGAGGGGACTTCTGACTACCAGGGTCCCTTCCATCCCCAAGACTCTGTAAAATGTTCAGCAGCAAAAGAATATTGATACAAAATTGATCTGCAAACAGAATGTGAGTTTATTTTAATTTTTAACTGAAATTAATTCACATATCATAAAATTCACCCCTTTAAAGTATGTAATTCAGTGCATTTTGGTATATTCACAAAGTTGTGCAACCATCAACACTAATTCCAGAACATTTCAAAACCTCCCCAGAAGAAATCCTATAGCCATTAGCAGCTATTCCCCATTCCCTCCTCCCCCAGCCCCTGGCAACCACTAATATACTTTCTGTCTCTATGGACTTGCTTATTCTGGATATTTCATATAAATGGAATCATACAATATGTGGCCTTGGACGTCTGGTTTCTTTCACTTAGCATAATGGTTTCAAGGTTCACCCACGTTGTAGCATGTGTCAGTACTTCTTTCCTTTTTAAGGCTGAACAGTATAAGAAATATTCCATAGAAACATTTTGTTTATCCACTCATGAGTTGATGGACATTAGGGCTGTTTGAGCTTATTTTACGTGAATGATTATATAAATGCATTTTCTGTCTACCCCTTCCCTCAAATTAAGGACAATCAGTAGCAAAATAAAGCTATGCAAGCAAGCAAACCAGCCAGCAGCTGGCACTTAGAAAAAGAAAAGCAGCCTTGATTTTTAGGGTACGTCACGGAAGAACGGGGCCAAGATTATGGGGTCTAGTTTAAAGCTCCTAATGCCTTCCAATCCCATGTCTGAGATGAGTCTACCCACTAAGACGTCAGTTAATCCACCGGGAAGTCCTTGGATCAGTAAGAAGAACTGAGAGCCATGGTCTGGATCAGTGATTCTTAATTTGTCTTTCAGAGACTCCTAAGGTTTCATGGAAGTAACACAGGGCCACCAAGGGTGCTGGAGTACAGGTGTACAGGGCTCTGAGCCCAGCCCCCATCCCTGCTTTAACTAGAGCAGCTCTCATTTTAATTGCTTTATTTGTTGAGGTTCCCTCTAAGTGTTCATCTGGAACAAATAAAGGGGGTCCATGGCTAAAAACCTGTTTGGCAACCACTGGTAGGTGGCTGTGGCATCCTTGGACTAGAGCTGGCGCTCCCTGGCAGCCGTTCTTACGAGTTCTTCTGAGGAACCTTGATGGTGACTGTCTTCACCTCTGTGTAGGCCTTAAGCCCATCCTCCCCCAGCTCCCTCCCATTGCCAGATTCCTTAAAGCCTCCGAAGGGCGTGTGGCAGGTGACAATGTTGTAGGTGTTTACCCACACCGTGCCAGCTTGGAGTGCCTGTGTGAAGTACATGGCTTTGTCCAGGTCCTGGGTGAACACAGCAGCAGCCAAGCCATACCTGGTGTTGTTGGCCCTTTCAATCACCTCCTCCATCTTCCTGAACTTGAACAGAGGCTGCACAGGCCCGAAGATCTCCTCCTTGGCAATCCTCATGTCATCCTGCACACCACCAAAGACCGTGGGCTTGATGAAGAAGCCTCGCTCTCCAAAACGCTCCCCACCGCAGAGAAGTTTTGCCCCCTCCTTCTGGCCAAGCTGGATGTAGCCCAGGATTCGTTCAAACTGTTCCTTGTCCACCTGGGGCCCCTGCTGGGTGTCCAGCTCAAAGGGGTTCCCAACTTTCCTCTGCTTAGCTTTTTCCACAGTTCTCTCGAGAAACTCATCGTAGATGGATTCTTCAACGAAGGTCCGGGAACCGGCACAGCAGCACTGGCCCATGTTGAAGAACAGGGCTTCATGGCACTGCTCCACGGCGTGGTCCATGTCGGCATCGGCCAACACAATGCTCGGGCTCTTCCCACCCAGCTCCAGGGTGACTCTCTTGAGGTTGGAATCGCCGGCCGCCTTCTGGATCAGGCGGCCCACCTCGGTGGAGCCAGTGAAGGCAACTTTGTCGATATCCATGTGATGGGCAATGGCCGCTCCTGCTGTCGGGCCATAGCCTGTGATGATGTTTACCACCCCAGGGGGAAAGCCCGCCTCTTTGACGAGGGAGGCCAAGTACAGGGCAGAAAGGGGGGTCTGCTCTGCCACCTTCATGACCACAGTGTTGCCCGTGGCAAGTGCCGGGGCCAGCTTCCAGCCCTGCATGACCAAGGGGAAGTTCCACGGGATTATCTGGCCACAGACGCCAACAGGCTCGTGCCGGGTGAAGCAGAAATGCTCGCCATCCATGGGGATGGTCTTGCCATGCCACTTGTCAGCCCAGCCAGCAAAGTACCGGTATACCTTGATGACCTCATCCAGGTCCAAGACGTAAGACTCCTGGAAAGGCTTCCCATTGTCCAGGGTCTCCAGTGAGGCCAAGTAGACACGATCCCGCTCCACTAGGTCAGCCAGGAGGTTCAGCAGCCGGCCCCGCTCTGAGGCATCCATCCGGCGCCATGAAGACCCCAGTTGGAAGGCCTCCCGGGCTGCTTTCACCGCCCGATCCACGTCAGCCCGGTCCCCTTCAGCCACATGGTCGATGACCTCCCCCGTGGCAGGGTTGACTGTCGGGAAGGTCTTCTTGCTGACCGCGTCTTGCCACTCATTGTTGATGAACAGCTGGTTGTAGCGGATGTCTGGGTTCAGGATGGGGCTGGGGAGGGCTGCTGCTGAGGAGTACTGGGTGGCCAGAGGGCGCAGGCAAAAGAGCCGGGGCACCAGGAAGCGCAGCATGCTGAGTACTCTGGAGAGGGACAGGAGCCAGGGTGAACACGGAGAGGGAAGCAGGGGTCCCCCAAAGGCCCATCAGCTCAGATGTTCCAAGATTCTAGCATAAAGGGGTGTCACCTCTGAAAGCATGGATCATAAGGGCTACAGCAGCCTTGAAGAACTCTCTGGTTCAATTCTGTCATGTCCGATCTAGCCTCTTGCTCACTCCTTCACCTCTTCTGGGTCTTCGCTAAAATGTCACCTTCTTAATAAGGCTTTCCCTGACCACTCTTTATAAAACTGCAACTTTCCTCAGCCCCAGGACTCTCTCTCCCCCATACTGTGCTCTATCTTCCACCATCTGACATACCAAATAGTATATGTACATGCTTATATGTTTATTGTCTGCCTCTCCCCAACAAAATGGGCTCCATGAGGGCAGGGACTTTTTTCCTGTGTCATTCATTGCTATGTCCCTGATACCTAGAATTACGCTGGCTACAGAGTAGCTGCTCAGTGGGTAGTTATTAAATGACAGACAGAGGAAACATCAAAATATCCACAAAGGCTGTTTACTAAGGCTGTTTAACTGACCTACGGGTAGAGTAAAAACCCAAGGGACTCAGAGCCAGAGTTGTTGAATGCTAAATGGGGTCTTACGTATGAAAAGCCTGGCACACCCACCCAGGTCATCAGAGCTGGCAGCACCCTCAGAAACCAGCCCGGCCCAGCCCAGTCCCCCGGGGACCGGCTTCAGCTTTCCCAGGAGTGCAGTGAGTCCAGCAGCTGGAAAAAAGGCTCTGTTTACTCTGGCCTACAACTCTGAAAACTGTGTAGACTTCATTAAAACAACTATAACATTTAAACAGTCTATATCATTTATTCAATGTAAGTTAAATGGTATATAAATTTCCTAGATTCATTAAAGCAGTTACTCTCCAGCTAGGACATCAATCCCTCCACCTCTGCTGTCTCTCTTGAGCCTTACCCCACCAGCCCCCAAAAGGAATTGCACCTGCCCTACCCCAGCATACACACCCTCTGCCACTGGGGTGAGGAGCAGAGAACTCATCTAGGAAAACAAGGCCCCAAGCCAGGTCCCTGGCCCCATGCCAGGCTGCCCAGGAAGCCATCCCTTGGGAAGAAGCTGAGCCAGCAGAACTGTCAGGGGTGCACACAGGTCCACTCTGCTCAGGACTCTGCCCCATGCTGGGACAGAAGCAGCCTTGGGTCCAACAGGCCTGGATCTGAGGAAGGAGGGGTCCCAGGGGAGGTCAGGATAAGGGGGATGCGGGGTCACTAATCCATGGGGTGGTGGTGCAAGGGCTCAACAGGCAGGAGGGGTGGTCACAGACCAAGGCTGGCAAGCCTGCTTTCATGCCCAGTCAAGGCTGTTTCTACTCTAGGGGCCTACGTGGGGTGTGCACTGGGCCTCCACCTGCATATGGGAAGAGGACTGCTCACAGTACACCATGCTTTGCAGTTTCTAGGCCACCTTCTCAGTAGTTAACTCACCGAGGCTTCCAGCAGCCCTGATGACCCTCATTGTGGAAGAAAGCTGGGGATCAGAGAGGTTCTGGGACTCACTGAGGACACACAGCAATTAAGAATAGGAGCCTCAATTTCTTACAGTTCCCACTATTAGCGCCCAATGTGCCAAGGACCGGACCTTCTGGGTCATCGAGGACCAGGTGGCTCCCACCTCACCCTTTCTGCGGGGAGGGAGTGCGTGTCCTGGCCTCTCGGCCACCAGTCAGGGGCCCAGTAGGCCCGGTGGGCGGGAGCGATGAGGCCGAGCTAACCAGGAAGGTTTCAAGGGTGTGAGTCCACGGGACAATAAGGCGCCACCCCGGGACCCTGGTGCGGAAGGTGGGGTGGGAAGCGTGAAGAGGTTCCTACAGTGCACGCCTCCGGGGCAGAAAGGCCGGCCCCCACGCGGGGAAGCGGAGACCCAGAGAGGAAGCCTCCACTGCAGGAAGGGGAGCTGCGGCCTGTCCGGGGGGCCGAGGGGGAAGAGCGCCAGTTACCTGCAGCAGGCCGGCGCTCGCGCTCGGATGCAGGTTGGGCTTCTCACAGGTCTAGCCTGGCCTCTGGCTGGGCGCTCGCCGCAGGCCCCGCCTCCGCGCAGTGGCGGGGCTCAGCCACTAAGGAGGCTCCGCCTGTGGGGCGCTGCCGACTTCCCGCCCCGCGGCCAAGGAAGCTCCTCCCTCCGGGCACAGGCGTGTGGGGCTGCTGGGACTGGGGTGATGGGACTGGGGGCGGGGAGCGCCCCACCTTTCCCACGTCCCAGCGCCCCCTACCCCGGGGGGTATCCCGCAACACGCCAGCGCTCTCCTCTTGCATCGCGGCTCAGGGCTGGAGTCCTAAGGCCCTCGTTGGGAGCAGAAACAAAGACTACGAATGGGTAGGAGTTCTCAGGTCACACAGCAATCGGAGACTGGACCCCCAATTGTATTTTTCCTTTCTCTCTCGCAACACGCTGAGCCTTGTTAGGTTACCATCATTTGAACTTCTCCCTAACCCCTTCTGGGCCTCCCCTCTCCCTGTTTTTTCCTTGTTTCACTGATTTGACTGTCTTCCACTCTCTCTGCTCTTTTTCCCAGTTGATTTTATATTTATGTTTTTAAAAGCTGCATTTTTTTTTTAAAGGACATAAGGAGTATATGTGCAATGTAGAAAGCTTGGAAAACACAGAAAAGGATAAAAGAAGAAAACATGTTACTTTCAATCCTTTCACCCCAAAGTTGCCATTCATCTTGCTGGTATCTTTTCCTCTGCATTTTTCAAAAATTCTATTAATAAAAATGAAATCATATGGTGACCTCTATTTTGCTACCTTTTTTTTTAACAGCAATTTATTATGAACCTTTTCTCATGTCACTAATTAATTAAAAGACAACATCATCCTCTCCGGAGTGGTGTAGAATTCCATGGTAGGGTGGATTGTTGATGGACATTTAGATTGTCTCCATCTTGTTGTTGCCATAAAGGAAGCTAAATCCAGAAACTGCATCTCTCAGTCACTTCACTTAACACTGCACCCTCCTTCTGGTCGGAGACGTTGGGAAGCTACAAGCTGTTTCCCAGCCTTGTTTGCAGCTAGAGTTCTGGATGTGAACTCAGTGGTGCCGATTAGCAGTACCCCTGTCACATGTGGAAGGTGGAGGGTATTGTCCTGTCCCCTTGGGTCATCACTAGCATGACGGTAGAAACATGAGGATTTTCTGCATCCTTCTCCAGCTTCCTGGGTGTGGGGTGGCCACTGTGACTGCAGCTCCTTGACTCCAGCTACCTGTTCCCTACCTGCTCTTTGAATCATGGCTGCAGGGGTGTGTCTTGAGCTAAACAGCTCCAGAGGAGGCCTCAGATAGTAGAAACGCTGGTGGGCCACATCCATCTCATTCTGGGCATCAGTCCTGAAGGCCGAGTCCTCCCTGATTCTCCCTCCCTCTGGCCCTTCCAGCAATTCTGTCAGCACCCAATGTCTGTATTAACTCTCTACCTCTCCACATATTTAGAGTATTCACAGTTTCCTGTTTGAACCTGACTAATTTCACATGATTCTTTCCTTAAGCTACATCTCTATGCAATCTTTTGTTACCATGACGTACTTAGGGTGTTCACAGTCCTTGAGGCAAAATTTAGTTCTTCACTAAAAGCACTACATCTTGTGTCTTGCCACATCTATGTTCATGTTTTCCCAGCAACCATGTGACCCCTTGCAAAACCCCTTCTGCCTCCCACACAGCACATGGCCAGCCAACACCCCTTGGGCACTTGGCATGGCACTCCTTGGTAGATTAACTTAAGGATTATTTGGTCAACTATTAACAGGCCTCATTGTTAGAGGCAGTGAGTCTATGACAAAGCAAGTATCAGTCAGTCTTCATATGGTCAGACCACTTGGAAAGCTGTGGCAGGTGTGAGAGGCCAGCAGCAAACAAGAAGTGACCCCTTGGGAGAGGCTGTGTCCTGTGAGGAGCAGCTGAAGGAACTGGGAGTATCCACCCCTCAGGGCTCAAGGGACAGGATTTCACCCTCCAAATCTCCAAAGGGCAAAAACAGACGTAGTCTGTGGGGCCCTAGAAGACAGAGCCAGACCCATGAGGGGAAGTTAATGGGGTCAGAGGAAGAACTTCATGACAAAGCAGAGCTGGCTAAGGATGGGTGGGAGGGGCTGCCTTGAAAGGCAGTGAGCCCCCCATCACTGGAGGAGTACAAGGAGGGATATAAAACCACTTGGCAAAATCCTATAGAGGAGAATACCAGATCTGAACTAGACCAGTGGTTGCCAAATGTAGCTGTGCATCAGGATTGCCTGGGGAGCATTCAAAAAAACAAAACAAAACAAACTTTATAATCTCCCTGGGCTTACCTTCAGAGATTCTAAATTATTAGATGTTGGTTGTGATCCAGGAATTTTTTAAGTTCCCCATATGCTTCTGATGTACAAGTATATTTGGGAAGCAGCAGCCTAAGTGGTCTTTGGGATTCTATGACTCCATCATGGGTGGTTTTCAGAAAGGAACTTATCAAGTGAATGCTTTGTCTGTATCTAGAGTCCATCCAGAAGGCCCACCCTTGACACTTCATAAGCTGTGGCTGGCACCAGAAGGTAGTTCTGTTGCAAAGGCATTTGTAAAAGCATCCAAAAATTTTAAAAATTAAAACCTTCCACAGTGCTTGATATTTATGGTTTAGAGAGACACATGAATGTGCAATGGCTCAAGGTAAAATGCACAGATTATTTCTGCAGAAGGAATGTTTTAGATTCAGCTTTTTAATTGGCAAAAAATGATCCAGGCCTCTAGAATGCAAGTTGGGCCTGGAGCCACTGTGGGTGTTTGGACTGAAAGGATTGAAGGGGAATGGTGAGATAACACAAGCCATAGCCAGGTCATTGTCAGCAAAGAATGTCACCCAAGGATGTGTTTACACTGGCCTGGTGGGGAAAAGAGAAGCTATATCTATCTTTCAGGGTTTTGAAGCCTTGGATGTCTAGGAAGTTGCTGGAGAAGATTCCAGGCTCTGAGATAATGAATGGATCAGACAGATTCCAAACAAAAAGACATGCCAGCTTCCCTGGGCATCGATTCTACAATGAACATAGCAGGTGCCTCCATTCTCTGCATTTGAACAGAAGATGGAAGACGGGGTCAAGACACCAAGGGAGGTGCAGAAAATGGAAGTTTAAAAATAAAGATGCATGTAAAAGCAAACCAAAATATACCTCCCTCCTCTTTTTCTCCTACATGGAGCTCTACATTCTGCTAAATTTACAGTCTGTTAACATGAACTAAGTGTGAACGTTGTCAAACCAAAGCAGCCCCGAGTCTTTACCACAAACTGTTTCCCTCCCACCTGCCTGGCTTCCATGTTCGTTCCCTCCCTCTGCACCTCAGTTCATGGTTGAGGAAACTGAAATCCAGAAAGGGAGAGGGACTTGCCCAATGTCACACAGGAGAATGTGTGTCTGAGTTCCGACTAGAATCAAGACTCTCACACAAACACACAAATAACACTGGGATGGAAACAGACGTTGTGGCAGCACATGGGCGTCTGCAGTTAAGGATCCTGAAGTAGGGAGATGATCCTGGATCATATGGGTGGGTCCAATGTAATCACAAGGGTCCTCATCAAGGGGAGATGGGAATGTCAACATCAGAGAAGATAACAATGATGGAAGCAGAGGTTGGAGTGATGCAGCCACAAGCCAAAGAATGCAAGTGGCTGGGAAAGGCAAGGGAACAATTCTCCCCTAGTGTCTCCAGAAGGAACACGGGTCTGCCAACACCTTAATTTTTCCCAGTGACGCTCATTTCAGACTTCCGAGCCCCCAGAACTGCAAGATAAAGTTTGTGTTGTTTTAAGCTACTAAATTTGTGATAATTTGTTACAGCTAACAAATGGAAACTAATACATTGATTCACTCAATCTATAGGCCTTGTAGGCATTTGGGATTATGGCCTCTGGCCTAGCTGGAGCAGGCCAGGTGGTCGACAGTATTCTGTTGTGTAGACACTCCATAATTATGGTGGACATCATTTCTTTTGTCTGCCCAACATTCCTTTCTTCTATAAACAGCACCCCCTTCTCCTGCCTTCACCCCAATCATATTTTTGAGTCAGAGCATTCTACATATTTGGGAGACCTTGTTAAACCTTGTTAACTATAAATGCCTTCTGTTCTGCGTGTCTAAGTTGCCCAGTGATATCAGTGCTGCTAGTGCCAAGCCCACGCTCTGAGTAGCAAGGGTAGAGGATGAGATCTGAAAGACAAGTAGGGCCCAACTGAATGAAGAGGCAGGTTAAACTGCAGGTAATAGGGACAGGCGTGTGCCCAGGCCTGGAGGTGGGAGGGGTCAAGATGCATTCAAAGAACTGGGAAAAGACAAGTGGGCAGAAGTGGGAAGTGCAAAGGGGTGAATGGTTCTGGAAGAGGCTGGAGGCGTGGGCCATGCAGAATTTTGGAGGCCCAGTTAAGAACTCTGATCCCTGGCCCAGGCACACATGGTCGCCCCTGGAGACAGCAGAGAGACTGACCCAAACAAAATGAATGCACTAAACTGCCATATAGGGCTTCCCTGGTGGCGCAGTGGTTAAGAATCTGCCTGCCAGTGCCGGGGACACGGGTTCGAGCCCTGGTCTGGGAAGATCCCACATGCCGCGGAGCAACTTAGCCCGTGCGCCACAACTACTGAGCCTGCGCTCTAGAGCTTGTGCTCTGCAACAAGAGAAGCCACCGCCATGAGAAGCCCACGCACCACAACGAAGAGTAGCCCCTGCACACTGCAACTAAAGAAAGCCTGTGCACAGCAACGAAGACCCAACACAGCCAAAAAATAAATAAATAAAATAAACAAATTTATAAAAATAAAATAAACTGCCATATACCTCTAATAGAGATTAGCACCCAGCTCTGTGGAAGCACAAAGAGGGAGTCCCGATTTCCTCCTCCTGGGACTTCTTGGGAGAAGATGACCTTTCAGCTGAGCCATGTATCAGAATCAGTTCAGACACATATGATTAAACAGAGGTTCTCAACTGTGGCTGTGTGTTAGCATCACCTGGAAAGCTTTTAAAACACTGATAACCTGAGAAACACTCCAGACCAACTGAATTGGAATTCCCTCAGTGTTGTACTGCTTTGTCTGGTTTTTATTGTTGTTTCATTTTGTTTTGTTTTGAAGTTCCTCTGTTGATTCTAAAATGAAGCTACACTTGTGAACTACTGATGTAAGAGGAAACCCAAAATAAAAGTGGCTTAAAGAAAAGGGAGGTGTATCTTTCCCTCACTTAAAAGAAGTCCAGAGATAGGCTGTCTAGGGCAGGGTGGGAGCCCTGCTCTGTCTTCTTTTTGACAGCAGAGGATCCTATTAGACTTTTGAGGAAGAAGGAGGTCAGTTAACACGATCCCGATCCCGTTTGCAGTTTGAAAAGATCACACTGGTTGGAGCACGTATTTCCTCTAGTTTCCTGGGGAAAGGTTATGTTACCAAGTTATATTACCAAGAACAGCAGGTGTTGATAATTATTAAGCTGGCTGCTGATGGGCACAGTGGATTCATTATACTCTCTCTCTCTCTCTCTCTGTCTCTCTGTCTCTCTCTCTTTGTGTGTATATTTAAACTTGTTCATAATAAAAGTTTTTAAAAAAATAAGAAAAGATTATGTTACCACATCAATAGGATGTATCTTCCTGGTTCAAAGACTCTGTGTAATGGATCTGTCCCTTCATGACCCTCATGAATGGCCCCAAGGAGTCCATGTCTTTCTAAATCCACAGTTAATTATTGGACAGCAATCACACAACGGGCAAGGGTTGTGCAAAGGGCATGAGGGTTGGAGTGAGAGCCTGGCTCCTGGTCCTTTCACCAGCCTCTCCCTGTGACCTTGGGCAACTTCCTCTCTCTTGGCCTTGGTCTTCTCCACTATCAAAGGAAGGGCTATGAGATGAACGAAAAGGCCATTAGGTGATCAGGGCCCCAGAAAGTTCTAGTAAAGCTGCTAAATAATGTTCATTGTTAGCAGAGTCCTTGGACCACAAACTTTGGACTCCAAATGCATGTTACTTATGAAACCCATTCAACTGACTTTACCTTCCTGTTATCTTTGCTGGTTCTGGGCCATAATGAGGCAACGGTTGAAGTGCAAAGAGTTGGCAGGGGCCAAGTGTATCTTCACACACTTTCTGATTGAGTGACCCTGAAATGCTGCCCCACCGTTAATGACACATAGTGCAGATCTGCCAACGAATGCACCAGGGTGTCTTGGATCCAGCAGTATCCAGCTCCTAGGAGACCAGAGTAGGGCAGCAGGGATGAGCAGCTGCTCAGGATGCCCTTGACTTTCACCTCTGTCTCGAGTCAGTTCTCTCTGCTTCAAAGACTATTTCCGCAGCACAGCCCTCACCAGGCCCAGCAGTTTCCACATTGGCAAGCATCTGCCACCCATTATCCCTCCCTCCCTCAGCTCCTGTTACTGACAACCCTGTCACAGAGGCCCTGGCAGTGCAGAGATGAACCAGACACCATCCCCATCCTCAGGCCACTCACAGACTGGGGAGGCAGACAGACACGGAAACTGGTGTGCGTCTCTCACGCGGTGGAGGAAAGAGAAACAAGAAACGGAGCAAAACAAAGCCTGGGAAGGTCTGGGGAGGCTTCCTGGAGGAGGTGATACTTGGGCTGAATCTTGAAACCTGAAAAGGGCCAGGGGAGAGATGGCATTTCTGGAAGACAGAGTTGCATGTGCTAAAGGCCAGAGGTGAGTGGTGGCTTGGTGTCGGGGAGCCGTGAGTAGCTCCTGCTGGCTGGTGCCTGTGGTATGACACACAGGGTGGGGAGCAGTGAGAGAGCCAAGGCTGGAGGGGTTAGAGGGGACAAATCACGAAGGGCCTTAAATGTCATGCTAAGGAGTTTCAGTGTTATCCTGAGGAGGCACAGAAGGACTTTAAGGCAGGAGGGTGCCTTGGTTAGAGAGAACCTTCTAATTTCATCAGATCCCATGGCAGTGAGTGAGGATTAGGTTTAGCTCTGAGTGACAGAAACTCTAATAACCGTGGCAAAATGGGAGTTGATTTCTCTAAATAAGTAAAATAAGCCCAGAGGTAAGTAGTCTAGGAAGGTGAAAAATGATCCTCAAGGATATTTGCCCCTTCCAATTCATCATTTGGTCAATCTTAGCAGTAAGCATTGTCTTCATCGTTCAAAATGGCAGCGGCCACATCCAGATTTCAGGCGGCAGGATGGAGGGAGGGACGAAGACAAAAAGGCAAAGAATGCATGCCAGCTGCTTAAAGGAAGGTCCCCCAAAGCTGCCCCCAAACACTTATACTTTCATCCCACTGGAGAGAACTTAGTCACATGGTACAACTAGCTGCAAAGGAGGCTGGGAAAGTAGTTTTTATTTGGGGTGGTTATTTTGAGGGCTTCCATTTCTCTGACTGTGGAAAGACAAGACATGGGATAACTAGGAGTCTACAGACCCTTCTGCTGTGAAGACAAGTGTTATCAATTTCATTGACAGCTAAGGACACTGAGGCTGAGAGGAGAAAATGATTCACTAGTAAGTAGTACATCTGGAATTGCAAAGTTTGACTTTGAATGCCACTCTCTTAAGCACTCCACAAGCTACTGGAGGTGACTGACCCAGGTTGAGTCTCTCCTCTCCAAATCTGATTCTAAAGATCCTGCCATGTATCTGCCTCAGTGTATCATCCAGGAGGAGCAGCCCCTAGCAGAGAGGATTCCCATGACGGCTAATCCTGCCCCTGGCCTTACAGAATCAGGGACAGATCAGGGAACAAGGGGGCTGTTAGAGCTTCAACCTCACCATTGTACAGATGGGGAGACTGAGGCCCAGAGAGGCAAAAGGGCTTCTCCACGTCCTTCAGGGAATCCATGGGGAGGAGCGGGTTGTAAAGGGTGGGAGAGGCTCCCCAGAGAGACAATATCAAGACTGGGAAGCGCTTGAGTCCGTGGAGGGGCCCAGGCATGCTATTCAAAACGTTAACTAACAGAACATCCAGCACTGACAATGTAAGTGAGCCTGGCTGTAATTCTTCTATGGCCAGTCCTTGGGTCCCCCTCACTCGGCCAGGCATTTTTCCTCTATATGCTGAATCATGGGGAGGTTTGGGGTGGGGTGGGGCGGGGTCCCAGGGCAGGGGCTGGGAGGTCAGAGTGGAGGTGGGCTCTTGGGGCCTTAGACATCGGCTGCTTACAAACTAGTAGGTGATCACTTTATATTAAAGTACCCATACGGCAATACTAGTGCTTTTCAGCTGAAAATGAGTCCTGCCTTGTCATTTAGGGCTTGTGCCAAAGGCATTCATCACTGTGATGGGATGACTAGGAATTCATAGTATTGTCACCCTGATTATATGGGACAGGAGACTGGATCCCAGGGAGGGACAGGGACTTACCTGGAGCCAGGCAAGGAGACCGCAGCAGGCCAGGGCAGGGTGGAGTAGCACCAAGAGGCAGCCTCCACATCCGAAAGCCACTACTGTGGCCTTGGAGCTGCAGTTAACTGCATGCTGGGGACAGATCAGTGCCTTTAATAGGTATGTTTATTTAACAGGCTTCCTGACTTGTAACACCCAGAGGGGAAAAAAAGATAATTCAATCTTGTTTTCAAGCAAAAACAAAACAAAGAGGAGGGGTCACTAGGGGGCAGAACAATCTTCCAGCTGGAATCTCAGGTTGCCTTCCACCTCAGCCCATCTCAGACCTCAAGCGGGGACAAAGGAATGGCTATATTGGGGTGGGTGGTTTATTCACCAAGAACGTTTGCAAACCTGTTTAATCATTATCTCTTCACCATCATCGGTTCTCTGCTTCCCAGACCCCCGGGTGTGGGAGAGAGCGCCTCACCCCACCCCTAACGTATAGGCCTCAGGCCCCACAAAACCTGGGTCTGCCCTTGCTTGTTCCCTGATTCCTGCTCCCAGGGCTTGCAGCCGCTGGGTTCCATTCCCAAAGCTCCCTCCAGTTAGGAAACTCTTTCTCCCTCTGCCTGAAGAGCTCTGAGGAGCACAGAAGACGAAAAACAATTATTTTTGAAAACTCGAAGCCATCCCTTTGAGGCAGCCCTTGAGTCCATTGTAAATCAAGCTCTTGGTCTTAAAACCCGAAGGATTTTTTAAAAAATTCTGGTCTGCTTGCCAGACAGGTCCTTTCCATCCAGAATATTTATAAATGGGTCATTTCTTGCAACCTTAAGGCAATGCTGGGAGTGAGACACTCACCTAGGTGACACTGCCCTGTGCTTTGAGTGTGGCACTGGATTCCCACAAAGCCAGAGAGACCTCTGATTAGACCACGTCTGTGTCTCCCTGGAGTTTGAAATGCTTGGTTTAAGTGTACCTGAAAATGCCACCATGTTAGTGATCTACTGAGCCTTTCTATTTATCCTGAAAATTTTGAAAAGGGATAGAGTAGGGGACACTGAAAGATGATGATGATGAGAAAAGATGATCCACCTGTCTAGATTGAATTATAATAATAAATATTTACTGAGGGCTTACTGTGTGCTGAACACTTAACATGGATTACCTCATTTGGGGCTCCTCACACCCATGTGATATGTACCTAACTATGATTTCTATCTTGGAGGAGGAACAGATCTAGAGAGGGGTTGCTCAGTCTGGCTGTATGTTATAATCACCAGGGGGCTAGAAACACTGATACTGGGACTTCCCTGGCGGTCCAGTGCTTAGGACTCTGTGCTTTCACTGCCGAGGGCATGGGTTCAATCTCTGGTTGGGGAACTAAGATCTCACGAGCAGTGTGGCACGGCCAAAAACAATCCATTAAAAGCAAAACAAAACACTGATGCCCAAGCCTCACCCCAGACCACCTAAATCAGAGTCTCTGATAGGGACTGGCCACGGGTACGGTTTGAAATGCTCAGGGTGATTCTAATGTGTAGTCAGAATCAGGAGAAAAGATCGGGTTGCATAATTTGTTCAAGGTCACCCAGCTAATGAGTGGTGGATTCTAACCCAGGATGTCCAACTCACCCAGCCTCACTTGAACATTCTGGAAATCAGTGTCAGTCATTGCTCTCTCAGAGGAACTGGGGCTTTGAGGAAGTTCCTTCTCCCCTTAACAAACAAAGGCATATGTGAGCCTGAAACCTCCAGCACTTATAGCTCTGGAACCAGAGGTGATATTTATTTCCTGCTCTAAACATTCCTGGTTGTACCAAATGGATATGACACTGTGTATTGGTTTGCTATTGCTGCTGTAACAAATTACCACAAACTTGTGGTTTGAAACAATGCACATTTACTCTCTTATGATTCTGGAAGTCAGAAGTCTGAAATCAGTTTCACTGACGAAAATCAAGGTGTCAAAAAAAAGAAAATCAAGATGTCAGGGCCATACTCCTTCCTGAGCACAGGGGAGGCTCTAAGAGAGAATCCATTTCCTTGCCTTTTTCAGTTTCTAGAATGACTTTTCTTGTTCCTTGGCTCATGGCCCCTTCCTCCATCTTCAAAGTCAGCAGCATATTATCTGCTTCTCTTTTGTAAGGATACTTGTGATTGATTGCATTTAGGGCCTGCCTGGATAATGCAAGATAATCTCCTTATTTTAAGATCTTTAACTTAATCACATCTACGAAGTCCCTTTTCCCATCTAAAATAATACAGATTCCAGGGATTAGGACCTGAATCTGTTTGGGCTCATCCTCCCACATGCCCACTTGCAATACTGGGGGTGGGGGCTGATCTGGTAGTCTGTGTCCTCCACAAACACCCAAGCACCCCTGGGGAGCCTCATGAATCCCCTAACCCCTGCTCCAGGCCCACTCTCCTCTGCTGTTGAAGGGATGTCTCACTCTGCTTGGGCTGCCATAACAAAATACCACAAACTGAATGGCTAAATTAACAGAAATTTATTTTCTCATATTTCTGGGGGCTAGAGGCCAAGAGTTAGTTTCTGGTGAGAACACTCTTCCTGGCTTCTAGACAGCCACTTCCTGGCTGAGTCCTCACATGGTGGGCAGAGAAAGAAAGCTCTCTTCTTATAAGGTTACTAATCCTATTGGATCAGGGTCCCACCCATATGATCTTATTTAACCTTAATTACCTCCTTATAGGCCCTATCTCCAAATACAGTCTTATTGGGAGTTAGGGCTTCAACATATGTATTTTAGGTGGACACAATTCAGTCCATAGCAAAGACTGCAGGACACAACTACTAAGGTTTAGAGGACAGAGCTGCTAATCTCCAGGGAGCTCTCCTTCTAAACTGCACTGGGCTTTGGGGAGATGAGAATGATTTAACTTTTAATGTTTTGGGTTTTTTTTTTTTTCTGATTATAGAAACAATTCATGTTCATTGTAAAAAAAATGAATTGAACTGAAAATACTGGAGTGAAAAGGATAAAAATCATCCAGTGATAACCACTATTCCCATTTTTGGATTTTTCTATCCAGTTTTGTTTTCTATGAATCTACATGAGACCCCGTGGTTTAGAATATTTTTCACATGAAAGGCACGGTGGTGAAGTGTATTCGAAAGAACATTGACCTTGAAGCCTGAAGACCTGGGGTCCCAGTCTCATTTCCCCACTTCATTTTTTTGTGTCCCTAAAATTTAAAAATGGACTTTTTCTGAGCCTCAGTTTTCTTGTCTGTAAGTTAGAAATAACTATACTCATTCTGCAGGGCCATTGTAAGGATTAAGCGAACCACGGAGCTTCCCTGGTGGCGCAGTGGTTGAGAGTCCGCCTGCCGATGCAGGGCACACGGGTTCGTGCCCCGGTCCGGGAAGATCCCACACGCCGCGGAGCAGCTGGGCCCGTGAGCCATGGCCGCTGAGCCTGCGCGTCCGGAGCCTGTGCTCCGCAACGGGAGAGGCCACAACGGTGAGAGGCCCGCGTACCGCAAAAAAAAAAAAAAGAGAACCACGACCGTGGAGTGTGACCAGCTCACCAAAGGGCACAACCAAGTCCAGCATTGTGTTGGTCAGTGATCCATTTCAGCAGCAGAGGAGAGAGGAGGGAACAGCCCAAGGACCATTGGGACCAAAGGCCTGGAGGTGGGAAGAGCATGGAGGGGAGGGAGGGTTTGGGAACGGGTGGCTCAGAGTGAGTGAGGGAGCATGAAGCTTGGGTAAGTAAGCTTGTGATGGAATCTGCCCTCTATTCATATGCCCGCTCATCTCCCACCCAGCCTGTGCCCCCAGATCCACTGCCCCTTGCCCAGTGCACTTGGCCTCCCTCCTGGCACTCTCTGCCTTGGAGAGAGGCACAAACCATCCTGGGTTCACCTTTGTGTCATTCCTCTTCTCTTCACCTAAGTTTACCCCTCCTTTGTCCCTTTCCCATTTCCCTCTGCTCTCTGCCTGGGTCAGGCTGGATGAAAACAACCCCAGTGACCAATTAGGGTTTGGAGTGGTCAGAGACCTGTATCTGCTAAGGCGTTCTCACCATGTGTCCTTGGACTTTTCTTCTCCTCTCTGGGCATCTGCTGTTCACCTGCAAAGCCCAGGGGCTAGACTAGACCAGCAGTTCCCAGTTAAAGGCTTTTCAGAGTTAAAAAAAATTCCAGAGGACACTATTGCTTGGAAATACGTCCTCTCAGGTGAGTACTTAATAAACTCCGCCTGAGAGGTAGACACAATAGATCCCAGCAAAGAGCCCGAGGGAATGGGTAATGACAGGGGCCTCTGGGGACAAAAAAGGCTGAGGACTTCTGGCTGGAAAATCTCCCAAGTCTCATCCAGGAGTCGCAGTCTGAGACTCTCAGATTTCAGGTCAGGTTGAGAAAGAACTTTCCAACCAGAACTGCCCCATAATGGAAAGCACTGCCTTGATAGGGAATGAGTTCCCTGTCATCAGGGTATGCAAACAGAGGCCAGACATTGGCAGGGGTGACTGTAGAGCAAAGGCTGCAAACTGAAATACATCCAGGGGCCGGGCAAATGACCTGCCAAGAGTGACGTAGGTTTGTATATTAAACATGTAGAGGGCCAAACAAGAATCGTCTCTCCCAATTTTTTCTGAGATCATGTGGCCCTCTTAGCCTGCCTGCATGCTTGCTTTCCTTCTTTCTCTCTTTCCATCTTTCCTTCTGTCTTTCTTTCTGTTCTATTTTTGGTAGATGCAAATACTTCTCTACTCTGAGAAAAATAATGCTGCAACTGGGTTGATATACAATAACTAGTCCTCTGTCTCAGGACAGGGAACAAAGTGGTGAGGGCTGTGGTCAGCAGACATCCCACACACTCTCACGGGGACAGCCAGGCTGGGTCACAAGCCAGAGTGGTCAGAGTTTCCTACTTTCCAAAGAAGCAGAAAACTTGGGTAGTTACAAACAATCTCCCTCTTTTTTTTTTTTTTTTTAAGCTGTACTGCTTTAAAAAAAAAAAAAACAAAGGGCTTCCCCGGTGGCGCAGTGGTTGAGAATCCGCCTGCCGATGCAGGAGACACGGGTTCGTGCCCTGGTCCGGGAAGATCCCACATGCCGCGGAGCAACTAAGCCCGTGAGCCATGGCCGCTAGGCCTGCGCGTCCGGAGCCTGTGCTCCGCAACGGGAGAGGCCACAACAGTGAGAGGCCCGCATACCACAAAAAAAAAAAAAAAAAAAAAAAAAAAAAAAAAAAAACTTTTTATTGAAGGATAATGCACAAACAGAAAAGTGGATACATACATCACAAGTGTACAGCTTGAGGAATTTTCACAAAATGAATGTACCTGGGAGAGCAGCATCAACATCAAGAAACAAAATATTATGAGTGCCCAGACACCCTCACCCTTGCCAGTGGCCCTTCCAGTGCCCCTCCCTAAAGGTAACCATTGTCCTGACTTCTGACACCATAAACAAGTTTATCCTGTTTTTAAACTTTACAAAAATGGACCTCTATTAATGGGAATCATAGGACGTTGCATCTAGTGTTTGTCCCTCAACATCATGAAAGATTCAGTCATATAGCTGTTATTTCATCCTCACTGCTGTAGAGTATTCCTTTGTGTGAATATACCACAATTTATTCATTCACTCTACTCTTGATGGGCCTTTGGGTTGTTTCCACTTTGGGTCAATTACATATTGTGCTACTTTGAACAGCGCGTGTCTTTTTGGTGCCCAGATGCAACTGGAAGAGGAATTGCTGGGCCTCTGGGCATGCATGCATGCAGGTATTCAGCTTGTAGCAGATAAATGTCAAACAGCTTTCCAAAGAGGTTGTTCTCATTTACACCCCAGTAGCTGTGGATGAGAGTTCCAGTTGCCCCACATCTCCCTGTTTTAAAATATTAACTACAAATTTTTAACACCCTTTGCAAGCCAAACAAAATGCAGCTTTGACTGGTGACCACCTGTTTTCAACCCCTCTGGTGGAGAGAATTCAAGTGACAGAGCAGCTGAGGGTTAGACAGGAGGATTTCCCACATCTCTTTTGCTGGGGAGCCCAGGACTGGCTCCAACAAATGGCTCACATCTCTCTAAATTCTCTGCTCCCACTCAATACCCACCTCTAAAGTTTGTGAGACAGGCCTCACCTCCCCATTTCCCTCCCCAGATCACCATGAGGACATACTGATAAACACCGGCCGATCACACAGTGACGAGATAGGGGGCTGTAAATGTACAATAATCATGGGATAGATCAGCAATACACCCAAGGCCATGACTCCTTACATCAGCCTTTGCCCCAACACAAATCCTCTGCCATCCAAGAGTTCAGTCCAGGGCTCCTTTCTGTGCCCATGAGGCCCCTCAGACTCTCCAAGGAGCACCCTCTGCCCCTGGCCACAGACTTGGCTCTGGCCCGATTCCCCCACTGCCTTCAGTCTTCACCGGCTCCTCTCCTTGCAGCTGCCTTGATGAGTCTCAGTCATTCCCCCACCTCCTCCCAGCCTCTTGGTCCTTTGCCTTCTCCTCAAATCTGTCACAGACCTGCAAGCCTGTCTGGAGCGCACCATGCTCACCATCTGCCTCACCACTCCTGAGGTTCTCCAGGATGACTGAAATTAGAGAGACCTGACTGAATCCTGCCCCTGCCCCTGCCCCTCACTAGATGAATAACCTTAGGCACGTCACTTTACCTCTCTGTGCCCCGATTTCCACATCTGTGAGAAGGGAATATCAATAATACTTATCACCTAAGATAGGCATAAGGAATAAATGAAATAAAGCACTTAGAAACTGTTAACCTCAATGCCAGATGGGAGATTTAAGGCCCAGAGAGGTGAAGGCACGAGTCCATGTTCACACAGCATGTCTGTGGAAGAGGTGGGCACTGAATCTAGGTTTCCTGGGTTCCAGGCCTGGCCTCCGTGCACTGCCTGGGACGGGTTTCTGCTGGGTTGTGCAGACCAGTGAGAGATTTCAAGTCAGGCCCTAGGAGGAACCAGAGTGAGGAGCGAGTAAGAGGTCCATTTCTAGTCCTAACAAAAGGTAGTTGTTCTCTTTTTAATGAAAGCCAATCATATACTAGGTGTACTACATGCTTTATAGTCATGCACTCTTCCCTCAAAAGGAAGCAATCATTTTACAGAAGAGGACACTGAGGCTCAGAGAAATCCACAAGCCTTGTTAAGTGGTGGAGCAGAAGCTGGAACCCAGGTAGAGAATATAGACTTTCTAAGATACTAGGCTGTTGCCAGCTATGGGGTTAGATGGCTTGCATCTTTTTTTTCTTTCTTTCTTTCTTTTTTTTTCGGTACGCGGGCCTCTCACTGTTGTGACCTCTCCCGTTGCAGAGCACGGGCTCTGGACGCGCAGGCCCAGCGGCCATGGCTCACGGGCCCAGCCGCTCCGCGGCATGTGGGATCTTCCCCGACCGGGGCACGAACCCGTGTCCCCTGCATCGGCAGGCGGACTCTCAACCACTGCGCCACCAGGGAAACCCGCATCTTTTTTTTTTAAAGTAATTAATTAGTTTTATCTTTGGCTGCATTGGGTCTTCGATGCTGTGCAGGGGCTTTCTCTAGTTATGGCGAGTGGGGGCTACTCTTCATTGCGGTGCATGGGCTTCTCATTGCGGCTTCTTGTTGCAGAACACGGGCTCTAGGTGCGCGGGCTTCAGTAGTTGCGGCACGCGGGCTTTGTAGTTGTGGTGCACAGGCTCTAGAGCGCAGGCTCAGTAGTTGTGGCACACAGGCTTAGCTGCTCCATGGCATGTGGGATCTTCCTGGACCAGGGATAGAAGCCGTATGCCTTGCATTGGCAGGCGGATTCTTAACCACTGCATCACCAGGGAAGTCCCTGCTTGCATCTTTTAAAACTAGGGTCTTCAGATAAGTGTGTGGGTGCCGGGGGGTGGGGTGGCTGGGCCTCCTTTACTGGGACAGGCAATTGTATTCCAGGAGATATGGCCCATTTCAGAAAGACCCTTTCTCTGAAAATCTCCATCTTTCCTTCCACACCTCTCCCCCACCACCTTCACCTTTGATTTTCCTTCACCTTCACCAGGGGACTTTGGTGGGAAGAGCTCACTCTGGTGTTGGGAATCTCCTTTTCTATTCCTTAACTGGGGTCTCGTTCTGCTTGCTTTCCTAACCCAGCTTCTGGGCATTTCTCTTCTTTGCCCTTGACCTCAGTTTCCCAATTTGCCCACTGACTACAGTGAAGGCTGTTAAGTGACCCTGACTCTCTTTTCTTAACAACATTTCCACCTGCTCCATGCAAGCTGGGGGTCAGGGTCAAAAGGAAAGCAAATGAGCACAACATTGTAAATCAACTATACTTCAATAAAATAAATTTTTTTTAAAAAAAGGAAAGCAAATGGATTGCAGTAATTCACACCAGGGAGTGAATGGCTGGTAGTTCCATAACTACACCCCTGTCCCCCATTACTTATATTAGCCTTAAGAGCAAAAACAAAATAAATAAACAAAGGAGTGAATCATTCTCGTGGCGGCTCATGTGGACTGAAGAGAAAGGGGAAATACTCTGGCAATGAGGAAGACAAGAGAGTTGTCTCTTGACAAGGGACCAGAAACCTCTTCTCCACAGCCCGGAGCAAGACTTCAGTTCCTGGGATCAGACAAAGCTGAGGTCCAATCAGTCCTGCCACCACTGGGGCTGTGTGGCCTTGGCAAGTTAGTAACCTCTCTGAGCCTCCTTTCCCACATCTGTAAAAGGTGGTCACAGCCCCTGCCTCTGACATGTAATGAGTTGTGAGCAACCAGTCCAGGCGGGGCAGCCAGCTCCTTAGCAGAGCTCCCAGCGGATGCCCAGGTGCGGGGTCTCCTTCCTTCTTTCCTTCTTTCCACTGCTGAATGTAGACCTCCTCCCCCCTCCGCCCCAAGGATCTGGGTGTGTTGGCTGGGAGGGGGGTGGACAAGGAAAGGAAAACCAGGTCTGCCCTGGCCGTCCAGGGTGGGAAGATGGTGGGGGAACTCCCTCGAAGAAGCCCCTAGTCCCACATTTCCTGACTGGATGCAGATTTTGGAAGCTGAGGGTTGGCTGTGGGACAGGCCTGGCTGCGGGCTCTGAGGTGCCAGGTGGGGTGGAGGGGGAAGCAGCTTGCCTCCAGGAAAGTTGGCTCAGCCCACTGCTTTGTTTAGCTTCAAACATTCAACTTCTCGCTTCTATTTGAAAACCTGCATCGGATGTGATGGTCTGACAGCTGGTGAGAAATGGAAGCTGCATCCAGGCCACTAGAAGACTTGGCTGCTGTGTGTGTGTGACAGCCCAGTCCTCTCTGTGCCTGGCACCTCATTCATTCATTCACTCACGCATTCATTCATCCATCAAACATCTACTAGGTGCTTACTCTCTGTGCTAAATGCTCACATCCAGCTGGTGAGAAAGACCAACATGGCCCCTGCCCTCAGAGTATAGGCTCTTACAGGGGAAGGGCCCTTAGTAGATCTCTTGTCAAACCGCTGGTGTAAAGGTTGAGGTTGCTAAATGTTCTCAAGAGCTGGAATATGCTACCATCAAAGTGGGTAATGGGCCTTACCCAGGTGGAAGGGGCTGGTGAATTTAAATGTTTCTGCTAATCCATTCATCCAACAATTATTTACATCTACTCTGGGCCCAGCATGTACTAAGCCCTCAGTGGAGCTGTCACCCTGCCTGCCAGGGGCTCCTTGAGGGCTGTGTGGAAGTATGATTATTTTTCTCTGGACCTTCCATGCTAGACCCAGGCTTGATTGTAAAATAGGGACACAGATACTGAGACTGGAATGCGAAGCCATGCAGAAAAGCAGAGAACCCTTCCTGTCTGAATAGAAATTTGGAGAAGGAGGGTCCCAGATTATGGCTAGCATTACTATAAACACTGGGCAAGTGAGAGACTCAAGTTCCAGCTCTGGTTCTGCTACTCAAGGGTTGTGTGACTTCAGGCAAGCCCTCTCCCTCTCTGGGCTTCAGTTTCCCCTACTGTATAAGAGAGAGGAAGCAGCTCAACTCTGTGGTCCAAGCCACAGAGCCCAAGACAACATCTAGGACAGAGTAGGGGCCTGGGAACAACTATGTCATTTGTCATAGGGGGCCAGATGCAGCCAGCATTGGAAATATGAACAGGGCTTATGACAAACAACACTAATTAGTGCCACTAACACTCTCATGTTATCTCCTCATAATCAGGGTTATTTTGTAATTTGAGTAACATAGCATCACATGTTTATAGTAATTCTCAGATCATTAGGTCTCCATTTAATTATAAAATGGTGATAGGTTCTGGGACACATGAGATAGAATTCTAGATCCTATCTTTGCTTCCAAAGAATAAAGCATGGAAAGGAAAAAAATAGTAACTTTCCAGAAGAGACACCTAGCAAACTACCTCAACCAAGCAACAAGGAGAACCTCACCAGTGATGTCAAGTGTCACCTGGAATGATGTGATGAGAAAGGCACTTCACATCTGTGCTATTCTTTCCATAAAACTACAATCCCAGTCTAAGCATGAGAAAAACATGAGATAAACCAGACTGGGGGACATTCCAAAGGATACCCCAGCCAGGACTCTCGAGATTGTCAGGATCATGAAAAACAAGGAAAAACTGAGAAACTGTCATAGACCAGAGGAGACCATGAGAAGACGCAATAACTCACTGCAACATGGTGTCTGGCATTCGATCATGGAGCAGAAAGAGGACATTAACGGAAAACTGATGAAATCCAAATAAAGTCTGGCATTTGCTTAATAGTCATGTACCAATGTCAAATTTCTTTGTTTTGACACATGTACCATCATAATGTAAGGTGCTAACTACAGGGAGAACTCTCTCCTATCTACACAACTTTGAATCTAAGTTTATTCCAAAATAAAAAGTTTATTTTAAAAAAGTAAACAGCAACATTTTAGGACTAAAATAAAAGCATTTGGCAAAAAAGGAGGGAAGGATGATTAACAGATAAGATACCTTCCTTCTTAGAAAATGCTGTAGAATAATTTGCTTTATCCTAGTTGATGGGGTTAAGAATTTTGATAGTTACAAAATTCCTAAGGAAAATTTTTGAAACTAAACCAAGCTACGAGGATTTATATAATGTGCTGCTGTATAATCTCATGCTTTGGCTCTGTGCTAATACAGAGGGCTGCACAAGGTGCAGTAAAAGCACAAGAAGAATCACTAACTGTGGAAGGGTTGCAGAAGGATTCCTAGAGGAAGGGGCATTTTCAATAGGATCTTGAAGGATGTATAGGAGTTATCAAGCTCATGAGAAAGATTAAGGCTAGGAATCTCTAGAATTATATTTAATAAATATTCATTACCCACTAAGTGCTAGGCTCTGAGGATATAGCTGTAAATAAAACCAATAAATGTTCTCTGTCCTCATGACGTTTGGTTTCCTGTTACTTTCCACAATATATATAATTACACAACTGCAGTTATAGAGTGTATGTGTATTCCAAAAATAGCAACTACTGGGCCTGCCCTGGCACCCGCTCTGACTCCTAAGGAATATCATTCCACATAAAACCTGTTGACCAAGCCACCATGCTTTTACCAGGCTGGTTTTCCGGAAAAGCAACTTGTGCAGTTGCACTGGGCATTTGTTTTATGTTCTGCTGCCATTGTCTTGAAATGCTTAATACGTTTACCTTTGAACTTGTGTTGTGCAAATGAAGTCTCATGAGACAATGGAGCACGTATGTGAGAGGGGAGACATGCCTGGTGGCAGTGCATGCATGCGTGGGCTCAGCCCCATGGGGAGAGGGCAGTGTGCAGACCAAGCAGCTGGCCTGGCCACTTGATGTGCACACACACTATACCTGGGGCAGTGTGGAGTAATGTAGGACCCAAGGAGGCAGGCAGGGCTGGACCTAAGCCCAGATGGGTGGCGGTGATGGTGACAGCAGCAACAGAAGTAGCAGTCCTGGCGGCAGCCAAGGCCCCAGGAGAGAGGGGCCTTCACATCTCAGGTGCTCGTCCTTTACTCCATTTATTGAGGGGCTACTATGTGTCAGGTCCTCTGTTTCATAGGAACTCTAGTTATGCCCCACTAGAGGTGGGAGGATTTTTTATCCCATTAAAACATGTTATATAGCAAATTTGGAGGAAATAGAAAAGAAGAAGAAAAGGACCCCATAGACTCAAAACCTTAACAAATAATTATTAACATTTTGGTGTTTTTCTTTCTAGACTTTACTATGCATATTTTTACATGGTTTCAATGACATCTATTCTATCAAGTGAATATACTCTATTAACTTTGACATTTATGTGGTTTCCAATTTTTTGATAAGACTTTGCTCTACATCTTTGTGCATAATTGTACTTTTTAATACACTGACTCGTTTCGAAAAAGCATAAAGTTTTTCATGAATTTCAGATTATTTCCTAACCCAGAATTTCTGTTCTTTGTTTGCTATGGTCTCCTTAAGTAACTCATTCACTCCTGTGTTTGGTTATTTCAATACTTTCTCCTCAGCTTTACAATAATAAATCTAATAACTCAGATGAAATGGACAAATTCCTCGGAAGACACAAACTACCAAAGCTTCACTCAGGAAGAAACAGATAACAAGAATAGCCCTGTATCTGTTAAATAAATTGAATTCATAATTGAAAACCTTCCAACAAAGGAAACTCCAGACTCAGATGGCTTCACTGGTGAATTCTAATACCAAGTTAAGGAACAAATAATACCAATTCTACACAAACTCTTACAGAAAGAAGAAGAGGAGGAAACACTTCCCAATCATTTTATAAGGCCAGCACTTCCCCGATACCAAAAGCAAAGATATTCTGAAAAAAGAAAAACCTATAGTCCAATATTCTTCATGAATATAAATACAAACAGCTTCAGTAAAATATTATCAAAGCAAATCCAGCAGAACTTACAAAGGATAATTCATAATCGCCACATTGGGAAATAACCTAAATGTCTTTCAACTGGTCAAAGTATAAACAAACTGGTTGATTCTTACAATAGACTACTGCTCATCAATTAAAAGGAATGAACTACTGATACATATAACGTGGATAAATCTCACACGCACTATGGCTAGTGAAAGAAGAAATACTCAAAGGCTACATACTGTATGATTCTATTTATATGACATTCTGGAAAAGACAAACTTATGGGAACGGAAAACAGATCACTGACTGTCAGGGTGGGGAGGAAAGATGACTCCAGAAGCACAGCACAGGGGAATTTTGGGGGGTGATAGAATAGTTCTGTGTCTTGACTGTGGCATTGGCTACATGACTGTGGGCATTTTTGTTGAAACTTGTAGAACTCTATACCAAAAAGCATACATTTAACAACATGTAAATAAGACCCCAATAAAAAACAGAATTAAAAGGTCATTCATGTTTCCATTTATGACATTCTGGAAAGGGCAAAAACTGAAGGGACATAAAAATAGGTCAGTGGTTGGAGGGGCTGGAATGGAATGAGGGGTTTGACTATAAAGAGGCATGAGGTAAATTTTGGGCAGGTCACAGAAATATGCTATTTCTGGATTGTGGTGGTGGTTATAAAACACTATACGTTTGTCAAAATTCATAGAACTGTACACCAAAAACAGGTAAATTTTACTGTATGTAAATTATACCTTAATACACCTGTCTTTAAAAAAATTTTTTTAATCTTATTTATTTTATTATTTATTTGGTTGCACCAGTTCTTAGTTGCGGCTTGCAGATTCCTTAGTTGCAGCTCACTGGTTCCTTAGTTGCGGCCGGTGAGCTCCTTAGTTGCGGCTCGTGTGCTCTTTAGTTGTGGCATTCAAACTCTTAGTTGCGGCTCGTGTGCTCTTTAGTTGTGGCATTCAAACTCTTAGTTGCGGCATGCTTGTGGGATCTAGTGTCCTGACCAGGGATCGAACCATGGCTCCCTGCACTGGGAGCATGGAGTCAACCACTGAACCACCAGGGAAGTCCCTACACCTATCTTTTAAACAATCTTTATGCCTTGGATCACCCATGACTGCTTGGTACCATAGTCCCTTAAAGGACAGATGTTTACATTTCTCTTAAGGCATTGACTGATGTCAAACGCTCTGCCTCTGGGTTTCAGTTTTCTCTTCTATAAAATGGAAGTTTGACCCTTGTGATGTCTTTTAATGGTGAGGAACATGGTTTTGAAGCTGAAAAATTCTGTTTTCAAAATCTGTCCCCATGCTTTCCAGCTGTGTGACTTTGGGCCAATTATTTAGCCTTGCTAGGTCTCAGTTATACTATAACAACAGTGCTTACCTCATAGACATGCTGAAAGGATCCAGTGAAATGGTCCATAAAGAGTTCAGTGCAATGTCAGACACAGGGTGAACATTCCACAAATGAACCTAGGTGCTCAAGTCTGTCTGTCCTGACCTACACAGAACTGTACAGGGGGATAAGGGACTCTGGAATGGGTATCTGCAGTAGGCTGAGCAATGGGTCCCCCAAAGATGTCCACATCCTGATATCCAGAACCTGATAATGTTATCCCATGTAGTAAGAGACTTTGGAGATGTGATTAAGGATCTCGAGATGGGAAGTCTCCTGGATTATCCAGGTGGGCCCAATGTAATCACAAGGGTCAAGGAAAGAGGGAGGCAGGAGAGTCAGAGTAAGAGACAGAGATGTGACAACAGAAGCAGATGTCAGAATGATGTGGGGCCATGAGCCAAGGATTGCAGGCAGCCTCCAGAAGCTGAAAAAGGAAAGGAAACAGATTCTCCCCTAGAGCCCCCTGAAGGAACATAGTCCTACCCATCTGTTTTAGTCTTCTGACCTCCAGAACTCTAAAATAATATATTTGGGTTGTTTTAAGCCACTAAGTTTGTAGCAATTTGTTACAGCAGCAAGAGGAAACTCATACAACATCTCGGGTGAAGGGATTCTAATTCCTGGGACATGGAACTTGGCACATTGGTACATGAAGGGCGTGGAGCCGAACGTGTTCTTATAATTGGGCCTGACTGGGACAATGGAGAAGGCAGGGCCCCAGCAAGTGTGGAAGCTCTGAGTAAGGCTCCTCTGCACCCTGATCTGATGGCATGCAGGTTCCCTTCCTCCTGACCCACTAAGTGGAAGCTCAGTGATCTAGCCTCCATACCTGAGGATGAGTCCTTTCATCCCACACTACGAAGCAGCTGCCAGTGGGCTGGACCCTGCAGGGAGTTCCCTGTTAAGTGGAAGCCTTACCCTCCCCTGCCTCTCAAGGACCATCCTGGAAACTTTGCCCTGTATGTAGCCATGGACTAGTGTAGAACTAGAGGTGATTCAGATCCTTCTTTTTTGTGGGGATTTGGGGGGATGCTTTCTGTTGATGTCCACTAGAGGGTACTGTGTGCACGTATACAGGAGGCTCTGAACACTAATCTGGGCATCCCCTCCTGCAAACACTCAAGTAGTGAAACAGGGACAAAGACATCCCCACACAAGTGCCTGCAATCAGACACATGGGCACACAAACCCACAAATCATCACACACACAACACCCACTCACACACCTGGATAGATGTGTATATACATACAAAGCAGCACATGTACATGAAAACATCTACTCATGAATATAGTCACATGGCTGTAAGACACACAGAGACACACAATGCACATATTCACATACATTCAGATCCACACAGATTCATCTATACAGACACACACACAACACCACCAGCAACAACAAAAACCTAGACATACACATGGCTAATTACACATTGGCAGACAAATATAGTCACGTGTATAGTGTCATAAATACACATTCAGACACACAGACATAAGCATGGAAAAAGACATGCATACATGTCTAAATACCAACAAGTGTGCACATACATGCACACCTACCCTGGGCCTTTGTTATCTTACTTTTGTGGAAAATGAAGTCCCTTGAGGGATGATTAACACTGTGGTGTTTTCTAAGGAAAACAATGAAAATGTCAACTTCGTACTCCCGATGGAACTGTTTTATTCGTTAAATGTTCATGAAAGGCAGTTCACTGAGTTTTTAAAGACAGAAATAGCCACGCTGCTCTGACAAAGCAGAAAACCCAAGTCACAATTTTGCAAACAATTTATTAACATATGGAGTTCTCTCAGACAGCCTAACACAGAAACTGGTTTTTTAAAATACTGAAGAAACTTCAATAGAAAAATCAATATAAGCCATAATATTATGAAAAGATAAACAATAAGTCCAAACAAGTCCTTTCATCTTAGAAAGGATGATAAAGAAGCATGGAGCCTTTGCAAATGATTATCAGATGGCCAGGCCTGGAAATTTGCCTTCCATGAGACAAAGGCATTAAAATAAAGGAAAAGATAAAAGATGGAGAAAGGGAAAAGGGCCTGTGAAAATAGCTGATTCGATAACAGCATTGTATAGCCGAGAAGAGGTAGCTGTCAGAAATGCATTGAGCTCTGACAGCCAAGCCCTGGCATGAAACAGGTGAGTGTTCCCCAGGCAACAGGCAGAGGATCAAGTGGGGGTGTGAGTGGCACGGACACACACTGTCCATTGCACGGACACACACTGTCCATTGCTGTGTTTTCTCCATAGAAGTCCGGTAGGCAGGAAGGCGAGGCTTGGCTTCTGGGTCAGAACATCCAGGTCTAAGCCCCACCTCTGCCATCTTCCTGGTGTGTAGTACTGGCAGGTCCTTGTCCTTCCCTGGGCCTTGGTGTCCCCAGGTGAACAATGAGGAAGTTGCCTTTTCTGATCTCTAAAGTTCCTTCTTTCTCTGATACTTTACCATTACAAACCCCTGACAGCATCTTTCTGAGACCCCCTTGCATCCCATGGCCAGATATCATTGAAAGTAGCTCTGTTTGTGCACTTAACAAAGTGCCCGTTCCAGCCCATCAGCTCGATCCCAGGGAACAATAGCTCAGGAATAGATAAAAGGCATTCATCAGGCAGCCAGGCTCAATTATCATGTCACACTGAATGAATGTATTTTAAAATCTTTTCTGACAAGAAAATGTTCCAAGTAGGTACCTTCAAATTAGCTGAAAATCCAGAGAATTCGCTATTAGGCTTTCTTTGAAGAATCTTTATTCCCCCCTACTGTTCCAGAGGAATTCCTTGGATATTATTAATTCCTTCTAAGAGTCTGATCTTGTGCCCCCCGCTGGGACGGAAACACTTTATCTGTCTGCCTGACTCCTGGGAGCCACTGCAGAGATGATACACACCACGGCCCTGACAGGGGATCACCTGTCCATTAATTTCCAATGTCAGGTGGGCTCCCATGGAAATTCAGTTCAATTAAGTTCAATTCTGCCCACATTTACTGAGCATCTTTTCTGTGTCTGAGAGCCCTGAGATAAGAGCTGAGTCTACCCAGCACTTATTGTTGGAGGGATACTCTGCTAATGGGGACATGCTTATAACAGATCAGTGTCAGCAGCAGGGAGGTCATGTAGCCCAGTGAGACTACCTTTTGAAGCTTGATTTGGCCACTGGCTGTGTGACCTTAGGCAAGTGACTTCCCCTCTCTGAGCCTTGTTTTCCTTACCTCTAAAATGGGGGAAATGACATCTAACTCCTGAGGCTGTGGTTAGGAGGGTCAGTTTCATGGGACACAGACTGTCTCTCCATCTGACCCACCTGTGGTCAAGGCCTGGCATTCCAACGTTACCTCTGCCTCTCGAGGCTGAGGGGTCATTTTTGACCTCTTCTCCACTCACAACAACACAGCAGTCTTTCTGGTGCTTTATTCTCAGCTCCATGTTGCAGATGGCTCCACCTGGCTATGGTCTGGAAGGAGAGATTTCTCTAGCCTGACTGCATCAAATGCAGAGATACCTGGAACTTGCGGCTCTGATGCCGAGATTTGGAAAAGCAACAGCAAGCATTTGGGGGAGAGGAGACTGATTCAGGGAGTTAGTTTCCAAATGAATATAGAACAATCTGCTTTGGCTTCTTCATAGTGTGTGTTTGTGCAGGAGCAGATTGCTCACTGGGGGAGATCTCTCATTGACCCACAGAATTTCAGGGCTAAAGAGGGACTTAGAGGGCACCTTGTTCTTATTTTACAAGTAAGGAAACTGAGGGGAAGAGACTTGTCCCTGACCTCTGTCCCTCCTTGTTTCTCACTCGGTCACGGATCACCACGCAGAGGACTAGGAATGGGTCCCTCTGTCCAGCTTCTCTTCCCTGATACTACAGCCCTGGCCCTGGACCCACTGATTCTGCCCTGCCAGGAGCCTCCAGACCCTCCCTGTTCTTCGTCGTGGGGCGTCCAAGGCTCCTGTGTGCAGTCAGTCCTGGCTCCACCAGCCCTCTGCTCCTCCAGGCCTCGGGAAGAGTTCAGCTGGCATCTCTTCAGTGGGATTACTCCTGGCTACTCTGAGTGAGACTTTGTGTGATGAGACCTCTCGTTGCTTGAAGGCTGTTTAGGTGGTATCTTTGGTCCCGGGGATAGAACTCAGATGCCACTGGGTACCTGGGATCTTCTGCTGGGTTTACTTCACTTCACGGTCTACAAAGCACTTCCACCTCCAAAAATGAGTGGGTTCATCCATCCCATTTTATATATGGGGAAACTAAGGCTCCGAGAGTGCAAGTATCATGACCTAATGACTGAACCAGAGACTTACTATTTGAGTCAAAGTAAGCCTTCCATGGGACGAAGGAGCGTTGTGTCAACAACAGAGAGTTTGTTTGTACTTACTTTTGCAGTCACCCTTGTCATGGGGTTGATTCAGCTGTTGTTCCCTGGGAAAAGCAAAGCACCTACCCGCATTCTCACTAGTTCCTTAACTGATAGTGTGTTGCCTGATACTGTTCTCAAATAGCTCCTTGTGCATTTTACTCTGACCAGGGGAATGTGCAGAGGAAGAATTCAGAACATTCTGCCTCTGGGGTTGCCTCAACACCCAGGGAAGTGGAGCATGCTCAAAGAGGAGGCCAGTCTTCCTGGACAGAAGGAGGAGGGGTCTTAATGGACAGGAGCAAAGGCCTGGGGAAAGGGTGTGCCCACCAGACGGGACAGACAGCAAGGGCACAGGCCCGCAGGAAAGAAGGCACATGTTTGGGAATAAGAACTTTGATCCGGGTTCAGCATGGGATACGTGCGTGTTTGAGGAGGAGAGACGAGCTGTAGTAAAGGCCTTGACTATGAAGATAAGGAGCTCAATACGATCTAGGAGATGGGAAACAGCAGGATGAAGAAACGTTCTGAGCTCTATGTGAGCTTAGTGTTGGATGGAAAAGGGTAGAGATGAGATGAAGTCCATCCATCAAACAACCACTCAGTGGGAAGCAAGTCTAGACCTGGTCCCGGGCCAGAGTCTGCTGGCTCCCACCAAGATGGGAGACCAGAAGGAAGAAACCGGCACCCGTGGCTCTAAGCCAGGCTCTGGCTGCTGCCTCTGGATGCCTCCACCTCAGACTGTGTCTTTTGAGGCAACACCTTCATGAGGCAGCCTCAGAGGCCCTTAGCTGCCTCTCTTGTAAACACAGATGTTTTACTCTCTTGTCAGAGGAACTCTCCTACAGGTTGCCTTGGGGAAAACAGACATTTCATCCCCTTCAGCCTCCTGAAAAAATGCCACTGTGAGGTCTCTGGCTCAAATGCACATTTGTGCAAATCTGTCCTCTGAAAGCAGAGAAGAGCCTCCACCTGCTCTAGGCCTCCGCTCCTTCCTGTGGTAAAGGCAGGAGCTGGTTAAGAAAGCCTCCTACTTATACGTTTACCAGTCTAGCTCCCCACTAGACTGAAGCCACATTTCACATATGTGGGAATGCCTGGCTTCTGCCACAGCATACGTCTCAAGAAATGTTTGTGGAATGAGTGAATGAATGAATGAGCAGATAACTAGGATTTCAGAGCAATCTGTGAAACACAACTTGAGGGTGTGCAGCACCCCATGCACCAGACCAGGGTTTAAGGCTCTTACCTTTGCCACCGGGTTCAGGGTCGGACGTAGATTTCCCATTAGTCATCTCAGATCAGGGGACAGAAAGGGCTGGGAGTCATTCCCAGAAGACACACATTTCTCAAGGACAATTGGGTCACTCAATTCACACGACAGCTGTTGTCTGGTTAAATGCCTACTTCCCATCACATTCTAAATAATGATCTAGAAGACCCTGTCCCCGGAACCCAACGATGAATGACTGCCAAGGTCAAAGGGTAACTTCAACTTGGCATCTTTATGGCTGTCTCGGAAAGGCAGCTGGGATGTGGGCATTGAGCTGGATGGACTGGGGTCTCTCTAGCCCTGCTACTCAGTAGCTCTGTGATACCAGCATGTTCCTTGGCCCCTCCAGCTTCCTCGTTGGTAAGACAGGAGAAATAATACCTGGGATCTTGGAAACAAACTGTTGGGCTAGACTGCACGACGTGCTCAGGGGAGTTGGCTCCTACCCTTGGGTTCCAGTTCTGCCTCCAGGCTCTGAGCCATCTCTCTCAGCCTCTGCTCCTCACCTGTACAACAGGCATAATAATATCCACTCATGGAGTTGGCTGGGGTCAGGGGTAAATGAGATAATTTACATGACAAGGCTGGTAAACTGAGAAGTGTTGTGCGAAGCTAGGATTCTATTTTTAAGAACCCTTCAAACCAGACGACTACATATTCTGTGAATATGTGAAGTGCACTGGCCTAGATACTGTGGTTTGAGTCCAGCCCTGTGAGTGAGGTAGCTCTCTCCTAGCAGGTCAATGGCTGGGGTGCAGTAGGACATGTGATTGTAGTGGGAGTTGGGGTGGTGATGATTAGGGGTGTGGTGAGAGGAGCTAATGCTAGAACAATAATGAACGGAGATGAATGATTTTAGGCTTTATCCAGTAGGCAATATGGAGTGTGGAAGGTCTTTAAGCAGAATCAGAATGGTAAATTAGAAAGAACATTCTGGTAGCCTGTGTGCAGGATGGCCTGGGGAGGGTGAGGTTGGAGCAGGGAATTGATGCACGGTTGTCCTGAGACCCATGTGAGGGATGGCAAGGCTGGAACAAGGTTGGTGCGACTCCAAGGTCTAGGTCCACGGCCACAGCACTTTGGTGCCTCACTAATTAATTGAAAATATGACGAGAGACCTTTTGCTAAGAGCAAGGCTGAAGACAACCGCATTAACCTTTTGTAGGAGGGGTTAAATGTCACAAGCAGGAGGGGAGAATTGGTTGAACATAGCCTCAACCACAGCCTCCCAAATGGCCCATTTTAGCTTGGTAACGATTTCTTTGAAGTCATTAAACAGGCAAAAAAATAATAATAATAAGGTCCTATGAACAGATTTGTACTTTGCTATACTTGTTTGAGCAGATGTTTTTATCTAGGCCTTTAGAGGCCACTATTTTCCATTTCAGAGGGACAACAATCTAGGTGGTAGTGGGAGTGGTACTTTCCCCCATGAAAATCCTGCAGACCCTTTGCATCTGACAGAGTCTCGCCGCGGGGTGGTTCGAGTGAGGGAACAACACGATGATGCCGATAAAGGCCAAGACTGACCCAGCTTCGCTTCTGTCAGTGTATTCACTGTGTCCTCAGCCCTGGCGCTGGGATGACTGCAGTCAATATCTGCTGTAATGTGTTTTGGTGTCATTAACATGGACTGGATTAAGCAGCCACATGGGCTTTTCAATTAGGAGGAGAAGTTTCCGACAGTGTTTACAAAGGGATTAGATCCCTGCTTAGCATGTGATGGGCCTCACCTCTCCTCCTTTCCTTTCCTTCTTTCCCCCTTTCCCCTTCCTCCCTCCCTCCCTCACTTCTTCCCTCCTTTTCTCCCTTGCTCTCTCCCTCATTCCTTCCCTCCCTCCTCCTTCTTCTTTCTCTCCCTCTTTCTTTCCCTGTGTTCCGTGAACAAATGAGTTTACCCTGTTTCCGTCTGGGGGGTATCTGGCCAGATGTGCTGTTATGAGTAGGCAGGAGATTAGCATCATTTAACCATCTAAATAGGTGACGTCTCATCCAGCTGCCTACCTGCACTTGACTCTACCCCAGCTTTTGCTTGCATACCTCCAGCCCCTGGGAGTTCACTACCTCGGGACCCAGCCCACATCACCATGAGAAGGCTCTGACTACCAGAAGATTCTTCCTGGAGCTGAGCTGCCAGCAGCCCCCAGAAGGAGTTTCACCTTACACCCCAGGTCAGTTTTTCAGGGCCGTCAAAGCCCGTCTACTCCTGATGCAGCTACTCTGAGACAACCTTTTGTGGCCTAGAGACAGAACTCTCATGCTGAAGGTAGTCTCCCCTTGTGCCATCTCCCCACTTCTCTCAAGGGGGCTTCTCCTTTACATAACAGCCAGCCTCCCCTCACATAGGCACAGGTGCTTATAGTTTCAATCATGCTGCTAATAGCCTTTTGTTCTCTGTTTTTAAATTTAAAATATACCATAAACATGATTCCACATTGTATGCCCACTCTTCAAAACATTCCCCTTGGGCTTCCCTGGTAGCGCAGTGGTTGAGAATCTGCCTGCCAACGCAGCAGACACGGGTTCGAGCCCTGGTCTGGGAAGATCCCACATGCCGCGGAGCAACTGGGCCTGTGAGCCACAACTACTGAGCCTGCGCGTCTGGAGCCTGTGCTCCGCAACAAGAGAGGCCGCGATAGTGAGAGGCCCGCGCACCACAATGAAGAGTGGCCCCCGCGTGCCGCAACTAGAGAAAGCCCTCGCACAGAAACGAAGACCCAACACAGCCATAAATAAATAAATTTTTTTAAAAAAATGTCCTCGCATCCTTATACTCAAGTTCACCTTAAATTGCTCTAATAGAAGCAAAATCTTTCATTAAAAAAAAAACATTGCCCTTTTAAGCATGTCAGAGTATTTCATGTGGAAGCATCGTGGCTCAATTCACCATCTACCATGAATGCATGCACACCCTGCTTTTCCACATTTTTCCACAGCATCTTTGTTTACTCAGCTTTTTAATTCTATTGGATTATTTCCTTGAGAGAAACACACATTAGCGAGGCCCCCAGATCATTCGTCCTGTTGTGCTTTTGGTACACACAGTTAGGTCACCTAGTAAAGCATCCATGCCCGCGGAGATTGCCACCCCAAGAGCTGGGTGTTCCACCCTCACTAGCAACTTCACCTGGATCAGGTTCCTCTTTTGAATAATTTTCCTGTTTTATGGGAATAAAGCCATCTTGAGGCTGTTTCAACTTGATGTCTTTCACTACCTTTTAAAGAAGAAAAGAAAAAGGAGGCTACATTGTTCCTTGGGTTGGATTGCTATTTGCCTTTCTCTGGTGGGAATGGTCTATCTGTATCCTCTGCTCATTTACGTCATTGGGGTATTGATGTTTTCCCTACAAATTCCAATGAACTCTTACATTGTACAGATATTGAACCCTCAGTCTGTCCTCAGTCAGACCTTTTCCCACAGCACTTCTCATGTTTATTTTAATCATCTTGTTCTGTTGTTTTCTGCCTGGGGGAACTCACTATTGGGGACCAGGGGAAATCCCTGGGAACTGACTGCTCAACCGCCCCACAACTGGCAACTCTGAAGAACCGAAACAATAATATTAATAAAAGCAATGTACTAGGTGCTCTGACTATATCTTTGCTCCTCAAAGCAGCCCGGGCAGACATCGTGCCTATTTTACAGATGAGGAAACTGAGGCTCGGAGAGGTAAAGTGGCTCATTCCAGTCCACACAACATGCATGCTGGAGGTAGCAAAGGTAAACATTGTCTCCAGATCTGCTTGCCCTTTTCTACAATACCAGCAGCCTGCAGAGAAGTAAGAAAACATCTGCTGCCAACATCTCCAGGTTTGCGACTTCAAACTCCCCTGGTAGGAGAGAAAATTACCATATTTGGGGACAATTTACATCAAATTACCATGCACCAGCCAACAGCTGCCGCCTGGAGCGGGAGGCTGGCTGCACGGAGATGATCACATTTGTACACACGATAATGAAAACCCACGCTCGGGCCTCCACATTCTCCCATAAATATGGTCATTATGATCTTGTTGGCATTGCTCGTTGAATTCCATCTTGCAAATTGTTTCCTGGTTGCCTGGGGGAGCTGACTTGGACTCTTCTCATTCTCCTTTTCTCTAAGATGTGGCAGTGCTTGGGCTCGGCCACTCCTCGGACTGTCCTCTGCCTTGAGACTAAGGATTCTCAGGACGGCTTCTACTCAATCTTACACACATTTGTCAAGTGCCTGCAGTGTGATGGTGTGGGGAGCTGACAGGGCTCCTGGGCGAGGCCCTCTCCTTCATTGTGCAGACAGATAAGTTCTGCCCAGAGGGTAAGAAACGGGAATTAAAGCCCAAGATACAAAAAGGACCAAGGAGGGGTGACAGTGCACCTCTCCATGGCATCTGGGTGGGGACAAGCAGGCTGTGGAGCTCAGAGTCCTGACACTCTCCATTTTTAGTGGTTAGGGCTTCCTGACCGTAAATAAGAGAAATCCTCTTCGGCTGGCTGGAGGTTAGGGGATGGGGAAGGAGGGGATTTTGTACCAAGACCTAAAGAATATTATGAAATCCAAGGGCTAGGTCAGGCCACACCCCAGAGGGATTAGAAACAGGAAGTAGAAAGCTAAGCAGAATCGAGGGTGCCCTCTTCTCCAGCTCTGGTCTGCTTCTCTCTGCAGAGGCTCTGATCATCTCTGCCTGCGAATGTGCATCCCCTGCTCCTCCCTCTGTGTGGTGGAACATGACACCCAAAGCACATGTTTATGCGTTATTAGTCCATGCTTCCAAAGGGTACTCTCTGGTGTCCCAATTCTAAATTGTCCCAAAGAACTGAGAAGTGGCTCTAATTGGGTCAAGTGCCCATTCCTGGCCCAATCACCTGTAGCCTAGAGGGAAAGCTCACCTCACAACACATGGCTGCTAAGAGCCCACCCTGTGGGTGGGATTGACGTTTCCAGGGAAGAGGCACTCAGAAGATAACCAAATTGGCTTCTGCCACACTTCTGTCTAGCACTTTTTTTATTAATTGAAATTTTTATTGAAATAATTGTCGATTCACACTCAATTGTGAAAAATAATGCAGAGAGAACTCCTGTGCACTTTGCCCAGTATGCCAAACTATAGTATATTATCACGTCCAGGATACTAGCATTGGCACAACCTACTGATCTTATTCAGACTTCACTAGTTTTTACTTGTACTCAGTGTTGTTTCCTTGAGTGTCAAGTTCTATACAATTTTGTCCCCTGTGTACGTCTGTGTATCCAACACCACAGGATCCCTGGGTTGCCCTTTGTGGTAGGCTAACGAATGCCACCACCCCTCTCCCCGAAGGTAGCCACAGTCTAACCCCTGGAACCTGTGAATGTTATCTTATATGGTAAAAGGGAGTTTGCAGATATGATTAAGGATTTTGAGATGGGGGAGATTATCCTGGATTATCCAGGTGGGCCCTTAATGTGATCACAAGAGTTCTTGTAAGGGAGAGGCAAGAAGGTCAAAGAAAGAAGAAGAAAATGATGGATATGAGAGGGTGTGATGCAAGGAAGGGGTCATGCATCAAAGCATTGCAGCAAAGCCTCCTGAAGCTCTAGAAAAGGCAAGCAAACGGATTGTTCCCCAGAGACTCCAGTAGGAATACAGCCCTGTCAACATCTTGACTTTAGCCTAGTGACGCTGATTTTGGACTTCTGGTTTCCAGAACTGTGAGTGAATGAATTTGTGTTGTTTTAAGCCACTAAATTTGGTAATTTATTACAGCAGTCACAGGAAATGAATACATGCGTTTATAACTATACCCGCTTCTGTTCCAGCATCTACCCCCGCTCCGCCAGCGGCAACTAAAAATGTGTCCTCCACTTCTAAAATTTTGTCATCTCAAAAATGTCACATAAATGGAATCATACAGTATGTAACCTTTTGGAATTGGTTTCTCCACCATCACTCTTCCACTCAGCATAATTCTTTGGAGATTCATCCAAGTTGTTGCATATATCGATAAAAAAAAGTCCATTCCCTTTTATTACTGAGTAGTATTCCATGGTTTGGATTTAAGTCTAGCACTTTTTAGTGCCTGTATATTTTATCTTTATTATAATGTATAATTAGGAATATTTTGACAATAGTCTCTTGGGGCAGGATGCAGGAAGGAAACGTAAAGATCATTTCATTCTCCCTATCATTTCATTCTGGTGTTATCAGACACCAGAGTCCCCTCCGGAGCCTGCCTGCCAAGTGCCCACCAGCCTCCGCTTGCATACCTTCTTTGACCAGCTGCTTGCTACCTCCTGAGGTAGCCTATTGCACAGTGGTACCGCTCTGCTGGAAGTTCTGGTCTTGAGCTCAGTGAGATGCCTCTCTGGCTTTAATGTTCTAGGAAGGGGATGGTGTCAGATGCAGAGAACTCCCCAGAATGGGAGCATGTGCAGCTGGAAAGGACCTGAGAGGGAGTCATCTGGGCACTAACTGGGCCCCACTAGCATGTCCTGGACATCTCCCTGTCCCATGCCAGCTCTTCTTCCCCAGGAGCCTTATCCCTCGTGGCCCACAGACAGTCCTTACTGGGAATCCCCTGCTCCATGAACCCTCCTCCTCCTCATCTGGCTCCATCCTCCCCTGTCTTCTTCCATGGCTCCATGGGCATCATCCTGACTTCCTCCCAAGCCAATCCAGAGGGACAGTGGCTGTTAGATTAAGAGGAGGGCCACGCTAGTAATCATCATAATAACAATAGTTTACAATAGATTTTAGGCCATACCATGTTCTGTGCTGCCATTCTGAGTGAATGATGCCATCTAATCCTCTCACAACCTCTGGGCTGTTATCCCATTTCATAGATGAGGAAACTGAGGTCCCAGGTCACACAGCTTGCAAGTGACAGAGCTGTCACTGAACTTGGGCTGTCTGGAGGGAAAGATCACTTCAGGATTTGTGGACTGAGTGGATGGTAGGACCACTCCCTGAGATGGGGAACTCAGGAGGAAGAGCAGGTGTGATGGGGAAGACACGTTGTTTGGGACTGTTGAGTTTGAGGTGCTTGAGGGAGGGCCAAGAAGGGCCTCCAGAGCTCAGGAGAGAGAGATTAGGTTAGAGATGCAGGCTTGGGAGCGGTGGTGTCCTCACGGCTGCAGAAGCCGAGGAGTGGCTGGGCTTGCCCAGGAAGAGCAGGAGGAGGGCAGAAGAGAGGGGTGGATAGGGAAGGAAGGATTGCTTGGAAAGGTGGGTTTCACAAGGAAAGACCCGTGGAGTGGACACCTCGGGGCTGTGACACTGAGTGAGGAGGACAGGGCACTCCTGATGATATGTGGCAGTCCCGTGTGCCCGGTCAGCACCGTGGCACCTGTGAGGCAGGTACTGTCCCCTCCATTTTAGGTGAGGACTCTGAGGCTCCAGAGCGGTGCAGGGACCAGCCCAGGGCACCTGGGGATAAGGGGCGGAGATGAGATGGAAACCTGGGCTGCCCCTCCGGCTGTGTGGATTGTGTGATAAACTTTACTTCAGAGTCGGGGCGCATAAGTATGAAACAAAATGGATTGGCTGGATTGGCTCAGACAAGCGGGTGGGCTGGGGTGCCCAGGAAGAGGAGGGTGTGGGCTTTGAACCCTGACCCACAGCCCTTGGTGAGGACACCCCTAGGAAAGTGGGGTGGGCAAGGCGAGGGGAGGGGAGCCCGATGTGGGGTGGGTGTGGGCTGTTTGAAGAGAAGGAGCCAGCCCAGAGGGAGAGGCTGGAGACTCAGGGCAGACAGACAGAATAGCTTGAAGGAGAAGGAATCAGACCCTAAGCAACGGAAGGGACCCATGCCCAGCTATACCCTTTAACAAAAAGGCTCCTTCCAGACTCTTCCCCTTTCTCAGTTCTCCCCTTGAAGGAGGGGGGCTGGCCCTGCCCCCTCTCTGGGCCATGCCTACCCCTGCCGCCTAGCCCAGTGAGGAGCACACTGCGGATTCTGAACAAAGACATCAGGGAACTAGAACAAGAGCGGATCACAACCAGCCCCTGTGGCTGCCAAGTCCCCCTCCCCCATCCGCACACCCCTGCGCTCCCGCAAACACTCCTTGGCTCAGGCCCAGCACTGGGCCTTCTGGTGAGAACCCCTCCCGTGGAGCGCAGCCTTCTGGGCCACTTTCTTCTCCCGGACTGAGCTATCAGGAGCCTCCAAGAGATTTCGAGGCAGCTCCCCTCCCCCAAGGGAGGGCTTTGTCTTTGTCTCCACGCAGGAGGCAGAAGCAGGGGGCGGGGTTTGGAAGAGAGGGAGCCGAGGTTAGTCTTTGCCCTCTGGGAGCTCGCAATTGGGGGTGAAAGATGGCAAGAAAAGAATGCCTTTTCTACCCTTAATGCCTTTGGGACTTCAGAGGGCCGAGAGTTCACTGCCTTCTGGAAGATGGTCACAGAAGGCTTCAAGGAGGAGGCAGCCTTTGTGCTGTCCTGGAAGGACGGTAGGGCTACCTGGGCAGAGCTGAGGAGGAAGTGGAGATGGGAAGCACCAGGAGCACCGGGGAACGGGGCGTGGTCCAGTCTAAGGGGGCCTTAGAAAGTGTGGGTAGAGATGATGGGGAAATGGGAGTTGAGGCCAGAGAAGCCCCAGGGCAGGCAGACTGCGGAGCGCGCTTGATTGCTGGCAGCATGCATGCTGTTCCCAGGCAGTGGGGAGCCACGGAGTCTTTGAGCAAGTGAGGGATGTGATACAAATGTTGGCTCTGGCCACCTGAGTGGAGGATAAATGCGTAGGGTGAGGTGGAGGCAGGGAGAGCAATGGGGTGGGGGGAGGGGATCCTTGGTGGTCTGGACGGGGCAGTGGCAGTTGGGGTGGAGAAAAGGGTGCACACAGGAAGAGTGCTTTCAATAGAAGGTAGAACTTACGGAACACGGGACTGATTGGAGAATGGAGAAAAGTCGAGGAAGAAGCAGCAGTCAGGGGTGACTCCTGGACGACCCAAGCGGCCCTTGGTCGGGCAACCAAGTCAAGTAGAGAGCAGGAGAGGGTTGGGTGGCAGCTTCTGAGCACAACTGTCTACGTCCCTCTGGATATCTGGGAGCCCACACGTGTCTGGGAAGGTGGTTTTGCTCTGGGCAAAGAAGATTTTGCCGTCATCGGTTCCCACCCATAGTCTCCCAAACGTGTGTGGGAGCATAGAATAGGTGCTTGGAGCATGTGGTATGTGGCAGGGCCGGGGTGCTGTAACCGGTAGGCCTGACACTGGAGAGTACCCCAGGGAAGAGAGGAGCAGGGTGGGCAGTCACTGACCACACATGGAATGGGTAAAGGGAGAGCACTATTTGCTCAAAGATAATTTCTTTTTTTTTAAATTGAAGTGTAGTTGACTTACAATATTATATTAGTTTCAGGTGTGCAACATAGTGACTCTTTTTATAGATTACACAGCATACAACATTATTATAGAATACTGACTATATTCCCTGTGCTGTACATTACATCTTTGTGACCTGTTTATTTTATAATAAACAGGTAGTTTACAGATAGTACAGATAGTCTGTACTTTTTTTTACATCTTTATTGGAGTATAATTGCTTTACAATGGTGTGCTAGTTTCTGCTTTACAACAAAGTGAATCAGCCATATATACACACATGTTCCCATATCTCTTCTCTCTTGCGTCTCCCTCCCTCCCACCCTCCCTATCCCACCCCTCCAGGCGGTCACAAAGCACCCAGCTGATCTCCCTGTGCTATGTGGCTGCTTCCCACTAGCTATCTATTTTACGTTTGGTAGTGTATATATGTCCATGCCACTCTCTCACTTTGTCACTAGTCTGTACTTCTTAATCCCCTTCACCTATTTCACCCTTCTCCCTGCTCCCTCCGGTAACCACTAGTTTTTTCTCTGTAGCTGTGAGTCTGTTTCTCTTTTGTTATATTTGTTTGTTTGTTTTGTTTTTTTGCATTCCACATATAAGTGAAAACATACAGTATTTGTCTTTCTCTGTCTGACTTATTTCACTTAGCATAATACCCTCCAGGTCTATCCATGTTGTTGCAAATGGCAAGATTTCATTCTTTTTTATGGCTGAGTAATATTCCATTGTGTATATATACCACATCATCTTTACCCTTTCCTCTGTCAGTGGGCACCTATGTTGCTTCCATATCTTGGCAATTGTAAATAATGCTGCAGTGAAAATACATGAGGTACATGTATCTTTTTGAATTAGTGTTTTCTGACCTTGACTTTTCCCATTATTCCAACATTGACTGATCACCTCCCGTGAGCCAGGTAGTGGTAGAACCATGGCGGGTTCCGACCCAGCCCTTACCCTTAAGGAAGTCTCAGTCTAGTGTGGGAGGGTGACATGGACATAACAGACTCCAATATTAAGGCTCACAGTGCTCAGTTCCTTGAGACAGGGACAGGTCAGTGAAGGAGTCTTAAAGGAGGTTTCACCTCCAGGACTTGGAGATAAGGATAATCCCAGGAGAGGAAACAGCCTGAGCAAAGGCATGGAGACAGGAGCCTATTCACGTAGACTGGAGCCCAGAAGGATTTGAGAAGGGAGACAGGACAGGGGAGGACAGCAGAAGCAGTTCTGGAAAGACAGGCTGAGGCAGATGCAGGTGACCTGGGTTCTGGCGGTGGGTGGGAGGCTGCAGCGCGGGCAGTAGGAAGGGACAGTGGGGGTAGGCAGAAGGGAAGGATGGATGATGGAAGAGTTTCATAAAGGGGGAGGCTGTGATGGTTGCTGAGCCTGAAAGGTCACTGGGCCCTGGCCACCCGCCTCTCCAGGACCTCTCAGTTTACATTATTGTCTGGGTCCTGACTCCTTTATATTACATTTCTGGATCACCCACTCATAAATCCTTATCCTGCCCGGGGCCAGGAGCCCTTGAACAGAGAGCGGCTTTGATTTAAAGACAGGAATGGCAGTAAAGGGGGAACAAAACTATCTGGAGAAGAGCACAGGCTCCCCTGGGGGCGACAATGTAATTAAAATGGGGCCGGCTCTCTTCCTGGGATGGAGACGTCTGGCCCAGGCTCTGCGTGGCCCTAAGAGCCTCCCGAGAGCACTGACGAGGGAAGATTGCCACCTGCCACCGTGCCAGCACATCTCCATGTCCAGGAAGAAGGGCCAGACTCAGAGCTGCACACCCTGGGCTCCAGCCCAGCCCCCTGCTGGGATAAGCAGACTTCTAAAACAGCCTCCAATAATCCCACCTGCTAATAATCATGCCCTTGTGTAATTCCCTCCCCTGGGGTAGGAGTCTGGAGTGGAAGTAGTGACTTGTTTCTGATGGATAGAATGCAGCAAATGTGTGGGATGTCACTTCCATGATTAGGTTACAAGATCATGACCTCCTTGCTTGCAGACTCGATCACCTTCTTGGCTTGTACACTTTGATAAAATGAGCTACCATACTGGAAAGGCCCCCACAACAAGGAACTGAGGGTGGTATTTGGTCCACAGCCAGCAAGGAAGTTAGGCCCTCAGTCCAACAACACACAAAGAATTAAATCTTGCCAACAATCACGTGAATGAGATTGGAAGCAAATTCTTGTGAAGTTGAGCCTTCAGATGAGACCACAGACCCTGGGCTGATGCTTTGATTACAGCCTCATGGGAGACCATGAAGCAGAAGATTTAGCTAAGTCATGCCTGGATCCCTGACCACACAAACTGTGAGATAATAGATGTGTACTGTTTTAAGCTGCCAAGTTTGGGGGTTATTTGTTACACACCTGGCAACAGATAAATCGTACACCCCCTGATTTAAGCCAGTTGATTCCTTACTCTAAATCTCAGTGTCCCCAACTGAATAAATGGGCTGATGATACACAGCCCAAGGGGTTACTGCAAAGATCAGAGACAGTGGCAGATGGGAAAGAGCTCCATAGACTATAAAATGCTATATACATGGACTGCATTTTTGTGAATATGACTACCTCAGTGAGAGGTTAGGCAGAACTTGGTTCTCATTTTAGCTTCTCAAGTCAAAGGCCAGGTGACCTTGTATAAATCAGTTAAGCTCTCTGTCCTTAGTTTCCTCATCTGTAAATGTGCTTGTTGGGAGGGATAGAGGAAAATTCAGATAAAGCACCCAGCCTGTGCCTAGCATGTAGTAGGCACTCAAAAAAAAAAAAAAATCGTGACCTTCTGATTCATGTTATTATTATTATCATCATCGTGACTCTGAATGAGATGAATAGGATGAGCACTGTGAACCCTGGCCCAGCCATCTTCAGAGAGGCCAGAGCCTGTCATCCCCAAGAGCTCTGGACAACCAGCCTGATCTCACCTGTAGGCCAAGTGGGTCTCTCTGGGGGAACCAAGGGCAGAGGACAGAGTGATCCTGCCCTGAGATTCACCCTTAGCAAGGCTTATTAAGGCTGCATTATTAAGGAGACAGCTGGCAGAGAAGCATCTCAGATGCAGGATGCAGAAGTGGACCCTGGGCCCGTGGCCCATTCTGCAGTGGACTGGCCCCTGTTTAGCCTAGGTGTCTGAAGCCAATCCCAGAGTAACCTGAGGAAACCCCTGAAGTCCCTGATGGGAAAGTCAGGCCTTCCTAGCAGGGATCATGAAGGTGCAGAACAGATTCTGGCAGCATGTATCCTGTCCAGAGGATGCAGCGTGCCAATGGCAGATAAAGGAGACGAGGGAGTCAGAAAGGGCATCCTGGGGACAATGTGCATCTTGGTTAACCATCACCTTTTCTCACCTCTATTGGGTGTTAGATTCTGACTGGGTGGCCTCTGGCTTTCTCATGGCTTGCAGGTGAGGGGCATTCTACACCCTCCTGGGCCAGAGTCAGCTGGGCGGAGCAGAGTCATTGGCCCAGAGAGAAACAGTGACTTCCTTGCTCAGCTGGTGGAGGAGTAGGGAGCAGGAAGGGGTCAGCCTGACCTCAAAGCCCATGAAAAAAATCCGTCTGTAGAAGCTGAGGTTCTCAGGCTGGACTCATTCCTTTTCCTTGAAAAGGGAGGATAAAGTTGAAAAGTTTAGCACATTTTAATCCTAAAGATTTTGGTCCAAAGAATGACCTTCTTGCAGTGACAGAGACTGAGTGTATTCTGTCCTGCACATGGCAGAGATAATGACATAGATGCTATGAGGTAAAAGAGTTAGGTTCTGGGAGAGAGAGACAAGGATGTGGGAGACCTAATTGGGAGAGGTGAGAGGTATCAGAGAAGACTTCTCTGAAAAGGGCTGAGATCTAAGGATGAGTAGGAATCAGCCAGGTGAAAGGTAGAAAAAGAGAGTCACAGGAAGAGGGAATAGCTTGTGCAAAGGCCCTGGGACAGGAAGGCACATGGTGTATTCAGGTGATGGAAAGGAGGCCAGTTTTCTTGGAGTTCAGTGAACATGGGGATAGTATATTGAGGCCAGAGTGTGCAGGACTCTTGGTAGCCTTGGTAAGAAGTTTGGATTTTATTCTAAGTGACCCAATTCTCATTATAAACAGGCCAGGGCTCTCGGTGTGTGGGAGGTAGGGAGTGGTAGTAGGGGTTTGGTTGGAGATGGTGCCACGTTCTGAGATTAGGCAAAGCAGTGAGTATGGGTGGTGGATGAGAGATTAATAAGATGTGGGAAATTTGGGGCAAGTTTAAATGCCTATGACCAGGGCAGCCTCAGTTTCCCTGGGCACCTTGGTGCTAGGGAGCTTGCTCCAGGTTTTAAAGGACTAGACTGTAAGAAAAGGCTTGGGCACAAATAAAGATAACAGAATCGAAGTAGTTCAGCCATCCATGAACTTTCTAGGTCCGACAGAACTGTATCCCTGGACAGGGTGCTGAAGCTCTGGCACATCTGGTCCAAGACTGAGTCACCTACTCTGCCGAGTAACCCACTGATGGGTTCTGTGGGCAGGGATCTTCTCTTTTGTCCCTGCGATAGGCAAAATAATGCCCCCAAAGATGTCTATACCCTAATCTCTGGAGCCTGTGAGTATGTTAGATTACATGACAAAGGGGAATGAAGGTTGCAGATGGAATTAGGGTTGAAAATCAGCTGCTCTTAAAAGAGGGAGGGAGAGTCTCCTGGATTCTGGGTGGATCCAATGGAATCACAAGGGTTCTTAAGAGTGGAAGGAGGAGACAGTAGAGGACGTCAGAGAGATGCAGCCTGAGAAGGACTTGACCAGCCTTCTTTGCTGGTGCTGAAGATGGAGGAAGGGGCCACAAGCCAAGGAATAGAAGTGGCCTCTAGAAGGTAGAAGAAAGCAAGAAATAGATTCTCCCCTAGAGCCTCCCAAAAGGAGCACAGCCCTGCCAACACCTGGACTTTAGCCCAGGGAGACTTGAGTTAGACTTCCATCCTAAAGAACTGTAAGATAATCATACATTTGTATTATCTGAGCCACTAAGTGTGTGGTAATTTGTTAGAGCAGCAACAAGAAACTAATACAGCCCTCCTTCTCCCCAAAGGCAACCCTGAGGCATGTGGGCACCACCTCTGTGTGGATGGGCAGCTTGTCCTCAAGTAAATAAAGTCGCCTTCCGTAAACTGGAGCACGGCCACAAGAGCACTGCACCTGTACTCTGGGAACCTGGGCTCAGTCACTGTGGCTTTGCCAACTAGGTATCCCTTCCCTTCTCTGGTCTCAGTCTGGAATGGGGCTGATACCCACCTCCTTTTGTCACCTTGCAGAGGGACAGCACTCTACGAACTGTAAGGTGGGACACGTATGTGAAGGATGTTCATTCTGGTGCAGGCATGAGTGGCAAGGGAGAGGGAGGTCATAGTCCTAGAAGACCAGACATTTAAATGAGGAGAGAAAAGACACGGACACAAGTAAAGATAACAAAGTAGAAATGCCACAAGGAGATGTGACTGGAAGGCACCAAAGCCAAGACTGGAGGCCAGACGGCCCTGCGTGTGTTCAGGGAACTGCAAGTTAACTGGCTGGGCCTAAGCGTGGAGCCTCACAGGGACGGGATGGACATGAGGCTGGGGATGCAGGCTGGAGCCTGGCCTTGCAGGGCCTGGAATGCATGCCAGGCACAGCAGCCCAGACTCTACCCTGAAGACAGACCCTGGGGAGCCCTGCTGGGGACTGAGTAACTGGGAAGGCCACACAGGGGCTGGGGCACAGGATCACCTAGGAGACCGATACAAGGATCTCAGCGTTGGACACAGGGTGTGGAGGGGACCCTCGGATATGTGTGGATGTCCCATTTGCTCTTCCTCACTCACAGCTCTGCCCTCATCAGCTGGGAGACCTTGACAAATCACCCTCTAAAATCTCAGTCTTCCCTCCTGTAAAATGGGGCTGATAATGCTAACCCTCTTATAGTGTCGTGAGGCTCACAGAAGAAAACACACGTAAAAAACTTGATATGGACTCTACACGCTACCCATCTGCCAGGCTCCCTTCTCACCATCCAGTGACGTCCACCCCACTCAAGGGGACATTCTGCAGCCCTTCTCCCCCGCCGCTCCCCAGCCCCACCTCCCCCACCACTGGCAAAAGCAGCTTTTCTTTTTTGCTGTCTGCTTATCTGTGCAGAGCATCCCCACCTTCTTCAGAAGACGTGTTTGGAAACAAGAAATTGCTAGAGAGATGATGCAGTCTTTGGCCCCAGATTGTGTCTGGACATAAGCAGGCCCATCTGCAGAGACTGCACTGCCAAATTCTGTCACTCTTGCTCCATATGGTCTGTGCTCCCCCCGTCTTCCCTCCTAGAAGCTGCAGTCTGTGCCCGTCTCTCACTCCACTTTGGTTGCTACACAGAAAATTCAGTGAGGGGTATCTTGCTTCCAGTGGGTGGGGCATCTCTGTTCCTCTCCTGCCTTGGCTGGGACTGCTACCAGGCCAGAAACCCAGGGTGGAGTGGGTGGTGGGCTGCTTTGGGCCCTCTCACTTCTTGTCCACGTAGAGCCACAGTGTGGAGTCCTATTGCTGAGAGGGCTGGAGAGAGGCTGTCAGCTCCCATCTGGGCGGCAGAGATCTCTCCTGCAGGAAAGTAACTTCCTGAAATGCTAGCTCAGTTGTTCACCAATCCAATCCCTTTGTCCTAAAGCAGAACGATGTTGGATGGTCTCTTTTGACCACATCCTTGTCCACAGGCTGACTGACCTGGCATTGGAAGACCCTAATTCACATCAAGCTGTGTGACCTTAGGTCACCGATTAACCTCTCTGAGTTCCCCTTTCCTCATTTGTGGTCTGTGAGTAGCGATTCCTTCCCTGGTCACACCATAGGTTGGATGTTGGGGTCTAATAAGATAATGATTGTGAGAGAGCTTTGTAAACAGTAGAGTAGCGGATCTCAAAGTGTGGTCCCTGGGCCATCAGCCACAGCATCTCCTGGGAACTTGTTAGGAATGCAAATTCTCTGCCCTGTGGATGACCCACTAACCCAGAAGCTCTGGAGGCGGACCCAGCAAAGTGGGCCTTCATAAGCTCTCCCAGTGACAAGCTTGAGGATCACCACTGTGGGAAGACAAAGGCTGTCCCCACCACATCATCAGTTTGGCTCAGGGAGTTGCCTTAAGTGTATGAGGGCCTGTGCCACGTACCACTCTATAGCTATTTCATTGTCAAGGTCTAAAGTTTAAAGATCTGCATGATTTCTCACCCCGGAAAATCCATTTCAAAATAAATTCATGATGTCCACGGTCAGATTGAAAAAAACAACTTCCCAGGGAGATTTAAGCCGAGATGGCAAACTCAAAGCTTTCAGGAGCTAAGAAGGTGATGAGAATGTGGGAAGAGGCCAGGGTGAGGTAGGAAGAGGCAGAACCTGGCTGTGCTGCAGGGTTCAGACCTTACCTAAAGGCATTAAAAAAAAAAACAAAAAGCTCTTGTGCTGGCCAAACAAAACACGTATATTAGGCAGATCTGGTTCAAGGCCTGCCAGTTTGTAATTGGTATAAATGTTGAGGGGGAAAAAAGAAAAAGATTTGGTCTTAACCAAGCTATGCATTGGTCATAGTATTAATTGCCCTGGAGAAAAGTTTGGCACACAGTTATAATTCCCAGATTCACATGATTTCATTAATTCACTAATTTATTCATTTATTCATTTATTCACGCTTTTCTAGGTCATGTGCTAGATTTTGTGGACCCAAAACTGGATCAGAGATTATCTCTATTCTTCGGGGGACTGGACACAGCTGTGTCCAGGGTTGTGAATGGCTCCATGGCACCATCTTCCAACATTCCATGGAGTGCTTCTCAATGAGATAACCAGCCTTCCATGAGAAAGGTGGTCCAAGGTTAGTTAAGCAAGGAATGCACCTACTTAAAGTCAAATGTATTACTTCACTGCAGGACCTCTCAAAGCCTTGACTATGCAAATGTGCATTGCACATTAAATGACTTTCAAATGCCTGGGCCTGTCTGGGGTTCCTGATAGGTCTGGATGTCCTGCCCTGTATTAGGGGCTGATGAGTGAGCAGATGTAGAACTCCCCCCAGAGGTGTGCCTGGGTTAGGGCCCCTCCTGCACTTAGGCCTCGGGGCGGCCTCTTGAGGAGGGGTGGGCTGAGGAGATACCCAGTCCTCTTAGGGTTCTGCAGTGGAGTGCTGAGGGGATAGTACTCAAGGAGTAGACTTCAATTTCTGTGGCAGCAGGAGAGCCTTGAAGACTGGGGGTCCAGGTCCCATCTGAATTTGAGGAATATGATTCTGCTATGCTGGTGAGGAGAGACTCACACCAGAGAACTCAGTGTCCTTGCACCTGGAATGCTGAAACCTACTCCCATGTGGTTTTGGTTTTCATTACCAAGAAAAGGGGAGAAAGCAATTCCATATATACAAACAGGGCTCGATCTCCCTCTTACAGCATAAGCAGCTGCCCTGCTGACGATTATGAGGAAGCTTCCGACAGAACCTACAGTTACATTAACTGCTGATTTCCAACCAAGGCTGGCTGTGACTTCTATGAATAAAATTGAGAGGTTCAGGACAGATCTGAAAACCAATCTCCCCCTCTCTCTTCTCAACCCTCCCCACTCATTGTCTGTGGCATTCTCTCTCTCTCTCTCCCCCTCTCCTTCCCTCCCTCCTTCTGCAATATATGAAGTCACTCCAGTTTGGGACTGGATATCTCTTTGTTCTGGAAATCCCAACAACAAAGGGAGAATGAATTGCACCTGGTCCAGGATAATCTTTCACAGATTTAGGCTGGAAGCACATTCATGGAAAAACATAAAAGAAAACAAAATAAAACCAAGCTCCCCTGAAAACATATTTCATGGAGATAATCTCCAAGAATCAACTTCTCAAACCAATCAAAATTTATTCTAAAATTGACTTCAAAGTGTCTGCTGTGACTCCCTTCACATTCAGTTTCAGGGCTTGTTCCCAAAGTGGAAAAGGTGAGAAAATCCTACTTTAAGTCAGGTCCTATTTAAGAAAGACTTGGGGGTAGGAAAGCTCACTTTGGAAGAATAAGAAAAAGCTGGAAGCAAGGAAGGGGGGAGATATTTATCCTTATTTTATTTTTGGCTGTGCTGGGTCTTTGTTGCTGTACGTGGGCTCTCTCTAGTTGTGGGGAGCAGGGGCTACTCTTTGTTGCGGTGCATGGGCTTCTCATTGTTGTGGCTCCTCTTGTTGCAGAGCACGGGCTCTAGGCGGACTTCAGTAGTTGTGGTGCATGGGCTCAGTAGTTGTGGCTTGCGGGCTCTAGAGCGCAGGCTCAGTAGTTGTGGCACACGGGCTTAGTTGCTCTGCGGCATGTGGGAACTTCTCAGACCATGGATCGAGCCCATGTCCCCTGTATCGGCAGGCAGATTCTTAACCACTGTTCCACCAGGGAAGTCCCAGGGGGGAGATATTTAAATACATAAATAAATATGTACTTTGTGTGTATGTGTGTGTGTGTGTGTGTGTGTGTGTGTGTGTGTGTGTGTGTGTGTGTATATATCACCTAGAGTGTGCTCAGTACTCCACTGGGCATTTCAAGGTGGTTCTCTCACTCATCGTATCTTCCCAGTGACCCACGTTCTCTGTGCTCCAGAGAGTCTAAGGGATGTTCCCAAGGCCACGTGGGTAATAAAGGGCAGCTCATGGAGCTCAAATCTGTTAGTTTTAAGGTCATTCTATTCTGTGTCTGGGATGGACCTCAAAAGAACTGGATATTTGGTGGGGGTGGCAGGAGAGAGGTTTCAATTTGAAGGAACAGCAGGAGGTGCCTGCTGCTGCCTGTCTTTGTGACAGAAGGGAGGGGGATTCTCCCCACAGACTGGCCTGGGGATCTCTCTCCCTCACTTTGTCCTCAGTCCCTCTCCTTGGCAGCCTCTGGTCTGTCAGTTTGCAGGGGATATGTCAGCCAGCAATCCAGAGTTGTGCTCCCAGACCAGGGAAAACAGAACTGGAAACTTCCTCCCAAACAGTCTGCAGGACAGGTAGCCCAGCCCTCAGCCGACCTGTGGGGATCCGCTTGTGCAGATCCCTCATAAGCAGCAACAGCCTGCTTGGTTGCACGATTCAAGAGCAGAGCTCACATCTCTCAGACAGTTGGAAGAGGTTATACTCCACAGGAGACTCTGGCTTCAATCTGGCCAAGACTACGGAGGGCTTCCCTTCCCAGCTTACGGGGACGTCTCTTGCTTTAATTCTCATCCTGTCTCTGGTCTGTGTGTCGAAGGCAGGTTTGCACCTGCAGAGACTCCAACAAACAGCCTTTCTCTTCTCTGGAGTTTAAATGATGGCTGACATCACCAAAACCAGACTCAGAGCTGTCTGCAAACTTCTCATGAAAGAGACAGAGGAAAATGGACATTGGAACATCGGGTCTAGAACGATAGAAGTCACAGTCCCACTATGGCCACAGCTACGACATCATGATCCAGGTTCAACCAGCACAGGTCCTCATGGCTGGTGGGTGACTATATGTATAAACCCAAGTGATGCTGCTAAAACACCTGTTCACCCAAGCAGTTTCCAAGGTCACGGCTACTACTTTTGCTATTACTTATCTAATCAAACATTTCTCAAAGCTTCTTTCCCCATGGGATATTAGTAGGTGTTACGTGGGGAAAAAGGAGGTTTCTGTGATAAAATAAGGTTGGGGAAGAACTGAATTAAAGAAAATTACTTGGGTTTCTTTAACTGAAGAACTTTTCAGAGCCTTTACCATGCTAATGTGCTTTGTGAATCTCTGAGAGGGAGTAGTTGGTAGCATTCCCCAGACTTAATGACCATGGATCCATTTTCCTCCAAGCACTTCAGGGGATGAGTGTTTCATGGAGCACACTGTTGGAAAGGTGGTTTTCATGGTACACTCGGCTTACTTTTGTAAACGTTGGCATTAACCAAAGCATGAAAAAGGAGGACATCACAGACTGAGACTAAAGGGAGCATGAAAAGTAGAGAACCCCAGGCTGCTGAAAAGTTCCTAAAGTCTAAGGCAGGAAGGGAGACACTGGGCTACTCTAACAGCTATTGTTTTATGTTTCCTGAGATGTCTTTTCCCCAGCCCCTTCTTCTGTCAATTGATGTTCTCCCCTCAACCTGAGTTGTATTTCATTTAGGATTAGATTTAGCTGAAATAACCAAGACTCCACAATAGTAGCTTAAACAAGATAGAAGTATATATTTTTTCTCACACATAAAAAGGAAAAGAGGAGGCAGTTCAAGGCTGGCAGGACAGAGACATGGTATCAGGGACCCAGGCTCTTTCTATCTTGTTCCTCTGCCATACATAGCTTCCATGCCCAAAGCCACTTCATGGCATTAGATGGCTGCTGGAGCTCTAGCCATTGCATCCACATTCCAAACTATAGAAAGGAGAAAAGAGCAGCGCCTTCCTTTTAAGTTTTCCAGAAATACCTCAGAATACTTCTGCTTACCTCTCATTGACCAGAACTTGGACACATGGCCATGCCTAATTTCAAGGGAGGCTGGGGAATGTATTAAATGATCAGAAATATGCCCAGCTCAAAAATGGAAGTTCCAGCAAGAAGAGGAGAATGGATACTAGGAGAATGTGCTCTGTTGCACATTAAGTATTACTTCCATGGCTAAGAAATCTGGTAAATCTGAGTTTAGCCCTCTTAATTTGAAGCTAGCGGGAAAGATTTTTTCCTATGGTTACTGAGCTGATGGGAATCCAAAGGTTTGAAGACCTGGTCCCCAGTACATGGAGAAAGCATGTGCAGACAGAGAGGACAAAGTCAATAAGCAGAGGATCACAAAGGTGAGAGAATGGGGAGGAGACTGAAAGAGGTGTCAATTGATGGATGGATCCCCATTTCCAGCCATCCCTACATCCAGCCTCACCCCTGCCTCCCCTAGTAAGTAACATGATCCAATAAACCCCCCTTTTGACTTAAAGTATTTCAACTTGGGTTTCCATCACTTGCCACAAAAGAGTGCTGGCTACTAAAGTTATCATCTCCCATTTCAGAGAGCAGGGACCATGTGGATCACTCTTTAGGTAAAGATAGTTTTTTTCTGGGAACTAAATCACAGGACTTTATTACTTGATTTCCTACTGAAAGACATCAAGTACATAATTATACTCTTGCATGTCTGTGCAGCTCTTTACAGTTTACAAAATTCTTTAAAATCCATTATATCATCTGAGTCTCACAGGTTCTGTGAGATGTCAGTTTTATTATCTCCATTCTAAATATGAGGGCACTGAGACTGCATGAGATTATCTGGTTCATTTACATGATTGGTCAACAGTGGTACCACTAGCTATTCAAGCAGCACTCATATGCAAGCTCTGTAAAAATGGAGACAAAATAACTCTGCCATAGCTTGGAGGGGAACACATTTTGTAGGGTGGATGAGTAAGAAAACCTGGCCCACATACTTAATACAGGGGCAGGCCTCAGAGTGGAGGACTAGAGCATGGGCCTGACCATTGGACTGTCTCAGATACCCATGGCCTGCATCAAGTCTCAGGCAGGTACAGTTTTGCAATTGATTCATGACTCATGCCTCGAAGTCTTTGCAACAAGGTTCTCTGACAAGGCTTGTAGTCCAGGCCTTCCATGCAGTTGGTTAAAGGGACAGCTCTCGCTTCCCTGGTGGCGCAGTGGTTGAGAATCCGCCTGCCGATGCAGGGGTCACGGGTTCGTGCCCTGGTCCGGGAAGATCCCACATCCCGCGGAGCAACTAAGCCCGTGAGCCATGGCCACTAGGCCTGCACGTCCGGAGCCTGTGCTCCGCAACGGGAGAGGCCACAGCAGTGAGAGGCCCGCATACCACAAAAAAAAAAAAAAAAAAAGGGACAGCTCTCGTTGCCGGCACTGGTCTGAGAATTATGTCTCCGGATTTATGAGAATTTCAGAGGTCAGTTTACATTCTCATCCAGAGAGAAGGCAAATTTCCTTCAATGGGGTGCCTGTGTCCTTCACAAAAACATTTAGATCACTGAGGAACTTGTGGTTCTGCCTCATGCAGCATGAAAGAGACACCTTGCATTGAGCAAAGGCGTATAGCAAGAGTTACTAACTTGATCAGGGTTACCAGTTGCAAGCAAAATAAACTGAGTCTTTAGCAAACATTTTAAAAAAGAATCTACTAGAAGGATATTGGAAGGTTTATAAAATCAATGGGAAGCTGGAGGATCAGGCTTGGAAAATGGGCAGGAATCATATTTCAGTCTAGTCAGGAATGACTGTCCCACCAATGGACACTGCTTCCACAAACCAGTTCTAAATTGCTTCATTTTTACATCGCCCACTCTTACAAATCAGATCCCCAGGTGGGGTCCTTACTTAGACAAGTGCCCTGCAGGCAGGAAACCGGGGAGCTCCGTTCCCTTCACCTCTGCAGAGGAGGGGCATACTGGGCACCTCCCCAAACAGTGGCCTACTCTGCTTACTGATTGCTGCTTCCTTAATTTAAAAAGCCATCCAGGTGGCTCCTGTGGGATATTGCTTTTAAGATCTGAAGAGAGGAAATAAAGGGACAGAAACTGACATGTTTCCAGTTTTGCCCTAGCCTCCCAGCTCTTCAGAGCCAAACTCAGTGGGTTTACCAGTGTCACAAGGCCACTGTGGCTATCCTCCTGCCTGCCCTGCTGTAATACTGAGTTTTAAGGCATATAGATGTCTCTATCCTGCTCATGGCCTTCACATGGAGAACAAACATCTCATCATCGTACTCAAGACCTTTGCAATTCGACTGCAGCCATCTTTTCCCATCATTCCCCACCTCCACTTCCATGACCTGCTCTCCCACCATGAATTGTTTACAGAATTCAAACACACTCTCTCAAACATTGGTTCTAGTCTCCCCTCTTCCTCTTCCATCTAGGGAACTCCTGTACTATCCCCTCCACCAGTCCTATGGTCTTTGATTCACTTCTTTGTGGGCTGGAATACTTACTGAGGTCAGCAGGATAATCCCCCCACCCCCCAAAAGATGTCCACATTCTAATCCCCAGAATTTGGGAATATGTTACCTTATTTGGCAAAAAGGACTTTGCAGAGGTGATTAAGGTCAGGTCATTAACATAGGAAGCATATCCTGGATAATCCAGGTTCAATGTAAGCACAGAAATCTTTAGAAACAGAGAACTTACTGGCTGTGATCAGAGACAGACGTAACTACAGAAGCAGGTCAGAGAGAGGGCAGCATGAGAAGGACCTGACCCACTGCTTTTGGCTTTGAATACGGAAGAAACCATGAGCCAAGAAATCCAGGTGGCCACTAGAAGCTGGAAAAGACAAGAAAAAGGATTCTCCCCTAGAGCCTCCAGATGGAACCTAGTTCTGCTGACACCTTAATTTTTGCTAGTGAGACCCATGTTGGACTTCTGACATCTGTAGCTGTAAGATAATACATTTCTGTTGCCTTAAACTATGAAATTTGTGGTAATTTGTTACAGCTGTAATAGAAAACTAATACTCTTACTCAAGTGATTTTTTTAGGAAGGGTATGAAGTGTTACTTTGCATATCTGAGAATGTCTGTCTATTGCCATGGCTCATAAACAACAATTCAGCTGAGTTTAAAACTATTGGGTCATACACAAAGCAATCTACATATTTAATGTAATCACTATTAAAATGCCCATGACATTTTTTCACAGAACTAGAACAAATAATCCTAAAATTTATATGAAACTACAAAAGACCCCAAATTGCCAAAGCAATCTTGAGAAAAATTGAACAAAGCTGGAGGTATAACCCTCCCAGATTTCAGACTATACTACAAAGCTACAGTAATCTCAACAGTATGGTACTGGCACAAAAACAGACACATAGATCAATGGAACAGAATAGAGAGCCCAGAAATAAACTCACACACCTATGGTCAATTAATCTATGACAATAGAGGCAAAAATATACAATGGAGAAAAGACAGTCTTTTCAATAAGTGGTGCTGGGAAAACTGGACAGCTACATGTAAAAAAAACAATGAGTTAGAACATTCCTCCACACCATATACAAAAAAAAAAAACCCTCAAAAATGGTTTAAAGACCTAAATGTAAGACCTGAAACCATAAAACTCCTAGAAAAGAACATAGGCAGAACACTCTTTGACATAAATTGTAGCAATAATTTTTGGGACCTGTCACCTAAGACAAAAGAAATAAAAGCAAAAATAAGCAAATGAGGACTAATTAAACTTAAAAACTTTTGCATAGAAAAGGAAACCATCAACAAAATGAAAAGACAACCTATGGAATGGGAGAAAATATTTGCAAATAATGTGACTGACAAGGGGTTAATACCCAAGATATGTAAACAGCTCATACAACTCAATATCAAAAAAACAAACAATGTGATTTTAAAAAAAGGTCAGAAGACCTGAATAGACATTTTTCCAAAGATGACATACAGATGGCTAACAGGCACATGAAAAGATGCTCAACATCACTAATTATTAGAGAAATGCAAATTGAAACAACGAGATATTACCTCATACCTGTAAGAATGGCTATCATCCAAAAGTCTACAAATAATGAATGTTGGAGAGGATGTGGAGAAAAGGGAACCATAGTATACTGTTGGTGGGAATGTAAATTGGTGCAGTCACTATGGAAAACATTATGGAAGTTCCTCAAAAAACTAAAAACAGAACTACCATAGGACCCAGAAATTCCACTCCTGGGTGTATATCTAGAAAAAATGAAGACACTAATTCAAAAAGATACCTGCATCCCAATGTTCATAGCAGCACTATTTACAACAGTCAAGACACGAAAGCAACCCAAGTACCCATCAACTGATGAATGGATAAAGAAGATGTGGTATATATAACGGAATATCACTCAGCCACAAAAGGAATGAAATTCTGCTTTGCAGCAATGTGGATGGACCGAGAGAATATTATGCTTAGTGAAATAAATCAGAGAAAGACAAATATTGTGTGATATTACTTATATATGGAATCTAAAAAAATAATACAAATGAATGTATATGCAAAACAGAAATAGTCTCACAGATATAGAAAACAAACTTGTGGTTTTCAAAGGGGAGATGGAAGGTGGGAGGGACAAATTAGGGGTATGAGATTAACAGGTACAAACTACTATGTATAAAATAGATAAGCAACAAGAATATATATTGTATAGTAGAGGGAATTATAGCCATTTTCTTGCAATAACTTGTAATGGAGTATATAATCTGCAAACATACTGACATTATGCTGTACACTTAAAACTAATATAATACTGTAAATCAACTATACTTCAATTAAAGACAACTATTGGGTCATATTTTAAGCTAAAAATATGCATGTGCTATCTCACTGTTGTGCAGAAAAGAGTTAATGGAGCAGACCTGAGACTGTTATCCTTCGAAAGGCCTGCTGGCAAGGTTGACCCTTGGCTGGTGTCTGGGAACTTGGATTTGGGAAGGGTTCCCATAGTTTCCAGAACTCATAAGGGTGAATCATTTTGTCTAACTTGTACAAACAACGTGGTTTATGCTACATAACTGCTTTCCTTCTAGGAGTCTGGAATCTTGGTACATAGTAGAGTAGGCAGAGGGTGCCTAGGGGACCAGCCCCCCAAAAAACTATCAGGCACTGAGTGTCTAGTGAGCTTCCATGGTAGATGGCATGTCACACGTGTTGTTAGAATTCATTGCTGGGGAGAAACGCATCCTGTGTGACTCCACTGGGAGAGGCTCCTGAAAGTGTGCTCCTGGTTTCCCTGGTCTTCATTCCATGCATTTCTTTTCCCTTTGTTGATTTGCTTTATCTCCTTTCTCTGTAATGAATCACAGCCATGACTATAACTAAATGCTGAGTCTTGTGGTCCTCCTAGTGCATCAAACCCAGCAGAGTGTTGGGATTCCCAGCACAATTGCCTAGTAGCATTTAGTGTTTCAGAGGAGAAATTTGATGCCTATAACTCCATCTGCCACCTTACAGATATCCTTTTTTATTTTTCTGTTTGGATATTTGTAAAATTTTTTCCTTATTTTAAAAAAAAATCACCAAAGTAGGTCTAGGTGTGCATCTCCTTTCATTGCTTTTCTCTGATGGCCAGTGAACCTTTCTATCAAAAGATGCAATTCTTGGGCTTCCCTGGTGGCGCAGTGGTTTAGAGTCCGCCTGCTGATGCAGGGGACACGGGTTCGTGCCCCAGTCTGAGAGGATCCCACATGCCGCAGAGCAGCTAGGCCCGTGAGCCATGGCCGCTAAGCCTGTGCGTCTGGAGCCTGTGCTCCGCAAAGGGAGAGGCCACAACAGTGAGAGGCCTACGCAACACACAAAAAAACAAAACAAAAACAAGCAAAAGAGATGCAATTCTTTAGCTCAGGGAGGTTTTCATCTAGTGTAGTAGGTATCACTGTCAAAATTAAACTACTTTTTTTCTCTCTAATCTAAGAGAGAAATGCCTTGAAGTCACCTTTGTCACCCTCAGAAGGCTGACTTCTCTCTAAGGCAGGCAATTCCTTTGTGCAAAAGTCCCCCTCCTACCACCACTGAGACCATTATATGTATCATACAGGTGGGTGGGCACCAGGCCTTTGTGTCTGAAGGCAGGAAGGTCATCAGGATTTGAGACCCTCCTGACCCGGGTCGCAGCCCCCCGTTGTTGGTGCAAATGAACGTGGAAAGTGGAGAGGCATGCATGGCCTGCGTCGTGCAGTAGCCAGAACAGAGGACTCAGCCCATTCACATCTCAGGGTACTCACCAAGGCAGCTGATTCCCATTTATCATAGCTCAACCCACTGCCCTCAGTGCTGTATAGTCACTGTATGGGTTAGAGACAGGACCGGTTTTATACTCCAAAGATGATGCTTGATAATCCCCTCTGGCTACTGTATGAATCACAGGTGAGTCAGGTGTCCCCTGTGTTTCTGAGATGACCCACTAAAGCCAAGCCACCAAGTCAGTGCTACCCTCACCCCACTGGCCACAGCCAGGGATCCCTCATAATAACATCTCTGGGCATTATGTGAATTAGGGACCAGAAGTGAGCTCTTCATTCGGGTGATGCACTTGTGAATGCTACAGAAGCTTCAGTTGGGGGAAAAGAGGACTCTGGACACTCTTATGATTCTTTCTTTTTAGTTTTTTAAACTTGAAGTATAGTTGATTTATATTATATTAGTTTCAGGCATACAACATAGTGATTCAATATTTTTATAGATTGTACTCCATTTAAAGTTATGATAATTTTCTTAATTCTTCTTCTTCTGTTTCCATTGCATAACAGACCACCCCCAATACTCAGTGGCTTAAAGCACTCATGATTTATTATTGCTTACAATTCTGTGGATTAGCAATCTGAAGGATTCTTCTTCTGCTCTTTTCATCTCTAAACCTATGTATCTCTTCAAAAATGTTTTTTAATCACTTGTTTCTGTGGCTATAATCATCTGACAGCTGAGGTGAGGCTGGAGGGTCCAAGATGAACTCACTCACATGCTTGGCAGTTGGTACTGGTTGTCTTCCACGTGGTCTGTCATCCTTCCATAGGCTTCAGTGGACTGAGTTTCTTTACTACATGATGGTCTTGGGAGTTAAAGTGAAAGCTACAAGGCTTGGGCTCAGAAGTCACAGAATGCACTTCTGCTGCATTCACTTGGTCAAAGCAAATCACAAGGCCAGCCTGGATTCAACGAGTGGGGAAATAGACTCCACCTTTTGATAGGAGGAGTTTCAAGGTCGCATTGCAGAGGGGTATGGACACAGGGAGGCAAGACTCATTGGGGACCATTTTTAATAATCTATCACGCTCTCCTCTGAGAATTTCTATGATCTATAGAAGTACAATAGACCCTAGGTCTTTCTTCCACAATTCTCATCTTTTTACTATGCTTTACTCTGTCTTTATTTGCTTTCTCTGGTTCTGGGAGAATGTATCAAGCACATATTATATATATATATATATATATATATATATATATATATATATATATATATATATATATTGCTCATTTGATTTTCTACAGTGTCCAATCTTTCATGGAATCTGTAACATTTTAATTTAGCAATTATGCTTTCCATTTGAAAACAAGTTTGTATTATTTCAGACCAATCCTTTTCATAAGTGCAATGTCTTCCTGAATGGAACTGAAAATGCAAATTAGATTTTTATCTAAGTTTCCTCCTATTTCTTGCAGTAAGTCTAATCTGAGGGAGCCATTTTCTCTTAATTCCTCAGATATAGTCTCTTTCTTTTGAACTATTGAACCTCTTTTTATATCTGATGAGTTTTCTCTATTTGCTCATCCTAACAGATGGGGAAGCTAAGTTTTGTTCATAATAGGGAGCTGAATTGAGTTTGATCAGAGATTGTGTGAATATTTGGTTAAATCTTTCAGTTCCAGATGAATTAGAAAGGAAAAAGATTAGATTTGCTGTGTTTTTACCTTTCCAGGATATAATTTCCATGGGATGTGAGAGAAACAGTCAAAAGGAGCCCCATGGCAACACATTTTTTCTGATTTGCTGTGGCAGCCTGAAGCAAATACACAACAATTTGCACAACAGCCCTCATGAGAGGCTATTTACCAGGGTGTACCCACCTTTCTTGTTGAGCCAGCTGGGCCAACTGTAGGCTGAGAGCATGCCATGGACCACCATCCAAAGTCCTGGCCCCTCCAGAAGTACTAGTGGGACTGAGATATCAACTCCTCTCCTTTCCTTTTCTCTTCTTGGTTAGTTATCACACTAACTTTGAAGGGGTCAGTGAAACACTCACAGGGCCCTTACTCCTCAGATGTGATTTGGGGTTTCACACATGATTTCCACTCCAGTTAGCCTTGCCTTGCTGTACTTTATTTCACGTAAATGTCTCAAATGTCTGGCAAGTGCCAGCCTTTGCTGGTATTCATCCCTCATACAGGTTGTTCTTTATTTTGTATTCTTTTGGTGAATTTAATGGGAATTTGGAGGATGGGTATGGGGAGGTTTAACCATGGGCTCAGGTTGAACTGTATTGTTCCACTAGGAGACAGGAAATAACGGTTTGATCCCAGATGTGGTAGAAAGTTAGAGCTATATCTTCCCACTTTCCACCCAGTAAGCTTAGGACACAAAGGGCCAAACACTTGATGAAAAGTGGACAAGAAGGGACTTCCCTGGTAGTCCAGTGGTTAAGAATCTGCCTTCCGATGCAGGGGACATGGGTTCAATCCCTGGTTGGGGAACTAATTTCCCACATGCCACCGGGTAACTAAGACTGCATGCCACAACTAGAGAGCCCGTGTGCCACAGCTACAGAGCCCACGCGCTCTGTAGCCCACGTGCCACAACTAAGCCTGTGCACCACAATTACTGAGCCTGTATGCTCTGGAGCCCACGCACCAAGACTAGAGAGAAGCCTGTGCACTACAACGAAAGATCCTATGTGCCGCAACCAAGACCTGATGCAGCAAAATAATTTATTAATTAACTAATTAATTTTTTAAAAGTGGACAAGAAAAAATTCACTCACTCTTTGTCTTGGCCTGTGCCTTTAATTCCCACAGATGAAGCCTGCAGATGAGCTTATAGTGTAAATTACCAAAAAAAAAAAAAAAAAAAAAAGATTAAAAATCCTCAGTAAGTGAGAGTCGGGCAAGACAACAAAAAGTAAGAATTAGATCAGCAAGTACTTAAGACAGTTGAAAATCTGACAGCTAATATAAAATAATATTTTATAATAATAAAAAACATTTTTAATGGATACTGAAGACAAGGAAAACAAGGCAATATTGTCAAGGCATATTTTTTAAAGAATCAAATGGAAGTTTTAGACATGAAAATATAATTGTTGAAAATAAAAACTCAGTGAATGGACTATTAGACACAACTGAAGAGAACTAGTGAAATGGAAGGTAAGTTTGAGGCACAGAATGCAATACTGTGCATTAAAGAGACTGAAAATGTGAAACAGAAATTGAGAAGATAGAATGAGTAGTTCATTCTATGAAGGATAGAATGAGTAGCTCCAACATACATTTATAGGTACTTCATGAGGTTAGAAATGAGAGGAAGTAGAGAGGCTCTATTAGGATGGCTGAGAATATTTGATGAAATCTCAAAATAATCACTGAGAATATTTCAGAATTGATGAAAACAAGAATTTTCATATTTAATAAGTGCCACAAGTATCAAACAAGATTTTTTTTAAATCCTAAATATATATCAGAGTGAAACTACAGAAGACCAAAGACAAAGAAAAAATCTTTAAAGCAGAGAGACTGATTAGAAATGACAGAGGACAGCAGACTTCTCAACAGTAATAACCACATCCATAAGACAATGGAAAATAACTATCACCCTAGAATTCTATAACTCACTCCTCCGCTCAAAAAAAAGTTAAACTAAAATTATTAAGCTTTAATAAAGGTTAAAATAAAATGATTTTTAGATAAATACTGAGACAGTTTACCACCAATAGATCCTTTCTGAAAGAATTATGCAAGGATATACTTTAGGAAAAAGAAATTCAGATTCAGAAAGGAGGAATAGAATGTAAGAATCTATTTGGAGGAAAAAGATGGTGAACATTTGGTTAAATCTAAATAATTAACAGTATTTTAATGTATAAAATACTAATAATAATCTGGAAAATATAAAAATAAGGTGTGACTAAAATTCTGAACAATAATAAGACAGGTGGGGTATGATGAAATCCAAGTTATGCTAAGGGCCTCATATTGTCTGGGAAGAAGGAACAGGTAGTGATTAACTTGATACCATCCAATATGCATATTAAAAAATCAAGGGTAGCCAATGAAAGTAGAAACAGTATGTATCATTTCTTAATGAATGGAAGAGAAATCATGTAATAAAAGATGATTCAATCACACTGATAGAAGGCAAAGAAAAAAGCATGATAAATATAAAGCTTTAAATAAGATGGTAGAAATAAATCTAGGGACTTTCTTAGTGGCACAGTGGTTAAGAATCCGCCTGCCAATGCAGGAGACATTGGTTCGATCCCTGGTCCAGGAAGATCCCACATGCCGTGGAGCAAGTAAGACAACTACTGAGCCCATGTGCAGCAATTACTGAAGCCCACACGCCTAGAGCCCATGTTCCACAACAAGAGAAGTCACCACAGTGAGAAGCCCGCACACCTCAACGAAGAGTAGCTCCCACTCTCCATAACTAGAGAAAAGCCTGCTCACAGCAATGAAGACCCAACGCAGCCAAAAATAAATTTTAAAAATTTAAAAAAAGAAATAAACCTAAGAAAATTGATAATAACAACATATGTAAGTAGACTAAAGTCTTTGATGAAAGAACAGAAATTCTCAGATTGAAATTCTTGTAAAAAGCCCTAGGCATGAAACTAACACAACATTATAAATCAACTATACTTCAATTTAAAAAAAGCCTTGTGCATATTCTAGGTGAACACTGACCAAGAGAAAGGTGATATAGATATTTGGCCAAAATAGACAGAGCCAAAAGTACTATTAGGGATAAAGATGGTCATTACATAATGATAAAAGAAACAATTGGTAAGAAATATATAAAGTCTCAAATTATATAAAAACCCTAAGGCAGGGACAAGTTTGGTGAGTTGAAGGGACAGAAAGATGGCCAGTGTGGCTCTACCCTGCCCCATCCAGAGGCATCTTCCCCTCTCACTCTATAACCTCTGTCAATGTCATCTATCCACTCTCTTGACCTCTGTAATCACCTACAAGCAAGGACTTCCAAGAGCTCTTCCCCAGACTCCAGACTGTCTGCTGACCATTTCCATCAGGGTCCCAGGCACCTCCCACCCCACATGCCCAAAGCCATACTCCTCATCCACGCCTTTTCCACAAATATTCTCTTCTTGTGTCCCCATCCTTGTGAGCCTGTCATAATCAACCCATCACCCAAGCTAGAAAACCATGAGTCTTCAAGTGGACCATAGTCCAATGTCCACAGGTCCTAATGTTGTTTGGGAAGAAGTTGGAAGACAGGAATAAGCAAGAGGAGCTAGAACATATTCTTTTACATTTTTGTTATTTTTCTAATTATAAGTAATCCAAACAAAAAGAAGTACATATATTACATCTTAAAAGGCATTCAAGATCCCAGTTCCTCAAGATAATTACTATAATAGTATACATCCTTTCAGACCTTTTAAATGCATGTAATATGTAGGTATATATATATATTTATATTTTTATACAATTGTGAATATATACTGTCCAGTTTCTTGCTTTCTTCACTCAATTTACATTGTCTTTTCCTATGAATTCTTTTTTTTTTAACATGTGCATAGTATTACATTTTATGCCTATATCTTAATTCATTTAACAAATCTCCGGATGGACATATAAGATGTTTGAAATTTCACAGTTGTACAAGCAGCTGCAGTGAACAACTCTGGATGTGTATCTCTGTGCATTTGAGTGAGGAAATCTGCAGAATAAATTTTTAGAAGTGGAATGTCTGGGTCGATAGATATTCACATTTTAATCTTTGATGGATTCTGCCAAATTGATTTTAAAATACTCTCGGGCTTCCCTGGTGGAGCAGTGGTTGAGAGTCCGCCTGCCGATGCAGGGGACACGGGTTCGTGCCCCGGTCCGGGAAGAACCCACATGCCGCGGAGCGGCTAGGCCCGTGAGCCATGGCCGCCGAGCCTGCGCGTCCGGAGCCTGTGCTCCGCAACGGAAGAGGCCAAAACAGTGAGAGGCCTACATACCGCAAAAAAAAAAAAAAAACTCTTTCAATTTACCCCCTTCCCAAATGGGTATGTCTTTTTCTACCACTTTGCTAGCACTAAGCATGATCAATTTTTTTAAGTGTTTTGTCAACCTGATAGGTAAGAAAATATTTTTGTTGTTTTAATCTGTATTTCTTTGTTTGTATATCTTTGAGCACTGTGTTTCTCTATTTCTCTTTAAGTGAATTTCTAGTCCAAGTCTTCTTCACATTTACTATTGGGTTGTTTTTCTTTTTTTATCGGGTTGTGAAAAGTTCTTTATACATTAACACTATTAACCTTTAGTATATAATAAGTGTTGAAAATGTTTTTACTTGATTTGTCATTTGTACTTTAGTTTTATTTACAATGTCATTTGCCTTACAGAAATTTAAAATATTTATGTAGTTATATCATTTGCCTTACAGATTTAACTGTCATGATTTCTGGCCTTATTTTCATTTTACTACCTTGTTTTTAATAATCTGTTAATTATTTTACTCTCTAGTTAATCGTAAGTTCCTTGAGGGTAGTGGCTACCTCTTATTCATATCTGTAGATCCCTACTCCAGAAATCACTCACCCGCAGCCTTTACTGTGATGACTGCTCAATAAATAAACACATTTTTAAATGTTATTGAATTGACAGAGTTCAGTGTGCTATAAAATAAGCAAGCATAGAAAATTTAATTCTAAGACTGAGGTTGAGAGAAAATCTCCAAGGCAAGTTAGACTCCAAACCAAAATACATGGTGAGTTAGAAAGTGTAATTTCAATCAATATGTGGAATAAGATCAGGGTTAAATTAAGCTGGTAACAGAAAATTATTAAAAGGATCACAATAAATATGTTCTGTATTTGTTTCATTTTAAAAGCTGGTTTTGTCACTGAGTTATCTGCTCTCAGAATTAGAGTTTAATATGAAAGAGTCATAGTTTAATATAAAAAGTCAGTTTAATATAAAACGTCAGAATTTAATATAAACATTTAAAAATGGGGAGTTCAGATGATAATCTGGACCCTGTGTAAACCACGTACCTGATGAACCACTTTAACTGTGTTAACTACCTGGTGTACAGTAACCTTGGGACGCATGGGGAAGAAAGCAAAAGGCAGAATCTTAAGTGCAGGAACCATGCACTTGAAGCTATAAGATGCTGTAGTTGTTTACATTCTTAATGCTGTTTCATCAAAACTTGGGAAAGCCGCGTGACTTTGGGGAAATCCCTTGCCCTTGGTTTGGCTATTTTAAAAACAAAGGAGTCACTGGGTGTTCTTGGCAGCTCCTTCCAAAACGGAGGTCCTGGGAGTCAATCAGTGTCTTTCTATAAAATGGTTTCCAGGGCCCTGCCTCCCTGGGATTCCCTTGCGATTCAATGATTCAATTGGAGGTGTGAAGGCAAACCCATCACAGCTGTTACCAGCTGTTCTGTGCGGCTTCTCTGGGAGCCCCCAAGAGTGTCAACGCTGATGTCTGTATGAGTTAAATTAAATTCCAGGGGCTGGTGTGAAGCTGGAACGGGCCTTGATGTTTTTATCTGTCTGCTGCTGTGTTCCTTCGGGGCCTATGGTTTCAACTGAGAAAACCTGAGGGAAGGGAATAGAGTGGAAGGGGCAGTCTTCTCTCTGTAATTTATTTATGGTTCATAATCATTTTATTATATAAATGATACCCTGGTCACTTCCTAAAAAGACTCAAGATGATTCATTAATTCACTGGAATAATAGGTAGTCTGTGCCAGCTCTGTGCCAGACCCAACACTGGGGGCTGGAGGAGATGGAAAAGGATGAAAAAAACTAATACTGTCTTTTCCACAGCATCATAGAGGCACTGGATGTATAAGGGCTATATATGAGGACACAGAGGAAGAGTAAGCAATTTTGATAGTCCAGAGGTGAGCATGGGGGAAGGAGAGAGAAGAAAGGGAAACAATTTCCTGAGTACCTTCTAGGAGGCACTATGTCATAATGATTAAGAGCCTGTGCTTTTGAGACAGATAAGACTGGGTTCAACCTCTCTAAACCTCAGTTTCCTTATCTGCAAAATGGAATAATAGAACTTCCTTTATTGGGTTGTTCGGGAGAATAAATGAAAAATGCATTTAAAGCAATTGGCATAATGTCCAGCACATGGAAAGCGTGGAATACATGGTCACTGTTCTTATTATTCTGTGATCAGTCACTAAGATGGACTTTATCATCAAAGATTACACTGTGCTCATTTTACAGATAAAGCAAAAGCTCAGAGAGCTATATAGTTTTGCCAAGGCCACAGAGCTTGGAAGGGACAGAAGCAAAATTCTAACTAAATTCAAAGCCCATTTTCTTTCCACTGCTGCGATGCCTCTGAAGGAAGTTTTCCCAGAAGACCTGATGTTTGAGTTGAGTGTTAAAAATTGAAAGGAAGTTCCTTTGTGGAGTTTAGGGAGAAGGAGGAAATGCCAGGCAAAGGGAACAGCATATGCTAAAGCACAGAGGCAACGATGGAATGAGCTGTCAGGAGTTGGTACCGGGGGAGAAGCTTGTGATGCTCTGGGTTTTTGAAGTTTCCTCCAGTAGAGGAGGATGTGGTGGAGGCCATGAAGGTACCAGATGGAACTCTCAGTGATTCTGTCTTGTTCTCTGCCTTCTCTGAAGTTGAAACCTCACAGCAAATAGGAATCAGAATCACCCCTGTTCCAACTTCTGGGGACATTGTCTGATGGCCCTGTGAGTCCCTTGTTCCCATTTGACAATACTATGGTTAATGCTGGAGCCTCTCTACATCCTTTCTCCACTGTCCCCTACTCCCAGACCCAAGAGATATTTGTGTGTTAGAGGGTATTTGATTTTTTAATCAACAAAAGGGAGAATCAAGATAGGGAAGAAAATCTCTCACACCCTGACCCCAAACCACTCACCAGGACTTGCTTTATGGGCTGCAGATTAGGTAAGATCTGGGTAGGACTAGATTCTAGTTTGGGAGGAGTTCCCTGTCTGGTCAGGGAGACAGACAGCTAAACTCAACATCACTGACAAGCTGACCATAAAGTGGGTCAGGGTTTGGGTCCGTGGTAATCCCAACGGATGGCCTAGAGAGAAGTGTTTTAGCCCCCTCATAATCTCTACTAGCCCCTTCCCATTCTTTAATGGACTTTCAGTTTTTGTAAATTGTGTTCATGTATTTTTTGTTAGGTGAAATCATCCGTGATGGCCAGAATTCTAAAACGACCCTCAATCATCCTCAGCCTTGTATAATCCCCTCCCCTTTGAGTGTGAGTGGAATCTGTAAATAAGATATCATCCTTGGAACTACGTTTTGTTATATGGCAAAAGAGAGATTATTCTGGGTGGTCTGACTTCATCAGGAGATCCCTTTAAAAGCAGAGCATTTTTTTTCCGGGTGGTCACAGAGGGAAAAAAACAGTGAGACATGCTACTGCTGGCCTGGAAGAAGGCAAACTGCTATGTTGTGATCTCCCAATGGAGAGAAGTGATCTCCAGTTGCTGACAGCGGCCCCCAGATGACAGCCAGAGAGAAAACAGGGGTCTCAGTCTTACAACCTCAGAGAGTCGAATCTGGCCAAAAACCTGAATGTGCTCAGAAGTGGATTCTTCCCCCAGAGGCTCCAGAAAGGAACGCAGCCTGGCTGACCCTTAGATTCCAGCAGACCCTGAGCAGAGAATCCAGCCACGCTGTGCTGGTACCTCTGACCTACAGAACTGTGAGCCCATAAATGTGTGCTACATTAAGCTGATAAATTTGTGGCGATTTGTTATGCAACAATAGAAAACCAATACGATTCTCATACAGATATAAAAACAACATGAGTCAAATACTTTAACTCATTAATTAATGAGGGACTCCGTAAGCTGTTACAACATGTTCAAAGGAGGATTCACAGAACTGCGCATGTAGGCAATTAGGAATGTTGAAATAGATACAAAAGTAGTCATTACCCAATACAGCAATCATCACTGCAATGCCAGTGGACAAAATTCACTTGCATCTCTATGGATGGGAATCATGTGTTACTATCAGTTTTCTATAATTTATAAAGTTGTAAGATAGCTCAGAAACAATGAAAGAGCAGACAGCCTGAAAGAAAGAGTATCTAGAAGTTACTAGAAGGACATCCAGTCTTCACTGCCCAGTTTAAAACACTTTCCCAGTTTTTCCTTGTAAGTGGTATAGAAATGCAGCTTCAAAATAGGCCACCACTGCCACACCCTTCCCTCCCCACCACTAAATCCTGTCACAGAGAAGGCAGAGTGATCACTAGCTAGGATTCAGTGAGGCCAAGGGTGGAGGGGCTCAGCCCAGCCTTGACTGTTTATAAGTCCTTTCATATCTGTTACCTGGCTTGTGATTCTATCTTCTCACAAGGCTCCTATGGGTAAGGTGGAACAGGTAACAGTTACCCCATCATGTTGCTAAGGAAACTGAGGCCCAGAGAGGACAGGGAACATGCCCAGGGTCACTCAGGGAGCCAGTGACAGGTGTGAGGTTGGACCCCTCCCTTATTCTGGGCTTGTCTCCTCCACCTCCACCCCCTTATCCTCACGTGGGTGAACTTTCTGTCCCTTGTCCCCCTGCCCTCGTTTGTGTTGGGCCAGCCTCCCCTCCACACTGCAGGGCCTGCACTTGACCTGGAGGTTGGCTATGACCCCAGATGCCCCATGTCCAGTCTGCAGATGCAGTCCCAGGCCTCTGGGGAGACTGCCTGACCCAGCACCGCACTCCCGAGCCCGCTCCTGCCTAGGTTCCCTGATTTAGCTCCAGCAGCCTGACAGCCCCCAGAACAGCGCCAGCCCTGCTGTGCCAGGGCCCCCTGCTCTGCTCCCAGGCTGCCCACCCTGGTCACCGCCTCTGTTGGTTTCCCATTGGCACGTGTGGGAGGCCAGGCACACCAGTCTGCCAGGACCTCTTCCCAAACCCTTCTCCTAACCGGTGCCAGGCGCCCATGCGGAACAAACCACTGATGCTAGGTCAGGCGGCAGCTGGCTGGCAAACTGGCCACCTGCTCGGCCTACAGAGCGTAAAGTTTTTGTTTTGCTTTGCCTTTTTTTTTTTTTTTTTAATAAATTGGATTTTTCTTTCTTTTTTTTCTTTTTCCTGGTGATACTACTCTAATTTCTCTTTCTGATCTTCAGCTTTGTATTTTTTTAAACATCCTTATTGGAGTATAATTGCTTTACAATGCTGTGTTAGTTTCTGCGTTTTAACAATCGCTTTGCCTTTTGAATCCCGTTGCTGAGAAGTTCTGGAGAGAGGCTAGCCCAGCCTGCGCTGTTAGATACAGTCACTGAAGCCCAGAGAGGAGTCAGGCTCTGTGAGGGCTGTGCTCATTGGCTGGGAGCATGGGGGTTGGCATTGGATCTGCCAGGTCTGGTGAGGGTTTAGTACTGACCCGCCCTAACGGTCTGCTCTTTGGGGGCCCCTGTGGATGCAGATCACAGGGGAGTGAGGTGCAGGTTGATCAGTACTTTGGGATTTGCTAAAGAGGCAGAATGGCTGGTGAGTCCAAGTTCTGGAACTATCAGCTCAGCTGTGTGACATCAGTGTCTCGGTATCCTCATCCCCTTCCCTGCCTGCACCTCATGCTCCAGTCCCAGGAAGGAGCCACATGCCAGACATACGACGATGTTCTTCAAACAACACTGAGCCTTCCGTTGTGTTCCTGCTGCCTGAGCTACCCTTTCTGACTCCTGCTTGTTTCAAGATCAGGCCAAGCTCCGTGTGGCTCTCGGTGCCCTTCCTCCCTGCTTCACTCCTGCTCCTTGACAGTGGAATTCACCTGCCTGTGCACTCCCTCACCCTCACCCTTTTTTTTTTTTTAAACATCTTTATTGGAGTATAATTGCTTTACAGTGAGTGGTGTGTTAGTTTCTGCTTTACAACAAAGTGAATCAGTTATATATATACATATGTTCCCATATCTCCTGCCTCGTGTCTCCCTCCGTCCCACCCTCCCTATCCCACCCCTCTAGGCGGTCACAAAGCACCAAGCTGATCTCCCTGTGCTATGCGGCTGCTTCCCACTGGCTATCTATTTTACGTTTGGTAGTGTATATATGTCCATGGCACTCTCTCACTTTGTCCCAGCTTACCCTTCCCCCTCCCCATATCCTCAAGTCCATGCTCTAGTAGGTCTGTGTCTTTATTCCCGTCTTGCCCCTAGGTTCTTCATGACCTTTTTTTTTTTCTTTTCTTAGATTCCATATATATGTGTTAGCATACGGTATTTCTTTTTCTTTTTCTGACTTACTTCACTCTGTATGACAGACTCTAGGTCCATCCACCTCACTACAAATAACTCAATTTTGTTTCTTTTTATGGCTGAGTAATATTCTGTTGTATATATGTGCCACAGCTTCTTTATCCATTCATCTGTGGATGGACACTTAGGTTGCTTCCATGTCCTGGCTATTGTAAATAGAGCTGCAGTGAACATTTTGGTACATGACTCTTTTTGAATTATGGTTTTCTCAGGGTATATGCCCAGTAATGGGATTGCTGGGTCGTATGGTAGTTCTGTTTTTAGTTTTTGCCGGAACATCCGTACTGTTCTCCATAGTGGCTGTGTCATTTTACATTCCCACCAACAGTGCAAGAGTCACCCTCACCCTCTTTACAACACCTGGGATACCTGCTGCCTCCCATTAATCACGTGCACATGTACCCTTTAAGCCTGTGAGCCTCCCAGAGGTGGCGGCTGAACCTTATTCACCTCCACACCTGCACACCTGTACAAGGTCGGGCGCAATCAGTGTTTGTGAATGTTTGCTGAATATGGGCTATGCTCAGAAAACAAAAAGGGACAAATATTTTCAGTGATATCTATTATACTAAGGCTTTATTTATTTATTTATTTATTTATTTTTGTCTGCTCCGCGCAGCATGCAGGATCTTACTTCTTCGACCAGGGATTGACCCCGTGCCCCCTGCAGAAGAAGCGCGGAGTCATAACCACTGGACCGCCAGGGAATTCCTCTCCTAAGGCTTTAGAAAGCATCAAATGTATGTAATTATGGAGAACCATGTGGAAATACTACTATTAAACTTAGAAATTAAACTTGGTTAAAAATATCATAATATAGAAATGATCTGGGGCTTCCCTGGTGGCGCAGTGGTTGAGAGTCCGCCTGCCGATGCAGGGAACATGGGTTCATGACCCGGTCAGGGAAGATCCCACATGCCGCGGTGCGGCTGGGCCCGTGAGCCATGGCCGCTGAGCCTGTGGGTCCAGAGCCTGTGCTCTGCAATGGGAGAGGCCACAACAGTGAGAGGCCCGCGTACCGCAAAAAAAAAAAAAAAAAAAAAAAAAAAAATCTGAAAAGCTATTAATGAGTTACTGATCTTAACAAAATGAAACCTCATTTTAAATATTTTAAAATACATTCTACTTATTGAAATTGTAATAACTTTCTTAAAGGTCCAGATGTCTTGGACAATTCTTGCGCATGAATATTCTTGAAACGTTAAACAATTTTTTTCTCAGAGAGAAAGAAAGAAGGAAAGAGAAAAAGGGAAGATGGAAGAAGGGGAGGGAGGAAGGAAGGAGGAGAAGAAGGGGGAGGGAAGGAAGGAATAGGTTGTCAGAAACAGCCCTTCAATGGGTCATCATACTCAGTATACGGATCATTAGGGCAAATGATATCATCTCTCTGGGTCTTACGTCCTCCATCAAAAGCTAGAACTAGTTGCTATAGAGAGAGAAGTGCTGGGTGTTGGCAGAGGGTCATTGTATTATTTTTCAATTTCCCTGGGCCCAGCAATGGAGAGAAGCTTTCTTTTTTAAGGAGGACCACAAATTTATTAGCAATGAGAGAAATCTAGGACAAGGAGCATGTCCTAGAGGGCTTTTGATATGAGGTTGGTCTAAAGTCAGGAAGCCGTTGGATCCTAACATTTAAAAACAAGGCTCTTCCTTCTCTGAGCTTCAGTTGCCAAAATGAAGCAATTGGACCCATGAGTCTAAACTCACTTTCCACTTCCACAATCTGTGGACCCACCTCTGGCATGCTGATGGTGAAAAAACAAAAGATCATGTCAGGGCCAGAGAAAGTTTCAAGGCCCAGGCTTTACAAGACACATATCCCCATTTCTCACAGTTCCCCTAAAGCTGCAGAACCAGATAGTTCAGCCAGCTGCTGGGACCTCTGATTATCCTCTCCACATTTTGGATTCTTTTTGTTCTTTTGCGCCTGGAAATCATTCAGCTCATCTTTGACCTCTCGGCATTTCCTCATGTCAAAACAGCTGTTGGAAAGTGAAGTGGTTGGATCTAAGCGGCTGGGGAAGAGTTGTTTGTTTTAATGCTGGAGACTCAAGAAATGCACATGCTCCTTTTGTGGGTTATATTAAAGCATATCTGCAGGTCTTTTTTATCATTCTAATTACAAAATAGCTTAGCAGTGTCTCTGAAGCAAAGGGTGGGAATGATAGCCAGAAGTCCTGAATTCATGCTGTAGCACAGCTGGAAAAGGTCAGGATGCTTCTGCATGAGCACGTGAATGTTCACACTGATGGCTGAGGAGCCAGGATTTACGGACCAGAGCCTTGGGAATGGTCGTGGGTGTCACCCCCTCTCAGTGCATCGACAATTCCAGGCTGGGTCACATCCCTCAGGCTTTTCACATGGACTTCTGCTCAACTACATCTCCCCTGTCCTGTGGGTTAGGTTTTTGTAAGATGGTTTAGACCAAGCATGTTAAGTGGGACCATGACAGTGAAGTGCAGGCCACACTAAGAGGAGCTCTCTCAAGACTAGCATTTCGGTCAGCTTGGTAGGTAAGTATAAGCGGGACTCCTGAGGACTCAGGTGGCTTTTCTCTTTATTAGTGCCCAGGAAGCGAGGGGACCAAATACCTCAGAGTCTGGTGTTTGAGATCTGAGACCTCTCAGGTGGCAGAGGGGAAACTGAGGCACGAGCAGCTACTTGCCTCAGGTCCCACAGCAAGTGGGAGGGAAGGTGAGGTTGGTAGCCCAGGGTCTAGCCTGGCCTGCTCCTTTCCCTGTCCCACAGTGTGGCCTCCTGGGGCTCCCTCTTCAAGCCTCAAGCAGCCCAGGGCTAGCAGGAGCACAGAGATCATGAAGCAGGGGGAGTGTGTTGTTATCCACAGAGGCCTAGAATTGTGGCCCTTCGGGAGGAGCTAAATGATAAGGAAATTCCTTGGGCCAAGAAACGGACCAGGCAGACACTTCTCTGTGGGTGGGTGGGGATGCCACATGTCTTGGATCAAAGGCACATTTCATGAGATCTCTGTAGGCCACTGGTTGGCCAACCGTGCAGGGCCAGGCAGAGGAGCGAGCTCTGGCCTGGGAGGTGGGGGACCTGGCTGCCTGGTGTGGGTCTCTCTCTGCCTCAGCCTCTGCCCATTCAATATGACTACTTACTCTATGCCGAAGGCTTTCACACATTTTGTCTCATTATATCCCAGTGTCATGTGCTCCATGCTCCATTGCCAGCCCTCCTGTGGGCCCAGGGTGTGGACACTCACAATGGAATGCTCCTTAAAGCCCCTCTCATCATAGCCACAAGCTGCCCTGCCAGCGAGGAGCTGGCTGCCTACTTTGAGATTAGGCAACTAAGGCCCAGAGAGTGTAACCACACGTATTCCAAGTGTAGCCAGAATCTGAACCCAGGTCTGTCTGACTCTTGATCTGTGCCCTTTAACCCCAGCACTCTGCCTCTCGAGGAGAAAGCACCAGAAGGCCAGACCTCTTCTTACTGTCTACTCTGTCTCTGAGAGTACTCAACAACATCTGTGGCTCTTATGACCAGAGGCTGAGAGGGTCAGACACCAGATCGGAGCTGTCCCTGAGGACCCCAAGACTGATGGGGCATGGGCAGTAGGGAGAGGATGCCCAAAGAAACCCCTCAGGGCACCAGGGGCAGAAGCAGGGCTCTTCCTCGTCTCAGTCTGCCGGTATTGAGGGTGCTGAGTAAGGTATAGCAGGAGTGGGTGAGGTCAGATTGCCCTGTGCATATCTGCCAACAGTGTTAGTGAGTCAACCCAATTGTTAGTCAATGCGCTGCCATGGTAGCGGCTAAGACTAGAATGCCAAGCTGCAAGAATGAATAGAGGGAGTGCAAGACTGTGGGCATCCAGCTACCCCCCGGGGCTCCACCCTCTGACGACGGAACAACGCATCCTCAGCCCCAGGTGGGACCTCTCCTGGAGCCATATCCCACAGACAACACGGCTACTCCCTCACTCCCTCCAGAGGTGGCAAGCTGCCCAGATCCCCACCCAGCACCACAAAGGAGGAAGAAACTTTGGCAAACAGGAGCTAGAGGGGAGCTGCCAGGGGGCAGTCCTGAGGGGGGTTGAGCAGAGGCTCCTGGCCAGGCTGCCCAGAACGGGGGCTGCTGTATCCCCCAGAAAGGCTCAGCCTGCTCATAGGAGCTGGGGACTCTCACACAATGCTGATGGGAGGAGGAAAACAGGGAGATGTTTGAACCAGAACCAGCGTGGGAACCCAGGTGGCCATGTGGAGCTGGCTTCAGGTGGGTATGATTCCTCATCTTGAAACTGATCTCTGACATCCAAGGTTCTGGAGCCTGGAGATCCACAAGGTCCCAGGTAAGGTTCTTCTGAAAAGCCCCAGGGTCCTGGTGGGAGCCTGACCACACCGTCTATTCTGTGGCAGGAGTTGGGGTGGTGGCAGCACAAAGGAGAGGTGTGACTCATCAGGAACCCACAGGTTGGTGGAGCAGATCATAGAAACCCCACGCGACCAGGACTTGTGCCTCTGGACATGGCGAGCCATGGTGGGGATGCGTTCAGCCAAGGAAGGGCTGTGCCCAAGCTGGGTGAGAGTGTTACTAATTACTAAGTGTCTTCCTAAGTAGCTTCTGCTTGTTCAGGGGACTTGTTACTAAGCTTTCCACTTGTGACAGGTAAAGTCAAGGGCATAATTTGGAATGAAAAATATGAGACTAAGGGAAAAAATTTCTCCACATAAGGAAGCAGTGGGAATTTCCAATGTACTGAGAGTGTGGAGAGGAGGGAAGGACTCAGGAAGGACATGTGCATCTCATCGACAAGGCAATGGATAGATGCAAAGGAGAGAGTTGGCTGGAAAGGGCCTCCCTGTGGAAGGAATGATCAATGACCTTGAGCACCAGTAACGTCTGGCAGGCAATTTTAAGTTGTTTCTTGTTCTATGATGTCTCCTCAGCTTTTGTGCTAGTGGTGCTTTGGGAAATGAGCAAGATGGGGTACTGGGGACTGGAGTTGTCCAAAGAGTGAGATGGAGACGTGGGGTGATGGTTAACTTTATGTCAACTTGGGTGAGTCACAGCAATTAGAGCAAACACGTTGCTGTGTAGGTCCTATTTAGAGGAGATTAATATTTAAATCAATAGACTTGAAGGAGATTATCTTCCATGGTATGGGTGGGCCTCATCTAATCAGCTGAAGACTTTAAGAAAAAGATGCAACCTCCCCTGAGAGGAGAGGGGATTCTGCCAGCAGGCTACCTCCTGATTTAAACTAGAATTCATCTCTGGATCTTCAGCCTGCCGGCCTACCTTTGCAGATTGTGGACTTGCTAGCATGCACAATTGCGTCAGCCAATTCCTTAAGATAAACCTCTCTCTCTCTCTACAGGCCCCCCACCCCCTGGCCATCACCACACATATATGTACATATCCTACTGGTTCTGTTTCTCCAGAGAACCCTGACTAATATATATAGTTAAGAGATAACCAGAGGGGGCCAAGTGGAAGGTATTATGGAAGTTTGAAACCAGAAGTGGCAGGCAAAGGCAAGGATATGTAAATCCCCCACCCTGCATACAAAAATCTTGAGAAATATTCAGCAGGAGACCGAATTTCTTATCAAAGACAGGCCAGAGGTGCGCGAAGCACGTTCAGCAAGGGGAACACAAACCACTCTAGGCGTCCTAGGCGGGAAGGGATTGGATCAGAGCAGGGGGACGTTATGCAGTCACTGGGAGGGTTATAGTAGTGGGCTCCAGGATGGCTTCCGGGAAGAATCGTCAGGATGACACAGACCTGATCCCCGGGCTCACTATAGCCTCGGAGACACCACCTGGCTCGGCTTAAATAGAAAAGTCAAGGTGCCACTGCTGCCACCATCGCCGTGGAAGGCCCCGTGTACTAAAGAACTGGAGAACAGACAGGGTGTGCAGCTGCAGGGAGACGGTGGGTTTCCCTGACCTCACTGTCGCGGGCCGGAAGAGAAGCAAGCAGGGGCAGGGAAATGGAGCTTCCTGGCTCTGACTTCCAAAACTCACACAGGTGCATCTAATGAATGGCACCTACTTCACATCCACAACTCTCACCACAAGAGGGTCTGGGGGAATGTGGTCTTAAGGTGCCCAGACCCTCCAGCTAGAAGGACTGGGTGGAAGTTGAGTGAGCCACCCGGTGGGACTTCACAGGGCACTGCTCTGGGGATGTGGAGGCTCTGGGAGTGCACACACAGGGAAGTGAGGCCCACACAGACAGTGCTATCCAAGAGCACATGGAAATTCAAGACAGGGTGAATAAGCCGGGACTCAGCCACGCCTGCCTTCCTAGGTGCAGGGCACGACGGAGCACAACTGCTTGGAGAGAGAAAACGTGTGGAAGACAGAGAACCAGAGAGGGAGACGGGGAATTTCACTCGAAATGCAGTTGAGATCATATCTTGGCTTTGTTCCCCAAGAATGCACAGTTATTTGTATTTCAGCATAACACCCTAGCTCCCAGGAGCTGGTTAACAAAGGCAGTGAGATGCATTCCCCCAGAGGCCAGCCAGATGGAAAGCCCAACGGAATCTCACTTTGTAGATTTCTGTGTTATCTGACTCATTTGCAAAAGAAATGAGCTTTATGGGATGTTCAAATGTTTCCAGAAAAACCAGTTGCCCCCAAGTGAGCATAAAGTTATAATCTCTCCTTCACCTTGTATGCTGATGTACACAGGCTGTTAGAATCAAAATACGTCTCCTCCTCAGGCTCTGTAGGGTGTGGGTGGGAGGAGGAATCAAAATAAAAACACCTCGGATCAAGAAATGATGGACTTGTTTTTCCCCGACTTTGACAGTGGAATCAGAACGGCTGTATGGCTGGTCCAATGAATGACACCCTCATTTGTCATTAGGATAATGCAAAATAGTTGACTAGATATGCCGGGTTATACAGCTTCTAAAGCTCTGTGGTGTCTGGGGCTGAGCTCTGGTAGATTTGGAATCAAAATTCAGCCTTGCTAATTTCCAGGTGTCTGACCGGAGAGAAGTAGCTACTGCCCTCTGAAACTCAGTTTCCTTTCCTGTAAAACAAGCATTGAAATGTTGATGTCACAGTGTGGTTCTGAGGTTGTTAAGGGGATTCCGAAACCACAAAGGGCTGCACATGCCTTAAGATCCCTCCCTCTACACACCTAGTGATCCTATCACCCAACCCACCTTGCCTTCCCTGAATACAAGGAGTAACATCCCTCTTCGTGCTTTTGCTTGTGCTGTGCCCTCTGCTCAGAATGCCTTCTCCTGCCTATCCTTGCCAACATCCACTCTTACCCTTTTTTGGAGGTGGAAACAGAGTAGACATTGCCCATTACTGATTAGGGAGGTGGAAAATGGTGTGGAGGCTTGGTTCTGTTCACTTCTCAGTAGCCCAGCATCTCAGGGCTCCCAGAAGATTAGAGCTGAAAAAGCCTCAGGGATCATCCAGTCCAACTTCTCACAGATGACACAGCAAGATGGAGGCCTTGAGAGGCCAAGGTATATACCCCACCTGTGCAGGGTGGGTGAAGGAGGCCTGTGGTACCCAGGCCACTTGGCAGTTCCTGCATTGGCAAAGTTCCTGGGCCTCTTCCGTTTCCTCATCATATTAGTCAGGGTTCTCCAAGAAGCAGAACCAATAGGATGGATATTATGGATACTAGCCAAGCCCCAAATCTGCAGAGCCGATGTCCCAGTTTGAATCCCAAGGCCAGCACACTGCTATAGAACCAGTTCGAAGGCCCTCTGGCACAAGTCTCTCTTACTCAGGGGAGGGTCAGCCTTTTAATCATTCAGGCCTTCAACTGAATGGATGAGGTCCACCATGTGAGAAAGGGCAACCTGCTTGATTCAGTCTAGTGATTCAAATGTTAACCTCATCGAAACACACCCTCTCAGAAACACTCAGAATAATGTTTGACCAAATGTCTGGTCACTCCATGGCCCAGTCAAATTGACGTACAAAATTAACCATCATACTCAGGAAAGTTGAAAATCTTTCACGAGTTAAGCCAGCAGGGTGTGTCTATGAGATAGATATTTAAAACTCTAAGTAATTTGGAGAGGAGTGGTTTGGACTTTTTAAAAATTTAAATATTTCTAAGTAAGAATTCTAGTTTAAAATGGCACTAGGTGGTACTCCCCCTCCCTACCTCACCCCTATATTGTCACTAATACAATGATGAAAACAGAGCATTCCTCACAATACCAGGTATGACAAAGGTGGACTGAAAACTTACTTCCCAAATCTGAGAGAACACTCAACTAATGATAAGACATGTTAAAGCAGATGGAGAAAACCTTCTCAGGCTCATCTCAGGAAATGCAGAATTACTTAAAATAGACAGGAAGCCCCTTCAAACCTCCGCCACCATCTGACCCTTGAAAAACCTACAGTCACACAAGTACAGTGAGGGCTGCTTTTTGGTGTGGCCACAACTTCAGTGCCCACCCAACAAACACCATCTTCCTGCTTAATTTGTGCCCAGAATCTCAAAGAAAAGAGCTTTGTAAATCTCAGGGGAGATTAAAGCAACAATGAGATACCATTCACACTCACCAGATTAGGGAGAAAAACCTGACAATATCAAGTATTGGGAGGGTATGACCTCATCAATAACCTTCACACCTCAAAGGCTAGTGGTAAATTCTCTGTCATCTTCCATGACTTATCAAAAGTACTTGACACAAGGGGAGGGATAGATTAGGAGTTTGGGATTGACATGTACACAGTGCTATATTTAAAATAGATAACCAACAAGGACCTACTGTATAGCACAGAGAACTCTGTCAATATTCTGTAATAACCTAAATAGGAAAAGAATTTTAAAAAGAATAGACAAAGTGTACATGTGCAACTGAATCACTTTGCTGTACACCTAAAACTAGCACAACACTGTAAATCAACTATAATCCAATATAAAGTAAAAATTGAAAAAAAAAAAAGAAAAAAACCAGACTACAAGGGTCAGGGTAAATGGACTCAGGAAGCCAACTTGAAGAGGCTTCCACTAGCCTAAGATGGGACAATTTGAATATCAAAAAAATAATGACCATCATGGATTGGTAAACTTATTGGCAAACTTATGGTTACCAAAGGGGAAGGTGGAAGGGAGGGGTAAATTAGGAGTTTGGGATTAACATATACACACTACTGTATATAAAATAGATACGCAACAAGGACCTACTGCATAGCACAGGGAACTCTACTCAATATTCTATAATAACCTACTTGGGAAAAGAATCTGAAAAAGAATGGTTATATGTATATGTATAACTGAATCACTTTGCTGTACACCTGAATCTAACACAACATTGTAAATCAACTATACTCCAATTAAAAAAAAAAAAAGCAAAAAACTTGACACAGTTGACTCGTCCCTCTTCTTGGAAAGACTTTCTTCATCTGGCTTCCTGGAAACCACACTCTCCAGATGTCCCCCTGCTGGATGCTGCCTCTCAGTCTTCTTTTCTGGTTCTTCTTCTTCCCCCATTTGTTACCACTGATGTGCCCTAGGACCCGGTCCTTGGACATTTTCTCTTCACTATCCACAATGAGATGATCTTCCTGGTCTCACAGATTTAATAGCATCTAGTTGCTAACAATTCCCAAATTTAAATCCACACCCAAAGTTTCTCCCAAACCCCAGGCTTGGATTTCCAACAGCCAACTCAACATCTCCACTTGGATATCTAAGAGTTGTCTCAAATGTCTAATGTCCAATACTGATGTCCCAGTCACCCCCCAAAGTGTGCTACACACAGCCCTCCCTCTCTCAGTAAATGGCAACTCCATCTTCCAATGACTCAGGTCAGAGACCTTGGACTCAACCCGACTCCTCGTAGCAAATCCTGTTGGCTCTCCTTTCCACATGGATCCCAGATCTAATTTCTTCTCATCACCTTCATTACTACCACCCTAGTCCAAGCTACCATCTTTTCTTGCTTAGAACATCGCCACAGCCTATGATCTAGTCTCCCTCCTTCTACCCTAGTCTTCCTACAGCCTGTTATCCACAGACACCCAACGATCCTCTTAAAGCATAAATGAGATCATGGTACTTTTTTGCTCAAAACCATCCATGCTTGTCATTTCACTCAAAGTAAAAGTGAAGGTCTTTATAATCACTTTTGAGGTCATGGCAACTGGCTCTGTTACCTCTTTAATTATACCTCTACTTCACCCCCTCACTCCACTCTAACACAAGTGTTACTGCTGTACTGTGAACCTTCCAGGCACTCTCATCGCAGGACCTTTACCCCTGCAGGGCCCCAGATATCCACATGGGACACTCCCTCACTTCCTTCAAGTCTTTGCTCAACATCACCATCTCAGTGGGGCCCTGAATGCCGGACCTCAGCTCCCCACTTTCCTTACTCTGCCTTATTTCTCTTTACAGCATTTCTCACTTTCAACTGTACTATGTAATTTATTTATTTATCATGTTTACTGTCTGTCTCCCCCCACTGACATTGTCAGGAAGAATTGCAATCATCTTTTGAAAACTGACAAGGAAAAGGAAGACCAAGCAGCCAGGAATTCAGCCACATACCAGCCTGGGTGAGGCCCCATGTCACCATGATTGAACCCCAGATGTGCTATCTGTGCCATTGGCTGCTGCTGCTGGTTCTGCTGGCCCTGGAAACTCAGTGTTGCCTCCATTCATGTCCAGAAGTGGACTTTCAAGGCTCCTACTTCTTTACCTCGACAGACCCTGTCCAACGCAGCTGAACAACTTGGCTGAACAGAGAGAGGCCAGGAAAGCAGGTGTTAGGCACACACAATGACAAACATAGAAAGGGGATTCAGACACTGAGCAACCAAAGAAAAATGTCGACCACACTGGGGTATATTAGGCCATGAAGAAAGCCTCCACATTTCTGGAAAGTTGGAATTGTACGGGCTATCTTCTCTTATCATAATCTAATAAACCATAGCTGTTTGGTTGAACAGGCCAAATTCAATAATATACAAGTAGACAAGAAGTTTATTTTTTCTCCCTGCTGTCTTTTCAGATTGGTTCTATGTTGTTTACTTCTTCTCCAAACCTTGGATGAAATCTCAGGACGTGTGTTCCAGTCAACCTTGGATAAAACAAACAAACCAAAAAGTCTCCACCTTTAGTTACAAAAATTGCTCTGTCTTTTTCAGTAACTAAAATGTGCCCCTTTTTTTCAGTTAAAGCTTCTCCCCTCCCTTGCTCAGTCAGAGCTGGGGAGCCTGTAGTGGGGGAGGTGGCATGGGTGCCTCTGTCATACTTCCGCTCCTTACTCTGCTCCCCCCAGCTTCCCGGCCTGTGGATCCTGACCCCTCATGTGAGGCTCAGAGGCAGCAGGTGTCAGGGGAGATTGCACAGCCTGATGTGGCTGCTGTTATGTGGGTCAGTGTTGGTGTTCTCTGGGCCTGGTGGCACTTGTTGGGTTTCACAGAGATCTCCCCAGCTGGGACCCTGCCATTACAATCTCCAAGACAGGATAAAGCCTGTCTCTGGCTGGTAGCTTACATCTCCAACTGACTTCAACCCTGAGCCCTGGGCTATCCAGTGGTCCATTTCCCCCATGCTTTCTTTGTTGGGTCCGTCAACCCTCCGAGGGGACTTTTGGGGCAAAGTCCCTATTAAGATGGCCCCAGGTCAAGTCTCCCAATGTAACCCACAGCAGGTCCGTGAGAAAACATGTGCATCCTTGCCCCTTTCTGTTGGCAGAAATGAACTCATTCTCTGTGCAGTCCTTTTTCTTTCGGCTCCCTTAGGTGGGCAGCCTCGGCCTCAGGGCTTTGCATCTTCCAGGAGTCAGTCATTCCCAGTCCACTGCCCCAGGCTCTAGGGGACATATATGGAGATGAGGGGGACTATTCCTAGGCTCCCCCAGGTGAGGAAAGGGTAAATACTTCCAAGAACTTTCTCAGAGAAATGTCCTCTCCCAGACTCTTCACACCCAACCCTTTTATACGGTTGAGGTGGATGTTGGGCTAAGGTGGCCAAACTTGGTTTCCAGATGCTTCCTTTGTGAGAGCTGTAGAGATGGTCTGGCTTCTCACTTCAGCATGTGGGGGTTTTATTCCCAAGCTTTTAGGCTTCAGCCAAACTGAGAGGGAGCCCCTATTACAAAGGATTTATTTTAGCAATAAATAGGAAATAATATGGAAATGAAAATATATTCCATACAAGGAAATAAGAAAAATTAAAATATTATATATTAAAGCTTAGTGTCGATGTTGTCCTCAGAGAAAATTTCATAGTACATTTTTTAAAGAAACAATAAAAATTAGTCACCTAAGTATTTAACTCAAGAAGTTAGAAACAACAACAAAATAAAACAAAAACCTAGTAGACTGATTAATAAAACCAAGAATAGTTTCTTCAAAAAGTCCAATAAATTATACATACTGCAGGAAAAAGTAATAAAGATAAAAATGGGAAAACAGAAAATACAGCATCATGAGAGGGGTGACAAAACTAAAGATACTGGTGAGATTTTATAGTTACAAGAGGATGCTATGTATTCAATATATCTCTATGCTAGATGTCTTTAAAACTTGGAGAAATTGATAATCTTGTAAGAAAATATAAACTGGCAAAATTAACTAAAGAAAGAAAATGAGGAACTATGGACGAAAACAACACAATTATTGAAGAACCATTACCAAATAAGGCTAAGAGCTCACACTGTTTTATGAGCAAATTTCTCTAAACCTTCAAGAAACAAATAATTCTCATGCTATTTAAACAGTTCCAGACCAAAGAAAAATATGGAAATCTTCCCAGCTCTTTCTATAAACCCAACATATCACTGATTCCCAGCTCAACAGAAATGTCACAACAGAGCATGCTTGCCTATAGATTTTTTAAAATCCCAAATAAAGCAATAGCAAATAAAACATAGAAGTATATTAAAATGATAATATGCCAAGCTGAAGAAGGTTTATTTCAAAAAGGCAAGAATGGTTTGATATAAATCTGTTGATATAATCCATTACACTAATAGGTCAAATGAGAAATATCACATGATTATCTTGAAAATGCAACAAAAGAACATAATTCAAACTGTATTCCAAATTTTAAATACTTGTAGTAAATTTGTAATAGAAAGATATTTCCTTAACTGAAATGAATATCTATCTCCTACCCAGAGCCAACATCACACCCAAAGTGAAATGTCCCATTGTGGGCAGGAACAAGATGTGAATGCCTGCGATTACCACCCTCATTTAACAGAGGACAGCTGATTGATTCTTAAACAAAGAGCATGAATAGCACAAAGAAGGAATCAAAGATGTTATTTGCAGATGATATAATTTTCTAGCTTGAAAATCCAAAGGCATCAACTAAAAACCTATGCTAGAATGAATGAGAGTATTCAGGAAAGTGGTCAGTTACCCCCCGCAAAAAAAAAAAAAAAAAAAAGTCATTCTTAATACACTAGCAATAAACAAGGGAGAAAACCCAAAGGATAAAAAGAGCCCATTCACAATAGTAGCAAAAATATGAATGACCCAGAAATTATTATAACAAGAAATGTACAGGATTTATATAACAAAAGATGTAATGCTTTACTGAGAGATATAAAGACAACCCGAATAAATGAAAAGATATATCTTCAGCCCTTGTCTATTGCCGTGCAGGCTGAACACTTCATGACTCTAATGTAATGGAGGCCCCTGGAGTTGTGCGATGTGATGGTCTTGGACATATCATATTCCTCGGTAGAAAGATTTAGTAATATGAACATACCCATTTTCCCCAAATTTGTAAATTTAATAAAATACCAGTTGAAATCCAGCAGAATATTTGAGAACTTGGCAAAATGATTTTGAAGTTCACAAATGTGCAAGGACAGCCAAGAACATTTTGAAAATAAATAGTAAATGAGGAGACTAATATTACCAGGTATGAAAACTTATTATAAAGTTGCAATAAAGAAAACATGGAGATACTTGTAAAAAAAATTTGGTACATTCAGCTCAATGGAATAGAGTCGAGTCCATATATAGATACAAATTTATATGCAAATTTAGTATATGATAAAGGTAACTTTTTAAACATGTATGTTGGGACTTGGAGGAAATGGATTACATTATAAGTGGTGTCAGGACTATTAGCTAACCATTTCAGAAAAAAACCACTTTTTTTAATAGCATAGACCAAAAAAATTTCATTTGTAGACAAGGTCTAAATGGAAAACATGAAGTGACAAGAAAATATGGGTGGATATTTATATTTTCCTGGGGTAGTTTAGGACTTTCATTTAAGACAATATCTTTATTACTTTAGGGATGGACAAATCATCATTCTTGCCACATGTTAAGAAAAAACATACAAAACTCCTAAATATTCCTAATTTATAATTATTCATACAAGTGGAGCAAAAGTCCCATTGAAGCTCTCATGAAAGTGCAGCTTATAAACAGAAATATAGGTTTGTTTTAGAGGGTCATATAGAACTTTTAAAAAATTGGCTTCATTGAAGAATAATTTGCATATAATAAAATTTAGCAATTTTACTTGTACAATGAGTTTTTTTAACTTTAAAAAATTTATACCATTTTTAAAGGTTACTTTCCATTTATACTTATTACCAAATATTGGCTATATTCCCTGTGTTGTACAATATATGCTTGAGCCTAGTACCTCCCACATTCCCACATCTATACTGCCTCTCCCCCTCTCCACTGATAACCACTAGTTTGTTCTCTATATCTGTGTGTCTGCTTCTTTTTTTATTATACTCACTAGTTTGTTGTATTTCTTAGATTCCATGTATAAGTGATATCATACAGTATTTGTCTTTCTCTGACTTATTTCACTTAGCATAATTCCCTCCAGGTCCATCCATGTACAATGAGTTTTTAATTGAAATTTTATTGACATAATTATAGATTCATGTGTAATTGTAAGAAATACTACAGCAAGATCCCATGTAGCCTCTCCCCAGTTTCTTCCAATGGTAACATTTTGTAGTACTACAGTTAATATCATAAGTCATATTGACATTGATAACATCCACGGTTCTTATACAGATTTCCCCCATTTTACTTGTACTCATTTGTATATGTGTTCTTAGTTCTATACAATATTATCCCACATGTAGACTGGTGTATCCACCACCCCAGTCAAGACACTGAGCAGTTCCATCACCACAAAGATCCTTCAAGTTGCCTTTTTATAACTATACCTATCTTCCCCCATCCCACGCACACACAAAATAATAAGTTTTGGCAAACATATTCAGTCATGTAATCATCTCCACAATTATGATAGAAAACATTTCCATCACCCCCAAAAGTTCTCTCATGTCTCTTTGTAGTCAATTCCCTCCCCTCATTCCTCACCCTAGGCAACCACTGATCTGCTTTCTATTACCGTAGTTTTACCTTTTCTAGAATATCATATAAATGTAATCAGCAACATGTTTTTGAAATTTATCCATGTCATTGCAGGTAGCAATAGTTAATTCCTTTTATTGCCAAGTATTATATTCCATCCCAATGAATGGATATATCACATTATGTTTATCACTTCATCAGTCTATAGACAATAGGGTTGTTTCCAGTTCTTTATTATGAACAAGACTATGAATATTCAAGTCCTCATGTGAGTATGTTTTTATTTCTCTTGTGTAGATGCTTAAGAGTGTGACTGCTGGATCACATGGTAAGCATATGTTTCATTTCGGATAGTTTCTAAACCTATAGCTTCAAATTCACTGATCTTTCCTTCTTCAAAGTCTAACCTGGTATTAATAACATCCTGTGTGTTTTCATTTTAGATATTATATTTCTCATTTCTAGAACTTCTATTTGGATCTAAAACTTTAAAAGCTTCCATTTCTCTCATCATCTTCGTCACTTTTCCCCTACTTTCTCAAATATATGGATCATAATAGCTATCTTAATGTTCTTTGCTAAATCCACCATCGTTAACATTTCTTGGTTTGTTTATAATAATTAGTTTTCTATCTGGTTATAGACCATATTTTCCTGCTTCTTGCCTGCCTGGAAATTTTTTATTGGATGCTGGACGTTGTCAGTTTTACACTGTTGATTGCTGGCTTTTGTTGTATTCCTTTAAATACCATTGGATTTTGCTCTGGAGCCCAAATCAGTTGGATCTTTTCAAGGCTTGCAGCACAGCCTTTAGTCTAGGGTTAATTTGGCCTCACTATTAAGGTAATACCCTTCTGAGGACACTACTCAATGCCTCGTGTGTAAGAAGGTCTTTCCACTCTGGTTGGCGGGAACATAAAGAATTCCTAGCCCTACGTGAGGTCCAGGAACTATTCTGCCTTACTCCTTGTCTGGAAACAGACATCTTTGCTTAGGACTTTAAAGCATAACATTAAAAGCAGAAATTGTAAAGGAAAAGAGTGATAGATTTGACAACAGAAAAATTTAAAGCCTCTCTCTTTGTTTTTTTTTAAATTCACTTCAATTCAGCTGCTGTTTCTCATTGATTTGCATGCCATTTGGTAGAGGGCGAACATCAGCAGGCCCTGGGTCTGGAGCCAGCTCTGCCTATCACTGTGCAACCAGAGGGGAAATTCTCTCTGGGCCTCGGTCTTCTGATCTGGAACAGAGGGGGCTGGATAAAGTGTTCCCTGAGGCACTTTCAGCCCTAACACCCTACACCCTGGCCCAGTAGTACCAGTTTCTTGGTCATCTCTTTGCCACTGTGATAATGGATTCTCGGGATCCCACATCCACCTCAAAGCAGCCTTCTTATTCCTATTCCCCTTTTTAAATATAATTTAGTTTTTATTTGATTTATGGACTCAGTCCCAGTCACTGAACTTCATTTGGCTTGGACAGCTTATTGATTTTCAATAACAGTGGAGCAGAAAAATAAAGAGATGACAGCAGCACTTGGCTGCAGACCCAGGGTCTGCTGAGAGAGGCAGGAATTAATCATCTCTGGGGTGATCACTCAGGCTGTCCCTGGCAGGACAGTGACCCAGGGAGCTCGGCCAGCCTGGGACAGCCCAGCAAACCACACAAGGATTGCCTGCCTCTTATAACATGAGCTCACCAGACTGCCCTGCCTGGGTTCTTATTCCAGCATCACCTGACATAAGTCAGTTACCCATCCAGCTTCCTCACCTCTCAAGAGGGAGCTTTGACAGAGTTCCCAAGGCTAGCTAGAGGGAGACTGCACAATTTGGATCAACGGGAAGGATGTGATCATGTATAAAGGTGCCAACATTAAGTAAGTGAATGCAACGATAGATGATGAAAGGTGAAGAGGATGCAGATGTGCTGAATACACAGGTTGATTTCAGTGTGGCTTCTCTTGGCTGCCTGCAGCAGCCAAAAACAGCAAGGCTGATCTATTTTTACTTCCCTAAAGGAATGCATCAAGCTTTCTTTTGCGTCTGGACCTTTGCATATGCTGTTCTCTGCACAACGTTCCAGCTTTCTCTTTGCCTGGCCAACTCCTGCTTCTCCTTCAGGGCTCAGCTTAGTTGCTGCCTTCTCTGGGAAGCCTTTCTCTTTTTTTGCGGTACGCGGGTCTCTCACTGTTGTGGCCTCTCCTGTTGCAGAGCACAGGCTCTGGACACGCAGGCTCAGCAGCCATGGCTCATGGGCCCAGCCGCTCCATGGCATGTGGGATCTTCCCGGACCAGGGCACGAACCTGTGTCCCCTGCATCGGCAGGCAGACTCTTAACCACTGTGCCACCAGGGAAGTCCTCCGGGAAGCCTTTCTTGATTCACCCCACCCCACCCTTGGTTAGGTGTCCCCACCCCATGCTCCCCCAGATTTCTGTGCTGACCCTGGAAGGATATTCATCACACTGTATTATGAAAATTACATCAAGAGTGTAATAGTTCTTTGTTACAGCAATAACTGTGGTCTGTTTTCTTAACTGTATCTCCTACTTAACTCCCAGCTCTGAGGGCAGGGACTGTGCCTGCTTTGTTCATCCAGCATCCTGGTATATAAGAGATAATAAATATTTGCTGAATGAATGAAAGATAGCTGAAAAGAATGATTTTCAAAGTTACTCAGTGATGCAAAGAATATTTATTGACAATCAATTATATACTAACTTTGTAGGTAGGTGGTGAAGTCCATTAATCGCTTTATTTAATCCTCTCTACACCCTTTAATTGCATGTGTAGAAAAAAACACTCAGAGAGGTGAGGCGACTAGCCCAAGGTCACACAGCCAGGATCTGACCAGGAATCTGGGTCTCCTAATTCCTAACTCCAGTTCTGCCCCTTTCTCACTAGGGGAACTCAACTGGTCCCTTCTCCTACAAGGACTCCATAGTTTTCTCCTCTGTATGCTGAGTGGGGTGAACCAGACCAATGGTTCTTAATCTTTGAGAATTGATGAAAGCTATGAACTGTAACCCCAGGGAAATGCACATATGCACTGAAAAATTACACACAATTTCATGGGTTCATAGACCCCCATAAAACCTAGCCACAGCCCACAGCTCACCAATCATGGAGGCCTTGCCAGCTCTCATAGTCCCTGCACCATCTATGATTCACCCACTGACATTGGTTTTAGGAAGTGGCAAAATTTTTCCATTCATTTTTCAATGTCTCAACATTACCTCTTTTCCCCAGCCTGGCTGGCAGTAGTTCCTCCCTGACGTTAGACCCCATTAGCCCCCAAACCCCAGGGCCTGCCAGAATGCGGTTGTCACACTGAGTCCTGCTCCTGATTTATTCTCCATGGTGTCTCTCTGGATGAGAAGTTGTGCATAACAGCAGGACTCAGCCCCTGGTAGAAGAAATGGCCAAGTTCAATCATTAACAAATAAAACCGCTACCATTCAGTAATTCCCATGGTTCATGAAAAATGTGATTTCCTTGCTGCATCAAATGTGGAGGGCAGGAGATGTAAAGACAGTCCCACTTTGGTCTATGGAAGAAACCGTAACAATATAAATCAGCGAGATAGATTACCTTCTCCTCTATTCATTATCTGGGCAGGCCAGAGCTAATGTGTTTGTTTTTTTAAATCCTCTGTTATCAGCCACTTTCCCCCTCAAGGATGGCTGCACTTGTCTGAAATCCACCAGGAACATTGCAGCAAAGAAACAGAATTTTCAGTTTTTGAAGATAACACAATTCTCTAGGATCTTAAATTAAATGCCAGGCCAAGAATTTTACACTACAGGCCAGTGAGTCTTACCTAGGGACATCCAGAATGGGGCAAACCCCTGGTGAAGGTGCTGGTGAAGGTGATTTGACCAGAGGATCATGTTAGAAAGATCATTCTGAGTGTGGATGAGGATCCATCAGAAGGACAGAGAGAAATGAGAGTGCAGGTTAGGGGTTGTGGGGAGAAGCCTGATTCCGTCAGGGGAGAGGTCTCCTCTTGTTCCTTATTGTTCCCACAATGGGAATGGCAGCGTGCCAACTAAAACTCTATACAGATAGGACACTCTGCCACCCTACATACCCTGGAGCATTTAAGGAGATGTAAGTGGAAGCTGCTGGTGGACTTTCTTGGAAGCCCCTTTGTGCCATTCTCCATGTCTTCTTTCTTCCTGTGTAGAATGCACTTGGGATGGCTGGTGCTATACTGTCTTCATGCAACCATAAGGAAAAGGTCAAGAGAACCACAAAAACCTCAATTCTGAAATGCTTGAATTGCTGAGTCAATGCCAAACACTGCCTGTTTCTGGACTCATTTTTTTAGAAAGATCCCTGTGGGGCATCAAATGGAGAAGTTACGTAGACAGACAGATGGATAAGTCTGGAGCTCTGGAGGTTCATGAGCACATACGTGGGGGTGATGGAAGCTGTGGAGTTGGGTGTGATGAGTCAGGGTGTAGACAGATGATAGATAGATAGTTAGATAAATAGATAGATAGATAGGCAGACAAGAAGATGGTCCTGGAGAACACCAGCCTTCAAGGAACAGGCTGGGAGAAAGGTAACTGCAGATGCAGAAAGCGAACTGCCAGAGAGGGGACACCTGGAAACTGTGGGATCCTGGGGACCAAGGAAGGACAGGGACTCAGGAAGTGGCCAACAGTACACATGACAGAGGGCCAGAGGCCAACACCAGCAAAGAGGACTTGGTGGTGATCCTGATGAGAGCTGAAGAGACAGCACTGATGAGCCCCTCCTGAAACGTCAATGCCAGTCTGCCAGAGGACTCCACTGTGCCCCCAGAACCCCCCCTGTAGGACTGTGGCCATCTCATAGCCTTGTAGCTCCCAGGAATCCACATAGAGAAGAAGTCAATGGAAAGGGAATACTTCCTTACCGGACACCTTGACCAGAAGCTATTTTGGACATGACTACTGCACACATGCTTTTCTCCCTGTTCCCAGCCTGTATTCAGATGAGCATGTTGATCTTGTTGGATTTGATTCTTTGCTCAAAGGGAACACGGTCGGGTGTTCAACACTCACTCTGCCTCATGCTCTGTGGGCCTCAGGCAACTCTCTTGACAAGCTGAAGGTAAAGCAGAGGCTAGAGCATAGGCCTCCTGATTCCAAATCCATCAGGCCTCAAAACCCATGCACGCAACATTTCCTAGGTCTGGCTTTTAACAAACGTGTTGGAGGTTGGCATACTGCCGATGTTTTGTTGGCTCGGGCTGGGTACCAGGTTATTTTTTGCAAATTGGGTACTCTATCATGTAGAAAAACACTCTTTTCAGGGAGTAAAACATCTGGAGTTACACAGCATGAGAAAAGACTAAAGGTTACACACTCAACACACAGCTCTCAGGTTTTAATGATGCTCAAAGACTCAGAATGTTCAGCAAATCTGTTTCTTGTTGCTCTGACTTTCAATGTTTCCCCTGGGGAGCCACCACTTATTTTTTTCTGTCTTGTTTAACCCAGTAGGATTCCTAGGGAAGGATGTATCTCCAAGAGCTTGAACAAACTCCCCAGGAAAGCCCCCAGATCTCACAGATTCTAAGTCACAAAAATATGCTCCTAAAAGTAGAGTTTGCCTGGCAAGAACACAGGTCTTGGCCCACTCAACCCAAGCCCACAGTCAGCCTTTGTCTTGATATCAGGCCTGAAGACCACTGGAAAGAGCAGCCCATACTGAAGAAGAGTGTCTGGGGACTTCTGCTTAAGGGCATAACAGCAGTCAGGAAGTCCAGCAATGAGTAGAAGGTTGGACACAGAACAGGGACCTGATAAAGGGGGAGCTTTACAAGGCTCTGAAAGCTTGTTCAGAGTTTTCCCAGAGATTTACAAAGTGCCAGTCTTGGAGTCAGAAACCCAAACTCCAGTTCCAATTCACTACTGATGGTCTGGATGCCCTTAGCGAGCCTCTTTCCCTCTTCGGGATTAAGTTTTCACATCTATAGAATAAAGATGGTAAATTCCAAAGCCCTACGTGCTTCCAGAGATGCTGCTGAAAGCTGTATAGATATGAGAAAGAACCAATCCTCTGGTGAGGGGGCTCTGGCTAAACACGTCCAGACAGCCTGAGGGGCTCTGTGGGCAGCTACAGAAGGCTCTCCTGAGCAGAAGCACGTGTTTTCCTCTGGAAAGGACTCTTTTTATTGAGGCCGTTCTGTTTAAACGCGTGCTCATGAAGACTGTGGTGGGTTACTTCTCAGAGCCTGGGCGTCAGCTGGGAACCAGCCGCCCCTCATCTCATTACCACAGGACTGAGCCTCAGAAACCCAAGTGTGGAAGAGAGATACCTGCCTTTCTTTGGCTGCAGGGACTACAATTGATGGCCTGTGTTTGATGTGATTAAATATGGCAAAAAGAGAAAAGAGATGTGGTGGGGGGCTTGTGTCCATAATTACAGAAATTGGCCTCATCTTCAGTCATCCAGTCAAGTCATCTCTCGTGCTTCTACGTGCAGAGGACAAACAAGTCTTTTGTGTTAAGAAAACATCTTGTCCCTTGAGAACTTCTGAACCTTGTGAGTGTGTGTACCTGTGTGTGCATGAGTATGCATCTCTGGGGTGTGCATTACAGGTATATGTGTATGCTATATGGGTGTGTATGTGCATGCATGTGCATCTATGTGTATGTGTATTTGTGTGTCCATGCATGTGTGTGCACTTGCATGTTTGTGTGTGTGCATGCATGTGTGTGTATATGTGTATATATATTCACCCTGTCTCCAGAGGAAGGAGGTTTACTCAATTGCATCAGGGCCAGGGGATGATTTAATAATCCCTAGATCTTCTTGTCCTATGTACATGGACATGGCAAAGCCTTTCCAAACCCAAAAGACTGATTAGTTCATTTTCAGGTTTTGCCGTGTATTGGTAGTTCCTGGAATGGCTAATGGCTCAGAGAGGCAGCATTTGCATCCAGCAATGTCAGAGTGGCTTTGGGAGTAGTGGCTAGGGGGTGATTTAGGGTAGCTATTTGGAAACATCTACCATTTTCCAATAATGTTTGAGAAATTGCCTCTCCTGAGAAATTTCAGGAGGGCCCTGGAACAGTGATGAAGGAGGCAGAGGAAAATGCAGATTCCTCCTGTCTGAGCAGCACAGCTGCAGGCATCCAGAAAACCCAGTATTCCAAATACCTTCAGGCAGGTCAGCTGCATCGACTGTGCTGTTGCCCACCCCGATCTGTGCACGTGCTCATCTCCCTGCACCTCCCCCAGGTCACCCCCTACATCTATCTGATGAAATTAGTACTTGAAATGCAATAAAGTGATTAGTTCACTTGACTGTGACAAACATATTTAATCTTGACCGATCGATAGTGTCAGAAAACCAGCACCATTAGTTAAATTATCCCCTGGACTCAGAGAAGCAAACAGCCTAACTGAAGAAGGCAAACTCCCAAAGCCTCCTCTCAGCCCAGGCACTTCCCACCCTGTGGGTTTGGAGGGCTCTGATTTGAACTTAAGCTGTAACCTGCTTTCTCTCGAGCCACCACTGCCCGTGTGTCAGTTTCCCCATCCATCAGTATACTGCAGAGAAGAAGAGGAGAGACTCTGGAACTAGACTCAGTTTAAATCAGCACCACCAACTAGTTGATCATGGGCGAGTAACCTAACTTCTCTGTGCCTCCATTTCTTCATCTGTAAAATGGGGGTATCAATACTAGTATCTGGGTCCTCAGGAGGGGTGGGTGAAAGAGGCATGGGCTGGATTCTCCTCCTGGCCCTACAGGACCACAATTTGACCACTTCAGCTCCTTCCCTCTCTGAGCCTCAGTCACCCCATCTATAAATGAGGAGGTGAGATGAGTTGATTGTAGAGGCTCCTATAGCCCTGTTGTTCCATGAGCCTCAGAGCCTAACAACCTTGTTGATGTACATGAGAGTTACTAGAAGTGAGCTGGGGCCAGGAAGGCTAAGTGATCTCATAGCCCAAGGGAGGATGTCTTTGAGGCAACGTAACTAATCTTTGTGGACATGGCAGCGTGGGGAATAGGGAACCATGCTTTCTGGGTATGAAAAGAAATCAATTCCATTTCATTTCAGCACAAGAACTCTCAAACGCCTGATATCCACAGTGGGTCTGCTGGTACCAGGGGAAGGAAGTGTCTCACTCACTCATTCATTCATCCCATGTTTGCTAAGCATCATCGCTGTGGCAGACCTTGTACTGGGAGTTAGAGACAGAGGGAAGGACCAGCCTCATCCTTTGTCCTTTGTCCTTTGTATCCAAGGACTCACAGACACATGAACAATCACCTCTAGTACGATGCTGTACTAGTTTCCAATGGCTGCTGTCATAAGTCACTACAAACTTAGTGACTGAAAGCAATATGAATACATTATCTTATAGTTCTAGAGGTCAGAAACCCAATATGGGTCTCAATGGACTAAAATCAAAGTATTAGGAGGACTGTGGTCCTTTCTGGAGGCTGTAGTGGAGAATTCAATTATTTGCCTTTTCTAGCTTCTAGAGGCTGCCTGCATTCCTTGGCCATGGCCCCACATCACTTGACCTCTGCATCCATTGTCACATTCCTTTTCTGTCTTTCACACTTCTGCCTCCTTCTTATAAAAACTATGAGCAGGGCTTCCCTGGTGGTGCAGTGGTTAAGAATCCGCCTGCCAATGCAGGGGACACAGGTTCGAGCCCTGGTCCAGGAAGATCCCACATGCCGTGGAGCAAGCAAGACCATGTACCACAACTACTGAGCCTCTGCTCTAGAGCCTGTGAGCCGCAACTACGGAAGCCCACACACCTAGAGTCCGTGCTCTACAACAAGAGAAGCCACTGCAGTGAGAAGCCTGCACACCGCAACAAAGAGTAGCCCCCACATGCCACAACTAGAGAAAGCCTGCGTGCAGCAACAAAGACCCAACGCAGCCAAAAATAAAATAAATAAAATAAATTTTTTTAAAAGCCCTTAAAATTAAAAAAAAAAAACTATGAGTAATTGGACCCACCTGGATAATCCAGGATATTCTTCCCACCTCAACAGCCTTAACTAAATCACATCTGCAAAGTCCCTTTTGCCATGTAAGGTAATATATGCACAAATTTCAGGGATTGGGACCTGGACATCTTGTGGCAAGCATGGAAGTGGGGGGGGTCATTATTCTACCCACTACAGACATAAAAGTCTCAAGGCTGGAATAAAAAGAAGACTAGGAGTCACTTTTCCCAGGAAGACTTAGGGTTCCATTAGAAGTGGTTCTTGGGAACCCTCGTACTCTGTTGGTGGGAACACAAATTAGTACAGCCACTATGAAAAATAGTATGAAGTTTCCTTTAAAGACTAAAAATAGAACTACCGTACAATCCAGCAATTCCACTCCTGGGTATATATCCAGAAAAAAAAGAAAACTCTAATTTGAAAAGATACATGCACCCCAATGTTCATAGCAGCACTATTTACAGTAGCTAAGAAAGACATGGAAACAACCCAAGTGCCCGTCAACAGATGATTGGCTTAAAAAGATGTGGTATCAAAAATAAACTCAAAATGGATTAAAGACCTAAATGTAAGGCCAGAAATTATAAAACCCTTAGAGGCAAACATAGGCAGAACACTCTATGACATAAATCACAGCAAGACCCTTTTTGACCCACCTCCTGGAGACATGGAAATAAAAACAAAAATAAACAAATGGTAACTAATGAAACTTAAAAGCTTTTGCACAGCAAAGGAAACCATAAACAAGACGAAAAGACAGCCCTCAGAATGGGAGAAAATATTTGCAAACAAAGCAGCTGACAAAGGATTAATCTCCAAAATTTACAAGCAGCTCATGCAGCTCAATATCAAAAAACAAACAACCCAATCCAAAAATGGGCAGAAGACGTAAATAGACATTTCTCCAAAGAAGATATACAGGGCTTCCTTGGTGGCGCAGTGGTTGAGAGTCCGCCTGTCGATGCAGGGGACACAGGTTCGTGCCCCAGTCTGGGAAGATCCCACATGCTGCTGAGCGGCTAGGCCCTTGAGCCATGGCCACTGAGCCTGTGCGTCCAGAGCCTGTGCTCCGCAATGGGAGAGGCCACAACAGTGAGAGGACCGCGTACTGAAAAAAACATAATAAAATAAATAAATAAATAAATAAGAAAAAATCCAACAAAAAAGAATGAAATATTGCCATTTGTAGCAACATGGATGGACCTAGAGAATATTATGCTTAGTGAAATAAGTGAGACAGAGAAAGACAAATACTGTATGATATCACTTATACGTGGAATTTGAAGAATAATACAAATAAATGTATATACAAAACAGAAACAGACTCAACATATATAGAAAACAAACTTATGGGGACAGAGAGGAGAGGAGGGACAAGTCAGGAGCATGGGATTAAAAGATACAAACTACCATACAAAAAACAGATAAGTAATAAGGATTTACTGTATAGCACGGGGAACTACACACAATACCTTGTGTATAAGAATAATGTGTAATAACCTATAATGGAATATAATCTGCAAAAAAAAAAAAAACCACCAAACTGAATCACTATGCTGTACAACTGAAACTTACACAATGTTGTAAATCAGCTATACTTCAATTTAAAAAAAAAAAGAAGAAGGCGTGGTCCTTGAAACATGAGTAGGATTTGGACTTCTGGAGCAAGGTGAAGAATATTCCAGGTAATAAGAACAATAGCAGCAAAGGCCTGGAGGTGGGAGATGGTGTAGTGTGTCTGGAGAACACCGTGTTTGGAAATAATTGGTTGAGACAGGAGAGAGGCAGAGGCTGGAATAAGGAAGGCCTCCTATGCCATGCTTCGGTGACACAAAACCACAGAAGGGTTTCAGACCAGGGAGTAGACAGATCAGACTTGAATTTCATAAAGATTATTCTGGCTACAAGGTAGGTGACTAAGAGGAGGGGTAAACCGAGGTCAGAGACATGAGCGAGAAAGCTGCTATGGAGATCCTGATGATATGAGCAGGCCTGAATACAATACTGGCAGGGACAGGGCTGACTGGGTAGAGGACATGAAGGAAAGGAGAAGTTTTAGACGACTCCTAGGACTCTGGCTTGGGTGACTGGGTGGAGGGCAGAGCCGGTGCCCCTAACTAAGAGAGGTGTCTTCTCTCTAAGTCCTTTCTTCAGGATGGCCACAGTCTGGGTCTGAGAATCACCTGAGCTAGATCCCTCCCCCAAACGGTTCCATTCAACAAGAAACAGGACACCAGAGTGCTTGAGCCACAAGCTTTGGGCTCTGGCAGCTCTGGTCTCTAAGTCCCATATCTGCCTCTCACCAGCTAGCAGAGCTCAGCAGGTTCTTAGGACTGGCCATGAACCTTATCCTCTTTGCAGTAACATAAGGAAGTGCTAACACTTTGCCCTTTGCATCCGCCAGGCCTCTCCTGGACATCCCATAGCTCTAAAACTCCCTTCTTAATAGGGATCTACCTAGGGGAGGGGAAAGAGCAATTAACACCTTTCTATTCCCTCGGGACTGGCCCTGTCCCCTGCCAACTACTGCATCAGGACCCACCTGCTCTTGAAGGGGGTGACCAATTATCAGGAATAAGTGTGAAATCAAGTCTGCTGCCCGGATACTCATTACCTGCCTCTTCATCAGCTGCAGGGGAGGGGGGCCCAGTCTCTGCTTCCCCCGAGCCGGGGAGGATCAAAAAGACATGATGGATTTTCTGGGTGTTCACCCAGCCTTGGGAAGGAAAGGGGTTCACTCTGCATTGTCACTGGAATTAGGCAGAGGCTTGTGATTTTATTTTTTTTAATTATATATGCATGTTTCTGGCAGATAATACATTTAGATATTTGTATATCTGTTATTTCCTCTAACTGTATTTTCCCTCCCAGTTCCAAGAAGGAACTAGCCTTTGCTCTTCCTTGACTCTGGAGGAGCTGCTGGCAGGCATCAGTTCTTTCTTAGCCTTTGCTTTCCAAAAACCTGAGCTGCTTGAGGGGTTCCTCAAAAGGAAGAAAGGAGAGAGGAGCTGGCCTGTGAGAAGGAAGATTCCCCAGAAGGCTAGTGAGAAGTCAGGGTCAGACCCAGTTCCCTGCAGTGCCAGGGGAGGTGACAGGCTTCGGAGAGGCATGGCTGAGTACCACCAAAAAGGCTGGAACTGTGCCTCATCAGCATCCAGGCTCAGTGGACACAGGGCATCTGGAAGTGACCATAAGTGGGCCAGGAGGCTCACAGACTGGGCTAAGAGCTGTTCTCTCTTTCTTGAAGACATAGCTGTGCCAGACAGTGTTCTAGATACTAGGCACAGAACAGTGAAGAGGATAGAAACATTCTCTGCTCTTACGGTGTTTCCCTTTTCAAAGATAAATATATAATTTAGTAAGAGCTAGTAATAAGTGTTACCAGCAATAACAAACAAAACAAAAACCACAAAACCAAACAGGGTGAGGGCACAGACAGTGATGGTGGATGTCAAGACAGGTTTCTCAGAAGAGAGCAGGTTTGAGCTGACATCTAATGGAAAGAGGAAGTGAGTCAGTTAAATTGTAGGGGAGAAAGCTTTCCAGAAAGAGGGGACAGTAAGTGCAAAGGCCCTGGGGTAGGAGTGCTAGCATGTTCTAGGAACATTGAGATGGTTAGGTGGCTAAGGAGGAGTGACAAGGGTGAGTTTGGTAGGAGATGAGCTTGGACTGGGGGAGACAGAAGTGTCCTCCCTTCCAGGCCAGACAAACCTGCATTTATAACCCAAGGCCTGTCACTTTCCATTTATAAGGTTGAATTTCCTCACCCTCAGCATGAGGCCAGTGACACCTTCACTTGTGCGGATGATGTCTTGCACTTGATGGTGGCTACTGTAATTATCATGCGGTTATTATTGTTTAATCTAGGTGCTTCTCCTCACCATGCTCCCATTCCTACACCACGAGAATTGGATGCTGTTGCTGCAGCAACTTTGGGCCTGTGAGCAGGGCACCAGCGGGGTGGAGGGTTGAGGCTCTTTATCGGTAATTACTGCTCCTGGGAAGCCCTCTTGGCTCTGCTCCACACCCAGCATGGCGAGGGCGACAGCCACTTGTCAGAAGCCTCCCAGAGAGACCACCTGGAAATGAGAGCAGCCCTGACAGGGAGCTGTGCTGAAGGGGGAAGGGCATGCGGGCCCCTTTGTCATTAGGCAGCCAGAGCTGGAGGGATCGCTGCGGTTTAAATTAAGGATTTAATGAGATGAGGCCAAATTAGATGCAATTAAAAAGACACTTTAGAGCTGGCAGAAGACCAAGAGAGGCAGTAATGACTTTCCTAGAAGGGAATCCCACAGGCTGGGGGTTGGGGGACACCAGGAGGGCTTGGTTTTCTACTCCTGGAAACATCTGGGGTCGGGTGATGGGAGGATAAAATAGAATCAATCATTGGTAATGCCGGTGCCCAGCAAGGGCTGAATGAGCCTCAGATGTCCACCCACGAGATCCCTGAGACACTGCCTAGACTTACAGTTTCCAAACTGGAATTCTGGGAGCCCAGTAGGATCCCAAGAAGACCAATAGTAACTTCCCCAAGCATTGTCTAAATATATATTTTTAATTATTTTAAATCTTGAAGCAAAAATGCTGTGTAGGCATCCAAAGTTTAGCCCACAAAGGCTGCCAACATGCTGCACAGTGCGATTCCCTGTGGACCTCGGGATAAAGTTTCTGCAGCCTGGGCCTCCCTGTGGATTCTGAGGAGAAGCTCCGTTGCTTGGAAAGGCTGCTCACCTGCCTCACCTGCACTGCCGCCCACTCCCCGCCACCGCCCCAGTAATTCGGACCTGGATATGAGCTCTCAAGTCCTGTGAGCCCACTCCTAGGTGACTCAGGTGAAGCACTCAATTAAATACCAGCTCAGTTAGTGGCCTGCTCCTGACACCACAGAAGGGCTTGGTGCTAACTGGGGAATGGGTAAAAATGCCAGAAGTCTTGATACTGTCGTATGGGGAAAACTCTTTTAGTGCTCAGAGTAAGTTTGGGCACTTCTTGTCTGACTTCCATTAACTCCAGTGGGCTCAGTTTGGCAATGTAGGGTCCCACAGTTACTCTGATTACAATTCTAGATAAAGTGTTTAGCATAAAGTTGCATCCTGAAGTTTGGACTTCACATGCAAAACAAAGTAAATTTGACTGTTCCAAAAGTTTGAGTGAAGAGCTGTCAGAGACGGGCACTGAGGCATGAGATTTTCTTAAATGACAACACTGAACATCCTTCAAGCTACATTTGAAAAGTATTTTTCTGCCAAACAATGAATATTTAAACTAACAAACCTACTCATCATCTCCTTCCAAATGTAATACAGCTTAAGGAATGAGAGTTGCACTTAGGTATTATTAATAATTCAATCCTGAAAGAAAATAATTGCCTATTAACCCTCTTGAATATCCTGGACCAGTTTAATTGGAGAATGTTTTGAGAATGGAAAGTAAAGTATTTTGAAAATCTGTTAGCATTTGCAACTGTTTTTCGGGCTGGATCAGGATTTTAATAATACGGTGAAACCAAATCTAAATACTGAAATAAATTGGATATTGATGCTGATACCAAACTGCAACTATTATTTATAATGCCCAACTTCAAATTGTTTAAGTTATTGAAATAGCTTCCTTATTCTCATTGGTTGATTTTATAGTAAGTAGTGCTTGTGCATTGAACTTAAACATACGTTTATAATAGTCACTCCTGTCAGCTTTACGTAATGGACTTCCACCGACCAATGCGTTTGAATATTAGTGCTGCAATGGTAGGAAACCACTGACCTAGTCCAAGCCCGCCATGATACAATTGGGAAACACAACCCAGAGAGGTGCAGAGGCTTGTTCATTCAGGACCAGAGTCAGCAGTGGCTGGCTTAGAAGCAGGATCCCCTGACCTCCAGCTGTAAAGACGCCATCAGGACTCTGCCCCAGCTCTGCCTCTTGCCTCCACCTGGTCCAGACCTCCTCCCTCTCCACGCAGTGCTAAGCTGTGATCAAGTCCCTCCTTCCAAACCCCGGGGGATAGATCAGAACAACGGGTTCAACCTCTTCTCCATGGAGCCACTGTGTCATGTGGGGGAACCTGGTGGCCCACTGTGGGGATAAGGGGAGACTGAGAAAGCAGAGCACCAGCACCCAGCCCCACCTCGAACAAAGATGGTGAGTACAGAGCACAGAGGGCTCTGACACTGGGGTGTCTGGGTTCAAAGCCTACCTCCTGCCTCTTACCAGACCAAAAGTAGGTATGGCAAATATTGCCTGCCAAGGAGGGATGCTGTGAGAATTTAAGGAATCAATCTATGTAAAGCACATAGAAAGTAGTCGATAAATCTTAGCCGTTATTATTCATTTTATAAGGACAGATTGACGTAAGATGTCCTTTTTTCAGAAGGATTTGGCTGCTAAGGAATGCAGGGCAAAGAACTGGCTTAGAACATATAAATTTAAAAGGTCTTACCCTGGCATTTGAGGCCTTCAGCCTTTTCCACCCTCTTTATATGCCCCATGTGCCAGCCACAGTGGTCTTCTCACTGCCCCCAAAGTGCCCTACCTGCTCTGGCCTCCATGCATTTGCGCATGCCGTTCCCTATGTCTGAAGACTCCTGCTCACCTCTCAGGGCCTACTCCTTCTGTCACCTCTTCCCAGAAGCCATCCATTATCCCTCATAGCAGAGACTCCAGAATTTCTATAGGAAAGTTCCAGGGCAGCACTGTATTTGGTGGGTGGGGTGGTGGGGGGACTAGGAGATTTGTCTAAAAGCTCTGCACAACTTATTCACTGTCTTTACTTAGACTGTGTGTTTATCTGGGTTGGCTTTGTGGGGCTGATGGAGATCATGGGGAGCTGAAGCATCTCCTCACCCCGTTAGAATGAAGTTCTGCTTCTGCTGGGTGCTCTCAGCACAGGGCTTGTCCTCATCTTGTGATGGAGCTGGCATTTGGGCTCCATATGCTCCTACTTGTGTTCCTTCCCTGCCCTCTGCCCTCTGCTTCGGGCTCTGCTCCTGCCAGCCACAAGGCATGACTAGCTCGTAAGTCCCCTGAGAACATCCACCAGCACCCAGAACACTGGAGCTCACGCACTCCAACTCCCCTGGCTCATTTCGCAGGTGAAATAACTGAGGCCAATAAAGGATAAGGGCTTTGCCTGGACCATATACTTGGTGCTCAAAAACACCTTACGTTCGGAGCAAGGCAGAGGGGTGTGCTGTGGGACCAGAAGTCAGTAACAGTTGGACCAGTAAATCAAGCAGTAGACGGTGAAATAAAACAAACTCCAGAATTCATTGAACTAATCAATAACACCCTATTGCCTGTTACAACCTGCAAATACCAAATACTGATTGCCAAACCCTCAAGCCAATAGACAACTGTCACCTAATGCAATGGTTTTCAGACTCTACCAAGCATCGGAATCACCTGGAGGGCTTGTGTAAACTCAGATATCTGGGCTCCACTCCAGAATATCTGATCCAGTAGATGTGAGGAGGGGCCTGAGAATTTTCATTTATAATAAGTCCCAGGTGATGATGATACTGCTGGACTGGGGGGTCACCCTCTGAGAAACACTGATCTAATGTTTTATCTCCTCCACCCTAAAGCCTACTGGGTGGCCCAGGTGGACCTCAGGATGTCATTTGGAAAACAGAGTGTCATGGTCCCCTCAACCTCACAACCCCATCACCGATAGTCCCTACTTAAAACAGGTCAGGCCAGACCTCCTTTCACCCCAGATCCCAGCCCTGACTGCATTATATTGAAATGGACCACATATGGTCTGTCTCTCTCTTGGTCAAGGAGTCCCTCCCAGGTAGGGATCCTGCCTTGTTCATCTTGGGATTCCCAGGGCCTGAGACCCAGGACTCATTGAGCATTTGTTGACTGAGATTTGAGGCTCGTTGAGGAGCAGGAATATGCCCAAGCTCACACAGGTGAGAACACCTGACCCTGCCTCTGAGTCCAAGCTCCAGGTGCCCCCAGGTCTGGTCCACTCTGTTATTTCTTCCTTTTTAGAAACACTGAGAAGAGGCTTCTTAGCCAAGCAGCTTCTATCTAGGCCTCTTCCAGATGCCTCCTTGCCTCTACCTTTCATTGTTCTCAGTTAGAATGGTCAAAGTTCTCTCTTAAGGGTGACCACCCTGCCTCCCTATAGCCTCTGCTCTTCAGGGAGCACAGCCAAATTTCCCTCTGCAAACTTATCCTTCCCTCCTGGGTTCTCTCTCTCCACCATTCTGGAGCAAAGTTCTCTTCCATTTTACAGCCTGGAGCAAATGTCATCTCCCCCCTCCCCCAGGCCATCTGAAGCAGAACCAGTCCCTCCCTTTTCTGGGCACTTTCAGCCCTTTGCCCATAACGTTCTGTTTCTGGGTCTTTCTCCCCAAGGTACTCGGTGCAGCCAAGAACCTGTTCTGATTCATACTCTTCCCCAGCCCCCTCCACGAATCCTAATGTGAGTGTGTGCTGTTGCATCGATGATCCTCATCCTAAGGATGAGTTAAGAGGGTCGCTATGGAGCTACCCTTCAGCCTCCTAACCTGCCCTTTGCCACCTTTCATCAGCTTGTCCTATCCTCTTAGCCAGTAGGCTCCAAAGTCTACCCTGCAGTAATTACCACCCAGGCCCCGCCAGGGGAGAGTTGGGAGGCAGTGAAGTTGGGGAAGCAGCATCTTCCTGGTCTGAAACAGAGCAGGCAGGGCCAGGGAAAAGGACACAAACCTGGCAGGTCCCTCCATGCTGGGCTCTACAGTTGTCCCTACCACCTATGTCACTAAGCCACTAAAAACTCTGGGTCAGAAAAAATTTTTAAATGAAGTATTTTGGTTATCTATTGTAAAATAACCCAAAATGTATTAGCATAAAAAACATTTCTCATGATTCTGTGGTTTGGCTGAGCCCAGCTGGGTAGTTCTTCTACCACCCATGGCATCAGCTGAGGGCACCCACTGGGCTGCGCTCATCTGATGGCCAGGTGGAGCTGCAAATTCCAGGAAGACTCACTCAGGTGTCTGGTACTTTGGTGGTCCCCTGGGTGATCTCTCTAAGGTGTAGCTTGGGCTTCCTCACTGCATGGTGGCATCAAGGTAATTGGACTTCTTATGTGGCAACTGCATTCCAAGAGGGAGAGAGTGGAAGCTTCTGGTCCTCTTAATGCCTGGGTTCAGAAGTCTCAAAACATCACTTTTACCATATTCATTTGGTGAAAGTAAATCACAAGGACCTGTCCAGAATCAAGGGGAAGGGAAACAGGCTACTTCCCAGTGATTGGAGTGACATATACACATACAGGGAGGGAAGAGATCAATGACAGCCTCCTTTGGAGACAATCAGCTTCACTAGGGAAACTGTTAGAGGTCTTCTTTCAGTCCAGAAAGTCCCCAGGTATATGTGTGCACATTCAGCTATGGAAACTTCCAAACTACATAACCCTATAGGTCTGGGTGGTCCATTCCTTGAGAGGCGTTGAAGGCCAGCTACAACAACAATTTGAGTGCAGAATGAAATGGCCCTGGCCTGGGAGGTAGGCAGTCTGGGTCCTTCTGCAGCCTTGCCCCACATTTGATGTGAGAAACTGAGCAAGACCCTGTCCCACTCTGAGCCACCCAAATCAGATCCATCTCTGCCCATGGGTCATTTATCTATAACCGTCCATCAGAGCTGAGGTCCTTTTGTCTTTTGCTATTTTCTAGGCTCTTTAAGAAGGACAAGGGCTTCTCCTCTTCTCTAGTTTTAACAACTTGATAACAGCCCCTTGCCTCTGTATTTATAACCAGAAACCCTGGTATTGATGAATTTAGCTCAGTGCTGGACTGTTTTAAAAAGGAGGCTCGGGCTTCCCTGGTGGCGCAGTGGTTGAGAATCCGCCTGCCGATGCAGGAGACACGGGTTCGTGCCCCGGTCTGGGAAGATCCCACATGCCGCGGAGCGGGTGGGCCCGTGAGCCATGGCCGCTGAGCCTGCGAGTCCGGAGCCTGTGCTTCGCAACGGGAGAGGCCACAACAGTGAGAGGCCCGCATATCACACACACAAAAAAGGAGGCTCTTCAGAATCCAGCTCAAATACAGAACAGAGCACTGGAACTGAATGCCAGAGAAGTGTCCCCAAAGTGTTCTTGGTTCATGCCCCAGTTATACAGATTGGTATACCAAGGCAGCCTGGTGTAATGTGAGAAGGGCAGGGATATAAAGAATTAATTTAGGGACTTCCCTGGTGGTGCAATGGTTAAGAATCCGCCTGCCAATGCAGGGTACACGGGTTTGATTCCTGGTCCGGAAAGATCCCACATGCCGCGGAGCAACTAAGCCCGTGCGCCACAACTACTAAGCCTGAGCCCTAGGGCCCGCCAGCCACAACTACTGAAACCCACGTGCCTAGAGCCCGTGCTCCGCAACAAGAGAAGCCACCGCAGTGAGAAGCCCACGCACCACAACGAAGAGTAGCCCCCGCTCACTGCAACTAGAGAAAGCCCGTGCGCAGCAACAAAGACCCAACGCGGCCATTAATAAATAAATAAATAAGAATTCATTTAGCCAAACTCCCTTTCTCTGTTGGGACCCCCCGCCAGTCTTCCCCCAAGTCCCACTTGCTAGACTCAAGACTAGTTGAGAGGTCTCTAGGCGCTCAGAAATTCCAACCCGCTGTGAGTGCTCGCTCAGAGCCCTCTCATTCAGCACCAGGGACAAACCTGGGGAGAAACTTGGAAGCAGGAAGCCTCCAAGAGTGGAGGCTATAGGACCTAGCACTTGTCCGTGGGGACGCTGGACAGGTAGAAGGAGGCCCCCCACCTGCATATGCCACCCTTCCCAGTCTCTGATCCTCATCATCACTGTTTAGCTACTATGATAATAGATATTTGGAATGTCCCATCAGACTGCAGTTATTAAGAGTTTCTGATCAATTCACTCTTCCCTGCTGCTCAAACATAACCTATACTCTCCAGCTTCTCGGCCCTGACTCCTGCAGTTCCCTCTGCCAGGAATGCCATCGTCCCATCCGACCACCCCTTATCGTTCATCCTACCAGTCCCAGCCCAAGTGCTCCCTCCAGGAAGCCCTATACCCTCCTCTGCACGTTGGCAGAGACTTCTCCTTTCTTTAAACCTTCACTGCCCTTGGCCTTCACCTCCCAAGGCTCTGGACACTTTCTGCCTTAGTTCTAACCGGACTGCTGGAGAGAAGCCACTCAGCAGTGGGGACCCCCTCTGACCTGGGGGTCAGTGAACTGGATTCTGACTCAGGCTCAACCTCTGCCTCCCTTGAGACCTTGGCAAAGTGCCTTCACTCTGGCCTCAGTCTCTTCATCTCTAGGATGAGGAGTTGGGCTTTGTCTCTAGGGTAATTTCCATAGCTTCCTTTGTTTGCTACACCCCACAGTAACTGAATCCCTTCCCCACAGCAGGCCCTGTCCTGGGTATGGGGGATGTAGAAGGAGTCCCTGAGACAAGGATTCATGTACAAGTGATTTATTAAGAAGGTGCTCTAAGGAAAACCAGTAAGGAAGTGGGAAGCAGGAGAAGGAAGGGAGGAAACTGGGAAGGGAGTGATTTCTAGCCAAGTCTCACAGAGGGTAGCTTCGGCCTGATTCCCCAGGGCGCTCTGGAGTGTAAGCCACGTCTCAGGGTGGTCCTGTCCCAGGACCAGGGAGCTCGGCTCCACACTCCCACCCCTGCAAGTCATTAGCTAAGGAGAAGCTTAAGTCCCAGGCACTTCAATCTGTCTGCCATTGTTGGAAGTTTCCAGTAGCCTGGGGCAGGCTGCTGAAGGAGAGTCACAGGTGTGGGCCACTGAAAGCAGAACACAGGAGGCAGGGGAGGGGAGGAGCACAGAACCAGCAAAAAGCCTCCGGGGAGCATTGGGTGGAGGCCCTCCACCATCCACCTCACTGTTAGCACCATCCCTATGTTCAAGGAGCTCATGGAGGGGGGCGTGGGGGAGGAGGGAATGTATTTGCCAAAAGGGAAATTCATATTCACAGGTGACCTGGGGTAATTAATTGTCTCCACTTTTCTGAAGATCACCTGCAAAATGAGGAGTTATAAACTAGGAACTGAAGCGCTCACGGGAGGGAGGGAGGGAGGGAGGGAGGGAGGGAAGCATGGAGCTTGCATTATCAAGCCTGATTTGCATCTCCCACTCCCCACCCCCAAATCGGGCTGCTGTCTGCCTTTTGCCAGCAGGATGGCTAAGACAACTCAGGAATCACAGGGCTCTGGCTCCCCACAGACTAATTGCAAGCCCAGGATATCAAATGGACTGATTTCCCTAGGGACACAGACATGTTTTCATAATTCTGACAGTCTCCTTTCATCCTACGTCTCTAACAGAGCCGGGACATTAATCAAGTCTTTTCCTCTGCAAACCCACGCTCCCACCTTTGGTTTGGGGGCAGAGGGGGCTGGGGGTGAGGGAGGAACAGGGGCTATGGTCCTGAGAGGGCTATCTCTAGGTGACATAACTGCAAATCTGTGAACAGGGACTCTGTATTCCCAGATGATCTGGGCACCCAATCCTAATACTTGTGAAAAGCTTGAAGACTATCAGAGCTGAGGGGCCTTTAGTCCCCAGGTCATGGCTTCCAAACTGTGCTCCTCCAAGCCCAACTTTTCAAGACGGGACCACCAAGGTCCCCAGGGAAGAAGGGGTAAGCAACTCTGTCCAGTGTCCAGAGCATGCCCTTCCACATAGAGGCCACCTGAAGAGGCTTCTGCAACAGAAAATGAGTCCCAGATGCACTCACCTGGTGAGGCCATACCTGTTAGGCTGCAGAGCCAAGTGGGACACGGAGAGTGGAGGGCAGAGGAGGGCCCAGCAAGTTGATGTGTAGCCTGGCCTAGACCAGAGCTCCTGGCTCCTGATTTAACTTCCTTTCCTTTACTATCCTCCCCCTCTGCCCTCCTCCCCCACATCTGAAATTCAAAGCATTAGGCCTGAAAGGGACCTAGGGGTGATGCAGTGCAAACCTCCTCCTGCCATCACATGCCTGGACGCACTCAGTCCCCCTGCCTTACCTTGGACCCACCCAGCCATGGCCAGCTCATGGCCTCTCCTTTCGCGGAAGTCCCTCCAGACTTTGTACAGCTCTCTTACAAAAGTCTTCCTCCTATTGTTCCCCAAACTGTCTGCCACTAAACTTTCTCACTTTGCCTCTGGGGACCCGCAGAGCACAGCTATTCCAGAGCCCCTCTTCTGGAACAGAGCCCTTTAGACAGCAGCAACAGTAATGACAACCATCACAGCACCTTACTCCTGAGAAAAGATTTCTGTTAGTCCTTCCCATTCAACTGCCACCTTATGGACCCTTACTAACAGCCCAAATTCTTCACTGCAGCACTATTCACATAGTATTTGTACCTTCCTTTTGCCTCTTGTTCCTCATGAGAACACTGTCCAATATCCACAGTAAGGATCCTATCAGTCCATTTAACAGCAGCGGCCAACAGAAGGGCTGGGATTTCCTTAAGATCCCATAGCACAGCTGGACCCCAGAGTTTTCCATTTTCCTTAGAAGAACACTTGGGTCCTGGGTCTCTGAGGCTGTGGGACCCTCATTTTCTCATTTAGCAGGCATCCCTGTTGCTTCCCTCAGGTCCCATCCAACCCTGCAGGCACCTTAATTGGGGTGACATTGAAATGTGTGTCTGACTCCTGTGGCTGTGATATTTAAATCGTCTAAGCCCCACACGGGAGGGTGGGGAGGTGGCTGCACAGCTCTGAGTACTTGGAATCCCGAGTCTGTGAATATCCATTCGCCCCCTCCTTCGTCTGGCTGCCTATAGTCATGTGGGTCCCAGTGGTTAAATTCCACGTGCAGAGCTGGGGCTCTGATGTCTGACCTTCAAAGATAGGGCAGCTCTGGCCGGCGGGAGGCAGCTGGGAGCCACTTACTCATAATGCCAGCTGACTCATTTTTTCATCCTCTCAGCCAACCGGTGGGTGAATTAACTAAGTGATGCAGCCAGAATAAGTAGCTATAGGCTTCACTCTGCCGGCCTTAGCATCCTCCTGTTTTGAACTCCTTTAGATGGATGAAGAGGGTGAGGAGCACTGGGTTGGAACTTAGGAAAACTGGGCTCGACTCCCAGTTTAGCTACAGCAGCTTGATTGTGTTGCTTTGGACAAGTCCCTTCTCTGACCCGGACCTCAGTTTGCTGGTCTTTACAATGAAGGGATTGGACGCAAGGAGTGTAAGGGGGCACTTTTCAGGATGTTACTCTATAGCCTCGTGCATGAATGAGCTGGACAAATGGAAAGGACAGACACAGAGATTATAAGCTGATGGCCTGAGAGTTGCATCTCTTTCATGAATGTGTTTTATTTAACAAATATACTGCTGTATGGGGATATATTTTTATTTTGAATGTATTTCAATGGGAAGTACATGTTTCTGTTTGGCCCAGTCCCCATCACTCCCTGTTTTCCTACACCTGGTCCTTTTGGGGATCAGTCTGGCCTCTGCAGACATTTGAGTTTGCGACCCCTGTGCCAGTCGAATCATTTGCTATGGACAAGATAATAAGAGTGAAGACATAACAGCCACATTTGTTTTATGCTTCCAGTTTAACCAAACCATTTTCCATCCACTGAAGTGTTTGGCTTGGTGCTAGAGTCTCTACGCAATTTCACAAGGTCTAAATTTCCTTATTTTTCCATCCACAGAAAAGTGTGGTGAGGATCGGCTTGGTCGTGTACAGTAGAGATTAAATTTATTATTCTAAAATCTGCTTGCCAGAATCTTTGCATTTCAGAGATGAAAGCTAAATTCACCTTAGTGGATGATTGCTTTGTCTGGGAAAACACATTATTGGACCTTAGTTACCTAAAGACAAGGCCCAGGACTTGGTTTTGGAAAGTGGGGGATGGTGGTGGAGGTTGTGATGGATGAATGGAAACAAAACCCTAATACATAATACACATAATACATTAAAATTAGGTCATACTTGGGTATGAGTTTATGAAGTTAACTGATTCCAGATTTTTTTAAGATCTCAAAAGCAAGATTTGGGGGGACCTTAAGACATGGGAAAGAAGACACAAGAAAAGGCTTTTGTCCCCAAGCAGGGTAAACCTGAGACACAGTAAGTTAGTGACTCTCCAAAAAGTTACAGCTTCTTTGATGGTAATACTAATTTCTAAAAATTAACAATGTGAAATTGACAAATGTTAACACACTAGAACAAGAGTCACCAAATTACAGCCCCAGGGTCAAATCCAGCCCACTGCTTATTTTTGTTCTGCCTGTGAGCTAAACATGGTTTTTATATTTTTAAATAGTTGGAAAAATCAAGAGTATTTTACGACATGTGAAAATGATATAAAATTCAAATTTCAGTGTCTATAAATAAAGTTTGTTGGTTTGTTGGCCACTCATTTGTTTATGTATTGCCTACAGCTGCTTGTGCAATACAGTGACAGACATGCGTACTTGCCACAGGCTATGTGTGATGCTCCCCAATTTACAGTCACCTGAGTAAATGGGCATAGAGCCCTTGAAGGAGGAGTCATCACTGTGTAAACTCACTGTGGTGTTTGGGGATCATTCCTCCTAAGGACTAGCCTCCCTGTCAGAAAGGAAAAATAGGAAAATAGGGAATTCAATTAGTATTGAACAAAGTGATTTGTTGGATGAAATCAGATGCAACATGGTTGGCAGGGTGGGGTGGGGTGATGTTCACAGACTCAAATCAGATAAATAATTTAGGTAACGGTGTAACTTGCACCTAGGGGGCCTGGATTATGAATCCAGCTCCATTTGAACAATACGGACTCGGAATCCCCTGATGTCACATGAAAAAGTACCTGAGAGGTACCCAGGATGATTATGGTTCTAAGTCTCCTGCGCCAGCCACATCTCTGAGCAACCAGCAGAGATTGTCCTCTGAGATTATAACTAGAGCATGGCTATGAATGAATGACCAGGAACCTCAGCTCACTTGAAATGAGAGTGGTATTCCTGGAGTGGTGACCTCAATTCTCTTGAGATGAGAAAGCTGTTCCCCTAGTGAAAAGGGGTCTTAAAAAAAAAAAAAAGAAAAGGGGTCTTTCTTAACCCCTGGAAGGTATAAATTGAACACAAAAATAACAAAGTCAACAAAACCCATAATATTAATACATTTGTGTTAAGTTTAGGAATGGCCTGTACATACTTGGTATTTGCAGGGTTTGTGATAAGTAAGAGAATGTGGCATATCTGAGATTTCATTGTAAATATGTAATTGAGCAACTGATTTTAGGCATGATTTTAAATTAAAGGTTGTAAGAGAGTTTGATTAGTTTTGTAAACAGTACTGGGATGTTTATGAGAACTTAAGAATCACCATATATAGGACTTTGATTTATTAAATTTACAAGAGTAGTTTAAGTGCTTGGAAAGGTTCTCGTTAGGTCAAGCATGCGAAGCTCTCTGGATGAAAACAGGATGCATCAAATTTATAAATGCACTTCAAAATGCTTATAGTAACCTAATGAAATGAATTGTAAATGAGACCTTTTAAGGGAATTTGGATTTACGATTAGGATAGTAAAATTTGAATTTAAACTTAAAGACTCAGTGAAAAATGGTTTTTTTAATTTGTTACTTTTTACTGAATTCAAAAAAATTATCCTCAGTCATGAAGAACTCCCTTGAATACTCATTAAGTCTAAAGAGGAATCATCATTTTTCTCCAATCCAAACATTGGTTCCGGAAGCTGAACAGCAATACCATGCACTCAGGTCAGGTGTCCAGACCTGGGGGCACGTTGCCTCCCACTTTTCACCTCTCTACGTCTAAATAGCTCCCTGTTACTTACGTCTCCTTCACATCATGGGACCTGCCCTCCTGCCTCCCCCGCCCCTTGGGCTAGCCCCCCTCTCACCCAGGTTACTCATCCATCTATGGGGGTCTCCCTGCCTCTGGTCTTCTCTTCTCTCCTCTTTCTTTTCTTCCTTCATGACAATCGCAAAGACACTAAGAGGAGAGAGAAGCTCTTGCCTGCCTGGCTCTGGCTGCCTTTGTACATCTGCTGCTCCCCTACTAGCCCCAGAAGTCTGTGGAGAGACAATCTCTGAGTGCCGTACCCCTGGGCAGCAGATGGTCCTTCCAGATCAGAGTTGCAGCTTCCTGCCTAGAACAGCAGTATCATCTCCATGAGCCCAGTTATGGAGACTTACTGTTGGTGGTCACCGGCCAGGGCATGGGTACAGCCTCCTCTCTCTGCCCATCTGCTTCTCCTGCTGCACCTCTGATTTGGTTTGGAGGCCCTGCCGAGGTTGAGGGTGACAGCAGCCACCTTCTCCCAACCTTCCCCCTGCTGGTCACTTTCCTCCAAGGATCTTGTCACCCAACCTAACTGAACTGTTAGATGGCAGAGCCCTATCTCTGCCACTTCTGTCTCCTTCAAGGCCAAGAAAGCAAGGAAAGGACTCTACCTTTTGTAGCAAAAGCATGGGAGCAAGAGCCCAGGTTCAGCTCCACTATGGGCTTCCTGTGTGAGCTGGAGTAAATTATCACACTCTCTGGGCCTGGTTTCCCCTTGCCCCTTATAAAGTGTTGGAGATCCTTTCACCCAGCAAAGCTACTTCTAGGTAGCTTTGTGCACAGAGACACAATTAAGGATGGCAGTCTTGCTAGTAACAGTGAACAATGTCAGTCTAAGTATCAACGAATAGAAGAATCTGTGAATAAATTACTGTACATATATAGATCGTGTCAGTCAGGGTCCAGTCAAGAAATAAAATTTGTGCCAGTTATTTTCCCCTATGACATTCTGTTATGAAGAATTTCAAATACACAGGAAAATTGAAAAAACTGTAAAGTGAATACCCATTTACCCACACTTGGCCTTACTTGCTTTATCATATATCTATCCATCTTATTTTTTGGATGCATTTCAAAATAAGGTGCATGGGCTTCCCTGGTGGCGCAGTGGTTGAGAGTCTGCCTGCCAATGCAGGGCGCACAGGTTCGTGCCCCAGTCCAGGAAGATCCCACATGCCGTGGAGCGGCTAGGCCCGTGAACCATGGCTGCTGAGCCTGTGAGTCCAGAGCCTGTGCTCCGCAATGGGAGAGACCACAACAGTGAGAGGCCCGCGTACCGCAAAAAAAAAAAAAAAAAAAAAAAAGGTGCAGACAGCAATATGCTTTAATTTATACATACATATGTACAATGATATACATACTTCAACATGTATATCATTAACTAGAGTTCCATATTTGTTTACAGTTCTTTTTTTTAAGGTAATTTTTCATATAATCAAATATAAATTTTAAGTCTACTATTTAATGGGCTTTGTCAAATTCATCCACCTGTATAATCTAAAAACCACCATCAAAATATAGAGCATTCCTTCCATACCAGAAACTTCCCTCATTACCCTTCCCTGCCTCTACCTCTACTTGCCAACACTGTTCTGAATTTTTCCCACCAGAACTTAGTTTAGTCTGTTCTAGAACATCATCTAAATTGAATCATACTGTGTAAGGCCTCTTTCAGTCAGCCCAGTGTTTTTAAGATCTACCTAAGTTATTACATATATCAATAGTTTGCTTCTTCTTTCTGCTGAGTCATATTCTTTTATATGGATATACCACCATTTGCTTGTCCATTCTCCTGTTGATGGACATGTGGGATGTTTCCAGTTTTTATCTATTTGTGAATAAAGCTGCTATGAATTATTTTTAAACAATTCTTTTTGAGATCTTATGTTTTTGTTGGTCTTAGGTAAATCCCTAAGACTGCATTTGCTGATCCATAGAGTAGGTAATTGTTTAGATTTCTAAGAAAGACCCAGTACTGCCCAAACCCAGTCCCTACCAGGACCTGGTCCATGTCCCCTCCCATCCTCTGCCCCAGTGAGATGCCAGCCTGCAAGTGCCATGACTCTCCCTTCAGGGTGAATTCTCTCTCAGGGCCCTCCTCCCCATTCAGTCTTGTCGTCCAGCCTTGGTCAGGGCCTCTCCAGGCCACCAGGCATGCTTTGGTAACTGCAACAGTCACGGGGAAGGGCTGCGGGTCTCCACTGCTTTCATTCTAGGAGGCCCTGCTTCCTTGTAAATGGTCCTCTCTCTCCCCCAGGAACCTCCAGGCTCCCCACACCAATTGATGAGATAGAAACCAGGCAATAACACTGGCTTCTAAGCCGATTCCACACCCTGAGTGAGTCTAAATGTTCCATGAGTAGATCTGACTGCCCATGGCCCCCAGTCTGCGTTCTTCTCTTGACCATTCAGAGTGGCTGGGGCAGGAGTTTTGAGGCAGGGGCAGAGAGATGGACTCTTTGGGGCCTGGTCCAAGGCTGCAGGCCCAGATCCAACGCCCTGGCCTGTCCAGGCTTAACACCTCCCATCTTCCCATGATGTTTGCAAGAGGCCACCAAGGGGTCACCAGTGCGCTCAGCCTTCTTATAGCACAGAGGTTAAGAGTGCAGATACTGAACACAGATGCCTGGGTTCCAGCTCTGACTCTGTCCTTCTCTAGGCATTTCTTATTGCTTCTATGATGAGGAAATTTCAAATATATCGTAAAATAGAGAAGAGCCTCTGCTGGCTCTGGCCACTTCCATGCATCTGCTGGACTCCTTCTCCCCTAGACAACCTGAGCTTCATGCCCCAGGTGAGATACTTACCTCTGAGCCTCAGGTCCCTAGTCTGTAAAGAGTCACACAAACGGCAGGTGGTGGTGCCGTTACTGCTGATCTATGAGCTTGGGCAAGCCAGGTGACCCCAGGTAAATGGAAAACCCTCCCACCACCTAGCACAGCCCCCTCAACCTTGAATTCACTCCCCATTCTCAGCGTCACCCACGTAATCCTCACCATGACCTTAGGAGAGAGGGTGGCTTCACAGGAATTACCAGCCCCCTTTACAGAGGTAGAAATTGAGGCCAAAAGCAGGAAATCAGTCTGTCACATCCCCAGTGGGGAGCCTGGGTTTCTGACCTGTTCTTGTCTAGCTGTTTAACGTATTAATTCATGGTGAAGTCTCACCTATGTAGCAGGAGGTGTAGAGCCCTGTGGCTAAAAGCCCAGGTTCAAGACCCAGATGCCTAGGTTCTGATCCTGACTCTTGCACCTAATAGGGCAAGATATCTAACCTCTTTGTGCCTTTGTTGCTTCATCTTTAAGTGAGTATTCTGAGAGGACCTGTATTGTTAATAATATGGTATTATTATTATAATGCACTATGAGAACGAAATGTGTGAACACAGGTAAAACAAGATACCTAGAGCATAACAGATGTTCCATAAACATGAGCTATCGTGATGAGGTCTCCCTCATAGTCTAGGGGATAGAGCCCTTGTCTCTGTGTCCAATTCCTCTCTGTAACCCCCATCTCCTGGCCCTTCACAGTGGATCCGAGGCTGCAAAGTGCTCAGGAACATCTGCTGAACAAATGAATGCATTTAGGTCATGGGAAGCCTTGTCTTCCATGGACACAGGACTTGAGAGAAGGTGAGTCTGTGACACACTGGAGCCACCTCTGCCTGCAGCCAAGTGCATGTGCACTGCTCAAACTCCTTCCTGCTTGCCCTGACCCCTGGCAGGGTGAGATGTAGCCTGGCATCTGTGGAGCTGAGTTTTCCCACAGCTCACGGTGCCTCTCCTTCTGCCAGGCCCGAACTCCCTCTCTCTGTTAAGACTCTGTTTCTGAAGTCAACTCTTCTCAGCCAGGACTCTCTTCAGCTAATGATGCCCATGGAGAGAGTGGAGGCTGCAATACACAGCCTTGCCCCAGGGGTCAGCCCCGGGGAGAGCAGTTTGCCAGGGGCACTGTGGCCCTGGAGTGGAGCGAAGTTGAGAAGCACAACCGCAGTCCTGAGAGTCAGGGCTGGAGGAGTCTTTGCCTGTGTCTCTGCCAAGCTATCTCCTCCTTGTCTGGGAGAGGGCAGAGCCAGGCCTGGAATCTAGGGCTGCTGACCAACCCACGACCACTGCCCCGCGGCCACACACTGGGTCTCACACTTGAACAGGCATCAGAATCACCAGGAAGCCTCGTTCAGTCAACTGAGGCCCCACCCCACCCCCAGTCTGATTCAGTAGGTCTGGAGTGAGGCCTGAGTGTTTGCATTTTAACAAGTTCCCAGATGATGCTCTTGCTGCTGGTTGGGGACCACATTTTGAAACTGTTGCTTTAGGAAACTGCCTTATGCCTAGGAATCGGGGACGAAGCCCAAGAACACGGTGCTGAAGAGGCAGGGATAACGACTGCCATCTGGAAGGAAGGAAGAAGGACCCAGCTGAAAAAACTTGAAGGTTCAACGATGTGCCGGCCTCAGGGGGAAGGCATGGGTGGGGGAGGCAGTTCAGACTAGTGTGAAGCAAGGTGCCTAGGCAGCGAAACTTAAGGAGACGTCCCTCTCAGGCTCTTGCAAGTGCAGGGTGGGCACCTGCAGGAACCGGAGAGGAGTGTCTCTTTAAATGTGCCCTAGCGCCTGGCTTGCTTCCCCCAGTCCCCAGCTCTGCCTCTGGGGGCCTGACAATACCCACTGCACCCTGACTCTGGTAGGTCAGCAGTGCAGCTAGTGTTTTCACGAGCAGTTACCTTCTGTGGGGCTCAGTATCCATGGGAAATTCCTCTTGGTTTGAAGGATGGTATTTAAAATCCTAGGCCAGGAAGGAGCGGTGTATATGTGTGAGTGTGTGTGTTTGTGTCTGTGTGTGTCTCTGTCTGTGTGCCTATGTACGTCTGAAAGAGAGACAAAACCAGAAAAGGTGTCAGAGAAAGAGTTCTGCAGGGACATACAGCACTGTGTAAACTTTTTGCTAATTAAAGTGTGCCTCCGGGACCAGCAGCATCAGCATCACCTGGAGATGATGATTAAAAATTTCTGACGCCCAGGCTACTTTTCTGGTGGCGCAGCGGTTAAGAATCTGCCTGCCAATCAGGGGACACAGGTTCGAGCCCTGGTTGGGCAAGATCCCACATGCTGTAGAGCAACTAAGCCCAGGCGCCACAACTACTGAGCCTGCGCTCTAGAAACCATGAGCCACAACTACTGAGCCCACATGCCACAACTACTGAAGCCCATGCACCTAGAGCCCGTACTCCGCAACAAGAGAAGCCACCGCAATAAGAACCCCGCACACCTCAATGAAGAGTAGCCCCCATGCAGCAACAAAGACCAAACACAGCCAAAATAAATAAATTTAATTAATTTAATTTAATTTAATATTTAAAAAGAATTATGAAGCCCAAAGTTTCTCAACATCACTAATTATTAGAGAAACACAAATCAAAACGTCAATGAAGTACCACCTCACCCTGGTCAGAATGGCCATCATTAAAAGTCTATACATAACAAATGCTGGAAAGGGTGTGGAGAAAAGGGAACCCTCCTACACTGTTGGTGGGAATGTAAGTTGGCAGCCACTATGGAGAACAGTATGGAGGTTCCTCAAAAAACTAAAAATAGAGTTGCCATATGATCCAGCAATCCCACTCCTGGGCATATATCCATACAAAATTATAACTGAAAAAGATACATGCACCCCTATGTTCATAGCAGCTGAGTTCCCAATACCCAAGACATGGAAACAACCTAAATGTCCATCGACAGATGAATGGATAAAGGAGATGTGGTATGTATATACAATAGAACACTACTCGGTCATAAAAAATGAAATAATGCCATTTGCAGCAACATGGATGGACTTAGAGATTATCATACTAAGTGAAGTAAGTCAGAAAGAGAAAGACAAATACCATATGATATCACTTACATGTGGAATGTAAAATATGACACAAATGAACCTATTTATGAAACAGACTCACAGACATAGAGAAGAGACTTGTGGTTGCCAAGGGGGAGGAGGGGCTGGAGAGGGATGGATTGGGAGTTTGGGGTTAGCAGATGCAAACTATTATATAGAGAATGGATAAACAAGAAGGTCCTACTGTATAGCACAGAGAACTATATTCAATATCATGTGATAAACCATAATGAAAAAGAACATGAAGAAAAGAATATATATATATGTATAAATGAATCACTTTGCTATACAGCAGAAATTAACACAACATTGTAAATCAAATAAAAAAAAATTCTGAAGCCCAGGTTATACTCTAGAGTCTGCACTTTAACAAGCTCCCCAGTGACATAGGCACAGGGACACTGTGATCACCTGAAGAGTTTTTTTGTTTTGTTTTGTTTTTAATACCAATGTCTGCATCCCATCTGCAGAGACTCTGATAGAATTCTCCTGGATTGGATACAAACTTAATGCACAGAAATCTCCTGCATTCCTATAAACTAACAACAAAAGATCAGAAAGAGAAATTAAGGAAACAATCCCATCACCACTGCAACAAAACGAATAAAATACCTAGGAACAAACCTACCTTAGGAGGTAAAAGACCTGTACCCAGAAAACTATAAGACACTGATGAAAGAAATCAAAAATGACACAAACAGATGGAGAGATACACCATGTTGTTGACTGGAAGAATCAATATTGTGAAAATGACTATACTACCCAAAGCAAGCTACAAATTCAATGCAATCCTTATCAAACTACCAATGGTATTTTTTACAGAACTAGAACAAAAAAAGCTTAAAATTTGTATGGAGACACAAAAGACCCCAAATAGCCAAAGCAATCTTGAGGGGAAAAAAACGGAGGTGGAGGAATCAGACTCCCTGACTTCAGACTATACTACAGAGCTACAGTAATCAAGACAATATGGTACTGGCACAAAAACAGAAATATAGATCAATGGAACAGGATAGAAAGCCTAGAGATAAACCCACACACCTATGGTCAACTAATCTATGACAAAGGAGGCAAGGATATACCATGGAGAAAAGACAGTCTCTTCAATAAGTGGTGCTGGGAAAACTGGATAGCTACATGTAAAAGAATAAAATTAGAACAATCCCTAACACCATACACAAAAATATACTCAAAATGGATTATAGACCTAAATGTAAGACCTGACACTATAAAACTTTTAGAGGAAAACATAGGAAGAACACTCTCTGACATAAATCACAGCAAGATCTTTTTTGATCCACCTCCTAGAGTAATGGAAATAAAAACAAAAATAAACAAAAGGCACCTAATGAAACTTAAAATCTTTTGCAAAGCAAAGGAAACTACAAACAAGACGAAAAGACAACCCTCAGAATGGGAGAAAATACTTGCAAATGACTTAACCGACAAAGGACTAATCTCCAAAATATATAAACAGCTCATGAAGCTCAATATTCAAAAAACAAACCCAATCCAAAAATGGGCAGAAGACCTACATAGACATTTCTCCAAAGAAGACATACAGATGGCCAAGAAGCACATGGAAAGCTGCTCAACATCATTAATTATTAGAGAAATGCAAATCAAAACTACAATGAGGTATCACCTCACACAGGTTAGAATGGGCATCATCAGAAAATCTACAAACAACAAATGCTGGAGAGGGTGTGGAGAAAAGGGAACCCTCTTGCACTGTTGGTGGGAATGTAAATTGATACAGCCACTATGGAGAACAGTATGGAGGTTCCTTAAAAAACTGAAAATAGAATTACCATATGACCCAGCAATCCCACTACTGGGCATATACCCTGAGAAAACCATAATTCAAAAAGACACATGCACCCCAATGTTTACTGCAGCAATTTACAATAGCCAGGTCATGGAAGCAACCTAAATGCCCATCAACAGACAAATGGATAAAGAAGATGTGGTACATATAAACAATGGAATATTACTCAGCCATAAAAAGGAATGAAACAGTGCCATTTGCGGAGACATGGATGGACATAGAGATTGTCATAGAGAGTAAAGTAAGTCAGAAAGAGAAAAACAAGTATCATATATTAACGCATATATGTGGAATCTAGAAAAATGGTACAGATGAACTGTTTTGCAAGGCAGAAATAGAGACACAGATGTAGAGAACCAACATATGGACACCAAGCACGGAAAGCTGGGTTGGGGCACGGGTGGTGGGATGAACTGGGAGATTGGGATTGACCTATATACACTAATATGTATAAAAATAGATAACTAATAAGAACCCGCTGTATAAAAAGAATAAATAGGGGCTTCCCTGGTGGAGCAGGGGTTAAGAATCTGCCTGCCAATGCAGGGTGCATGGGTTCGAGCCCTGGTCCGGGAAGATCCCACACGCCGCGGAGCAACTAAGCCGGTGCACCACAACTACTGAGCCTGTGCTCTAGAGCCCGTGAGCCACAACTACTGAGCCCACGTACCACAACTACTGAAGCCTGTGAGCCTAAAGCCCGTTCTCTGCAACAAGAGAAGCCACCGCAATGAGAAGCTCGCGCACCGCAACAAAGAGTAGCCCCCACTTGCCGCAACCAGAGAAAAGCCCACGTGTAGCAAAGAAGACCCAACGCAGTCAAAACTAAAATTTAAAAATTTATTAAAAAAATAAATAAATAAAATTCAGAAAAAAAAAATGTGACTGTAAGGAGGTTGAAAATATTGCCCTCATCCCCACATTGAGCAGTCTTTATCATGAGAAATCATCAAAGGTGGCAAAAGTAATCTTAGAAATTTAAAAAAAAAAAAAAAGAATCCTCCTGGATTCTGCATGGGCATTGGGTTTTTAAAACCTACCTACATGGCTCTAATGGGCTGCAAATCCCAGGACCATTAGTGTAGATAGCGTCAGAGGTCTTCAGAATCAGTGTTGGAGACAACATGACACAGTAGAACTCACATGGCATTTTAGAGTCTAGGGCACGATATCTAAACCTGTCTGCCACGAACGAGCTATGCGAGCCTGGTTCACTTTCTCTCTCAATTCCCTCAAAGTAAAATGGGAATATTAACAACTCCTCAAGACCAAAATATTTGTGATTATTAGAGTTCTAAGAGGTCTTAGTTAACATTTAAGTCACATATTCTCCATTTCACCCTTGAGAAAGCTTAATACCTTTTTAGGCTTTGGTTTCTCCACTTATAAAATTGGAGATTGGACCCCACTAAGGGCCCTTCTCCAATGCGTTGCTCCTGTTCCTGCCTTTGTACACTGATTCTCTGTTCAGTGCTTCCACATCTCTACCCAGGCATGTCTAAGGGTTGTACTTCCTCTCTGCAGCCCCAACTCCCATCTCCTTTAGGTTTCAGGTCAGAGTTTACTTCCTACAAGGAGCCTTCCCTGACCACCCCCTCCCCAGCCCAGGTGAGGGGCCCTATGGTCACCTGAACTTCCCTGCCCCCTCCTTCCCTTTATCACGGGACATTATAATTGTCTAAATTCTTGTCTGATGCCCAACCATGTTGTGATAGCCCTGCAGGCACTCTCCTCTCCATCTCTATCTCAGATCGCCAGTAGGTGTTCAACAAATATGTGTCTGAAAGTTGAACAAGGGACAGTGGGAGGTTGTGATCAACTGACTTCACAACTAACTCTTGCTCCTAACTTGTGGCCTTTACCAATCTGATTCAACTCAATGTTTAAAAGGTAACTGAAGCACGAGGAAGGCTTCCTCACATTAACCTCAATTATCTGTTGGAGGAACAGTTTTCTGGATGGCTAAAGATCAACTGAGTTACAAGCTCGGCTGAATCTTGACCACAGCCTTTCACAGGCACAGCACAGCTTACAAAGCACTCTTGCACCTGCTGTCTCCTCACCGGGCGGATGGCAGGGCGGGAATTATGGCCATAACACTGGAATATGAGCTGCTTGAGATCAGGCATATTGTCTGTTTTGTTTACTGAGGTTTCCTCCGCTCATCGTAGGTGCTCAATAAATATTTGTACAATGAAGGAATCTCTTATCTGATAAAGGAAAAGGAGACTCAGGAGGGCTGGGTGGTTCACCCAAGTTCACAAAGCTGGAGCTTCAGAACTGAGGGGTCCCGACCTCCTGCGCAAGGCCTCTTTCCACTGCCCTGGGTAGGCACTGCCTAACCTGGTACAGAATTTATACTCCAAAATGTTCTAACTTCCCATGCCCCTCTGCTCATACTTACCACATCTTTTCAAGGGCTTGGGTGATGGGACCTAACATCCATGTCTTGCACAGGCCTTAGGAGCATGTTTCCCACAGCCCAGCATCTTCTCTGCCATTGGCCTCTGTGGGTTGGCCAATCTGCAGGCCTGACCTAGTGTGCCCACTGACAGTTCACTTTCCTCTATCTCTGGACAGAGTCCTAACTGCCCATCCCACTGTAGGCACCAAGCAAAACGGCCTCCCTCCCCATTCCACTCCAGCCCTCACCTCAGCATCCGACAGGGATACTGAAGGCTCAAAGAGAAGAGCAAGGAGAGTCTAAAGCAGGCATTTCACGTCTGCTTCTAAGCTGGGCAGGACATGGCAATGGCTGGAACAGCTCTGTCAGGGTGAGAACCATGCCCCTATTATCCTCCAGCAGCAAATGAAAGCATAACACCTGCACAGAGAAGACAACAACAGCTTCTGACTTCATTTTATAGTTTCTTTTAATACTTGCTATAACAGGACAGTTAACAGCCCATAAATAGAGAAGGATTTGGATTTTAGTCTTAGCTCCACCACTGACATTTCATGTGACTCTGAGTAAGTCAGTCCATACCATCCAGAACATTCAGGAAGAGCTGCCTTAAAGGAATGGAAATGCACAATAGCAGTAATTTATCATTCATTAGTACTTCGTGGTTTCCGTAGCACTTGCACACACATCATTTCATTTAGTCATCAGAGCTGATCTGTGTGCCCAATTTACAGATGAACAAGTAGACAGATGGGTTAAGGACTTGTCTTTGGTCAATTCCACAGGCATTATGAGGCAGGGCAGTGATTTGAATCCATGTTTTTTAACTGAACCCCTCATTTTTCTCTCTTCATTTCCAGTCAATTGACTTCAACAAGCATTTTTCTAATCGCATACTGCACACAAGTCCCAATGAACAAGGCAACAAATGAAGACACCATGGTCTCTGCCCTCTAGAAGCCCAGAGTCCAGTGGCAGAGTCAGACACATACTTCACAAACAACCCTATGGGGAAGAAGAGGCAGGTAGCCCTGTCAGAGTGGGATGGATAAAGCCTTCATGAAGTGGTGGCATTTAACTCACCCAGGAAGGATGAGTAGGAGCTTAGCAGCAAAGAGAGAGGGTGGAGGAGGAGGAGACACGTAACACCAAACGCCCAGACTGTGAAGAGGGTCTCAAATGTCCAGACGAAGATGCAAAGAAGACTTTCCTGAGGCTGAGTATAGAACCCAGGTCGGCAGACTAAACAGTTCCAGTTTTTTTCTACATGTGGCTGACGAATTTCGAAAGACTTTAAACACTGTCAACCGGCTCAGATTTACTTTAAAAACTGATTTTAAAAATCATTTTCTTACACTACCATGTGTAAAATAGAGAGCTAGTGGGAACCTGCTGTATAGCACAGGGAGCTCAGCTTGGTGCTCTGTGAAGAGCTAGTAGGGTGGGATGGGGGGGGAAGGAGGTCCAAGAGGAAGGGGATATAGGTATACCTATAGCTGATTCACTTCATTGTACAGCGGAAACTAACACAACATTGTAAAGCAATTATACTCCAATAAAAAAAAAATTTAATCGTTTTCTTGCTACAAATATTCCTTGTAAAAAATGGAGACAAGCAAAGTCACATTTAATCACATTTCCTAGAGATAAGCAATATTTCCTAAGAATATATATATATATTTTTTCCAAAATGTCATTGTACAGTTAATATTCCTTTTTACCTTTTTTCTGCTTATTATTTTGCGAACAGCTTCCATGTTATTCAATATTCTTCCATTCTTCTTAAACCGTGGTTCTGACTTTTGGAGGTGTCACGGACCCCCCAGAAGATCTGACGGAGGCACAGAAAACACACATTCCCCAAATACACACTAGTTGTGTCACCAGGCAAAAATGCAGGCTCAGGGTTGCCAGTTCTTTGAGTGTTTCCAAAGAGCTGGAAATCCATTTCTCATATGAAATCTTCTGGTTTTCAAATGTTGGTCACTAACTCGAAATATTAAAAATAAAAACAAAACAAAAACACTGTGGGGGGGTCTCACAAACTCATCAGAGGCCTCAATCTGTTCTAGGGCAGCCAGTTTATAACCTCTGGGCAAGGCCAACGTCGCAGGTGTTTAGGGCTTATGGTCAGACCGAATCACGTTTCCAACCTCGTCTCCCACAACATGCCTTCTTACACAGCCAGACCCCATTCTTCAACTCCCACTTCCACATCTCTGCTCCTGCAGCTTCCATACCTGAAGCTGGACCAAGCCCCACCCATGCCCCCTGCATCATCCAAATCCCACTGGAGTCTGCAGGGTTTTATGGGTCTGTGCCTTGGATACCTGCCATGTTCTCTCTGTTCCTAGCTATCTGTGGCCATCTCCCATCGCCTGCTGCACTGGGAACTCCTGGGGACAGCACTCTTTGATTCATTTCTGTGCCCTCCAATGCAGGGTCCCCACAGAGCCAGTCCAGAGCGAGTGCTCAGGAAACAATAGCACGGCTGACAGACCAGGCAGCATTCACCCAATGCAAGTGAATTCCTCACTTGGAACAGAAGGATGGATAATTACAGCCTGGCTTTAGCAATCTGCTATGCATTCACCCTTCAGGGTGTGTGAATTGCTGTGAAATTCTTATCAAGAGGAAAGCAGAAAGTGACTCTTAAAGGGAGAGTTAAAGGAAGGGAGAGAAAGGAAGAAAAGCCTTTGTAAGTTCTCGGGCTGTGCCTCTGTTGACCTTCGAGCCACAGAGAAAAGGAGACAGAACAAGGCTGGTGCCATCAGGAGGTGTAGGTGGGAGCCCAGCCCTGCCCTGATATGACTTCGGGCAGGTGCCTTCCCCTCTCTGAACAGTAAGGGACAGAACCAGATCATCACCTAGGGTCTTTCCTTTCTAAGATAATAAGATGCTGTGTGGCAGTCAAGGGGATTTACAGTGTCCCTGGCTAACATGATCTGGGGGCCACAGGGACTGATTTCTACCAGTCTCTCTCTCTCTCTCTCTCTCTCTCTCTCTCTCTCTCTCTCTGGGGACTTCATCAGGGAAAGGGCAAAGCCAGGAGCTACCACCTGAAGCCCATTAGCCCACCTGCCCCCGCTTCCCCTGGAGGTGATGACTTGGTGAGGTCCTGCAGACCCCCAAATGCTTCTGGGCCAGTGGAGATCTGGCCACTGGGCAGACCCTGAGACAACTCCTGGGGCAGCAAAAAGCAGGGCTGGGATAGTTAGTACCTGCAGGACCTTGAACAGGCCACTAAGACCCTTTGGGTCTCAGTATCTTCATCAGCAAGATGTGAATGATAAATGCAGTTGGGTAGTTGAGATTATGACACTTAAAAATCCAACACAGAGTCTGGCACATGGCAGTTGGCTAATAAATGTTAGGTTTCTGTCTAATGAGCCTCAATTTGATATGAACAGGTCAGCCTTTCAACAGAGCCCAGACAGTTCTGAAGACTCCAGGAACCTGGTTTTATCTTCAGCAGAAGGAGCCCAGTCCCACACTGATACAGCCTCAAGGAAAATCATCTCAGCAAGACAGGTAGGTATAAGATGGTGAGTGCAGGAAGGAGAACTTAAGAAAATTTGGATCAGGTGATGGAGGACCTGAAATCCCTCAATGAATGCCCAAGATTTTGAGTCCCAGTGGGTTCTGGCGCAGGGGCTGTCTCAATTGTCTGGAACCACCCCTGAGAAGGCAAGACCTGGTTTCCGGGGGTCAAGAACCAGTGGGTAGAGCCCCAGATTCTAAGCAGGGTCCAGCTGGCACTTCCTGATGGCAAGGACTGGTGGTCCCATGAGAAAGGGCACCAGAGTGGAGCTACAAATGGGCAAACTGCAGGCCACAGCCAGGAGGACAGCATTCAGAGGCAGGGCCAGAATCCAAGTTTCCTGAGTCCTTCCTGGGCCTCCCAGGAGAGGAAACCAGGAGGCAGGATGGGGTAACAGCTTTGGGCACATAGACCCAAGAACTGAGAAAGAAGAAACTATCACAAACATCGCCCCCACCAGGCATGCTGCTCACCTGTGCCAGGTGTTGCCCCCTCTCCAAACAAGCCCTCAGTTTAGCATCACTGGCTTCAATCTTAAAAATTACTTACTAAATTCCTGCCTACTTTTTAAAAAATCTGAGTTTATATGTTTATATGCTCAACATGCTTGTTTCCTCTCAGCCCCTTCCTTCTCATTCTCCCATTGCACTGCTTGCTCTGCAGCTGCACCCTCAGATGCTAACATAGTACCCGGGACATAGTACTATGTCAACACATATTAATAGATAAACAGCTTCCTTCATTTATGAGCATGTGCCCTGGCCAGGCCCTGTGCCAGCTGCTGGGGGAGCAGAGATGCATCTGGGTGGCTGCTTTGCCCTGGATCATCACCTCTATGGCTTAGCTCTCGGCCTCCATGCCTGGCTCCCTTGACTGGGGATCCTGGAGAGCAGACCACCTAAACTACTTAGCTCCACTCCCCATGGCCCAGGATCCACCTCAGAGCAGGGGCTCAGAAACCATGGAATTAGGTAAACAGAGAAGCAGATGTTTTGACTCTGATGAAAAGTCAAAAGCAGAGTGGCCAATAAGCTAGAGCTGCTACCACCTCTTGCTGTCTGTCTCCACCTCTCTCTCTCCCCGCCTCTGGATCTATCCTCCCTTCTGGGTCCTTCCCCACTTTCCTTCCTCCTCCCTCTCCCCTAATGTCTGCCTCTGGTTCATAAACCTGCTCACATTTTTTTCCATGGGTTAGCTTAGAAATAAAGATTAGCTCTTATTTACCCAACGTTACAGCCAGGATGACTGGTGGCAATAATCAGCATAAAATACAATTGTCAAAGGCTGAAACTCCACATGGTGGAAATTTCATTGACTAAAAATTGACCAAAGCACCAAATCATCTTGATGTTGATTTGCTAAATATGACCCAAGAAACTTGGGCTTAGTCAAAATAGTGGTCAAGAAAAGAAAAGCTACAGTGGCAGATGCTATCATGAGTCAATTTTTAAAAAAGCAGGGCTTCCCTGGTGGCGCAGTGGTTGAGAGTCCGCCTGCCGATGCAGGGGACGTGGGTTCGTGCCCCGGTCCGGGAAGATCCCACGTGCCGCGGAGCGACTGGGCCCATGAGCCATGGCCGCTGAGCCTGCGCGTCCGGAGCCTGTGCTCCGCAACAGCAGAGGCCACAACAGTGAGAGGCCCGCATACCACAAAAAAGAAAAAAAAAAAAAAAAAAAAAAGCAAAAGAAAGGAAACTGATTGATAAACCAAGTCTTCATGGTGAAACAATGGCCTTGACTGAAATAATTTCAATAAGATTTGCGAAAAGATAAACTGAGTTAAAGAGGAAAATGGACCAAAGAAGTCCATTAACTTTAAGGTGCTGGCTTTGAAAAATAATTTTTCCATAATATTAATTAGTGTTGATATAATTCTTATTAAAATACTAGTAACAGCACAGTCAAATGCCCAGACTGGGGGCGCAGTTAAGGGAGACATGGATGAGTAGGCTTGGTGAGCCTGCGTGCTGTCTCTTACTGCTCACTCCACACCCCCCACTGCCTGTGAAGAGCTGGCCCAGTTCCTCCTGATTTGTAATCATCACTGTCTTGCCAGTGGTTTTTGTACTTCCAAAGCAGTTAAGTTTTTACACTAATCGCTGCCTCCTTAATCAATTAATGAGACTTAAAAGGTCATTTATCATTGGTAATTGCAACTGGAATCACCAGAGCACTACACTGGCCCACAGATGCTAAGGAATTGCATCCTACATTGATAATTGTACCCTGGCTTTAATGAGATTCTTATTAACATATACATTATTAATTAGACCATTAATGCAGATGTCATTTTGAGTCGCACCAGGATTCCTAATGGCTCACATGGTTATTAAGCCTTGCTAACTTGCACAAGGAATTAATACTATATTAAAGGTTCTCTCCACCGTGTATACGTTTACTTTTGACATCTCACCCGCCGCATCCACTCATACTTGTTAAAGAGAGGAATAAGAGGGAAGCATCTTCATGCTAAGACTTGAGAGCTTCCTATTTTGCAAGTACCTTTGGTGTCTGTAAGCAGATAGGGAAGGAAAGGCTGAGAGAGTGGGAGGGGAGAGAAATCCCCTCCCTCCCCACCCCCACTCCTTGGGAGAAAACTACTGGTATTTAATTAGCAAGGTTTCCTAAGGTATATAAAATAGAATGTTTAAAATTTTTTCTTATTATAAAGTATCATTTATTCATTGTAAATAATTTAGGAAATACACATAGCAAAAAGGAGAACATTTTCATCACCCAGTCTCTCAGCGCCTGGTAATTACCACTCCGAACCATCTCATGTGCTATTTTAGCATATTTTCTTTATGCTTAAATAGACACAGTTTCACACAAATAGAATACTCTATATATTGTTTTATAACCTGCCTTTTTTTAACTTAATATTTCATGAACACTTTCCTATATCATTAAATGTTCTAGAGCATCGTGAATTGTCATGTTATACAATCTCCTTCACTTTGTGGGATGGTCAGCTTGATAGGTCAACTTGGTTAGGCTATGGTCCCCAGTTACTCAGTCACACACTAATCTAGGTATTGCCATGAAGGTATTCTGTAGCTGTGATTAAAGTCCCTAATTAGTTAACTGTAAGGGAGATTATCCCAGATAATGTGGGAGGGCCTGAGTCAGCCAGCTGGAAACCTGAAGAGCACAACTGAGGCTTCACTGAGGAAGAAACTGTGTCTGTGGACAGCAGCTTCAGCTTGTGCCCTTCCTGGTGGGCTGCCCTACAGACTCACCTAACCAGAGCCCCCAGTTATGTAAGCCAACAAATCTTTTTTTTTTTTTTTTTTTGTGGTACACGGGCCTCTCACTGTTGTGGCCTCTCCCATTGCCGGAGCACAGGCTCCGGACGCGCAGGCTCAGAGGCCATGGCTCACGGGCCCAGCCGCTCCAGGGCATGTGGGATCTTCCCAAACCGGGGCACGAACCCGTGACCCCTGCATCGGCAGGCGGATTCTCAACCACTGCGCCACCAGGGAAGCCCAAGCCAACAAATCTTTGAATACATATATCTCCTACTGGTTCTGTTTCTCTAGTTGAAACCTGACCGACACAGGCTGTGTAGATTTTATTATATAACTATATTATAATTCAGTTAACCAATCCCCCATTGTTGGATATTGTGCTGGATTGTCTTGCTGTCAACTTGGCACCATCATTCCTTTTACAGGCTGGAACTTCACTTCCCAGTATGCTGTTTCCTGAATGTTCCAGGATGGAGCTTGCCAATGAGAGCAACCTGTACAAAAGTTGGAAGTGAGATGCCAACAGGAAGCCGTTGTTATTGGGAAGCCATGGCAGTCAGACATGACGGCAGAGTCACCAGGCACGGCAGTTTCAACAGACGCAGTGGCTTTGCAGACCTCCCGGTGAGCTCTCATCCCACAGACCCACTTTGGGGGCCAGATGCATGCAGCTTCTCAGGTTTTCCCACCTGTGCTACCTGTACCACCTTTGCCACCTGTAATTCAGGTGGAAGTGGTTAGCAACTGCTTCTCAAGCCCTTCAACTTTCCCCTTCTAGAACCTCACTCTGATGGCTATGCTCAGATTTGCATAAGCCCTACCTCCTATGTTAAACCCCTTATTCTTGTAATGGCTCTGTTTTCCTGACTGAAATCACTAGTGGTTCGAGAAACAGAGCCTTAAGGATGAGAGTGTGAAATTCTCTCACTAATATTAGAATTAACGACACCATTGTTACATCATGGTAATCCATGGCATAAAGTGACAAAACATTTGCTTAAATTATTACCTATCTGAAGTCAGGTATCTGTGGAAAGAAAGTCAAGTGACCAACTAGCTCTGCAATAGAACATTTACAGTGGAAGTAAAGATTATAAGGACTGTGGGATTAGTTGGCTATTTCTAATTGTGCTGAAGAATTTGAAAAAAGAAAGTGATGAGTTCAGGCTTTAAGTTCCCAACTCAAGGTCTGAGTGAGAAAACATAAAGCTTTGGTGATTGCTCTGAAATAATCCTTGGGTTCAAGTTCCCAGAATTTGCTGATCTGACCGTGTTTTCCATCACTCTGAAACAGCAGGTCTGATAGGCACCAGCTGGGTGATGAGATGTTGCAGTCTGGGGTAATGGGGCATATGCTCTTACTCAGTAACCCATGTATGATACTGTGTCTCCCACAGCCAGGATTCAGAGGTCCGAGGATCAATAAGGGGAAATATAAGTGGCTCACATCACTATTACTCTTAATGATACACCAGCAACATTTTTGCTTCTATCCCCATGACTTTGGCTCTTTGGCATAGAAGTCTTAGTTCCCAGAGGAAGACTACTTCCTTCAAGGGATGCAACAATGGTCCATTCTGTATTACTGGAATGATTAGACCTGATTACCAAGGGGAAATTAAGTTGCTATTTCACAGTGGGGACTGCTATAGATTAAATGTTTGTGTCCCCCCAAAATTCATATGTTGAAATTCATCACCCAAGGTGCTGGTATCTGGAGGTGGGACCTTTGGAAGGTAATTGGGTCATGAGGGTGAAGCCCTCATGAATGGAATTAGTGCTCTTACAAAAGAGACCTTAAAGAGCTCCCTGGACCCTTCCACCATGTGAGGTTACAATGAAAAGACAGCCATTAATGAGTAAGCAAGTCCTTACCAGACACTGAATCTGCTGACACCATGATCTTTGACTTCCCAGCCTCCAGAACTGTGAGGAATAGATGTTTTTTGCTTATATACACCAGTCTTGGTTATTTGTTATAGTAGCCCAAACAGACTAAGACAGGGATAAAGAGAAGTCTTGATGGGACCCGGGAAATTTTCTGGATGTTTTCTAATACTCTCATGTTCTGTGGTAAAAGCGCATGGAAAACATCAGCATAGTCTAATGACATAGACTCCTCAGGAATGAAGGTTTGAGTTATTCCACCAGACAAGGAACCATAACTAGTCAAAATGCTTGCTAAGACCAAAAAAGATTAAGGAATGAGTAGTAAAAGAAAGAAGTCAAATTCCAGCTACAACCACATGACCAGTTGCCAAAATGGGAACTACCTGATTTCTTGTTTCCTTGCTTTGATATGAGTATATATCTGTTAACCACTTCTTTTTCTGTTTTCCCCTCACCCATTCTCTTCTAGCTAATATGAAGTACATTAATAGTGTTTAATCCTATATCTCCATATTAAGTTACAGGGTATAAAAGGGGGGAGGATGATCCAGCTAGATGAGTAAACATCATCCAGAGATGGATAAAGTTTCCTATGAGACTTTGTGTTTCCTCTTTTGGCAGGAGGAGGGGCCAGTGAGCTTGTCTTCAGCTGTACCGAGGAGAGATGCATCATTTCAGGTGGAGTGTGCTGTCATTACTGTTTTTATTCAGAAGTCAGTCTTAGTGAAAGCAATGTGTACAGATGCCAAGTTGACAGTGGGCTCTTCTGGATCTTCTAGCAACCACTGCTCCTGTTATCAGACTGGAAACTACATTTCCCAGAATCTCCTTTCCTGTAGGGTTTGTAGGATTAAAGTTTGTCAAAGAGAGGAACTCTTGGAGGGCAGAAGTGAAGCAGAAGCCATTTTTCTCAGGATATCACAGCAGTAGCCATGGTTGCAGTCAGATGTGGCAGCTTCTCGGAGGGCTCCATGAGCTCTCACGTCATGGTCCCCCCTTACGTGGACACATGCTGGGCTCCTCAGGCCTTCTCCCCATCCCCCCCAACACACCTTCCCCACCCACCTGCCATTCCTTCAGTATAAACTGGTTAGTACTGAATCTCCTGACTCCCCTTCCAGATCTTCACTGCCCAGCTCCAACATCCAGAAACTGGGCATCCTCAGACACTGGCCTGGCCACATCGTCTTGCAGGCCCCTGAGTTATGATTTTCACTAAATCCTTTGACTGGGGAAATAGTATACCATCTGGTTGGTTGGTTGGTTGGTTGGTTTTTTTAAAGAAAAGTATAGAAAATGGGAGCTTATGGAAAGAAGTATTGGAGAGAAATAATTGGCTGTGCAAATGGATTCTTCACCGTGTAAAGCAGTGGTTTTCAAATGGGGGCTATCTTGCCCCCCAGGGACATTTGGCAATGTCTGGAGACATTTTTGGTTGTCACACGGGGTGGAGGGGTAAGCAGGTTGCTCCTGGCATCTAGTGGGTAGAGGCCAGGAATGCCACTAAACTTCCTGCAATGCACAGGACAGACCCCCCGCCCCAGCAAAGGATTTCTGGCCCCAAACATCAATCATCCCTCCGTTGAGAAGCCCTGCTCTGGTACATGCTTTGGTTTTAGTCTCAACCCTGCAATTCCAAGTGTTCTCTACTAGGAACACCTTCAAGAAGGTCCAGGAGGGAGGGAAGGAATTTCAATATTCCAAAAGCTAAACATACAGGCTCCCCCGATTTAAAGGGGTTCCTCATTATTGCAAGGACCTTTAAAATGGCGAATTCTCCTGGTTGAAGTTTCAGAAACATTCAATTACAAAAAGTCAGTTTGGCTACAAGTTTCCAAACCTCACCCACTAGGCGAAGCAGTGTCCCTCCCTACTCTGCTAGGACACACAGCACTGTTGCTTGGAGGCCTCACTGCTAGTCCATATGGCACCTTGCTGCAAATTAGAACAAGCCACCCATCTTCCAAGTTCAGTTTTAAATAGGTACGCTATTTACTTCTTAAAAATAATAATTATAACAGAGTCATTTTTTTGTAAAATAAACAAATCAATAGCAGAATATAAAAGAATACTTGGAATTCATTGAGCTGTACACTTAAGATTTGTGTACCATGTGTTCATTAAACCAAAATTAAATGTTCTAAGTAAAACAGAAAATTTGAGCTTTTATTCACATTAGAACTAGACTAAAATTATTTGTTCTTAAGTATGACACATCGTATCAGATACCTCTCATGCCCCACCTCACATCCTCTCAGTCACTTTTTTACTCCAGATGTTTTTGAGGCAACCAGCTGTGTGTGTCACCTGAGAGCATGTCACCTCAGCTACCCGCATATCTTCTGTTTTCTGTTCTGGGACTTTTCTGATGTGGTCACAGAGGACATTCTGACAAATGTGCAAACTTTGAAGTACAAGAGGGTTAACTCCTCAGAGAGCAACAACCCTTGACCAACGGGGGATGGACACCAGTAGAGAAATGCTCCCTTCTTCTGCCCATTGGGATGCATTCCTCATGGCTCCTCAGGGTCCCAGCCAGATGGAGCCCAGGTGCTCACAGCAGATGCCAGCTACATAACGGGGAGCTTCCTTCCTGTTTCACTTTTCCCAGTTCCCTGGCGCCAGTTTCCCTAAATGAACCACCTTCACGTCTCAGTCTCTGCCTTTTAGGGGAACCTAGGCTAAGACATGCATCTCACTTTCATGGAAACAAAATGTTAATGATTATTTTAATGTTTACTTCCCCCCATATCTTGTTTTCTCTAGAAATGATCACTAGATTTGACCCACTATAAATCCTGAGTAATTTAAAATCCATATTTATTTGACCAATTGGTTTTTATACAGTCAAACTGGGGTTGAGGCAAGCCCCCAACTCCCGTTTCTTTTTTTTTTTTTTAAGATTTTTTTGATGTGGACCATTTTTAAAGTCTTTATTGAATTTGCTACAATATTGCTTCTGTTTTATGTCTTGGTATTTTGGCCCTGCCCTGATCCTACCTAGTGACATCCTCCCCAGTGGGGACCTCTCTTCCCCAAATCTCCAGAGCACTGTTTACAAGTCATTTGGGCCTGACTCCTGACCAGAATGTGAACTCTCCAAGACAAGGAATAGATCTGCTCCATCTTGGCTTTCTGGGAGTTGAGCCCAACCCACAGTGGGCTTGGGAAAATGGGATGAATTGTAAAAGGCCTAGGATCTAGGAAACTCTCCGAGGACTCTTCATGGGCAGAGAGGGCCCCCACCTGGGAGCAGGGAGACAGGTACTATGAGGAATAACCTTCCTGAGTAAGCCTTCCCTCCAGTTGGGCTCTCCTGTGGACACTGGGGCCTTTGCTAACTGCTTCAGCCATTTCGCACTTATTGAGTACCTACTGTGTGCTAGGCCCTCAGATAAACCAGACTCTGGTCCAAAGAATACACAACCTGATGAGGAAGACACTTGTGAGTCAATGATGACAGCACAGTGTGTCTCTGTTACATGTTTATCAGATGGAAGGGCTAGATTTGATGCAGGCACAAATCAGGCGGCACCTGGAGGAAGTGATATCGAAGCTAAAATGAAGGCTGAGGAGGAATTTCTCAGGGGAGAAAGTCTAGGGGTGGAATTCCAGCGGGGAGGGAACAGCATGTACAAAGACATAGAGGTGTGAAATGGTCTAGCCTTTCTGGGGTCATTTGGTATGACTGGGCATTCAGATCTGAGTAGAGAAATACCCATTAGAGACTGGTACAAGCCAGATCGTGATGCCTGAGAGATTCGACTTTATCCTGAAAGCAACAGGGATCCTCTGAAAGAATGTAGGCAAGCAGAGTGACACGACCAGATTGGAGTTTTCGGAAGGTCATCCTGGTGTGATCCACATGCCCTGGAGGCTAAGCCAAGCAACATGACTCTAGGTTTAGGGTGGGGCCTGCTATTCTGCATTTCCCAGAAAGCTACCAGGTGATGCTGATACTCCTGGTCCATGGGCCACACTTTAAGTAACAAGGGAATGAAACCTATTTGCTGGCCCAGTCATTAATGAATGCTGTGAATTTATAGACCACCTTCTGTATTCTCAGTTTTTCTCTTGCACAGGGTTGAAACCACTTTCATTGGGCCCTTCCTGTCCCACCCCTCCTCCACATACACAGAGGAATCAGGAGATGCCTATGTCCTTAAGTGGAAGCAAAGAGTCATTGGTAGATGGACACTGGGTCACAAAGTCGTTTGTCTCGGGCTAATATACAGGCAGCTCCTAGTCCTGCAATAAGCATTAAAAGAACACATTAATCACAGGATATGTCCATCCCACACTTCTGGAGTGCTGTGCTCAGCTCTGGGAGGGGGACAATGGAGAACCATAATGCATGAGGGGTTAGAGGACAGGATGGGAAGAGGACCCAGTGTTGAGGGATCTGGGACACTTAACTTGGAGAAGACAGGCTCAATGGAACATGGTCACTTCCAAGTCTCTGAGGGGCTGTCACAGAACAAAGGGAGCAGACATGATCTGGGGTACTCAGGAGCTAAGCTAAGACAAATCCATGGATTTGAACCCCAGCAGGAGAGCTCTTGCTTCACTATAGAAAAACAAATTCCAATAGTCAGAGCTACCCAAATAAGAGATGAGCTACCTTGGATAGTAGTCAGCTCCTCATTATTGGGGATGTGCGGGACTGTTTTAAATAGTAGACGATTGAATGGGATGATCCCTGACTCCTGAGATTCTCTCATCCGCTCATCCAGCTCAAGATACCCTATTTACTGCAGTGAGCCCCAAAACCCTGTTGCTGTCCCCAGCGGGACTCCAGAGCCAACCTAGTTATATAATCCTTTGTGCAAATAATCAAATACTAATCATATTTTCACACTGACCATTCATAACCTACCTCCTTTTCCTGGCTGTACCGTGCTTCAGAGAATTCCCCAACATTAGGCTGGAGATCAGGAACCCTGTGTTGGGCCTCTCTCACCACTTTGCTCTGTGACCCTGCGAATGTTGTCTCCTCCCTCTGGACTTCAGTCCTGACATGGTTAATTAAACATCACACCCTGACCCACTGCCAAATATGACAAGTGGAAGTTCACTCAGGATGAAGACTGTCTCAGGTTCACTGATGAGCCCCAGGACCTAAAATATAGTAGGTGTTCAATAAATAGTGGATGAACTGCATTGTGCTTAGCACGGTGACTGGGTCTGTTGAACTGAGTTGAGTTGAATTGAATTCACAAATGGTTTTGGCCCCGAGCAGCAGAATGTTGGTGCTAGATTAAATTTATAAACCATTTGGTCCCAGCCTCTCACCATTCACCCTTCCTTCCCTACGACACCTCCATCTTCTGTTGACAAAGGGGCTGAGGAGGCCTGGTCTCTTTTATCACAGAAAACAATGTCTCTGAACCATCTCACCTGTGCTGAAAGTTTTAACTTTTTGCTTTCAAACCAGTTCTCTCTCTTAAGCTCCAGACCTGTTTGGCCTCTGCCCACCAATATTCCTATGATGATTCCACATGCACCACAAAATCAACATGTCCTGCGTCCCCCCAAATCTGTCCCTCTACTGAGTTCCCAATTCATCCTCCTGTCCCTTATTTAGGAAACCTGGGGTCATTCTGGACTTTCCTGACTTTTTCAAAAGTTGGGCTGGGCTTCCCTGGTGGCTCAGTGCTTGAGAATCCGCCTGCCGATGCAGGGGACACGGGTTCGTGCCCCAGTCCAGGAAGATCCCACATGCCGCAGAGCAGCTGGGCCCATGAGCCATGGCCGCTAAGCCTGTGCGTCCGGAGCCTGTGCTCCGCAACGGGAGAGGCCACAATAGTGAGAGGCCCGCGTACCACACACACACAAAAAAAGTTGGGCTGATTCCTGAGGGTGGAAAGTAATGAATGATTCCTGAGTCTATTATTTTTACATCAGTGATAAACTCAATTTTGCAAGCTTAGAATAATAATTTGAAAAAGACGCAGTGCAGAATTGATCTGAAAGTGTACCTTTCAGCAAAGTACACAAATATTTGCTGAAATAGCCAGATTATAAATTCCACACTCATCACAGTCTTCTGCCAGAAGCTGCATCCCCTCCCCACCAGGCTGGTCTTGCTGACAGCCAAGCTGGATCATGCTTTCCTGCCTAGGAGGGGTTGGATCTACTTCAAGGGCCTCAGAGGGGCTATTGAGCACCTGATGGTCAGGAGACCTGGCTTCTTCTTTCCCCCCTGTAGTGGGGTCAGGAAGTTGGATTAGAGCATCAGAATGCAGATGTCCAGGCCTCACTGGTTCAGTAAGTGGGACACTAGAACATGTATCTTCAACAGGCTTCTCAAGTGATCCTGATACAGTTGGTTTGCCAGCACCACTTTGAAAATTACCCGACTAGACCATCTTAAGGGGTCCTCTGGGACTGATACCTATGAAGCTATGACAGATGCCCCCTTCTGTCCATGCCCAGATGGGAGCTGGCTCTTATGTGTGACCAGAACCACTACAAACCACATTTATGTTATACCCCAACATGCCTACCACCTGAGAATGGGGCCAGCCATGCTCAGAACCAGAATAAGGGATGAATCAGCAGTCTGGATGGTAATTTATAAGGGCACTAAAATATTCCTGGAAATATAACTGGATTTATTTCCCAGAATGCTCCTTAAGATAGAACCACGCATGCCTGGAAAGTATCCCCTGACAGACAACCTGCTTGGTCTGGGATAAGATGATGACCTGCCTTCTCAGGAGAGTGATGTAAGTGTCAGGGCTCCTATTAGCAAGCAAAAGAAACAGACTCTAGGCAGAAAGTAAATGTAGTGAAAGCATAGTGAGCAACTCACAGTGTGGCTGGGACAGATGCAGAGTCAGGATTAGAAAATGGGCAGAGGCCAGGACCACAGCCAAAATTCCACTACAGAGCCAGGATATAAAGGACACTACTACTAGCCCCAAGTCCTGCTAGCCACAGCTCACTGGGCACTGGATGCCACCACCCACCCCACTGCCGCCATGGCCCCTGGAGGCTACGTGCTGCTGCTGCACCAGGGTGGAGCCTCCACTGTCTCTTTGTGTCACTGGAGCAGGTGGGTCTGGTGCCCGTGGCCTACTACAAGGCAGGCCTGGGAAGTGAGTGTCCAGCTTTTCTGCTTCTATAGTGAGTCAGGCCCAAACACAGGCAGGATGTTCAGAAGCCAGGACACTTCCCAACATTTGGTGTCCACTTCAAAAAGACTTGGCTACCTACAGGGTTCTAGTCTTACAGAATAGAAGAGTCACATTAGGGGCCTGAATTAAATATCTCAGGACAGTAGAAAGAGGATTCATAATGCCATTAACTATCCCCTCTTTCTAAATGTCAAGGCTTTAATTCTGAAGCGGAGTTAAACTGTCTGCCTGCCCAGCGCACTTTCATGACTCAGAACCTGACCATTCCCCAGTCATGACTTCTGTTGGGTCAGGTCAGGAAGGACTTAGACCTTGATGTGCAGGGAGGTCTAAGCTTACGTCCTTGGAATGAGCCATGGAGGCCTCTCTCTAATTGTGGGAACCTGGAGTGAGAAGAGTGTGACCTGCATCCTGGGCTCTGGAAATTGCGGTGGTGTGCTCTGTGAGACTAGGAAAGCTATGTAGCTGAGAGCACAAGGAGGACACAATGACCATCGCTTTTATTTTTGCCGCATATCTGCCTACACCGTGAGGGTCCTCTGGGGATGGGATGACACAGTTGTGTGGCCCTACACCGTCCCCCTCCCTGTTGACTCCCAACTGACCACAACCCAATCATTTCGCAGGCAAATTACTGAGACCCAGAGAGAGTGACAGATGGCACCTCATTTGACAAAAACCAGAGATTGCAGGAACCCAGGTAAGAGCAGGCTGCATCCCTTTTCCAAGATGCGGGTCGGGACCAGCTTGGATTTGAAAGGGCCAGAATCAGTCAGCTTTTGCCAACAGCCCTGAAATGTCAATAACACACAACAAACATTTATTTCTGGCTCACATCCATATCTACTGTGGGTCAGCTCTAGCTCTTTTCACTCCATCTTCATTATTTCAAGACCCAGGCTAGATGAGAACAACTTATTCTGGTCCTGTGGAAGAAGGGAAAGAGCAGTAACAGAAATATCGGACAGCTCTTAAAGCTGTTACTCAGAACTGGCATACGGCACTTCCCTTTACTTTCAGTGGCCAAAGCAAGTCACATGGCCAAATCGGATGTCAGTGAGGTGGGGCAATTATGATCTCACAAGGAGGGCAGAAAACAAGGGAAACAGTAACACAACCTGCCACAGAGCCATCCCATCAGAAGCCACAACAGTGGCACCTAAGCCAGGTCTCCTGCTCCTCTGACCTACATGTCCTCCAGGTTTGTCCCATTTCTCTTGCTTCTTCTAAACTTTCCATAGGGTTTGGCCCCACTGTCCTAGTCCCATTTTAGAGATGTGGAGACTGAGGCCCACAGAGGAGCCCCGGGTCACCAACTCCTCCCTAATGCCCTTCCCTAACCAAGGGGCTCCCCGTCTACCCCATCCTCTTCCTTGCCTACCCCGAGTCACCAGAAATACTTGCTCTCTATGGAGCACCAGCACACACCTGCCATCAATCCATATGATCCTCACTTAGTCTCCCGAGCACTCTGTGAGGTCAGTCATTTATAAGGCAGAGCTGGAATGGGAGCTGCCTCTCCAAGCCCCCAGTCCTGAGCAGCAAATCAGACTGGACCCCAGTTTTGCCCAACTCTGAAGCTGATGTCCTGCCACTGCCCTTCATGCTGGCCTCAATACCTTCCTCCTCAGCCCCAGCCCACATTCATTGCCACCTGTGGTGTCAATCCGGGTCAGGATGTCACAGCCATGGAGCTGTTCCCTCCTCACCAGCCGGAACAAATCTTTAATTCAGACCCACAAAGCTGGCCCTTCAGTTCCCATTGCCAGGCACAGAAATGAGGATAAATGTGGCTGTCAGTGGCTTCCTACCTCTTTGTTTTTTAAATTTACTTAGAGGTGGGCAGCAGAGATGGCAGGAGAGGAAGCAGATGGCTCAGTGTGACAGATGGGATCCTATCCAGTGACACAAGGACAAGGTGAGAGAAAGTGTGATCAAGAGAAAACACAGGCTCTGCGTGACAGCGTGTGTGCACGGGCCCCTGTGCCAGGACGTCTGCGTTCCGGCCAGCTTGCCAGGCTCAGGGCACTGGGCTGGGGTTCCAGTTTGCCCAGCCCCACACCGTCACCTGACAGTGAGGAGAGTGAGGCAGAGAGGGTCACCCAGTCACGCGCTCGAAGGACACCTGACTCCACGCAGTCCCAGCTACACTGTGGTACGTGTGATGGGCGATGCCTGTGGACCGGCTCCCAGGGCTGTCCCACCCTTGCCACCCACTACCATACGTTCTTACAGAAGTCTACCTTCAGCTCTGCCTTGCCTATGCTAACGACTCTCCAGGCGGGCTTTCAGAGGAGTGTTTCATGCCTAGCACATCCCAACATCTCCAACGCTAGGGCCCCAATCCAGGACTGGGAGCTTGGAAAGGGCAGCTCCCCTTCCACCTCTGGAAAGACCCCCTGAGAAAGCGTGCAGGTGGAAGAAAGAGACGATAAGGGGGTCTTACCGGTGGCAGAGCTTTCAGATCTCGCAGTTCCCTGCCCTGGTTATGTCACAGATGGATAATAGTCCTATGTACATGGGCGCTGTTCAAAGGGGAGAGGAGCATAAGATGAAAGACCCTTTTGTTCTCCTGGGTACACTCAAGAGATTCGGGCAGGACACTCAAGAGCTCTGCAGCAGAACTGGGGAGCAGGGGCTGCACCAGATTGCGGAGCTCAGCACAACAGTGAGAATTTGGAGCTCCCAGGACAATCAGGAGGAAGGGGAAAAGGAAAGGAGATGGACTGGGGAGAGGAAGCCCAGAGCCTGCATTGGCAAAGTGCAAGCATTTTTCTCTTTTGGGGAAGTCTGGTTTTGTAAAAATTGTGGAAAGGGCTGAATATCTCATTAACAGTATAGGAAAGAAACAACATGGGACAGATAAAAGGATGATCCAGAAATGGGACTAACCCAGAGCCAAAGGTGACCATGGGAAACGAATTCCCTTCAGAATTTAGAGAAATCTTGGGGAGCATTGGATCCTCCTCAGAATTGGGGGTTGGGGGTTTGAGTTGATATTAACGTAAAAGGTTGCGTTTGGGACACAGTATTATGAAGGTCATTTTGTAGCAGAGATAGAAAGGTGGAAATGGGGAAATTGCTTTCTCCAGGAGCATTGTACTCGAGTGGGGAGGACCTGAGGATGAGCACGTGTGGGTCACAGGACCAGCCTATATCCCAGCCCTTCCCATCTATACCACGTGCAGTCCTCGCGATCACCTTGGAGCACGGAGGCTATTATCACTCTCATTTTACACATGAGGAAAGGGACTCAGCAATGAAATGATTTGCCCATGGCCACCCAGTGTGTAAGAAGAGGATCCAGGATTCAAACTCAGGTCTATCCAATCCTAAAAGTCAGCTATTTCTTCTCCTGGAAACCAGGTTCCACTTGGGCATGATAAGCTTGAAGGTAGGACGAGGACTTTCTCCTCACTGACCATGTGGTTTTTCCTCACCTGCCCCGCATGAGCCACGTGATATACTCGTCATTTCTAGGGACCCCCAAGGCTGGGCTCTGGGGGGTGAAACACAGAGGCACTGCACACTTGGACCAGCAGAGCAGACCTTAAGCCACCAGGCCCTAGAGGTGTGAGCATTTCCTATCCTGCTGTGCCCAGCCTCCCTGCGATGGAGAAGCCCAGCAGGAGGGCCACCCTTACATGCTGAGATGAGGGAGAAGGCAGGGGACAGGGACTCTCTCCAACCGTGGAGGTTCCTGGAGGATAAAGACTTCTGTATCTATTTACTGACAGTGCTAAAGCCAAGCTCCTCAATCAAACTAGAGGAGTCCAGAGGTGAACAAAGCAAGACACCCTTATCTCCAGCCTGAAATCTCCTCTCAGTCAGGATCTTGGCGGGAAATATAAATCCATTCACTGAAGAGACTTTGGCAAAGGGACCGCGTGCAGGGATGTGAGCAGGAGGGTGAAGCACCCAGAGACTTGTCGCAAAGGGAGTCATTCCACACCGAGGCCTGGAGGGGTAGAGGGAAGAAATGGTGTTCTCAGAGTCTCAGGAGAGCTGAAGCTACAAAGGAGCAGCCGCCTGCTCAGGGCAGTCATGGAGGGACTCAGACCCTGTCACAGACATGATGCCAGAGCAGGACGGGAGTGGGGAAGAAATACCTGACCTCTCCTATCTTCCACCCTCCCATTTCCTGTGCTGCCTCCCTAGACTGAACCTAACCAGATGCCCAAGGGCAAAGGAGATGGTGCATTCTGTGGGGGTCAGAGAAAGTCAGAGACTGGAGTGGAAGGGAATTGCAATGGAGAAGAACCATCAGACTTCTTCCACAAACCCCTCCTGATCAGGGCTTGACAAACCTACTGTTATTTATCGGTTAGAGGTTGAAATGAGGATCCTATAGTCAGGGACAGGCAGATTTTCTTCACTGCCTCACACTTCTAGGAAGTTGTTGATTCTCATGTTGACCCGGAGCCCCTTGGGCCCTCTTGTCTCAGACAAATGTGAAGATCACGGTTCAGGTTGGAGATCACGTTCTCCATCCCCTACAGCTCAGCGAGCTCCTCCTGCGTAGCACCAGAGAGTCTGCCCTGACACTCGACACTCCCTTCATAAGTGTTCCTGAGGACTCAAAAGACAGTCAGCATAAAGAGCCGTCTTCATGGATTTTCATTGCACTGAAAATTACACAAGTCTCCAATTAAACACAGAACTTTTCCCTTCCCACTGAGTTTTCTCCTCTCCCCTTATTCCTGCTCTAATCTGGGACTGGCCACTAGAATTCAAAATCATTCCTGGTGAGAAAAACTAACTTGGAAGCTCTAAGTCACTGGAAGAGGTACAGGTGATCCTTGAAGCGATGCTCCCAATGACTTTGAGAGAAGAGGAATGCACGTGAACCAGACCTGTCTGTCACCCTCCATAAGATAATGCTGCAAAGATTTGTTGGATTTCAATAGGTTAGCAAAACCACATTGTTATTAGCCAGAGTCTGTCTGTACTCAGCATGGATTCAGCAAACCCAATATTATTGCAATTTTGATATCCTACGATTTACATGTTCCATCCTCCTGGTCAATAATTTCCCAACAAACTTGCTCACCTCCAAATCCCCCAAAATCTTTACATCCTTCAAGGCCTGTCTCAAGAGGCATCACCATCAATCATTCATTTATTCAAAAAATATTTTCAAAACCTGCCTTGTGCCGAGCATATTTATGGAGCTGCAGCAGTAATCAAGACAGACTTGACCCCCATCCTTGGGTGTGTTTTCTTCATCATGCAGTCTCTTCCATCTTTGATCTCTCCCTGAGCACCAGCTCGGATGATCATATCACATTTGACCTTCAACGATGATCTCCCCAGTCTTGTGTCTAGTCCTTCCCTCCAGAACAGGAGCTCCTGAAAAACTGAGACTACACCTTCCTCTGTATTAACCAGTGCAACACCAAATATACGTGAGATTGCAATCCAACCACGATCTTTCAAGCAGCTGAGGCCAGTCTCTTAACCTTGGTCTCTTCATCTATATAATGGGAGACATTATCTCAGGGTTTCCTGAGTTGAATTTTCTGAGTTGATGAATGTAAAAGCACTTTGCACACTGTTAACCTCCCAGCACAGTAGCCCGACCACCCAAAACAGTTAACCTAAAAGGAATTCTGTGCGGCTCTTCTGCAGATCAGGGGTTGCAGTGTGCTCCAGGGTGAAGCTCAGCCATCGGAGAGACAAAGCAAGCGCTGACGAATCTGCCACCCCACCCCCTCTCCCAGCAGTTAAAAGGCGGGTCAATTACCATTAGTAATCATTTGTAATCATTACAGTTGTCTAGAGTTTTCTCTGCTGATTGCTTGGGTTATGAAGCCCCTAATCAGTGGGAGGGGTGTGGGGTCTTGAGAGCGCCTTTTGTCTGCAAGCCCCATCCAGTCTTGCCTGGAAGCTGTGGGGAAAGGATGTCAGGAGTCCGCCTGTCCTTGGTATCGTATCCAGAGGCTTTGTGGAGCCCTCGGAGGTTTTTCCGGGCTGACCACTGATGGAGGAGCTGGGGAGGTAATCCCATTCCGGAAAGGGACCCCTGGAAATTTTCATTACTATTAATGCATACCATCCATATTTCACCGTCACCCAGGCAGGTTTTCTCACTCTTTTGACAGGAAAACAGACAGGTGGAGTCGTTTTGATTTGGACGGCCTAGTTTCTTCCCCAGGGAGGCTGCTTCCTCTAGCTTGTATGATAATTGAATTTCACGGATGGAATCTTCCACATACTTCTCAATTAGGCATGTGTACAGGCAGTGAGATTTTTCAGGTGTTAATCTATGATTGTCACCCCCTTTATTTTAACCTTTAAATTAATTTTCTTAATTTCTGCCTGCTCTAAGTCCAGCTTTGCTAAATAGCATTATTCTGACATAAATGGTCTAACCTGTTTGTCATAAACCGGGTACAGCTGAAAATCGTGTATGCGGCAGACTTCCTCATTAATCACAGCTGACAAGAGGTCAGAAATGAAGAAACAAAATTGTCTCTGAAGGCAACGTGGGGAAGGATTGGGAAACGCAGCCAACTTGGTGTGATGGCCGAGTTGGGAGGGCAGGGGAACAGTGGGTCCCAGCTCCATCTGGGGGACCTTGGTTAAGTCCTTGTCTTCTTGGGGCTTCACTTTCTACCCTGAAAAAAATTGCAGGCAGGGGTGGGCTAGGGGGCTCAGATCAGCTGAGTCCTCTGGGACCTTTTCAGCTGTAACATTCTCTGAGCCTATACATGGCTTCTCAGGGACATACCACCAAAGTGACATCTCAGTATTTAAGTGCACAGCTGTTGTTGAGAATACCAAGAGGACCTACATTCTCAATACTTTACCAGCATTCTCCAAAACGAGGCAGGCAAGATGATTTTAGGTAGTAAAGGGACACAGATTTCAGTACCCTGGGAGTGCTGAGTCCCGGTGGAGTCTCCATCCCCCTGAGCAGATCTGTCTGGCACAGTGCATCTTAAATGCCTCCCGATGCTGGTGCTCCTCCCAGGTTATCAGAGAAGGAGCATTCTCAGACTCAAATCCTTTGTCATGCAGCAGATCCAGTTAGAATCCAACACTTGAGGACTTCCCTGGTGGTCCAGTGGTAAAGAATCTGCCTTCCAATGCAGGGGACCGGGGGAGGGGTGTTTCGATCCCTGGACGGGGAACTAAGATCCCACATGCCACAGGATAACTAAACCCATACACCACAGCTACTGAGCTTGCACGCCTCAACTAGAGAGACTGCATGCTGCAAAATACTGAGCCCACGTGCCCTGGAAGCCGCATGCCACAACTAGAGAGAAGCCCGAGTGCCTCAACGAAGAGCCTACGCACTGCAACAAAAAGATCCCCCATGCCTCAATGAAGATCCCGTGTGCCTGCAACTAAGACCTGATGCAACCCAAATAAATAAATAAATATTTAGGGAAAAAAAAAGAATCCAACACTTGTTTGGTGGTGGTGAGAGAGGTTTCTTTGTTTTTCTCCATGTAGGGTAGAGATTGTTTCCTTTTAAGACATATTTACTAAGGAGCTGATTTTGAAGAATATTAAGTTAATGCAGAAGCTGTGTGGCTTGGGAAAAATTAAAAGTAGCATGTGAATGTCTGCTTTTGCAGTCTCTGGAAAAGTATTTAGAGTCTCAGTAGAGAGCCAGGCACTATTCAGGCACTGGGAAGACAGGTGAGTAACACCTTTAGGTCTTTACCCTCCCTCCCAACCCCGCACTGCCATATCCTGAGTGCGTGGGCCACGCTCCAGTCCAGAGGCAGAGGACTCCATCCAGGCACTGATTCCAGAAACCAGCACCTCATAGCCCTTGGATCCCCGTGCTGTCACCACTCTGCCCAGTTGGGTGACCAACCACCCTGAGGGAGTTTCTGGAACATGGGACTTTCCGTTTTAAAACCAGGACAGTCCCAGGTAAACAGAGACAAGCTGGCCCTCCTACCGGTGATCCAGCCCAATCCTAAAGCAATGCTACCCTCCACCTTCTCCGTCCTCCACCTTAGTGGCTGCAGCTGCAGGTGAATCAGTCTCCCTTCCCCCGCTCCCCACACACTGGCAGCCTTCCAAATCCTAGTCTCTGCTTAGCACTGCCTGTCAGTCTTTTGTAACTCTCCCCCACACCCTCAAGAGCTATTTCACACCTCTCCAGCCCCCCCTCAACACCCTCCATACACCACCCATCTGCCCCTGCACAGCTGAGTTTGCTGTGCAGAGAATGGAGGAGAGGGCAGCAAGCACTAACGACCACTTCTCACCTTCCACTGTACATTCATGCAGTACCACCACCACCACCACCCCACCCCCACCCCGCTCTGTCTGTCTGTCCTCCTTGCTCTCTCCTGTATCTGCAGTCACTCGCATCCTACTGGAAGCTTCTCTTCAACTTAATAACATTTGGTCTCTCAACCCTTTCACACCCTCCCCACTGAACCACCACACCCTCTTCTCACGTTCCCATCCAAACAGCTCTAAAGAGTTGCCTCCACTTCCCTTTCTCACCTTTTCAGGTCACTCATTCCTCCGTCCCTGCACTTGGGCTTCTGCCTCCTCTAAAATAGCTCTCTCCACATCTCTGATGCCCTGCTAATTGCCAATTCCAGTGCCTTTTTTTGAGTGTTTTACAGATATCAACTCATTTGACCAAAACTATGTATGTGTTGTTAAAGTAAAATAAAATGATACGTCAACCTAGTAAGATAAGTTATCTTTTACCCCCACATTACAGCTGAAGAAACAGGAACAGAGAGGTTAAATAACTTGTCCATGGTCACACAGCTACATGTGATAGAGCAATGATTCAGAAGTCTGTGCCCCTCACACTCCTCTGGTACCTCTCTGCTGCCTTCACCTCTGCTGTCCATTCCCTTCCTCCTAATCTTTGTCCCCAGCACCTGAGATAGGGTCTGACACCCAGAGGGTGTTCAAAAAATGCTTATGGTCTGAACTAACTGAATGTCTGTGACACACTCAGGGAAGTCACCATCCAGGGGAGGAAGATCAAACAGCAGCCACCAGTGTGTTGAATGGTACACATCACATGGTCTGAGGGCTCTGACAACAGTGACAAGAAAAAACAGTAACAACCAACAACAACAGTGCCCACCATTTCTTGAATTCTAATATACACCAAGAGGTATACTAAATAGTTTTTCTGTTAGCTCATTGAGTTCAAAACAATTCTCCAAAGTAAGTATTATTTTTAAGCTCATTTTACAGATCAAGAAAAGGAAGTTAAGACAGGTCCCCAGGAAAAAAGCATATGTGAGGGAGCCTCAGACAGACAGTGGGTGGCTAGGAGGGCTTCCCAGGGGAGGTGCCTCCTGAGTAGGGTTTTGAAGCACGAGTAGGAATTAGTCAACTGAAGAAGAGCACAAGGGTATTCCAAGCAGGGAACAGTGTCTGCAACGTCTCAAGGTCATAAGAGCATGTACCCATCAGGGGACCTCAGACAGCTGGCCTGGCTGGAGGTCAGAGAATGAGATGGGGAGTAGGAGAGGTGAGGATTTCAAGGGAAGTAGGAAGAGGAGGAGGGGAGCCTCACAGGCCACAGGAAGGAATTTCAACATGATGGGGCTTCAGCTCTCAAACTGGGGTGTGCATCAGAATTGCAAAACTGCAACCCTAGGCCTCCTCCCCATATTATCGGAAGACCTAGGACAGGGCTCAGGAACTGTGTGTGTGTGTGTGTGTGTGTGTGTGTGTGTGTGTGTGTGTGTGTGTGTGTGTGTGTGTGTGTGTGTGTGTATCTTACTAAGGCGCAAATGTACTTAAACAGCTTTATTACATATAACTGACATACGATACCTGGACATATTTAAAGTATAAATTTGATATAGTTTAAGATACACACACACACACAGCACACACACAGCACACACACACAGCACACACACACACACACACACACGGACATGAAACTACCACAATCAGGAGAGTGAGCATATTCATCATTCCCAAAGGCTTCCTCATAATCTTCAAAATCCCTTCCTCCCAACCCCATCCTCACTGATCTGCTATCTCTCATTATAGATTAGTTTGCATTTTCTCGAATTTTATAAATGAGATATAATATATATACCCTTTTGTCTGGCTTCTTTCACTCAGCATAATTATTTTAAAATTCATTTTGAGACAGGCATATGTTGTTTGTAGAAATAATTCATTCCTTTTTATTGCAGAATAGTGCTCCATTGTGTGGAGGTGCCATATTTTGTTTACCCATTTACTTGTTGATGGATAAATAATACTGCTGTGAACAGTTGTGTAGAAGGCTTTGAATGGGCATAAGCTTTCATTTGTCTTGGGTAAATACCTAGGAGAAGGATGCTTGGATCATATGGTAGCTTTTTAAGAAATGCCAAATTATTTTCCAAAATAGTAGTAACATTTTATATTCAAACCAGCGGGTATTATATTCAATACCAATGAGTGGTATCTCATTGTGGTTTTTAATTTGCATTTCTTTGATAATTACTAATGATGAGCATCTTTATGTTCTTATTTGCCATCCCTGAATCTTCTTTGATGAAGCATCTGTTCAACTCTCTTGTCCATTTTTAAACTGGATTCCTTATTTTCATATTATTGAGCTCTTTGAGAGTTCATTCTATATTCTGGATATAGGTCCTTTTTCAGATATATGAATTGCGAATATGTTTTTCCAGTCTGTTGCTTACATTTTACTCTCATAACAATACCTTTTGAAGAGAAGTTTTTAACTTGATCAAGTCTGGTTTATCAAATTTGCTTCTGTGGATTGTGCTTTTGGTGACATATTTAAGAAATTTTTGCCTAATCCAAGGTTATGAAGATTTTGTCTTATGCCTCCATGTAAAAAAAAGAATTACAGTTTTAGGTTTTACATTTAGGTCGATGATCCACTGAATTAATTTTTGTATATAGTATAAGATATAAATCCACATTTTTGGTTTGGGGGCCTTTTTAAAAAAAATTTGGATATCTAGTTGTTCTAGCCTTTGCTAAAAAGTGTCCTTTCCTCCACAGCATTTCCTTTGCACCTTTGTAAAAAATCAGTTGTCAATATACTTGTGGTTATATTTCTGGTCTCTTTATTCAGACTCCTTATTCTCTTTATTCTATCTCATTTATCTATTTGTTTTTATGCCAATATCATGATTTTTATTACTATATGTTTATAAATCTTGCATTCAGCTAGCTTGAGCCTTCCAGTTTTGTCCTTTTTTAAAAATTATTTTAGCTATTATGGACTCTGCATTTTAGTATGAATATTAGAATCAACATATGAATTTCTGCCAAAAAGCCCTGTTGGGAATTTGATTGAGATTGTGCTGCATTTATAGATCACAATTTGGGGAGAATTGACATCTGAACAATATTGATTCTTCCAACTTCTTTTTTTTTTTTTTTTTTGTGGTATGCGGGCCTCTCACTGCTGCGGCCTCTCCCGTTGCGGAGCACAGGCTCCGGACGCGCAGGCCCAGCGGCCACGGCCCACGGGCCCAGCCGCTCCGCGGCATGCGGGACCCTCCCGGACCAGGGCACGAACCCGTGACCCCCGCATCGGCAGGCGGACCCTCAACCACTGCGCCACCAGGGAAGCCCCCCAACTTCTTTTTTTTAGGTTTTCTTTAATTTCTCTCAGCAATATTTTATAGTTTCAGTGTATAGTTCTTTTATAACTTTCCTCAGATTTATCCCTAAGTATTTTATATCTTTGATACTACTGATAAGTTTTAAAATTTCTACTTCCAATTGTTTGTTGCTAGTGTGTAAAATACATTGAAATTTTGTAAATTGATCTAGTATCCTGCAGCTTTGCAAAACTTATTACTACTAGTAGCTTTTTGTAGATTCCAGTAGACTTCCTACATAAATGATTATGTTGTGTGTGAACAAAGACAGTTTTACATTTTACAGTTTACCAATCTGAATGTCTCATTTCTTTTCCTTGCCTGATTGCACTGGCTAAGACCTCCAGTACAATGTTTAATAGAAGTGGCAAGAAAGGATAGCCCTGTCTTATTCCTGATCTTAGTGGAAAGGTATTCAGTCTTTAATGATTAAGTATGATGTTAGCTATTGAGATTTTATAGATGTCCTTAATCATGGTGAGCAAGTCCCTTTCATCACTAGTTTGCTGATGGTTTTTATCAGGAATGGATGTTGGAATTTGTCAAATGCATTTTCTGTATTTAGGAGATTATGATGGCTTTTTTTCTTTTTTAGTCTGTTAATATGGTGAATCACATTGATTGATTTTTTAATGTTAAACCAACCTTGCATTTCTGGGGAAAATCCTGCTTGGTCCTGACGCAAATATCCTTTTGGTCTATTGTTTGATTCAATTTGTGTCTGTAAGGGATTATTAGACTATAGTTCTCTTTTTTTATAATGCCTTTGTCTGCTTTTGGTATCAGGGTGAAGCTGGCCTCATAGAATGAATTGGGAAATATTTCCTCCCCCTTTCCCCCACTCCTTAAAACTTTTTGAAAGAATTTGTGTTAAATTGGTATTATGTCTTTCTTAAATGTTTTGTGGAATTTATAAGCGTGAGAAAGTTTTTATAACCTGTAAATTCAATTTCTTTAATAGATAAAGAGTTTTTCAGGTTAACTATTTCTCCTTGAGTAAGCTTTGGTAATTTGTGTACTACAGGGAATTTGTCCAGTTCATCTAAGTAGTTGGATGTATTGGCATAAAGTTGTTCGTAATGTTCTCTTATTATCTGGAGAATCTATAGTGATACCACTACTATTCCTGATGTTAGAAATATGTATCTTTGCTCTATTTTCCCTGGTCAGTCTAACTAGAGGTTTATCATTCTTACTGATCTTCCCAAAGAACAAGCTTTTGGTTTCATTGATTCTTTCTACTGTTTTTCTATATTGTTTCATTTATTTTCACTTTGATCTTTATTATTCCTTTCTTCAGTTGTTTTGGGTTTCATTTGCTCTCCTCTTTCTATCCTTAAGGTGGGAATCAAGGTCAATGATTTCAAACTTTTCTTTTTCTAATATAGCCATTTAGTGCTAGAAATCTCCCCATAAGTGCTGCTTTAGCAACATCCCACAAATTTTGGTATTGTATTTTTATTTCATTCTGTTCTAAATATCTTCTAATTTCATTTTTTCTTTGATCCTTGGGTTACTTAGGAGTTAAGTGTGTTACTTAGCTCCTGAACATTTGAGATCTTTCTGTTATTGATTTATAATTTAATTCCAGTGTGACTTGAGAAAATAATTTATATGAAGTGATTTGTTTTAAATTTGTTGAGACTTGTCCTGAATAGAGTTTATCTCAGTAAATATGCCATATGCTCTTGGTAAGAATGTAAATTTTGCTGTTGTTAGGAGTATTCAATAAATGTCATTTGGATTAAGTTACTTAATAGTGTTGTTCAAGTTGTCTATATTCTCACTGATTTTCTGTCTACTCATTCTATCAATTTTTGGTTATTTAAATCCCCAACAACTGTTGACTTTTCTATTTCTCCTTTTAGTTGTATTAATTTTGCTTTATGAATTTTCAAGCTTTATGATTAGGCACATAACATTTAGGATTATGTTATCTTGATCGACTCCCTCTTGTAATCATAAAATGACCTTCTCTATCTGTGGTAATAACTTTTGCTCCGAAATAAACTTTGATATTAATATAGCCTCTCCAGCTTTCTTTTGACTAGTGTTAGCATAGTATTTTTCCCATCAATCCATTTTTAACCTATTTGTGTATTTATAGTTAAAAATGTTTTTCTTACAGGCAACATGTGTGCTATTGTTGTTATGCATTTTACATTTACATATATTATAAATCCCACAATACATTGCAGTTATTTTAATAGTAACAGTAAAATATCATTAAGAGAATTTTTTTAAATTAATTAATTTATTTATTTATTTCTGGCTGTGTTGGGTCTTCGTTGCTGCACGCGGGCTTTCTCTAGTTGCGGCGAGCGGGGGCTACTCTTCGTTGTGGTGCGTGGGCTTCTCATTGCGGTGGCTTCTCTTATTGCAGAGCACAGGCTCTAGGTGAGCAGGCTCAGTAGTTGTGGCACACGGGCTTAGTTGCTCCGCGGCATGTGGGATCTTCCTGGACCAGGGCTCGAACCCATGTCCCCTGCCTTGGCAGGCAGATTCTTAACTTCTGTGCCACCAGGGAAGTCCCAAGAATTTTAAATAATACAAATATATTGCATATACTTACCATATAGTTACCATTTTGAATGCTTTTCATTACTTTCTGTGAATTCAAAATTCCATCTGGTGTCATTTTCCTTCCTGCCTAATCAACTTCTTTTAGCATTTCTTTTAGTGTGGGTGAGCTAATGATGAATTCCCTCAGCTTTTATATGTCTGAAAAAGTCTTTATTTTGCCATTGGTTTTAAATGATATTTTTGCTGAATATAAAATTCTAGGTTGAAAGGCTTTTTTAAAAAATCATACAGTATGTCAAAGGTGTTGCTTATACTGTTTCTGATAAGAAATCTATAGTCCTCATATTTTTTCCCCTGTACTTATCTTTTTTCTCTTGTTGTTTTTTAAATTTTCTCTTTATCAATGCTTTTGAGCAATTATATCATGATATGCTTTGACATCATTTTCTTCATGTTTCTTGTTCTTGGAGCTCACTGAGCTTCTTAATCTGCACCTTTATATTCATCACTGTTTGTAGTCTGAGAACATACTCTGTAAGTTTTTTATTTTTTTTTAAATTTATCAATGCTTGTTTTATTTTCTGGCCCAGCATACGGTCTATCCTGATAAATGTTCCATGGGCACTTGAAAAAAATAAGTATTCTACAATTGTTGGGTGTCAAAGTGCTTGATAATGTTGTTGAGATCTTTCATATCTTCAGTATTGTTGTTCTAATAATTCTATCAATCACCAGGAGAGTAAAAACTATGGCTGTAGTTTTATATTTTTCTCCATCAATTTTTGCTTTGTGTATTTTGAAACTCTGTTTTTGCACATATTCACAATTATAATTGTTTTGTCTTCCTGATGAACTGACCCACTTTTCATTATAAAATTTACTTCTTGGGGCTTCTCTGGTGGCACAGTGGTTGAGAATCCGCCTGCCGATGCAGGGGACACGGGTTCGTGCCCCGGTCTGGGAAGATCCCACATGCCACGGAGCGGCTGGGCCCGTGAGCCATGGCCACTGAGCAGCGCGGCCGGAGCCTGTGCTCCACAACGGGAGAGGCCACAACAGTGAGAGGCCCGCTTACCACAAAAAAAAAAAAAAAAAATTTACTTCTTTATCTCTGATAATACCTCTTGCCTTGACGTTTATATTATCTGAAATTAATATAGCTACTCCAGCTTTCTTATAATTAGTGCTTTTGCATAGTACATCTCTTTCCATCCTTTTACTTTCAACCTTTCTTTCACTTGTAGACAGCAGTGTCCACAGAAAGCTGACACCTGTAAACAGCAGTTAACTAGCTCTTGTTCTTTTAACCAGTCTGAAAATGTGTGCCTTTCATTGAAATACTTAGTTCTACATGTAATATTAGTTTTGATATGGCTGCCTTTAAGATAGCCACTTTATTATTTGCTTTCTATTTGTCCGGTTTTCTTTTTCTCTGTTTCTCCTTTTGTGTTCTTTGGAGTTAATCAAAATATTTTTAGCATTCCATTTTAATTATTCTATTGAACTTTTTTCTCTTTCCAACATCTTATTATGAAAAATGTCAAACATACCAAAAAGTTGAAAAAGTTTTTCAGTGAATACCTATGTGCCCAGCATCAACAGTTTCTATTCCCATATAAAAGAATAGAAAAGACCTCATTTGGTCAACCCACCTTCCATATTGGATGCCTTACCTCTTGATTTAAATAGGGTAGAGGTAAACACATTGAAAGGGTTGCATTAATAGAAATGTAATTCTCAGAATTTGGGAAGTGAGGGTCCCATCTTTATATATATCAAGTCTTTACTCTGAGAGGGAGCAGGACACTCTGGACTGTGTCCAGAGTGGATAACCAGGACAAGGAAGTGACTGGATGCTGGGTCATTCTGAGGAAAGAACGGGCTGTGCTATACCCAGGGAAGAACAGAGGGAGTTAAGGAGAGAAATTTATAGGTCATAGCCTTTCAGCCTCGGGGAGGAGGGGGAAGCTGTCTTTGGGAGAGTCCATGAGTCAGGACTAAATAGACGGATGCTCCAGGAAAATAGATGTAGCTTCAGTAAAAGGAACAACTAACAGGAAAAGGTGTCAAAGATGAGCAAGACTATCAAAAGAGTGAACTCCCCGTCACTTGAGGTATGCAAGCACTCACTCATTCAACAATATTTATTGAGCCTTTACATGGCAAGCCCTGGGCTATGCACTGTGGATCAAGTGATAAATAAAACAGACAGGCATCTTGTCCTCATAAGGTGGTAAATATTAAACGATCCCACAAACCTATAAGTATCAATAGTGATTCAGGCAGGACATGTGCTCTGGCAAAAACTGGAGAACAGGATTAAATGTTTTCTAAATCTGAGACTAAACAGCATTTAAACAGGAAGCCCTATATAAGTGATGGCTTCTATTCTTACGTTATTATTAATATAAATTATTATTGTTTGTTCTAGTGTTCATTCATTTCACATTTCCTGAGCACCCACTATGGGCTGTGGCAAGGAGGCAGAGCTGCATGAGATGATGGGTCTTTGTCCTTCAAGTGGAAGGGTCGCTCTATTACAGACCATCCAATACAAGGGGGAAGTGCTGTGGTTAGAAACCAGGATCCCAGGGGGGCACTGGCTACCCAGGAAGCAGTTGAGGGTAAGTGGGGGGAGTCCTGGGGTGGGGGGAGCGGGGCGGGGGGGAGCTTCCTGGAGTAAGTGGGAGTGTGTTGGATCTTGAAGGACAAGGAGAAAACTGCTGTGTGTTGGTTCCCCTCATTCCCTGAGGGGTCCCCTCCTCTCTCTAACCTCCCTCCCCCTCTCCCAGCCTCATCCCCCTACCCACTTGGTGGTGGAGGGTTTCCGCTCAGCTGGGCCCCTCAGCCAATTAACACTCTGCCTCTGAAAAGCTCAAATCCGCTTCTCAAAGGTGTTAGAGATCAGAGCAATTAAGGTCTCTTTCTAATGCAAATCTAAACCCAAAATTGAACGTTTGTCTCCTTGGAAAATTAGGCTCCCAAGTTCTATGAGGAGATAGTGAAATTCAGTAAGGGGAGGTGATAGCTTCAAGAAATAGAAGCCAATTTGTTGGGATGCTCTCCAGAAATATTTGATTCAATCAAATAAAAATTTACTCCACATGGCAGCAGAAGTGATTTCTTTAAACACGAATCAGATCCTCTCTACCCTGGTCTCGATGCACTTGCATTAACATCCAAAGCCCTCACCACAGTCTCAAGGCCCCACATAATCTGACCCTTGCCTCCCCCATAACTTCATCTCAGGCTCCTTTATAAAGTGCTTTGTCACACTTTGTAATTATTTTATTTACTGGTTGGCCTCCCTCACATCATTAAGTAAATACATCGCAGTTACTGCTCACCCTGGAGCACAATATATAAAGTTATCCAAGTGAAAAACATATCAGAGCTTGAGATTTGGAATGTGCCCTAGAGCCATTCGGAATAGGGCTCAGATTCAAAACGACATTGTTTTCCCCTCAACACCATCCCTGGCTGTTGTAGTAGCATCAGCCCTCGCTGACCTCTAGCTGTATCTAAGAGCTCATTTTTCTGGAGAACAACTAACTGCTCTCTCTTTGAGATGCCCCTTGGCGTCCCAAGCACTCTTCACAAATGGCTCATTTTTAAATTGGACACTACTCACAGATAACCTCCAAATGCAAAGAAAATTCTTCTCGCCATGGGAACAGACAGGAATGACGTTTTATTTAACTAAGTTGTTTACTCTTCTTTTTCCTGTCTCCCAGTTGGAATGCATGGAGGGCGGGAACCTGTGTCTATCTTGGTCACCACCTATCAGCAGCACCCAGAACAGTGCCTGGTACTTGATGGATATTCCGGAAATATAAATATTTCGAATAAGTGGATTTTCTGAAACTGCCTGTGTATAGGCTCAGTGCCAACACAATGGGCATAGAGGTGGGCAAACCCAGATTCAGCCTTGGAGGAGCTCATAGCTAGGTGGGGGGACCCACAGGACCAAGGATTCATTTGTTCATTAAGCACTTGAGCACCCCCTACAGTGGAGTCAGAACCTCGGTGCAAAGAGACACAACATAGGCAAATTCCAGCATGTGAGTTTGGGGGGGGTGGGAAGGAAGCAAGAAATAACCATCTTCCCATTGTGGGCAATTCCCCCAGCTAGGAGGGATCCTAACACCTCCTTTAGCCATCAAGCAGACACTGCTTTAGGCACTGAGATACACTGATGAATTAAGGCTGCCCTCGTCCTCAAGTGAATCAGTCTAATAGATGGCAATGTCACATGGTAACAATAGAAATATTTATGAGTCCAAACCTCTCGCAGAAGTGAAGGTGATTTACCACAGAGGAGAGTACAGTGAGATCTGTTAGAAAAGACAATTCCTGAGCTGGGTTTTTTCAGCTGAATAGGAGTTTTCCTGGCAGACAAAGGAGAGGAGAATGGCATTCCAGGGAGAGGGCAAACCAGGTGCAAAGGCATAGAAATGTAAACCAACATGATGAATTTGAAGAACTGCAAGCCATTTGGGGGGTCATTGCTAAAGTATAAACTGAAAAGGGAGGTCTGGAGGCAGGAGAAGTAGCTGGGCCCAGATGTTGTGAGGTTTCACCTGGACTTTATGCTACAAGGGACCAGTGTTGGTGTTTAATCAAAAGAATGATAAATCAGCTTTTGCCACATAATAAACCACCCCAAATCACAATGGCTTAAAACAACAGTGTTCATGACTTACCCATCTGGGGTCAGCTGGGGGCTGGCTGGTCCTGGATGGGCTTTGATGAACTGGTTCAGTTCTTCATGAGTCTCTTTTCTTCCTCCTGGGGCCATCAGGCCTGCGGTGGCATGTCTTGCTCGTGTCAATGGCAGAGGCATAAAAGTGCAAAAGGAGACATGCAAGGCACCTTGAGGCCTGGGCTCAGCACTGGCACATTATCACTTCTACCTCATTCTGTTGACCAAAGGACATCATGTGGCCTAGTCTGGATTCAAAGGCATGCACCTGCAAAGTCATATGAGGAAGGGCATGAGCATAGGAAGCATTGAGGTGTGGGGTCCGTCAATGCACTCTAGCACAAGCTATGCGAGCAGATCTCTGCATTAGGTCTCATGGCCGAGATGCGGAGGGTGGATTAGAAGGGATAAGGCAGTTTCAGAGATTCAAGCTGAAGCTAAATGAATGCCCCAGGATCCCACGATTTGCTCTTTCCTCTATTCCGGGTACTGGGATTTAGCCAGATCAGGCAAAGGGGAGGCTTATCTTTAGTCTTTTGTCTGATTCTAAGAACTCAGCCTGAGCACTTTGGTGCTTGCAGCAGTAAATAAGGAGCCTTTGAAATAAGCGGATAAAGGTTAATACTCAATAAACTAGTAAACAAGGATTTTCTGTAACTCTCTTGGAAAAGACATCTCTGAGACAAAAACAGAGCTGAGCTGCAATATTCGATAAGGCCCACTGATCACAAGAAAACCTAACATAGGTAATTGACTATTGGCAAACGCAACAGAACCAAATAAGGCAAGTAATGAACAATTATTGTGCTTGGAGGTAATGGAACTACAAATCCAGGCTGCCTATGTGTTTGTCCGAGGCATTGATAAGAACAAAGTGGGTAAGTAACCCAGGTGTGAAATTCCTTTTATTAGGCTAGATCTAAAAATAGGCTTGAATCAGACAGTGGAAAAGAACAGAATTCATCACCACTTGCTCACGGGGGCACATGGGGAATAAACTCAAGTTCTGGGTTTTGTTTAAAAAGAGGGAATTATGGTAGATTGTTCGCAAAAGTGATGCCCATTATTTCCCTTCCTGTATCTATGCTGCTTCGTGGATGTGACTTTGTAACTCTTCCCATCAGGACATGGAGTCTGTTTCCCCACCCCATGAGACTGTCTAGTTTTGACCAATAGACTGTGGCAGAGGTGACATTGTGCTAATTCCAAGCCTTAGCCTCAAGACACCTTGCACCCTGCCACTCGCTCTCTTGGGATTTTTGTCCCTGCCATTTGAACAAGTCCAGGAGAGGCTACTAGAGACGAGTTAATGTCAACTCAGTTGTCCCAGCAGAGGCCCCCAACCATGTGAAGAGCTCAGCCAAAATCAGCAAAGCCAGCCACAGCTGACCACAGAAGCAGGAGGAATGCCAGCTCAGTCCAGAAAACCTGCTGGCTGAGCCCAACCTAAATGGCCAACCTACAGAATCTTGAGGTTAATAAATGGTTGTTATTGTAAGCCACTAAATTTTTTTAACATCTTTACTGGAGTATAATTGCTTTACAATGGGGTGTTAGTTTCTGCTTTATAATAAACCACTAAATTTTAAAGTGATTTGTTACACAGTAACAGATACAGGAATATTCTGCATCAAAACAGCTAGAAATAAGCTGTAAAACATGATATAAACAGTAAATAAATAAATAGTAAAAACATTATAATCACCACCACTACAAATAACTGGGCATCTATTGTCTACTGGGAACTTTGTGCATCTGAAACTTTGCTGGGTACTTTACATATTCCATGCAGGGTTACATCATCGAAACTCTGCAAGGCAGAATTATTTTCATCATTTTGCAAGTGGGGCAGATGAGGAAACTGAGGCTGGGAAGACAGTTTATACTACTTGCCCAAGGTCACACAGCTACTGTTTTCTCAACCTGAGGCAAGTGGGGCTTCTCAGAGGCTAAGAGAGGCCTGGGCCACTTCCAACTTTTGAGATGCTTTGTATACTAGTAAATGAAGATATGAAGAAACAATTACACAAATGGTGACATATTTTAAATCTTTACATTTATTAAGTGATCACTTTAAATATCAAAGAAAAAAGCAATGCACTACAATTGCTAATCACAAGATAATCACGTATTTATTTTAAAAGCATATTAATGTTTTTGTTTTTGTTTTTTTTGCGGTATGCCGGCCTCTCACTGTTGTGGCCTCTCCCTGTTGTGGCCTCTCCTGTTGCGGAGCACAGGCTCCAGACGCGCAGGCTCAGCCGCCATGGCTCACGGGCCCAGCCACTCCGCAGCACGTGGGATCTTCCCGGACCGCGGCACGAACCCGTGTCCCCTGCATCGGCAGGCGGACTCTCAACCACTGCGCCATCAGGGAAACCCAAAGCATATTAATTTATAGTAAACCGCAAGTGGTATGATTTGGTAATGAGATGCAAACGTTACTTTGTTGGCTGAGCATTTTCTGCTTTTATCAGGTCAGGCTACCTCTGTGATGGAACCTATAACCCATGTAACCTCCCTTGGAAATAACATCAAAAGTTGAAATATGAGGCCTTTCAATGAGGTCAAGCCCAGCCACAGGGCACACCCAGCCATCCCCCAGCCCAGCCCAGCCCTCAGGAGAGGCCTGTGCATGGCCAAAGGAGTCCATTCTATACCCTCAAACAGCCCTTGGCTGAGGGATGAGCTTCCAGGGAGGGCTCGTACAGAAAACTGAAGTTCCTGCTCTCATCAGAGAATTAAGTCATCTTTATTTTCTATCACAAAATGACTACATTCTAAGATGTTTCACTCCATTATGTCCAGGCTTACCCAGAACCAAGAAAAATAGGGATTTACCAAGAAGCCAGACAACATTGCCAGTCTAAACACAGAGAAGGGAATGGGGATGCAGGACTCTGCATGGTCCAGAGGGTTGAGAAGTCATCTTAGAGATAACTTTGAGGCTGGATCTTGAAGCATGAATAGGAGTCTGCTGGGTGGCGGAGAGCATGCCACGTGGCTGGAACAGTGCTGGAAAAGGTACGGGATTAAGAAAAGACATGTACAAGTAGGAATGGTGCAGATGCCAGTGTAACTAGAGCCCAGGGTGGGCGGGGGGAGGGTGGAGGCAGTTGAGGCCAGAGAGGATATTGGGGAAAAATAGTGGAGGGTATTTTACCCAAGAAGGCAGCCAAGTCTCAATCCCTTGTGGGTATGGCCTCTTGCTGCCAAGGAGGAATCTCAGTCTTAGAATGCAGCTGTGCACCCAGAATAAATCCCTACAGACCTGACTCCATCTGCTCTTTGCAGTAGCCCATCCACTGTCCTCCTTCCCAAAGACTTCAACCATCCCCCCTCTGCAGGTGGCTCTCCTGCAAACTGCTGCAAGCCGAGTGTTCCCTGTAATCTAAACCCTGCATTTCTCCACTAATCTGCATAATTTACAAACCAGCTCTGAGGTCTTTCACACAGACTATTCTATTTAGAACAAAAAATGTAACCAAGTTTTGAAGCAGCAGCCTCACAGTTTTTTCATAATTTTACAGACTTAAGAGTAGAGAAGGGCTAGACTTCCCTGGTGGCGCAGTGGTTAAGAATCCACCTGCCAATGCAGGGGACACGGGTTCAAGCCCTGGTCCTGGAAGATCCCACATGCCACAGAGCAACTAAGCCCGTGTGTCACAACTACTTAACCTGTGCTCTAGAGCCCGCGAGCCACAACTACTGAGCCCGTGAGCCACAACTACTGAAGCCCGCACACCTAGAGCCTGTACTCTGCAACAAGAGAAGCCACCACAGTGAGAAGCCCATGCACTGCAACAAACAAGTAGCCCCCACTCACTGCAACTGGAGAAAGCCCACGTGCAGCAAGGAAGACCCAACACAGTCAAAAATAAATAAATTTATTTTTAAAAAGAGTAGAGAAGGGCCAAGAAGGTTGGCTTGAAGGTAGAGGAATTACTGAAGTGACCTAGCAGTATTAAGTCTTGGCATCTGGAGCCATCAGGGCCCTCTGGGATCACCTAGTCCAGGGATGGAAAATATATGACTCATGGACCAACCTCCTGCCATCTGGTGTCCAGGGCAGACATTGCTAATCTATTACCACACACTCTTTGGCTGAGCCCAGAAACAACTGAATCCTCCTGTACACAGCACTGTGGGCAGCCTCTACCCATCAGTCAGAGTCAGCCATAAATGAAAACCAGCTGCTCATTCCTGATGGTTTCCATTACTCCCAGTTCACAGAGGAGAAAACAGAGGCACAAGGAGGGTAAGGGACTAGTCCAAGGTGGGCTTTTCTGTCCCTTCGGGCAGAGCTTTCCCCTACACCACATGGCCTGCCCATTTCCATATGGTTGCAGAGGACAAACACTTCCATGCCTCAACTGTAATTCAGGGAATGACTCTAGCATATGGGATGGAATTTTACAAGCAACGTCATTTTTCTTTTGCTTCCAGTTCAAGCTGTTATTTGGTCATGCTTTAAAATGTAGATTTGTATTATCATAATAAAAGAACATATAAATAGTTAGTAGATTCTGCCCACACACTTAATAAAACCTTAAGGAATTCATTCATTCACCTATGGGCCAGGCAGGGTGCTGGGCACTGAGTTTATGAGCACACAAAGGACATCCCAGGTGCCCAGGGAGCTAAAATGCTCAAATCTGACATTCTGCTTAGCTTGGGGAAATGTGCTCAGTTCAACTCCCCCATCCTAGCGCTGAAGGGACCCAGAGATTCCACACATGCCACCCCTCACCCTATGCAATCCTCCCTAGAGCCCTTTAACAGGCCCTTGTCCACACACCTCCAATGATGGGGAGACCACTACCTCCCAAGCCTGCCAACTGGACCTTCAGATGGTTCAGCCTGCTACAAATTCTTCCTTTTGCTAAAAGAAAATGAGCTTCCCCATGTCCTCCACGCACTGGTCCTGCCTTTGTCCCACGGGGCACTAACTTTCTGGGGACCTAAGAGAGAACGTTGAGGGGGAGGGTTGTCCAGTGAAAGAGACACAAGAAACGGGGAGAGGGAAGGCATTAAAACCATCCTCTACAGTGTGGCAAGACCATTTCATATCCTTGCTCATAATTCTTACTCATATCAGTAGAATGTCATCATGCCCATTCTGCCCCAGTATATGCCGAGATCCTTATAAACCCAGCTCCTCCAGAAGGCCCAAAATGCATTTGGTATGGGATCCTGTGCAAGAGAGCTGGTTGCTACGGTAGCAATTGGATGTAAATTTCCCAGAACCCCCAAATAAACTATTAATCAGAAAGATGAAGAAAGGGCCAAGGGGGTAAATAAATCAGTGATGAAATCAGCTCCTACCGGGAAGGACAGGGAGCAGGGCCACCCCAACCTGCTGAGGCAATAACTCATCCCTCCCTTTGATCCTTTAAATGCAGAAGGAGGGGCGGCTGGAGCCCAAGGGGATGCTATCTCACTCCCTTCTCCAACTGTTTTGTCTGTTGTTCTTTTGGAGTCAGAGAGGCTTGATGGTGGAAGCTGCACCTGGCATCCCATCAGTGGAGAGTAAGAACAAGGCCTCCTGCTAGCAGGAATATCAAAGGTAAAGATGTTTGACCCTGAAAAAAATGTTCTGGCCAGCGTGAAAGAAGCATTCTACTGAAGTGTGGTGGTAACAGTGGGATTAGGTTCAGCACTGCTGGATAATAGAAGGATTAGAGTGATGGAGCACAAATTTTATCTAGAAGTTTGTGGGATTTGTTTGTTGGTTTTTTCCCCCAGGACTTTATCTTGCTTTCTTTAACGTTCATATTTGGCTCTTAAGAAGGATTATTATGGGAAGGCTTACTAAGCTTCCTTGAAGTAAAGTAGACCCACCTAGAACCTGGTGGGTCCCACCACACAGCCCCCTGGGGGGGAGTGCTCTAATTAAAACGCTCCTGGGAGGAAAGGAACAAAGGGTACTATCCCGGTGTACACAGAAGCCTGCAAAGGGAACATCCATGTGACCAAGAAGGGATCTCAGACCTCAGGACAGGGAGAGGGACATTCAAGGTAAGCATGGTGGGCTCCACTGTGACTGTGGCCCCTGCTGACCAGGCCCAGTGGTAACCCCACCCCTGGCTTATGTAGGCAGGGCTATGGCAAGGGGGGGAAGAGGGCACTGGAGAGGACCAGCCCTGGCTCCACAGCAAACTCACCCTGGGATCTTGGGCAAAGCCCTTCCCTTGTCTGGACCTCAGTTTCCCAAACTGTACAAGGATGGGCCTGGGATGACTGAGGTCAAAGTCACCATGTAGCTGGCAGTAATGGGCCTTGATGCAAAGTCTAACACAGGACCCTCTCCCCCTACCTTTTGTTTCTCCTTCGAGGGGGAAAAAGGGGTTTAATCAAGGGTGTCATCCTTGGGTAAGAAGTGGGGGCAAGGGAGTGGGAAATCCCACCTCAAAAGCCACCTTTTGGGAGAGATCTTACCAGAGACTAGAGAGGGATGCCTCCAGGACTCCAACAGAGGGGCCCCCGAAGGCTTCTTTGGTGCTCTCTGGCTCTGAAATTTAAGTCTCTTAATTGAGAAAAGAGGAAGGGGAGGTGATAGAGGATAGAAGGGGCTTTCTACCCTGTAGGCCAAGGTTGAATTAAAGCCACAAAGAGAAAATCCAAGGGCACCCTGCCTCTCTCCCCCACGAAGCAAGTCTTCACCCCAGAAAAAGCACTTTGCTACACAAGCCACTTTGCCTGCTGCCTCCTGTAAGCCTCCTCAGAGAACTGTTTTAAGCTCATCAAAGTGAGGAGGTCTTGAAGGGAGCACTGAGGCCCAGAGAGGGGAATGATGGACCCACAGCCTCACAGTGGGAGAGGCGGGACTCGCACCCAGGTCTCCCACCCCAGACCTATTCAGTTTCCACTGCCAAATATCCCTACACTGTCTTCCCTGGGCTCTTGCTATAATTCATGTATATTGTACAGTGAAAATGGCAGGGAGATCCTGCCGGGATTGGTAATTTTTCACCATGGGTGGCACTGAGGCTTCCCTATTCCCTGGAGGAGGGAAATGAAGGGTTGATTAAGTACTCGAAACATCCCTGCCTGTGGACCATTTAATAACTGCCTCGTCCATCTCTCAGGCATTAGAACAGACATTTGGTCTGCTAATCCAATTTGGCCAGCCTCTTCAAGGCTGCTATCGCTGGCTGCTGGGCGCCATTTTGTTTGACGTGTTAGGAATCAATGCAAGCTCCCTGCAATTGCTCTCACTACTGCTTGATTAATCACAAATGAGACCTCTCCCCTTGCATTAATGTTCTACTACAGACAGAGCAAACTGCAATGGTCCAAGAAGCTTTGAGGATCTGCTGATGACCCAGCAATTCCCCTGATTCTCTCAGCATATTTCCTGGATGTGAATAAATCATCAGAAGTAGGTGTGAGGTCTGCAAATCTTCACACCCTAAACTGTGATTTATGCTATGCTGTTCACTTGGGTAAATGTCACCATACTCCTCACCTACATGATTCGGTTCCAAGTCACCCTCTCCCAAACCCCCTCCTCAGGAGACCACAGGTGTCCCTGTAACCAATTCAGGATCCTTTCTATGGAGGTGAGGCTAGTCACGGTCACACCAGAGGCCTCTTTGGCACCCTAATACAAGGATAGTTGGGCTTTGTCAATGACCTCCCAGACACTCCTTTCCGAGCACCTCTCAGTGGCCTCCCCTTCAGTGCAGACTGAAGGACAGTCTTGTCCCCTCTCCTCTCGTGTTCTCATTCCCGCCTTTAACCATTTGTCTGCTGATGCTTCCAAGTCTCTCTCCAGACAGGCTTCTCTGGAGCTCTCCACCTGGGTGCTCCCTGCTCCAGGCACCTCAGCCTCAACATCTCCCACCTTTGTGAGAGCACCTTGGTCATGGCAGCTTAAAGACTCAGGATATGTCTTTTCTCACTCACACTCTGCCTCCATTCAACTGATCACCAAGTCCAGGCAGACATCTACCTGATGTCCCTGGAGTTCACTTCTCCTTCCAGTTCCCACTGTTTCTGCTTCAATTCTTGTCAAAACCTGGTGTCCACACTGCTGGTATCCCCTCCCTCCAACTTACTCTCCATGCTTCCATTCAAAACTCCTCCAAAAATGCTGCCTTCACCTTGTAGTTTCCCTGCTCATAATCCTCAAGGGCTCCCTGTCACCAGACTCCTCACCTACATGATTTGGTCCCACAGTAAGAATAATCCAGCATGAAGTTCATCTTTTCCTACAAACGCCTCATACTTCCGTACCTCCACATCTTTGCTTAAATAGTTATATCTTCTTCAATCTCAACCAACTGAACTCCTACTCATCTGTGAAAGCCCAGCTCCAATGCCCCTTCCTCTAAGAAACCTTTTAACTACCCTCACCTTAAGAGTAAACTTACAGACAGCCATAGACAGATATGTACCCAATCCATTGCTAGAACAATTATAAAGTCACACAGGCCCACCCTTGATGACTTAAGAACCCAGGACAAGTAAAAGAGGGAGTCTTGCAGCCCACAGCACCTGCTCCCCTCGTTCCACCCTCCTGCCTGACTTCATCCTGTGCTGTAAGGATCTTGTGCACATGTAAGGTTCTTGTTCAAGCCCTCATGACCAAGGTCAACCCCACACCCCCATAACCCCTTTCTTACTCCCACAGTCACCCTTTGACCATCCCTTGGGGCTACAGGTACAACAGCCTTGCAGAAGAGACAAGTATAAGTCCTGGAGGCTTGGTCCCTTTGGGCAGGAAATTCCAGGATGGAGAGTGCTGGAGTGAGGTCCAGAAAGGGCCTGGGCTCTGAGTGGTCCTCATTACCTATGGGGAAGACCAGGGGAGGAAGGCAGAGCTATAGCCTCTGCAGTAGAGCTTTTCATACTTGTGTGCACATGGATCAGGAGACCCTGCATTTATAACAATCTCCCAGGAAATGCAGATGCTGCTGGCCACCGACCAGACTGAGAGTAGCAAGGGACTGGAGCGCCAGACCCAGGTCCAAGGGTGGACGGATGCTACATTAGCTGTATGCTGTCTTCTTTGCCACTTGATGAGGAAAAAACACTAGAAGATGTGGTTCTCCAGAATGAGGGAAAGAGCTTAGGAAAAATAGGTTCCCATGAGGACAACTCATTCTCACCTCCATAGCTCCCGGGTCCTCCCTGCAGACCACAGAGGCAATGACCAGGCAGGTTGGTAGATTTGGGCCTCCTGACTTTAAGTCCAGACCTTTGTCTACCTGGTGCTATGAGGAGTCCACCAGACCCTGGGAGCAGGCAGTAGAAGGAAATCAGGTCATTTCCTGTGTACATATGACTGCACATGAAAACAAACCTCACCATCAAAACTGCAGAACTAGAATGATCCCAGGTGGCATCTCGGGGACTTTACAGGTAGGGAGACACTGCGCTCACCCCCAGAGGTCTTCCCTTCCCCTGCTCTCTCTCATGCTCTAATTTCACACCCTGGCTAATTACTCCACTCTCTTCTCCCCTCAGCAATATTGCTACCACCACCTTCGGGGCCCCTTCCAGCTGCTGTGGCCCCCAGGCAATAGGATGTGGTGTGAAGGCTGGGAAGCAGGGTCAAGGAGTAGGGAAAGGCAGTACCTTCCTCCCTCCCTCCTTTTGGTTGTTCCTGGGGTCTTGCCTGGAGTCACTGAGCATCGGGACTGAAAGTGCTCTTGTACAATTCTCTCACTTTAAAAATGGGGAGGGCTTCCCTGCTGGCGCAGTGGTTGAGAATCTGCCTGCCAATGCAGGGGACACGGGTTCAAGCCCTGGTCTGGGAGGATCCCACATGCCGCGGAGCAACTGGGCCCGTGAGCCACAATTACTGAGCCTGCGCTTCTGGAGCCTGTGCTCCACAACAAGAGAGGCCACGATAGTGAGAGGCCTGCGCACCGCGATGAAGAGTGGCCCCCGCTTGCCACAACTGGAGAAAGCCCTCGCACAGAAACCAAGACCCAACACAGTCATAAATAAATAAATAAATAAATTTTTTTTTTTTAATGGGGAAACTGAGACCCAGAGAGGGGCGGTGACTTGCCTGAAGTCTTAACTAAGACACAGGTCTCCCCACTGCCCCACATTGCCTCTTTGTTAAACCCACCCTTCATCCACATTGAGCATATAAGAGACCTCCCTCAGTTAACATCTGAATGAGTTTCAGCAAGCCATTTCACCTATCTGAGCCTCAGTTTCCTTACTGCTCAGAGGGGAGGAGCAAGTCCCACCACGGAGTTGTGGGGAGAATTGGGGGAGCCAGCACAGGGCCTGGAAGCATGAAGCAATATGATGAGTAAAGAAAACAGGCCCTTTATTAGTTCCCTTTGGCTGCTGTGACAAATTACCACAAACTGAGTGGCTTAAAACAACACAAATTTCTTGCAGTTTTTGAGGTCAGAAGTCTGAAATGGGTCTCACGTGACTAAAATCAAGGTGTTGGCAGGGCTGCATTCCGTTCTAGAGGCTCGAGGTGAGAATCTGTTTTCTGGCCTTTTTAGCTTCTAGAGGCCACTCACATTGTCTGGCTCATGGTCCCCTTCCTTCTTCAAAGCCAATGATGGCTGGTTGGGTCTTTCTCATACACCATTATTCCTGCACACTTCTCCTGCCTCCCTCTTTCACTTAGAAGGACTCTTGTGATTACTCTGGGCCCACCTGGATGTCTCAAGGTCGGCAGATTAGCATCTTTAATTCCATCTGCAACCTTAATTCTCCTTTGCCATGTAACATAGCATATTCCAAGGTTCTGGGATTAGGATGTGGGAGGCCATTATTCTGTCTATCACAGTCCTAAACCATCTGCGAGGTTGGAGAAACTAAGGAAAACCAGGTTTGAAGAAAAATACACATGTAAAAACATTTTGGCATGTAATCTCAGGGGGTTCACGGGCACCCAAGCATGGACTCTAGTATGAACTCTTGGACTAAAAGGATAATATGGGTCCCCCACCCTTTATGACAATTGTCTTAAGTATTTTAGAGTGCACCCACATGCACATGTGCATACTCATATACTCGTGTACACACATATACTCACGCACACGTGTGCACATGCATACATGTGCCTATACCTGCACGCATGCCCTGTGTGCACACATGCATACTTATGCTGATACACACAAGTACATAGACATATACACACCACGCAATTTTCCTACAGAAACTGGAAGACCTTTGTTGGCTTCTCTGCGTGACAAGCAGCCAGGAAGGCACAGGAAAAGTCTGCCCCTGCTTTACTTCTCCAACCAGCTACTTTCACCTCCACCCCAGCCCCTTGGGGTCTGTGGCCATTCTGTGCTTGTCACTGACGTTCATCAGTGACCCTTGGCAGGTCTCCCCTGGTGGAGAGTGAGGACCAGCTGCTGGCTGGCACAAGCCCTGTGGCTTATTCTTCTGCAGGGTGTTCAGCTTGCAAAGCTGCTTCCCTGAGGCTTCAGCTTGAGTTATTGCTCTGTACATTTATTTTTTTGAGTGGCAGCACTTTAGGAGCCCCAGCTCTTACACCTGTGCATTCAGAGCCAAGGATGAAATTGATAGAGGCTACTCACAAGGAAGACAAGAGGGTCTGATTGCACCCAGGCACCCACATGTCCATGTACACTCACTCTCAGACATGCCCATCAACACAGGTTTATACACATTTACACACACACAGATCTATTTCTGACAGGGCTGCCTATCAAGACACCCAGGAAATCCACCCCCACCCCCTGAATACATGTACATCTCGAGGATGGCAGGTCCCCCAAAAGAGGAAGTCACAAGGGAAAGAGTGGCCTGGCCCCTTCCTCAGCAGGCAAATACACATAGTTGTCCCCAGCCGACCTCCCACACAAGGCCACTCTCTCAGCCCCACAGTTCCAGGCTCCTTTGAGCTCCACTTCTTCTGCCAGAGTTCCCACCTCATCCTAAATCTCAGCCTCCAGCTTCAGCTGTCAGTCACCATTTACTTTGCTCTGCTGCTCGATGTGGTAGCGGATGCTCCAATTCTCAAGGGTCAAGGGGAGCAGGGTGAGATCACTGTGATCTAGCCTCAGGTGAGATATCTAAAGTTTGGCATACTTTTGAGCCCACAAAAATTGATTCTTGTTGGCATATCTCCAGTAACTAATTATGTAAAAAGATATCTCTTTCCTTCCCAGACTTGAGTCATGCTCCCCAAAACCCCGTTGTCTTTATTACATTAACTTTGAAAGGGGCAGGGTCCCAGAGGGGAGGAGAACTAACCGAGGCCCTCACCGCCACACCCCAGCTGGAGCTGGGTCCCTGTGGTTGGTCTGGGTGAGGCCCTCACCTTCCCAGAGACACACAACTCCCTGATCTACAGGAATGCGGCAAACCCTTCTGGCAGCTCTTCAGAGGACAATAGTCCATAACCAGGTGGTGATAAGGTCCTTCCACACCTGGATGAAGGGGGAGCTGGGAGGCAGGTGGCACCTGGCCCCTGCACGGCTCATGCTAGTTAGCTCTGTGACAACCACTGGGTCCACAGACAATGGCATGCTCCTGGAGGCACGGCTTACGGGGAGCACTGAGGAGCCACCGGGGGTTTCCCACTCTCAGCTTCTTTGTCCAGAGCATTTCAGCCCTGGCTGGGAGTGACATAAAGATGGAGGCTCTTGGCTCAAGGTGGAGGAACTGCAGGGAAGACCTGTATATGGGGGCAGGGAAAAGATGCTGGATTACAAGGTCAAGGCCAGAGAGAAAGAGTGGAGAGGAGAGGGCAGTGTGCAGAGACTACTCATAGCCAATGTCACAGTTAATTCCCCTTCTTCCTGGTTTTCTTGTTGACAGTGTGCCAGGGCTCCACAGCAGCAGTCAGTAGCCACAGCATATAGTCATAGCCAATGAGATGTAAGCAGAAGTCATTTGGGCGGGTTTCCAAGAAAGCATTTTTAGTACTGTCTGTCCTCAGACCCCACTCTGGGTCCCATGATTTAGTGGGCCTTGTATATCATGCAGGCACACACACACACACACACACACACGCACACCTATTTCTTAATGAACACAAAGATGGTCTCTATCATTTGGGATCACGTGCTTAACACTGACACAAGCAATCCATGCCCTAAACATCTATTCTTATTACAAGCACCATTCAGGCCCCAGGGAAATACACTTCCACATCCCTTGCCCTGTTTCCTTGAAACAATAATGAGTCTGGAAATTTTGTGTCTGTGCCTGATGACAGTGGAGATGAATGCTGCTTCTGAAATCAGGAAGGACTGTAAGGCAGAAGAGCTTAGGTAATGGGAAAAATTGTTAATTCCTTCCCAGCACATAGCACGAATGTTATGTTCTTACAGACCAAAGTATCATTTCCCTCTTGTGCCAAGCATCCATTTTCTTGCTCCTTTCCCAGTTCCAATCCCCTTCTGGAGGTATTCACTATTAGCAGGGTGTTCACAGCAGTTGTACATGGCAGCTGAAGAATATGCTGCCATACTTAACAATTCATATTACTCTCAAGTTTGTATACTTGTAGGTCTAGACAGAATGTACACAAAGCATGATATGAGGCATTTACCTTGGCAATCACGTGGATGTTGAATGACAGAATGCCAAGTTTTATTTTTATAGAAATGTTTACTAAGATTTAACTAAATTTTAAAAATAAAATAAATTTATTTAAATATTTTAATACATTAATTATAATTTATATTTTACCTTTTAATTGTTAAATAATTATGACTTCTATAGAAAAAATAACTTCTCTAGAATATGTATATGAAAAATGATTTTAATTCTTTGGTTTTTATGTTCACTTATTTTGTTTTGTTGTTGTTATTGTTTTGGGCCATGCCACACAGCTTGCAGGATCTTATTTCCCAGACCAGGGATCAAACCCAGGCCTCGGCAGTGAAAGCGCAGAGTCTTAACCATGGACTGCCAGGGAATTCCCTACGCTCACTTATTTTTAACTAATGCTTTTTGATAAAAATATATTCAAATTCTGTATACTTTCATTACACTTACATTTTATGTTTTTATCCTCTAGATCAGGGGTTGGCAAACTTTTTCTTAAAGGACCAGAAATTTCAAGCTTATTAGGCTATACAATCTCTGTCACAACTATTCACCTCTGACACTAACGTGATAACAGCCGTGGACAATATGTAAAAAAATAAGCCTGGCTAAGTGCCAGGAAAACTTTATTTACAAAAATAGGCAACAGACCGGCAGGTCATAGTTTGCCAACCTCTGCTTTAGATCATTACTGCCAACAGAACACAAATCTGTGAAAATCTTGATGATAACATAATTATTGAATTTTGCTGAGATAAAAGCAAAAATATAAAATTTATGGAATAAATATATAATAACTTATAAATTATGTATACCTTGATTTGATTATTCATTCAGACTTTGCAAGCTCATCAACAGAATACCCAGATATATTCAGTCATAATTAAATTCAATTGTCTTTGGTGCTTTGTTTATCTTCAGTCATATAAAAATTATAGCCTGATATATATTCTAGATTTTGTCATTTTGAAGGTATTTTTGTCAGAGCAATAAGACAAAGATATGTTATTTAACAGTCTTCTGGCTTGAATTAACAACTTTTAAATTGATAAACCTACGGTAGCTAGGTCTCCCTTCATACTCTTGTCCTGGTTCCTGCAAATATCTGGAGTAGCCTGGGCCCTTTAGGAGGGGACAGGCTTGGCTGGCTTTCCCTTTCACCATTTTGACCTTCCTGCTTTCCTGGAACATAGACATTATGGCTGGAGCTTGGCTACTATATTGCCAACATGAGGAAGCAGCCAAGTGACTGGCAGAAACTTAGGCCTGACAGCACTAAACCTAATTTAGAAACCACCCACCCCCAGACCCTTACCATGTGAAGAAAATGAATCACTATGTTGTTAGGTCACTGTTATTTGGGTTTTCTGTTACAAGCAGCCAAACACAATTTCCTAGACATAAATTCCAACTGGGAGGTGGCTCTCCCTCCACAGTTCTTCTGATGCATCTATCACAGCTCCCATCACAGGCTGGTATGCGTCACAGTACATTCATTCATTCATTCATTCAATAAATATTCACAAGGGCTTATTCTGTGCCATGGCCCAGAGTAGTTCTGGGGCTACGTGAGGAACTGGAGAGAAATATGAGGAGAGATCTTTGCAAGGAGCTCCCAGCCTGATGATGGAGACAAGCATGGAAACAATTACAATGGATCCTTGATTTACTATGGTGTTCATTAAGAAATAGGTAAGAAACCATAAGTCTGGGCTGGTGCGGCAGCTCTGGCTGTGAAGTTGTCAGGGTCCCAGGCCTCCTCTCTCTTGTTGCTCTGTCATACTGGTGTTTCCTCATTCACCTGGTCCAAAATGACTCACCATGTGTCCATATTCCAGTCCATATTCCAGAAAGGGCAGAGGAGAACATGCCTCTTCCCTTAAAGGGCACAACCTCCAAGTTTCACACATCACTTACATCCATTGGGCAGAACTTTATTACACAGCTTTATTAACTTTATTAACAAGCTGCAGGGAAGTCTGGGAAATGTAGTCTTTTTTTCTGGGCAGCCATGTGCTCAGCAAAAAACTCAGCTATCTATTATATACAAGAAAGAAAAACAGCCATTACTGCCACACTTTCCAAAACACTTCTGAACCACCAAAATAATGAACTCAGATATATAGGCTCGTGATTTCTAGAATCACATTCCCACAAGACACTGGTATTTACTGTTCTCACTTGCCCCATATGACCACTACTAGTTAACTACCTTTTGAAGATTTCATTAAAGTTTTGTTTATCTCCACTTACTACATACATGTGCACATATACACATACAACAAACAAAAAATAAACCAAAGTTTTTATCACTTAAGTCATTCCTAAGTGATGAATTGAGAACACCAAAACTTCAGAGAATCGGATGCCAGGCAGTCAGCTAGGTTGACTCACTAGCTCAGTATCTTGGTTCAGCACGTTGGCCTCACAACCCAGGATTCCAATCCACGGCTTTTAGGGTCTTCAGAAAAAGCCAAAACTATGTGTGTTATGCCTGTGAATCCTTTGAGCTGAGGTGAGGGTTGTGATGTGCATATAAGTGAAGCAGTCCATTTTAATGTTGCTATTTTCATTCCAAGGGCATTTCAATGTGGTACTTTTACCAGGTCATTTTGAGCTGTATCAAAACATAAAAGCTGTTTGTTTTCTGTGTAAACCCACTTTTAATCCCACCCTATTTCTCAGCCTCAATCTACTCCTTGCTCTACTCCCTCCTCACTCATTGTCATTCAACCACAAAATTTATGACCACAGCAAATGGCCCATGATAAATGGGCCCTAGTAAAATATCTGTAAATCCACCATTCTGCTCCTATGGGAGATTTAATAAAAACGAACTCAGATAAAAATACTCATTAAAAATTGAAACAGAGACTGATAGACAGTGCTTAATTTATAATTAATACATGAGAAAATTACAGTCTCTTTCTCAAGGGTATTTGAAAATATTTTAGTGTCATAATTTTTTACCAGCATCAAAATTGTTCTATCAATTCTCATATTTTAATAATGCCTGTTATGGGGTTTTCCTTTATATAGAGAGATAGTATCCTAGGTCTTTTTTGGGTTGGTAACAGCACTGGCAAATTTCCAGATGGCTTTGACTGGATTGACATTTTTAGTCATTACCTTTCATTTTCCTTTTATGACCTGACCTAACATTAGTAGAAATAATGAGGTTTAGTGGGGTTTATTTTTGACAACTTTGATGGCTTTAAGCAAGTGTCTTTGACCCAGTTTTTAAATGGCTGCAGATTTTAAGGGGTATTATCTACTAAAGCATCAGATGGAACCTCTGGGTCATTAGTTGCCAAAAACAGATTCATTTGAGATACAAGGGAAAAATTCAAACCACTTCTGTTTGGTTCCTTTTTTAAAAATAATTTTATTTATTTATTTATTTATTTATTTTTGGCTGCATTGGGTCTTTGTTGTTGCACACATACTTTCTCCAGTTGCGGCTAGCAGGAGCTGCTCTTCATTGCGGTGCACGGGCCTCTCATTGCACTGGCTCTACCGGGAGAGCACAGCATTGGCTCTAGGCGCACAGGCTTCAGTAGTTGTGGCACGTGAGCTCAGTAGTTGTGGCTCCCGGGCACTAGAGAACAGGCTCAGTAGTTGTGGCGCACAGGCTTAGTTGCTCCACGACACATGGGATCTTCCCGGACCAGGGCTTGAACCCCTGTCTCCTGCATTGGCAGGCGGATTCTTAACCACTGCACCACCAGGTAAGTCCCATTTGGTTCTTTTAACTCTTTCTAAGGTAATGTCTTTTACAGTTTTGGGGGGCACTAAATGGAAAATATTTTTAGTTCTCAAGAAGAGTGAATGGGTGGCCTCTAGTGTGTCCTGCTGCTAAATCATTACCACACATACTCACTTTCCTCATCTGTGAAAGGGAATGATAGTGGTACCTAATTCACAGTGCTTGAGGATTAAATTAAAATATGGAAAGTGCTTAGCATGGTGCCTGGCACATAAAAAATGCTCATTGGATGATAGCTATGGCTCTATTGTTATTCCTCTTTCTTTTAATTTTTGAATTTTATTTATTTTTTAATATAGCAGGTTCTTATTATCATCAATTTTATACACATCAGTGTATACATGTCAATTCCAATCGCCAAATTCATCACACCACCATCCCCACCCCCCCGTGGCTTTCCCCCCTTGGTGTCCATAAGTTTGTTCTCTACGTCTGTGTCTCAACTTTTGCCCTGCAAACCGGTTCATCTGTACCATTTTTCTAGGTTCCACATACATGCGTTAATATACGATATTTGTTTTTCTCTTTCTGACTTACTTCACTCTGTATGACAGTCTCCAGATCCATCCACGTCTCAACAAATGACCCAATTTCATTCCTTTTTATGGCTGAGTAATATTCCATTGTATATATGTACCACAACTTCTTTATCCATTTGTCTGTCAATCAGCATTTAGGTTGCTTCCATGACCTGGCTATTGTAAATAGTTCTGCAATGAACATTGGGGTGCATATGTCTTTTTGAATTATGTTTTTTTCTGGGTATATGCCCAGTAGTGGGATTGCTGGATCATAGGGTAATTCTACTTTTAGTTTTTTAAGGAACCTCCATACTGTTCTCCATAGTGGCTGTATCAATTTACATTCCCACCAACAGTGCAAGAGGGTTCCCTTTTCTCCAAACCCTCTCCAGCATTTGTTTGTAGATTTTTTGATGATGCCCATTCTAACTGGTGTGAGGTGATACCTCATTGTAGTTTTGATTTGCATTTCTCTAATGATTAGTGATGTTGAGCAGCTTTCCATGTGCTTCTTGGTCATCTGTATGTCTTCTTTGGAGAAATGTCTATTTAGGTCTTCTGCCCATTTTTCCATTTTTGGATTGGGTTGTTTGTTTCTTTAATATTGAGCTGCATGAGCTGTTTATACATTTGGGAGATTAATCCTTTGTTCGTTGATTCGTTTGCAAATATTTTCTCCCATTCTGAGGGTTGCTTTGCTGTGCAAAAGCTTTTAAGTTTCATTAGGTCTCATTTGTTTATTTTTGCTTTTATTTCCATTATTCTAGGAGGTGGATCAAAAAAGTTCTTGATGTGATTTATGTCAGTGTTCTTCCTATGCTTTCCTCTAAGAGTTTTATAGTGTCTGGTCTTACATTTAGGTCTCAAATCCATTTTGAGTTTATTTTTGTGTATGGTGTTAGGGAATGTTCTAATTTCATTCTTTTACATGTAGCTGTCCAGTTTTCCCAGCACCACTTATTGAAGAGACTGTCTTTTCTCCATTGTATATCCTTGCCTCCTTTGTCATAGATTAGTTGACCATAGGTGCCTGGGTTTATCTCTGGGCTTTCTATCTTGTTCCACTGATCTATGTTTCTGTTTTTGTGCCAGTACCATATCGTCTTGATTGCTGTCGCTTTGTAGTATAGTCTGAAGTCAGGGAGTCTGATTCCTCCTGCTCCATTTTTTTCCCTCAAGACTGCTTTGGCTATTCGGGGTCTTTTGTGGCTCCATACAAATTTTAAGATTTTTTGTTCTAGTTCTGTAAAAAATGCCATTGGTAATTTGATAGGGATTGCATTGAATCTGTAGATTGCTTTAGGTAGTATAGTCATTTTCACAATATTGATTCTTCCAATCCAAGAACATGGTATATCTCTCCATCTGTTGGTATTGTCTTTAATTTCTTTCATCAGTGTCTTATAGTTTTCTACATACAGGTCTTTTGTCTCCCTAGGTAGGTTTATTCATAGGTTTTTTTTTTTTTATTGCAATGGTAAATGGGAGTGTTTCCTTAATTTCTCTTTCAGATTTTTCAACATTAGTGGATGGGAATGTAAGAGATTACTGTTCATTAATTTTGTATCCTGCAACTTTACCAAATTCATTGATTAGCTCTAATAGTTTTCTGGTGGTATTTTTAGGATTCTCTATATATAGTATCACGTCATCTGCAAACAGTGCCAGTTTTACTTCTTCTTTTCCAATTTGTGTTCCTTTTATTTCTTTTTCTTCTCTGATTGCCATGGCTAGGACTTCCAAAACTATGTTGAATAACAGTGGTGAGAGTGGACATCCTTGTCTTGTTCCTCATCTTAGAGGAAATGCTTTCAGTTTTTCACCATTGAGAATGATGTTTGCTGTGGGTTTGTCATATATGGCCTTTATTATGTTGAGGTAGGTTCCCTCTATGCCCACTTTCTGGAGAGTTTTTATCATAAATGGGTGTTGAATTTTGTCAAAAGCTTTTTCTGCATCTATTGAGATGATCATATGGTTTTTCTTCTTCAATTTGTTAATATGGTATATCACATTGATTGATTTGCATATATTGAAGAATCCTTGCATTCCTGGAATAAATTCCACTTTATCATGGTGTATGATCTTTTCATGTGTTGTTGGATTCTGTTTGCTAGTATTTTGTTGAGGACTTCTGCATCTATATTCATCAGTGATATTGGTCTGTAATTTTCTTTTTGTGTAGTATCTTTGTCTTGTTTTGGTATCAGGGTGATGGTGGCCTCATAAGATGAGTCTGGGAGTCTTCCTTCCTCCGCAATTTTTTGGAAGAGTTTGAGAAGGATGGGTGTTAGTTCTTCTCTAAATGTTTGATAGAATTCACCTGTGAAGCCATCTGGTCCTGGACTTTCGTTTGTTGGAAAATTTTTAATCACATTTTCAATTTCATTACTTGTGATTGGTCTGTTCATATTTTCTATTTCTTCCAGGTTGTCCATTTTACTGGCATACAGTTGCTTGTAGTAGTCTCTTAGGATGCTTTGTATTTCTGAGGTGTCTGTTGTAACTTCTCCTTTTTCATTTCTAATTTTATTGATTTGAGTCCTCTCCCTCTTTTTCTTAATGAGTCTGGCTAAAGGTTTATCAATTTTGTTTATCTTCTCAAAGAACCAGCTTTTAGTTTTATTGATATTTGCTATTGTTTTCTTTGTTTCTATTTCATTTATTTCTGCTCTGATCCTTATGATTTCTCTCCTTCTGCTAACTTTGGGTTTTGTTTGTTCTTCTTTCTCTAGCTCCTTTAGGTGTAAGGTTAGATTGTTTATTTGAGATTTTTCTTGTTTCTTGAGGTAGGCTTGTATACCTATAAACTTCCCTCTTAGAACTGCTTTTGCTGCATCCCATAGGTTTGGATCGTCATATTTCCATTGTGATTTGTCTCTAGGTATTTTTTTATTTCATCTTTGATTTCCTCAGTGATCTTGGTTATTTAGTAATGTATTGTTTAGCTTCCATGTGCTTGTGTTTTTTATGTTTTTTTCCATGTAACTGATTATTAATCTCATAGTGTTGTGGTCAGAAAAGATGCTTGATATGATTTCAATTTTCTTAAATTTACTGAGGCTTGATTTGTGACCCAAGATGTGATCTATCCTGGAGAATGTTCAGTGTGCACTTGAGAAGAAAGTGTAATCTGCTGTTTTTGGATGAAATGTCCTATAAATATCAATTAAACCTCTCTGATCTATTGTGTCATTTAAAGCTTCTGTTTCCTTATTTATTTTCATTTTGGATGATCTGTCCATTGGTGTAAGTGGTGTTAAAGTCCCCCACTATTATTGTGTTACTATCGATTTCCTCTTTTATAGCTGTTAGCAGTTGCCTTATGTATTGAGGTGCTCCTTTGTTAGATGCATATATAATTGTTATACCTTCTCCTTGGATTGATCCCTTGGTCATTATGTAGTGTCCTTCCTTGTCTCTTATAACATTCTTTATTTTAAAGTCTACTTTATTGGATATGAGTATTGCTACTCCAGCTTTCTTTTGATTTCCATTTGCATGGAATATCTTTTTCCATCCCCTCACTTTCAGTCTGTGTGTGTCCCTAGGTCTGAAGTGGGTCTCTTGTAGACAGCATATATATGAGTCTTGTTTTTGTATCCATTCACTGAGCCTGTGTCTTTTGTTTGGAGCATTTAATCCATTCACATTTAAGGTAATTATTGATATGTATGTTCCTATGACCATTTTCTTAATTGTTTTGGGTTTTTGTAGGTCCTTTTCTTCTCTTGTTTTTCCCACTTAGAGAAGTTCCTTTAGCATTTGTTGTAGAGCTGGTTTGGTGGTGCTGAATTCTCTCAGCTTTTGCTTGTCTGTAAAGCTTTTGATTTCTCCATCGAATCTGAATGAGATACTTGCTGGGTAGAGTAATCTTGGTTGTAGGTTCTTCCCTTTCATCACTTTAAGTATGTCATGCCACTCCCTTCTGTCTTGTAGAGTTTCTGCTGAGAAATCAGCTGTTAACCTTATGGAAGTTCCCTTGTATGTTATTTGTCATTTTTCCCTTGCTGCTTTCAATAGTTTTTCTTTGTCTTTAATTTTTGCCAATTTAATTACTATGTGTCTCGGCATGTTTCTCCTTGGGTTTATCCTGTATGGGATTCACTGTGCTTCCTGGACTTGGTGGCTATTTCCTTCCCCATGTTAGGGAAGTTTTCGACTATAATCTCTTCAAATATTTTTTCGGGTCCTTTCTCTCTCTCTTCTCCTTCTGGGACCCCTATAATGCAAATGTTGTTGCGTTTAATGTTGTCCCAGAGGTCTCTTAGGCTGTCTTCATTTCTTTTCATTCTTTTTTCTTTATTCTGTTCTGCAGCAGTGAATTGCACCATTCTGTCTTCCAGGTCACTTATCCGTTCTTCTGCCTCAGTTATTCTGCTATTGATTCCTTCTAGTGTAGTTTTCATTTCAGTTATTGTACTGTTCATCTCTGTTTGTTTGTTCTTTAATTCTTCTAGGTCTTCGTTAAACATTTCTTGCATCTTCTCGATCTTTGCCTCCATTCTTTTTCCGAGGTCCTGGATCACCTTCACTATCATTATTCTGAATTCTTTTTCTCGAAGATTGCCTATCTCCACTTCATTTAGTTGTTTTTCTGGGGTTTTATCTTGTTCCTTCATCTGGTACAGAGCCCTCTGCCTTTTCATCTTGTCTGTCTTTCTGTGAATGTGGTTTTTGATCCACAGGCTGCAGGACTGTAGTTCTTCTTGCTTCTGCTGTCTGCCCTCCGGTGGATGAGGCTATCTAAGAGGTTTGTGTAAGTTTCCTGATGGGAGGGACTGGTGGTGGGTAGACCTGACTGTTGCTCTGGTGGGCAGAGCTCAGTAAAACTTTAATCCCCTTTTCTGCTGATGGGTGAGGCTGGGTTCCCTCCCTGTTGGTTGTTTGGCCTGAGGCAACCCAACACTGGATCCAACCTGGGCTCTTTGGTGGAGCTAATGACAGACTCTGGGAGGGCTCACGCCAAGGAGTACTTCCCAGAACTTCTGTTGCCAGTGTCCTTGTCCCCACAGTGAGCCACAGCCACCCCCCGCCTCTGCAGGAGACCCTCCAACACTAGCAGGTAGGTCTGGTTCAGTCTCTCCTGGGGTCACTGCTCCTTCCCCTGGGTCCCGATGCGCACACTACTTTGTGTGTGCCCTCCAGAAGTGGAGTCTCTGTTTCCCCCAGTCCTGTCGAAGTCCTACAATCAAATCCCACTAGGTTTCAAAGTCTGATTCTCTAGGAATTCCTCATCCTGTTGCCAGACCCCACAGGTTGGGATGCCTGACATGGGGCTCAGAACCTTCACTCCAGTGGGTGGACTTCTGTGGTAAAGTGTTCTCCAGGTTGTGAGTCACCCACCCAGCAGTTATGGGATTTGATTTTACTGTGATTGTGCCCCTCCTACCATCTCATTGTGGCTTCTCCTTTGTCTTTGGATGTGAGGTATCTTTTTTGGTGAGTTCCAGTGTCTTCCTGTTGTCCAGCAGCTAGTTGTGATTCTGGTGCTCTCACAAGAGGGAGTGAGAGCATGTCCTTCTACTCCGCCATCTTGGTTCCTCTGCCTCTATTGTTATTCTTTAGGGCAAAGTTAAATCATAAATGTTTTACTCCCTCAAAAAGGCACCTGTGAATATTGGCATAATCTCATACCATGTCCCCACCAGTTACCAAGGGGAAAATGGTGCCTTCACAATGGAGTATGGTGGAAGACAACGATATAACTAGGTGATTCAAGTTAAATCAGCAGTGGTGCAATGATTGACATCGCAGGTCCCCTGACACAGCACACTGAAAGAGAACAGTGTAGTTTTTATGTGATTCCTGCCAAGAAAGCATGGCCTGAGTCTGGACACGAGAAAACATTGGATGGACCCAGGCCGAGGAACCTGATCCAGAATGAGAGGCCTGTACCATTTAAAACCGTCAGGATGTGCATGAGTAGGAAAGACTGGGGGATGGCTCCAGATTGAAGGAGACCAAAGAGACATGATTACTAAGTGCAACATGTTAGCCTGGGTTGGTCCTGGACCAGAGAGGGAACAGAGACTCTGCGGGACAGTTGACAACAATGAGAGTTCTCTGTACAACTGGTTCTGCAAATTTCCACTAAATTTGAAATTATTTCAAAATGAATTATTATTATTAAACATTTCTTCATGCCTTGATGAGGCAATGGGTCCCAAACTGGAAACACAATTGTTCCATTTTAGCTGAAACTATACACCTGCCGCAAGGGAGTGGCCACCAGCCTGAATGTATTTTCTGGTGACTCCAGGTAACATGAGATCATCAGGCAAATAGCAAACTATGAGTCAGAGCACTTCCACTTCTTCTCACGAAGGATTAACAGCTACAGAAACTGCCATCCTAGCCTAAACAACTAAAAACCAAACAAAATGAGTAAAATGTCTTATACACATATTGGACCCAGGATACAGGTCTCAGGAAAAACCACAGGTGAGGCTCTACAGCTGTCCCAGCTGACTGCCTGGAGGGAGTTTCCAAGCCACAGCCCAGGGAGGGGGACCCAAACCAAGACCAGCAAACCTACTGAGCTGGGGGACAGATCAGAGTTCAAGGAGGCAGAGGCAGCTAGAATCGGCAGTATAGAATGCCAAAGATGGCAGAGATGCTCCGCGGGAGCTCCGGAGACCCACAGCAGACACAACTAGAAAGCAGATCAGTGGTTGCCCATGACTGAGGGTGTGCAAAGGGAACTGGTTGTAAAGAAACGCCAGGCAACTTTTCGGGGTGACAGAAATTTTTATACCTTGATTGTGATGGTGGTGGTTTACAACTGAAAACACTTGTCAAAACCCATTGAATTGTACACTTAAAGTTGGTGACATTGTATGTAAAATATATCACAATAGAACTGTCGATAAAGCAAACAGCAAAATCACTTGTGGCTTTGAGATGTCTAGAAGCCATGTCCGTGTTGGCCCTGATGATCTCTGGCCTCACCTTCACTGGACTACATTTTTTTTGCTGTTTCAGTGTTCAGCAATTTCCCTTTCCTGATCTTGGAAGCACCTTAAAAAGCTCCATTGAGAACTATAGATGGAGCCTGAAGAGTTTCTCAAATGCAATTCTTGTCACCTTAAACTTCCATATTCAAGAAATCGTTCACCCGTGGCTGAAGTTCCTCTGCTGCCATAGAATGATTCAAGGTGGCTTTTTAGTCACATGAAACACCCTGTCACCATCCCAAAATCAAATGGCTTCTTTGAGGTTAAGTCTATCAAAGCAGCAAACAGACATTACCTTTGTCCTGTTGGCTTCTGTTTGGCACCAATACTAGAGGAATAAAAATGCCTTGTGAACAGGTTCCTGAACTACTGCCAAAAGTTTTCTTTTGACCTGTTGCTGTGATAAATTGCATCAATGCACTTCCTCATCTGAGTCATCTTTACATTCTTGAAATAAAACTGATTTGACTATAAGGTATTATTCTTCTAACATATCACTGGATTGATCACTATTTCATTTGGGATTTCAGCCTCTATGTTCTTAAATGTGTAACCAGTGTATCAAACAGTTTGATGTCAGCAGGGCATAAACATAAAATGGTTTTATTTCTTTGTCCATTCGCTTACCTTCAAACAAGTTCTGTCAATCTCTCCTTCCTGCCCCAGACTGGCATTTGAACAGATCACATGGCTTTCTGGTCACTTTTAGTTTTTCAAAAATCCAGGCCAAGCTATTACAGGTTTAAAACTTCTGTTACAGTGTAGGCAGCCTCACGTCCAAATTTAAGCCTGTTAAGAATGTTTCCTGTAAAAAAAAAAAAAAAAAAAAAAAGAATGTTTCCTTATCTAAGGCTTCCGAGAAAAGTTTAGGGCTCAGAACCCCACAGAAGAGCTTCAGAAGTGTGCAGGCACCTACAAATACTATTTGATCCTCTTCATCGCCAGTGTGAGTTATAGCAGGCTGAGGACATTCAGAACACCTGGAAATAGCAGATGTCCTTTGGCAAGATCAAAGTGGTGACCACAGTGGCCTTGGGCAGAAGCCTATCTGTAAAGTACAAAGACAATCTGCACCAGGCTGGCAAAGAGTTTCTGGGAGAAGTTACGGGTCTCTGATCCACCAACCACCTAAGGAGGAAGCAAATGACATGCCCTGAAATTAGCCATGTTCACCATGAGCATGGACGTGGGGGTCTCTGGAGATACTCCCCAACTCCATGGATCCACACTTGGCCTGCTCACTACCCTCAAGAGGAATGTGGAAGAAATGAAGTGCTGATGCAGGTTACAACATGGACAATCCTTGGAAACCTAAGTGAAAGAAACCAATCACAAAAGACTACATACTATGTGATTCCATTCATCTGAAATTCCAAACTAGGGAAATCTATAACAACAGAGTAGATTAGCGGTTTCTTAGGGTTGGGGGCTAGGGGTTGGGGAGATAGAGGGATGATAGCTGAAGGGTACAGGGTTTCTTTATTTTGAGATGATGAAAATGTTCTAATATTGACTATGGTGATGGTTACACATATCTGTGAATTTACTAAAAACCACTGAATGATACACACTTTTAACATGTGAATGGTATGGGATGTGAATTATCTTTCAATAAAGTTATTGACAGAGAGAGAGAGTGAGACTCTCCCAGCTACAGCGTACAGGAAAAGCAATTTGTTAAGGCACAATAGGTCCCTGTCTATAGGTGTAAGATGTCTGAATTCATAGTGGCCATCTGAGCCACGCAGCGGTGCAGTTGGGAAGGTTCGAATCAATGATTATGAGGCATGAAGCAAGTCTAAGTCCTCAGAAGTATGGGACGAAGGGGATCATGACTACTGGGGTACTCAGGCCTAAGGGCATCCCCTGCCCCCCAGGTCATGGGACTCTTCTTTCTGCCCTCCCCTCCCTGGGAAATACTTACTTGATGCTGGTCTGGGGACAAGGAAGGGAAACAGAGAAGGACTATTTCTATGAAAAATAATAATTTTTGTCTGCAGATAACTCCCTATGGTAGCAAAAGGGCCATTTCTTAGAAAAGAACTCTGAAGTCATGCTTTCTTCTGGATTTCCAATATCAGAGCTTCTTCCCAGTCCTGGCTGTGCTGTAGGTGCCCGTACACCAGCAGCTTCCCTGCACTGGGAGTGGGAAGCAGAAACTTCAGAGCTAGGATGTCTCTCCTTTCTTTGCCTCTGGTTGGAATGAAGACCTGCTGAGGGACATGAGCTCCCTGGTGACCCTAACCCTTGCCTCATCCCCAACTCCCACTGGGAAGTGGCCTGGGTCCTGCTGTGCCTTAGCCCTATGAATGTCAACTAGAAGAGAAAAGAGTTCAGCAAGGATAAGGCCCCTGATGGAGCTTGGGGGTGTAGGATAGGTCAGCGATGTTTTCAATAGCCAACAGTGATCTAAGAGGTTTTAGACTTCTCCTTGGGGGTGACTCAAATGGAGGGTTTTGCCAAAATTATTCCATTCATAGAGTAGAGAGGAGTTGAGAAAAAAGCTCCTTTGGTGTATGTCCTCCCTTTTCTATCACATTCAACAAAGGGAGAGCCATTGTGGACCCCACTGTTGAGAGGCCAGGATAATTCCCTAATTCCATTGAAGGAGGCTGGAAGCAGCAATACCCCAATAGCAATGAGCACACCTAGTGCCCAGATCTTGACTTCTAAATACTAGTGTACACTGAAAGGAACAAGGACTCCTTGGAGAAATGGCTGACTCCAGGGTTTAGAAAGGGAAAGTACAAATGAACCTGGAACATCTTGTCTTGCTAGAAAGTAAGGAAGGACTCAAAGGACGATGGAGGCACAGGAACCAGCTTAAAGGCACTACCAAACACCAAATCTACTGGCCAACCTCTACTCTACCTTCTGTCTCTGAATTTGCTTATTCTAGGTACCACGTATAAATGGAATCATACAGTATTTGTTCTTCTATGTCTGGCTTCTTTCAACTGGCATAATGTATTCAAGCATCATCCATGTTGTAGCATGTATCAGAACTTCATTCCTTTTTAGGGAGGAATAATATTCCTTTGTATCTATACGGCACATTTTTTTTTTTGCGGTACGCAGGCCTCTCACTGTTGTGGCCTCTCCAGTTGCGGAGCACAGGCTCCGGACACGCAGGCTCAGCGGCCATGGCTTACGGGCCCAGCTGCTCCACGGCATGTGGGATCTTCCCGGACCGGGGCACGAACCCGGTGTCCCCAGCATCGGCAGGTGGACTCTCAACCACTGCGCCACCAGGGAAGCCCTATATGGCACATTTTGTTTATTCATTCATTTGTTGATGGACACTTGGGTTGTTCCCACCTTTTGACTATTGTGAAAAAGGCAGCTATGAACATTGGTATACAAGTATCCATTTGAGTTCATGCTTTCGACTCTTTAGGTACAAACCTAGAGTGGAATTGCTGAATCCCATTTGCTTTTTAATCCCTGCTTCACTAATTTCCTCTTATAGATAGCATATAGTCTAAGAATTTTTGTCTTAAAGAAATGCAACCCATTTACATTAATTGTTGTAACATATATTTAGGATTATATCTATCACCTGAAGATAATTAAAAGCTTTTTTTCTGATAAGAACTTTTAAGATCTACTCTCCTTGTCAAAAGGCACAATCTTCCAGTTATAAAATAAATTAGTCATAGGATGTAACGTACAGCATGGTGACTATAGTTAATAATATTGGATTGCACGTTTGAAAGTTACTAAGAGAGTCATCCTGAAAGACGTAAAGGTTATTTTAACGCTTGCTCTTTCTAGTGTTTGCTGTTTGGTGTGGGACCACGTATTCTTTGGTTTTTATCTGAGAGAGAGGGAGAGAGTATACACATATACGTATTATACATTATAATGTATTTTATATTATGTATATGTATATATGAGATATATATTCTGTCTATAATACAATAGTTTTAACTTTTTTTAAGTATTCTTTAATCCACATTTTTTTCTAAATATCAGACAAGAGTAAATCAGTACTTCCTGAGTCCTCTTGCCTCTTTTTGAGAATATTTTTAACTTTCATTATTTTGTACCACTTTTACAACTTCTTATATTTTTCTCTGTTTAACAGGCATTTGCTCCCTGTCCTCTTGCACCAGGGCTTCCCCACTTTTAGTTCTTAAATTTGCTTCATCTCTTGACAATACTTAATGCTTTTTCAAGTTCCTTATTCGAAAGGGTACAAGGTGGTATGTCCTTTAAACTCTTGCATACTTGAGAGTATGCAAACTTTAAATGCTTGCATATTTGAGAGTATTTTTCTTGAGATTTCAAATATTAAATGTACCTGGGTGGGGCATCAAATATAATTGGATTGCAATTTTCTTTATTCTTCTGAAAACTGAGGGCAGCAAGAGTCTGAAGCCAGTTTGATTTCTCTTCCTTTGTAGATTCCTCTTTATTCTGCGCATATACTCGCAGGATTTTTAAGATCCTGCTTCTTAAACATTTTTGTGAGGTGTCTAGATATAGTTCCATCTTCAGTGATGTTTACGTGGCACACGTTGATCTCTTCTGAGCTGCACACTCAGGATTCGTGTGGTGTTCTCTTGTCTACTGCAGCAGTCCCCAACCTTTCTGGCACCAGGGACCGGTTTCGTGGACGGACGGGGGTTGGTGGAGGGGATGGTTTAGGTGGTAATGTGAGCGATGGGGAGCAGCAGATGAAGCTTCAATTGCTTGCCTCCGCTCACCTCCTGCTGTGCGGCCTGGTCCTAACAGGTCTCTGACCCCTACTGGTCCACGGCCTAGGGGTTGGGGATTCCTGGTTTACTGGATGATTGCTACTCTCCAATCTCACCCGCAGAAGCATGGAGTGTCTGCTTGGCACTGCTTTAGTCTCTGGTCTCTATACCTATCTTGTCATTTTAATTTCTTTGTCTTTTCCCCTGCATTTTTGATGAGAGTTTTCAACCTTGACCTCTACAGCACTGATTTAATATTTCACAGCACCAATTCTGTTCTTTAATCTCACCAAGGGATTAATGGGGAGTTCTAATTCTGTGATTACATTTTTAGTTTCTATCACAGTGTTTCCTTTTCTCATTAATTCCTTTTTCATTTAACTTTAAAAAAAATCTCATTCTGTGGCTTGTCTGTCCCTCTATTCCTATGGCTTTCTGCCTTTATTTCATAGGGGCCATATCTTTTGACATATGCAACAGAATGTTGAATAGGTTTTTCCTTATTGATCCAGAGTTGTTGTTAAGACCCAAAATGAGGATAAGGAGCTGAGTTCCCAAGTTCAGGGGATGCAGCCCATGTAGACCCCATGACTTGATCCTGTGCATTTGTCTTGGTGGGGGCTACAAGGCATTCATGGGGCTCCCGAACAGACAGCCAGGCCTGTGTTTCTTTTTTTAAATAAATTTATTTATTTATTTTTGGCTGCGTTGGGTCTTTGTAGCTGCGCACGGGCTTTCTCTAGTTGTGGCAAGTGGGGGCTACTCTTTGTTGTGGTGCACGGGCTTCTCATTGTCGTGGCTTCTCCTGTTGCAGAGCATGGGCTCTAGGCGCGCAGTAGTTGCAGCACGCGGGTTCAGTAGTTGCAGTACATGGACTCTAGGGTGTGCGGGCTCAGCAGTTGTGGCTCGCAGGCTCTAGAGCACAGGCTCAGTAGTTGTGGCACACAGGCTTAGCTTCTCTGCGGCATGTGGGATCTTCCCCGGTCAGGGCTCGAACCCGTTTCCCCTGCATTGGCAGGCAGATACCTAACCACTGCGCCACCAGGGAAGCCCCAGTCCTGCACTTCTGAGAATGCTCCCACAGAGGGATGACAAAGACCCTCCTGCCAGCTTCCCTCCTTCCCGTGAAGCTGGCAAAGCAGACCTTCCAGAGCCCAGGAGGCTTCTTTTACAGGAAAAAGCTCTAGGGCTTCAGCTAGTCAACATCAACCCTGGAGGGAAACTCAGCATTTTCTCCAGCTTCAAACTCCTTCAGTTTTCTCCCCAGCACTTCCTCCTTGCCTCAGCCTGGGAACAAAGACATTTGAACAAATCCACAGGAACATGCTAATTAGCAAACAACTCAGGCTCCCATTGCCCTGAGGGGGGTCATAGGCCTATTGGGCACTGCTTGGGCCCAACACCTTGGCAATAGCACCCGAGCCTATATTTTAATGTATTCAAATATGTCCCCTCCAGGAGTTTTCAGGCCCTCAGGGATACAGGGAGTCTGAGCTGAAACAATTTCTCCTAATTGCTGAAGCAGACACCCCAATAGAATTCTGGATAGGAGGCTCCCATATGGAAATTGGCTCACTCTGGCTACAGGGTCGGCAATACCCCATGTAAATCAAGGTCTGCCAAAGTGGGTTTCTCAGAGCACTATTTCCACGGAATGTCAATAGGTATTTTTGAAAATAGGGTTCCAGTGAAAATAAATTTGAGATATGCATAGTAAACAAAGGGTCAGTTTCCTTTCTGCAGGACTTCTTGGAATCTTGCATATTAATGGCCTATTACAGTATTCAGTCAGTCATTCTGCATACACTGAGTGTCTACTGTGCGCCAAGCATTGTGGAAACAGGCGAGATTCCACATGGTCCGTGCTTGCAAGCAGCTCACAGCTGAGCATTCCAACAGCTTTAGTACTCAAATCCTGGTCTGGGCCAGTAGCAGCAACACCAACTGAAAACTTGTTAGAAATGCAGACTTCTCCAGCCCCACCTCCAGACCTACTGAATCAGAATCTGCATTTTAACAAGTTCCCCAGGTGATTCATGTACATTAAAGTATGAGAAGTCTGGAATAACACATTGCTAGGGGAGAAAAATAAGGTAAGGAGAAGGGCTACTCTGGGAAGCTGAAGACCTTTTGCTGTGGAGCCCAAGTAAAACAGTAAGTAGCAGAGCTGGGGAGTGACTCATTGCCTCACTCCAGCATGCACACAGAGAGGCTCTGGTCAGGAGGAGGACTGAGAAGAACACACTTCCATTTTGGCATCAGTATTTGTTGAGGTAAGTTTCAGCTTTGAGGAAAAGAAAAACCCTAAAAATAGCGTCTTAAACAAGATAAAACTTTATTCTTCTCTAACTTTCGAGAAGTCCAGCAATAAGAAATACTGGGCTGGTATGGCATACCACAGGATCAAGAATCCATCTTCCGGGCTTCCCTGGTGGAGCAGTGGTTAAGAATCCGCCTGCCAATGCAGGGGACACAGGTTCGAGCCCTGGTCTGGGAAGATCCCACATGTCGCGGAGCAACTAAGCCCATATGTGCCACAACTACTGAGCCTGTGCTCTAGAGCCCGCGAGCCACAAGAACTGAGCCCACGTGCCACAACTACTGAAGCCCGTGCACCTAGAGCCGGACTCTGCAACAAGAGTAGCCACTGCAGTGAGAAGCCTGCGCACTGCAACGAAGAGTAGCCCCAACTCCCCACAACCAGAGAAAGCCACGCACAGCAACAAAGAACCAAAGCAGCCAAAAGTAAATAAATAAATAAAAAAAAAGAACCCATGTTCCTTCTATCTTGCTACTCTACCTTGCATTCCCAAAGTTGACTCATGGTCCTATGTGACTGCCGGACCTCCAGCCATTATAGCTGCATTCCAGCAAGAAAGAAGTAATAAAGAAGGGCATCTCTTCCTACTTTTAAAGATATTTCCTTAAGGTTTATATACCATCTCTATTTATATCCCATTGTGTGAACACATGTGGGACATGCTCAGGGAACAACCTGGAGAGAATTTAAGAGGTGGCTGAAGAACTAGCAGAATTTAAGTTATTATTGTTAATCTAACTCTCTTTGCACCCCAGTGAGTTAGGACCAGGGAATTAAGGAGACTCTGTTTCCATAGGTTCATTCTCCAGAGAGAATGAGACAGTTGGACACAGTTGTCCAACTTTGGTGCTTTGGGAGTTGAATAGGGTCATCTACTCAATGGTTTCCACATAATGATAATAACATTAAGTTCATGGGGAGAATGTGCTGAATTAAAATTTTTTATTTGATACGATTCTCTTAAAACTAGTGTTTGGAACTACTTGTCTACTTTTGAGCAAAGATTTTTTTTAAACAAAAATAAGTGAACAAATGGCAAATGGAGAAATGAATATTAATGGGAAACAGAATAAAACTGCAAGTTCAACAACTTTACCATGAGCATATGGTTTTTACTATATTTTGCACACATAGAACAGAGCCCTGTTTCCTACAGGTAAACTGTTTCTGGTTCTCCTTTGCACGATGAACTTAAATGTGTTGAGATTTCCCAGGGAACTACAAAGCATACAGCGATGTACAGACACTCCATCCTTGAATGGAGTTGAGGTCCACTGCTCTAGGCCAAGGCCAAGGCAGGCCCTGAAACCTGAGAGGCTGAATCGAAGGACACCACCGTCCTCTGTGGCCCAAACCAGAAACCTGGGAGCATGTCAGAGTTGCCCTCACCCTCACCCACATACCCCAGCAGTCACAAGCCCTGCTCAGGCACCCCAAATTCCTCCCTCCTGCTCCTCCTGCACACATAAGAGACAGGAGAGCTTACGGTAAAGGGTCTGGACTATGGAGCTCAACTGCCTGGTGCAAATCTTGGCTTGATTTAATAGCTGTGTGGCAAGGGCAAGTCTCCTAACTGCTCTGGGCCTCAGTTTTCACATCAGTGAAGTGGGGATAATCATAGCACTTAGCACCGAGGGCTATGGAGTGTAAAGGAGTCCATGGACCTGAAGTAACTGAAATGATGCCTGGCTCACAGGAGCCATGTGAGTGTCAGCAATTCTCACTATCACTATGGCCACCACCTTAAACGAGGCCTTACAGAGGCCAGGAACCACCTCCTCAAGGCCAAGGTCCAAACCACTAAACAGCAAGGGCCCAAAGCCCTGAACACTCCACTAACTCATTCAGAAAACTCCAGGGGCTTCTTGTGAACCACAGAATTAAGTAGAAACTTTTAATCGTCCCATTCAATGCCCTTTATGATATGGAGCTCGATAGATATCTAAGGAGGGAAGAAGAGAAGAGAACAAAAAAATGCAGGAAAGGAAGAAAACGATGAACTAGAGAATTCCATCATCAGCTCTGCTTATTGGCTACTATCCTAAATAAGTGGTCAAGTTGGCAAACACACGTTGACCTGTGTTTGTTCCACATCAACTGTTAGATTAAGTTGGTCATCTCAGGAGAATCTATTCCCTGTGCATTTCAAAACCTAGACTGTAGGGCTTCCCTGGTGGCGCAGTGGCTGGGAGTCCGCCTGCCGATGCAGGGGACGCAGGTTCGTGCCCCGGTTCGGGAGGATCCCACGTGCCGCGGAGCAGCTGGGCCCGTAAGCCATGGCCGCTGAGCCTGCGCGTCCGGAGCCTGTGCTCCGCAACGGGAGAGGCCACAGCAGTGAGAGGCCTGCGTACCGCAAAAAAAAACCAAAACCTAGACTGTAAATGGGTTAATGTCAAAAGTGACTTAAAACTCTGAGATAGGCAAGTCTGTACCAGCTTCAAGCTTACTCCTTGAAGCTCTGTGTGTGTGTGTGTGTGTGTGTGTGTGTGTGTGTGGTGTGTACATGTGCATGCATGAAGGTATGTGAAAATAAACAAAGAAACACCAGGTCTTGGTGTGCTTGCAATAGAGTCAAGCTAAACGAAAGGCTTTGTCCTCAATACACACATTCATAGTCATGTTCACATTCATTCATTCATGCACACACATTCTCACACACATGAAGTAGCCTATGTCCACACACAGGGCCAAAGTCACAGGCACAAAAGCTCACTCACCCATACATACGCACTCACATGCACCTCCAGGCCTGAGCAGGGGCCACCTCCTGGATCCCACATCTGTCCCCCTCTCCTGACAGTGATGGTGCCATGCCAGTAGCACTCAGAGGTCGATTTCCAGGTATAGTAGTGCCACATGTTCCTATCCTGGCCAGGATGTGGCTATCTCCAGATCTTTCCGTCCAGATTCCTGGAATTATGCTGAGCCTTCCCTCCCACCTGTGGCAACCCATTCCCAGAACAGCCTCAGGACAAATGAATCACCACAGTGTTTGTCATCTTGCCAATGGGTAGCTTCCATCTCTACCCTACCTCACAGGATGTGAGTTGCAGGACCCCCTTTTTTAGTTGATAGGTGTCTTAAAGACCATCCCTTCTGACCTCCTCAATGTGCAGAAGGGAGACTGAGGCTCAGAAAGGGATAGGATTTGCCCAAGGTCATCCAGCAAGTCAAAGGCAGAGCTGAACTTGAACCCTAACTCTAGGGCCAGGGCTCCTTCTACGTCATGGCCCCGAAAAGAAGCCCCTCTCTTCTACTGGAGTCCTGATCCCACTAGTGGGCCTTCCTGGAAAAGTTAGGGGAGAAGAGCACAAGATAACAGCTACGAGTGGCCAAGAGTGCCCAGTGACACGCTGACCACAGTCAGGAGGGGCCAAGGGTGCTGCTGTCCAGCCTGTGAGATGCCTCCACACACTGCCCTCATTTCCCCACGCAGGCCCCCACAAATGACTTACTATTCCTAGGTCCCTGGAGCTCAGGATGATGGAGTCAGGGGAGGCAGTGGGCAGAGAGGCAGGCAGGGAGGCGGCCAGAGCTCCAGCACCTCCTTTTTGTAGAAAATAAAATATAACTCAGTCATTCCATAAATCATCTTTTCTGCTCCCCATGCCTGCTCTGCCCCCACCAGGTCCACCCATGCTCCCTGCCTGGTGTCCAGACCCATGACAAACACAGGGGTACCAAGAGGAATCAGAGCTGGGGCTACCACTTCCCCCCAAAACCCACCATTGCAACCCAGCGTGGGAGGAGCAGAGAGAGCTCGGTGGAGGGGTGCTTTCCTGAGGAGGGGATACCCCAGCAAGGCTGGCAGGGGTTAGCCACGTGAAGGGGTGGGGGGGAGGGGCATTCCAGGAAGAGGGCAGGCAGGTGCAAAGGCCAGGAGGGGAGAGCACTCTGATGGGTCATTTAGCATGAGTGGGGCAGAAATGCGAGGAGGAGAGGAGTCAGAAGAAAAACACAGAGACACCACGGAGGCAGGAGGAGGGCAGTGCTGCGGGAGGGTAGCCTGGGTCCCAGGCGCACTCTGGTGGTCCTCAGAGCTAAACCTGATCCCAAGTCAGCTTCATCACAAGCCTGCCAGAAACAGCATACTAAAGAAGAACAAGGTCAGTCCTCCCCTACTACCAAAGGGAAAACTGAGGCCCAGAGAGAGGTAGACACTTGCCCGAGGTCACATTGCTGGCAGAAGCAGTGTGAACACCAGAACCGCAGCCCCCTATAACTAATGATCTGATGATTATCAGGTCAAATCATTCCTCACTGCTTGCAAGTTCTGCCCATCCCAAGCTGGGGTATCAAGACGATCCTAGTGAGAGTGGTAAGAGCACAAGGTTGTGGATGGTGGTAGCTGTTCCTTACAGGAAACAGCCCACTGAGAGCAGAGATGGGAGCCCCAGAGAGACCCTTGGCTAAGCAGGTGTTGGTTCCCATGAGGCCGGATGTTCCAGGCATACACAGCTTGAAAGTCCAGCTCTGAGGCTGGGTGAGGCCCTGAGCCCGCAGAAGCTGCTGGAGACAGAGGCAGCATCTCCATGTTCTGTCTGTTGCTGTGCATATTTGGTCAGGAGAGTTATCTCAGGAGAGAAGAAGCAATTATCTTTAGGATTTTCTGTCCCATACATTATTCAGTTGAAAAAAAGAATGTCACCTTTGCTGTAAAAATCGATTGTAATAAGGGAAATACTTCTACACTCAACAAAATTCTCAGCCTCAGGATACACAAGCATTAATTAATAATGCCATCATTCCATCTTTTCTGTCACCGCCCCCAACCCCAATTCAACAGGAGGACACAGGGTCAAAGAATCCCATTGTGGGAGGGACAGGAAATACCCCTGGGGAGAGGGCCCTATGCTCTGCTAACAGACCATTCCTTAACTTCCTGGGGCAGCACCGGCCATGGCACAAAAGTAGGGAAGGGAGCGTGTTATCCCAGAAGACAGGCAGAGGGGACCTTGCCAAAGTCCCAGCAAAATCCCTAGCTGTCCAGCTTAGCACAGGCATCAGCAAAGGGACCCAACACACAGCTCTGCCCTCTGCGACTTAGTTTCCCCATCTGTATAATAATGAGGGAGTTGGCTCTTCCAGCTATTATGTTCTGTGATTCTGGAGTCTAGACCCGGTTGGCAAACTATAGCCTGCAGACCAAATCAAGCCCATAGCTGTTTCTGCATGGCCTGTGAGCTAAGAATTGTTTTTATTTTTAAAGGGCTGTAAAAAAAGAAAGAAAATCACAAGGAAGGCTATGTGACAGAGACTGTATATGGCCTGAAAGACCTTAAGTAAACTATCTAACCCTTTACAGAAAGTCTGCTGATTTCTGCTTTAGATTATGTTGGATCTGTGCTCCTTCCCCAATAGAGTTCACAGAACTCTCTGGAACTCTGTGGGATAAGTAGGATTTCTCACAGCTGTGCAATCCATGTTTAATTCTCTCTCCTCCACTGTCCTGTGGCTCCAAGGCACTCCTAGACCCTAGCATGTAGCAGATCTTTACTCTGAATGAATGAAGTCTATGCTTCTTGCATCCTTGTAGCCTACATGCACACTACTCAGGCTGAAAAATTACTCCTGCATAATGGTGACTGTAACCATAGGCTTATTTTATCCAATTAACCACCACTGAGGGCTTTACTAGTATTCCATGCTAGGCTGGTGCTCAGGGCTGGCTCTGTCCACCAGGAGCTCACAGTCCAATAAGAAAAATCAGACAAGTAACGATAATACAAGCTAGACCATGCAGAAAGGTAGAGAAAGTGAAATGCACACACAAAATAAGGAAGCAATTAAATCTGAACAGAAGTAACATGCCACTAGATAAATGGGCAAAACCAGGAAAAGACAATTCACAAAAGGGAATATACTTTAATAAAACAAATACACGAGAAAATCTTCAGCCTTACCAGTAGCCAGAAAAATGCTAATAAAAATTACAGAGATATATTTTTATGATTATTAAAATAGTAAAAAATCTATTGCAAGTCATAATGCCCAATGTTCTCAAGGGTACAATGAAAAGACTCTATCACACAATGAGACTGAATTGAATAACTCTTTGAAATCAATTTGGTAATAATATCATATATAAAAATTACGAACTTTGTGATCCAGTCATCCCACTTCTAAGAATTGGACGAAAGAAAATCATTCAAAATAAGGAAAAGTTTATATGCTAATACATGCAATGACTGCTATAGCAGTTATTTGGAGGCAATATAAAATCTCACCATGGGATTCTCTTCCCAGGATCCCTTTTCTACACCAGCTACCGTGTTATTCAAGGAAGACCCACATTAGTAGAATGTGACCCTGCCCCTAACTACACAAAAGGAGTCTGCTCCTGAGAAAGAGGGACCAGTCTCTGAAGGGTGGCTGAATTATCATAAAGCTTGGGCATGGTGTGTGGGTGTTCTCTGCCACGTGGACAGGAAAATCAGAGGAAGAAGATGAGCTGGGAAAGAAGGAAGGAATGAAGTTGACACAGACACAGGATAATACCTCATGGCATTTGCATCCCTGTTCTGGGGGTCCCCAAGGCCCAGCCAGAAGCCTACCCTTGGCTTCTGTGAGATGCCCCAGTATCATCTGCATAAAGATTCCCTTTCTGTTGAAGCTTATTTAGGTTGAGTTTCTGTCACTTAGAACCAAAAGATTAGTAACACACAATGGAACATTGCACAACCATTAAAAACTGTGATGAAGACTATGGAACCAAATGGAAGAAAAGCCTTTTGACCTAATAAGGATAAAAAAGAAATCAGCTACAACATTATAAGCATGCCACATATTCAAAGCATGTGGACAGGACTTCCCTGGTGGCTCAGTGGTTAAGAATCTGCCTGCCAGGGCAGGGGACAGGGGTTCGATTCCTGGTCTGGGAAGATCCCACACACCACGGAGCAACTGAGCCCGTGTGCCACAACTACTGAGCCCATGTGCCACAACTACTAAAGCCTGCATACCTAGAGCCTGTGCTTCACAACAAGAGAAGCCACCGCAATGAGAAGCCCACACACCTCAACAAAGAGTAGGCCTCGCCCGCTGCAACTAGAGAAAGCCTGTGGCAGCAACGAAGACCCAACACAGCCAAAAATAAATAAATAAATAAATTTATTTTTTAAAAAAACACGTGGACAGAAAAACTAGAAAGGAATACATAAAATGATAAAAGTTGTGCCAGCAGTGGGATAGTAAGTGATTATTTTCTCTATTCCCACACTGCTGCATTGCTTTTCTTAAAGTTAAGAAAAAATTCTGAGTGAGATGAGTCATACACCAAAACACCTGTGATACTGAGTGAAATAATGCCTGTTGCCCAGACAGAGGGCAGATACAGGGTCATGGAACCCAACGGAAGGATATTTTTATTACCTCCACTGGAAAGATCAGAGAAAAAGCCATGAAGGACACAACATTTGAAATGGGCTTTCAGCAATGAGAACAAGGAGCAAGGTATCCAGACAAAGAGGGAATTGAAATGGAGAGAAAGAGAAACAAAAGCTTGGAGGTGGAAGGGCACCCATGTTTGGGTAAAGATGAGCCATTCCCCATCTTTCCCTAAACATGGTAAGAGCAGAAGGACAGAGTGAAGATCAGTAGGAAATCAGGTTACACTGCAGAGGTTTTAAAGTAGCACCTTCGGGCCACATTGGCCTAGTTGTTTTGTATTCAGTCAACATAGTGATCACACCTTTCTAAATTAGTTGCTATGCCTTTCATCTCTAACCCTACTCCTAAATTCTGCATTGTGATGCTAGACATGGGTCTCTGTTGTTGGGTTTGACCAGTCGGCGCCTTCTTAGCCTCTGCCAATAGGGGGCACTAGAGGGAGACCACAAGGTAAAGGAGAGGGGGAAACACACACTGCATGTGGGAATATTTGTTGATTTGGCTTTAACTTATGGGGTTGACTGTTCACATACTATATGATCCAGAAGTCCCACTCCAAGATATGTCTTTGAGAAACTCTTCCATATGCACTGGGAGACATGTCCAAGAATGGTCACAGCAGCATTATTCATCAGAGCAAAACACTAGAAGCAAACTAAATGTCCAGCAGCAAAAGAATAGATCAATAATACGTGGCGTTCCACACAATGAAATATTATACAGTGGGGAAAATGAATTAACTATAGGTACATGCATCAACACAGATGGATTTTAGAAAAAAACATTGAGTTTAAAAAGGAACGCACAGAAGATAATATAGATTATACTACTACTTGAAGTTCAAATGCTGGCAAAAGTAAATAACGTATGGCTTTGGGATCTATACATGTGTGCTAAAACTATTACAATATAGGAAGGAAATGACAAACAACAAAATCTGGGTTGCAGTCACCCCGGGGGGGAAGCAAGGAGATAAGACAGGGAAGATGAACCCAGACACATGCAAGAATGCCAGGAAAATTCTAGTTCCAAAGGTGGGTGGTGGGTCACAGGTGCTAATTTTACCATTATGCTTTTCCATTAGTAAATACATCACAAATATCTGTGTGTGTATAGACATATATGCATATACATATAATTACATAATAAACATCTTGAAAAATTCAATCACAAACTAGCTTGTGGACAACAAATAGTATCCATAGGTAGCCCCTGTGGGCTCTGCCCACAAACATGGGCTCTGCCCCCTGCTGAGGGCCAGGAATGGATGGAAGATGGTGGGCTGGACACTGGCCAGCACCACGTCCAGGCATCCCACCTGTCTGCTGCATCCACAGGCATGGCCACTCCTGAGGGGAGCAGGGAAAGCCCTGGCCTGGAATTCTGGGCCCCTGGGATTCTAGCTCTGCCTCTAATTACTGGGTGACTTTGTTCTGGCCACCCCGCCCAGCCTCAGTTTCCCCATTTGTTCAATGGGTGGTCAGAGCAGATACTTGCTCAGATCCTTTGTTCTTAGTGTTATTGACTGAGCTGGTTCCTTGATGGCAAGATCTGCTGGGAACTTGACGGTCCTGCCATAATGACCCGGGGGACTTTGAGCAAGTTACCTGAGTTCTCTCTGCTTAGTTTCCTCAAGTGTTACACGAGGATGGAACTAGTATCTGTCTCGTAGGGTTTTTGTGAGGATTGAAGGAAATGAAACTTGTAAAGTATCTAGCACATAATCTAGAAAGAGGGAGTCCCTAATAGATGACAGCCATGGTGAGGAAGACCAAGCAGCCAGGTAACCCCACCATATGCCTTAGAGGGTGTCTTCCCACACTGCCTCACTCCAGGAAGTGACACCCGGCCAGGCTATCTCCAGCTTTAGCTTTAGCCATAGCTGAAACTGATCACATCACTCTTGTCTTCTCTTTATTACCTCCTCAGCCTGGCATCCAATCCCCTCCAAAGCCAAACCCCAACCTCCTGCCCTGACTTCTCCCTCATGTCACCCTATAATGTGGCTCATTCTCTGGATGCTCCCTCTGGCTCCTGCACCACTCCCATCCCCTATCTGGGACATCATTTTCCCAATCCTGTCTCTCCTGTGCCAAAAGTCTCTTCCATCGAGGTTCGGTAGGTAATGGGCCCTCTTCCAGGGTGCCTTCTCTGATTTCGGCAGCTAGGGATATAACCATGCCCTTGCCCCACACCCTCGACCCCTCACACCCGCCCCAGCTTTTTGCCCCTGGCTCAAGACTACAAGCTCTGCACCCCAGCATCGCAGCTGTCTGTGTCTGCCCCAGCTGACAGACAGGCCCTGGAGAGCACGGCTGCATCTGACAGTGTCTGATTGTAGTCTGCTATACCACCGTGGATTATGGCTCCACTTCAAAAGGAGGGTGCTAGTCCTATTCACGTCCCTTGTGGATAAGAGGCCTGAGGTTTGCTCCACGGCTCACAGGGCACAGGGACTATTTCATGCTTTCTATAATAAAGCCCATTTGCCCGCACATGTCCATGGTCGACAAGAAGTCCCTCCACCTCCCTTGCATGGTACAAGAAGCCCCCAGGTTTACACAGTCCAGGTCTTGGGGCCGCTGCCCCTCATGGTCACAGCTGCCTATGTTCTTGCTCAGACCTGTAGGGCCATCCAAAATCAGGTCACTCTGCTGGTCGTTCTACTCCCTTCTGCCCCAAGAAATGCCATCAGGGTTGGGAGACAGTCTCTGCTGAGGCTCCTGGGGTTCCTGGGCTCCCATGCAGTCACCCCCATCCCAGGGCACTCCCCCAGGAGCCACACTGTGGTGAGGTTCAGGCCTCCCCATGGAATTAGGAACCCACCACCCCACAGGGTAGAGAATGGGGAGGGAAAACAGGCAGGCAGAGTGTATCCTAAGGTTGCGCACTCCTTTTTCCAACCCCCAGAGCACAAAGCCTCACACACTCTCCTCAGACCCCCTGGGGTCACCATCCCCATTCAAGGAGAGCCTTAGTTAACCTCCACGAGGCCAATTCTCTACTCTGGCCAGAAGACACCAGAAAACCTGCTTCCTTCCCCAATGAATGGTTAAACAAAGGGCCTAGACCTTTGGAAAAACAGACAGATTCCTCCCTGGGTAGAGATATCAGGGCTATGGTAAAGCCTGGGGAGAAAATGCTTTTGTTCCTTCTAATTCTGTCTGTTGCATAGCCAGTGTTACCCAAATTCCAGTCTAGCCTACTTTGAAAGAATAATTCTTATCTGCCCCATCCCATAAAATACAAGCTAAAAGGAGAGAAAGCTGCACACAGCAGGTAAGTAATGATCTTCAGAGTGGCAGGAAAAACACTGTCTCCTCTGTGAGAGAGTTGTTGACATGCATCCTGGTTCCCTCTGAGCTCTGTGGTTGGCTGAGGAATGAGCCCAGAGATAACCAGGCCCTCATCCTGGAACCTGGGAATGTCACCTGATATGGCAAAAGGGCTTCACAGATATGATTATGTTAGGGGTGTTGAGTTGGGGAGATTATCCTGGATTATCTAGGTGGGCCCTAAATGTGATCACAAGGAAGCTTATGAGAGGAAAGCAGAGAGAGATTTACACAGACCAGGAAAATGCAATGTGACCTCGGAGGGAGAGTTTAGAGTGATGCAGCCACAAGCCAAGAAACGCCCACAGCCACTAGAAGCTGGAAGAGGCAAGGAAATGGAACATCCCCTGGAGCATCCTGAGGGAATGGGACTTAGCCTGATAAGATTCAATTTAGACTTTTGACCTCTAGAACTCTAAGAGTATAAATTTCTGTTTCTTAAGCTACTAAGTTTGAGGTAATTTGTTAGAGCAGCCACAGGAAAGTAAGACAAGCCCTGACTGCCAGAAACCTGACCTCAGTGACAGCAACTTTCTTAGCCTCGGAGGGCTGGATAATTAGTTTCCCTTGACTTATCTACATGGGATAAAGAATGTGCGTCTAGGAAGAAGAAGGGAAGTGAAACTGAATAGGTAAACTGAGGCCAGATAATGAAAGACCTTAAATGACAAGCTAAAGACTATGGTCCTTACCCTGAAGATTCTGGGAAGCCATAGGTTTGCAACAGGGAAATGATATGAATAGTTTTTTTTAAAATACACCTCAGTTCAGTAGAGAAGGAAATGAGAGGCACAAAACCATATGCCAGGATACAGGAAAGAGGTGACTGCAGTAACACAGGGAAGAGATGAGGATGAATGGAGCCTGGAAGAGAGGTCAGGTGGAGGAATGCCCACAAAGGCCTTAAATCTGGCAGAGAAAGTGAAGATAAGGTATGCACAACAGCAGGTAATTTCCAAAAAGGACAATGCAGGTTCCATCTTATTTAGATGACATATACAGGAAAAGGAAGCCATTTGATCACACCTTTCTGGATGTTTTTAAATGGCAAAAGCCAACCAAAATAATTCACTTAAAAAGAGAAACTCTCAAATTCCAAGAAGACCAGTGCAATTCTGACTGATCCAACGATCAGGGAAAGCCAGCTTGCACACTCACTTTTGACCCAAACTTTGAAGAGCATCCAGCTGCATTTCACATGGGCCTCGTGTGATCAACCCAAGCACGCAGATGTGGGGCTTTTACAAGGGAAGCGGCTGGGGAAAGAGGAAGATCCTTCAGGCTGGGATGCAGGAGCTCATGGGTTTAGTCCTGGCTTTACCACTGGCTGTGTGGCCTCAGGCAAGTCCTTGACCCTCTCTGGGCCCGTCTCCCCCTAGATCAGCAGTGTTAAAACTGGGTGGCAGAGCTCTCGAATTCTGAAGAGGCACCCAGCGGCCATACAGTCCTGGGAACTGTTGGGAGAGGGTAGGAGTCCCTATCGTGCCCTGAGGGGGGCTGGCCATATGTTGTCTTCCTTTGGCTGACATTTATTGACTACTCCCTATTTGCCAAGCACTGTTCTAAGGCCCTACTTATAGTACGTGTTTAGCAGATGAGGAAACTGAGGCACAGAGAGATGAAACGGCTTGTTCAAGGCTGCAGAGCTGAGAGAGGACAGACCTGGGATATGAACACACATAGTCTGGCTCCAGGGCCTGTGGTTTCAGAGGCTTGTTTCATGTGCCAGGTTATGTGCTCTCCCTCCTCTGTGCTCACAGAGCCCCAGGTTGTCCTCCATCTCACCCCTCTAGCACACTGTCCACTTAGCCCTTCCCGGCCACACTGGGAGCACTTTGAGGATCAGGACTGAGTCAGGTTTATCTCTGTCTCTCCACAGCACAGCCTGGCCACGGGCTTGGCTCTTGCTGACTGTTACTAAGGGGCTATTGAATGAAGCTTTAAATGGAGTCAGAGACAGCCCAGCAATGAAGTGGGTTCTCTGCCCACTCACTGGGCACTGCCTCTGTACCAAACCCCTGTACTGGTACTGTGGACGAAGAGAGGAATCCAACAGGCCCCTGACCTCCGGAAGCCCAGCCTGGCCAAATAGACAGATCTGGAAGCTGATAACGAAACCCTGTATGCTACTGTCTAGTCTCACCCAGACAAACCCCACTGCACTGGGGAAATAATAACAGGATCAACGAAATCTGCCTGTGCCCCTGACAGCCACCACACCCAGCCCGGGACTTGGAGCCTGGCTGGCCATGGGGGAGGGCAGGCAGAGGGCGACACCGGCAGGCCAGCCCCCCTCCCTCTGCCGTAGAGGGCCCTTCCTTCCCTCATTCAGCCAGACATGATCAAGCAGTGCCGGGGCTGGCCCTGGAGGGCACAGACAAGATGGATCAGACACATTCCCTGCCCTTGGGGATTTCACAGGCCAGTGGGCAGGGTGAGCTGTAGACACGTAACTGCTCCACTAACACACAAGACTCAGACACTGGCAAAGCACCTCCAGATGCCAGGTTGGAGAGACAGATTCGTGGATCACAACTGCTAAACACACATTTAACCAAACATTGATTTTACAGGTACAGAAATTGTGTGCCAAAGTAGGGAGGGGGCTTGCCCACGGTCACACAGGGACCAGTGGCAGAACCAGGACAGGAACCCAAGCATTCTCTCGCTCTTCACATCCCACTCCTTTCCCCAGTTTGGAAGGTAGAAATCTTCCCCAAATCTCAGCAACTGCTCTCCCAGCAGTTGCTGAGATTTGGGGAGCAACAGACAAAAGAACTCCATGCTCCCATTCCCAACACCCACCCCCCAGGCCCACATGGACAGCAGCCACAGCCCTGGTGCAGTCGCTGCTCTCACACTCATCCTAGACCAGGGCCTGCCTGGGGACCTGGCCCCTGACCTTCACATCTGCTCCCAGAGCCCCAGGACCTTGTCACCTGCTGAGGCACTTCTGTCCAGGGCAGGAATCTCTGGGAAGGGGAGGAGGAGGAGGTGGGAGATCCTACTTGCTGAGCACCTACTAGGTGCTGGGATAGTGCTAAGACCTTCCCGCGTGTTGTCTCCATTCATCCTCACAACTCTCGTCTAGGGGGGTAGGATGACCCCCTCTTTTAGATAAGGAGACTCAGGCTCAAAGAGGGGCTGCAGGGGTCACCGCTGGCCAGTCACAAAGTTCTGCAAGCAGGAAGGGGACTCGGCATCACCCTAAAGACCTGCGGGACTCACCATCCATTTGTGAACACCATTTCCTGTAGCTTTGTTCCCTCAGTCACGGCTGCGCTTCCTTCTACAAGTGCAGGAGTATAGGTTCACAAAGCATGCTCTCATCAGGCGTCTCTCTGAGCCCCAAAGTCCTGTAAAGGAGGAGTGGGAAGTCAGCCTCCTGTTTCACAGACGAGGAAGCTGGGGCCCAAGAGCCAATAGATGGTCAAGCTGACCCATGTCTCCCTGGCCAGAGCTCTCTGAGAACCCTAGACCCAAAGTTAGTTTTTGCCAGGAATTATTTTGGGGTTCATTGTGATCCTGGGTTGAGATGGCAAGAAAGGAGAAAGCTGCTAATAGCTTTTCACCAAGGAGGAGAGGTAGTACGGGCATGAAGCAGGGTTCAGGGTAGGTCAAGGATTCCAGACAGAGACACATGGTCTGGGTCCCTCAGCCCTGACTCACACTATTGGTCAGACCCAGTCGTTCAGGACCATGGGTGTCCCCAGATGGAGTCAGTATCGTCACCTAAACAGGCCTCATTCTCAGGCCCCATTCTCAACCCCCTTTGTAGTACAAGTAGATGCTATAATGGGTTGCAGAGGGCTGGGCACAAGCTGATACTGGGAGAGTCTTGCCAGTATGTTGAGGCAACAAAAGGGGCTCCCAGAGGCAGTGTGTGTGGTTGGCAGGCGCATGGGTTCTGGAAGCAGATGGAATGTAACCTCAGGTAAGGGGCTTAGCACCCAAGAACCTCAGTTTCCTCATTTGTAAGATGGGAATGACAGGTACCACCTCCAAAAGGCTGTGAGGACTGATGAGTTAATGCACGTAAAGCACTGAGCATGGTGCCTGGTGAGCAGGGAGAACTCAGGGGACAAGAGCTGCTGGGAGTAGTAACAGCAGCATGAGTGGTATCAACAGTGGTGTCCCGGAACGGATAAAGGCCACAGGTTTCAGACCGGGTCTGCAGGGCCTTGGGGCTCTGAGGAGTTACCCCAGAGCTCAGGGGCCACTAGACATGGTGGAATCAGGAAGGGCCGTACCTAGAAGGGAGCAGAGCCTGGGGCAATTCAACTAATGCAGAGGCTACCTTATCAAGTATGTAAATAATACCATAAAAAGTAGGTGCTTGATGGTGTCAATCTTAGTATAGTACAGTCAGCAGTGCCTCATGGCACCCTGCCTTTCCCCCCAAGCAATGCAAGGGGTCTAGGGATGTACGGAAGTGCCAAATGTCTTTGCTCATTCCCTGTTCCCAGTACCTAGCACAGAGCCAGCCACCTACTAGGTCCTCAATAATTTTTGTTGGATGAAAGAACAATCAGGCATGGCTCTGACTCCACTCAAAGGAGAGCCTTTCTTTTTTTTTTTGGCCGCACTGCACTGCATGCGGGATCTTAGTACCCCGACAAGGGATCGAACCTGTGCCCCCTGCAGTGGAAGTGTGGAGTCTTAACTACTGGATCGCCAGGAAGTCCGAGCTTCTCTTTTCTGTTTTACATAACAGGCTTCAATGTAGATTTTCCTTTGAATGAAAAGGGGTTTTAAAAAAAATAAAATTGAAATCCAATGACGTAGTTCATGCTCCTCCTTCTACAGAAAGTCGGAAGGACAGGCCCAAAGGCACACAGCTCAGCAGCTCGGTCAGTGAGTTCCCACAGACTCAGGCTTTCTCTTCCACCCTGCTAAGTCATCTTCCAGGATGCTGAAGCTGTGGGCCCAAGAGCAGGACTGGGCTGGGCGCTGCTGGAGACGAAGCCTCTGGGTGCCTGGTGCCAGAAGTGCAGGGAGGGTGAGGATTCTCCAGTCGCTCTCATCTCTGGAAATGGACCTTGAGTGCAGTCAGAGGTGGCATCCAAGATTTAGGCACCAGGATGTTTATCATCATGTTATTTATAATATCAAAAAATTGGAAACGACCTAGAAACAGTTTAATAAATTATGCCACAACCTTTCAGTGGAATATAATGCAGCTACCTAAATTCACCTCTTTAGTGACTGTTAAATGGTTAAGTTAGAATCAAGGCAAGATTCAAACCTCTTAAGGCTGATACGAATTTTTAAAAATACATATATACCAAAAAAAAAAAAAAAAAGGCTGTTGGAAATATATCCTAATGTTAAGAATGGTTATTTCTGGGGATTCCCTGGTGGCGCAGTGGTTGAGAGTCAGCCTGCCGATGCAGGGGACGCGGGTTCGTGCCCCAGTCTGGAAGGATCCCATGTGCCACGGAGTGCCTGGGCCCGTGAGCCATGGCCACTGAGCCTGCGCATCTAGAGCCTGTGCTCCGCAATGGGAGAGGCCCACATACCAAAAAAAAAAAAAAAAAAAAAAGAATGGTTATTTCTGGAGAGGTTGGAAGGGGGTGGTTAATAGGTGATATTTTTTTCTCCTACATATTTTTCTGTATTTTCCAAATTTTCTACAATAAGCTTTAGAATCAGAAAGGGAAAAAAATTAAGATTCCCTGACCAGGGCCAGGTCCCCCTAACAGGGTCAAGTCTCACTCATCCTTTGATCCAGTGAATATTCACTCAACATCTTGTTTCAGGCCCTTGTGTCTCCAGACATTGGAAATGTCTCAGCTTAAAGGCATACAAATGCCATTTTTAATCAATTTCATGAGTCAGTCACCGTATATTAATAGGTTGTCTCTTAATTGCTCAACCAACAATTAGAGATTCTGAAAACGTTGTAGTGCATATTTTGCATTTAGGAAAGCAATTTAAATGTTCAGGCTTTAAAGCTCCAAAAGATACTATTTGTGCCTTTTGCACACTGTAGACTGCTCTTTGTCTTCTAAGAAGGAATCATGCCAACTCTCTCCCCTGCATAGACTGAAGGTTCTTTTTTCTTCCACCTAATCTTATCACTGGTGCTAAAAGTCCCTGGTGTACTGTGTGATTCTGAACCAGTCCCTTGACCTCTCTGGACTTTAGCATCCCCTTCTGTAAGGGCTTTTCTAGCAGGAGATTCTTAGTTTCTCTCAGTTTCTTTGGTGGTAGGCAGCTTCCAGTGTCAAAATTAAGAGTTTCAGCCTCCAGACCCCTTGACTGCATCCTTACAAGATATCCCTCAAATTCTGGGCTGCTGATTTCCACATCCAGACTTCCAGGCATTTCAGAGAAGAAGTGGTATCCTTCAGGGGTGATGCTAAGATAAAATCAGCATCCTAAATGGGCAAATCATTCTGATCTAAATCTTTGTGGGCTCCCTGTGTCTCATTAAACATACAAGGCCCCCAGGCTCTGAATCACAGCTCCTCTTCCCTCACAGCCCTTCAGGAGGACTTCTGATTACCCCATAAATTACATGGTGTCAGAGGGTATCTGCAGGCTCTTCATCTTGCAATCCAGCCACCAACGTTTTTATGGGATATGGATCCTGCCAGGCTCCTACTCTGCTCCATCCCCATGGTTACCAGGGAGGGCCTAACAGAACATCTTTCTTGGATGTTCACTGGCTCACTCTCCACTGATGTCTCTCCCCTCCCAGGAATGCATTAAATCCTCTGGAATGGAGAGTTCTTTCTACCAGAAGCATTTGTTTGTTCTCAGCTCTCCTGCCAAAATGAAGTCTAGGTGGCCTGTGGATCCTGCTGCCTCAGTGAAACTGACTGACTTTCCAGACACTCTTACCCCTCTTGGGAGTTCACAGGGGCTTGCCCAGTGGCCAGATCCCAAATAGTAGCCATAGTGACCAGCCAGCGAAGCACCATAATGATGGAGCCATAACAACATCAGGTCAGGGCTTCCCTGGTGACCCAGTGGTTCAGAGTCCGCCTGCCGATGCGGGGGACACGGGTTTGTGCCCTGGTCCAGGAAGATCCCACATGCCGCAGAGCGGCTAGGCCCGTGAGCCATGGCCGCTGAGCCTATGCGTCCGGAGCCTGTGCTCCGCAACGGGAGAGGCCACAACAGTGAGAGGCCCGCATACCGCAAAAAAAAAAAAAAAAAAAAAAAAAAAATCAGGCCAGGGAAGCTGTAAAAACATCAGACATAAAGAAGGTCAACATCCTCTCAGCTCACACTCTAGGCTCAAAATCTCTGTCTCTCAGCTCCAAGGGGCTTGCCTTCGATTCCCGTGCCTGGAATGTCTCCATCTCACCCCACTGGCCACTTAGGTCCATCACCCACCGTGTTGACTTGGGTTTTCCCAGATGTTGCACATGAGACAAGAATTCAGGCGTAAATACATATTTGGGAGGTGAGCTCAGGAAGCACCTGCTGGAGGCAGGGAAGGAAAGGCAGCCAATAAGGAGGCGTGGTCCAGCCTCAACCCACTGGGGAGTCCTGGGGGGTCAGAGTTCTCTATCCCCCTCAGTCATTGGTTGGAGGCTGCTGGGGAGGACACTTAGTTCTCTGGCACTTCTGACCTGCCATGGGCTCTGGCCAGCAGGATAAGCCCCTGGGAAAAGAGATGCAGATGCTAACACTGGAAATCAGGTGTTCATCACAATGGGAAGGGCAAAGGGGTCGTCTCCTAAGGCTTCTTAGACACTTGGCAAGCAGCTTATCTCCCCTGGGAAGCTGTTCTGGCTACCACGTCCTGTGCTCAGTTAGGCCAGCTTGATCCCCTTTCATAACCTTGCCTCCATTCGAGGGAAGAGGGAATGTGTAGACACTGGGCCCCAGGGAAGAAAGTGAGTGCCCTAACAGCCAGCGGCTATGAGGATAGGACCCACCTGCTAATATCACCAGGTTTGATGGTCCTTCTCCAACTTGATGCCCAAGGTGATACATTTGTTCTCTCAAGAAAATTTGGGGAACCCAGATGCTTGATGATGCATCTCTAGTGGCTGCCTTCCCTTTTCAGTCTCCTACTACTTGCACTCAGGTCTACGTCTGGGGAAACCAAAGGTAGCAGGCAATGGGCAGAAATGGTCAGAGAGGTGAGATGGGGGCACCTTTTGGAGAAGTCTGTATAACAAGACTGAATAATATAAAAATGTCAGTCCTTCCCAAATTAAATTCTCTACTTAATACAATTCAATCAAAACCACAGTGGAACAACATTTAGAACTTAGTTTTTATAAGGAATTTTAAGTTAGTGTATCAGTTTCCTGTTGCTGCTATAACAAATTGCCAAAAACTTAGTGGCTTAAAATAACACAAATTTACTCTCCTACAGTTCTGGAGGGCCAGAAGTCTGAGGTGAAGCTTAAGGAGCTAAAATCAAGATGTTGGCAGGGCTTGTTCCTTCCAAAGGCTCCAGAAGATAATCTGTTCCTTGTCTTTTTCAGCGTCTAGAGGCTGCTTACATTTCTTGGCTTGTGGCCCCATCATCTTCTCTCTCTGCTACTCCTGCCTCCCTCTTGTAAGAAGCCTTGTGATTACATTGGGCCAATTGGATAATCCAAGACACTCTTCCCATATCAAGATCTTTAAATTAATCACATCTGCAAAATCTCCTTTGCCATGTAAGGTAACATTCACAGGTTCCAAGGATTAGGTCACAGACATCTTTGGTAGGCCATTATTCAGCCTACTACAGTTAGATTAGACAAATAAATGAATTGGAATTGCTAAGAAACTTTTGATGAAATAGAGGGAAATGAAAGTAAACTTGCTTACTTGATAAATAAACTCTAAAACTCTTAATAGTTAAAAGTATACTATGTGTAGAAAAATCAGCAGTAACACAGTAGCATAGAAATAGATCCAATTATATGTTAAAGATTGGTTTAAGATAAATGTGGTAAATCAAATAAGCGGGGAAAGAAAGGAGTGATTATTCAATATATAGTTCAGTTGGTTAATTATATGAGGACAAACAGTTTCCTTGCAACTTAAAACAAAAAAATTATAGGTAGATTAAAGAGTTTAATGTTTAAGAGTTTAATCAGTAAAGTAGTAGAAGGAAATAAAAGTAAAAAGTTCAGAGATGAAGAACAGTGAGCCCAGAATGTTGTCTATACTGACCATGAATTTTTATTCTGACTCACAAATTCCTTCCCACCTCTCTCATCTTTGTAGCCACCACCATCACATAGAGTCCTAGCCTTTCAGTTCTCAGTCTACACTACCCTCAGTCTTTTCAACCATGGCCTCCCCCACGTTCTCATGCAAGAGATTGACTTGATAATCAGGTATCAGTCAATAATGTCCCAGAAGGTCACAGAGCCTGAGGAAATAAGGGTTTCCCTGATATGTATAAGAATGTGCTATCCATCAAATAAGCACAGAAGAGGGACAGGCAGTTCAGAGAGATGAAATTCAGCTAATTAACAAACATACATAAAAATTCAACTTCATGGGTAATAAAAAATCCAAATGAAATTAAGGCCCTATTTTTATCTACAAAATTAGCAAAAATTAATTTTTATTAACAAACCCAGGCTGATAAGAGTACAATGAAGTTGGGGGTACTATGTATTGTACTGTCCCTTGAGAAAGCAATTTGACAATAAGTATTGGGGCGTAAAAATGTCCACGCTATTGACCCAGCAATTCACCTTCTGAAATGGTACACTAAAGAAAAAAGTCTAAAAGAGAAGAGAAAAAAGCTTTATGTACAAAGATGTTCACAGTCATTTGGAAACAACATAAATAACCCACAAGAATATAGCTGAATAAATTAGGACACATACATAAAATGAAATATTCTGTAGGCCTTAAAGGAATGTGACTCATTAAAATGGAAAAGCAATTCATTGAAAAATGATCAGCCACACTTGTGATTAAATAAATGCAATTAAAGCAATAGAGATATCCCATTTTTCACTTTTCAGACTAGTAAAGATTAAAAATTTTGTTAATGTCCTCTTGGGAAAATGGGAGCATGCTCGTTTACTGTTCGTGAGAGTGTAAATATTGTGTGTGGTGGGGGGTAAACTATCGAAGCATACAGAAAAATATGGACAGGAACATAATAAACACCTGTACATCTCAACTCAAATTTTGAAATGTTATTATCTATAGCACTTCTCCAAAAAGCAATTTGCCATTATCTATCACTCTTTTAAAAGTATATACTCTTATATACTCCAATAAGTCCATTTAATAATATATATTCTCTTTGAATGTATATATTGTTATATACTCCAATAATTCAATTCCTAGGAATTTACTGTACAAAAATAGTTCTTTCTGCACACAAAGATACCTGTAGTAAAATGCACACTGAAGTATTATTTCTAATGGCAATAGATTGAAGACAACAGTAAGTTCATGCAGTGGAGAACTGGTTGAACAGACCCTGCTCCAGTCGACAATAGAACACCATCCTGCTTTTGGAACAGAATGAGTGATCTCAATACATGCTAATAAGGAAGTATCTGTAAGATACATCACTGAGTGAAAAAAGCAAGGTGCAGAACAGAATGCACTCTAGGATCTCACTTGTCTATTTTAAAATATATGTATATATACACTTACATATGCATAAAAAGTTTTTGGAAGAATTCCCAAGAAAACTTTTAAAAACAGTTATACCTTGAGGAAGGCAGCCTGGGGGAAATGGAAAAGACCTTTATTTTATATGTTTATTCCTTTCTGAATTATTTGCATTCTGTTTTATCATATATAAATGTTATTTTTGTAATTAAAAACTAATTTTAAAAGATAAGTATAAATACTCTAAGGGAAATGCATATGCTATAATATTAAGTCACCAAAACAATAAAAAACAAGATGGATTGTGAACTCTGCATGTAGCATGGCTGTGTGCAGGGGGTCTTTTGGAGACAAAGGTAATCCTGCTGCCTCTGTCCTTCATTCCAGCCCTGCCCATGACCTCCAGCCTTTCCTCCCCTTCAACTTCTCCCTTAAGCACTAACACTAACACATGATCAAGTGTCTCCTCATTAAGACAAAAACAAAAACAAAAACTCACCGACCTCTCTGGTTCCCTCACTCTCTTGTTCCTTTCATAGCCCCTCCAAGCTGGCTTCCATTCCACCCCTCCCTGGCTTTTTGCAAGCTCATCAGTGGCTTAGTTGCTAAGTCACTGTACACCTTTCCACTGCTGATTCACTGGAGCTATCTGCAGTGAATCACATCATCATTTCCTCCTTGAAATGTCTCCTCCTGGGGCTTGGGTTGACCTAGACCCTTCCTGCCTGTCATGGCTCCTGGAAGATGCTTAATGGCCACTCTTCTGCCTGTACTCTTGCCCTGAACTTGGGCAGGTTGAGCGTTGAGCCTTAGTCCTCTCCTCTCCTCTCTCTACAGTCTCATCCACTCCTCTAGCGTGGATGCTGTTGTGTTCATTGGCCCACATGCATCCCCAGCAACAATACCCCACTTCTACTTTGGAGAATTCCTCTCTCCCTATTCCACACGGTCACAGTGGAACTGCCAATCATAATGGCAGCCCTCCCTTTGCCCCGGTGCTGGGTACTCTTATCCAGTCCTGGCCAATCAGAGTTCTCCCAGGACTTTGCTGCTGGCAGAAATTAGCCTCTTTCCACTGAAGATACTAAGCCTATCTGATAGAGACAGGCTACATGAAGAATGAAGCCAAGCAGAGACCACAGCAGAACTGAGATGTGAACAGACAGACAAAGCTCCAACAACATCACTGAACCCCTAGATGCAGCTATATCTAACAGGATCATCATCCTTTGACCTTACACGAGCCAAAAAATTGTTTTTGGCTTCACTTAGTTAAAGTTGGGATTATGTCTCTCACAACTAGAAAAACCCTGGCTAATATACTCCCAAATCTATACCCGAAACTTCAAATTCATAAACACAACAGTCTTCTGGAAATCTCCGCTTGGGAGCCACCGCGCACCTCAGACCAGAACTAAACATGTCTTCCCCTCCCCCAGCAGACCTGCTCCTCCATCTGTGTTTCTTTTCTCAGCCTCTCCAGCCGCTAGACACTCAGGCAAAAACTGAGCCAACAGGAAGCTTAAAATGACAGCTCTTTCTACCCTGTTTGAGATTTTCCAATTCAATTGTTAAAGCATCAAATATTCAGTTGTACAAGCTCTAGGAGACTAGGTTAAAATGGCATCCTTAGAAAGACTGAGGATCAGCTGAACAGGAGCTGTGCATTGATACCTCAAGCAACCACTTTCCAAAAGGTTAGACTTGCTCCCACTTCACTGGCCCAGAAATCATTGCTAATTAAGTCCACACATATTGGATTTCACTTTTCTCAAACTTAATACTTTTAGCTAATGGCAGTCTCAACACTGCCATTAGAAGTGACTTGCTAATCACTGCACACCTCCCGCCCCATCACTCCACTCTTCAAGAATATTCTGTGCATCTCCATCACCAAAATGCTCCAGCCATCCGAGATCCATGCTATTCCCTGGACATAATGCACAGGTTCCTGCTCCTGGGGCTGCTCTGACTCTTGTCCCTCGTCCTTCTATTTCCACCTCTTCTCCGCTTCCATTCTCCCACGGTGTGGCTCAGACTCTGTCTTATCCAGGATGTCTTTGGTGACTCCTTCATGCCCAATTAGGAAAAAATGTCCTCTTATTCCAAAACCCAAAGTACTCATTTGTATCTCTAATGCCTCTGGGAACATATTGCCTTTGGCCTGTGTGTTTGCACAGCTCTTCTCTCCAGGGAGGTTGCCAAGTCTACTTGAAGCCTCGCCTGAGGCTGGATGGACGTCTTCCTCCTCCAGCTCCCACTGCAACCGGGAACGTCTCCTCACACTGCCTATATCACAGTGACTGTCACTGCCTCTTCCCAAATCTGGCTCTCCTCTTGGAGTGCAGGGCCAGGCAGACTCATCTCTGTCTTCATGACAAGACCAGATGGAAGAACGACCCCTGATGCCTTTGCCTGATGCCCTCCAATACTATCTCCCTAACCAGATACCCAGGTGCCTATGAGAGCTTGAATCAATTGAACTCGACCCGAAAGGAGCAGTTGCTGCTTTATCTAGGGCAAGAGAGGCGAGAGGACACAATGGGACTCCTCTGAGGGCACCAGCAATCAAGGCTAAATGCATGGGCCTGGTCACCCCTTCAACTGCTGACAGCCCCTGCCCTGGGATCCTGATGGCAGGTTTGCACAAGCACATCACACTGAAAGCTGCCAGGGCTTCTCCCTTAGAAACACTTCAGGAGCTTGAAGAAAAATCGGGGAAGATAAGGAGGAGCAGTCTGAGAAGAGGAGAAAAATCAAAAGAGCCAGGTGTCAAGGAACCAAGGAAAGAGTTTCAAGAAAGAGAGAGTGATCTGCAGGGCCAAATGCTGCATTTGAGGAGAGGTCTGGAGAAGGAGCCTGAAGGTACTGGCTCCCCTGACCTAAAGGAAGGGCAATTTGGCTGGCAGTGATGGGAAGGGCGGGATAAGTGCAGAGCAGCTGGACTCCTTCAGAGCTGCTCCCATAACTACTAGGAGGAGAAACTCTCTAATGTCACTTCCTTCCACCTGCAAAGTCCTCTCTACCTTCACTGCCCAGCTTGATATCACCTCTCCACTAAGCTGTCCCCCGGATGTCCCCAGATGGGAGGGACTGCCCTCTCCTCTGAGCCGAACGCTTTGACTCTTGTCAAAACACATTCATACTGCTGCACACATCACAGTTATGTGTATTCTATCCTGCCCTCTAAGCTATGAGAACAAGACGGATGGCAAGTGGGGAGGAGAAAGGGCAGCAACTCCTGTAGACCCACTGTGTGCCAAGTCCAGGTCCAGGATGCTCTCTCCACCTCTGATCTGAAAGATCCCAAGGGCTGAGAAGCCTGAATGCACACACCCCAGGCTTTGAGGGTGAGGTTCAAAGCAGCCATCAGAGGCAAGATATTTCTTTTCCTTTTAAAAATGTATGCACAAAACCACAATGAGGTACTACCTCACACCCATTAGGATGGCTACTATGAAAAAGAAAACAGAAAACGGTGAGTGTTGACTGGGATGTGGAGAAACTGGGGCCTTATGCACAGTGATGGGAATGTAAAATGGTACAGCTGGTGTGGAAAGCAGTATGGCAGTTCCTCAAAAAATTAAATATAGAACTACTATATGATCCAGCAATTCCACTTTTGGGTATATACCCGAAAGAATTGAAAGTAGGGTCTCAAATATTTGCATACCCATGTTCATAGCAGCATATTCACAAAAGCCAAAAGGTAGAAGCAACCCAAGTATTCCACAGATGGATTAATGGATAAGCAAAATGTGGTATATACACACAATGGGGTGTTATTCAGCCTTACAAGGAAGGAAATCCTGTCACTGCTATAACATGGAGGAAGCTTGAGGACATTATGCTAAGTGAAATAAGCCATTCACAAAAAGGCAAATACTGTATGATTCCACTTATATGGAGTACCTAGAATAGTCAGACTCATAGAGGCAGCAAGTAGAATGGTGGCTGCCAGGAACTGGGGGGAGGGGAGGATGAGAAGTTACTGTTTAGTGGGTACAGAGTTTCAGTTTTGCAAGATGAAATGAGTTCCAGAGATTGGTTGCACAACAATGTGAATATACTTAACACTATTGAACTGTACACCTAAATATGGGTAAGGTGGTCAATTTTATGTTAAAAATTTTTACCAAAATTTTTTTAAACTGTGTAAAACGTGCATTCTATTCCATAATATATCCATCTGATTTTAATATTAAAATGATGCATGATTTTTCTCTTCCAAAATCTTTGATAACAATTGATGCTCCAGGAAGACACTCTCTGTTTATCCTGACCCAGGAGGGAACCCAAAGACCGGAATCTCTATGAGGGGAGGCCATGTGTCTGACCCTTCCCTGTCCTCCCCATCTCCAGGGCCTCAGGTGCTCTCCTGTCACCAGCCAAGCTGCCAAGAGCTTCCTCCTCACCACAGCGGCTAGCCAAAACTTCGGATTTCTCCAGGCCCTAAAAAAGGACAGAACCTAACTGCCCACCTCAACTAGCTAATGGCAGAGCCAAGGCCAGGGAAGGAAAGCTAAGTGAGATGTTAGAATTTGACCAAAAGCAGCTTCTTCAGTTGATGAATTAAGTTTCACAAAGCAATCCCTTTTCTCTTTCCTCAGAGTAGTGATGTCTCTCTCCTGGCTCCCACGTGGAGAAACAGCCATGCGGAACAAAGGAACTCAATTATGCTTATATAGCTTTTCCATAATTGTGCATGGAGTGCTGAGGCCACCCTAGGATAAGCCCATGGCTAAAACCCACCCCCTCTTCCGACTTCTATCTTAGCCCTTTCTTTCCACACACCACTGAAAGGGAGATCCTAAAACAGGCCACTCAGCAACCCTATGCCAGACAAACCGTTAAGCCACATAGGACAGAGTCACACAAGTCTGACCCCGTCACTTTCCTGTCCTCCGTGGCCCCCGACTGCCTTCAGGTCAAATCTGAAACCCCATAGCCTCGTTCATAAGCCTCATCTCCTGCTACCTGCCCCATACACTGGAAGTTCCCGGTTCCCACGAGCTTTTACACATTCTGCTCTCTCTCACTGATTCTAAAACTGCTCTCATCCCACAGCACCACCTCTGTCTCTCTTTTAGCACTTCCTGCCTTGTGCTTTGTTCCCAGGTTCAACTGTGATGGCCCTAAATCTGAGGCTGCTCATATTTCAGCCCCAACAGGGCGTGGCATGTAGGAGATATCAACAAGCACTCTAAAGAAATCAACCAGCATAGGCTCCTGGAAGAAGGATTCCCTTAGCTCACTGTGGTTTCTGTTCTCTGGAGACAGACCCCAACACCCTATGGTTCAGGCCATGGGTGGACATCTCACCCAACCCCAGGATGGTTTAAGTCCTTCTGGGGATGTCCCAAACTGGACCTGAGCAAAGAGGAGCCATCTGTCCCTTGTGGCAAAGCTCTGAGCCGTGGGATACTGGAGAATGGTCAGCGTTGTGTCCCCTAACATGCAAGAAGCTGTTAGAGAAGGGGGCTGACACACAGATAAGCGAGCTGAAAGATGGGAGGAGGGGTTTGGCTGCCTCCTCAAATTCTTGTGTCCCTGAAGTCAACCTGGATATGATTTGTTGATGTGAGAAAGGCCTTTCCATGATTTAGTGGCATAGGAAAGCCCAGTATCTTCCCAATAACCTTCTCTCTCCCTTGTCCTACACGTATGGGAGTTGGGTTTCTGTGATAACCAAAAGCATCCTGACTGAGTGAACAAAGTGCATTCTGAGTTTTGCCTCTATCCTAATGAATCCCGTAGTCAAGCTTGGAAGACTCCCTGTAGGAAGAGGCCCCATTAAACCCCCTCATCTGCCTGGGGCAACAAGAAGCCTCAACCATGCCTCTGCTCCTTCTTCACCTGCTCTAATCTCCCTCCACCTTCCCTTCTAGAGAATTCTATGAAGTCCCAAAGGACCTATCCTAACAGGGGGCTGCCTGTCTATCCTCCTTGGTTCCAGAAGCACAAGCCCAAAGGAGTTACTCACTATTCCTCACTCCTCCCCTGCCCAGACTTTGTCCTGAGACCCCACACAGATAGCCTGGCCAGCAGAGGAGCAACTGGGAGGGAGGCCTGGGGTGGCTTCCACTGCTGGGCTTGGGTAAGGGGCATGGGAATGGGGAAGGATTTGTCTCAAATGATACACTGTACAATCCAAGAGCTACTCAAAAGTCAATTTGAAGATCCCATCTCAGTGCTGCCTCTCCAGCCCCTCATCCTTAATGAGATGAGACAAGATGAGATGAGGTAAGATAATCAGCAAGAGACAGCCTGAAGCACTGGAAAACCCCTCGCTGGTTCAGAAGCCTCAGGCTCTAGTCCCAGCTCCACCCTGACTGGCCATGTGGCCAAGCACAGCCCCTTCCACACTCTGGGCCTCTTTCTCCAGCTGCGAAATGAGGGGGCTGAAAGATTTCGAAGGGCCCTTCTAACTCTGATGGTGGTGGATTCCCCTGTTGCATGGAAAGGGAGAGGTTAACAGGGAATTCCCAGACTGGGAAGAGAGAATACAGCACAGACATCAGGGGTGCAGAGCCATATATATGTCAGGCTGGGAACCCAGTCCCAGGCACAGCCTGAGGCCAATGCTTGCCACCCTACCCAAGCCCCTCACTGCAGACAGCAGGGTGACATGGGGACCCCGTACCAGAGATAAGGCCCTCATGAACAAGCTCTCAGCTCTAGCCCCAGAATGGAAGTCTCTGCAGCCTAAAAAGGCATCTCTCTGCATCCTACTATGTCTCCTATTCCACTTCATCTTGGCCCTTTTGATGGCAGTGAAAAGGGCAGGGAGGACCAGGGGACAAGTCAGAAAAAAAGGTACCTTTGAGGGAGGCTTCAGGAGTGGGGGACGGGGGACGAGTCCCTGGCTATGAGGCAAAAGACCCTGGTTCACGGGCCAGCTCTGCCAGTCTGCTGTAAGCCTCCAAGCAGTCCGTTCCCCTCTCCAGGCCCAGGTTTCTGCACAATGAGGGGTGAGAACATTTGACTGCTGAGGATCCTCCATATCTGACATTCTGTCTTTCTGGGAGGGGATACGCCAATAATGATTCCAGGTCTCATTCTCCCAGGGAGGTGCAGCTTGACAACCTCATAACCTCATTTACCAGGGCACTTGATGACCATTGAGAAGGAGAGAGAGAAACAGTCCTTTTCACTCAATTTACAATCTTCAGCCATCCATGGGCGGCCAAGGTGCCTTACAGATGAGACCTGTGCCACCTCCCCATGCCAACCCTGCCACCATTCCCAACCTCATGAGACAGGCCACATCTTTTATGTGGCTCAGAAAAGTGGGGTGAGAAGGATTGGGGCAGAAACAACCACCTCCCTGCCCCAGGGAAGGTGTGGCCCAGCAGAGCAGGCACCTGTGCTGTGGAAAGACCCCAGGATCTAAGAGTCAGCCGTGTGGTCTCAGTCTGGCCGAGAGACAGGGGAATGCACAAAATCACAAGATCAGGAAAGGGGAGGCATAAGGAAGGGGAGTTGTGGTCTCCTGGCTTCTCTGCACCCAGAGCATCGGAGCTTCCTGGTGGACTGCATTTAGCTCCCTGAGTAAACATTCCCACGTTTAAACATAGGCCCAGGGCAGCCCAAATAGGGAAAAAATGATTTGTGAATTGTATCAGCTGCACCTTCACTCTATGTGAATAGATGAAGAGTTGGTTCTACCCCCACTAGACCTTGTCCTGTAAGATCTGGGCCCTGTCCTGGGACCTTGCTGATGTTCAATCACTGAGACTGTAGGACTGTTTTTACTGCAGGTCGCTTACCCTGACTCATACATTATCCAAAGTAAGTAACTAGATTCATCTTTCCTTAACTGCACGGTGCCTGAGGTTCTCCTTGGTATTTTAAGGATCCCCAGGAAGAACTCCCATTTCTCTGGGGAGTCCTCTGTCCACTCTAGCTCTCCACTTCTGCACCCACATCAATCTCCCCTCATTCCCAGCATTTCATCACCAGCCTCCAGGCCTGGTCCTCTGCCCACAGCCCTTAACCCCACTCCCACCCCAGAACCATCAACCACTAGAGCCACATAAGTTCACTCAAGGTCTGAGGGTCACAGCAGGGAATTACTTTACAGAATAAGAAAACCATTTAAAATTAAACATCAGGCATCACTCTTGCTAAAGCTTGTCAGCCAAACATACCATGGGGAGTCCCTTATTGCTTCAGCTTCTGGTAAGACTACAGCCTCCTTATGCTTACTTATTCACTCAACAATACTGACTGTGCACCCTCCATGCTCTGGGCACCCCTCCTAAGTGCTGGGGACATGCAGAAAACAGCACAAAGTTCCTACTACTATGACGCTTACTTTCTAGTAGGGACAGAAGACAAAAGCAAACAAGCATATGATGTCAAAGTTAAGAAAAATTATTCAAAATATGAAAATAACACCCTTTCAGCTACAGCATTGTCTAACAAGCTGTCTAACTGTCATCAGGGGACTTCCCTGGTGACGCAGTGGTTAAGAATCTGCCTGCCAATGCAGGGGACATGGGTTCAATCCCTGGTCCAGGAAGATCCCACATGCCGTGGAGCAATTAAGCCCATGAGCCTCAACTACTGAGTCTGCACTCTAGAGCCCGCGAGCCACGACTACTGAAGCCCGAGCGCTGCAAGTACTGAGCCTGCGTGCTGCAACTACTGAAGCCCGTGCGCCTAGAGCCCATGCTCTGCAAGAGAAGCCACCACAATGAGAAGCCTGAGCACTGCGACAAAGAGTAGCCCCTGGTCGCCGCAACTAGAGAAAGCCAGCGTGCAGCAACAAAGACCTTTATAAATTTATTTTATAAATAAATTTATAAAAAATAAATAAATAAATGTCATCAGACTTCCCAGGGCTATGCTGTCCAATGGGGTAGCCAGTAAAATTTATGGTGGCCATTTAAATTTAAATTTTAACTTATTAACTTTGTATTAATTAATGAAATATATTTAATATAATAAATATATTTACATGTAATTTCTATTTATATCATATTAAATTATTTATATCACACTATATTTATATCACATTGTTATATATATTGGTATACACATAAACAAAGTGTATTTAATGTATCAATTAAATTTATTGAGATTTCATTTAATTTAAATAATTAAATATTAAAATTCTGTTTCTCAGTCACACCAACCACATTTCAAGAGCTGACTAGCCCCATGAAGCTAGGGGCTATCATATTGGATAGCACAGACATATTGAATAGAACATTTCCTTCATTATACAAAGTCCTTTTGGGGCTTCCCTGGTGGTGCAGTGGTTGAGAGTCCGTCTGCCGATGCAGGGGACACGAGTTTGTGCCCTGGTGCGGGAGGATCCCACGTGCCGCGGAGCAGCTGGGCCCGTGGGCCATGGCTGCTAGGCCTGCGCATCCGGAGCCTATGCTCTGTGACAGGAGGGGCCGTGACAGTGAGAAGCCCGTGTACCGCAAAAAAAAAAAAGAAAGTCCTCTCTAGGAGAGCAACTTTTGTTTGACTTACTATTTGCTATTGATTAGGGCTCAGACTCCAAGAAGTAAAATGTTAACTTAAAGAAGATTGATAAGCGGCAAATGATTTTTGTCCAGCAGAGATGCAAATTATTTCTGTCTGGAGGAAAGGGCAACCCCAAAGGTTACGGTCTTGTTGTGCTATAGGACATTAACCAGCTTAGTATCTAACTTTGCAATCTTATTCCAGTGCTCTTTTTCTATTGAGTATATACATCAGTTTCTCATACTTCCTTTGAACCAGCTTTGTCATCCTGTTGATTCCCTCACTATGAGTTAAATAAATCACTGGCACATCCCACTGGATGCTTGTGAGAGGGTCATGTTTTTGACTCTTTGGAAATTATCAGGTAATGATGGGGGCTTGAGGGAAATTTAAGCAGAGTGAGGAGTTAGAGAGCGACAGAATGCAATTTTAGCTAGGCAGGTCAGGGGGGCCTTTCTGAGCAGGTGACATTGGAGCGAAGACTGAATGAAATGAAGGAGCAGGCTGTTTGGATATCTAGGGGTGCATGTTCCAGCACGGGGGGGACACAGGTGCAAAGGCAGGTGCTGAGGCTGTCTTGTGCTTGGTGTCTGAGGGGAGCTGGGAAGCTGGTGTGGGTTGAGCTGTGTGATCCTGATGGGTGGAAGAGCTATAGGAGAGGCAGGGCCCTGATTTTATAGGGCCTTGAGTCCAAGGTAAGGACTCTGGAATGCATTTTACAGATGGCTGATTATTTTAAGGTAGAAGCATAACTTCCTTTCATATTCCAGGGGTAGTGTTGAAAAGCATCCTTTGTGATCTATTCTGCTGAGGCTCTCCTGGGCAAGGGTGGTGGGAGGGAATGGGACACCCTTCACCATGTGCTGAGTCCCATTCACGCAGAAGCACTGTGGGTGGGCACCTAGAGGTGCAGTAGGCCCAACCTGGGAGAAACCTCCCCTGACACCCCCTGCCCCACCCACCCCCTGTGTCTCACCTAAAGGTTCTTAAAAGAGCTTCTCTAAAGGAGCAATTATCTCTGGAAGAAGACTCTGGCAGACCTTCCAGAAGGTTCCAAAGCGGCCAGCTTTCAAATGAGAGGTTTTTGTCTCATTCCAGATAGGTGAAGCTGGGTTTTCACCAGACATGGTAGCAGGTCTGGGGCTTCAGAGAGCGAATGAGGTTGCTAGTACAAGTCCAAGGATTTGGAATGATAAAATGAAGATAGGAAGGGCTAAAAGACTGGGTGAAATGGGGGAGGGTACAAAAAGCACCTAGAAGTGTCCCTACGGTAGAAGAGCAAGGGCAGAGGGAAGCTGCAGCCAGGGAGTGAGATGTGACCGCTGAGATTTCAGGGATGGGGAAGGCCCTGGTGGATGTGGGTCCTGGCACAATGGTGTCTGCATCAAATCCCAGCTCTGCTACTTAGAACCTGCATGACCTTGGGCAAATCATGTACCCTCTCTATGATGCACTTTCCCCATATGTAAAATGGTAGGATAATAGTATTCCCTTGGAAGAGTTCACTGTTGGAGCACCAAATGAGATAACATGTGGAGGCCTTAAAACAGTGCCTGGCATGGGGCAAGTGCACCATAATTACTAGCTGCTGCTATTGTTATAAAGGGTTATCCTGAGACTGCAGGGCTGAAGCTGAGTGTGAGTCCAGGGGACACTGAGGTCACTTAGGATGGCGGTGAGGCTTAGGTAGAGAGGAAGGGTATGTTGAATTGAATGCTGCCGTTGGTGTGTTGAGGCGAGGGCTGTCAGAATGATGACCTGGCTGCCCGGGCATCCTCCAGGGACATAGTCCAGGCTCCAACTCCTGCTCCCCTTCCCCCAGAGGAGCCCAGAGTAAACCCCAAGCCACTCAGAAGCCCTCAGTGCCTCCCAGCATTATGAAGTCCTGGGAGCTTTACATGCATCATCACATTCCATTCTCTTACAGCCCTGAAAGACAAGTATGACCATCCCCATCTCACACTTCAATCCACGGTTAGGGGTGAGTTGATCAAGGGCTAAGCTAGGCAGGAACTTCTTCCTTTGCTTCAACCAGAGCAACTCCTTTCTGTTGGTGTCCATGTTGGATTTTCACTGAAGATATTGCTTGACAAAAGAATGCCACAGCTTAAAAAATAACAAGGATGGAAGGACTGAAAAGACCTGGACTTGATCACCTTTAAAAGGCTCTTAAAATTCGGATACTTTTTTGCTCTCAAACTGCACTGAAAACTTCCAAGTAACCCTTAGTATCAGTAGGACCCAAAGAGGTCTTTTCCGCCAAGGTCATTGCTAAGCATGCTCCTTTGGCATCACACAGATCCACAAATAAACAGAAATGTCAGGGGAAAAAAAAAAAAGAAATGTCAGGGATTCTGGGAGGCTCTGCTCATTGGCAGAGAAGGAGAAGAGGTGGTGCCAAAGGGAGCAGAGAAAAGGAGTATGATCTTGCTCCTTTCCAGATCTCCCTTGCTCATTGAGATTCGCAGCAGCCTGCTTCGATACTCTTCAATACTTCCCTGGGAGTGACACACAGAATGCAATGATCCAAGAAGCTTATCCGCTCACCCAGGCGGGTCACGGGACAAAGGGCACGCAAAGGGAGAGCCCATTCTGCTCCACCCCAACCCACCCTACCCCTGTCCAGTTCTGTCAGCAGTATGTCCACTTTCACTGCCACATGTGTCACTTCTCTTCCCCGAGGGAGGGCAGGACCCTTGCCCCTGGTAATGGACATGGCTGTTCTCGAACAATCCCTACCCCTTAGACACTTTCATTTCATCACTCATACTGCTTCCTCCATCTGGAAGGGAATGTCCTTCTGAGTCAGGAACCTCTCAACCTCCATCTCTGAGTGTAAAAATGACCTCTCTCAGGACTTCCCTGGTGGTCCAGTGATAAAGAATCTGCCTTCCAATGCAGGGGACGCAGGTTCAATCCCTGGTCAGGGAACTAAGATCCCACATGCCGTGGGGCAAGTAAGCCTGCGTGCCACAACCACTGAGCCCGCACACCTCAACTACAGAGCCCACGTGCTCTGGAGATCGTGCGCCACAGCTAGAGAGAAGCCCTCATGCCGCAACGAAAGATCCGGCATGCCGCAAGGAAGATCCCACGTGCCTCAACTAAGACCCGACGCAACCAAGAATAAAATTAATTAATTTAAAAATAAAATGACCTCTCTCCCCCATCTTTATGTCTAGGAAGCAAGATTTTGGTTAATTTAAAATTTTTCTTATTTGTACTTTTCCATACTTCTTGGTTCTGTTGAATTAGCAGGTATTACAAATATAAAAGCAAATAAACTATTATTTTTATGTAGATTTCTTCTTTTATTATGGCTATTTACCCTTCAGGGTCCAGGAAGAACTTCCTGAGCCCTAGCCAGCAAAAACTTCTATCTCTTCTAAAACCCCAAAACTCTTCACTTCCCTCTCCCACATCCCTGAGCATTGTATGTCTGCAGTTATGGTATTATGGCCAGGTCATACCTCCTTCCCAACCAGACTGCAAGTACACTGAGGACCAAACTGGGTGATCTGTCTCCACTGCCCAACTTGCCACCTCCAATATCTCCATCATTTACCACCACCATTCCTCTTTTCCACAACACCACACTATCACACCCACCACCCACTAACATCATCACTGTCACTTCTACCCCCATCACTACAACCACTATCACCCATTACCATCACTACACTCACCATCATGACACTGCAACCAACAGCAACCACCAGAGTTACCACCACCATCATCATTACCATCACCACCATCACCATCACCACCACTCCCACCACCACCACCACCACCACAACCCCTATGATAGGCAGAAAAATTACTTTCCAAAGATGTCCACAACCTAATCCCTGGAACCTATAAATATATTACCTTACATAGCAAAAGGACTCTGTAGATGTGATTAAGGATAAGGACCTTGAAATGGGGAAATTATCCTGGGTTATCTGGGTGGGTCCAACCTAACCATATGAGTCCATAAAAACAGAGAATCTTTCCTGGCTATGATTAGAGAGATTGACAATGAGAGGAGGGTCAGAGAGATGTGACATTGCTGGCCTTGAAGATGGAAGTAGGGGCCCATGAGCCGAGGAATGTGAATGTTCTCTAAGAGCTGGAAGAGGCCAGGAAATAGATTTTCCCTTAGAGCCGCCAGAGTAGAACTCAGCCGGCTGATACCTTAATATTAGCCTAGTGAGCCCTGCATTGAAATTCTGACCTACAGAACTATACGGTAATAAATTTGTGTTAGCTTAAGCCACTAAATTTGTGGTACCTTTTGTGACAGCAATAGACAATACAACCTCCATCAACAATACTGCCACAGTCACAACCACTCACCCACCATCATTACCCCCCAAAACACTACCCCGTTACATCATTAAAAACATCGTCACAACCACCATCTCCAAAACCACTACCACCATGAACAACAAAAATCACTGTTACCATTACCCCCATTAAAAATACCTTTACCCTAAAACAACACCTATCACTACTATCCCCCCCCCACCACCACCATAAATGACACTCCCCACCATCACAACCCACATTAGCACCACCACTTTTACCCCATCAACAACACTACAGTCACCACTGCCCATCAATACACTCCCCCCCAAAAAACACCCCACTCCCACCCCTACTACCCATCATTACCAATACCAACAACCTATCACCACCACCCACTACCACAATATCAATACCACCACAATCACCAACACTTAACAATACCACCTACCAATTAAAGCATCTGCTACCACTACCATCACCATCACCAATGCCACCCACTTCCACAAGCATCACCACTCCTGAGAATGTGCATCATGAGTGACTGGTTGGTTGGTTACATGAGTGAATGAGTAAGTATATGAATGAATAAGTAAAGAAATAAAGAAAAAGCCCCAGAATGCCTATGAAAGAAACGAATCTTGAACACATTATGCTAAGTGAAAGAAGCTAGACACCAAATGCACCGCATTATATGATGCCATTTCTTTTTTTGTTTGTTTTTTTTTGTTTTTGTTTTGTTTTGTTTTGTTTTCGGTATGCAGGCCTCTCACTGTTGTGGCCTCTCCCGTTGCGGAGCACAGGCTCCGGATGCACAGGCTCAGCGGCCATAGCTCATGGGCCCAGCCACTCCACGGCATCTGGGATCTTCCTGGACTGGGGCATGAATCCGTGTCCCCTGCATCGGCAGGCAGACTCTCAACCACTGCGCCACCAGGGAAGCCCTATGATGCCATTTCTATGAAATGTCCAAAATAGGCAAATCCATAGAGACAGAAAGACTAGTGGTTGCCAGGGGCTAAAGGGAGAGATGAATGGAGAGTGATTGCCTAATGGGTACAGGATTTTTTGGGGGGTGATGAAAATGTTCTAGAATTAGATAATGGAGATAGTTGTACAATCTGTGATCATACTAAAAACCACTGAATTATATACACTTTAAAAGGGTGAATGTTATGGTATGTAAATTATATCTCAATGAGAAAGAGTAGGTAAAATTTTCCAAAGCAAATATTGAGTGGTTGCTTAATCCCTGAGAACATCAAGAACTCATTTAAATTATCTAGAAAAAAACAGATTTTATTCAACTGTTAAATGCTTTTGAATTTATTACTCTGAAGGCTAGCTTATGTTGCATTTTGTACTACCTTCTTAGGAAGTGGTATATTAATTACAGCTGAATTTACAGAGAAACGTCTGCAAGATTGTTACCTGAAATGTCAACAGTTGTTGCCTCTGGGAGATGGTATCTTGTGTAGTTTTAAATTTATTCTAATTCTTTTATGTATCACCTACATTTTCTATATGCATATATATCAACTTTATAATCACTAAAACCCAAAGCTCTTTTTTTTGGCAAAAGAAAAAACACTGGCTATTTTGAGAAAATGTTGATAGGTAATTTAAAAAATTCTTTCTACTCACATGAAACCCATAGCATTTTGCTAGTTGCTCCCAAGGGGAGAAAAATGCCCAATTAGCCGAGTGATCACAATTCAAGAATTATTTTTTGGATAGTGAAAAAGGCCCTGTGCTAAGCCGTGCTGTGTGAGAGAGAAGGACGTTTAGGGGATGGTTTCTGCATTCAAGAGTCTTTTGATGTAGTAAAGGACCTCAGATATGTAAATAAATAACTGAAAGAAGACAGAACAGAAGTTTAGCAGAGAGGCGCCTGAGACGCTGCAGAATCCCTAAGGAAGCTGTGATTCACCACCATGGGATTCAAAAAGACAGGACAGCTTTAGAGTCTGGTCTTGAAGGAGAGTTGGATTTCACTTGGGAGGGAGCGGGGAGCCAAGGCCAAGGGTGAGGCATTTCTGAGCCCTGCCCACCTTTCCTGCCCCCCACCACACCTCTGGCCTTCGAGGCCCTGGCCTTCCTGAACCACTTATACTTCTGGGCACTGGCTGCCGTTTCAGGCCTTCATGCTGTTGTTCACCTGGAATGCCCTTCCCTCCCTCATCACCTCACTCCCTCCTGCTATTCTATAAGACTCAGGTTCCTGTCACTCTTCCAAAAGAATTCTCCTTGACTGAAACAGGTTGAGTTCAAGGCCTCCCGCCTGTGCTCTGACAGCATTCTGCGTCTGTCTCTATTGTTGCACTCTACACCCTGCATTGTAATGATCTGTTGAGTATTTGTTTCCTCCACCAGATTGTGAGCTCAGGTGAAGGAGGGGCTGGGAACCTCGCACAGAGCACTAGTGCTCATTACTGAATGAAACACACACGGTAGCTAGTCCTAGGGATGGCAGCCACACAGCTCTGTGTGCCCAGCACACTCTTCTACTCCCTTCTTCTAGGAGCCCACCCTGCCCTTCTGGAGACAGAGTTGGTCCAGCAATGCTGGCTGGGCCAGTTATCACTCCCCATGCCCCAGACAGTGAGATTGGTCCAGGGAGGCAGGAGGCTCAACCAGGCAACTCAGAATCCCTCCCCCAGCGCAGCTGGGAAGAGGTACGCTTTCCCCATTGAGGAGTTCAGCCTTATTGCTTGCCAGGTAGACAAAACCTATCTGCAGGAGAGAATGACACACAAGACATGAGAGGAAAATGAGAGGAAAGCAGAACTGGTGTGATGGTAGTTACTGACAGTCTTGGAGACCCTGGTTCCGGTCCTTGAGAGTCCCAGAGCTGGGCTCATTATCTTTCAATAAATACCTTTGTGGGTATAAGCTAGTCAGGCTGGGTTTCTGTCACTTACAAGAATATCCCTGTCCAGTGCTGGGGTCCTCAGTAAGACAAACAGCTGGAAAGACCAGTGAAGGCCAGATTGGGGAAGATTTCTAAATGCCACATTAGGGGTGTTGGAGTTCATATTACAGGTGCAGTAATGGATAATGGGTAGTCAGATGACACCAGCAACATGTAAGTTTTGAATTAGAGGGAGAGGGGAGATGGAAGGCCAGTTGGAAATGCAAAATAAAACCACCCCTATATATCAGAGAGGTCAAGGAGAAAGAAGGTTGAAGAAAACCCTGATTTTATTATGTAGGAAAGAGCAAAAAGACTTGTGATAAATGGAGAAGTAAAGGAGAAAGGTGGACATGTTGAATAAATTGTCATTTCTAAAACACTGCAAACAGCCCCATGTGCAAACATTAGTCACTAATACAAATGTCTCAGGGGTTTTATAAACAAGTACGCCATTGCCAAGACTTACATCTGGCAGGTGATACATCCATCATGTGTAAATACTTCACATAGCATCGATTACCCTGATCAATTTTAGGCATCTATCATTTTCCAAGCCTGCAACCCAGCACAGGGAAATTACAAAGAAATAGAATGTTCTGATAATTCTACAGCTATGGCTGGCTCATAGGAAAACAGTGAATAAATCCATGGCAAAACTCAGGTGGCTCCTGTAGCATAAAGAAAAAAATTGCTATTTTGTTTTTCCATAGAATTATTTCTTAACCTAGATCAAGAAACCATCATTTTCAAAATTCACTTCAAAAACCATCCTCATCTTGGGAGGGAGAAAGATCAATAATGATATCCAAGAAATATGGACAAGAAATGCTTAAAACTAGGAGCCGCAGTCATCGGACCTGATACAGCAGCATGACATCTGCTTAAAGGAAGAGAAAGTAAGACTGGAAAGGTGGAAGGCAGTAGGGAAGTTTTATTGTGTAGGCAAAGGGGAGTTGTAAGAGGTTTTTTAAGCAGGAAAAAGACATGGTCAAAACGGTTCAGAAAGAGCCTTTTCTAGGCAGGCATGGAAGGCAATAAGATCCCTGCAAGTGGGGAGGAAATCAGCAGACTCAGGGATGTCAGTCAAGAGAGATGATGGGGGTTGGAATGGGATGTGAGTGAGGAGCCCTTAAGACAGAGGTGGTAGCTGAAGCCCTGCAATGAGCAGGAGAGAGTGACTGACATGCTAAGGAGAAAGAAAGTAGCTGATGCTCATTGAGCCCTTACTGGGTACCAGCGCTACCTTGGGCACTTCCTACATACTCTCTCATTTAGTTCCTCAAAACAATCCTGCAGGGTAGCCTTTATTATTTCCAAATTTACATATGACAGAAAGGAGACTCAGAGAGGTTGAATAGCTTGCCTGAGACCACAAAGATCTTTTGGATACAAAAGCCTGTGTCTTTTTCAATATGAGACACTACCTCCTGGTGTACATTATTTATCCCTCTCAACTTCATCAGGTAGGAGCTGAAGCTAAGATTTAAAACTTGACTGATGCTTCCAGCCGGCGAGTGCCCAATTCTGGATGGGAGCCCAAGTTCCACCTGCTCCTGTTTCCCCTTCACCTCCAATTCAGATGACCTGTTTAATGAGCCTTTGTTCTGCCACATTGTGTAGCTTCCTCCTGTTCATTGTTAAACCAGAAGGTCTTATTGGGTTTGTTTTAAAGGGGCCCCTAAGAAGGGCCTGGGGGAGGATGTGGGATGGGGATGGCTCTTCCTCCCACCAGGAGGAGCCTCAGCACCTTTGAAAATAATTCCCCCCAATTCTTCTAAAACCCTAGGTCTCTATCCAGCAGCCCTGGCCTGCTGAGGTAATTTCCAAAGCCCCAGCCTTGAAGGCTCACAAATCCTCTGTTCATGTTCAGACATATAAATTGCATCAGAGGACAGGAGAACTATGCACCTCGTGGTGTGATCGCCGAAGAAGAGAAGGCGCTGGAGTTCAAGTGCACACACGTGAGCACACTTGGCGCCTGGCCCATCTCTAGCAGAGCCTGGCGGGAAGGCTGGGCCTCTCCAGCCCTCTCTAGGCTAAAATGAAAGGAGCCCATTTCCCTCTTAGGAGCTTCCTAGTTGTGAGGGAGAGGGATCTCCCACACTAGCAGGCTCACGCACACACACTCCAGGTCATAGTCACTAGAATTAACAACGTTCATATACGGGGCAAACAACTTTCCCTGCAGACATACCAAAGATTCCGGATATTTTCCTTCAGCACTTCCATATAGTAGTTTACCAGAATTCCCATGAACAAAATATTTTTCAATCTGTTCACATTTACCTTAAACCCCTGATCTGTTTTAGGTTTTGTGCTGGGTTCTAAGGGCCCAGAGGTGAATTGGAAATGGCCCCTGATCTCAAGTTCTCAGTCCAGGGGGGAAAGCAGATAATGAATGGGGTCAAGGACTTAAAAGGGCTCTTGGCAGCTTTGGATGCAAACAGACCTAGGTTCACATCTCAGTCTTCATGCTTGCTAGTTGTGTGGCCTTAGGCGAGTCATTTGAATAAATGAGCCTCTGTTTCTTCATCTGGAAGTTAAAATCTACCCAGCAGAGTTGGTATATGGAAGAGAGAGAGAGGATTGGTATAGTATCCAGAACAGAAATATGTGCCATATATGCTATTAATTACTAAGAGAAGAGAGTAAATATTTTCAGTTGAAAGAATTAGTGAAGGTTTCCTGGAGGAGGTAATATCTACATAAGACCCTAAAAGATGGATAGATTTTGACACATAAAAAGCCAGGAAACATGGTTGTGAGGGATTAAAGGAAAGGATACATAGGTGGCGTGCAGGGGCTTTTTAGGGCAGTGAAATCCTTCTGTATGATACAGTAATAATGGACACGTGTCATTATGCATTTGTCAAAATGTACAACACAAAGAGTGAACCCTAATGTAAACTATGGACTTAATAATAATGTGTCAACATTGGTTCATCAGTTGTAGGAAACATATTACATTAACACAGGATGTAAATAATAGGGGAAACTGGAGGGGGTGCTGTGTGTGGGAACTCTGTACTTTCTGATCAATTTTTCTGTAAACCTCAAAAACAAACAAACAACAACAACAACAACAACAAAAAACAAGCCAGGAAAGAGAACTTTAGACAAAAAGACCAGCATAAACAAAGCTCGGGTGGCTGTGACATGTGGTTGGAGCATGAAGCACCTGAGAGAACAGTGAGCCCAGAGAGGTGGGTTGAATATCATGTTATGGTGTTTATGCTTTATCCTGAGAGTATGGAGAGATGGCAAATATTTCAAACAAGGTGCTAAAATGATCAGTCTGCATTTAAGGACAATCAGTTAAGACTGTGGCTGAACAGACATGAATCTGTAACAAAGGCCAAGACAAGAAACAATGAAAATCTGAGTTAAGACAACAGCAGTGGGATGGAGAAAGGGGGCCAGATGCAAGACATATCCTGAGGTTGTCTCGGTCAGGAGCTGGTGATTGATTGATTAATTGATTGGCATGAGCGGGACAAGGGGAGGAGTCTAGCAGAATGCCTGGTTTCTGGTTTATGCTAGATGGGGCGGGCAGGGCCATCCCTTCAGAGACCTGGAATGTAGGGGGGCTAGATCCGAAGACATGATGACCTGGCCAGCTTCAACACGTTTTTAAGATAACATTATTTCAGATGTTGTGCAAAACACATTAGAATTTTCCTGATCTGGCCCCTTGGGGCTGACTGGGGGATCATTACCTATAGACATGGGCCCATGCTTGCCTGTGTGGACACTCAGCCTGTTATAGAGGTCTTTCCAATGCTGAGCTGAAGGCTACCTCCCTGCATCTCCCCCACACTGGGCCCAACTCATCCCTCCGGGGCCTCACAGACAGGCTTTCTCTGCCCCAGGACAACCCATTTGAGATTTGTAGGCAATGCTGCTTGAATCTGTCCTTTTTCAGCTAGAGAGCTCCTAATCCTTCACTTGTTCTAACAGTACAGTTTCCAGGCTGCCCTCCCCACCCCAGACATAGTCCAGGACACAAAACCCCAGGAATGTCTGGTGCAGCCCAGAGTGTGTAGAAATTTAACATCCTTCCTTCTAGACATTATTTCATTAGAGCATCCTGAGAGCCTCTCGGCCCTTGCAGGTGGCCCCTCATACTTCCCACTCATCTCCATCAATTCCATCACCTGAGCCCTTCTCTCACCTCTGTTGAGCCAGAATTCTGCAACTGGATTTTTAGTTCCAAGAGTAAGACTTGATATTGATCCTGGATAAACTCCACCCTGCTATGGGGCCATCTACAAGACAAACCAGTTGGAAACTGGAACACAAAGAGCTCCAGCCAAGCGTTTTGGAGGACTTAGGAGCAGGTGAGGGGCAGCTGAGATGGTCCTGGCTCTGCTCTGGCCTCAGCTCCTCCATCTTCCACATGAGCATGAATAATCTGCTTTCCTGACAACCAGGAGAAGTGATCATACCCCACCCCCAGGAGCAACAGACTCTGAGAGGTCAACTTATACATCCTTCTGCTGCCAGACAACACCCCCGATCTATCTGAACAGGAAACTCTATAGAAGTTCTGATGTGCAAAAGTGTCCCCATGTGCAAGCAAGTGTCCCCATAACTTGGCAACACACGGCCTTCCCAGGGTGGAGCACCCTGGTGGCTTCTGGGGACCCCTGTTCATGATAAATCCTAAAGCTGGGAGTTCGAAGCTTGGAAGATGGTCCCACAGCCAGTCAGGGACACAAGCCAGCCTCCTCCTACCGGCCAAGGGTGCTCATCCCCCATCCCAGCAGCTTGCACTGTGGGAACCCGGCCGTCTCTCCAAGAAACACAATTGCGCTGTTCCCAGCCCTGAAGCCCTATCCAGAAGCTGATTAAAGGTCTAACTTGCTTAGTTGCCTCCTCATTTCATTATTTGGCTCATTGGGAAAAAAAAAATTAAAAAGCAGAGGCAGGTGATGTTGATGACCACAGCAATGACCTAGAAGACAAACCTAAGGGTCACTTACCTTTGAAATTCAATTCATTTTTATTCATCAAATATTAATATAGGGTTTAAAATGAAGTGATCCAGAGTTACATTGGCAAAATGGCAGGGTAAGGATTTCCAAAAATCCTCTCTGCACAAGCAATGAAAACACTGGCAAAAATTGTCAGAATCAACTTTTTCTTAACTCTGGAAATTAACCAAAGGCTTGCAGCAATCTAGGGAGCATTTACTCAAGAAACCATATGTTCATTCAAAGACTTATACATGAATGCTCATAGCAGCACTCTTCATAATTGCCCAGGTGTGGAAATAACCCAAATGTCCATACAGTGAGGAAAGGAGAAATGTGGTATATCCACACACGGCAATATTATTTGGCCATAAAAAGGAATGAAGTACTGATACAAGCTACAAAATGGATGAACTTGAAAACGTGGTAAGTGGAAGAAGCCAGTCAGAAAGGCCACATAGTGTATCATTCTATTTCTATGAAATAGTCAGAGGTAAATTCATGGGGACAAAAAGTAGGTTAGGGCTTCCCTGGTGGCGCAGTGGTTGAGAGTCCGCCTGTCGATGCAGGGGACACGGGTTCGTGCCCCGGTCCGGGAGGATCCACGTGCCGCGGAGAGGCTGGGCCCGTGAGCCATGGCCGCTGAGCCTGCGCGTCCGGAGCCTGTGCTCCGCAACGGGAGAGGCCACAACAGTGAGAGGCCCGCGCACCGCAAAAAAAAAAAAGTAGCTTAGTGGTCGCTAAGTGCTGACAGGAGTCGGAAACAGGGAGTCATGTGAATGGATATGGGGTTTCTTTTTAGGGTGATGGAAATAGACAATGGGGATGGCTGTACAACCTCATGATATAATAAAAACGACCTACTTGTATACTTTTAAAGGGTGAATTTTTATGGTATATCAATTACATCTTAATTTTTTTTAATACCCAGTAAACTAAAACTACAAACAACAAAACCCAAAAAGCAACAATAGGAAAAAAACATAAATTATCTCTGGTAAAGCCAGAGATATTTTTATTTAACATAAAAATAGAATTTGGATAATAAAATAAAGTCTAACCTTTTCTTTTTTTCCTCTGTGCTTAGTCTAGCTTGACTTGCTCAGAGGGGCCGCTGGCAAAGGCCTCCTGCCCCGCACTTCAGACCACAGCTCCTAGTGTGGAAGGCTGCGCCGCCGACACCTCAGCTCCCTCAGCTCCCGGCCGTGTGCGGAAGCTGCGCTCCACGCTCAATTCAAGAGGGCGGGTCTTCAGTAGTTAAGAATCCGCCTGCCAATGCAGGGAACATGGGTTCGAGCCCTGAGGGAAAGATCCCACATGCTGCGGAGCAGCTAAGCCCGGGCGCCAGGACTACTGAGCCTGCGCTCTAGAGCCCGCGAGCCACAACTACTGAAGCCCTCACACCTGGAGCCTGTCCTCCACAAGAGAAGCCACCGCAATGAGAAGCTTGCACACTTCAGTGAAGAGTAGCCCCTGCTTCCTGCAACTAGGAAAGGCCGCGGGCAGCAACGAAGACCCAACACATCCAAAAATAAAATTTAAATTTCAAAAAGATGGCGGCGGGTCGTGTGCGGAGACATTGCGCCCGGGCACTACAGAAGCACAGCTGCTCCAGCCCCGCGAGAACTCCTCTGACTGACGCGACCTGGATAAAGCCGCCCAGATGGCCTGTCGGAGAAGCATGTACTCTAGAGCGTAGGCTCGTACATCTCCATTGTTTGATCAAAGAGTAAAACTTTGGGCTTCCCTGGTGGCGCAGTGGTTGGGAGTCCACCTGCCGATGCAGGGGAAACGGGTTCGTGCCCTGGTCCGGGAGGATCCCACATGCCGCGGAGCAGCTGGGCACGTGAGCCATGGCCGCTGAGCCTGCGCGTCCGGAGCCTGTGCTCCGCAGCGGGAGAGGCCACAGCGGTGAGGGACCCGCGTACCGCAAAAAAAAAAAAAAAAAAGTAAAACTTTGTGGGTTTCCCTGGTGACGCAGTGGTTAAGAATCCGCCCGCCAATGTGGGGGACACCGGTTCGAGCCCGGGTCCAGGAAGATCCCACATGCCGCGAAGCAACTAAGCCCGTGCGCCACAGCTACTGAGCCTGCGCTCTAGAGCCCGCGAGCCACGACTACTGAAGCCCACGTGCCTAGAGCCCATGCTCTGCAACAAAAGAAGCCACTGCAATGAGAGGCCCATGCACCGCAACAAGAGTAGCTCGCAGCAATTAAAGAAAGCCCGCGCACAGCAACGAGGACCCAACGCAGCCAAAAATTAATTAATTAATAATAAAAAAAAAACTTTGCTTCTGAACTGAACTTTGTCTCTTTCTATTGGCTCGAATGACACCAGGCAGAAGGACCCTTGTTGGGGCCCGACTGGAAAGTGTCAGCAACAAAATTGCATCTGTTCCGCTGTTTAAAACTCTTCAATAATTCCCAATTGCTCTTAGATTGAATCAGACTGTGCATGACCCCACTCCCCCTGCAGCCCACACCAGTCTCCCTGCCCTGCATGGAAGCCACAGCGGCCCCTGTTGTGTCCCAGGACTCATGCACTCTGCCTGGAGCACCCTTCCCTTCAGGGCTGCTCACTCTCAATCACTGGGTCTCAGCTCAAGTCCCCTCCTCTGTTCGTCCACTCCACAGCACTCAACTCAATCCGTACCCACCACGTATGATTTGCTTCCTTGTTTGTTATCTAGTGCCCACCCTAGAAATGAACTCCATGAGTGCAGGGACTTGGCCTGCTTTGTTCACCGTAGCACACGGTGGTCACTCACTGCATGCTTTTTATAATGAATTAGTGATGTCCTCTCAAAGCTTGTTGTCATTTGGAATTAAACATTTTTTTTCTTCTATTCCTTGCAATATGTCTCTTTCCAAGAAAGACATTTAGTCTTATTGGTCCCCTGATCAGGATCTTTTTGAATCACATGAAAGACATATGATGATGGTAGGGGTTGCGGTCATGGCACTTGTCTAATAAGGGGATATTCCACTCTGTATTGGAATGTCTCAGGCCAAGATGAACTAACTGCTGTCCTATTGGCCATGTTAGCAGCTTGAGGGACACCAGGAGGCACTGCTGCCCGACAGAGCTCTCACTTTCCTGGCAGAATGACTTATTTTCCCTGTTTGTGGACACACTGAAGTGAGCCGGCCTGGTGCCCTTCCCGCATTGTGTGACTGCTGCGTTAAGGTGCCATGCTGAGAGGAAGGTCTCCTCTTGGCTGTTGATCAGGAGATCCTGCTAGACCGTCTCCAGCTTTTTTCTTAGCTAGTATCAGCCCCCTCCTCACCTCAGACTTCCACAAAATTTCTCACGCAGATGTCTCTGTTTCTCAGGCATGGAGAAGATACCCAGTTAAATGATTTTCATACTGTTTTCATGAATACCAACAGTACTTGCTTCTATACACATCCCTGTGCACACAATTTTGCATTCTTATCTGTTTATTTCCTCAGATACATTCTTAACACTAAAATTACTGAGTTCAAGAGTATTCATACTTTACAATTTGATTACAAAGTTGCTCTCCATAAGGGTTGAACCAATTTATGCTCCTCCAGGAGTATATAAATTCCTGTTTTTGAAGGCATTTCTCAAGAATTTTTAACTCCCACATCCCACCTTATCATATTTTACTTTTCATGGAGGTTGAAAGTAGACTCCCCATCTCATTGGAGAAATTTGGTGTTGGGGGGGTCCTGTCCTATAGGGGAGCAGCGTGGATGATGCAGAGAAGGGTTGCTGCCTCCCGGGTACATCCTGGGGCAGTGTCTCAGGCGGTCACCGCCCTCTGGGTGAAAGTATCCTGATTTCAGGGGCCCCAGACAGCAGAGGAGGAGTTACAATGAAGCAGCCTTTGTAGGATTCTCTGAAACATTCCAGACACTTCCAAAGAGCTGCTTGGAGAAGAGCCCTGCCAGGACTTTCCTCAAACTGTTCTCTCTGTGTCCTTCCCCACCTCCCCAGGCCACCCCTGCTTCTGCTGGCTAAGGTCAGGCTCATCTTAAGCAACAAGAGAGCACTGGTCCCCTCACCCCCCATCAAAATGGTGAGGATTTAAATCAGAAAAAACCGTTGGCAAGTGTGCAGTGAGATTGGAGAGCGCCTGTGTTACTGGTGGGAGTGTGATGGTCCGTAGGAATCCAAAGCCAGAGCAATGTTCACACCCTTTTTCTCCGGGAATTCTATTCCTCAGGATCTGCCTAAGGTAATAACTAGGTGCTGTCACAGTTTTCACATACGAGGATGCTCACTCAAGCATTATTCATAGTAGCAACAAATTTGGAAACTACCAAAATATCCTATGATTGTGAAGTGGTTACACAAATCCAAAGACTCAAATACTGAACAGCCATTCCATATCATGTTTTTGAAGAATATTTAGTGACATGGGAAAAGACGACACATGAAATGAAAAAAAGAGACTGCTGCCAAATTATATCTACACGACGATTTCAACTTTGTTAACGTAGTTAAGAAGCCTTGACGGTTACTCACTAAAATGTTTATGGTGTGGTTTCTCCGGATTAAGCATGGTTATAATTATCTTTTTTATTCATTTGTGCATTTGCCAAATTTTCTTTAAGGAGCCTATATTATTTTAAAATTTGAACAAAAATATTAAAAATAAAGTCCTATCATTTTCCAAGGCTCAGCTGAAATTATACTTTTTCCTGGAAAACTTCCCAATGGGTGTGACAAGCGTTTCAAAGTAGTGGCCGGGGCTTCCCTGGTGGCGCAGTGGTTGAGAGTCCGCCTGCCGATGCAGGGGACACGGGTTCGTGCCCCGGTCCGGGAGGATCCCACATGCCACGGAGCGGCTGGGCCCGTGAGCCATGGCCACTGGGCCTGCGCGTCCGGAGCCTGTGCTCCTCAATGGGAGAGGCCGCAGCGGTGGGAGGCCCGCGTACCGCAAAAAAAAAAAAAAAAAAAAAAGTAGTGGCCATTAACATGACAAGTTTCTGTACCTGTCAGCTCTGGTCATTGAGCCTTAGCCTTTGCACCTCTTTTGTGGCACTCATCTCGGTCTCTCTTGCTTTACAGTTATTTAATAAAGTGCCCACCTGCTGCCCTCTCCCCAGCCTGTCCTCCAGATGGCAACCCGAGGGTCAGGGAAAAAGTCTTTGTTTTTGTCCTGTTTTTCTAGGGTAGAGGACAGTGAATGTTTATTGAATTTGTTGACTGTGATCAGTCAGATTGTCCAGAGAACAAGCGATTCTAATTGTATTCCGAAAACCTAGATCAGTGGAGCTCATATTCCAAGATTAGATCAAGACCTCTGCTTCTGACCATGGCCTGTAAGAAAGGGCTTGGCCAGCCTCTGGGCAACCACGCAAGCAACGGTCCGCCCCATGCTCACAACTCCTTGGTCGTGCTTGCTGTCTCCCTCCATCTCTGGCCCATGCCATGCTCCTTTCAACCTAAGGACCTTCACGCTTATTCCCTTGGCATGTTCCCTTTGTCCCCAGAAAGCCGGCCATCTTCCTGTTATCTGTCAAGTTCAACTCCACAATAGGCTGGTATGGTCCTCCCAATAGTCATGTCCCTTCTTATCCTTTCCCACAGTTTTCATTCTGTATTTGTGTGAACATTTGCTTTATGCTTGTCTCTCCTGCTTCACCAGAATCCCCAGAAAGCCAGGTGTGTCTTGATGATTACAGCTGGTCCCAGCCTCTGGCACAGAGCTTGGCACAATCAGGGGCTGAATAAATGAAAGGAGACAGATGACATGGAAAGGACCTGGCAATTAGTAGGCATATTTTTCCACTTCCCTCCATCCCCAGATCCCAGAGCTGATCCAACTCCCTGCATTCAAGCTGATGATGTGGCATCAGAGTTTTAGAGCCAGCCAAGGCACAGAGAGGTGAAGAGTCTCGTGGGGCACACAGCTTGTTTACAGTAGGGTGGGGTCCAGAGCCCAACCTCCCAGCTCCTGGCACAATACTCCAAAGAGCTAACACGTGGGGTTGGAAGCAACCCGAGGACAGGCTCTGTTTTCCAACTTCCCAAATCCCTTCCAGGGAATGAGTCCTGATATGGTAGATGAGAGTGAATAAAGTCTTTCATGCCATTATTTATCACCAGGGCAGGGAACCCGGAGCTCTGGGCTGTTTGGATCTAGGTCAGTGCAACAACAGTAAACCCTTGCATCTTTATACTACATTGTCATTTGTAAAGCACTCTTGTTCTCTTGTTTTAGCTTCACGGAAATCCTGTGAGGATGGGCAAGCAGTTGATTAACCCATATAACACATGAGAAACAAGAAGCCCAGAGAGGCATGTCAGTTTGCCCAAGGTCACACCACTGGTTAGTGGAAGAGCCAAGCCTGGAAGCCAGGCCTCCTGACAACTAGTCCAGAGCTCTTTCAGTATTTCCAGCATCTAGCCATGACACTCAAATATTTGTTTCTTTCTTTATTTGTTTGTTTGTTTGTTTATTTTCGGCTATGTTGGGTCTTTGCTGCTGCGCGCGAGCTTTCTCTAGTTGTGGTGAGCAGTGCGCGGGCTTCTCATTACAGTGGCTTCTCTTGTTGTGGAGCACAGGCTCTAGGCACACGGGCTTCAGTAGTTGCAGCATGCGGGCTCAGTAGTTGCGGCACACAGGCTCTAGGGTGCTCGGGCTTCAGTATTTGTGTCTCGTGGGCTCTAGAGCACAGGCTCAGTAGTTGTGGCGCACAGGCTTAGCTGCTCCGCAGCATGTGGGATCCTCCTGCACCAGGGATCAAATCCATGTCCCCTGCATTGGTAGCTGGATTCTTAACCACTGTGCCACCAGGGAAGTCCCAAGTCTTTGTTTCTTATAGTACTTTTTAGTCAATGACATCTCAGTATTATTGGCCATTTGAAAATAGCTCAGGGAGGAGCTGATGGTGTGATGGGCGTGGCCCCCCCATGACTCTGGCTGTCTCCGGGCCCTGGTTTCTATCACCCCAATCATGTGGTCTGGACCTTATGGCTTAAAGTTCCTTTCCTAGCCCCTCTGCTCCGATCCTGATTCTAAGAACAAAACAGATCCTGTACTCTTCCTCCAGGCCCAGCCCCTGCAAAGCAGGCAGGACAGGCATGGGGAGTGTTTGTGATGGAATCAGAACCAGGGATTATGTGTACCAGAGAGGAAAGTGCAAGCACTTTCCAGTTGACAAGAATTTGGGCTGTGAAACAAACAGAGAGAGAAGAGAAAGGATGGGGGTCAGGAGCAGAATTCAGAACTCTTAAGAATCTGTCATAGAGATCTTAAGAACAAAGAATCATAGGGACTTCCCTGGTGGTCCAGTGGTTACAACTCCACGCTTCCACTGCAGGGGGCTCAGGTTCAATCCCTGGTCAGGGAACTAAGATCCCTGCATGCCGCACAGCCAAAAAAAAAAAAAGAACAAAGAATGATATATTGGGAAAAGCCCAGCTTGGATGTTAAGTTCTGACTTCCAGTTAGATTTCATGCTATAACCTTAGATAGGTCACTAATACATCTCTGGACTTTCATTTTCTCATTTGTAATATTGCATGGGAGGGGAGGGGTTAAGATGTCAAGCTTCCAGTCTTGCCAATTTGTTCTGGCTCACCCCCAAACTGTTGCTGTGACGGTTCCCAGGAATACCTTACATGAAGGATCACTTTGTAAAATATCCAAAGAAAGCAAGTCCTCATTATCTGGGACACCTTAGAACAGTGCTCTAAGAACATAGGCTCAGAAGCCAGACTCCTTGAGTTCAAATCCAAGTTTGCCACTTATGAACTGTGTGACCTTGGATCAGTTACTAAATCCCTCTGTGTTTCAGTTTCCTCCTTTGTAAAACAAGAATAATATGTATACCATTGCATAGGGTTGTTGCATGGATCAAAGGAGTTAATGCAAGTAAAGCACTTAAAATAGGGCCTGAGATATGGTAAACATTCGTTAAGCGTGACTCTTATCATTCCCTAGCAAAATCTGATACTCTCCATTCCACTTAAATGAAATTTACTGATAACTGATGCTTTCCCTTGGCCCCAATGTTAAAAACTATAATTACTTTGGATATAAATTAAGAACTACAATCATTTTGAATGTAAACCTTTCTAAAGCACACTGTAAAATGTCTTGCTTTCTTAAACAGGATCTATTAATTATAGTTCACCTCCTTTCCTGATTCAGGCTGAACAAGAATGGGAGATCACTGTAGATTAGATCATTTCTAAAAACCTTCCTAGTCTAAATTCTAAGATCTCACAGGTAGAATAGGTAATGTAAGCCCACCTCCATCCTGAGGTGGCTTGTGACATGCCCCTGTCACGGCTGAGTCCCCGGGGGTGGATGGGTCCACAGGAGCCCAGTGCCCATGCCATCCCTTCCACCTTCGTGCTGTCTGACTCTCTAGGGTCTTCTTGGGCCGAGCATCAGGGTCGACAGCAAAGTTATGCCCCCAGTCTCCTGTGCTCTCCCAATATGTTGAAACTCAAGCCGTCTGGCAAGAAATTTGGCTCCAGTGGTGCCAAGGATGGCAGTCTACCCACTGCCCCACCGTGTGCCAGTGTTGGCCTGCAGGCTGGAGCTTGCTTCCCTTCTACCCAGGGCTTGCGTCAGACCAGGCAGGGACCATGGGCTACCTGGCTTCCCACGTGGCCCAGGAGAAGGTTTCTGGCAAGCCCACACCAGCACTCAGGACGCCCCTCTCAGCCCCTTTGAGGAGAGGGCCTCAGAGCTGAACGGGAGGCAGTGATGGCGGGGTTCCTTGTCGCTGGCAGTAAACCTCCTATCCCAAACTGGAGAGCCTCTGATTTTTTCCCCAAATGGGAGAACCTCTGGCTCTTGTACCCTTACCTGAGGCAAGGTTAGACATGAACTCCTGAAACTTGATGAAGGAAATCTAATGGTCCACAGAAAATGGAGGGAATGTCTCTGCTTAAGCATTAGGGTCAGACAGATAAGCCTCCAAATGTGTAGTCAAGTTACCTAACCTCTCTTGCAAGACTGGTGTTTTGGGGTTTTTTGTTTTAGCTCTCAGAATGGTGTCTGGTATATAGCTTAATAAACATTAGTTGACTCTTCCCCTTCCTGGAGGCTTCCTCATCATATGCCCAACACACACAAACACACCCACACATCACAGGCACGTACACACACATGCCTTTCCCAATGAGGGCCTAGAAGCCTTGATTAAAGAGGAATTAGAAAGAAGATAAGGGACCAGTCCACTCCTCACCATTGCCTCCCTTCCAAGCATGACTCTTGCCCTCCTCCACCACACTGCCAAGACGACCGCAAAGCCCACCCCCTCCTCCACCCCAGATAACCGCAATTATACCGAACAGTTCTTGAGTACTTCGTCTGTGCCAGGTGCTAAACACCTCTCATGCATCATTCCACCAGCCTAGGGGCCAGGTCAGCCATCCTCAGGGGTCCCAGCCCGGCCGGGCTATAAAGACAAAAACTACCGGGTCTCCTGAAGTCCCAAAGTCCAATTCCTTTAGACAATACCAGTCCAGAAGATCGCCAAGCGTCATTTTCTGACGTCAAACATTCCTGAGAAAGTGCCTTACCTTCCGTGCTCTCCCATGCTCCACTTTTTTTTTTTAATCTTCAGATTATCATTTAGATTTTTTCCTGAACTGATATAGCAGTGTTCTTTTAAAAAAAAGGTTTTTTTACATGACAATTTACCAAAGTCTTCTTTTGTTGCCTTTTTACTGGTTGATCAACTTTGCTTTTCAGATGAGTTTTACTGATTTTGACAAATTGGAACTACAAGAATAGCTTTCTTGGGCTTCCCTGGTGGCGCAGTGGTTGGGAGTCCGCCTGCCAATGCAGGGGACACGGGTTCGAGCCCTGGTCCAGGAAGATCCCACATGCCGTAGAGCAACTAGGCCCGTGAACCACAACTACTGAGCCTGCACTCTAGAGCCTGCGAGCCACAACTACTGAAGCCCCTGCGCCTAGAGGCTGTGCTCCGCAATAAGAGAAGCCACCGCAATGAGAAGCCCGCGCACTACAACAAAGAGTAGTCCCCACTTGCCGCAACTAGAGAAAAGCCCACGTGCAGCAACAAAGACCCAAAAACAGCCAACAAATAAATAAATAAATAATATATTCTTTAAAAAAAAAATAGCTTTCTCGTCCTTTCATAAATGTAGAGACCCGCAACTCAGAAACTTGAAAGGGAAGGAAATTATCCTTTTAAATAGACCAGTTGTTTTGCCCATCATCTCCCTTTCCCCTTCCTTTCTCTCTCTCTATACATATTAACATAATTTCATAAGATGTCTCCAAGCAGCATTTCCACTGTAATTAATTGTCTTTCACTCAAAGTGACACATTTAAGAAGTGAAATAGCACAAAGAAAGATATATTTAAGAAATTGAGAGCTCAGTTAACTTTGTTCCTGATTGTTGTGAAAATGAGATGCTCTTCCCTAGGAAAAGAGGGACTCTCAAGGATTAAAGAAGTTTGCCTCATTTAGGGAAAATAACTGCAAGAAACAGAATGAAATATTATCAGGGTTGCCTCTGCGTGATGGAGTGATGGATAAATACTTCCTTGCTTCTAAAGTTTTTCTGAGCTTTCTCATTTTTAAAAACTAAACATGACTTGTTTTTATAATAAAAAGAAAGGAAAAAACACACTCAGGGTGATGACGGCTGTGATGAAGGTGCTTATCTAACAAGTCATTTCCCATCTCTCACTTCCTGTCTTTTCCTGGGAGAAGCATCAGGGCAGAGGAGGGAGGAGGCTATGTCATCAAGAAAGACTTGTCCCCAGTGGGCAGATGGAAATTCAGAGGTTGCACAACTTGCCCAGAGTCACAAAATCTTTGGCAAAATTAGAATACACTCTGCCTGTTGGTTATCAGGTTGTCTGCCCAGAGCTCAGTGCTATGCTTTCCCCATTGCTCAATGCCAATGAATAATTAAAGGTATCCTAAGCCATTCCAGAAACACAGCCTCCTAATGAAGACTAGGTTCCAGACAACCTCATACACATTAGGATGGCTACTATCAAAAAACAAAAACAAAACAGAAAATAACAAGTATTGACGAAGATGTGGAGAAACTGGAGCCCTTGTGCACTACTGCTGGGATTGTAAAATGGTGCAACAGCTATGGAAAACAGGATAGAGGTTCCTCAAAAAATTAAAAATAGAACTACGTTATGATCCAGCAATCCGAATTCTGGATATATATCCAAAAGAATTGAAAGCAGGGACTTGAAAAAGTATTTGTATACCCATTATTCATTATTATTCACGAAAGCCAAGATATGGAAGCAACTTAAACGCCTATCAACAGATAAATGGATAAACAAAATGTGGTTTATATATACGGTGGGATATTCTTCAGCCTTCAAAAGGAAGGAAATTCTGACACATGTTACAACATGGATGAACCTTGAGGACATTCTACTAAGTGAAATAAGCCAGTCACAAAAAGACAAATACTGCATGATTCTGCTTATAAGAGGTATCTAGAGAAGTAAAATTTATAGACATAGAATGGTAGTTACCAGGGGCTGGGGGGAAAGGAGGAAAGGGAGTTGTTTAATGGGTATAGAGTTTCAGTTTTACAAGATGAAAAAGTTCTGAAGATTTGTTTCATAACAATGTGAATATATTTAACACTACTGAACTGTACACTTAAAAATGGTTAAGATGGTAGGATGTGTTTTTACCACAATTAAAAACAAAAAGACTAGATTGAAGGCGTGAGCAGGTTACTATCTACTGTTTCCATAGACTTGAAGAGGAAGGGTTATTACATTACTATAATAGCCTTGATAGTGGTCTCATTGGATCACATTGGTTCCTTTGTGTAACATACATGCACACCCATGGCAAGAGCCAAGCATAGGTGCACCAGACACGGAGGGACTGGAGGCCAAGAATAAAGAGGGCCCTGGCACCAAGCTTGTTGACTCCCAGCTGAGAGCCCTTGGTGGGGGTGGGAAGGAGACAGGATTGGCCTCAGAGCTTCACTGGCCTGAGCCTCTTAAGAGAGGAGAGGGTAGCTTCTGCTCTGGGAAGAAGAGGGCTGTGCGGCTGGAAGAGAGTAACGGTCAGGCCCCTGCAGAGATGTGAAAGGTTTGGGACATGAGAATTACTTTCCAAAGCAGAAATCAGAAGAAATCAGCCCCTTCCACAGCTGAGCTGCCTTTTGTGTGCAAGTCACTGATTCTCTGAGGTTCGTTCACAGCTTCGTGATATCTCCCTGACTCCTCCAGCCTCTGCTCTCCATCACCTACCTTGACCCCCACCTCCTGTGTCTTCCTGATTTTAATACCTGTTTCCTGCCTTTGTTCATGCACTCCTTCATTTGCTCTTCCACTCATTCTTCTGTGCAGCCAATCATTCAATATATCACAGAGGTTAAGAGCACAGACTCTCGAGCCAAACTGCCTGGGTTCAAATCCCAGCTATGCCCCTTTCTAGCTATGTGACCATGAACAAGTTACTTAGCTTCTCTGTGCCTCCACTTCTCCATCTCTAAAATGAAAATAAAAATAGTGCCTATTCAAAGACTAAAGGACTTACATCCATGTAAAGTGCTGAGACCCATGCCTAGCACAAAAGTATGTTAGGAACTCAAAGTATGCACTCAAAGTATGTTAGGTATGATCATTCATTCATCAAACATTCATAGTACCTACCACGTATCAGGCACAGGCGAAACAATATTGGGGCCATGAGAAAAAGAATCTAGATAAAGTGCCCCTGAGTTGTTCCCAGTCTAGTAGGGGAAACAGCCTTATAAGCAACTAGATATAAACCTAAATGGGAAATAAAGTGCTATTAGGGGGTGGGATAGGGAAGGTGGGAGGGAAACGCAAGAGGGAGGGAATATGAGGATATATGTATACATATAGCTGATTCACTTTGTTATACAGCAGAAACTAACACAACATTGTAAAGCAATTATACACCAATAAAGATGTTAAAAACAGGGGCTTCCCCGGTGGCGCAGTGGTTGAGAATCTGCCTGCCAGTGCAGGGGACACGGGTTCGAGCCCTGGTCTGGGAAGATCCCACATGCCGCAGAGCAACTGGACCCGTGAGCCACAACTACTGAGCCTGTGCGTCTGGAGCCTGTGCTCTGCAACAGGAGAGGCCGCGACAGTGAGAGGCCCGCGCACCGCGATGAAGAGTGGACCCCACTCACCGCAACTAGAGAAAGCCCTCACACAGAAACGAAGACCCAACACAGCCAAAAATAATAAATAAATTTTTTTTAAAAACCAAAACCAAAACAAAAAAACAAACGAACAAACAAAAAATGCTCTTGGGCATGAGGACAGAGAGAAAGGAGAAGTTGATTTAGCGGAGATGTCTTCACAGAAGTCAGGTATTTGTGCTGGACATTGTAATGACAGTATGAGATTCAAGAAGCTGAGACTGGAAACAGCCTCTTCCAGGTGGAGCTTGAAACTAGAAATATGTAAGTACTCGGGCAATGAAAAGAAGTGCTGTGTCCCTGGGGTCGGGTTGCCAGAGAAAATGCAAGACTCTCAGTTAAATTTGAATTTCAGACAAATATATAAATTTTTAGCACAAGGATGTCTCAAATATACTAAATAATTATCTGTTAACTGAAATTCAAGTATAACTGGGCACCCTATATTATTTTTGCTGAATCTGGCATCCCTGCCCTGGGGAGAAAATGAGCCCTTTTGAAGCCTGTGCCCTGGGCCTGAGCTGTGTCCCCACCTCACCCATGTGTGGTTTGCCACCTTACTGAGTCATTTGGCATTGTTGACTCCAGGCTCCAGAGGGACCCTGATGAACTGTCGGTGAATCATTTGGTGCCACTTTGTTATTAACAATCACGCTCCCCATGTCCAAGAGAGAGATGATGGAAAAATCCCACATTTGTTCATTTTGTTGAAGGTCACTGGGTCTGCCATTTTTTGTTTTTTTGTTGTGGTACACGGGCCTCTCATTGTTGTGGCCTCTCCCGTTGCGGAGCACAGGCTCCAGATGCGCAGGCTCAGCGGCCATGGCTCACGGGCCCTGCCGCTCCACGGCATGTGGGATCCTCCCGGACCGGGGCACGAACCCGTGTCCCCTGCATCGGCAGGCGGACTCTCAACCACTGCGCCACCAGGGAAGCCCTGGGTCTGCCGTTTTTATGTTAGCTTCTTTATTTTTCTGAGATCACATCTCTTTTTTTTTTCCTTTGAGAGTCATTAGCTCTATGATGGAAGAGAATTCATTCCCTTCTTTGCTGTTAGAGAAAGAGAGAGAGGAAAATTTTTAAAATACCAGCATAATGGAGTATCTGAAAACTGTACCCTTGGCTGGGAAATGTACTGAGGAGACCTAGGTCTCCATGGTGGGCCCAGAGTGTTACAGGCTGGTGGCATTTTGTGCCAACTCTTTGGGAGCCTCTCTCTGTAGCTTCAACCCACGCTGGGCCTTTAAAGCTTCAGGAGAGCAGCAGTGAGTGAAGAGGACCACCACCTGCAGAAGAGGAACCTGGCCATCCGCAACCAGGTCAGAGGCTGGGGAAACAAAAGGCGGTCCTCAGGACCCTCCCCTCCCTCATCCATAAAACATGTCTCTCAGAGTCATTTCACGCCCCAGCATCTGTCCGCTGTTCCAGAAAGGTACACCTATTCATCTCTCTCAAAAATGTTTATGGAGAAAAATTATCAGCAAGAGAAAACAAATTCTCCAGCAAGGTATTACCCTTTGCGAGATAACTATTGCTGTGGAAAAGTTGACAATGAGGATGGTGTCTGGCATGAATGTGGTACGCCTGGGAGGACTGGGAGGTGCCCCTCTACAAAAATCCCCGGAGCAGGGAGGTTCTGCCACCTAGGAGCCTGTCTATCTGGCTTGGCTGAAAGATATGGTTACAATGAAATTTCTGAGACTAAAGGGAAGTGGGAGGAGGTGTCCTTTTCTTCTCCAGGCACTCAAAGCTTGCTCAGGCTCCCAGGCCAGAAGACACAACACAAAATGTAATCACTGAGGTGAAATGGAAGAACCTACAACCAAGATTACTCTACCCAGAAAGGATCTCATTCAGATTCAATGGAGAAATCCAAAGCTTTACAAACAAGCAAAAGCTAAGAGAATTCAGCACCACCAAACCAGCTCTACAACAAATGCTAAAGGAACTTCTCTAAGTGGGAAACATAAGAGAAGAAAAGGACCTACAAAAACAAACCCAAAACAGTTAAGAAAATGGTAATAGGAACATACATAATGATAATTACCTTAAACATGAATGGATTAAATGCTCCAACCAAAAGACACAGGCTCAGTGAATGGATACATAAACAAGACCCATATATATGCTGTCTACAAGAGACCCACTTCAGACCTAGGGACACATACAGATTGTAAGTGAGGGGATGGAAAAAGATATTCCATGCAAATGGAAATCAAAAGAAAGCTGGAGAAGCAATACTCATATCCAATAAAATAGACTTTAAAATAAAGAATGTTACAAGAGACAAGGAAGAACACTACATAATGATCAAGGGATCAATCCAAGAAGAAGATATAACAATTATAAATATATAGGCACCCAACATAGGAGCACCTCAATACATAAGGCAACTGCTAACAGCTATAAAAGAGGAAATGGACAGTAACTCAATAATAATGGGGGACTTTAACACCTCACTTACACCAATGGACAGATCATCCAGACATAAAATTAACAAATGACACAACAGACCAGAGAGATTTAATTGATATTTATAGGACATTCCATACCAAAACAGCAGATTACACTTCCTTCTAAAGTGCACACGGAAGGGCTTCCCTTGTGGCGCAGTGATTGAGAATCCGCCTGCCGATGCAGGGGACACGGGTTCGTGCCCCGGTCCGGGAAGATCCCACATGCCGCAGAGCGGCTGGGCCCGTGAGCCATGGCCGCTGGGCCTGTGCGTCTGGAGCCTGTGCTCCGCAATGGGAGAGGCCACAGCAGTGAGAGGCCCACGTACCACCAAAAATAAATAAATAAATAAATAAATAAAGTGCACACGGAACATTCTCCAAGATAGATCACAACCTGGGTCACAAATCAAGCCTCGGTAAATTTAAGAAAATTGAAATCATATCAAGCATCTTTTCCAACCACAATGCTATGAGATTAGAAATCAATTACAGGGGGAAAAAAACCGTAAAAAACACAAACACATGGAGGCTAAACTATGTTACTAAACAACCAAGAGATCACTGAGGTAATCAAAGAGGAAAACAAAAAATACCTAGAGACAAATTACAACAAAAATGTGACAATCCAAAACCTATGAGATGCAACAAAACAGTTCTAAGAGGGAAGTTTATAGCAATACAATCCTACCTCAAGAAACACGAAAAATCTCAAATAAACAATCTAAACTTAGACCTAAAGGAACTAGAGAAAGAAGAACAAACAAAACCCAAAGATAGTAGAAGGAGAGAAATCATAAAGATCAGAGCAGAAATAAATTAAATAGAAACAAAGAAAACAAAAGCAAAGATCAATAAAACAAAAAGCTGGTTCTTTGAGAAGATAAACAAAATTGATAAACCTTTAGCCAGACTCATTAAGAAAAAGAGGGAGAGGACTCAAATCAATAAAATTAGAAATGAAAAAGAAATTACAACGGACACCACAGAAATACAAAGCATCCTAAGAGACTACTACAGGCAACTCTATGCCAATAAAATGGACAATCTGGAAGAAACGGACAAATTCTTAGAAAGGTATAACCTTCCAAGACTGAACCAGCAAGAAATAGAAAATATGAACAGACCAATCACAAGTAATGAAATGAAAACTGTGATTAAAAATTTTCCAACAAACAAAAGTCCAGGACCAGATGGCTTCACAGGTGAATTCTATCAAACATTTAGGGAAGAGCTAACACCCATCCTTCTCAAACTCTTCCAAAAAATTGCAGAGGAAGGAACACTCCCAAACTCATTCTATGAAGCCACCATCACCCTGATACCAAAACCAGGCAAAGATACTACAAAAAAAAAAAAATTACAGACCAATATCACTGATGAATATAGATGCAAAAATCCTCAACAAAATACTAGCAAACAGAATCCAACAACAGACTAAAAGGATCATACACCATGATCAAGTGGGATTTAGCCCAGGGATGCAAGGATTCTTCAATATACGCAAATCAGTCAGTGTGATACACCATATTAACAAACTGAAGAATAAAGACCATATGATCATCTCAATAGATGTAGAAAAAGCTTTTGACAAAATTCAACACCCATTTATGATAAAAACTCTCCAGAAAGTGGGCATAGAGGGAACCTACCTCAACATAATAAAGGCCATATACGACAAAACCCACAGCAAACATCATTCTCAATGGTGAAAAACTGAAAGCACTTCCTTTAACATCAGGAACAAGACAAGGATGTCCACTCTCAACACTCTTATTCAACATAGCTTTGAAAGTCTTAGCTATGGCAATCAGAGAAGAAAAAGAAATAAAAGGACTACAAATTGGAAAAGAAGAAGTAAAACTGTCACTGTTTGCAGATGAAATGATATGACAAGGATATACAATGGAGAAAAGACAGTCTGTTCAATAAGTGGTGCTGGGAAAACTGGACAGCTACATGTAAAAGAATGAAATTAGAACATTCCCTAACACCATACACAAAAATAAACTCAAAATGGACTAAAGACCTAAATGTAAGACCACACACACACTAAAACTCTTAGAGGAGCATAGGAAAAACACTCTTTGACATAAACCACAGCAACATCTTTTATGATCCACCTCCTAGAGTAATGGAAATAAAAACAAAAAGAAACAAATAGGCCCTAATGAAACTTAAAAGCTTTTGCACAGCAAAGAAAACTACAAACACGATGAAAAGACAACCCTCAGAATGGGAGAAAATATTTGCAAACAAATCAACAGACATAGGATTAATCTCCAAAGTATATAAACAGCTCATGCAGCTCAAAATTAAAAAAACAAACAACCCAATCAAAAAATGGGCAGAAGACTAAATAGACATCTCTCCAAAGAAGACATACAGATGGCCAAGAAGCACATGAAAAGCTGCTCAACATCACTAATTATTAGAGAAATGCAAATCAAAACTACAATGAGGTATCACCTCACACCGGTTAGAATGGGTATTCATCAGAAAATCTACAAGCAACAAATGCTGGAGAGGGTGTGGAGAAAAGGGAACACTCTTGCACTGTTGGTGGGAATGAAAATTGATACAGCCACTATGGAGAACAGTATGGAGGTTCCTTAAAAAACTAAAAATAGAACTACCATATGACCCAGCAATCCCACTACTGGGCATATACAGACAGAAAACCATAATTCAAAAAGACACATGCACCCCAATGTTCATTGCAGCACTGTTTACAATAGCCAGGATATGGAAGCAACCTAAATGCCCATCGACAGATGAATGGATAAAGAAGTTGTGGTACATAGATACAATGGAATATTGCTCAGCCATAAAAAGGAATGAAATTGGGTCATTTATAGAGACTTGGATGGACCTAGAGACTGTCATACAGAGTGAAGTAAGTCAGAAAGAGAAAAACAAATATCATATATTAATGCATATATGTGGAACCTAGAAAAATGGTACAGGTGAACTGGTTTACAGGGCAGAAATAGAGACTCAGATGTAGAGAACAAACATATGGACACCAGGGGGGAAAGTGGTGGTGGGGGGATGAATTGGGAGATTGGGATTCACGTATATACACTAATATGTATAAAATAGATAACTAATAAGAACCTGCTGTATAAAAAATAAATAAATAAAATAAAATTCAAAACAAAATGTAATCGCTGAAAGAAGCGACCCCCAGCCCCAGCCCTGTCTCAGCTGCTTCAGGCAAGAGGGTTTTAGTCATCAGGTGCCATAGAAATAGGGCTGAGGACATACAAGTTTTTTAAGTCCCTAGAAAAATCCTTGCACACCACAAACGTTCTTATTGACTCCAATTTACAAAATGAAAATTCCAAAATTGAAATATAACTAAATGTCCATGAAATACAGTATTATGTCAACTCCCTAAATTGTTCAATTTGTTATCCATAAAAATGTTATATCTGAAAATGTTGAGTGGATTCTTTCACTTCAAGTTATCCCTAACTCTGCACGATGATTTCTGAGAAATCATAGTCACTAAAAATTAAATTGGCAAAATAATCTTGAAAACTAAACTATTGAAAATGCCCTCAAGACTATTTTAAAGTAAAATAATTGCATTTGTAGTGGAATATGGGGGCATTTTGATGTGTGCTATGACATACGGTGGTGCATGTAAAAGTTAGACTGCTTGGCTCCCACAAAGGTAATTGAACAGCCTTGGTCCCCTGGGACCAGGCCCAACGAAAGGTTTAAAGAGAACATGTGGACACAGACAGGGTAATGAAGGTTTTTGTAGTCAACTGAACTGCTTTGTTCTTATAAACCCAGAGGCCATCTATGCTGGAAGGATCCCTGGCCATCATGGAGTCCAGTGTAAAGACAGGGCCAGTCTCTGGGTCTCTAGACACCAATCCTCTTTGTATAGGATGAGACATGAGAGGGACAGATCATCCCATAGGTCACCCAGCCAAAGCATTCATCAAGCGCCATAGACACAGGGCTGAGGACCCATAGGCTTAGAGATGGGACTCCAAGACTCCTCCCTCCTAGACTTTGCCTTGGCCATGATACCATGCCTGGACTTCCTTCTTCCTTCACCAAAACACTGAGGCAGCCCCCTTGTCCTTAGCAGAATATCTAGATATCTTTAAAGATCACTGATTGTTTTGATTTTGTAGGGTCCAGCTCATACTCTTAGATGCCTGTTGATGTCTGCCATCCACTTGTTCATCCTATGGCTTTCCCAACCTTAGTATAGGTTGGGATAAGGCCCACCTTATCCTGTGCAAAACACTTAGATCAAGATCTCCTTTACAGCAGGGCTCAGCTAGCTGACCAGCTGGCAGATCCAAGTGCCATACCTACAGTTTGAGAACTGGACTGTGCCCTCTGCCGCTCCCTTGTGGCCACTAGGAGAGGTGCGCTGCTTGGGACCCACCCATGTGTGCCAAGCCCTTTTGAGCGAGCTTGATTACTCCTGCTGGACAGGCTTCTTTATTCCTGGATGGCTGGCACCTGGACAGCATTCATCTCTTCCACACCTACTCTTCCAGTTTATTGCCCATGGCAACTTCAGCATCCTCACTGAGCAATCAGTCCATCAACTCCCTGGTATTAATTGAGCATAGGTCAATGGTGATAAACCTGGAGATGGGGGATTGCAGAGGGGATGTAAGATGTAGTCCATGACCTTCAGGTGTTCAGAGTCAATAAGAAGAGTCAAAACACACAAAAAGATTTTAATAATTTGATGTTCGACTGTTCTGTGCCAAGAACTTTAAGAATTAAGAAATGAGGTGAAATAGTTGAGGAGGCCCTGAAGAGAGCAGATCTGAACTGGTGTTTGGAAGAAAGGAAGTATTTCAAAAACAAAAGTGTAAAGGAAAAACACTCCTGGGAGTTCCCTGGTGGCCTAGTGGTTAGGATTCTGGGCTTTCACTGCTGTGGCCTGGGTTCAATCCCTGGTTGGGGAACTGAGATCCTGCAAGCCGTGCAGCGTGGCCAAAAAAAAAAAAAATAAAATAAAATAAAGGAATATACTCCTATGTATCTCCTTTAATCTCATTCTACCACCACACTACTTCTGGCACCAGATATATGAGTTTTCCAAACATCAAGCAATTCTGTGACACCAACTGGGTATCCAACAATTTAACTCAACTCTGACACTATCTACCAGGAGATAGCATCAGATCCCATAGATTAAGGGCTTAGTCCCACAGACCGTACCCCCCCACACCTTCAGATGGCCAATTGCAAGTCCAGTTACCTGTGCTTCTGACAGACCAGTTATAACTTGGAGATTCCCACTACCCCCTCCTCAGGTTTGATTAATTTGCTAGAACAGAACTCAGGAATTACTAGATTACTGGTTATTACAAAAGGATATAACTCAGGAACAGCCAGATGGAAGAGACACAGGGCAAGGTATGTGGGAAGGGGCACAGAGAGCTTCCATGCATTCTCCAGGGCACCACTCTTTCCAAATGTGTTCACCAACCCAGAAACTCTCCACCCTCTACTCTTGAGTTTTTAAGGAGGTTTCATTACATAGGCACGACTGATTAAAAATTAGCCATTAACAATTAATTCAGCCTCCATCCCCTCTTCCCTTCCTGGAAGGGGGGCTGAAAGTTTCAACACTCTAATCACTCGTCGTTAGTCCCCCAGCAACCAGCCCCCAGCCGCGGAGCTTTCCAAAAGCCACCTCATTAACATAAACTCAGGTGTGGTTGAAAGGGGCTTGTTCAAAATAACAAAAGACACCCATTTCACATTTGTGCTCTTAACACTTAAGAAATTCCAAGGGTTTTAGGAGCTCTGTGGAAGGAATGGGATGAAGACCAAATATATATCTCTTATTATAAATCAAAACATCACAAGAAGGAAAAGAAGAAGAGTATTCTGGAAGGAAGTAACAGCCAGGAGAAGTAATAACTAAGAAAAAAATTATGGCTAAAATAATATTTCCAAGATAAAAGATAAAATGGAGATGAACTCTCTTCTTATTACCTTCTCCTCTGGGTGCTCCTACCACTTTCTTCACTTTGTTCTTCTTCTTTGCACAGCACACATCACCCTTGGACACTAATGTCCTTCCTGCTATTCATTAGGACCCTGTTGGTTGCAAGTAACAGCAAATTAAATTAGCTTAGGCAAAAAAGAAATTTATGAATTGAAATAATTGAGAAGGACATGGACAGCAGTGGCAAAGGGTATGACCAAACCCAGGGTTGACACAATGTCACAGTGTCATAAGCTTTCGTGAGTGTTCTCTCCCTCCCTCCCTCCCACACCCCATCTCCACCCCATCTCTCTCTTACCCTCCCTCCTCCTCTCCCTCTCCCACTCCATCTCTACCTATGTTTTTCACTCTGTTCTCACTCTTTGAGAGCCTCATTCTTCCCTACCACAGCTGGGCTTCCTCCAAAAGTCATGGAGGATGGCCTTCAAGGTAACCAGTACAACCAGTACTTCTAGTTGTGACCCCAGAAGTCTTCCCCACTAGTTCCATCAGAAGACTCCCCAGGAGAGACTTCTACTGGCCCAGTAAATGATAGAGGCAATGATCCTTCTATGTTCTTCCCTTTATCAAGGGGCTAGAAGTCTGGGAAGTGCATGTTCCAGAATCCCTGCCTTCAGAGACAGCAGTTCTTCAAGGAGAAGCACTTGCCAAGATGTGAAAGGCAGAATAAGGCAGAAGCCAGGTTTTCGCTCCTCTGGCACTGTCAGACTTTAGGCGTAGGCAGACATGACATTTTGCAGTGGTCTCTAAGTATTTTCCTGAAGATCTCGTGCCTCAGGATGGGAGGCAGCTGTGATCTTCCCTACTGGTTTCCTGACTTCCTTCAAATTCCTGTCTATGGAAGCTGGAGGCCTTTCTTGACCTTTGTCCAGATTTTCCAATGATTTTGTAAGGACTTGATGCCCTTCATTAAGTCCCTTCCTTCTTAAAATACCTCGAGCAGTTCCTGTTTGTGACCATATCCTAACTGATACATGCATACACCCCAAGGGTGGAGCATGGGGTAAGGTCTGTAACACTAAAGAAGGAAGAAGAGGAAGAGTGTGCTAGCAGCCAAATCAAGAGCAAACACATTATTCCATGAAAAACAGTGGGAGGCAAGTTCAGGTGGGTGGAATGAGGTAAGACTAGGGAAGGCGCTGAATGCCAGGCATTCAGAATTGATGTACCCGGGAAACAGGAAGTCAGGTGAATATGATGCCAAGGGCCACATTTTAGGGTAACCAGTGGTGGTGGTATGGGACAAGTTAGGGTGTGGGTAACAGAAAGGAGACAGTGACAACAGAGGTGCCCTAGAATGGGAGAGATGTGAAAGCACAAAAAAAGGTGCACCTGAGAGCTGTGTTGAAAAAAAGGATATTTTGGTATGTCACATTTAAGGACTTAATAATAGCTGCCATTTATGAAGTTACAATTAATTATACATCAGATAATCTGCTAAATTTTTTTACTTATGTTAGGTATAACCCTGCAAGGCAGGAATCACCTACATTTATAAATGAGAAAACCAAGGATCAGGAATAGTAACTGATATGCTCAGTGTCAATCAGCTAGAGGTCACAGCCAGGACATGAACTCACTTCTATTGCTCTTCAAGGCCTGCACTCATTCCCCCAAGCTATGCTGCTTTTCTTCCAAACCTGGTCCTTATAACAGTACAAAGGGCCAACCTTGACCCTCACAGGGCAAGAGGCAGTGGAGGACAATCAAAAGGGCAAAGCCTTTGTCCCTCTGCACAAAGCCCTAAGAAGACTACAATCATGAGGAAGCAATGTGACAAATCCAAACTGAGGGATATTCTGCAAAACAACTGGCCTGGTCTCTTGAAACATGTCAGTGTCATAAAAGACAAAAAATAAAGACTGGACTGCCAAGCTCCAGATGAGAAGAGACTGAAGAAATGTGACAACTAAATACAATGAATGATCCTGAATCGGATGCTGAATCAAAAAACAAAAACGCTATAAAGGACATTTTATAAACAATTGGTAAAGTAAACCAAATATCAAATAGTAATGTATTAATGTTAAACTTCCTAAGTGTGATAATTTTACTGTGGCTTTGTGGAAGAATGCCATTGTTTCTGGAGATGAGCTGAAATATTTAGTAGTAAATCAAGCGCTTTCAAGTCATTCTCAAACGATTAGCAAAATTGATAGATAGATGGATGGATAGATAGATACAACTAAAAAATATTGCTCACCATCTGGTTCTCCAAGAATGAAGTCTCTAGCCACTGCAGTCGCTGACCTTTAGCACGCCCTGAGAGGAGTTCAAGATGGAGATCAAGAACAAGGCACTCTGATCTGGAAAAACCGGCAGAACAGGCCTTCAGATAGTTAGATATTTTCAGGAGGAAATTTTATGAACCCAATTTCTTGCATCTTCTCATACCTAGAAAAGCACTAAAATCATTAATGGAGACATCTGCTCCCTGTGACCAGCAGCAACCTTCTGCAGAGATGTGTGCTTGATTGCACGTACCCCCTTCACCAAAATCATATATACACTGACCCCCCCCCCCCCCACCTCTTTGGAGCAGTCCTCAGAGTTATCTGAGAGGCTGTCTCCCAGGCTATAGTCCTCAGTGAGGACTATATGAAATGAAACTGAACTCACAGCTCTCAGGTTGGGCAGTTTTGTTTTGTTTCTTTCAGTCGACAATAGGTAGAGTGCAGATGTGGCAAAACGTTAAAAATTAAAGGGTCTGTGGGGTTGGTTGTACTATTCTTGCAATTTTTCTGTAGTTTGAAATTTTTCACAATAAAAACTTGAAAATTTTTTTAAATGCATCCATCCCTACTCCAAAACAAACAAAACAAAAAAAAAACAAGGAAAGAAAGGAGGCCTTTAAATCGAACATACCTGAGTCCGGCTCTTATTAGCGGTGTGACCTCTGAGCCCTCATGTCCTCAGCTGGAAGATGGGTGTTAGTGCCCCACCATATGCGCTTCTGTGGGACGACAAAGCCTGGAGCACAGTGGCCAGCACGGCATCCTCTTGTGTTCTGTGTCCACATTTGTTCTCCTCCCTTCCTCCCGCCTAATCCCCACTTCTCAGAATCCGTTACACTGGCCTCTGAGGGAGATTTGCTCAGGATAAATAAGAAGAACCATATGTCCCTTAGAATGCACAGGTGAGGTGACCTGATGCCCTGCAGGGACACACTGCCTGAGAGGCATTGTGTTCAAAGGCAACCCTTTGAACGTTGGGTCTTGGGAACAAAAGTAAGAAATGCCTCCACCCATGATTTCTTGGTTCACACCGTGGATCAGAGCTCAGAGACTAGCCAGAGCGTCTCAAAGTGGGATAGTTGGCTCGTCTGAGCAGAATCAGCTGTGGTTCATGTAAAAATGCAGATTCCTGCCCCACTAGGCTCTGAGTTGGCTTCCCTGCAGTGCTGGCAGTGTACATTCTCATGCTGTTTTCTGAGGTGATTCTGAGGCACACTCAGAGTTTAAGCACCCTTGACCCACACCGTGGCCAGGGTGAACGTGCTACCTTATAGCAAAATTGGTCCATTGGAGAAGTGGATTCCTGTGGCTAGAGCCTAAAAATAATATTAGAAGGTTATACCCACCACAAAAATGTCCACAAATGGGAACAAATGGAAATACGAATTGCGCTATACATAAAGATAAAAGCAGGAGACTTAGGAAAGCAATGTTTCTCTCTGGGCTTTGCCAGCTCCAGACTCAAAGTATATGAATGAAATGCTGCCCCAGTCTTGGGGGTGAGGGGACCCCCCCAAATCCATCACTGTCTGCACCTTGGGACTAGAGCGATCAGAGTGAGGGCCAGGCAGAAGGAACCCCTCCACTCAACATGACTCTAGGAAGCCACAAAAGCCAGTAGTTCCCTCCTCTGGACATGTGCAATAAACGGTGATTCTACAGCATCTTGCAAACCCCAAGGGCTCCAGAAATTCCAGTGACTGAGAGGCTCAAGTAGATTCTGCCCTGGATCTGATGGTACCTCTCCCACTGGCCTTACAGGACTCTGTCTGGGGATGGTCACTCTGTGGGCTGTCACCTTGGTGAAAGAAGCTGACAGGGATCACCTGTTTTACCCTGGGGCCAGGTGAGGGCTTGTTGGTGGACATTTGGTTTGGAAGGTGCTGGGCTCCTCTCTCTTCCAGCCAGGAGATCAGATCGTCTGGCCGGGAGAACTCCCCTCTTATCCTGAGAATCTTCTATTCCAAACCAGCTCTGGGCAGGCATTTGCCCACATGGTCAGAGTTATTCTGGGAGATTCAACATCCTGCACTCAGCCCCAGGGAGGGAAAGAGACAATTGGGCAGTCTCCAGCCCCACTCCATCCCCAAAGTGAGACAGATGACAGACTGCCCTTTGCAACTTTAACTCTTTCCTGGCTCTGGCTAAGAACAATGCACCCCCTCAGGTAAGGCTCAGATGGCAGCATGGTAACCATTGTCATTCAAGAAAAAAATAAAATGTAGCAGTAGAAAATTGTGCATGGAAAATGACTTTTTAAAATTGTCTTTAGGGCTTCCCTGGTGGCGCAGTGGTTGAGAGTCTGCCTGCCGATGCAGGGGACACAGGTTTGTGCCCCGGTCCGGGAAGATCCCACATGCCGCGGAGCGGCTGGGCCCGTGGGCCATGGCCGCTGAGCCTGAGCGTCCAGAGCCTGTGCTCCACAACGGGAGAGGCCACAACAATGAGAGGCCCACGTAGAGCAAAAAAAAAATTGTCTTTAAGAAAAACAAATATCGTATGCTAACACATATATATGGAATCTTTAAAAAACAAAAAACCTTCTGAAGAACCTAGGGGTAGGACAGGAATAAAGACGCAGATGTAGAGAATGGACTTGAGGACACAGGGAGGGGGAAGGGTAAGCTGGGACGAAGTGAGAGAGTGGCATGGACATATATACACTACCAAATGTAAAAGAGAAAGCAAGTGGGAAGCAGCCACATAGCACAGGGAGATCAGCTCAGTGCTTTGTGACCACCTAGAATGGTGGGATAGGGAGGGTGGGAGGGAGACGCAAGAGAGAAGAGATATGCGGATATATGTATATGTATAGCTGATTCACTTGGTTATAAAGCAGAAACTAACACACCATTGTAAAGCAATTATACTCCAATAAAGATGTTAAAAAATTATAAAATAAAATTTGTCTTTAAATATTTTAATGAAAATGAGAGGATGGAAATTGCATCAGAAGAACATCTGTGTGTGTGTGGTTTAACATTGAAGAAATAAATCACTTTCCCAACTGTAGGGCTTAAAGTAATATTGTACCTTTTAGGAACTCCGAAGTTTATTTTGGAGATGAGAATCAGATTAAAGTCCTCAGATTTATAGTTTTACACACTAGCACACAAAGTCATTCGCATTAGAACCCAGGTAAGTGTAATCTTGGAGGTTTTGATGTTTGCTGCCTTTATGCCTTCTTTTTCAATTGTTCCCTACAGTATGGGGAACTGCGCCTTGTACAGGAGAGGAGCTCTGTGAAAAGAAGGGAGAAAGGCAGGCAGCAGGGAGCAGAGCCTGTGATGATCCGACAAGGGTGACAAGTGCCCTTTTGCATGTGGAATGTCAGTGGTTCGTCACTGGTGTGGTTTATTAGGGCCTGAGGTGATAACTCATATTTAAGAGCCCTGCTTTGCTGGATCTCTATGGGATTCAGTTCCACACACAGTCACTCAGGGCCTAGCGTTTGGCAGATGCTGAGGGAATCCTGGGGGCGGACAGCAATGAATCATGCACAGCCCCAACGACTTGCCCTCCAGAAGTCTCTCAAGGACAGGAGAGTCACACATCCTGGGCACCTGGCATCCCCCAAAACAAATCAACCTGGAACTGTGAGACCCCCATAGACAAAAACCTGACGGTGCCAGTGGGCTTGTATTTTAGTCTTCCGAGGCTGCAGAAAAACGCTGCTCTGTTCTTGATCATCACAAAACAAGCACAGCCTTCCTTCTCCACCTCAACTGGTTGGCCTCAGCTCTAGTCTGCCCTGGTCCTGGCTCCTCGCAGAAGCAGTGCCTGACTCGGCCTAACCAGCCCTGGAGATATCCTTATTTCTCACTGCTCCTCCCCACCCCATCCCCACCTCATCTCCTTGGGATCTGGACTGACCTCCTGCCCTCCCCCCCAGCCCCTCCGACCCTGTTTGGTTCCTTTCTGTCACACTCTCTGCTTCCACCTTGCTCATGGGCTCCAAGCCCCTTCTGCTGTGCCCTCAGGCTGCCTGACCCAGAATTTTATACCCTCAGACTCCTCTGGCTTACTTCTGGCTTTTCCTGGCCTAACCTGTCATGCTCCCAGGTGACAATGGTAGCCTTCAAGACTGCCATCAGACCAAAATTTGAGACTCAAAAAGTCACTGCATTTGGTGGGTTGCAAACCCCATAATTTAGACTGCAATTGCTAGAGGATAGGCAGTTTGACCATTAAGATGCATCCCTGCAAATCAACCAATTTGGTTTTCTAGCACTCACTTGCTGATCAGGTGCCCTACTGGCATCAAAGGAACTTTTAAACTGGCTCTAAAACTTAACATACCGCAGAGTCCCTGGAGGGCTTTCTGGGCCACAACACCCAGTTTCTGATTCTGAAGGTCTGCAACTTGGAATTCATATTTCTAACAGGTTCTCAGGTGAAGCTGATGCTCTGGTCCTGGGACCTCACTTTAAGAACCCTTGCTCTAGTCCAGTGGTTTTCAAACTTGGCTGCACATTGGACTCATCTGGGGAGATTTAAAAAAATATATAGACTACTTCCTGAATCCACACTCAGAATTCTGATTTAATTGGTCTGGAATACAGACTGGTCACTAGATGTTGTATAAGCTCTGTGGGTGATTCTAAATTTTCAGCTGGAGTTGAGAGGTCTGCTCTCGTACATTTCATCAGCAGAAGCTGGGCTAGGGGTGGGGAGCCCTCTTTATCTCCCTTGAAGACAGTTGCCTGAGATCACCAGATAAAATATAGGACACCCAGTTAAATTTGAATTCTAAATAAACAACAAATAATATTTTACTATAAGTATATCCCAAATATTGCATGGATGTCCATTTTTGTTATTGTTATTTTGTTTCATTTTTTTCTAAATCTGGCAACCCTGCCCTTAGACACTCCATGGCATGGAATGAGAAACACTGATCTGCCAGCTCCCATTTTATAAATAGTAACATTGAGGCCGCAGAGGTCATGTAGGAAGTCAGAAGAGAGCCAGGATAAGAACTCAGCAGTCTTGACCTCCATCCAAAACTCTTTTCCTTCCATCACACTTAACTGTGCTAAAGACACTTGTATCCTTCTCTTGTTAGGGGGTTATTGTCAGTCTCCTGGAGGTGACTTCAAAGGGATCAGTCTGATTTATGTCCTCTCTGCTGCTATCCCAGTCCTCACCTCCACCCTCCCTTTCTACTGCTGCAGGTACCATAGAGGCTGTCCTGGGGTATGGCCATTCTCGGGGCCATATAATTAATGGCCACCTTGAAGAGGAAGTGGGCTGGAAGTGGTCCTGGCCACATACAGCCGTGAGGGAGAGCCCATAATTGGGTAACACAAGGACAAGTGGGATTTGGCACAGGCAAATGACAGGCAAAGCATGTTGGGAGAGGCCCACTTAATTCACCGAGACCCTTGGAATTAGTTGTAAATTCTCTGGGAAGAAATCAAGGCAGCAGCATAAACAGCTCAATTAAATTATTGGCTCAACATTCAGTGCACAGTAATGGTCAAAACACAGCCTTTAATCTAGATATAGAGGATTATCTTTTGACCAGCAATGAGATTCCTAAGATTAGTTGTACCTGAGGTGGAGAGAACAACAGAGCTTGCTCAGCAACACCGCGGACAGGCTTGCGTGTCAGCACGACCGGGACTTGTGTGGAAGGGGCTACCTGGACCCCGCAACCTTCCTGGAGCCCCCTCCGGATGCTGGGAAGACAGGGATGAATCTCGTTCTGCTTCCTCTGCGGAAGAGACACAGTCTGGGAACAGATCCCCTGAACACATCTGCTTTAAAAATGTGGCAAGTCTGACATGCTCCCACCTCCAGACCAAAGCTAAAGCCACTAGCACCAGGTCCGAGGCACAGAGATGGCGAGCTTTAGCCCTCTGCTATTCTACCCTCCATGATCAGCCACTCATGTTCACTCATTCATTTCGCAAATATTGATCCCATGCCTCCTAGGTGTCAGGCCCTGTTCTTGACACAGAAGATGTGCAGTGAACAAAGAGTAAAGATCCCTACCCCATCGTGGGGCAAGACAAAGAATAAACAAGAACAATAAGTAAAATATGCTGTGTGTGAAATGGGAATGAGTGATAACTCAGAAAAATAAAGCAGAGATGAGGATAGGAAGTGTTGAGTGTGGTGGACAGTTCTCGATATGGTGCCCAGGAGAGGCTTCACTGTGCACGTGCCATTTAAAAAAAGACCAGAAGGGAGTGAATGGTGACACCAGTGGGGAAGCATTCCAGGCAGAGGAGATGTAGTGCAAAGGCCCAAGGTGAGAGAGGGTTCAAGGAACAGCAAAGAGGCTGACTGGCTGGAGTGGGAATTTAAGGGGACTAGGTCATATGAGGCCTTATGGGCCACTGTAACTATTTTTGGCATCTATTTAGGGACATGGGTTTTTTTGTTTTTGTTTTTTCTTTTTTGGCTGCAAGCATGCCATGTGGGAACTCCCCGACCAGGGATCGAACCTGTGCCCCCCAGTGGAGCACAGAGTCTTAACCACTGGACTGCCAGTAAAGTCCCGGGACACGGGGATTTAATCAGATTCATTTTTAATAGGATCACTGGCTGCTGCGTTGAGAAAGAAACCAGGAAATGGGGAGAATATGCCTACCCATTTATATGATACAGTCAAGGGATGAAGGCGTTGGATCGGGGTAGGAGCAGTGGAGGTGGTGAGACATGGTAGGATTCTGCATATTCTTTGCTGATGGGTTAGATGGAGCAGGAATAAAAAAGGTGTCAAGGATGACTGAGGGTTTTGCTTCAGGTCTTCACTGAGGATTAATGACTCTCAAACCCATGCTTCCAGCCCAGACTCCCAGGCTGGTACATAGCAAGGGACTGACATTAACATTTGACAGACTGAACTGAAAAAGTTCTGTTTGATGAATCTGTTGGGATGGTGGCACCATTTTCCTAGGCCTCCACCAATGGCAGAGCCTACCTCTAGATATTGGGAGTGCAGAGAAAAGAGCTGCCATGTCCCCACCTAGGTCTAAAATGAGAACTTGAAACAGGGCAGAAACAGGAACAGGACCACACTCAACTCTTCCAATAAGAAAACTGGGGACAAGAAGGGGGGATGCAAAAGTAAAAAATGCCAAGAATGATGGCCATAGAATTGGGTTTGTGATGTCAAAGAGACTGGATGCCAATCCCAGACATGCCTCTTGACTCAACCTCTTCCTTTCACTGGTCCATCTTCTCTCTGAAATGGGGTGGCTGGCTTTCTGAAGAGTCTGTCCAGCTCTAACCATCTATAGTGTTCTGATCCTTTTCTTACAAGTCCCTGTCTCCTTTAACCATTTGACACACTGCTTCTCCAACATCGTCTTTCAGGAACTTTTCTGTTTCCTTTCAGACTGATTATTTCTGACTCTGAGTCTTGTAAGATGTCACTATTAGTTCCCAAAGGAAAACACCCATGTGTTTTCTGGTCTGTTTGAATAAATACTACCTTAGGTCAATTACTCCATCTGTAAACTGGGAATAACATGAGATTGTAGGGATGCTGAGGAGGGTTAATTATATACAGAACATGTAGGGGTTGAGCAGATACACAAGTGCTCTGGAAGTTTTGGGCATAATACTATAGCATTACAATAATTTTGGCTTGCAAATTATACCCCAGCAGAGGCATCACATGGAAAAGTGGGTCTGACCCCATGGCTTGCTGAAAGTGAAATGGGAAAAATAAGTTGTGAAATATAACTTCTCTTCCTAAACCTTTGGAAAAGGCAGAGATCACTTTTCCATGTGCAACCCACGTGCAGGGAACAAGTTTCCAGATCCTGGAGAAGACTCTCTTGCCCAGGGTGTCCTGGCCTGCTGCCAGGATCTGGCCATTCCTCCTTCCTGAACCCAGATGGAGAGATGGGAAGGAAGGGAGCAGGAGAGGATTTGTAGTTGGTTGAAAGGTGGGGCTGGCAAAGAGAATGTCCTTGCCTTTCAGGTTTTCAATTTGAGCCTCTCTTACTTGTGGGATAATTAAGTGCTTATACAGTAGAGGAATGATTTAAAGGGTAATCTGAGATAGTTGTCTAGGGACACCCAAAATAAACATCTTAGCTCAGGTCAACTTCTGGGTCCTCTCACCATCCCCCAGACACCCCACAAACACCGTCCCCATCATAGATTATTTCCTGTGAAATTCTAAAAAAGTAGATCTCAGGCAATGAAGGGGCTGTGTAGTTGATGATGTCTGTGACTATGGCGTCATATATCGGGTTTGTAAAATTTAACTCGCTCATAGAGGATGACAGTCCTGTCTGACCAGAGGGGAAGAGCAAATAGCTTGATCCTGAAGGGACAGTCAATTCCACTGCATCACTGTTTGTGGCTAAGTAGACAGAGCACAGCCTTCAGAGTAAGACCCAGGTTGGAGTCCTGGTTCTGCCACTTCCCCACGGTGGCCTCAGGCAGGGGAAGAGGCCCTCCCTGCCCAAGAGGCTCAGACTGCGAGTCTGACCTCCACCTCCAGTTCTGGCAAAAAGAGTCACTGACCTTGCTCCCTGCCCTAACAGGTCCCACTTTTCCTACGGGATACAGGAAAAGATAGATTCCCCCAAAACCCATCTATAATATACAGGTTGCCAGTGGAGGTAATTAATGATTTGCACTATCATCCTAATAAGTTAGCATCCTTAGTGAATTTCTCAGGTGTCAATTCATACCTTAGGGTATGTCATATTCTGGAGCTTGATCAGCCTAATTCAAAGGAGCACCCATTCTACTGGCAGTTACCTCATTTCTAGGCAGCTCCTCTTCCTCGGCAAAGCACATGCCGCCTCTCAGGAAAAGCTTTACCGAGCAAGCTGTGCTCCTCACTCGGCCTCAGTTTCCGCATTTTAATAATCAGAGGACGACCTTAAATTTCAAAGTAGAGACTAGTAGAAATGACACAATTTCGGCACCATCATACCGGAAACTGGCATCCAGGCCCACCTGGGTGACCTTCCTCTGAGCCTCAGTTTCTCCGTCTGTAAAATGAGGGCCCTGGATTAAATGGAGCCTTGCCAGCTCCTACAATCTTAGGCTTTAAACGTTCCCACAGTTCGCTCTGCCAGGTTGGCCGTGAACAGGGTTAAAGCCACGACTTCCTCAGAGGTAAAAAGGTAAGCAAACATTCCGACCTCCCCTTAGCTTGGCTCTCCAACTGGTGGGGGGCCGGACCCCTGCCGCCTATCCTGGCCGCATCCGTCATTCGGATCGCTAAAACGCTCATTTGCATAAGGATTCCTCCGAAGGTCTGGCACAGTAGGCTGAACCGGAGTCTTCGTCCCTTTAAGTAGGGAATAGACACCCTGTCCCTAAGGGGTCTCGGTACCGCAATTCCTCGAAGCGGGTCACGCCGTAAACTAGAAAAGCCCCGTGTCCGCAACAGTGGGGATCCCTGGGTAGCACAGCGCGCGGGACCCGGGGAAGGGTTTGGCCTCTGCGCGCTGCAGGCTTAGGCTGGCAACCTCTCGCCCTAGGCGGCGGCGGACTGCGAGCGAGGCGGGGCCGGTTGCGCCGCGGGACCCCGGCGCCCTCAGGCGAGACCCAGGGCCTGGCGCCGAGGCGGCCACAGGAGGTGGCGCGCGCTGAAGAGGAGAGCTGCTTCTGCCCAGGACCCGGGCGCAAGAGGGGCGGAGCCAGGGCCGAGGTCTGGCAGTAGGACTCGTGGGGGTGGGCGGGGCGCGGTCTGCGGGGGCGGGGCGCGCGCAGGCCCTGGGAGGGCGGGGCCGCGGCGCGGGGCGGGCGCTGGCGGCCCGAGTGTCACACACGCGGCGGTTCGGGAGGCGGCGACAGCGGCAGCAGCAGGCGCCGCCGGGACGGGCACGGGCGCGCGGGCTCGGGCGGGCGCCGGCTGCCTCCTCCCTCCCTCGTCGCTTGCTCGCTCGCTCTCCGGCCCGCTTGCTAGCCGGCCGGGTGCCGAGCTCGCTATAGCGTTCTCGGGAAGGAAGAAGTGGGGGGCCGAGGACGCCGACAAGTTCCAGCAGTACCGGGGATCCGGGCCAAGGCGGTGGCTGCGGTTCCGACGGGGCAGGAGCGCGCTCCGTGGCGGAGCGCACGGCCAGAGCGTCCGAGGAGGAGGGCGCCCGGGCCTTTAGTTATCTGTGGGGCCGCGGCCGGATCCCATGAGACGCGCCCGCGAAGGGCAAGAGATCCGAAGCCCGGGAGGCGCGCGGAGGAGGCGGAGGGCGGTGCTGCAGCGGCCGGAGCCCGGGAGCGGCCGGCAGGAGGCGGCGGAGAGAACTTGAACTTGGCGTCGGGAGCGGGCGCCCCGGACGCCCCTCGCCGGGGCGGGGGCGCCGAGGGACCTGGGCGGCAGCACTGCCCTCCGAATGGCCGCGGCGGCGGACCCGGCTCCCGCGCCGCGGCCCTAGGTGGCCTCTCGCCATGGCCAAGTGGCTGAACAAGTACTTCAGCTTGGGCAACAGCAAGACCAAGAGTCCCCCGCAGCCGCCGCGGCCCGACTACCGCGAGCAGCGGCGCCGGGGCGAGCGGCCCTCGCAGACCCCCCAGGCCGTGCCGCAGGCCCCCTCGGCCACCTCGGCGTCCTGCGGTACGGCCGCCGCCTCCTGCTTCTCGGCCTCGTCGGGATCGCTGCCCGACGACAGCGGCAGCACTAGCGACCTCATCCGCGCCTATCGCGCACAGAAGGAGCGCGACTTTGAGGACCCCTACAACGGGCCCGGCTCGTCTCTGCGCAAACTGCGCGCCATGTGCCGCCTGGACTACTGCGGCGGCGGGGAGCCAGGCGGGGGCCAGCGTGCCTTCTCGGCCTCGTCCGCATCGGGCGCCGCGGGCTGCTGCTGTGCCTCCTCCGGCGCGGGCGCCGCCGCGTCCTCGTCCTCGTCCTCGGGCTCCCCGCACCTCTACCGCAGCAGCAGCGAGCGGCGGCCCGCCACGCCAGCCGAGGTGCGCTACATCTCCCCTAAGCACCGCCTCATTAAGGTGGAAAGCGCTGCGGGCGGTGCCTCAGAACCCCCGGGGGGTTCCTGCGCAGGCGGCCGCACCTGGAGCCCGACGGCCTGCGGAGGCAAGAAACTGCTCAACAAGTGTGGCGCCTCGGCCGCGGAAGAGAGCGGTGCCGGCAAGAAGGACAAGGTAAGGCGCCCCTCGGCCTCACCCGAGGTTCCAGAGCCACTGTGCGCACGGGTAAACTGAGGCACCGCTCTAGTTTCGAGTTCCTGCAACCACTCGGGCTAGGACCTTGGGGTCAGGCCTCTCAGCGGGGCTTCCCAGTTCTGCCTCTGCACGCGCTTTGCCCCCGATCGCCGGCCTCCTGACACAGTCTCTTTCACTGCTGCTGTCAAAAACGTCCTCTCTCTGAGCCCACAGCCAGGTTCCCGTTTCGGAAGTAGCCTGACGAGAGCGTCCCGCCCAGCCTTGCCCAAGAAAGAGACACCCAACTAGCCCTTCAGCCCCCCGAGGAGGAAAGTCAGAGAAGCAAAGCTGTCACGGACTTAAAAGCGTGTTTACTCTTGTCTACCTCCTCTTCCTCCTGCCCCTGATTCTATACATGGGAAACTGAGGTCCAGAGCTGGGAAGGGACTTGCCGGATATTACCCATTTCCGATGGCAGATTCAGACCGGCTGTCTTTAAATGGATATATGTAAATCACTCTAAACGCCCTGCCCTGACCCACGCCCCGCGCCAGGTTTCGAAATGGGGCGGCCTTTTGTACTGGAGCTGCACCGGGAACCCCCAAGCGTGCTCTTCCAGTTGCAGTGAGCTGGCCTACAAGAGCGCTCCACTTAGACCTGTCAGTTCCTCCAGCCGCGCGTGGGAGGGGCCCGCCTACCCAGCCAGCTGGAAGGAGACCCACCCCTCCAAACCTCACCTTCCTTCCTGACCTTACCCCCACCCCATACAGCCCCGGGGATGAGGGGGACGATTTTGTGTAATTCCCCTCCCTAACAAATCAGACCATCTTGATCCCCCACCTTTGAAGCAGGTTAGTTAATTCCAGCCAGATGGGGCCCTCTCCTCCCCCTTCACACTCCTGTGACACCCTCCTTTCCCCCATGAAATAATACTTGTTCTGTCTACTTCTGGTGGAAGGCAGTGTTGATTATATCTGAGGCCCAGTGCCTTGCAATGGCTATCAGGCCGCTGTCCCTCTTGTTCTCCTCTGGCCCCCTACGTTCTCCCAAAGGTAAACTTTTGCCCAGGTGTGGGCTGGGGGAGACTGATAGAGTCTGAGTTTCTTTTAGGACTGGATGTCCAGACAGGAGAGAGACAGGCTCCTACCTGCCAGCTGGTGCTTGGAAAGGGATCTTTTTTGTTTTCCAGGTAGGAGGAGTAAGGGGATGCCCCTCCTGACTTTTTTCTGCCTGACTTCCTCTCCCCAAAGTCCTAGGTCCCCCAAATACCCCCTCCTCCCCCCGCTGGGTCTGCTGAAGGCATCGTGGGCAGTCGGTGGATTCCACCTCCCTCTGGGCCAGTTTTGGGGACACATCTTGGAAGCATGGACTCTGGGCTTCATAAGCACCCAGATGCCATACCTAAATGACGAAGAGCTGGAAGCCAGGTGACCACCCAGGTGCTGCCTTGGGGCAGAGGAGGTTTTTCCAAGAGCCCCCAGGATTATGGGTTTGTGGTTGATCTATGAGGGAAACAGCAGAGAGGCTCCCTGCTGCCTTATGTGTGGCCCAGGCTTGGCTAGGTGCTGGCCTGGGAGAACCTGAAGTCCCTGGGGATGGAGGGATGGCCCAGCCTAGCTCTCCAGAGAGATTGTGCCTTCCCCCATTACTCCATGACCACCTCCCAGGTGGGCAAATCTCCTTTCTCTACCACTGCTTGTCATTCTGCTTGCTCACTAAACTCTTCTTTTATGGTTTTCAAAACTTTAGTAAATGTTTTTTCTAATTATAATTAAGACTGTTTCAAATACTGACGAATAATAAGTTTTATAGCTGGAGTGTCAAGTGTGTTGACTTGGCTTGTTTGTATTTCTTACAGGTCTTCTCTGTGCTCTCCCTTGCTGGGTACTAGAGCAGGGTCTAGTGAATACTGTGGCCCAGGCCGCAGTGTGCACGATAAGTGCCGTGATGGGGCGTGGTCAGGGAGGACCATTATTATGGTTGGCTGCAGAAGAGAGCCTGGTGCTGTAGGGGACTGCAAGTAAAGGCCCTGTGGCCAGAATTCAGAGGTTAGAGTTGGGCAGGACCCCAGAGGGTCAGGAGGGCCCGGGTCAGGGAGGACCTTGAAAGCTAAGCACAGTGAGGGCCAGTGAGGGCCAGTGAGGGGGTTTAGCTGCTAAATGATGTGAGCAAATGTGTTTTTTTAAAAAGATCTCTCAGGGGACTTCTGGTGGCGCAGTGATTAAGAATCCACCTGCCAATGCAGGGGACATGGGTTTGAACCCTGGTCCAGGAAGATTTCCCCATGCCGCGGAGCAACTGAGCCCGTGTACCACAACTACTGAACCTGTGCTCTAGAGCCCGCGCGCCACAACTACTGAGCCCACGTGCTGCAACTACTGAAGCCCGCGTGCCTAGAGCCTGTGCTCTGCTCACTTCAACTAGAGGAAGCCTGTGCGCAGCAACGAAGACCCAACGCAGTCAAGAAAAAGATCTCTCTGGGCTGCATTTTCACATACTAGGTTGTGACTTTGAGCCCTTTGGTCTTTTAAGAAGCTGTTGTGATCCTTGGAGTTGGAGGGATTGTGGCTACCAGATGTTCTTTCTAATGAGTAGGAGGGGAAGGAGCCTGGAAAGGTCATAGTATGCAGTGGTTCTCAAACCAGCACCCAGAGGACGGTTAAAACACAGATTGTGTGACCCATCGCCCGAAGTGCCTGAGTCACCACACCTGGTGTGGTGCCTGAGAATGTGCATTTCTAACAAATTCTCAGGTGATCTTTTGCTGCTGATCCTGGGACCACACTTAGAGAACACTAATGCAACAGTGGCTTCTTAACCCTCCCTCTGGGTCTTCTGGTCAGAGCTACTTTGGGATGCAGACTCTGGATGCCTTCATCTCTGCCCTCTGTGTGGGGCTGCCTCGTAATCTGGGGCTAACACCCACCCCCCATTCCTGGCCAGGCAGCCAGGAGGCAGCCTGGTTTTCACATTATTTCCAGCCAGATAGCTTTTGGAAGGTCAGGCATACTGCAGATCCAGCCCTGAACATCCCAGAGCCCGCCTTCTGCCCCTCACCCACAGATCCAGGAAAACCTACTTCTAGCCCACTTAATCTCAGACCCAGCTTCCTTTTTTCTGTTGTTAAGTGTTGCGACAAGAACCCCTAGGGCTGTTGAATGCCCCCTGCATGCCAGGCCCTGTGTTTTTAACATCAGCCTGTGTTGAGAGTTGCTATGGCATGGGAGTAGGAGCTATTATTGGTACACAGATCCTCCTTTCAGGGCCTCCATTGCCATCTCCCAACCAGCTTTATCTTTGGGGGGGGCCCTTCTCCTGCTTCCCTTAGTTACCTGTGCTTCCTTCTGACACATACTTGGGCATCCTTCTATTCTCCCAGGTGAGTCCCAGGGCACACACACACCTGGTCACATATGCCCCACTCAGCCAGCCTTCAGTTTGGGGCATTTTCCCTTTTAGAATCATCTGTAACAGACTGTGTTTTCAGTTTAACCAGATTTTCCCTGCACTTATTTTTGTGCTCAGAGATCTCTTGGTACAAGGGCGAGCTAGGAGGAAGGGTGCAAAAGACTTGGCAGTAATCTTTGGCCTAAGCCTCCAGAGGATATCTACACACATTGTCTTTTCATCATTTGTTTCCCAGTGTTTTTGTCTTGGGGAATTTAGTGAGGTCTTCACCTAGGAGGCAGCTTTGAGCTGGATCTAGAGACGGAAGTGGAATTTCAGCACAGGGAGAAGGCTGACTGCAGCCTGCGGGAGCACTTAGGTGCCTGTGCTGTGAGTGTACATGCATACGTGTGTCCATATATGTATCCGTGTGGGTGTATGTGTGGGCAAATATATGTATGAAACCTTAATATGGAGGGTTTTCTTAGAAACCAGAGCTTTCTTGCAGTGGGCCTCACTTGGGGAATAAGAGGTGGCAATGTGAGATATGTGGGGGCCTGAGTTTAGACCCCACAGGGGAATCCTTGAAGACTGTTGAGTCAGGAAAAGGATAGACTCAGAGCCATGGTTGAGGAGCATCCCAGGTTACAAACAGCTGCCACAGTCTGGGGTAAATGGGTTTGGATTTAGGAGGCAATTACAATACAGTCCGAGTGAGACACAGTGAGGGCCTGAACTCCTGGGAAGAGAAAAATGATACTTTAGTAGGTGGAAATATTATTCCTTCAGGTTGTCTTTATAAAAAAATAATGATGACAAAGAGGCCAGTAACTTGGTAGGTCTTCTTTTGTGCAGCCAAACAGGGCTCATCCAGTTATGTTTTCTGCTGAAGTCTTGTTTCTTTTATCATAATTAAGTAAATGTTTCCACTGCAGCTGAGAAAGTCAAGATGCACTATGACATCAGTTCCCCAAGTTTTAAATACATGCTGATGTGTACCAACAATTTATATTTTGTCAGCATCCACAGAGTTGAGTTAAATAACATGTTTCCTAAGCAATAAATAATATCATGTTCAACTTTTTTTTTTTTTTTTTTAAACACTCAGCAAACAGTTTCTGAGCAGCATGCTAAGCAGGGGGGAATTCAGAGAGAATAAGTGGTGTCCAGCTTTCCAAGAGGGAAGCTTTTCAGTTTGTAGTTGAACACGAGCTTTTCAAGATCTAGTCTAGGAGACAGAGACGGGTAATGAGGCAGTGTCGCAACATGTGGCATGCCAGAACAGAAGGGTGTGCAAAGGGCTGGGAGGGCCTCAACTCTGTCTGTGAATTCAAGGAGGGCTTTCAGGGGGTGGCAGCATTTGAGCTTCTCCATGCAGCAGCTTGTGCCAAGAGAATGGTTGGAGGCTCTGAAGGGTGGGTGTGGCAGGAGGTTGCAGACCGAGGTTGGAGCCACAACAGGAAGAGAGTGTCTCACGTGTCTTTGTGGGGAGTTGTGACTTGTCTTTCAGTACTTTTCACTTCAAATCATTGATGTATAGCTTGATTGAAGCCAGGGTCAAGCATGAGCTGTCAGTCATTTCTATTTGGTTAACAGCCACATTCGCCAGTTCTGAGAAAGTAATTGATTGGAAAGGTAAAAGCCAAGCTTGGTAGCTGTGGTTTAGCTTGGAACACTTTCTCCTCTGAAGACCTGTCCCTTGAAAGTAGTGTGAGAAAAACGCTGCATATCAAATCCAGTTTTTCCCATTGATTCCCCAGAAGAGAAATATGTTCTCCAGGCTTCAGGCTAACCACTTAATTGGTCCTTGAATCCTCACAATCACCCGAGAAGCGGTTTATGTACTGTATCAGTTAGCTATTGCTGCATAACAAATCACACCAAACTCTGGTTTTAAACCAGAGGTTAGCAAAGTTTCTTAAAGAGCCAGTTAGTAAATAATTTTAGCTTGCAGGCCAGACAGCCCCCATCACAACTATTCAATTATTCTGCCATTGTAGCTTGAAAGCAGACTTAGACAATATATAAATTAAAAGGGTGTAGCTGTATCCAGTCTTTATTTACAAAAATGGGCAGCTGGCCTGTGGTCTGTAGTTTCCAACCCCTGCTTTAAATGATAAGCCTTTATTATTGACCATGAACCCACACGTCAGCTGAGTAGTTTTTCTGGCCTCTGCTGGGCTCACTCAGGCATCTAAGGTCAGTGTGGAGTGTGTGTGCCGCCCTGCCAGTCCTAGCCGGGCTCTCTTACGTGTATGGGGATGCCTGGTTTAGGATGGCCTTGGCTATATCGAGTAAGCTCTGTTCCATGTGGTCTCTCATCTTCCAGCAAGTTAGCCTTGTTCATACGATGGTGGCAGGGTTCCAAGAAATTACAAAGGCCCATACAGTTTCTTGAGGTAAGAAACTGGCCTACTGTCCCTGCTGTTCCTTCTGCTGCATTCTGTTGACCAAAGCAAGTCATAAGGCCAGCTGGGATTCGGGGAGAGAGTAGGAGCTGCGAAGTCCCATGGCAGAGGACAGGGATACAGGCAGGCCATTAGTGCTATTGGGGCCTTTAGTGCTATTCCTCTACCATGGATAGTGTTGCCCCCATTTTACAGTTAAAGAAACTGAGGCTTAGAGGTAATAACTAGCCTAATGTCACACAGCTACCAAGTGATGGGGCCCAGTTTATACCTATTCAGTCTGAATGCAAAGGCTATATGCTTTTTAATCAATTTGTTCCTCTCCTTTCAATGATTTAGATGGAGATAGTAAGACTCTGATTTTTTATTTATTTATTTTTTTGTCTGCGTTAGGTCTTCATTGCTGCACACCAGCTTTCTCTAATGCAGCGAGCAGGGACTACTCTTCGTTGCAGTGTGTGGGCTTCTCATTGTGGTGGCTTCTCTTGTTGCGGAGCATGGGCTCTAGGCGTGTGGGCTTCAGTAGTTGCAGCATGCAGGTCCTAGAGCACACGGGCTTCAGTAGTTTTGGCACGTGGGCTCAGTAGTTGTGGTTTGCGGGTTATAGAGCGCAGGATCAGTAGTTGTGGTGCACGGTCTTAGTTGCTCTGCAGCATGTGGGATCTTCCCAGACCAGGGATCAAACCCGTGTCCCCTGAATTGGCAGGCGGATTCTCAAACACTGCATCACCAGGGAAGTCCCAAGACTCTGATATTTACTGAAATGTGTGTTGTATGTCTCCTGCTACCCTTCACTTAATGCTCCTTTTCTTGCACCCCCTCACCCATCCCTTTCAGTCTGGGCTTTGGTGGTCCCCAAAGGCTCCCCAGAGCTGTCTTTTCTCTCTCCCTCCCTCATCTCTCTCTGAGTTCCATAAATGAGATGTTAACGCAGCACTTGAGTTATTTCATAGAGAAATTCTGCACACAGAGTTGCTGCTTCCCAAGGGACAGCTGCACAAGGTCACAAGATGTGTGTCTTGTAACTGTTATGTCTTCTCATTCAAGGACTGGCGAGGCTGTGTGTGCTCTTTTAAGAAAAAAAAAAAAAACCACTGATACCTTGGCCCTTGTTAACAAGGAACCTAAGTTTCCTTGAAGGAGATCGTCTTCTAATCTGACAACCTCAGAACATGACTGATTTCCCCAGACTGAACCCCCAAGACTTCACCTCGTCCTCTCCTCCAAAGCATTTCTGACCCATAAAATAGGTGTGAAAAGGCAAATCTGAAACAGGTGTGTTTTCCTCTGGCCATTTAAACAAAGCTGAACCTGCCTGTGGTCGAGTGCTTCCCTGGGCAGTTTCACTTGGAGCTGACTTTCTCATCTTGTGCTGAGAGAGCCAAGTGGTAGTGGCCTGTGGTGAAGGGGTAGGTCAGGCTGGGCCCTAGAAAATAAATTGGGATTTGTGGCTTTGAAGCAGAGAGCTGGGTTGCTGGCTGGCTGATGGCAGCACCTCCGTCGGCTTTCTGAGGGGGGCTGTTCCTGCAGGATGGAGACAGGCTGCCGGTGGTGTCTGCCACACTGACTTGTAACTTGTTTGGCTTTGTGTTGACAGAAATTGCCATATGCAGGCCACTGTCAGGAGCTGTGTGGATACAGGGATGAACCAGGGGTTGGGTAGTACCTGCCTGTAAGGAGCTTATTTTCTGGTGAGGACACAGGAACCAAGGTTAGAACAGAGCTCTGTATGGCAGAATTTGTCTATAAACAAAGCGGTGTGGGTGAGCTGAGAGCCATCCTGGCACAGAAGCTGTTCTGGGCAGAGCTTTGATTCCGTGGAGCTGAAGGAGAAGCAGGGTCAGGAGGAGGTTCATTTCAACTGAGGGAAGCAGGGAAGGCTTCTTGGAGGAGGAGGCATTTGAGTCAAGAAAGAGTAGTCACTCGAATTGAATGAGCTTTCCGTAATAGCAGTATTAGCCAGTATTTCCATTGCATATAAGGCAGACATTGTTCTTTGTGCTCTACATGCGCTAACTCCTACTGCTCACCAAAGTCCCTTGAGGTAGATGCTGCTATCATTCCCATTTTACATATGAGAGCATGAGGCAGAGAGGTTAGGTAACTTGTCTAAGGTCACCCTGCCAGTAAGTGGCAGAGATGAGAGTTGAAGCTGGATTTAGGGTCTTTGTTTTGAGCCACTGTGCCATATCACCTCAGGTTACACAATCTCATGCCTGAATTTTCTCTGCCTTATTTGTGGCTAGATTTAAACTCTTATAAAAATCACCTCTATTAGCATTGTGGGACCTACCCAAACTCCTACATTTGGTTGAGTATTCCACAGCTTAAAAGAAACTTTCAAACCCATAATTAATTTGATTCTAAGAGTCACTCTGTGAGGAAGGTGCTGTAACGCCCATTTTACAGATGGAAAAACTGAGGGTCTGGGGAGGCATGGAGCCCACCCTGCCTCTCTGCAGGTACTGGCCGAGCCAGTGGCCAGGCTGTTGACCTTGTGTTCTGAGCCCAGTGCCCTTTGTGCCGGGGTGGTGTGGAGGTGGTTTGGCCAAAGCTCCAGTCCACAGGAAGGGTGACAGCCTGATTGATTTCCGGTTCTTTCCGTGTTTTGATTCTGAAACGAGTTACTGAGATCATTAAGGAGCATCGACAGAGGACCTTGCTTCCACAATGGAATTTTCCTTTTCTTCCTGTTTGGTATTTTCCAGTAATATTTCTATTAATGTTTCACTTTCGGAGGCACTGGCTTCCTGAGAGTTTGCACTTTCTCAATTGATGAGCCAGGAAGAACTGAATTTTCCTCTAAATCATTCAGTTCCTTTCCATCTTCTCCAAGGGGAGCTCTCTGGATTTCCCATTATACTGTAGAGGAAGGATCTTGGAGGTGGGTCCAAGGGATGGAGAGAGAATTAGTCAGGGCCCTGGGGAATGACTCAGGCCCCGAGTTTTCCAAGTAGAACTTAAGAGTAATGGTCAGAAAGGGGCTTCCCAAGGCCGGGGAGGGCAGACATTACTTGATAGGTGGGTGGGCTGGGGTGGGGCTGGTCCACTGCTGGGCCTTCACTTACAGGCTGGACCCTGAGTCCTCAGCTGGGCTATAAGAGCCCATACCAAGTCCTTTCTCCTCATTCATTCATTAAACAGACATTGTTGAGAATGGGCTACATGCTGGGTATTGTTCTATATAGATGCTGGGGATACAGTCGTGGACAAAACATAAAAATTCATGCTACCCTGAGTTTGCCCTCTCGTGAGAGGATTCAAGCAAATAAAGTGTGTTGGGTAGAGTGTAGAGAAAAGTAAAGCTGGGGTGGGCCTGAGTTTGGGGTGGGGTGCTGTTTCAGATGGGTGCTCAGAGGTCTCTGCTGAAGGGTGAAGGGTGTGATGGTGTGATTCACACGGCTCTCAGAGAGAAGTGCATTCCAGGCAGAGGGAACAGTCAGGGCAAAAGTCCAAGGCAGGAGCATGCCTGGCTGCTTCAGGGAGATTGGCATGACTGAGTGGAGCAGGTGGAGAGGAAGTGGGGAGACGAGTTCTGAGAGGTGGGACAGGGAGGCTGAGTGTTTCGGGCCTCTCTTGCTTTATCTCTGGGTGAGATGGGAAGTCAGTGGAGGTTCTGAGCAGAGGAATGACATCATCTGGCTTTTGGGTTTTGAAAGGATCACTCCGGCTACCTACTGGAGAATAGACTGGAGGGGACCAGCCAGGAGGCCAGCTGGGAGGACCTTCAGCCATGGGAGCTGGGGTGCTAGCGGTAGGTGATGAGAGGAGACCAGATTCAGGACATGTCCTGAAGGTAGAGCTGCAGGATTTCCTGACAGATGCAATGTGAGATGTGAGGGGTGAGGAGAGTCACGGATGACTCCAGGTTTTAGCTTGAGCAGCCGGGAGGGTGAATTGTCATTAGCTGAGATGGGAGGACCCTGGAAGTGCAGTCACAGTCCAGCCAGTGGAGTTGATCCAGCAACTGAGTCCTGGGACTGAGAGCCAAACATGCTCTGAGAACCCAGAGAAGGCATGGGTGGCCTCTATCTGGGGCTGGGGGAAACCACCAGGAAGAGGAAGTCATCTGGGAGGTGGGTCCAGAGGAAGGTGCACATGGGGCACCCCAGACAGAAGGGATCCTGTCGACAGTGACTCAGATTGGAAAGGGACCCCTGCTGGGCGCAAGTAGGTGTGGCCAGAGCCTGGGGATTGACTGGTGTAACTGCACACGATAGAGGAAAGAGGCAGGGAGTTGGATGTGAAGGGCCACCTGCCACTGGTCGAAAATTGCCCCAATTCTCCAAATTGGGAGACCACCTGCTGTGTTGTGTGCCTCAGCTGGGCACCAGAGCAGGGTGAAGAGGAGGCTGGAACCTGCCTGTTTTGTTAAGCAGAGCATTTCATTACGGAGCACTTGTGATTGTTGCAAATGTTCTTTCTCATCTGGGGCTCACCACTAGGTGGGCTACAAGGAGGAGGCAAACAGAAGGAGAAAGAAAGACACATCCCTGGTTTCTACAGGCCACAGCTAGACTCTAAAAGTGAAAATGACCAGAAAGTTCTTCACGGTGAAGCTTCACTGTTTTGTGGGGCGTGCACTCCCAGAAAGCCAGACAGCCTCGTAATCCTCCCGGTGCATTCCAAAGCCGTGCATGTGATTTGGGGCCCGCGTGGCATTCGCGGAATGACGCAGCCCCTACCTGCTCTCCCCTGTGGGGCAGATGCGGGTTGGCGGAGTTCTAAGGCAGTTTCTCAGAACAGCAAGCTTGGATTTTTTTGATATATTTCAATGTTTATCTCTGTGTTAACTTTTTTCTTCCCCCTTCAACAAAACTAGGACAGGTTTCGTATAGAAAATGCTGATAAGCAAAACTAAAATAGAAGCCAACTTTAATTGTACAATTCAGAGAAACCGCTGTTAACATTTCACTGTTTTTCCATCTAGCCTTTTTTTCACTGCATATATACGTGTGTGTCTGTGTATATATATATATTTCCTTTCACAAAAATTAATATTGTGTGTATCTATTTGTGTTCTTTTTGCTTAAAGACATGGAAAGATGTCTACATTGTCTTAAACATTCAACAACAGTAATTTAATGTCTGTATAGTGTTCTGTTTGCTTATTTAGGCTCTCCCTAGTTTTCACTAATTTAACAGTGCTATAATGAACATCTTTGTAACTTAATTCTTTGCATAAATAAGTCTGTGATTATTTCTCTGGGATTGATTCCCAGAGGACAATTGTTGGGTAGGAAGATAAAAATTTTGATACATTCTTCCAAATACTAGAAAGACCTTACAAGTTTTCACCTGCTTTACGCTAATGCAATTTAGTTTAATTTGCAGTTTCTTAGGTTACTAGTGCATATGTTTGTTGACTGCTTGTGTCTCTTTAACGAAATTATGTACTTCTATCTGTCCATCCTTTCTGCCATAGGGTTTATCTTTCTATTGATTTGTAAGAGCTCTTTGTGGATTAAGGATGGCAGCCCCTCACCTGCCGTTTGGGTTGCACGGTATGTTTTTTTTTTTTTTTTACAAGTTTGTAATTCGCCTTTCGGCTCTGTATCTGGTGATTGCTTTTGTTGTTTACACTGAATGGTTTTCTGTTGCTGAATCAGTCGATGTTTCTCATGATTTTTGAGTGTGCTGCTTAGAAAAGTTTTCTGTACTCATGTATTTTCTTCTAATACTTTGATGGTTTCTTTCTTTCTTTCTTTGGCTGTGTCAGGTCTTAGTTGTGGCACATGGGATCGTTCGTTGCAGCATGCAGGCTTTTTTGTTGCACTGCGTGGGTTTCTCTAGTTGCAGCGTGCGGGCTTAGTTGACCTGTGTCCTGTGGGATCTTAGTTTCCCGACCAGGGATCGAACCTGCGTCCCCTGCATTGGAAGGCAGATTCTTATCCACTGGATCACCAGGGAAGTCCCTCTTTCTTTTTTAACATTGACATCTTAATCTGGAGTTTGATTTCAGGGTGTGAGGTAGGGTTTTAATTTTACTTTTCCAAATGACCAGTCTGTGTCTGGATATCCTCTCCTCCTTGCTTGCTCTGTGAGCTGTCTGTATTTCTTCAGGTGCCTTTTTAGACTTCAATATTTTGACTCCGTCTTGCCCTGACTGTGTTAAGTTCTCATCAGCTATTATGATAATGATGATTTCACCTTGTCTTTATAAAATGACACCTTCCGTCTGCAGATACCCATGCACTTATTATACATTCAACTCCTGACACCTGAAGGAAGTAACTGGGTATTAGCACTTCATCTTTGGATGCCATACCTGATGCGGTGGGTGGGATGAGGCCAGGAAAGCTTTGCCTCACCTCTGCTGGAGTCAGCTTCCCACTCCAGGACCAGGGGCCCGGCTGTCTAGGTATATTCAGTGCAACCACTTACTGTTCGCCCTGCCTATGTAGCCTTATGTGGGTGGATCCATTTCAGCTTTCGCACGGTGACTTTTGTGGAGAAAGGGGTGCAGCATTCAGTCATCCATGCAGCAAACATTTTTTTAGATACCCACCATGTTCTAGCACTGCGCTGAGTCGTACACACCATCAGCAATGAGTAAGCCCTGGCACTCTAACTCAGAGCCCAGGAGGGGATATTGGAAAGGCCCAGGAATATCTCTACTGCAAGGCAGAAAGTGTTCAGTGCCAGGATACAGAGGCAGGTAATGACTGTGAGTAACAAGAAGCATTGGAACCTGAGATGGGCACGGGCAGCACTGTAGTAGACCATGGGTAGCAGAGCTCAGACTGGAAGGATGGAGAGGACTTGAAGGTGTGGTATGTGGGGGCTATATTATTTTGGTCATTTAAATTTTTTTCATACCCACCAAAGTCCAATGCAAGTGACATGAATTCACAGAGTTCTTCCCCCACCTGCCGACCTTTTCTGTCCCCTCAACCCAGGTGTCCTATGTCTTCAATTAGTGAGAGACCCTTTCCGAGGCTCTGTGGCATGTTCTTCTTTTCCTGGCTCAGGCCAGTGTCAGGATAATCCATCCTGCAGTGTCTGCTGTGGGGTTTGTGACATTAATGAATTGGTGTTGATGGAACAGATTAAGTCCAGGAGTGTTCACAGTGAATAAATCAAGGAAAAAACGATGCAGAATTTTCTGCATGAACACGGATGAACATTTTTTTGGTTCTAAGAGGCTGAGGGTGTCTGCCTAATTCACTATGCTGTGTGTCACACCATGTCAATGAACCCTACCTAGACCAGCCCTGGCAGCACAAATCACCAGGAGAGCATTTTTCAAAATGTTTACTTGCCTGGGCTCCACCTCACACTAATTACACCATAGTTTCTGGGGATAGAGCCTGAGTATCAGTACTTTTGGAAGGTCCCCATATGATTCTGATATGCAGCCAATGCTGAAAGTTGCTGTCCTGGAACTTAGTTTGGGGTTCCAGGGGAGCCTAGGGATCATCCAGTCCAACCCTCCTGCATCCGTGCCTGAAAACCTCCAGTGATGGGGGGATTTGTCACATGACCACACACTCCTTTGCACAGCTGAGCTTTCAAGTTTTTTCTGCTGTTCGGTCCAACTTAGCACAGGTTTGTTGAGTACCTGGTGTTTATGGGAGCTCTGCTGGCTGACCTCTTTCTCTCTGTGGATTCTGTTATTGTTTTAGTTGGACTCTGAGGTCAAGCAGAACCAGTCTAACCTTACTTCTTCCACATGACGACCCTCAGATGTGTGATCTTATCTTCAAAGGCAGAGGGAAGCTGCAGGCTGTAACATTTCCCCACAGAGCCAGATTCCCAGCCAGGACACCGACTGCTAAGGGCAAGTACCCTTCAGCATCACAAGTGTGGAGGGCATTGATGGACCCCCAGTCCAGGAGCTTCCTGGGCAGGAAGTGGCAGGCTGGAGCGGGTTCTGCGTTGGGGGGCTGAGGTTGACCCTGAGGAGTAATCCTTCTGAAGCGTGACCAGATGGGGAGCAGAGCATTGTTGGATTCGATTCCCAGGTGGATTTTGGGGGGTCTCAGGACAAAGAGAGCCGGAGAGCAGCAGTCAGGAGTAGATTCCGGGGGAGCAGGTGGGATCTTGCCATCAGGACCTCAGCACTGAGCAGGTAACAAGCAGAGCAGAAGCTGCCCGGCTGAGAGCGGCGTGGTGTCAGGAGCCAGGTATTCTCGGGCCAGGTGTTTGCCCTTTGTGGGGGTAGCCGGTGACGCTACACACACCACAGGTGCCCAGAGCTGTTGATCCAAACACGGCAGGACCCTAGGGGTGTCCACTGTGGTGATGTGAAATGAGCACTGGTTTTGGGGTCAGAAGTCTGGGCTCAAATCCTGGACCTGGTGCTCAGAAGCTTAGTAATTTGGGATTAGCTTCTCCGGGCCTGGAACGCCCATCTGTCCTAACATGGGCGTAGTAATAATAGAGGGTGTTTCCTGACCCCTCACTCTGTGCCTCGTGCCTATGGGACACTTTCTGTGTGTGATCCTCACGGCCAGTCTTTGAGGTGGTCCTGTTAGAATCCCCTTTTTACAGATGATGAAACATTCTGGAGATGAGGTTCAGGGGCAGTACCTAGGGTCTTTGTGAGGATTTAATAAAATTATTTGTTTAAATGGCTAAGCACAATGCGTGGCATGTAGGAAGAGCTTTATGAATTCTTTTGGCCACAGTCTGTCCTGGGTCTCAACCCAGCCTCGAACTCTGGGCTTCTTAGAGCCACAGTCAAGCCAGTGGGACTTCCCTTTCTGGCTGGTGAGGTTGTCCTCAAAAAGTATCCCTGTCCTTATCTTGACAGTCTGTGGTTGACCTATGATTCTCTGCAGTGGGAGAACAGAAGTAAAAACTCTACCTGGATCACCACTCTGTTCTGAGTGCTTTATGAATATTAACTCACTGAACCTCATGATACCCTAGGATGTAAGTTCTATTGAGTCCCATTTTACAGATGGAGAAACTAAGGCAAGCATGTGTGGGTTGTTGTTGTTGTTGTTTTTTTAAGTACTTTGTCAATAGGTGACACAGCTAGTAATGGGCAGAGCTGCAGATGGGGGTGTGAAGCCCAGGAAGTTAGTTTGGCTTCTGTCTGCCCTTAACCTCTATGCTACACTGCTATAGGGAACAGTGACAGAGGTCAGTTCTGTTATCATCTGGTTGTTCTAAAACCATGAGGCCAGAGCCATTTAAAAACCATAGCTCTCTACTGTTAATAAAGCACCTGGTTTGGGCCAGGCACTCTCCATATGTCTTCTCAAGATAATGCTGCCAAAGTAGCATCAGGAAGGCTTCATGGAGGAGGTGGCATGGGAGCTGGGCCTTCATGGATACAGAGGATTTGGATATTTAGAGATTTGTGGATGTTAGGAGGACATCCTGGGAGGGACGTTGTGAGTGGTCTGAAGTGACTGAAGGAGAGGCTGTGAGAAGACCAAAGAGAAAATACAAGAGTGAGAGATAAGGCCAGGTGACAGAAGGCCTGAAGGGACAGGTCACAGAGTTTGGTCTGTCCACTGGTAATGAAAGGTGGTGGAGCACAGGAGTGACAGGGTCAGATCTGGGCTCTAGAAAAAAACTTTCTGTCTCCATCTTAAGAGGATGGGTTAGAGAGGGTTGGGGGAGCGAGGCCTAAGCTGAGCCTGGGGGTGGGGATCCCCGTTAGGAGGACACCAAATGCTTTATGCAGACTGGCCTGACCCCAGTCTGCATTCTTTATTTATTTTAAAAAATATTTATTTATTTATTTATTTGGCTGCATTGGGTCTTAGTTGCTGCACGTGAGATCTTCGTTGTGACATGCGAGATCTTTCGTTGTAGTGCAGGCTCTTCGTTGTGGTGTGCGGGCTTCTCTAGTTGCAGCACACGGGCTTAGTTGCTCTGTGGCATGTGGGATCTTAGTTCCTTGACCAGGGATCGAACCCGCATCCCCTGCATTGGAAGGCAGATTCTTAACCACTGGAACACCGGGGAAGTCCCCCCCGCCCCATACTGTTACTGACTGCTCAGGCAGCTCTCAGATGACTTTGGGCAATGGAGGGAAATCGACCGAGTACCTGTCTAGGGGATAGATTCTCTGGATCACTCTCATCAGTAGTTGAGATATGCCTTCTGTGTAGATTGTAAGTTACCCAGTCCAGGAGAGCTTTTGTCCACATTCTGTCAGAGTCAGACGGATCGTGCACCAGGGTCCCGGGGCCTGGGTCAGAAATAGAGTTATGTCTCCACCTATGGTCTTTCTGGATAGTTGGGTGGCAGGAGGCCTTGTATGAACCAAGCAGCACCTCAGCTGCTTGCTTCTGTAGAAACATGGAGCAGGAAAGGGCAGAGCCACTGAACAGCTAGCTCCTCTGTGAGGAAAGTTGTGTGGGGTGAAGGAGGTGGGAGAGCATGCACTGTTTGTTCTGGGGGGGGGCCACAGAGCTAGTCACCTTGACCTTGAGGTTCAGCTCTCCCATCTGTTGACAGCACCTCGGGGAGTTGGAGGCAGCCCAGGATGTCCAGGCAAACGATAGCAGGTTGAAGGAGCCACAGTAAAGCTGCTGCTGGAGGCTTCAGAAGAAGGGAATGCAAAAGGGAGAAGGGAGTGCTGGGGTTCTGGTTGCCACTAGGATGCTGACCTTCAGAGGACATCCTCCATGGGAGGAGCTCTGAGAAGCAGTAAGTGCTCAGGATGCTTTGGGTCCCCAGGGGGGAAGAAACATTAGCCTTGATGAAGATGTTTGCTGGGCTCAGTTGAAGGGTCCCCTGAGGATCCCTGGCCAATTCCTCTCTCATTCATGGCTGAATCAGAGGCCCCTCTGGCCAGCGGAGCATGCTTCGCAATTCCTGAAGAGAAGCTTTGTAAATAAAGATCTAGGAATAATGTGCCATCAGGCCAGCTCAGCGGGCTCTTGCTACATGCTTGGGGCACACGCTTGGGGAATTCAGCTTTCATTCAGCTCCTCCTTGCTGGGCTTCTGCAGGCCATCTGTGGCGTGACTGTGAAGTGACAAGATGGTGGGAATCGGTGTCATCACTTCCGAGTCACCCACAGGACGGCTGAGAACATTGTCAAGGCCTGGATCACACACTCAGGCCTTAGGCCTGATGTTGTCAAAGTGCAGACGCCCAAACCAGGCATGCGTCTGGGGCCTTGCCTTCCTTCTCTTGTCCCGCCCCACCCTGATTTTTGTGTGCACCCTTGATTCTGGTTCTTTATCACCCTCAAACTAGGGCACAAGTGGGCCTGGTTTCGAAAAAGCTGAGGAACTTTTCTCCATCCAGACAAACCCTTTGTGTCGAGGAGTCCTTAAACTTATTAGACATGAAGCCTCCAGAGGAAGCAGAAATTGCTTCTGACGGCTTACAGAGATCCCTGAATGAGGAGTTTGGAAGTAAGAAATCAGTGGATGAGGGTGAGGGCACATTTTTTTTTTTGGGGGGGGGGGAACTACTATTTAATTTCTCTCCTAAATTAGAAATGCCTTTCTTTATACCTGTCAGATCCTTTGGGGAATGGTTATTCCAGAAAATTTTGTAACTTCTTTGCTTTTGATGGTTTCTTCTGGTTTTACCTATTTCTCTACAACCCAGCAAGTACTTTGGAACACTGGATTCCTTCACGTTCAGAGGCTACAGTTCTGTCTGTGCTCAAGTATTTCTTACTCTGCAAGTAAATTTCAGTTGTACACCTTCATTCAGTCAGAGGGTCATTTTAACTGGGACATTGCTGATGGGTGGGAAGGAGACTTTAAATTTATAAAGGGTACTGAAACAAAACAAGAAGTTCATGCCGTCTTGCGTTCCCCAGACTTTTCTTTAAAAAATTCGGGAAGGGAAATCAGGGCTTCCCTTGTAGGAAGAAGGAAGGCTTCCTTAGAAGATCTGGATTTTTGAATTTCAAAGGCTTGTTTGAATGTGAACTCTAAGGTCATCTTGTATTCACAGTCTAAAAATCAGGAAGAAGTGAGTTAGATTGTCATTATTAAGTTTATCCCTACAGCCACTAGGGGCATGACATTTTCTATTCCTTAGTTCTTTAGTGGTAGAAGAGAATCTTACCCATTGCTGAATAAAAGACCACTTGAGCCCTGTTGCTGAAGAACTGTGGCATGTTTCCCTGCATTGGTCTGTGGTTGGATGGTCAAGACTGACAAACATTGACAGGTGGACCCAGAATCACAGGATGTGTCTCAGGGATTTGTAGCAAGCTGTGTGTGTTTTAGAACATCGTGCACTCGATTTTAAAACACTCCGGAATGCCCGCTCCGACGCTGGCCTAGGGACCTGAGAGCAGCAGTGTGGAGCAGTGAGAGAGCACTGACGGTTCAGGCTTAGTCTGGGTTCAAGTTGAGGGTCTGTGACCTTGGATGAGTCACTTGACCTCCCTGAGCCTATTTTCACATCTTTAAATGAGGATGTTCATCCCTATCATGAGGTCGGCCAATAAGGCCACTGTAAAAGGACCTTATAAATCAAGGTTGCCTTAAAAATGTTGTAGTCTTGGTTCCAGGTCAGAAAGAGTAATGGGAAACTGAGGGAACAAAACAGAGAAGCTGAAAAGTTGAGACTCTCTGGTCCAGTGGTTCCCCTGTTAGGAGTTTATCCTAAGGAGAGAGTGAAGAGAGTCACAATGATTTAGCTACCAGTATCCTACAGCATTTGGAAAAACAACAAAAAAAGGAAATTACCTAAATATTCAACTGTGGGAAATGGCACATGCATATGGTGGAAAGGAATGTGGCTGCCCAAAGCTGGGTTGAGTAACTCAACTGCAGAAGAGTCAAGAGGGGAAAGGCTCACCACAGAAGACTTTAAAAGTAGGGTATAAGAAACGGAATAGTTGTAGTCTCCCCCTACCCCATTCCCACCTACACAGGTAGAAAAAAGGCCAGAAGTAAATAGACCCAAATGTGGATAGTGGTTGTCACTGCAAGGTTGGATATTTTTCAGTTTTTAAAAGCACACACTATTTAATCACAAAGGTACATTTTTTCCAAGTAAATTAATGACATGGCAAGGGCAAGGGGAATGGGAAGGTGAGCTAGTACAGGCTCTCTGCCTCCCAGCCAGGCTCTGCCCAGCCTTGTGAATGAGCAGTTGAACTTCAAAGCCAGGGCAGAGAGAGCGTCTCATTGTGTTGGAATGTGGGCGATGAGGCTCACAGGAAGTGATGACAAGCCCTTTGTTATATAAGCTCACCAGGCTGGCTCGGCGGTGCCAGAGCTGGCCCTTGGTGCCCGATCAGGACATCATCTGTCTGTGTCTGTGGTCATAGCCCTCTTATCGGAACTGCGCAGCCAGGCACCGGAAGATACAATGCACACCCTCTCTTCCTTTACTCCCACTGGCACATTGGGCTATTGCATGCAAGGAGAGAGGCCAGCGTGAAGGAACTTACTGGCATTGTTTACGACCAGGGAAGGTGTGGGGATTTTCCCTTGACCTTTCGGAACACATCTATCCTGGCTGCCTCCAAAAGCCAGGGCTACCTGCCTTCATCTACTTCTGTTTCTCGGTTCCTGTTGGTCTGTGCTGTGTTTACAGCTGTGGTCCTGCTGAAGGAGTTAGTCCCGGAAAGAGGGAATGATTCCCTCGGGCTGGGAACGTGGCTGCTCCAAAGGCAGATTTCAATTTCCCTCTCTGTTAACTTCCCTCCAGGAGGAATGCCAAACTGGGCCATGCATAGGACAGGTGCCCACAGAAGCCATGCAGTCTTGGAGTTTCCTGTATGGAAGGGTGTGTCTGTGCAAGCGCTGTGGCTAAAGATAGTGGAATGTTGCACCCATTGCACTTGCCCTCGCACCAGAGATTCTGAGCTACTTTATATTGAGAACCTATTGTATGCTGTTCTCTGCTGGGTGCTTTAGGTACAACACTAAACTGTAATCCTCCCAGGAACTCTGCAAGGAGGTTATTGTCCATTTTTTGTATAAGAAAACAGACTCAGGGCAGGGGACATGGCCAAGGCCTGTCAAATTTCTATGCTTTTATTGACATTCCTGACTTACTGGATACCAGGGACTCAGCATGTACTCATTTTTTTATTTACACTTGCAGCTCCTGGCTCAGAACTTGGAACACTCTAACCACTCTGGGTGAATTGAACCTTGAGACTCCATGCTGGGTGGCTTTGGACAAGTCCCATCTGCTCTGTGGGCCACAGTGTCTCCATTTGTAATGGCCAGGTGTTCTTCTCTGTCAGCAGGCCCCGTCTTTTCCAAAGACTTCCCAGGACAGCCATCCCCAGACCACAGATTCCTGTGGAATGCTGTTGGTCTTATAAGAAGTCTTTTATTATTGGGCTGAGGCCCGAACATCAGGTGACTGTTGTCCCCAATTAACGAGACACAAGAAATTAAGTTACGCAGCTTTATAATGAAACCACATTTCTCACTGCCATTTCAATTCACCCAGTGTTTAAGGCACGCACTCTGCCCTTGGCAGGCTCATGTGTTTCATTCTTTGGCGTGATCACCCACCTTTCACCTGAATTGGTTTGAAAAGCCTTGGGTAGTTTCCAGAAGTTAAATCCACTCTGGACGGAAGATTTACCACCCCAAGATGTTTAAAGAGGTGTGTGGCCTCCTCTGGGGGCCCCACTCAGAGAGGAGCACAGAGGAGCTTTGGGAACAAGGTTGTTCCTCCCAGGGGGGCCCCTTGTTCTTGTTTGCATGTGTCAGTTCCCACGCCTCAGCAAACTTTCCGTAAAGGGCCAGGTGGTAAGTATTTTCAGCTTTGGGGACAACGTGCAGCCCCTCAATTCTTCCCTTGTTGTTAGAAAGCGGCCATAGACAATATGTAAATCAGTGGGCGTGGCTGTGTTCCAATAAAACTTTATTTACAAAAATAAAACTTTGCAGAAGTCTAGTCTAAAATGTTAGGCACACCTCTTCATAATCACAGCCCATGTTGACTTGTTCCCTCTGTGTTTTGTACCTACTTGTTTTGACCTCCTGATCGTATGGAAGTTCCCCCCACCCCCACCCCAGCTCCCACCCCTCCCCAGACCCGTGGGTTTTTTGCAAGCTGTCTCTGACCTAGACATGCTGTAAGAGCTTTCATCAATACTTAGTTGCATAGAAGTAGCCCACATTCTCATGTCAAAAAGTATGTCTTTTAAAAATGCACCATTTTTTCCTACAACTGTGTTGTCCTGTGTAGGGTCTCTTGTTGTACAGTCTGGCTGATTATAAAGATGTAGGAAGTTGATATATTATCAAATTGCTTACTGTTACAGATTTTTAAAATGCTGTCAGAAGAAAAGCCCCATCCCTGACGTCCCATAGTGCTTGAGTCTTGACTCTTCTGGCCAGTCCTTCGTCTTCTGTCTTTCAAAAGTGACTCCAGTCATGTCATTACTTAAACACTCTCCATAGCTTCTATCATGTCTAGACTCATAGTGTGACACCAAAGCTGACCCTTACCTCTGTGAAAGGCTCCCTCTTGCTCCATGATTCCCGGCCAGCCAGTTGGAAATTGCTTGCCTTCTGCCAGGATTTTACCTCCATGCCCTTGTATCTTTACCTGTAATGTATCTTTACGCTCCTCATCCTTCCCAGTGGGAGCACCTCACACAGGGCTGGACCTGGAGTGGGCCCAGGAATGCTTGTCAAATGAGTGGCCTCAGTGAGGTTGACTGAGGGCCCAATGTGCTCTGAAACTCCTGGAGTCCCCAAACCTCCAGTGACTCCAGCACAGGGAAACACACAAACCCCAGTGCCCCCCAGGGCAGCTAGCACACTCTAAATCATGGCACCTAGCAGGCCTCCAACAGGCAGAGTGGCTTTTGTGCCCACCTTTGTGGTGTGGTAGTGAGACTTACAAGAGAGTAGGGAGGTAGGCATCTGCGAAGGGCAGCTTCCCCTCCACAGGGGCAGGTGGGAGTGATGATAATAACAGTTACCAAGCCCTGAGCACCTGCTGTATGCAGAGCTCTAAGCCAGGAACCTGTATGTTGATCTGCACAGGCTTCAGGGCAGTGGCACTTCGGGATCCTTCAGCTCCTTCAGCATCGTGCCCAGCACCTAGTAGGTGCTCAAAAATATGTTTTGAATGAATAAATGAATTAGGCTAGAAGGAGGTTTTTCTGGAAAGATTTGTTGTGGCCAGGTGGAAGGGCCACAGATGCCTTACTAAGGAGTTAATTGAACCTTTGCTCTGTAGGCAGTGGGGACTTAAGGACAGGTTTGGGCAGGGAGGGGCATCTGTGCAACATGTGTCACGCTTACCCCATTATTTGCCCTTTCCGGTGTAGCTGAGATGCCAGATAATGAGGTGTTGGGCTGCACAAAGCACTTCCTTGTGCCGGAGAGAGGCAGGGCCAGCCTTGAAGCCAGTTGGCCACCGGCCTCCTCCCTGTAATTCATGTGCGGTGGCAGGTGGGAGTGAGCTGCCAGACAGAGCCAGGGCTTGCCTGCCTCTCCAGGTCGCCACCTCGGCTTGCTGGCTCCAGCACAGGGGCCGTGGCCCTGATGGGAGGCCTTCCCCTCTGAGCTTTCCCTGCTGCTAGCATGTTCTGGGAGGATTAAAGGCAGCTGGTCGGCTCTTCCCAGGACTTGCTGACTCAGTTGATGGTTCCTATGGCAGTGGAGGGGGGAGTACCATTGCCTCTTGATTTCTCTCCCCATGTCAACCCCACCACTCCAGCTCTGCATTCCCAGGCTGGGTCACCTTGGGCTTCTCCCGTCTAAAGGCAGCTGGTCCCACAGCTAAGTGCTTTTGCCCCCTTGTCCCCCAGAGACCACTTTTCCAGGGAAGATGCAACTCATTGCTTTTAGGTTGGGAAATGCACAGTGAAGATGTCAGTCCCCGGAATCTAAGTATGTGGGACCGTTACTTTGTTCATAGGGGGCTATTTTAGTGGTTCAGGTCCCTACAAGTGTACTGGGTAAGCCCCCTGGTGTGGGCACGGTGAAAAACGCAGAACAGGGCATTGTGGAATAGATGGAGAGAAGCTGGGGGGCAGGGCAGCAGGCACAAGGCGTTCCACCACACAGCAAAATGATCAGGGTCGCAGGGGCATCTGATTGATTGATTCTGGGCGGGGATCTGGGCAGGTTCCTTGGAGGACGTTTCAGTCTGGCCCCGAAACGTGGCTGTGGGAAGAATGAGAAGTACTCTAGGCAGAGGGCACAGCTCGGCCCAAATCGTGGAAGTCAGCAAGTACAGCTGGGGTCTGGTGGGAAAGTCATGGGGCCGGAGCAGGTGGGGCTGTGGGTGACCTGGCAGATGGAGGCCTTCGAGTGGCTCTGAGGGCCTGGCTAGAGAGTTAGTCATGTGGTTCTGTAACGTAGTAATGGGTCCGAGAGGCCCCTGGCTGGGCCTCTGTCACCCAGGGACCCAGTGAAAACCCAGGGCCTGGCCCATGGTGAGAGTCAAGAGGAATGTGACATCTATGCTGGGCTGGGTTGTTCCAGGGAAGCCCATGCTTGGCCAGGCTGGAAATGAGCCCCTGCTGTTCTGGCTGTGACATCTGCTTCCTTGGGCTGGCCTTGGAAGAGCCTGTCACAGTGACTTCAGAGGGAGGCCAGCAGATGGGCAAGATGGAAATGCCCCTCCTGTGGAGCAGGGGAGCACTGACCCTCACGCGGGCCCTTAGTTTGCCCTGAGCCCTCACATTGGTATTGTCTCAGCTGCCACAGGGGGCAGAGAGAGCGGGGATTTCCAGTTCCCATTTTAGGGATGGGGAAGTGAATTGCTTGAAGTCCCCACAAAGTCAGGGAGCTCCCGAGCAGGGCTGGGCCTCCCCACGCCCAGCCCAGTGCATTACTCACCACACAGCACAGTCCTCAGTAACTAAAGGGCACGGGCACAGTTAGGAGGTGAAGTTTGCCGTTAAATGACAGTTGAAGATGGTGGGTGATTTCTCGCTTCACTAATATATGTTAAGCTCCTCCTGTGTGCCAGGTGCCGTGCTAAGCTCTTCTTGGCTTCATTCTTGCGACAACCCTTGTCAGTAGGTACTTTTCTTATCCCCAGTGAGTGGAGACTGAGGCACAGGAGCTTGAGTAACTTATGTAACAACCCAGCACAGGACAGACCTGGCATTTGAGCCCAGGCAGTCCCACCCCAGGGTCTGCTCTAACCCAACGCCCTGAGGCCTCTGTGAGGCCAGACGTGGGCACGATCCCCTCATCGGCCTCGGCAGACTCTTAGCATGCTTTATAATTAGAACAGACTGCAGCTCCTGCTAATGACTTCCTCATGAGGTGCATACTCAGAAGCTCGGGAGAATATTGAAGAACGAGGAAGGAAATAGGTAGAGAATGAGGTTGTTTCCACTAAGGCCCAAAGCACTATTTATAAAAAGTACGTGTGCAAGCCAACTTCGACTGGCTACGATTTGGCAGTCGGCTGACTCCTGCCGTAACTCTGTCTCCTCTGCTGTCCTTGATGCATTCGGTACTGGCCCCACCTACCACCCCGTTATGGAGGACAGCTGACATCATGTCCCTCCAGTAAGAGCACAACTCTGATCTGGTCACTTGGCTTCTCAGAACCCCCAGTGGCTTCCCATTGCCTTTTGGAATAATGTGGAGTTGCTTTAACCTGGCATTCAAGGCCTCCTACAAAGTGGTCCCCATCTCCTTTTCCTGATATGCCAGAGAACATCCTTCCCTAAACTCACTGAATTTTTACCCCTCTGCACTTTGCTCACGGCCATTTCCTGAGGCTGGCGTGTCCGTCTTCCCGCCCACCACTCCATCCTGTCTGGCAAATGCAGGTTCAGCTCAGATCATGCCTCTTGACAGAACGCTGACACAGCCTCTCTATTCTGCACCCCCCCGCCTCCACCTGTGGGTCATGCTTCTGTGCCTTGCTTGTGATGATCTGACCCGCCTCACAGGTAGTTTTGTGGTGCTGTGACTGTGCCTCTCCCCTGCACAGAGCTCCTTGCCGGGTGATGGATTCACCTGTATGTGTGCATGGTGATGGGAAAGACAGCTCAAATAGAGCCTTTGGGGCAAAGGTTAAATGAAGGATCCTGATTAGTGAAAAGGGCTTTCTGGGTATCAGAAAGCATGAAGGGCTTATTTCTGATTATGTAGAAAACAAAGGACCTGGTGGTGACAGTACTTAGACCCTTCGTCCCTGGCTGGAAGAAACTGAGCTGTGACTTTTTAGTGTGGAGAAGAGAGGATCTGAGTGAGGATAAATGTCCTAAGCTCTCATCTCTTCCAGTCCCTCCAAGTGCCAAGTCCTCTAGAAGTTAACTTCCCTCTAAACACCTGTGGGGCAGGTATCTTCTAAATCAACCCTGTTACCTTTCCCTGGGACAGCTGCATTTCCCTCCCACCCCTGCACACTCCATCACCCCTCCTCTTGCTGACTACATGTTACGCCTCTGCTTCAAAACGTGTGTAAACACGTTCTCTGTTTACAGTAAAGCCCCAAAACAGAGCCCTCAGTCCACCCCCAAACTCCATTTCTATGTGTCTTCGTTACACACCCATACAACCCCTTCAGCATTGTAGCCTGGTCACTTTACTCTCCCTTCTCTCACTTGCACACCGCCCCTCCAGATGCCTTACTGCTGATCCGCCCGCCTCGCGTGTAGTCACTCGTGCCTGAGCCCACGGGAGATGTGCCACCTTCTCCAGGAGGTCACCCAACCCCCACCAGCACTGCCTGCCTGCCCACGCTCTCTCGTGACCGTATCTCATCTCCTTTAGCAGAGTGGCCGGAGCCTGCGGGTGGTCCCCTCTCTGCCTCCCCCCCTCCCCTCCACCTCCACTGCGTAGGTGTTAATGCGTGTCTGAGGGGGCCACCCTTCTGCAGCCCGGCTTCAGTGATAACAGCCTTGCCAACCACTGTGTGGCTTCACACGTGGTCTCATTCCCACCTGAGACAGCCCTCAGGTCACCATGGTCTCTGCTTTCCCCGCAGGGTGGCTGGGCCTTGCCCAGGGTTAGACACATTGCCAGCCAGTGGCCCAGGTAGGACCACAACAATTCCTGGCTCTCTCTGCCTCTCTGAACCTGGAAGTTTAGCCACTGTTTGCATTTCTCTGAGGGAACTGAGCCTCCGGGGAGAGAACTGTGGGGGCAGTTTGCGAATTTCTGAGGACAGATGATAAGTCTTGTCCTCTGAGAACAATCACTCTGCAAGGCTTAGGCCGCTATCCACACTCCCGTCTGTGGTGCAGCTTTAGAACGCGGCCTCAGAATCCGAATGAGCCATTCTGGCTCAAAATACGACTGTGGCCCCGTGCTTTGTGGAGAGCAGGGCAAGGCTGCCAGATCTGTCAAGAACTGCCTGGTGGAATTCCTCCTTCTCTCCCCTCTCCCGTCAGCCCTGAGCTACCCTGGGGAGTGTTTGGCCTTTTGGAACTAAGTCGCTGGACATGGCCCCCACCAGGGCGGGTGGTCGATGGCGGGCCCTGGGCCAGGGGTGTCTTGGACTTGTGAGTTGCCTGAGCTTCCCTGAGGTGTTTCTTACAACAGAGCTGTTTCCGGACAACTGCGGGTTGTGCGGTCAAGTTAAAGAGGTTGTTCAGAAAACCAGACTGGCACCTACAGGAAGTAGCATTACAAGGGACCCTGTGGCTTTGTGACCTCTGCTCTGTAGATGGGGGAGGGGCAGGGGGGTTGTAAAATCCGAGGGTTTGAGCCAAGAGTCGTGGAATCCATTCATCCACAGGCCCCTTGGCCACAAAAATAGGATGGAGTCCTTGGCCCTGGGGCCATGGCCCCCTTTCTTTGGATCTCGCAGCCTTGATATCTGCAGTAGCACAAACAGGCTGATGACAGAGTAATTCCAGAACCGTAATAAAGTCTTGCGCTTGGTTTTCTCTTGGGCTTCTTTAAAGTGCACTTTTTTTTTTTTTTTTTTTTTTTTAAAGCCCAGTGTGTCAGTTTTCTTATTTAGATGCAATGACATATCAGAAAAAAGTTTTGAAATTTTTTAAGATCCCTATTGCCTGATTGGGAACTATAGTGGATGTCTAAAGGCCTGACAGCAGCATCTGACAGAGCACTTTATCTTAAGAAAGCTTTTCATCATTCTGACAACAAATTATCCACATTTTGCAAGAGAAGAAAACCGACTATGGCAAACCCTTTCCTGCGCAGTATCGTCCAGGATTGCCATGCCCTCCTGCCAACCCGGCCTGCCCGATAAGCTTCAGGAATTCCGAAACATGTTTCTCGCGTCTGACAGTCTGTCTCAGAAACTTCCATCCCTCACTATCCCCCGGCCCTTGTTCAGCCTGCCCCCAGTGCCTGTGTTTGTTCTCTCTTGGTCAGACACTCCCTTCCTGGGGCTTCATCTGCCTTTTGCCCCTCTTCTTGTCACCTTCCATTCACCACTGCTTTGGTGAGTGGTCCCTGCCCACTGTCACTCTGGTACACTCAGCTTCTCCTAGACCCCAGGCAGACCTGCTGTTTTCCTTTGCTGTGTGACCTTGGGCAGATTTCTTAATCTCTCTGAGCCAGGTTCCCCACTTGTAAAATTCATTTTTTCACTTACTGAGCACCTTCTTATGTGCCCACCCCTGCCTTAGACACAGATACCAGAAAGATGAGTAGGCATAGACCCTGCCCTAGAACCCCAATTCAGGAAGTCTTAATAATCATGACAGGATGACTTCACTGGTGTTTGGGAAGAGCAAGTGACATTCCGCCATGGAAGGGTTTATAAACTGTAAAGTACAGTGCACATGGAAAGAGTATTGGTTACTGGGGCTCCTGGGTCCATAGCTTTTACAATAGAACAAGGCCACTCTTGAGTCTGGAGGTCCCTTCAAGCCTGGTGCCTGTGCACCCACCCTGTTCTGTGGCATCCAAGCCCTAGTGTGCATGGAATGCATGGGGCTGGGCACACATATAAGGGGGCTGCAGAAGTGGAGAGGGCGGGGCCTGGATGGCCAAATCCAGACTGTAAAGTAAGGGAGTGGGGAAGTTCTGGGAGCCATTTGTAGTTCTCTAAATGTGGTTTGACCTGATTTTTAAAAACTCTTATACAACTCATCAGGAGTTAGTGAAACTGCCTTTAGTCAGTGAGAAGAGAGCCAGATTTTTTTAAAAATTTTGTTAGAGTGTCACAGGATGTGAAATATCACTTCTTAGCCCGCACAGCTATTTGTGAGCCTGTGTCTATCCCCCTGACTGGCCTGGGAACTCCTGTAGGACTGCAGTAGTGTCTCGCTTTGCTCGTGTCCCAGAGTCAGCCCAGGGAAGCTGAGTGGAGGTGCAGACAGAACTATGGGGCTCAGAGGAGGGAGAGCTCACTTCTAGCTGGAGTGGGGGGGTCACAGAGGAAGGTACATGCAGGCTGAGCCACGATGATGATAATACAGTGGAGCCCCTACTGCTGCCAGGTACAGAGGTGGGCTCTGTTATTATCCTTACTTTATAGATGAAGAAACTGAGGCTCAGAGAGGTTGAGCAAGCTTCCCAAAGTGACATAGCTAGGATTTGAACTCAGCTCTAACTCCAAAGCTCATGTTCTCAAGCGCTGTGCCTTGCAACCTAGGCAGAATTTGAACGTGCAGTTACCAGAGAAGGGAGCATCCTTGGAGGGCAGAGTGTGGGCAGAGAGCCATGGCAGGGGAAGCTGGGGGCTGGTGACTCCTGCGGTTGAGTGTTGGGTGGGGGGACAGTGAGGGGCTGACATTGGAAACAAGCAGACAGCCCGCTCCACCACGCAGGTGGGAACAGGAAGTTCCTGAGGTCTCCTAGGTTCGCTAGGTTCCGCTAGGTCTCCTAGTGGGCATTCCTTCGTGCAGGCTGGCAGACAAGAGCCCTGTGAGCTGGCTCTTTCTCCAGTTCTGCAGGCCCTCAGCACCTTGTGTGAGCCCATTCTTATGTGTCGTAGAAGCTGGCAGGACCCTTCTCCATGAAAAGAGAGGGCTCTCTGAGGGGTGGTACGTGGAATTGGTTTTGCCCAGCCCCCCGTGTGTGACCCCCCACACCAGCCCCTTACTCCCTCTGGGTCTGTTTCATCACCTCTGCAGGGAAGAGTTGCCTTAGTAGAGTCACTTTCAAGTCCTTTGAGCATAACATTAAGAGCCAAAATCTGGGACAGAGCAGCTGAGTTTGAATCCTGACTCTAACTCACTGCCTTGGTGACCTTGGGCAGATTACCCAGCCACCTGGTGCCTCAGTTTTTTCATCTGCAGAATGGGGACAACATAAGAATCTACTCCATAGGAGTTGTTGGGAGCATCAAAAGAACTGCACATAGCCCCTGGTCACTGGTCTCAGTATTTAATGTATTATGATCGTGCTTGTCCCAACCTTGCTCTCTCCAGCCCCTGAATGACCCCGTGACTCAGTGGAAGGGGAGGGTCTGGGGCTCAGAGGCTCTCTGGCCACCCGCAGAGCTCCTGCAAGGCCAGGGATGCCTTGGTTTGCCCCATCTGCCGAGCGCGTTTGCACTGTAGAAGTTGAGATCATTGCTGCCAGTGGCCGCCCAACCTCAGCCAAGCTCTTGCAACATTCCCCAGGGTTCTTGGGGCTCCTTGTGCCGCAGTCCTGCGTGGGCAGAGCTCCAGGCAGGTGGCATATTTTGGCAGGTCCTCAGTGGTGTCATTGGTAAAGAGTTTCCTGTGACTGTGCTAGTTAGGACTGTAAAAATACAGTTTTTACAGTCCCCTTTTGTTCTTCCCAGGTGCTAATAAACTTTAAAATTTGGTTAAAATGCTGCTTTTCAAAAAAGAAAAAAAAAAAAAAACGGAGTTGTTTTGGGAATTCTGTTCCCCTCTTTACTTCCAGGTCATTGAGGTTGGTCTGGGGAGAGGGCCTGGTCCCATGCATTAGAGTGTGTCGGGTGAATGTGTTTAGTATTTATTTCTGCAGGGTCCTATCTTCCTGGAACAGCAGGTCATGAGCTAAAAAGCACCTGCATCCCAGGCTCTGGGATGGGAGCATGAGCCCATCAGTGTCTGCTGTGGTGTAAGGGAAAGCTCGTGGGCTGGGATTCCTTGCCTCTTGACTCACTGTATGACCTTGAGCGAGTCACTTCCCCTGGGCTGGGTTTGTGAAATCCTGTGGCTTATTGTGAGATAATAGTGGGATTACACGTGCCTCTCTTCTGCTACAGATCAGTGATTCTCGGTCTTGACTACGTGGCACCATCACCTGGGGGAGCTTTTAGAAAACGCTGATCCCAGGCCCCACCTTAGACCATTTAAATGTTATTTAAATTTAAACGTTATTTGGGGGCCTGAACTTAGGCATTGGTGCTTTGTGAAAACTCCCCAGGGGTTCTAATGTACAGTCTTTTGCAAACCGAAGGACTAGCCCAGAGGTGGGCACACTGCAGTCCTTGGGCAAAATCCAGCTGCTGCCTTTTCTTTTTAAATACATTTTTATTGGCACACAGCCACGCACATTCATTTAGTGGAAGTGAGAGAAGGGGGTGTACTTTTATAAGGTTGGACCAACCCCTGCCTCCCTTACCATCAGTCCCATGCTTTGGGATACCATAAAAATCCCAGGAGAAGTGTTCCAGTGGCAGAGGATCTTAGTCTAGGTCCTTCTGCTGGCTCAGCCAGGTTCTGCCCGGAGATCCCTGTGGCAGGGAGTTCACTGCCTCCTAAAATAATCCTGTTCTATTTTGAACAGCTGTGTCTGATCAAACAGTCTTCCTAAAATTGAGTTGAAATCCTTTCCATAACCTCTACCAACTGGTCCTCATTCTGTCCTCTCTGACCCCACAGAACACGTCTGCATCCGGTTCCAGGGATTAACTGCCTGTCCTGCACTGCTCACACATGCCCCTGAATCTTATCTAGAACATACACACTTCTTGGTCTCTTTAATTATACTCATGAGACTTGAAGTCCAGGCTCTTTATCATCCTGGTGGCAGCTCTTAATTAAAGTGCAGGACCCAGAGCTGGACATGATTCTCCAGTGACCCTAGGATTTGTGCAGATTGGAGGGAGACAGTTCCTCCCTGGTGGTGGAAGTCATAAGGTCACACCACTGTCAATGCAGCCAGTGGGCAGGTTGGCTTTTGAGAAGCTGTTAGACCATGTGAGCACAGCATCACTTTAATAAAGGTCTCAGGCACCTGAGACCCCTGGGTTATTGCATATCTATGGCAAGTTATGGCATTATTTCTCCTTCCTGCCCATAGTTGGCCTTGTGGAGTGTCAGTGGGCTTCCCAAAGGTCTCTGTCCCTTCCTGGCTTGCCCTGGGGGTGAGAGGCACTCACCCAGCCCCTTCACCTGGCAGATGGAAAGTGTGGTTGTGAGAGAGCTTCGTGGGCCTTGGGTTTATGACATCGCTGGGCCAGGAATGAGGTTAATATTTTTAATGACAAAGGGTGAGCCCCATTATTACCCCAGCTCATTAATCAATGTCAGAACCCGTTTTACCTGTTAGGTGCCCTGGTGTGGGGAGTTCATGAATGGGAATCCAACTTTCTCTTTAAAAACCAAGCCACCTCTCCCCTTCTTAAATCCGGGAGGCAGTTCTGGGGAAAGTGTCGATATTTTGTAGCAAATTTTTTCTTGGGTGAAAAAGGTTGTGGGAAGCCTTTGAGGGTCCCCCCTGCCTTACTCACTTGGCTAGGGGTGCAGGGAAAGTAGCAGCAGCTCTACAACCTGCCCAAGCGAGTCCCTAAGCCCGTGACACTGGGCCACAACAACTTCAGTTAGGGGACCCAGAATGGATGGGGAGCTCCAGGCCATCTGTTTAAGTCTGTTGCCCACAGATCGGAGGATGGGCATGACAGAATTGTGGAGAGAGGGCAAGTGTGGCTGGACCACTCAGGTGGACCAAGTTGGAGCCCTTTCCAATCGGCTGGTCAGCTGGGGTGATGGTTTAAATGTCCCCAGGGAGTACATTCTTCTGGGATCTGTGGCCCCCTCCCCAGTTAGGTGGCCCCATCACCTGTGTTATCCCCATCTAAGAAATGGGCACGATGGAGCACCCATAAAGATGAAAAGGTGCTCCCTTTTATCTTAGGAGAACGCTGCTTTGAGTTATTCCTGGAAACCCCCGCCCCCGTCCAGGTACCATCATCACCACCTCTGGGCTGTGAGGGCCTGTAGGGATTTCAAGCTGGCCACCCTGACCCTGGGGCCACCTCCTCTACAAGGGAACATCTTCAGTTCCTCCGGTCCTCATTGCACATGTGGATACTTGGTTTTTTCCAACCTGCTTGGCTTACCCTAACAAGGTGAAAAATGAACCAGTTCTACCACAAAATCCCCTCCCACTTTACAATGAGAAAAATGAGACTTACTTTACAGTCAACTTTGAGAATAACAGTAGCTTACTGCAGGTTGGGCACCGTCCAAGTATTAACTCTTGTTAATGAAGCAGCGGGCCAGGATTCAGGTTCACCTTCTGGCTCTCATGCCCCTCCTGTGCTAAGTGATGCTTCTGTGTGCAGAGGTTTGGGAATGTGGGGAGGGGGCCCCAGGGTCTCTCCACTGCCTCATGGCTGCTGTGTACACCTTCAGAACAACGCTGGTGCTCATTCCCTCTAAGGTAAGGACGTGCCTGTGCTACTTCTGGAGGCATGTTGGGGGGAGTAGGAGGAGGTGGGATCCCGGGCAGAAAGGAGAAGGCAGTAGGGGACGGAGGGAGGTAATTGCTGGAAGCCGAGCACACAGCACGGCAGCTGCAGGCGGAAGCGGCTGCTTCCCCAGGTGTGGCCCTGGCAGGTTGCAGGTGTTTTTCAGTCACAGGGCAGCCGAGGAAGAGGAAGGGAGACTTCCAGCACCCAGCTGACTGAGGGAGTGTCAGGGGTGGCTCTTGCCCAGGTTGGCACATCTGAGCCAAATTGGCAGAGCTTCTTCTTCTTCCTTTCAAACCTTCCTTCAGAGATTTCCTCCTGCTGTCAGGAAGGAATCCAGGATTTTAGAAACTCATGCAGCAGGCCGTGGGGTGGCACAGAAGAGCCAAAAGTTGGGAGGGAGGCCGGCCAGAGTTGAAACCTGCACTACCCTGTGTGCTCTGAGGCCTTGGGGAAACTATGAAACCTCTCTGGGCTTCGATTTTCTCATCTGAAAGCAATGTAATTAGGAGGATGAAATAAGACAGTGTTAAAATCGCAGTCTTGCCTGACACGTAGTAGGCGTTCCCTCCATTGTCAGCATCACCTCTCAGCCTCTTGCCAGTTCTAATCCTCTAGCACGCTTAGGCTCTGGGAGGGTCTGGTTTAAGGTTCTCAGGTTCTGGCCCCAGAGGACCCTAGTCTCCAGGCGTTAGTCCCTGGGAGTCAAGCAGGGCCTCACTTCCTGGCAGAGAAGTGTGTGAAAATAGGAAGCTGATGATGGGTTGGGGATGTCTCCTGATGGTGTGTTGTCAGCGAGGGGCCAGGCCTCCACGATTGCTTGATTAACACAGCAGCAGTGGATCAAAGTTTGCTCTTTTGAAATTAATAAGTCTGGGACTCGTTCAAGATACCTTTGCCTCCCTTTAAGGACAGAACACTTCCGGTGGCAGGTGATTTATGACCTTGTTTGGAAGGAGATTTTACAATGTGCTCCAATAATTAGGGCCACTTCATGCTTGATTCATGAGGCTACTGTCAAGCGCTGAGTTGGCATTTCATGGAGATCAGTCCTCAGTGGTCTAGAATGTGCTCTTGGAGTGAGCGGCAGGAGAAACCAGTCTCCTTAAGTAGTGGATGTACACCGGACCATTGAAACCCAAAGGAGGGCTTGATTTTTAAAATAATGTTGGAAGGACCGAAATACCTGTGTGGTCCAGTGCTTCCCCCAAAAGCATAGTGATCTCCAGTGGAATAAGAAAAATGAAAACTTGGGGAGTGTTTTTTTTTGTTTTTTGTTTTTGTTTTTGTTTTTGTTTTTTGCGGTATGCGGGCCTCTCACTGTTGTGGCCTCTCCCGTTGCGGAGCACAGGCTCCGGACACGCAGGCTCAGCGGCCATGGCTCACGGGCCCAGCAGCTCCGCGGCATGTGGGATCTTCCCGGACCGGGGCATGAACCCACGTCCCCTGCATCGGCAGGCGGACTCTCAACCACTGTGCCACCAGGGAAGCCCATTGGGAAGTTTTTTTATGACACTAAATTCATTCACTTTAAAGGACTTCGCTTTATTCTCAATTTCCTTTTAACTGTTTGTGGTTATTGTTCTTTCCTTTAGAAAATGTCGGTGAGGACACATGGTAGTTAGGTTTCTTGCAGTATTCCTGTGTCTTTTCCCCTCCTCTTTTTTGTAAGTACAGTTGTCCCTGAAATCCAGAATTCTGGCCCTGAATGGGACCCACTTTACTCTTCCCATTTTACAGATGGGGAAACTGAGGTCCTGACAGGGAGTGTGACTTAGCTAATCATGCCCAGCTGGAGAGAGGAAGGGATTAGAGTTTGGGCCTCAGGTTCCCCATGGAAACTTCTGGATGTGGAGGACCATCAGGATCAGCTACAAAATGTGTGGGACCCACCTAGTACAAAATAAGAATTCACAGGCCCCTTGTTCAAAAATTACTACTAATTTCAAGGTGGTGACAACAGAGCATTAAGCCAAGTGCAGAGCCCTGTGTGACTTCACAGGCCACATGCCCGTGAAGCTGGTCCTGGGCACCATAAATATCACACTCCCTGAAGTACTGGCATTTAAAAATACAAACCTATAGTACTTAGCTCAAGAAATGAAATGCACTGGACTATGCCTTTGAAACTCCCTGAAATCCCCACTCAGAGCATTTCCTCTGTTCTCCACAGCCCTTTGTGAGGAAGCCTGAGGTTAGAGAAAGAAGCCAGTGGGAGGAATTACAGAGATGAGGCCCCTTCTAAACCTGGAGGAAGGAGGCAGGACAGGTGGTGGTTATCAGGGCTTTTCCTGCCATCTCACCTGTTAGTGTTTGCTCTGGTGGCGCCATATCTCCAGGGAGGGGTGTTGTGCATCACCGAGGACCAGTGGGTCTGGGGTCACCTGTCACAGGAGCCTGGGCCAGGCAGATAACTGAGTTGATGCAAAAGGCCAAGGTTCACGGCCACGGCTGTCGGTCAGTGCCCTGGCTGGACTTTGCTCATTGGATTTTTTTGGTTTAGGGCAGACCACAGCCCTTCTCTCTTTGCCCATTGGCTGTGGTAGAGGGCACACATCTGACCTTACAGCATATCTGGAAAAAACAAATCAAGGCCCGTGGCCTCCTGGAGCATGTGTGCCTTTGTCCCTGCATGTCTAGGTTCAGGTGCATGTGCTAGGCGAGTATGTATATATTCACTTATTTTATTTACTAAGCATTTAAATGATGCCTACTTTGTGCTATGTGCACAATTCTAAGCGTTTGACAAATATTTAAGAAACTTAATTCTTAACAGCAAACTAATAAGCTACATCTTAGTATTATTCCCACTTTATAAATAAGGATACTCAGGATGGAGAGTAAGTCATGTGGCTTGCCTAAGGTCATGCAGCCCATTGGTGGCCCAGCCAGCAAGTGTGCAGGTGGCTTCGGTGAAAATGTGCCCTAAGCACGAGGGGCCCCTTATTGGCGTGGAGCAGGCTTTCCCCTGAAGAGAAATGGCCCAACAGACCCTCCGTTGATTCATTAGCTCGCTGACTCATTCAGCATTTACTTGGACCCCTTTATGCCAGGCTGGGACTGGGCATGGGGGTGTAGCTGGGCAGAGCCAATCAGACCACCCTGTGTTGAAAGCTTTGGGCACTGTGTCATCACCCTGGGGTTCTCAGGGCAAAAGCTGCAAGTCTGAAATCACTCACATGTTTACAAATCTGGCACCTCTGGGTAGGATGTCCAGGAGCAGAGGGGGTGTGGAAAAATGTGTCCATGAGCCTGGAAAGCTCAGTGGTCCTGAGTCCACCAGTCTACCCCCCAGGCTCTGGAGGGCTTGATCAGAGAGGAGCCTTGTGGAGCAGCGAGTGATGAGAGGCAGGGAGCGAGTGTGCACACCCACGTTGCCTTATTTTACTGAATTTCCTTCCAGTCCTTTTTCTATGCACTTAAATGTACTTCTCTCTCTCTCTCTCTTTTTTGGTGTTATATTTTAGAAAAATTGAAGCCTCCTATTCTGTTTTGAAACCGGATTTTTTGTCAGTTGCTGAAGTGCCAAGAATAAGGTTTTTTTTAGTCCATAAAGATTCTGTAACCTCTTTTGCTGGCTGCATAGGGGGTATCTTCAGGCAGCTCACCCCATCCTGGAACTGGTCAGAATCCCGGCTGCCAGGTCAGAATTTTCTCCCTTCTGCACTTTTGGCCGTGGCCTGAGCCATACATGTCTGCACAAAGGAGAGTCGTTTTTAGACCATATCAGGAAAGGTGTCACTATAGGCCGGTGGCTTCTCTGACTGTGGAGTCAGGAGCCAGCATGGGCTGCCAGCATATTCGGCTGCAGGGTGGGTGATCTGTGGGTATCACAGTGCTCTGGTGCTCCATTAGCCAATCATGGGGGGCTGCAGCCCATCCGCACACAGGCTCACCATGGTGAGGGTCTGTGCCCCTCAAGGCCTTCCCAGGTGCTCACATGCTGCACCAGCTCACCCGCTGGACAGGAGCTTGGGCTCTCCCTGAAGCTGCGAGGCAACATTGCAGGCCTCTGTAGGGACTAGTGGCCCATCAGGGTCCCCATTTGGTTTTGTCCAGGTGCTTGTTCAGGGAGCTGCCCACTTGTTCTCTGGAACAGTGGCCTCAGCCCAGGAGAAAATGGCCCAGGGCTTCATGTGGGGACACTGCCTGCACTAGGGAGGGTGGCTTCCGGGGACGACCTGATTCCATGGTTCTGTACAGTCCCCACTGCCTTTGCAAAGCTATTATCTGCTCAAAACCCTGGGAGGGAGATGGAACAGGGAGATCCTTCTTCCCTTGGCGCAGATGAGGAAACTGAAACTCAGAGGAGAGCAGCAACGTGGGCAGGCTAGGGGCCAAGTAGGACAGGAGCCTGGGGCGATCTGATTGGCCCTCCTATTGCTTCAGCTGTTGTAAACTCACCAGGTGTAAGGTTCTTCCCAGACTCAGGCAGCAATGCTGTCAGCCTCCACCGAGTCCTTCCTGCTCACCAGTCCAGCCTTCTCCAGCTGGCTTGTACCTACATCTATCCCGAAGCTTCGTGCAGGTCCTGGGATGGGGCAACCAGCCTTCCCACACTTGGGAGGCAGCCCAGAAGCCGGGGCCCAAGAGCAGCCTCCAATAGTCACTCCTGGGAGTTAGTTGGTATCTGGCTCCGCTGCCCCCTCCCCCTTGGTAAAATGATTCTGAGCAGTGGGTTGTGTGGACAGTTTCACTTTTTGGTGGAGTCTTGGTTTGTCCACCTTGGTAGCTGGCTTGATTACCCAGCCAGCTTTCCTGCTACCTTCCCCTCCCTGGTCCATTTCCCCATCCCTTGTGTCAGCTCCCAAATAAACCACTTGCACCTGAATCCCGGCTTCAGCGTCTGCCTCTGGGGACACCCAGACTAAGGTACCTGGCCTGTGGCATCTCAGAGGTGGGAACAGCATCCTTTTCAGGTTCTCCGGTGCCCTTGCCCATACCAACAGAATGTTATCCCTTGGTCCATTGACTCAGTCTCCTCCTACCCCTGGAGGAAGATGTTTTCTCAGTGAAGGTGGGAGAGCTCAGGCTCAGAGAAGAGAAGAGATGTGCCCAGAGCTCCACACGTGGTGAGAAGCCAGGACGCACTGAAGCTCGGGTCCTTGAATCCAGTGTTGCCCTGTACGTCCCTGCCCACCCCTGCTCCTGCCCAGCACACCTTGTGGGGGCCCTGCTGTGACCAGAGGCTGGCTGCCACATGCAAGGAACCTGCTCCAGAGCCTGCCTCCCAGCAAAGAGCTTGTTACCTGGCACATCATGAGCACGGGTGACTATGATTGAACAAGCCACTGACGCCGTTAGAGACGGGTATGACATTGTAAAGCTCTGTCCCTGGTAACTTTCCCATACATTAGGAGGGTGACAAGGACATATAAGAAAAAGTACTTTGGGGTTCAGGGACAGCTTCTTAGCCTAGAGGACTGCACGTGAGAAAGTGTTAATTGAGGCTTGGTTGCTGGAGGATTCGAGAACATGGCATTATTTTCAAAAGTGAATCACCATTTATTGAGCACCCACTATTAAGCTGAATATAATTGGAAACCCTCAAATACGGTGGTGGTAATCATGGCTGATGCCACGTGTCCTCCATAAAAAGGCAGTGACTCTGGGGGAGGGCAGCTGTTTAGTGCTGCTTGCGCTAAACACTTAAAGACACTCTGGTCTGGCCTGCCTTGAGGCTCTCATGTTGGAAATGTGCATGAATCATCCTAATGGGCCTCATCCAGAGACAATGACCCTTCACTTAGTGTGGGTCCTGCACCACTGTTGCTGGTTATTGAAATGCCCTGTGCCAGCCTGAGCCCCATCTCCCCTTAATCCTGGCTCTGAGCATGGAACACAGGCCGGTGGGAGACGCCGCCTTGCTCGGCCACTCCTGCTCACTCCCGGCCCTGCGTGGAGCACGGAAGCCTGGTTTTCAGAGGTGCCATAACCCTCAGGAGAGGCCTTGGCGTCTGGGCTCCGCATTTTGCTTTACATACTTTTCCTGTGAGTCCACGGGAGAAGTTGTTCTTATTGGACAGAGCCTCCTGTTACTGTGAGAAAGCCCCACGGGCATTCCCGATCCTTTCTTGGGAAGGGAACGGTGGATGGGACAGAAAAATGACTCAAATTCAGCCATCTAAAACCCACTTTGGAAGCAGGCAGGCTATAAATATGTATGTAGGTCACCAAATGACTTAGATTTTCATGCAGCTGGGATTTGGTGGGAGTCTGGTTTTGTCACCCTGCTAATGAGCATTCTGTTACTGGACATCCAGGTGACCTCTGCAAGACCCTTCCCCTCCCCAGGCCTCAGTTTCATTCTCAGTTAGAGGAGGGAATCCATCAGGCTGGATGATGGGTTGAGATGATGATAATCGGAACTGACATTTCTTGGGGCTTGCCGTGTGCCAGGCCTGTTCTGAGTACATCACCGAGGTTGGCTTATTTAATCCTCACTCCGCTGTCATTTTATAGGCAAGGAGGTTGAGGCACCAGAGGTAACTGACTTTCAGAGCCATTCCATTTCCTTGCTTCTGATGATACAGCCTCCTACCGAGTGCCCTGCCAGGGAAAGAAGAAAATCCTGATCTTAACCCTTCCTGTCCCAGGTCTGGTCTGAGAGCACTTTCTAGGCAGTGGCCCCAAACCTCAGGAGGGGCACCTGTCCCCCTTTGAGCAGGAAACTTGGAAGAAAGGACTGTCTGGGAAGGTGGGTGCAGGTTGATGGGGTTTGCAGGAGGGCTGGGCAGTTCTGAGCCAGAACTCAGGGGAGGAAGAGTGGAGGCCCAGTGGGTGACACCAGCTGGACTGAGCCTGGCCTGGGGCTGCCTCCCACAGGGAGCTGTCTGCGGGGATGAGTGGAGGTCCTTGCAAGAGGAGCTAGGGTGTTTTTGCTGGGGGTGGGGGGTAATTGTGGTGGATATGCCCTGAAATTTTTAAGAAAGACTTTAAGAGAGAAATTAGATAGCCATCCAGGTATTGCAGAAAACATGTGGACCTGAGAGTGAGGAAACATTCGGTTACCTGTTTCTGGCATTGACCTTCACTGCCCCCCTCCCCCAAGACCTCATGCTCCCCAGTAGATTCATGCTTTTCAGGCTGTGGAGAGTGGAGCGTATTAGGGTTCCTTTGCACAAATTACACACATAAAAGTTTGAAACCCACTGGACTAGACCGTCTCCCAGGGCCCTTTTAGCTCTTGACCTCACATGTAGTGACTCTGCAGACCCCATGTGCTTCTGTCCTCAGGAGGGATGCACTGAATTCTCTGTCCATAGGTCCTGGCTGAAAGCAATTAAGAAATTCTAGGATAGAGCTATTTCTGAGTTCAAAAAAGAACCTCCTGGGCTTCCCTGGTGGCGCAGTGGTTGAGAGTCCGCCTGCCGATGCAGTGGACGCGGGTTCGTGCCCCGGTCTGGGAAGATCCCACATGCCCCGCAATGGGAGAGGCCACAACAGTGAGGGGCCCACGTTACCCCCCCCCCCAATAAAAAGAACCTCCCACTGCTTGAGAGATGCTGAGAAGCCAGTCCCTACCACATAACAGCAAGGTTCTGGGGTAAACAGAGGGCCAGGCCGGGCTCCACTCCCACAGCCTCCCACCCATGACCCACAGCCTTCTCCACGGGGTGAAACTGAGGGAGGGTGGGGTGTGCATGTGAGAGAGAAGGGGGGCCGAGAGAGCAGGGCCCAAGAGGTGCTGACGGAGGCTGTCATTTGGAATGCATTTTTCCTGACAAGTTGGAGCCTGCAGGTGTCTAGGCAAGCAGCTGTGGCCTTGGGAGGGGCAGGACTGGAAAGACCAGTGGAGACTACCACCCCCTGACACGTGGGCCAGCTAACTGGCTGGTCTGTAAAGAAGCATTTACCCTAAAGTACCCAGGGTCTGCACAAAGAAACAGATGGCGGTTGCTTGAATAGCGACGACTGTCCCAAATGACTGAAGCATGAAGTTGTGAGCTGCTGCCCCCGGAGCCTTGTGGGCAGAGCACTTGACCTCCGTGCGTGAAAGTGGGGCCTAGAACTTTGAGGTGACTCTGCGTGACTGAGTCAGACCTTCAGGGAGAGAAAGGGAACCGCTCCTAGGTCGGTGTGGAAAAGCATCCTCCCCACCATCTGATTTCCAGGAGTTTTGGCTGAATGCAGGAAGGTAGCTAATTAATCTTCCCCAAATTAATTTTCTTACCATGTCGGAAATGATTTATTGCTGTGCCTGTAAGGAGAGTTAGTCTATGATGGTCAAAGCCGGGGACAGGGAGAGGGAAGCAGGGACTGCTTGCTTGTATCTCTGCATGGGGCGGGGTGTCCCTATAACCCTGCGTGTGTCACAGCCCAGTTCTGTGGACCCCTCCGAGCACTGGACGCAGGCGTAGACCGGGAGTACTCTGCTGTCTCAGCACATGGAGGGTGGCCCTGAGGTTCTCTACCTCTTAGCCAGGTGCCCCGACTAGGTGCATCTTACCCAAAACATAAAAGGGGAAAAAAGGATCATTCACAAACATTTTTCTTTTTGTGGTTGAGAAATGTGACAGCTGTTGTCATGCCTAATTGCAGCCAATTTTCTCTGTGTAATCACTGGGGCCTCAGCTGGGGTTTCTTCTCAGCTGAGAAGAAACCCCAGCTTGTTTTGTCTTCCCGACTAGATAGATTTTCAGCTTCTCGTGGGCAGAGACCCCAGCTTGGCTCCCAGAAGGTGCCACCATAGCCTATTCTTTATAAACTACTGTCACGTCCCCAAATCATGTCATTATTTGCTTTTCACAACATTCATGTGAAGTTGAGAAAGCAAACAATTTTGCCCCGTTTCACAGATGAATTGCTGAAGCTCAAAAAGATAAAGCAGGTTGCTCAGAGTTACCCAGTGAGGGGGTAGTAGAGCCAGCTCAGGTCCAGAACTCTCTGTCTTGGCTGTTTCTGCTTGGCTGTGTCCTTTCTGTGGTGCCACCCGCCTTCCTGTGTTTGCACAGCCTCAGGCAACTGCTGCAGCCCAGCTGCCGCTGGGCAGCCTTGGGGCTTTGGAAATGCCACCTGCCTCGGTCACAGTGGAGTTTCTGCAAACAGCCACCCACCAAGGCGTTATGTGTTAGCTTTCATGGATCTCTTGAAGGCTGTGTTCTGCTGTGGGGCAGCCGAAGCTGCGCTAAGGAACAGAGCAGACAGGTGGTATCCAGTTAGTTGCCTGACCTTGACCCAAAGCAGACGCCCACCTTAGAGGCTCTGCTTGGACAGCCAAATGGCTTGCGCTCCTGTGCCCAGGCAATGTGTCCTTTTATTAGCTGTTAGATGTCCTTCCTGACTCACTGAGTTTGCTTCTGTATAGTTCTCAGTCTATACAGAACATCTGTCCACTGCCTCTTCTGCAGGCAGCCCCCAGTCATTGGAAGCTCTCTTCAGACCCCCAGATCCCTGTTTTGTTAACGCCATCTCTTGGTCGGCATGGCAACAGAGCCTCCATCTTGGGGACATCAGGCCTGCTAGGGCCTGTGTCACAGTGGGTCCCAAAGGAAGACCAGGACTCCAGCCCGCCGGTCCCCTGATGGGGGCAGAAGCATGGAGCCATCTGGCTGCTGCTGCCATCTCATGCCCTGCACGCTGTTTGCTCACCTTCCAGGAGCCCTCTTGACTCCCAGAGTTGGGGAGAGGGCCGAGCTGCCCCTATTCCAGAGGGCTGTGTGGCTCCTGGGTTTCAAGCTGGCAAGCCAACACGCAGTGCCCCAGGCTGTCCTCTCACAGTTCCCCAGCACAGTCAAACGGCAGGCCAGTCACACACCAGCCTGGATTTTTCAGCCAGGTGTGTTGAATTATGATAGGGTCAGCACCTATCACCTCCGTAAGACAGAGAGAGCACCTCTCCTCTTAGCTGTTCTCTAAAGTGGCCTGAATGTGAGGGGGCTTGGTCATTTTATCTGGGGCTCCTGACCTTTCTGAGATGTGCCCAACACTTTGCAGGCTTATATAAACATGATGGAGGGAGCAACAACTTCATCAGTTATCAGATTTCCAAAGAGATCCATGACCCCCAAACCGTTAAGAAAGCTAACGCATAGTCTTAATGGTGAATTGATAAGGAAGTGGTCCAACTGGGACCATGTAGAACATTCCCAGGTTTGTTCACATGCAGATTGTTTTGGAGTAGAGCAGGAAGAAGTCATGGGCCCGGAAAGGACCCAGGACCTCATGGGGTGCCGCCCCCTCACTTTCCAGGGAGAGGAGAGCAGCACAGGGTGGGGGAGACTTGTCTTGCCTCATCCCACAAGTGGCTGAGCTGGGGCAGCCCGATGCTGCCAGTTCCCACAGACAGCAGAGCATAGGTGCCTGTATGGCTTCGAGGGGCACTGCCCGTGGGGCAGTGGGGACAGTGCAGGCCACCCACTCCTGGAAGGTGGCGGCTACTCCGTCTCCTGTCCCTTTTTTTTTTTTTTTTTTTTAAGCAGGTTTGAGTGACTTTTATCAGGGATACCGGTATATTTCAGCCGTGGCTTCTCTCTGCAGTCCCATCAGCCTTCCCTGGAGCCAGGTAATCTTCCTGGAGAGTTTGCTGAGAGCCAGCTAGTCTTGTTTTGAAAGGGTCTGTGCTTCCAAAGTGAGAGCCTTGCACATCCTCACGGCCAGGGCAAGCTTTGGCCCGGGCTCCCCTCCTGGGCAGGTCAGGGTCTTGCCTCCCACACTGCCCAAGCGTGTTGCTCAATCCGGGCCAGTCCTCAGGATTGCACAGAGGATGCCATTACCCCTGCGTCTCAGATTCTGGAGATGGACCAAGGCATGCTGGATCGTCTCTTACTCCAGTTGACCCCCAGAGAAGAAAGCAAGAGAGAGCTGCATTTAACACTGACTTCTTGCTTCACTTTAATGAACAAGGCTGAGAAATATCTGGGAAAAGTGGAACTCCAGTGTAGTATCGGGAGGCTTAGCTTTAGATTGGTGGGCGAGGGGGCTGGCTCTAACTGAGCCTTTCCCAAACTTTAATCATAAGAATCACCTGGGTTGCATATTAAATATACAAGTTATTAGGGCTAGGAATCTGTTTTTTTTTTTTTAACAAGTGTCATTCCTATCTTCAGGCAAGTTTGGGAAGCAGTTTATCTACTGTACTGAAAATAACCTGTGAAGAGGAGTGCTTTGGAAAAGTTTAGCTTTGCTTATAGTATGTTAATAAGTTTTTCTTGTTTGAAAAATATGTTAACATTACATACAAGTCTCAGGCTTCCCTGGTGGCGCAGTGGTTGAGAGTCTGCCTGCCGATGCAGGGGACACGGGTCCGTGCCCCTGTCCGGGAAGATCCCACATGCAGCGGAGCGGCTGGGCCCGTGAGCCATGGCCGCTGAGCCTGTACGTCCGGAGCCTGTGCTCCACAACAGGAGAGGGCACAGCAGTGAGAGGGCCGCGTACCACAACAAACAAACAAACAAAACATACAAGTCTCCTTTTATTTTCCTTTCATTACCCAACTACCAGTCCTTCCCTCCTCCCAGAGGTGTCAGCTTGAAGTATCTGTCTCCCCAGACGTTTTTTTTTTTTTTTTTTTTTTTTTTTTGCGGTATGCGGGCCTCTCACTGCTGTGGCCTCTCCCGTCGCGGAGCACAGGCTCCGGACGCGCAGGCCCAGCGGCCATGGCCCACGGGCTTAGTTGCTCCGCGGCATGTGGGATCCTCCCGGACCAGGGCACGAACCCGCGTCCCCCGCATCGGCAGGCGGACTCTCAACCACTGCGCCACCAGGGAAGCCCTCCCCAGACGTTTTTGTTAAATTAAATAGAGGTACAGGTTTTTGTTTAATTTTCATGAATAGGTATCATCTTTTTTTTGGGGGGGGGTGACATGCCGCTCGGCTTGTGGGGTCTTAGTTCCTTGACCAGGGGTTGAACCCAGGCCCCCAGCAGTGAAAGCACTGAGTCCTAACCACTGGACTGCCAGGGAATTTCCAATCATCTTGTATTTACCATTCTGCAGCCTGCTTTTTTCCACTCAAAGCTATGTCTTGGAGCACTATGTATAGAGCTATAGAGCGACTACTTTTTTTTAACCTGCTACATAATATCCCATAGTGTGAAACTGGCATGGTTTATTTAGCAATCCCCCTATTGATGGGCATAGCAGGTGCTTGCAGTTTCTCCTTATTACTTGCTCCAGTGAGCATCCTTGCCCATGTCTCCTTGTGCACATTTGGGAATAAATACTGAAATGTGAAATTGTTGGGTTAATGCATGTGCATTTTTGTATTTTAATGGATGCTCCCAAAGTTATCTTTCACAGTGACCCTACCAATTTACCTTTCCACCCAGAGCCTATGGAGAGGAACCAGTTCTCAACGCAGGTCCCACTGTCTCACTAAAGCATATGGGCATGTGGCCAAGTGGAGACACCCACTTTCCACTTCCCTTTGGGGATAAATTGGAAGACTACCTCCTATCATGAAACTAAATCCGCAAGAAAAAACACCCAGGCCTCAGACTGCTGGAAGGGAGGGACCAGTTCCACCCAGCAGTGTATGCAAAGCAGAAAGGAGGCTTGTGGAACTCCAGTCTGCAGCCAGCTCCCAGAGCCTTGTCAGAGTGTGCTGGAATTCTAGAATCCTCCGGACTGCAGTGGGCCATGTACAAACATGGGAGGTTAGAACAGGTCTCTCGAGGATACAACCCCAGCTCCCAGTTTCACTGCTTTATGAGCCTGTAAAAGTCCTTCAGGGGCACTGGCTAACCTGGGGTCTCCAATTTTGTTTGACAACAAGAAAAGGCCTGCCTGGGACTTAGCCATAACCCTGCTTCTTTTTTCAGAGATGGGCCGGTATGCCTATCCCAGGAGGCCAAGAAAGCAAAAGAAGGTATGTTCTATGAGTTAGGTAGCCACACTCTGACAGCCCATCTCTCTGCTGCTCTGTTCCATGGTGGAATGGTGGGACCAGTGGCCTGGGTTCCTCCTCAGCTCTGCGCTTACCCTGTGAAGGCAAGCCATCTGAAGGGTTCAGTGCCATGTTGGGTCTTTGCCAAACCAAGATCAAAATCAAGGAAGGCTTCTCATGTGCCCAAGTGGCCTGACCTGTGGAGGAGTCCCGGCTGGCTCCCTTTTGCTTGAATTGTTTAATTAGATTTAAGAGACTTGTCTGCTAACTGGGGCATTTTAAAGCAAAGCAAAAGCAACCCCCCAAGGAATCCAAGCCCACCCCTGGGCAACCTCGCTTCCTTTCTTTTAACTCAGAAAATCAACAGCCTTCACTCAAGCCCCGTGCCTGGCCATCCTGACTTACAGTGTCCCTGGGTCACACTACCCAGTGCTTGCACCTGAGGCCTGTGGCACGTTGCACGGCACTCTGGTTAAACTCCCCACTCAACTCTCCTAACACCTGGTTAAATTTTTACTCCAAAAACCGGGACATGATTTTGTGAAAGGTCAGAGAGCTCAGTGATTGTTTGCTGAGTTTCACGTTGCTCAAACCTCACATTCCCTCCCCTCTACCAACCTCACTTTGAAGTTTGAAAGGAAATTGATTAAATATACATTTTAGGAACCTTCTGATTTGCTTCTTAAACTAACAGAATTCTAAACTTTTTTTTTTTTAAACGGAAGGATTTTCAACTGTCAGCAGGTATAACTGGAACCATATGTCAGCAGAGACCAAGAGCTTTTCCTGGTTTTAGGATTTGTAAATTCTTATTGAAACGGAAGTAAACAGGGCAGGCAGCCGGAGGGCCCCGTGACAGCCCACGCTCAGATCTCATTTTAATTAGAAAATACAGATAGCGCCTGCTGAACCGAAGGCCTCCCAGAGCTCTCATCCCAGGGCGAACAAAGATTTGGTTTACATCCTGCTAGCCTCTGTGTTTGCAAATCATAGAACACTTCCGGAAGGAGCTGGAATGTTGATTTCTAGATTACGGGGAGAGAGTGCAGCCCAGCACCCTCCCTAGCTAATCCCCTCAAGTGATTTTGTTTTCTTGGGGAAATATTTGCTCCCTTCTTCATTGCAGAATAGATGGAGGGTGTCCATGCTGAAAAGAGACAGTAAGGAAGGCCTGGATGAGAGAAACGAGATTAGATGTCATCCACAGCAGGTTCATCATTTTCTCCTTTGGACTTCAGGCCCCTTGAACTCTGAGACCCAAAACCCTACATACACCGGACTGGCATCTGAGCTGTTCTGTATGACAGTGGTTCACTTGTCTAATTTTCTCCCTAATGTGTTCTGCAAGTGGTAGAGTAGAAATGTCCTATGAAAGACATGGCAGGCCCTAGCGCTCTCTCTCCCCCATCTCTCCCTGCCTGGTGTCATTTGAGCTCAGTGAATCTCCAGAAAGGCCACGATTACAGTGTCAGCATCTGGAAGCTCCCCTGCTGGCCCTGGAGCCTGACCCATGGCCACAGTGGAGCGGTGGCAGCAGGGCTGCACATGCTCAGACTGCGGGCGCTCCAGCCTTGGATCTTCCATTGATAAGCCTGCTCTTCTTAGGGTAGCAGTGACTGCTATGTGCTATGCCTCCCGTCGGCCCTCCCAGCCACACGCCAGTGACAGGGCTGCAGGCATCACATTCCCAGCAGCTGGAGGTCACTCGCTCCTGCTGCAAGGGTTGCTGCCACAAACTGCCATTACCCGGCAGACAAAGGGGGGTTTTCCCTTCCCCTAGGTTTACAGGCCGCTCAAATGCTTTACATTCCAGGATCTGGGAGAGAGTGGAGGCTCCTGTGGTTTCTAATTAACCCCATAATTTAAATAACAATTCATGAAACCCCAAGGGTTGAGAGAAAAGCTAACCTACCCCCTCCCGAGAGAGGCAGCTGGGTGGCCCTGGCTGGGAGGCTGAGGACTTGCCCTTTGCCAGATGTGTGACCAAAGGGGCAGAAGTCACAGTGAGTTTGTGGTGGAGCAAGTGTGCATTGAAAGGGAACGGGTTTGGCGGGTTCCTGTCATGTCCCCTCTGGTGAGGGTGCCCCTCCTGAAGGTTAGGTAGTCAGAAATGGGAGGAAAAGTTGCTGTGTTTACTCTTAGCCTCCAATGGAGAATTTTTACCCTTCTCCAGGGAAAATGTGGAACTTTGAAGTGTTCAAAACTCAGATTCTCACACTCTTAGGGGACTCCCCTGCTGTCCCCACTGCCTAGCCCCAGGTGACTGCTCTGTTTGTTGTGGAACTTTGCTGTTTTCTGGAATACAGACAAGTGAGGGGTCCAGGAAGGGCTCTGGGAGGCAGAGGGTCCAGCCAAGGTACCCTCTCTGGACCTCAGTTTCCCCATCTGTTATGGAAGGGTCTTCTGATGTGTTGCTTCCAAGGCCCTCTCTGGCCTTGGCAGTCTATCCATTCATCCCTGAGCTGCTTTGGTGTTTCCACTGGGCCTGTCTGGGGCCTCAGTCATCTTTGCAGAGCATTGATCTCACCAAATTGTTGCCTGGTTACCCAAGGGATGGTTGTGTTCCAGATTTGGGGAAAATGGAACGCTGGACATAATTATCTCTAGGCAAGCTCTTCTGTGCCTCAGCCAGCACCAGGAGCATGTCAGCATTTCTAGGCTCTCTGCGAGCTGATTTCCAACTTTCCTCCATTTCCATTCCATTAAATCGAGCAAGTCACATTCCCCAAAGACACCTTCCAAGTTCTTGCCTCTGTGCTTCTGTACCGAGATGCCCTTCTGTTCTCACTTCACTGTGCCCGGAGCAGCCACCCTACATATGCAGGCTCAGGCCCCTCCCTTACGATGGAGCATTGCAGCCTGGGTCCCTTGTCACCCCTGCAAGAATCAGAGTTCCCTGAGGGTGGGCACCAGCTCAGATTCCTGTCTCTACCTCCTATTCTTTGCTCATCTGGCACAGGCTCAGTTTATATTTGTTGGAGCAAAGCCTGGCTGTGAACAGAAGTGAAGTAGACAGCCACAGGTGGACTCACACGCTTGCCATCTTCCTTCCAGGTGACCATCGCTGATGACTACTCAGATCCCTTTGATGCCAAGAATGATCTCAAAAGCAAAGCAGGAAAGGGGGAGAGTGCTGGCTACATGGAGCCCTACGAGGCACAGAGGATCATGACAGGTAAGCAGAGCCCTTGGCACAGAGACTTGCAACTCATCAGGGAGGCAGAAGGGTCCTGTGGTCACCCGCCAGCCTCCAGAGGTGAAGGTGTGTACTTTCAAGGTGGTGGTTGGGGGGCAGTGCCGTGTTGAATCTTTACCACAGTTTATCTGTTTGTGTTTCACTGACCTCAGGAAGAAACTGGCAGGGCACAGTGACAGTCCAGATACCAGGGTTCCAAGTACAGTTAACCAAGATAGGGGCTAAGAAGTACATGGGGAAGAGGGGGGGAAAGTTCTCTTAGAAATTTCGGATTAAAGAAAGATACAGCACTTGAGATGGAAAACTTAGCTTGGAACTTCCTAGCAGCCAGGGCAATAAAAGAAACAGGCTGGGTCACCTTGCTTTTATTACCTAGTAGAAGGGGGCAGACTAGATCATTAGGGACAGAATTATCCCTGGCCCCATACAAGAAAATCTTTGTTTTAGGGCTGGAAGCAGCTTAAAGAGCCATGGTCTACGTGGCAGGTTTACAAGGAAACACAGAGACTTTCCTCCTTTGGCTGTTTTCCTATTGGCCCTTGATGATAAAACCTGTCAGAGCAATGGTGTAGGGCCCAGGAGAATGTGGCCAGGCATGTAGTATCCTGGGGGTCTCTTTTTGCCAGGGTAATACTTGGAGCATCTTTAAAGAATGCGCAGTTATCAGATATCAGCCATCTCAACAGACCCCAGGCATGGGCGGATGGTAGGGAGATCACGGGCAGAGGAGAAACCCCCCATGAACGTCCTCCTGGCTCAGGAGGACTGTCCAGGCACAGAAGAGCAGCTGTGTGGGTTGGCCCCCTCTGACCCTGCACAGGACAGTGATATGAGCAGAGACACCACGTGTTGCAGAGCGCGGGCAGGTAGCCACCACACTGCCCCCCCACCCCGCACCCCGCCAAATTTTGAGGCCTAGTGAGTTGGTGCCCTGTGTGTCTTGGGATTTGGGATTCAGGTGCCTCCTTCTGTGACTCTGTTATTGTTTATTTGTGTTCATGTCTTTGAGCACTTTCTCTTGATTCCTTCTGAATTAGAAGGAAGAAGGGAGGGACTTCCCTGGTGGTCCAGTGGTTAAGACTCTGTGCTTCCACTACAGGGGGCATGGGTTTGATCCCCGGTTGGGGAACTAAGATCCAGCATGTGGACCAGACAAAAAATAAAATTAAATTAAATTAAAAAAATATATATATATATATGTATATATTTTTTGCGGTATGCGGGCCTGTCACTGTTGTGGCGTCTCCTGTTGAGGAGCACAGGCTCTGGACGCGCAGGTTCAGAGGCCATGGCTCACGGGCCCAGCCGCTCCACGGCATGTGGGATCTTCCCGGACCGGGGCATGAACCCGCATCCCCTGCATTGGCAGGCGGACTCTCAACCACTGAGCCACCAGGGAAGCCCCCAATAAAATATTTTTTAAAAAAGAAGAAGGAGGAGGAAGGGAAGAAACAGTTACTGAGCACTTAGCACATTCTGGGCCCGCGTTGAACGTTAGTTCTCGGGCTGCAGAGACCCTGTAGGATAATTGCTGAAGAATCTGGGTGTGAGTCAAGGCCCTGCTTCCAGGACTCTGCCTCATGCTCTTCCTGCTCATGAAAAGCAATTCTTTGGCCACCAATGTGGCCTCCAGAACATGTGGCCACTTTGTGAAGGGCTGAGACAGGAAGCAATTGACCAGAGGGACTTCGGCCAGCCTGCTGGAGGGCCACCTCTTGTGGCCGTTCCCATCTTTCTAGTCTCTCCTGGCAAAGCGGCCTCCATGGGCGGCAAGAGCCCAAGAGCTGAGCATGTGTTTGGGGCCGGGGTCCCAAGGTGGGAAGTAGCCTGTTCTCTTCCAGCAACTCAGGAAAGCAGATCTGCTGGTAGAGTCTTCACCTCAGGCCTGTAGGAACACCCACTCCCGCCATCACGCCCCATCACCTCCACCCACGTGCCAGCACCCCCATCAGGCTCAGAGAAGCAGCCCCGAGCCCAGCTCAGCCCTCAGGGCCAGTGGTGGCAGCCGTGGCCCTGCGCCTCCCTGTAGCTTCCACTAGTCTTGCACTCAGTGGGCCTTGGCCTGGGTTAAAGGAGTGGTGGGTCCAGGAGTAACTTTGGGACACTGGCACATTCAGACGTCAGGGCAGCAAAGGATCTTTGAGGTCATCCAGACCCAACAGCCTTATTTTACAGATGGGGAGACTGAGGCTAGGAGGGAGAGGGACTTGCCTGAGGACACATAGTAAGTTGGAGGCGGACTGGCCAGTATGGCCTGTGCTCAGCAGGGCAGCCTTTGGGGTTGAGTGCTGAAGGAGGTGTAATGTTGAGTTTAATGCCCAGATATCCGGGCATGAGGAAATGGCAGGAGCTGTTGAGGCTGGAAGCCTCTGCCAGGTCCCAGGCTCCATACTGGGCCCCTTGACATACACACTCTTTAAACCTCACTGTGTCCCTGCAAAGGAGGTGTTGTCTCATTTCACAGGTGAGGGAGACTGAGGACAAGTCACTTCCCTGGGGTCACACCAGCAGAAGGGAGAGGCCCAGACCTGCATCTTTGGAACATGGGGGCAGGGGGCTGAAGGGGATGGGTGGGAACATCTGCTGGGACTTTGGGGAGGGTCCGCCACTGCTCAGCATCTTTGGAGTGGAGCTGGGCCCCTCCTGGGTGCTGCCATGGACCCCAGCAGTAAGGAGCTGATTAACTGGGTGGAATTCTCCTGTGAGACTTTGACTTTTTAATGAGGCACACCCACGGGGGCCAGGTCCAAGGCAGGGCAGTGTGGGTTCACTGGAAATCTGTTAGGATCTCAGGCATTCTGTCTCCAAAGAAGCATCCTTCTCTTTGCTGCTCTGTGCTTTCTTCCTACCTTGGAGATTATGCCCCAATTTACCCATTTTTGTTTTTAAGGAAATACGTGATTAAACAGGACGTTTTCTGGGTGTAATGACCTTGCAGCAGCTCTCTTTGACTTGGAATTCTTTGTGTGTAACATCACCATCACCGCAGTGACTGATGGCAGGGATGGGGGCTGGGTTAGCCAGCACCACATAAATGTTCCAGGAAGTAGCTCACTGAGCTGCCACGAAGCTCCCAGGGGAGGGGGAGGTGACGGAGGTTGGTGCTAGGGACGACAGTGGAGCAGGGGGTGTGGCACAGAACAAGTTATATTCAGCCTTTTGGGGTGACCTTTTTTTTTTTGATGCTGTAACATTTATGTGTATGAGTACATGTAGCTTCTAGTAATGAGGCAGGCATCTTTGGTACATAAGACTAATGCTGCCAGGGGAATTCCAGTGGTTAGGACTCCATGCTGTCACTGTCGAGGGCCAGGTTCAATCCCTGGTTGGGGAAAAAAGATCCCACAAGCCTTGTGGCCAAAAAAAAAAAAAAAAAAAAAAAAAACAAATAATGCTGCCAGGAAGAGCATGGCTTCTCTGCCTGAGATGGCGTGCTCTCGGTACTGGTTTGAAAGGAGACCAGACTGGAGTCAAGCAGATCTGGGATGGCCACTTGTCACCTAAGTGACCCCTGGACCTCAGTTTCCCCCTGAGAAGCAGTAGCCTTGGAGTGGGCAGTCAGTAGTACTTCTAGCTGCTTTTGACTGTGAACTGGCTGTTTGACCCTGTGCAGCACATTCTGTGCCTCTGTTTTTCCCTGTTTAAGGAATGATGGGTCAATAATAACAGCAGCAGCAGTGGAGGCCGCTGCTAAGTTCTCTCGTACTTGTTTACAGCACTTGGTGTGAATTCTCATTGGATCTTCAGTGTCACTCTTTGAAGTGTAGGTGCCCATTTTACCAATAAACTGAGGCACAGAGGGACTAAGTAACTAGTCCAAGGCAACACAGCCAGGTAGTCAGTTGGGGGGCTGTCTGCCAAGGCCCTGTTTAACTGCTACACAGGACTTCTCTCCAGCGCCCGTCCAGCCCTGGAGCTTGATATTCAGATTCCCCAGCATGGCCGACGTGGCCTGTGATTAAGTGGTAAGGTTTTGTCCTCTGTGTCCTTGGCACCATGCAGCAGGTGGTGGGGAGCTTGTGGGAGGTGTGATTTTGTGAACAGAGAACTCGGCCCAGCCCATTGGCTGTAGCTAGGATGGAGGGCATGGAGAAGCATGCCTGTTTTTTTAGGGGCTCCTCTTACCCCCTTCTCTCTGTCTGCCTTAACTTACCCTCTCCCACAGACTCCCCTTTGTGTCAACCACAGGAATTAGGTTCTGGATCCAAACGGGAGGCTCAGCTCTCCATGGCACCTCAGAACCCATGTATGCCTGGGCCTCATTTTCTGGCCCCATCACCTCTCTCACCTCAGCAGCAGCTCTGGAGAGATTTCCTTAACACCCTAGGGCTCTATGGAACCCAGTTGGAAAGCTAGTGACCCAGTCCAAGCTTTCCTTTTTATAGGTAGGAAAACTGAGACTCAAAAAAGTCATGATCCTTTTGAGATTTATTTTTAAAGAAGATGTTGTGGCTAGGAGTTCATTAATTAATTTATTTTTGCCATGTTGGGTCTTCGTTTCTGTGCGAGGGCTTTCTCTAGTTGTGGCAAGCGGCGGTCACTCTTCATTGCGGTGCGCAGGCCTCTCGTTGCGGAGCACAGGCTCCAGACGCACAGGCTCAGTAGTTGTGGCTCACGGGCCTAGTTGCTCCGCGGCATGTGGGATCTTCCCAGACCAGGGCTCAAACCCGTATCCCCTGCATTAGCAGGCAGATTCTCAACCACTGCACCACCAGGGAAGCCCGAGATTTTTTTTTTTAACACACTGATTAAATGTGAAGCTGTCTTGTGAGGCACTGAGTTGCCCATCCCTAGAGGCATCCAAGCAGAGGCAAGACAACCAGCACTGGGAGATGATATGAAGGTAGTTAAGTCTCAGATGTGTGATTGGTTCAAGCTACCCCTGAGGTCTGTGTCAATCCTGAGCTCCGAGATGTCATGATTCACTGTGTCCTCCCCCATCATTAGACACCCAGGATCAACCCCACGAAGGGAGCACCTGAGACCAACTCTGAATAGGAGAGGATCTGGTTAGGGCTGGCAGCTTCCTTTCTCAGTGCTAGCCTGACTCATGCCAGCTGTGCAGTCCTGTTTCCGCTTTTCGTCTTTCTTGGCCCATCTCTTGAGGTCAGATTCTGGTTTTGGCCTTTTGAGGTCACATTCTGGTTTTGGCCTTTTCCATGTGTGAATTGAAGAGGAAATATCACACCACCTCTTGGTTTCCTTTCTGCTCCCTTGTCTATGTAATTGGTGTCCCTAGGCCAAACCTCCCACTGAGCTGATAGGTAGGCCACCTCTCTCCAGATCCCTGCTTAGCAGCCCATTCTTTCCTTCTTCCCTGAGACTTGATCCTGGGGCTTGAGGGCCCCTGTAGCACAGAGACCTGCTGATGTGGTGGGAAGGGTGCGGTGCTGGGCTCTTTTTTTTTTTTTTTTTTTTGGCCAGACCACACGGCATGTAGGATCTCAGTTCCCCGACCAGGGATCAAACCGGTACCCCCTGCATTGGAAGCTCGGAGTCTTAACCACTGGACTGCCAGAGAAGTCCAGGGTGCTGGGCTCTGAGTCAGGCTGACTTGGGTGACTGTGTGTGTCAGGATGCTTAGCTTGCTGGGGGCTGCTTTGTAAAATAGGGCACAAAACACTGATGTGAGTCTTGGGTGGAGGAACAAACTTTGTCCATGTGCTTGAGATTATTGATATTGGGGGGCAGAGGGCCTGTTTGGTTCTTTACGTGGTTTTCTGTGCTGTTGAATTCTCTGGCCAGTCCCTGTAGGGGCCCCTGCCCACTTGGAGGTGGGTGGCAGGACACCAGAGCAGGTGGTCCCCAGCCCCTCTGCGGTACCCTTGGTACCCTGGAGCCCTTGCTAAGCCCTGCTATGTTGGAATCTGGACCGTGTAACCTGGGCAAATAGTGCCCCTGCCTTTAGCAGTAATATCCATGAAGCAGGGAGACAGGCATGGACCTGGGTGGCTGGCTGGTGCACAGAGGTGAGCAGGTGAATCTCCAGGAGTTCAGAGGAGAGACCACAGCTTCTAGTTTGGGCCATCCAAGTGGGGTGGGAGGTGGGCCTGGCAACCAGGCGGAGGGAAGAGCTTGAGCAAAGGCATGGAGGTGTGGGAATTCACTGCTGGAGAGGAGTGGCAGGAGATGAGGCTTTTGATAGGATCCTGATAGGAGAAGCACATGGGGCAAAAGCTTGTAAAGTCAGATTGTATCATGAGGCCCTAGTTAGCCTAAAGGTGCAGAATATTACTCACCTGGGATCCTTCTTCCCCAGGCCCTCAGCCCCAGGAATTCTCAGAGGTACCCAAGGTGGTGGTGGTGACAAGGACGGTGGTAGTTTGTTTTTTCAGAGGGCTTTCCTCTCTGCCAGGCACTGCTCCAAACACTTTCCACGATTAGCTCATTTAATCCTCCCAAGGAGCCTGTGAGGTATAGGTACTACTAGCATCCCCATTTTACAGAGGAGAATACTGAGTCTCAGAAAGTTTAAGTAAACAGTAAAACCAGGAAAAGCAGCGCCATCTGGAGCCCTTGCCTTCAGCTGAAACACTATCACATCCGTCCTGGACTCCCAGAGGGTCTGCAGAAATAACTGGGAATTTTAAAGTTACTTAGGCCTCATTTTTAGGTGTGACTCTCACTCCCCCACCCCCTCCCTGTCCTATATAAAATTGTTCAAAGTGTCATCTCACAAGATGAATCATATAAGTATTAATTGAAAGCATTTTCATATAAATTTTAATATGTAAGCAATTACGCATTAAAAAGTCCTTAGCATGTTTTTATTATTAAATCAACTTTATAGCACAATAAGAGGAAATTAAAAGAAAGCCATTTCACACACAGCCCCACTGCCCTGGCATGGCCATTTTCCTTGCTTAAGACTTGCCTTCTGCCCTTTTAAACTCCATGTGCTTACAGGCACGCTCCAGGTAAAGCCAGTCACCCGATTTTTAAGGCAGGGGGTGGAGGCATCCATTTTTATCTTCTCTTCCTCTGGCATAGCCTATTCTAGCAGCAACATGCTTTCCTTCCAAGAGAATGGTGGTTGTGCACCACATTCAAGTCTTTGTATTCCAGTGGTGGCCTGTTTCAGGAGGAAGGAGGCAGGAAATGTGGATTCTAGCCCTGGCTCTGCCCTGGTCTGCTGTGTGACCTGAGGCAGGTTGCTTCCCCTCTCTGGGCCTCAGTTCCCTCATCTGAAAAATCAGATTCTGCCTTCTTTCCTGGGCTCCATGAGGATCTTTATAAGCACTTAGGTTCCCCGCTTCTGTGGTCACATTGAGCTTCTCCAGCTGCCCTGGTCAGGACTGCACCTTCCCCCACTCCACCCCCCACCCACTTCCACTTGGCACCAGCCCAGGTCTTGCCAGGTTGTGAGGAAGAGCTGGCCCTGGCACCATCCCAGGAGCGTGCATGCTGCCCTCTGCTCTCAGGACAGACAGGGCTGGGAGCTGCAGGTCTGCACCCTCTGAAGAGCCAGCATCCAGAGGCTTTCCTGGAGCTGCTATTCTTGAATCCCAGAATAAAAGCCGCAAAGACCTGCAAATGCTTCTCAGAGAATGGGCCCTCTTGAGTCTTGACTGGCCATCAGAGAGGTCACCTCCAGCCACCCTACCTGAGATTTCTGCCTTCCTTGCATGTTCACTGTCAACTCTGCCCTCCTGGCTCAAGGCAACATTGTTTTTTTTTTTTTTTTTTTAAATTGAAGCATAGTTGATTTACAACGTGTTAATTTCCACTGTACAGTAAAGTGATTCAGTTATACATATATACATTCTTTTTAAAATATTCTTTTCCATTATGACTTATCACAAGATATTGAATATAATTCCCCGTGCTATACAGTAGGACCTTGTTGTTTATCCATTCTATATATAATAGTTTGAGGCAGCACTGTTTTCCTGTCCTTTTGATGGCAGGAAAGTAGAGGGCCTTTCTGTCCGGGCCCTGAGCGCAGGCCCTTCCAGCTCCACAGTGCCCGTGGACTCTGCTCAGAGAATGTCCATGCACTAGCCTCTCTTCCTCACCTGGCCTGCTCTGCCGCCCTGCTACCCGAACAGTCTCCACACCCTTCATTCCCCTCACCCTCTGCAGGCCCCGAGCTCCTCCCTGGCCTGCCTGCTCTCCAAGTCGCCTCAGGCTTCAGCCTGTCCTGGGGGTCACAGCTCTCTGCCGGCTGGGGGATGTCAGGCTGGAGCTGTCCTTGAAGAGCAGTCTTTCTGTCTTGCATCCTCTTTCCACTTGAGGCCCAGAGAAGGGTACAAGCTGGCCAGAGTCACACAGCAGCAAGCCACAGAGCGGGTCTGCTGACTTCTAACATAGGGCTCCTGGTCTGGTTTTGAAATGTTTGGAAACCTGCCCTTGCCCACTCCTGCCTGACAGATAGAAGGCTCAGTCATGGACTGTGCATAGGTCCCTGGCTGGTCTATCATTTACCAGAATGACTTACCTACTGGACAGGAAGGAGATAATCAAGTGTAAATAGATTTTGTATTAGTCACACGATGACTTTCCTGTTCTTGAGAAACAGCACAGCTCACACACACGCCCAGCGGTGCTTCACCTGCTGAGCTCCAGACCCAGGGAGGCCCAGTGTGAGGGGAAGCTGCCGAGGAAGACAGCAGGAAGCCCAAGTTCCCATGGTGACCAGTGAGCCCACACTGGCAGTTGCTTCCTATTCTCTCACCCCACATGCCCCTTGCCCTTTTGACCCTTGACACTGAGCTTGTTCAGCTTTTCAGGAAAGTTGCGACAGGACTGGGACAGGCCACGGAAAGCTGACAGTCATTGACAGCATTCCTGCTGTGTGCCAGACCTCGGTCCCTGCCCTCCAGGTGCCCCCTGGCGCATAGGGAAGGTTGACAAGGACCCAGACAAACACGGATGTCTGTAGTAGAAAACAGCCCAAGCAGAGTGATACTAGAAAGAGAACAGAGGAAGGGGTGTTAGGGGTCCTGAAGACCAGTGTGGGCTCTGCTGAGAGGGGGTATTGAGCAGAGCCACACTTGACGTCTTGACCCAAAGTTGCCTTCCCATCAAGGCCTTACCTGGCCACTTAACTTACATTTCAACTCATCCCCAACACTTCTCACCCCCCTTCTCTGCTTGGTTTTGTTCCTTAACTCTGCTTACTATTTAGCATACTATATATTTTACTCACACTTTATCTGTTTATAGTCTGTCTGCCACTAAGATGTGGGTTTCACAGGGGCAGAAATGTCTGCTTTGTTCCTGATGTAGCCTCAGTAGCTAAAGTAGTATGTGGCACAAAGTAGGGGCTCAGTAAATAGTTTTTGAATTCATGAGGCTATTAATTAATTCCAGGGACCCAGGGCTGGTAGACAGATGTGCTGGGGGGCCCCCTCGGGAGCCCAGAGACATCCCATCCTCCTCTGGAAAATGCCAGATCTGGAAAGTCTGAGTTTAACCAGTTGCTAAATGGGCGGAAAGGCAGAGAAGGAGCTGGCTTGTTCTCTGGGTGGGAGTTGGGTGGGAGTCAGGCAGAAGACCCTTGGTGCCTTGCTCCGTCTTGGAGATCAGTTTGGTCTCCATGCTGGTGGGCTACCTGAGGTCTCTGGTGTGCCTCCTCTCTCTGTTCCCTCCCTGGCCGAGAACTTCTTGAAGGAGAGGACTGGGTCTTACCCATCCTCATGTCTCCTCTGGGCCCAGTACATATTTACCAGTTGAATGAATGACCCCAGGAATACAAGTCTATGTGGAGAATAAATGAACGAAAAGGAAGCAAACAGTAAACAACTACTTGCTATAAGCAACTTTTTCCATTTGCCAGGACACAGTTGTCTGAAGTCACAGGGCCCTAGTCAGGGAGCAAAGTGCGACGCATGTGTTCGTTGGATGGGTGTTTGCAAGAGTCCACTGTGTGTTGGCACTGTTCTGTGCTCTGGGGGTTGAGCAGTGAACAAAGCAGAGTCCCTGTTCTTGTGAAGCTTTCACCGTGGGTACAGGATCAAAGGGGAGCGTTACATAACTGTGATTCCCGTAAACTCATTTCTGGGAACTCTGGTACTGAGAGGTCTGTATCCCAGACACTCTGCAGCCTCTGGTCACTTCAGCTCAAGGGCTTTCTCAAAGTCAAGCGCAGATTGGAGGCTTGTCCCCAGAGCCCTGACCACCTTCAGGAGGTAGGATGGTCTCAGTGCTGTCTTTGGGGTTTGAGGGGCACAGCTTTGGCCCAGTGGCTGCCTGCCCTGTTCCTCTCTCTTCTTGGCCTCAGTGCAGGAGCACAGACTCTGGGGGTTGTCATGGATATTCCCAGAGCAGCAAGCACCATCCTGTGGGCTAGCACCAGCCTCACAGGGGTGAGAGCCCAGACCCCAGGAACGCAGCCCCTAACTCCTCTCTCTCTCCTGGCAGCTGTGAGAGAAACGGGCATCCTCCCAAAGGTGGAAATGAAGGAACGGGAATGTGAAATAGAGGAGCTCACCTCCCCATCCCTGTCTCTTGCCCTTTAGAATTCCAGAGAGACATTAAAAGATCTGAAGGCACAGAAACTGATGGAAATGCCTGTCCAAAAGTAGACTCAGGTCAATTGGCAGCAAAGTTTCTGGCATCCTCTGCCCACCCACCAGCACGCCTCATGTGTGGGCAGAGCGTGGAGGTTGCGGGGGACACCACCCATCCTGAGCAGGTTAAGAAGTTGTTTAGGACGTTGTGCCGCCTGGGTGCATAGATAGGATGGACTAGAGCAGAGAGGAGCACAAGAGGCAGCGAGACTGGTTCTGTGGTTCTGTGGCTACGACAGTCATCTGGGCCAGGGGACTGAGGCCGGAGCCAGGGCTGTGGCTGAGGGGTGCTGCAGGTGGGAGCAGGTGGGTAGGGCGGAAGAGCTTGCCAGCCTTGGGGTGCAGTTGGTGAGAGGGAGGGAGCAGCTGGAACCCTAGTGAGTGAGAGGATGAGAGTGTCAGTTACCCGATGGGGACTTTCCTATCCAAGAAGGGGAGGAAGGGCTTCCCTGGTGGCGCAGTGGTTGAGAATCCGCCTGCCAATGCAGGGGATATGGGTTCGTGCCCCGGTCCGGGAAGATCCCACATGCCGCGGAGCGGCTGGGCCCGTGAGCCATGGCCGCTGAGCCTGTGCTCCGCAACGGGAGAGGCCACAACAGTGAGAGGCCCGCGTACCGCAAAAAAAAAAAAAAAAAAAAAAAAAAAAAGAAGGGAAGGAAGGTTCTTGTGGGGGGGATTGAGTGGGTTCAGATGTGGCACCATTACATTCATGTGTTCAGAGGAGGGCCCCAGGGGAGAGGAGCTGGTTTGCAGGGGCTGCCCAAGCAGACCGCCCGCCATAGTTTCTGCCCCACCAGAAGCCTGAAGAGGGAGATGTAGTGATTTGCCCCACACCCTATTATTTGACTAATTAATTAGTACCCTCCTCTAACTAAGACTCAGCTTGGCTTTCTGGAAGTGTGTAGCCATGACTGAGGGCTGTATTTAAAGGGCCCTTTTGTAGATTATGCTGGGAATCTCCCTAAGGCTCTGGGAGGAAGCAGTGTCATTATTCCCATTTTGCAGATGAGAAAGCTGAGTCATGGAGGCTACCTGGAACTGTGCCGAATTCCAAGCCCCCTCTCCCTGCAGGGTCCGTGCCTGGCCGCGTGAGAGAAGGATGCTGACTAACAGCGGGTTTGCGTTTTTTTGATGCAGCCTTTCTGTCTAAGGGGTAACAGGTGCCTGAGGTCCAGTCCTCCTCCTCTTCCTCCTCCTGGGTAGTCCTGCCTTTCAACTCTTTCACCTGGCTTAGTCTGTGTGTTTTAATGTGGTACTCTGCCTCCTTTTTGGTCCTTTTCCAAAACTGGCAGTGTGAGCATCATAAATAAACAAAATGCCTTTTTTCTCTCCCTTCTAGAATGCAGGCTTCTAATTGTACCTGGCAACCAAAAAAGTGATGCACTGGAGAAGGGGTCACCTTCTGGGGCCCCGGCCTTACTGTGGGTCCTCCCTGGTCCAGTTCCACAGTAGCTCTTTGTGCAATTTCACTGGTACAGCGCTTACCACGTTGCTCTGTCATTTATCTGCTGGGTTGGGGGCCCCCTGGAGGACAGGGACCACAGCCGCTTGGAACTCTTGCCATCAGACTGTCGGCACCTGGTGCTTGAGATAGTGGCCCAGAACTTTCCGGTAAAGAATGTCCCCATGTCAGAATGTGCTGGTTTTTGTGGAGTGTTGTGAAATGATTGGTAAACTCTTCCCCCAAGATTAGAGCTTTCAGGTCTTGAGCTGGGTCACGAGTCCCCAGTCGGTTCAACCCTCCATCCTGGCCAGTGGGTCCCCCTGTCCCTCTCGCTGATCCTGGGCTTAGCTTACTGCCTGTGCCTCTCTGTAGGTTCACTCCCATCACCAGGCCTCAGGTCTCCATGCAGGGACTGGCATGTACACGCGTGTCCCTGAGCCCCAACCGCAGAACCCTCCAGATTGGGCGTCCTTTCAAGTCTGCGCTGTCCTTGTCACCCTCCCTTGGCCCTTGGTGTCACCAGCTGCCCCTCCCCCCCGCCAGCTGGGTGCCCAAGTGTCTGAGCCCTCATCTCCCTCACATGACCAGCCTTCCTCATGCCTTTCCTCAGCACCAGCATCCCGCCTGCCGAAGCTGGGACACCTCTGGCCTGACCCAGCTGATTTTCCCAGCCAGCAGGCCCAGCACAGTGCCGGGTAGGGGAGAGTCTGCTCCTGTCCATCTCTTCTTCACTGGGTTCCGACTCGGTGCCTTTACTCACGCTCTTCCTTCCCTTCTAACCCCAGCTCAGCCTGCCAGCTCAGGGTCACCTTCCCTCAAAGCCCTTCCATCCCCACTAACAAGCCTCTTTCGAAGTCAGAACTGACTGGTCAGCATCCAATCAGGAACCCTGCCCTGCAGAACTCCCTCCTCAGCCTCCCTAAGGCCCAGGGAGGCAGTACCTGGAGTTGTTTCCATTTTACTGGTGAGGAAGCTGAAGCAACTGCCAGGGGCCATGAAGAGGATATCTTGCATCCTGGGAACTGTGTTCCCAAGGCCAGGCAGGGGCAGGTCAGGTGGTCAGTGGGGTAGGGGAAGGACCCTAGGCTGAGGATGGTGGAGACAGGGACAGCAGCTGTAGGGTCAGACTGGATGGATCAATGGGGGCCAGCTCCCACCCTCTCAGTGACCAAAAGCAGAAACTTGAAGGGGGGTGGGTGTCGCTCCAGCAGCAACTTCACAACTCAGCAGAACTGCAAACAGCCAGTGGGCAACAGTGCCCCTCTGCCCACTCCATCCCCGCCTTCCTTGGCCTCTTCTAGGGCCTTATTCCCATTCGCTAGCTCAGAACTGCTTCCTTGGAGTCTGCGAGGGAAAGAGTTAACGCTGGGCCCTGCTTCTCTTGGGGTGGTTGGAGTATGGGGAGTGCGGTGCCAGAGCAGGTAAGATAGAGGAGGGACAGCCCCGCCCTTCCAGGTGAAGCTGAGAAGGGGGCTTTGTCCAGCATCTGTTGAGCACCAGTTGAGCTGGGCGTTTGGAGCACACCTGGCTGGGCCTGCCCCCTGGAAGGCCATTCCAGTGGGAGGTGGCATGTGCGGTGGAACTGCATCAGTAGTTGAGGAGGTGTGGGCCTAGAAGTGAGTACCTGCGGGCTGCGGGAGAGGGCACAGACTGGTCTGCTTGGGTTGGCGGGGCGTGGGTTAGAACAGACTCCTCCACCTGGTGACTGGGCTGGGAAGGGTGGTGGGAGTAAAGGCAGCGAGCGGCGAGGCCCAGCCCCGTGCGCCAAGGAGGCCTGGGAGGAGCTGCAGGACTGTCCCGACAGACCCCAAGGAGGCCCCAGTGTTTTGCTGAGGAGGCCTCAGAATTGTGAAAAGCACCCACCCGGGGCAGTCACCTAGGCTGTTGGCTTGCCCACCTCTGCCCAGTCCTCCTCACCCCACCCCCAGCTCAGCCTAGGCTTTCATGCAAAGGAACCTTGTTGAATTGAGCCTCAGAGAAAAATCCGGCAGTGTTTTCATTATTTTCATAATTTACACCCAGAAATTAGGAGGTAGGGTTTGTTTGTTATTAATACACTCAGCCTGTTTGACCCCTAGACTTGAAACTAATTTTCATCTGGACCAATATGTGCTGTAAATCCCAAGGATCCCAGTGCTAATGAAAAGCTCCAGGCAGCCCTTTGGGCCCCCGCCCCATGCCCTGCCTCAGTCCTGAACATTCGCAGGAGAAGGGCGGAATCTCCTGGGCTGAGACCAAGGGATCGCCTTTGGTTTCATGAAACCCTGAGGCTTCACAGCTTCCCAGGGATTTGGTGCCCAGTCCTGGAGTCCGCAGGAAGTAGTGCTTCATCTGAAATCCGCCGTCGGTTTTTAGCTGCCTTTGACCTGAACTGTGTGTGGTGCTGTTTGAAAAACTTGAACTCGGGTGTTAAAACCTTTCCCCTCGGGCTTCCCTGGTGGCGCAGTGGTTGAGAGTCCGCCTGCCAATTCAGGGGACACGGGTTCGTGCCCCGGTCCGGGAAGATCCCACATGCCGCAGAGCGGCTGGGCCCGTGAGCCATGGCCGCTGAGCCTGTGCGTCCGGAGCCTGTGCTCCGCAACGGGAGAGGCCACAGCAGTGAGAGGCCCGCGTACCGCAAAAAAAAAAAAAAACCTTTCCCCTCTCTGAAAATCATCCTTCATAGAGTGAGGATTTTCGAGCCATGCTAGACTTGGGGACTATCTGGTCCTCCCTCGTTTTACAGGTGAAGAAACAGAGGGCCTTCGGGGTGGGGTAGGGCTGCCACTGAGTGGTGGAGAGATGAGTCCAGGGCTCCTTCCAGTCCCCACAGTGTTGTTTGGTAAGTGACCCAAGACCTCGTGAAGCCGGTGTCCCCTTGTTTCTGGGGAGTTCCTTACCATAAATGACCCATCTTCCCCCCTTCATGCATCCCTCAGGCTTTGCAGTGGCCGGCACCCGTGGGAGGTGTCGCCTCTGTCCGGTCCTGGGGGAGAATGAAACTTCTCGCCCCCCCACCCCTGCCTTCCTCTGCTGGAGCCCCATCTAGGTCAGTCCTTCATTCACTCTGCCTCTGGGGCCCCGTCTGCAGGCAGTGATGTCTCTTCCTTCTCTGGGACTCAGGAGTCTACAAGGAAAACATCCTTGTTTCAGGAAATCTGTGGGTCTATGGAATATTTCTAATTAATATTGTCAGATTAGTTGGACTTTCTCTCATTTTCTTCCAGGACCTTGGCTATCAGTTATACACATGGAGTGATTGTCATAAAAGTTTACATTTACTTTTCCTTTTACTGATTATAAAGTGCTTTTTTTTTTTTTTTTTTTTTTTTGTGGTACGCGGACCTCTCACTGTTTGGCCTCTCCCGTTGCGGAGCACAGGCTCCGGACGCGCAGGCTCAGCGGCCATGGCTCATGGGCCCAGCCGCTCCGCGGCATGTGGGATCTTCCCAGACCAGTGCATGAACCCGTGTCCCCTGCATCGGCAGGCGGACTCTCAACCACTGCACCACCAGGGAAGCCCTAAAGTGCTTTTTAAAACATTATCTCATTTCATCTTCAGAATGACCCTGGAGGCAGCCCAGTTATTCTCGTTTTTGAGGCAGTGAAACTGCAAACTAGGGAGTAGAGGCAGCCCGCACAGAGTCACCCAGCAGCAGGGCCGGCAAGTGCGCTCAAGTCTCTAGGTGCCAGGTCCAGTGTTCACCTGCTGTATCACATTACGCCCTGTCCCTGCCCCTTTCTTTCATTGACTGGAGCCTGTGCTCTGAGCTACATCCTACAGGGCAGGTCATGGGAGTTAAAGACAGTCACAGCCACTCCTGCCCTTCAGAACTCACCTCGTATCTACAGAGGCCTCAGCGGGGAAGTGCGAGTGAACTGCTGTGTGCGCAAGTCAGCATTCAGACTCCTTGATGGACGCTGGGGGAGAGAGATCTGCATGACAGTGAGTGCGTGGCCTCTAGGGGAACCAACCTGGGTTCTCTCTGGAGCCAGCCGGCCCTCCTTCCTGCTCTCAGGTCAGGGGCTGCCTGTCAGCCCCGTGTCCCCCGGCCACACCTGTTCTCATCCTGCAGTGAGGCGGGACTGCAGAGGACCCAGCTCTCCTGGATGAGGCTTCCAGGTCAAACTGTCCAAAGGGCTGGGCCTATAAGAGCCACCCAAAGCTAAAGGACAGGGCTGCCCAGGGCCTCCCTGTCCACAGAGACCCCATGTATTTTCGCACACAGGGTGAGGGGGGGAGGCACAGTCGTGTCTGGAAAGAGCCCTGGGTTTGACGCTAGACGCGGAGCTATAATTATCATCTTTAATTACACGACAGTGCCTCTGCCAGGGAGACGTGCTGGCCGATTATCTCCTCTCCTGATAAGGGTGGTTCCATCTCCCTTTATAAGTACTGACATAAACAGCACACATGCACTTGAGGTTTCAAAATTATGAAAGGCCCATTCAGAGTCGCCTACCAAGGACCCCTGGCTTCTTTTCCCAGAGAAAGGAGCCAGCCAGGTGGAAGCCATACAAGTGCTTTCTTGCTGGCTGCTGAAAAAGAATGCCTGCTTACCTCTGTGTTGCCTTGATCTTTAACACTAGAAGAAAAGAACACACCTTTTTCCCGATGCTTAAAAAAAGAATAGCAGCAAGTCACATACCAATAGCCGTTGTGCTTGTGTCGATGTCCTGAACACATCTATGCTCCTTGATTCTCTCACCACCCTGGGGAGGTAGACAGGGCACATGGTGTTATCCCCATTATGTAGCTGGGGAGACAAAGGCTCAGAGAGGTTAAGGCACTTTCCTGAAATCACACAAGAAACCGGGACTGGAGCCCAGTACCTGACCATAAGCCGGGCTTCCACACACACAGGGCACTTTCTGTGGTTCATTTTGGGAGCTCCCTCAACCTCTGACGCTCTGGGGCTCTCGTGTTGCAGGTAAAGCCATTCTGGCCCAGGTACGTTGCACATTATAGGGCTCTGATGAGGGCAGCCCCCAGAGACTTTGGAGGGCAAATCATGCTAGAGTCCCCAGGTGGACAGATTAGCCCCGTGTTGCAGACGGAATCCTGCCTGGCCTCAGAGCAGGTCCACCAGGGCAGCAGCACGCAGTGCAGGAGACGGAGGCTCCGTGGAACACCCGCCCAACTCTCTGCCCCCGGCCCTGTTCTCCGGGCAGCCAAGGGGCCCCTCACCCCAGCCCGTCTGTAAAACATGAGGAATATCAGTCCAGCACCCTGCCCACCACCTTGGGTCAGGGTGAGGGGCAAGCTGCCCTGAAGATGTGAGTTCAGGGCCTTCCAACATCAGTTTGTGTCATAGTCACATGGGGAAGCGAGGGGAGGTGTGCGCGCGCGCGCCGTGTTGAAAATGCAGATTCCTAGGCTCTGCTCCTTATAGGCTCACTGGGGCCCAGGAATCTGCCTTTTAATAGCTGGCTCCATGACTCTGGGACAGATGGTCCCATGATTTGAGAGGCCCTGCTTTAGCCTGGGGTCTCCTTCAATTCCTGGCACTCTGGTCTGGTCTGCCAGCAACATCGCACTCCCTGACTTCTTGCCTCACCCTCTTTCTACCTCCACTGCAGGGGCGTGGACATCCATTCTGGTGTCTCCTTGACATCCCTCTCTGCGAATCCTGAGAACTGGGGGCTGCAGAGAGGAGCAGAAACCCCTGCTCTAGGAGTGGGCAGTGTCGGGGGCCCAGGCTTGCAAGCTCATCTTGTTAGCTTCACAGCTGTGATCTTACAGTGAGAATCTTGTAAATCCTTGAGTGGCCAGATAGAACAAGGCCAGGGTGGAGGGTGTGTTATGGTTTGGGGGAGGAATCGTGAGCTGAAGGACTCTGGAGCTCATCCCAGCACCGCTGACTCCTGGTTTGAGTGTGGGCAAGGCACTGCCCCTCGGGGCCTCATTTTCCCTGTCTCTAAAGTCAAAGCTTCGACCTGATCCTGAGGTGACTTAAGTGCTGATCTCCTCTGGTGGTGGCAGTAGCAGCAATAAGACACACTAGAAGCTCACAGATCCCACTGGGCCTAAGGACATGATCCCCCCACCCCCCCACACACAGAGAAGCCCTCCCGGGCACTGCCTGCTGGGCTGCAGCCTTTGTTTGCTTGTCACCAGTCATGATCAGACCTTCGCACGCCCTGTTTCACTCGGTGTCGGCAGCTTCCACTCAGCACCCTGGAAACCTGTTTGTGAGCCGAAGCCACACTAGAGACCCTGGGGGATGTCTTTCCAGAGAAGCCTGCTTCCTAATGGAGAAAATTTCACTGTGCCCACTTAAAAAAAATTTTTTTTTAAATATATATTTTAAAGGGCTGTCATTTTGCATGTGCGTCATCCCAGTAAAGAGGAGCAGCATTTGAGCCCCCGGGTACCCTGTGTCCCTGCAGCACATGTCATTCCCCTCTGAAGAGGGGAGCTCTCGGGGTGTGTGGGGGGGAAGTGTCAAGGACCAAGTGAGGGGCCACGAGCCAAGCTCCCCTCTCACCCCTCCCAGATCCCTCCTTCTTGCTGTCACCAGATGATTTCCCCAGACATGGCCTGACAGTGTTACTCCCCTGCCCATAGACTGTCACTGAGCCCCACAGACCCAGGTGCAGACTTTCCAGGCCTTCCTCAAGCCACGCCTCCCTCTGCATCCCACTCAGGGACCCGGGGCTCCAGGCAACACCTGCAACACCTCCCTGCTCTCCTGTGTCAGTTCTCACCATAACCTTCTCCCAGGAGCCTTCCCCAAGCTCCTTGCTCCCACACGACTCACATAATGCTTCTCATTCCTCTTTTCCTGTTCCTGCTTCTGAGTTCTGAGTGAGCCTCTCTCTCCTCCAGCAGCCTGGACAGGGCCTTGAGTCATTCCCCAGAGTCTAGCTTGGTGCCCAGCACTTGGGAAGAGCTTGTTGAAATGGGATGAAAACAGGCCTTCCCTCCACATGCGTCTGAGCCTTGCCTTTGAAGTTGGTTTAATGGCTGCAAATGTAATAATCAGTTGGGATGTTCGATCTCCTGTTTGTCCCTGAAAAATGAGCAGTCACACACAAATAATGATTTTGAGGCTGTCAGAGCACATGTTCTCCTGAATGTGAAAACAGGCGATGCAGAGACACTTGGCCTCACCCTGGCGGGAGATGTTGCGGGTCTCTGGAGTGTCTGTGGTTTGGGGAAGTTTACAGTTTATGGAGCTGTTTGTGGCTGGGGAGTCCAGGCCAGCGGGGTAGCAGTCTGGTCTGACCCCAGCCCTAGTGATTCCCCGCTGCCAGTGAGCTGCCGGCTGCTGGTCACTGGTGCCTTGGAATCGTATCTCTGAGATCTCAGAGCAACAGGAACAGGGAGATAAGCGGGGTGTCACTTTACAAGGGAAAGAAGCTCTGCCCCAGCAAGATGCAGCAAGTGCCCGTCACACGGCTTGCCTGCCTCCCAGCTCTATCGGCTTTGTTATACTCCGTGGGTACCAGGAGCCAGGAGGAAACATGGCTCCTGTTGTCCCCACCCCCATTTCAGGGCCCTCTGTCCTTCAGTGGGGTCCTGCCTGACCTCAGGTGTCCACAGCCCTGTTGTCCATTCTCCCACTTGCCCTTGTCACACAGTGAGAAGCTCCTGTCCACCCGAGACACCCTGACCATCAGCCTTGGGCTAGAGGAGCAGAGCCTCGGTGTCCATCTCTCTTTTCTGTGTGGAAGGCACAGGACTCCAGGCAGGCATGGGCCGAGGGGCAGTGGGCCTTAGGGAGGCGAGAGGAGGGTGGTGTCAGGTCAGCCACAAAGCGATGGCTGGGGTGGGGGCAGGCTGGCAGGACTTTAGGAGCATTTTGTCCATTCACCAGTCATTTTGCAGCCCCGTGCCATGACACTGACATAAGTGAGACCCTGGGGGGCAGCCATGGATCCAGGTGAGGCACCAGAGTGTCCTGGACTTCACTTTTTGGGGTGGCGGTCCACACCAAGATGGCATAATCACTTGGGTTCCAAGGGAAGAGGAGGCAGGAAAGGCTTCCCAAGAGCTGAAGCTTGACCCAAGTCTTGACAGACGAGCAAGCTGGGAGGAGGGGACCCACCAGTGGTTTCACGGGTGCTTAGCTGGGTCCTGAGGAAGCTCAGAAGTGGGTGCTCTGTTGGGGATGGGGAGGGACGGCCAGTGCCATGCCCAGAGTGAAGAGAGCAGCCCCAAGTGGCCGGCGTGGCTGCAGTTTCAAGGCTTGTGGAGGGCACGTGAGGAGATGTGCGGCTGTGGGGTGTTTGATGGCCAGTTGACAGAGGGTTTTCCAAGCCCCTGGAAGGGTTGGGGCTTTACCCTAGGGACCACTGGGAGTTACTGAACTGTAACCCGCCCCTCACCCACTTTCCACCCATCAGCTTACCTTTCCCCTGAATCAAATCAAGCTCGCTGAGATGCCCCTGCTGGTACCAGGTGGGCACTGGGCCATTTGGGGTGCACAGATTGATCCCATTGAGCCTCTACTCTAAAACCGAGGTCGAGTTGGAAAATTAGTCTAGGATAAGAAGCTGGGGATCCAGAGTCAAGTGGAAGTTCAAGCCAGTACTGGAAAAAAATGCCTTGAGGCCTTGAGTGCTTAACTAACATATGAATAGGATAAATCATCAGTGCTAGAGTGGGCAGCAGAGGGGCAAAATGCCTCCCGAGGGCGGTCAGGAGTAGCAATTGAAGGAGGTGAGCTCTAAGCCTGGTCTGGAAGGCCTTGGGGAGCTGAAAGGAGAGGTCATTGCTGGTGGGGAGCGTGATGAGGGGGGCAGGCTGTGACCTTGGCCCAGGGCCTGGCGCAGGGTGAACATGCTGACTTTGTGATTCTGAATGTATCCAGCATTCAGGGGATGGGGAGCCAGCCTGGTGTTGTAGAAATGAGCGTTTTAGACTCTCGCCTAAGTGTTAGCTGACCTACCAAATATTTAAAGAACTGCTGCGCTATTTAAGTCCTTAAAGCAGGCTTCTGCCATCTGGGTACCTATGCGTGTAATCACAGCTCTTGCACACACCCAGGCCATGGACTTGGGTCAGGGACCCTCCATCCAGGGTTGGATAGGCTGTAAGGCTGTTCTTCTGACGTGCTGCTTCTCCCTCCTGAGCAGGCTTCCCCTGGGAGCCCCAGCTGAGCTCGAAGGCTGTCATGAGAACCTGGTGAGCTCTTCTGGGGCATGAGGGCAGAGGTGGGCTTCAGATCCTCCTGAAAATTGAGACACACAATCAAGCCTGTGGACAAGTGGCCCATTGTCTGTCTGCTCCCACCTACAGACCAGGGCTGGCTGCGGGTGCACAGAATGGCTGCAGTCACTCCAGCTCAGGGATTTTTCAAAACGGCCATTTCAGGTTGTCCACTACATAGAAAAATCTCCATAAAGCACCCCAGCACATCTCATTTTAAACAGTAGGAGCTTCCTGGTGAACCCTGTAAGAGGAATTAGTTGCAAATTAAACCCCCAGGAAACAGAATGATTTGACCTATTGTATAGAATTGTTGGACGTGAGCCAATTGGATGTTGAAAGACATCTGCCTAAGATGATTTGGCTCTTAGAGTAATTGCTCCTGAGCTGTTCCTTCTGGCAAATGTGAGGGAGTGCAGTCAAGGGTCCTACAGCAGTGACCTTCTCTACAGAGCAGACGAGAAAATTTTGAGCACCCCTCTTCTCTGTGTTCCCTTCCCTGCCCCTTACAGTGTCACTCCCACTATTAATGTCCTCAGCATGGTCAGTGAGGGAAGCAGGTCAGGAGGAGGGAGGCTTTCTCCGAGTGAGGATGAATGAGGTTTTCATGGAACTTGGGTGACCGAGGCTCCTCAGCAGGACCCCTGAGGCCCTGTTCTCCCTCAGGCTTGGAACACACCGTGACCAGTGCCTGCAGGGGAGCATTTTTACAGACTGGCAGCCAGTGGCCAGCGGCTGCTGAAGGACACAGTGGTCAGCCCACTGAGTTGGCAGGAAGATTCAGAACAGCAGAGCCTTCTCCAAGTCAGTGGTAGGCATACCGGGCCCAGAGGGCAACAGGTTTAAACACCAGAGGAGAGCTTGCCCTGAAGACAGGCTGAGAAATGCCTCCGGGGGACTGACATCCCTGGCGAGGAATGGCCTCTCTGTCTCACCAGGATGGAGTGTGGAGCCCTGGTGGTCATTTGGCCAGTGGCCGGTGCCTCCTTCCAGGGAGACGTGAGTGAAATCTGAAGTGCGTGTGTGTCTGCGTGGTGGCAGCTGTAACGTGACAGCTGCCACCCCCCCACCCCCCGAATCCTTCCCCTCTCACTGCCCCCACCCCCGTTTCCAAGCCGGCAAGGAAGCTTGTCTGGCAGCACCAACTCAGCTGTCATACCACATCAGCTTTTGTAGGTTCCCAGCTAGTGGAAAAGTGCCAAACGCGAGCAGATGATATACTTAATGAAATGCTCAGGAAGAAAACTTTGGTTCCAGTTACTGGGGGCTTTCTATATAGCATAAAAGCACTCCTTTCCCCAGAGTGTTTCCAAATTGTTCGGTGGTAGGTACCATACAAAAAAAATGACATGTTTCTAAACCCTGGAATCAGATCATGTCTTTTCAGAACCTTGTCACACATTTGCAGGGTTCTTCCTTTTTGGGGATAAATATGGAAAATGTTGATAGTGAGGTAGAAGTTGATTCTATTTGTTCAGCATCAGTGAAAGACCTAGTACATGACTGAAATTACGAAAGAAAAATGAAATGGGATGTCTTCTCCTTGTGAACATAAACTGATGGAATGGCGAGTCATTCATACCAGATGTCGGCTAGAAATAAGGCTGTGTGTCTATCTGTGCACATGTATGTATATGCTGCTCTAATCTGTAACGTCTGCACAGGGTTTTATGGTCTACAAGGCTGTTTTTATATCCTTTGTCTGGTTTTATTTTATAACAGCCTCATGGAGTTGATATTAGTATTCTCCCCACTCCACAGCAGAGGATGCTGAGGCTCTGCTGGGGCAAGTTGACCCCCAAAGGGTGTGAGCTGGTAAATGGCAGAGCCAGGTCTTGAACCTAAGATTACTGAGTCTGGTTGCAAAATGTGCACACCAGTCAGTCTATTAGAGCTGCCAACATGTTTCGTACCTGGGATTAAAGCACTACATTACTGGGGGAAGTGAGAGGCTAATCATTTGAATTATATTTGCACTTATTCCAAGACAGTCAAGGTTTGAAACATGCTGGAGTGCGGGGAGGGACAGAAGACAATACTGTTTTCACGCACAGCACTCTTCCCTTGTTACTTATTGGGTCAAGTGACATCATTTGGCCATTGAGGAGTTGGAGGCCCAGAGAGGTTAGAAGACTCTCCAGGGCACCCAGCTTGGAAGTGGCTTGGATCTGAGAGTCAAATCCAGATCCCATGGACACTTTCTGTGCTACTGGGTTGCTACAACCATATATAAATAAATGTAAAATGTGGAAGGGAAGGAACAGTATGAAAAGGGGTGATATAGTAAATAAATGAACAACTGAGATCAATCATCAGCCTAACGTTTAGTCACTTTACAGACGTGGAAGGTGCAAGGAGCCCAGGGTCTGCTGGCCGTGAGCTCAGCCAGGCTCCTGACCCACAGCCTGAGCTCTGCCCGTTGCCCTCCAGGTCTTGGCTTGTCTGGATTTTCTGCAGGTCTTTAAACCAACAGATAGGAGTGCTCTTGAGTTGATCTCTGTCCTCTATTGCCAGCTTCATAGTTGGAAGATAACTTTAAATTCCAGACTGTGGCAACCCCTCCCTACCAAGTGAGACTGCAGTCTCAGGCTCATTTCAGAAATTCCCTATTTCTCAACGGTGAGTCCATGTTAGTCCTCCAGTTATTTTTAGGTGGGAACTTTATATTTTCTCTTTCATACCAGTTTGGCTTCCCTGCTTAGCAGGGGTTATATTTTCTGTCTAGCAATAATGTTGGAGCTGCCTTATTTTTAACTTGGTTCATTTTTCTTCCTGTGATTTCTTTTTTCTTCGAATTTAATACACACTCAAATAGGCTTTCTTTCCCTCCCTGCCCCCACTCCCCAGTTCTCATTCACTGCGTCCTAAGACTTAATCCAAAGGCAAGTTCTAAGTCTCATTTTGTTCCAGGGAAAAGGAAGAGGAAGAGGCTTCAGCAGACCTTGAGTATCTCTTGTCACATGGGCTGCTACTTGTCATTTTATTAAAGTCTCTTCACCGATCACTCACCCTGTGTGCCCCTGATAAGAAATGCTTTTGACCCCTGCACTCCACCCCCATCCCACCTCTGCAGAGAAAACCTACTGACCAGGGTAGCGTGAGGGACTCTGAGGGGCTAGACTGCTAGAGGGCCTAGCGTGTGAGCATGTGACTGTGCATGTGTATGTACATACATGTGTAGGTTCATACACATGTATGTTTGTACATGCAAGTACACACACACATACTCTGGTGCTCCCCAGACCCTATTTCCATCTCTGGCACTGGTAGCATTTGATTCTGGCTCACGGGCACCCCACAGATAACACTTGAAATAGGACCCACGGTTGATATAATATGTTGTCATCATTTAGTTCGTTTATGCCACCCTGCATGCAGTGGCAAGGCAGCAGTGAGAATGCAGTCTAAAACTTGAGGAAACAGGCCCCCAGGGACCTGACTAGCCTAGCCCCCAGCACAGGATAAGGTGAGGTGGGGCAGACCCGGAGCCCTGCTCACCCCTTGGCCTCCTCAGAAGCCTTCGATGGCTCCCTATTGCCTCTCCACTAGAGTGTGATCCTTTTAGCCTGGTGGTACTTAAGCAGATGACACACATAATCACGTAGCCCCAGAGAAGACTGTGTTTTAGGCTTCGAGCTTCTCTAGGGCAAGGACCAGGCTTGACTGATCCGCATTTCCCCATAAACCAGCAACACGGGGGCTCAGTAGGGAAGAGCAAGTGAAAGAACGAACTAGTGAAGTAGGTTGCCACGTCCAGACCTCCTCCCTCACCCATTTGCCGTATGGATTTCCAGGCTCAGGATCTCACTCCATTTCTCGAAGCACCTTTCTTGTGTTGGAGCCGGAATCCTGTGTCACTCCTATGGATAAGAACTTGTCAAGCTGCTTGTAATCCCTTCTGATGCCCTCGGCAAGGAGTCACCTTTCAGGAGGCAGCCTCTTTTGCCACTGGGCCTGAAGGTCTAGACCTGCTTCCCTGAGCACCCACCCCCCAAAAAGGGCAGCCTGTTCGCTATCACACATCTCAAGTTGATTTTGGTTCATAGCTTGCTGATCAGTGTTGGTTGATGGGCACTACCTTGACTTGTCACTTAGGAAAGGATAAAAAGCCTCTGGGAGGGCTTCCCTGGTGGCGCAGTGGTTGGGAGTCCGCCTGCCGATGCAGGGGACACGGGTTCGTGCCCTGGTCCGGGAAGATCCCACATGCCGCGGAGCGGCTGGGCCCGTGAGCCATGGCCGCTGGGCCTGCGCGTCCGGAGCCTGTGCTCCGCAGTGGGAGAGGCCACGGCAGTGAGAGGCCCGCATACCGCAAAAAAAAAAAAAAAAAAAAAAAAGCCTCTGGGAGGGTGGGGTCCTTTGCAGTGAAACCATGGGTCCCAAATGCTTTCAGGATCAGGGCTGTCCTTGTAGCTGTGTTTTGGGAAAGCTTTAGTTGTTTCTGGTGCCGAGGCTTGTAACTACAGTTCTTTAACGTGTCTCTAAGCATGGAGTGCCTCCACGGATGACCAGGGGCATGTTTGGGGGCTGTGTTATAATTAATATGTACATCTTAGAGTTAAAAACCAAAACATGGTGTCCTCCAAACTCTATTTCCTAAACTTCAAATGTGTAAACATGACATGAAACGGTAATTGTTTAAAAACAGTCACAAAAGCAGAAGCTGTTGATCGGAAGCCTGTTCCACAGGAATGTTAAGTAGAAGATGAGGGAATTCCACAGCCATGGTGCTTCCCGAAAGCAGCAGGGAGCAAGAAGGACAGTGTGCATGGGCTCTGATGAAAGCAGACGTGGCCAATCCCAGCTCTGCCCCATGACCTCACTTACCTACTCCTCCTGTTGCAGCCTCAGTTTCCCCATCTGTCCTGCAGTTAATATAAAGCTGTTGGCACCATGCCTGGTTCAGAGTAGACCCTCAACAAGTGCTGTCACGAACAATAATAATAATAAAGAGGATAGTTTCATGTGCCACGTCTGCACGTGAAACTTCCTTTAAAAATATTTTTTAAATTATTCCATTAAAAAACCATGTGCTCTGGGTAAGAAAACATACAGGCATATAGGAAATTTAAAAATGAACTCTCTCTTCCAGAAACAAGAATCGTCATTAACAATTTGTTTTATATTCCTTTAGCCCTTTTCCCATTAGCTTACAAAAATACACATCTCTACATACTACCAGCATTTTTTTTTCCCTACATAAATGCTATCCTACTAGACATCGTTCTGCATCACAGATCTTATCCAAGGTCATTAGTTCTTTTGAGTGGTTCTATAATGTGACTGTAACAGTGTATTCAGTCATCCCCCTATTCATAGACTTTTAACTTGTTTCAAGTTTTTCATTCTTACATTCTGCAGCAAACATCTGTGTATTTCTGCTTGTGGGTCTGGGTATTTCTGTAGAATTGATTTCCAGAGGTGGAACTTCAGGCCTTAGGGTATTTAATTTTTATTAGATTCACCAATTTGATCCCTGAAAAGGCCATTTCCAGTTTATACTCCCTGCACCAGTCGGTGAGTTTGGCTCCCTTCCTAAGGTAGACAAATGTTTTAAAAATATTTTTTCCTGTGCTAAATTCTGAATTTGCAAAAGACTGCTTACGTTAGGACTCGCAGGGGATGTGTCAAGATGGATTGGACTTGAACTCAGCCCTCAGAAGCTGGAGTTGGGGTGGGAGCTGAGTGTGTAGGTGGCTAGAACCGTGGTAGAGTCTCAGGGTCCCTGGGCTGAGGGACCCTCACCACTAACATTGAGGGCGTGCAGGGGTGGTAAGCACCATCCTAGCTTCTTGAAGGGAAGCATTAGTGACAGTGTCAGATTCATCTTTGAGACACTGTACCACCCCTAACACACTGGGGGTTCGATACATGGGGTCCCAACCCAAAAAGAAACCCTGACTTGGGGTTCTGGGGCTCCTAGAGGGTAGCTGGTTGGAAAAGGCCGCCAGTGGTGAGAAGGCCATCTCCACTCAGCATCTCATGGTGCCTCTGCTCTCATGTTCCAGGCATTGATGGTACCTTTCACACAGTATGGCGTCTCTTCAGGACACCATTTTAGGGCCCCAAGAGGGGCTGTTCTTGTGTTTCCCAGCATAAAAACATTCATTATCCAGATGTTTCCTTCCAAAACTCCTTGAGATGGTCATATGGATGGTGTAATCTGTGATAGCTGTTGACAGGAAAGAGCCGCTTGAAAGCAGTTCTGAACAGTGGTAGCTTTCGGGTTCCTAATTCTTGTGATAGCACCTCACACACACCTTCCCTTTTCCCACCCTTCTTTCAGACAAAACAAAAACACTCCATCGGGTATTTTGTGCTGCAACACCAAGAAATACAAGATGGAATAGTACAGTCGGAAAGACTGGTAGAGTGGGACTCGTGTGGATTTCTCACTCTGACTTTGGCAAGTTCCTTTGATTCTGGGTTTCCTGTTTGCCCTATTAAATGGGGTTGTTGGCTCTGACCATTAGGATCTGTCTATAACCAGAAGGTTATAAAAACCAAATCACACAAACTTTTTGTGGGCCAGAAAGTTCTATCTGGAATGAAGGAGTCTTGCTGTTGGTCTTTTTTGTTAAGTTTGGATTGGCTCTTGGCAGGTGGTCACTCCTGGGCCAAGTAGGGATCCCCACTGAGATCCCCACTCTTGCAGTGGCTTTGCTACCGTGAGGTATCCTGAGGGTGGAATTGCAGGTTCCTCTAAGAGAGCTGAGGCTTGGCTGCATCCCTAGTTCTTCAGGGTCAGGAAAAGTGGCAGGTCCCCTCTGCATTGTGATAAAGAGGTTTTCTTATAGACCTGGCTTTCTGTGTTGATACACCATCTTTTCAGGAACTGTTGAGAAGGGGAGCAGACAAGCAGCCCATCCTAAGACCATGCATGGTAAGCACGTGAGGAAGGATTCTTCATAGAGGCAGAAGGTAGGGTTCTCCAGAGAAACAGAACCAATAAGAGAGATTAATTATAAGAAACTGGCTCATGTGATTATGGAGGCTGGCAAGTCCCAAGATGAGTCAGAAAGACCCAGTAGAGCCAATGGTGTAGTTCCAGTCCAAGTTTGAAGGCCTGAGAACGAGGAGATCCGATGGTGTAATTCTAGTCCAAAAGTCAACAGGCTCGAGACCCAGACAGAGCCAGTGTTTCAGTTTGAGTCTGAAGGCAGAAAAAAAGTTGATGTCCCAGTACAAATGCTGTCAGGCAGGAAGAATTCTCTTTATTGGAGGAGGGTCAACCCTTTTGTTCTATTTGAGCCTTCAACTGATTAGACAAGGCCCACCACATTAGGGAGAGCAATCTGCTTTACTCAGTCTGTGGATTTATGGTGTTTTTTTTTTTTTTTTTTTGTGGTACACGGGCCTCTCACTGTTGTGGCCTCTCCCGTTGCAGAGCACAGGCTCCGGACGCACAGGCTCAGTGGCCATGGCTCACGGGCCCAGCCGCTCCGCGGCATGTGGGATCTTCCCGGACCGGGGCACAAAGCTGTGTCCCCTGCATCGGCAGGCAGATTCTCAACCACTGCGCCACCAGGGAAGCCCAGTCTGTGGATTTAAATGTTAATCTCATTCAGAAACACCATCACAGAAATATCCAGAATAATGTTTGACCAAGTATCTGGGCAACCCTGTGGCCCATTCAAGTTGACCCACAAAATTAATCACAGGCAGGAAAACACAACTTTGTGTTGGTATAGAGCTTCTCCTCTCAGAGGGTTCTCATTGCATATTGGGGTTGAATTTTGGAGGAGTTTGCTGGAAGGTGGTTAGGATGCCAAGGTCATGGACCCTGCACACTGTAGGATGGGTGCTCTTGTGTATGTCCCCTCTTACTTCATGTGCTGGAGCTACAGCACTGGAACAAGAAGCCTGTGTGAACATCCACTCTTTGTAGAATCAGACAGGTCTCTGGAGCCAGAAAGGCCTCCGAGACGATCTGTTTTACCCCCTCCCGCCTCACCTGGAAGGAATCTTAGCCTCAGTGGATCAGGCAGCTGACCAGGGTCACACAACCAGTGAGCAGAGGGCCAGGCTGGTCCCAGGCCAGCAGCCTCGTCATCACCATCCAGAAGGCTGAGGTTGTCTACAAGTCCTCAAGGAGATTAGTTCCTCTCTTGAAGCAGTTCCAAAGCAAGGAAGCCTGAGGCAGAGAGCTTGCCAGATCTCAGCAAGTTGTTTCCGCCCGGACAGCTGTGCTGGGCATGCGGCACAACGCCAGCAGCACCCCTCAGCATGAGGCAGTGACCCCGCAACCAGCCCCAGGGCTGCTGCCTCCACCAGATGGGTATGGGTGGGGTTTGACCGTTTGACTGCAAACCTGTCACATGGCAAGGGGGGCTATTAGATACAGATGGAGAGAAGGGTCATGCCTGGAAGGGGTCCTTGGCTCTGCCCTGGGAGGCTGGCACCCTGCACCCAATGCCAGTTTGTAATCACTTTCTTAGAGCCAGCCAGCCTGGGACCAGCAGCATGCATTGGCCACCCCTCTAAAAATCTAGAATGTGCTTAAATACCTCTTTGATGGGCAGCTCTCTTCCTCCTGATACCATCGTTTGCTTTCCCCCCAGACTGCCTAACAATTCCTATAGGTACCTATGTGTGGTCCTGGTCATATAAAGCCCAAGATGACCTGAGTTACCTTGACTAATGAGCAAACTGATGACCAGAGGGAGGAAGTAACCTGCCTGGCGTCACTCAGCACGGTGAAGCTAGGACCAAGTTAGCCGACCAAGTCGGCTCTTCCAGTGCTTGCATTCCCTGCTGACCTGAACGTGTTCATGTTATTTTGGACCCGGTGGAGCGGAAGGAGCACCAGGCTAGTGTTGGAAAGGCGATACAGACAGCTGCATGTTTAAGAGCATGGGCTTTGGAGTCAGGCTGCCTCCATCCCTGGCTTGCTGTGTGACTGTCTTTAAAGTGGTGATGCCAGCAGCACCCCCTTATAGAGGTGTTGGGAGAATTAAGTGAGAACTTGGAGGCACTGCACTTGGCACAGACCTTGGTACACCGTAGACACTCAGCACTCTTAAAGTGTATTATTGAGAGTTGAGTCTCCTAGACCTTGGCTGAACCACTCAGCCTGTCTGAGCTGCAGATTTCATACCAGGCAGGTGAGGAGGGGCCTTGGGTGTGGTTTTGGATCCTCCAAGGCTTGCTCTGGGAGGTTCCGTGAGAAAGGGCTGGTGATGCTGCTCAGTGAGGGGTGTAGCCAAGGTGGTGTGGCGTGAAAGCCTGTCCCCCGTGGCTTTATCACATTAGAGTGCGGCCCGAGGCCTGTCTGGGAGCTAAGACCTCACCGTGCCCAGCAGACTGGAAGATCGCACCAGACGGCTGGCTAGCCCTCTCTGTAAGTACAGTCCGTCAATACGTGGAAGACACGAGGCTGGACCATCTCTGGCTCTGTTTGCTGAGGCCCCTGGCAGTCCCCCCTGGGCCCCGGCCTCTGTCTGCAGCACGGGGGTCAGGGGACGCCCGCCCCTCTTGAGGTTGACCTGAGGGTACTGGTGCCACCCCGACTCTGCCTCGTATCCCAGTAGAAATGCTTTCTTTTCCACTTTTGGGAACTGTTCGCTGGAGTGTGTTTTTCTTTCTGGAACCCTGGGCATCCTCTCTCCACTATTTGAAAGGGTAGAGAGCTAATTGTTTGGAGGGTCGGACCTTCAGGTCATCACAGTTGATCACCACGCCCTGGTGTTTCCTGCCAGCTTCTGTAAAAGCTTTTTTTCTGAAAGCGCAAACCTGATTGAGACTGCTGGCCCACATTTTCCAGTTTCCTACCCCTCCTCCTGGCATTCAGGGCCCTCCATAGCCCAGCCCCAGTTTCCTTTCCTAGCCACTCCCCATCTCCTCTTCCTCAGTAGCCCCAGGCTCAGGACAACTCACAGTCTTTGGTTTTACCTCACAATCCTTCAAGCTTTCCTCTGTCCAAGACTTGGTTCGTGCTCATCCTGCCTCTGCTGCACTTTATCCTGGGGCCCTGTCTTCACCCGTCTGAATCTTCCTTATTTCCTTGAGTATATTCTACCCTGGGGCCCCCCATTCATTGTCTGTGATGCCAGGCAGGTCCCTCGGCTTCTGTGGCCCTTGAGGGGCCTCTTTGCACTAGGACTTGAGATCCTATGAAATGCCACCTTCTCCCTAAGATTTTTCGAAATCCCTGGGAATGCCTTTGCTTTCTGCCTCTTCCAAGCTGCCACCGTCGGTACCACTTTAGAATTGGGTTGGTCCCAGGGGAGGCTCTGAGGCTGCCAGTCACCCTTGCCTGTCTGTGTCATGGGGACAAGGAATGACATGCAGCCAACACCCAGGACAGTGCCGGCACAGGCAGGTGTTTAGTAACTCGTAACTGTTATTCACTCAGCACTTAGGGATGCTGGTGTCCCAATTCTCCTGCTAAACCACGGCTCCTTGGGGGGTGGGGGAGCCCTGTCTCACACCTGAGTGCTCAGCATTGGCCTGGGGTCCGCCTTAGCACCCAGTACGGGCTCAGTGATGTTTGAGAAAGAAAAACAGGCAGGCTCCCCGATTGCCTGTGAATGTGGGTCTTCCATTGACATGGAAGCAGAGAGCTGTCTTCCTGAGAAAGTTGCTGCTCTAAATGGACGCTCGTTGATGCACTACCTTGAGCCTGGGAGCAGCCGGGATCCTGGAGCGGCAAGTTCACCTCAGTGAGTCTCTGCAGGGGATGGTGACAGAACTCAGGCCTGCAGCCTCTCTGAGGCCTGTGCACGCGAGGGCAGTCACTGGAAGAGTGCAGAGTGATGGGCAGGGCAGAAGGGCCTGGCCATAATTGCAGGCAGCTCCCGAGAGCTCTGTGAAGAGGCCCATGTGTCCTTTTAAATCGTGAGCAAAGCACATTCGGTGTCATCAGGGGTGTGGGCTTGTCTCCCCCAGGGGCCACAGAACAGGGCCCTCCAGGGGAGACCCCGTCCTGTACAGATGTCCAAGGGCAGGGATCAGACCCGGCTCCCTGACTCAGACCTGGGCCTTCCCCTCGCCCTTGGGCTGAGCATAAAAGAGCAAGCGGTGCAGGTTCCACCGGGCAGCGACGGGCCCGCACTGCTCCCGCCGACGTGACCAATGTTCTTGTTCCACACCCTTGCTCCGCAGAGCTCACCCTCTTTTTCTGGGGTGTTTCTATGCACGCCTGGAAAAGAGATGGTAAGAGGACTCCACTTAGTCAGTCTCGTGGCTTTTAGACAGCTCCGGAAACCAGACTAGATGGAGGAGGGGGTGGGGCCTCTGCCTGTGTTGTGTTGGGTTTGTGTCCAGGCTCCGTCTCCAAGCTGCCCTACCCTTGCTGCCCGGCGGGGTCCGCCCCGAGGACCCCTGCTGCCCCATGCTGCCACCTCAGCCTCCGGGGGCCCCCTGAATTCAGGCATTCGTTAGGAGGAGGGTCTTTCTCCAGCAGATGTTTTAACAGTTTAGATGAGGAGAGCGTCCCCTGCCTTCCCTTTGATGTGGTGCCTGGAACTTGGCTGAATTTCGGCTGTCTAATTAGGAACAGCTGCCCGCCCCTCCTGTGGAACTCCTCACTTGGGCTATGGTGCGGGGTGTGCTTTTTAGCACCTCAGGCCTGACTGAAGTAGATGCCCCTGCCTCCAGAAGATTACAAACAAGACAGTCTGATAAAAGAGACATGAGGAAGCATCTGGGAAAGGTAGGAAGAAGAGCCCTGGTCTAAGAGTTAGAGGACCTGGGACCTCGTCCTTCCCCAGGCCTCAGTTTCTCCATCTGTAAAATGTAGTCATTAGACTCCTGGGCACTGAGCCCTCCCCTGTGTGTTTTGTGTTCCGCACAAGAGTTGATCCGGAGCAAAGCTCCCATGTGGAGGTGAGAGACTGCCAAAGCAGCCGCTAAAATCAGAAGTTGTGGATCCAGAAATGGAAGGTTCATAGATGGGTGGTGAAACCCTGCCATTTCCAGCGCAGGGTTGCCTGTTAGAGTTCATAAGCAGGCCTTCTGTGGCTCTGGGGGATGAAGGGTGATCTCAGAGGAGGAGGGCTCTTGGAATGGTATTCCAAGGATGCCCCAGTAGTGGTAACTGAAATGAAGTCAACATTCCCGGAGTGCCTTCTGTGCACCAGGTGCCGTTCTAAACACTGAACGTACAAGAATTCGTTTGATCCTCATAACATCCTGGACACTGTTGTCCCCGCTCCAGAGATGAGGAAACTGGGGCAACTTGCTCTGGGTCCCCCATTGGGGCCGGGATTCAGGCCCCAGCGGTCTGGCAGGATCAGTGTTTTCAGCCACCACACTGTGCTGTTGAACCTGTCGCTCTCCTGGACCCAGGGCTTTGCCTCCCAGGTGGCGGGTGCAGGGCAGCACCAGTCAGTGGCGCTGCATTGTCCTAATAATGCAGCCCTAGCCCATGGAGGCCTGAGGGCACAGCCAGGCAGGCCCACCACTGGCTGAGTAGAGGTTTTCTTGGGCTGACAGGGGATGGCAGGGCCTGGGACTGGAAGCCTCCTTGGCCACACATCTCTACTGAGCTCTGCCTCCCTGTCATTTGGGATCTGGTGTGGATTCCCAGACAAACCAGCTGGGAAATTTAGAGGTGAGGGGCCTGCAGGCTGGCATCTGTCATTTCCAGCTAAGCTCCTGCATGTCTGTGCCAGCCTCACCCCACCCAGCTCCACCCTGCCTGGGGGTTCTCCACCCTTCACCTCTCCTTAGACAGTCTTGAGGGTGCTGTCCTGTGGCATTCAAGGCCGTCCAGAACCACTTCCACCTGCCTCGGCGTCCCCTCTCAATGGGCCCCCTGGACGGCCCACCTTCCCCACATACCCCTCCTGCTTCCAGCCCCTGTGCCTCTGCTTCGGTCCTTACTTCATCAAACACCCAATTTCCCTGCCACACCACCATGCCATGCCCTCATGTCTAAATTCTTTAAGGCCCTCCCAGATTTCCCTCAACTGAGTTGTAGGGTCACATCTGCTCCCTGTTGAGGACCCTAAGCCTCCTCTGTCTGTGTTGGGGGCTCTGGCCCTCTTTCTCCGAGGGCTCCCTGAAGACCAGGACTGTGTCTGCTTCATCTCCGTCTCCTCTCGTGCTGGGCATTCAGTAGATGCCTAGCGGGGTGTGAGGACAGGTGGATGCTGGTGCCCCCAGAGAAGGCTGGGTGTACCAGCGAGTACATTGATCTCCTCGGCCTGTTTCCCATAGGTGAGGCCGAGCCCTGCCCTCCTTTCTCTGTTCCTGAAAGGAAGGTAAAGAGGGAAAGAAGAGGGTTTTTTTCTTCTAGTCTTTTTCATTAGATGTGTGTCCGCCTGCTTTCAGAATACTGACCTGAGGCTATGCATAATAAAAAGAAATGTATATAATGAGGCTATTATAACAGATATCAAGATCCACATAGAAGGAAGGGCAAGTGAAAAGGATTCCACCCAACATCTAAGCTTAACCTAGCTATTGAGGTTAGGCATCAGAATTAACCCTGAGCTTCCTGACAAAGGAAATAAACAAAACAAAAACACACAAACAAAAAACTGTGAGGGGGAGGCACGGAGTTGGTGAACACCAGAGTAAAGCGTAGCTTGTTGCCAATGGACTTGTGGAACTCGAAACACTTAGAGCCACTCAGGAGGCCCCTGGTTTGCACCAAGCTCTGTCCTGGGCCCCTCACTCAGATGATCCCCTCGGCTCTCCTTGCCTCTCAGGGCCACAGCCCTTGGTCAGCACACCAGCCTCACCCTCCTGGCTCTGCGCCCTTGGTGAATACGCCCAGGGCCCCTTCCAGTTCTAACATTCTCCGATTCTAAAACAAAGTGCTCTATTTTTTTTTTTCCTCCATATATAGTTCTACTTGAAAAACTTTCTACTTCAGAAGTCAACAGAAATCCCTACCCTGTCAATTTAATGTTCCTGCTCCCTGCCTAAGGGAGGGAGCTTTTATGCCTAAGAGGCATAAAATCACAGCCTGCCACCCAATATTAAAGGTCATTTTCCATGAATTTATAGATGGTGATGTCCAGATAACTTGTGACTTAAAACATACAGTTACCAGCACCCCTATTAGGTCAGTCTCTGGACCGTCCCAGATCGGTTTGGGCAATAAGGAGGGCGGGCCTGGTCATTAGGCAGGGGACAGTGATGTCTGGTGAGCTGGCCTGGCGCAACTGCCCTTGACTTCCTGGGGCTCTTGGCAAACATCTCCTGGGAGAGGAGATGTTCCCTTAAATGGGTGTTTTCTCAGGCAAAGGCAGCTGCTTCCGAAACACACAGCTCCTATAAGCCCAACTTAAAATCGTATTTACTTTCATATGATACTCTCTTAACTACATTTTTTCTTTACTAACATACTTATTATTTAAAACAACTTTGAAAAATTATTATGCAGTAATTCCTCCCTCTATACACAGTAGCTGTTTATCTTCCTGTATCAGGTTTTCTGTCCTTTATTCATGTGTATCTGTACTTACAACATTGCTGTCATCAGAGTTTAGATATTATAGGCAAAGTGTGTGATGACGGTGTTCAGCAATTCCTAAGCAAGGAATAGAATTCCTCTGGGGTGTTGTTCACATTGCCCAGGACTTGTTCAGAAAGCCCACACTGTACGGTTTGCTCAACACATAAACAGTCTTGTATTTCACTTTTTTTTTATTTTAAAGAAGATGTTGGGGGTAGGAGTTTATTAACTTATTTATTTTATTTTTGCCGTGTTGGGTCTTTGTTTCTGTGCGAGGGCTTTCTCTAGTTGTGGCAAGCGGGGGCCACTCTTCATCGCGGCACTTTTTAACTTAGCATAATTTCATGCACGCTATCGCATGTAGCTACATAATCTTCAGATTTATCATTTTAATGGCTGTTTAATATTCCATCCAGTTAGCATGCCATAATTTACTTAACTGCTCCCTATTGTTGAGGCCTTAATGAAAATTTGAATTCACCATGTAATAGAGGGGAAGCTTGTTTTAATGATTACCATCATAACATCCCCTACCCTGACTGCATGCCATTACTAACCCAGGTTTGGTAAGGTGCAGGTGCTTTGAGGACAATAAATCCTGTCTGAGAGGTGTATGCCCAAGTCCCTCTGATTTAATAGCTAATCTGTTCCCTGCACATGTTTTCCTTTTAAGCTAGTATTTATGTAGAATATCCATCTCTTCTGAATATTGTGTAATACTGGACTATATGAATTTTTTATTTTGTTCCAGGTACCTTATCACTGAAGTTAGGGACTTTCATAAATTGGAATTTGGGGGTAAAGAGGGGTTTCTGGCTGTCAGTTGTCATTCATTTATCCCACCCACATTCATGGAATATCTGTTTGCAGCTGGGCTCTGTGAGAGAGAGAAAGCAAGGATGTTCATGATTATTGGGGGCCCACAGAAGTGCATCCATGAGTTGCTTTGTGGCCCAGGATTAAATGACGATTTGTATGCAAAGTGCTTTGTAAACTGTAGAGTACATGGCAGTGGTTGCTGGTCCTGCTTGTGAAAGAGGATGCAGTGGAAGGTGGTTTTCCTATGTCAGTGCCTGTCAGCTGCATTCCCAATGTCCCTATCCCTTGGAATTCTCCAAAAACAGGAGGCTAGACTGCACTCCTTAGAACCAGGGGCGGCAGTGATGCAGATGATGATGACCCCACAGAGCAAGCACTTTGGTAGATTTCGTAATTTACAGACTTGTTTCCAGTACTTTACAGTTGGTCTTCACCTTAAAATGACCAAGTCCTGCCTTTTATAGCTCTTCTCTTCTCCTCTTACTCCCCCATAAAAAGGAAAGCATCATCCTCAAAAGTAATAAATCATCCCAGTTTACTCATGGGACCCAATAAAGCCGTGTTTTGCCAAAGTAAGGGGCATCTTCTCAGAGGAGACATGATTTTAGGCAGCCTGAGAACCACATAGTGAGGTTTCTCCCTTTTCATTTACTTTCTTTCTAAAAAGAAAAGGTTATTCTTATTTGCCAAAGAAAGTATTTTGGTTTGCTGCTTAGACCTCCCGCCTGCCCCACCAGCTCTCCAGTACTTGCCATCCTCCTTTTCAGCAGAGAGAAAGTGAGCCGTGGGCTTGCCGTACCCACCTAGTTGGTTTTGTTCTTGTTCATTTTTTTTTTTATCATCTGTTTTTGGTAAGGGTAATGGCTTATGGGATGGTGATTAAAAGTTTCCTTTTTAAGTGAATTTATTTACTCTAAAAAATGAGGCAACATCAATAACAATGGTAAATAATAAGCCAGGTGGTACTTGAAAACAGCAAAATCATGAAGTCGATATGTAACTCAGTGAAGTTTGGGAGATACTACCACAGCGCTATTTAATGTCAACACTAAAGGTCACTACCCAGCATTGGTTAATTTCTGTTGTATCAGGGCCTGTGTGCAGAGGTGGATTTTTTGTCGACCCTATAAGCTGGCCTTGGATCACGAAGCCCAGTCTAAAAGAATGCTCTTTCTCAGAAAGGCTGACATCATTCATGTGTTTTGTCAACTGCTCTTCAAGGCACATGACTCCTGTGGGTTTCCACTATATCTTTATGGCACTGGAACTCTGATTTGGAGAATGCCTCGAGATTCCACTTAAATAGCTCACTCTCACCACCCTCAGTGCTTTTTTATCAAGCCCCACCGCCCTTCTCCCACCTCCTTGGACCTGGTGCTCCAGCAAAAGTAGACAGTGAATAGACACACAGTGGAATATTATTCAGCCTTAAAAAGAAATGAACTTCTGACACATGCTACAACATGGAAGAACCTTAAAAACATTATGCTAAGTGAAATACGACTGTCACAGAAGGCCAAATACCATGATTCCACTTATATGAGGTACCTAGGTAGTCAAATTCATAGAGACAGAAAGTGGAAGGGTGGTTGCCAGGGGCTGGGGGAGGGGAAAGGGGGAGTTAGTGGGGGACAGTTTCAGTTTAGGATGAAGATAAAGTTCGTGAGGTGGATGGTGGTGATGGCTGCACAACAGTGTGCATATACTTAATGCCACTGACTTGTGCACTTAAATATGGTGTAATGGCAAATGTTATATACATTTTACAAATAAAACAAGAAAGTGGGCTGTGAGCACGTTCTCTCCAGCTGCACTGCCTTGGCTTGCCCTGGTCCTACCACAGGGAATCCTGTCCCTCTCCTGTTTCCACTTGTCAGAGCTGTCGGTTCAAATGTCATCTCTTCTCCTGTCTCATCCCTCCCAGGCCCTGCAGGAGCCCCTTTGCTGCAGAGTCTTATGGTGATTTAGGTGCCCGTTGTATCTCTTCTGGAAACAGTGGGCTTGCCGAGAGCAGCCTCAACAGCGAACCCCCTCCTTTCCCCCTGTCCTCACGTGGGCCCTGCACACAGTGAGTGTTTATGATCAAAGCAAGAAAAATGCCCCTGTGTGAGGAGGAAGCACCTGATCGTAGCATCCTGGAATCCATCATTCAGCCACTGCTGGCCTCTCAGGAATAAGCAGCAGCTGAAAGGAACATGCCCTGTCTGGGGCCTCATCTCGATGGGCGGCCACCCCTCAGCCCACACTGGAGCCAGGCCTTGGCATCCTCTCCAGAAGATTAAGAGCTTTCCTTCCTTATTCAGAAGTGAAACTGGACATCTGCTCTCAAGTTTCTTGGCTGTATTCAGTGTGTTAGAAGATAGGCAGGCCCTGCGGGAGGTAGAAGTGCAGGAAAAGGGTCACTCCTGGGGCTTTGTAGGGGAAAAATCAGTGACCCTGCATCCCCTGGGGGTGGTTCTTGGCTTCTTGGGTCTTTAAAATGAATATGTGAGCTGAGTGGAAACTTGAGGGTCGTTTGGCCCAATCTTCTCGTTTTATAGCTAGGGAGTGACAAGTCCAGAGACCATGGAGTTGCCCTAGTGGGAAGACCACCCCCGCCTCTGTAAGTGATGGGGTTGAGAGCTCTGCCTGTACCGGGCTGGTGTCAGAACACGCCCAGAACATCACGCTTACTTCTGGGCCATGTCCTTGAAGACTGCAGGCGGTGGCAGGGAGGCTTCTCGTTCTGTTGTTTGGTCCAGAGCTTGAGATCTCTGTGAGGAAGTCTTGAGCAGTGACAGCAGAGACCCCGCCCTCAAGGGGTGGGGCAGAAGTTAAATACAGCCTCCACCTCCCTGGCTGGCGGCTCTGAATTCCTTTGGTGTCACCTGGTCGTCCCAGGTGAGGAAGCACGTGCTGTGCATGCTTTACATCTCTGCTTCCTTCCCTTTTGACTGCAGAATTTCAGAGGCAGGAAAGCGTCCGGTCCCAGCACAAAGGCATCCAATTATACGATACCCCTTACGAGCCGGAGGGCCCAAGCATGGACTCGGACTCAGAGAGCACGGTCAGCCCCCGACTGCGGGAGAGCAAGCTGCCCCAGGATGACGACAGGCCCGCCGATGAGTACGACCAGCCATGGGAGTGGAACCGGGTCACCATCCCAGCTCTGGCAGGTAAGGAGCCAGTGGCCCTGCTCAGAGGCGGCCGCTGACCCGCATGGCACTCACATTTGTAAAGGGAGTAAGTGCACGGGTCCCTGCCTGCTCAGCTAAACCACAGGGTTTCTAGTACAGCTGGGCCCTTCAAGGATGAGAAGGGTCCTGGAGGAAGTCCCTTAGGCCAGGCCTAGGGGAACTCCTGGGTCTGGCCTCCAGGGTCTCCATTCCAGTCCCTCCCCCCCATCCCCAGAGACAGCCCAGATGATCTCATTGTCTGACTCTGTCTTGGTCCTGTTGGTAATGCTCTAGTTCACTGAAGCCAAGATTTCAGATTTCAGAAGGAAATCTTAGAAGCTAGAAGAAAATCAATCTGCAGAGTGGCTCCTATTGGGCCTTGTGGAGCCCAGTGGCTCCATCCTGTCATACAGCTGCTGCAGGCCTGCATGCATCCAGGGCTGCTGTGTTTCCTGTCCCAGCTTCAGCACAAGCCCATCCACAGAGCACAGGCCGTGGCCACATCCTGACCTCAGGGGTTGACCCCACCCCTGGCCTAGAGCCCCCTGAATGACTCAGGTGCCCCTCCTCTCCCACAGCCGTCTGGAAAGCAGTCTGCCACATGTGTCACCTGTCCTAAGCTATGTACACACCCTTTGATCCTAACCCCAGTCCTTAGGATCCAGGCTGAGGTTATGATCTAAAGCACAGGAAAGGCATGATGATCATGAGAGATGGAGAATGACCTGAATGTCCAGCAGTGGGTGTCGGGTAAATGGAATATTGTGCAGCCACTACAAAGTGATGTTGACACAGAGTTTATAACAACCTAGGGAAATGCTTATGTTTAATGTTAAGAGGGGAAAAGTCAGATGCAAAAACATTTTTATGCTTCTAAGAGTGTAGGCATATAAACAGAGAGACGTCGAGTGACTGATTTAATTCTTACCACATTGAAGGTCAGAAAGGGAGAGTTTTTATTTTTATTTAAGATTCATTTTGCCTTGAATCTCCCACTTTCATGCACAACTAGACGCTTCCTCCCTTCCTAGCCCCCCAAAGTGAGGCCTCTGCCCTCCCCTCATCTTGATTCCCTTGCTCAAAGTTCTGACGGTTCTCGCACAGACTGCTCACAGATCCCTGGATGTAGCACACTGTGCAATCCCATGCCTTCTGTCTAAGTGCCCTTCCCTGCTGTGTCCTATCTGGAAGAATCCTGTGCCTCCTTCGCCATCCCTGTGAGCCCTCCTGGTACGCAGCCACATGTCCCACGGGCTTCCTTGCTGCCTCTCTGAGCCTGTTGAGCTTCCTGCACATGACTCTGGTGGGGCATTTCCCTCACCATATAGCCTCAGTGCTGTAGGTGCTGGGCCCGCCCGCCAGGCCGTGAGCGCCAGCCAAGAGCCAGAGCGGAGAGCAGTCATGTGGCTGAGGTCCTTGGTCACCTCAGGTCTCTCCCGTGCATCTCACAGCCTCCTCTGCCCTCGGCACAAGGGAATCCAAGGCCTGCCCCCTGGCATGGCTGACAAGGCTGTGCTCCTCCCGGGTGTGGAAGGAACTAGAACAGAGCCGATGATGTCCCAGAGGTGGCTCTTCACAAACACCAGTTTGATTAAAGGGCTAAAGGGCTCATGTGACAACTGTCCTAGACATCAAGGGCCCATGGCAAGAGATGACATTCCAGGCGGTGTGGCATCTCACCCTCTCCTGGACTGACCACCTTGCAGGTCATGTCACCTTAGATGCTCTAGTCTAGTCTGGTGCTTTGCTGCTCAAAATGTGGTCCCTGGACCAGCAGCATCACATCACCTGGAAACTGGTGAGAAATGCAAGGTCTCAGGCCCCACCCCAGACCTGCAGAGTCAATCTGTTTTAAAAGACCCCCAGGTGATTCTCTGGCATGTTAAAGTGAAAAGCCCTTACCCTACAGGATATCATCTCTTCAGAAGCCTCTCAGGCCAGAACTTGCCCACTTCTGCCCAAAGCTGGTTTTAAAACTACTATACATTTAGTTTTTCACAAAGGTTCACAAGGTCTTAGATAGAACTGTCTCCAGATAAGTTTCTGACCCACAGGTATCCACTGTGGACTTGGTTATATCGTTGCTGAGTTTCTATCACAAGTGTCATTATAGGTCAACTTCTTAGGCTGCTGATAGAAAGTAGACTCAGACTCATGTCCCCACCTGTGTCTCATCAAGACACTTACCTCATCAATTGTGTGTCTTGCTCTGCGGTGGATACCGATTGTGCTTTTCCCCAAGGAGCTTTTGGCTCGGTTCTGATTTCTGGGGCATAGACGGAAGCTGTTTCACTTGGGCTGGAGGGATGCTGTGAGCACCAGCCTTTAGTCTTGACCAGATCCCTCCCCACATCTGTGGACAGAGCCTGTCAGGTGCAGCATTGCAGCCAAGGAGCACCCTCCTGTCTCCTAGCCCCGAAGTGCAGGTGGAACGAGGTGGATGGGCCACCTCTCACGTAATAAGGACGAGTTGAAACAGCTCGATTAGGTTGCTAAAGTGCTGCCATGGTCCCATCTGTAAACCCGGAAGGATGGATGCTCAGAAACAAAGGATAATGTTCTCATCTGAATCAGTAGTGTGTGTGGCATGTGCTTTAGCACATCATTAATGGTGTCAGGGAGCAAGACAGTGCTGGGCTGGGTCTTGTCCTCCTTATCGCAATACCTGTTTGAAGTGCCCCACACAGTTTCTCTGGGCCCTCGGGAGCTCTGTGATGGGCCCCGAGAGCCTGGGGTGCAGGCTCTGTAGCCAGGGTAGAATCCACTGGGCAATATCGTTAGCATCTCTTTCCATCCCTTGTTTTTTGTTTGTTTGTTTGTTTGTTTGCCGCACCGCGCAGCATGCGGGATCTTAGTTCCCCAACCATGGATCGAACCCGTGCCCTCTGCAGTGGAAGCGCAGAGTCTTAACCACTGGACCACCAGGGAAGTCCCTGCATCCCTTGTATTCTGATTCTGCCTGTTTAGCTTGCATGAGGGAACCTGGTCAGTGTTTTCAGATTTCCGAAGGTGTGTGGTGTGGGGACCCCCAAAGGGCAGAGGTAGGCCCACCAAGAAGGAGTCATAGGGATTTAGGGTCACAGTGAGTGGTAAGAATTTCAGGTACACCTGAAAGTGTATAATGAGCTTCCTCTCACCGAGATTTGCCAGCAGAAGCTTGAATGAGGCAGGACTGGTGTTGGGAGGGCTTTGCCCTGCAGTGGGAGGTTGGCCTGCAGCCCTCTCCAGGGCTGCTTCCAAGCTTCATTCCTTCAGGATCCCAGCATGCTGGTCAAAGGCCAGCAGAAGGGAAGGCCTCTGAACTACCTCTGTGATTCAGTCTATGAAGCAAAAGTGCTTCCCGCCTTTCAAAGTGCCGTCCTGCACTGCATTCGTGAGACTAGGCTGTTCTCAAAGGGATGCTTTGGTATTCTCTGCAGAAGTAGGCCTTCTCAGCCAGTGCAGCCTTTCGGGAAGGCTTCATTATCCCTTCCCGGTTGTCTCAAAAACAGCGCTTGCAGGGTGTGAGGTGGTCCTAGCTTCTTGGGAATGATAGTCTTCCCTTTTCTCAGAATTCTGTGGCCAGGTGAATGAGAGACACCGCAAGCTCCCCAGGAGTCCTCGGCTTCCCTTGCCTGCCCTCCCTCCAGGAAGCTGGTGGTGGCCTCCGCCAGAACCGCTGCCCGCACCTATCCGACACCGGAGTCCCAAGCCACACACATGGCCTGAGCTGATCCCAGCCCCAGGACAGATGCCCAGTCAGTTTTACCACCAGCTGCAGTGAACAGAGCGGTGCGGTGGCTTCCATCAGGCTGACAGCTCCCTTGCCACCCAGCAGAAATACCTGCCTTCAGAGCTGGCTGGACGCAGTTCTTCACCCGCTCGGTTCTCCAGGGGGTGAGTTCCCCACTCACTGCCCACTGGAGTGTTTACAGCCGGCAGGTCCAGCCCCCCCCGTTGCAGCTCCCTGCCCAGCGTGGGACAGGAGAAGCAGCCTGGGTGATTCCACGCTGTCTTGGGGGTGGTGCAGCTTGTCCGACCAGCCCCTGGGCTTTGTGGCACAAATTGTGGGATGGACAAAGGAAGCCTGCCCAGGAGGTGGCCACACAGGGCAGGGGGCCAAGGAGCTGGGTGGATAACCTGGCAAAGCAGACATGGATTTGGAGTCTTCAGATCTCTGAGGGGCCATTGGAAGGACAGGGACTGAACCTGTCCCGGGGCCTCTATTCCCTCACCTGGGAAATGTGTCCACTGCAGAGGGCCCTGGTGGGGCGTAAAGGGCACTGCGTTGGGGAAGTGCTGGTATTTACAGAACACTTGTGCATGCATTATCTCATTTACTCCTCACAACCACCCCCAGAGACCTTAGTTTCCTCCTTTTACAGATAAGGAAACAGAGGTCCAAAGAGAAGAAATGATTGCCCAGGAGCCTATAGCTAGTCAGCTGTAGAGCTGGGATTTGAACCTGGAAAGTCCCACTCCAGAGCCCAAGCCCTTACCCTGTCAATGTCTGGGCTCTCTGACACCACCCAAGATGCTGCATATAATGTGGCTGGAGCCCTCACCCTCCCAGAGCCCACAGGAAATGTCACACGCCTTTCATCGCCCTTGCACCAATTTCTCCCTGCGTCTGCAGCTGGTAGGATACGTGCCTAGAGTGTATGTTCCCACTTGGAACAGTTCCAGCTGAGGATTCTGTGGGAGCCCAAGTTCTGGAGGTTCATGCCTGCATAGGGTGACCAGAGCCATCCCACGGGTTGGTCCTCTTTGCCATCCCTCAGCACAGGAAGGGGTCCCCACAGCATGGCATCCCACTCCCCCTTGTCCAGCTAGGGAAACTGAGGCCCGGGGAAAGGACGGGAACTGCTGGAGACCTCATAGCAGTCATGCCATTCACAGAGGATGCATCCGCGTTTCCTTTTAATTCAGTGGGTCAAGTTAAAAACTACGTCCTTAATGATTTGCAGTTGCTTCTGTGAAGCGAGTGATCAGGGTGCCTGCCCAGGGTGCCAGGTGGCAGGAGAAACAAAAGTCATTTCATTTTTGATTCATCGTCTGGAGATTTGTCTACCTCGAAGCTACTTTTCAGGCGATGTCCTGGGTTCAGCCAGCAACAGGCCTGCCTCCCAGCGAAAATAGAAGACAGACATGTGACTCAACGCTGAACATATTTATTTTGGGTACTTGTCTGGCTTCCGCACTAGCTCCTTGGCCAGTTTCTCTGCCCTGGAAAGCTCAGCACAGTGTCTTGGTGTCGGGAGCCACTGGAACAGTAACAGGAGTCAGACAATCCCAAGTTCGCATGCCAGCTCCACCACTCACCAGCTGTGGGACCTCGGGCTGTTCAGTCTCCTGAGCTTTAGTTTTCCCATCTGTAAAACGGGGATAGTCACAATCCTTATCACACTGGATCTGTGTGTTGATCAAGGGAAAAAATTGGATGAAAAGACTCCATAACCTCTAAAGGGTCACACATGAGAGAATGGTTGTTGGTGCTCAGGGAAGGCTTGCTGTATTAAATCAAATTTAATTTTATATATTAAAACAATACTGCATAAAGAGGTACTTAGGGGGCACAGAGGGCCCGTTTATGAAGTTCATTCCCAGTTATCCCTGGCAGCGAGAGGCATGGATAGTGTGGAAAGCAACACTTCTGTAGGAAATACTCCATCTTGATTCCAGCAATAGTTCTCACCATGAACCACCCGGTTCTTCCATCCTTTATTCAGTCCCTCCCGAGGATTGGGCCACTGGTCCCCAGGTGTGAGAGCGTCTCTACTGCCTTTCTCCCCCACAGCCCTCCCTCCCCATTCTGGCTGTGACACGTTTTTTGATTGGTTGGTTTGCCCAGAGCGTGTAGCAGAATCACCTGGAAGAAGTATCAAACATTACAGGGTCCCACCCCTAGAGTTCCTGATTCAGTAGGTTCTAGGGATGGGGCATGAGAATTTGCATTTCCAGCAAGGTCCCACGTGTTGCTGATGCTGCTGATCTGGGGACCCCACTTTGAGAACCTAAAGTATACTCAGTACATACTATGTTTTAGGTGCTGGGGTCAGGGAGGAGTTAGGGAAGGCGGTGTCACAACTCTGCTCGGGTGATGTCCGTGCCACCTCCTCTAGGAAGCCTCCTCTGACATGGCCAGTCCCTTCCCCACCCTCATCCCAGGTTGTGCTGGGTCCCCTCTGTGCTCCTACCACATCCCGTATGGGTGTGCATTGGTTTATTCTGGAACCACCAGATACATACTTGTTACTGCCAGCATGGGGGGTGCTAATGCTGTGTTGGTCACCCCTTAGGCAGGCACCCTCTTGAGTTTTGACATTTTCCCAGCTCATCAAGTGAGGCTCAAAGGGCAGAGAAAGGGGAAAGTAAGGTCTCAGGTATGTCTGTTTCCTAAACAACTGTGAGTCATCTCTGAGCCAGTTCAGTTGGCTAATTTAAAATAATCCTATGAAGGTAGGGGGATGATGGAGGAGGAGCAGGCAATTAACAGCTAGTGAACACCAGTTAGGAGGCTGGCACAGGTTAACCCTATGAAGCTCTGCAAGGTGGGTGTGGTTTCATTGTCATCTCACAGATGGCACTACTCGGGCTCAGAGAGGGTGAGCAGCTTGCCCACAGTCACACAGCTAATGAACTCGGCTCAGGCTCTCTCTCCACTGCTGTGTTGACATCGAGAGTGCGTAAAGGGCAGGTCTGAACATTCTCTTCAGCTGGGCTGGGGCGAGGTGGCTTGGGCTGTTCTGGAGGCAGAAGCAGTTGCGCCCACTTCTTGCTGAGCTTGTGACTTGTCACTGTCACCGTGAAATGCAAATGCTCTGAAGGTGGTAGTGCTGACATTGAATCCATCAGACCCTGCTCCAGGCTCACTGTTCCCACCAAGCCCATGACTCATCCTTGTGTACTCAGAATAAACAGGCTCGGACTCTGCAGAAGTTTCCTCGGGGAATCTTAGACCTGCCACCATCACCTGGCACACCCAGCACATGCCACCTTCTCCTTACCATTGGCCCCATTGGGGCTCCTGCAGCGCTTCCTGCCCCCTGCTCAGGTTCCCAGAATGCCTTGGGCCTGGGAGGAAATTAACAATTGTGTTTGTACTCGGAGCTTTTTGCTATGTAATGAGTAACAGTTGTAATTAATGTTTAACACGTGTGAACAGCAGGTCTGCAGAGAGAAGGGGGCTTTAAGCAGAGAACTGGGATCACTCGCTTCCTTTGGCTGAGGGACAGGTTTTTCCAGTTATTTTTTCTGTTCGACATATGAATGAATTCATTTAGTAACCTAGAAAAAAAAAGAAAAAGAAAAACACTGGTGTTTCATAGCTTTGGTTTGCCTGCTAATTATATTGATAGGAATGTTTTTTTTCTTCAAGTGCGTTTGTCTCCTGTGTGGAAGAAACCCAAAGGTTTAGTAGAATATCTTTGCTCTTCTGCTTGGCAGGTCAGAGATCTTTGTGTGGATAGAAATTTTTAAGCTCTGCGAGGTCAGAGACTCTGCCAGCCTTGTTCACACCTGGGACCCCACGTAGATCAGTGCCCGACACATAACGAACACACAGATATTTGTTAAATTATTGAATAAATCAGTTCTCAGGAAAACCAACCCCAAGTTCTCTTCAGGACACAGAATACATAGATATCATGCAGTCTGCTCACACAGAGATGATACGTTTTCACATCATTCTTTCGTGCTGTATACCTCTCTTCTCTCGAGATGAGGGTGAGGGACCTGCATGAAGAGGGGCGTTTGTGAGTGGCTGTTGTCTGCTGTGGTTGCAGCCTCTGGTCTGAACTCAAGGCCGAGAGTGTGTCCCTGGGTGTTTGAGGATTGACCCGTGCGTCCGGATGCCGTGTTGTGAGTGAGGAGACTGGTGTGCCAGTAGCTGGCAAGCAGTCCCTTGAGAGCCATGCACCTGCTTGAACCCTCCTGTCATTCCTCCCTTCCCCCACCACCATCTGTGGAGGGGCAGCAGCAGAAACATATAAGCAGCTAGGCCGGGGCTTTGGGACTCATGGAAGAGGAGACTCATGTCCACAAATGCCCCAACCTGCTCGCTGCAGGTCCTCTGAGGCCTGTGGATGGGGGAAGTCCCTTTCCCAGGGCCTAGGATTGATTCTAAGTGTCTGTGGGTGTCTGCAGGTTAAAGTGTTAGGAGACACACTACCTCAGACCTGAGGGGGCATTCTCCATCGGACACTGAGCCCAGCTCAGAACTAGGAGAGCTGGAGGGTCTGGATTTAAAGCCCTGTGTTGCCCCTTGCTAGCAGGATGCCCTGGGGCAAATTGCCTGTTTCCTCGTCTATAAAACCAGGTGGTAATTGGTGCCAGGAGTCAGGGGCACAGTCAGTGCTCAGTGGAGGCTCGCTTTTGGTATCATTATCGTTACTATTGTTGTTTTTGAGAACCTGTTGCACTGTAGACAGGATTTGTGCTGAACTTGTTAGAGGCCCCTGGGATTCAGAAGACGCGGGTTCAAGTCCAGGTTCAAATCTAGCTGTTGACATGGGGCAAGTCAGTCCCTTTTACAGCTCTTGTTCCTCATTTATAAAATGAGTTATGATGGTGGAGGTGGCTTGCTTCAGCAGCTGTGAAGTCCTCTGCGTTTGGGTCATTTCATCATTTTCATCAGGATTTCTCCCTACTTTTCCTGCAGCCAAGTAGCAGCCCTTGGGGCAGGGTCTTTGCACCAGGAAGCGGTGTCCATGCTTCCTTTTTGGGGTGCAGAATAGGAGGACGAAGGCACGCCCCCTTAACGCCAGGCCCTCCTTCCCCAGTCCAGGCTTGGGTGTACATTCATGGACAGCGTTCCTGGAAACCAGATGGGATTCTTGGAGCCCAAGCAGGCTTCCCCATGCCCTGCTTCTCGGGGAGTCACCACTGCCCCCTCTCGTAATGAGAACCTCTGTTCTCAGGCACTGCCCACGAGACGTGGCAGCTTGGTGCCCTGGGGCCTGCGTGTGTCTGCAAGGAGAACACAGAGGCCTGTCATAGGTGATCCTGGAAAAGCAAACCAAAACATTTGCTAGGCTGCCCATCGCCTTACAACCTACCTAGAGGCACAGCCTTCACTCACCAGGCAGAGGGGAGAGTGAGGCTTGCTCTTGAACTGCAGGGGAGAAGGGGGCTTCACCTCTCTGGGCCTTAGTTTCTCCAGCTGTAAAATGGGAATTCTAATACTTGTCTTACTATGAGGAGCAGGCGAGATGAGGCAGAACATACGTTTAGAAACTTGAAGCAACAGAGGACCGTTGTCATAGGAACAGAGTTTTAGTCAAGTGCAAGTGTTTGCTCATCGTCGTGAAAGCTTGTGGTATTTCCATAGACTCTGGGTCGTGGGGACCCCCCACCTTCCCAAACCAATGCGTAGTCTCCCTCATTGCCCCCTCTTGGGGGCTTATGACTGCCTGGGCTGCAGCCCCTTCCATGCCTCTGCACCCCTGCCCTCCCCACTCCCCACCTGTCCACCCACTACAAACCCACCCGGCCATCAGCGGTGTGGAGGAATCAGTGCCCAGGACTGTGTGGAAGGGATAGCTTGTGCACCTTCTTTCTGTTCTCTGTGCCCTTGTGTTTTCAGAGTCATAGGACATCCATAAACAAACACCAGGCCTGGAACACTGCAGGCCCCTCCTGTCAGCCCCGTATTCACTCCCACCTCATCCACACGGGGCCTAAAGAAGCCTCTTTAGCACGTGAGAGCTCCATGCACAGGGTTTTGTTTTCAGTTCTCTAATCCTTGTTGCCTTATGCTTAAAGGACTCTGTCCTGTACTGGAGAACTGGGAGGGCCGGAGACTCCAGGCCAGCCAGAAAGAAGCAGCCACTGAACCTGGAGCACATCACAGGCCTCACCTGGGACCCAAGACCCTGGGCCCCCTTTGCTCCCTTCCGGTTCCCTGTGAATGAACCCTGTCTTTAGGGGCCACCATCCACACTCGTGGTCCGCCCAGAGGGCTGGGGGATGTTTGGCAGACTGTCGACTGTTCTTTCCCTGCCCGTCCCCAGAGAAAGGCACTTCTAGAGGCTTTCCAGGGTTTCCATTCCAAAGCAGAGGGACAGGGACTGGGGTCTGGGGCTCGCTGCCTGGCGTGACAGCCTGCTTCTGTCTGCTGGGGCAGGCTATTCGCCCGCACCAGGCCCCCTTCATAAAAATGTAAGTGAAGTTGCACCAGCCTCCTCGGTTCGTTGTGAGGGTCAGAAGAGAATGTCACGTTGGGTCCTCAAGTATGATTACCTATGCACAGGAAGCACTCAGTAAAGGTCAAGCCATTTTTCAAAACTATTTTAAAATAATTTGAGATGGAGAGTCCAGCTCTAAGTTTCCTTTCTTGATTGATGAATGAGGTTTTTTGGTCCTGCTGACCATAAATCTGGATGGAGATTCATGAACTCAACAGATTCTAAGCATCTACTATATATCAGGCATTGTTCTAGGCATTGGGAATTCACCTTTGAAAAAAAACAGAATATGTCCTGTCCTCTTGGAGCTTCCAACTTAGGAATTCCAGCACAGGTTGGAGAAGAAGATGGAAATTTTTTTTTTTTTTTCCTGAGGTACGCGGGCCTCTCACTGTTGTGGCCTCTCCCGTTGCGGAGCACAGGCTCTGGACGTGCAGGCTCAGCGGCCATGGCTCACGGGCCCAGCCGCTCCACGGCATGTGGGATCTTCCCGGACCGGGACACGAACCCATGTCCCCTGCATCGGCAGGCGGACTCTCAACCACTGCGCCACCAGGGAAGCCCGAGAAGATGGTTTCTGATACAAGGTACTTTATCTTGAGTACATGTAAAGGAGCTGCTCTGAGCGTGGATGTGACCATGGGGAGAAGGGACCACCACGTACAGGGGGCCTGCCTGGACTTCGGTACATCATCTGTTACTAACCACCTCCACTATCCTTTATGGTATAGGTATTGTCAGCCCTGTTTTACAGAAGAGGCAACTAAGGCTCAGAGAGGTTTAGGATCTTGCCCAAAGTCACACAACAGTGACAGAGGCAAGGTTCAAACCTGGATCTTCTTAACTCCAGAGTCCACGTCATTTCCAGGATGCTGAGCCGCTGCAGTTCCTCTGTTCTCTGGCCTTGTTGCAGCCCATGGGCTGTGTGTCGGCATGGGGAAGTTCAGGAGAGGCTGAGGCACGAGGCCCCATCTCCATCCAGTTCTGAGAAGACACCTACATAATGCACTGTAATACAGACTGGCGCGGGGTCAGACAGTGGCACAGACGGGGGGGCGGGGTTCAGAAGAGGAGAAAGGAATCCACCTGGTGGTGGGGGGGTCTAGGACAAAACTTCCCCCCAGGAGGTAGCATTAAAGCTGAACTGAAGAATGGCTAGGACTTTTGCACCAGAGATAGTGAAGAAAGGGATTCTATTGGACAGGCACAACATAACAAAGTCCTAGAGGCAGGAAGGCAGAGGATGGATTTGGGACCAGCCATTCTTTGTGACTGGAGCCTAGGTGTGGGTGTGGAACCTAGAGGGGTTTTTTTAGGGGAAGATGCATCCAGAAGGTCAGGTTGTCACCAAGTCACAGAGGACCTCAAGCACCAGAGTGAGTTCTCCGTCCCAGGGAAGTAGGAGCCAGCAAGAGTTTCTGAGCCCAGAGAGCTGTGCTTTAGAGGCCCTTTGGCATTTTGGAACCTGATCTCTCTGTCCAGCCCTGAATGATAAACAGGAAGGAGCCAGATCCTGAAGGAACACATTTACTTCATCTAAGCAAATATTCACTAAACACCATCTCGATGCCCAGTACTACAGTCAGTTTAGGGACAGACAAGAGATTGGAGAGGAAAAAGAGGCCTAAAATAAATCCCAGGCGCTGCCCCCGCAGGACACCCGGGCTGACTGGGGAAGAGTGGCTGGGGGCCCACTGAGCTACAAGAGAAGGGCCAAGTGCCGTGAGCCACCCAGGAGGAAGGTAGTTCTCAGCAGGTGGGATCAGGGGAGGCTTTGTGGAAGGGGGACTTTTGTGCCAGACCTTCGAAGCTTCTAGACTTCATACAGGTGGTGGTCGTTTCCAAGACTAAATGAGTGAGGCGCAGCTCTCCTTCGCTCTGAGACTCTGGAGGAGTTCTTCCTCCCCTCCTCCGGGCCCCCACTCCCTTGCCCACAGGGTGGCAGGGTTTTCCTGAGGGTTAGAGCTCTCGTGGGCACCTGGAAATGCCGTCTTCTGTCTTTGACAATGACCCAACTTCAAGGCTGATTGGTATAAAATCTATAATCCATGTAGGAGGGGGACCACCAGCGGCAGAGGCTAATCTTCCGGGAGGAAGGGCCTCCTGGAAGATCTGAGCTGGGTCTTAAAGAATGAGACGTGTCATTAGACCAGAGCTTTTGGAAGGACATTTGGGACATCACGAAGGGCCACCTCACCCTCTCGGGAGACAGGCTGCTAGAGCTGTCAACCGGGCCACTTCTCCCACTGCCACCAGGGTACTGGTCCCCATCATCACACCAAAGGCAAAAGGGCTCCAGAGGCCTGGCCCTGCCCGTCTGAGTCTCCCCTCCCTCCCTCAGAACTCTGACTTCTGTTTGTAATTGCCTATAGATGGAATTAATTAGATGCTGTCATTCTAACAACTCACAGGGGTGGCATACTTTTTCTGTAAGTGCAGATATTCTTTTGAGGGCTGTGTCTTCCTTTATCTTTTGCAGAAAATCACTAAATTAAAAGAATTGCCTTTTTAAATTGCAGATTGAAGAGAAGCTTAATTAGAGGAATGAAAGCAGTTGTGTTTGGAGCTTTTGTTCTTAACTTTTTTTTTTCCTTGTGCTGCTGAATCACTTGAAGTTTTTGTATATTTTTATTTTAGGTGGAATGATTTGCCTAATTAAGCCTGTCATTCATCACCACCTGTTCTCTCTAAAATGTATGGCTATATGCTTGCAAGCGAATGTATGAATTAATTCGGTGGGGGTTTACAGTGTTGACTGGGATGTTATTAGGTTTTATCCAATTTATCTGGTATGAAAACTGATATTTTTCCCCAGTACAGTGAAACAGCAGCTCATTAAGTTTCTTCATTTAGTCATTCTTGGAACACCTGTTATGTTGTGGGCATGCTCTAGGGATGGGAGGTAGGGGCAAATATGGTGTAGCCCCTGCCCTTGAGGGGCTCATGAGGAGTCAAACAAGGAAACTGGCAATTAGGGTACCATAGGCTGAGATCAAGGGAAGTCTGGGAAGGAGGTGAGGCCAGGGAAGGCTTCCTGGAAGAGGTGACCCCTGAAGAGCAAGTGGAGTCAGTCAGGTGGACAGTGGGGAGGGGAGGGTGTGCTGGTGATGCAGGCAGAGAGCACGGCCTGGAAAGGGACCTGGTGAGATCTGAGACTAGGCAGGTTGCCAGGTCGTTGGTCGTGAGAGCTTGGGTTCCTTCCATGATCGGTGTTGCATGCTCCATGCCTCTCTTTTCACCTTCTGTGCCAGGAGGTATGTCGTAGGATTGTATACTGGGAGAGAGCCCCCAATTCTGATTTTAGCCGGTGGAACACCCAGGTTGTCAGAGGTAAAAGTGCCTTACAGTTCATCTGGGTTCTCCCTCTCCTCAGCCTGTGGCAAAACTAAGCCTAGAACCTCATCTCCCACCTAGCCCCTTCCCCGACCCCTGCTCCTCTGCCCACTCTGGCACTGTTCACCCCCAGGGGCCAGAGGCCTGCTGCACTGCCTCCTCTCCATTCCCGACATCAGAAAGTTAGCAGAGGGGAGGCTTCGTGGGAAAGTACACACTGGCCCTGCGCTCCCAGACCCCCTCCCCTGCTGTGCCCCGATCTCCATCTCAGTGTGGCATCACACAGGGGTCTTCCCTGACTCGCCCCACACGTAATCAAGTCCTGTTGGAGTCGCCTCTCACATCCCTCTCATCACTGAGGGATTCAGCCTTCCCTAACTGGTCTCTGTGCCTCCAGGGTTGCCCCCAAACCCACCCTCCATCAGCAGTCAGAGAGGTCTCTAAAGCCCAATCTGAAGAATGGCATTCCTTCATTCAACCCATCGTAGGATCAAGTCTCAGCTCTTTAGAAGGATGACCAGGTCCTCACCTGTCTACCCGATCCTATAGTGCTCACCGCCGCCCAAGGTCACCCATCCAGCACTCTGCAAGTTAGGGGGCTCAGGTCAGATCCTGCTTCCCCTCTTCCTCACGCCCCGTCCCAGAGCATACACCCCATTTGACTGGTTGCCATGAGAGCTCGTGTGGTTCAGTGGGAGCCCTGGTGGGGGAGCTGGGCTGCTGGGAAGCCAGGGAAGGGCCCGTGGTGACATGTGTGCCAGGGCCCCAGCTCTGAGCTTCACCCCCTATCACCACTGTGAAAGCCCAGCTCATCAGCCAAATGGAGGAGGCCTTTCTCAGACACACAACCCCAGGACGTATTCCCTACAAGGGCCTTGAGGTCATTGCCATCTTGCTGTGTGTCCCTGTGGTTGGACACAGGACAGAAACGTAGCTGGAGAGGAGGGCAGGAGCCCCCAGCGAGTCCTCCCTCTGCCCCTCCTCCACACTGTCAGTCCTGGCGTCACAGGCTGTGGGCGTCTGGAGGTTGGAGCTTGGTCTCCATCCTGCTTTCTCACAGAGCTTAGAGTTTTCTGTGAGTCTTCTTCACCTGGACGATGCCAGCCCCATCCTCCAGCACTCAGGCCAAAAGCTTGTAAGTGATCTTGATCTTCTGTCTCACTCTCACTCCAGTCTGAAGACACAGACCAGTCCTGTGCCTCTGCCGGAATCTGGTTTCTCACGGTCACTTCCACCGACCTCTCCCATGCCAGCCCATCCTGCAGGAGCTTCCTCGCTGCTTGGCCTTGCTCCCCTTCCATCTTGCTCTCTCTTTTTTTAATTCATAATTTTTTCTTAAGTGGGTTCACAGCAAAATTGAGACGAAAGTACGGAGAGTTCCCATATACCCGCGTTCTCCATCCCTTGTCAGTCCAGCAATCCTGTTAAAAAGTGCCAGGTCAAAAGCCTTCCCCGCCGTCAGAACATCAGAATGGCTCTTCATTTCTCTCAGTATAAAACCGAAGTTCTGGGCTTCCCTGGTGGCGCAGTGGTTGAGAGTCCACCTGCCGATGCAGGGGACACGGGTTCGTGCCCCGGTCCGGGAGGATCCCACATGCCGCGGAGCGGCTGGGCCCATGAGCCATGGCCGCTGAGCCTGCTTGTCCAGAGCCTGTGCTCCAAAATGGGAGAGGCCACAACAGTGAGAGGCCCGCGTACCACCAAAAAAAAAAGAAAAACCTCCCAAGCCCTCCAAAGCCCCACCACCTGGCCCTGCTCCCTCAACCCCCACCCCAGCACCCCCCACACCAGTCCCTCCAGTTGCCCTGGGCTCTGTTGTTTCTCTGTCACCCTTGGCCTGTTGCTAAATTCAAGGCCCTTAAATTTGCTCTTCCTTCTCCCTGGAATGCCCTTCCCCCAGATGTCCACGTGGCTCGGCCCTCCTTTCCTCCAGTCATTTATTCAGATGCCATCCTTCAAGAGGCCTGCCCTGTCTTGCTTTTGTTTTCTCCAGAGCACTTAGCACCAGCTGGTGTGCTGTGGATCTGATTCATTTCACTTGTCGTCTATCTCTCCTCACTCGGACCCTGAGCTCCAGAGACAGGGATTTCTGTTTTGCTCACTGCCGTTTCCCCAACCCTGAACTGTGCCTGGCACATGTGAATGAGAGTCCAGGGTGGACAGCCTGCTGGACCCCACTGCAGTCATGAGAGTGACCACGTACACATGGGTCCAACCTGTTCAGGGCCTTCCATTGGCAGGAACCTCCTCGCCCCTTCCCTCTGTTTTCTGTAGTGATTAACAGAAGAGTGTCTTGGAGGGATGGAAATGTTTCGCAGTCCTGATGGATGATCTTGCTCCGTGCCTGAGACACGCAGCAGGTTCATTCACAGTCCTCCATGCCTGCGGACAGCACATCACCACTGTCAGGGCAGGGGTTTCCCTGCACCTTCTGTGAATGTGAGGTTGGTTGCTGTGCGGCTGGTGTTGGAGGACAGCTGACCACATCCACGCTTGCTGGTTGGGGGGAGATTTTATACCATTGGGTGTCCATGGGCCTGCACCTCGATGTGGCCTGGGGAACATCGTGCCACAGGCCCTGGCCCAGCTTACTAAGCATGCTGTGTATGCTGAGCCCATAGGATGTAGTCCCTCCTGTGATCTCCACAGCAGCCTGGTAAGGTAGGGAATGGGGCCTCAGAGAGGTTGAGCAGCTTAGCACAGCCAGTCACTGGCCAGCTTAGGGGGGGGTGGGACTCAGGTCAGTTTGTAAGCTTCTGTGAAGTGCTTAGTACTGTGTCCACACTGAGCAGACATGATAATAAAAATAATAAGATAAATCATGGGCTTCCCTGGTGGCGCAGTGGTTGAGAATCTGCCTGCTGATGCAGGGGACACGGGTTCGTGCCCCGGTCCGGGAAGATCCCACATGCCGCGGAGCGGCTAGGCCCGTGAGCCATGGCCGCTGAGCCTGCGTGTCCGGAGCCTGTGCTTCGCAACTGGAGAGGCCACAAAAGTGAGAGGCCCGCATATCACCAAAAAAAAAAAAAAAAAAAGATAAATCATAATAAAAGAAAATATTTATAATAGCATTGACTGAGCACAGACTAACTGCACACCAGGCGCTCTGCTAAGATAGACGGCTGTACGTCACCTGGCAGAGTCCTCACAACAACCCCATGAGGTGGGTACGGTCATTATCCCTATTTTTCAGGTGAGGAAATTGAAGCCCAGAGGGATAACTTGCAAGGTGGACTAGCCAGTCTCCAGGAACACTTCTGGCAACTCCAGTTTTAGCTCAGTATTTTCTGCTTTTTGTGGGGTGTCTCCAGGGTCCTGCCCTCAAGAGGCATCCTCGCCAGCCCGTGGGGTGAACAACACTCCCACAGGTCCAGGGCGGGAGGAAGGCACACTGGGGGACCCATTCCGCTGTGCCGGGCACTGCTCCAGGCTCCCTTGGGTGCTGGGTCCAGGACAAGGAGCAGACTTGGGTGATGCAACATGACCCTCGATTAGAACTCTCTGGGGTTGTCCTAGGAGAAAGGGGGCAGATGTGGCCTGTGCCACCCCAGGTGGGATGGGAGAATGGAAGGAGGAGGAGCCACTTTGAGACAGGTTTTTGGCAGAAAATGAGGAATTGTCTAGGGGACTGTGCCCCCTCTGGGAGTGCCGTGTCACCTTTGATGGAGGTTGCAGGAGGGTTCCTTAGGGGAGAAGGCTGAGCTCAGTGGCCTCTGGGGATTCAACCAGCCTCTCGAATGCACCATCTGTTTTTGATGGCACATGCTTGTCCCGTTTTAGGAAGCCCACGTCTTTTGAGCCATGTTTGTTCGTTGCCTGGAACTCTTCTGCCTGCAAGTTGTAAAGCCCCAGCGAGAACCATCAACCATGACCCCACTGTGCGCCACTCCTTGAGCTGAGCTCTGGGTAACCAGGTAACCGTGCTCTTTTTCTCTCTCCCCCGCAGCCCAGTTTAACGGCAGTGAGAAACGGCAGTCATCCCCCTCGCCTTCCCGGGACCGGCGGCGCCAGCTTCGAGCTCCCGGAGGGGGCTTCAAGCCCATCAAACATGGGAGCCCCGAGTTCTGTGGGATCCTGGGAGAGAGAGTGGATCCTGCTGTCCCACTGGAGAAGCAAATGTAAGTTCTTAGGGAGCAAAGCCCAGTCTCAGCAACCAGTTCATGGAGTCACTGTGGAGGCTCATAGAAGGTCAGGGCCACTGTCAAGTCTGTCCAATTGGGATTAGAGTGCATGTCTCCTGATTTCTGGCCCTGTGCTTCCTCTCTCCACACTGTATCGCCTGCCTTCCCTTGGTTGGCTAGTAGGAAGGTCTGTGAAATCGTCCACATGGTGCACCCCTCACTCTTACATGCTCCTTTCTAATTTCATCATCCAGCAAATGAGTTTTTGAAAAGCTGAATGTGTACTAAATCTTGCTGCCTAATTGTATATTAGATTTATTTTTATAGCTGTAGTGATGGCTTTGCCCCACATCTGCTTGATATTAATTGGGCAAGACCTGGACACTCTTGATCTGGGTTTTCCCCAGAGATTTCCCAGCTTTAATCGGCATCCAAGGCCCATCCCTGCTGCCCCTTTCCCTCCCTGCTTCTCCCCAACACCGCTGCTCAGTGTTTACTGCCCCTCCCCTTGACCGTGGTGATCATCTCCCTTCTCTGCTGGGGTGTCAGCTCCCTGCTCTGCTCTGAAACTTTCAGTGGCTCCTCATCACCGCCAGGATAAAGTCCCATCTGCCACTCACTCTGTGAGTTGCCCCCAGACTGCTTTTTCAGTGTCTCATCATTCCACATACCTACCCTAGAGTGAGCTTCTCCAGGAACTTAATAAAACACGTCCTGGATCCTGTGCTGGCACCATCAGGTGTATCATCCTCTTAACAAGCGAATGTGGGATAAATGGGGTTATCATCTTATTGCAAAATGAGAAAATCGGGGCTCTAAGAGATGTGGAGCCTCGGCTAGGACTCAGAGTGCAGAGGTAGGATTCGAACTCCATGACTCAACCCCACACTCTCCCCTCACTTTCCTCTCATACACACTTTCCCCTCGCCCTTAGCGCATGGCCGGCACAGGGTAGGCACCCAGTAAGGCCAAGAGATTAGCTGACACCAAGCCGGTTCCTTACGAGACCTCTTTGTGTGCATTATGTACTATGTTAGTCTCCGCCCAGGGGATTCTGGTCTCACCCAGCCGGCAGTGCATCCCTCACAGGAAATGCTCCCTTGCCGAGCAGGATGCAGAGTTTTCCGAATGAGGTCATGTGCTCCTGTGCCCCTTTTTAAGCGTGTGCTGCAGCCTCCTTTGTGACAGCCCTGCGCCTGCTATATCAAGCACATTGGAGGTGGGGTGCGCTCCCAGCGGGTGCTGTGTTCATCACTTCTCGCAGCCACACAGATTGGGTGGCAGGTTTTGCTTATTTCTGATCAAACTGTGAGCTTTTTAATCAACAAACAAAATATGATCCAGAGATCCCTGGGAGTTGGGAGCTATTCAGCATGCATCCTGACCCAGGTCTGCCTGGGTCAGTCGCAGCAACCAGTTCATGGAGTCACTGTGGAGGCTCATAGAAGGTCAAGGCCGCTGTCGAGTCTGTCCGATTGGGATTAGAGTGCGCATCTCCTGATTCCTGGCCCTGCGCTTCCTCTCTCCACACTGTATCACTGCCTGGGGTCAGCGGCCCAGCCTACCCTCTTCCCGCCCCCAGATGGAACTTCATGGGCCCCTTGAGGGCAGTTCTGCCTTTCCTTTCCTGTTCCCACCCAACAAGGCCCTCGGCCAAGTCCAGAGTCATGACTGGCTTTTCCCACCCCCACCTCGTCTCATCTCTCTGGGATTATTCTGGTCTGCTGGAGACCCTGCCTCATCACCCGAGAGATGGGCTTAAATAACATCCCACTTCCAGCGGAGCCTGAGGACCCAGGTTCACTGTATCCCTCACCTGGACTGGTGTTGCCTCAGAGATTAGGGGGCCCCTTGAAGCCCTTACTTCTCTCCACCCTAGCACAGAGGAGAGGGAACGTCGGGACACTGAGGGGGTCTGCCCCAGTCTTAGAGGGTTATTGAGGGTGGACAGTCACACATCTGCCCGGGTACCCCTACCACTTGCTTGCTCTCCTGGGACGGTGGAAAGACTGCTCAGGTACTCAGGGCAACTGCTCCCGGCCTTCTTCAGGCAGCCCACCGCCCCCTCCGTCCTGTGTCATTATTACCATCAGCATATAAACATGTGCCAGTCATGAACTTCTTAAAGCAAATAAAGAAGTAATCCTGACTGGACATCCCCCTCTGGCTCTGGCCCCTGTTGGGAACATAAGCTCCATGAGGGCAGGAACTTGCCTGGGTCACCACTGCTCAGTGCCTGGCACATAGTAGGGGCTCAGTGAATAGCTAGCTGTCCACTCAATGGACAAAGTTCCCAAAGTGGGACTTTGGGAACTTTTCCCCACGTGTCAGCACATCTTCTCTGCCTTCCATCACCTGCTACTCTCTCACCCACCACAATCTGCTTCCCTTTTCTGCCCGGGTTACCAGGTGACCTCCTCTGACCTCTGTGGCAGCCAGCACAGTAGACGGCTCCCTCCTTCGGAGACAGTCTCTGCTCCTGGTTTCACTCCTGCCTCCCCCGCCGGATCCTTGCCTCAACCTGATCTGAAGGTTAGACTGTCCGAGGCTCAGTTTCCAGCTACATGCTCTCCCTGGGTAGTTTCAGGATGCTGGTGGTGATTCACCAGTGCGCTTCCCCAGCCCACACCTCTCCCAGAGCTCCCAACTCCTACATCCAGCTGCCTTTGTGGAATCTTCACTTGGCTGACGAATGGGCATCTTGAATTTAACACGTTCAACACCGGACTCCTGATCTTCTCCTGGACACCCTCTCCTCCCCAGCTTCCCCACCTCCACAAACGGCATCACATCTACCTAGTTGCCCAAGCCACAACCCTGGAGTCATCTTGATTCCTTTGTTTGCATTATACCAGCATCTAGTACATTAGTAAGTTCTGCCGGTTTTCCATCCAGAACACAGCCCGAATCCATCCATCTTCTTATCTCGGGTCCTCCCATCTGGACCACTGCAGAAGCCTCCTCTCTTGTCTCCTGCTTCATTTCCCTGCCTGGCCGCTCTTCAGGGAAGCCTGGCTAACCTTTTGTAAGAGCATCCAGAGCAAGTATCTCTTAAACATCTCTGTTGAAAACTCTCATTGCCCTCCCTATGCTTAGAATAAAATCAGACTTCTTCCCTTGGCCCACAAGGCCTCAGGGAACTGGACCCTGCCTTCCTCTCCATCCTCATCCTGTACTACTCACCACACTCACAGTGCTGGACCATTCTTGCTGCCTTTCTGCTCCGTGAACACCCCACGCTCATTTCTCCTTCTGGACCTTTGCATTTGCTGGTTCTTCTGCAGAGAACGTGTTTTCTATGGCTCTTTACATGATCGACTCCTTCTCACAGTGCAGATTCTCAGGTCAAATGCCATCTCCTTGGGGTCCTCCCCTGTCCATTCATTCCATAGTAGGCACCTCCCCTGCCCCAGTCACTGCCTTCTCACAAACCCAGTATTCCTACATAGCACTCGTCACTATCTGACATTGTTTCCTGAATCTATTTGTTGATTCTCCATCTCCCTGCATCAGTCCTGTGAGATCAAGGGTGTAGTAAGTGGTGAGTAAATATTGGATGAGCTCATGGATATTGGTTAGACTGGATGGCTATGGTTGAGTCTTCTTAATCCCTATGGTTCTGGCCTCAGTGGCCAGCTCTGCAAAGTCCAGCACATCCCCAAGATGGCCTGCTGCCTGGAATCTCTTTTCAGTCTAGACAAAGCCTCCTCGGGCACAGGGGTTGGTCCCCAGCCGTGCCCCCCAACCCCAAGGACCACCCAGGCCCATCCTGTCTCCTGGTGGCCATCCTCCTGCTGACAGTCTGGCCAGTGGCTGCCCTCTCCCCATCCTCCAGTCTAGTGTCCTTTGCCCCATCTCTCCCAAACTCCTGGTTCTCCTTTGATCCTCGGCCCTGAGTCCCCTGCCTTTCTCTTCCCTGTGGAGTGACTGGAGCAGCGGGGGAAGGAACCAGCAGCTTATCCTGTTTACCCACCAGGGATTATCCTTAACAGGATCCAGAGCCCCCGGAGGCCTGTCTGCCACAGCCTCCCTTAGTGCTGCTTGACCTGTGTTCAGGGGGCAGATGTGGACAGCACTTCCCTGGAGACCACTTCTAGGCCTTCCCTGAGGACGGCTCTGCTTCAAATAGCTGAAACTTGTTTTCCGAATAACACAGCGTTTTTGTCAGCTCACTGGGGCTGTGTTACCCAGGTGAAATTTCCCAGGAAAACAACCATGGCAAAACTGTTAGCTCTTATTTCTAAAGTTAGCTCCATCCTTGTCTAACCTCTTCTCTCAAGCACAGTCATGTATCCTTTCTTAAGCATATCCTGAGCCTTCACATCTCTGGGAGTGTGAGCGGTCACCTCCTGGGCGATCCGTGACCCGGTCACATGCTCATTGGATGGGGATACTCACATCTTACTCACTCTCCAGTCCTTGTTTTCCTAGAGCTGGTTGGCTGTTTTTTAGGTTATAAATATGTCATCCCCACTGCTGCTAACTGTTCAGAACACTGCCTTATAAATGGCAGAAAGTGCAGAGAAAGGCAGTGCGACGCTTTTCTCCAAGCAGAATGTCTGTACCGGAACTCTCACGGGTACTGTTCACAGGGCACTCCTGGGCAGGTCCAGGAGGCAGCCTCCCCCATACACCTGGGAGCTTAAGATGCAGCCCGCGCGGCGAGCAGCAGCCTGAAATAATGATAGTTGGGGAAGTGACCCTTGGCCGTCGACAAGTCCAGTCTCTTTCAGCAGATGCTCGTAGCTGCCATTTGTGGAAACTCATCCCATTGCAGGCTGTGCACCAGCCCTTTAATACATCATCCCATTTAATCCTCACAACCCCAAAACAGGAGTGGAGTGATCCTAACTTGATAGGGAACCAAGGTGTACCCAGGTTCAGCCACTTGCCCCAGACTGCCCGGCTGGCCAGTGGCAGAGCTGCATCTGTGACTCAGCGGCCAAAGCGTGATCCATCCTTGACCATCCAGCACCTCTGGTTCTCTTCCTGACCCCATCTCTGGCCACCTTCCCACTGATCCAGCCCCTCAGAGACTGTAACGTAAACAGAGACCCGTTCTGAGTATACCCGCTGACCGGCATCTTAGGATCCTCACTCTGCCACTGAAATTTCACCTTCAGCTTTTTCAGTCTCGAAAATCAACGTTCCCCTTTTGTTCTGCAGTCGGGCATCTGCCACTGTACCCCTCCCTTCTGACTCTGCCACTCACCACATGCTGTCCGGAAGCAGTGACACTGGGATTTCCACGTGCCCAGTGGATGCCAGATGCACTTGGCAGGAGCACCGGTGTGACCCCACCCCCACCCCAACTGCCTGCTCTCCTGAGTGATGAGCACCGCCCACTAGTCCCACAGATGTCACAGAGCCAGCACGTGTCCCTCCTGTCAGCGCTCTCTGACGGCTTCTGTGTCACTCAGATGGAGAAAGCCAGAGTCCCTGCATTGCCTTGAGCGCGAGGCCCCCGACCCTGCCCTGCCGCGTGGCCTCTTCGGCCTCAGCACCCACCCCACCGCCTTGCCTCACTCCAGCCACGCTGGCCTCCTTGCTGTTTCCAAAACATTCCAGGCACTCCTGCCTTTGCCGCCCTTCCTTCTGCCAGGCACGCTCTTTTCCAGCTGCTGTCCTTCGTGGCTTCCTCCCTCACCTCTTTCAGGTTCACGCTGAAATGTCACTCTATGCAGAAGGCTTCCCTGGCAGCTGCTTAAAATAGCAGTCCCTCCCGCCAGCTCCAAGCCAGGCAACCTGCTTCGTTTCCTCCATAGCCTCCACACTAGACCGTAAGCTTCACGGCGAGGAGATCGCAGGTCTGCTCACTGTTCTCTCCCCAGGACCTGCATGCAACAGGCATTCAGTCGATGTCTAGTGAATGACTGAACGCACGGATACACACATGTGCACAGGTGCACGCCCACACACAAACGCACGTGCACTGCCTCGTGACAAGAAAGCCCGGGACGCCGACAGCTGCCCTCGGAGAGGCTGAGCCTCCTCGGGGAGGAGCGGATTTCAGGGTGTCAGCTGTGGGGGTCCGTCCCTGCGGGGTTCTGACCCCGTCTCTTCTCCGCAGATGGTATCACGGAGCCATCAGCAGAGGAGATGCGGAGAACCTGCTGCGACTCTGCAAGGAGTGTAGCTACCTTGTCCGGAACAGCCAGACCAGCAGGCACGACTACTCCCTCTCCCTGAAGTGAGTACACCTTGGCCACCTCCTGGGCCCTCGGCAGCCTCCAGCGACGCGTGGCCCGGCCCCAGTGTCTGGGGCAGAAAGACCCGCCAGTGTTCCCCAAGGAAACTTGCCAGTATGAGTTATTTCAAGCCTCGCTTTTCCAATTTGATCTTTTTCTGGGATACAGAGGAGTTTTTATGTCCTCTGTTTCTGCCCCCCCCCCCCAAAGAGCGGGGGCATTTTTCCTAGAATTTATATTAAAAATCCAAGAATAGCTTTCACATGTACGGTGAGCCAGGGACTACAGAAGTGCTTAGCATGACTCATCTCTCTTTCAACTCTCACACAGCACTTTGATGCGAAACGTGTTGTCCCCATTTTGCAGATGAGGAAACTAAGGCTCAGAGAGGGGCCATGGCTGGCCCAAGGGGCAGGGCCAGTACTCAAGGCCAGGTGTTCGACTCCCCACTGTTCTGCTGCCACCGTGAGAACCACCCTTTCCTTATGTTCTAGGTTGCTGTTGGGGAAAGTTTCACTTTTAGGTGTCGCACAAAGGTTGTGAGGAACACTGGGAAGAGCCAGGAAGAATCTTGCTGGCGTTATCACTTGTCAGGTCTTTCTGGATACGAGGCCACTGCTTTCAGGATAGGTGGCCCTGCCATAAGAAAAGTGTTTTTTGATTGAGGCCTTCATCATTCAGTGCTGTTACTGGATGGAACCCAACGGATTGTCTGAAACCCACTTTACAGACAGGAAAACTGAGGCCTGGAGAGAGGAGGGATTTAAAGAATTAGTGACAGAACTGGGGTATAAACCCAGGCCCTTCAGGCAGCACAGACCACCAGGAGTGGTGCAGCCCTCTGCCTGCTTCCTTTCTGCTCTACTCGCCATTGTTCAAGGCCCTGTGATGGAGTGAGGGCCTGCTGGGGTACAGCTGTCAGGAGAGCCCTGTGTAGGCCGGGTTGTGTAGTCAGTAAGTAGGGTCAGTGCAGCCAAGGAGAGAGAGATTGGCCTGTGTTCTCTGCTCAGGACTGACCCCACCTGAGAGGGACAGTGACAAACTGCAGAGCAGAGCCTGCGCAGGAAGCAGAGGCACTGGAAGTCCGCCTGGAGAAGGGAGGGTGTGGAGAAGGGAGATGTGGGGGAACCACAGATCTCTCAAGGACATCAGGGCAGAAGTGGTAGATGGGAGAGTTATGGGCAGGCAGATTCCAGGTCAGTGAGAGGCGCAGTTCTCTAACAGAGCCAATCAGGAATCAGAGTGATCCACAGCTGCCTCAGGAAGTAGCGAGTATCTCATCACTTGGGGTGTGCAACCAGGAGCTGGACAACCTCCTTGCCAGGGAGGATGTGGAGGGGATTTCTAAGCAGCTGGGAGGGCACTCAGGACAAACGGCACGTGCATGCTTCATCGTCCACCATCAGGCCTGACAGCTTAAAGAATCAGGCCAGTTATTGCAGCCCAGGAAAATTCAATACACTAAACCGTGGCTGGGCTGGAGGCGGCCAAAGCCAGAGGGCCACAGTGGGGGACAGGTGCACACCGTTGGCTGGGCTGCCTGGGGCCAGGGGGTCTTCAACTCCCCACTGCTCCATGCAGTCCCCTCCCTCCCTTACTGTTCGAGGTAACCTAGCAACCCAGGTGCCCATGAATGATGCTTCCAGATCTTCACCTTCCCACCTCAAGGTGATTTGTGCCTTTCTGGACTGCAAGAGGTAAAAGAAGCAGGTGACATCAGAGATGGGACTCCTGTGTCACCACCCTTCCCTGCTGACCCAGACAGCCTGCCCACGCCCCGGGCTTCCTCACTCTCATCACGCTGGCAGTCTCTGAGTTCCTCAGTGGATCTCATTCTTCCTGGAATCCTGTCATCTGGGACCAGGCCAGAGGCGTCTTCCCAAGAGGGCTGATTGAATGCACAGAGAAAAGGGTGGGGCTCCCCATGCCAGGCCCAGTCGTTCACCGTGAGGGCCAGGGCCCCATCGCGCTTATGTTTATTCACTGGGCGCGTGCTGGGTCCCTGCACTGGGCAGGCCTGGCTGGACATTGTGGCCCCTGGGGACCCCACCACAGCCCTGCCTTCAAGGAAGAAACAGCCTCCCAAGTTCCCAGGACGTTTTGGGGCTGAGGCGCCAGCATGGGAGCACACGAGGAATCTCGAGCCAGTGGCAGGAGTACTCATGCCGGCAGTGCCTGCGTGGTCCATTCCTGAGTGCCCTGAGCCCATGCCCTCCGTTATACAAACAGGCCTAAATGCCAGCTCACAGATGGGTCTTCAGAAGAGTGCTTCTGTCAAAGTCCTAAGAGCATAATTCCCTGTTCGTTCCAGGTTTACGCCCTTCCCTAGACTGTAGGACCACTCTCGGAATGGAGAGCGCCTTGATTCTCTTCTGCTCTGTAACAGGCTTATAGCCCAGGGGCCGGGCTTCCCCACTTGCTGGCCTTGTGGCCTTGGCAGCCACAACACCTTTCTGAGCCTCAGTGTCTTCATCTGTGCATGAGAGGTGGTGCCGCTCTCCTTACATAGATGCTCTTCCGTGTCTCTGGCTCTCGGGAGTTCCCCTGCCTGTGGGCTCAGCCACCCATTGTCCTTGGAGTGCTGTGGCAGGATCCCCTGTACCTCCCAAGCGAAGGGAGGAGGTGGAGGAGACTGAGGGCGCAGCCCAGGGGCCTGCGCTGGGGTCCCAAATCAGAGCACTCTGCCGTCAGTCCCAGGTTTGCCTTCCTGGACCCGTCCTGTCAGTTCTCGTCATCAGGGAGTGCAATTTGGATGACTGATCTCTGCCCATGGGTGCTGGAGGTGGAGGGCTTAGTTTCGCATGCTTGTCAGGAGCCATTAGCTCCCAAACGCCAGAGGGGTGGTCTTACCTGGTCAGCTTTCTCTTGAAGAAGGCCAGCAGTGGGGAGGAGGGCTAGGCCATCCGTCGCTGGCCAGGGCAGCCCGCTAAGCGGAGGTGGGCTTGTTTTCCAGAGCAGCCTCAGATCCCAGTGACCAGTCAGGCTGCCGGCCAGGGAGTGACACCTGGCATTCATCACCTCAGCCACAAATGGAACTGCCCTGGTACTGAATGTCCCGGCTGCTTGGGGCAAGTGCCAGCTTTGCCAGCCACCGTGGAGGTCCAGGGACTCTCACATCCCAAAGCCTGCCTGGTGGGGGTAGCGTGGGGAGTGGCGTTATCAGGAGTGAGGTGCAAATTTACATTGGAATTCCAGCGATGTTATCATGTGAGACTTGGGTCATGCTATGAGGGTATTCTAGGGTGGAGGAAAGTGTTTAGGGGAGTCAGGCCCCAGAGGAGAGGGCCCTCCACCCCTCCCATCCTTCCCTCAGCAGATATTTATCAGAGCCCTTGGTACCAGGCACTAGGCTAGGCAGCAGAGAGCGAGCAGAGGTGAGGACAGCCCGGCCCAGGCTGCAGAGCTCCCAGTCTGGGCCTTGTTGCTTGCAGGTCTGCACAGAGGCCCTTGGGGGCCGGAGCTGGCGCTGGAGTGAGAGGGTCTGGAGAAGCTGCTGTGCAGAGGTACACTTGAGCCTTAAAGAAAGGGTAGGCATTCCCCAGGCAGGGACAGTTGGTGGGCATCTCAGGTGGAGGGGACAGGCCAGGCAAAGCCCTGGAGATGCAGAAGAGCCTGGGCAGGACTCGCGCCCTGCAGAGGAGCTGAGACTCAGTTCTTAGTGACGGGGCCACTGAAGTGCCCACTCTCAGGCACCCGCCCATATGCGTAAACCCCACTTCCACCCTGCAAATCCACAGCACTTCACGATTTAGAAAGCCTGCGCGTTCGCCTCGGGACAGCCCCGCGGGGTGGCCAGGGCAGAGATCACCATCCTCGTTCTCACCTTAGGGTAGAGGAAGCTGACCAACCAGCTGAGACTGGAGTGGAGGCAGAGGACTCCCAGCCCAGTGTCTCCCCACCCCCTCCCAAGCACTCCTTACACCAGCCAGAAGGTCATCGGTGTCGAACCTGAAGCGACCGTAGAGGCCTGCCTGGTCCAGTCCCTTTGCTTCATGGCTGGGGAGACTGAGACTCAGAGGGGATTTGTGACTGACCAGCCCCCCAGCTGGCAGCTGACCACACTGACAAGAGAGATGGCGACTGCTTCCCACTGTGGGGACCAGGCAGATCCCTGGACCAGCCTAAGCTGCCACCCACCTGCCCCTTCACCAAAACCCCCCGCACCGGTGGCAATCCAAGACGGCGCCTGTCTCCTTCACCTCCTCGCATCCAAGTCCCCTCCGTGGCGGACGCCGCCACCCGTGAAGCAATCTTGCAGAGGTCCTGCCTCATTGCTTTTGAACACTGCCCTCATCCCCTCCTTCTGCAGAATTCTCCCTCTTTCCCTCTCCAGCCTGACCTGACAGGGCATCAAACCCTTGGCGCCCTCTCAGCCACCAGCACACACGTTGGCCCCAGCACCAACCATTGACCCCTGCTACACTCACTCTAGCCTCGGGGAAGCGAAGGGTTGAGCTTTTAGAAGTTGGCAAGAAAACACCCTCTAACACAGTTTACTGTTTGGAAAGGCAAGCAGGGATGAAAGGGATGAAAAGGGTTCTTTAGGCACTTTGGACTGTGAATGACTCTTTGCAAGTTCTAGTTTCATGAGTTTTTGCGAAGGAATCTGGACAAGATGAGGGAAACAGGACTCCAAAGACCAGAGGGTTTGCTGCTGAGGGCCGGGGAGGCAGGGAGAACGCCAGGGCCTCCTTGTACACCAGGCAGGCTCTGCCTGCTCTGGGCGCCCCCCTGGGATGGGGACAGACAGAGTGTCCCTCCTGAGGCCTCAGCAGGGATGCCCCTGCTCCTTTGACAAGGGCCCAGCCCTGTTCTCTTTAAGCACGGAGAGCCCCAACTCCAGTGGGGGGATGTGGCCCCAGAAAGCCCTCACAAAGGGGCCTTCAGCTTTCAAATCCCCAAAGGCAAACTTCACAGCATCCTTGCAAATGCGCAGCCCAGATTCTGACCTCAGGAGACATTTCTGGGGTCTGACGTTTTTCCATCAGGGTACAGCTCAGCCCTGATCACTCAGGAGCCCTCCTCAGCCCATAAGTTCTGCCCCTTCAGTGTCTTGTTATTTAGTGGGCTCCAGTCTCCAGGAGTTCATAGCCCAAGCGGGGAAGAAGTGGTATTTACCCGGGTAACTCAGATACTCATAGAACGTGTTTAAGGCTCCCCAAGGCAGAAAGTGCTCAGGGCTGTGAAAGAGGGAAGGAACCAGAAGAGGGGGTATTTGAAGGCTGGGCAGATCTTAGACCTATGCACAGGGTAGAGAGGGCAGCCAGGCAGAGGGAATGGCACAGAGGCAGGAAGTGCAGAGCTTGTGTAAGAACAACCGATAACATTGATGGGAGCCAAGGAGAGGTGTAGCCCTAGTAATCAGGCTGAGGAGCTGAGGACTCTAACCTGTAGGTCAGGGAGCATTCCTGAAGGTTTTGAGCAGCATTGCAGTCACGTCCCCAGAGCTGTATTCTAGAACCACTCATGAACCAGGGTGTCAAATGGAACACTACTCTGCCTCCCTCTCCCCGACATGTCCACAGACATGCCACCCGAGCTAGCACAGTCCAAGGGGTGGGCAGCACGTGGGCACGCGTCCCAAGGGGAGATCCAGGGCAGCCCTTTAAAGATGTGGAGGGAAAAGCATGGGCTCTGCAGCCAGAGAGACCTGGGTTCGAATCCTAGCTCCATCTCTTACTTGCTGTGTGGTTCTCGGCCAATGACTTTACCTCCCTGATCATCACCTAGAAAGCCATGTAGGCCACTCTCATGAAGCTGTTGTAATAATTAACGCAGCTCAGCAGGTATATGCCAGTCTCCGCTCCTCCCAGCTTTCCCGGAGCCTTTACAAATTGCCGTGGAGGCAGCAAGATGGACAGGGCTGCACCAGGTCAAGCGCCCTCCGGGTGCGTCTAGGCTATATCTGCTTCTGGATGACATGGGCGAGTGTCTTCCCCCGTTCCCATAGAAAGAGGGTCTGGCATTTGATTGGTAAATTTGCTTCCAGGTCCAAGACTCTACGGTCAGGACAAGATGTCTTTCTTCTCAGTCCTAAGGATGGTGGGAAGGCCCCACCTCCTTCTCTAGGTGGGAAGGAGGGGGTGGGACAAGAAAATGCCTCCTGCTCTGATTGCTAAACGAGGCCCGTCAGGTTCCTGCTTGGAGCTGGGGGTTTGTGCTGACTGCTGGGCAGCCAGTCTTCACCCAACAGATGCTTCCTGGGAGGGTGGTGAGCATAGCGGGGCCACAGGAGCTGATGGGCTGCGTTCCAGGGGCGCTGGGGGCACATTTCTGTTAGAGTTGTTTTTCTTTCTTCTCTCCCCTGGTTGATTTATATAGTAGAGGAGAGAGTTTTCAAACAGTAGGCATGTCTGGGTTTAGGCAGGCGGGCCAGTGATTAATCTTAGTTTGTTGCTGCTGACAGCCAGGAGCAAGAAATAATAAAGGTTTGTGGGGCGGGGAGGGGCGGGGGATGAGGAAAGGCTGCTCGCCCTTGATCATCGGCAGGGAGCACGGACTTCATTTCCCTCTGCCGTCTGAGCACCCCTTGTCAGGTCGACATCTGAGGCTCCAGCCTCTCAGCTCCATGGGGGCTGCTCCCATGGCCAAGCCCCCAGGGTGGTCCCCCAGACCACAGTAGAACCTCCCCAGCCGTTGTTGGGTTCCCTGCCCAGCATGACCTCCTACTCCAGGATGTAGGACTCCATCACCACCACTTGCTCTCCTCCCCAGCCTGCCCCTGAGGGCAAAGCTTCAAGAAGGGCAGATGTGTGCCGCCCGGGGCACTGCCCAGCTCTGCTGACCAGGGCCCTGGGTTCCTGGCTGCCTGCTCCTGTGACTCTGCACCTCTCTGAGCTGCCAGGTGGGTGTGAGGGCTGGAGGAGGGGGAGTACAGAAGAAAGAGAGGTGGGGATCAGGCAGACCGGCACAGGGGTAGCTGACTGACTCCAGGAAGACAGTGATGGCAGGAAGGGGTGGAGTGAGGAGGGGTTTTGACGTGGGCCTTGGGAAGTGAGGAGGGTTGAGGCAGTTGGGGATGGGTAGGGTAAGGAGCTGCCCGTTCTGAGGAAACAGTAGCCCAGGAGGAGAGAAGCTGCCTACTTTCCAATCCACAGTTTTCAGTATATCCCATCACGAACTCCTCCCCATATCCCCAGGATAGAGGCAGCTCTGTGCAGCAGAAGACATGGGATCAGTCTGGATTGGGCTCTTGAACCCCAGCTCTACCACTTACTAGCAGGGTGGTCTTGGACAAAGGGACTTAACATCTCTGAGCCTCAATTTCCTCATCTATAAAATGGGTTTTACATCTCTGAGCCTCAATTTCCTCATCTATAAAATGGGTTTTACAGAGGTATTCCTGAAGAGATGATATATGTGAAGTGCTTGGCATGTGCCCAGAAGGCATTAAGTGAGTGGTAGCCCACTGTCTTTGTTACAGACTTTGGAGAGCCATGGGTTTTTGAGGAAAGAGCTTGGTGTGGTCCAGAGCCTTGAGAATTGTCTGGATCTGTCCAAGCCCGCATCTACTCCCCTTTATGGTGGTGGGATTTTAGAATTTATGCAGGCTGCAACTTGAGAAAATCCTGCACTGTTATGACTGAGACTCAAATCACAGGGCTAGAGTCAAATCCAGGCTGTCCTCGTTCTGGCTGTGTGACCTTGGGTAAGTCACTTAACCTCTCTGATCTCCCAGTTCTTGATCAGTACCTGAAGATGATGACCACTTCAACAGGCATTCCTTTCTATCCCCCTCACTGTCTTGCTGACCCTTTATCTCTCCCTCCACATCTTCAGACATTATGAGTCGATTACAAGAACCAGAACCTGGTCCAGGACAGTAGCTCTCATACATTAAGTACACTTGAGCAGAAATCTTGGGATTTAGGGAACAGAAAGAGACCTTTTACATCACCTGGCCCAATGCCCTGTACAGGTGGAGAAACTGAGACCAGAGAGAGGAAGAAGCTTGTCTGCCTCTCGGCTTCTCATCCAGGCCCTATTTTCTGGCAGCATTTGCATCGGCCTGAGACAAAGGGCAGGCAGGGGAGAGGGGCCGTCTGCATCTTTGCTCTCACTACACAGGATTTCACATCCTTTCAGGACTGATGGAGGGAAAATGAACTTTCTGTGCAATCAGTGTGCGACCTGTTTTCTCCTTCTAAAAGGTTTAAAGGAAGTGGTGCAATTAGGAGCTCCTCAAATGCCCCGTGCAGGAGACTAAATGAAAACAGTGAACTTCAGAGACGGAGGTTTTCAGAAACCCCCTCTGACTGTGGAGGTGTCTGGAAGGCAGATGGGGGTGAAGCGCTGGCTGCTGAGGAGGCTGCAACAGCTCAGCGAAGGACTAGGGCAGTGCGTGTCCTGGTAGAATTGAAGAGGGTGAGAAAGAGCGAGAAGTCAGGGGCCTCATCCAGATTTCTGAACAGCCAGGTGAGTGGTGGCACCACCAGCTACAACATGGACCTGGAATGGTTTTGAAAAACCCAGGAAACTCGTCCTAACTCAGCTGCCCAAAACCAGAGGCAAGGGGTGCCCGCACTCACACTGCCAACCCATTGTCCAGGGCACCCACCAGCCTGGCAGTGCCCAGCGTGCCTGCTGATGGGCTGGGTTTTCCCTTCCTGACTTGCTGCATCTCCCCTCCCAGCCAAGCACACGGCATTGCCCTTTGCTCCCCCGGGAGCTCCCTGGTCCCCTCCAGAGTCAGAGCCACCCTGATTACATTTCCAGCTGGTTTTTAATTATCTCATATCAGCCCCCATAAATCTCCCCGTAAGGCTCGCCTGCTGTGGGAGGCGTTCCAACTGTTGCAAGGAAGCCTCTCGTGCCCTGGGACAGCTTCCTTTCTGAGGCACTGGGTGGTCTCTTCAAATGAGAAAAATATTTCTTTCCAATCACATTTCTAACATCTTGTTAATAGGACTTATTTAATAATATTTTTGCAAAAGCCACCTGGGAATGGCTTGATTGGGAGGGCATGTGGGGTGCTGCAAGGACAGGCCATGGTGACAGATACAGACCTTGTATCTGCCATCAGCAGATACAGCAACATGGAGAAAGATGCAGTCAGGGACCAGAGGACCGGGGCCTGAATCCCACTGCTTCCACCAGCCATGAGGGTCACCCAGCGAGTTATTTCCTGTCTCTGAGCCTCAGCCTCCAGGCTCAGGGACACAGCAGGAGGGAAAGCTCTTTGTAAACCCTGAGTGTCTGTATGAATGCAGGTGGTGTTATTTAGAGCCTTGTGCTTTCCCCCGGGGGAGTATTGGGGGGGTCTCACTTTGCTAACAGCTAGGTAAATAACACAGAGGCCCCTCCCACACACGGAGGAAATGCGATCAGCCCCCGCCCAGGGGCATTTGGCAGGGCTTGAAGCAACCAGCTTCATTCAGTAAAATCCCAAGTTTTCCTGTTCCCCATACCTTCAGGGCCTTGCGGCCAGAAGGATCTTGAATCATCCAGGTCAAGACCCTGGCTTTCGGATGAGAGAAACAGGCACAGGAAGGGAAAAGGACCTTCCCAAGGTCCCGCAGCGAGTTGCTGGCGGAGCCCATACGTGTCGACTCCCATCCCAGGGTTATTACCCTTCTGAGCCCATAACACTATATTTTCTCTCCCATTTTCTCCATAAACGTTCATGGTATTTGCGGCAGATTTATAAAATCAGATGTCAGATTTTATAGCTCTCGTCTTTGCTCCCACAGTTCACATGCTAAAGCTATAAAAATGATATTTTGCTGTGTATGAGTGTGGGTGTGTCACACTCACACGTGCACACACACTTCCGTTTTGTGCCTTGAACCTGCCCTTTTCTGAACGAAATTGGGTCATTTGTAGAGACGTGGATGGATCTAGAAACTATCATACAGAGTGAAGTAAGTCAGAAAGAGAAAAACAAATATCGTATATTAACGCATATATGTGGAACCTAGAAAAATGGTACAGATGAACCCGTTTGCAGGGCAGAAATAGCGACACAGATGTAGAGAACAAACATATGGACACCAAGGGGGGAAAGTGGCGGGGGTGGTGGTGGCGGTGGTGGTAGGATGAATTGGGAGATCAGGATTGACATATATACACTAATATGTATAAAATAGGTAACTAATAAGAACCCGCTGTATAAAAAAATAAATTAAATTAAATTCAAAAAAAACCCTGCCTTTTTCTGGGCAGCCCTCCCCCAGTGAGCAGCTGCCATCCTCCTTCCAGCTGAGGGTGCTTTCTGCCACTTTTAATACGTTTTTTTTTAAAGGATTGCTTTACCTAGGAGGAATATCAGAAACAGTTGGTTTTGGCAAAGCTGGCTTATTAGAAATGCTTTAATTAGAACTTTTTTTTTTTTTTTTTTCTATTTTCCTTTTGAAAATCTACACGCTGCTCACGGCCCTTGGCGGCTTGAGGACCAACTTGTCACATTCTCAGCACAGACTTTCAGGGCAGGGGCAACAGTTCAGCAGTGTCGGTGTCACTGCTGTGTTCCTGCTAGGCACCAGGCCTTTGACTGGATGGGGAGACAGAGGCACATCAGAGTCTAAGCTTGTAGTCCAGGCACAGGGACAAGAATAGGTGACTGCTGTGATGGATGGAGGTGTAGCCGAGAATAAGTAAGGGAGGAAGAAAGTGAGTCTCACTGGGGGCATCTCAGAAGGCTTCCTGGAGGAGGTGGCATGTGAGCAGGGCCTAGGACGATAATAATGTATTGGGAAATAACAGAAAGGTAGAAGGATGATTAGTTTTGGTATTAGAGGAGAGGTCTCTGCAGTGTCCCCTCTCCCTGTGGTGCTAACTGCCTGTGGTGCCGACTTTTCAACTGCCCCCTCCATATAAGCCCCCTGTGGCCCAGGTGACTAATAATATTGTGGACAGAGATGTGCCTTGTAAACTCTGAAGTCCTAGTCAGCTCTCTCTCTGTCTCCCCACAGCTTCTGCATCTCTGGTCCTTTATCTTTTCCACAATTCCTTCCCACCCCCCAACTTGTCAAAGAGTAGCCACACGCCCCTCATTTCCACCTGACACTAAAGGTGTGTGCCCCACCCTGGCTGAACACAGCATCCCAGGGAAAATTGCATTTACACGGTGCCGGGCAGGCACTTTGCAGTCCCTGGTACCTGGTGGCTTCTGCAGCGTATCCTCTGAGGCAGGTAGAATTGTGCCAGTAACAATGATTAAAAACTTGGGGCAGTATATGAGTTCTGACACAAGTGATGATGAAACCACTGAGGTGGCAAATGCATGAGGTGGTGTGTGCTGGGCACACCCACCTTTCAGATTCACGGTCTCCAAATGGGAGCATAATCCCGCTTTGAGTTCAGATTTTCAGGCTAGAAAAATACTTTTTCCTGTCCTCAATTGTTCCAGTCTTACCCCCTAAAAATCTTCTGTGATTAAACGAGGGTTGACTGTTTTACTTTTGTGGAAGTTGTGCTTTTAAAAAGCAATCAGTTCCAATAGTAAGTAACTTTCGGGAACTCAATTACCTGCAGCCATGCTGAAAAAAACTGTAATTAATGTGGTCAAACCCTAGCCAAATAATAAAATGAAAGCTTTGTTGTGTATCAAGGCAGAAATCAATTTCATTAGGGAGCAAAGAGCCGGAGATTTAATTTTGAGAAAACTCTCCACCCTGTGGACAGAGGTTGTCAAGAAGCTGCCAGAATGAATGCCCAACATGAGAGGATTCGCCCTCCGGAGCCCAGATTACTAAGGGCTGGCAGTGACCTTGCAGAATTATATTTGCAGACCTTCCAAGTGTGGCCACAGCCAGCGGGGCTTTTGCTTCTTAATGTTCTTGGACTGGTACCCCTTTTGGTTTGGTCAAGAGGTGCATGTTGTCTGCACCCACTGACACTCGCATGCCAGTGAGATCCTGTCCCTTGGGATGGGGAGGAGGAGGAAGACAGAGGTGGACTCTGGAGGTCAGAAGACACCAGAAAGGAGTTCAGCGAAGGCTCAGGGTGCCCACATGGTGATGGAGTCATGTCCAGACAGCAGGGCTAATGGCCAAGCGGGACATACCCATTGGGGACACTGTCCAGTTGCAGGCCAGCATGTGTATGAGAGATTGTGAGCAGCAGGGGGGACCAGGATGAGAGAGGACAGCTGGAGAGGAGCAGCCTCAGGTCTGTGCCTGCTTCTGTATTCCGCTCTCCAGGGGGGCCTTCCCAGGGCAGGCAGAGCAGCTGTGGCCTGCTGGAATGTGCTAAGTCACATTTCAGCTCAGAACGTAGAAGGACTTTCTCATGGTCAGAGCCATCAAAGGTTGGAAAAGGTTGTACCTGTAAGGAGTAAGCTCCCCAACACTGGGGGTAAGCCACAAAAGCTGAACATGAGATGTGAATGTGGACTTTGCATCATCAGATAGTATTAGAATGGTGGTTTTCAAGCTTGAATGTGAATCGGACTCTCTTGAAGAGCATATTAAAAGCTGATTCAGGTTCCAGAGAGGCCCAGGGAGTCCCAGGCTTAGCAAATCCCCAGGGACTTTGATGTAGGCATTCTGGGGCACATTTGAAGAAACTCTATATTTGGGAAACCTGCACTCCTCTTCCAACCCTGAAACTCTGGGATGTCTGTAATGAAGGTCAGTCCTTTTGTTTCATATCTGAATAGTCATTCCTTCTTCATTGCGTGGTGTGAGCACCTATGTGCTAAGTTTCAAAGGTTTAGCAGTTTGTGCGACCTCAGTGGTCACCTAGTTCTCTCCCTTTGTTGTATAGATAGATGGGGAAACTGAGGCCCAAGAGGACAGGAGCCAGGGCTGTGACCAGGTCCCTGACATCCAGTTCAGATCTCTTTTCACTTGCTTTCAGTGACTTTAAGGAATATCATAAAGTCCTCCCCATTTCACAGATGAAGAAACTGAGGCCCAGATCCCCAAGGACTGTTGGGAGCTTTTCCACTGAAAACCACCATCACCATCATTCACATGATGTGCAAAAGGCCCTTGGCCAGGGTGTCTGGGTGGCTTAGAGTCAACTGTGTGCCTTTGAAATTCCAGGGAGGAAGAACGGACCCTCAGGTTAGAGGCAGGACCACTGAGCGGGTAGGTCCGTTTTAGCTTTCAGTTTTTAAAGGCCCTCCTGGATTTTTCCTTCTTTACTCGTTTCAGTAACACTGTGAGTTGGATCAGGTGCTTTGTGGGCGAGTCCCCTTCTTTGCTGTGCTAATGAATCAGTTGGTCAGTTAGCAAGGGACGCCCCAGCCAGGAAAGGAGTTGGGTCTGGAGGATAGTGAGGGTAAGAACTGTGCTTTAAGGACAAGGATGAGAATTGGGGTGTGGGGGGATTGCTGCCTTCTTCCCCCTCCCTGCACGTCCACCTCCACCTTCCACCTTGTCACAGGCATTGCTGCCTGCTCTGAGCGTACAGAGGCTATGGGTATTGCCCAAGAATCCCCTACAGCTAATGGCACAGGGGCGGGTGGGGGGAAGGGGCACATTCTGGATTCACTGGAGAATGGGAGCAAACCTCCACTCCTCTCTGGGCCTTAATGTCATCTGTAAAATAAGAGCAGGGAAACACATGGTCTCAAAAGCCTCTGCTTGGTGTCTTGTCTATCTCAGAAATGTTGGATACAGAGCAATACACACAATACTGCCATAGACCAGTATTTTTTAAGCAGAGAAGCCTCTTTCCTCATCATTCCCATTCTGTTTTCATGTGGACCCTGCTGTGTAACAGTTTGCTTTTGAGAGTGTTGTGAAATACCACTCCATGTTTGAGAAACTTGATCTCAGGGTCGTAAACACCATGCCCATAGTCCCCCAGCTACAGAGCTAGGGCCAGAGCCCAGGCCTCCCACCCCAGCCAGGCAGGCTGCCCAGCTGGAGGATGAGCACTGAGTACGCTCAGTGCTCAGCCCCGGTAGCACGGAGCCAGCAAGGCAAACCAGATGGGCAGCAACTTCTACTCAGGCTCCTGCAGTGCAGGTGGGAACAAAGCCATGTCAGAACCCCTAGCCTTAGCACCTGCCAAACTTGCTCATGCATCATCCAGCTCGGACCTCAGGATGGTTCTTATGAGTGGGCAGTGAAAACTCCATCCCACAGATGAGGAAACTGAGGCTCAGAGAGAGGCACAGCTCAGAGTGGCAAAAGGGGACTCAGACCCAGGTCTGGGTCCCCCTGGGTCTGCAGGCGGTGGTCCCTTTGCCCTCGTCTTGCTTTCCTCATCCCGGAGTGCTCCCCTCATCTCACTCTCCAGCCTCACCTGGCTCAACCCCAGGTTTCCAGCTCCCCTTTTGCCTATAAAAGCCCCTGTGCCCCTCAAAGTCCTCTCCATGGCAGCTGGTGCTTACCCTTATGGCTGCCTTTGCCCAGTCCCTGTTCTGGACTTTCCTTCAGGTACCGTGAGTTCCCCCTGCACCGGCTGGTTGGTGGTGAAGTGGGAGTTGGTCCTTGGAAACAGCCTGGAGCCCTTTGCAGCCCTTTGGCAAATTCTGTGTTGTGTCTTCAGCCCTTAAATAAGGAGCCAGATGACTAACCTTTATCAGGTGTTCATGCTTCCTTCACACAGGCATTCTCACTTCTCCCTCACAACTACTGTGAGGGTGGACTCTTTGTTACTCGCATTTCACAGATGAAGGATTTGAGGCATGGGGGACTAGTGAGTTGCCACTGTTGAAATTTGGGGCTGAATTATTCTATGTTGTGGGGTTGTCCTATGCAGCATGTCCCATGCAGACCTCCACCTGTAGATGCCAGCAGCTCCCCTGTCTCCAGACATTGTCAGATTCCTCCAGGAGGGAGGTAAACTCGCCCCAGTTGAGGACCAGTGCTCCAAGAAGAGTATGGGTGGAGAGAGGCTTGTCCTAGTAGAAGGAAACCCCCCTCTACCCCACCCCAGGCCTGAATGCATTCTGTCCATCCCGTTGGCACAGATGTTAAGAAATCTTGCTTTTGCCACTGTGCTGTCCTCAAGCCCGGGGATTCCCTGTACCTGCATGAGGATAGCCGTCCTGACCTGTCTTAGTGCTCCTGGCCGAGGCTGGCACACCCTCCACACCACTGTGATGTCTCTCATTAGCTTGAAAACTTCAGCACTGGAGGAACCCCCTCTACCTTTTCCAGATGGGGATGCTGAGACCCAGGGAGAGGGGACCTGCCTAGCCAATGACATCAGTGGGATCAGAGTTTGAACCCGGGCATCTGACTCCAGTTAAGCCACCACCATCAGCCCCATGTGCTTCAAACACAGAAGGGTCTTTGTGTTCCTGGAAGATTCCTCTTTCCCCTTCCTAAAGCTCTGAAACATTTCATGTCACCCCTCCCCCTGCCTCCACCTCTCCCCTTGCAGTTTTCATGTGCACTTGCTGGAGCCTGAGGACTGCTAGGAACACTGACCAGAGAGACTGCAAAAGTCACCCAGCCTACCCCCATGCATCATTACCCTCCCACTTACACACCCCCAGTGATGGGAGGCTCACTCCCTCAGCTGTCAGTCTGGATCATTAAAATCCTCCTGCCTGACACTTTGTTAGTCTACTCCTGAGAAAATTGCCCCAGATCAGTTCATTTTGACCTATGCTGCTTTGCGTGGCACAAAACAAGCCTTATGCCTCTGCATGTTTGCCGTGAGATGCATCTGGCAGCTCTCCTTCTGCCTGGAGATGGCTTTTCATCGTGATTTACTGAAGGCTCTCTCCCTGAGCTGCCAACTTAGAGCTTGAGAAATGCCCAGGCTTCCTGGGGAGGCTTATCACTGCCAGTGCGCTTATTGAAAGTCTAATTATTTGGTTGTAAATCAAGTTGTCTGGCTCAGCAGTGTTCACGTTTGGATGTTTGTTCACCATAACTTGGCGCATGTGTCTTTGGCTTGTCCCCCTGAAGGCTATTTCGGAAGGCAGTGGGTGGCATGTGACCTCATAAGCGCCTTCCCACAGCTCCTCAACCCCTAGAACATCTCAGCTGGAAAGGGCCTCCTTGCCCCTCACCCCATGCATTGCACAATTGGAGAACCCCGACACACAGCTAGAAGGACTCACGTCCTGGTCCCCTGGCTCAGAAAGCCCTGGCGTCCTTTCGCTGTGACTCAGGCAGGTTGCTTTTCCCTCTGGCCCTTGGTGTTCTCGTGTGTGCAGTGGGTGTCTTGCAGATAATGCCAGCCCTCCCAGCATCTTTGTGAAGCCACAGGTTAGTCCAGTCACAGACCCACGGCAGCGGTGGCCATCACATTGTACACGTTTGTTCTGCCAGGCTCCCAGGCCCTGTGCTGGTAGTTCACAGCATGTGCAGATGCCAGCCTGACATCCTCAAGAGATATCAACCAGGTACCTTTCCTCTGAAGGCCCCCATCACTTGAGATCTGGGTATTTTTTTCCCACAGCAGGCCCAGGGCTCTCCTCAGAACATGCTTCTCTGCAGGCACTCATGAGTGTTTCTGGAGTGCCTTGTTTCACAGATATGGCGAGGAGTTTCTCTGTAGACACTTAGCCAGCGAAATATCCCATCTCCCAGGAGGTCAAAGAGCAGACGTCCTGAATCAGAGCCATCTGCTTGCAGAGGCAGCGTTGCCGAGCAGGGGGCGGGGTTATGGCAGGAAGTACCTGATTTGTAGGCCCCTAGGTGGCCATGGAGGCAGGAGGTATCTTGTCATGGTCACCCTCCAGGCTGGCTCCCTTGGGATGCTCCCTCACCCAAGGTCACAGCAGATCAGCATTAGAGCCGGGCCTAGAACACACCTATGCCCAGTTAATTCGATACAAACGTCCGTGTCCATCTCCACCCTGACTTGGGTGCACACTTGTGGGGTCAGAAGGACCTGATGGGCTGGTCTCATGCCCTCTCCACGCTGATCACAAGACCTCTGCTCCGAGGGCTCTGAGGGTGAATGCTGTTGCTGTTGTCATGCTCATGGAGAGCAAGTGACACCTCCCTCCCCTGAGAATCATCCTGCAACCAATTGTTGAGGGATTCAGATGCCCAATTTCATCCTTCCTCTTCTCTTAACTGATCTGGCCTCAGGAATCTTTGCACAGTGTAAGATTCAACTTTTTAATTAAAATAACCCACAAGAAGAGGAAGAGATACAGCCACTTTGAGATCTGCTGGGCCCCAGAGTGGGGCGGGCCCGGGCCCTCAGGAAGACGTGGTTTTAGGAGGGAACTTGTGTCACATTCATTCTGTTTATTTAGGCCTGGGCAGGGGCACTGGCTGGCTCTGTACCCACAGTGATTTCTGGTAGAATCCCATGGAAAGGAAAAGGTTTGACCCATTCTTCTCTGTGGCTTGTGGCTTCCCTCAAGTGAGACTTCTCTTTCCAAATTGAGAGGCAGGTACCTTTGTACCCCCCGCAGAGGTGACCCTCTAGGTTCTCCCCATGGCTCTGCCCCTCACTAAGCTGGCTCCTCCTGGGACCAATGCTGACCAGGCAAAGCAGCCACTGTGTCTGGCCTTGAAAGAGACAGCTTCTACCCTGGCTGGACCACACTTGGGGACCTGGTGGAGTCGTCACCAGCCTGCCCTCTGGAGCTTACAGTCCAGAGGGGAGGATGCACGGGGCCTCATTTCCTTGGCTCAAGATAGACGCTCCCTAGATAGCTGCTGGGTGGATGGATGGACAGATGAACGGCGTGGTCGGCTATGTGCCAGGCATGTGCTGAGGGCCCAAAGGGGAATAAGGCCAGACCTGCTGAGAAACGTCCCAGTGAACAAGAGTTCCTGACCTCAGGAGCTCACAGAGCTGCAAGGACCTGGACACCTGGATCCGTCTGGTTGGGTGGCTGAGCAGGGGAAGATGAGGCTGCAGTGGTAGTGTCAGGGCCCTGAATGCTTACCACAGGCTTCAAAGTCAGACAGACACAGTGAAATCCTGGTCCCGCCGTGTCCCACAGGACGAGACACACAACCGCCTTCAGCCTCAGTTTCCCCATCTGTAAACAACGGTAGTCACACAAAGCAACTTATCAACCCTGCTGTGGGCTTAAATGAGGTAACATGTAACAGTGGCTCAGCTCAGTGCCTGGTGCACAGTGGGGTTCGAGCATTCATTCTGCAGTGGCAGTGGGGAGTCCTGGGCGGTTTCGAGCTGAGGGACAGTGTTCTGGGGCATCTCAGTGAAGAGAGCAGCTCCGCAACCACCTTTCAGTAGAGGTAAACCAGAGATCACTTTTGTGTGTGGTTTCCTGTAACCAGGTCCTACATGCTAGTCCCAAAGGGCAATTTCCTTGCCTTCTCCTGCATAAATATTATATGCAAGTATTTTTAAGTCACTTCATCACGAAAAGAAGCGATTTAACATAACTATTACCCAAGATTCTTCATGAAATATGCATCAAGCAATTAGGTCTAAAAGCAAGAGGTGAGGCCTCGCACCCTGTTCGGGCCAGCAGCTGCAGGCTGAGTGATGTTTTATTAAAGCCCATGATTATGAGACAAGGTGGGGTCTGTTATTAGACCCAGCGCGCCAGGCACGTTTGATAATCCTGGTGATGAGGAGGTGCTTTTTGTGATGATAATGAGCCATTTGAACGCCCTGACAGCCCCAGCATCCCCAGCCTCTACCAGCCTTATAAGACTCATTAGTCAGGTCACCCACTGGAGACACCCCTAATTGTGACTTAGCTCTTGCAAGATGTCCTATCAAAAGAGACGGGGCTGACACAGGAGCTTGGCAGGCGGCGGCCTATCTGAGCTCCCTGGGGACCCATGCCTTCTCAGAAGCGATGATGGGAGGTGGCCTGGGACCCGACCCACCTGGCCCTGGCCGCGTGGGCCCCAGGTTCTTGCCATAACCACAGCCGACCTTGCTGTGTGCCTTGAGCCAGAGTGCTGCTCTCTCTGACCTGTTTCCTCCAGGGCACCCCAAGAGGGTGAAACGAGATGGTTCCCAGGTTGCTTCTTGCTCCAAAAGCAGCGTCCAGAGCACCACAGCATCCCTGGGCATGCTGGTTATCTGATGCACCCTCTCTTCTCCCTGGAAAATTTAATCTTTTCTCTTCTTGTGCTGGATGTCGTCTTCTAAGTAGAGTTGGGAGTCTTATATATATATATATATATATATATATATATATAAATTTATTTATTTATTTTGGCTGCATTGGATCTTCGTTGCTGCGTGCAGGCTTTCTCTGGTTGTGGCAAGCAGGGGGTACTCTTTGTTGCGGTGCGCGGGCTTCTCTTTGCGGTGGCTTCTCTTGTTGCAGAGCACGGGCTCTAGGTGCACGGGCTTCTGTAGTTGCAGCACGCGGGCTCAGTAGTTGTGGCTCGCGGGCTCTAGAGCGCAGGCTCAGTAGTTGTGGCGCAGGGGCTTAGTTGCTCTGCGACATGTGGGATCTTCCTGGACCAGGGCTGTAACCCGTGTCCCCTGCATTGGCAGGCGGATTCTTAACCACTGCACCACCAGGGAAGCCCCCGAGTTGGGAGTCTTTAAAGCCATCCCTGGCAGCTGTTTTTAAATCTTCGACTTTTGTTAGGCAGCACCTCACTCGTGGGGACCTTGTGACCGATCAGGGTATATCACTGCCGCACACCCCGTAGCTATGTGTTGACAAGGCTCTGCCTGACCTTTGCATAAGTCCGGGTTTGATAGATTATCTCAGAAAGAAAGCCTGCTTACCTCGCAGGGCCCACCAACTCCGTGTGATGGTCCCTCCATGGCTGGGGGCTCTGCTGGTCAGGACACACTGTCCCCGATCCCCAGGATGGCCTTTCACTGCTAGCCCCCGTGCTGCTCTGATGTATCATCAGCCCTGCAGGGTGGGTCTCTTGGGGACTGAGGCTTGGAGTCAAGGAGTCACTTGCTCAGGCTCTGATGCCTCTCACCCACCACGCGCCTGGCCTCACATGGAGTGTTGGGGGCTAAGTAGGGCTCTCTCCTGGAGCTGGACAGAGCTGAGGTCAGGAGTATGGGCTCTGGGAAAGGCCCACCAGGGAAGGAAGCAGCATCGCCACTGCTGATTGTTGTGTGACCCCGGGTCAGCCACCTCCCATCTGAGTCTCAGTGCTTAGCACATGGCCTGGCTCAAAGGAAGTGCCAAGGACACATCAGCCTGAGGGCCATCCGGGCCAGTACCCCGTGACAGCGGCACTGGAGGCCGTGGGCAGCAGTGGAGGGGGGTGGGGCATGAGGCTGCCTCGACCCCTTCCTGCAGGAAGCCCTCACCACGTGGGCAGCAGATTATGCTCATACACATGGAATCCAGGACCTTAGACCCAGAAGCACCCTCAGAGGCCATCCAGTTAGTCTCCCCATGGATCCAGTGGGGGCAGGGAATGAGCCCAGTACAGCCCAAGGAGAGCCTCAGGTCCAGAGAACCAGAGGGTGCAGTGCGTGAGCCCAGAGGGAAGGGCCGTTCCTGCCTGGGCTGCAGGGTGAGGGCCAGCTCTCCCTCTGCCGGGAATGGTCAGGCCCTGGACTCAGGGGTCACGGGCCTGAGTTCTCTGCCTTGGGCTCCGAACTTTGTAACTGCCTGTCCCCTCAGTACAGCCCAGCTCAGGGTTATAAACTAGTGTGTACTGAAATATGACAGTCAGAAGAACAAACAGTGGGCCTGGAGAGTCAGGAGGGACTGCAGGAAGGTACCAGCGGCTGCCTGTGTCTGTTGAAGTGGAGGCGTTAGTGTGGAGTTCCTAATATCTGGTGACCTCGCAAGCCCTCGGCCTGGGAACAGAGGAGCTTCAGCTTCTGTCTCTGGCTCTGTCCTCTGTTACCACCATCTCTGCCCACTTCCCTCACTGAATATTTTAAGAACAACTGGTATGAAAATATCCCATCAACACATATGAGTTATTTTCTTTAATCTCCTTAGAAATTAAATCAGCTCCCCCTGCAACTTCGTACCTGCAGTGCCATCAGAGCTTTGGCATTCAGACCAGCTCACAACTGGTTGCTGTGATCTAACACATCCTGCGCTTTGCAGCCCCAGCTGTAGACTGTGGTACATAAAGCCTAAAATATCACCCCACACAGAGGGCGTGACATGTCCAAGGCCACACACACCCGCCCATGTCACTCACCTGCAGCTCCAGCTCTGCTGTCTCCCATACACACCCCTTCTCCAGGCAAAGCTGAGCACGTGGCCTCTAAGAGTGCAAAGCTTTTTAACTGTCCCCCGTTTTCTTAGCCACACAATTTCAGCTCAGCATTCAAGCAATTACAGCCCTTTCCAGGGCAGCACAGATTTGCCATCTCTCCATGGATGTGGGTAGCAGGTAGCGGAGTCTTCACTCAGAGGGAGTTGCATGTTTTTTCACTTAAGGCACACACCAGTTCCTTTCTAACGGCTTAAGCAAGTGTGCCTCCTGCTTCTCAGATGTGACAAGGCAATTCTCCAATGAAATGACCTTTCACTGAGGAGCAGAACTTGCCACAGGCTCTGTAATTAGAACATTGTCAGCCTTAAAAAATCTTGATTTAAATTTCAGTTCTTTACAGGAATTATTCTCTCTTGAAACATAATTGCTCTCCGAACGATTTCCTTTAAGCTAAGGGTGACATCTCTAAATATGTTATTATGAGCAGATGTATTGCTCAGTGCCTGCACTTCATTAAGCATTTGCTCTGCCCAGTTGAAAATGGTCCTGGAGTCCAAATTGACGCATTAATAGAGCAGGCACCGGTAAGCATGGGGAACCCGGTCCTGGATGGAAGAGATGTGGGAACAGCTGAAGCAAGAAGAATCAAAGCTCAGAAGGGCTACAGACTGCAAACCTGTGTCCACACGGAGCTCTCGGCCTTGCCTAGGGTGGTCCTGGTCTCCTAGGAGCCGGGCCTCTAGGGCTGCTCACAAGTTATCAGTGCCCAAGGATGGGCTCTGGAGAAGGCGCAGGAGGTCAGAGCCCCAGCTTTCTCACTCAGTGACACACCCTCAGTAAATTTGGACTGTGCTTTTGAAACCAAGCATCCACAAGTGTGGTGGCTAAATCTTGCAAGCTGAGTGAGCAGGGAAAGGGCAGCCTGAGCACAGGCAGGTTGACGGAGGGGTTAGTGGTGACCCGATGGGGCCAGAGTCCTGGGTGGGAGGTGGGAGAGGTCTGCTAGGATCAGGTGGAAACAACACCCCACCCAGCATGCTGGTGCAGCTGGCAGGCTGTGAGGGTCACAGACATAGGGCTCTGCTCTGATCTCCGAGGAACCCACCCACTACGCACTTCAGAGGATGTTGAGCATGGTGGGCACAGAGCCTGCACACTCCTCTGGAGCTCTCAGGGGAATTGAGAAGATGGATAACTAATCACAGTTCAGGAAGGCAAGTGCTGATGGAGGCGTTATATCCTCGGTGCAGCTGGAAGAAGGAAGGAGCTCTGCCAGTGGGAACCTGGAAGACTTCCTGGCGGAGGAAACACTCCACCTGGGCCTTGGAGAAGGAGGCAGGCAGGGTTTACTGAGCAGAGAGAGGAAGCACAGGCAGGAGAGTGCCTGCGTTGGGACAAAAGACGGGGAGCACACATTCTCCCCAGATTCTATTGGCTTAAACTAGTCACGTGACTACAGTGGCTACAAGGGAGGCTGGGAAATGTAGTCCCTGGCTTGGCAGTTCCATACTACTGAAGAGAGAGCATCAGTTTTTGGAAAACAGCTCGCCTGTCATCCTACCACACTCTGTTTCCTAATCTGTAAACTGGGGGTGATGACCCCTGTCCTGCCTACTTGTCAGGGCATTGGGGACTTAAACATTGTGCCTGCCAGGCAAGGCTTAAATTCTCATCTGCATCAGTAATAGGAAGAGGGGCCAAGTTTGGGGGTTTCTTTGTTTTCCTGAGGAAGTCCCTCAAAGCTCCCGAGGTTGAAAGACTCTCCTGCAGCTGTGTTTGCCGCTGGTTCCCTGTCTGCTGCTGAGATTGAGGGGGCTCTTAGGTGCAGCCGCATTTTGGCCGGTCCTGGGCTCTGTTCCTGGCTGGGAGAGGTGCAGCTCAAGGCTGCTTCTTGCCTGGGATCTCTTCTGTCCCGGGCAGCAAGGAATCTTCACACCTTAGCAGGAATATGGCCAAGAGGGAGAGTTCTCTCGGATAATGAGTGTGAATTCATGACACACCTCGGTTCAGAGCAAAAGTGAGTAGCTCTCTGGGAATTGCTTTCCTGATTGATCTTGGGCCTTCGTCATTCTACACATCTTAATAATCTCTGCGCTTTGTTCACAGGAGCAACCAGGGCTTCATGCACATGAAACTGGCCAAAACCAAAGAGAAATACGTCCTGGGTCAGAACAGCCCACCATTCGACAGTGTCCCAGAAGTCATACACTACTACACCACCAGAAAGCTGCCCATCAAAGGGGCCGAGCACTTGTCCCTCCTCTACCCTGTGGCTGTGCGGACCCTGTGAGCCCCTCCCTGCCCTGTGACGGGGCCCAGACATGGAGGAGCCGGTGGCCCCCGCCGACCCGCCCGGCCGCTGTTGCCAGCCGTGTCCAGTTTGTGTCGTGTGTATGGTACTAGCACACCACTGCATGTCTCTAGAATGCTGTTGCCACTCACGGGGGCTGGAAGAGGCCTGGATAAAGACTGAGGGACGGCCAGCCCGCCACCTCAGCCCCCACCCCCCAACCCTTCTTCGAGTTTCTGTGAATTAAAATATTTGCAAATCCAAAGAGATGCCTTCCAGGATGAACAAAGGAGAGCAGCTCCGAGGGGCGGGGCGGGAGCTCCCGGGGTTGCGGCTCTTTGTTCTCCAGCCGTCAGGAATTCACACCTGTGTACCGGGTGCAGTTTTCCCACCAGGGCCCCACTGGTGCTGGGAGCCAAACGCTGGTGCTTTGAGAGCCCTGAAGGCCCCGGGAATCCCGCCTCCCCTCTGGTGTGTGCGTGTCAGCGTGTGTGTGCGAGTGTGAGCACATACGTGGGAGAACATGGCCACACACAGATGTAAGCCCACTAATCCACTTTTAGTCATTCAGTGTAATCATTAGGAGATCTCCAAGGAATCATTGTGCAGTCAAAAAAAGGATTCAATTATTTATGAATAGGGTGTGTAAATAAAATAGTCATTTAATATATATTCTTATCCCTTTTTTTAATATACTGCAGCGGGTCTCTGGAGCGGGGGGGGGCAGTGCTTACCTGCGGGTTTCGTCCCCAGAGCAAGGTGTGTCCCCTCTGGGCACGCGGGAAGGAGGCAGAGTCCCCAGCTCAGGGCTGAGGCAGCCGCAGGGATTCGCTTTGCCCCCTGAGAGTCAAGCTGCAGGAAGGGGCATTCAGGCTCCAGCAATGGTAGCCTCAAATGTTGACTCAGCACCCATGTTCCCCCATCTGCCTACAGCAATGCAGCGATGGCAGGTCTGTGTTAACCCCTCAGGTGCACGGCACCCAGCAGTGCATAAAGGGCTCTCCCCATTAACTGGGGTCACTGCTACCCTGTGAGGCATTTAACATGTGGGGCAAAGGAAGCTCAGAGAGGGAAAGTACCTTGTCCAAGTTAACACAGCCCATAAGCAGAGGACGCTCTAGAGCCAGTGCTTTGGCTCTACATGGCCTTGCTGCCACCCCGCTCCTGGGAGAAGGCGAATCCTGACCTCTCAGGGGACATGGAGCCGGAGCTCCTGGTCGTCCGCACTGCCTCCACACAGATAAGAACACCTGTACACACACTCCCACACTCCACCCCTATCTAGCCCCTGCCCTTGACAGGAGCAGGGGTCTTGCTCACATAGAGCAGACCCTCAGTGAGATTGCTGTTACTCAGTTCCCCTTCCTTTACCTCCCACCCACCTACCACCGCACCATGCATGTTAAATGCAGTGGAAGAAATAGAAGAATCCCACCCAGCAGCATGAAAGGCATGGCTTCCATCCACTGAAGGAGGTGCAAGGGATCCAGAGAGAGCACAAGTGTCAGCGCCTTCGCCAAGCACACGTCAGTCTGCCTGCCAGTGGTCTGAGCACAATGGAAGTTCAGTGACCATCGTCCCCAGCAGGAGGGGGCTGAACCGAGTTTGAACATCACCAGCACTGCCAGGCCTTCCGCGATGCTTCAGACTCACCGTTCACATTAGAGACAGAGGCCCAGCGAGGAGAGAGGACTTGCCCTGGCCACCTGTCAAGCCAGCACAGGGCAGGACTAGAATCCGTGCCCCTTTAGGTGGCTGCTGTGGATTTTAGTGGGTTGTGGCCAAAGCTGTTTCCTTGGCATCTGCTTCCTGCCCAGTCCAACTCTTGGGTCAGCCTCCCGAGTCCTTGTCTCAGTCCGGGCAGCCTGAGACCCTCCCACCCGTGGATCCCAACAGGTCCGTCCACCTCGTGGTTGCCTCGTTTCCTGTGGCCTGGGTCTAGTCTCCAAAGCCTCAATCCTGACCTTTTACCTGCTTTGTGTTTTCCAAAACATCCTTTAAGGCAGGAGTACCTGGAATGATTCATGCTTTGCTCTTTTTTTATGTATTTTTCTGGTGAGTGAGAAGATGAGCGAGGAGTTGGCATTTATCCAAACAGAGGTGCCAAAGGAGACTGGATCCCAAGGATCCACTTAGAGGTTGGGGATGAGGAAGGCAGCCCATGGAGCCGGGGGTGGGGTGGATTTTGCATTAGTGCCTCGTCCTCCAGCAAGTGCAGATTCCCACAGGGCCCTTCCTGAGGCCGCAGGTGGGGCAGTGCAGGAGCCCACAACCCTTCTCAGTGGACAGTCTTCAGAGCAGACCTCTCCTCAGAAGAGGCTCTGCCTGTGGTCTGAGGAAACCGAGGCTGCTTCGCCCTCTGGTCTTGCCTTTTCTCTTTTAAGGGATTCCTGGGCCCTCCCTCCTTCCCCTGCCTTCGTCTTCCTGAAGTTTCCCCGGGACGCCCAACCACCAGCTCCCCCTTGGGACTGAGGCCGGCAGAGGAGCCAGCTTACAGGATGGGAGCTGCTAAAAGGAATTTTTTTCCTTAATTTTATGAACCTCTCCCTCTTCTTCCTCTAATTGTGACCATTTCCTCTGTCGGCGTGTATTCATGTTTTCTTGGACATCTAACAATTGAAACAGCTTTTCCCTTTCAGAAACACTCACATTCAGGTTACTGGCGTTGGTTTGGGTTTTGTTTTGGCTTTTTTTTTTTTTTTTTCATCTGCTGCCAATTAATGGGGGAAAAAATGAGCTGGATTTCTTTGAGGGGAAAAAAAGAAAGCTCCCTGCCACACAATATCCCGCCTCAGCATTTTGTTTCAGAACACAACCTCTAGCTCCTAACAGGCTGCGTTGCTCAGAGCCACAGGACTGTCGGGGTTTGTTCCCCTTTCTTTCCCTCCGTCGCTGGCTTCATTATTGACCATAATGCCCCGACCACTTCAGCAGTAATGTCCTTGAGCGCTGAGGAGTCAGGGCCTTTGGGGCAGTGCCCCGCCCGCCCCAGAACAAGATGACAGCCCAGAAAGAAAGGAGGCTTTGTGGGGAAAGATGGCCCACCTGCCTGTCAGGAGAGAGGCTCACGGAGCACCTCTTTCTAAAGAAAATGGTGAAAAGGCTCCTCTGCAGGAAGCTCAGCCAATCCCAGCTGAGCTGTGCCTCCCCTCCCAGGGCAGCTCCAAGCTGGTGCCCCTCAGTGGCCAGTGGGTGAGCAGAGGGGAATCATGATGTAACTTCCAGCAAGGGCCTGGCATCAACAGGTGGAGCCCTTGGCAGATGCTCTGCCAAGGCCTAGAACGCACGTTCTAGGACCCAGAGATTGCCTTTTTAATATTTGGAACACCGAGCTCTGGCCGGCTTCAGGGAAGTGCTCTCTCTCACTTGACCAAGGGCCCAGCAGGGACAGACAACCAGGCTTATCATGTGCTCTCACAGACCCCAGGGACAGTGCGTGCAGAAGTGGGCAGACAGGGCAGGCTGGCATTTGGAGTTAGCCCATCAATGCTCATGAAGGGTCCTGGCTGTATCAGATGGTCATCCAGCAAACTGCCATGTCTGTCTCTACCTTCCAGAATCGGTTACCAGCAAAGACAAATGGGGCAAGTTGGCCGGTGGAGCCAGCACAGCCCAGGGCTGTAGATGGAGGAGCACCTTCCAGTACCCCCCAGATGCCCACTCAGGTACCCTCTAGGCACTGACAGCCCCCGGCCCCTCCCCTCTCCTCAGGGCTGTTGTGTCACTGCCAGGAGCCTTGGGACTGCCACCTACTGCGAAAAAGTGTCCTGTAAAGATCTACTGATACAATAACTCTGTGCGATAAGTTGTATAATGTATATTTAATGTGAAGCTTTTAATATACAAGTGTCTTGTTTAAATGTACCTCACTGAGCACGCATGTTTTATTTCCTTAAAATGCAAACGTGTGCCCCAAGATCTAGTTTGATTGCCACCTTCTCGCAGAAGCTGAAGTTCTGCCATCATCCCCCAAAGGTGGATCTTACAAAAAGAAGGAACCTTCCTGCTTCCTAATTAGGAGGAAGCTAGAGCCCTAGTGAGCTTGTTAAATGGAAACAAATTAATTTGTTCAGCAAACATTTGTTGAGTGCCTACCCCTCCTTGGGCCTGGTGGATAAAGAGGAGAATAGGACCCAACCCCTACCCTCAGGAAGTTTCCAGTGTGGTGGAAAAACAAACAGGCAACTACACGTGATGTAATAGATGGGGGCCGTGGAGGCCCAGATGAGGGGGAGTTGAATCTGCTTGCAGCGGTGAGGAACAGTTGGGCCGTGGCGGATGAGTAGGGAGCCTGGAAGCCTGGTGTTCCCTGCAGAGGTAACAGGTGGGGGGATGATGGAGAGAGTCAGATAGGCCTGGTGTAGCACAGCCTGCATGGTAGGAGATGGCAAGGTCTCTGGGCCTCCGAGGCTTCATCCGGTGGAGGTAGAACAGAGCAGGGCAAGGGGAGGGGCGTTCATCCCCTTGTGGCAGGAAGCCATTTTTGGTCTCCCTGAAGACTAGGAGATGCCTGTTTTCTGGAGAGCGGCAGGCAGGGCGTGACTGGCACACTGTTTCCCGTTGTGTGCCCTCATGCCATCATCATGATGGTGTCCTTATGCAGCCTGAGCAGGAGGGTCTGCAGCCCAAGCCCCTTCCTCACACACAGGTCAGCACCTGAGGAGCCAATAGGGACTCCCGGCTCACCTGGAAGCCTGCTCTGGAGTGGAGGCCGATCCCCTCCCCCGGCCCTGGAGGAACTCACTGCCTCTCCCTCTCTCCCAAGGTTGTGGCCCGATGTGCCCCAGTGGGCCTCTTCCTCCCCCACTACCCCCAAGACCCAGAATCCACACCTCCAACTCCTAAGCCCCTCAGAGCACGCCCCCCACCACAGCACACACACACACACACACACACACACACACACACACACACACACAGGGCTCCCTGTTCAAGGGACAGCAAAGCCCTGGCCTGTTCCTGGGCCCACCAGGCCAATGCCAGTGCTCTGTGACCAGGAATATTTCCTGAAGAGAGAAGAGAAAAATGTCTCTGGTGGTCACTTTTATGTTTGGGAGAGTTTTTTATTTCCGTTTTGGTTCAATTTAACAAACATGGAGCATGAAACAGGGCCTGGAACGAGCTGGTGACCTGGAGCAGGAAGTTGAGCACAGGAAACATCTTCCTCAACTAGTCGACTGGAAGTGGTGGACGACCTGCCCTCTCTCATCTATGCACAGAGACCAAGCGGCGTGGGCCAGAAACTGAGGTTCAGAGAGGGAGAGGAGGTTGCTCAAAGACACACAGCAAGTCCATCTCCACATACCACAGGTGCTTGAGGGTGGCCAGCTCAGAGGGTTACCCTGGCCAGTGCAGCAGCTCTGGGAAGACTGGGGTAGGGGTGGGGATTCTTCTAGGACAGAGTTTATGAACCAGTTCCTTCTCTCTTGCTCCCTCTTGAGTGGGAGCATCCCAGCCTGCAGTGACTAGTATCACCTCTGGCTCTGGGGGACAGTTTTGAAGGGGCCATGATCTGACTGGGTGGCAGGATGTCACCAGTGTGGTTCTGGCGCCCTCATGTGGTTCTCTTCATCATTGCAGCCAGTCTCAGGGGGAGGGGAAGGCAGCTCTTAGGTCACTTGGCCTGTTACACAGTCAGAAACTGAAGCCCAGGCTCATATCCTAACTCCATCCTTTCCAGCTGTGTGACGTGGGCAATGTGCAAAAAGCTTCCATTTCCTCCACCGTAAAATGGCACGAGAAGTGACCTCACGGGTTATTGCAAAGATTACACGCAGCGTTGGATGAACGCCCTTCGCATGCCTGAGCTTTCGTCAAACTTCAGACAACGTCAGCTAGGATGAGAACAAGGTGAGCTTTCATAGGAAAGTCAGGGGTCATTACAGCCACAGGATTTCAAAGGAAAGAGGGTCTGGGGTTCCAGGAAGGCTGGGGCATTTTAGGAGGTGAAAGAGGAGTCCACTTTACAAATTAAAAATGCCCCAGCTCTATTGAACATCATGAAGGATAAGCGCTCAAGATCCTTTTCCTCTCCAGACTGAAGTCCAGAGTGGCTCTCTCCATTCCCCTACCATGCATCTTCTGCTGCCCCATCTTTATTTATTTAAATTAATGCTAACATACTATATTATTTAAATAATAAGCAGCTGTTGTGTTTACTATTTAAATAATTGTCAATCTGTTTATTTCAATATTAAACCTATTTATTGTCTTTATTGTTTAAGCATCAAATCCATGTAGTGTCTTTACTGTTTAAATATTAAACACATATCATGTTCATTATTTGTCTGTCTCCACCCACTAGATGTAGACTCCACATAAGCAGGGGTCTAGGAGAGCTCCTGGCACATAGCAGGTGCTCAATAAGTATTTGTTAAATGATTTAACAATGGTAAAAGTTCCCATTTACAGAGGGCTTACTGTGTGTGCCCTACACATTGTGCACACACCAGTCCCCCACCATGAGAGCAGGTGAGAAACTGAGGCTTAGAAGGTGAAGTGGCTGCTGGGAAAACCATTAGTTCATTTTAGTGGTGGGGGCCCTGCGTTCCTGCTCTGTACCTCACACCCCAGAGGACAGTCACAGCCCAAAGGTTAGCAGGATCGAGAGGGAACTACAGAGTCCCTTCTTCCCAGAACAAAAGAGATGGGTGACATTTAGAGCTTCGGGTGACATATTCCCTGAGCCTCCATTGCCCCCTCCATGCCCACCATGTGAAGGAGAATGAGCATCCGTCGTGCTGGGTCTGCCATCGGGGAAGCCTCCCTCAGGGCTGCAGAAAGTGGGCTCAGGAAGGATCCTCATTCTGAAGTGGGGATATTGAGGCTCTGGGAGGTGGAGAGCTTTGCCCCAGGTACAAAACCAGGAAGTGGTGGTTCTAGGATTCAAACCCAGGTCTGCTGACCTTGCAACATGCCACGTCTAGTTCAGTGCATCCTACCTTTGCCTCGTCATATAGTTCACGTGGGCCTTTTGTAAATTACAAATTCCTAAGCCCTTCTGGGAGATTTTGAGTCAGTAGGTCTTGGGTGGGCACCAGGAACCTGTGTTGGTAACAAGCTCCTCACGTGCCTTATGATTAGAGAGTCCGGTGCAAAGGGCCAGTCTCCCCACTGCCCTGCAGCTCACCATCCACAGATCCTTCCCCAAGTGCCAGGCACCAGTTCTCAACAGTGCTTCTGTTCTCAAAAATGGTGGAGGTGGTGCAGTCCCAGCCTCACCTCTCGATACATACTAAGCTCAAACAGGTCACAGGACTTCCCTGAGCACACAAATGATGTGTAAACCAGAGGGAATAACTATCAAGTAACTGCTTGGAAGGCCCAAAGACTATTGTGCAAATGTTTGATGTTGTTTTATTGACTCAGCCCTTGCTAGATAAAAATGTGTTTGTATTTCACAAGTATGTGTCACTTAGATACCAAGTAAAGTGTCCTAGGATCCCACCCAGAGGTCGGCAATTGTTCTGAGCCCTGAGAGCTACCAGGGGGCATAGGCTCTGCCCATAGGTGTGCCTGGGACAAAAGCAAAGTTGGGGAACAGGAATGAGGTCAGAGAGAATGAGAAACCTGGTGTCTCCTTCCTTACACACTTCTTCCCATCCCATGCTTCTTCTGGAGCCCACCTTGTTTTAAGTCCTAGTCATGCTTTATGGGTCACCTCTTCCAGGTAGCCTTCCCTGATTGCAGCTAGTGCATTTTCGCTCTTCTCTGCGCACTCACAGCACTTGGTATATGTCTGTTTCAAGCCCTGATCATTCCTCCTTAGGACTAGACCCCAGTTTCCTCTCTGGGCTGCAGGCTTATTCACGCACACATTCCTGAGCCCTGCAGGTCCCTGGGTTTCAAACTTTAGGTTACTATTATGGGTCAGGGTATCAGTTTAGAACTGTTGCTTCCCAAAGAGTTTGAGAAGAACTCCCTGAGGCTTGTATTGGAGCAAGAGAGGCCAACTGGCCTCTCCCCGGGAAATTTTGACTTCATAGTAGGTCTGCTAGAATCTAGCTTTTCAATCTGTAAAGTGCATACGAGTCACAAAGGATAGCACTGTGGGGCAGCTCTGTGTCAGGTAGTTAGGTCAAGAAAAGCAGCAAGAAGCCTCTGTGTAAGCTGAGCAATGAAGGGTGAACAGGACTTTGCCATGAAGCAGGCAGGGCCTTTGAGGCACAGAGGACATTGTAAAAGAATGCAGCAGGGACGTGAACCAGCAGTGGCTGGCCTGTGGCTGGAGCCTGGGGGTGTGAAGGGTAGTGGCTGAAAAGGGAAAGGAAGGTCACTGACCCCCTGCTAGGGAAAGACTGCTGGTGACCTTATCTGGGCAGAGCCACTCACGGTAGACAAGGCTCCACCGATGACAGCTTGCGTAAAGCTGTTTTTGTGGACATAAGGGCCCATGGAGCCTGAGTGCACTAGACAAGTTTCTAGAAAGCATTTTGGTGGGAGGGGGAGGGGGAGTAGAGGGTGCTTAAGCAAAGATCCAACAGCAACATTCCCATGGCCCTTTTCCTAAGAACCCAGACCCTCTCCACAAGCATTTTATTTGGGCAAACACCCTTTTTGCCAAGCCCTGAGCTGGAGGGTCAGAACCAACTCAGATAGCTCTGCCCTAATAGGAAAGGGAGACACCTTCACAAATGATTATAACATAAACAGATATTAGAGGTGCCCCAAACTTTGTGCTATGGGAAGGCAAAGGCAAGAGCAACCAAGTTAGCCCAGGTTAATCAGAGAATGCTTTTCAGGGGAGAAGGCAAAGGGCCTTGAAGGGGTAACATGTTTGATTGCTGAGAGTCAGTGGTGAAGGGGGGCAAAGGTCTAAGAAACAAGGATTTGCAAAACATTGAGAGACTGTGCGTGGCTGAAGCGCAGAATGTAGCTGGAGACGAGGTGGACAGATTAGGTAGAGGAGCCAGGACATTGAGAGCCGCGAGCCAAGTTAAGGAGTTTGGATTTGTGGAAGAGGCAAGAGGGAACCGGTGGAAGTTTTTAAGCTGAGGACTGAGATGATCAAAACTGAGTTAGAGGATGTTATCTGACAGCTGATATGGAGGCTGGAGGTATGGAAAACAGTTTAAGAGACTGAAGAATGAATAAAACAATGGGTGGATGAGGACAGAAAAATGAAAGGATAACTTTATGATGAATCCTGAATCAAAAAATAGAGGTGTTTTTTGGTTTTGTTTTTTTTTTTTTTGCTGTATGCAGGCCTCTCACTGTTGTGGCCTCTCCCATTGCGGAGCACAGGCTCTGGACACGCAGGCTCAGAGGCCATGGCTCACGGGCCCAGCCGCTCTGCGGCATGTGGGATCTTCCCAGACTGAGGCACGAACCCGTGTCCCCTGCATTGGCAGGCGGACTCTCAACCACTGCGCCACCAGGGAAGCCCAAAAAATAGAGGTTTTTTTATCTCCAACATTCATATGTCCAACAAGAGCCAGTTAAGGACCTGGGAGGTTTCTGATGAGGAACGAAGAGCTGGAGGAGCAGAGGCCAGCGCTGTGACCTGCAGCATAAAAGAAACGGACTGGCTCAGCTCCAGACATGTGTGTGCCTGTCAACTTGGGATTCCCCTACTCTTTCAAGTCTGTTGTGCCCCAATTGTGTGTTTAATTTCAATCTTTGCCTCTTCTTTGGGTTTTACCACAGGAGAATAACCTCTCTATTCTAATCTTAAATGAATTATTTATGCTTATGAACATGTTGGATGCCTGCCTGATTTATTTATTTTTCGAATAATACATCTGAATAGGAGTTCACACAAGACAGGGCAAACATAATTCTGACATAAATGCCTTTCCCCAACTGCTGCCCGATTTTAAACACTCCAAGCTACTGCGTGGCCTTGTCATTATCCTGTGGAGCCCCAAATCTATCTCTGCACACTAATTAGATGCCAGGTGCCTGCATCTGACAGTCAAGATTTGCACTATCAATCCCCACCACCTGACTTTTACAGTCTTATCTCCTGCTGCTATGACTTTCTCTGCTAGTCCAAGTTCCACTCATTCATCTTCCAAGGCACAGTTCAAACACCTCCTCCCCTATGAAGCCATTCCTAGTTCTCTCTTAAGGGGAAAGGCCCCTCATACATCTGAATTTCCAGAGTTTTTGTTTTTATATCCTTCGTTCGACTCTAAGTTCCCCGAAGAGAACACAACGGCACACAGTAGGTACCTCAGCAGAACATTTGCTGAAATTAGGTAGCATGATCTCTCACATCCCCAGAAGCAGATAATCAGGCCAGCTCAAATAGATGAGACAAAATTTTGGAGTCAATATCTACAAAGTGCTCTCAGGGGAAGTGGGCCGGGAGAGCCACCCACCTATAGCCATGCCGTATTTCACTTCAGTGGAGTTTCTTATTGGACTAATCCCAAATAAAGAGCATACACTTCACATATTTGATGAGCCTCCTGAGGAGCCTCGCTGTTGCTCTCCAGGCTGACCTTTCCGTTTCCTTCAACCCCTCACATCTGTGTGCCTTCCAGTTTATAAGTTAGAGTCAGATCATTATTCCCAGTGATTCCTGCAAGGGCCAAAGGATGCATGCAAGGCCGGCGATACTTTTCAGAGATCCGGGGCTCAGGGACCAGTGACTTGTCCGAGGTCACTCCCAGCAAGGGTCAGGGCTATGACTTGACCTAGGCCTCCTAACTCCGGGTGCAGTGAAGTCCAAGACGTGCAAGTTGTCTGAGACTGAAAAGAAACAGGGTTTTTTAATGATTTGTATATTCTAAAGCACACACAGGTGTTCTGTGAACTGCAGTATCAGTAGCTGACACAAGGCCGCCCCGAGGGTTTGATGAAATCTAACCAAGGATACAAAGGGAAGTGAGGCGGGGACTTTCAAGGCCTAGGCGCACGTCCGCTTGCCACCCACACTATCACTTCCCAGTGATCCTCCCGCAGGCTGCGCACTAGAGAACGCGTTGGCTGTTTGTGGCACGGCAAGGCCACCGTACGGCACCAAACATAACGGCATTCCAGCAAGCGGAACCCGAAAGCCTGACAATAGGTGTGATTGGTGATCCTACACCTGCCCTGCCGCACGAACCGCTGCCAGGAGTTGGCCGGCGTCACTCGACCCTCCGCGGGTTTAGAGAGAGGCGGTGCGGCGGCGTCTCCCTCACGTGACCAGGCACGGCAGCATAGAGTGCGTCACGCTCCGCCCTGAGCTCGAGTCGGTCAAGGTCTGCGCCTGCGCTGGCTCGGTGGCTCGCGGGCTCGCGAGCTCGCCAACCTGCAGGCTGGCTGCTACCGGGCGTGGAGCCGGGCACCCGCGGCAATGGGTGAGTACAGAAAGCGGCCGAGAGGAGACCACAGGGCTCCCCCGGCCTCCGCGTGGAGTGAGTGGAAGCACGAAGGAGGGTCTGAGCAGGCCGCCTGCACGGTCCTCTGGCGCGGCTGTTGAGGACTCACCCCCGCCACCTCTGCACGCTCGCAGTGCGCCCCCCCGGTGCGCCCCGCCGTTCCCGCGCGCGCCATCCCAGATGGGACCTGCAGCCGCAGGGCCCAGCTCGTGCCTCCCAGCTCTGCCGCCCGCTCCCGGGCTTCGCTGGGCCGGGAGCGCCGTCCGACTGCCGGAACGAGCCTTTCCGGCGGAGGAGGCAGTGCGTTCATTTGGGCGCGCCCTGGGAAGGAAGGTGCCTCCCGGCGCGCATCGAGAGCGGGGCGGGGAGGGGCCGGGCTTTGCCCGCGGCCCAGGAGAGCGGCGTTGGGACCGCGGGAGGGCGCCTGCCCCCTCAGGGTCTGGGATTCCGGGACCCCTGGCTCCGTTGAATGTCCGGGACGGAAGGGGCCTGGTCGACCCCGTCCGCCACCCTCCCCCGCCCCTTAGCACAGACCGGGGAAATGGACGCCTGGAGAGCGGTAAGTTCAGCCACACAGCCAGACAATGGTTATTCTGCGACACCATGTTGCTTCGCGTTGTGGGAAACTCGGTGGTACAGTGCTTTTTTTGGAGATGCGGGGGGCATTGTTGTTAATTGAAAATCTCTGTACCAATTATTTAGTGTTAAGCTTATCTAGGTGGAGCTTGTCGATGCCTCAGCTATATTTACCTTTTTTTTTTTTTGCTCCTTAGAGCTGTATTCGGCTGGTCTTAATCCCCACCTTCTGTTTCTCTACCTGCAAGCTGTGAAACAAAACCTTAAATAACTGTGTAGTGCCCTTGCTAGTCTGAGCTTCCTCTGACCTTGTTTCGAAAGGATTCCATAAAATCAAAAGGTGCTAGGACCGGTCAGGTCCGCTAGTGGTTCCAGGGCACAGGTCAGGCGCTTTGGATCTGGAGTCACCTTGAGTGCATCTCCGGGAAAGATCACAAACTGTTACCTTTAAGAGGAGGGGACTTGTCTGGTCTCTCCTTTGGTGGATTAAAGTAAGCCCAGAGAAATGGATTTTTAAATTGTGAACATTGCTTTGCATTTAGCAAGATAGTGTCCTAACTAGGACTAGAACCCAGTTTAATCTTGTCCTGAATGCTGACTCAGATCTGCTGACTTGTGGGAGTTAACATCCGAGAATTACAGTTGCTTTCGCCCCAGTTTTTGCACAGAGACCTTTGTGATGGATCACATCTCGGTCTCATCCACGTGGGCTATAAATTACAGTGAGCATTTAGACTTTACACTGTTTTCTTATGCCACAGAAATTTGATTGACACTTGGAGTTGCTTAAAAGTCAGCTTAATTGCTTCCTAATGTTGACATAGGTTGAACGTTTTAGGTAGCAAACAAATGTAAAGTTATGGTAGATAAATTTTGCAATAATTGCAAAGAATTATTATCCATGTTAAAGAATTTAAATATAGTGAAAAGTTTAGCCAAGAAATTTAGTCATGTTCACAGAATAAACATGAAAAATTTTAAAGTCCATTGCTACAGAATACTGTGCACACTAGCCTTTGTTCTCTTGCCAAATTAAGAGCCTATTCACACGATCCTGGTGTGTAGGACAAAATCAGGGGGAAAGCTTTAAATCTGTGAAGTCTGGAAAGGTTTCATTACATTCCTTTTTCCTATGTCCAAGCCTGTTTTTAAAAATCTGAGACCCTAAATGTACACTAATGTTCCTTAAATTTCTTAGAATAGTTCAGTACAGCGGTCAGTAAATGACTGGCTAACTTCTGTTAGCCACAATTTTCTATCTGTTTAATAACAGACCCAAAGAGTCATGACAAAACTAGTTGAAGTAACTTTAATTTGCAAAATTTTGGAAAGTAATGCAAGTGCCATTCCAGTAAAAATTAAAAATGAACATGGACAAAATTTTGTTCAAGTGTATAAGTAACTTGGTTTGTGTTATCAAGGAACATACATTGTTAAACAGCTGGTAGATAGTGACTTTATAATTTAAAATATATTGTTATGTGTTTGGTATGTAAAAATGAAACTTTTTAACATTCATAAGTTGTCACAACGTGTTATGGTATAATAACACATAAATCTGGATATTTCTGTTGATTTTAACATTTAGTCCTGAAACTGAAGAGGAGCAAAGCATTACATAAAGTATTTCTATGCTAAATTGTTTTTAAATGTTGGTTAATCTTAGATTGGCAAGTATAGTACTGATAAGAGTTTAAACTCCTGTCTGGAACCTGAAATGATAAGAAGTAAGGATGTAGAAGACTAATTGATTAATAATTATCAAACTTTGTACCCTGGCAAACTTCTCAAGCATTTACAGCACAATTTTTCTTAAAATGCCATTGATTCCTTTCACTGGTTAAGAGCACAAAATGTAACAGAATGTGTGTTTTAAACAAATTAAAAAGCTGTAGGGTTTTTGTTTGTTTGTTTGTTTTTTCAGTTCTCCCTAAGTCAGATTTATACATACCCACGAAAGCTGTGTGTGACGGACAGCTGTCATACATAAGGAGTTGTATCTGAATTAAGGGAAACAGCTGTTGAAAGGGGAGTTAGCACAGTTAGTCAGCAACAGGTTAACAAGTTTAAAAATTGAGTCTTCAAATGCTCCTTGCACAGTGCTAATACTACATGAAGTACTTCAGGTGTTGAGGAAGTCTATACAGCTTTTAGGAAAAATGCTTTTCTAGAAAAGCATGTCAAAACAATGGGATCAGCAGGTTAGGGAGGTCCCACCTAGATAACAGAGCTACAGCTTCTCATATCTGTGCTGGAAAATTCTATTTTTCCCGGATGGACTAAAAGTTCAGAACAAAACAGGGACATTTTTAACATTTCTTTCTTTCTTCATTTTATTTATTTATTTGTTTATTTATTATTATTATTTTTAATTGAAACCTAATATTCCATAGGCAAAAGCTAGCTTTTTGGTAATCAAGAAACAGTTTTCTGAAACTTCGGCAGAGGTTCTTAGTTTCTCCAGCACATTCTCTTTTACCCCATGGTTCTCTCAACTTTTTCCCTCTGCCCAGGCACTCTACTCAGTTTATCTAAGCAAGAAAATTAACATGGGGTGTGCATATTCTAAGATTTCTAAATTCTGCTTTGGCCAGTGGCTGTTTTATTTAATTCTTCTGTTTGTTTGTTTGTTTTCTTAATACTTTCTGTAGCCTTTATGCTTTGCTCTGGGTAACTTTTGTCCTTTTGACTGGGAAGGGAAGAAGCTTTCAGGGTTTAGATGAAAGTATTATGGGAGACAGGGAAAGGAGGCAGATATTCTTATTTTTATGTAATTTTGATGTTTTATAATAATATCCTACCACACTGCATTGAGTTCTTTTGAATAGATAGATAATTGTATGGGGAGGAAAGTGACAAATGGGTAGCTAAATCAAATGAAATTTTAAAAAATACAGTTACCATTATTATTATATCAGAGAAAATTAAGTTCACCCCAATGTTACAAAACATTCAAATTTAAGTGGCTCAAGCACACAAGTTTTGTCTTATATTTCTTTTCACCCAAGGAAGAGCCCAGTCTTGGTATGACAGTTCAATGAAGTAATCAGGGACCCAAACTTCTTCCAAATTTTGACTTCATCATTATTTTATGTAGCTTTCATCTGTATGTTCTTAAATATTGCTGGAGCTCCTACCATTATGTCAACATTCCAGCCAGTAGTAAGGAGGCACAGCAAGAGGCACATTCACTTTAACATAAGCTACCAACCACTTTCATTTATAACCCTTTGGTCAGAAATTGATAAGGTGGCTAGCTTATCTGTAAAGGAGGCTAACACAGAATCTATACTCTGGGTGGCTGAATATATTTTCAGTTGACCCAGCTTTAAAAAAGTCAAGATCTCAGTTTCTTTCCCCCTCACCCCGTATTTCAGCATGATCCAGCAGAAAGATGGCTGCTTTTAGAAGTGGCTATTTTATTTTTCTTTCTGGGGTGAGACTATTATGGAGCCTGGATACTTCAAGCTCGCATGTATCCATGACCGGTGTCCTGCTGTGGTCAAAAAACTTAGCAATGGACTTGGTGAACTTGGCTGCCTGCTGCTGCTTTGTTCTGCCACTGATGAAGGTCAACCTTAAGGTGTATTTGTCATCCAACCTTTTAAGACTGGAGGCTAGTTGCCAGATATCAGGGTCCATCCCTGCAGGATATTTCCTGTGGGCCACGAGAAAGATGCTCTTCTCCTGAGCATAAATTAAGGATATGCTGCTATGCATGAAGCCTAAACAGGCTTGGACTCTAGAAAGGCTGCATATCACCCCAGGTCAAAGCCACTGTGATGAAGAAACACAAGATGGTACAGATGGTAAGGTGACTGCCAGTTAGACCAAAACTCTCCATGGAATGTCTTAAAAAGTCATAGCCAAGGTTTTGCTTAAAGCAAAATACATAGCCTTAAACACTCAAATTATGAAACAACGAAATAAAAATAAGAAATTTCCCTTCAGTAAATTAGAAGAAAATAAACCCAGACAAAGCAGGAGAAATGAGACGATAAAGAGGAGAAACAAATTTAAAAACTGAAAAATAGTTGGTAAATTTAAGAACTGGTTTTTTGCTGGGATGAGAGGAATGTGAATTAGGTAAACTGACTACCCTGTTCAAGAAAAAAAGGGAATATAGGCACACAAGATTAGAAGTGGTTTTTTAAAACAGCAAGTGCTTTATAAGACTATATAAATAAACCAGACTTTTTTTTTTTTTTAAAGGAAATCCAGTTATCAAAGTTGACTCCAGAAGAGAGAACTTAACAGACCTAACAATGGAAGAAATTGAGAAAGTTATCAAAAAGCTACCATCCCCCAAAACACCAGTGCCAGATGGTGTTTCAGGTGAATTCTTTTAACTTTCAAGAAAAAGATAATTATAAGATTTAAATTGTTCACCAGCTTAAAGAAGGAAAACTGACAGATTTCTTTTACAAAGCCAGTGGAACATTGACACCTGAACTTGACATGAAGATAGTACTGAAATTGGAAACTTGGTATGTTATGAATAGTGATGTGAAATTTTAAAATTTTAAAATAAAATGTTAGCAAACTGTATTTAGTGATACATTATAGGAATATTTCACAGTGGCCAAGTAGGATTCACCTCCATATTGCAAGGGCGAGAGATACACTAATGTATACACCAAATAAATACATCAGAAAAGAACAATAATAATAGTTTATCCTTGTTGAGCCACCTACTGTGCTACTTTCCTGGGTGCTTCACATGTATTAATTTAGTTAATTGGCCAGCCTATGAGGTAGGTAACATTCTTATTTTATAAAGGAGGAAACTAAGCCACAGAGAAATTGAGTGACTTGCTGAAGGTCACACAATAGATTTGTAGTGGAGCCAGAATTTGAACCCAGGCAATTAACTGTGTCTGTTAAAATGTTACACTGGCTCTGTTTCCAGTATCCGTATGATCTTCTCAGTAGCTTCCTAAAAGCATCTGACCAAAGTTCAAGATAGATTACTGACTTAGTGGCAGTGGAAGGGGGTGGAGGTGGTAGTAAAACAGGAATCAATGTATATCCCTCCCGTGTTTGGAAATCTAAGAGACGCTTATTATCAGTTGACCATTAGTACTAGAAAAATGGAATCCATTTTTAATGGGAAACACAATTTCCTAGTAAATAACGGGGCAGGGGCTTCAATTATAATTGCAGATATACTGATTCTTAGAATGAATGTAGAATGAAGTTTTGGGAGTTATAGTGTAATTTGTCAGATGAAATTGTATGATGGTACTGGGAAGACATGCTCCACTTCATGTTTGCAGAACAATCCTAAAGATGGGCAGGGATAGATGGCAAACGGAATATTACTTGAGAGGGAACAAATTTTATATGGGCCAATTGATCAGTGAATATTTTTGTGTCGTGATGACTTGTTTTCCTCTGTAAACTTGAAACTGCTATGACTTGGATTATGAACACTCAGATGACAAGAACTTCCTCCTCAAACCAAAAGCCAGTGTCATGCTTCACAGTTAATCCCTGTGGAGTTGTCACAGATGTCAAAGTATAAGGATGTTTACTATTACCATAATTTAATTATGTTCAGGAGGTATATGCCAATCCAATAAGAAAGATGCATACTATAAAGGAGAAGGCAAAATTATTTGTGATATATAGTAGAAACAAGCAAATCCACGAAAAAACTGAGAAATAGAGGACTATTGGCTGCTTCTAACTTTAATACACAGGAATTGGTAGCTTTTTCATATGCAGACAAAAAGCAGTTAGAAAATTAATTGGAAGAAAATAACCCTTTCATAATAGGGACTGAAAAGGTAAAATACCTTTCAAGGTCTATATGAAAAAAATTTTAAATGCTAAGGTTTGTAAAAAGAAACAAACAGGAAGATATCACATCCTTGTAAAGTAAGGTACAGTTTTTTTTTTAAGGTTCAATTTTGAAAAAGTGACAGTACTTTAAATTTATAAAGTCAACTTCTGCTATAAAATACCAAGATTTTGGGGAGGAATATGACAAAAATACACTAAAATTTACCTGGAAAAGTGTAAGAGCCCGGAAAACTGATGATTCTGACAAGAGTAAAAGGGAAAGCCCTACTAGTTGATGAAATCTATTCTGATGCTACAGCAGGTTAAAATCAGTTGGACCTAGAGAAGAAATACAAGGCTATTGTGGAACAGAGTGGAGTGCAGAAATAAATGCAGATGCTTGTGAGTATTGATGATGATGAGTATTGTGAGTATAGATGATGCTAACCACTGAGGAAAAGAAGGCTCATCAGTCAGTTTCTAGGCAATCTCTTATCTTTGCTTCATTCCTTATACTGAAATTCCAGAGAAATTAAAATACAGATGGTAAATGAAACCATAGAAGTTGTAGAAGGAAGCAAGGATTACTTGTTTATAATTTTAGAATAATGAAGGCCTTCCATGAAGGACACAAAACCTAGAAGCCAACATCAATAGATTTCATATCCATATTAGGAACTTCAGCATCACAAAAATGATACAAAGTAGGGAAAGTATATGCCACAACTTGAATAATATAACTAGGATTGATTTTCTTCATGCACAAAGGAATTTTCCAAATCAACAAGGAAAAAAACAAAGTGCCTACAGAAAAATGGATATTGTGAAATTTTACAGTACTAAAATTCAGACGGTCAATAAAAATGAAAAATGCTGAATTTTATGTATTTATGTATGTATGTCTGCGTTGGGTCTTCATTGCTGCGCCTGGGCTTTCTACAGTTGTGGCAAGTGGGGGCCACTCTTCGCTGCGGTACATGGGCCTCTCACTGTGGTGGCTTCTCTTGTTGTGGAGCACAGTCTCTAGGTGCACGAGCTTCAGCAGTTATGGCTTGGGGGCTCCAGAGCGCAGGCTCAGTAGTTGTGGTGCACACGGCTTAGTTGCTCCGTGGCATGTGGGATCTTCCCGGGCTAGGGCTCGAATCCATGTCCCCCACATTTGCAGGCAGTTTTTTTTTTTTTTTTTTTTTTTTTTTTTTCCTGGTACGTGGGCCTCTCACTGTTGTGGCCTCTCCCGTTGCAGAGCACAGGCTCCACATGCGCAGGCTCAGTGGCCATGGCTCACAGGCCCAGCCGCTCCATGGCATGTGGGATCTTCCCAGACTGGGGCATGAACCTGTGTCCCCTGCATCGGCAGGCGGACTCTCAACCACTGCGCCACCAGGGAAGCCCTGCAGGCAGATTCTTAACCACTTGCCACCAGGGAAGCCCCAGAAATTACTGTTTAATACCTGGTGCTGGAAATGGTAGGGCAACTGAGACTGGCATACACTTAATGGAAATATAAATCACAGTAAGTTTTCTGGCGGCAATTGGCCGTAGCTATCAAATTAATGTATTCCTGGGCTTCCCTGGTGCTGCAGTGGTTAAGAATCCTCCTGCCAATGCAGAGGACACAGGTTCAAGCCCTGGTCCAGGAAGTTCCCACATGCCGCGGAGCAGCTAAGCCTGTGAGCCACAACTACTGAGCCCGTGTGCCACAACTAGTGAAGCCTGTGTGCCTAGAGCCCACGCTCCACAACAAGAGAAGCCACTTCAGTGAGAAGCCCGCACACCGCATCGAAGAGTAGCCCCCACTTGCCGCAACTAGAGAAGGCCCGCATGCAGCAATGAAGACCCAATGCAGCCAAAAATTTAAAAATTAAATTAAAAAAATATATATTACTGTTTGAGCCAGCAGTCCATTCTAAAGATTTACCCTACAGATAAACTTGTGAGAGTTCACCACGTATAGGTACAGAGTTGCCCATTGCAGCATTGTTTAAAAGGAAAAAACAAAAACAGTGAGCATAAATAGGAGATAGAGTAAATTACATGTAATATATCCATTCAGTAGAATACTGCATAACCATTCAAAACATTGTGATATCTGCTGTTGTTAGCAGGTTTTTAAGCACATTGTTGTACACCTTTTTCACTTAGTAGTGTGTTCTTTTTGTGTATTTTTTAAATGATGGATAGGTTGGTGGGGATGGGATGGAGTGTGTGACTAGAGTCAGACTTACTAGTAAGGAGCCTTTGGGCAGTAGTCAGGCAGGAGATGAAGAGGACCTGGTTTGGGACAGTGAGCCTGGAGGAGAGGATGTATGTGTATTTAATTAATTTACAATTTTATTTTTCTCTTAAAAAAATATACATCTTTTTAAAATGTCTTTTTTTAGTTTTATTGAAGCATGGTTGATTTACAGTGTTGTGTTAATTTCTGCTGTACAGCATAGTGATTCAGTTATATATATATATATATATATATATATATATATATGCATTCTTTTTCATATTTTTTTCCATTATGGTTTATCACAGGATATTGAATATAGTTCCCTGCGCCATAGAGTAGGACCTTGTTGTTTATCCATTCTCTATATAATAATATGCATCTGCTAATCCTAAACACCCACTCCATCCCTCTCCCAACCCACTTCCCCTTGGCAGCCATAAGTCTGTTCTCTATGTCTGTGAGTCTGTTTCTATTTGGTAGATAAGTTCATTTGTATCATATCTTAGATTCCACATATAAGTGATATCAAATGGTATTTGTCTTTCTCTTTCTGACTTGCTTCACTTAGTATGATAATCTCTAGGGTCGTCCACATTGCTGCAAACAGCATTCTTTCATTTTTAAAAAAAATGTATTTATTTTTGGCTGCGTTGGGTCTTTGCTGCTGTGCACGGGCTTTCTCTAGTTGCAGCGAGCAGGGGCTACTCTTCATTGCAGTTCGAGGGCTTCTCATTGCGGTGGCTTCTCTTGTTGCAGAGCATGGGCTCTAGGTGCGTGGGCTTAGTTACTCCATGGCGTGTAGGATCTTCCTGGACCAGAGGTCAAACCCATGTCCCCTGCATTGGTAGGCGGATTCTTTTTTAATATAAATTATTTTATTTTATTTTATTTATTTTATTTTTGGCTGCGTTGGGTCTTCGTTGCTGCACACGGGCTTTTCTCTTGTTGCTGCGAGTGCGGGCTACTCTTCGTTGTGGTGCACAGGCTTCTCATTGTCGTGGCTTCTCGTTGGGAGCATGGGCTCTAGGCGTGTGGGCTTCAGTAGTTGAGGCACACGGGCTCAGTAGTTGTGGCTCGCGGGCTCAGTAGTTGTGGCACACAGGCTTAGTTGCTCTGCGGCATGTGAGATCTTCCCGGACCAGGGCTCAAACCCATGTCTCCTGCATTGGCAGGTGGATTCTTAACCACTGCGCCACCAGGGAATGGCAGGCAGATTCTTTTTTTTTTTTTTTTTTTTTTTTTTTTTTTTTTTTTTTACGGTACGCGGGCCTCTCACTGCTGTGACCCCTCCCGTTGAGGAGCACAGGCTCTGGACGCGCAAGCTCAGCAGCCATGGCTCACAGGCCCAGCCGCTCCGTGGCCTGTGGGATCTTCCCAGACCGGGGCACGAACCCGTGTCCCCTGCATCGGCAGGCAGATTCTTAACCACTACGCCACCAGGGAAGTCCTGCTCTATTAAATGTATTTTTAATGTGTAACTTTTTCTAAAGTAATATACATTTCTTTTGTGAATTTTTGTTTAAATGATTCATTTGTTGTTTTATTGGATCTACGAGCAGCCCAGCTGCAAGGATTCTGGCCTCTTGGTGAAGCATATTGGTGACTTCGTAATCTAACTGCTTTAATACCTGCCAAAGTTAGAAATAATTCCTCTCTCTGAGCTGGGCCTTCCTTTGATTATTTAAATTGCATTGGAACAAATTTTTAGAATGTCAGGGGACAGTTTTTTACTGTCCCTTTATTCCCCATCATGATAGTGCTAAGCAACACTTAGAGACAAGTCCCACTCCTCCAGCCTCTGCCAAAGGTGAGGTTTATTCAAATGAACACAGAGTTTTGGTGCCCAGGGGTAGTGTGGCTGCCCTGGTGTTGGGGGTGGGCAGTGAAAGCTTGGGGCTCTGGTGCTGTTTAGTTCTACAGGTGTGACCAGGTGACAGCAGGGAGAAGATTCCTGACCCCTTTTATTACCTTCCTTATGGCAGACTTCAGGCCTGCAGTGGTTTCCAGGCATAATTCTTCTCAACTGAAGGCATGTTTATCTTTTCTAATAGAAATGTGATAGCAAGCCAGCTCCGACTACAAACAAAGAGGCATTGGGCTAGAGTGTACAGATGTTACATTTTCTTCTTAATATAGTCTGTCTTTGGGAGAAGGGCACACAGATCTAGGTGTAACATGCTTAAGGAAAATAATTTGTTTCTATTAGCTTCACGTGAGAAAGGAAAAAAATAGTACATAGTAGCATCAGAGGGTCTTGGGATCATCCTGAGGGTCTCTGGTAATGCAGGTTCTAGCCTGCTTTTCCATCGTCTGCCACCCATCCATCTTGCACCCACATTAAGCTCCAGCCAGACACCCTCCTCAGGAACGTGAATGCTGCTGCTCCTTTGACACGGGGCCTACACCTTAGCCTGTGCTGCCTTTGGCTAAAATGTGCCTCACCCTTAGGTACATCCAGAGAGCTATTCACCTTTCAGAGCCCTGCCCAGAGGTCACAGACCCCCCGGTTTTTCCCTCCAGACAGCTAATTAATGACCCCTTCCTCTGTGGAGCCTTTATACCTTCTATATATTTCTGTGGTTGCATTTACCACACTGTGGTCCAGTTGTTTGCATGTCATATCTCCCGAGGCCAGCATCCTTTTATCTCTAATCTCTGAACATTACAGGAGTTGAATAAGTTGGTTGAATTAAAATCTCTTAGTATACTGAGGAGGCCAGCATAAAAGCAGGCAAAGAAGAAGAAATTCCCAACAAAAGTAAATGAAAGTCTTCTTGATAATGTTATGCTGTAAGTCTGAATGAAGCAAATACAACAAACAGTACAGTGCTCACTGTGTCCCCAGAACAGCAGTGGGACCTGGTGCACTGTACTCTTCAGCTGACTTCTGCCCCAGTGTGCAGGGTGGGTGGCATTGGCCCGTTATAACTGTGGAAGCAGCCTCAGAGAGGTACAGCAATTTGCCTTTGTTCACTTGGGAACTTTGTCACATCCTTCTGTCACTGTTGGCCTTGTCCTGATTAGACCTTAGTTTTGTCAGTCTCCAACTTTTGAAAAGAGTAAATTGAGACAAATTCAACTTGAAGAATATAGAAAAGAAAAATACAGCATTATTATGAAATTAGAAAATGTAAACTACTTATTTTGGCTTTTCTATATGTATATTGATAAAAACAGAATTGTGCCATGTCAATAAAAATATTCTTTATTTTTTCTTCCGTAACACTTTATTGATCAAAAAAAGGACTCACTGCTATCTGAAACTTCATTAATACCATTAAAAATTCAAAATTAATATACTGAACCTTAAATATAAATTCTGTTTTATTTTTAGTACCTATATGACATCCTATCAGGTGGCTACATCTTCATGTATGCAGTGTGTCCCTTACTGTTGTGCATTTAATTTTTACTCCGTATTTCTGTTAAGAGCATTGTAATTGTCCTATAGTTGAGTCTTTGTGTACCTCTCTTGTTAATAATTATTTCCCTAGACTATATTTCTAGAAGGAAAATTAGAGTCGTGTATGTGTGCTCCATATTTTATGTTACGTGTCTGTGGCTCCTGCATATATAAGCTCCTCAAGAACTGATGCTTTCTGATTATGTGCCTCACTCTACCTTCACATGATGACATTTCTCTTTAACACCTTTTGTCCTGATGCTTAGCAGTTTACAGCAGCGTGTGTGTATGGAGAGGGTATGGGGAGGGGGAAAAATAGGAACTTGTTTTTTGTTTGTTTTTGTCATAAGTCAAAGAGCTAGATGGTTTACCTGACTTATTTTGTTCTTATTTATTTATAATTGAAACTGTGGTTAAAAAAAAAAAAAATTAGGGACTTTCCTGGTGACGCAGTGGTTGGGAGTCCGGCTGCCAATGCAGGGGACAGGGGTTCGAGCCCTGGGCTGGGAAGATCCCACATGCCGTGAAGCAACTAAGCCCATGCGCCACAACTACTGAGCCTGCGCCCTACAGCCCGTGAGGCACAACTACTGATCCCAAGCACCACAACTACTGAAGCCCGCATGCCCTAGAGGCCGTGCTCCACGACAAAAGAAACCACCACAATGAGAAGCCCGCGCATCACAACAAAGAGTAGCCCCCGCTCACTGGAACTAGGAAATGTCTGCGTGCAACAATGAAGACCCAACACAGCCAAAAAAAAATTAATAAAAATAAATAAAAAATAAAAAATCATAAGATTTACCATCTTAACCAATTTTAAGTGTAAGTTCAGTAACATTAAGTATAATTACATTGTTATAAAACAGATCTCCGGAAATTTTTCATCTTGCAGAACTGAAACTATACCCATTAAACAATAACTCTGTTCCCACCTCCCCCAACCCATGATAACCACTATTCATCTCTGAATTTGACTACTTTAGGTACCTCATATAAGTGGAATTACACCGTATTTGCCATTTTATGACTGGCTTATTTCACTTGTCCTCAAGGTTCATCCATGTTGTAGCATGTGACAGGATTTCCTTCCTTTTTAAGGCCACATAATATTCTGTTGTACATACATACCATGTTTTGTTTATCCATTCGTTCATCAGTGGACACTTGGGGTGCTTTCACCTCTTGGCTATTTGTGAATAGTTCTGCTGTGAACCTGGATGTGCAAATATCTCTTGTAGACCCCACAATAAATTCTTTTGGATATATACCCAGAAGTGGGATTGGTGATGATATCAGATGGTAGTTCTATTTTTAATTTTTTGAAGAACTGCCATACTGTTTTTCCATAGTGGTTGCACTATTTTACATCCCCACTAACACTTGTTATTTTCTTTTTTTTTTTTTTTTTAATAGTAGCTGTCCTAATGGGTATGAGGTTTTCATTTGCATTTCTCTGATAATAAGTGATGTTGAGCATCTTTTCATATGTCCGTTGGCCACTTGTACATCTTCTTTGAAGAAGTGTCTGTTAAGTCCTTTGCTTGTTTTTAATCAGGTTATAGATGGCTGGCAAGGAATGATCTTGCCATTTTAAAAAGCAGGTGTATTCTAGGGGTAGGACTTTGCCTTCATTCCACTCAGTGGGCTAAGCCTATTTAGGCTTCAAATCTTTTTCAGCATGGTCTGGTACGGCCACTCTTTGTCCCAGGGCAGCCTCCCAAAGTCATTGCCATCTGTGGTATGACAGCAGGAACATGAACTCTGGAGGCAGACTTCATTTCAAGATGCCAGCTCCACCAGTTACTAACTACCTTGGATGAAGATGAGTATTGGTTTTTCCATTTGTAAAACTGGGAAAGTAATGTTTATGGAGTTGTTTTGAGAATTAAATATGTGAAAATTGCACTCAGTATATACCTGCAGGCCTTCCTTGACCCTGTTCTCCCACCCTCCACCTCACAAAGTATATGCTCACTGTCCCTTACCTATGTTCCCATAGTATATATTTATCATAGAAGATATTACACTGTGGAGTGATTGTATACCTTGGCAGAGCCTTCTGTTAGATTGCAAGTTCCTTGTCTTTGAATCTCTAGCACTTAGCAGAGGACCTAGTTTACAGTAGATACTAAGTAAGTGTTAGTGAACAGAATGACTGAATGTATGGCTTGCTATTTTATTTCTCATGAGAGGACTTTGTTTCAGAAGGTTAATAGCATGTACCATTATGTAGTGTAGGCATTACATATGAACCAATCCAGTGGTTCTCATATTTTTTGGTCTCAGGACCGCTTTACACTTAAAAAATTTTTGTGGACCCCAAAGAGCCTTTATTTGTATGGATTAATATTCAGGGTCTTAGAAATAAAAACTAAATTGTAAAATATTTATTAATTCACTTAAACAATGATAAACCCATTACATGTTAATATAATCACATTTTCATGAAAAATAATTATTTCCCCCCTAAAAAATTAATAAGTATGTTTTACAGTTTTGTAAGTCTGTTTAATGTCTGACTTAAAAGGTTGGTGGTGGAGTCTCATATCTACCTCTGCATTTGTTCTGTTGTGATAAATTGTTTTAGTTGAAATATATGCAGAAAATCCAGCCTCACGTGGATATGTAGTTGGAAAGGGGAGGACCTCCTGGGCTGCCGAAAGGGCCTCAGGGCCCTCCAAAAAAATACTTGAAGAAACAGTGATCTAGTTTAAAAGGAAAAAATGTAATAGAGTCCAGGAATTGGAGGAAGGATTAGGGGAAATTTTCATATGTTTAGCACTGTATATTAAAGGTTTACCTATTATCGTTTTATTATTTGTAGGTTAAAAAAAATCCTTCCCGAAGAAGATCTTAAGCAACACGATGGATTCAGAAGCTCATGAAAAGAGGCCACCAATCCTAACGTCTTCAAAGCAAGATATAGCACCTCATATTGCAAATGTTAGTGAAATGAAGCATTACTTGTGTGGCTGCTGCGCGGCTTTCAACAATATAGCCATCACATTTCCCATTCAGAAGGTCCTCTTCCGGCAACAGCTGTATGGAATCAAAACCCGGGATGCAGTACTTCAGTTGAGGAGGGATGGATTTCGAAACTTGTATCGTGGAATCCTTCCCCCTTTAATGCAGAAGACGACTACACTGGCACTTATGTTTGGTCTGTATGAGGATTTATCTTGCCTTCTCCGTAAGCATATCAGTACCCCAGAGTTTGCAACCCGTAGCCTGGCCGCAGTACTTGCAGGAACGACAGAAGCAATTTTCACTCCATTGGAAAGAGTTCAAACATTGCTTCAAGACCACAAGCATCATGACAAATTTACAAACACTTATCAGGCTTTCAAAGCACTGAAATGCCATGGAATTAGAGAATATTATCGAGGCTTGGTGCCTGTTCTTTTCCGTAACGGATTCAGCAATGTCCTTTTTTTTGGCCTTCGCGGTCCCATCAAGGAGCACCTGCCTACGGCAACAACCCACAGTGCTCATTTGGTCAATGATTTTATCTGCGGGGGCCTGTTGGGTGCCATGTTGGGGATCTTGTTTTTTCCAGTTAATGTTGTAAAAACTCGCATGCAATCTCAGATTGGTGGGGAATTTCAGTCTTTCCCTAAGGTTTTCCAAAAAATCTGGCTAGAACGGGACAGGAAACTGACAAATCTTTTCAGAGGTGCCCATCTGAATTACCATCGGTCCCTCATCTCTTGGGGCATAATTAATGCGACTTATGAGTTCTTGTTAAAGATTATATGAAAGAAATCAGTTAAGTGCCATTAATCAACTTGAATAGACCTAAGAAGAATGCAGTTTGGCCTTGTTTCTAATTGGCCAAATACAAGTTGGTGTCGTAAGTCCAGGGCACAATGAATTACGGGCAAAGCTGTTTTTCTTAAGCACCAACAAATTCAGAATAAAAGGTTTCAGTAGGAAATTTTAAGGTTTTGGGGGTTTCTTTGGGGAAGGGTCTTCTGTTTGTATTTTTTTAAAACATTATCTGAGAACTTTAAGCTAATTGCCTGGTTAATATCTGTCTATCTGATGGCTTTTGACAAGGAAACTAACAGCCAAGATACATGATTCTTTTTTCCAAAAGTCTTCTGTATTGAAGCATAAGTGGCCATGACCAGCCAGAGGAAAGGATCTTAGGGTCCCATGATTTCTCAGGCTTACTTCTATTACTCCATTTCTTCTCTGCTTTTAGGAGGAGTTACAAGGGTAGTTTTTGTTAACTTAAACATATACATGGTAGGACAAAGGAGCAGAAGAGAGAAGAAAAACAGCTTATTATGTGTAGGTTTTTCATGTAAATTGTTTGTATTCGTTTTGAAACTAAGCACCTGTCGGGGTGGTCATTATCCAAATTATTTCTCTTTAGACGTGGTAGACTAAAGCAACTAATGACATCTCCCATTTTGCTTTCTAGGGTAGAAAGTTTTCTCTGTATTTCTCAATATGACCTTAAACCTTCCCAAAATATTTCTATATTAATTTCACTATTTCGTTGCCAAAAAATGTGGAGACTTAAATTTTGTTAAAGGTGTTTCATCCCATTAAGAAGGTTCATGTTACAGGTGTCCCCCCACTTCTCCAGAATTTCCTTTATGCCACTTTGCTTTTACAAAAGATCTACACTAGTACCTGTTTTCACTAACAAAAAGAAATACGAAGATGATTTTTGCTTTTACAAGAAAAGGTGATTGCTTCCTCACTCGGCCATGTCGGCTTACAAAGAGTTCCACAGGAATGCGGGGGAAACCTGTAATTGCATTACAGATCCAATTCTGTTTAGCTCAGCTTCTTTGAATTGTTGTTGCCAACTTAGTGAAGAGCTTTGGAGTTTTCGTATTTTTTTCCTTTAAGTAGTAGTTTGTCCTAGTCAAGTATCCTGTTCTCTTGAAACTCCCTTTAAAAAAACAACAAAATGCTTCCATAAAATTTTATTTTGGAAGTCTGTTAATAGGACCTCAGATTTTTTTTCTGGTTTCTAAGTGTTCTGGGGAAGGAGAAAAAAACTCAGGATAGCTTTCACCCCACAGAGTTAAGCTGTCTTTTTTATTTTACTCTTGGAAATAGAGACTTCTGTTTATGATCTTTATGTTTTGGGAATCCAGTTTTACCATTTTATCATTTAAACAGTAAGAGGATAAGTTTGAGAGGATAAAACCTAAATAAAGATATTTGAAGGGTTAGTTTTAAATTCTAGAAGTTGGTGATAGGTGGATAGTATACTTATCCCTTACCTAACAGACAAAAACTTACTTGCCAAAGGAATCATATTTTAAAATACTTTTTCCCAGATAAATAAGGCAAAGTGACTCATTCACCAATTGAATAACTAATAAAACATACGAGACATTCTAGAAAAGTGGTTTATCGATCTTTTAAAAATCCACATCTGTAAGTATCATGTAGTAAAGATTACCTTCCAGCATCTGACATGGAGCAGAGCACGTGGGTTTCATTACCAGTCTTTCATCATTCTAGGTAATTGTATGGTGAATATGTGCACATGCTGACCAAAATAAAGTCAAGGTCTCAATTGGTAGTTTACTCAGTTTCTGGACAGATAGTCCAAAAAAGCTGTTTACCTCGCAATGCATGGTGGCTGGTCAAACGACAGGAACATTCTCCTTCCAGCTGTGAAGGATTAAGAGGCATTGTCAAGCATTTGCCAGGCAGTAATGAAGCTCACTAGCTTTACAAAGGCTCTGTTTGACAGCGTTGTGCTGGAAATGGCAGTTAATTCTAAAAAAACCAAGGTGCAGATGTAAGGATTTGAGAAAACAAGAATTTGACACCAAATAAATGAGAGTAGCATCCTTTGGCCTGTGGAATAGAGTCAGGATTTCAAGTGGGCTGAGTTTCAGGAATGAGTGGCAAAAGCACTGTGGTGCCTGACCGCCTCGCTCACTTGTGTGTCCAGCACTCCTGGGCATGTCTGAGTGCTCAGCATGTGGCCGGTGAGTTAGCCTGGGGTCACACCCTGACCCTGGGAGTGGACTCCCCTGGCCTTCAGTTCCACGGGGGCTTCCTTTTGCCTATACACTCCATGTAGGTGATAGAAATCTAAATTCTAAAGCACTTTTGTGAAATAAAAGCTAAGTGAGAATTTGAAGGAGGATGCTTCCTTTTCTGCTATCTCGAACATGTGGCATTTAAAAACAAATATTTTTTTTTTTTTTTTTTTTTTTTTGCGGTATACGGGCCTCTCACTGTTGTGGCCTCTCCCGTTGCGGAGCACAGGCTCCGGACGCGCAGGCTCAGCGGCCATGGCTCACGGGCTTAGTTGCTCCGCGGCATGTGGGATCTTCCCAGACCAGGGCACGAACCTGTGTCTCCTGCATCAGCAGGCAGATTCTCAACCACTGCGCCACCAGGGAAGCCCTAAAAACAAATATTTTTTTAATGGTTTTAACTCATTATATTTTTTGATTTCTTTGTCACATTTTACAGCTTTTGAAGACCAAACTGCAAATACGTTACCAGGGTTGGTTTTATGTTGTCCTATCTTTTCTTAAATTTGACAAAATGCTCAACAGAACTTGTGGTAGCCAACAGCTTTGTCTGAAATTTAAAAGAAGTCAAAATGTGTTAGTAAGGAAGAGATTCTAACTATTGTTTTTGCCTTCAGTGTGAACTAGTATGGTAATAGTTTTGAAAAGGCAAACATGAGTGAGTAACTTTTATCTGCAAAGCTTTAAAAGTGGCCTTGCTATTACATACGTGACACAGACAGCTCGTGAGTGCAGGGCACTTCTGGTCTTGCCTCCTATACGTCATTCTGATGCCGCCAGAAATATGTTATTGATTCTGTACTTAACACCCTTAGAGTGGTATGAGGCCTCAGGACTGTACTACAGAGTAAACACAACCGCTGTATGGTGGCCACTGTATGTGTCTTTGTTTCATTTGTGGTTGGAGACAAAGTTGATGCTTTTGTCTCAATAGTCAATAATCATCTTACTTAATGGTTGGTTATATAATCACCTGCTATATATTATGAACTGTGCAATGAGACAGAACTGTGCATATATAATCATCTTTGGAGACCTGAAATTCCCCGGCTTGATTACAGTGGTGATACTCAGTTATAAGGCTGTACAGACCTTAATAAGAGGATAATGGGTGGTACTGAACGGCTTCGTGGTAAGCCAATCATGTCGAGCAACGCTGTTCAGTGTGGATGAAGTACTGTCGTGTGAGGGACATGCAGTCAAGATGGAAGCGAGGTGGGAGATCACATTTAAAGAAAGGGTAAGCACTCAGACTTGGTTTCTTTTAAAATAGTCTTTGTTTTCTCACGTGCTTATAAATGTGTATCAAAGACTTGAATAGGCATTCTCCTTAAATCTGAGGATTTTTAGTTTTTAATGCTGTCTTTTTGCCTAATAGTGAATATTTGCTTGCCTAAATGGCTCCTGAATTGTGGAGGAGTCTACATGTTTCCTTTTTTAAAGTTTCATTATTAAAAGTGGTTGTTTTTATTTGATATTTTGAGTTTTGTGACTATATGAGTTTACATGAATGAAATCTGTTAAATGTTTCAGAGTTAACGTGTTTCTTTTGGTATTTCTGATTGGAATAAAGTTTTTCTAAGTCCCTTTTTCTGGTCTCTCGTGGCTGGGTTAGGGTTAGTAGCACTTGCCTTTCTGTGGCAGATTCGTCTATTTGTCAGTAAAACGTTCAGCGCACTACTTTGACTGTTAGTGACTTCACCTGACAACTTTGTAGGTCGAACAGTTCTTCATTTATCCATTGTGTTTGGTCAAGAGGAATTCCAGATAAGTTAATTTGCTAGATAGGTTAACTACAAGCATTTTGTTTTTTAAAGGTTGTTCTCAAATGAAATAAACTTTTCCCTACTGAGTATAAACTGTTTTGGTAAATTCAGTATATCAGTACTTTCTGTTGTAATTATGTACCTTCAGGTCATGCTTACCCCAAGCTAAAGGATCTGGATGTTTGTGCTTTTTGAGTTTTTTATATCTGCTTTTGATTTCATACTGCTTGTTTCTGTTAGGAGACTGAAATCACTAGCTACACTGTTGGTTTACACATTAAATTATAAGGTGCTTCCTGACTCTAGGGATAGTTGAGGTTGCCTGATGAGGTCCACCGAGTAAGGGAGCAGTTGCCATATAATGCTTCTAAAACACTCCTGTTTTAGAAATTTTTTTAGAAATTCAGTAGAAAAGTGAATATCCTGAACTCTAGAATTCGTGAAAGGGGTTTGACACATCATCTGATGAAATGTCATTGTAACCCGTAGGCAGAGTGAGGGGAGTAGAGAGCATTTCTCTTGGTGTGACGGGGAGGGGCCAGAGGGAGGTCTGCGTAGCTGCAGTGCCTCCCAGTCTCCAACAGGCTGGTCCCAGCTTAATCCCTTCAGTGTCTAGTTTCCAGTAGGGAACTTTTTCTCCAGATGAGTATATGTGATTTTGAAGTAGAAATTGAGGATAAAATAGGATTTATCAAAATTCTCATCTGCCTTCAATCCATTCTGCATATTCCTATCATTTTTCTACATGAAATGATCCAGGCCCTGTCTCCCTTGCTGTCATCTCCAGCTAAAAGTGCCCTGCCCAGCCACTGCTGTGGGGACTTCTGTACTCTGTAGCCTCCCAGCCTTACCCATGTGGAGTCCCGCTGCACTGAACCCTGCTCTCTCCCCTGGTTCACGCAGTAACTCAATCACTGAGGCCTTCAGATCTCAGCTCAAACTTCACTTCCTCGGGGAAGCCAGCTCACACTTTAAGGACCAAGTCAGGTTCCCCTCTTACATATTCTTGTGCTGCCACATTCCTGTGCTGTTTTCATAGCACTTACCTGTTTTAATTATATTGTCATTATTTGATGCCTTTGGCTTTTTTGAGTGTCGGCTCCATAAGGCAGGGACTCTGCTCTGGTTTCCACAGTTTCAAGTTCCTGGCACAGTGCCTGACACCTTGTAGATGTCTGACAAATGTTTCTTTAAGAATCAAGAGAGAAGGGATGCGTGAGTATGTAGGATCACAGCATTCTGGAATATCCTGTCTGACTTTAGTTCCTTGATGGGTCATGGGAGTTGTTTCAGAAACAAATGTTAACACTGCTTGGGCTGCCATAATGAAATGCCATAGGCTAAATATTTAGGCTTAAACAACAAGACATTTCTCAGTTCCAGACACTGGGAAGTCCAAGATCAAGGTGCTGGCAGATTTGGTTCCCGGTGAGAGACTTCTTCTTGGTGTAGAGACTTCTGTGTCTTCACATGGCAGAGAGAGAACCTCTTGACCTCATCTAAACCTAATTACCTCCACAGGCTGCACTCCAGATACCATCTCACTGTGGGTCAGGGCTGCAACCTGCAAGCTTGGGGTCGTGGGGGACACAAGCATTCAGCCCATAACATACATGAGCTAAATGATGAGGCTCTTCTTTGCTCTCCTCCTTCATGTGTAACACTTCGCTTTTTTTTTTTTTTTTTTAATTTTTATTTTATATGGGAGTAGAGTTGATTTACAATGTTGTGTTAGTTTCAGGTGTACAGCAGAGTGATACAGTTATACATTCACCTATCGTTTACTCTCAGAAATACCCAGCCAATCTGAGACAAGTCTCTGTACGAGTCAGGACTCCGATGTACAGGCTCCATTTTTCTTATTCTTGCACTGTTTGTGAATTGTGGATCTCAGCTGAGTAAAGCTGACCAAGAAGGACAAGAATAAAGTATTCCTTAAAATAATTAGTGTGTCATTGCTGCTTTGTTACTGTAGAAGTGCCATGAAGGCAGTGGCTTATTTTATTTAGAGCAGACCACCTCAGTAGTTGCTTTACCTTTCCCCATCATCATTCAGTTCAGGAACCAGTCATTAGTCAGCAGCGGCTTGCTCCTTACAGAGTACACCAAAAGGGGGAATGCATTTAGTTACATTGAGATGCTATATACCTTTTTGTTTCAGATGATAATAGGGAAAAGAAACTAATTTCTTTCAAGGGTCATCATATCTATAGTAATAAGAGGCATTTGGTATATAGCATTCTCTTTTCCTGTTGGTAAAAAGGAAGCCTCCAAGCTTTCCTTACCCCTCTCATACTTTGCTGAAAAAGAGTGATTAAATAAATTTTGAGGTTTTCTTGGGCTCCCCACTTCTCACTCCCCACTGAAAAAGAGCCAGAGTTTTCAAGACAGATAATAAGGAAAAATGGGTATGTAAGGGATCCAGGTACTTTTCATTTGTAATTTGTGTGTAAAATATGAAGGTAACGAGTGAAAAGGAGTTAGGAGGTGAGGGCCTAAACTTGGAGATATGATGGGTGTGATAAGCCTTGAGAAAGCTAAGGCAAAGTCCAAGGAGATTTAAACCTTTGCTGTTGCTGTTTGGAGCCCTTCAAAACTTCTGCCACTTGTGGTCCAGGAACAGAAAAGCATGGTGTTTTTATGTTTGGAAGCAATGCTAAATACATTTGAATGTGTATCAGCTCAAACTAAAGAAGAAAACATCCCTAATTTCAATTTGTACCTTTTATAGTTTTTTTATTTTGTTCAGCAGATTTGCCTTACATCTGCTCAGTACTGTAAAGCTGCCCTTTTAAGGACAAATCATTTCGAGTTACAAGATTCTACACTTGTGGACTATACAGAGCGTTGGCTGCCTGTGACAGGTTCCAGGTAAAACCTTAAATTTCCCTTGATTCCCTACTGGCTCCCAGGCTGGATTAGGTCTCCTGTGGCACGTGGTGACTGTCTCAACCCCAGCTCTCTGGCCAAGATGTTTGTGCTGTATCCCTCAAGACAGTGTGAACGCCTTGAGGGCAAGGGCTGTCTTTCTGATCTTTGTATCCATGGACTAGAGGTTCTCATAATACCTGTTCAATGAATGAATCATACTCTGGTCCCAGGTGTTATCTTTATCATTCTCCCTGTTTCAGAGACACTGAATTCTTTAGGAATTTGTCTTTTAAAAATCATCATGGAGGATACATGATGTCTGATTCCATTTATGTGAAGTTCTAGAAGAGGCAAATCTGGTGGGAAAAAAAACCAGTGGTTAACTCTGGGAAGGGGCATGAAGGAACTTCCTGCCTCTGGGGTAACGGTAGTGATCTATATCTTGATAGGGGTTTGGGTTACACAAGTGTATACATTGGCCTAAACTTATTTAGCAAACATACTGTTAATATTTGTGCACTTCATTGTATGGAAATTTTACAACAGAAAAATATTGAACTTTAGTTAATGATATGTATTGCTGAGGAGTTTTAAAAGGATGGGTACAGATATCTGCAATTTATTCATCAAAATACATCAAAATTAAGATGATTGATGGATGGGTAGAATATTGGATAACTGATAAAACAAGCTTAGTAAAGTGTTGACAGTAGAATCTTGTAAAATTCTTTCATCTTTGGTGTATGTTTGAACATCTCATATTAGGGTGTTTATCACAATATTTGATGTCTCAATATATGGAGAGACTCAGTTCAGTTCTCTCAGCATGCTAGTTACTCTAGACTGCCATGAAGTCATAGGATACTACAGAAATACCTGCTAGAGGGGAATACCGACCTATGGCATATTACTAACTTATCCTTCCCACTAGTCCTAATGACGTGGTGGCCACCTCCTCTCTCTCCTCAAGCCCAGAATACACACCAGATTGTGACAGGGCTGGTGAGTAACATGGTGGCTGATGAACTGATGTTTTTCTTAAGTCGGCCCCAAAAGTGAGTGGTCTGCTCACCCCTGAAGTGACCAGGGTAAGGATCGTGATTTTCCTGCCAATACTCTGCAACTTTCAACAAAGGCCAGGAAGTCCTTCTTTAATACATACATTTATTATGTACATACACAAAACCTCTTCAGTAATAACTGCCTAAGAATAAATAGTGTATTCAGAACAGATCTGATACTTTGTATTTAACTTTTATAAAGTAATCCTTTGACAATGAAATTTGGATCCTTCATTTTACCCAGACAAAAACTAATCTTTTATAGTGATGGGCTTTTGCAAGTTAATGTAAGCACAGCAGCCTCGTGTACCCATAATTTAAATAGCTTTCAAAGGAGACAGCTGTTTCCCCCAGAAGGTTTAAAAGCTGTTCTGAGTTGTCCGTGCTCTGCTTAGAGCTTCTGTTGTCCCTGTTTTGAATTTGTCCGCAGCAGCTGGAAGCTGTTTGGAGCTCACAGTGTGTTTCTGTAGCGGCTCCTCTCGTGGAGTTAGAAGATGAGGCACACGGCACCAGGTCTGTTCCTGAGAAGATAAGGTGATCTTAGTGTAACTAACTGCTCAGTAACTTAAATACCATTTAAAAATAGGGAAGTCTTAGCTCTGGCTGAAGGAGGATGGTGTAACTGATGGGATGCACGGTTGTTCATCTCTCAAGCTCCAGAGTTAATATGTTCTCCAAACAGGCTTTCTTTATCTTCACAGAGGTCCATGGAACTGTCATCCATGAAGAATCTAAACCCTAATTGCATTTTCTAAATCCCTAGTTCTCAAACTGTGGTCCCCAGACCTACAGCATCAACTGGGAACTGGTTAGAAATGCAGAATGGGGCCTCCCACCCCAGACCTGTGAAATAAGCAGCTCTGGATGTCAACCTAGCAGTCTGTTTTAACAAGCCCTCCTGGTGATGCTAATGCCTGCACCACTTTTCATGTTCTCTGCCAGAAGGGAAGGGCCTAGAAGGAAATCTCAGTGGACATGTATTTGTGTTGTTTTAACCATTAAGTTTGTGGTAATTTGTTACATCAGTAATAGGAAACTGATGTAAATATAAATAGTTAAAATCACTTCCTTTTAAATAAAAAAAAATCTATTTTTAAATAGTCCAAAATATGTCAGTCATATTTCAGGAATAACTGAAATAGTGATCATTAGTGCTGTGGTTAGTTAAGTTAGCTAAAGAATGATTAATTTCTCAAAAATCTGAATTGAAAGGGATTCACTCTATTTTTCTTTTCAGTGACTTCCCAAAAAAGCATCCCAAGTAGGACTGTCATTTTTCTAGTAAATTTAAAATAGTATGGCAAAATGAACCCTCAATCACAGTTAAATAACACAAGAAAATGTCATTCTAGGGAACAGTGTGAAAAATAGCATGTTCTAAATTTATCTGTGTGAGAACCAATCACTGTATACAGCTTGACAAAAATTTATCAACTATGCTTCCTATTGGTATGAATAATTTTCACTGAATAATTTATAAAACTCTACACGATTCATATCAGATAAACTTGGAAATGGCCAGAACATTAGGAACAGATGTGAATGGTTCAGATCTTAGTAAATGTGTTTTCAGTGCAAAATGCCTTTTCTATGTTTTAGAACAGTAGGCTTCAAAAAATGAAGTGTGCATATGGAAGGACAACGTAAACCCTGAAAGTGCAAGAGGTAATGTAGAACTTTGATTTTTTAAACATCTTATCCTTTTAAAGTTTCTTTTTTCCCTATACATGTTTTATAATGTACATAATAGATCAGTATATATAATTGAAAAATGATCAAAATTTGGAGTGTATTCTCTAATTTTTTCTGTTAAGCGTTACATGATCAAAAAAGTTTAGAATATCACTAACAAGAACCACCAAGCCACTGCCTCTGTCACAGTCTTATGCTTGATTCTGGTCTAAAAGTGAACAAAATGTAAACAAAAATTTTCAAACTAATGCTAAATGCAAGGGTTTTTTTTTTTTTTTTTTCCAGAGGTGGGGTCTCTGACAAGATTAGGGTGTGAACAGGACTTGCACTCCCTTAATCTAGCCCCAGGTGGTGTCCTAATCTTTTTAAAATTTATTTATTTAATTTATTTAATTTTGGCTGCTTTGGTTCTTCGTTGCTGTGTGCTGCTTTCTCTATTTGTGGCGAGCGAGGGCTACTCTTCGTTGCGGTGCGCGGGCTTCTCGTTGCAGTGGCTTCTCGTTGCGGATCATGGGCTCTAGGCACGCGGGCTTCAGTAGTTGTGGCGCATGGGCTCAGTAGTTGTGGCTTGAGGGCTCTAGAGCTCAGGCTCAGTAGTTGTGGCGCATGGGCTTAGTTGTTCCGCGGCATGTGGGATCTTCCCAGATCAGGGCTCGAACCCGTGTCCCCTGCATTGGCAGGCAGATTCCTAACCACTGCAATGCAAGTTTGCCATCAACCTTTTAAATAGGTTAACCACACACAAAAAGTGTGGCAAATGTTTCAAAGTAGCATTTATTTTTTAAAAGCACATTATGAGGTGGACTTAAACTAAAATATTCAGTGCATATATTAATAAGAGGTTTATTAAAAACTTAAAATTTCATGTAGGTATGTATGTAGATAAATTAACCTACAATTCTACCATCCATTTGAAAAACAACTCAATTGAAAAGGTAATAACTTGTCACATTTTTAGAAAGCTTTTCTAATTCTGAAATAAAGAACATTTGATCTGTTAAAAAACTTTGTGGGAGGGAGGTAGTTTTGTTTCAGTTTTAGATTTTAGAAGTTATTTTACTAAATCATTCACTTTATGGCTGGTTTTCAGTGAATGTGAATATATTTACTAGAAGGTAGGTAAAAGGTACCATAATGCAATTAAGAATTTCAAGATGGCTTCAGCAGAGCATTAAACCAAGCATGGGGCTTTTCTCAGTGCAGGCCCTTAAATGACTACATAGGTCACATACCCAGCCCTGCATCTAAGTCTATATCAACCGCAGTTATAGGAATACTAAAACCTTAGTTATCTTTGTCCCTTGAGCTCTAGACTAGGCATCTAGTAGGGAGTCACGTTTGTTGAATGAAAAACTGCATCGTGGCAGTTTTCCAAATCAATGAGAAATGCTTAGTTTTTCTGACCTATTGGTCAGAACAAAATCTTACTCCAATGAATAGTCTGTTCATTATAATAAATGGTGGATTGCTGTAATACTGAATAATTTGCACATCACAGTTCTGGCTTCATGGAAATTTGTGGCCACATATGGTGAAGATTCATTTGATTCATTCAACAAAAATTTATTGATCCTGCTGGGCACTGGGAATAGAAGAATAAATAAGAGTCCCTGCCCTCAAGGAGCTTACAGTCTGGCATGAGAATCTAGTGAGAAACAGCACCTCAGTCAGAATCTAGTGAGAAAACCTTCTGGTGTCTGGCATATTATCTGGAATACTCCAAATGTCCTGAAAATGTGAATCTAAAATTTATCAGAAAGCACAATTTGGAAATGGAAGATGCAATGAAATTTAAAAGAAAATTCAAATATTCAACTTCTAATGTAAAAACCATGAAATCTAAATGAGGAGAAAACGCGGGAAAGCTGAAAATTCTATTTTAAGTACTTTGGACCAGATTTAAATTGTTAAAATTATTTTATTATCTCTGGTATTTTCATTTACAGTGACATTTATATACACATGTATAGAGGAGATGTGTGCATTTGAGATGAATTCCCTGGAGCTTTTGATAAAACCCATTTTTCTATCACTAATTCATTTACAACTAAAAAAGCAGCATACAGGTAAATTTGAGACTTCCCTTTTGCTAATAATTTCCATTATCGTTTGAATGGAAGAAATTCTTAAGAATTGTGTTCAGGGTATAAATTTCGGTACACTCTCATTTTGCACTGAGACTTTACTGTGTCTTTGTACAGTGTGTGATAATTTAACCATGTATTTTGTTTTTTAAACATATATTTTAATAATCACTGACAGTTTAATGGCATCAAAAATACTCTTGGGCTTCCCTGGTGGCGCAGTGGTTGAGAGTCCGCCTGCCGATGCAGGGGACGCGGGTTCATGCCCTGGTCCGGGAAGATCCCACATGCCATGGAGCAGCTGGGCCCGTGAGCCATGGCCACGGAGCCTGTGCTCCGCAACGGGAGAGGCCACAGCAGTGAGAGGCCCACGTACCACAAAAGAAAAAAAAAAAAAAAAAAAAAACTCTTAAGTCTATCTGGATTTTCACTGTTTTTTTTCCCCCCTGCACTCTTTTTTTTTTAAAAGCATGAAAGACCCCTGTGCAACTACAGAGCCTTTGTTTTTGCTTCCCTGTACTTTGGTACATTGCTTCTCCTTAATCTAGCAGCATCCTTAGCTTGTAGTATTTTACTTAGTGGCAACTGAAAAAAATCACTAGCTTGGGCTTTAACTGGGAACTATTTATCCAGAAGGTTATTGTGAACCTGTCAGGAAGGTGGTGAGCAACCAAAAGAGCTGTCTCACAGACTGTGCACCCAGAGCTCATCCAGCCCATTAGAAACTAAGCAGGCTTGGTTATCTCACGTCCCAGTTCATAACAGATGAACACAGCACATTAGAAGGAAGTGGGGAGCCTGTTGATAGTGTGGTAGGAGACCACTATATAAGCAAAACAAACTGCTTAGCAGATACAAAATTTTTTAAATTAAAAAAAAAACAAAAACCACACCAGGAATCTGAGGCAAATGATTATATATACCTCCAGGCTGAGGGAATCACTCTATAATAATTAATATCAATGTTATAGCCCTTTACAATTTATGAATTATTTTACATACATCAGAGCTCTTTAGCTATTTGTAATAACACATGAATATAACTTTTACTTTCATCATGAAAAAGTGAATTGTACTGAGCATGCTGTTTAAGAAGAAGGTGGGTAGGTATACTGACATATCTGAAAGACTTGCATAAAAAATAATTACAAGTTTTAAATTTTGGCACTTAAGATATATGCATTAATTATCCCAACATTAATATATATGCTTTCCTTCATGACCAACACTGTGTTACTGAATTTTCATAGCTCTCAGTGACTGCTGGTAATTAAATGGGGATGATTGTCATCAGTAAGTTATCAGACCATTTATCAGACCATTTCTCCTGTTAAACACAAGCTTAACAGATTCTTATGGATGTCAACACCATATATTCTAATATGGGAAACACTAGGCTCCTAAAAGAGTCTCAGAGTGTTTTTCCTATATTGCACTTTCTAGAAAACAGCCTTAACAATGATATGATGTGATCTTGGTTCTAGACATAGGAATGAGGAATATGTGATTTACCTTTTCCATGCTTGTTTTCCTAAAATTTGGGGGGATGTAACAAGGAGAAACAAAATATACATGCTCTCTGGGCTTCTGAGAAAAAAGACCACAGACATTTTCAAAAGATAAAAACAGAGGTCTCTTCTGCATCAGCCACTTCATTTTCACAATTGAAAATAAGGAACTACGGTATATTTGATGTTTTTAAACTCATTCAACATAGCTTTGCCATAAATATACTGTTCTGCAGAAAGCTTTTTAAAACAGATGTATAATTTATACTATACTTACCAACAATTATATTATCAATTATAATACATTTACCAATTATCATGATTAAAAATGACTAAATAAAATTTTAGAGTTAAAAACACCAGATTAGATTTATACACTAAGTGAAATGGGATCTTGAAATTTTAAGTGTAATCTCCTCCAATAGTATGGCATTCCCGATGCCCTTTAATTCCTTGATTAATATCCCGATGACTTTCTAATCAGGACAGTACCTCAGAGAGGACAAAGGTTTTGTTGAGTTTGCTATTAATTTTTAATTCTCATCTGTGAGGCTCTGTTTTTGTATAAGGCTATTAATCCTCCATTTTTCTTTATTTTATAGCTACTTACCCTACATGAGGGTTTTTAGTTAGGAACGGACCATATGTGTGCCCTGCAGTTTATGGCATTAATTCTAATGGAAATTGTCTATCTTGTAAATGTTCTTTTGCATGGTGCAGAAGATGAGCCAGCTCTGAAATAAACAACTTTCAGAGGGTGTTAAATAAGTAAATTAACAGGCCAGTTTACCATCCTTTACAAACTAAAGGGCAGGGCTTCCCTGGTGGTGCAGGGGTTGAGAGTTTGCCTGCCGATGCAGGGGACGCGGGTTCGTGCCCCGGTCTGGGAGGATCCCACGTGCCGCGGAGCGGCTGGGCCCGTGAGCCATGGCCGCTGAGCCTGCACGTCTGGAGCCTGTGCTCCGCAACAGGAGAGGCCACAGCAGTGAGAGGCCCACGTACCGCAAAAAAAAAAAAAAAAAAAAAAACTAAAGGGCAAAATGGTAGAGTAAGCACAGGCTTGGAACTAAAGCAAACACTGAGTTTGAATCTCAGTGCTGCCACCCCATGCCAGCTCTGTGACTTATGGCAAATCAACCTTTCTGACCCTCCATTTCCCCCAAAGTACATTGGTGCTAATGCCACCTACCTTGCAGTTTTTGTGAGAGTTAGTAGTAAAGTATGTACATTATTTGACACGATAGATATTCTAGAATCATGGATTGAAATTTATTAGAGTTGGGCAACATTTGGGCCCAGCATCTGACATGGAGCGCTCTCCCAAGGAGATGCAATATATGGAAACTTCTTTTGATTATCAATACAACCATTGTACTTAGTAGCTTATTTTTAATGTCAACATTAGGTGTTTCTGTCTCTTTATTTTCTTTTAAATATGTGTTTTTAAGAAAGTTTATGGCAAACCTGTGTTTTCACTGTGGGTACTTTTTTTGATGACTAAACAATTTCCAATTTTTTTTAACATCCATGGTAAGAAAGATCTAATTTTAAAAATTTGTCCTAGAGCCAACATTATCCAAGTGAGATATAACCTCTGTACATGGGTGAATGGCTGTCTGGAAGGTTCTACAAAAAGTGTCATTTTTATTCATGTATTTGGGTTGCTTAAACATTTCTATAAGATTTAAAACACTTTTCTTCTTATGGCTGGAATTCTCAGCATTGATACTCCCATGCTTTCCTTTTTCAATGTACTGGCCAGTTTAAAGGTATTCACAATAATACAACTTAAAGACAAAAAAAGTGTTCATAAGTCATTGTTTCAACAGCCAGCATAATACAGTAGAAATTGCCCTGAGCAAGGAATTAAGAGACTTGAATTCAAGTCCTGGCTCTGCCACTAATTTTGCAGGATGACTTTAGGCAAGTCACTTAACTTCTCTCATTCATCTAATAATGAGATTGAGTCCATTTTAAGTTACTTTCTACCTCTAAAATTGCTTTTATTTGCTTATTTTTTTAATAATCAAAACACCTTCTGGGAGTTGTGTTAAGCACCTGATGGGTACAGAAATATTTACTGATGTTTAAGGTAGTAATATTTGAAGCTGTGATCCAGGAACCACCTGAATACAGATTACTTGGGGTTCGTGTTAAAAATACAGATTCCTGTCCTCTCCCTGGCTGAATCAGAAGCTCTTAAGGTGAGGGCCAGGTTTCTCTATTTTTCACAAGCTCCCCAGTATAATGCACCCTAATGTTTGAGAACCACTGGCCTAAGAGAATGTGTTCTAAGAGGGAAAAAGCTAGCATGTGGCTCAAATTACTCCAGCCTCTGGCAAATCTCTTCTAAGGACAGTCCCATTCAAAGTGGAGGAGACTAGAAAAAAGCTGCTTAGCTTACTTCAGCAGAGTAGTCAGCCTTATGCCTGGCCCCTGCGTGATGCTTTTTACTTGCTGTGTTCCATAACAAAACACAAAATGTCTTAGTCATGACACCCAAGTCACGGACCATCACAGTTATGACAACAGCTTGAAGACAGTCACAGTTCTCCCTTCATTAATGGTAAGAGAGCTGAGCTCAAGGAAGATGAGAAAAACACAATGTCTTTACTCTCGATTTTCCCTCCACCCGTCATCCTCTGTGATTCAAATAATCTGGCAGAGGAAACAGAAAATCTAAGCCACATTGTTCTCATCACTCTGTGGCCAGATGGAGAGTATAATCTAATAAATAAATCGTCTTCTATACAATAGAAATGACCAAAGCCCATTCCTACTCCTCTTTTCCTTTCTAATGCTGTTGACAGGAACAAAATACCAAGTAAGGACACATGCTACAGATTTTAAAATTCATACAAATAAACTACAAAGGTGGTAATTTTTTTTCTAGAATTTCACAACAAAATCCCTCTCACAGTGAAAAATATGTATAATTTTAACAGGAAACTTAAAAGACATTTTGCTGAAAACTATAACAGTTGTAAGAATAATGCCATTATCTGTGCTCATTATAGAGAAACAACAGCAACTTTAAAAGGCCAGGTATACTGATAAGATGAAATTTCTTTTCAACAACCAGTATAACAACATCAAACTTTTGAGTTTTATTCAACACTAGCATCACGAGTTTCTCCTAATCCAACCAAAACTCCTGCCAAATGTCCACAAAATTCACACCAAAATCAAAAAACAGAAAAGAATTAAAAGAAACTTGACAAGAGCTACCATGCAAAACAACCAGCAGAACTGGAGTTCAGTGGCACAGGTCAGCAGGAGCCTAGGAATGCTGCAAAAGATGGTGCTGCCTGGAGTCTAACTTGGCGATGCCCCTGTGATGCTGGACGACCAAGTACTCAGGTCATGGGTATGTTCATGGACCCATAAGAACTAGGATCTTGACCGAAACTTTTAAGATCTTCTAAAAAGAAAATACTTCACCTAAATTGAAGTAATATATAATTCAAACACCAGAAGAGTTCCTTATTTGATGTAAGTTGTGCCTAAAACTTTGGCTGATACAAAGAAACCCGTCCACTAAGGCACCCGGAGGCGATCTGACAATGTGTTGGAGAGAACTTTGTCGTCAGTACCACATCATTATGAGAGTACAGAGATCGGATCACCCGCAGGGGACTGGCTTCTTTGGGCAAACAGTCAATAAGTTCACTGCACTGTTTGTCAAATCCCAACAAGCGAATCCCATAGCCATGTGGGGAAGAAATCATTCGCCCATCAGGGCTGAAGCAAAGTTCTTTGATATAACCCCTGCCTACATTGGCTTCTTCAATGTAATGAGTCAGTCGTAGAGAACAGCGAGGTGAGACTGGTCGCACGGGGGCTCCTTCTTGGAATTCATAGACACAAGTCCACTAGAGGGAGAGAAGAGAGACAAATCATAGAGCCTCATAAATGGAGTATAACCTTTAAAAATTGTGAATAACTATACTGTCACCTGTAACTTATATAATATTGTACAGCAACTATATACTTCAACTAATTAAAAAACAAAAAGTTACAGAGTCCCAAAGAGTGCTAAAGATAATCTTTGTTTTAAAAAAAAAGCTCCACAGAATGCCAAAGCTACAGAATTGTTGCAAGAAGTCATTCAGATGAATGCTACCCCTCTCCCAACTGACAAAACTTGTAGGTCCCATACTGTCTTATCTACATTCATATCAAGGTTATTCTGTACTATGACACTTTAAAGCTTTTTATTCCCTGAGGCCACTGTGACTTCTGAAGTAATAATTCCCTTTTCTGAGAGTAACAAGAATCTTGATATTTTAGGGTTAAGACATCTAAGCCCTAGAATACCTCTCCTCCTACACACTTCAAAGACTCTTCTCTCCTTCTGTTAGCTGTGGCTTCTGCAGCTAGTGACTAGCTAGCTAGCTAGCTAGCTCTGGAAAGACTCCTGCTTTCCAGCATAAGGAGAATCATAAGGTAATATAAGATCTTTTCCCCTAGTTATCAGTTCAGTCCCTTCCTTTCCCAAAGCTTTCCCTGGTTTTTAAAGAGAAAATCATAATACTCCATTGGCTTAGAGCAAAACTTCCCATTTAGCCAGCTTAGCTCAGTCCTATGTTTACTATATAAGGGGTTTTTTTACAGTGAGAAGGAGGCAAGAATTCAGCTGGGCTCAGTCTGAGGTGATGACTCCTTTAAAGTACTTCCTGCGTCCCACACACAGGCCAGAGAGGAGGAAGGATTTTGAAGGGATAAAGACACCATGAGCACACATGGCAATGGCAGTTTCTTCAGTCAGCCCCATTGAAGGTGGAGTGCTGCTGCCCATACCTCCTGATCATCAGTGTTGCTTGAGCACCGAAGAAGAGTGGCCCAGCCTTTTGGGTGCAGCTGTAACGATGTGATGCAATTTCCACGGTCTCTCTCACCAGGAACTTCAGGGGTTAAGACTTCAAGACTGTTTCGTGGTGAAATTCCTGAGATATGAGAAAATTAGTATGTGGAATTTGTATTATCAAAGGACTAAGGTAGCTCATCAAAGCTTTGATTTCTGGCAGCCACCCTCATGCCTTTATTCCTTCATCTGCCCCTTATGCTACAACATGTAAAAAACCATGATGCCCCTCAACATATGGGGTATGTGTCTTTGGGGTGGGTATGGGGGAAGGGGTATGACAGAACTAAAGAATCCAAGTTCCTGCAGCAGGAATCAACAATAACCTAACGCTAAGGCGTTAAAGCTGACTAGGAATCCTTTTGATTTGGATCTACATCTCAAGTTATGTGACATGAAAGGAATCTGGAAAAGTAAAAGACAACAATTCTCATCTCAGAGGACTGGATGCTCTCTAGTCCAGAGAAGGAAATACGTGCAAGCCATGAGGACTGCCTTTATATAGATGAAAGATGTGTGCAAGGAGCAGGACTTATGGCCCCCAAGGACAGTACTATAAACAACAAATCAATGTATAATTTTGGAGGGAGGACAACTCACACAGAGACATGTCAAAACAAGGGGTGGGAGATACTGCCAATTGTACATATTCCTGGTACTCTGCTATGGCCCATCATTTCTTTCTACCTAGCCCCCAATGAAATTGACTGCTGTAGTGAGCCATTGTTACAAATGGGAGTATGTCATATCCCTCAAGTACGTGAACCACTTTCATACACATTGTAAGGAAGCAGCTTAGAAATTTATTATCAAGAGAAATATTTCAACACTTCTCTGCCTATAGAAGGAGTTGCTTTAAAGATAATGAGCTGCCTCTGTCAGACCCTTCGTGAATTATTTTGCACTTAGATGTGTCATCTTCTTTTAAAAGCTTCCCTTTAGATTACTGCAGCATTGACAGAAACCTGTGACAATCTAAATTACATTCTCACAACCAAATTATACCTAAATAGTTATTTCACATGTGATTGAACCTTAACAACAATTTTAGAAAAAAAAAACCACTATTTCAAGAATTTTTAAAATCTATAACAAAAGCAGAAAAGAAACGCATTCTGAATAAGTAAGCAGTGGTTTTTGAGCTCTGCTCCTTGGAGGTTGCTCAAGAGCTAGCAAAAGGGGGAAACCATACAGGGCCAGGGTGGAGATGGGGTAGGGAAGACTGGAGGGTCAAGGGCCTCCTTAATTTTACTTGAACCAAAGTTACTTCACTTTTATTTGTGCTACATCCCTAAAAATCCACAGGAGAAATGTTACATATGTGGGCATAAATCTCTAAGAGGAGGAATATTTAACTTTAAAATGAGACATCATAGCCTTCAACATCCAGAGGACAGGATGGTGGATAGTCTATAGGTTTAGGTTAGGAAGGTCTCTCAAACCATTCTTGGAAGTAGTCAGGCAAAGTAATCAAGAATGCATTTATTGAGCACTTACCAGATGAGGCCACTCAGGGAAAACACTAATTAGAAGTCTAAGTCCTGCCTCTAAATATCTAGGTAGGAGATATGCTTATCTCCAAAAGGTGACCCAAAATTACAAATATATATATATATATGGCCATTAGTCCATCAAGAGGAGAACAAAAAGTGCTGTAAGAGCTTAGATGTGAATTAGTACGGAGAGAGATGATGAGTGAAATTTGCATAGGTAGAAAGCATTTTAATTAAGGGGTGGATAGAACAGATTGAGCAGCTAGTTCTCCCAGACTGGCTGGGGAAAAACTGGCAAAAGTAGAGTGGGGCCAGATTATAGCTCTTTATCCCACAACCCCTCTGAGGCTGCCAGGCATTGCTGAGATAAGGAAATGGCAAAGCAAAAAGCCTGCTGGGCTGGAACCAGGTAACTTTCACAAGCACCTGATAAACTCATCCCTTTATATTTACACAGCACTATCACATGCACAGTCTCATTTACTTTCTATAACAACCTTGATTGGAGTCTATATTTCCCAACTATTCCCTCTCCAAACTAGACCAAACTAAATCCAGAAAATAAAACTAAAGTTCAAATTCCAACAAAAATGTAAGCCCAAGATATTCAACCCTAGAGACTGGTTAGCTTTTTGGGGTTTTGTTTGTTTGTTTGTTTTTTGGTTTTTTTGGCCACACTGTGTGGCATGCGGGATCTTAGCTCCGGGGATTGAACCCATGCCCCCTGCAGTGGAAGTGCTGAGTCCTAACCACTAGACTGGCAGGGAATTCCCTGGTTAGCTTTTTGAAAATGTTACTGAGGAGCAAGGAATAGCCTCATCTCTATTGGCTTTTATTTTTAAGGACTAAAATCAAACCAAAAAAAGCTATTTTAGAATCTATATTCAAGATTATGAAATCCAACTTTTGACCTACCTTCTCTTTGTGAGGCTCGTGACATGTGTTTCTCAGAAGATGGATTAGAATCACTATGATGAGAAGGTGAACCAGAAACTCTAGGACCAGATGAACTCGACAATGTGGTAAGATCTTGAAAATACAAAAAGTTCTGACAGTAAAGCTAGCAAAACTCTGGTAGTATCTCTTAACTTTTTAATCATCTACTTGAACCATATTGTTAAAGTTCATCTGAAACATGGCAAGTACATATCCACCTAAAAGTGGCCTATAAAAAAGACTGAGGTGGGCAAGATAGCGCTTTGGAATGTCCAATCTAAGGCCTAGTCCCTTTCTAAAACCCTTTTTACATCAATGACTTTCTTAAATAAAAATGAAAAACCAAATAAACATAGGAACATCTTAGGTTTCCCATCATTTCTGTGGTGAAATGGAACAAGAAAATTCAGCAAGAATGAAAACTGAGCTGTTCAGCTTGTTGTTTTATGTTGGAATGGCATCCAAACAATGGGTCCATTACTGAGAACATGAACAGATCCTTCTTAAAGCATACCAACAACTTCTATCATCATTACTGAAATTATGTGAATACCATCTTTGAAATGCAATACAAACTTAACATTGAAATCTGGGAAAATAAAATGAATACCAGATAGGTGAGTCTGATGTATCACTCCAAATAGCAGTCTCTATTTCACACTTTTCTTGTGGCTGCACATTTCTGTGGGGACTTCTTATTAATCTAATTTCTTTGGATGGTATTAAGTATCAGAATTACCTTTAGAAGACAGAAAACCTTCCTGGTTTTTAAGCAAAACATGCCAATTTAGACCTTCTAAATCACTACTTCCAAGTAAGCCCACTAAGCTAAAGTTGATTATTAATGTTTAACCTAAAAATCTGAAATGAAAAGGACTGTACTTGCATATTAATGAAATCCCTTGCTTGCAAATAAGTTGGTAAAACTTAAATTTCTACTTTTAGCAGTGAAATTAGGCAACTGCAATACATTGAGGCCTGCACATTCCCACAGGAGTCTTCAGAAGTGGCCCCGTGCATAGAGAAAGATTCCAACCATTTGAAGTTGATTTTAAACAATTTATGAACATTATGTTTTCCAAATGCTTAAGTATTTTTTCTGAGTTCTTGTTCATAAACACAATATTATAACTAATGAGTATGTTCCTATATCAGCCCTCTTCTTCCTAAAGGTAGATATAATATAGTCTCTATCATGTAATGTAGTACAAAGTTTTCCTGAGCCCCTTTTCATTTCGCTTAAGTCCAATGGAATTGGCAACAGGAAAAGGAACAGGGCTTTAGCAAGAGGATATTTATAGGTCATGAGATAAGATGGCACCAACTACCTGTGTCTGGACATCTGAAAGTCTAGGATGCAATACAGACTTAAAATTAAAACTCTATATTGACTATAACTTAACAGCTCTGCTGGGTTCCAGAAAAACTTAAAAAAGATTGACAGTACTTTGGGCCATCACTAATTTTTGAGATAATGATGATCTGCAAATACTGATGAAGACTTTCTGGCTAGCAGAGGGCTAAAAAAATTTTTTTTAGAGTTAGAAGTTATTCTTCCTAGATCATTTGTGATACAGAGGCACAAATTAATACTATGTCAGAGATACATGCAGATCATTACACTTCCTTGGGAAAAAAGCTATTACTGAGCTTTCCAAAGAATATCTTTTAACTTTCTTCCCTTCTTTCTGTTATCATTCTCAGAATAGAAACATATACCATCCCCATGTCTGAGATTATTTAGAAAAATCTTTAATCAAAAAAGGAAAGCTTACCTGAACTTGATGTTGTTCTTCTTGCTCTCAAAATGGGATAGCTGCCTACTTCTAAAGACTTGGTTAAGTCAAGATCATGCAAAATCAAGAGATATCCAGAGGACGTTGAGATCAGCATTTTGGAACAATCTGGTGTTAATCTCATTCGCATGAGAAAACGTGTGTGAAAGAATTTCTTATGTGGACACCCATCTTCTGTACACCTACAAAAGAAATCAAACCAACAAAACCTAGAGTTATCATAAATATAAGCACTCAGTGGTAGTCATATCTTTGCCCTTCAAACTAGAATTTACAATTTACACTTGATGTACACTCAGATGTATACACATGAATTTTTTTTTTTTTCTTTTTTTTGTGGTACGCGGGCTTCTCACTGTTGTGGCCTCTCCCGTTGCACAGCACAGGCTCTGGACGCACAGGCCCAGCGGCCATGGCTCACGGGCCCAGCCGCTCTGCGGCATGCGGGATCTTCCTGGACCGGGGCACGAACCCGTGTCCCCTGCATCGGCAGGCGGACTCTCAACCACTGCGCCACCAGGGAAGCCCCACGTGAAAAATTTTTGTTCACCATTCCTTTTTCCATCTCTAACTTTAAAAAAGATATATTATTTCTTTCTGAAGTATATTAAATAAAATTTTGTTGAGATAAACTCACTTTTTATTGTTCTGAAAATCTTTATTTCACTCTTTGATTAAAGGTTTAGTTGAGCCTATAACTTTAGGTTGATAGTTATTTCTTTCTGAATATTGAGGATAATATTCCAGTGAGTTCTGGCTTCTACTGTTGCTATTTTTAAGTCTACTATCAGTCGAATTGTTACTTTGGATAATTTTTTTTCCTTTGGTTGATCTTCTCCTTGTTTTGGAGTATTGCAGTTTCACTATGACATGTGTAAATTTGGATTTATTTTCATTTATCTTCATTGGGATTCATTTGACTTTCTAAATCTTAAGAGTCATATTATTTATATATTCTGGAAAATTTTCCATCATTATTCCAATATTGCCTCTCACCTATTTTCTCTATTCTTTTGGAGCTCTAGATAGATATTTGAAACATTCCCATTTGACTCTCCTTGTCTAATAACTGCTCTTTCATGTCTTCTATCTCCTCATTTGCATATGTTGCCATCTTGGTAATTTTTCAATATCTTTCTTTTTTTTTTTTTTTTTTTTGTGGTATGCAAGCCTCTCACTGCTGTGGCCTCTCCCGCTGCGGAGCACAGGCTCCGGACGCCCAGGCTCTGCGGCCACGGCTCACAGGCCCAGCCGCTCCGCAGCATGTGGGATCCTCCCAGACCGGGACACGAACCCGCGCCCCCTGTATTGGCAGGCGGACTCCCAACCACTGTGCCACCAGGGAAGCCCTCAATATCTTTCTTAACCTGTTTTTTAAACTGTGTCTGCTACTTGTTTTTATAAACGTCAATAGTTATATTTCCTTACTTCTCTAAGTTCTATTTGGCTCTATTTCAAATCTGTATGATCTTTTGAATAGATTTTTATTCCTTGCCTATGTTTTTTAGTCCCCATTTTATTTCCTTTTTTATTAATTATTTTTAAAACTGTGAACTTTGTCATCCCTACAGAAAAGTACATAAATAAAACGTATGTAGAGTTTAAAGAAAAATGAACAGCTGTGATTCATCACCCATGTTAAGAGATAGGACAATACCAGTACTTTAAAAGTCCCCTGTTTCTCTTTTCTGTAGAAACCTTCAGTCAGCATGCAGTGCTTCAAGCATGCAATAACTTTTATCTCTCTGAGGATATTGATAGGTTTTTAAAATTTTAAGTTTTCTCCTCCCTATGTAGTCTCTACTTTTTCCAAGATATCTCCCCATTTGTGTAAGTCTTTTCGTAGAAACTTTTGTCAAATGTCTGATTATGTTTGGCTGTCTGCTCATAACTAAGAGTGGGGAACTAAAAAGCTGACTGGGAACTCTGAGTGCAAGGGTAGGCTTGAGGTTCACTAAATAGTGTGAAGCCATATTTTGAGGAACTCCTAATGTCAGTACCTTTAGTTCATTAACCGAAAGAACTTGTGAGGATCTCTAAATTCAATATTCAGTGTGCATATGGTCACTCAATCCCCTTGATTTTGGTAAGGTACCCAAGCCTTCAACTGTGTCTGGCATCCTTTAATACAGATATTCTCTATTTTACCTCTTTAGAGAATAAAATTCAAAATTCCTGCTGAAATGCAAGGAGGTAAATAGCCCAGCAGTATGGATTAAGGGAAGAGATATAAGTTCTTAAATATCTTTCATTTGAATCCTTATTTTAGCTACCCTTTCTGTTACAGAGTACCGAGAGTTACCAGTTCCTGTGATTTTTGAGAATTTTGTATAAATATTCTTAAGTTCTTAACTTTCTCCCACTGCCAGTTTAGGATTCATCTTTCTTGTACTTACTATAAGAAAGTTTAAGTGAATTGCTGAGTCGGTTGCCACTCATCTTCCTGCCTTCCAGATTTTAAAACTTTATTGTCATTGCTTCCTTTCCTATTTCCCCATCTTATGAGTTTATACCCTTCATTTTAAAATTTGCTTATATTTAATTTTAGAGGAATCTTCTCATCCATAGATTCTATTTAGGTCTTACAATAACTTAAATGAAGTTTTACAGTTTTCTCCATAATGGTTATACAGATCTTCTGTTGCAGTTTATTCCTGTGTACCAACTAAATTTTTTTAAAGAGCATTTATTTATTTAATTTGGCCGCGCCACATGGCATGCATGATCTTAGTTCCGCGCCACATGGCATGCGTGAACTTAGTTCCCCCACCAGGGATCGAACCTGTGCCCCCTGCAGTGGAGTCATAACCACTGGACCACCAGGGAAGTCCCCAACTAAATTTTTTAATTACTAAAAACTATGTACTTAAAAAAAATTTAATTTGTTTGTAGTGATGTATAGGAACACTACTGATTTTTACATTTTGAGCTTATATCTAACAATATTAGTTAACGCTGATTCTGATAATCTGTCAGTAGAATTTCTAGGGTTTTCTATATAGACTCTAGGTGTCTAAAAACTGTGGCTTATGGGCAAAATCTGGACCACTGCCTGTTTTTATATAAAAAGTTTGTTGGAACATAGCCATACCCATTCATGCATTGTCTATGGCTGCTCAGAGATAATGTACCACACAAAGCCTAAAATATTTATTATACAGTCCTTTATAGAAAGCTTGCCAGCCCCTGATACAGACAGTCATATCATTTGAGAATGATATTGTTTCATTTTTTTCCTTTCCAATCCTTATATATTCCAATCCTTATTTATTTTACTGCACCAACTAGGACCCTGCCTCCCTCCAACCCAAAACAATAGTGAACAGCAGTAGTAATAGCAAGCATGTTCTCCTTCCTGATTTTATAGAGAAAATTTATAAAGTTTCACCATTTAAAAATGTGCTATAGGTTTTTAGTGTCTACTTTTGATCAGTTTCCTTCTGTCTAGTCATCAGTACAATCCAATTTTAGAACATTTTCATCACTCTAAAAAATCACTCTTGCCCATTAGCTGTCATTCCCTTTCCTACTCCCAGCCACAGATAACCACTAATCTACTTCCTGCCTATTGCTGACATTTCATATAAATAGAATCATACAATAAGTTGTCTTTTGGTTTGGCTTTTTCACTTAACTTTTTTGAGGTTCAGCCATATTGTAGCACGTAATAGTACTTTGTTCCTTTTCAGTACCACATAGTATTCTATCATATAGATATACCACAGTTTGTTCATCCTTTTACCAGTTGATAAGTGTTTAGATTGGTTCTATTTTTTTGCTATTATGAATAACACTATTATAAGCATTCTTTGTGTGGACATATATATTCATTTCTCTTGGGTAGATATCTAGAAGTGGAATTGCTGGGTCATATGGCAACTCAATGTTTAACATTTTAAGAAGCTGCCAAACTGTTTTCTAAAATGGCTGTACCATTTTATATTCCTACCAGCAATATATGAAGTTCCAGTTTCTCCATATTCTTGCCAATATTTGTTGCTGTCTTTTTTGTTAAAGCCATCTTCTTAGATGTGAAGTGGTATCTCATTTGGGGGTTTTTTTGTGGGGTTTTTTTTGCGGTACATGGGCCTCTCACTGTTGTGGCCTCTCCTGTTGTGGAGCACAGGCTCCAGATATGCAGGCCCAGTGGCCATGGCTCACGGGCCCAGCCGCTCCACGGCATGTGGGATCTTCCCAGACTGAGGCACGAACCCGTATCCCCTGCATTGGCAGGCAGACTCTCGACCACTGCGCCACCAGGGAAGCCCTTTCATTTTGGTTTTAATTTGCATTTCCCTTAAGACTAATGATGTCAAACATCTTTTCAGGTGCTTATTAATCATTTGTGTATCACCCTTGGTGAAATGTCTATGTCAATATCTTGCCCATTTTTAAATTGGGTTATCTGAATACATATAAGTGAGTTAGAAGAATTCTTTATTCTGGACACAAATCCTTTAGCAGATGTGATTTACAAATATCATATCCCATCCTTTAGTTTTTCTTTTCACTTTAATTTGTTGAACAGACTATCCTTTCCTGAACTACTGAATTACTTTAGTACTTTTATTGAAAATCAGCTGATCATAAATATAAGGGTTGATTTCTGGACTCAAATCTGTTCCCTTAATTTATATTAGATGTCTATCCTGTGCCAGTACCACACTGTCTTGATTACTATGGCTTTGTAGAAATTTCTGAAATCAGGAAGTGTGAGTCCAAAAAAAAGGCAGCTGGAATTTTGATAGGGATTGCCTTGAATCCATAGATTAATTTGAAGAGAACTGCCATCTTAATGATATTGAGTCTTCCAATCCATGAGCATGGAATAGTCTCGCCATTTGTTTATATCTTCTTACATTTCTTAAAGCAACGTTTTAGTTCTCAGCGTACAAATCTTGTACTTCTTTTGTTAAATTCATTCCTATGTATTTTATTCTTTTTTAAAGCTATTAGTGGAATCTTTTTCTTCATTTTTGGACTGTTCATTGCTTATGAATAGAAATACAATTGATTTTTATATGTTAATCTAGTATATCTTATGACCTTGCTGAACTTATTAGTTCTAGTTTTGTGAATTCAGGATTTTTGATATATGAAATCATCTTCTACATATGAAGATAATTTTACTTCTTTCTTTCCGATCTAGATGCCTGTTATTTTTCTTGTCTGTACTTCCAGTGCAGTTGTACTTCCAATACAATGTTGTATACAAGTGGTGAGAGCAGACATCCTTGCCTTGTTCCCAGTCTTAGGGGGGATTATTTAGTCTTTCAACATTAAGTATGATTTTAGCTGTAGGTTTTTCATAGCTGTCCTTTATCAGGTTGAGGAAGTTCCCTATTATTCCTAGTTTTATCACAAATGGGTGTTGGATTTTGTAAAGTGCTTTTTCTGACTTTATTGAGATGATCATATATATGAGCTTTGACCTTTATTAATGTGGCATATTACATTTTTAGATGTTAAACCAACCCTATCTATATTCCTGGAATAAATTCCACTTGGTTGTGACATATAATCCTTTATATATGTTGCTAGGTTTGATTTGCTAATATTTTGTTGAGGATTTTTATCAAATTTTTGGGAGAGGGATATTGGTCTGTAGTTTTCTGTTCTTAATGATGTTTGTCTGGTTTGGTATCAGAGTAATACTACCCTCATAAAATGAGTTCGGAAGTGCTCTCCCTTCCTCCATTTACTGTAAAAGTTTATGAAGGATTAATATTATTTATTCTGTAAATGTTTGGTAAAATTCACCAGTGAAGCCTTTTGGACCTGGGCTTTTCATTGTGGGAAGATTTTAAAATTCAGTTTTAAACCAATTCAATTTCTTTACTTGCTGTGTAGGTCAGTAGGTCTTTAGATTTTCTATTTGCTCTTGAGTCAGTTTGTGATTCTGTAGGTATTTGTTTATGTAAGTTGTTTGATTTGTTGCCATAGAGTTGTTCATTGTATTCCTTTGTAATCCTTTTATTTTTTTATAAGGTTGGTAATTATGTCCCTTCTTTTGTTTTTAATTATGAACAAATGTTGAATTTTATTCTTCAGTTGAAACAATCATATGGATTTTTCTATTTAACCTGGTGTGATAAATTATACTAATAGAATTTCTATTGATAAATCTTTTCATTTCTAGAATAAACCCAACTTGGTCATGATATTTTGATTAATATCTTACAGGATCCAATTTCCCTTTTTTAGAATATTTGCATCTACATTCATAGTACAGACTGACCTTTCATTTTGAGTTTGTGTATCAAGGTCATACCTGAGGTAAGAATTCCATTTTTCTGAAATCTGAACAGTTTAATAAGATTGGAATGTTCTGTTTCTTCTATTTGGTAGAAGTCACCTGTAAAATTGACAGGCTGCTGTTTTATTAGTAGATAGGTTTTTTAAAAATATATTTATTTATTTACTTAATTGGTGGCACTGGGTCTTCGTTGGTGTGTGCAGGATCTTCACTGCAGCATGCGGGCTCTTTTCTTTCTTTTCTTAAAAAAATCTTTTATTATTATTATTAATTTATTTATTTAGGCTGTGCTGGGTTTTAGTTGCAACATGCGGACTTCTTAGTTGCCACACATGTGGGATCTAGTTCCCCAACCAGGGATCGAATCCAGGCCCCCTGCATGGGAGTGTGGACCACCAGGGAAGTCCCAGTAGATAGGTTTTAACTGATTTTTTTCATTTCTCTAACAGCTAAGGCAGAAGTGACATTCAAAATATTTAAATAACCAGCCCTGCATGAAAACTAGCCAGAGCTGATACAGGTGGCAGTGCTAGAACTGGATCCTGCGATTAGTCTGCTATGTAAGGGGGGCTTCAGCTACTAGATCATAGGGAGAGATCTTGAGGAAAGTATCTCTAGAAGAGGTGCCACGGTACCCAGAAGGTGCCAGGATATGACACGTGGGGGTGATTCATGACATTCATGACTATTTATCAATTAGTATGGAAGAAGTTCAATCTTTTAACAACGTTTTCAGCTGAACCAGTGCATAATGGTTAAATATCAGTCCTGGTAATAAGTCTATTTCAGGTTTTCTATTTCTTCCTTGATCAGTTTTGCATAGGTGTATTTTTTGTGTAAACTATTTCATCAAAGTTTTCAAGTATATTGGCAAAAGGTGATCTTATTATCTTACTCTATATTTTTTATTGTCTTCTTTCTCATTGCTAAGATTGCGTCCTCTCTTTTTTTCTTAATGTATCTTATCAGAGAAGAGCAGGCTTTTAAAAAATCTTTATTGTATTTCATTTTCTATTTCATTAATTTCTGCTTTTTTTAAAAAAATGATATTTATCATTTCCATACATCTACTTTCATCAGGTTTACCCTTTTTTATCTTTTTCAGACTTTTTGAGTAAGATGTTTAGTTCATTAATTTTTAGTCTATCTCCTGATTTCACTATGATTTTTTTCTTTGATCCATGAATTATTTAGGAAGTAAGTTTATAAGTCTCCAAACCTGGGAATTTTTATTTACCTGTGGTTCATTAAACTGTACTAGGATCAGGGAAAATGGTTTGTGTGATAACAGTTCTTTGATATTGGTTGAGACTTACTTCATAGTCCAGAACATGCTCAATTTTTGTACATGTTCAAGCTTTGCTTTAGAGGATGTATTCACTATTTGGGAGCAGAATTCTACATATGCCTACTAAATCAAGCTTATTAATAATATTAAAATCTTCTATAGACTTACTAGTTTTTTGGTCTATTTTATCTATTAGTAAATGAGAGAATGATGTTAATATTTTCCACTGAGATGGAGATTCTCACTTTTTTCTTGTCTGTCCGTTTTTGCTTTTTATGGTTTGAGGCTATGTTATTAGGTACACACAAGATAAGAATTTTTATGTTCTAGTGAAATAAAGCTTCTAATATAGTACCTTTTTAAAATCACTAATAATGCTGTATGCCTTAAACTCTATTTTGTCTGCTATTAATGTAGATATAACTATTTTTCTTTGATTTGTATTTATCTTTTATTTTTTCCCATCATTTTACTTTCAGACTTTCTGTGTTTGTATGTTTTAGGTATACTCCTTATGAAGAACATAGAGTTTGTTTCTGTTTTTTAATCCATCTAGTACTATCTAATAACTGGCTACATTAGTCCATATATACTTATTCTAATTGTTGATATTCGATTATCTGCCTATCATATTTTGTGCTTCCTAATTTACCTGTTTTTTTAAAAAAATGATTTTCTCCTTCTCTGCATCTATTGGATTGATTGTATTTTTAAGCTTTTATCCTTCTACTAATTTGGAAGTTATTTATATTCCTATTCAAATTTTATTTCTAAACTAAAAAATAATTAGTCCTAAATTTAAACAGGCATGCTTGTCTTAGTTTAAAGATAATCAGTACCTCTATGCTTTGCTCAAACAATATGAATAACTAGAAATCTTTAAGAATATCCCCCTAGTTTTACATATGAGCTCTAAAAAGAATATTTCAGGAACATTCCTGGTATATTACTGTATTGTCATTTTACCAAAGCTAGCAACAGGAATATTATAATTATTTCCCAAACTTCAACTCTTTCAATTCTCTATAAGGAGATATTCTACTGAAGTGTTTCACAACACAAGCATTAGTGACATTTTAGATGGGATGACTGGTCCCCTGTGCAAACTGTCCCATGCACTGCAGAATGTTTAGAAACTCTGATCCCTGCTGACTAAAATGCCAGTAGAAATCCTCCTCTCTTCTCCTGTAGTGACAACTAAAACTGCACCACACATTATTTCCAAACATTCACCTAAGGATCAGTACCACTCCAACTGAGAAGCCACTCTTTTAATGCATGAAAACAAAGTGAAAAAATTACAAAATAGATTTAGAATTGAAGGACCAAAGAGTGAAAAACGTTTCAGTTCCACAATGGAAATAATAAAAATATTTTTCCTTAAATTCCTTAAATTCCGGAAACTCATCTTATAAACCAGTTTTCATCATTAACTATATTACTTGGTCTCCTTTCCACATAATTTTCTCCAAGTTTTTTAGTCACAATATGTGACCTAGTGCAAGGAACAAAAGATGGAATCACTTTCTGATTGTTTTTTTCCCAAAGCCAGTTTCTTTCTCCTAAAGAGATATGAGAGCTAAGACAGAACACTGAATTTGTTTACCATCTTAAAAACATTTTTTTGTTGTTCATAATCCTAACATGATTTCCTATTCACAAACCTGTTGGTGTCCCAAATAATGACATTTCCATCAAATCCTGACGTTACTAAGAGTCTTGTATTAGTATCATATTCGATGTTCTTCACCCAGCTAGTGTGACCATGTAAAGTGCATACTTTGCTGTTCAGTTTTCTCAGATCCCATAGTGCTATTGTAGTGTCATCAGAGCAGGTAGCAAACAGCCGGTTATCAAGAAATCTACAAAGCAGAAAAGAAAAACTAGTTCATTTAATCTCTTATTAAAGAAAAACTGAGAAGCAGTCTCTGTATAAGGAATCAAGAAAACAAATCAAAAAAGGACTACAAACTCACTGTATAAACCCAGTGATTCTAATATATAATAAATAGTATAATTCACATAACCACAGAGAAGGATACTATGATTTAGTGTGGGCCATGTTGCAGTTTTATCTGTTTTACATTATTGATTTTTACTCAAAACTAGAAATCGGGTTGGGTGTTTAGAGAACAGTGCTAGAGAAAACGAATTTTAGAATCTGTATAGGAAACACAAATGGTGAGAGACAATTTAATAGGAGACAAAGGAGATTTTGAACACTTAATTGCAAGTGAAACATGTTAAGCATAAAGTGTTCAAAATTATGAGAAATATTTACTCTGCTACCAATAACATCTCTATTTAGAGTACATTTCTCTTTAGAATATATTTACATACAAAAATTGCTACTAAAGTGCCATAATTTTTAATCTATTAATTCAAAGTCATTCCCCAAATAATCTCACTTCTAGGACAACCAAGAAGAAATGGAAAAATTCTTAAAAAAGTACAGTTTTCCAAGACTGAACCAGGAAAAAGTAGAAAATATGAACAGATCAATTACCAGTAATGAAACTGAATCAGTAATTTTAAAACTCCCCACAGGGAATTCCCTGGCAGTCCAGTGGTTAGGACTCTGCACTTTCACTGCCGAGGGCCCAGATTCAATCCCTGGTCTGGGAACTAAGATCCCGAAAGCTATGTGGCGCAGCCAAATAAAGATAAATAAATTTTTAAAAAATAAAAAATAAAAATAGGGCTTCCCTGGTGGCACAGTGGTTAAGAATCTGCTTGCCAATGCAGAGGACACGGATTCGAGCCCTGGCTGGGAAGATCCCACATGCCGCAGAACAACTAAGCCCATGAGCCACAACTACTGAGCCTGTGCTCTAGAGCCTGTGAGCCACAACTACTGAGCCCACATGCCACAATTACTGAAGCCCGTGCACCTAGAGCCTGTGCTCCACAACAAAAGAAGTCACCTCAATAAGAAGCCCATGCACCACAACGAAGAGTAGCCCCCTCTTGCCGCAACTAGAGAAAGCCCGCACACAGCAACGAAGACCCAACGCATCCAAAAAATTAATTAATTAATTAATTATTTTTAAAAAACAACAAATCAAGGACCCTGTGCTACTCTATAGCACAGGGAAATCTACTCAGTACTCTGTAATAACTATATGGGAAAAGACTCTGAAAAAGAATATATATATATATATATATATATATATATATATATAACCTAAATCACTTTGCTGTACACCTGAAACTAACAAAACACTGTAAATCAACTATACTCCAATATAAAATAAAATTTTTAAATTAAAAAAAAATTTAAAAAACGACTTAGGGTGGGAAGCTGTTACTTAGTGAGTATATATATTTCAAAATAATTTTATGGCTATGCATAAATTAGTTTGTAAACTACATTAATAAATTAATAAGATTTTTTTAAAAATTTAAAAGCTTTTATACAGCAAAGGAAACTATTGACAAAATAGTTTGAAAAGACAACCTACTGAATGGGAGAAGATACTGCAAATGATACAACTGATAAAAGGTTAATATCCAAAATATATAAACAGCTTATACAACTCAACATCAAAAAATACTAACAACCCGTCTTAATTTTTAATTTTTCCAAAGAGAAAATGCAGATGGCCAAAAGGCACATGAAAAGATTAAAAAACCACACTGAGGTATCACCTCACACCTGTCAGAATGGCTATCATCAAAAAGAACACAAATACCAAATGGTGGGTATGGGGAGGAAAAAGGAACCCTCATACACTGCTGGTGGGAATGTAAATAGGTACAGGCACTGTGGAAAACAGTATAGAGGTTTCTCAAAAACTAAAAATAGAACTACCATATGACCCAGCAATTCCACTCCTGGGTATATATCTGAAAAAAACAAAAACACTAATTCAAAAAGATACATACACTCCAATGTTTATAGCAGCATTATTTACAAATTGCCATGGTATGAAATTAACCTATGTGTCCATCAACAGATAAACGGATAAAGAAGATGTGTTTTATATATATATATATATATATATATATATATATATACAATCGAATACTACTCAGCCATAAAAAGGAATGAAACTTTGCCATTTGCAGCAACATGGATGGACTTAGAGGGCACTATGCTAAGTGAAATAAGTCAGACAGAGAAAGACAAATACTATATGATATCACTTATATGTAGAATCTAAAAAATACAACAAACTAGTGAATAAAACAAAAAAGAAGGCAGACACAGATATAGAGAATAAACAAGTGGTTACCAGTGGGGAGAGGGAAGCAGGGAGGGGCAGGAGAGGGGTAGGAGGGAGGAAAAAAAATGGGGCTATTATGGGATTATATGAAATCATCTGTGTGAAACTTCTGAAAATTGTAAAGCACTATAGAACTTTAAAAACTCATTCAGTAAAAAAAGAGAAAACATACCATCATTTTTAATCTATTAATTTAAAAGCATTCCCCAAATAATCTCACTTAGCAACATTTTATTAGGACCAGTCAAGATTACAAAATAGATAATTAACAGTTTTCCAAGGCAACAGAAATAAAAGCAAAAATACATAAATGGGACCTAATCAAACATAAGCTTTTGCACAGCAAAGGAAACCATAAACCAAATGAAAAGACAACCTATGGACTGAGAGAAAATACTTGCAAACAATGTGACCACCAAGGGCTTAATTTCCAAAATATACAAACAGCTTGTACAACTCAATAACAAAAAAACAACCCAATCAAAAAATGGGCAGAAGACCTAAATACGCATTTCTCCAAAGAAGACATACAGATGGCCAATAGGCACATGAAAAGATGTTCAACATTGCTAATTATTAGAGAAATGCAAATCAAAACTACGATGAGGTATCACCTTACAAAATGGCCATCATTAAAAAGTGTACAAATAATTAATTCTGGAGAGGGTGTGGAGAAAAGGGAACCCTCCTACACTGTTGGTCGGAATGTAAATTGGTATATCCACTATGGAAAACAGTATGGAGGTTCCTTAAAAAACTAAAAATAGAATTGCCATATGATCCAGCAATCCCACTCCTGGGAATATATCAGGAAACTCTTAATTCAAAAAAAGACATGTACCCCAATGTTCACTGCAGCACTATTACAATAGCCAAGACATGGAAGCAACCTAAATGTCCATGGACAGATGAACAGATAAAGATGTGATATATATGTACAAAGGAATACTACTCAGCCATAAAAAAGAATGAAATAATGCCATTTGCAATAACATGGATGGACCTAGAGATTATCATACTAAGTGAAATAAGACAGAGAAAGACAGATATGGTATGATATTAGTTATATGTGGAATCTAAAAGATGATACAAATGAACTTATTTACAAAACAAACAGACTCACAGCCCTAGAAAACAAACTTATGGTTACAAAAGGGGAAAGGGGGGTGGATAAACTAGGAGTTTGGGATTAGCAGTTACAAACTACTATACAGAAAATAGATAAACAACAGGGTCCTACTGTATAGCACAGGGAACTATATTCAATATGTTGTAATAAACCATAATGGAGAGAATACAAAATATATATATATATAACTAACTCACTTTACTGTATATCAGAAAATAACACATTGTAAATCAACTATACTTCTATAAAAACAAAATAGACAAAATACTCTATAATTCAGATTTTTAATGATCTTACACTAATTTCTCAATCCTTAGAATATATTTTATACAAACACTTAAAAAATAATAACCTATCACATTTTAATTTCTGCTTAATTCAACATTAGAATGCTTTCTCTAACATATTCTTTTATTTATAACTACCTAATCTCTTGCAGAAGAAATGAATTCTGGAGTTTATTCTAAGATATATATATATATATATAATTATTTTGAATTATTATTTATAATTATATATAATTATTTTGTCTCAGAAATCAATCTCAATATCCACAACACCACAATAGCCTTCCTGAAACTAACACAATTTTAAAATCCCCGGCTTTGTACAGGCTGTTCTGCTACCTGAAACCACATCCTCCCTACCTCCTGACCTGGATAACACTTTCTTTTTAATAGCCAGCTATCATCCCTTCCAGGAAGGCTTCTCTCTCTATCCAGCCTAGGCCAGATTTACCGATCTTCTAATTTCCCAAAGCACTCTACAGTTCTATGGTAATACTTAATGTTACAGTGTAAGGAATAAATTTACAAGGCTATAAACTCCTTAAAGGCAGGGGAAACCTGTCTGCATAATTCATGATTAGATCTGCAGTACCCAACACAGTCCCACTCACAAATATTTATTAAATGAATAAATAAGAGTTCACTGCCTAGTGGAGAAGACATTATAAATACATAGTTATACAAAATAAATGTGTGGGGAGTAAGCAAAGAAAAGAGGATGTTTAGGACAGGTTTCATGGTGGTATCATTTGAACTGACTTTAAAAAAATGAGCAGGAACACCCTAAGTGGCCAAGGGGTAAGCAAAGGTACGAAGGTGTGTACAGGGATGGTGTACTCTGAGAGGCAACAGCAGTTAGAAGTGCTGTGTGTGGAAAAGTAGAGACAAGTAGAGAATATATCATGGTATTATTCTATAGTGATTCCCAATAACTATTTCTTAATTATAAATACATGCCCATTGAAAATATTTTTTAATGGAAAAGATCCACCACCAAAAATAACCACTGTAATTGATATTTAGCCTAATTCATGTATTTCATAACTATTTTGCCATGTCATTAAAGATTTATTGACAAAATAATTCTTAATGGCTGAATAGCATTCACCATGTGAGTGAACCATCTTTTCTTTTTTAAACTAATTTGCAATTTTTGGATGTTTAGATTGCTGCCAATTTATTACTATTCAAAACACTATGATGAATATGCTAACAGCCAAATATCACATTCCTAGTTATTTTTCTAAATAACATTTCCAGAAAAATGTATTGTTAAGTAAAAAGGGATTTTTTTTAAAGGTAAGGTTTTTGATACATATAGGCAAATTGTCCTCAAAAGAACATACCAATATCTAGTTCTACCAGAGGTTACGAGAGTGCGCTTCACCAAACCCTTCCCACACAGGTATTTTTTAATACCTGTGCTAAGTGCTAGGAAAAAAATATCATCTTGTTTTAAGTTGAAACTTATTTTTAGTAAAGTTGAACGTTTTTCATATTAATTGGAAGATTATATTTGGGGAATTGCTATTCATGTTGCTTGCTGATTTTCCTCTTGCAATATTATTTTTATTATTGAGTTACAAAATCTGTTTATGACTAATATTCTTCAGTTTTTCAAATACAGTATGTTGAATATGTTTTCCATATATTTCTATCTTTAAATGTGGTTCACGTTTTCTTACCATATCAAAAATTTAATTATTATATTGTCAAATCCATTTTTTCCCCTTATAGTTTTACCTTTACTGATGAGGCTTTTAAAAGTAAAAATATTTCAATGACTTCCACACTTGACAGGAATTATATGATTTAAAAAAATATAAAACAAAGGCTACTGGAAAGTCAAGTCAAACTTTTAAAATAAATTGATCATCATCATAGAAGCATCTTTATATATTTGAAAAATTTAGGAAAAAAACACTAAGCTATTTTATTTCGTACAGAAAATAATGCACATATGAATTCAAAACCCCAGTGGGATTATATTGCTGTAGGCCTCAGTGGTCCACCCTGAAGGGTTTTAAGCAAGAAAGTGACATGACTGGTTAAGACTTTCAGAAGGATCTCTGAGCTGGCTAGGTTCCAAAACTATATTCATAAAAAATAAAATAGGGGGCTTCCCTGGTGGCGCAGCGGTTGAGAGTCCGCCTGCCGATGCAGGGGACACGGGTTCGTGCCCCGGTCCGGGAAGATCCCACATGCCGCGGAGCGGCTGGGCGCGTGAGCCATGGCCGCTGAGACTGCGCGTCCGGAGCCCGTGCTCTGCAACAGGAGAGGCCACAACAGTGAGAGGCCCGCGTACCCGCAAAAAATAAAAGTGAGGGATTGGTTTAAAAATTTTTGTCAGGCCACTGAAAAAAATTAGTATTGTTGCATGGATATTTTAATATCAGTAATGCAGAAAATATAATCACGGAACAAAAAGTTAATAATTTTTTTTTTTTTGGTACGCGGGTCTCTCACTGTTGTGGCCTCTCCCGTTGCGGAGCACAGGCTCAGCGGCCATGGCTCACGGGCCCAGCCGCTCCGCAACATGTGGGACGTGGTATCCTCCCAGACCGGGGGTACGAACCGGTGTCCCCTGCATCGGCAGGCGGACTCTCAACTGCTGTGCCACCAGGGAAGCCCCAAAAGTTAATAATTTTTAATTGAATAAGTTTATTTTAATGAAAAATTCAATACTTAGCCTTTAGTTTTCTCATTTTTGCCTCAAAGTATTACCTGTTAAAAATTTTGGTACTAGAGAATCATTGGTAAGAGAGTAGATAAATTATAGAAAATTAAGAATGTAGACTAGGAGACCAGTTAAAGCACCCTCAACAATTTTTCAATTCTTATCTCAAAGTAAGCAGACACAGAAAGTGTAAAGTGGTAGATAAGTCTTGGAGATCTGGCCCAATCCTCTCAAATTAAAACTTAATCTACCTAATAAGTTAATAATTATAAAGTATTTTTAACTACATGGTCTCTAATAAATAAGAGACACTCATTCACACACACTGATATCTATGAGTTTCTGAATTACAGAACTTTTCCATATGTCTCCATTAAACTCCAATATATGACGATAACAGCTCTGGATAAATTGAGGTCTTCATTATCAGAGGATGATTGGTAAAGGATAACAGCAATTGAAATTTAATTTTCTTAAAACAGGTACCAACATTTCATTGTACAAGGGAAAGAAAGTGTTGTTATATTTTTAAAAAAAACCAACTAAAAATCATCAAAAAAGGCCTTTTTAAATTTATTTAACTATATGCAAATTCTTAGAACAAGAATAAATTAAATGTTTGGGTTTTTTGCATAATCTTTCCAATGAAATTATGAAGTAGAATATGACATCCTTACTTCATATCTGAATTTGGTACTATAATAAAAAGGACCATTTCTGTATAACATTCAAGGTCTTTATCAATTTTCCCAAAGGCCTTTCCTTAGTCCTGTGGGATATTCACATAATTCTTTGAAGTTTCTATCGTGTCATCATTTCTGTCGTTTTCTTTTCTCTAATTGATAACTAGTCTAACTCTATCAGATCCTCATTTGCCAATGATTTTGACCAGTTCTCTAACATCACTCTCAAGGCCTTGCAAAATTTTACATCCTTTGCAAGATAGAAACTTCATGTTTCCCATGATGAGCACTGCACTATTGTTTGAAATATAACAATCAGGAAAAGACCAACAAAGACAGTGGGAGGGAAAAGCAGATCCTGGAATATTTAAATGGGTACTAACTTTTTAACTGCCATATCACTAAGTAAATATTCTTAGGATAACCTCGGCTCCCCCTCTAACCTCATAACTGGGGGACCTTGATTATTAAATGGACTCTTAAACCTCATACAGAGTCCTCATGAATGAGAAGTAAGGCTGTATATTGGGCTTAAGAATTTAAATTACATATTTTTTCCCTTACTTTCATATGAAGCAACAGAAAATACTCTCCACAACTATCAATATTTTTATTTTACAATATAAGCAAACCTCAAAACTAAGAAATGAACTAGAAGACATTACTAAGTATGTGGAAAATGACTGTCTAGAACCAAACCAGGGCTTCCCTGGTGGCGCAGTGGTTGAGAGTCCGCCTGCCGATGCAGGGGACACGGGTTCGTGCCCCTGTCCGGGAAGATCCCACATGCAGCGGAGCGGCTGGGCCCGTGAGCCATGGCCGCTGAGCCTGCGCGTCCGGAGCCTGTGCTCCGCAGCGGGAGAGGCCACAACAGTGAGAGGCCCGCATACCGCAAAAAAAAAATAAAAATAAAAATAAAATTAGAACCAAACCAGGAAATGCATGCCCATATCTCTGAACAGTACAGTGAGGTGGTCTAATGGAACTGAGTATGAATTCCAGCTCTACCACTTCCTATAAAAAGACCCCGGGGAAATCTCTTTATCTGAGTTGCAGTTTCTTCATTCCTTAAAATGGGTACAATATCTGTCTCACATCGGGATACTGTGAGGAGTAAACAATATAATGCATCAAAAGTGCTTCACGAAAGGTTTGGCACATGGTAAGCACTCAAAAAATTAATAAGTAATACACACTTAAGCTCATGCCAGAGGACCCTTACTCAAAACACTTAAGTGATATGTACTTCTAAATAGCTTCAAAATCTGTTTTTCTAACAAACAGATAAGCAAATTCAAATTTGTAGGTGTGGGGTACTAGGGCAGGCACATTGATAGCAGCAAATGAGAACTGACATTGAAAAAGAACACAAATTCTAATAGCAAATTAGAGGTCATTTTGAGTAGGGGCAAACAACTTGACATGTCTTTTCTTTTTGAGATAAGAAATTTTAAAATTGTAAAATATTAGAAACATAAAGAAAATTATGAAGAATATAACAAACACCTGTGATACCCACCACCCAGCTTTATCAAATTTTAACATTTGGTTATATTTCAGATTTTTTTTGAACATTACAAACACAATTGAAGACCCCTGTATATCCCTCCCCAATCCCATTCCCCTCCCTCCCTCTCCAGAGGGAACCACTATCCACAATTTGTTGTTTGTCACTCCCCTTGCAAGTTTTTAATACTATGAATTCATAAGTATGTATCCATAAGTAATTTATAGTTTTGTTTTGCATTCAACTTATTCTGTAAATATTTAATGAGCACCCACTATATGGCACAGTTCCAGGTGCTGGGGATAGAGCAGAGAACAAATACATGCCTTCATCAAGTTTATGTTTATTTATTTTTAAACTTTATATAAATGGTATCACACTGTACAGCTCATTCTACAGTTTGCTTTTCTGGCTCGACCTTGAATTTCTGATATATCTCAGATGCTTCTAGTTCATTTATTTTAACTGATGTATAGTATTCCATCGTATGAGTATACAATTCATTTATCTTCCTCTTGATGGAGATTTGTTTTCAACTTCTATTACTAATGATGATGTAATGAAACTTCTTTACACATTTCCTTGTTCACATGTGCTTTAATTTCTTTTGAACAATCGATCTTCAATTTTACCAGATATTGCTAAATTGCTCAAAATAATTTTACCAATTTATTTTCCATCAACAATGTCTAAGAGTTTTCTATTTCTCAGCATCTTTGTCAATATTTGATATTTCTTCATTGTTATTTTTATTTGCATTTCCATAACTAGTAAGCTTGAAAATCTTTCCATATTTACCTTTATTTTATTTTCTCTTACACGAGTCTCTGCCTATTTTGCTCTAAGGTAATTGTTTCATATATTCTGGATACTAATCGTTTTTTTGGCTATGTACATTGAAAATATCTTCTCCCACCAGCTTACAGCTTACCTTCTCACACTGTTATGTCTTTGGTTATAATGAAGTTTTAAATTTTAATGCAGTTGAATTTATCAATCCTCAATGGTTTATAATGGTTTAATGGTTTTAATGGTTTTTGTGTCTTAAAAAAATCCTTTCTTGTACTTAGAACATAAATATTCTATATTTCTTCTAAAAAGGTTTGCTTTCATAATTATGTCTTTAACTGGCAGTTATTTTTAGTTATGGTATGAGTTAGAAATCTAATTTCATTTTCTTTTTTCATATATATAACAAATTCTCTTTTACATTTTTCCCCACTGGTTTATAATGCCCCTGCTGTCATATATAAAATTTTCATATATGCATGGGTCTGTTTCTGGAAGTTCTATTCCATTCCATAGGTCACTTAATCTATCCCTGTCCTAAGACAATGTCTGATATCTGGAGGGGTAAGTAATCCTACAATCTCAGTCTTCCTCAAAATTTTCTCAGACATTCTTGGCACTTTGCTGTTCAATATGAACTTTTAAATCAAGTTAAAACAAAACAACATTCTGTTGGGATTTTGATTAAAACTGCACTAAATTCATAGACTAATTTGGGAGGAACTGACTTCTTTATAATACTTAGTTTTCTCTTTCAAAGAAGATTTGCGTTTCTTTTTGCAGGTACCTGACAGCCCTGCCAAGCTGGATCCAGTTTAAAATTGCTGGCTGGAGGGTTTTGGACCATATGGCAGTGTGAAGGCTGCATGAAGGCTGGCTTGTGGTTAGAAATTCAGAGATTTTCTGACATCCCTCTACCCAATACCACAGTCTAGATGAACAAGGTGGTTTATTTCTAGATCACCTTTATGCTGAAATTGTAGCCCTTTGGAGTCCCCAGCCTTATGCAGAGTTTTCTACTAGACTCCTCACCTTGAACTGGACATAGAATTAACTCTCCTGTCCTTTGTACTCCTCACAGCTGTCAAAACAGAAACTCAAGAGTCACAGGCATTTGGCAGATGCCTTAAGGGTAAAAGCCAGCTGAGTATGTGTTTACTTCTTTGCATTCCTGCTTCATTTTTGGCCCTAGGATTCCTTTCTTTCTTATCAGTTCAACTCTACATTAAAAAAAAATTTTTTTAAATTTATCCAGCATTTCTATTTTTAGTAGAAAGGTTGTTCAAGGTATTTACAATCTTCTAAAACCTAATTTTTACCTGCTTGATTTACCAGTTTTGGATAGAACTGTATTAAAATCTCTTAATATGATAATAGACATGTAATTCATTATTATTCTGTTTTTGCTTTCTTAATTTCAAGTTGTATACAAGCTCATTATATCCTCTTGGTGGATTTTTCTTTTTATTAATATTTACTGTTGCACTTTCCTTATTAAAACCTTTGGTCTTATATCTGTCCAATAATGATAACCTATATCAGTTTTCTTTACCCATTTCTGGGTAGTTTTATTTTTTGTGTCTCCATAAAGAGTATATACGTGATTTTGTTTTTTATTCAAATTGCTATCTCTGTGCCTTTTAATAAAGAAGATCAATCCATTTATATTTACTGTGAACTACTAATATATTTGGAACTGTTTCTACGTCTTGTTTTCTATTTATCCTTCCTTTCTTTTGCTTATTTTCTTTTACTTTTTTAAGCTTTCCTTTCTTTTACTGAACTGATCAAGTTTTCAATATTCTCTGCCACCCACCTTTGCTGGTTTGGAAGCTATAAACTATAGTTTTATTATTTTATTTTATTTTTTTCATCATATATATTTAATTATAGATTGTTCTGAAAGAGTCTAAAATTAGTTAATATTTCTATCCTCTTCTTGAACATGATGTGGACCTTAAATGTTATACCTTCCCACTGAACAAAACTCCCCCACACATACAACCTATTTGTTGTTACCATGCAGAGCTACAATGTGCAATTTGGTAGCCATTAGCTACACGTGGCTAATGAGTCCTTAATATGTGGCCAGTCTGCATTGAGATGTGCTCTAAGTGTAATATGTACTCTGGATTTTGAAGATTTAACATGAAAAAATAAAAGTATCAATAAAATATCTCAGTATTTTTTATACTGATTGCATGTTGAAATGATAACATTTTAGGTATACTGGAGTAAATAAAATATATTATTAAAAATTAATTTCATGTCTTTTAATGTTACTAGACAATTTTTTTAAAAACTAAATTTATTTATTTATTTTTGGCTGCGTTGGGTCTTCGTTTCTATGAGAGGGCTTTCTCTAGTTGCGGCAAGCGGGGGCCACTCTTCATCGCGGTGCACGGGCCTCTCACTGTTGTGGCCCCTCTTGTTGCGGAGCACAAGCCCCACACACGCAGGCTCAGTAGTTGTGGCTCACAGGCCTAGTTGCTCCATGGCATGTGGGATCTTCCCAGACTAGGTTTTGAACCCATGTCCCCTGCATCGGCAGGCAGACTCAACCACTGCACCACCAGGGAAGCCCCAGAATAAAGAATTTTGATTCACTGAAATTGTAAATGTTATTAATTATTAATAGCAGAAAGATAATAATTTAGGATTTTTGTGGGGGAGGGTGCAGTTAAAACGAAAACTCTAGATTAGCACTATCTGATACAATTATAATTTTAAATTAAAAATTGTCTAGTAGGGCTTCCCTGATGGCACAGTGGTTGAGAATCTGCCTGCCAATGCAGGGGACACGGGTTCGTGCCCCAGTCCGGGAAGATCCCACATGCCACGGCGCGGCTAGGCCCGTGAACCATGGCTGCTGAGCCTGTGCGTCCGGAGCCTGTGCTCCGCAATGGGAGAGGCCCCAACAGTGAGAGGCCCGCGTACCAGGAAAAAAAAAAAAAAAAAAAAAATCTTTATTCTGGAATAACAATTTACCTGGATATGAAATTGTATTAAACATTACTTTGTCTTAGTATTTAAGATATTACTCCTTTTTCTCCTAGCATCAACTGTTATTGATAAGAAACCAGTCAGTTTAATTATCATACCTCTGAAGGTAATCTGGCCTCTAACTTTGGTGGCTTTTAAGATTTTCTCTTTATCTAATATTCTAGAATCTCACCACAACCTGTCTAGATGTAGCTTTATCTTTGTTTAACCCCCTTGATTCTAGAGTTTACTTTTGATTCAAGGATTCAGGTCTTTCTTCAGTGCTGAAAATTCTCAGCCTTTGTGTCTTCAAAATTTAGTTCTCCTCCAATCTGTGCAACTTCTTTCTTCTGTAACTGAGATATTATACATCTCAATCAATCTCTGGGTGAATTTTTTAGTAATATTTTCTAATCCATTAATTCTTTCATCAGTGGTGTAAAGGGTAATGTTTATCCCGTTTATTAAGTTTTTTAATATACCAACTATATTTTTAATTTACAAAAGTTCTAGTTGGTTTTTTTCCACATTAACCTATTTTTTTTCATAATTTTGAGTTCTCTATTAATGGGAAGTATCCCTTAACTTATTTCTTTGAGCATCCTAAAATGCTTTTAAGTTTCTTCCAATCAATGGAATACTATGCAGCTGTTAAAAAGAATAAAATCATCCCATGGGTACAAATATGGAATGATCTTAAATATGTCATTAAGTGAAAAAGCCAACATATATAATAGTATGTGCAGAATGCTACCACTTATATAAAAGTTAATGTATATGTGTGTATATATGCATGTACATACATGAACTATCTCAGAAAGGATAGCAAGAAACTGGTAATAGTGGTTGCCTCTGGGGAGGGGAACTGGGTGGCTAGGGGAAAGAGGTGGGAGATAGACTTACTTTTCACTGTTTACCCTTTTGTAACTTTGAATTTTGTACCACGTGCATGTATTACCTAGTCGAAAAAAAATAAATAAAATAATTCATTTTTAAAAATAAAGTCTTTGTTGGACTACTCCAAAAAATTAATTTCATCCAGAGATGCCTGTTCTAGTTGCTGGTTTTGTTATGATATTAATATTAGATATCTTCCTGAGTTTGGGAATTTTGGTTATAGGCTTATTTTGAGCAAGAAAGATTTAAAAATTTTTTCTCTTTCTTCCTATTTAATGGTTTTATAGTTGCCCCCACTTGGATTTCTGGAACCAAATCCACTACTAGGCCTCATAATGACATTAAGGCCTCCAGTTTCATGATAATATTGGAGCTATCACATATATACCTTCAGTCACCGACTCAACAATGGCTTCATTCAATTCCTGGTCATGAGGCTGTATCTTTATCATCTAAAACCTACAGCCCCAGTTAATTAATAGCTTTTTCCTTTTTTCAGCCTCATTCCAACTAAACCCCTGGCTTCATATAGTAATTCTGGCTCTGGTTCCTGCCTCACATGAAACACTTTTAGCATTTTTGATTCCTGACAGGAGCTAAACTACTATATGTCAGTGCCTGACTGAAAACCCAGTGGGCTTATGGTTTCAACCCTGTTAACAGCTTTGTGTCTGTGTTCCAGTCTGGCCATATGGCCACAAAGATGTTTATGTTGTTTCAGAGCCTGGCTGTATCTTTTGTGCTATTTAATCTATTGTTGTATATGTTTGGAGCTAGAGGTTACATCAAAATTCAATGTCACCTTGACTAGAAGTAAATTCCTCATTTATTTTTTTTTGAACATTAAAAGTAATCATTATGAAAGTCATATAATCTCATTATATAAAGTTTAGAAAATAGAAAATTACTCATAATCCATTCATTCTAACACATCCACTGTAAGCATTTAAAAATATTTCCTTCTAATCTTTTTCTTCTGCATCATGTCATATTTATATAGTTTTTATGATTTTAACCTGTACTATCGCAAGCATTTGTCCATGCTGATATGTAGTCTCTGTAACCATCATTTTAATGACTGCATATTAGTCCACCAAGCTATTCAACTGTTATTTATTTCCCACATCATTGAGAATTTAAAGGAGCTTCCAACAATGCTATAAAGAAGTTTTTCTGTGCATATGTGTTTTTTTCCCTCAATAGTATGAATTTGGAGGCTGGTGGTGAGAGAGGCTAAGCAATGGGACTGCCCAAAAGCATTATAGGACTATCATAATACATGGCTGAGATTCATGATGACCCTAATACACAAGGAGAAAATGTGAGATCATATGGAAGTGAAAATGCATTTCAGAAAGATTCCAATCCAAAATGGTTAACAGTAAGTTTTGTAATTAAAGGGATAAGTTTCACAATTCCAAATGTGTATCACCTAGTACTGCTGGACAAGGCATTATAAATTTTCATTAACTTCCAAAACAGAATATTTTGGGTCACATTAATAAAGTTCACTTTTTCACTACAATACTAACCTTATATTATTTACACAGTCTTCATGAGCTTCAGAAAGTGTTTTTATGTGCTTTGAAGATATAGGATCAAAAAGCAGAACTTCAGTCTGTTCACAAGCAACTGTCAGCACTGACCTGGAAGCAAATGACACATTTCTCTTATTCAGTTTTTTAGCATTCTCTGGTTATTGATATTCAACTATTTATAACTACACAAGTTATAGATGAATAACTTCTTTTTGTCCACAATAGTAGAAGATATTTAAAAGACTGACACTATTCACTGTTGAAAGTAGTAGTAGGAGATGGTACTCTCATACATTATGGTGAAGTGTAAACTGGTGCGGCTTGTGTGGAGAGTACCAGTATCTATCAAAATTTTAAACATGCATACCTTTTGACTCAACAGTTTTTTTCTGGGAATTCAATCTAGAGAAATAATCATTTCTAAATACAAAGAAACACATTTAAAGATATGGTACATTGTAGGGAGAGACTGAAAGTAACCTAAATGTACATAAAAGGGGGAATGGTTGATTATATAAGCCATAGTATATAATACTTTACAATACAGTACAACATTTAAAAAGAAAGGGATAACTTTATGTGGATATGAAGAACTCTAAAACATATTTTTAAATGAGAAAAGCTGGTTGCAGAAAAACATGCATAAATGAGGCAACTTAGGAAAAAAATCATATACAACAAAATTAGGTATTTCTTCATTAGTATCTATTAAAATGCACTGAAAAGGTCTAGCATATACCTTACCAAACCAGTTTGATATAGTCAAACTTAACCTTTTCCTTTATGGATTTTTAGTATTATCTCTTGTTTCAGCCCTTTCCTATTACAAAGCTGTATTTTTATAAACCTTTTATAAACCCCATTTTGATTTCTGAAAATCTATTGTCATTTATTTATTTTGCCTTAGTTTTCTGTAGGTGTTGATATTTCAGATTCAGACCTAGCAAATGAAATCCTGAGTCTCTGAAAGTTCAGGTCTTCTCAATTTATAGTTCCAATAACAAATGGTATTTTTACACTTTAAGATGAAAGTGCATAAGATGGAATTTTAAATGGCCAAATTTTTCTATTCAGAACAAACTTTTTAGCTAAAGTGGGAAGGGAAAAAATCTACTAAATTGAAATCTTTTCCATATGCAGTAATCATGAAATTATCCTTTAAAGGGTGTCTGCATAAACCCTTTTGTGAGGTATCTGGATTTCAAAAATTTACTAATATGTGAAGGATTTTTGTAGGATTTTTGTGCTAGTTGACCATCATGAGTAAAAGTATTCAAATTAATATATGCAATTTTAGAAGATGTATAAATAATCATTTCTTTTTGTTGGTCAGAACAGTCATGAAATGAAATTTTCTCCTTTTTGTGCATAAAAGTAATGAATCAGTGATTCTGGGAGAGTCTTAATCTTAAACATTGTACATAAGAGACCTATTAAAAAAAAGAGAGAGAGACCTATAAAACTGATAGTCTTTTTTTCTTTTAATTAGTTTTTAAAATTTTATTTATTTTTGGCTGTGTTGGGTCTTTTTTGCTGTGCATGGGCCTTCTTTAGTTGCGGCAAGCGGGGGCTACTCTTCCTTGCGGTGCGCAGGTTTCTCATTGTGGTGGCTTCTCGTTGCAGAGCACGGGCTCTAGGCATGCGGGCTTCAGTAGTTATGGCTTGCGAGCTCAGTAGTTGTGGCTCACGGGCTCTAGAGCGCAAGCTCAGTAGTTGTGGCGCACGGGCTTAGCTGCTCCGCGGCACGTGGGATCTTCCTGGACCAGGGCTTGAACTCGTGTCCCCTGCATTGGCAGGCAGACTGCTAACTACTCTGCCACCAGGGAAACCCCATTTTTTTGGTTTTAATACCAAAAAATCTATTACAATAGATTACAGTCTATTTTTGTACATGGCATGATTTGTAACTTAAAAATGGATGTCATTTGTCCCAACATCAAAGCCTATACTTTTCTAAATGCCATCTTTATCATATACAAGTTTTTTGGGGGGACTCTATATTCTAGTCTATGCAATACCACCACACTTTTAATTTCTAAAAGGTTTGACAAGTGGCAAAGCAAGCCCCTCATTGCTCTAACAAACATCTTTTGGGGGTGCTAATGTCATATTTTCTCTTTCAAATGAATTTTATATATAGCATTATCAGGTACTACTAAAAAATCTTGTTGGTATTTTTATTGGGATGCAGTAACTTTACAAATTAATTTGGTAGAATTTATATCATACAGTATTGAATCATCCCATCAGTAATATGCATAGTTTCCCACATATTCAAGATTTTCTTAGCAAGAATATTGTAACAATCCTTGGACCTTTGAACATCCTTATACATTTAGAATTGACTTAGAAGTTATGTACACACACACACAAAAAAACATAGATCCACTTGTGGTTTTTAATTTAGATTGTAATAAATCTAAAGAAAAGTTTGCATAGAATTGACATCTTGACAATATGGAGTCTTCCAATCCTTGAACATGTCATATCTCCATTTACAACAGAGATTTTCTCCATATGGGTCATGCCTATCTTTTGTTATATCTATTCCTGGGTACTTGAGATTTATTTTTGATGCTTTTGTAAATGTTCTTTTAAAAATTGTTCCATTTGTTGCTGGTGTACAGAAGAGCCAACTGATTTTTTTTTTTTTTTTTTTTTGTGGTACGCGGGCCTCTCACTGTTGTGGCCTCTCCCTTTGCGGAGCACATGCTCCGGACGCGCAGGCTCAGCGGCCATGGCTCACGGGCCCAGCCGCTCCGCGGCACGTGGGATCTTCCCGGACCGGGACACGAACCCGCGTCCCCTGCATCGGCAGGCGGGCTCTCAACCACTGCGCCACCAGGGAAGCCCGCAACTGATTTTTAAAATATTATTTATCATCAATCTTGCTATTTTATTTAATACTTTATCATAGGTTATTTTAGGTTTTGTCAATAATCATATCTATAAACAGTTCCTTTGTTCTTTTTTAAATATAAATTTATTTATTTTTGGCTGCGTTGGGTCTTTGTTGCTGCACACGAGCTTTTCTCTAGCTGTGGTAAGTGGAGGCTACTCTTTGTTGTGGTGTGTGGGCTCCTCATTGCGGTGGCTTCTCTTTTGTTGTAAAGCATAGGCTCCAGGCACATGGGCTTCAGTAGTTGTGGCATGCGGGCTCAGTAGTTGTGGCTTATGGGCTCCAGAGAGCAGGCTCAGTACTTGTGGTGCATGGGCTTAGTTGCTCTGCGGCATGTGGAATCTTCCCGGACCAGGGCTTGAACTCATGTCCCCTGCATTGGCAGGCAGATTCTTAACCACTGTGCCACCAGGGAAGTCCCTGCTTTGTTCTTTTTAATACTTTTTTTCCTTGTTGCACTGGCTAGGACTTTCAGTACAATGTTGAATAGAAATGTTAATATAGCATGCACTCTTATCTTGTTCCTTATCTTCAAGAATACATTCACCATTTCATCATTAAGCACAATGTTTGCTGTAGGGTTTATTTGTTTTGGTAGATTCCTATTATTGGATTAAGGAAATTAATTCTCTTCTTCAAATCTGCTGGGTGTTTTTTTCCATTAATATACATTAAAGTATATAAAACATTTTCTAACACTTACTGAAATTATCCTATAGTTTTCTTTTTAATATGTTAATGTAGTGATTTACATTAACTTATTTTCTAATGTCAAATCAATCTTTCATTTCTACCATATTGCTAGATTCAGTTGGCTAAAACGGTGGGTTCACATCTCTGGCTACCCTCCATTTGCAGATCTTGGCCCTGCCATTTCCTCATTGCCTCAATTCTCTAATCCCTTCAAACGTAACTTTTTATATCTTACATTAGATATTTATGTTTTTCTCTAGCTTTTCTAATTATTCTCAGTTGGAGGGTTGGTCCAAACCATCTACTCCGCTACTTCTGGAAAGCTACAATCTCTACTTCTTGTATCAGAAATTATGTCCCCCTTTCATTCTGAATATTGTTTATTTGGGTATTCTCTTGATCAATCTAATGAGTGTTTTTCATTATTCTTCGTCTTTTCGAAGACAGATTTTTCTGAGTATTTCTACTTAATTTTTAGAATTTCACTAATTTTACTCTTTATAGCTGTATTTCTTTCCTTTTACTTTCTTCAGATTTACTTTACTATAACTTCATTATTTTTACTATTTCTTGAGATGGATACTTAGCTAACTAATTTTCCTTGTCTTCCTTTCTAGTTTATTAAAGATTATAATTTTCCTACTAAGTGAGGATTTACTTATATCCCACAACTTTTGCGCCGTGGTACTTTCATTATCATTTAGTTCTAAATATTTCTAATTTCCATTATCATTTCTACTTTGACTTATAAATGTTTCTTAACTTGAAAATACATGAGGTTTTTCTAGTTATCTTTTTGTTACTAATTTCTAGCAATCACATTATACTGAGAAACTACTTAATGATAATCTTTTGAAATATGTGGCCTTACAGGAGAGCAATTTTTAAATCACCCTTGTATGTTTGCAAAAAAAAACCCATGAGGCAGCTGTTACATATAGTCAAATGTGATATTCAAAAAAATATTAAATATTCAATAGTAATATAAATTAACATGAATAAAAATTTTAAAACATTAAAAAATTAAACCTATAGGTTATAAAAATGCTTGCCAAGTGGTATTAGTTCTAACTCAAATTGTTCATCAAATTATTCTAGTAATTCCCAATCATTTATTAATTTTTGGAAATTGTAGCCATAATCGTTTTTTTGACCCAGATGCCTTTGTCTGAACCATGCACTGCCACAGGAAATTGCATAAAGCCCCTCCAAGAATTTCCACATTAAACAGGACTAGTAGTCATTCATATACAACACACTTATGGTTACCAAAGGGGAAAGGGAAGGAGGGAAGGATAAAGAAGGAGTATGGGATTGACAGATACGAAAAACAGATAAGCAACAAGAATTTACTATATAGCACAGGGAATTATATTTAATATATTGTAACAACCTATAATGGAAAAAAATCTGAAAAAATATATATAACTGAATCACTTTTCTGTACACCTGAAACTAACACAATATTGTAAATCAACTATACTTCAATTTTTAAAAATTTCTCATAAATAGGTAGTCATCATGTAACCTGTAGACTTGATAATTTTAAAAAAATCACTCTTAATAGCAACAGAATTGTTAATGGGAGCTGAATTCTCTTTTCAGCTTTTGCTGCAGTTAACAGTAAGTATATTAAAAATTTTGGGGCCCTTATAATGCTTGCTGTTAATTTTTATATTCAATTATATTAATAACTAAGTCACAAAATAATTTATTGATACATCATATTTAATGATATCAAACCTAATCCCTCAGCCCAAATGAGACATAATGTAATACAGCAGTTAACAGCATAAAACAGAATACAAATCCTTTGTGTTTCACAACTTTTCAGCTTCTCAGTTCTCTCAACTAAATGTTTCTAGTAAAGAGACTACTTATATTGGCAGTCAAGTTCATTAATAGAGTGTTATTAATGTCCATGGTGGGCATGTATTCAGTGGCTTTTGGCAAACTTATCCCACTAAATAAAGGTGAAATTCATTAAGGATAGTAAAATTAGGTAAGTACATCCCAGGTGTCATTCATCCATAAACCATCCTCATAGACCTCATTTACCTGCCATGGATTGTATCCTGCAATGGGCATGCACACTTTGCCAAGAGAATTAATGTTTGGATGGTGCCTGCAGTAGTGCCATTACTCTCATCTGACTGCTCCTTTCATCTCTCTGGATCTCCCCAGAGGCTGCAGTTCCCACAAATCACCATGTGAGAATGACTGGGAGAATGTGTGAGAAAGGCAGGCAGCACCACACTAAGGGGAGCCAAATGGTCACTCAGCATTTGCCTATGGATTTTTTTTGTGGGGGGGAGGATACCTGGCATGGGGAGAGCTCAGAGTGGATGCTAAAGCTCTCTAGTAAGATCTTTCTTGGCAGCTTGCTGTGCCAGTTCTTAAATCTTTAGTTGCTATATAATGGGTTACTCTGGGAGATCCTATGGAAGGTGTTTAAGCACTAGGAAGGCACTCAGTGAGCTTGGGGCAGTAACTAACTACTCAACCACCATGGATATATATTAATATTTTAACTGGTACAGCTGAACCAATGTGTACTAGCTGAATATCAGGCCTGAATGCAGTATTCTATACGTGCCCTTTAGAGCAAGATTTTAAGTGGTGCTGTTTCTATCTTGTGTACCCTTATGTTTGTGTCTGCCTGTTTAACTGAGGTATGCTATGATGTGTATTAAGATCATCCCCTATGATGATAAATTTTTCTCTTTTCTACTTGAAGTTATCAATTTTTGACATATATAAATTAAAAAACCTCAATTTCAGAACTGTTTTATCTTCCAGGTGAATTGAGCTATTATCATTATGAAGTAACCTTCTAGCTCTAGTAATTTTTTTTTTTGCCTTAAAGCCTATTTTGTATATTAATATAGCTCACCAGCTTTCTTTTGTTTAGAATGTGTTTGATATGTCTTTCTCTATCCTTCTAGAATGTGTTTGATATATCCTCTCTATCCTATGTACAAGAAGTACTAGTACTTCTATATTATAATTAATAATATTTGGATTTATTTTCAGCCATTCTTTGTGCTTTTTGTTATACCTTTTCTACTTTTTTCTCCTTTCCCTTTCCTTACTTCTTTTGGAATTTTTTCTTCTCATTCCAAAATTTTTTCTTCTACTAATCTGGAAATAATATATTTACTTGTCTTTTGGTGGTACACACACATTAAAGCCTAAAGTTAATATATCACAATTCTCCCTCAAAAAAAAGCAAAAAGGAATTTAGAGCATCCCTTCATAATTTATATGCTATTGTTGTCTACTATTTTAGCTACATCTTAGTTAATCCCAAAAGAGAAAATCAGATTTAATTTTACATACAAATTTTCCTCTTCCTTTGTTCTTCATTCCTTCTAATATCTCTGACCTTACAGTTGTGACTGGGTGCATATCTATTTATTTCATCTTTGTTCTTGCCAAGAACAAAGAACCTATCTTTGCTAGGTACAGACATCTAGATTGGCAGTTTTTTCCAGCCTAGTAAAAAATAATCACGACTGTCTTCTAATTTACATGATTATTGATGACTAATTGGCTTTCACTCACATAGTTACTCCTTTGAAGGTTTTTTTCTCTAGCTTTTATGATTTTATATTTGTTGTCCTGAAGTTTCACTACATGGCTAGGGAGAATTCCTGCTTGGGGTGTGCTGGGCTTAAATCATGGTTTGGTAACTTTCTTCAATTCTGGAAAGCTCTCAGCTATTATTGCTTCAAGTTTGTTTTACCCTGTTATCTATCTCATTTTCTTTAGGAACTGACCAAGTACATGATATGCATTTTCTCTCTACACTTCATGTCACTAAGCCTCCTTCATATTTTCAGTCTCTGTCTCTCTTGTCTGCATTTTGGATAACTTCTTCACTTCTATTTTCCAATACACTAATTTTCTCTACAGCAGTGCCTAATGTGTTCTCATAGAGGATAGCCTAAGAAAGCCCCATATTATCTATTCACATATTTCTTTTTTCAAAATGTCATTTTAGGAGTTGACAGATTTATATTGACAGTGTTGCTATTGCTTAAAACATTTTTGGAATTCTTTAGAAATTACCTTCTAGTCCATGTATCCTTTCTTTTTTTTTTCTTTTTTATTTTTTTAAGTGCCAAATTCTAGTCTGGTCTCTATTGAATTCATAATTTTAATTCTTACCTTCTGTATCACCTCTTCTTTTTGTACTGAGAAGTCCTTGTGACAGTGGTTACGGTATCCAGTAAGCTGATTTAACTCATATATGACTGAAGGATATGAGAAATCATTTCATTTAACACAGTATGTCATTTTATATAAAACCATTTTAACTCCTATAAAAATCTGAGGTATATTAGTAGATGAAGTCAAAAGACTAAAAAATTAAAACACTGAACCATTTTCACCTACCACCTTGACATAAATGAAAAAGTATGGCAATGTGCAATGTTGGCAAGGGTATGGGAAGACAAGCACTTTCATATGGGACTGATAGGAATAAGAATTGGTACAGTCTTGACAGAGGGCAATTTAATAATAGGTATCCAAAATCTTCATAACCTTTGACTCATTCTAGGGACTTACCATGGGCATACATAAATCTGTTTATTTAAACTAATGAAAAATTTTAAATAATGTAGAAATATATTCATTACCATAAATAATTTGCAATATGTGAAAAAAAGCAGTCTACAAAATAGTTGTTTCTATCTTTATGTTAAAATAAACATACACAGGGAGTTCCCTGGCGGTCCAATGGTTAGGACTCGGCACTTTCACTGCCATGGCCTGGGTTCAATCCCTGGTCAGGGAACTAAGATACCACAAGCTGCACAGTGTGACAAAAAAAAAAAAAAAAAAAATTTAAATAAATAAAATAAATATATACAAGGAAAAAATTTCCTTAGATAGCCATTCAATCTCTGGGATCATAAATGATATTTAGCTTCTTTTAGTTCATTTACTGCCTACATTTTCTAAAGTAAGTACATATTAATTGCATAATTACACATTATCAAATTATTTTAAGTACTAGAGTACCTAACCACCTTTTACAAAAATGTTACTATAGGAAAATGTAGCCCAGATTCAAACAAGAACTATCAGTAATATACTCCTCATTCTAATAGCACTGGCAATGAGTCCAATCTCTCTCTCTCTCTTTTTTTTTTGCGGTATGTGGGCCTCTCACTGCTGTGGCTTCTCCTGTTGCGGAGCACAGGTTCCAGATGCACAGGCTCAGCAGCCATGGCTCACGGGCCCAGCTGCCGCGCGGCATGTGGGATCTTCCCAGACCGAGGCACAAACCCATGTCCCCTGCATTGGCAGGTGGATTCTCAACCACTGTGCCACCAGGGAAGCCCTGGCAATGAGAATTCCTTCTTCATAACTCATTCTATCCCTCTCACACTCTACCTAAAATCCCACCTCCACAGAGTACAAACAGCTACTTCTGAAGGCCGGAGGTTGGGAGGAGAGGAACTGGGATATGTTGAAGAGAGGAACTGAAGGGTTATGAGGAATAGACCCCTGGTATTTTGGGAGAAGCTTTAGGAATAGGGCTTGAGGAAGGAAGTGGGGAGAGGAGGTTCCATGGATAAACTTCAGCAAAATAGTTTCTCCCCTCACCAATTTTCTCTGTATTCAGGTGCACAATCACTGTTACAAGTCAACTGCTATAGGGAGAAACCGCAGATATCCCAGAACTGAGTGTGATTAAGAAAAAGCATTTGCAACAGTGAAAGGAAACAGGGTGTACTCGCTCAGTGATTCCAGATTCTGTTGCTTTGCTCCTTTGTTAGCACATTTTATGTCTTTCTTTAGCACAGTTTTTTACTTTGTTAACCTATCTTCTTTCAGCTTCTCTAACATGACACGCTGCTCCTCCAACCACAGGTCCTTTGACATACCAGTTCCTCCATCTAAAGTATTTCTATCCCCTTCCAAACACTATCTTGACTAATTTATCTTCTACTCATTTTTCCAATCTAGGTCAAGTGTCACTTTCTCAGGGAAACCTTGAAAACTCTAGTCCACAACAGATTCTTTCAAGCCTGTATCACAATTTGTAAATATACATTAAGAAATTACTTAGTATGGTTATTAATGTCTAGTTGAACCAATAGGTCCCAAGACCAATGAAAGTGGTGCCATTAGCTGGTTTGCTCACCACTGCCACCTCTTCCTCTGGAGCACAGCAAGTGCTCAACAAATATTGGGTTGGCCAGAAGGTTCGTTCAGCTTTTTCTGTAAAATGGCTCTAGTAGCCCTTAGGTGTCTTTAACTTCATTCAAAACAATTTTGTTAGATTGTATGTGGCAGCTGTCATATCAGTGTGTATTTTTAAAAAACTTATCAAAATTGGTGAACTTCTGTGTAGCCATTTTATTATTGAAGACGGAAGAAAAAAGCAACATTTTCGGCATATTATGCCTTATTATTTCAAGAAAGGTAAAAACACAACTGAAAGGCAAAAAAAGATTTGTGCAGTGTATGGAGAAGGCGCTGTGACTGATCAAACGTGTCAAAAGTGGTTTGCAAAGTTTCATGCTGGAGATTTCTTGCTGGACGATGTTCCATGGTTGGGTAGATCAGTTGAAGTTGATGGCAATCAAATTGAGACATCAATTGAGAATAGTCAACGTTATACCATGCGGGAGATAGCCGACATACTCAAAATATCCAAATCAAGCACTGAAAATCATTTACACCGGCTTGGTTATGTGAATCGCTTTAATGTTTGTGTTCCACATAAGTTAAGCAAAAAAAACCCCTTCTTCACCATATTTCTGCATGTTATTCTCTACTTAAACGTAATGAAAACGTTCTTTTTTTTTTTTTTTGTGGTACGCGGGCCTCTCACTGTTGTGGCCTCTCCCGTTGCGAAGCACAGGCTCCGGACGCACAGGCTCAGCGGCCATGGCTCACGGGCCCAGCCGCTCCATGGCATGTGGGATCTTCCCGGACCGGGACACGAAACCGTGTCCCTGCATCGGCAGGCGATTCTCAACCACTGTGCCACCAGGGAAGTCCAAAACGTTCCATTTTTAAAATGAATTGTGACGGGCAATGAAAAGTGGATACTGTACAATAATGTGGAACGGAAGAGATCGTGGGACGAGTGAAATGAACCACCACCAACCACACCAAAGGCTGGTCTTCATCCGAAGAAGGTTATGTTGTGTATATGGTGGGATTGGAAGGGAGTCCTCCATTATGAGCTCCTTCCAAAAAACCCAAATGATTAATTCCAACAAGTACTGCTCCCAGTTAGACCAACTGTAAGCATCACTCGACGAAAAGTGTCCAGAATTAGTCGACAGAAAATGCATAATCTTCCATCAGGATAACGCAAGACTGCATGTTTCTTTGATGGCCAGGCAAAAACTGTTAACAGCTTGGCTGGGAAGTTCTGATTTATCTGCCGTTTTCACCAGATATTGCAGCTTCAGATTTCCATTTATTTAGGTCTTTACAAAATTCTCTTAATGGAAAAAATTTCAATTCCCTGGAAGACTGTAAAAGGCACCTGGACAGTTCTTTGCTCAAAAAGATAAAAAGTTTTGGGAAGATGGAATTATGAAGTTGCCTGAAAAATGGCAGAAGATAGTGGAACAAAAGGATGACTATGTTGTTCAATAAAGATCTTGGTGAAAACAGAAGGCACTTTTTGGCCAACCCAATATTTGCTGAATGACGGAGGGAATGAATGAATGAGATAATGAACAGCTAAGCAAATGACTAAGAATCCAGAGGCCTTGATGGGGTAAGAGTTGTATTATCTATGTCCTCTCATGGTGGAACCATGTGTAAATTTTTTCTTTGATTGCTGTTGAACTTGTTCCTGTACTCACAAAACAAAGTTTAAAAAAATATGTATCACTTTGAGCCTCCCGCTCCAGCTCCACGGCCCAGCCAGCTCCCTCCCTCCCTCCCCTGCAGCCTGCTGCCTGCCCTACCCCCTCCACACCCCCCTCACACACACAGAGCAGCTGCAGGAAGCTGCTGCCTTTGGAGGCTGAGTCATCACTAGAGAGTGGGAAGGGCAGCAGCAGCAGAGAATCCAAACCTCAAAGGTGGTATCACAAAGTACTTTTTCTCCAAGTTGGGGGCTCAGAGGGGCACCATCATGAGTGATGTTACCACTGTGAAAGAAAGCTGGGTTCAGAAGAGGGGGGAATATATAAAAAACTGGAGGCCAAGATATTTCCTTTTGAAGACAGATGGCTCCTTCATAGGATATAAAGAGAAACCCCAAGATGTGGATTTACCTTATTCCCTCAACAACTTTTCAGTAGCAAAATGCCAGTTAATGAAAACAGAATGACCAAAGCCAAACACATTTATTATCAGATGTCTCCAGTGGACCACTGTTAATAGAACATTTCATATAGACACTCTAGAGGAAAGGGAAGAATGGACAGAAGCTATCCAGGCTGTAGCAGACAGACTCCAGAGGCAAGAAGAGGAGAGAATGAATTGTAGTCCAACTTCACAAATTGATAATATAGGAGAGGAAGAGATGGATGCTTCTACAACCCATCATAAAAGAAAGGTAGAAAAGAACATCTTACTCCCCTCCTCAGCACAACATTTATATGTGTGGAAGAAATATGTTAACAACTGCCATTTGCAAAAACTGTTAGCCAATTATCTTATGATATGCTATTATATTGGTGTGGATGGTTTTTTATCAGGTGAATCTTAAACCTATCATTGTTTAAAACCAAATAATTGAAACATCACTTTATTTCAGTGTTTCAGCAATTAGCACTGAATGTTGAAAGGGCTTGTTAGGAAGTTGTGATTGATGTGCCATCATACTACTTTATAATTTGCATTTTTCCCTTATTGTTTTAATACTATTTTAGAAACTTGGAAATAAAGTGTTTTCCCTAATGATATGGTCCTTTTGTATTTACCATTTTATGTTCTCCTGAAAGCAGAAGCTGAAACGGCTCTGGTGTACTCCATGCTTGGTGCCCCAGCCTCACTAATGTCAGCAGGAAAGCGAACATCTTGGAAGTTATAGCTTTTTATTTTAGTGGCTGCTTCTGAGCCAATGAGGGAAACAGATGTTTTCTTCCCTCAATGCTCCAGAATAATAAGTGCCAATTTATATATTTATGAGAATTGTAAATTATGTTTTTCATTGCTACAGAAAATTGAAAAGCAACTCCCTATTGAAAAAGTGGTATTTTAAGATTAACAGTACAAGTATTCAAAATAGACGAACATGCCATATTTAATGTTAGAATATACTTGTTATAATAGATTTTAAATTAATCTTCAGGTAGGAAAATGCTAATTCTTAAGGTAATTATCTATGTAATTTGGTATTAGTACAGTGAAGAACTCTTTGGAGTTAGACTGTCTGAGTTCAAATCCTCTTTTTCCTATGTGCTAACCATGTGAACTTGGTGAGCTTTACAGTTACAACTTAGATTAAGTTAATCGTCCTTTCCTTACCTGAAATTTCTATTCTAATTAGAATAATATTCTATACTTGATCTTGGCCAAATTTCTGAGAACCCTGTATGTCTTCCTTGAAGACTAATCCTCTATTTGTTAGTTGAATTGTATTCCTCTTTTCTTTTGAGTCACCTTAACCACGCTCTGCCCTTGTTCCTCAGTTACTGCAAAGAGAAAAACACAATCTAGCTTTACCCACTTTCTCAGAGAAAAAAGCTTCTTTTCCTCATGTATGTGCACATGTACACAATTAATTTGAAATTTGACTGCGCTCATAAATTTAACGTCATATCCTGAGTATTCTCACCCTTTGAGTAATAAACTACCTCGTTCAGTAAATATATATATATACATACATACATATATCACTTTGAAAATTCTCCATAGCCCAAAGTAAACCGAGGCCAAACATGAAATTTTAGTCAGCCAGGAGAAAGGCTGGATACCCTTAACAGAAGAATGTAGTCTAGCCAGGAACTTCACAGATGTCGCACATCACAACATACCTCTCTGCAGTGTCTTAGTATCTTACTGGAGCAAAGGAACGACGGACCGCGCACTTGTCCCCTCAGGGCAAGTCAGCACAGGGAACAGGGAGTCTGCAGGCTCCGTACCCTTGACCAAGCTTAGGTGGGAAAAACACAAGCCTAGTGTGACAGGGAAAGAACGGGCATTTATTCAAAGTGTACTTATTGAGCATCTACGGTGTGCCAGCAAACCCTAGCTCTGGACTGGCTCTGACAGACCTGTCGGGGGACTTTTGGCACTTCTCCTTCACAGAGCGCCGGTCCTGAAGGGTAGCAAACCAGTCCCGGGCTCGCCTACCTCCAAGGGCCGGACGGAGCCTGCAATAGCGACAGAGCGCTTCATAAAGAGCCAGGGGCACGAAGGCCGGCCGCCCCAAACGGACTCGCAAACCCCGGCCCGGGCCGAGCGAGCCGGCCCCGGGCAGCCAGCCGCCCACCGGCAGCCGCGCCACGCGGAGGCGGGTCCCCGCCCTCCGAGGGGCCGCGCTTACCCGTCGGGCGAGTATTCGAGGTTGAAGACGGCCCCATGGGTGCGGGTGCTGAGGTACACCGAGTCCGCGGGATGGATGGAACCATAGAGGTTAGTCATGGTGCGGAAATTATCTCGCGCCGGATCCACGAACAGCCCGCGACCCAGGCTGCGCTCTCTCAGCCACCCGAAGAGCCGGGCGCCAGGGCCGCCCAGGCGGGCGCTGAGGCAGTGCCGGCCCCGGCTCCCGGCCCTGCAGTCAGGCCCGGGTTGCCGGCGCAGCGGGGAGGGCGGTGACTGCTCTCCCTGGGCGGAAGCGGCTGAGGACTTTAAGGCTCCAGGCGGCCGAAGCTCCCCCGCGCGCCCAGCCTGGGGCTGCGAAGTGGCGCAGGGGCGGCGAGGGCTCCCGCAAGGCGACGGTGGAGGGGCTGCGTCAGGCCCCTGCTGTAGCGACGGGGGCGAAGAAGGGAGCGGCCCGGCAGCTGCCGCCTGTGTCGCGTGGGGTGCTGGCTCCTCAGCCCCGGCTCCGGCCACACTGTCCCCTCCGGGGCTACCGGGCCCGAAGGGAAACATGACCAACGCCCCGACCCCCGGCTCCTGGCTGCTGCCCCGCCCGCCGACACCTCAGCGCTCCCGCCCCAGCCGCCACTTCCGGCGTGCGGCGGCCTAACCCCACCGGCTGGGAAACGCGAGCAGCCTCTCGGCCATCATCCGCTGGGGACCAAGAAAGCGGGGACACCGCCCGACTGTGGGTACCGCATCCCGGAGCGTTGGAGGTCTGGAGTGACTAGCTGCGTGGGCGCGCAACTGAGGATGCCCAGGGTCTGGGCTGCATGGAGTAACGTTAGCATCTGGGCACCGCTTGCGACATTGTCAGTATGTGGTTGTCAGTGACCAGGCTGTGTCCTTGGGAATGACAGGGCCTGACTAGTCAGTCCAAGAGGCTGGGTATGATTATGTACTGTTTACATAATCATCTCTACACTGAGACCAGCGAAGGTAAGAAATGACCATATTATGGGCTGCTCACGCATAGTAGGTAGCATGGTGTGCTGCCTACACAGCCTGGGAATCTAGGGACTCAGGTTAACTTCTGCACTAAAAAGCCCTGGTTTCTACAGTGCCTGGAAAATGGGGCTTACTGGTGCGCTGGAGCTCTGCCCAACTCCCAGCTACTTGACCTACTAGGTCAAGACTTTATCAAGGCCAAAGCCTTCCTCTCTGCAGGAAGGGACATATATCCAGTCAGGAGTCACTGAGGGGAACTGAAGACCTGAATCAATTCAGCCTTACAAGCAATAGAGCCCACCATCAGTCCTGCTTACCTCTGCCAAGCAGGGCATGGAGGGCATAACAGATGCAAGGCCCTTCACCACTGCTGTTGGAGATAAATACATAGGACTTATTTGCAGAAAAAGATTAATGAACTGGTGTGTTTCTTGGGGAGGGAAGGAGAGTCTTCAATGAAGGGAAGCCTGAGGTATATGAAGAGGTAGGTATAAGAACTGACAACCCTTCTAGGCCTTGATCAAGACCTGAGTTGTAGAAAGCTCCCATTTGGTGACTGTTTAGGATAGTCCGAAAGATCTCAGAAGTAAAGGAATGAGATTCAGAGAGGGCTGAACATTCAGCAGTCCCTCCCACCAGCAAAGTTAGTAGTTATTCAACTCTCCTGTCCATGAGCTGACTGAAAAATGGCAAGAAGCAAGTGGCCAGTGTTCAGAGAAGATCAAGGCAGCCATTACTCTGGAGATATTCCCCATGTTAGGGGTAGAGGTCTGTTTTATAATTAACAAATAATGTCCCTTAGTGACCTACAACTTCTGGCTACAACAAATACTTAATAAAGGCCCCTCTACTTGATTCCTGAGTTATGGCCAACGGCTAAAATTATTTTGGTGTATAAAACCTTGACCATGATATATTCACCAATGCTATTAACTTTCTCAATAAGTAAAATAAAACTCAATTTTTTTCCTTTTTTTCTTTTTTATGCCCCTGCCTCCTCCCCTTAAAAGTCAGTTTTAAAAGGTTACATATTCCAAGGTATTTAAGATATAGTTCCAACAGAAAAACACAAGCTCTGCAACAAGAGTTGTGCTGTCTCAAGATAACCAGGTTTCACAGTTCAGGCAAATCAAAATTAACTCACTATCACCCTCAAACTGATTAAGAACTATTCCCTGGCAATTTAGAGAATCTAAAGAAGTCCAGTGGAAACAAAAACATTTTGTAAGTTTGCATGTACCTCTATCAGTTAGATAATGAAAATGACTCCTGAAAAGTTAAGACAGCCACACACTTAAGGCAGTGGTGGTTGTAACATGCAGAACGAGTCGCTTAGTAATGTCAGGGTCGGTTTTTTCTTACACTTCTGCTTAAAATATGAGCACCCTCTTGTTCCACGTAATTTTTACTAAAACCTAAAATAAGGATAAACTACGTAAGGACTAAAATTCTATTGAGATAACCATGATTTAAACAAAAATCACTGGAGGTTAATGGAGAAGGCACTAAAGATAGAACACCTGGGTGCCTGCTTCTATTTACCCACTGCCTTTCAGAGCCTTTATATACCACCATGTTAACACAGAATTGATTTCAAACCACAGTCTATATAGACCAATTTCTATGTAACACTATTTTTAAAAGCTAAAATATGTTCAACTTCAATTGCTGAAATTCACAGATATCAGTTCATCAGAAATGCCTAAAGCATCCTCTGAACTCCGTTGTCCCTGATGCTCCTTTCAGATCACAACAAAAGTAAAAAAGTATAAGGTTTCCCCGAGGCCCACATATCACATGTCCCTTAGGATCTATCTCATCAAGCAGGCAGGGAACAAATTTATTTACTTTCTTCCCTATCCATTGACTAGACATTTAAAAAAATTACTTCCCAACTGGTGTCTTATAATGCAATGTGCTGGAAATGTAAACACTGGCCTTTCTGTTTAGGCTTTTATACTTTGGGAGCAGCAGGTTCACTCCTGATGTCTTTGACATCATTGGTTCTGCCCATCAAATAGAATTCTTTGTTGGGAACAAGATTGACAAAATGAGCAAGGCAGTTGGACATGGCATAAAAAGCTGAAATTGCAGCTATATTCCAGGCTTCTTCTTGGTTGAATCTATGCACCTCGAGCTTTTTGAAATGGTCATCTGTTATGTCATCAGCTCGGGAAACAGCAAGTACAAATTCCAGCATTGCTTTTTCCTGGGCAGGGAGGTCAGAATTTCTCCAGTTCACACAGATGTGCAAGAAAACACACAGAAGCAGAATCTCTGTCCAGCACAATACAGCCAATAAAACAGAAGACCTAACAAAATAAGCATTAATGAAAAAACCCAAGATTAAAGAGGCAAAGTCAGGGCAAAATAAACTTGCCAGACAGGTAAGTATCTTGGTCAAGTTCAATATAATGCAAACCTGGAACTCTAGCTCTGCCGGGAAATCTTCTTTGCTCACTCCAACTACTTCTTTCTCGTCTAAACACTCATTGCATCAAAAACCTCAGAAACAAGACTCAGAGACTCTTAATACATAAGGACCCCCAAATACCAACCATTTTGTATGAGAAAAGTGAAGCTTAGATAATTATCCCTTTGTCCCCACTTAATCCTAAACAAGACACAATATTTGCAAAATTAATAGCTGATATTTAAGCAATGAATATGTGCTAAGCATGTACTCAATGCTTCATTCACTATCTCATGTAATTATTGTAAAAATCCTAGGAAGCAATGCTTTTTATCACTCCCCATTTTATTGGCAAAGAAACTGAAGCTCAGAGAGGTCACACACTTACCCAAGTTCACACAGCTAGAGAGTGACAGAGCTGGGATATGAATCCAAGTGTATTTGATTCCAATGACTATACTAATAATCATTACCCTTGCTGAAGCAAAATACTGGAAACCATTAACCACCTAAAAATAAGAAGAATAGTTCAGCAAACCATGGTGTGACAGTATATCTTATGGTCATTAGGGAGACAATGCTTGAAAGACTAATCCCGGATGAGCAAAGATCTGGAGAGTAAGCAGGAGGATCTCAGCAGGGAAAAGGGGATGATGCACCTATCTCGTTTAGCTTCTGGCTGGCAACAGAGGCCCTCAGGGAACAATTTTCAAGGTCTCCCCTCAGGTGGGGTCAGGAGGGAAGGCTGGGGGATAGGAAGACTGAATCTGAAAATGAAATTAAGAAAACACTCCCATTTACCACTGCAACAAAAAGAATAAAAAATCTAGGAATAAACCTACCTAAGGAGACAAAAGACCTGTATGCAGAAAATTATAAGACACTGATGCAAGAAATTAAAGATGATACAAATAGACGGAGAGATATACCATGTTCTTGGATTGGAAGAATCAACATTGTGAAAATGACACTACTATCCAAAGCAATCTACAGATTCAATGCAATCCCTATCAAACTACCACTGGCATTTTTCACAGAACTAGAACAAAAAATTTCACAGTTTGTATGGAAACACAAAAGACCCCAAATAACCAAAGCAATCTTGAGAACGAAAAACGGAGCTGGAGGAATCAGGCTCCCCGACTTCGGACTATACTACAAAGCTACAGTAATCAAGACAGTATGGTATTGGCACAAAAACAGAAATATAGATCAATGGAACAGGATAGAAAGCCCAGAGATAAACCCACGCACATGTGGTCACCTTATCTTTGATAAAGGAGGCAAGAGTATACAGTGGAGAAAAGACAGCCTCTTCAATAAGTGGTGCTGGGAAAACTGGACAGGTACATGTAAAAGTATGAAATTAGAACACTCCCTAACACCATACACAAAAATAAACTCAAAATGGATTAAAGATCTAAATGTAAGACCAGACACTATCAAATTCTTAGAGGAAAACATAGGCAGAACACTATGACATAAATCACAGCAAGATCCTTTTTGACCCACCTCCTAGAGAAATGGAAATAAAAACAAAAATAAACAAATGGGACCTAATGAAACTTAAAAGCTTTTGCACAGCAAAGGAAACCATAAACAAGACCAAAAGACAACCCTCAGAATGGGAGAAAATATTTGCAAATGAAGCAACTGACAAAGGATTAATCTCCAAAATTTATAAGCAGTTCATGCAGCTCAATATCAAAAAACAGCCCAATCAAAAAATGGGCGAAGCCCTAAATAGACATTTCTCCAAAGAAGATATACAGATTGCCAACAAACACATGAAAGAATGCTCAACATCCTTAATTATTAGAGAAATGCAAATCAAAACTACAATGAGATACATCTCACACCAGTCAGAATGGCCATCATCAAAAAATCTACAAACGGGCTTCCCTGGTGGCGCAGTGGTTGAGAGTCCACCTGCCTATGCAGGGGACATGGGTTCGTGCCCTGGTCTGGAAAGATCCCACATGCCGCGGAGTGGCTGGGCCCGTGAGCCATGGCCGCTGAGCCTGTGCGTCCGGAGCCTGTGCTCCGCAATGGGAGAGGCCACAACAGCAAGAGGCCCATGTACCACAAAAAAAAACCCAAAATCTACAAACAATAAATGCTGGAGAGGGTGTGGAGAAAAGGGAACGCTCTTGCACTGTTGGTGGGAATGTAAATTGATACAGCCACTATGGAGAACAGTATGGAGGTTCCTTAAAAAACTAAAAATAGAACTACCATACGACCCCACAATCCCACTACTGGGCATATACTCTGAGAAAACCATAATTCAAAAAGAGTTATGTACCAAAATGTTCATTGCAGCTCTATTTACAATAGCCAGTACATGGAAGCAACCTAAGTGTCCATCGACATGAATGGATAAAGATGTGGCACATATATGCAATGGAATATTACTCAGCCATAAAAAGAAACGAAATTGAGTTATTTGTAGTGAGGTGGATAGACCCACAGTCTGTCATACAGAGTGAAGTAAGTCAGAAAGGGAAAAACAAATACTGTATGCTAACACATATATATGGAATCTAAGAAAAAAAAAGGTCATGAAGAACCTAGGGGCAAGACGGGAATAAAGACACAGACCTTCTAGAGAATGGACTTGAGGATATGTGGAGGGGGAAGGGTAAGCTGTGACAAAGTGAGAGAGTGGCATGGACATATATACACTACCAAACGTAAAACAGATAGCTAGTGGGAAGCAGCCGCATAGCACAGGGAGATCAGCTCAGTGCTTTGTGACCACCTAGAGGGCTGGGATAGGGAGGGTGGGAGGGAGGGAGACACAAGAGGTAAGAGATATGGGAACATATGTATATGTATAACTGATTCACTTTGTTATAAAGCAGAAACTAACACATCATTGTAAAGCAATTATACTCCAATAAAGATGTTTTAAAAAAAAAGCCACCGCAATGAGAAGCCTGCGGACCACAACGAAGAGTAACCCTCGCTCACCACAACTAGAGAAAGCCTGGGCGCAGCAACAAAGACCCAACGCAGCCAAAAATAAATAGATAAATAAATAAATTTACAAAAAGAAAATCAGCATGCAGTTCACTTGTAATTTTTAGAATCCAGTGAACTAAAAGAATTTAAAGATTCATTCAAATACTACTTCCTTCAGGACACCTATCTTGACTCCTGCCTTCCTCCCACATAGAGGCAAACATTTCATCCTTTGTATTCTCAGGGCTGACACCCTAATCAGGTTGTTACAGACACCTAACACTTGGTATTTTCATGTGGTGACAGTGAACTCCCCCAGGGCATGGACGGTGATTCAGCTGAATTTCTGGCTCAGAGCAAAAGCTCAATTAGTCTTGTTGATTCAAAGTTACAGACTTCACCAGTCAACAAAGAAAAGGAACCAAGAGATACCACTTTTCCAACTTCTCAAGTAGCACAGATTTCTAAAGAGGAAGTTTTGGGAAAGAGTCCAGAAGGCCGTAGTCCGGCCCAACCTCTCCGAAGGGCAATTCGGTCATTTCCCTGAGGGAAATACTGAGAAATGGTAAGGTGTATGTATCCCAGAGGCAGTTGAGGGCAGCACCGCTGCTGCTGTACTGGCTCCAGGCCGTCAAGCCCCCCCAAAGAAGAAGCGGTCCTAATCCACCAGGACGGATCTGCTGGGAAGACCCCACGCTATGGCCGAAAGCAAGGCGCGACCTTGATGCTGGAAGGCGCACCGCCGACTGCACTGGCCCGGGCTTCATCGGCATTCCCCAGTCGCAGCAGCCACTTTCACAGCAAGAAAAGGCTGCACATGCCGTTCCGAAACGCGAACTTCGCAACCGCGGCCCAATCGGACCCCAACACCGCACCGGCGCGCTACCTCAGTCCGGGTCTGCGGCTCGGAGCCGGTCTCGGCACACTTGCTTGTGGTCTTGGCTTCCAGCCACTTGCACGTGAACGGACTTCTGCATCCCCGGGCCTGCCCGCCACCCTGGCCTCGGCCATGCGCGCTCATTCACCATTGGCCGCACAACGCCAAGGCGGCAAAGCACTGACAGGGCGGCACGCGGCGGCGTGAAGGCCAGGTGGCCTTCCCACGTGACCAGCCCTCTGGGCCTGCCGCGTAGGGCACCGCCGGCGAGATGCTTTCAACCCAACCCCTCCAGGCCTGAGCTTCAGGTCTCAGGTGACTACTCTTCTCCAGGCCTCTAATTTCATCTGTGGACTTGGGAATGAGCCAGACGGATGCCCACGTGCTGCCCACACCGAAGTGCCCTTGATAGGCCTCCTCAGCCAGGTTTGGGCCGAGTTTCTGACAGAGACTCCTCTATTGACGTGGGGGTGCCTGAGGGACAATCCAGGGATCATTTCCTGACCTGTCTGGCCCAGACCCGACGTCATTGAGTATCATACAGGCATGGCCTTGGGTCAGCCGTGATCAAGGTCGTCTTGGTCACCGAATACCTGCTGGATCCAGACCCTCTGGAAGTGGGTTGGAGTGAGGAGGAGAGAAAAAGAATCTATGCCATCCTTTCTGCAAAGGTAACCGACCAAGAACAGCTCCTGCGATAATCTGACTGCAAAACAACAAAAGTTACACTTCAGTTGGCCTCTATTATCTTATTCAGTTGGCTCAGCAGCATCTTACAGAATTTCGAGGGTATGTTAGAGATCGTCTGTCTTAAACATCCTAAAAATCTAAAAATTAAGGTTGGAAGCAGATACCTCAGAGATGGGCAGAAGAAATGGAGGACAGCTAAAAGCCATCGGTCAGAGCCAAGCCCTTCCAGTCCCCAGGAACTCCAACTCCTACTGGATTATCTGACCGAGTGCTAATTGGAGGTGCCAGTTGACAGATGAAACTGTGATTTCAAGTGAGAGCCCTGAAAGTCAGAAGGGCAGACCTGACGTGCTGATTTGCAATTCAGCTGCTTCTCACATAGGCAACTAAAGCGTGCACCAGCGGCACCAAGAATTTAACTGCAGTTACTGATTTTCCCAGGCCATGTAGGGGTAGCTCAGTTATGTGGAAATATGCATGTGATATATACATATTTGCGGGGGGGAAGCCTAGGGAGAAACGCACATCAAAATGTTAACATTCATTCATTCACCAGGTATTATCTATTTCGTGCCAGAACCTGCGCTACCAAGAATGAGAACTAGCTGACAGCCTAGCAAGGGAGACAAACGGGGCGGCAAGACTTAACACGTTTCATTTTCTTTTGATTCTTTCCTGTGTCTTCCACAATGTGGATAGATACAAGTTTCCCACTGAAAAAGATAATACTTTTCCTGGCAAAAGGTCAGCAGTCCTTCTGAGGCCGGAGTCAGAAGAAAGAGCCAACTCCTGAAGGCCCTCTGCTAACTTCCCAAGGTTCCCACGGAAAGAAAAGTGGCGGCGTCTTGTATCCCACTGTGCGATCCGAGACACCGGAAGGGGGGGACTCCGCGACTGAGTCAAGCTGCGCGTTTCTCCTGCGGACCTGCAGACAGACTGCAGGACAGGCGGCCGGCTAAAGACACAATCATAGCCACCTTGAGGGAACCCACCGGCCGAGAACTATCCGACTTCACAAACAGGTTCAAATCCCACAGGCCTGTGCTGCCGGAAACGGAAAGCCTGGGGCGGGCTGGCGATTGGACGCGGAGCCGGAAACGGGAAACTGTGTGGTGACGCCCGCTATGGCTGCGGCGGCGGCTGTAGTTGCGGAATCCCTGGCGGGCTACAGGGCTCGGGCGGCGCGTGCGGTTCTAGAGCAGGTGGTGCTCCCGGGTGAGGAGCTGGTGCTGCCGGAACAGGAGGATGGAGAAGGCCCAGGAGGCACAGGGGAACGACCGCTGCGCCTGAACGCCGGGGCGCGCTCCCGGAGGCGCGTGGTGTGCGGCCCGGGCTTGCGGCGCTGCGGCAACCGGCTGCTGGTCACCAAGTGCGGCCGCCTCCGTCACAAGGAGTCCGGTAGTGGCAACGAAGGTGGCGTTTACTGGGTGGACTCGCAGCAGAAGCGGGTGAGCTGGGACTCCAGGGGGGTTGTACGGCCGGGAGAGGGCTGGGAATACTCTTCGGAAGAAGCACGGAAGCGGCCCTGGAGCCCTCCTCTGTTAAGGCTAGCCAAGAGCCACCGTAGTCCTGTGCTTACCTTTGCATCTCCTTTAGAGGGACCGTGAACAACTGGGACGTGGTCCGAGACGGGCGACCAGGAGAGAAAGGAGTCTGGGAATCTTGGCATGTAAGGGGATAAGGGCTGTGAGACATGGTTATTGTCTTCAAAACCCCATAGGTCAGGGAGAAGCAGGCTTGTCTTTCGGGGTCCCAAAGAGCCAGGCTTAATGAATAGATGTCACGGGGAGCTCAATTTCTCTTAGAATAAATAAGAACTTTCACATACGAAAAAATTGTCTGACAATGGAATGGCCTTCCTTGGTTGTAAGGAAGTCCCTGTGTCACTGGACTCATATGCAAACAGAAGCTAGGGAGTTTCTGATAAGAATACAGAAGAGGTAGGGGATAGTGACTTAAATGAACAGACTGTTAGAAGCTGGAAACGCGAGAGTTTATCATGTGATTGTTTTTCTTTTACTGAAAGTGACATAATCAAGTTTGTTGTAAGATTTTTATTGATTTGTAAACATGGATTTCAAAATATTTTCTAAATATTTACAATGACAAACATAAAGTAACCACTAAAGACTTGCTGAAGATGTCTTAAAAATGATTGTCATTTGTGGTTGTGCTCTCATTCTGTTTTCTTTTGTAGTATGTTCCAGTGAAAGGAGACCATGTGATTGGCATAGTGACAGCTAAGTCTGGAGATATATTCAAAGTGGATGTTGGAGGGAGTGAGCCAGCTTCTTTGTCTTACTTGGCATTTGAAGGTGCAACTAAAAGAAACAGACCAAATGTGCAGGTAATGACAGGACCTTTGGTTTCAAAAGTAAGAGAAATATCCGTTCCCTAAACACTCAAATATCCAGAAGGCTACCGGAATGATCCTGTTTCTGTAGTTGTATAGGATAATCTCGGAGGATCTGTGTAATCACTCCAGACTTCAGGAGTTCCTTCAGATGCTCCAGCTCTGGGACCGGAACCACATACTTATTTTACATTTGCTATGTTGTTGGATGTTTTCATCTCTACTGAGTTGGAAGGTTATATGTGTTCTCTCTGTTATTTGTTATGTCCATATACACCAGAAAAGGAAGTAAGCCATAGGCTCAGAGAGGAAGGAGAGAAGAGTGGTGGAAATTGCCATATCAGCCATCCATCTGTCTTGGATTTGGGTCCTAGGACTGGCATTTCACAGCTTCAGTCACATCACTGTTTCCCAACAATCCCTTTTTGCAGCTGACAAAGGAGCAGTCTTGTTACCTCAAGTTTTCAATTTGGGCTTTTCAGGTAGCATGGCCATACTCTTCCTGTTCATCCAGGCAAGCCAGAAATTTGGTGGTTTCTTTGCCCTTGCTCACTCACCTCTCTTGTGTCTTTTTTTTTTTTTTTTTTTTGCGGTACGCGGGCCTCTCACTGTTGTGGCCTCTCCTGTTGTGGAGTACAGGCTCCGGACGCACAGGCTCAGTGGCCATGGCTCACGGGCCCAGCTGCTCCGCAGCATGTGGGATCTTCCCGGACCGGGGCACGAACCCATGTCCCCTGCGTCAGCGGGTGTACTCTCAACCACTGCGCCACCAGGGAAGCCCTCTTGTGTCTTTAGTTGCTTTATCTTACTGATCCTTTTTGAGTCTCTCTGATCTTCCCCGTCCACCCCTTTATTTCCACTTTGCAAGTGCAGGCCTTAGCTGTCCCTTGATTGGATTTAGTCACTGACCTCCTTAGTAAAGCCTGCCTGTACACTTTTGCTCCTCCTTTTAAGAGCTGACAGCCTCACACACCCCTTTCTCAAAAAAAAAAAAAGTTCTTCAAAGCCTACATGTTTCCTTGGCATTATGCTCCAGAGGTCTTCCCTCATCTGTAATTATATCCTACATGTGGCCCTGCCTGAACCACACCAAACTATTTGAGAGCGCTACTGAATTCATAATTTCCTGCCCTTGTACCTTTGCTCATTCTGTTCCCTCTGCTTGGATTACTCTTTCCCCTTCTTAGCCTGTGGAATACATGCTTGTCTTTCAAGACCCAGGCTGAGCACCACCACCTCTGTAAAAACATCCCTAATTTTCAGTCACTTTTCTTATTTACTAGATTCAGCCTTGAGTGAAGTTTGTTGTTTATACGTACATCCCTACGGCCCTCTGAAACCAAATGCTTCTAAAGGTAGAGAATGTTTTGTTCCTCTAGTTCCTTGAGGAACTAACAATAATAGGTACTTAACAGAACAAGTTTACTCTCCCATTTCCTTAGTTTTGTCATTTTGAAGTTCAACTCTTTGAAGTTTTTAAAGTAAAATATTTTTAAAATTTATTTATTTATATTTATTTTTGGCTACATTGGGTCTTCGTTGACGCGGGCTTTCTAGTTGCGGCGAGTGGGGGCTACTCTTCGTTGCGGTGTGCAGGCTTCTCATTGCGGTGGCTTCTCGTTGCAGAACACGGGCTCTAGGTGCGCGGGCTTCAGTAGTTGTGGCACGCGGGCTCTAGAGCACAGGCTCAGTAGTTGTGGCGCATGGGCTTAGTTGCTCCGTGGCATGTGGGATCTTCCCGGACCAGGGCTCAAGCCCATGTTCCCTTCATTGGCAGGCGGATTCTTAACCACTGCGCCACCAGGGAAGCCCCTAAAGTAAATCTTGCATGGAGAAATGTCACTGAATTACCAGTGTTCCATTTTGCTTTGAATAATTTGCATGCCAGGGGTTTCTGTAATTCTTTAAAGCAGTGCTGTGTAATAGAATTTTTTGTGATGATGCTGTTTTACATATGCACTGACTATTGTAGTAGCCATTAGCCACACATGGCTGCTGAGCATTTGAAATGTGGCTAATGCAACTGAGAAACTGAATTTTAAATATATAGTTTTAATTAATTTAAATGTAAGTTTACATAACTACATGTGGGTAGTGGCTGCTGTATTTTACAGTGTAACCCCAGAGGGTATTCTCTGGCTTTTTTTTTTTTTTTTAAGTCAATTATTTATTTGTTTATTTACTTTTGGTTGCGTTGGGTCTTCGTTGCTGTGCGCGGGCTTTGTCCAGTTGCGGCGAGTGGGGGCTGCTCTTCATTGTGCTTTGCGGGCTTCTCATTGTGGTGGCTTCTCTTGTTGCGGAGCATGGGCTCTAGGCACGCGGGCTTCAATAGTTGTGGCGCAGGGGCTCTAGAGCGCAGGCTCAGTAGTTGTGGCGCACGGGCTTAGTTGCTCTGTGGCATGTGGGATCTTCCTCGCCCAGGGCTCGAACCCATGTCCCCTGCATTGGCAGGTGGATTCTTAACCACTGTGCCACCAGGGAAGTCCTATTCTCTGGCTTTGAGATGGCTCCCAGTCTGGGGATTTTTCTGGTGTGGGAAGGGAGGGTGTACATGCGTTAATTGTGCCTTCTTTTAAGGCACAACTCCAGAGTGATTGAGAATCCTGGAGCATAGTCAGTCATTTATCCACAGAACTGCAGGTGGCTGGCATTGCTGCCTATGGAGAAGAACCAACAACAGCACCTATGGCATGGTTTGCTGAGAGGAAATGAACTGTTTTTTAATTATCATTGTAGGTTGGAGATCTCATCTATGGCCAGTTTGTGGTTGCTAATAAAGATATGGAACCAGAGATGGTCTGTATTGACAGCTGTGGACGAGCCAATGGAATGGGTGTGATTGGACAGGATGGTCTGCTTTTTAAAGTGACTTTGGGCTTAATTAGAAGGTAAGTCCTGATGCCTTCTGGCTTGTCTGTTGTCTTTTATATTATACCTTCTTAGAAAGCTGACTTACCTGTGGGATTTAGGTTCTTCATAACAATTGGTATAGCTCCTCAAAGTTAAAAATCAGTATCCATTTTAGCACAGTAGTAAACTCATGCATTTAGTCCTATCTTCTCAATGTGAATATATAAAATTCGGATGTATTTGGCGTTATAGTTTCTGTGTTGATATGGAGTCTGGATTTCTCTGCTGGAAGGTTAGTTGTTCCTTATAGCTGATATACTCAGACCAAATGTGAAAAGTGGCCTTCCCCCACTTCTTAGTCACTTGTATACAGGTGCAATTTACTATTGTACAAAATCATCAAATTTCTTTTATAATGGAAGCCAAATGAAGCTAGGCTGACATGATCCTCAAGCTTATACAGACATTCACAGAAAGCTCCTTCTTTTCTGTCCTGGTAGATTTAATAGTTCCCAGAAGCAGATTCTCTTTGTTAAGTTTAGACCGTTACCTACCCAGAGCTATGCCCTATTAAAGGACTTTACTCCTAGAGCCACTGAAGTTCAGAGCTATCTTGCATATCTCTTTGCTACTTATTCTGCAGATCTGCAGAATTAGTTCAAGACATTAAAAAAGTATGTTATTAACCAAGCAGCAACTTTATGTTTTGAAAGAGTCAACACTCCTCTCCAAGTATTGAATTTAATACCAAGGAATAACTTACATGGTAAGGAAAATAAGGTTAAAGTGTTCTCTTAGCACCATAGACAATAAAAAAGCTACAGTTTGAAAGTCTAGAATTAAGGTGCTCTGACAATGTGGAGGAAGAACTTTATACATTTTTTGTAAAGTTGGTGACATAGGGAGTTTGATTTCTTTGTAGAGGATATTCCACCGTTGTGACCTGTGGTAAGCTTCTTGGAAGAAAGAGGGCAGCAAACACTGTCATGTGCCTTGTTCTTGGGATGATGTTGGTGGAGCTCTGAATAACTGTGGAGAACTGCTCAGAAAAGGAGACTTCTAAAGGAAAGTCAGGTCACACCCTGCCACTTTATTAAGTTTCATTTTCTTTCTTCCTCACCAGGCTGCTAGCTCCAGACTGTGAAATCCTACAAGAAGTGGGAAAACTCTACCCACTGGAGATAGTATTTGGAATGAATGGAAGAATATGGGTTAAGGCAAAAACCATTCAGCAGACTTTGATTTTGGCAAATATTTTAGAAGCTTGTGAACACATGACAGCAGATCAAAGAAAACAAATCTTCTCCAGATTGGCAGAAAGTTGATCTATGTGGGCTTTTTTATGGGTCAGTTGAGCCAAGAGACTCTGGGTTTTCCTGGGGGGAATGTTTCTTAGGTGAACCTCTCCCCATTAACTCTTCAGAAGACAAGATGTCTTATTAGAGTCTTATATAAAATATTTTTATTAAAAAGTTACTGGCTGCCACTCATCATGTGGGTGAGACAAATCATTATAAATAATGCAGTTTTTTGTTTTTTACAATAAAGTTTACGAAAAGTTACTGTTACGGTTTATTTGATGTTAACTCCCTTAGTTTTGCTAGAGTGCAGCTTCTATAATAAACTGGAAGTAAGCATTAAAATAAGTTATTTTCTGATATGGTAAAACATGTTCACCAAAGAAAATGTAGACTACGTAGAAAATATAAAGCAAACAAAAACCACCTGTAATACTATTGTTTAATGGGTGAGTATGTAACAGCTAACAATTATTGTGTGTTTACCACGTATCAAGTATTGTTCCAAAAGTGTTCTGCATGGATTGATTCATTTAGTCTTAGTTAACTGCAAAGGTACTTAACCTCCCAGTTGAAGAAACTGAGGCACAGACTTTAACTTGGCCTACATTCTCACCTACTATTTGTTAATGTATATTTTTCAAATTAGAACTACAGGATTATACTTTATATACTACTTTGTTATATACTTTGCTTCAAACAACATTTAATATATTTCTTTCATGATTGCTATTAAAAATTCAATAGTTGTATAATATTTCATTTTTATGTTATAGGATATTTTGGACATGTCTAGTTTTTTGTTCTGTAGATAATACAATGATTAGGATCTCTGGTTCCAAGTCTAGCCAAATCTTAACTTTGTTTGGATCATTTCCAGGAAGCCAAACAAAAAACTACCTGTCTGGGTTTTGAAAAAATAGTAGAGGTTTGTGATGGAGAGGAAATTTGCATTTTAAGCAAAGCCTTTAAAGGTGAAAATGAAGCCTGACAGATGATCCAGGTCAGTGGTTCTGGGGTCAGAGACCTCCCTGAGAATATATATGATAAGAGTTACAGACCCTGAAGCCTATCTATAGGAGGTCCCTTTTGGATGACAGAGATTATAGAACTCATTCAATATGTTGGTAAAGACCAAGCAGCATTATGTATTCCTAAAGATGTTTCCTGAAGACTGGGCCATTTTTAAGTAGTAAACTGATACAATTTATCAAGTGATCGTAGCTCTTGAGGGAATAAATTGTGAAGGGGAGGGGACAGAACAGAGAAGTAACCTTTTGGCTCTTTTGAGATAAATAATACATTTTCTGAATTTGCTAGCAGCTTAGTTATCAAGTTTACTAACCCAAACTGGCCAGAGTAACTGAAGCAACTCTACCTGACTAGGACATGAGAAAAGATCACTGAGATTTAGGTTTCCTAACATGCTTGTGTCAGATGCAGTATATTTTCTGGCTCTTTTCAAGTTAGACTTACCAATACTGTGTTTTTGCTTTTCATTTTGACCTGTTAATCACAAGTATATAAGAAGGATCTAGTTTGTACAAGGCTCAGAAGGATACAAAGATACTCCCACAAATTGTTAGGAGGCTACTTGTTCAGAAGAGAGAAGCCCTCCACGCTCATACTCAGAATAGGGGAGATGGAGTAGGAGCCACAGATGGAAAAAAGTGCTGTGGGGGGCTTAAAGCAGGGCTAGGTTAGGAAAGGCTGATCCTGCAAAGCCTGTGTACAACATATTTGAGTTGGGGAAAATCAGCATGATCGAGATGGCTGGAGAAAGTCATACAACTTTATGATGCCCGTGTAGTGAAAATTAGACTCAATAGAATAATACTTACTTGATTATTTAAGCTATCTCTAAAGAGTAGGTATTTCACAAATAGATGTACAGAAGATGAATTAACACATCCAAAGCCATGTAGTTTTAGGGCTAATTCATTATTATGTAAACTTTTTAGTTAGTCAACATATATCTGGGTACTTCCTGTGAGCCAGGCACTATGGGAGATACAAAAGACCATAAAATATGGTCCCTGTTAGTAACTCCTATCCCAGTGAAGAGCCAAGATGTCAAGTAAAGGCAAATGAGTACCACCACCATCCTCTGATCTGTTCTTTGGTCAAGGCAACTCCAGCAACTTCACCTCCTGCAGCTGCAATCTTAGGCTGTCCATCATTCCACTGAGTTCTGAAGAGTATAGCCTTTTCTGGATGAAACTCCTTTCTTCAATGCTTCAGGCCAGTTTTGAGTCTCAAAGTAAGTGGACAGGATATCAAACACTGTTAGAAAGGTAAACAGAAAACATAGTGACCACACAGAAGAAAAAGAGAACTAGTAAATGACTAATGAGGAAAAAAGCATTCTGGAATATTTCATTCAACAAACTTACTCTACCACACATGGTACTAGATCCTGGGGAGACAGAGGCAAAGACACAGGCCCTGCTTGCCTACAAGGATGTCAGCCCACACTGAGAGATACAGGCCTGTGAATGGACAATGCTGCAACAGAGAGGAACACAGTACAATGGGAACAAAACAGGCCCTGACATGGCCTGGGATGTGGAGGGGAGCAGCCAAGATGCCTGTGAACTGAATCCTGAAGGACAAATAGGAATTCACTGTTCAATGATAGATTGAAGGCATGGCATTCTAGGACAAGGGAACAATTTCAACTATCTTTAACATAGTTGGGAACCAGGAAGAAAATGAAAACTGCCTCTGTGAGGCCAGAATACATGTCACAAAGTACATACAATAAAGTCTAAGCACATTAGTCACAGGGGAGACGGCTTCAAGGGCCGTTTAACTGAAACACAATGCAAAGAAGCAGCAGCAGAACTAATACACGTTAAGCATGGGCCATGTGAGCAGTACCTTGATTGATGGCCAGTATCTCTGAATGATAGTTTTTTCTATTCTGGCGTCTGACCATGTATTCCTGGATTGGTAAGCGAGCAGTCTTGACAGAGTGTTCTTGGGCCTTTTGAAATGTCACCTTCTGTAAATCACAAATATTTTTCTTATAAAAATAATACACAAAGATAGTCTCATTGTAATATGCAGAGCAAACTAAGAATCCTCATGTACCACCACCCCAATTTCCATCTGTAATCATAATTAAATGATAAGTGTATTAAAATTAAGTAGCCTATGGTAGAATGGAAGAAACTGTAGATAAGGAAAAAATGGCTTGTGCAGCAACACCTCACTTATTTGGGATTCATTTATCTGCTGGCTTCCACTCACTACTACTTACAACCAAGAAGGAAATAAGTAAAGAGAGGCACATCTGCAGCCACAATCTGCATCCAAAAATCCAAGCCGTCTAATCAATGAGAGAACACTCCTGGCCCTAACTCAGTAAGACTCAATTCTGGACATCTGGAGTTTTCAGTCATAGCCAATTGGTAGCAGCAAATTAGAAATAAGGGAAACAGGATTTGAGTCAGGTATACCACCAGCGACAAGACAGCATTAAGGTATGAGAGCATATAGCCCAATGAAAAGGAAAGGCTCTGAAAACTACAAAAAGAAGGCAGAACTCAAAAAATCCAACAATCTGAGGCCATTTAGCATCAGAGTACAGTAACTAATGTCCCTTTAAAGATGTCCCTGAGTCATGGACTGAAGTTTAAATTATACTCACTACCTTGTAAGAAGCTCTGGGAAGGTCATCTACCTATTTGTAATTTCAGGATTAAAGGTTTAGGTTACTGAGAAAACTAGCACACTTAGGTTTGGAAGGGACCTCAGTAGTTAACTGTTCCACTCCAACCATCCATCCAATGTTTGTCTATCCTTTATGAACTTTCTCCCAGATGGCCTCTGGCTTTAAATGGACAACCCTTGTGACAGGGAGTTCATGCATCCTGGGGTAACCCATTTCAATTTTGATAGTAGCAGTTAATAGGAAATCTTGATATTGAGGCAAATTTTCTATTTTCCCTGAGACTTCCAGTCCTCTGTCCTAGTTCTGTTCCCCCAGGGCCACACCAGGCAAGTAAAATGGGCCTTCCACAAGAGAGCCATTCAGACACTTGAAGGCAGGGATCATGCCCTATGAATCCTCTCATCTCCAGACTAACAGCCTCAGTTCTGTTGACTTTTCCTTGACTATGATTTAGTTTTGAGTTCCTTCATTATTCAGGTCAACTTCTTCTGAACTTGTATCTAGCTTGTCAATGTGTTTTCATTTACTGTCCCATATTGGCTGGCCACTCTGAGTATGGTCTAACCAACTGGAAGTGTGAAGCAGGCCTAGCACCTTCTTTGTTCTGACACTGGACTACCTGCCTCTCAGATTCGCACGAAACACAATTCCAAAAGAGAACGTCCAAAAATGTTTTAAGTGATGCAATTCAGACGGGATAAAGGTACAGCTACTCAAAGGACTTATTTGAAGGATAACACTCCTTTGCATATATGAGCTATGATTATGTTTTGTCTATTCCTTTATAATCACTTTGAACTGAAGTACAGAATTCAAAGTTAGTAGGAAACTTGGATGCTGCCCTGAAGGAGTTTATTGTCTAGTTTCTGTTCTCTGAACATTTAAAGATAAAATGACTCCCCTTGAAGAAATCTTGTTCTTAGCATATTTCTGTGAAGAAGCCAAACTCTTAATAACAACTAACAAATCTTTGTGCCAGTTATTTTTCAGTTTAAATGTTGGTGGAAGATAAAAAGAGGACAGTGTGTTAAATTTGCACATCTATAGATCTTACACTGCTCACTGGCCCTCTAGAATTGTCTGCTTCAAAAAAGGGGATGTCACTCTGCTGTGGAATACTGTATTTGGTTGTTATGTCTCTTTAATCTCTTTTAACCTTAAATAGCCCCCATGACTATTTCAGTTTTCATTACATTGACTTTTTTGAAAATCTGGTCCAGGTGTCTTGTAGAATGTCTCACATCCTGGATCTGTTTATGATTAAATTCAGTTTAAACATTTTCTGATAAGAATACGTCACAGGTAAGATTCCATCACATCAGGAGGCACATGTCACTATTGGTGATTCTAAGTTTGATCATTTGTTAAGATGGTGACCTCCAGATCACTTTATTGTAATGGTACACTTTTGTGGGCTGGTACTTTGAGACCCCTTGGAATAGTCAGTTCCCTCACAACCTTTCGTTCAGTCAATTCCCTGAATCAGTGATTACACTGAGAGTGACAAAATGATGATTTCTCAATTCTATTATGCATTTCTCATTTATTAACTGGCATTCTTTAGAGCTCTCTCCTCCCCCCACCTCCTGCCCATTTTTTTAGATTATCATTATGGAGTCATGGAACTCTTTTTTTAGAATAAATGCAATTCAGTTAAGTATCATCTGTGTCACATATGTGTATGTATCTCATATATACATGAAAAAATATACTCACATATATGAAAAAATATATATATATAAAATATACCCATAAGCACATACTTGTGTGATCACAGACTATATCAAGAGGGATACACAAGAAAACCATGGTTGCCTCATGCAGCGGATACTGGGTGACAAGGATGAGAGGTAGACTTACTTTTCACTGTACTCCTTTTTATACATTTTAACAATTATATCATTATTTATTAACTATGCAATATGCTAATTAAATGTTAAAAAATTATCTCAACAAATATTTGTATAATAGAAACATTTCAAAACTCCAATTATTCCAATAAAATTCCAATTCAACAAAAGAAATCTGGATGGTCCTACTAAGGTAGAGATTATGGGGTAAGACTTCTGTCAACAGGGAAGATGGCCTAAGAAGGAACAAACTGCTTTTTCACAAAGAACAAACAGCTGGTAAGAATGCTGAGACAAAGCTTCCTTGGTCAAGATCAGAGTCATCCTTGCAGAACTGAAGAGAGGGGAGAAGAAAGGAATTCAATAATGGTTATTAATGTAATTACCAAATACTTCCCATTCCAGTCCCTGACTGGATTCTGGCAGGTCAGTGTTGCTGACTGACATTGCTGATGAGAAGAGAGGGAAGTTGGCAAGTAGGAGGGCCAACCTAAGCAGAATAGGCTCCTACTTCCTATTGCCTCTGAGGTTTTAGGCCTTTTGGCCTAAGATTACGACAGGGCAAGGATTTCTTTCTCTAAAAGAAAGCGCCACTTTTCAAAATGCAGTTGTCAGGCCTAAAATGTACACCTACCTTCTGAATGCTTTCGTCCACAAGTCCACCAAGGATGTAAACTTTGTTTAGATCAACATCTTCAAGAGCTAATGAAAAAATGAAGGCCACTGAGGTCAATCTGTTTTATAATTTCTAAATCCAAAGACTGTAAAAGGAAAGAATTATTAATGATAAAAGTAGAAATTTAATGAAATAGAAAACAAAAAGATAGTAGATTTGCTAATTCCCTGAAAAGATCAATTAAATGTCAATTAATTAGACATACCTAATCAGATATGCAGACCCAAATCACCATTAGGATTCAGAAAGGAGGCAAAATGTCAAAGGAAGGTAAAATTGAAGAGAATACTGAGACCAACTTAATACAATAAAATTGAAAATTATGCTAAATAGATGATTTAATGGGAAAAAAATATTTATCTAACATCAATCTGAGAAGGGTCAATGTGAGGAGGTGACGAGGAAAACTCACGAGGATTACCAGGTAACTCACAAGCTCCAGCTGAGTATGGAGACCCTAAATCTGTGCAGCTGTGTGCACATGGCAGGCCAAATATGAAGCATTCAGTGAGGTCTCTGTCCATAAGAGGTGTGCAATTAACGTCCATTCCTTTTTTTTCTTGGATACACCTTGGGTGGCTTTAACAAACTCTGACCCCGGGAATAATGAAATAAAGGGCTGGATGCAATGTGCTACATGAATGCATGCAGTAAAGTACATACCATGTTCTGAGTCAGGAGTCAGGTACACAAGGGTTTCCAGAGGAAATAAACTAAAGCAGTCTTCTTCTGTTATGTCTAGCTGAAAAATGTAAACAATCCAATGTAGTGTGAACTAGGTTAAGACATAGCCCACGCTGCAGCAACTAGTTACAGGGCGTGTAGTTTCTATCAGGCATGGCTCCAGGTACATCAAGAGGATACATGTCTGACAACCTGTTCTCAGAAAGTGCTCAGTTGGGTAGCAGAAGTAGAAAGGTACAGACATTCGACCCTACAAAATGAGACAGAAAGTGGTATGGCCCTAAGAGACACACAGGGAGCATGCCCCAGGACTACAGAGAGAGAATGACAACACCAGGGACAATGTTCTAGCAAAAGGAATGCTGGAACTGGGTTTCTGAAGAAGGTGAGATTGACACATGTACAAAAGGAAGAAGTATTCAAAGTGGAGGGAATCACCTAAGAAAAGCATGAAGACAGGAAAGCAAGGCGACTAAACTAAGCGGCTCTTAGAGTGGATCTGTTTGGCTCACATACAGGAATCATAAAACACATACAGAAAAGTAAAGCTGGGAATGGCTGTGTTACAGGAGAGATCACTAAGGTAACAGCAACCATGACTGTGCAGCACCACACAGGGTGCTTTTCACACTCGGTGCCTCAGAGGACCTCTCTGGAAAAGGCCACACTACCCAATCTCAGCTACATAATGCAAACACACAAGGGCACTTTTAGTGGCACTTCTTAGGCACTGATCTGGATTCTTGCCTGTATATCAATCACTATATTTAAGAGATCCTAGGTAAAGTATTGAAAGTAACTTAGTACTCCCTGAAACTCATCTTAAATCCATATTACTTCCATAAGGATTCTCTCTCTTTCCCCCAAAATTCATGTTCCCTAATTCTGCACTACTGAGAACAAGAAAGGAATCATGGCATGTCCCTAAAACATTCCTGGTACATAGTCTAGCATACAATACACTGGATACAAAATACAGCCCTAGATACTGGTAATATTAGTTTGCTAATGCAGTGGAAGGATGAAAATTTTAAAACATAAGAACTGATGAGAGGTTCTAAATTTTTAAAGATTGTAATAGTGAAAACATATATACACATAAACATATTTTTTTACATTGAAATGTGAAAAAGTAAAAAAAAATTACTATTACCCCCTCCAACCTACTTTTCAGATGACAATTCAAATAATATGCAAAATGAGGCTTACCAGATAACTAGAAAATCCATCATTCATCCTCAAACACTCTTCATACAGGGGACTGTCTGTGGTGAATCCAGTGAGGCAGATCCAAAATGGCCTGTCAGCTTTTTTATTTGAACCATACAACCTTCGGATCTGTCCAGCCAGTCTACTTAATTCCTTCGAAGAAGTAAGGACAATTTATGGTAGGAACATGCCCACTCTTTCTAAATGCATTATCAACAAATGGTTACTCAGTAAGTTCACTGAATACTACTCTGGGAAAGCTCATGAATTCAATGGCCCTTTTACTCCAGGAGCGAGTACATGCATGTATGCACGTGTGTTACATCCCATGGTATCACACCTTATAGATGAAAGTTAAGGTAATGATACCAGCCCAGAAAACCAAGACCTCTCCCTCCTTCTGGACCTGCTGATATATATGTATATATAAATATATATAAATATATATAAATATATATATATATATATATATATATATATATATACACATATATATAAAATTTTTCTTTTTGCTTTTACCTAAAATCTTACCATGTGGGCTTCCCTGGTGGCACAGTGGTTAAGAATCCGTCTGCCAATGCAGGGGACACAGGTTCGAGCCCTGGTCAGGGAAGATCCTACATGCCGCAGAGCTACTAAGCCCGTGCACCACAACTACTGAGCCTGCGCTCTAGATCCTGTGAGCCGCAACTACTGAGCCTGTGAGCTACAACTACTGAATCCCACGCCTAGAGCCCATGCTCCACACCAAGAGAAGCCACTGCAATGAGAAGCTGCACACTTCAATGAAGAGTAGCCCCCGTCCGCTGCAACTAGAGAAAGCCTGTTTCCAGCAACGAAGACCCAATGCAGCCAAAAATAAATAAATAAAATAAATTTACATATAAAAAAAATCTTACCATGTGATGGTTACTGTTTATTAAAAAGAGATTAAATTACTGTGCAGACATTTTTATACTCCATCAGTTAAACTTGGCACCTTCTCCCTAACTTCAGGAGCTGTCATAGGTTTGGAAGTTTTAACTTTCCATCCTGATTTAGAGATATCACCCGTATAGAAAGGTAGTTTCACAATCTGGCCTGATTTGGTTCAGTACAGGAAAAAAAAAAAGCTTTGGATTTGATTTAATCTGATATCTCAATTAATATAAACATTAGAAAATTCTTAGTTGACTTTTTCAGAGGGCTATAGTTAGAGGTTCCATGGAAGAATCCCAGATCCTAATTTCTCTGAAAAACATGCAAACACTAGCATGTATAACAGGGAGCGTTGGAAAACACAGATTTCTTTTGTGGTGTAAGGCCTAAAATCAAGGCCTAATATTGTGTGCCGCTTTGATATCTGGTGAAAAATGAGAGGCCTTGAATGGCCTAACTGCAAGTTCCCCTCCCAATTCTGCTCCCATGGATAAGGTTCAATAGCTAAACATTTTTTTTTTTATCAAAGGGGTTCCTTTGATAAAGGGTTCCTGCTATCTCTGAGTAGTGGGTTTCAACTCTCTGCCAGCCCATGGAATTATTCCAGCAAACCAATCACATCTTCCTGTAGGGATCTAATTTCTTGATACTAAAAAACCTACCCCCCATAGCCCCTGGTTGTTCATTCTGTACTCAAGTGCAATCCCATGTGGCCCTGCATGATGTCCAGTGTCATCCTACCCTTGGGCTGAGTATATGTAACAAATAAACTGCTATTGATCTTATCTGTCCAGTGTCGAGTATTGTGTGTTCAGCCATCCCCAGAATCACAGAGTGAAAAATCCCTCCTTCACCAACAGGGTAAATTGGCAGCTTTTAAAAACACACACATTGTAGAAAGACCTCCCACCAGGTAATCTCCCCACAACATGCAACCAGACAAATATTCCTCTCCCCTGCAGAAGGCCAAAGATTTCATCTCTGGAGAATTAAACCTGAAAGGCTCCATCTAGACTGGGGATACCATAAGCACAGAGGCAAAGGCAGTAGGCTCAAAACAGAAGATAAAGGAAAAATTTTTAAACTAAACCATATGTCTATTCTCTTCCTGATTCTTTACAACAGCCATCTCAGAACTTATTAGCCATGTGTAGAAAACTAAACACATTTGCTCATTTACTAGAGAATCATAGAAGCTGGAGCTGGTCATGGTCTTTGTGAAACCTGTTCCCGCCTGGACCTCCCTCAGGTGAGCAGAAATTCAGAGTTCAGTGGATGTTTTACCTTCTTAGACATGTGGTGGGTCATACTCAAATCGATACAGAGTCTTGGTCCTGAGTGTTTGGCTTCCAAAAGTCTTTCCTTGGTTAAGGATCTCAGAAAACGTTTGCTGTGCTGGGGGTAGATGCCTAGAGTAGAAATATCAGAAAGGAATAAACATGGAAAAACTGAAAAATGTTATTCAGTAAGTAAGAAATCTCCCCAGCCAGGTGAGTAATTTTTACATATGAAGAGAAACTGGAAGCTCATACAAGGTATTCGTTCATTAGGCAGTTTAGGTATAGCAGAATGGTGAAATGAGTGCTCTGGAGCACACTGCTGGATCTAAGAGTTCACTTTGTTCATTTATTACCTATATGATCTTGGGCATGTTATTTAATTTCTTTGAGCCTCAATCCCTTCACCTAGAAAATGAGGATAATAAAAGTACTTACCCTTATGGTAATCCATGTAAAATTCTTAGCACTGAACCTAGCACACAGTACTGAATAAACATTGGCTGTTGTTGGTATCATTCTTTCTACTTCTGAGCTTATAAACACATACATGCACTAGACAGCTTATATTTGAAAGACAGCCTCAAATGTTGCTCTCTTTGATATTTTGATTCCCAACAAAATAGGCTAATAGGTCCCATCTCCCAGATGTTTGTTTTACTTAAAAACACTATCCCTACTCTCCTAGGAACAGGCAGATACCAGTTTGCTAAGAAATAAATATAATTACACCAGCAATCTGATTTATTGTTACCTGAATTTTCTACACGGTTGGCTTTTCTTCTTTCTTTCTCTTGTTTTCTTTTACTCTTCTTTGCTGCAACTATCTTTTCCCAGTGTCTCTGTTTTCTTTGGACATTTTTCTTATGTTATCCAGAAAACAAAATTGTTTGAGAACTTCATAAGCACCAAAAAGGAAAATGAATATTAGAAATAGTTACTTAATTATTTTTTTAATTTAGATTAAAGTTAGGAGAGAAAAAGGGTATTAGTCTTAAAAACAAAAATGGGAGGGAAGAGATATGGCAACATGTATATGTATAACTGATTCACTTTGTTATAAAGCAGAAACTAACACACCATTATAAAGCAATTATACTACAATAAAGATGTTTAAAAAAAAAAAGGACTAGATTGTGTTTAGAGAAAGCAGATCCCCAGAAAAGAGATGTGACATGCCCAAGGTCACAGTAAATTTATTAGGGACAGGGTTGAGATTTCCTGACCCTTCTGAGGTGTACAAAAATTCCTCTTAACTTTATTTACTTTTTCTATGACTCAAATGGAACTGAAACCTTAAAGCAGGAAACTCATCCCTGGGAATACACCTAACTCATTCCCAGTCTTTTTTTTTTACCAATATCTATCCTTAGAACAGGGGTCTCTGGAACATTCCATTGTCTCAAAGCCCAGGACCATAAACAATCCACTCCACTCACCGAGTGCCACACTGCATTGCTTGTATGCAGGGTCATCTCCTCTCGATGCTCACATTCCACATCAATCTGTAGAAGCTGGAAGCTTTCAGAGATGCCATCTTCACCTGTGTCCTCTAGGGTGACTTCTTGCTCCTGCAGCACATGTGACTCTTTTTTCTGAGCGCTCCCTTCTAACTTCCAGTCCATGTGCTTAGTCCTCTGTCCTTTTCACCCAGATTAGGAAAAGGCACAATTATGTGAGACATTACATTACTTAACTTGCAGAGGTATTTCCCTATATCCAAATGACAAACAGGGTTACTGCGTTACTGAAGGAGTAGAAGTGTGTAAAATACTAACACAGATTAACTGAACTGAGAAAAGCATGTGTGTCTTCTAGAGAAATCAGTCAGCACAGAAACCTTTTAGTAGTAAGGAAGCCAAATTCACTTCTTAGAAGACAAGCACAACTCCTGACAACCCCAAGAAATCAATGATTATTCACTGCTGCAGTGACACAGATACTGAGTTCATTTACTGTATTCTTTGAAATGCACGTGTGAGTTGAGGGCGAGACAGAGATGGCAAAATCCGCCTATCCCATTATGTTTCTGTTTATTTTCAAAACCATTCCTTTAGCAAATATTTATTGAGCACCCACTCTATGCAAAGTCCTGTACTAGAAACATCCTGGGAGGTTTAGAGCTAGCCAAAAATTATGGTAAAGAGCGGCCCCAAACCAACCAAGAATTCTAGGTTGCACATATTCCCTCCCCCAACTCAGTATCACTGCAGCAGAAAGCCACATAGTGGAAACAGCTGATATCCATCAGAAGTGCCGAGGTAGAAAATGATGAAGAACCATTGTTATAACACACTTAACTAATGTAATAATTTCAAAGTGGTGTTCAAAATCCTTGAGGAAGATATGACTAAGAAGTGTTCTAGTCTACAGCTAAGTGTCACAGACAAAGAATGGTATAACCATTGCTCATGGCAGCTCCTCTGAGCCTACTGTGCTACCTACATATTAGGAAAAGTGTATCCTTAAAAAAGTAAATCTATGTAATATGATCCATGCACATGGTAAAAAGACCTAGTTGTAAGAAAAGTAATGATCAATTCTCTGACCCCTTCCACCTCTAGGGTGCAACGCTTGTTAACCAGGTGTTTTTAGTTCTTCTGGTAATTTACTCCTTAACCTGAAATCATATGCTTACTTCCTGATTCATCAACTTTCCCTATGAAACACTAAAATTCAAATCACTTTAATTAGCACCTTTTATTTTTAGCTCTTCTCTTAGTTACCTTAACCTTTAAATTCTTTTGAGGTTTAATTTATACACAATAAAATGCCAAGATTTTAAATGGTGTAGCTCAACAAGTTTGTGTGTCGGGAGGGACGGTGGGGGAAGGTTTGAAGGGGTGGGAAGTGAGGGATGGGATGGGAATATACAAGCTCAATGAGTTGTTTTTTGTTTGTTTGTTTGTTTGCGGTAAGCGGGCCTCTCACTGTTGTGGCCTCTCCCGTTGTGGAGCACAGGCTCCGGACGCGCAGGCCCAGCGGCCATGGCCCACCGGCCCAGCCGCTCTGCGGCATGTGGGATCTTCCCAGACCGGGGCACGAACCCGTATCCCCTTCATCGGCAGGCGGACTCTCAACCACTGCGCCACCAGGGAAGCCCCATCAATGAGTTTTTGATAAGTGCGTAGGGCCTGTATTACCCACACCCCATCAAGATATAGAACATTTCCATCACTCCAGAAAGTTCCCTTTCTTCTGCACTTTCCAAGTCAATCTCCATCCCATTCTCACTGCTTTCCAAACGCAATCATTGCTCTTTTTTCAATAACCATAGATTAGCTGTGCCTTATAAAATGTTATTTAAAAGGACTCAAACAGTGTGTACTCTTTTGAACTTGGCATTTTGCCCCACAACTTGTTTTTGAGATTCATATATATTGCTTCATGTATCAGTAGTTTGTTCCTTTTTATTGCTGAGCAGTATTCCACACATGAATATACCACAATTTGTTTATTCTTCTGTTGATAGACATTTGAGATTTTTCCAGTTTGTGGCTTTTACGAATAAAGTGGCCAAGAAATTCTCATACAAGCGTTTTTGTGGACATGTGTTTTCATATCTGTTGGCTAAGTACTAACAGAATTGCTGGGTCATAGGATGGGTGCTATTTAACTCGTAAGAAACTACCATCAATTTCCTAGAATGATTGTAACATTTCACACCGCTGTCAGCAGTCTGTCAAGAGTTCCAGATGGTCTGCATCATCCCCAACATTTGCTGTTGTCAGGGTTCTTAATTTTAACCATTTTTGTGTAGTGGAACCTCACTGTTTTAATTTGCATTTGTTTGATTATTAATGATATTGAGCTTTTTTTCATGCAACTTACTGGTAGTTCATAACATATCTCTGTGAGATACCTGTTCAAGTTGATGACACCGAAATTAAAATGGAGGTGGCCATTGAAGATCTGGTCTCAGGCACATCTGCATCACTGAGAACTTGAACTTTCTCTGAACTGTACCACACCCAAGGACACCATGAGTCATACTTAGAACAACACCAGCCAGCTGCAATATTATGGTCTCAAGGTCTCCCCTTGTAACTATGCAACAATTTCAGACCCCAACCAATCCTTACTTAATAAGCACCCTTACTTCTTGCCAGTTCCAATTATAATTCTTGATAAATAGCTCCTGTAACTAACTGTAACCTTGCAGTTTTTGTCTTTATAAGCTTGCCCCATTTTGTAGCCTGGAGGAACACAATTCAGGTGCTTCTTGAATCTGTGTCTCCCATGCTATAGTCCTCAATGTGGCTAGAATAAAACTCTCTTCTATTCCTATTATAGATTGTGTACTGATTATTTATCTGGACACTTACAATGGCCTATATTGATCATTAATGATCATCCATTGTTCTCTGCACTATCTGGTCTACTTGCTGTTGCTGTTCCTTAAACATACCAAGGATATTCCCACCTTAGGGCCTTTGCACTTGCTGGTCTTTCTACCTCAATCGTCTTCCCCTAGATAATTATATGACTACCTTCCTCACTTCATTCAGATTTTCATTATCCAACATAGCACACTTTTTACTTATTTTTTTTGTCTGAACTTTCCCCTTCCTATAATGTAAGCAAGTGTTCTGTTTGCTTTGTTCACTACATCCTCAGTGCCTGGCAACGAGCTTCGTACATAACAGACGCTCAATAAAGACTTGCTGAATTAATAAATCCTCCACTCCACCATCTCTGCGTTGACAGAACTTTTTTGTAACCCAAGTCCCACCTGATGAGCATATCCCTGGGCGCTAAGTGATGGAGGCTTCTCTCATCGCCTCATTCTAAGTTTTAGCCACCAAAGCCGGCTCCACTCCTCTGTCACCTTCAGCACTAGAACACCCTGACCCCAATCTCGAGTGTACCCCGCGTGCAGGCCCAGTCTGGTCCATAAGCTGCGAGTACGACGGGAAGCAGGAAGGAATAGCGCCAAGAAGGTGAGGGACATGAGGCCACAAAACTGCTGGGCGGGCGCCTGCTCCTCAGGCGTCTGCCCCGCCCGCGAACGAGGCAGCACTCCCAGGCCGGACCCCCCGCCCCTACCCTGCCGGCAACGACGCCCTGGCGTACCTGAACCCGTCACCTCACGCAGCAGCAGAGGAACCCACCAAGCCCCGCCTCCGACTTCACTTCCGGTTCCTGCCCCTCTCCGAGTAGCATTCTGGGAGTTGTCGTTTTCAGCCTAGCGGCTGTGTGTTCCGCGAAGACTTGGGCTTAGGCTGCCGTGCCCACGGTGGTACTAAGGAGCTGCGTCCCGCCAGAAGGTTGCCGCGCCTCACTGAGCCTCCGTTTCCTCGCATGTTAGCTGGGCATACGATCCCAGCCGCTCGCCGACCGCACAGGGCTGCTGCTGGTGACCAGGCGCTTTGATGGCTGTCAAGGGCTGGACACGGCGAAGGTGGGCTGAAACCAGACTCGAACTACCCCTCATCTCGCAACATGGGGGCCTTGCCTTCCCCTGGTCTCCCTGGACTTCCCCACAACCAGAAGAGCCCACGAGCAGACATAGTTCCCCTCACCACTAGCTGGCCATCCAGGATCATAACAGATATCCCGGCTTGGGCAGATCACGAATGAGTCTAGCCTCTGGCCACTCTCCCTCCTCTTTCTCGCCTCACAAATCCACGGGGAAACTTGAGCCTCAGAGACCTGAAGCGACTTGTCCAAGCCTTGGCCTGATAAAAGCTATCAATCACTCTTCCCTTTATTCCTGCAGTCCTAGGGGTCTCACGCTTTCGAGAGACCCTACCATGAATGAGCCTGAAATACCTCCTGCCCAAGAGACCACAGCCTTGTTGGATCTGTCCTTGGCCTCACGGTTTCCCCTCAGGACTTTTCTTTCCACAGCTTCTCCAGCACCTCCCACCCCATCCCCATTCCATGCTTTAACCCATCCTTTATAATCTGCTACTGGAGCAACTTGTAAAATACTAAAACTAAACATGCTTTCTTCCTCAAAGGGCTTTTTCGGAAACCAGCTGTCTTCTCTGCTCAGAAGCTGGCCTTGGCTTTCCACTCAGCAGGACTTGCAAAGTGGCTCAGATGGTCTTCAGTTGCTCCCACCACACCTGCCAGTCCCTGCATCTTGCACCCAGCTGTACCGAATACCTTTCCTCCCTCCCTGTCACTGCTCTGGTGTCTCTTCACTTTTCAATGAGCTCATGAAGCTCATTCAAAAGTGGGGCTTTTCCCCACAGAAAAGGCCATCTAGCTGGTATCACTGCCCAGCCCCCTCCGGCCTCCATCCATTTACCGAATGATTATGTGTCTCCCTTACTCCAAACCCCTCAGTGGTTTCCCATTGTAATTGGATGTAAAATCTAACCTCCCCAAGGCCTTGCATAGCCTGGTTCCTGGCTGACCCTCTGACCTCATGTATCACTCTTCCTCCAGCTTGCTGTGTTCCAGTCGCACCAGTCTTCTTGAAATGCTTTAAACACAACAAAAGCCTTTGCAGTTACTTTTCTCTCACTTTTTACATGGCAGGCTCCTTCTTACCCTTTAAGCTTCTGCTTAAACCTTCCCTCTTCAGAGAGGCCTTTACTGACCATCCCCCCCCCCCCCGGAAGATTGGCTCATCCCAGCCCCATCTTGCACTCTTCATTTTCTTTATTTCAATCTTCACCTATCAGTAATCTTTTTTTTCCCGATGTCTTCCCTACTGATTATAAGTTCCTTGAGGGGACTTACATCTATCACATTAGTGATTGTATTCCCGGTGCCAATGCACAGTAAATATTTGTCAACAGGGTAAACAAACAAGTGATTTTTCTCCCTTCTTGAGAAAAATTTACCTTCCTATCTACCAAAATCAGGACCTGACACACAATAGCTTCTCAATCAATACTTCTCTTTTTAAAAAAAAAACACTACTTTATTTTTATAAATTTATTTATTTATTTATTTTTGGCTGTGTTGGATCTTTCTTGCTGTGTGTGTGTTTTCTCTAGTTGCAGTGAGCAGGGGCTACTCTTCCTTGTGGTGCGCAGGCTTCTCATTGTGGTGGCTTCTCTTGTTGTGGAGCACGGTCTTTAGGTGCGTGGGCTTCAGTAGTTGTGGCACACAGGCTCAGTAGTTGTGGCTCATGGGCTGTAGAGCGCAGGTTCAGTAGTTGTGGTGCACGGGCTTAGTTGCTCCATGGCATGTAGGAATCTTCCCAGATCAGGGCTCAAACCTGTGTTCCCTGCATTGGCAGGCAGATTCTTAACCACTGCACCACCAGGGAAGTCCCCAATCAACACTTCTTGACATACTAGTTCTAACTAATGCTGCCTCCTACAGGAAGCCTTCCCTAATCACCACTCCCCCCCAACACCCCCGAATTACTTATCTCCTTTGAGCTCTCACAGCACCTTATCTGTTCTCTTTGGTGGTCCTGAGCACACCATGCCTTAGGTAGGTCTGTATCTCTACATGTCATTTTACCTCTTGGACCAGGAACCCTTGCAGATGATTCTCACCCAACTATTTACATCCATAATCCTACATCAGGCACCCTGGCATGGGTGTACCATAAATGTTTGTGTAAAGAAATAAGTCCGCCAATATGATGGTGGGTGGAAAAATGAAGGAGTGTAAATATCCAGTCGTTTCTCAGTCATTAAACAATTGATTTTTTTTGTGTGTGTGTGTGGTACTTGGGCCTCTCACTGTTGTGGCCTCTCCCATTGCGGAGCACAGGCTCCAGACACGCAGGCTCAGCGGCCATGGCTCACAGGCCCAGCCACTCCACGGCATGTGGGATCTTCCCGGACCAGGGCACGAACCCATGTCCCCTGCATTTTGTGTTGGGTAGTAGGCAGTCCTGTCCTGCTCTCATGTAGGGAGCTGTGTATCTCAGAGAAAGTGCTAAACACGGCAAACCCCCTGTACTTTAGCTTCTCCACAAGCAATGAGTGGTTGCTTCAGAACTTCTGGGACTTAGTACATCTCATGGGGGCTCAGAGCAAAAATGCCAGCTCTATACAGTAGCAACCCAAGGAAGCTAATGGATTTGAGGGGAGAGGAAGCAAAGGAAGAAGGAAACAAACATCTGAGTGCCTGTGCCTGAGGCTTCACAGTCTCCATCCTGCCTTCCATGAGAACTTATTTCTCACAATAATGCTGAATGTGTATTATATAACAATCTCTAGTTTGGGGTGTTGTGTTGATAAGAAAATGTATTCAAGTTATCTAAATACGGCATCTGGCACATTGTAGGCCGTCACTAAATGAGACTAGTGTTATTTCCTTTTGTCATTTGGGGAAAATGAGGCCCAGAGAAGCACTTATAACAACACTGCCAGGATTCAAGCTCTGATTGAGTTGAAGTCCTGAGCTCCTTCCCTAAGCTTGTGAACACAGTATAAGTATTCAAGTCCTGTTTAGCATCATACAATTTTTAGTATTTGGGTGTCCTATTGTTCCTATTTTCCATTGTCATGAAATCACTTTAAATCTGTTTTCAAGAGCCTTATTTAAATTTTATTCAAAGTATTCTGTGAAAAGAAACAGACCTTTAAGAAAATAATCTTTTCCTGGCACTAGTACTGGTTAACTGGCTACTAGTTAACAAGTAACTGGTAACAGGGGATGGGTAGATTCTCTTCTCTTCTCCCCAAATATTGCTTTCCTTCTGATTGGCAAGAGCTTGGGTATGTCACTTAACACCCTCACCTTTGCCCTGCTTTTGCTGGGTGAAGGAGAGAAATTAGAGAGCTCTAGAGGAGACAAATTGCAGAGGAAGCACTGAGCCCACAACTGATCAGGAGCCCCAGAAGGACCCCTTGAGTAAACTCTGATAGCCCAAAGTGAGTGTCTAAACCACCTTTTGCCTGGACAGAAAAGCCAGGGGAAAAAGGCCTCCCAAGGCTGTCTTCAGCCTGGAGTCTGAAAACAAAATGCAAGGAAGGGTTTCAGACTAGGAGAAGAATCCATAATCTTTGGGGATTATTACTAACTTTTATTGAGTATTTACTAGATTTCTACCCTACAAAGCAGGCACTAGTATCCCCAATATTCAGAAGAGAAAACCAAAGCACTGAGAGGTTAAGTAGCATGTCCGACCAAGGTCCCACCAAGATTAACAGGGATTAAGTGGCTCTACTGGAATTAGTGAGAAAGGTACTGAATATATTTCTTTTGCTCTAATATTATTCTTAAAAAGGCAAATCTAGGGCTTCCCTGGTGGTGCAGTGGTTGAGAATCCGCCTGCCGATGCAGGAGACACGGGTTCGTACCCTGGTCCGGGAAGATCCCACATGCCGCGGAGCAACTAAGCCCGTGAGCCATGGCCGCTAGGCCTGCGCGTCCGGAGCCTGTGCTCCGCAACGGGAGAGGCCACAACAGTGAGAGGCCCGCATACCAAAAAAAAAAAAAAAAAGGCAAATCTAGTTCAGGGTTTTAATGTAAAGCAGAGCACACACCTGGATATGGGGGCCATGCAACTACGGTGCTTACTGCCACCTAGTGGCAACCTATGCTTATTGGAGCGAGGCCACCAAGAATACCAGGCCTCCAGGCACAGGTGCTGCAAACCAAAACTTGTGAAGGTGGAATCTATCAAATATCCCAAGTGTTCACTCCTATTTGCAGAGGTTATTGCCAAATCAGTGTGATATGAGAAGTCAAGACAATTTTTCAGTGACTGCACCTTCCTCCTTCATCCCTGCCTTCTTGGGACAGTTTGTGACTTCTTGCTTCCACACTCGCAGGGTATGCTCCTCCTAGGGTACACACATTACTGATGGCAATCTGCTTATCTGTACCCACCCAGAGGGGCTGTGAGCATCCTGGCCAGGGGCAGGGGCTTGTCTTACTCATCTTTATGAATAAGTCAGTGAATGTTTGTTGAACAAATACGAGCGGATGCTTTTGACCCAAACTTGTCATCACTCTGTATGATTCAGGCAAAGATTAAGCAGCAGTTTATTTGAACACTCTAAATAATAAACATTTGAGAGGGGTGGGCAGAGGAATGGTAGGAGCTGCTCAGGGAAGTGTCCAAGGCAGGGCAGGGGGTCTGGGCAACTGGCCTGCTCACAGGGCAGTGGAGAACCAGAACTTCTGGGTCAAACAGAATACAGCGGCTGTGAGGGCCGTACACTGACGGGCCAAGAGTTTCACACTCAGGTCATGGTAGCCTCTCTCGCAGGTCAGCTTAGCGGCCTCCACAAACTGGTGGTAGGTGTACACCACATCCCTCAGGTTCCCCGCTGCCTCTCTGTGTCGGGTGGAGCAGCGGCTGCAGGCTGTGAACTGGAAGCACAGGCTGGCCAGCTGGACCAGGTGCTGGAAGGTGTCACGCACAGCACCCTGCATCTCCTCGGGGGACTGGTCCATTCTGATGACGTGCTGGCAGCTCAACAGAAGCTTTTGGGAGCCCATGCAGAGGTGGCTCCGGCTTTCAGAAAAGTGCCAGGTGCACTTCTCGGGAGGGTGCGTGTTCCCATTTCCCCAGGAAGCTTCTAAAATGTCCTGTAATTCCAGCAAGCTCTCCGTGAGTTGGATGAAGCCCTCGGGGGTACTGGCAGGGGCAGCTTTCAGCTGTCTCAGAGCCCTGGCGCAGTACTCTGGCCAGATGTGGCTGTTCCTCGACAGGGGCTCAGTGCTGCAGCTGTGGGCCAAGGCAGGCCTCCAGGGCAGGGCCAGCTGGCCTGCAGAGGGTGGTGAGGTGAGGGGGGCTGTGGGGTGTGCTTCCAGGCCCCTGTCTTCCTCCTCCATCTCTGGCTGCAGGCCACGGAAGCACATGGCATAGGAGAACTGACAGCTGCACTGCTCCATCCCAGTCCTAGGGGCCACAGTCTCATTCACACCTGCAAACCCCGAAGATGTGGCCATCCTGAGACTGGCAGAAACTTTAGGATAGCTTTCTGGGGCAAAGCACAGGAAAGACTTCTCATTAGGAAGGCACATTCTAGGGCTTTTGTCTTTGCTTTCTGGCAGTGAACAATGATTTGAACCTTCTAAGTGGGGCTCCTCTTGGGAACACGGTAGTGGCTCGGGCAGAGAAGGCCCTGGATTCAAAGAGACCTGCTGAGGAGTTTCCCTAGGGGTGGTATCTTCCCCTATCACATGGTTAGGTGGCTCTGCCTTGACCTCCTCCAGAGGGAAAGCTGATGAAATGGTCTGGTCCCTAAGCAAGAAATCCAGGTCTAAATCCAGCTCTGCCAATAGTTTTTGTTCTTGGGCCTGGCAGGCTTGGCCTGGGGTTTCTCTGCTTTGTCCTTGGGGGTCTCTGGGGGAATGTGGTGGGGTCTGTTCAGTCCTTGTTACAGGAGTCTCCAAGGAGAGGGAGGCTACCATGCCACCAGCTGGAGCATTGACACCAATAGTCTGTGGAACAGCATTCAACACGTCACCCTTGGGGTCACCTGGATCCTTCTCAGATTCATCACAAAATAAGTTGGTCCCATTTTTGTTCGTAACTTCTCTATCATGTTCCAAAGATAGTTGTCCTTGCTGCTCCTCATTCATAGGGAAAGAAGCCATCTTCTCTTCTGAATTTATTCCACACTCACCACTTCTAGGCCTGTCTCGAGGAGAAAACAGAGACCCTGTGTCCTGGGGGGCAGTTTCTTGCATATGATTTGTAAACAGAGATCCCAGTGCTCTTTCTATCTGGACTCCTCCCAGCTCTAGTGTGTCTCCTTGAGAGATATTATGTGGCCCTGGGCTGATGCTCAGGCAGATTCTGTCTGGGTTCAAATCAGCACTGGAGAGGGAGGAAGTGCTGTCCCCAAGCTCCATGGCAAGTTCTCGGGGGGCACTGCCATCCGAGTCTTGAAATGGAGATAAGGTCTGGGGAAGCCCTACCTGAGCCGTATGTGAGCCAGATGAGCCTGGGTTGGGACTGTGAGGAGTGTTTGCTGGGGAACTGGCAACACTGGCGGTCAGAGGGGCAATTCCAGAATTCTCTTTATGGCTGGGGTCAATCCGGAGGCGAATGGCAGAAATTGAAAACACTCGAGAGTCGATGACCGACTTGGTTTCCATGGTCTCAGGCTCCATCTCCATGGCTCGGGAGGCTGGGTTTTTGCTCTTGGTCTCCCTCAGGGGAGCCAGTAGCCCCAGGGCCTTGGTCTCCAGGAGGCCAGGCTCACCCTGCACGTCTTGCAGACAGGACACAGTTGGGGAGGGTGCACTGAGGGCCAGGTAAGGCTCCCGGTCATAGTAGCACACGTCGTCCACGCTCTCCAGGGAGGCTGATGGCATCAGGGGAAATGAGACCTGACAGGTGTAGTCGGTCTGTAGGAAAGACCTTCTTTTCCTCAGGGTCTTGGCATACTTCTTCACCCCTCCCCTTCTGCTTGGCTGTCTTCCACCTGGCCCAGGATTCAGGCTGTCCTCAGGCCTGCAAGTGCTGGCCTTATTCTGTGAGCTTGTGGCACTGGTTTCTGCAGCAGAAGCAGCTCTGAGCCCTGAGAATCAAGAAAGGAAAAAACATGAAAAGCGGAAAAATAAAGAGACTTGTAGATCTTGGGCTCAGAACTCAGGATTGCCTGGGTTCAAATCCTGGCTGGGCTGTGTAACCATGGGCATGTTAAATCTTGAGCTCCTCAATTTCCTCTTCTGAAAGATGGGGATGATCACCGTGGTAGACCCTTTTTTGGTTCTTGGTTGCCCAAGATCCATTGCCTTATCTTTTGGTCACAGTACCCCAACTTCCTTTTAGGGAATGACATCTCCCCAACGGTTAGTCTGCTGGAACTATTAATGAAGGGGCCCTATCCACATCAGCCAAGTGGTCGATTTATGACCTAGAAAGTCAGTCACAAAATTTCCTAAAATTTCAATCTCAAACACATTGAATTTAAAAAAACACACAAAAAACAATAGAGCCCATTCTTTGCAGCCACGGTATCCTGACAGTACAATGAAGAATCCTGCTACCCCACCCCCTGATCTGGTTGCTGCCCGTGTCTTCACCTCTGCTGGCAATTCTCTAAGCTATCTTACATACTTTCAACACTTTCTCTCTGTGCTTACATTAACCCAAGTCAGTCAGTACCAGTGGTGTCAATCAGCACTGCCGTGCTGGTTAGATGACTTAGTACGTATCAAGCTCCTAGCACAAGGCCTGTGCCTAACGGGTGTTTACTAAAGGGAGCCAGTGCTGTCATTGTTATGATTGTCACTACATGGGTGAGGGTTCGGAGCGAGCTTTCTTTTGACACAAAGTGGCTGTGACTCTCAGTCATAGGCATGAGGGGTCTTGCACATAGCAGGATGGATCTTTCTGCATGGAGACACACTTTTGTGAAGAAGTCCTGGGAATCAGCCAGAAGGAATTAAGATCACAGGCTAGCACTTGAGAATCAGAGGGCTCTTAGACCAGTTTTTTGCACCCTGGCTGAACTTTATTAAAAATTTCATCAAATCCTAGGCTGCTCCTCAGACCTCCTAAATCAGAATCTCTGAGGCTGGGATCTAGGAATTTACAGCATTTTAACCAGGTCCCTTGGGTGATTTAGATGTTTTGGAATTCCAGCCATGTTTTTGGAATTGCCACTCTAGGCCACCTACAGCCACTGACCAAGGGTGTTTCTGAAGCCTAAAAAGGGAGAGGTTCCCACACTGAGTCAGGGGCCAAACCAGACCCCAGGCTCAGGAGTCCCAGGTCTGGACTGTCTCCCCAGCACCTCACTGGCTCTCTGTAAAAGAGGGAGTGTCCAGTGTGGACCTTATAACTCTGACTGGACTCCCATAAAGGAAGGCCTTGACTGATGGTCTGTCTCACGCCCATCTTACCTCTAGCATAATGGCTGACCCAGAAGGGCAACGCTTGGGACATGGATGGCAGTTGGATGGGTTCTGTGGGAAGCAGGGCACAATCTGGCCATAGGTTTCTAGGTCAGTTAATGAAGTCAGGGTAGATGGTGGAGAGTGCATTCATTTATCCAGTTAGCAGCAACTGCCAGGTACTATGTGCCAGGACACAGAGATGAGTGTGAAATACACAGTTCCCACACTCAAAGGAGTTTTCGGTTTAGTGAAGGAGAGAAACATCAATACAAAAATCACACAAATAAATAAGCAAATACACAGTTCCCACACTCAAAGGAGTTTTCGGTTTAGTGAAGGAGAGAAACATCAATACAAAAATCACACAAATAAATAAGCAAATACAGGCAGTGCTAAGTGCCAGGCAGGAAGCACCCAGGGTGTGTGACAGGGATGGGGAGACCTGCCCTAGTCCTGGCAGTCTGGTTAATATTCCCAGAGGAAGTGAATTTCCAGTTGGGGCCTGACAGATGGATGGGCATCAGCAACCAAAGATCAGGGTGAGGAATGTTTCAGGTGGAAAGAGCAGCATGTGCAAAGGCTGGAAGTAGAAAAGAGCTGAGCACTTTTAAAGAATGGCAAGGAGGTCTGTGTGACAGGACTGCATGGAGAGGGCTCAGGGGGAAGGAGAGAAACAGGCAGAGGCCGTGTCACAGAGGGCCTCAAGAAGCTTTGCAGGGGCTGCTAAGAAGCTGGCCTTTCTCCCACGAGCAACGGGAAACCACTAGAGGGCAGGGAGCAACAGGAAAGGGCTGGAACAAAGAAAAGGGCTGCAGCTTCCCCATCTCTTAGTAGGTCACCCCTAATGTCTGTGCTATTTTCCCATTTTTTTCTTCAGAGTGCAGAGTGAGTGTGTTTGTGTGTGTGTGTGTGTGCATGCATGCGTGCGTGTGTGTGTGTGTGTGTGTGTGTGTAAATGTCCCGCAAGGATCTCAGGTCAGCTTAGGAAGTCATTCTGTGTGGAAAGACACCCCACACTCTTTGTGGAGGAAGGGATGAGGATCCTGAAAGAAACATGATCCCCCTGCCTTATGTCCAGGTCCCTTCAGGGCCACCAACAGCCTGTCAGTTAGGTTCTTTTTGTTTCAAGGCCTCATTTAAAGCTTTGAGGTCAACAATGGCACAGCTGCTTCCCTCTGTTGGGCTGTCAAACCCTTTTCTTTCTGTGAAAATTCTGTCCATCTTACAACGCCTGGCCCATTTGCTGCCTCTTCTGGGAAGCCTTCCCTGATTCCCACTGTTGAATTAATGCCACCCATCTCTGCCTGCCCACAGTTCTCTGAACCTCCCTTGTAGCCCTTACTTGAAGTCGGGATGCCCATAATGTGGTCCACTGAGCCCAGCTGGCCCACCTCCAAAGAGCACAAGGACCGTGCTTTACCTACCTGTTTTCCCATCAAGCTTGGCCCCTGCCCCCCGTGGGTACTGAGGAACTGCCTGCACAATCCACAGACCTGTGAGGGAGGGCTCACCTGAGAAGGCATCTGGGGGTGTGAGCTTGTCAGCTGCATCATAGTATTCCTCATCCGAACTGCCATCCTCCAAGGCCAGCGGCAGGCACGGGGCCAGCACTTGCAGCGTGGAGCTGGGCTGGGCCTCAGGCCCACCCTGCTGGGCCCAGGCTGCCAGGCCCCGACCCTGCCGGGAAGCTGTGCTGTCCGAGCTGTCGCTCAGGTGGCTGGCGGGGGAGACATTGGCGCACAGGTTGTAGTAGTCAATCTGGCTGCCCTCGTACATCCTGGGGTCCAGCCTGACCATGCTCAGTTCTGGTCCCCAGCTGAAGGTCTCAGGAGCGGGACTCTCAGAAAACTCTGTCTTCTGGCACTCAGGGTTGGCTCTGTGAGCCAGGTCCAGGAGACAGAGAAAGCCACTGGTTTCGATCCTCCTTCTCTCCTCTTGGCTGTCAGAATCAAGATTCTCTGGGAAGCCTACTGAGCCCAGGTGGAAGAAGCCGGACCTACTGGAGGAGCAGGCGTCCACATCATCCTCTTCCAAGGCATCCATGGACTCACTTGAGCCACTGGTCCTGCAGCCTCGGCTCTCAGTGTTGGCCGAGTCCGATGCCTCAGACTCAGCACTGTCTGTTTTGCTGCTGGCCCCGCAGGTGCTTGGGCTTTTCCCAGCCACCTCAGGCGTGGAGCTGTCCCCAGCAGGCTGCTCCTCTTCTACAAGTGGTCTGCAGGGGCCCAGCTTCAGCAGGTGTCTGTCAGAGAGGGGCTCCAACACACAGTCCATTTCAGAGGACTCCTCGGAGTCACTGCATGCCCTGGATTCGTAGCCTGCAACACAGGAGACACCACGGGTTACAAAACAGCATTTGGGGGCTTCCCTGGTGGCACAGTGGTTGAGAATCTGCCTGCCAATGCAGGGGACACCGGTTTGAGCCCTGGTCTGGGAAGATCCCACATGCCGCGGAGCAACTAGGCCCGTGAGCCACAACTACTGAGCTTGCGCGTCTGGAGCCTGTGCTCCGCAAAAACAGAGGCTGCAACAGTGAGAGGCCCGTGTACCGCGATGAAGAGTGGCCCCCGCTCGCTGCAACTAGAGAAAGCCCTCGCACAGAAACGAAGACCCAACACAGCCAAAAATAAATGAATAAATAAAATTTAAAAAGAAAAAAAGAAAAAAAAAAAAACCAGGGGCTTCCCTGGTGGCGCAGTGGTTGGGAGTCCGCCTGCCGATGCAGGGGACGCAGGTTTGTGCCCCGGTCCGGGAGGATCCCACGTGCCACGGAGCAACTAAGCCTGTGCTCCATGGCCGCTGGGCCTGCGCGTCCGGAGCCTGTGCTCCACAATGGGAGAGGCCACAAAAAACAAAAAACAGCATTGGGGGACAGGCAGATGCTTATCTGGCCTCCCGCCCCCTCTGCCTTCCCTCCCAGTTTCCAGATGAGAGGACTGAGGTTCAGAAGGGTGACAGGCCCAGATCATGCTATACTGACTGACACAGGGTCCATGGGACTCCAAATTCCATGTTCTCCCCACAGTGTCAAGTCTTCTTTCCCACATCTATCTGAACAACCACTAAAGGAGACAGGATTACCTCCATCTCCAAGGAGATCTATCTGTCCATGGAAACATCTGGGTATTTAGTTGGTTTCCTAAGCCCCTCCTAAAACTCTCAGCTCTGTCCTGACTGGGCATCAAAATCAGATAGGGAATCGTATTAAAAAAATCAAAACAGAACAGATCCTTGGACCTAGCCCTGATGAACTGAGTCTGATATCTAGGGAGTGGGGCCCAAGAATCTATATTTTAGCAACTTTATGGGGGGTTCTGAGGCTGCTAGGCTGGCACCATTCTGAAGCCTGGCCTAGGGACCTACTGGTGCCACAGGGCTTTTAGGAAAGTGAAAAGTCATCCACTGCTGGTACTTGGGAGGGATTTATGGTGAGAGTGTTGGGGGGTCATTAAGCCAGGTCTCCAATTTCTCATGCACCATAAGCCTCCAGGTGTGATCCTTCTAAACTTCTCTCTGATCACATTACACTCTATTTAAACCCTCTTTTGGTTTCTCTTATCTACAGGGAAGCACCTAAGCTCTCCTACTAAGGTTGGGGCCTCTCACAGGATGGCCCAGATCCCCTCAGCAGCCTGGTCACCCTCTAACAGGATGGCCCATACCCATCCTCAGCAACTTTGTCACCCTGTCACAGTGCGGCCCCCACCCCTTCTCAGCAGCCTGGTCACCCACCACAGCCTTCCCATGCTCCAGCCACTACAGGGAGCTTCTCACACATCACGACCTTACCCTTCGTGTCATGCCTCCATTGTGTCCCCTCTGCTTCAAAGGATCTCTCCTCCCTTCTTGGCCTGGTTAACTCCACCATGTTCTTCATGACCTCTTTCAAATACCTCCTGCTCTGGAGGCCTCCAGTGACCACTGCCGCCTGCCTGCACCCCCAGCAGGCCTCCACAACAGCACCACTCCATGGGGTGCTGTCTCCCTGACCATATTCAGAAGTATCATCCCTTGTTCATAAATTGTGTGAAAGACAAAGGTAACAAGCACACAAAATCTTCACTTCCTAATTATTTTACTTTAGTCTCATCCAATATCTATGATTACTTATGCCTATTTTATCCACATGGAGGAAATGCCACATAACGGTGCGCAACTGAGCACCCCTCCCCACCTTCACGTTCAGTGACAGCACATCGGGGGCTTGAAATTAGTCACGGTGGGAGTGTTTATGCCGTGGAAATGGGCAATTGCTTCAAATTAGAATTCTGTTTTGTTTTGTTTTTTCCCTGCAGAGACAGTTGTTAAACATTTATCAGCAAACCACCGGGAAAATGCTGCATCAATAGTGCTGAAGCACCAAGGGAGGAAAGGGTGGGTGAGATGAATTGTGAGATTGGGATTGACATATATACAGTAACTAATATGTATAAAATAGATAACTAATAAGAACCTGCCGTATAGCACAGGGAACTCCACTTCGCTGCACGGTAGAAACTAACACAACATTGTAAAACAGCTATACCCCAATTAAAAAAAAAAAATAGCGCTGAAGCAAAAGCCTGGTAGAAACTGGGAGTTGGCCTGGGAAAATGTTCATCTCATCTGGCCTCCCCTACTTCATTCCTTACATCATATGATTTTCCCTTCTATCTCCAGGTACCCCCTTCTTCTAAACATGTGAGGTTGAGAATTTTTATTATAATTCAAGAGAATGCAAAAGAGTACCCAGGAATGGGATGAGAAGCTAGGTCAGCTGTACTTTCTGAACAAATAAGTGACATCTTGTTTTACTGGCAAAGAAAGATAAAATACAGTGGATCTTAGAGATGATTTTAGAAAATACTACAGGGAATCAGAGACCTTCCATAGCCTTCTTTGGCTTTAGGGGACTCTCAGGTACAAAGAAAGCTTCTCTATTTAGGATTTTGGAAAGATCAACTGCTTACTTCCACTTGAGTGGGAGCCTCAGCTCCATTCAATGCACCACCTCCTTTTAGGCTGCCCTGACCTACAAGGCAGTGAAATGGGCCTGTCCTTACTGGAGCAAGCCTCAGCACCTCACCTTCTTCAGCGGATACCCGGTGCACCTGTTGTTTGTTTCCCGGCCAGAGGAAAACGGAGGTAACTGGGTCGACATATAGCCTGTAGTACCCAGCAATCAGGCAGGCTAGGTCTTTTGCACTGTTGGATTCCAGCAGCAAAGTCAGAACCTTTGAAGGTAAAGAGAGCTCTTATGCTTATAAAGGGCTAAGGGATGGTCTGAAGACTGGCAACAAGGCCATGTGGCGCCAGTGAGAGATTCCAACTAAATCCAGCCATGGTCCACAGGCAGGCCCCCTGGTGTCCCATTTTCTCATCTATAAGACCTGAAATGAGTGTGCACACGTGTGCACACCCACGACCACACATGCATGCACACACAGTCACACATGCACAGTGGGTTCCTCCCATCCAATCTCCACAATGTCTCCTGTCCCTCTATCCCAACCACAGCCCCCTATCCCAACCACCCTACCCTGTTCATTCATACCATGGGGCCCCTTCAAGACCTGACCTAGAAAAGGAAAAGGAGCAGGAGCGAGTAGAGAAGGAGGAGAGGGGGATAAGAAGAATGAAGCACCATCCCTGAGCTTGTTGGGATTAAATCAAAGGAAGGCAGGATAACTGTAAGACCTTCCAGAGAGGCTCAGGAAGTACCCCACACCATTTACCCATTTTAACTGCTGCCACCCAAAATCTTGGGCAGCCATTCTGGTCCCATGCATGTAATAAAACCCTCTGGTGCTCCCATCTAAGTTTCTGAACCCATCAGGAAAGTACATGGTCCAGCTCAGTTTATATAAAAAATCTTTTAGGACCTGTCCAGGAAAATGCACCCTGTTCATCACTTTCCCTTTGATGGGACAGGATGGACAATGCCACCTCTTAAGCAAATATTGGACATTAGACTTTCTTAAAATCCAAACTCATATAAACTACCCTTGAATAGTTAGCCCCAGATTCCAGAAGCTGGACTTAAAAATCTCTTCCCCATGTATTACCTTGATGTCCTGAAGATGCACTTTGACCATGCTCACTTTCTCAGACTCTTCTGTCAGCTCTACACGACTGATGTTTGCAAACTCTGCCAACGTGGACGTGATGTTGAGTTTGCTGTTGATAATGTGGCTAATGCCATACTTGGCTCCAACTAGAAGGGCAATGTAGGATTCTCTATCCTGTAACTGCAGAAGGGGAGAAAGGGAATTAGTTTCCATTCACAAGCTAGTGAAAAAATACATTATACATGTAGGACATGATACCTCTCTCTGCAAACCCCTTGATTCTTATTTCAGATCCTCACCACCTCTCCCCTAGACTACCAAGTTAGGTGATAGCCTCACCTGGGCCCCATCTACAGAAAAATTAACTATAAATTTATCTCCCATAATACACTTCACAATAGAGAATCAAACCACAGGACTTTGACCTGTTCCATAAACACAACCATACACTTTCACACCTATGTACCTATATTCATGCTGTGCCCTCCTCTTGGAATCCCTTGCCTGTCATCACTACCTACTGAAATCCTGACCCCTCTTTAAAAGCTTCCATCAAAACCTACTGCCTACAGAAAACATTGGCCTGACCTGCTCCTCAAACCACAACAGTCCTTTTCCTCTGTGTTGTTTTCACACCATATCCTCTGCACTTCTCTGATAGCACTGAGGCAAGACTTCTTACTGTAATTTTTTGTATTTAAGTCATATTCCATGCTAAGGTCCCTGACAACAGAGTCTGCATGTATCTACATTTGTAACCCGCAGTGCCCAGCAAGCACCCTAAGCCAGTTCAGCGTGGTTGTTTTCTTCTCCCACTACCAGCTCTTTCCTTAGACAGGAAAGGTAAAGAGGAGCTGGGGACGGGACCTAGACAGTTGGCAGAGGGCAGGTTTAGCCCTTGGGAAAAGTGGGTAGTTTTTCTTGTACTTTCAAGTTTCCTTGCTGTGATCTAGTCTCTCTTCTACCATTTAGTCCTCTACTTGTACAAAGACTCAATCTACTTTTCCCTTCCTCTGACTATCTGATGCTCTTCCTTTCTCTCAAAACACTGATTCTCTTTTTCCATTTACATTGTTAGGTCAGCGGTCTGATTAAATTGACCCATCACTGCGGTAAATGACTGAGAGGCACACCAAATCCACTGAAAGGAGTTTTGCTATTATAATATATATATATATATATATATATATATATATATATATATATATATATATATATATATATATAAACTGGTAAATTGTCTGGCTTTGTGCTGGAGAGTTCTGGGGCTGACTGAGTGGTGAGGGAGAGTTCCCTTAGGCCACACCCCCCATCACTGACTGCAGCAAAGCACATAGCTCTAGGCCTAGGCTCCAAAAAGCAGGCCAGGAGAGGAATGGGTAACACAGCAGGGGGCTCTTTTGCTTCTCTTTTCCCTTCTCACCCTTCCACCCCTCACTTCTTCCCTTCTTCTGAACAATCGGGGCCCCAGCATGGCAGTCAGTCTAACATTCTTATCTTTCCTTCGTGATTTCCATTTTTTCCTCTTTACCTTCATATACCCAAAGCTCCAGGGTAAACTTCTTACAGTACCCTACCCTCAGAACGCCTTTCCTCTGTACTGAAATCTGGCCAAATCCAGCCTTCTTGCCTTTCCTTAACCCCTTCTTCCCCACTCAACCTGAAGCTAGCAGGGGTGGCCTGTGTCATCAAACCCCACAGCTATGGTCCTGTGCCTCTTGTGGCTTTGCTCTGTCTTGTTGGGTGCCTTGCTCTATCATTTTAGGGTGGGAATCACATCTCATTCAGCTCTGCCTCCCTCAGCATCTGTCAGAGGGCTGGCTCTAAGCAATGGCTTGATAGACACTCCCCAATGGCGTAATATTTAGTTTCCCAAACAAATTCTAGTCCATGACCCAGTCCTCAGGAATTTTAGGCTAAAAGATACACTGATCTTCAGGGAACCTCTTGCATCCTTTATAAGCAAAAGGACCCCACAGTTCTTTAATACATACCATTAAAGTAGCATTAAAGATTTTCCCACCGTATGTCTTGAGTTCCCCAAGGATCTGTAGATAATTTAAACGTAGCTGGGCAGCAGAAATAACTTGCTTAAGTAAGGAAAAAAGAAAATGAAAAAGACTGTTGAAGTCAGAGTTTTCATTTGCCTAAAATGCAGTCAATGTTGAAAATTCTTTCCCTGAGGTTTCACAACAGACAGCTGTGTGATCGACAGGGGCCATGGCTACATTACCTTCTGTCTGGGTTCCAGCAAATTCTGGTTCCTCTTCATGTGGAAGCTAATGGCTTTTTTGATGTCTTTTCCTTTCATGTTTCGTAGCAAAGTTGGAGATATAAAGTTCTCTATTCCCCAATCCTTCCTGCCACAAGACATTGGAGACAAGGAGGCCCATTTTTACAGTGTACTTGACTCTAATGAAGAGCATAATTATATTTGATTCAGTACTTAGTGTTCTAAGAATACTGTAATTATGAGCTTCTTTCTCAGCAGAAGATATATATGGCTGGTTTTGTGGAGTGTATGTAAATATATACATGAAGAGTGTGTGTGTGTTTGTGTAATTATCTATCTATCTATCTATCCATCGATTCAAACACACACACACTCCACAAAAACCAGCCATTCAGGAATTAAACACCATGATCATTCTAGCAGATCAATACTCATCACACCTGTATAGCACACTCTCATGGGGCAACACATAGTACCTGTGAATCCCTGAGGCCATGCCTCAGAATGATGCCAGCTTAACAGCCTCAAAACCTCCCAACAAATTCATTAAAAATACAGATTCTCAGGTACCACTCCCTAGAGATTTGACCTAGTATATCAGGGGTAAGGCCAAGGATCTGTTTTATTTTTTTTTAATATAATTCTCCATCCGATTTTGATGCTCAGGCAAGAGGTTAGCAAATCGGGGTGACACCACACAGAGCGAGGTGAAATCTAAAGCTGAGAATCAGGAGGTATCAGAACCTCAGGATTTGAAACCACCCTAATAGGAATCTAATGTAACATGATTGGTTCACACCAAATGAATTTTCAAGGCATTCCTGCCCTCAGAAGAGCTTTATGCTGAAGTTGTCAACTGATTTCCCGAGACATCCTCCTAGGAACTGGGAAATTACAAAGGGATCCTGTGTCATTCCATCTGGAGTTGGTTTCTGCCCCAGAGGGAGCAGCCAGGTTCTGATATCTGGGGAAGCCAGGCTGGGTTGGACAGGGTGGAGAGGGAAATGAATGGGAAGACAACAGACAGATGGGTAGGTGGGTGACTATCAGCTTTCTGTGAATCTGGCCATCCTGGCCCAGGGCCAGCCAAGTTACAAATGCAACACAGCTGCTGCTGGCGGGACACAGAAGTCCCCTGCCACTCACTCTATGTATTTCAAAGAGATCTTCTGCGGCTGGGCACAGGCGTAGATCCGCTCCTGGATGTGCAGGGCCGCGAGCCGGAGCGCAGAGCTGCATTTCATTTCCATGGCAAAGCGCTCCTGGAGCACATCGCTGCAGCTCTAGGAGAGATTAGATCAGAGGAACTGGGAAACAAAAACAGATTGTGTTCCTTGTTCTCTCAGGTGAAAGGCAGCTTTGAGACCTGGCTCTGCCAATTCTGGGCTGTGTGACCTTGGTTACTTGACTAAGACTATCTGCACACTGGTACTTCCCCTTGATAAATGAGGATAGTCACATCTACCTTATATGGCTTCTCTGAGGTTTAAATTAGATAGTGCATTTGAAAGCAGGTATAGGGATGCTGTGTTATTCAAATATAAAGTACTGCTGTTGTTGTTGTTATTTGCTGCCACCATTTTTATAAGACTTTGGGCAAGTCAATACACCTAGTTATCTCATCTGTAAAATGGTGATGTCTCCCAAATGATTTTTTCATCAGAATAAAAATGACAAAATAAACCTCACCTAAGGAAGTAGAGCAGGTGGAACACCAGGCTAGGAGATCAAGGAACCCATTTTTGGCTCCACCACCAAATGGGTGACCCAGGCAAATTATATGACCTTTCCAAGACTCAGTTTCATCATTTCTGAAGTAAGGCTCTGAAGCACTAATGCCCCTTTTAGCAATAAAAACTGTAACTCTAAAGATCTTAAGTGGTATTAGAAAATGTATCATCTACATTGAGGACTAAGCCTTAATTTCATTAATATATTGCAAATCTCCTAACATAGCAACTCAGTGACATAAAAAGGAATGCTGAGGGATAATCAGGCCCACTCTCCCTCAGATAAAGATAATCTCTACCAGGGAGCTGCTTAATTGCCTTGAGCTCATGTTCAAAATAACCCAGTGTGCCGCCTTCGAGAACAACCACTGTTATTTTAGGAAGGGCAGACCGGGTCACCTGCAGATAGAGGTATTCAAAGGCTACTGGGTCTTCTTTCAGGAGGTCCAGGGGGTCCTTGGGAACAAAACACACCCTGAAGAGGCAGCGGTAATCATGTGACTCTTCCCTTTGTACCACCTGGGATGCGTAAGAGAGACACGATTCATCTTCTGCTTCTGTTCTCACAGTTATTCCACAAAACAACTTTAAAAAAAGACAATGAAAGACAGTCCCCAGAGATTTCAGTTTTAGTGCTTCCCAAGTCAGTGCAGACCTTTGCTGCCGATTTAACTTTCCCAAGGGTATATAATGTAAAAGGCTCAAAAGAGCAAAGTTTCCCACTGATCCCATCAACCCCTTTCCAGAAGAAATCTCTGCATCCGGTTTCTTATATACTGTTCCAGAGACAGTCTATGTGTATATATGCTCCTATAAATATACATTCTTTTCTTTTCCACAAATAATAGTATATTATACATTATATATATACATATCTATGTGTGTGTATATATGTGTGTGTGTGTATATATATCTCTCTCTCTCCTGTACTTCTTTTTCACTTCAATGATCTTAGTGATTTAACTTGATTTTTTTTTCCAATGTTAATGGAACAGAAGTGATTTTAAAAAAAGTTTGTAAGCAGCATTATTAGAAGATGAGTGACCATGGTAGGAATTCATCTGCAGTGAAGAATGCTCAGAGCAGCTTCCATGAGCTCATGCCTTGCTCATGCTGTTTCTCTTCTTAGAAATTATGGAACTGACCTGTGTTTGGCTTTAAAAAGCTGCTATGACAAATCACTGAGTGGCTGAAAGATTGAGTGGTACAGGTGGACTGACTGTGTTAGCCCTGTCCTGCTGTCAAGGACGAGCTCAGAGGGCAAGTCTCACAAAAAGAGCTTAGACACAGCAACAGATGCTTCCCTGACATCTCAAAGGCAGCAGGTTCAGAGGAAGGTCATCAGTATTGGAAGCAAAAGATAGAGCTCTATTGGCTGTGTTACCCTGAGTAAGTCACCTTACTTCTCTAAGCCTCTGTCTTTTTGTCTGCAAAATGGGGGCCTGCCTACCTCATACAAAAACCAGGCTGAGTGAGCTCTGTGCCTTCTGGGCACAAGAAAGCGCATCAAACCTGCAGGTGCACTCAGCCCTATACCCAAAGGTTCTGGCTGAGGCGTGCAGCTTGCCCAGCCCAGATCTCCTCACCAGGAGCAGGAGCAGGTGGTACCTGCTGGATGAGCTCCTCCTCGTGCAGCAGGTGCAGCCGTGAGATGTTGTACTGCTCCTCCAGGGCCAGCGCAAAGTACTCCATACTTCGGATCGACAGCTTCTCCTTCACCGTGAGGATGATATCCTGCAGGCACAGAGACATAAGGCTCACCAAGGAACAGGCCAGCCCTCACGTTCAGGCACAGAGTAGGGAGGACTCCCTCCACTTTCCCTCTGCTCCTTGGTGCAGCTGGGGAGAGAAAGGCCTACACTGACTGGGTCCACTGCCAACGCAGGCAGCCAAATCTTGACGGGCCACATGTGGGACTTCTCATTGCCCCTTAAGGTCCTACACCCACTGCTCCCCTTCCCTCAAGGCTCCAGCACCACCCATATGGCCACCCTCTCTTGCTTTACTCGACAGGCTGAAGCTATCCTTTGGGGCCTTATGCCTCTCTTCAAGATCTCCAGATTCATCCTTTCTCTGGAATCTGCCTCATCAACTGCTTACCAGACAGAATCACACCACCTACTCTCTATGCAGCTACGGGAAATCAACCTGATGCTTCTGAACCTGTTTCTTCCTATGAAATGGAGGAGAAGGATGCCTATTTAGGGGGCTGATGGGATGACATGATAATTAATACTGTGCCACCAGAGTTGCCATGCCACATTTTCCTCAGTCACTACAGTGGCCCCTTGTCATCACAAGGTCTTTGCTGCCTCAGGGCATTCACAATGCTCTTCCCTCTGCCTGGCCTACTTCTCCCACACTCTTCACAAGGCTGTTTCTTTCTCTTCAGAGAAAACTCCTCTGGTCTCTGTGGCTAAGTGTGATTACCCCTGTTATTCTCTGTCCCAGGTCCTGTTGATTTCCTTCCTCACTACTGGGTATGATTTTCTTCAACGACAGCTCTGTTCTCTAGCAATAGATAAGACAGTACAGTAGAGTTAAGTGAATGGGCTCTAGACCTAGACTTCCACTCACTAGCTGTGTGTCTCTGGATAAAGTGCTAACTCTCTCTATGCCTCAATGTTTTCATCTCTAAGATGGTCATAATATTCACACCTCTCTCAGGGGTTGTGTGAGGTAAATTAATTTCCCCATATATGGCATTTAGAATCACACCTGGCAGATGGCAAGTGTTCAATACATGCTAGCTGCTGCTATTTGTTTTTTTTGCTTATTGTCATTTACCCCGCTGGATGCTAACCTTCCCCAGAATGTGAACCTTGCTTGTCTTGTGCTCCACTATATCCCCAAAGCTTGGCACTCAGTGATGCTCAATAAACTTTCACTCAGTGAATAAATAATCATCACAGACTCATCATAGATGTCCTGCCAGAATCTCAGATTTAGTAAGTGCCACACCATCAGGTGCTACCTGCTCCTCACAACTCCCAATTCTGAATCCTCTTCCCACTTGCTCCATCGCCCTCCATAACTGACCAGTGACTAAGTCCTGAAGGGTCTATCTGCTTCTGTAACTCAACAACATTAATTCAGTGCCTACTGTGAGCTGGCCATGATGGAGAGCCCCTCACTTGACTCTGTCCCCTCTCTCCATTCTCCATTTGGCTTGAGTTCACACATTTCTCCTGGCTTTGTTGAGTGGTGCCCTAAGGACCCCACACCGCTACCCATCCGACCTCCACCTTGCATCTAGCACAGGGGTTGGCAAACCATCACCTGTGGGCCAAATCTGGTCCACTGCTTGTTTTTGTAATTAAAGTCATATGGGAACACAGCCATGCCCATTCTCTACAATGGCAGAGTTGAGTAACCATGACAGAAGCCCCAAGGCCTGCAAAACCTAGAATATTATCTGCCTCTTTACAGAACAAGTTTGCTGACCCCTGATCTACAGAAACTTGTCTAAGCCTTGTACTTCTCATGCTTTTCCTGGCTCAAGAATATTCAGTGGTCCCCATGGCCCACTAGCCCAAATCCAAACTCCTTAGCTTAATATTCAAGGCTCTCAAGTATCAGGTGCCAGCCCACTTCTCCGACTTTATCTTCTGCTGCTTCTTCCAATGCACCCTGCTCACAGCCCCATACACTTGCCAAACTTGCCCATCACCGGATCTTTGTTGGTGTCATTCCACATGCCCGGGAAGCTGTCTTCACCTACCACTCCTGACCCATTCCTGTCCATTTTTCCAAATCAGCCTCATAGGCCATCACATCCTGGGGGCCTCTCCTTGCCACCCAGCTGGAAGCTCTCTCCTCCTAGAGCTCACACCACACCATTTTCACATCCCAATTTCATGGTTCTGAGCACACTGTACCCACAACAGTCTCCTTGTGAAATAACCCCAGGTCTCATCTCCTCACCCCAGCCCCACCCCAAGACTCTAGGCTCCCTAAGGAAGTGACCTGGGATAACTTATTTCTGTATCATCAACAGCTTTGCCGGCACACACACAAGAATCACTAAATGTTCACTGGGTCAAACGACATGTTATTTTCCTTGATTTAGAGAAAGAGGTTTTCTAATGTAAGAAATTTGCTTCTCTTGATAAGGGAGTGGGGAAGAGAAGTCACTGACGAACTGACAGTGGTTTTTCCCTTTTTTTACCCATTTGGGGATTTGTTTATATACCCCCCTCTTCCTCTGTCATAAAGAGCTAAAAGACTTGCTTTTTAAAAATTTGGCTGCTACAGGTAAGTAAAATTAACCAGTATTATACCAGCTAACTCCTTGCCCATTTCTCCAACTCCATCTGTCATCTTGGCTTTAATTCCCCTGCGGTATGTGTAAATCATCTCAAAGTCTTTTTGGCCACCAAAGAGGGACTCACTTTAAATAAATCATCCCCTCCATTCCAATGCACGTTGCTCAAAGATGACAGAAATAGACACCTTGTCTAATGCATTTGCACAACTTTCATGCAGAATGGCAGCGTGGCCACCTCCAGTGCAGGGTTCAGAGACAACAGACCAAGTTGGAAGCCAGTTAGGAGCTAGCTGACCTTGACAAGTTTGGGATCTCTTGGGCCAGTGTTCTCATCTGAAAAGTAGGTTAATAATTGTCACTTTACAAGGTTACTGGGGGCATTAAGTGAGATAGTGCACGAGGGAGTACCCAGGGAAGTGCCAGACATGTAGTGAACACTGAACAAATCCATTCCCCCCTCCCTTCCTCCTTTGCGTTTGAGCTTCCCAGAGTCAGACAGGCTTTCTCCAGCTTCTCCTCAGTCACACCAGGATAAGAATGGGACAGGGCATTTGGGGCAGCCCTAGGAACTGCCAAAGGGAGGTGCCAGGGAACACTGGTGTGTGTGTGTGTGCATTGAGTATGCACGTGTGCACTCAAGTGCATGTGCATATGTGTGTGTGTGTGTGTGTGTGTGTATCTTGGCTACTGTCCGGTACCTATAGCTGCACCTGCCTACCTGAACCTGCTCTTCCCCCAGTATCAGGAGAGCTGGGCTCAGTGTTGACACTTACATGATTTTTAATGTTTGAACAACTCCTTTCTTTGCTTCTTCCCTGGTGCCTCCCTCTAACACTATTTGCTTCTTTATTCAGAAACTATAGTCCCATCCCTTATTGTCTATGGATAAAATCCAAACTCCGTTGCCTGCCATTTGAGGCCGTCCCCAGCCAGCCTGTGCCGTCTCCCACTCTTCCCACGAGAAAATGGCCTGTGTTCCAGTCCTGTGGGGTGGTTTACTACTTCCTGGGCAATGCCTGTCTTACTGGCTCTCTGCCTTAGTTCATGGGACTTCTGCAGATTGATGTGCATCCTCTAACCCCTCAAAAACCCTGTCCCCACCTGTGCTTGTTGAAGTCTTAGAAACCCTTCAGAGCTCAGCTCAGGTCCAGCTTCTTTGCAAAGCTTTCTCTGACGTCCTGACAGGACAGAACATGGTCAGATGGAAAGATGGCGCTCTTTCCCTTGCGTGCTGAGCACTTCCTTGTCCCTCTCTTTACGGCCCTTACTTCATCCTGCCCTGGACTACTGGGAGCTCCAAGAATGTCCATCTTCCCTCAACTAGACTGCAAGCTCCTGGGAGACAGAGACCACTTTCTACCCCATTCTGTACCACCTGCCTCAGAGTATCTCCTTTGGGGGAACTTGTTAAATGTAAGTCAAACTGACTTCCATCCAGAACGGAATTCACAGGGGCCTGGACCTGCCCGCACACCTTGCCTGGGATTTTAGCGACTCATACTCTTTTGGGTAGCAGGTGGAGTCCCATACACTGGGCAGGGAAGCCCAGTGGTTAAGGGTGAAAGCTTATGAGTTGTATTGGGTACTTCATCTCTCTGAGCCCTGATTTCCTCCCCTGCAAGATGGTGATTAAAATGCCAGCTTGCTGGGTGCTTATGCAACTAAATGAGATAACACAGTGCTTGGCTTATTGCAGGTGCTCAGACCATGGTGGTTGTGAGATCACCAAGGCAGCTGCCTGGCAAGATGCCCCCGGGGTCCTGGAAGCCAGCAAATTCTCACTGGGAAAGAGATTCAAGTTTATTCCGAATACCTTCACAGTCGTGTGTGCCTCAAACTTGAAAGCTTTGGTCTGTCCATTCTCCAAGTACACCTTGAGCACGTTGGGCATACACAGCAGAGAATTACCCTAGAAAACACAAGAGTAGTATTGAAACTGTCCCTTCCTGTCCCTGGGTGTGACAGATCCTCAGCTTCCCTGGCCCTGCCTGGTGAGGAGAGCAGGATTCTCCCCAACCTCCTCACCACGTTGTAGATTGATTCTTGACATTTGGAGATTTCTCCAATGGATGAGGTCTATGCCACACAGATAATAGGCATGCTTTGTTCCAGGGATAGCCACTAGAACTGGAAGACGGTGAAGAGTGAGCCCTGCCACGAGCATACTGACAGCACTGTGTGAGCCTGTACGATGTCACGCAGCCATCAGCTGACACTTCACTGCTGGCTGCCTCCCTTATGGGATGCAATTTGGCAAGTCAGGTGACAAGCATGCCCATCGTCCCAGATGGGCCTTTCTGAGATTCTTGCGCTGTGCCTTGTGGGGTTGGGTGAAATGGGGGGTAGGATGCTCCCTCAGAGCCCCCTCAACATTTTACTGCTTCATTCCCTACAGTAAAAGGGCAGAGGGCTGCTCTCTGCCTCTACTCATCCCAGCCATCACTCTGGATTTATGAGATCAACTGCCCCCAACTCTAATCTCTGCAAAGAGTTTGGGTACAAAGCCCACCTGGGTTAGAAGCTTACCATCTTTTTTCAAAAACCTGACAGTCTTGGGCTTCCCTGGTGGCGCAGTGGTTGAGAGTCCGCCTGCCAATGCAGGGGACGCGGGTTCGTGCCCCGGTCCGGGAGGATCCCACATGCCGCGGAGCGGCTGGGCCCGTGAGCCATGGCCGCTGGGCCTGCGCGTCCGGAGCCTGTGCCCCGCAACGGGAGGGGCCACAGCAGTGAGAGGCCCGCGTACCGCAAAAAAAAAAAAAAAAAAAAAAAAACCTGACAGTCTTTTTCATATGAGAATTTTGTATCTTTTAAATATAAGGCCACTTGTATTGTTTAAGCAAGACTCACATTCATCACTCTACATAACTTTTTTTTAAAACCACAGTACTTTTATGGAGGAAAAAGGAATATGGTCATATCCCAGTGCCATTTCCCACTCAGTCAGGGATGAGGGGTTTCATATCGTTCATGCTGTCATCTCACTGCTCTGGTTTAGTGTATTTAGAAATCTTAATCTTTGGAATTCCCAAGTATGACATGCTTTCCTTGATATTTTATTATTTGTGATTTACCAAAAAATACATCCATAACATCATCACATAACTGAGGCTTTTCTCTAAGGCTTCTTCCAATTTTTATCTATATCTGTAAACAGCTTTTAGAGAGCCGCACTAATAGAACATGCACGATTCTATGTGCAGTTTTCCTCAACACATATACACTTCTTCATGTGGGTTTAATGTTTATAATTTTTTTTTTTTTTTTTTGCTGTATGCGGGCCTCTCACTGCTGTGGCCTCTTCGGTTGCGGTGCACAGGCTCCGGACGCGCAGGCTCAGCGGTTATGGCTCTCGGGCCCAGCTGCTCCGCAGCATGTGGGATCTTCCCGGACCGGGGCACGAACCCGTGTCTCCTGCATCGGCAGGCGGATTCTCAACCACTGCACCACCAGGAAAGCCCTTAATGTTTATAATTTTAATGGACTTATAAAGAGTCTGTTGAGTTGAAATATCAGAATTTCTTTAACCATTCCTCTGCCCTAGACATTTAACATTTTTTCAAATTTTTTGCAATTTATCTATCAGTAAAACAGATATCTTTAACTACATGGATTTTTGCATTTAAATTATTTTATAGACTTAAATTAATGAGAATGTGATCCTTGGCCCACTTTTATGGCATTCATTAAGTTTTGTTTTCTTCTACTCCCAGAGATTAAATCAATATACAAAGCCACCAATTAGTACATGAGTGTAGTTTCTTGGCATCAGGGCTTACATTTTCTTTGTTTGTGCTCATTTACTGAGTATAAAGTAGCAGTTCTTAATATTTTCCTTTGCATTTCTTTAACGGTTAGCAAAGTTAAGCATATTTGAAGTGTTGGTTTCCTTAAGTGAGACAGAGAAAGATAATACTGTATGATATCACTTATATGTGGAATCCAAAAAATAAAACAAACTAGTGAATATAACAAAAAAGAAACAGACTCACAGATATAGAGAATAAACTAGAGGTTACCACTAGGGAGGGGGTGGAGGGGCAAGGTAGGGATAGGGAATTAAGAGGTACCAACTACTATGTAAAAAATGAATAAGCTACAAAGATATATTGAACAGCACAGGGAATATAGCCAAAATTTTATAATAACTATAAATGGAGTATATAACCTTTAAAGATTGTGAATCACAATATTGAAACTTGAAACTTATATTGTATATCAAATATACCTCAATAATAAAAAAAAACCCAAACCCCCAAATGTTGGTTTCCTACTTCAGATTCTTCTAGGGTCTTAGTATGTTTCAAGGGAGGAAGTTTAGCAACTGATTTTATCATCTTTTAAATACTTGAGAGGATGAAAAAGGTAGGTCACAATGATGAACTCTTGCTGGTTTGGCTGTCTCTGCCTCACGTGGCTGATACAGAGACTCGGTACCCTGAGTTGCAAGTCTCCCCAGGGGGTCTGGTTCACATCTGCAGAACCCTTATTCTCTACCTGTTCTGTTAGTTGGTTCTAGCTTCTACTTCTCCTTACTATGTACTACTCTTAAAAACACACATTGTATCAAAATTTAATTTGCTGAAGAGGTTTGATCCATTTTCACAAACATGGACACACAGAGACTCAAATATTTCAGACTGACAGGATCTCAGGTCTTTTCTGATTAATACACTAGGCCTCCCACTAGACCTTCCTGAACAAATCCACCTTTTACTCTGAGGTCTAACTGAAGGTGGAGTTTGTTAAGCAGCAGAACAAGAAGAAAATAAAGGCTCTCCAGATGTGAACCAGATCACCTGAATCCTGTGTTAAAATGGCCCTGACTCCCCATTCACTGGTCTCTACACTAAGAAAATCAAATAAGGACAAGCTCTGATCTGAAAGTTTCAAAATCTACTATTGATCACTGAATTCAGAATGGTAATAGTTACAGACCATCGGGTGGAAAATATTTAAATTATGAATATATGAGTCTTTTTTTTTTTTTTTTTTTTTTGCGGTGCACGGGCCTCTCACTGTTGTGGCCTCTCCCGTTGCGGAGCACAGGCTCCGGATGCACAGGCTCAGCGGCCATGGCTCACGGGCCCAGCCGCTCCGCGACATGTGGGATCCTCCCGGACCGGGGCACGCACCTGTGTCCCCTGCATCGGCAGGCAGACTCTCAACCACTGCGCCACCAGGGAAGCCCAATATATGAGTCTTTAACAGTCCACACTGAAAACATCAAACTCTAGCCAACATTTTCCCTTTACAAACTTGTCTTCTGAACACTCATATCCAGCCACACCAATCCTGGGTATTCCCATATCAAAAAGGACTAGACAGCATATCACAGTGGAAAACAGAAGAACTGAAGTCACACAGACCTGTGCTCCTGTATTTCTAGCTATGTGATCTCAGAGGTTAATTCTGTTAACCTCTCTAAGCCTCTGCTTCCTCTTTTGTTAAAATACCTCCCATGCAGGGTATGGTGATGACTAAGGATTATGTACCCAAAATTCATGCAATAGAGGTTCAATAGATGATAGGCTCTTTAAAAAAACCAAAGCCCCCCCTCCCCCGGCCACCATCACTACTATCAATATATCACCTTCAGAGGGAATATTAAGTTTGAAGATTTAGAATGAGAAGTGAACAATCAGAATCTGTTGAAATTTCAAGGGCAGAAAAATGGAGTCACAGGATGACAGAGCCACACCCAGTGCGTCTCTCCCTGTCCACCGTTTGTAGGTGCCTCACTAAGGGGGCACAGAGCCTCCAGCAAGCCCTCTGCACTCCCTCTGCATCCCCTCCATGCTGCAGATTCCAGAGTCTTCAGGAGATACATGCCAGGAGGCAGCTCCCCCACCTCATGAAGAGTCATTTCAGCCCCCTGACCAGTGACGCACCTGGCTGTGTCCGCTGACAAGCACTTCCTCTGCAAAGTGCACCTTCACGGGGTTGGTCTTCAGCCTGGCTCGTTTCTCCTCCGTTAGGAAGGAGGACTTGGGGACTCCCTGCAAAACATTAACACGACACACTTTAGAAAAATGTGGGACTTTCATAAAAGCCATGTACATCTTCTCGTTTCTGGCTGTTGAGAATTCAATTAAAACCCACAGAGAAGGACGACATCCCATTAGAGATCTCTTTTCATAAAATTTAGGGATCTCAACCCAATGTTCTTATGCGTCTGAGGACAGCTCAAGATTCAATACAGTGGCCAAAGGCTCTGGTATGATGAAGACAAAGAGAATTGGCCGGTGAGCAAAGAGACCTGAATTCCAACCCAACTCCAGCTACTCAACAGTTCTGAGAACTACCTCAAACACAAACTGTTATGGAAGAAAACCAGTTGTGGGTGTGCGTGTGTGTGTGTGTGTACACACTCCTTTCTTTGGCCTTCAGTCTTCCCTTCTGCACAATATGGGAACTGAACCAGGAGGCAGAAACAGCATAATGCTAATGAGCATGGGTTCTGGAGTCTAACTACCTGAAAAAAGCCCAGCTCTACTGATTTCTGCATGTGAGACCATGTGCCTGTGAGGCTATAGTGTCCTCATCTGTAAAAGGGGGATAACCAATATATCTACCTTGTAGGATTTTCTTTTGGCACAAATTAAATAAGACATTAAATATTAGTATTAATATTATAATAAATAATGTATTATAAATAATTAATATAAATACAGATCTATACAATTAAACCTAAACATATTTTAATCATAAAATTCTATGTCCTAGAGAAGCAGTAATTAATATTCCAACTTAGGATTTTATAATTCCTAATCAATTTCAAATCATTTGAGGACTCTAAGAATCTACTCGGACAAAGATGAGCATTCTTGCTGAAGTAAAATATGTATGATCATTTGTCTTACGATCATATAACTTCTGGTGAGAGGCTCGAGTGGGCTAGACAATATTCAGGGAGTTTCTCAGGGGCACGGGGTCATCATCTGGGCTAATGTCAGCTTTCCCTGCAGGATCTCCAAAGTACAGTATTCATACTCCTCTTTTCTTGGGAACCTCATAGGAATCTTAGGAATGGTACTGGAACATGTTAATTTTCCTCTCCCTATACTTTTTATTTTTTAAAAGGAGGCAGCTATATGCTGTTTCCCTCTCTCCTTACTTAACAAGTGCTATATTTTGCTATCATTTCTTGGAAATAGAGTAGGAAAAGAACTACCTAATTAAGATTAAGATGTTCTCCACTGAGAAGATAATCAGCTAAATGAAAAGAATCCCTCAACACCTGCAGGATCATTTATAGAGATTAGCTTTCAGTATACTGCTTTTTACACATTGGTTTCACATTATTTCATAGATAAATTCTTCTATTTAGAATAGAAGAATCTCCATTTATCTGTGCATAAAACACTTGGTCTGTCATCTTTATGGCAAACATCCTAGTCCTATTTAGGTGGGATTTTTTCCTGTTCTACTTCTAAGAAACAAACAAACAAACAAACAAATAACACTTCAAATAAGGAGAGGAGGCAACAATTTCTTTGCTTTTTAGTGTTATGAAGTTTTTGGATCACAGAAATTTAATTTTTTCCACATAATCAAATAGCTGTTTGTTCGACTGTACCTTCTCCCACTCCCTAAATGCTTAGGAATTCTTTCTGCAACTTACAACCGGATAGACACCCATCCATATTGTTGACATTTTTATGTGTTTTTGTTTGTTTGTTTTTTGCAGTACGTGGGCCTCTCCCTGTTGTGGCCTCTCCCGTTGCGGAGCACAGGCTCCGGACGCGCAGGCTCAGCGGCCATGGCTCGCGGGCCCAGCCGCTCCGCGGCATGTGGGATCTTCCCGGACCGGGGCACGAACCCGTGTCCCCTGCATCGGCAGGCGGATCAACCACTGCGCCACCAGGGAAGCCCTATCTCATACCATTTGATGTTAAAGACTTAAATATAAAAAAAAACCATAGGGAAGCCCTATCTCATACCATTTGATGTTAAAGACTTAAATATAAAAAAAAACCATAGGGAAGCCCTATCTCATACCATTTGATGTTAAAGACTTAAATATTTAAAAAAAACCCATAGGGCTTCCCTGGTGGCGCAGTGGTTGAGAGTCCGCCTGCCTATGCAGGGGACACGGGTTCGTGTCCCGGTCTGGGAAGATCCCACATGCCGCGGAGCAGCTGGACCCGTGAGCCATGGCCGCTGAGACTGCGTGTCCGGAACCTGTGCTCCGCAGCAGGAGAGGCCACAACAGTGAGAGGCCTGTGTACCGCAAAAAAAAAAAAAAAAAAAAAAAAAAAAAAAAGGATACAAATGGTATGAGATATGTCCCTGTACAAGTCCTTGAATAATCATCTTTTCTCCCACTGATTTGGGATGCCATATTTATCATATACTAAATTCTTATACTGGTATCTATTCTTGGAGTTTCTTTTGATTAGATTGATATATCCAACATTTCATCAATATCACACTGTTTTAATTACTGCAGCTTTATTAGTTTTAAAATCTAGTATTTCAAGGCCATCCTCATTATTCCTTTTAAAAAAGATTTTCTTGGTAAGTCTCACCTTGATATACTTTGTCAAAATCCAAATAAAAGTCCCACAGGCAGTCTGAATTTTCCTTAAGCATATACATTAACATGAGAAAATCCGACATATTAGTAGTCTTCCCATCAAGGAACATAATATGTAACTCCTTTTATATTAAAGAAAAATTTTACTTCCTTCAGTATTATTCTAGTTTCCTTCAAGGCCCACATATTTCTTTTCCCTAAAGTTCTCCTATTTTTAAATTTTTTCCTGTAAAGAACTAGCCCTTGGATTTATCAACTTTCCAATTTTTTCTGTTTTCCAAAGCATCATTTAGATTTAAATTTTTATCATTTTCTTTAATGTGCTTTATGCTTGTTTTATTAGTCTTTTCTTCCTACTTCTTGTACTGAATATTTACTTAACCTGTTTTCTTGTTAAATAATAAAATCACTTTTAAGGTTATGAGTTTTACTCTGAGTATAGCTTCAACTGTGTATAATAAGTTCTAAGAAGTAGAGTTCTAAATTTTAATTATTTTCTACCTAGTCTATAATGGTAATTTTTGTTTTTCCATTTGATTCTATCTTTACTTAGGAGATTGCATTGTTATTCCAAATGACTGGATGGGGATGTTTCTTTGGGGAATTTAGGTTTTTTTGTGGTCTGGTATGTGGTCAGTTGCATTAGATTATTAAATGCATTATTAAAATTCTCTATGTCCCTATTTATTTTCTTGTCTATTTGTGGTCAAGGCTAAGAGGTATGTACTAAAGTCTCTCAAAATGAGAATTTTCTGTCAGCGTTTCCTCCTTGGTAGTTTTCTCTTACAATCTGATTATATACTTTCCCCTGTATCACATATAAAGGACTCCTAGGCCTACAGTGGTTTAGGATGGCTGGTGCCTTTCTGTTCATCATCTGTGCCACACCTTGCCTTGCGGCCAATAAAACACGTTCACATTCAACACCTTGTTGGGCCCTCAGAACAACCCATTAGATAGACAAGGCAGTTATCGTCCTCATCTCTGTTCTACAAAAGTCAAAACGGAAACTAAATGACTGCTCCACGGTGACATCACTCAGACCTGTCTTGAAACTCCTAGTTTGGTACCCTTGTCATCCCACTCTGCATAATCACAGGTCTGTCTCCTTAGCTGGACCATGAGTTCTTGAAGCCTGGACCCACATCTGTGTCCTCCACAATACTGGCACACAGGCTGTTTATTCTACAGGGGATATTCTGCTGGGGGTACAGGGTCTTGGGGCGAAGAAAGGTGAAACTAACACACAAGACATAAAAAGAGATATACCGATGTGCAGCGAACAACTGTGATTGAAAGAGAATCTTCAGCTTCCCTGAAAAAAAAGAATAAAGGTAAAAAATGTCATCATTCTGGGTGATACACGTGTGTGTGTGCGTGTGCGTGTGCGTGTGTTAGGGTCAAAAAGACTGGTAGAATTACAAAGCAGCCTCTCTTGCCTCAGCTTCTTTGGCTCAGCAAAATTGAGGACACTGAGAACACAGTGATCTGTGAAGGAACTTAAGCTGTCCCAGATGCCACTGCTACCTTAAGAAAATCTTCAGATACTTGCCTCTGCCATCTAGTCCATACCTATAGCCACTAAATTAAGTCACTTATCTTTCTTTCTTTTTTTAAATTTTATTTTATTTTTGGCTGCATTGGGTCTTTGTTGCTGCGTGTGGGCTTTCTCTAGTTGCAGTGAGCGGGGGCTACTCTTCGTTGCGGTGCGCGGGCTTCTCATTGAGGTGGCTCCTCTTGTTGCAGAGCACGGGCTCTAGGAGTGCAGGCTTCAGTAGTTGTGGCACACAGGCTCAGTGGTTGTGGCATGCGGGCTCAGTGGTTGTGGCACAGGGGCTTAGTTGCTCCGTGGCATGTGGGATCTTCCTTGACCAGGGATCAAACCCGTGTCCCCTGCATTGGCTGGTGGATTCTTAACCATTGCACCACCAGGGAAGTCCCCACTTATCTTTCATTTAGTCTATATGATGGAAAAATCATCCGGTTGCTATGACCACTAGCTAGGTTTATGTCCAAAAAAAAAAAAAGAAAAAAATTTTGAGAGAAGACAGAGCACTAACACAGATAACTTAGGTTGCTATTTCAGAAAACTGGCTGAACATTCATGAAATAGAATAAATGAATGTGGATAACATTGATCAGATAAAAGCCAACAAGTTTACTGTGTTTGGGCACACAAGTGTTGGCAGGCCCAATCATTTAATCAAATACTAGACATTTTTATTTTGTTATAATCTCTTAGGTTCCAAAAGTGATCAAATCAACCAGATAAGTGCCAAACTTCCATTTTGCATTACAGGACAGAGCTGAAAAAACGATTCATATTTTCCTTCATCTCTGCCATTGCTAGAGAAGCAGTTTGCAAAATAATTTCATTTGATTTCTTGCAATAAGAACATTTAGGCCAGCTGCTGCCAGTGTGTTACTTCCTCTAATAGATAAACTCAACCTGAGGTTTCTAAGTGCCTGGGGATTGCCTCTTTTCCATTTTATATAAGAACAGGTCTTTTTCAAGAGAATTCACAACAAACCAACGTCCAAGTACTCTCAAAAGGACAGTTTGGCCTCACAGATAGATAATTGGAGGAATTAGAGAGATTTTGTTGGTTTTTTGTTTGCTTGGTGTTTTACTTTTATAAATGGCAATGACACTGGGAACTAAGCTAAAAAAGTAAGCAGTTCCGGGATTCCCACACAAGGCATGTAGCTGAGAGTGCAGATGCAAGCATACATCAGGTCACATCCCTGCTCACGAGTCTTCAGTGGCATAGTCTTCCAGGAGGAGAATAACCCCTGAACTTGCAGTGTCAGCACCAAGACCCTCCATCATCTGGGCCTCACTTCCCAGAACTTTTCTCTAGGTATCCAGTGCCTTAGACAAATTGAACAGCTCAGTGTCCCCTACTCCCCAGCCAGTCACTCCTCCTTATCACTTTGCATGGATCATCCTTCACCTCCATCTTTGTGGCCCAAATTCTATGCAGCATTAAAGGTAGAACTTGGCCAGCCGAAATACTTCTGTACTCTTCTCTGTTTTGTCAAACCACAACTTCCCCACAAGTTGGAGGAATCTCCAGTGTTTACAGCCCCTTTTCCCTGCTTCTCTTGAGGCACTGTCTGCCCTCAATCTTAGCTGGGTCTACACGAGCTGTCTCTGCACTACCATCCTGAAAGTGTCTGGGGAGTGGAGCCCCTTTGCGCCCCAGGTTTCCTTGCCCATGGAACAGATCAGGGTTCAATGTTACCTAAACATCCAAATTTTGGTCTACTGTTTTAAATTGTGAATACTTTTGTTTATTAGTCAGAGTTTGATCTAGCCTGGCAGAGATATTAGTAGCAGCGAAAATCTAAAATTAATTTGCTGGAATTGAGAAATTCTTTGAGAAAACCACCCAGTAATTGGGAAAGCAAACTTCATGATTTCCATAACCATATTTCATTTTTAAAAATGAAATGATCAAATCCTTCCCTGGCTGCCCTACCCACTCACCTTACTCCCTGGCAATCTTGAAGCAATATTGGGCGTGGTTGAGAGGATTCTATTTTCTACACTATGATGGATTCTCTGTAAATCTTATGTCTCTCTGCACCAAGACTGTGGACTTCCTGAGGGTGGAGACTGCATCCTGCATTTTCATTTTCTCTTTCTCTGACTTTGTTATTGTTGCCTGTTATTCAGTGTATGCTGCACACGATAGGCCCTCAGAAATGAAAACCACCACTCACAAAAAGGCACAGACTAAAGTACAAACTTGAAGTATCTTCAAGCTGGCTTTCCTCTAACTCTATGTCTCGTTTCCCTTTATTTATATTAAAGTCATTAAAACAGTGCTGGGTGAAAGTTTTAAAAGACAAAGCCTGCATGTGCCTATAGAACATCTGTCAGGCCTCCTCACTCCTGTCACTCACTTCCTCTGTCTTAAAACCAGGGTCGCCAACTGTCAGTGCCAACCACATTCACTCGTTCCACTGAGCACCCACTGTGTGCCTGGTCTTAAGGAGATCATGGTCAAAGCAGAAAGTGAGACATTTACAAAAATCACCATGACACCAGGTAGAAATTGGTAGGTGCCATACCAATGGAACTACATATATGCCTACCAGGCTGCACCAAGAATATTTAGGAAGAGATATTAAAAGGGTTAAAGAATAATAAGCAGACTTAGTGTCAATTTAGTCTAATTTTTGGCATATGTTACAACAGCCCTATACATCCTTAAGGGGTAGGGCCTATGTATTATTCATAATTACATTCCCCGCAGCGCCTAGCACAGTGTTTGGGCATTGCAGGGGGTTGATAAATAGAGCACCCTGTGCCTCCCCATCACTTCTGTAGGCAGGTGAAAGAGTGCAGATAGTAACCGAGATGGAATTCTAAAACGAGGCTGTTATTGCTGCTTTCAAGGAACCTAGACTTTACTTAAATCCCAGGGATATCAGTTATGCCTTTTCTGTCTCCCATCCTTGCTCTATAATAATCTGTGCAATATATATAATAATATGTATAATAATTCTGTGGATGATGGAAGACAATTTAGTACCTCAGAATATCGACCGCTCGTTCACAGGAAAGGTCTTCAGCAGGCTTGTTGTTCATCTGGAGGATCTGATCACCAGGGAAAAGCTTGCCATGAGCGGAGCCTCCTGTTGAAGAGAAAAGAAGTAACTGGTGCTCATGCCAGGAGGGCCCAGACCCCATGTGTCACAGCAACTCACCTGAATGGCAGCCTTATCCAGTCCCCAGGGCACTGGCTCACCCCCACCCCTGGCCAGACTTGGGCTCACACGGGTTTCAGTTTTCCTGTTTACAAAGCATGGATAACGTACCTACCATCTATCAGCTTCAAGGGATGTTAGGAGACTGTCCAGGGAAAGAAGACTGGCAGAAACTCCCTGAATCAACAGAGCTGGCCAGCGAATCTACTACATTCATTGCTAAAGAACTCTGGTGTGTGTGTGTGTGTGTGTGTGTGTGTGTAAATTCAAAATAATAGAATTTAACTAGTCCCAGATCTCACATCAATACATAGCTGAAGTATGACAAAAAACACTACACATTCCCAGCCTGCTCATCTTCACCCTGATACAGCCTATATTTTACAGAGACTCAAGTGAAAACAAATCAATAATTTCTATTACTGTCTGCCCAGAAACTCTCCCCAGCTCAGAGAGTGCAGGGTTCAGAGAGGAGGGCCTGCTCGTCCCAATACTGTCACTATCCCTGAGACGGGCCAGGGGGCCACGGGTGGGCAAATCCCTGGCTGAGGTCAGTGGACCTGGGGTGCAGATCAGCAAGTGCACTTGGAGCTCCTCCCTCCCAGCACCACAGGAAGGTGCAAAGCCCTAGACAGAATTAGGTCAAAATTAGATGTGCCCTGTCTAGCTTTCTGGGGTAGCATTTTCTACATTACGTTATAGCACAGAGAGATGGGAAGAGAACCAGGGAAATTTCCCTCCAAGAAGCCAAAATCCTTTCTTGTTTCCCAGTCAGCCCCTACCTGCTGTGACGGCCACCACTGTGAGGGGAAGGGTCTCAGAAATGTGAAATCCATAGTCCTGGAGGAGATCGTCTTTGTCTATTTTTACTGTGTGTTTCACAGGGATGATGGTCTGGGTTGGGATCCCAGGGGGTCCATCAGCTGCAGCATCTGTAGCCCTGGAAGAGAAGGAGTGTATAAAAAAGACAGAGAGGGGAGTCTAGTTGGTGGCCACAAACCAGGTCAGCCCTAGGCATCCTGGAGGAGGAAGATGCAGAGCTGAATGGACACCAACTCTCCTCTTGAGAGAGAGACGACACAAACGTCAGTAGATAAGACAGCAGGACATAGCACCGTGCTCTAAAAGAGAGGTTGTGAAGTGCTGTGGGTACTCAGAGAAGAGGTAGAGCAGTTTTAACTTTGTGGGCTAGAGGAGAAGGAATCAGGGAAGCATTTGCTACCTTGAAGAGGTGGCATCTGAGAGATGTCGAGGGTATATCTACACAGCCCAAATCCTGGCACACAGAAAATATTCAGTAACTGCTGCTGAGTGGATGGATGCATAGATGGATAGATGGATGGATTCATGGATGGATGCATGGATGGATAGATGGGTGGGTGGATGGATGGATGAATGGATGGATGGACAGACAGGCATTCCAGGCAGGGGGCACTGCTTCAGCAGAGGTACAGAAGAGGAAAAACATGGACTGTGAATAGGAACAAGGAATTGCTCAGTTTAGATGTCTAATGATGACTAATTTTTATAGGTGAATTGTTTCTTTGGTGATTTTTTTTTTTTTTGCTTTATAATGAATGTTGCTTCCCCTTCAACTTTGTAACTGTGAGGATTCCAGTACAAAATCCCAGATGTTGCAGATTCCCTCTGTATTAATTGTAAAAAACATGTATGTTCTCTATATATCTAAAAGCAGGTAAGTTGAAAGTTGTATTTTCTATCTCTCAATACCACAAAGCGAATTTATGAGCTATTTTTCATTTCTCTGTGACAAATGACTTTTTTCCTTCTAAGAGTCAGTGGTTCTTTCTGAGGAAGGTCAAATAGTGACGGGATAAGGTATTTATTGTCATTATAAACAACAGAAATGTGGAGGATTTACAGCTCCCTCAGGGCTCTGCAGCTAAGGTTTATCATTTATTCTCAACTATTTACCAAACACTGTCAGGAACTCTGCCCAATGCAATAGGACCTCGGTTATCTGAAAATCACCTCTCTGTCATTTATAATAATCTCAAGTTTCAACAAGGACCAGGAAATATTAAAAAACTGCTTCATGGAACCAAAATGCAGGTGACAAGTCCAAGCCTTATTATGCACATTATCCATCAAGGAGCTCTCTTAGGAGCAAGAAGAGGATTTCTCCTAGGTGAGCATATGGGTAATACTGAGAAGTGTTAGAAGACAGACTTAACAAGAGGGAAGAAACAGAAAACTCTGAAAATTTATACTGAATAAAACCCATAGGTATTCCTGATTTTAAAAAAAAAAGAAAACTTTAAAGCGCTGAAAGGGCCTAAGTAAAATACCTTAAAAGGTACTTTATGTCAATTTGCCAAATCTTATATAGTTATATAAAATATTTATTGTGAGATGCAGGTACCTTTTAATGTAGAGTGGGTCTCCAAAATATGAGAACACTTGAAGCCTAGAAGGCTTAAAAGAGTTGTGCTTGAACCTAGATTATTTGACCTGGGAGCCTGGGCTCTTGAACACTAAATACTGCTATAAGAATGAGGGTAGGGGCTTCCCTGGTGGCGCAGTGGTTGAGAGTCCGCCTGCCGATGCAGGAGACACGGGTTCGTGCCCCGGTCCGGGAAGATCCCACATACCGCGGAGCAACTAAGCCCATGAGCCATGGCCGCTGGGCCTGCGCGTCCGGAGCCTGTGCTCCGCAACGGGAGAGGCCACAACAGTGAGAGGCCCGCATACCGCAAAAAAAAAAAAAAAAAAGAATGAGGGTAAACAAGATGTGCAAGCACACACTCATGTGTGGGTACACTTGTGTGTGCATACACCCATCTTCCTCTCTTCTATAGATCACAATATTAATTTGCTCCTATCAGACAGAGGTGATGATCAAATCTGCATGGCCTGGTCTTCACCAATGAAACGGAATAGAGAGAATTATAAAAACTAGAAATAAATATGGGCCCTTTATGCCAGCTTCTGGAGAGCAGACATATTTTTAAGGATTAGAAAATTAGAGACAGGCATAAGATATAAGATAGATGGTTTGAATGTGAATTTCAATAGCTAATACATAAATAAAAATAAATAAAAGATTAGATAACAGAATAGGACACAAGGAGAAATATTAAATGATAAAAGTTTATAACTTCTTCATCTTGTACACAAAAATTAACTCAAAATGAATCACAGACCTAAATACAAGAGCTAAAACTATACAACTCTTAGGAGAAAATATAGGAATAAATCTTTGTGACCTTGGTGTCATATTAGATATGCACAAGCAACAAATGAAAACATAGATAAACTGAATTTCTTCCAAATTAAAAACTCTTCTGCTTCAAAGGACACCACTGTGGACTTCCCTGGTGGTGCAGTGGTTTAGAATCCGCCTGCCAATGCAGGGGACTCAGGTTCGAGCCCTGGTCCGGGAAGATCCCACATGCCGTGGAGCAACTAAGCCTGTGTGCTCCAACTACTGACCCTGTGCTCTAGAGCCCATGAGCCACAACTACTGAGCCTGCATACCACAACTACTGAAGCCTGCAAGCCTAGAGCCCGTGCTCCACGACAAGAGAAGCCACCGCAATGAAGAGTAGCCCCCCCGCCACAACTAGAGAAAGCCCACACACAGCAACAAAGACCCAACGCAGCCAAAAATAAATAAATAAATACTTTTATTTTTTTTAAAAAAGGACACCACTGAGAAAATGAAAAGACAACCCACAAAATGGGAGAAAATATTTGCAAATCATATATCTAATAAGGACCTTGCATCTAGAATACATAAAGAATTCTTATAATACACTTAAACAAAAAAGACAAATAACCCAAATAAAAACTGGGCAAATAATTTGAATAGACATTTCTCCAAAGAAAATATACAAACAGCCAATGAGCACAAGAAGAGATCATTAGACATTATGGTAATACAAATCAAAACCACAGTGACATAACACTTTACACCCACTAGGATGGCTATAATCAAAAAGATAGGTCAAGTGTTGACTAAGGTGGAGAAAATGAAACCCTCATACAGTCTTGTAGTTCTTCAAAAGACTAAACATTGAGTACCATATGACCCAGCAATTCCACTCCTAGGTATATACCCAAGAAAAATTGAAAGCATATGTCCACACAAAACTTACACACAAATGGTCACAGCAACATTATTCATAATAGCTCCAAAGTGGAAACAACCCAAGTGTACATCAACTAATGAAATGACAAAGACAATATTCCATAATAGACTATTATTCAATAAAAAGGAATGAAATACTGATATATACTATACCATGGATAAACCTTGAACATATTATGCTAAGTGAAAGAAGTCAGCCACAAAAGACTACAAATTGTATGATTCCATTCATGTGATATGTCCAGAATATGTAAATCTATAGAGACAGAAAGTAGATTAGTGATTGCCTAGGGCTGGGGAAGGAGGGTTTTGAAAGGAAATGGAGAGTGACTACTAATACGTATGGAGTTTCTTTTTGGGGTGATGAAAATCTTCTAAAATTCATTGTGGTGATGGCTGTACATCCTTGTGAATACACTAAAAACCAGTGACTTGTACATTTTAAGCGGGTGAACTGCATGGTATGTAAATTATATCTAAATAGAACTGTTGGGCTTCCCTGGTGGCACAGTAGTTGAGAATCTGCCTGCTGATGCAGGGACACGGGTTCGTGTCCCGGTCCGGGAAGATCCCACATGCCGCGGAGCGGCTGGGCCCGTGAGCCATGGCCACAGAGCCTGCGCGTCTGGAGCCTGTGCTCCGCAGCGGGAGAGGCCACAACAGTGAGAGGCCAGCTTACCACAAAAAAATAATATTAATAAAATAAAATAAATAGAACTGTTGAAAATAAGTAAATCAATTTAAAAAAATCCTAGAGGGAAAAAGCTTATGACAAAAATATATGCAGAAGGGGCATAAATACATGCAGTAAATACCCAGATTTCACATGCTCAAAGCAAGTGAAGTGAAAACTTGCACATGAAGAAGTAAAGCTGGTAAATAACAGAAAATGTACAACCTTAGTCATTGAAGAACCACAACTGAAAGGACTACAGAGAACTATTACATGTCTACTAAAGCACCAATTATGAATAAAAATAATAAAGCCCAACATGTGTGGGCCCTGGTATTTAAGGCTGACTGTATAAATTGGCTATTCAATCTCTCTGGAAAATAATCAGGGAAATTATAATATGAATTTAAAATTTGATCATTTTCTTTGACCTTCTGTTACCATTTTGACTGACATTCCTCAAAGTAATAACTGCCCTCTCCCAAAATAAAATATTATTTGTACTAGACTATGAATTCCTAGAAGATAAGGGTGACTTTTATTCATCTCTGTGTTCCCTGTGCCATAAAGTCCTAGAACAGAGTATGAACTCAAAAGACCCTAGCTCTTGAACATTCAAAAATATTTACCATAGCTTTATTTAGAATAATGGAAAAACTTTAAACCACCCAACAGAGAACAGATAAATCAAGCACAGTAAGGAATTGCCCCAAGACTCTACATCAATGAAGTACCACAAGCCTGTGAATCTTAGACATACATGGAAACACACCTTAGAAAATACCCTTCCAGAGCATCTTCTAAACTGTCGTTCAAACCCCCTTCCTAAGGGAAAGATCAAATTATTCTGTCCCCACAGCTCCCCATCACCCACAGGATAAAAGTTAAACTCCTCAACCTTACTCTCATGTACCTTTGTCTTTAAGTCTCAGGCCCTGGCCAACATTCCCTACCCACTCTCCTTCCCAGACCATCACTCCAGCATAATCTTACCTGCTGCACCAGTTTTGCATCTGGGCCTCAGTTCATACAGCTACCTCACAGGAAAATGTGAGGCCAATCAAAGCCCAGCTCAAATGCTGCCCCTTCCAAAATGCCTTCTCTGATTTCCTAGCTAGACACAAGTTCTCTCAGCCCTGAGCTCTTCTGGCCTAGAGCACCTCAACTTCAGTGATAACTGATTCCATGTATCATCACCCCGAATAGACTGTAAATTCTCAGAATGCAGGAACCACTTTTTACCCACCTCTGTATTTCTCACCGTACTGAGTGAAGAACTTTGCCCACAGAAAGCATCTGTGCTTATTAGGTGAATACATGAGCAAAATACTATACAGCATGATGCAAAATAGTACCTCTAATATGATTAGCAAGGGTGGAAATGTATATTTAACCACTAATAAATAGCAGACTAAGTGACAGAGTTCAATGTTTGTCATTTGTCCTTTGTTTGCTTAATTTGAAATATAGTTCAGCCTTCTGACAATCATCCTAATCAAGACCCATCTTTTCCATGTCCCAGAGCTCAGTAAATGGTATCAGGTCGAGGCTCAGTTAATCAAGCCAGACTCCTGGGAGTCATCTTTGACTTTACCCTGCTCTCACCCCTAATATCCTATCCGTCAGTACTACAAAAGATCTCCAAGATGTCCACTTATCTCTATCTCCATGACCACCATTCTATTTCAGGACCCTTTTCATTCTTATCTCACCTGAATGATTCTCCATCCAGCAACCAGACTGATATTATAAATGCAAACCTGCTCATATATCTGCCCTGACTAAGTGGTCTAATCCAAAATCCTTAATATGGCTTAATACAGTGCCTGCCCACCACTGAAGCCTCTACAATGAAGCCATTTGTTCTCTCAATATTTTTGTTCCAGCCAAACTAGTATCCTTGGAGTTCCTCAAATACACAAGGTCTTCCCTCTGCCTAGAATACCCCCAACCCCTAACATAACACTCTTTAGAGATTTCCCCAAACACCCAACCATACACTATCTGACCAGCTCCTACTCAATCTTCTGGTTTTGGCAGATATATTCCTCTCCCTCTGCTGAACCTGTACACAGAACCTGTACATCCCTTTTTGAAACACACATCATCTTGGAAATGACCAGTGTGAAGTCTCTTGTCCTTTCTAGACAACAGCTCATATGGCAAAACCGTGTCTTTCTTGTCCCATGTGCTGAACTCAATGCTAGGCATGGAACACGGCTTAATAAATGTTTGGAGACCAAGAGAAAACCACAGACCTTACCATAGTTAGAACAGGCTCCATTTTGATGCTTTTCTAGTGGGTAGGCTTCATTTATCTTACTTTTCCATTTGGAATGGTGTGCTCCTCAACAATGGTAGACAAATGAAGCCCCGCTGTGCTGACTGATCCCTGGATGGCATCAGGAACTTTGGCCCAAAGTCTGTTTTTTGACATTTTCCCCAAAGGCCACATTTCAGCTTTTGTTTGGAAAGGGATTGTTTAAGAACAGGACCAAACCGTGGCCTCTCCTCAGAAAGAATGTTCAATATTTGACAGAGAACTGAAGGAAATGATCTCTGTAGCAAAATTTCCTCCTCTGAAGAACCTTATAAATATCAAGCTAAGTGCTGACAATCCAAAAACCTATATCTGATGCCTCTGTAATGGTTTCAAATCATAAATGTGAGGTCATTGCTGCGATTTTACTTTGGAACAGCATAAGACCTGGCGACACTAATAGAATTCCTGTCCGATAACTGGATAAAGCCTAAGGTAGAACTAGAAAAAACATGTAAAATTTATCATGAAAATAGCCTCGTGTAGAGTAATTCTATATTTTATGGGTCATAAGTTCATACTGAGCTGATCAATAATGCTGAGAAGAAAAAATAACAGATAGAGATAGATTAGGTTTCAAATATTCTCTGGCTTTTTATCTGCTCTCTAATAGGTTGAAAAATATATTTTGCCTCTATCTTGTAACAACAAAGAATTCACCTTTGAGTTCCAGCAGGATGTGGAGAAACTACTTTGAATCTATGGTTAAACACTGTATTATGTTCAGCTTGAGTGATTTTAAAAGCTAACATCTGGTATAAGCTGGCTTATTAATCTAAAGTTTATTCAAAGAAAGAAGAAATAGAAGTAGCAGCTTGTACCAGAAAGAAATTTATCATGTAGTCATAATCATAGGACTATGCTTGTGGCTGTGAAAGTTTCTAGGGGACCACTGAATGTACATATTGTGAGTATAGTGCAAAGGCCTGCAGTTGAGAGGAGGAGAAATTATTCCACTGTTACTTTAAAAAGGAGGTTCAGGAGACGATGGCAACCCTGCAGATGCAGCACAGGAGCCTTCTAACCTGTTCTGTTCGAGTCTTTCCGCTTTTGCCCATGGGTCAAAGACCAATAAAAAATTGGCACCTGAAATGGTCTTTCTACATCATTAGGAGTATTACAAAGGTCAAAGATATCATCTCTATAATTAGTAAACAGACTATGGTTATAATGAACAAGTAAATTTGTAGAGTGCAAAACCAGTAGCCAGGGCTCTGATACAATGATGCATGTGTGTGTGCACGTGTGCATATGTGTGAATATGTATACCTGTGTGTATGTGTGTGTGTGCACATGTGCACAAACATGTGCATGTGTGTTCACTAGTATTAAGATTCAAGATAAATTGAAGGAAAGAAATCTTTTTAAACCCTGAGGATAAAACCAAGCACCAAGACGAAGGCATCAAATTCATCAAGCTCTTTGTTATTTTTAAGTCTTGCTCTATAAAACTATTTCTGATTAAGCATAAGAGAATTCAGTAAATCTTATGCAAAATTATTTTAATAATATAATAAAATTATTCTAAAGTTCACATGGAAGAATAGGTAGGTAAGAGTAAAAAAAATGGAAAATGAAGAGTAATAAAAGTCTAGTTTAGGGGCTTCCCTGGTGGCGCAGTGGTTGAGAGTCCGCCTGCCGATGCAGCGGACGTGGGTTCATGTCCCAGTCCGGAAGGATCCCACATGCCGTGGAGCGGCTGGGCCCATGAGCCATGGCCGCTGAGCCTGTGCGTCTGGAGCCTGTGCTCTGCAACGGGAGAAGCCACAGCAGTGAGAGGCCCGCGTACCGAAAAAAAAAAAAAAGTTTAATAGATAATAAATGCAAATAGTTTTAATACAAGTGTGTGAAAACAGGCCATTAGATCAATGGAACAGAATAGCTAGTCCAGGAAGAGATACAATTTCCCACTCACAGACACAAGAATTTCATATATAATAAAAGTGAAGAAAGGAAAGATCACTCACAGTTAATGGTGATGCAAACATTACTTATTTTGGAAAAAAACCAAGTTAGATCTACATCTCACAACCTATACGAAAATAAACTTCAATTTAAAAATTAAATATAAAATATCTTAAACTATCAAACTGAAAATTAATTAATTAAATTACTTGTTGGGTGAGGGTTTTCTAAGCTTAGAAGCAATCAAAGAAATCACCAAGGGAATATCATTTAACTATATAAAAATTGAAAATTGTAGGAGACAAAAAATGGCATAATTAAGTGGAAAAGTATTCTATAACATGTCATTCTCAGTTTATCACCTCCCTAGTTATACAAAGCTGTTAAGAAGATGACAATTTAGTTCAAAGCAAAATGGTTAAAAATTAGTTTATAATGTAACGTCACTATGTTGTAGCTTTTATTAAGTAGTTTGTATCACACTATTTTTACAGAAATTTGAAACATGTCACAGAGACCACTTAGGGGGTTAGTTAGTTATTTCTAAAAAAGAACTGATACTGTAAATGTTATTTTTATATTGGAATGTGAAATTAAGTGGTAAGAGAGTAGTCATCTTAATAATATCTGAGTAATTCTGTATTTCTATAATTATAGGTATCACTAGGCTTGTAATCTACACAAGCACACACACACATTCAAACTGAGTGCCACTATCCGAATTTGACTAGTGATTGTAACAATAACCACCCACTGAAAATTAATTTAAAATTGAAGAAATCAAAGCAACTTTAAAAGTTGACACTCTTCCCCAGAAAAACATCCATTTTAAGATGCATTATAAAGCTCTAACATTACCAAGGTTCATAAAAGTTAACAATTTGTTTAATAATGTTTGGAAATGGAAATTGTTATTTTTGACTAATTTCCTCCCAGACAATTCAATTAGTGTCAGAGATAAAGTTTAACTTTTATGGAAAAAATGGCAATTACAAGTAAGCAAGTACAACTGGCTGAAATGAGTGGAAGCTCTTAAAAGTCTGAAAAAAAACAGGATTGCTAAAAGATGCATGTAAAATTATATGACTACAGATTAACTTCTATGTTTCCTTTTTTAAAAAATTTATTTTATTTATTATTATTTTTTATTTTTGGCTGTGTTGGGTCTTCGTTGCCATGCATGGGCTTCCTCTAGTTGCTGCAAGCCGGGGCTACTCTTCGTTGCAGTGCACAGGCTTTTTATTGCAGTGGCTTCTCTTGTTGTGGAGCACAGGCTCTAAGCGAGCAGGCTTCAGTAGCTGTGGTACGCGGGCTCAGTAGCTGTGGTACAGAGGCTTAGTTGCTCCACGGCATGTGGGATCTTTCCGGACCAGGGCTCAAACCCGTGTCCCCTGCACTGGCAGGCAGATTCTTAACTACTGTGCCACCAGGGAAGTCCCTATGTTGCCTTTTTTCTGGACTATAAAAAACACTTCAATGCACTTCTTTCATTTCTTGACCTGGCTATCAGGAAACTCAGAGCCAATGTTAGTACTCAAATTCTAAATCCTACATCTAATTGGTTTGCAATCTATTTACAAAATTTCCAGTCTTTATTTAAAAGTTTTTATGTGTTTTAAAACTGTAAGCCAACAAAAATTCCTCTTGGAAGAAGAAAGGATGTAAAATTTAAATATATTTTAAATAAATGTAAAAAAATAATATAATCCCTTACTATGAAAGCCCTTAATCAATAAAAATTCATTGAACATCTACTACATACTATGCATACACTCTTCTAGGGCTGAAGATACTTTGTAAGACAAGACAGTCATGGTTTTTGGTCTCATATGTGGCAGGAGGGTTGGAGGAGAAGAGTCATATAATAAACAGGTGGGGGAGGGTAGACAAAGAACAAGTAAATAAATGGATATGTTATTATAAAGCGTGGTGAGGGTGGCAAGCACTCTGCCAAGGAAGCAGGAGGAACAAGATGAAGTTGGAGAGTTAGACCAGGAACAGATCATAAAGGGACTTGCAGGCCGTGGCACAATGGCAGGTGGGCCACTGAATGGTTTGGGGTGGGGTAGAGCCTGGGGCGAGCATGTGGAACACAAGCAGTTTGTATTCCGAAGAGTCCACTATGGCTTCAGGGTGGAGCAGAGAAAGAATGAGTGACCATGGCAGTGTCCCCCAGGGGCAGAGAGGTGGACAGATAGGAGATATGTTTGAAGGTGAACTGACAAAAGTTGCTGATGGGGTGGAAACAGAGTGTGAGGAAGAGAGGAAAATTCAGTTTGACTCACGGGTCTCCTGATTAAGCAACCGGGTGGCAGGTGGTACCATTTACTCTACTCCAGGGAAACTGCAATTATTTATGCTTTTCAGTTCTTAATCATTTTTGAGTAATCTGAGGACACCAAGAACCCAGCCTGAATCAAGGTTGAAGGATTAGAGATGAGAAACAATTTAAATAAGGCTACATGTGATTTATCCTAGAAACACAGAAATGATGACTTCCATGGACACTGCCATGAAGCTTTCCCTCTTTTTCTGCTCTTTCTCAAGCACTTGGAAAACAAACTTCCTACTAGACTCATGGAAAGACGCTCAACATCATTAGCCAACAGGAAAATACAGATCAAAACCACAATGAGATACAGTACCACTTCACACCCACTAGGATGTCTATAATTAAAAAAACAGATAATAACAAGTGCTGACAAAGATGTGCAGACATTGGAACCCTCATACCCTGCTGATGGAAATGTAAAATGGTGCAGCCACTTTGGAAAACAGTCTGACAGTTTCTCAAAAGGCTAAACGTCAAGTTGCTGGATGACCCAGCTATTCCACTCCTAAGTACAAACCCAAGAGAAATGAAAACATATGTTCAAAGAAAAACTTTTACACAAATGTTCATAGCAGCATTATTCATAATAGCCCCAAGTGGAAACAACCCAAGGGTACATTAACTGATGGACATAGAAAACATTCCATAATGGAATATTATTTGGCAATAATGCTACATGCCAAACATGCTATAACATGAGTGAAACTTGAACATTATGCTAAGTGAAGAAGCCAGTCACAAAGACCACATATTGTATGATTCTATTTATGTGAAATGTCCAGAATAGGCAAATCTATAGAGACAGAAAGTAGATGAGACAGAAAGTAGATGAGCCTAGGGCTGGGGGAGGGGCAAACAGGGAATGACTGTTAACAGTTATGGAGTTTCTTTTTGGGGTATTGAAAGTGTTCTAAAATTAGATTGTGGTGATTGTTGCATAATTTTGTATACACACTAAATACAAACTGTATATACACTAAATAAATCTGTACATTTTAAGTGGGTGAATTTTATGGTATGTGAAACATATCTCAAAATAGATGTGAAAAAAAAAAAAGCTTCCTAGACGCCAATGTTGCCTTTTATTTACATTCTGTGAGAGAAGCTAGATATTAGAGAGTTTCAAGGTCAAATATTCAGGCAACATCAAGTTAAAGTTACACAGGTCTTTTTCTGCAGGACTTCTCAGAGCCTTTAATGTGCTAAAATGCACTATGAATCACCAAGAGTGGGTGGATAGGAGTGGGATACAGGCTGCATCACTTCCTAAATATATCTGGCCATGGAACATTTTTTTAGTAGAGAGCATCACACAGGACTAGGTTTTGCAGAATCCACTTTAGAAAACAATGTACCTAGGAGTTTTCCCATTCATTCACCAAGCACTACCTGACTACTTGCAATCTCCTGGAACTCAATCATCTCTGGGCTATGAGATGTGGCCGGTACTTTCCCTGCCCTCCATAGAGCTTGTGGTCTAGAAGAAAGAAAAGGGATGTGCTCAAATTTATGTTGAACACACCGGAAGAAGCACAATGTTGATGCTACAAACCAAATACTATGGGGCTCCTTGGGAGAGATTAATTCTGACTGTGGGCTGGGGAACACTTCATGGGAGACCCAGCATTTCAGCTAGACCTTGAACTATGAGTGGGTTCTGGACACATGGAGATGGGAGGAAGGCATGTGGCACAGAAACCCAGGTCTAAGGGGTGGAAGGGGAAGTCGGGTGCTTGTAGTAGGGGAATAGCAAGTAGATCATTTCAGCCGGAGTATGATGTTAATGAAGCAGAACAGTAAGACAAATAGCTGTAATGGACGGTGGGTCAACCATGGAGAGCCTTGAATGTCTAACCAAAAAATGTTTAAATTCATACTGCAGGAGATGAAGACCCATCAAAGGTTTCAGAGCAGGGGGTGGGGATGGTCGTAAACTAGTCACTCTCTGAGCCTCAGGGTTTCACCTGTAAAACAGGGCTAATTCTCCCAGGCTTATCCCATCATAGTGTGTGAAGTTCTGAGCACTTGGCCGAGGGCAGTGCAGCCCTGAGCAAGGTTTATTGCTCAGCAGCACAACAGCTGTTTCCAGTTCCTTTGGAAGAATATGTGTCTCAGAAACACCTGACACATATTTCATCTCCGTGTCAGTGCCAGATGGGAAATCTGAGACTGAAAATGAGCACTTTGAAACAACGTATTTTAAGTTCTCTTGTAGCAGTCAAATCAAATCTGTATTTGATTTCATTTCATTTTGTTTAGAATGAAATAGGGACTGCAAGGAAGGAACAGCTGCTGTAAACAAAGACAGGGAAAGAGTATAAACAGCAGATTGCCTGACATCAAGTACTAAGACAAGGGGCGTATGTGAGACAGCCAGAGACAGGGACAGTGATCATGTGTGAGTGTGGATTCAAAACAGTGTGTGTTCCAGAGTGTATAGGCACATGTGTGTGGGTATGAGTGTGTCAGTGTGTATAAGTCCATCTGTGTGTGAATGTGCGTGTCTCTGTAAATGCATGTATGAGTTTGGTGTGAGTATCTCTGTGTGTCTGTGGGTGCCCCTTGAAGGATGCAGGGGGAGGATTTGGAAGAGGACAGAGAGAAAGGCACTCCAGCGAAATTGCTGACCCATTTACACTTCTTCCATCACAGGGTGTTAAGAACAAAGCAAGCCGGAGACAGTGATCCCCAGACGCTGCCAAGACTGCAAAACTTCCTCCCACGGGGACACCTAACCCTTACAGACAGAAATCTGTGCCAACCCAGGAGCCTTACCGGGCCGAGCTGTCCCGGGAGCGCCGGAGCCATCTTGCCACCATTTGCTCTATTCTGTGTGCTTTCCGTGTCTGGAATAAACTGGTCTCCAGCACTTCCATTTACCTAAAAGGAAGAAGAGTTTTCTTAAGAAGCTAACCAAAATATCTGGAAGAGGATTCTGACAAATCACTATGATGCTTCCTGTATTTGCCAATTTTAAGACATGCTGATCAAATAACTAGGGCTCTCTATCTGAAATTAACATACACAGGTGCTCAGTGTCTACAGAGTGAACAACTTTAGCAGCCCTCTGCCCTAAGGAGTCCACAGTCTTGTGGTACACAGATAGGCTTTACATCTTAAAAGGTTCAACAGAAGGATTAGGGAATAAAATAGATAAGGCTTCTCAAACTGTGACTATGACCCATTGTCAGAGACACACCTGTGTGACACTGCCCCCTTCCACCTCAACTATATGTGCATCCCTGGACGGCACAGCTCCATTTTGCCTGCATCAGGAACTGCATGGACGTGGAAGCATTCTAATCACATTGTGCCTACTCTTCTGAGTGCTGCTTCTTTTGCTCAATATTTTATATATAATTTTTGAATAGGAAATTCTAATTTTTGAATAGGTAATTTTGAATTTGTATAATTCAAACCCCAGATTGTAAAAAAAAAAAAAAGGATACACAGTTACTGTATTGTGCACTTAAAAATTTGTTAAGAGGGCAGATCTCACGTTAAGTGTGTTCTTACCATAATAATAAAGATAAGATTTTTGTACAGTGAACGGTCTCCTCTCTATCCTTCTCTGCCCCCAGGCACTCAGTTCCCACACCCATACATAATCACTGCTCACCTACTTGAGATATTTGTCTTTCCAGAGTTTCTGTATGCCTATACAAGCAAATACAAATATAGATTTTATGTGTCCTCTTCTTAACACAAAGGATAGTACACCATACACATTGTTCTGCACCAGGCTTTCTTCCTCGATATCTTTCCACATTAATACAAAGAATACCTCTTCATTCTTTTTGACAGCTACTGACTATTACATTGTACGAATATACTGTAATTTAAAAAGTAGTCTTCCCTTGATAGACATTTGGGTTATTGCCAATCTTTTGCTATTGTATTTTTTTTTTTTCTGCTGTACGCGGGCCTCTCAGTGTTGTGACCTCTCCCGTTGCGGAGCACAGGCTCTGGATGCGCAGGCTCAGCGGCCATGGCTCACGGGCCTAGCCACTCCGCGGCATGTGGGATCTTCCCGGATCGGGGCACGAACCCGTGTCCCCTGCATCGGCAGGCGGACTCTCAACCACTGCGCCACCAGGGAAGCCCTGCTATTGTAAATAATACTCCAGTGAGTTATGCTGTACCAATATCATTTCTGCATATATGCAATTATATATTTGGATAAGTTTCCAGGTATTGAATTGTGAGGTCAAAATTTATAAGCATTTGGGCTTTGATAGATATTATCAGGTTACCAAGAAAAATAGTATATATGCTTGAGATTAAATTTTCCTAAAACAATATATATTTATATTTTTCTATTTACTTTTTAAAATACTGGTCTCAATTCACCCAATTAATTTCACAACCCAATAAATATTCACATGAAATAAGATATGACATTGTAAAATAACCATGGATACAGAGAAAATAAAAAAGAATTATAAGAGATTATGTTGCTCAACACTACACAAACACATTTGGAAACCTTAACAATACGGATGGTTTTCAAGGAAAATATAAATGATATAAGATGGCCCTAGAAGAGATAGAAAATCTAAAAAGACCATAGAAGAGAAAATTGTTAAACAGAACACTCCAAAAAATTCCAGGCAGACAGGTCCAAAGGTGAATTCTTACCAACCTATAAGACGTAGCTCACCCTGACAATTTTTTTGTTTTATTTTAAATAGAAACCTTTAATTTTGGAATAATTTTAGACGTGTAAAAATGTGCAAAGATAATACAGTGAGCTCCAATATAAGCTTCATTCAGCTTTCGCTAATTTAGCATCTTACATAATCATTGTAACTTTGTCAAAACTAAGAAATTAACATGGGTACACTAATATTAGCTAAGCTATAAGTTTTATTCGAATTTCATCAGTTTTTCCATTTATGCTCCTTTTCTGTTCCAGGATCCAATCCAGGATATCATGTTGCTTTTAGCCAGCTTAGTTTATCTTCCCCAATGCTATGTTAGCTCTTCTAGCACATAAAGAAGGAAATCTTCCAAATTCTTTTTAATCAGTCAGTATAACATTGACACCAATTCTGATAAAAACACTACAATAAGGCAAAAATACAATCTCCCTTATAAATATCAAAGTAAATATCCCAAATAAAATATTAGCAACTAGAATCTATCAGTAATCAACAGAACAATAGTGGGATCTATACTAGGAGTGCACTAACCATTTTCATATAAAAATGAAAGCAGGACACCCAAACTAATCACTTTAGAAACCCAGAGACTTACACTTTTCATCAAATGGCAGCCAAATACAAATTAATGGGCATAAAACATAGGCTACAACCAAAAGTAAATTCCATTTAGATCAAGGGATGTGTCAGTCTAGCTTTTTTCTACAATGGGGACAGCAGACCTGAATACTGTCTTCAGTTCTGTACAGCTCACTTTTTTTTTTTTTTTATACATTTTTATTTATTTATTTATTTATTTATTTTATTTATTTTTTTTTTTTTGCGGTATGCGGGCCTCTCACTGTTGTGGCCTCTCCCATTGCGGAGCACAGGCTCCGGACGCGCAGGCCTAGCGGCCATGGCTCACGGGCTTAGTTGCCCCGCGGCATGTGGGATCTTCCCGGACCAGGGCACGAACCCCTGTCTCCTGCATCGGCAGGCGGATTCTCAACCACTGCGCCACCAGGGAAGCCCTCACTTTTTAAAATTATAAAAATGAGAGTAGATTTCTGGCTAAACATGGTGAATTGAAACAATGTCTTAATCTCTTTTCTTTCCTAAACCCTATAAATTAAAGGAATAAAAAGGGGATAAACCAACAGAATAAAGAGGACAAGAGAGAAGACCATAGACAAGAGATGTCAACAATGTCTGGAAGATAGAAATTGTTTGGAGGAGATATAACTGAGCAGAGCAAAGGAAACAGAAACCAATGTGCTTGCAGAAAGGGATTCTGATGGAAAATGTGCTGATTTGCCCTATGATGGCTCAGGAATTAGAGGCAGAAGCTATGGGAGAAAGCGGGGATGAGGCATAGGGCTGAAAACGTGGAAACAGGTCTGTATAAAGCAGCAATTATATTCACAGGCCCCATCCCACTACACTTGCCCACCTAGACAACCATCCCTTCTGTAGCCTTCTGCGGGCAAAAGTCTTATTCTTTAGAGAATCATCAAGAGAGGCTGCATATTTGGGGAGACCAGGCACAACAGAGAATACAGGAATGAAAACAGAAGGATTAAGAAAAACTTTTCTTACTAAATGACAAGACCTCCTTTGCCCAGTTCCCAGAATACTGGCAGCTAGGAATTTACATCCAAAGTAAGAGACTAGAGAATCCTTTTGTGGAGACTAAACAGCACCAGAGAAAAGATCTTCAGATATTGATACTTATGGCAACTTGCTGCCAGATCACCCTGCCTTGAAATCTGTCAGTGACCTGTCAGTGAGCCCCGCCCCATCATACAAAGCTTCCAGTCATTTGTTTTTAATGCTTCACTCTTACACATGAATGGATATTTGAGGAAACCTTGTATTATAAAAATCAAATCAAAACAAACAGAAGGAACAGAGACAATGCAGGAAACAGAAGAAAAAATGTTAATCTACAACTCAGATCCTCACAAAGATAAGGTATTATATCCATGAAACAAGAAGAGAATTTGCTTTGAAATAGAACAACTGGAGAACCTGAATTTGGAAACTAAAAATAATATAGATGGAATAAAAATTCATTTGAAAAGGTGAGAAATGTAGTCAATGAAATGTAGAAAAAGTAACCAAAGGCCAAAGACAGGGAAAAAAGAAAAAATTAGAAATGTATAGTTATCAATCCAGAAGGTCCAATATTCATCCAACATGAGTTCTGTAAGGAGAGAGTAAAGGAAATGGAGGTAAGGAAATTGTTAAATAAGTCAATAAAGTTTCCCTGAGAAGCCTGTTTCCAGATTAAGAACATCTACTAATCGCCCAGCATAATGAATGAAAAAATACCCACATAAAGAAATAATGTTGTAAAAATTCAGAAACTAGAATAAACAGAGAATATCTTCAAAGCTTTGAGAGAGAAAAAAATAGATCATATACAAATAATTCAGAATAAAAACAGCATTAGACTTCTTAGTAACAACAATGGAGGCCTGAAGACATGGAAGCCATGCCTTCAAATTCCTGAAGGAAAATAATTTTCAATCTAGAATTCTATACCAAGCCAAACTACCAATCAAATAGTAAAGATATTTAAAAATGTCCAGGTCTCAAAAAATTTACCTCTCATATACACTTTCTCAGGATGCTACTAGAGGATGTATTCCAGCAGAACAAGGAAGTAAATAAATAAAGAAGAAATGGGATCCAGGAAACTGGGGAAGAAATACAGACAAGAGGCAAAGGGAGCACCCAAGGTGACTGTGAAGGGATGTACTATGGTAATGCCTGTATATAAGACCTAGAGAGCAACTTGTATAGACTGGTGCATGAAGACACAGGTCTCAGGGAAAAGAAATAAGAATGGATAGGTTATCTAATGTGTTTCTGCAGAAAATTTCACTGAGAGGCTGTTGGAAGGTGTGAAAAATATTAGCAATAAGTATGTGGAAAACTAAGCAAATCAAAACCAGGGAATTATGAAATCCAAAAAAAAAAGTTGTACAAGAAAGGAAACAAAATTACAGTTCACTACTTGGTTCAGCATTGAATAATATTTACATTGCCATAATAATGTAAACACTGAAAAATGATTTCTCAAAAACAGTGACATAATGATGCTGGCAGGATATGGTAAAGGAAAGCTAGTATAGTGGTATAAGAGTTAAATTCTCATCTACCATAAAGATTAGATAACATATAAAATTAATAAATTAGGAAACAGTAATTCAAGCATATTTCTCAGATATATGGAAGAATAAAACAGAGGAAACAGCTAGAAGAGCTGTAAAAGGTTGCTTCTAAAATAAGAAATTAGAGGCTGAGGAGGATTGGGGCAGGGACTGCTGATTTCTATTGTAAGCCCTTAGTACTATTTTTTAAAACTATTTAACTACTTTTAATTATTTAATTTAATTTTAAAAAGTGAATAATGCTTGTAGTAAAACACACAGAAAACTATAAAAATAAACTCTCCTGTAATTCTACCTCCTAGAGTTATCAATTGTTAATTTTCATTCTTTTTCTACATTTATACATGCTATATATTTTAATTAAAATGAAATATTATACATTTCCCATGTAATAGTTCATGAACATAATTCCATATTAATTTAAGCATTTATATCATTTTAAATTGCTAAATAGTATTATTTTCTTTTGCCATGTCATGATTTATTCAATAAGTCTATCATTGGATGTTTGTGCTGTTTCCAATTTTTCACTATTATGAAAGCTTTACAATGAATATGCTTATTTATGGTAAATGGCTACTTTCTAGGTATTTTCTTGGGATAATTCCTAGAAATGAAATTACTGGATTAAAGCATATGTTCATTTTTAAGAATTTGGAATGTGTACCATCAAGTTGCTTCCAAGAAGGTACCAATTTGCACTCCTGCCAGGACAGACCTTTGTAAATACTGAATACTATCATTTTAAAAATATTTGCTAACAGGATGGAAAATAGTGCCTACGTATGATTTAAATGTTTATATTTTGTAAAATACAGAAGACAAAAGTAAATACAATCCACATTCTCATATATATTGGATATTATTTTTAAAATATTTGTTAATGGGATGGAAAGTAGCATCTAATTATTAGTTTAAATATATATTTCTTGAGAAATATAGAAAACAAAAGTAAATGTCACATTAAAAATTATATAAATTGAGTATCTTTCTTCAAACATCCAATCCAGTTCCCAGAGATTATCACTGTTAACAATTTGGTGGGTATTCACTCTAACTTTGCCCTAAATCTATAGAGACCTATATTACGTATATTAAAATATATAGGCCACAAAAATACAATCATGCTATGCTCAGTGGTCTGCATCTTGCATTTTTTTTTTTTTTTTTGTGGTACGCAGGCCTCTCACTGTTGTGGCCTCTCCCATTGCGGAGCACAGGCTCCAGACACACAGGCTCAGCTGCCATGGCCCATGGGCCCAGCCGCTCTGTGGCATGTGGAATCCTCCCGGACCGGGGCACGAACCCGTGTCCCCTGCATTGGCAGGCGGACTCTCAACCACTGCGCCACCAGGGAATCCCCATCTTGTATTTTTTAACTGGTGAATATATCATAGACATATTTCCAGATCAGAGGTCATTATATCAATAGTTTTGATTTGAAGTTATTTGATTACTTGTATATCTGGACATTTTTTATGCACTATGGCCATTTATGGTTCTTTTTTGTTACTTTTTTATTTCTGGTTTTTCCTTATCTTTCTACTAGAATGTCTGCCTTCTTGTTATTGCAAAAGCTCTTTTATAATAAGGATTACTTAACGTCCTTTTGCCAAGGACACAAAACCACATCCTATTTCTGTGAGACTTACTAGGGAGGGTCAAGAATGTAGGTTCTAGTGCCCTGACAATACAGAGACTGATCACAAAGGATACAAAAATAAATGTCCAGTAAAGCCTACAGCATACTGTTTTCAAGTATCGATTGCCTCAGTCAGGCCCTTAACAGGAATGAGTCAGCTAGCAATGATAGGATATGGAGGTTAACTTGGTTTGCCTTATGTCTGAGCATCACACTTTCAGCACCTTCCTGTAGGGGTCTGGGATGCTAAGGAGACTTAAAAGCAAGTCATATAAAGACTCACTGAAAAATCAGAGAATGTTCATTCAGCAAAGATTTGGAGGTGGCCTATATGACCATGGTTCACAAGTGGCCAAAAGGCCACCAGGTAGAAGAGACATATGCCATATGTTTCTGGGGTGCAGAGCCAAGATTAAAGGGGGAATGCCACAGAGAGGGAGACTCCAGCTCAGGCTGAGGCTAGACCTCTCTAGTGCTCCTAATGATCCAAGAACAGGATGAGTTTTCTCAAGAATTACCAAGATCCTGGTCACTGAAGGCAGTCAAGCAGAGGCTGGATAACTAACTCTGCATGGATGGAGAAGGGACCTTACAGTGGGGTTCAGGGACCAGATGACTTCTGCAGTTTTTCCATCCATGTGACTTGAGGTCTCTACTAGATCTAAAAAGCAGACAAGATGATATTTGTTGTGCTCTGTCTCAAAATACAAAGACCCACATCCCCTGGCATAGCTGGAACTCCTGAAGTCACCACATCTCTGGAAGACACAAAATCTCTGACCACTATGTTGTTTCAATCTCCAAGTGACCGCAGTGTTGCCAAGGATCTCAGACTCATCCATAATGATTTTCCATTCCTTTCAAAGGTCATCAAACTGCAGTGGTTACTTACAGGGGATTATTACAAACACAAATACTGCTTAGCTAATTGATTTCTGTAAACATATATGGCTCTAATTAAAAGAATTAATTTGCATTATATATCTGGACTGTGGGTAGGGACATGCCTTCATCTAGGAATCCCCAAAGACCAAACATGACATCAGCCAAGCCATTATAAGTGCTCCCTGACTCAGCAAAGCCTGAGCAGGACAGTTTAAAATCAAGAAAATGACCTGCTCATGGTTTTAATATTTGCCTCTGGATTGCTGAGCCAATGGAAGAAAATAAGAGCCCGAATAATTCCCAAACATTTGAATCTTCTCTACAATCCCATTGCCAAGAAGTCGTCCAGCTTCTGATTGTTCTGTCATTCACTGTTAGACCAGCTGCTTTACATAAAGCTAAATTCCACACCTCTGTCTCCGCAGCTTCAGTCCTCCACAGTAATGTTGCCCTCCAAGCACTCTTCCTCGCCCCACCACCAGTGCACCCACCAGAATAAATCATCTCCCTCTTCTATACATCAGTCTTTCTGGAACTGAACATAGCAATCTTGCCTCCTCTGCCCTGGACTAAACGTCCTCAGTTCCTTCGGCAGGTCTTCATAAGACAGGATCACTTTAGATCACCCTCCCGTGGGCACACACCAATTTGGCAAAATCCCTTAAAGAGTGTGAATCCTCAAACGGAACACACTTCTGGTTGTCTGGAACAAAGTACTAAGAAGAAACAAACTCAAAATATTTTGCAAATGGAGAAGAAGACCACATACATTAGGGTGATAGCTATCTTACAAAGTAAATAGACAATTAAGGATATAAACCCTTCAAAAAGGATACAAGAAGTGATAACAAAGAACTTCAGGAAACCATTAACTGCTAATGAGAAATGAAAAACATCAAAGGAGGCAGCAATGGATAGAAGAGAAAGTGAAGAGTTAAAAATCACTTATACTAAATTGAAATTTTTTAAAAAAACAGCAATTTAAGTGAAACTGTCAGAGCTACAATCAGATTGAGGATATTCAACTTACAAATAATAGGAGCTAGCAGAGAAAAGAGAAAAGGAATGCACAAAATTGTAATCAAAGAAAGAGTTAAACTTAAATTTCTTGAGCTGGAAAATATGTTTCAAATATAAAGAGCACAAAAAGCAGCTCTCAGATATATGCCTCAAGGAAGGTTCCTTTACACACCAGCTCAAGTTCTTAAATGTCAAAGACTTAAGAATCAGCCTTAAAATCAGTTTTACAAGGGGAAAAAGGGCTTCCCTGGTGGTGCAGTGGTTAAGAATTCGCCTGCCAATGCAAGGAACACGGGTTCAAGCCCTGGTCCGGGAAAATCCGGGCAGCAACTAAGCCCATGTGCTACAACTACTGAGCCTGCGCTCTAGAGCCCACACACCACAACTACTGAAGCCCGTTGCACCTAGAGCCCATGCTCCACAACAAGACAAGCCACCACAATGAGAAGCTCGTGTGCAGCAACGAAGAGTAGCCCCTGCTCACCGCAACTAGAGAAAGCCCGCGTGCAGCAACAAAGACCCAATGCAGCCAAAAATAAATAAATAATTTTTTTAAAAAAAGTAAAAGAGGAAAAGAACATGATAATTTGAAAAAGATTAGGTTCATATGCTTTGTAGCATATTATTTAGGTACAGATGTAGACTCCGTTCATTATTTCTCTCTCTGGGGAATGTAAAAGCTTTACAAGAGTCTGTTCTTGAAAGATATCCCTGGGAGTCATTCTGTGATTTTTTTAACCTACTAGTGAAGGTCTTTTGTCAGTTTAGTGGTTTTTTTTCTTTCACTATTTTTCCTCTTATTATACTGTCAGAAACTTGAGCATAGAGAACATGTCTTATCTCTTTTAATTCTCTCTCAGGACCTGTCACATAGGCTCAATAAATGTTTGTTGAATGAATGAATGAACAAAATTAAAATAAAAGCAGAAATAAACGGGAAAATTAGAATAAAGTTTCACTTAATAAAGACAAAATTAATGTGGGTTCTTAAAGATTCACAAAAACAGTAAACCACTCTGATACAAGTTACTATTAACAAAATGAGAAATGAGCAAAGACAAACATTAGGGAAAAAACACTAGAGAGTGTCATACATGTTGTACACAATTTAGATAAGCTAAGTAATATGGGTGGTTTTGGAAGATATATTTGGAATGCATCTTTCTAGAGTCTTCCTGTTAAGTCCTTCAATTTTCCTGAGGGGCAGACTCCCGGGAAACAAGGTCAGCTTCATAGAATGGTGTCTCCCAAGATTTCCATATCAACCCTTTGGTATGTAAGTGCATTCGTACCTGTGAAGGGATTTTCTTAGACTAGTTCCTTGGGCATAGTGGAAGAAATACTTTCCACGTAGGGTATTAAAAGGAGAAGATTCTAAGACCCATACTGAAAGGTGAAAATAGGATTCTCACCAATGAAACACCCTGGTTGTAACCTCTGGGAATCCAAGATGTTGATCCTTCCTGGATGTGCTGAAGATTCCATTTGTTTAAAAATAAATCTAATTCACTAAACATACATTCATTGAAAAAACACTCACAGGGAGATCAGCTTGGTGCTTTGTGACCACCGAGAGGGGTGGGATGGGGAGGGTGGGAGGGAGACGCAAGAGGGAGGAGATATGGGGATATATGTATATGTATAGTTGATTCACTTTGTTATAAAGCAGAAACTAACACACCATTGTAAAGCAATTATACTCCAATAAAGATGTCAAAAAAAAAAAAAAAAAGAAAAAACACTCAGTGCAGGTGACCAAGAATGAGCGATGAGTAAGATGCAACCCCTACCTCAGGAAAGGGTCAACCCCCTTTCTGTTCTCTGCCTGCTGGTAAGAGATGCTTGGCAAGGTGGTCAGTGTATCTGGCTCATTTATTCTATGGTTTCCACAAATTACTTCTATCTGCAGCTATCGTAAGGCCGATCAGCTCCAGGAAACTGAGGTAGTTCAACATTTTTCCTCCCCAAAGCAAAGAACCAGAACTAAAATTAAAAATTTGAGTAAATCTATAACTGCAGAAGAAATTTTGAAAGTGAACTTTTCAAAAATCTATTAAAAAATCCACACAGAACTTGAAGGTTTCTGTGTTTATCAGAGAATTATTTCAAACTCCCTCTCAAAATTAATAGATAGGACTTCCCTGGTGGCGCAGTGGTTAAGAATCCGCCTGCCAATGCAAGGGACATGAGTTCAAGCCCTGGCCCAGGAAGATCCCACCTGCCACGGAGAAACTAAGCCCATGCGCCACAACTACTGAGCCTGCGCTCTAGAGCCCACAAGCCACAACTACTGAGCCCACGTGCCACAACTACCGAAGCCTGCACGCCTAGAGCCCATGCTCCACAACAAGAGAAGCCACGACAATGAGAAGCCTGCGCACCTCAACAAACAGTAGCCCCCACTCACTGCAACTAGAGAAAGCCCACGCACAGCAACGAAGACCCAACGCAGCCAAAAATAAATAAATAAATTTATTTTAAAAAAATTAATAGACAATATTCTTCAACAAAGAAAAATGATAGCATGCTACCAAGTTCTTCTAATAATGAATTTAAAATCTTACAAAGCTTACACTAAAAAGTAACATAGAGGCCAATCTCACTCATGAAATACAAAATTCCTAAACAAGATCCTGGCCAGAAAATGTTAATAATTCTTGAAACTAGGAGATGAGTATTTAAAGTTCATTTTACTATTCTCTCGACTTTTTTGTACTATAAAAATTCTTCTTAATAAACTTGTTTTTTAATTTAAAAAATCACCTCCAGCAAAATCCAGCAACAACACATTACAAGGATAATACATCATAATCAAATTGGATTTATCCTAAGAATGAAAGGTTCAATTTAATGAAAACTATTAATATGTTTTAGCTTATAAAGAGAAAAAATAATAAAATAGGTGAGCATATCATAAGATGCTGGAAAATCATTTGTTCTATGTAATTTAGGCTCCTTGTTTTGATTAAAAAACCCAGAAATACCAGGCAGTTCAATATTATTTTAGAATGAAATATAAAAGCATTCCACTTACAAGGGAAAATAAAATTACAGTGTTCATCACAACACTATAGTAGCCAGCAAGTGTGATGCAACATGAAAGAGAAATGAGAGATAAATACAGCAAAGGAACTTAAACCACCAGTGCCTATAGGTGGCACGACTGCATATGGGCCTCAATTTCAACATATCGGAGATAATAAATAACCTGGGCAAAATTGTAAAGTTGTGAAGACTTAGGAGACTTTACAGACAATCATAAGTATTGAAAAGGACTATATGTGTAAAAGGAGTCTGGACTTGTTCTGAATGAAACCTAAAGTAAAAAATTTAAGTTCAAGAAGACAAATTCGATTCAATGAAAACATCTTTTCTCTTTAATTTTTCTTAAGGGAAGTTTTTATTTATTTATTTATTTGCAGTATGCAGGCCTCTCTCTGTTGTGGCCTCTCCCGTTGCGGAGCACAGGCTCCGGACGCGCAGGCTCAGCGGCCATGGCTCATGGGCCCAGCCGCTCCGCGGCATGTGGGATCTTCCCGGACCGAGGCACAAACCCGTGTCCCCTGCATTGGCAGGCGGATTCTCAACCACTGCACCACCAGGGAAGCCCCTTAAGGGAAATTTTAAAGCATACACACATCAGACAGAATAGAATCATGAATCTCCAAGCACCCATGGAGTCAGCTTTAACATTTAACCATTTTGTCCATCTTGTAAAAGACTTTTCATAATCAGAGCTATCAAAATGGCACTGGGCTACCCAGGTGAAGAGAGAGTTTTTCATCACTGAGGTGTGCAAGAAATACAAAAGATATTAGCAGGTCAGGGATCCTATAAGGGACAGTCAAAATTGGCTGGGGACTAGATCAATATGTGCCTTCCAAGCCTGAGAGTCTATGATTTAGGAGGTGAAATGGATCCAAATTGTGTGCTGGCCTGTACCAGATCATAAACTACTTGAAAGCAGGGTTTCTTCTCTTAGTCATTTTTGTATCTCCAGTTCCCAACATAAATAGATATTCAATAAGCTTATTGCTTGTTAAATGAATAAATGACAAATGAATGAATGGAACACAAAATGCAATGGTGGAACTTCTACACACCAGTAATAAACAAACAAACTCTCTCTCTTCCTCTATATATCTTCTTATAACATTTAATCTCCAATGTACCCAAGGTCTGAGGATATAAACCAATTGATGACTCAAGGAAAAAACCACAAACAAGAAACCAAAACACATGGCAAACATCCAGCCTTTTGAATAATGAGAGAAAATAAATTACCAAATTAGCATTTTCTCTTAAACTAACATAAATATTTGTTAAAATGTCTTGACCTTCCTCCCTTGGCTCCTGTGGCATCTGTCTCCTCACTCTCCTCCAGCCTCTCAGACTACACCTACTCAGCTACTCCTCTTCCCTCCATCATCTAATTCTAGGGTCTAGTTCTCAGCTCCCTTCTTATCTAATTAAATGTGACACCTATTATTTCTAAACCAGTAGTTCCCAAACTTCATGGCACATTAGGATCACCTGGGGAGCTTTTAACAATCCCAGATCACACCCTAGACCAATCAAACCAGAATGTCTGAAGATGCAAGCCAGATGCTGGTAGTTTTTAAAGACCCTCCCACAACCCCGCCCAGTGATTCCAAAGTTTATAACAAAGTTTGATGTTCACGGCACTAAACACTCTCTACGGGCGATGTCATTTACTCCCCCAGTTTCAGCTGCTTTGAGAATCATCTGCCTCTTTAGGATCTCTACCAAGATGTACCATAAGCACTTGAGCCAGTCATATCTAAAATAGAATTCACCATCTTCCTTTGCTCTGCTCCTCAAATCCTCTCCTCCAAGGTGGAACATTTTGTTGAAGGAGACCACCATTTAATTTTCTAACTGCCCAAGTCAAAAATCACTCTTGACTCTTTCCCCGTTTCATGCCCCACATTGAGCCAGTCACCACGTTCTATTGACTTTGCTACCAATTACCTTAATCTCTCACCAACTCTCTTTACTTAGTGCTACAGCCATTGTCCAAACTTTGATCCTGTCTGAAATACTATGATAATCTCCTAGCCAGTCTCTATGCTTCTAGACTTACCCTCCATCAATCTATCCTCCATATGGCAGCCAAAATGATATAATGTAATTCTAATCATGTCACTTTTATTTTTAAAATCCTTTAGTGGTTTCCCTTCACCTTTAGGATAACATCTGAGCTCAAGAATTACAATAATATTAAACACCCAACTACATTAACATGCTATCATTTACTATGTGCCAGACGCTGGGCTAAGTAACTTATATGTGTTTTCTTATTTAATGCTTATTAAAATCCTCACTTACAAAAAGGAAACTGAGGCATGAAGAAGTTAAGGAAGTAATTTGGCCAAAAGTACATAGCAAGAAAGTGGCAGAACTGGAATTCCCAATCAGATTAGCTTGCTTGTCTCTGGAGCTAGACTCAACCACTCCCTCCCACTGCTTCCCTCCCAGCCTTGGAGCAGCAGTCAAAGCCTTTTGTGATCTGGCCCCTGCCTTACCTGTCTGTCTCATCTCCCTCACACTGCACACACCATCAGATCTGAATTATCCACTGTTCCCCAAACAGGCCCTGATTTCTCACACGGTCATGCCTCTGTAGATGCTGTTTCCTCTGCCTAGTCCACATGCCCTGCCTGTCACCCACCAAATTCCTACTTGCACTTCAGTGAGCAGGCACAGCAGTACACTGGTCGAGCACCAACACTTGCCTCTCTGGCTTGTTTTCTCATCTGTAAGAACAATTACAATGATCCCTGCCCAGCTGTGTTCCAGGGTTGGTGAAAGGTTTACATTCCATTATGTTGTGACAATTCTTTGAAAACTATAAAGTTCTATGCAAATGTGCCCATGAGAAACCTCTCTTTCTGAGGTAGTGTAAAGCTCAGTTGTATGACCAAGTCTGAGACAAAAGTTTGAAGTATAAGAAGTTCATCTCTGCCATAAAAAGGAATGAAGTCCTGATACACGCTACAGCATGGATAAACCTTGAAAACATTACACAAAGTAGAAGCAGCCAGACACAAAAGGCCACACATTGTATGATTCCATTTCTACGAAATGTGCAGAATGGACAAATCCATAGGGACAGAACATTGATTAGTGGTTGCCAGGGGCTGTGGGAAAGGGGAAATGGGGATTGACTGCTAATGGGTAAGGGGTGTATTTTGGGGGTGATAAATGTTCTGGAATTAGACAGTGGTGATGGTTGTATAACCTCGTGAATATATTAAAAACCACTGAATTGTACACTTTAAAAGAGTGAATTTTATGGTATGTGAATTATGACTCAATTTTAAAAAAAGAAGTTTCTCTCTGGCACCTAGCTTAACCCTTCTGCCCCCTTTCCCTTGGTGGTAAGTAATATCCAATTCCAATAAGGAATCTGTTTTTCCTCATATCCTTCCCCCCATTCTTACTTAGTAAAACCCAGAACACTGGTTCCCTGAAAGCATTAGAAGCATCTGGAGGGCTGGTTAAAACACAAATTGCTGGGGCCCCAGAGTTTCTAATTCAGTAGGTCTAGAGTAGGGCCCAAGAATTTGCATTTCTAACATCTCTCTAGATAAAAGCTAGGGAACCTTTTTTTAAAAAATATTTATTTTTATTTATTTATTTTCTTTGGCTGCATCCAGTCTCAGTTGCGGCACACAGGATCTCCGTTGTAACACTCAGGTTTCTCTCTAGTTGTGGCGCCCAGGCTCCAGGGCATGTGGGCTCTGTAGTTTGCGGCATGCAGGCTCTCTCGTTGAGGTGAGCAAGCTCAGTAGCCCCGCGGCATGTGGGATCTTAGTTCCATGACCAGGAATCGAACCCGTGTCCCTTGCATTGAAGGCAGATTCTTTACCACTGGACCACCCGGGAAGTTCCAAAGCTAAGGAATCTGAAAAGACCACTGAGCTGAAAGTCAGGAGACCTGGATTCTCTTCCTGACTTTGACTCTAATTAAACCTAGAATTGTACAAGTCTCCAAACCTCTGGTTATCTCTTTTATCTTAACATTGAATTTCTCTAAGAATCTGCCAATTCTAAAATTGTATCATCTCATCAGTTCCCTTCTTATGTCCTCCAGTGCTTCCCATCTCTAATATCCAACCTCTGCCCAGATGTCCAACTCAATTTCTCACCTGACAAGTTTGGAAAAGGAAGGGAACTAACATATGTATAACTGATAGCATGTTATTTACTTCTCATGACTGTCCCGCATGGTGGGAATCCATAACTACATTTTGAGGACCAGGAAGCTGAGTATTCTAGAGGTTAAAGAACGTCCTCCGGGGCTTCCCTGGTGGCACAGTGGTTAAGAATCTACCTGCCAATGCAGGGAACGCGGGTTCAAGCCCTGGTCCAGGAAGATCCCACGTTGCACAGCAACTAAGTCCATGTGCCACAACTACTGAGCCTGCGCTCTAGAGGTTGCAAGCCACAACTACTGAAGCCCACGCACCTAGAGCCCGAGCTCCGCAACAAGAGAAACCACCACAATGAGAAGCCCACGCACCGCAGTGAAGAGTAGCCCCCGCTTGCCGCAACTAGAGAAAGCTGCACGCAGCAACAAAGACCCAATGCAGTCAAAAAATAAATAATAAATAAATATTTTATTTCTAAAAATTTATTTTAAAAAAACTTCCTCCAAGTGGCCAAGGGGACCCAAGGCCCCATCCTCTTCCTATCACGTTATTTCTGTTCCAGTGCTTCTCTGTCCCTCAAAACAGCTCTAGGTGGCCACTCCTGTGCATTTGTTCATGATATCCTCACTTTCTGAGACTTATTCAAATCCTATCTAACCTTCAAAACCCAGCTCCAGCTCCACCACATCCAGGGTGGGTTCCTGGCTACGGGTCTACCATGAACCACGTGGTTCCCCAATCGCAGAGCTATTGTGTTGTGTCTTACCCTACATTCAGCCCCTGACCTCCTTGTCTATGCTCTTGTCTTATGTTTCCTAACTTCATATGGATTCAGATCTTGTTTTTTGCCCCCTAGTTAGTGAACTCCTTGAGAGCAGGAGAAAGGCATCCTATTTCTTCACAATCCCTGCAGGGTGCAGCAGAATCCCTTGAGCTCAACCAACATTTGTTAAATTAATAATGCAGGTTATAGATGTTTGAAATGCTACGGTAAGCTCAGAACACTAGAACAATAAGCAGTTTCAATTCTTGAAGTTCTAGGCCAAAAGAAAAAGTTATTTGCAAATATTTTAGGGAAACGCATATTTACATTTCTATGTCAATCATTTGATGTTGCCTTGATTCATTACAGTGATCATAGCTCAGTGAGAGAGAATGGGCTGCTTCTCACACCTGCATTAATTTTCTAAAAGGAGGGGACTTCCCTGGTGGGCCAGTGGGTAAGACTCTGCACTCCCAGTGGGGGCCCGGGTTCGATCCCTGGTCGGGGAACTAGATCCCACATGCATGCCGCAACTCGGGAGTCCACATGCCACAACAAAGATCCCGCGTGCCACAACTAAGACCCGGTGCAGCCAAAATAAATAAATAAATAAATTTTTCTAAAAGGAATTCGGATTAAGATGATGCCTTATCAGAAAAATGACAGGTCTGAGAAAGTGTGAAAGGCAGTGGGACCATGTCAGCAACTGCCAGACTACCACACCTGTAACATGCAGTCTGCATGAAAAGATTCTATAGTACAGCGCCTCCTACTTTACCTTCAGCCTGGATAATATTCATCAAATCACAGGTCTGATCATGCTAGATGTGGGTTTCTTCCTGATACACATTAAAGTAAATATACAACTATTTAAAGAAAAATGTTTGTTCCTGTATCACCTAAATCCATCTTGGGTTCCATGTGGTACAAAAACAAGCCTTTGGAAAACATGGGTGGGTTCAAGGCATCACCATGCCACCCAGCTTTCACATCTCCCTAACAGGATTAGACGTCTCTCAGGAAGGGCATAGCCTCTTATCTAGCTCAGCACAGATGGCCTCCGCATGGCCCTCTGGGAGCGACAGGGTGGCAGCAGGAACAGTCAGCAGGATGGGGCCCCAGGCTGCGCCTTTCTCTTGCTAGTGATCTAAGGGCCCCAGGACCCAGGAGACTGGAAACTGGTCACACAAGTCATCTACTTTATCAGATGGACAGTGAGCCCTGGAAAGAACGTGGGAAAAAGCTGCCACCAACAATAATACTATCTGCAAAGCCTTACCTCACCACGGCTATGCTTGAAGGGGCCCTGTAGGCAGCTCCAAAGGTGGATGGCAAAATGACATTGCTGAGCTGGCTGTAGCTGCCAAGGCTCTTGGTCCACCCTGGGCAGGAACAGAAGCACTTCAGGGAGACAGAACACCTGCAATCAGCCCTATCAGCAGGACACATGACCCAAGTCAAGTACATTCCCCCTCTGAGTTTCAATTGTCCTACCTGTAAAGTTAAGGGTCAAGCATGGATGTACCTTGAAAACATTGTACTAAGTGAAAGGAGCCAGTCACCAAGGACATACATGTTATATGATTCCATTCATATGAAAGTCCAGAAGAGGCAAATCTAGAGTGACAGAAAGGAATTAGTGCTTGCTTAGGTCAGGGGACTTGGGGAAAGAGAAGTGTAGCAAAACAGACAAAACTGACTACCCTCATGAAGCTTATATTCTAGTGGAGGCTCCCACTAGACAAGAAATGACAAATATAATAAAGCAAATTAATTAAGGATGTTAAAAACTGGTAAGTGCTAGGGAGAAAAAAGAGAATTAGATTATCAGTGTCGTGGAGCTGGAAGCCAGGGATCAGGCCAAAGTTTGTTCACTTTTTGAGATCCCTTTATGGGTTCTCCCATTCATATCTCCAGAAGGCCACAGAGTTCCTCTCTTTCTTTCCAATTCTCTAAGTCGAATCTCTAGTCAAGCCCTTAGCTGTGACATACCTGGACAGACATCATCTTGGCTCCTGTTTCCCTTTGCTCCTGAGTCAAGGCTAGCATCCACACATTCATTCAGGAAACACTCACTGATCAGCAGCAATGTGCCAGGTACAGGGGCTGAAGGGGACACTGAGACAAGTGAGCACGGTTCTCACCCTCAGGGAGTTTGTAATTCACTGGGGGAATCAGAGCTATAAACACCTAATTGTAATTCAGAGCAGAATGGAAGTAGTGATCTGCTGGAGAGACATGAGCAAAGTTTGTGAGTGTTTTGCAACATCCTCTGCAGTTTTCTTTTTTTTTTTTTTTTTTTTTGCCGTACGCGGGCCTCTCACTGTTGTGACGGGCTTGCGGGAGCACAGGCTCTGGACGCGCAGGCTCAGCGGCCATGGCTCACGGGCCCAGCCGCTCCGTGGCATGTGGGATCCTCCCGGACCGGGGCACGAACCCGTGTCCCTTGCATCGACAGGCGGACTCTCAACCACTGCGCCACCAGGGAAGCCCCCTCTGCAGTTTTCAAAGCAGTCTCATGGGCATGGAGATCTCATGTGGTGGTCACATCCTCATCCTCTCCTTCTGTGCTTTGACAGTGCTGCTGGGCTCAAGGTTCTTCCCCAGAGACCTCTCATGTCAAGTGCACAGGCCTGGATATGACCTGGGTTCCAATCCCAACTCTCACTAACTTGTGCATCTTTGGACAAGTACCTTAGCCTCCCTGAACCTGTCATCTGTGAAGTGGACTAATTTCACCTACCTCACCGTAAATTAGATAATATAATTATATAATTATATAGTACAGGGGCTTGGGGGAGGAGGGAATAGGGTATGTTTGTTTTGATGGGTACAGGATTTCCTTTTGAGGTAATGAAAAATTTCAGGAACTAGATAGTGGTAATGGTAGCACAACATTGTGAATATACTTAATGCCACTGAATTGTGCCCTTTAAAATGATTTTTTAAAGGTAAATTTTATGTTCTGTGTATTTTGCCACACAAGCACAAAAGAGTATGTGACCAACCATTTCAAATACAGTCAAGACAGCCAAAAGATCCATCCTGAAAAGGGGCCTTGGGGATTGGGACCTTCATGATAATACGTTTTCCCTGGGGCTACCTGCTGCTACACAGGTGCACAAAGTATCCAGGTGCTGGACCAGAAGCCCATTAGGGCCTTTCCATCTCAGAGGTCATAAGATCCTGAAGCTTTTAGTACCCCTTTTACATTCAACGTGAAGTTCTTTCCCTCTCCATAGACTTGTTGGTTATTACAAATGCTCTGAACCTGTGAAGAAAAATTCTCTTGACAACCATCTGGGTATAATTCAACAAAATTGTGGAATGTAGACTCAAAGGCTAGATTTGTTTTTCTTACTATCAAATGAGTCATCAAATGTCATTACATGCCAACTCATTTCAATATCCTCTGGGCACGTTTGGTACCACAGGCACCAAAAACAAAACCCACAGCAAGAAGAGTACTTGGGAAGTTCAGACTGAAACTCCCAGAGTGGCTCAAATGAAGCAGTTGCCAGCCTGGCAAGCCTTGCCAGACTGAGATGTGACTCTATGTGTCTGGGTCCGGGGAAGGAAGGCAGGATTCCAAATCTATCAAGCTAAAAAAAACAATAACAACCACAACTATAGCACCAAAAACTAAGAACGGCTTCTAAAGCTGGTCCTAAGACATGCCTGCCGCATGACCTGTTACATCAGGCTCTGTCCTGGCCACAGAGATCTTGAGGTCTTCTTTAAAAGTCTTCACCCTTCCCATAGACTTGGCACTGGGGGCTTGTGGGCCCCCACGTCCCTACATTTCTCAAGTCTAGTCTCTGCAACCATCTCAAGCCAAGGGATTTGGTCCAAAAATCAATGCTTTTCATTCAATTCACATCTAGCACCCTCTTTTCTGCTGGGCCCAGTGCTGGGTGTGGTAGAGGAGGTTGAGGTTAGCCAGACACAGCCCCACCCCTTGGAGAGTTCATCGTGTTATGGAGAGGATAAGACACCTAGATAAACAACTCACATAACAATGTGAGGCACAGCCTGGGGCCCATGAGAAAGGGATGTCTAAAATGCTCCAGGGAGTCTACAAAAGGGCTCCTACCAACCAGAGTGTTAGTGTGTGTCTTGCTCATTTCTGCATGGGGCTTGGGAACAGCTGATAGCTGTCAGCCAGCCAAGAATGCCAGGTGCCGCCTGCCAATCAGGACCCTGTACAAGGGTTCAAGCCAACAGGCCACTCTGGCCATCTTAATTAAGCCTTGATTAAGCATTCTGCCCATAAACCTCTCCCTCCTGTAGAATTGCCCGGTTTACAGCAAATGATTCAGGGAATCGGGTCAGCTGTTTGGAGATGGCAGCCATTAGGAGCGGTGCCGACAACTGTGAACAGATGCCAACTCGAGCCAGAGATCAGTGAAGACGGCAGGGCCCAGAAACCCAGAAACTCAGGCCTGATTAAGCCTTCTGCTTTCTGTCTCTGACCTCAGTATAGAAAAGGGTCCAGTATGGGCCACTCCACTTTATTTTATTTTATTTTTTTTTTGCGGTACGCGGGCCTCTCACTGTCGTGGCCTCTCCCGTTGCGGAGCACAGGCTCCGGACGCGCAGGCTCAGCGGCCATGGCTCACGGGCCCAGCCACTCCGCGGCATGTGGGATCTTCCCGGACCGGGGCACGAACCCGTGTCCCCTGCATCGGCAGGCGGACTCTCAACCACTGCGCCACCAGGGAAGCCCCACTCCACTTTATTTTATTTATTTATTTAACATCTTTATTGGAGTATAATTGCTTTATAATGGTGTGTTAGTTTCTGCTTTATAACAAAGTGAATCAGTTATACATATACATATATCCCCATATCTCCTCCCTCTTGCGTCTCCCTCCCTCCCACCCTCCCTATCCCAGCCCTCTAGGTGGTCACAAAGCACCCTGGGCTACTCCACTTTAAAAGGACAGAGGGACTATCCTGCCTGGGAGTTTTTCCTGAGGGGAGAAGGAAAAGGCTATGCAAACAAGATGCTCAGTGAGACACTATCTCTAAACAAGAAAAACAAAACAGCTGACAACAGAGAGTGGGTAAGTTACAGCACATCCTCTTTCTTGATTCCTTAAGAAATGCTAACCAGAAGCCGTATAACATTCCAGGAAAAGCAACTGTTTTAATGTAAGGTGTAAACTATGGGCTACAAAAGCCATATCTGTGCTCTGGGTACAGCTGTAAAAGTGATGCTGGGCAGATGCAGGCAGGAGACATAAAACAGCAAGTTTGATCTGATGAATGATGGGTTTAGGCTGTAAATTTCTTCCATTTTTATTTGAATTCCTATTATCATTGTTTGTGCACAATGATACCTCTTTTTAGGATCAGAGAGACGATTTCTGAGAAGGGGAGCAAAGCTCTGGGGAGCGGTAACGTGGCAAGCAATTGCAACCAGCCTGTGCGTCAGCAGGGACACACCTCACTCAGCCCCATGCTGCCCCCATGTGACTTTCAGCAAGCCCCTTCTCCTTCCAGGACCTCCATTTCCACCTCTAGATCTAGGAGGATTCCAAGGCACCTGCCACCTCTGATTCCACGATTCTCACTGAGAGGTCAGAGGTCTAAACTACTCCCATGCGACAGACACTAACCCGCCCACACAGGGGCACCTCTGTGGCATGGACATCATGGGCACCATTAAACCCCCCACTACCCCAGCTCCCCAAGCCCAGAACCCTGGCATCCATCTGAGAGTCTCTGTACCCTCTCTCCAAATCCAGCCACTCTACAACTCCTGTTAATGTGACCTCCTAACTACCTCTCAAGTCTCTGCCTCTTTCCACCCCCACCACCATCGCGCATGCTCAGGCTAGCACGCTCTCTTATGTGGATTACACGCACGTCGTGGTCTCCCTTCTTCAGTTTTGCTCTCCTTCCAATCCATTTTCCAGACCACAGAGCAATCTCTTTTAAGATGTAAATATGCCCTTGTCATTCCCCTGCATAAAACTCTGTGAGGTCACCCCATACCTTTTAGAGTTATTTGCTAGGATCTATCATGTGAGCTCTGGAGCCAGCCCTCCTGGGCTCATATTGCAGCTCTGTCACTTACTAGGTCTGTGACTATGGGCAAGTAACCACTTGGTGCCTGTTTCCCCACTGGTAAAATGCAGATAATAGTAGTAGTACCTCCCTTACAAGACTGTTGTCAGGATTAGTTAATGCATGCAAGCGGCTTAGAACAGTGCTTGGCATATGATAAGGAGTCCATAAATGGTAGCTGTTGTTTTTATAGATTCATAATATTTATAGACCTTCAAAGCCCTACCTGTTCAGGTCCCACTCAACACTCCAGCCTGTTTGCTTTCCTCTGTCTCACTGCTCTCCACCTCCCAGGGAGTCCAGCCCTACCAAACCTCTCCCATTTTTGCTCTTGTGGCTGAACCTTTGCACATGCCATTTCATTGCCAGGTACCCTCTTCCCACTCCTGGCTTGTCTGATTGATTTTTTAAACAGCTTTATTGAGATATAATTCACATACCATAAAATTCACCCACTTGAAGTGTACAAGTCAGTAGTTTTGGTATATTCAGGTCACCCCCATTTTCCCCTCAACAATCCCTTCCCAGCCTTAGGCAACCACTGGTCTACCCAAGTTGATTTTTAGGTCTTAGTTTATATCCTACTTGTTGTTAAGTTTTCTCTGACCTCCAACTCTGGGTTGGGTGCTTCCATATATCTATAGTTTTGCTCTCTCAGAACTATGTATATATATGTCCCCTGCTAGACTATGAGCTCCATGTCAGCAATGACCATGGTTGTCTGAGTCACTGTGATTCTTCAGTGCTTAAGAGATGTTCAGTAAATATTGATTGAATGACTGAAACCAATGGTGCTGACTAGCCAAAGCCCAAGCCCTATAATGATAGCCTTACTGAAAAAATCAACAACAGAGTCTTCTCAATAAGTACAAATACTAGAAGTAACAGCACATTAAAACATTTATGACATTCAAGTTGCCTACAACTATTCCTACTAGAGCCACCATTGGAATAAGGAAGACCCTTATAAAATGAGTTTGATTCAGGTGCATTAACAAAGTAAGGCCATGAATGAGAGGGAAAACTGCTTTAGAGGCTGAGTAAGAAGAAGCAAGAAAGATTCACATTTTAGGAATTCAGTATTTATAGATTTTATGTGACCTGGCATTACTGGATCATTACTGAGTAATATGAATACAAATACTTTTTGTTAAAAAGAAAATGTTAAGAAAGAAAACAGGACTTCCCTGGTGGTGCAATGGTTAAGAATCCGCCTGCCAATGCAGGGGACACGGGTTCAAGCCCTGGTCTGGGAAGATCCCACATGCCGTGGAGCAACCAAGCCTGTGTGCCACAACTACTGAGCCTGTGCTCTAGAGCCTGCGAGCCACAACTACTGAGCCTGCGTGCCACAACCATGGAAGCCCACGCGCCTAGAGCCCATGCTCCGCAACAAGACAAGCCACAGCAATGAGAAGCCCGCTCACCACAACGAAGAGTAGCCCCTGCTCACCGCAACTAGAGAAAGCCCGTGCGCAGCAATGAAGACCCAATGCAGCCAATAAATAAATAAATAAATAAATTTTTAAAAGAAAGAAAGCAAAGAAGTAAGCAAAGAAGTAAGAAAGGAGTTCTGGAAGTTCTCTATAAAGCTACTCTGTTAAGCAATTTTTATTTTCTTGCAGATTCCTCATTATAAAATTAGAGCTGTGTTCCCCTGGACAATAATCTATGCCCTGGGAGCTTATTTCAAAATCCAGTGACTATCATAAGAAAAGCAATTACTTCCTAAATAAACATTGAGATGATTTTTCCAATATATCACCATACTGCTGTAAAATAGTTACAGAATAAAAACAAAAGCCTCCCCTACTCCCTCTCACACATTTCAATCTACTTCATATACTGATGGCAGATTAGACTTACTAAAAGCACAGCTCTGGTCATGCCTTGCCCTCATTCAAAACTCTTCAATGGCTCCCCACTGCCTTCAGGATAAAGAACAAACTACTAAGTAGGTGTTTGAAGATCATCCTCCTTTTGGCACTGACCTACTTACGTAGCCTCATTTCCTCCTAGTCACCTTCACATAACCCCTGAGGCAGACAAAAATGCACTGAGAGCCCTTACCATGCCTTTATCTTTTTTCTACCTCTGCCTAGAATGTTCTTTACCCACCCCCAAACTCCCCATGTCAAATGCCTACCTCCTTTTAAGACTCTCTCAAATGCTACCTCCTCCATGAAGTCCCCTGTGATGTCCTCCTCCATAACACATGCTCTCTACCACCTCTATGCTTCCACAACCCTTTTACTGGAGGTGATTCTCGTGTATTTATCAATGGCTGACATATTACAGTTATATCTGAACATAGTCTCTACTTTCTGATAAACTATAAATTCAAATACATTTCCCCCTCATACTTACCACATGCCATGCAAATAGAAGGTACTAAGATATTTGTTGAATGAATGAATAAAATAACAAATGATAGAAAACACAGCACAATACGGTCAGCAGTAGTCTAGTTTATCACTGTCCTTAGAGAGGCAGCAAGTCTGTGTGTGTGTGTGTGTGTGTGTGTGTGTGTGTGTTGTTGGGGTTTTTTTGCGCTCCGCGGGCCTCTCACTGCCGTGGCCTCTCCCGTTGCGGAGCACAGGCTCCGGACGCGGAGGCTCGGCGGCCATGACTCATGGCTCATGGCTCACGGGCCCAGCCGCTCTGCGGCATGTGGGATCTTCCCGGACCGGGGCACGAACCCGCTTCCCCTGCATTGGCAGGCGGATTCTCAACCACTGCGCCACCAGAGAAGCCCGGCAGCAAGTCTTGAAACTTAAGAAATATACCTCGGTGGTTGGGACATTTTGTCTATCTACTAACCTGCTTCTATTGAAATCCCCTATTTACTTTCATTATTTGCCCACAGATATTTCACTCTTGCTAGATGTGTGTGTGTGTGTGTGTGTGTTTTGTGATGATGAAAGGAAGCAGAATGAAGAAAGGGAATTATTATTAAAAACTAGCAACAGAGAAGCTCCTTCTTCGGTGAAGAAAACTCAAAATCTACAAAAGAGCCAAAGTGTGTCATTGCACTGGCTGTCAAATGTGGTGGGTGGGGGTGAGGTATGATTTAAGTCCTGTCAGGCAGTGGTTCTCTGACTTACTGCTGAGTATAGGATCACCTGCAGGGCTTGTTAAAAGACAGATGGGTCCCACCCCCATAGTTTCTGTGTCTGTAGGTCTGAGGGGTGGGGCTGAGATTTTTGCATTTCTAACAAGCTCCAGGTAATGCTGAAAGGGACCACATTCTAAGGATCACCCATGCAGACTGGAAAATGAATCAAAGGATTTAGGGGAGGAGGATCCGCTGTGGCACATGGCACAGGCATTCCTAAAGCTAGAAAATTCATCTTTAACTAGATTAAAACACACGGAAAAATTAAGTTGGAGTGTGATTTTTGTTTTCCTTCTCACTTGTAATTCAGAAGCTAAATTTTACAGGATAAACTAGGGAGTTTTGGAGAAGGGAGTCAGGAGACCTGGGTTCAAGTCCTGACTCTGTCACTAGTTAGCTGTGTAAGCAAAGACCGCTCATTACCTTCTCAGGACATCATTGCACCATGTGAAACACCCCAAATCCTCCAGTGTCAGGTTTTTACATCCTATGATTTCACAATTTTGAAAAACTGTTGGCAGTTTAGTTCCAAAAGTGTTTAATGATTATCCCATCTATATATAAAATGATTAAAGACACTGCAATTTCAAAACATAAAACATGAGAAATAATTACCAATTGAATTTGAGAAGAATCTATAACAAAGTACAATTATGAAGACTGAAAGAACTTTTACTTAAATAGGTTTCATGTATAATAATAAGTGCTCAAGAATATGCCATAAAAATAGATTTAAAATATACAGTAAAGATATTACAATTAAAAAAAAAAAACACCACTCCCTTTCTGAGAACAGTCTAGAGAAAATAGGACAGGTTACAGAATGAGAAAACATCAACTCACCAGTCCAGCAGAGGTAAAGCAAGTCCTCCAAGGAAAGAAATCGGCCCCTCTTCCGAATGCTGGCACCTCCCTCCCATCCCAGGACACTGCTCCTGGGCCTCCCAGCACACAGCTATTTTTAAAGATAAAAGGCCACATTCCCAAGATTGTGGCCACAAGAATGTGAATATCAAATGACCTTCCCAAAGCTCCTCAATGAGCTGGAGTAAAACCGATAGCTGGGCCATGTGGACAAAGCTGGATGGTTTCTGTGGCACGGGTCCCACTTATCTGCTGATACTGCACAGCTGCAGCTATGCCCTCAACATGAGTCTGGCCTCTCTCCTTTCAGCTCAACAGGCCCAGAAGCCCTCCAGATGCCATTGTCATCCTCAAGACCTCAGCCACTTGAGCTGGCTGAGAGAGGAAACCCGAGAGGTTCTTGAATAGCAAACTGGCCTCCTCTGTGCCAAGGGCAACACAGAAGGTGATGCCCGAGGTCTCATGAGGCGTCTATTGGATGGCTGTAGAGTTTATTCTGTGCCTGGTCTCTCACTGTTTCTGCCCAGCTGTCTTCTGTTCAACTTAATAGCAACAGCATTAAGTCGATAAGTCTCACAGCATCCCAGGGAGGCAGGTCACCCTCAAGCACATTATCCCCGATTAACAGACGGGGAAATGACGTCACGGGAAGATTAAATAACCTGCCCAGCCTCAACAGCCTGCCACAAGTGGAGCACGAGACGATCCCAGCCCCCGTGCCAGCTCATGAACAGAGATGCTCTGGATGAAGCCCTTTGAAGTTCTAGGGTCCCGGGCAGTGTGGATGATTTGCACAACAGAGGTCAAGAAAGAAATAAGCACAGAGGTAACCTTCTTAAAACCACTCCAATTGTCTCTCTTCCTGTGTCTTCCTAGAAGGCCATGAGAGAAGAATGATTTTTAATACACAAGTATTAGCTGAAAGATGGTGTGAGTGTGGGTGCAGGGAGAGGACAGAACAGGCCTATAGGCAGCAAGGGGCCTCAGTGGTTAGGATCAAAGGAGGGGTCAGGCCAAGCAGGGTTCTATCAATGACCTCTGTCCTCTGTACCCCATAGGGCCCTGCACAAACTGGTGAACTCTGGCCTGAAATTATGCCCATTTCGTTCCTCTATACAAGTACTTGTACATCTAACATGGGCAAGTCACTGAGAGAGACAGAAAGATGAAATGGACCATCTCTGCAGTCAAGAAGCTAGAAATGTCATTAAGGAGTGTACATAAATTACTAAAATACAAAGTAAAAATTAGTAAGGACCACAACAGAGAGGCTGGTAGAATGCCTGGGTTTGATGGTGGGAGGTAACATCCACCTGTGGATACAGTAGGATGATATCAGGGCAGGCTTAGTGGACAAGGTGACCAGGCTGTGAAGCATAGGAGAGTGAGTGAGGCTTGCAGGGGTGGCCAGAAGGGCACCGGGGACAGTGGCTGGAGAAGGGCAATGAGAATGCATAGAAGGGAAATGGCACGGGGCTATCCTGGAGACCAGCTCAGGAAGAGGGATGTGGGGAACAAAGGGTATGCGAGGTAGGGTTGAGGGATTTAGGGTAGTATTGGCAGGTAGAAGCCATCTCACCAAAGGCCTTAAGTGTGGGATTAAGGAGGTTAAATTTCACTGCTAGCCGTAGCACTCAGCACTGTACCTTGTTCACAGTAGGCACTCAAATGTTGGTGGAACAGAATGCAGGAAGGCAATTTAATCAATGGAAGATGCAGGATAGCTGTGAAAGAAGACGCCAAAAAAAGATGTCTCAACTTTTAAAATCAACTGATATCTAGTCAGGACACAACTCCTAAGTTTAACTAAAATATATGCTATATTCTGCCCCAAATGGAGCCTACAGTACCTGCCATCAGCTTCTCACTCAAGAACACTATGAAAATTAATGATGAGGTAATGTTTGTGAAATGCTCCAAGTTCTTTGGAGATGTGTGGCAAAAGGCATCACTATAATTAATATTTAAAGAGATTCTACCCAGCTCTGATCTCTTTTTCTGCAGACTAATGTTACGTCCACAGGATAAGGTGATGCCAGATTGGCCTCTAAATAAACCTTCCCAACAGACAGCACCCAACACAGATGCCTCCTCCTGAGTCCCTTACATGTGGCTGATGGCACCCATGATCACAACAGGCAAAGGTGGTTTCCGACTTGGTTATCTGGGGTCATCCGGAGTTATCCAAGGATAAGGGGGCAAAACATTCAAAAGGCGGTCTTTCTTGGGACCCCATTTTTTAAGCATGAGAGAGAGTCTAGTGAAGACTTCAAGGGGGATCATTTTAGCAAAACCCACATCTAAGCCAGTTAACATTTTTAGATCTAACGCAGTGCCCAAGAAAGGAAGAAATAAGAATAGCTCCCTGGGCTCAATTACAAATGGAGTGGAAACAATAATCTCAAAAGTTCAAGGGGAAAAAAAATCAATCTATTTCCTTCCCCCAAAGCTTTCACTTCTATAAATACACTCACATAAATGGACCTAAGACCACTCTTCCTTATGAAAACACTACCTGTCTGGAATTTGCAAAATAAACGATGTGCTCTTCTTGCTTCCAACCCACGGAAGTTCAAACAATGCTCTCCAAAAGCTTCTCTCTTCTTCTTAAATAACGTTCATTTTCCCCCTCTGATAATTAAAGTGATATGTGTGTTCATAGAAAATTTTGAAACTTTTCTTGTTTGGAAAGGAGAAAATAAAAATTGCCCACTATAATCTACAAGTTGCTAATTACCTTTCTGGCCTTTTTGTGTGAAAATACACATTTCTGACATAATTGGGAACTTACTGTATATACTGGTTTATGGCCTGATTTTCCTCTTAGAACAATACGCTACAAACATTTGCATGTCTCTATTATTCTACGGCATTATTTTTTATGTCCTATAGAGAGGAGTGTCATTTTGTAAAGCTAATCCTCTACTGCTGGACCTTTGGTTTATCTTGTCAGTGTCTGTATTACAAATAATGTTGAGATAAATATCTTTGCATAATACATCTTCAGTTATTCTTTTAGGATAAATTCCCAGGAGTGGCACTGCTGGGTAAAAGCCTGCTCAAGTTTGTAAGGCTTTAGATGCAGTCAGATTGCCCTCCAGAAAGGTTATCCCAGGCTCACTCCCCAGCAGTAGGAGAGCTACTTCCTCCAGTTGCTCACTGATCCCTAATTTAGTAGATTTATGAAGGGGGTGTTGCTGCTTTTATTTGCAGTCCTTTGAAAGGCAAATTTTGTGTCTACAGTATTTTTGCAGAGTTTTTTTTTTTAACTGTGTGCTTCTATTCATCAGAAAGCCAACGTTCTATTCCCTCTTCCAAAGAGTACTTTTTCCACCACCCCACCTCCAAGGGCAGCCCCAGGGTCTCCCTGCTCAGCACCTGCCACCCACATTTTCACCTTGGTGCCCTTCACTCCCTTCTCAACAAACATTTCACAGTTCAGATTAAGAACCCAATAATCAGTCATTTATTCACATCCATCTATTCACCTGCTATCTCTTGGTGGTCTGTAATGCTCTAGGCACCAAAGTATAAACGGAACACTATGAGAAACCAGGAGAGGGAAAGTCAATGAGGCCCGGAAAGCAGAAGTATACTTGAATTAAAAGATAACTCATAGTTTTGCTGGTAGGAGAGGGGAAAGAGCAGCCTAGGCAAAGGGAACAGCATGAGCAAAGGTCCTGAGGCATGCTATAGCGTCATGTGTTGAAGGAATATTTTCATTAATAAGGCATGAGAATGAGGGGCTAAGGATGAGACTGAAAAGTTAGCTCCTTATGTACAGCTGGTTCACTTTGTTATAAAGCAGAAACTAACACATCATTGTAAAGCAATTATACTCCAATAAAGATGTTAAAAAAGAAAAGAAAAGAAAAGTCAGCTCCTGCTGAATTTACCTGCTGAACTGCTCTCTTCCCTGCATCTCAACTCTGCTTGTACTCCCTGGCCCATCTCCAATGCAGACAGACTCCTCCAAAAGCCTTCTTGAGAAGCATTCCCACCATCCATTTCTCCACACCTCTCTGCTTGGGACAGGAATCCTGGCCCTCACACCAATCTCCTCAGCAGCCACCAATGAATAGATGGCTCTGTTCACTGATTCCTGAGTATAAGACTTATCAGTCCAGCCAGAAAGAAACCTCTGGATAGTAATATATTCTCTTGTACCCCTAGCTTTTCAACATGGGGCTTAACTTATAATTGGCAATCAATATAAGCTTATAGAATCTAACCAAATTAAATTAGGCAGAATAAATACAAGAGAAGGGATGAGAGTGCACATGTATGCATCTAACTATCATCCAGACAGCTGGGAAATGGAAATTGTCTTTGAAAATTAGCTTCTGAACACAATCATGGCAAAAGATGGATTAATTCTCTTCAGGCCTGTAATTCTGCATCTACCTAGACATTTCGCAGGCACACAAACAGTACTTGTTAAACTATGCTGCATATCTTAGAAGCCTCTGTGCATAAAGGTCAATATATTCTGGAGATTTGGATTTTTTTTTTCTTTGCAGGGAGGTAGGAAGAGAAGAGAGAAAAGAAGGCCCCTACTATATGCCATCTCTGCTAGGATTTTCCATACTGATAATTCCCATTCAAAGTGAAAATCCTAATGCTACCTGGGAGGAACTAGTCTCCATCATTCATGCAGGCAACATTTCTAGATAAGTCTTGCCAGAGGGCAAAGAGCCCATACATCCAGTGGCTAGTCTCTCCCTGTTCTGGTTCATATCCCCCCAGCTCTGAATTCACCTATAGCATTCACCACACTGCTTTGCTTGTTTGTCCCCACGTTGGGCCATGACCTCTACAAGGCTGATGACCTTTTTTTCCAGCCTTGTGCGCCCTGAGGCCTAGAACATCACCCTCCACACAGTGTATGATCAATCTATGTTGTGGAATTAAATGTCATGCCAGGGCTGGAAAGGACCGTAGAAATAACTCAGTCCACATATAGGAAGCAGAGGCCCAGACAGGGAACACAGCCTCTCAAATACACGGAGAGCTGGTGGTAATTGGCAGGTGGGAGAGAGAAAGAAATCAAAGATATTAGCAATGCTTGAGAAATTGGGAGGCTGAGGGGTTTGATGGAACTTGGGAAGGATGACAACATGGGGGGAAACTAAGTTTGGTTTTGGACAGCCTCTAACGCACAGAACAAGTTTTATCTCTCTTCTCTGTGACAGCCCTTCAGATAATATAAAAAGGAAATTAACATGTATTGAATAGTTACCTCTTGCAGGTGGAAAACAGCAATCCTGTCCTCCCTGTGTTAAGTTTAACACTCACAGATAATCAATTACATAAACAAGTAAATAATGTGCCTCAGGTCACATAGCTAGTAAACCCAGGTCTGACAGGGTCAAAAGCTCAGGTGCTTTCTCCTGCACCCCACTGCCTCTCTGACCCTAGTCCTGAGGCTACAGGGTACCAAAGAAGAGCCAGCTGGACAGAGAGAGGTCACAGGTGGACTTGGCCATGTCCCAGGGTGACAGGTAGCACCTCCAGAGGCTGAATGTTAGGTCTGCAGCCTCCCCACCCTCTGAAAGGGCAGAGAGCAGGCACCACCCCTCACTAGCACTTGGCTGACAGGCTAGACCCACTGCGGAAACAGGTATAAGATGGAGAAACACAGAGGCTCACATTTGCCCTTGACTTAGCTAGGATATCGCTGATGACTGTAAAAGCAATGAGGGCGGCTGGGAGCCAGATGCAAGTAAGGCAGTAGTCATAATCACAGTCCTTCATTTCATTAGTCAATGCTGTATGCTGAGCCTCTGCCCAGGACCCAGCCTCTTCTCAGTTCTGGATTGAACCAGGCCTAGTCCCTGCCTGGGAGAAGCTCAGGGTCAAGTGGGGCAGGTTACATGGAAACACCCCATGACCACACAGCCTGGGGAGTGTTATTGTGGAGGGATGACAGGGTGGGGGAAGGGAGCTCTCCCAGCCTGGAAGAAATTTCCCAGACAAAGCAGGACATTTTGATGTGGGGATATTTCCAAGCAGCTACATTAAAAAAGCCTTGTCAAAATGGGAAATCTTTGTTCTTTAAACCCAGTAAGCAAAATGAGAAGCAGAAATCTCTGAACTGATCCCCCTCCCCTGCCCTTAGGGCTCCGAGCAGTGCAGTGGAATATCTGCTTTACTAGATATTAAGGTCCCTTTCAAACCTGAGGTTCTTCCAGGTCAGCTCTGGTGGGGTGACCAGGAAGGGGCCAACCTGGGGCCCTGGTGGGGACACAACTGAGGGCAACTTTGGGTGGACTGCTCTATCCGCCTGTCCCCTTAGGGCTCAGTTCAAATGCCAATCCCTCCCGGAAGCCTTCCTGGATCTCACCTGAGGCATGGCCAGCCCTCTGCTGGGCTCCCATTAGTCTCTGTAACATGCAGCACCCTGCGCCACACTGACTTGCCGCAGGCCAGGCAGGAACCATCGGATTCATCTGTCTCTTCCCTCCTCCCCACCCACTCCTGTCCCCATTCCTGTGCAGGCCTTTCTTAGCAAAGCATATTGAACTGAGTGGATGAGCGGTCTAGGAGGATGCTCTGGGCAGTTGTGAGCCGGTAATCCTGGAGCAGCACTGACAGCCATGAGCAGAGTCTGGAGCTGCTTGGTGCCAGATCCTCTCAGGTCACTCTCTTTGCTCTGCTTTCTCTCAGCTCCATCACCTGCTTCACCAGACCCAACATGCCCATTTGCCCTAGGCCTCTCTGGCACTCTGGAATGTCAAGTGCAAACAAAGTGGTACACACACTTTTTGGAGAAAAGCATATTTGATTGTGCATTGCATTTGGAGAGCTCATTAGCCAGCAGCAGATGGAAGACCCCACTTAAAGGACCATGAACTTCAGCTAGCTGAAGGGCAAGAAGATCACACTACAATGCACTTTCAGGGTTGCAAAGCAGCATTTCCTCATCTCTTACAGAAAGAGATATGTACTTGGACACTGAGAATATAAATAATTTCCCTCGAGTTCAATGAACCAATCTTGGACTAAATTAGAGGGGAAATGCAAGGACATTAAGTCTTCCTCTATATGTCCCTTCTCTACCCAGAGCACATTCACTGTGGGATCTCCCATAACTCTAAGGACTGGTAATGAATATTTTAATAGGCACAGCTTCTCCTTCCCATTGATAAAAACTCCACTGACCAGCCAGAGTACGCTGGTGAAGATGAGGGTGTGGACCAGAAACACCTGCGTTTTCCTGGGCAGCCTAATCCCTGAGCCCCTCCCACATCTGTGGGGCAGGGATGATTAGAGCAGCCTCAGCACCCTCAGAGTAGCAGCCACGATGCTGAAGGAAGGAAGAGATGTGAAATATGCAGAATGAAGACCCAAGGCTGCCCCTGGAGAGCTGGGTCCAAATATGATTGAAAGAAAGGACAGTCACATAAGTAGAAAAAGGAGAGAGCCAAAGGCTGAATGGTGGCCCACTAAAAAAATATGTCCACACCCTAATCCCAGGAACTGAAAATGTTACCTGATTTGGAAAAAAGGTCTTTGCAGATATAATTAAGGATCTTATCTTGGATTATTCAGGTGGGCCTTGAACCTAATGATGAGTGTCCTTATAAAAGTGAGGCAGAGGGAGATCTGACAGAAGAGGAGACAATGTGACTAAGGAAGCAGAGACTGGAGTGATGCAGCCACAAGTCAAGAAATGCCAGCAGCTACCAGGAGCTGGAAGAGGCAAAGAAAGAATTCTTCCTTAGAGCCTCCAGAGGGAGTGTGGCCCTGCTGACACCTTGATTTCAGACTTCTGGTCTCCAGAACTGCGAGAGAATAGATGTCTGCTGCTTTAAGACAAGGTTGGGATGATTTGTTCCAGCAGCCACAGGAAACGAACATAGCACCTTACAAGCAATGGGATTGATGAGGGATCTGAGTCCCAGAGAGGGGGCCGACTCACCCAGAGCCACTCTGCATCAGACACTGGTCCGGGACACTTCTCCATGGCCCACCAGGTCCCTGTGACACTGACATGCACACAGGTCCCTAGTTGCCCAGTGTAGAGTCCAGAAGAGGAAGCTGAGAGCAAACTCTAGGGGGGGGCCCCAGGGGGTGTAACTGGTCTGCAGGCTGTGCTGATATAAGGACAGACTCTGAAGTCAGGCTCCTCAGACCCCCACCTGCACAGCGGTGTCCAATTCTTAGCTCTTTGTCAGGGGACTGGATCAACTGGGGGCATTCTGACTGAAGAAGTGAAGACTCGGAGACCTAATCCCTGTGTTTGAATGTCCAAATGGCTAAAAAGGCTGTCATGGGGAGGAAGAAATGGATTTCTGTGTGGGGCTTCAAAGGGCAGAATCAAGGAGGAAGAGCTTGATTCAGCATAATGAAGAACTTTCTAATAGTCAGAGCCAACTAACAAGGAACTAGGAATGCCTGGGGGATGGGCAGGTCCGAGCACAGAGGCTGGGTGTGCTAGGGAGATTCCTGCACCAGACAAAGGCTGCACTTGATCTTCTCCAGAGTTGGCAACTTTGTTTGAAGGTCTATGCCTTTTGGCTAAAATATCCTGTGTGAATCTACCTTTTCAGCATATAGACAGAGAATGCTCTCACTGAAACTTATGACACAGCTTTTGTGAAGAACTAAGTACTGCAACTACCCAGGAATGAGCTCCAAAAAGAAATAATTTTTCCTGTTTCTATATTCAAAATGTCCCTCATCCCCAGGGAGGAAAGGAAGAGGAAAAACATATACTTCCATATGGACATCACCTCTTAGCTGGCCAGGAGCCAACAACACACCGGTACCAGAGGAGCCCTGCACAGCCTGGGCTTGATGTCCTTCTCCAGGGAAAACCAGAGAGAACACACACTCCAGCTACCAACTGAATTACTTTCATAAGAACAAATCAATGGCACCCTCATCTTTATTTTGATAATTGCTTTTCCTTTTGCATCCTTCCTAATTCTACATGTGGAACAAAGTAAACAACAAAGCAGTAACTCAGAAGTTTAACCACATGACGCTTACACGTTAGCCTTGGAGAGGTTATTTGCAGGGATGGCAGATGGCATTGTTGCCACTGGTTGTAACAAGTTCTAACCTACACCCTACATTCTGGATACTCAGAGAACAGGAAGTGCAGCATTTTGCATCTGCCTGCACATCTGTCTTCTCTTAAAATCTCAGAGAACTAAGCACTGTTGCATCTGGATGAATTCCTCTGAAGCTCTTTCCATTCAGGATTTTGAAAGTTTGCCACGTTACCCTTTTACTGAAATGGCTGAGCTTCTCTAATCATTCGTCAAGAAAGGTCAAAAGAACACACTTTCATACTTTTAGATATACCACCGTACCCATTTCTAGCTTGTAATTAGAGTTTTCTTCTTTTTTTCCATGAGAACCAGTGTAAAGCACACACATCATTTAGCAGCCAGCTTGTGAAATGATCGGAAGCCAGAACCATTTCTAACCACTGGCAAAAGGTCTCCAAACATCAGGTGGGTCCCTGAAATTACTGTTTCACTTTAATGAACATAAATGGCTACTAACCTTACTTCAATAGGCCAGGCACTAAATCAAGCTTCCTATTGTCCTTCAAGCAGATAGTTAATTTTTTTTAATCCTCCCATTTGCAGAGCTGAATAATGTAATCTGTAGTTACCAAAACGAATTTAAGACTGCGTTACCCTGCTTCCATGAATGTGTGGTAAGTCTGGTGTATATCTTTGACTATGGTAGAAGTACAGCTATAACAGCTGTGCATAAATCAGAATTTTATATACTGATTGGTGTTAAGTATACAGGCATGTTTGGTATTTGAAAGCTTTCCGTACCAAATCTTTTTGGTATAGGGCAGAATCCTTCTACAATATGAACAATTACTGCCAAGTCTGTCTAGCTTGAAGGTTCAAATTTTACATAGCATATTTATTAAAATAGGCCATCTTGAATAGCTAAACTCAAAACTCAGACTCATCTCTGAGGTTACATCAACTCTTCATCAAATGAAGGGCCTAGGGCTTTCCTGGTGGCGCAGTGGTTGAGAGTCCGCCTGCCGATGCAGGGGACACGGGTTCGTGCCCCGGTCTGGGAGGATCCCACATGCCGCGGAGCAGCTAGGCCCGTGAGCCATGGCCGCTGAGCCTGCGCGTCCGGAGCCGGTGCTCCGCAACGGGAGAGGCCACAACAGTGAGAGGCCCGCGTACCGCAAAAAAAAAATAAAGGGCCTACATTTCGAGGCATCTGAATGCCGCAAGTGAGTTCAGCTGAGGACCACACCCCCTCTGCATTAGCAGCATGTTTCTGGCCTGACTCAAACCATTTCAGAACTCAGGAAAATCACAAGCTACCCAGGGACGTAAGGTATTGCAATGTTGTTCTTTACCCTCCTGTCGTATTCTCCTTACTTGGCTACTACAAATGCCCCTGCCTACACTAAGGCAGACGGGAGCAGCACCCAGTTTCCCAGTATACATGGATAAGGCTGATCTATTTATAACTGTGTCTAACTGTCAAATCCCCCAGACTGGGGTCCTTGAGCACTAATGATAAGCTTGTGGAGGCAGGGATTCCATCTTCCAATTAACCCCTCTGTGGCCTCCCACCACTTAACAGTATTTACAGGGCATTGGCTGCTGTTGATGTCAGTGCCTGGTCTGAGCATGCACCATATAACAAAAAGCCCCTGCCCCTTGAATCAGGAGGCATCTTGAATACAAATCACACTGTCACAGGAACTCCATCCTGGTGGTGAGGTTCTAAGACAACACATATTGCTAAAACAAAAGTACTGTTTATATACTCCAACGTTTAGGGATCTTGCCTGAGAACTTGCTAATAAGAGGAACTAACTTATCAAACACCCATTGTATGCAAACACTCTGTTAAGACACTTTTACACCCTGTGATCTCATTTAACCCTGTGAGTTTGGAATTATTATTATTCCCACTTTACAAATGAGAAAAGTGAGGCTCAGAGGTCCAATATCCCCAAACCAGCGTGGATTCCAGCCCAGGGTCAGAGCCTCCTGAACCTCTTTCCACTGTCCTCTGAAGTGTTCTGCTTTGTCTTGTGCTTCCACCAGACTCGCTCTTCTCCATCTGGGTCCTGTGCTTTCCTGCCTCCGTACCTTTGCTCATTCTAGTTCCATGATCTAAGGTGGCCTTTCTGCTTTTCACCACCTGTTGAATCCTCTTCTTCCTTCCACCTTCCATGGTGCAGAATTCCCCAGTCTCCCCAGTTAGAATTCACCCCCCATCAGTGTTCCCAGAGGTCCCAGGGTTTAGCTCCCAGAATGCCCTGTGGTATAATCTTCTTTATTCCTCACTAAAATCTGAGCTCCTTGAGGGTAGAGCCTGTCAGTATTTTTCCTGTTTGTTTCCTCCTGAATAAATTGAGAAAATTCTTGCTGAACCATTAAAGAATGAAGAGGGGAAAGACTGGTGGCATTTGAATGCACCTGAGAGATCAAAGGCTCTGGACAAAGTAGCTTCAACTATATAGTTCAGGAAAGGCAAACTTATGTGCCACAACTCTGCCATTTTCCTGCTCCAGTCACAAAACACTCTCACTAGTCCTCTGATTTCATAAAGCTTGAAACTTAAAACCAGGAAGCCTAGGAAGGAAATAAAATAATAAAATCACTTCCATAAGAATCCTTTCATAGTAAGGGATTTCACCCACACACTGGGCAGAAACTAACTGCAGCACAAGGGGGATACTCTTTGGACAAAAGCACAAAGTTCACCTTCTAGGATGTCACAGTTAACTACCTTGTATTTGTTCTGCTGTGGCAGCACCAGAATTCACCTGTCCTAGAAAATATGCACTTGCTGAACTGTTGGCCTCTCCAATTACTGCTCTGTTGAACACCCACCAAAGGACCTGTAAGTTATTTTGATTTGTCTTGATTGGAAAATATCTCAGCCGTGGGCTTAGACTAGATACGAGGAGATGCTGGCCTCTGGGTCAGGACTTCTAGATCAGTGCATTACTTTTTCCCCAAACAAGTATTTTGAGGTTTTTACTAAAATAACTGACTCACAAACAGAAATGCTTCCTGATCTATAAGCCACTTTGAAAACAAATCATTATGCCGTTGAATATTTTATGATGGGCCAAAGCACTGAAGGAGGGAAGGAGAGCATCGCCAATCCTTACCATGTCTATTTTGGGACTCCCAAAGCAAACTGCAAATACCTCCTTTATTTTCTTAACGCCCATTTGCAAGTGCTGGGTGGATTCTCGGTGAAATATTGCCTCTGTGCAAACTGACCCCAAATTCAGAGACCCGGACATTTCACTTCTGCACATTTACCGCAGATGTATCTCAATGATGATCTAGTGCACAATGCCTCCCCGCCCCATTTTATAGGTGGCCAAACCGGGAGGGGTACTTGCCCAAAGTTACCTAGTCAGTGGAGGGCAGAGGAGCCACCAGGAGCCAGGGCCCCAACTCCAAGCCCTGGGAGCATCCTTTATTTCCAGAGGCTGACTAAAAACCCCTCCTGAAGCTCAGCCAAAGCTGCTGCAGATAAACGACGTGACCCCCGATACTGACTTCTGTAGGTCCCAACATTCCTCTCTACCCCCAAGGAGCTGTGGAGCTGAGACACTCAGGGGTGCCCCTCGACTCACAACGTGGCAACACAGGCAGGGCAGTTCAGGTGATCGTCCCTGGCGAACCCCTCCCGGTCCAGGTGTAGCCGTCGAGATCCCGCAGGGCAGGCTGGTCTGAGGTCACTCAGAAAGTTGGCTCTGGCGGTGGCCGCACCTGAACCCTGGTCTCCCACCTGCCGGTTTGCCGTTCTTTGCACTATACCATGCAGATCTCGAAATCTTAAGCAATACATTGATGCTGTGTAAAGATTTGACCTTTGCAGGCCCTGAGTGAGACCGCGGACGCGCCCCCCGCCGGGAGTGGGGGCACGAGGACTGGAAGCGGGCGCAGGTCACCGGGGGCCGGAGGTGCAAGCGGAGCGCACGGCGGAGGGCGGCGCGGAGGAAGCCGCGGGGCAGGCAGTCTGCAGTTCCCGGAGGCGCAGGCCCGGGGCGTAGGGACCGGCAGTCCCCCCAAAACTTTGCGGCGCCGGGATCTCGCTCTTACCTGCAAAGGAGGCGCCACCCGCGCGGACGCGGACTTGGCGGGCTTGACGCTCTCGGCGAGGGGCGGCCCCGCCCGGCGGCGGGCACGGACGCGGGCAAGGCTCGGCCAGCGGCTCGGCTCGGGTTCGGCTCGGGCTCCGCCTCCCGCGCCGCGGCTGCACTCGGAAGGTGGGGCGCACTGCCAGGCCGCGCCCGCCCTTGCCGTCTGGCCGCGGCAGGTGCTGAGGCTGCAGCTGCGGGGCCGACAGCTGCCGGCGCCACGACCCTCGCCCCGGGGGAGGAGCCCCGCGCGCCGCCTCCGCTGGCCCGGGAGGTCCCGGCCCGCCGCAGTGGGCGGTCCCGCTCCCACCCGGGCCCTGCCTCCGCCGGCGGCCTTCCCCACCTCCCGCGTGGGCAAGCAGCGTCCGCCGGTTACCCACCGGGAGACTGAGGCCGGGAGAGGAAGGGGCTCCTGAAGGTCACCCGGACCGGCGGCGGTGGCGCCAGAACAGGAACCCATTAGAGTCCCAAGGAACGACTCCCCCTTTCTCACACCTCCCTTCCCCTGGCTCTTGTACTCCAAGGCGTTTTGAAGAGCTCCAGCTACACGGGACTCTACGGGACGAAGATGATCCCGACTGCCCCCCCCCACACCCCACAGCCCCTCGGGCTGAGGGGAGGTGGAAGGGGTGGGCCCACATACAGCACTATGGTCCACCTACCCTGCGTCTGCAAACTCCTTCTGCTCTGGGGCACTGGTTCCTCCGATCTCTCTAGCCACTCCTTCCTAGTCTTCTTGAGGGCTTCTCAAACCCTAAAGCCCTAAAATGTTGGGGTGCCCTAAGGACTCTGCATTCAGCCCTCTTCTGACTCCCTGGGCTACCCACCCACTCCTCTGGCTCCTGTGTTACCACCTCTCTATCCATCCCCCCCTCCCCCCGTTTGCATTCTTCTGTCCAAGAATTCTTTCTTGTAGAAATAGCTACTCAACACCTACTAGGTCTCTGTACTGTGTTAGACGCTGGAGATACAGCCTCGAATAAACACAGTTCCTGGGCTTCCCTGGTGGCGCAGTGTTTGGGAGTCCGCCTGCCAATGCAGGGGACACGGGTTCGTGCCCCGGTCCGGGAGGATCCCACGTGTCGCGGAGCGGCTGGGCCCGTGAGCCATGGCCGCTGAGCCTGCGCATCTGGAGCCTGTGCTCCACAGCGGAAGAGGCCGCAGTGGTGAGAGGTCCGCGTACCGCAAAAAAAAAAAAACCCCACAGTTCCTACCTTCACAGAATGTACTGTCTAGCAGACTGCTAATACAGTGCAGTTCCTGTAACCATAGTGTGATCCTAGGGGGCCAAGGGGGGCATGGCAGGTGTTGCCCACACCGGCTGAGGGAAGACTGCCTCCTGGAGAAGATGCCCTCTAAACAGAAACCTGGGGCCAACGGGGTTGCCAATGAAAGGGACCAGTGTGGAGAGAGCCTTCTAGGCACAGACCACAGCAACAAAGACCCCCAAGGTGAGAGAGAGCCCAGTGGGGAGGGTCAGGAGCCCAGATCTGAAGCAGCAGAGTCAGCAGGGACCATGGGAGAAGTTTTTGAGTAGGGAAGGGGTGCCATCAACGTTAGATCATTTTGATGGTGGAATGGAGCACAAATACAAGTTCACAAGTGTGTCCTCACTTCCCACCCCAACCCCCCAAAACCCCCAAATAAAAACCAGCAGCAGTTGGAGCTGGAGCCCAACTGGCCTGGATGAAGAAAGGCCCTCCAGCACCCACCTCCTCTCATCTTTCATTCTCAAATCCAGGCCTCTATCCAAAAACGGTCTCCAGAGAGGCTCCATTTTTTTTTTTTTTTTTTTTTTTGCGGTATGCGGGCCTCTCACTGTTGTGATCTCTCCCTTTGCGGGGCACAGGCTCCGGACGCGCAGGCCCAGCAGCCATGGCTCATGGGCCCAGCTGCCCCACAGCATGTGGGATCCTCCTGGACTGGGGCACGAACCCGTGTCCCCTGCATCGGCAGGCGGACTCTCAACCACTGCGCCACCAGGGAAGCCCGAGGCTCCATTTTTAAAAGGCCTCCTAGGTACCTCCACCCAAAACTCCCTTTTCTCTCAGTGCCCCAGCCCCCCTGCACCCAGATCTATGGTCTGAGATAGCCCTTCACTCCTTGGGGTCTGCTTCCGTCACCTGTCTCCTCTCTAGTTAGAGTGTACAGAGTTCTGCCCCCACAATAAGCACCATTAGGGAAAGTGAACAAAAATGGAAAATTCTGAAGCCATGAGGAAATAAAGTAAGCTTCTAAAAAATTAAATGTTGTACCTCTCCATATTGTTGCTTATAAAACTGCAGGTGAATCTACAATTATCTCTAAATAAAGTTTAAGTTTTAAAATTATATGTTGTAGATAAAGATTAATAATCAATTTACTCTCCCAAATGCATATTAAAGACTGAAGAGTTCACTTGTCAAAAAGGAAAATAAAAACTCAACCCTCTTGTCCAGTGAGTACAAATATCGCTCATGAAATTTTGTCCTGTCCTTCACAATGTCCTAGCTGCCCGTGCCAGAAGTGTCTGCATCTTCAGGTGCTTTATGTGTATTTGTGTCAACAATTTCACCTTTGGCCCCTGAGTTCCCACTCAGCCATTCTGATCCCTCATCCTCCTTCAGCTTTCCTTGTCTGCCTGCTGCTTAAATACCAAGGTTGCTCGTGTCCCCTCTTGGTCTCTTTTCTTTCTTCATCCTAACTGAGTAGTTCTATCCACTGCAATTCTGTTCTTCAGCTCAGACCTTCTGTACTCCAAACCCAGAGACACAACTGGCTGCTGCAACTCCTGAATGCCCCTCAGGTGCCACAGTCTCAACAGAGCCCAAACCAAACTCCCATCTTCCTTAAACTACCCCTTCTGCATTGCTTCCATATCTCAACTGGTAGTGGGACTTAAACCAGAAACCAAGGGAACATTCTAGACTTTTCCCTCTTCCTGGCCCTCATATCCTACTGGTCACTAAATCCAGTCAACTCTGTGTCCATAACATCACTTATACTCATCCCCTCCTCTTTATCCTGCTTCCCTTGCCTTAGTTGGAGCCTCACCATTTCTTGGTGAAGCTGTAGTAAAAGCCTCCAGTCTTGCCTATTGGCACTTCATCTGCCACATGCTGCCTGTAACCTTTTAAATCCATAAATCTGACAAGTCACTCTTCTGCTAAAGGTAACTCCATTGTTCCTTCTTAGCCTGGCAATAAAGCTCTAACTCCTTAGCATGGCATGAAGCCCTCAGCTATCCAATGCATTACTGCTGCAGCCCCATCTCCACCTCACCCCATACCTGCACACCGAAATCCTCATGTTCCTAGGGCAATTGTACTCTACAATAGTAAAAATAGCTGTAACTTATTAATTTATGCTACAGGTCACTTTTTAAGTGCTTTACATACAATATCTCATGTAATAAAAGGCATAGAACACTGTGCTAAAACAGTCTCAAGCCAAACTGCCTGGGTTCAAATCCTAACACAGCCACTTGTTAACCTATGTAATCTTGGGGAAGTTCCATAAGCTCTCAGTTCTAGGTATCTTCCTCTGCAGAGGGAACATAATAAGACGACTTGCAACCTAGGCATGTTCTATAAAGAGTTATTAGAGATGAAACAGCATTCATTACCTGCTAGCCAGCACTATTAGTCATGCTTATAATCAGTATATGCAGTGAAGATTACTATGCTCCTTTTACAGAGAAGGAAACTGAGGCTCCAAGAAGTAATGTCACTTACCTACAAATCCATGGCTTTAAAGTAGCTGCACTGGGATTCACCTGGGATTCTAAACCCCATACTGCCAAATACTTTGCATAAGCTACTGCCTCGCTCTGGGAGCCTTCCCTATTTCCCCATGTTTACCACAGCCTGCCAGACAAACTCTTCTTCCTCCTTTAAATCCTGGTCAAAAATATATTCCCCTCTCTGAGGTCTCCCCAGTCCCTCCTTTGTGCCTGGGCTGTGCTTGGTATATTCATTTTTTTAATAAAAGAAAAACGTTTATATATTTCAAAAGCTTAGATAAAATCAGCAGAACCAAAGGTTATGCTTGGTATATTCTTCACACCACACCTCACCACAATGGTTTATTTACGTCTGTCTTTTTTGAGACCTCCTTGTAAATGACATTATCTTCTTTATTTTCACCTTCCTAGAACCCCACAGATATTTGTTAAATGAATGAATAAAATATACATTAGATCCTCAAAAGAGTTTTACCCTAACAGCTGTCATTTCAATATAGATCTTTTTTTTTTTTTTTTTTTGGTGGTACGCGGGCCTCTCACTGTTGCGGCCTCTCCCATTGCAGGGCACAGGCTCCGGATGCGCAGGCTCAGCGGCCATGGCTCACGGGCCCAGCCGCTTCGCGGCATGTGGGATCTTCCCGGACCGAGGCACGAACCCGTGTCCCCTGCATCGGCAGGTGGATTCTCAACCACTGCGCCACCAGGGAAGCCCAATATAGATCATTTTTAATCTCTGTTTTTATCATTCTGAAGTCATTTTTGGTGAGAGGATAGCATCTAATGATCCAATATTCATATAGAGCAAGATACAGCAAGACTGAAATTTCTCATATTGCTATTTGGTCGTGTCTTGTCCCTCTCAGATGTCTCTCCTTTTTTTAGTGACACTGTGTAATAACCCATGAGGAGAAGCTGTGTTGCATCCTAATGAGACTTCCTGACTAAAACATCTGAGGTTTGAATTTATTTCCCATAAGTACCATTTCAGCTAAAAGTTTGCTTTCCCTATGGCATGAATGTGTTGTTATTTGTCATCTGCTAAGTGCCCATACCTTCCCTTTATCTGTATTAATCTCCTTTGCATTCAAATACTTTGGAGAGCTGACTTATTAGTAAGCTTTTCTATACAATTTCCTTCTTAGAATGCCTAACTCTTCCTGACTTCATATCTATTGTTCCCAAAATAGAATAGTTTACTACTTCAAATTTCAGCTTTACTGTCTTCAGTGATTTAGGACAAGTTTCTGCTCTTCCTCAGAATGATCAACTTCCATACAATTAAAACAAACAAACAAACAAACAAAACCCCAAACCTGCCCTGTCATTTTGTATGGAGTAATGTTTTAAAATTAGATGTTAGAAGCACTTCTTTTGTATACCAGAATACAAGTAAATTGGCAATTTTAATGCCTTTGTATCAAATTAACTGAAAGCAGTGCAGGTGGAAAAAAGAATGCTGGTCTGGGAAACAAAAAAAAAGGGAGGGGGTTCCAGTGCTGTTCTCCAAATCCCCTCACTCTTCAGGTTGCAAAAGAAAGGAAAGGAGTGGGACAGGATGACTTTCAAGGTCTCTTTCAGATATAAAATGGCATGGTTCCTTAATGAGCCTCCAAGTGGTCATTCTTTCAACATTGTTGAGTGCCCTTCTATGAACTTATGCCTTTTGAAGTATAGTGATTTAAACATCAATCCAGACTGGATAGAGAATGGAATGTTTTGGTTAAGGCAGTATTATTATACTACATAAACTGATGACATGTTTTTAATATTCAAGCTCTAGTTATTAGTGAACTATTATAATGAAGACAGTTTCATTGAGGCTTTGGTGGGCCAAGACTCATGGACTGTTGGAGTATTGCAACAAGACCACTAGGAACATCCATGCCAGCATTTGTGGTCAGCTGCTTGTAGAAAAGCAGTGCCCTAGAGTTCTAGAACCTAGTTCTGTCCTTAACCTTGCCACGTGACTATGGGAAAGTCACATGACCTCTCTGGGCTGCAGTTTACTCTTTTGTAAAAGGAGGGAATGATACCTTGTAACTACCTTAGGGGAGTTAAATATTAAGTCAGAAAGAGAGGTTCTGATGTTGTGTGAAAAAGAGACTGGGTGTTTATCATGAGGATTATATTACCTGTTGAGGACAAGTAAATTAACAACAAGTATATAACCTCTTGTTGCCCTACAGGGAGAAATGATGGCATAACAACAACATGTTCTTACTCCCAAGATTCTAGGACACAGAGGCAGACATTCACTGCTCATGTCTTAAAAATGAATTGTCCGGTTCACTGTAAAATACTAAGAATAGGGAGTTAGGCTAGAAAGTCCATTGTCTGTGTGTTAGTGAAGAGAGATCAGTCTCCCAGTACTTTCCAAACCTTACATGATCACCTGTCACAGTCATTCTCTCAAAGATGACCTGTTTTTCCTTTTGGGGGAGGGGTGAAGGGTGGAGGTGTGGAAGACACATCTTCCTTCTGGATTGCTTCCTTAGCTCTCATATAAGCCTTGCCTGCTTACTTTCTTTTCCTGTTCTTAATTACATTCTCTGCTCCTTCATAAAACTGGTATTCCAATCTATTGCTAATGCAATAGACTTAATGACTTGGTTGGAAACAGAGGGAAAGGATGGGATATTTGCATAGGGTTGGGAATGGTTATCACAATTAAAAAAATATTTTTGAGATCTTTATGTCTCCTGTCAGATGTTTTTATCTCATTCCTTACATGATAAATCTTTCAGTGTTCTGAGGGGCAGCTTTGAAACTATATGAGTGGCTTTAGCATCTTTTACTCTGTCTTTTTTATCTCTTTTTAAAATTCTCTTTTCTTCCACCAGTTCAGCCTTCGGAAGATCAGCTCCTAAGATGAAAGCATGCCCCTGAGGTTGTGGCCAGTGTCTGGCACGGCCCGACTCTGGTCTTGCCAACTACGTCTGCTCCAATTCCCACAGGCTTGATCCTGCTCTGAATCTACTGGATGACTGCAACTTCACACCACTGCTCTGCTCCCCATGGCCCCAAGGAGCGGATGCCACCATCTCTCCATCACCACTTTATCCATCTCGTTTACCTTTTCATTGCACTTTACCGTTTGGAAAGCACTAGACAGAGCAATCGTCTCATTTTATGCTCTCAATAGCTCCTTGAGTTATGGAAGACAAACATTATGACCCTCGTTTTACAGACAAAGAAACTAAGACAAGCTCAGAGAAGTCAAATGATTTGCATGAGGTCATAGAGCTGGTGGTAAATGGGATCCAAGTTCACGTTTATCTGGGTAAATACAGCTCTATCCTACAGGGAAAAAAGGTGACTGCAACAAAATTGTAATATGGAAAAATTTCCTAAATGATCTTAGGATGACTATCCAAGGGGATTCTCCAAAGATGGGGGCTTGCACCTAGAGCTGACACTGTTTCTCTCACTCTGCTCTCTGTAGAAGTGACTCAAACTGTGAGACATAGAGTGAATAGACAGGGTAGGATGCTAGGGCCTACAGCTGGCGCCTAAAGGAAACCTTACACATCCTGGGGAGACCGAGCCAGTGCAGGACTGGTGAAGGATGGTGTCTCTGCCACACTGTTTAAAATTGCAGGGAGGACCAAGGCCCAGGAACCTGGGAAGTACCTGCTTCACTAGTGAGCCTGCAGCAAAGGCTTTCAATTCTGAAGCTACCTGAGGGGCCCAGCTGGCCCCAACTGAATGGGACCCCTTAGCAGGTGAGGAGGAACTGTCCCTGCCCACTTCCTGCACATAACCCTGAGTGAAGGCCCCGATTCCACTGGGGCTCACCTCTCTAGAACAGAATGCCACAGGTGGGCCAAACTACCCCTCCCAGGGCCACTACTAGCTTGTACAGCATCTTAGTGTGGATTAGAAAAAGGCATCCCCCTCAGCTGCTCTTGTGCAAATGAGGAAGTAATGTTTCCTTCTTTCAGGCAGATGTAGCTCCACACCAGGGTAAACAGCTCAGCAAGTAGATTTTAGCTCTTAATATTCTCTCAACCAGGTACCCTTGTGTGGCAAACAACTTACACATTGGCACACAGCAACCCAACCCTTTCCCATTCATACCAGGAGTGTCTGAAGATCCTAGAAGCCTCTCCCACATTACCTCAGCCTGAGGGACCCAGATGACCAGCTTTGTTCACCATTAGGTCACTGGAGAAAAGGCATCTTTCTTTCCTTTCACAATTGCTCAGCTGTTGCTATCCAAGAGGCCACAAGAGCCTGACTTGCCCAGGTGCTGGTATGAGAAGCCAAAGCAGATTAGAGATCAGTTAAGGGGCTCAATCGCTTAAAGGAGAAAGACCAAGCTAGATAATCAAAAGAGAGGACTCATATTCAGACAGATTTAAAATAAGAAAAAGTAAGCTTTGAAAATAAGAGTTTTAAGGAGATTCAAGTACAGATTGGGGGAAAAGTGATAAGAATGAGGGAAAATGGTTTTTGGAAGTAAAAAAAAATTTCTAAATTTAAACATTTCAGTTGTGGAAGCAAAGAATAGAATGAACACCACCAAAAATTGATTTAATGGTCTGAAAGATGAAAAAGGAGAACAATCCCACAGTACCTATCCAAAAATACAAAGAAATGGAAATTATGAGGGAAAAATTAAAATAAACAAAACATGGATGAAGTATCTAGGAGATATGCAAATAATAGGAGTACCAAATGGAGCAAAAATAAGAAGAGAGCAATGCAATGACCAAAGAAATAATAGGAGAATTTTATAGACTTTCAGAAAATTGAATTTTCAGATAGAAAAGACTCATTAAATGCTACAGAGTAGTAATTTAAAAATACATACCTAGGAATTCCAGCTCTGGACAAGATGCAGGAGATACCTTTCTCCCTATTCCTCCTGAATCCCTAGACATAACGTATAAAACAAAGGTAAGAAAACTCTGAATGATGGAGAAAGTAGACCAGTTAGGGACCTCAGGACTCAACGAACAACATGACCATAAATTCCCTAGATTTTCTTTTTGCCTCCTATACATCCCAGACTGGGCACTAGAGAAGCCCACAGATAAGAAATGCCAATAGGTATAGACAAAAACAGCCTCAAGAAAAGTCTGATCTCCATTGTCAAAGGAATGGGAAAGAGCAGCCTAATAAGACAGAAGCCTTTGTGATAAAACCAACCCTATTCCAGACAAACACCCCAGAAAAAAATGACACACAACACTCCTACTCTCCTACCCCTGGTCAGTAGAGGCTAAATGGGGAACTTAGACTTTCACTGCTGCCCATGAGGTAAGGAGGCAGTGTTCCCTTTCCCCACCAGTACAGTGTCAGTTGAGGCTTGCTAAAATAGAAGATGCAAATAAGATCCAGAATCCATAAAATGATACCTAAAATGTCCAGGATACAGCTTTTAAAAATCACTAATCATACCAAGAACCAGAAAAATTGCACCTTGAATGAGAAAAAGACAATCAACAGATGCCAAAATGGAGAAACTACAAATTTTGCAATTATCTGACAATGCTTTTAAAGCAGCCATAATAAAAATGCTTAAACAAGCACTTATTGATTCTCCTGAAACAAATGAAACTATAGAAACTATCAGCAAAGAAAAAGAAGTTATAAGAAATAACCAAAATAGATATTTCATAACTGGAAAATGCAATAAAAGGAGTGAAAAACTCATTGGACAGGCTCCATAGTAGAGTGGAGATAACAGAGGATAAAAGTCAGTGAACTTAGGACAGATTAATAGAATTTAACCAGTCTGAACAACAGAGTGAAAACAAACTGGGGGAAAAAATTTAAGAACAAAGTTAAGCTAAAATTCATATCATCAGAGTCCCAGAAGGATCGGAGAGAGAGAGAGAAGGGGAGAGAAGGACTGAAAAAGTAGTTGAAGAAACAAAAGTAGTTGAAGAAACAATCTCTGAGAATCCCCCAAATTTGGCAAAAGGCATAAGCCTAGATTGAAGAAGCTGCACAAACTCCAGAAGGGAGAAGCTCAGAGAAAATTAAAGAAATCCACAGACTTAACTCCTAACATTTCAATAATTATAGCCATCATAATTATACTTCTAAAAGCTAAAGACAAAAAAGAGTCTTGATAGCAGAGAGAAATGACACGTGACTTAGAGGGGAACACCAATTCAAATGACAACAGAATTCTCATGTGAAATCATGGAGGTCAGAAGGAAGTGGTGCTATGTTTTTCAAGGGCTTAATGAAAACTGATGTCAACTCAGAATTCTATATTCAGTAAAAATATCCTTCAGGAATGAAGGTGCAAAACTAAGATGAAGAAAAACTAATATAATTTGTGACCAATAGACCTACCCTAAAAGGATGACTACAGGAAATTCTTCAAACAGAAAGGAAATGATAAAAGAAGGAAACTTGGAATATCAACAGTGAAGAAGGAATAACAGAAAAGGTAAAAATATTGGGTAATATAATAGATTATCACTTTCCTCTTAAGTGTTTAGATTTATGTTTGGTGGGAGCAAAAATTATAATATTGTCATATGTTCTTGGTGTATATAGAGGTCATATTTAAGACAATTATATTTAAAAGGAGAGAGAGTAAATAAAGGGACCTAAATGCACGTTTTACTTGAAGTGGTAAAATGTCAGCACCAGTAGACTGTGACAAATTGTGTGTGTATAGTTTAATACTTGACCAACAACTAAAAAACTATACAAAGAGATATACTCAAAAACACCACTGATAAATAAAACTGGAATTCTTAAAAATGCCCAAGTAATCCACAGGGAGGCAGAAAAAAGAAAAGAGAAATGGAAAGTGGAGAACAAACAGAAAATAAGTAATAAAATGTCAGACTTAAGTCTTAACATTTCAATAATTACATTAGAAGTAAGTAGTCTAAATACACCAATTAAAAGACAGAGATTGACAGAATGGATTTTGCCATATCCTGGTAAATTTTCTGAACTCCAAGAATAAAGTATAAATGTCATAAGCTTCTAGACAATGTAAATAGCTTATCTGTGACAGAAAGAGAGCTCTCCAAAATTATTTTGTGGATCCTACTGTCCTTGTTAAGATTTATTGAGACCTAATATTTGTTAGTCATAAGCAGTTTATGTTATCTCATTTTAACATAATTCTATGAGGTATATATTATTAGTACCTTTATTTTATAGATGAGAAAACTAAGGCTAACTTTCCCAAGGTCACTTAATTAGTATGTGTGGCAGAGCTTAGATTCTAACCCAAGGAGTCTAATGAAAGAAACTAAAGAATAAGTAGAAGTTAGCTACCTGGGGAGAAGAGAGAAGATAGACCTCACAGGCAGAAAGAACAGCCTATAGGAAGGTTCTGAGGATGGGAAGGAAAACCTATTATATGCAAGGTGTTTTAAATATAATATTAATAATCACAAAACTCCAATAAGCAGATATTAGGGTGTCTGTTATGCAGATGAAGAGACTCAGCAAGGTTAAGTAACTTGCTCAAAATCCAGCTAGTAGGCAATGAAGCCAAAATTTAAATCTGGGTCAGCCACCATCCCCTATTCGGTCAGCAAACTGGAAAGGCTCTTGGAACATGCTTCCCATGGTGATTGGTTTCGTCACCCCAATAGTTACCCTGTAGTAACCCAGCAATTAAAACCTTAAAGAGAAAAGAGTCTGTCCTACCTTTCTGGGTGATTTTGTTCAAAGATGCTCTGGGTCTGAGTGTCTTCATCTATAAGAGAGAGAATCGGGCTACATCAGTGTTTGTCTAACTTTGGCAGAGGGGAGACAGTAGAATCCTTCATTCAGTGCAAATTCTATTAAATGGAGCCCAATGTAGAAGACAGGTAAAGGCAGAGCAAACCTGATTGAAGGGGCAGTGCTAGCCTGGACCCTCTTCAGTTAAAACACTCTTACAAACCTAACTTCTGAAAATGGTGCATGGAGAGGCTCCAGGCACAGGGAAAGTCTTGGAGGCATTCTCTTCCATCTTTAGTGTAGGCTAGGGAGAGAGATGCATGACCTAGATTTTCCTAAAAACAAGGCTTTATTCATGTTTTGTTACTATGTACTGTGTACTGCAACATTGTGTTTCAGTCTGTTTTGAATCACAGGGATGTTCTGGGAAGGATGTGTGGTAGAGGTTTGAATTCCCAATTCTGTCCCTTGCTAGCTTTGTGACCTTGGAAAACTAATGTAACCTTTCACTTTTCTCATCATAAGGAGGAGATAATACTGACCTTGAAGAGTGTTTTGAAGACTAAATTAAATAATAAGGACAAAGTACGTAGCATATGATTAGGAGTGTTGTAGACATTCGATAAAATGCAGCTATTATTATGCATGTTGAAACTCCCAGATCCTGATACTTTAAGTCTGCTGTGGAGCGTGGGTCTGTCTTTTTTCTTTTTTCCTTTTTTATGAAAAAATTTTGATATGAAAAGAGATACTTTTTGCAAAGGAATACTGGAGGTAACAAATTTAAGGTGGCGAATTATGAAAAACTGTGTACTTGTTAATGACACTGAAGATATGTGTATTTTCATAAGCTGGACCCTGAGTAATGACTGTTATGTATGCTAATTAGCTTGAAACCAAACAGCAAGAGCATTCACAAAATAATCCATTATTAAAACATACATTTTTTCTAAAGTAAAAGATGACTTTATGAGCCTAGAATTGACAGACAAGGATAACCTGACTTTACAGACTTTGTCTTATGCATCATCATGTAGTTGGGGGCATGGCCTGACCTCCCAGAGCCTAGGAGATTTAGGAGTGTGTTTTACTAGAGTCTAAAGTCATGGCAGGTTTCCTATAATGGACCATGAATTCCTGCTATTTCCCATGGAGCTTAATAGGAGAACATTTCAGAGCATATGGTACTTTGTCAACTGATACTAATGTGTCCATTAGTGTGGCTCCAGAGGGAATTTCAGTTTATGCCCAGAGAATGAACACTTGGGGAACAGAAATATCTACTTATAGCCCCTGCCTTCCCCACAACTCTGTCCTCTGTTCAGCCTCCCCCTCTTCTTTCAGTCCTACCAGAAAAAGATGTATAATAGGGGTGTGCCACTAGTGGTATCTGCACTACCCACACTTGATCCATAATCCTTTAAGGCACACCATCTTGATGTCCTTCAGAGCCCTTATGCAGACAATTTCTCATTTGACCCTCACAGTACTCCTCTGAGCTATGTATTGTTATCCCATTTCACAAACAAGGAAAACAGAAGCTCACAACAGTTAAACTATTTGCCTGGAGGTCAGAGATAAGTGGCAGAGCTAAAGCTTAGTCCACTGTAATAGCCCAACCCCATGCTGGATGTGCAGAGGTATCAACTTGGCCTGACTGGATCCTACGAATTGCTCACCTGAATCATATATGGCCCAAATTAAGTATATGCAAATTTATTCATTTATTCAAGTAACGTTGACTGGGAGCTTTTGGGTAAGGCACTGTGCTAGATGAGGGGGAGTATTGTCCTGGCAAGTGCAAGGCCTTTGGAATCATTCAGCACAAGGACATCCTGGCCCTACTAGGTGCTCATTAAGTGCTAGTTATTATTAGTGAGAGACATTTTGGAGCATAGAGAGATGCATCAGATGTGGCCCTGACCTTCAAAAGGCTCTAAAGTTTAAATAAATTATATGACCATCTGAAAAAATTTAAAAACTGAACCCCTTACTTCCTATATCTTACCCTTTATTCCTAAATAAAAGCCAAATGAATCAAATATTTAATTGGTGAAACCATAAAAGTACTAGATGAAAATATGGGAAAGGTTGCAAGCATTAAACAGAAGATGAATAGATATTATTACATAAAAAACCCCACATGGAGGGGAAAACACTATAAACATATTCAAAAAATAAATGAAAAATTAGGGGGACTTCCCTGGTGGTCCTGTGGTTAAGAATCCATCTTGCAATGCAGGGGACACCGGTTGGATCCCTGGTCAGGGAACTAAGATAACACATGCCGCAGGGCAACTAAGCCCACACACTTCAACTAGAGAGAAGCCTGCGCACTGCAACAAAGAGCCCTCGTGCCACCATGAAAGATCCTGCATGCTGCAACTAAGACCCAACACATCCAAATATAAAAGAAAAGAATTTTTAAAAGAAAATTAGGAAAAATATTTGCAATACATGTGCCAAACAAGAGGATAATATCCTTATTATATATCAAGTTTCTAAAAATCAATAATAAAAATACCAACAACCCAGGAGAAAAATAGGCAAAAGATAGGAATAGATAATTTATGGTAAAGCAATTATAAATGGCTCTAACATCAATAGAAATTCTCCATCTCACTTGTGAGAGAAATTCAAATAAAGACAACACTGAGATGTCATGTGTTACCTATCATAATATCAAAGATCAAAAATGTTCATAAACACTGTGTTGTTGAAATGTGAAGAAACAAACTCTTATACTTTATTGGTGGAAGTATAAATTGTTACAATCTCTGTGAAGAGCAATCTGCCAATATCTATGAAAATTTTTAAAATGTGCATTTTAAACAACCTCAATGTCTATCGTTAAAGGACAGGTGAGTTATGGTACATCCATTTAATGGAATTCCGTGTAACCATAAAAAAAAATAAGAAAGCTCTTTCATACTACTGATTGAGAACGGTTTTCATGATATATTGTTAATTTTTCAAAATGCAAAGCACAGAATCATGAATATACCGTGGTACCATATGCATATGAAAAAGGAAGGAAATGGTTCTTTAAGAATAGATATGAAACTGATAACACTGGTTGACTCAGGGAATAGAACTAGAAGGCTGAGGACAGAAATGAAAGTTAAACTTTTCACATATACCCTTTGAATCTTATGAATTTTGAACTGTGTAAAGGTGTTAAATATTCTTTTTTTTTTTTTTTTTTTTTTTGCGGTATGCGGGCCTTTCACCGTTGTGGCCTCTCCCTTTGTGGAGCACAGGCTCTGGACGCGCAGGCTCAGCGGCCATGGCTCACGGGCCCAGCCGCTCCGCGGCACATGGGATCCTCCCAGACCGGGGCACGAACCCGTGTCCTCTGCATCAGCAGGCAGACTCTCAACCATTGCGCCACCAGGGAAGTCGAAATATTTTAAGGTTTTGTTTGTTTTCCTTTTTTTGTTGTCCTCTGCATCAGCAGGCAGACTCTCAACCATTGCGCCACCAGGGAAGTCGAAATATTTTAAGGTTTTGTTTGTTTTCCTTTTTTTGTTGGTTTTTTTTTTTTTGGTTGCACTAGTTCTTAGTTGCAGCAGGTGGGCTCCTTAGTTGTGGCTCGCCTGCTCCTTAGTTGTGGCATGTGAACTCTTAGTTGCGGCATGCATGTGGGATCTAGTTCCCTGACCAGGAATCAAACCCAGGGCCCCTGCACTGGGAGCTCAGAGTCTTTTTTTTTTTTTTTTTTTTTTTAACATCTTATATTTGAGTATAACTGTTTTACAATAGTGTGTTAGTTTCTCCTTTACAACAAAGTGAATCAGTTATACATATACATATATTCCCATATCTCTTCCCTCTTGCATCACCCTCCCTCCCACCCTCGCTATCCCACCCCTCTAGGTGGTCACAAAGCACAGAGGTGATCTCCCTGTGCTATGCGGCAGCTTCCCACTAGTGCTCAGAGTCTTAACCACTGCACCACCAAGGAAGTCCCAATATTTTTAAGTTTTAACGCTGAAAAAAATCTTTTAACTCAGGAATTCCAACTCTAGGAACTAATTATATAGATGTATTTACACGTGTTCCATATGTATAAAGATATTCACTGCAGTATATTATATAATGGCCAAAGATTGGAGACATACTAAATGTTTGCTAATAGAGGAGGGCTTAATAAATTATAGTACAGTCACACAAAGAGTTGCATGTGTTCATTAAAAAGAATTTAAAAAAACTTGGTAGCACTATGTGGGCTGATAGAGAATAATCTTAAACAGTTTTGAATGAAAAAAGACTGTATGTAGAATAGTCTGTATTATCTGCTTATGGTATGCTTGCATATGCATAGACTATTTATGGAAGAATATACAAGAAATTGCTAATCTTGGCTGACAGGGAGGGGGACTGAGTGGGTGAAGGACAGATATGGGAAGACAATTTTCTTTTCACTGTATATCCCTTCGTAGCTTATGAATATTTTACCATATGGCAAATACAATCTAACCAACAAAAAATGTTTAAGCACATTATGTTCAAAAATAGGGGAGCATCTGGGGGACTTCCCTGGTGGCACAGTGGTTAAGAATCCACCTGCCAATGCAGGGGACACAGGTTCGAGCCCTGGTCTGGGAAGATCCCACATGCCGCGGAGCAACTAAGCCCATGCGCCACAACTACTGAGCCTGCGCTCTACAGCCTGTGTGCTACAACTACTGAAGCCCACGCAGCACAATGAAGAGTAGCCCCTGCTCGCCACAACTAGAGAAAGCCCACGTGCAGCAACGAAGACCCAACACAGCCAAAAATAAATAAATAAAATAAAATAAATTTTTTTTAAAAAAATAGGGGAATGTCTGTATTGAGTTGAATCTTGCCTCCCTGTGGGTTCTGCTTGTTGATTCAGATTCTATCATTAGAGACATATGTAAACCAACTTTAACCCCTCTCCTACTAGACTCTCTTGAGATATCTGGACACTCTGAGTCTTCACTTCCCCGGCCAAGCACCCTCAAGAGTCCCAAACTGTTTGTTCTACGAGAGGTCCTTCCTCAGCCTACTCTCCATCTTTGGACTCTCTCAAGTCCTAGGGTTTCTTGGAAAGAATATTACCCGAAACCAAACACTGTTCTTCATGGAATGTAGTGGGCTGCTAATTTTGTAGGTAACAAAATGGAAATTTCATTTTTTTAAAAATGCATTTGCATTTATTTGATTGTAAGTGAAGCTTAAATGTGTTTTCATACATTTATCAATATTTAATCAATAGTTATTAGTTTAAGTTTGTGGTCTTGGGTCCTATTTGAATATTGCTCAGATTTCAGGAGAGTTGTATTAAGTACCTGCTTAATATTATTGCTGTTAGAACTTAAGTTAATCAGGCAACATTTTGATTATGTGTTTTTATATGAGCACTTCACCCAGCACTTGCTTCTCCATGGAGCAGCAGTGTGAAACAAACAAAAGGTGTCTAAACACCTGCTCATATATTTAAAAATACAGACTTCCATTGCCCTCCATTATCTTATGAGACTAATTGAGCCTAAAAGGATCCTGGTATGGAATATCAGCATCACAGAAAATGAATCCCCATGTTCAGAATAATTGTTTCATAATACATGGTTCTGCAAAGGCAAGGAAGGATTCTTTCTATTTCATTGTGTGCGTGTGAGACCAAGCTAGGAGGCAAGAGGCGCAAGCCTGGCCCTGGGCTGGGAGTTGGAATGCCTGGATCCTATTCCTCCATCAATCTCTCACTCTAGTCTCACTTGCCCTGGATCTTGAAACAGGTCCTGGGTATCTTGAGAACATCTCCCTCAGCCAAGTTGATGAGTTTCTTTTCCATGGGAAACAACTGTTTTGAGAAGGGAAAAGAATGGGTTATTTGGTCTATATGACTGGTTAGAGCAGCTGGTGTACCAGAACAACTATGGATGTAACTATGCACCATTTTCTCATCCAGAGAGCACTCAGATGATCCCTGGGGTTTCTTCTAAGCTCTGATACTCTGTGAGTCAGTTATGGGAAGGTTATCTTTGTGTCCTGTGCATGGGCCTACTCCCAATCTGGGATAAGAGATTTCACAGACTATAAGCCTCTGGAGGAACTAGTCTGTGGTTGTTTGGATATAGCTTCTCACCATTACCAGAAAAACAGATGAAAGTTTCTGTTCGTCTCATGGTGTGCCACCCTCACAGTGTACGGTGAGCACTTTTAGATTGCTCACAAACTGTCCTGCAGCTTTAAAATCTGGACCCAAATCAACAAAGGAAGCCTGTTCAGAAAACGCAGAAAAGTATGGGGGCTCTCCATCTGTGGGCCTTCAGCCTCTGCAGAGGATGCTGCAACATTAGCACCCTCCATTCATGAGGATGTGCTCCTAGGAGGTATGTAAAGTGACAGCATTGTATCAAACCCTGCAGAGGCTGTTGCAATCTTCAGTGAACATCTGCAGATGTCCTCTGTTATGGAAACGCATTATTTCAGTCAGAGGGGAAAAGTCAGAAATATGAGGGAAGATGATGGCTGTTTTCAACTCTTTGGAGTCCCATATGGTACAAAACAAAATTATATTTGTTCTGTGAGCCTCACAGGGCAGAGCCACAGCCAATGGGAGGAGGCTGGGAAGTGGGGCTGGAATCAATGGATGGAAGACTTCAGGAGTTAAGTCAGCCTTCTGTGTTCCCCAGAGCCTGTTCCTTGATGGGGCACATAGAGAAGGCCACATCTTGCTTCCTGGGCCTCAAGCTCAGGCACTAATAGCAATGCTCTGAGAATGAGGGCTATGCTAGGGTTTCTTCTCTCATAGACTGGCAAATTTTCAACCAACGAGAGCAAAATGGGGCCCCATCAACTGTAGTGTTGGTAGACACAACAGAGTATTATCCGTAGAGGGGAGCAATTTGATTGGCATCCACCTCTACTCAAACCTGAGTCCTCAGGAATCCCTGACTCTATTTCCTTCTCTTATAAGGAAAACTGATGATGTGCAAGGTCCCTCTGAGCCCTACAGTTCTCAGTCTACAATTCTGTGTACTTGTAGCTACACCATCCATCCCCATCCACAGACAAATTACTGTATTACTCTAATACTGCTGCATTCCTGAAACACTTGAACAATACTACTCTAATAATCTGTGTCCAAATTATTAAAAGAATCTCTTGCCTCAAATTTTTTGATGACCAAAACCAAATCATTATGGGAGATGGGGAGAGAAGGTGTAGAACATTGTTCTCTCCTAAAGCCAGATGGAGAGCTTTGTTCAATTGTTTACTTTTCTGTTAGATTTCAACACTGAATTTTCTTCACAACATAAAAATGTGTTTTAGAAAGGGTCAGAAAGGAAACAGGGAATTTTCATTAAGGAAAAAAGTTTGCTAGTTTGTCTTTAAATTATTAAGAAAGCAGAGAGATAAAAGTTTTTTTGACTATACTTGGAATTCTTAAACTTCCTTAGATGTTGTCTAGTCCAACTGCCTGCTTTTTCAGATGAGGTCTAAAGAGGGAAAGTAAGGTAAAAACTGCTCATTGCCTACCCAGTATCCATTCTGTACTTCCTCCTTAGTAGCAGAGTCCTGGGTATTGTGCCTAACCAAAACCTCACATTTCCTAGCCTGTACCTCAGATAAAGGTGCACATTAGGATTTAAGAAAAAGTCGTGGGAAGAGAGTCCTAGGAAAGATCTTTAATGGCATGCTCCCTTTTGCCCTTCCCCCTTTCTCCTTCCCATTGCTTGGGATGTGGATATGATAGCTGGCGCTCTAACTGCCATTGGGACCATGAGGTGACCTTGAAGATGGAAACCTATGCTAAAGACTGTGGGACAACAAGATAAAAAAAGCCTGGATCTATAAGAAGTCTAGGTTATATATTATAATCTCTACGGTAGCCACTAAAATGAAAGAATGTATAATTAAGAAATTCAAAGAGGGAAAAAATGGAACAATAAAAAATAGTTGATTAATCCAAAATAAGGCAAAGAAGAATAGGAAAAAGAATATAACAGGTGGGGCCAATGGCATAAGAATAGTAAAAAGGTGGCAATAAACTCAAATAAATCACAAGCCTAAATGGCTGGAGCTATCATACCTACAGATGGACGTAAGATGGGATAATCCGAGCCTCACTAAGGATAATAAAAACACTGGGTTGAAACTCACTCAATGTGTTTAAATCCATGAATTCATAATAATATATTTAAAAAACCTATTTGGTCACCTTTGGATGATGTTGGAGTAAACAAAGAGGAAGAATCAAGTACTTATGCTGTCTTTCCTATATGAACTGTAGGTGTACCACTTATATGCTGGTGAAGGTTTAACAACTATCTCTCTAGGGGTGAAAAACCCTGATGTGCATCATTTGCCAGTTTCCACGGTGTAAAGGCTACCATGGCCAATTTCGAGCTAGCAGTGTGACATAGGTGAGCACGGGGTTGGGAAGAGATGTGTACAATTGGGCCTCACGAGCTAGCTGACTCTATCTCTGAGTAACAAAATACTAGTCAGTGAAGGAAAACATCCTTTATCAAAAATATTCCAACTGGGGCTTCCCTGGTGGCGCAGTGGTTGAGAATCCGCCTGCCGATGCAGGAGACACGGGTTCGTGCCCTGGTCCGGGAAGATCCCACATGCCGCGGAGCAACTAAGCCCGTGAGCCATGGCCGCTGGGCCTGCGTGTCCGGAGCCTGTGCTCCGCAACGGGAGAGGCCACAACAGTGAGAGGCCCGCATACCGCAAAAAAAAAAAAAAAAAAAAAATATTCCAACCTATAAGTGAAAAAGAAATGATGGAGTTAGAACATCACCATTTTGCAACTTCCAGTGAATTAGTGGATCTTGGCATCTGGCTCCCACAGCTGCTAACATCACACTAGGAGACACAACTGAACATTACTTGCCTCCTGATGAAAGAATTCTACACTGCTTAGGGTCTTGCCAGTGGGAACAAACCCAAGTCTGTAGAGCCTCTGAATCCAGCTGCCAGTTTTGCAGGAAATGCAAAGAACACTGCATACGGGAATACATTGAACTGCACCATGAGTGTGCAATAGGCAAATCTAAGCTGTGGGAAACTTGATGGGTCAAATGGTCAAGGTTCTTTATCAGATAAGTTGTTAGAAAAAGAAAGGAATGGAAGGGAGGCTGGTAGATTAAAAAAGATTTAAATAACATAACCAACTTCTTTTAATGGGCAAGATTAAAATATAGTGTCTAGGGATGCAGAGTTGGGTGATAAAACTATAGGAAGTGCAAGGACATGGTCATTCTAAAATCAGGAGAGTGATTATGGAGGAATGGCATTCAAACTGCAGCAGGGCACAGAGAGGGCCTCTGGGTTGGCTTGCAGAGTTCTATTTCTTGGCCTAGGTCATAAGAACTACATATTGTATGTAGTTTTCTGTAGCTATGTATGATTTTACAATAAAGAGGTTAAAACAGAAGCCAGACAAAAATAGCACATACTAATAATTTCATTTAAAAAGTTTCAAAACCAGACAAAACGAATTCATGTATGTTAGAGGTCAAGACAGTTGCTACCCTTGAGCAGGGCTAGTGTCTGGAAAGAGGCATAAGAGGGGTAATGTTCTGCTTTTATACCTGGTTGCTGGACACATGGGTGAGATCATTTTGTGAAAATACAAGAGAAAATTAATCCATTGTGTGTTAATGCCACTGTTATTTTGGAATGTATGTTATACACAGCTGAACCTATTCCAGAATCCCAGGATGAGTTAATTGCAGGGTATCCTCTCTCCACCACTATCATTATGATGCACCTGCTCTGCAGGTCCTAAATGACTAAACACAGCCCCAGTTGCTATAGGGTTTGCATCAGTCTCCTCTCCGGAAAGCAGAGGGTCCTGAGCACCATGTCTCCTACTGCCTCTGAGAATCACTCAGTAATTCCACGAGTATTACCAAGTCCTGACTTCTAGAATTACAGAGGTGAGTGACAGAGTCGCCGTCCTCATGGACTCAGGAGTTAGTATAAAGAAATGCAAAATCCATGACATTATTATTTTAAACTGTGTTGTTCAAAGACCCTGATATTGAGATACACTTTAGAAATTCCTTAGAGTTTAGCACTAGGAAAACAATTTGTCTCTTTTAAAAAACTGACATACTTCCCTTTATCAGTTAATGAAAGCTATCTAACTCACCATGCATTTCTTTCTGCCCGGGCTACCGAGAAAGTTAGAGTTACATTTAGTGCTAAATGACAGCAGCTTTTCCTGCCCAATAGCAACAACTCCCACAGCTTCACAGACCATCCCGCCTAGTTCCAATCTCTGTTTTCTACTCAAAGTTCTCTCCTAAATTTCTGTCCACTTAAATTTCTTAGTAAAACAGATAAAACTTTACAATCTCATTAACAACCAAACGTTTTGCCTCATCTCTGACCGCTCAAGCAAGCACCCTCTTTGCTTGTCATTTCATGATTTTCTCGTCATTTCTCAAATGTACCCTGCACTTGAGGCTCTAAGCACTTTCCTTTAAAAATTTTTTTAAACAGCTTTATTGTGCTATAATTTACATACCATAAAATTCACACTGTCAATGTACCCAAGTGCTTCTGAACACGCTGTTCTTTCCTTCCTTTTCCATTTAGTTATCTCCCATTCTTCTTGAAGACCTGGGCAGTGTCACCTCCTCTGTGAAGTCACACCCAGCAAACCCAGACAGACTAAGTTTCTCCCTTCTGTAGAAGTTTATATTTGCCTCTGTTATGTCATTTAGCCTATGACGTTATTATCGTTTGTGGACATTGATGTTGTGTCCACTAATTGTGAGCTCCTTGAGGGCAGGCTGTGTGTGAAGGCATTTTCCACCCACTACACTGTCTTCCAGAACAACAATCATTCCCCAGAAGTGGTCAAGTTGCCCAGAGGAAGCTGCTCACCCAGCACTGAATATCCTAGGGGCCACCACAGCCATGGGAGCTTTCACCCCTATCCTTTTCTGAAGTCTAAAACTCTCTTATAACCCCTGTGTCAGGAATTAGAATTCATGTGCAGTGTGCACCATAGTTCAGGCATTCTGCACACTCAAGCAGAAGGTATCAAATTGGTTCTTGATAAAGCTTCTAAGGAACATCAACAGTGCCAATAATATACTATATTTCATCAGCTCTAAGGCACCATCAATCGTAAGACACATCTCAATCTCAGAGGTAAAAAGACGTGCTTTTTAGAGTCTGAGAAGTATGGTAAGTTACTTACTACAAACCTCAAGGAAAAGCAAGGAGAAATGCAAGGTAGGATGGAGAACTTTAAATACCCTAAACTTTGAAAAGGTTATACAGAGCCCACCAGGTCCCCATCCCTACCTTGAGAATTTCAAAATTAAAAAAAAAAAAAAAAGCCCTAAGCACCAAACTAAATATAAAGAGGTCTTAACAGTGTTCTGATTTTTTTGGAAAACATGAGATATCAAATTTTTCTAAACAAAAATAACATTGGTGGGTGCTTTGCTAGTGCCCTGGGCATGCACTTAGTGTGCCTACAATGGGCCATCTGGCACTGGAGGGAGGGAATGACGGGGCTGTGACTCATATACAGCAGCCTCACGACACTCCACAACCAAGCAGCTGCGCATTGGCCTAGAGCACGGACACCCGCCTCAATTGCCTGCATCTGCTTTGCATGTGCTTCAATTACTTCATTTACAGAAACACAGAATAGCTAGTCCAGTGGGTCTCAAACTTGAGCATGCATCAGAATCACCTGGTGGTCTATTTAAAAGACATAGCTGGGCCCCACCCCAGAGTTTCTGATGAAGTAGGAATTCACATTTCTAGCAAGTTCTCAGATGATGCCAAGGTTGCTGGTTCAGGGACCACACATTTAGAACTACTGACATGGTCTAAACTACTCATCTTACGTAGAATAAACTGGAGCATTAAGAAGGGAAGAGGCTTACCGAAGATCACACATTAAACCATGGTAAAGCCAGGCCTGGACCTCATGCCCTTCTCCTTATTATGCAAACGCCATGTGACTGCCCCTCACGTAGCTACATTAGTTGCCAACCCAGAGAATTAATGGGTCTGATAAGCACTTTGTATCTACAAAATTTGTTTTATATTTAAAGTTTTAATATAATTGCTAATAATCAAATGAGACTCCTGTGTCATTAGGTTTATTCGTGAAACAAACACATCCAGTCTAAGCTATTATTTCTGTTTGCTTTTAAAACTTCATTTCTCCTTCCTTGCCCTTTCTTTTTCTCTGTCTTTTTTCTCTCTGTATACATTCTTCAGAGCACTTTGCAGTAAGATTTCCCCCAAGACTAATATGTTTACAAGTTCTCTTTTGTCTAGATTCCAAGTGTCTCCTTCACATTTTCCAGTAAAACTCCATCCTGCTGCTGCCCCATCCTTTATCGCAGAAGCAGAAGGAAGACAACCAGGACTGGAAGTAACGGTGCACACAACCTAGTGACATAAAGCACTACAAAAAGCATTCTGTGAAACCCAAATTCACAGCAACAGATAAAAAGACAAATAATTAAAGGCATGTTAGACTGAAAGTTATTTTCTTCGTTTAACAAAGATTTTTCTTAAGTGTCTACTATGAGCAGAGGAGCAAGCCTCATTAGTAATTAGGATCTACCAGTATTGGGTTTTCCTTTTCGTCTGAGCTTATGCTGCTTTTAACTGTGCCATATGTCATGGTCCTATTCCTGAGCACCTAATAATATACATCCTGTTCTTTGTTTAGGCTCTCAATAAATGTTTATTTAATTGAGTTGAGCTTAAGCCTGGTTGGACTCTGCTGATAACTCTTAGGAACCTCCTATTCTTCCCATTATTTTAAAGCCAGAATAGGCTATATATTTTCCCAACCAGAATCTGGCAACCTTGTGATAATGCCTGAGTACTTATTCTCCTCCACCCAGCATTCCAAAACTGGAGAGATTAGAAGTCATCCACTCTGGGGGAAGGCATGATGAAATAAAATGAGTTTGTTTAAAATGGAAATGATATAGCTGATTCCTAACACAACATTGTAAAGCAATTATACTCCAATAAAGGTGTAAAATAAATAAATAAATAAATAAATATTTTAAAATGGAAATGATGACTGGAGATGAAAGGAGAGGACTCTGAATCCTAAAACTCTCGTGGACAGTGATGTGGGAAGATGCCGCCGATATAAAAGTAAGAAATACAATTTTTTCAGGAGAATTATTATTTCAGAAATTGAAGAAGGCAGGAAACAGAAAAGAAAAACTTAAAAGTTTCTCACGGATTTAATGCAGCTCTTTAGCCAGGAAGGAGAAAGACCAGGGAAATCCTGAAACTCAGGGAATTGAGATGAAGGGATTGGGCTGGAATTCAGAGGACCTTGAGACTGCAGTTTCAAACTGGGGTTGAAAGCATGGAGACTAAAAGAACTAGGCTTTTTGGGGACCATCGGAGCTGAAATAAACAACTCTGGGCAAAGGTAAGAAAAACTGGATTAGCAAAGATGGCCTGGAAGATGGAAGAACTGACAATGACAAGGCCAATTCTGTCTGAATCTCTGTTATGCTAAAGGGAATGAAGACAAACTTACAGTCACTGCTCTGCATATGATTTTATCCTCAAGATCTTCACACTCTTGGGTAAAGCAATCTCTACACCCTCAACCCATGCTTCTCAAACTTTAAAGTGCACACAAAACCCCTAGGGGCCTTGTTAAAACACAAATTTCAGGGCCTCATCTCCCAGGGATTCTGATTCAGTAGGTCTGCAGCGAAGCTCAAAATCTGCATTTTTTTTTTTATTTTTTATTTTTTGGTGGTACCTGGGCCTCTCACTGCTGCAGCCTCTCCCCTTGCGGAGCACAGGCTCCGGACGCGCAGGCCCAGCGGCCATGGCTCACGGGCTCAGCCGCTCCACGGCACGTGGGATCCTCCCGGACCGGGGCACGAACCCGCGCCCCCTGCATCGGCAGGCGGACTCCCAACCACTGCGCCACCAGGGAAGCCCTCTGCATTTTTAACAAGCTCCAAGGTGATGCTGATGGTGCTGATGGATGGACTGCATTTTGAGCAGCACTGCTCAGACAGCCAACTTAGTGGGGTGGAGCATTCTGGGCTTGGAGGGCCAAAGCCGTGGGCACAAGAAGGTGTCCTCTTTGAGGGAGACAGCCCCCTCACGCCCCTCATGCCTAGAGATGGCTGCAGGGTGAAAACCACATCATCCTAGTTATCTCCCACACACACCTCGTCTTCATTCTCCACACCTGCAGTTCCTTTAGCTACTTACATGTTTTCTCCAGGTCCTTTGGCTCTGGAAGCAATGATATCAATAGGCCCTGGGGAGGTCTGTGGCCAGGAGACCCCGTAAGCATTTAGGAGCTGCCCAGGGTTCAGGAGAGGTTTATTCGTGCTGATGTTGGAGACCAGTGATGGGGAGCACTCCCAAGAGTGCAGGAGTCTCCCGATGCTTGCCGGGCCAGCAGTCACAGGCCTTCCGTTAAATGACTTCTTGGCAGGCAGTTGCCTGCCTGCATTTCATCTAACAGACTTCAGCAAAATCAGAGCTCTGAATGCAAAATCATAAGTACTGGAGATGGAACCAGCCTAATATCTCATCTAGGGTCTATCCCTGAGGACCAGACTAAGAAAAGCAATTACAGTACAAGAACTGAGTCTTCACACATGGGATTTAGAGATTTCATACTGCTTTGAAGGGCTTTTCATCTTTCAGACTGTACCTCCTCCAAATCACAGTGTGTGCAGCGGTTTTAGGCTGTGAAAGGAAACTAGTAAATTCAGGGAAGGAATCCTATGTCCAGACCTCGGATCCTTGGTCAAAGCTACTAACAATACTCACTCTGAGAACACATGAAGGAACTTTCCCTTGGTGGAGTGAAGTTAAATATTTTTTAATCATTTTAATTCTGAATGGTCTTTTTTTTTTTTTCTTTTTTCTTTTTTTTTTTTTTTTTTGCTGAGCTGCGTGGTATGTGGGATCTTAGTTCTCTGACTAGGGATCGAATCCGTACCCCCTGCGTCCTAACCACTGGACCACCAGAGAATTCCCCTTAGTTTTTTCTTGACAGGTTATTAGAGGAATAGAATATGTTGAAGAAGGTAAAAAGTCCCACAGTAACAAGGTTGATTGAAAGAGATTGTGCATGAATCATGGGAGAAAAGGGATGTGTGTTCAGAATTCAAGTTAATTCAATGCTGTAAATGTCAATGGAGCAGCCCCCTGGGCCAGACACTGTGCTATGGAGTGGAGAGCACCAAAACTGAAAAGGAACGATCCCAGATGATAAGAACAATCCTTCACATCTTTCAAGTGATTTATGTCAAAAATTAATTTATAAAACACTTTTACAACCTTTATCTCACTTTATTTTCATAGTTACCTTACAGAGTAGGCACAGAAGTAATGATCATCGTTCTACAGATAAACTGAAATTCAACAATTAAATTATATGCCCAGGCCTTCATCTTTCATTAGTTAGATTTTATTACCAGCTTTTATTATCAAGTGTGTAGTTACGATCATATTGAAATCAGATTTCATGGTGAAACCCCTCTGTTTGAAATCCCTAGGATTTAAGAAGCTCCAGGACACTAAATATCACCTAACATACAGTACAGTTTAGCACTGTATGTTATTCTCCACTTGTCCCCCCTACTATCCCCTGTCATTATTTCTGCCCATGTTTCCCCCTGCTCTGTGCCCTCAGAGGTCCACACCTGTAACTACATTACCTAGGCACCTTTTCAGTTGAGTTTGGCCAATGAAAGGAGCCAGCAGACCAAAGCGCAGCAATGGGGAGAGGTAAGGGTATTCCTTTCCTGCTCCCTTGTTTCTCCTTCCTCCATGGCTGCAGCTCTCATTGGAAACTGGGAATACTATTTCCTCCCCTTGCCCTTACGGGTGTTAAATCTTCCTACTCTTGCTAATCTCTGGGTGCCTCACCACCTGTTGTTGGGTCCCTTAATCCCACCCACCCCTCTGCAAGTAGTGCCTTCATTAAAATCTCACCTCAGTTAGATACTGTTTCCCCCTGGGACCCTGAATCATACTTACCTCTCTCCCACATAGCCCTAACCTGTACAGATAAATCTAATGCCCAGAGGAACACAGCGAGCCTAAAACATCCACAGTCACAAACTCATGGATTTTTCCCTTTAAATAATTAATGTTTGTTTCTCCGGTGCTTATTTGTCACAATCCTACCTTGGGTCCTTCTTTATTCCTGGCCTGAACTTTTGCGACGGTCTCTAAAGCCTCCTACCTCCAATCAGTTCTAACCAGATCCTCTGCTACTGGATTAAATTTCCTGATGCACAATTCTGATCATATCACCCCTACCGTGCTTCCCAAGTGCCTACGGCATAAAGTTCAAACCCTTTAGCCCAGCATGTGGTACTCTCCCGTGTGTGTGTCTGTGCCCTCCATCCCCCAACCCCTCACCAAAAGGTATGATCTTCATTTTGTTTACACCGTTCCCTTAGCCTAGAAAGGCCTCAACTTTAAAACTGTTCACTGACCTCAAGGTCCAGCCCAAATGCTGCTTCCTGACTGAAGATTTTGTTTCTTAATAAGCAACCACTTTCTCTTCTAAACTCCCATGAGTCTTTTGGCATTTCTTTCTTATGGCACTTAGCATGTTGAACCTCTCAGTACTGTAATGGGTGTCTATCTGATCCCATACCCTATTCTAAGCAGCATTCCCAGCAGAGGCTGTCTGGTTCACGATGGTCCCCTAATGAAGAGCATGGGACACAGCACAGAGTAGGTCTCAGCAAGTATGTGTTGGATGAATGAACGCATGAATGGATTCAATTTAACATCCGCTCAGCACCTGTGTGGTCAACCTTTAAAATACTTGAATAATCAGCTGAACAAACTGGCTAATTTATGCTAAATGTCCTATATAAGACGCTGTATACAAACACATCTGCACATTTGCCGATTTTATATGACTATCTCTCAATATGGATATATACATTTTAACATATGCTATTTTTAAAAGGATCTCTCTTTGGAGAAAGTGGTACCACACACATAAGCATCTTTAAAAAAAAAATCCTAAAGGTTCTAAAGCTGAACAAGGTCCTAGAAGAGGTTTCTGAAGGGCAATTGAATGCATGCAGCTTTGAAATATTCTACTTCTTTCTCATTTCCTATCAGTCAGCCCCATCCTCTCCTTGCATCCAATTTTGTTTAATGAGGCTACTGCAATGTATTTATTTTGGGGTGATTGAATTTAGAAAGACATTCATCTAACACTCAATTGCTGCCACAAGCTGAATGGCTGAATAATAACAGGGGTGATGGCATTAATCCGAGGACAGCTGTTTCTTATCATTTCTAACACACAAAAAAGCTCAGGCCAGGCAGGAGGTTTTGCCTCAGTTGCAAGGTGAGACTGATAGGATCTGAAGCAGAAATGTTTCTGGACAGGTGGAAGTAGACAAGGAGAAAGAAAAAATGCCTCGTGAGGGACTAAATCTTTGGTTTTCAGAACTGTGTCTGTCATGGTGTATGAGAGTTGCTTCTGGCCCTTTGGGATGCTCAAGAAATTCCAGTCAAAAGGAGATAATTTGGTAAGGACAGCAAAAGCATCTCTGTGGGTAACTAATCTTTTAAGAAGAGCTTACAAGTCTGTTGTGAGTAGCTGCAGCTATGAAAGAATAATAATAATGCTGGCTCACTTTTGCATGGTATGTTATAGTTCACATCACGCTTTCACATTCATCTTCTCAGGCAAGTTAAGCTGGAGTATGGTATGCACCTGGGCAGCCACCCATGTGTCCTGAGACCAGGTTCCCAGGATGCTGAGGAGCCCCTTCCCAAAAGAAATCTCCGTCAACATTTGCCTTCTGCAAATGCCCCAAATCATGCCACCATGAAGGCATCACTTCTTTGAACTCAGGTATTTCTACTACTAAAGCAAAAATGTCCCTGGAAGAGACATTTTTGGCATGTAGCCAACTCTTGACTCTTCTACACCTGAGTGTGAATGAATTCTCCGCACCTTCTCAGAAGAACAGCTGGCTAAGGTTTTGAGCAGGAAATGAATGTAGTAAGAGAGTAAAAGGAGGTGAGGGACAGACATTGGTGATGCACTTCACTTGCTACAGCTTTTGAGGTAACAGGAAACAGGGAGGGTGGTGTTAATTTCAATACAGGACCTTAGTATAGCTAAGAGCTACATTAATCTCCACCTACAACCATACACCTTCCAAAGGTGATAAAATGTTACAAGAATTCAATTTTTAAAAACCCCTAAGTTTGAATCATAGTGCATCCTAATATAAACTTATCCATTCATTTTTCCATCTGTTCATTTACTCATTCTGTAGCTGGTACGTTGAATAACCAGAATTCATGGAATATAACAAAAACACTATTTAAAATCTTCCACCGTCCTTTAAACTTATCAGGGGTGGAATGGGAACAGAGTTTCCTCTGTCACTAGATATAAACTTAAGCATGCCCCTAGGCTTTGGTGGCCACTCCTAAGTAGAAACAAGTCCTAGCTTCACTTTAAGTCACAGTTATAAACAGCTTCAATTCGGTAAATTAAAATATCCTCATCCATGTAATAGTAATAGAAACTTCTAACTTCATTCAGGGGGCTTTCAGGTGGGAAACCATGATCTAAATCTTCTCTTCCCTTCCTGTTACACTCCCATCTTGCTAAATGAGATTTCTGACTCCTCCTGGAGAAAGAGAGGTGGAGAGGGAAGGGCATAAAGGGCTTGCTTGATTGGGACCCTGGTGAGATGATGGTGTCATACTCTCTAGGCCTGGCAGTTGTCTAAAACTGACTTTCTCTTATGTGATATTACTGTGAGTTCCTCAGAGGCCTTCTCTCCTCCCCCAGCCCTGGTGGTCTCTCACTTGAGAGGGTCCCTTAACCTGAGCAAAAACATTCTTTTCAGTCAGGAGTTTCTTCCCCTAGCCCTAGAAAATACTGCAGCCTTTATCCAGCTTCTCCTCTGCTGGGGCCTCTTCAAACTCCCTACTAAAAGGATCTAAGGGGCATCCCACACTGGCTCTCCCCTGCGGGGCCCATATATGCTCCTTGGAGCATTCTTTGCCTGAGCCAATTCTGGGAGTGTTGGCCAATCCGGAAGCAGCAGCAATCTCCTTTGCTCTGCTGCCAAAGCATCAGCCAGCCCTGCTCTTTTCCTGTAAATTTATAGGGAGGGAGTCAGACCCGGTCCCCGGGGCCCATAACTGCAGGAAACACAGCTCAAGCTCTGAGTGGTCTTGTTGCAGCGAGGTGAGGGGGGCACCCACATCCCTTAACCCCTGGGGCCACAAGTGGCACTTATACTCACTGCTCCCTCCAAAGAAATCCTCTTCAAAAACTTCCAAGAGTGGCATCTTTGGACCCTTGATGGCAGTGAGAGTGCAAGAGTCATGTAACCACTTTTCTGCTAAATTTTTTTGTTGGTTCTTCTGGATGGTCTGCCCCACAACTTTGGATATCTGATAGCTAATATGTCTTGCTTCTCTGTGGGAACTTTCAGTCTAATGCTCTGTTACAATTCATTCACATATCCAGCCATCAATTGTTGAAGGTCTACCCCAGTGTAGACTCTGCTGTTCCCTACTTCTTTCCCTCTTAATTTATTCTCTTCTTCACCTTCCTGCTATCAAGTGTTATGATGTTACATCGATTATTCTCTTTCTCCCTTCCTCCCTCCCCACAAATTTCCAGCTATCACTGTACATACACGTGAGAAAATGTTTTCACTTTCTGTACCTAAATGGTTAACAAGCAAACTGAGAAAACTGCAATAATGAAAATAACTGGATGTCAGATTATCTTACCAGCATAATAATTGTTTTAACGCAAAGCCTAGAATGTTGTCTATTTGGATTGGAGTTCTTCAAAGTTCAAGTTGCAAAGTTCTTGCAAAGCTCTTGTAAACACCCACTCTTTAAAATGTTATAGAAAGAAGGTGCTTTATCATGTGTTCCTAGTAGAGCCTGGAGTAGTAGGAAACAAGATGAGGATAAACTGGGGTCAGGAAGGAATTTAACTATTGCTAAAGACACAACGTAACTGTGCCATACCTTCTGTAGCATATAAATACAGGCACAGGAACGGGATAAAATAAAAACAGGGAGTAAAAGGAATACCAAGGGTTCTAAAACGACCCCAACAGACAACTAGAACATCTAACAGGATTTCTGAAATATAGAACAGCTGTCTACTTCGTTAAGCCCTTGAATCCTTACCCCGAATAGCTTTTTAAAATAATCATGATGATCAATAGCTAACATTTACGTCGGGCTTTCTCTATTGCAGGTGCTGGACTAAGGTATTTATGGTACGTGTTATTTAAGTCTCACAACAGTCCCAAAAGAAGATAGTATTTATTCCCATTTTATAGATGAGGAAAATAAATAAGCTTCAGTGATTAAGTCTTTTTTTTTTAATAACAGTGAACATTCTTTTCTTTTTTCTTTTTAAAATTTATTTTTGTTTTATTTTTTTTTGGCCACGCGGCATGTGGGATCTTAGTTCCCTGACTCAAACCCACGCCCCCTGCATTGAAGTGTGGAGTCTTAACCACTGGACTGCCAGGGAAGTCCAAAGCACTTGTCTTAAGCTGTGTGCCTTGTAAGTGGTGAAACTGCTAGTCATGCCCAGCTCCCAGCAATGCCAGAGCCACTGCTCCTTCCACTATGCTGTGGTCCTCTGACTGGAGGCAGATAAAAGTGAATGTTTCACACTCTTGCACTGCTGGTGGGAATGTAAACTGATACAGCCACTATGGAGAACAGTATGGAGTTTCCTTTAAAAACTACAAATAGAACTACCATATGACCCAGCAATCCCACTTCTGGGCATATACCCTGAGAAAACCATAATTCAAAAAGAGTCATGTACCAAAATGTTCATTGCAGCTCTATTTACAATAGCCAGGACATGGAAGCAACCTAAGTGTCCATCATCGGATGAATGGATAAAGAAGATGTGGCACATATATACAATGGAATATTACTCAGCCATAAAAAGAAATGAAACTGAGTTATTTGTAATGAGGTGGATGGACCTAGAGTCTGTCATACAGAGTGAAGTGAGTCAGAAAGAGAAAAACAAATACTGTATGCTAACACATCTATATGGAATCTAAGAAAAAAAGTGGTCATGAAGAACCTAGGGGTAAGACGGGAATAAAGACACAGACCTACTAGAGAATGGACTTGAGGATATGGGGAGGGGGAAGGGAAGCTGTGACAAAGTGAGAGAGTGGCATGGACATATATACACTACCAAACGTAGGGTGGATAGCTATTGGGAAGCAGCTGCATAGCACAGGGAGATCAGCTCAGTGCTTTGTGACCACCTAGAGGGCTGGGATAGGGAGGGTGTGAGGGAGGGAGACACAAGAGGGAAGAGATATGGGAACATATGTATATGTATAACTGATTCACTTTGTTATAAAGCAGAAACTAACACACCATTGTAAAGCAATTATACTCCAATAAAGATGTTAAAAAAAAAAAGTGAATGTTCCACTCCTAATTTTGCCTATTTGTGTAAAAGCGAAGGAAAAGGAATTTCAGTATCAACTGAAAGCGGTTGATTTTTTTTTTAAGAGCTACCTTAACTTTAGTGGCCATTTGACTGGTCTTTGTGTTAGTGAAAGCTCCAGCAATCACAACGACCCTCTGTTACAGAGCAGGCATGAACTGCAGCTGCCAACAGCCTCCTAATTATCTTCTATTGAGGATAGTACCACAGTGCCAATTCCAGGATGTGGGGGGAAGAGGGGGACAAAAGGATCTTGGAATACAGGTTTTTTTTTTTTCTTATTTACTCAATGCCAATTAGCACCTACAAAAAGCAGTATGTGAGAAGTGAGCACCTTCATTATAGTATCAAGCTAATCCACCAAGACAATTTGGCAGGGTCCCCATATATGACTGTATCCCTTTGGATTCAATTTCTTTGTAGCCTTCATCTTTCCCCATCTCTACATGAATAAACCCCCCCTTCCCTCTCTCCCACCCTCTTTCCCCCCCCCCCACAAATATTTATTGAGCACCTACTATGTGCCAAGCTCTGGGCTTGGTACAAAAATATAACAGGGATTAAACCTTGGTCCCTGCCCTCAAGGATCTTCTAGTCTAGGAAATATATCAGACATATAAGCAAACAATTACAATACTGGGTTGTGAATACCACCATGGGGGTTGGGGGTGGGAGGTGCACGCAGGACACAAGTCACAGAGGAGGAGAAAACAGGGAAGGTTTACATGAAAAAATGCAAACTTTCCCAGCCTTTCCTGCTTGGAATATATTCATCCCCACTCCAATGTGCATTTTATTCCACTTTGGAGCTCTGTCATAGAACCTTGTGGCATTTTGGCTTACGTTAGTCACTTTGGGCTGGGTTTATCTCCCCCATTCCATTCAGTATAATTCACTCTGCACGAGGATCGTGCTAGCTATGCTGTGGGAGAGGAAAATGACAAAGTCAATCCCAGGACCAGTTCCTCGGGAGACTGGCTGGAGGAAAACTCAGACGTGAGAGAAGGATAAACCAAGTGCAATGCAGGATAACATGGGATTGATGACATCGCAATAGAGGAAGCCAACATCATGGGATGCTTTAGGGCAGAAGTGGCACTGGAGACGAGTTTTGAAAGGTGGGCAAGATCTCTTTAGTCAGAGATGGGAAGGGAAGCCATGCTGTGCCTTGTAACAACAGATTCAGGGAAACGGGAAGATGAGGAGAAAACGAAGACAGTGTGTTTCAGGAAACTGTAGTGGACCAATAAGGCTGGCATGGAGGAGAGCAGTAAGTTAGAGGAAAACCTGGAAGGGTTAATCTGGGCCAATCTGTAGGGTCCTTAATATCGGTAAGATATTTGTACTTAATGTGTAGGCAGTGGGAAGCCATTTTGAGTGAAGTGTTATATGACCAAAGTTTGTTTCTATGAATTGTGGCTGAGGAAACACAGGAGATGGGGAGACCAGTTAAGAGATGATTATAATAGTGCATGTGAGAGGAACTGTAGGTGCCTACAAGAAGTGGGAGTAGAGATGGACAACTGACACCCTTGAGTCAGGGACTGAGTGTCACCCATTTGTGTCCCCATAATGTCCAGCACTGTTTCCTGCCCTAATTGTTTCACAAATATTTCTGAAATTGAACTGTATTAAAGATTCCATTTGAAAGTATGAAGTTATGTCTTGCAGGTTGTTGTCCTTTTTGTTTTAATCCTGTCACCTAAGTTATTCAGTTTCAAGTCACAGAAGGTTCCGGCCCAAGGCTGTCATTATCTGGCATGTACGTGGCACCTCAGGGAAGTGGCACCTCATTCACCGTCCTTAATTAGCTTATGCACCATTTTAATTGGTCTGTAGCTGTCTGTGTGGACAGACCTAGTTTCCTTTCTGGACTCAACTGGGGCTGCCCCATCCTTTCCTGCCAGCTCAGGCATCTGGAATGTCACTGGCTGAGAAGACTCAGGAGTCTGCTGAGCTACAACACGTGCAAGGAATGGGCTCTCTGGGGAGCACTAATGACCTGTGGGCTGCTGGCACCACATCAGGGCAAATCTCCAGTAAACTCACCAGTCCCTTTAGACAGGCGTTTCTAGGAAAGGAGGGAGGAGGGTACAGCAGAGGCAAACTGTAGGGACTCTCCATGGTATGACCCTAGAATTCTAGATGAAGCCTGATAGTTACATCAGTAGGGATCTGTTAAAATGGTTAAGATGATCCCTTAAAACAGTTCAGATGACCCATCTAGAAAGTAACCCACCCCAACAGATGGCTTAGAATTATGGAATTAATGAGGCTGCAGTGTCTTCCACATCCAAAAAAGGGGTCAGACTGGATTGAGGTCAAGATCTCAATTTAATCAAAATATATTAATGGCTAATTTTATTGAGCATTTACTATGTGCCAGATACTTTTGTAAGCACTATAGTTATATTAACGTATTTGATTCTCACAACAATCCTATAAAGTGAGTATTATCATCTTTTTTTAGGTAAGTACTATTATTTTCCTCATTTTACAAGTGAGGAGAAAAGGCACAGAGAGGGTGTGACTTGTCCCAGGTGACACAGCTGACAGGTGGTAGAACCTGAATTTGAGTGCAGACTGTCTGGCTCTAGCTTGTAATGAATGCAACACTTTTCCTGCCTTTCTCTTGTCTCTTGTTCTCACACTCTGACCAGCAGGATTGGAGGACAAAAAAGGCCTGAATTATAACAGCTCATTCTGAGACATGAATGTATTGAGGGTCAGCATGGCACAATGGGAAAAACTTGAGTTTTACATCAAACCAAACTGCCTTAGAATCCATTTCCAACATATATTAGTGAGTGACCTTGGTCAAGTTACTTAACTTCTAAGGGTTACAGTTTCTTGGGTGGAGGTTGGAGGCAATAAAATCTTCAAACTTGTTAGGAGCAAAATAATATCCCTAGCCCCGACCTGGCACAGGGGGGTACTCATTAATGGTCATTATCACAAAGGGAGATGTTCTCTGTAAAGTCTGGGGCAAGGAAGCAAAGAGTGAGAATGTATCCTCCTATATCCAGCAGTGCTTAGAGGAAAGAGTGTTTACTAAGAGGGGCCATTCACCCCATCTTCCCTGTGGCTTGGTGGCAACATCCTCAGGGATACCAGCCCCCTCTTTCCCAACTCTGGGCTCACCCCTGGGCCTTCCAGTCTGTGATCTGGTCTTTGTTCCTATTGCTCCTGCCAGCTCTGCCCACAGGGGTCTGTCTAATCCCATTGTTCTGCCTCCTTGAGGTAGGGACAGGACTGGGCATTTCTACCGCTAGTCAAGCCCTGGTTCTGACACTAGAATTCTCCATCATGGCTTTCATGTTAAACCTCAACATTTGACTTCTCTGCACGACCTTCAAGTAGATAAATTAAACATTAGTGTAATTTGATTTTTCTTTTCAATATATGTAGAATTTAAAAGAAAACTCTTCTATTACATGGTGAAGGAGTGGAATATACTAGAAAGTGGCCTGGGATCTGAGCTCTGTTTCTGACTCTTGTTAACTGTGTGACAGTGAGCAAGTCCAATTCCTGCCCTCTTTACCTCTTGAGGTAAAGAATTTCATCTTAGAATGATAACAGACATGAACGTGTGTTTTGATTGCAACAAAAGCACATGAATGGAATGGAAAGGTTATTATCACTGAGGCTTTATCTAGTTTGTGACAATCTGACAATGTTAAATATAAGATTGTTCTAAGCCATTGGAGGCTTGGTGTGCCCTAGGCTCTTGAGACTGGAAAGTGTTGTCAGTCTAGGGGCAACAGTGAGTGATCCTGAAAGAATCAGAAATGAGATTGTCCTCTTAAGAGTTAAACTGGGACATTAACACAACATTGATTACAGCAGAGATTTGCTAAGTCATCTTAAAGTAACAGAATGGTTCTCAGACCAGGAGAACTTGATGAAATCCGATTGGAAGTGTAATATAGTTAAAGAAGGCAAGTATCAGTCAGAAGGGAGGTTGACCAGCCATGAAAATGCAAGGAAAGGAGGTCAGACTTATCACTGTCCATCTAATACCAATGCAGGGAAGAGGGGTTCTGGTTTAAAAGGTGACCTAGGTAATTATGGTGACAAGTACCTGCCTATTATAGAGGACTAGATTAGATGTCTCTAAACATTCTTTTAATGAGTTCCCCTTGTCCTAAACTCCAAGTTTATCAAGGAACTGATTGCAGTGTGGCTTCTCATGTAGATCCACCTATAGGAAATGACTACCTAGCCATTGGACTTGTGCATCCTTGGGCAATATATTTCTTGTGAATTAACAAACTGACACCTAATTATAATATGACTTCTTATGTGGTCTGCTTACAGGGCTCTAGTCATAGGACTTGAGCATTTTATACCTTTAGCAATGCTAGTTTTCCTTGTGAATTACTAAATTAGCATCCTGGTTATATACAGTAGCCTTGCGAGATTAGGTTAACCTTTGAGTGTGGATAAACAGATTTTCGAGCCTGACAGACAAAGGGCCAGAACCTGGACCCTATGAGATCCCTGGTAATTACACCCTACTGTGAGGACCTTTAGGGAGACAGCCAGCTGGGCTTCTCCTGGAGTCATCCAGTCCTTGTCATTGTCCACGCTATATCTTTTGGAACACTGTGAAAGGAACTGACCCCCATGCAATGAAGGGATCCCCTCTATGGCAAAGCTTACCAACAGATGAATAGGTCCAAACACTTTATCCTGCCTGTCTCAGTGGGATCCCAGCCTGCTTTCCCCATGTTATGTCCCATCACTCCTCTACATTCACTCTGAATTCCAAGCTTGGTATCTTTGTTCATGCTGTTCATCTCTGGCTAGAATAACCTTTTCACCCCCCACCCCTTAGGTCCACATGCCAAATCCCATCTTTGATTCGGTACTCAGGTCAGGTGCCCTCTCTTACATAACCACTTCCACGATTGCTATTCCATCTCTGAAGTCCCATAGCTCATTTCCTGTTCACTTGCCTTTCTACCTTATGTTAGAATCCTGCTGTAAGTGAGATCTCCAAGAATTCCAGAAATAAAAGTCATCTCTCTGCTCAGGGAATTTTTCCCTTATAGGAAAAATCTTCCTGGGAAATCAGATTCATTCTGTCTTTCATTTATTTATCCAGTCTTTTAATGAATATTTACTGAGTACCTCTATGTGCCAGGCAATGGGTTACACGGATGAATAAGACTGACACGTCTTCTATCCTCATTCAGCTTCTGGTCTAGTGGGGAAGAGAGATGCTAAGAAACAATAAATTACAGCTGTGATAAGTGCCGTGTAGGAGAAGTACGTGGTACTGTGAGAGTACAGATGAGGCTTTTCCAGGAAAGTTACATTTAAGTTAAAACCTGAAGATAAGTAGGAGTCAGGCAGGAGAAGAGGAAGAGGTTCTTGAAAAGAGTATGAGTTGAATGATCTCAATGGCCAGTGTCACTGAGCTATGAAAGCCTGATGTCCTTAGTCCCTGGTCCATTACCTTGTATTCAGATCATGCTAGGAACAAATTCACAAATATTCTTCCTTTGACTCCCTGTCTTCTAGCTCCAGGCAGACCACCCCCTTTACACTAACAGTCATCACAGTTGCCAAAGCATGTTATGATTTGTTATACTTAAGCTTTCCTAGTTATACTTATATCCCCATTAGCCAATTGATCTTGTTTCATGTTAACTTTTCCTAATTTCAGTCTCAAAGGCTAACATTAACTTCATGCTTTAGGAGTTCTTATTGGCACTCTCATATACCACCTGTAAGACACATAAGTCTTTGTTTTGTTCAGTACTGTAGAGCACTCAGTGCTATGATACCTCAATATACAGTCAGCCCTCTATATCTAAGGGTTCTGCAGCCACAGATATAGAGGGCAGACTATACTATTTTATACAGACTGTACTGTCCTATCTTATACCAGGAACTCGAGCATTCTCAGATTAGGTATCTGTTGGGGTGGGGTGTGGGACAGAGGTCCTGGAACTAATCTCCCATAAATACTGAGGGACGACTATATTTTCATTGGATGGATGGATGGATGAATGGATTTCATCTTCCCTCTTACATCTGTGCTATAAGCACAGTACTTGTCTAGTTCATATTGGAGTTCCTCCAGCACTTAGCATAATGCCCCACATAGGGTAGATAATCAATCAATAAATTATTTGAAAATAAAAAGTCATCTGGCCTTTCCTTGAACTTTTGCATGTCCAGGAAGAACTCCCTGCTTTTTCAGGCATTGGTTCCATAGTTAAACTGCTCCAGCTGTTGAAGTTCTTCCCACTCTTGGGCTAACGTCTGCCTCCCCATTTGTCCTAGTTATGCCCTCTGGGCCCATGAAGAAAAAATCAGCAACTTCTGCCCCATGGCAGCCCTTCTAGTGCTGGAGATGGAGACCAGGTTCCCTGAAATCACAAACAGGACACCTCTCCAGTGTGAAATCAAGTGCTTTACGACTCTTTGGAGTACTCCTAACATACATCAAAGGAGGACACATCCCTCACAGGTTTGTGGGGTGCTCTGAACCCACACAGAGGCCGCTGTGTGAGCAGGTTCTCTCTCCAGGTCAGGAACCCAGACGAGAACTGACCGTGAACACAATAAGTAACGTTTACTTCACAATTAATTATAGTTTACTGGTTAATCCACACAATACCCCTGGGATATAGGTCAGGGTTTCTAGTCTATAGATGGTCGAGGGAATGATGCAGAAGACAATTGAGTGCTGGGGTTTCAGGGACCCAAGAGCCCGTATCCAGGCTGACCCACCTGCAATCACTGCTGATGTCTCTCCTCTGCAAGAGAATCACTTTGGGTCCAATCTCATTTCACAGCTTGCTGATCTGTGAAATGCTACAAATTCTAGGATGAGGGGTAAGGGGAGAAGAGCATACAGAGACAGACATCATTACTCTGTGCCCAGATCTATGTACTGAAACATGTAAAAATGTTTCCAAATATAATACCTTACACATAACAGGCCTCAAACTGTGCATATAGGTTTGCTATTATTTAAAATAAGAGAACTGTTAGCTAGAGGCTCAAACATCTATTTGTTTCACATAGATTTTATTGTAGCCTGATTTACTCTGAATTCTCTTAGAACTGATACACTGGGTCACAAAGAGTCTGCTAAAATAATTAAATATATTTAATTTCATTGATTTCATTGTATTGTAAATGCACAAGACATTTTCAATGATTCCTTTTGTTAAATAAAGAATCCTTTCTGGGACTTCCCTGGTGGCACAGTGGTTAAGACTCCACTCTCCCAATGCAGGGGACCCGGGTTTAATCCCTGGTCAGGGAACTAGATCCCACATGCATGCTGCAACTAAGAGTTCACATGCCACAACTAAGGAGTTGGAAAGCCGCAACTAAGGAGCTCCTGAGCCGCAACTAAGGTGCACATGTGCCACAACTAAGGAGCCCATGAGCCGCAACTAAGGAGCCTGCCTGCTGCAACTAAGACCCAGCATAACCAAATAAATAAATTAATTAAATATTTTTAAAAAATAAAATAAAGGGTACAACTCAATAGTTTGGTTTTTTTTAAAATAAAGAATACGGGCTTCCCTGGTGGCGCAGTGGTTGAGAATCTCCCTGCCAATGAAGGGGACAGGGGTTCGAGCCCTGGTCTGGGAAGATCCCACATGCCGTGGAGCAACCAGGCCCGTGAGCCACAACTACTGAGCCTGCGTGTCTGGAGCCTGTGCTCCGCAACGAGAGGACGCGATAGTGAGAGTCCCGCGCACCACGATGAAGAGTGGCCCCCCCTTGCCGCAACTGGAGAAAGCCCTTGCACAGAAACGAAGACCCAACACAGCCACAAATAAATAAATAAATTTTTAAAATAAATAAATAATCCTTTCCAAATCATTTTATAATTTGAATAAATGCCTTCTTTAAATTGGATTTTCAAGTATGAGGTTTCCTCCAAGCAGTGATTCTTAAGCTTTTGGGAGATTTTGATTCCTTTGAGAATCTGGTGACCACTACATAGACTCTCCCAGAAGAACACACAGATTCACATATGCACAAAACACTGCATAAAATTCAGGGTGTACAAACTCAAAGTAAAGATCAGAAAAGAAGCTGGCCCCTCATGAGGCTTTGTAGCCATTGTAAGGGCTTTGATTTCCACTCTGAGTCAGATGAGAAGCTGCTGGAGGGTTCTGAACTTTCATTTTAACAGGGGCAGTCTGGCTACCTGGAAGAGAATAGACTTGAAGGGGGTGAGGGCAGACGGAGGTCACAGCAGCCATCCAGCTGAGAGAGGATGGTAGTTTGAACCAGGTAGTAGCAGTGGAGGAGTGAGAAGTGGTCAGATTCTGATATAGTTTGAAGGTGCAGCATCAGGATTTGCTAACCAGATGGGATGTGGTGTGTGAGCGAAAAGAGAGGAGTCAAAGACGACTCCCAGGCTTTTGGCCTGAGCATCATGAAGGCTGGAGTTGCCATCACCTTTGATGAGGAAGACTGAAGGGGTGGAAGTTTTTTGGAAGAAGGGGAAGGAGAAGACGAATGTTAGCAGCCAAGTTTTGGACACTTTAAACTTGAGATGCCTATTAAATATCCAAACAGAGAGGTTGAGTAGACAGTCGATGTCTGGTCAGAAATTCTAGAGAGAAGTTGAGCTGTAACAATATTCATCTGTAAAATTAGAATAATAATATAATAATGCCTATGTAAGAATACTTATTATTGGGAGTATTAAACAGGACAATGCATGTAAAACTCAGGGCAGGACCTGGCACACAACATGCCTTTGATACATTTTAACTATTGTTTTTATTCAAACTTAAATACTCTCAGTATTTCTATCATTACTATAAAGTTATGAGTGTGGTTGCTTTTCAGATTGACAAGTTGTTTCTAATGACATTTCCCGGGCATGATTTGCAAATGAACACAAGGTTTTGCACAATGGCAGTGCCTTGGAATTGGTTTCTAGCCCCCAGAGTTTAAAATTTGGAAGGCTTCTGCACACATTCAATAATCTTCACAGGTAGGTTATGTCACGTTTCTTAAATGATCAGTATGTTATTTCATCAATCCAGAATTTACTTCATTTTGAAGAGGATTTGATGTGAAGAATGAGGCAATTTATCAGAGAAAATTGAGTATCAGCAAGGAGCCTGCAGGGAAACATTCCCAGCCCATTCGTGTGGCCCCTGTGACATGAATGTGACATGAAGGAAGCATGAAAATTGACTGACTACCTTGTCTCGACTTCAGTAGCTACAGATACTATCACTGGTCATAAGATCATCTGGCTCCTTTTAAAGCTGATTCACAAAACCCACAACCCATGTCTTCCTGAAATGGCAAGCTTCTTAGGGGATTTTTCCTTGAGGAAGTACACCCTTGCTATCTCTTATTAATTTATTCAGTGATCTTTAGCTGTTTTATGTTGGGAAGGTGGAAACAAGAGCTGGCATGGTTTTCTAGAAAAATGGTACAGATGAACCAGTTTGCAGGGCAGAAATAGAGACACAGATGTAGAGAACAAACGTATGGATGCCAAGGGGGGAAAGTGGGGGTGGTGTGGTGGTGGTGGGATGAATTGGGAGATTGGGATTGACATATATACATTAATATGTATAAAATGGATAATTAATAAGAACGTATTGTATAAAAAAATAAATAAAATTTTAAAATTAAAAAAGAAACAAGAAATATACACATTTTTTAAAAATTTTAAGAAAAGGAAAAAAAAAGAGTTGGCATGGTTTTATCACACACTCCCAGATCTTTGAAACAATGAGCTTCTAACATCAAAACCTAAACAATGTCTCATCCTTTTTATGCCTCTTTGAATTCTGACTATAATTTCTTGACCCTGTAATTCCCTTCAATATCTATGACAGGCCTAATGCTCAGTAATTGTCTATTTATAGTCCTCCTAATCTCTATCTGTATCCAAAGGAATGAGGTAATGAAGTCATTCAAACAGTCCAAAAATGCTTCTGTAACAAACAGATGACTAAGGTTGAGTACAGTCACAGGTCTCGTTTGATGGCTTCAGCAATAGCAGCACAACAACACAGACACAGGTAGATGGACCAGTGAGGGGAGAGAGAGCAAAGGACACACAAGAAAGGCTCCTTCCCCAAATCCTTGTTTTCCTCCATCTGTAAATGTGGTCACATAAACTGAGCTGATTTCTGCTAAAGAGCAGGGCAATGCTCAATTAAATTTCATGAAACACCAATTTCATTCCTTCTCCTTGATTCTTTCGCAAGTTTCTACTAATCACTACAGTCACAGTGACTGTGTTTCAAGCAGATCTCCAGGGGTGAGAGAACAACTCTCCTCCCTCCCTTCCCCCGGGAGTCAGGAGATGATACCTCAAGGACTAGGGTCCTATAGAACAGCAGGACATGTGAGAGGCTGACAGGCTCCCCCCTACATCTGTGGTTCCCTATCAGCACCCCACTCCAGCCTCTGTCTGGTTGTGTGCCCCAGAACTCTAGGTGGAGGAAAGCTAAAAGATCCAAGAACTGATAACTCTAAATGGAGCCCGTCAAGTAGATCTATGGCAAAAACTTAATAAATTTGTAACCTGTGTCTGTTTTTCTATTTTAAAGGAGATTGGTGGTGGTGGTGGGGGGTGTTCTATTAATTTTTAGAGTAAATTTTAGTTTTATATTTTCCACCCAAGCTAAGGGGGAAAGGATTGACTTTTGTCCATATTCAGGCATGGTGGTAACAGAGGAAAAGGCTATCTAGCAAGAGCAGTTTATACTCCCAACACCTCTTTGGCTTTAAAACTCAGAACTCAAGCCCATCAGAAAAATGCAGGTGTTTTTTTGTCCTTGGGAAGCATGACTATAAAATTTATCATCCAAACCAGGATACTTTTTAGAGTGAAACAAGGCAATTTAAATAATGCCACCAGTATAACAAACATAAACTGGGACTATCCAGGCAAACCAGGCATCACCTTCATTGCTCATCACCAAATGAATCCTAGCCTACCAAAATTGCTTCATCACTCAAGAAAATTGACCCCAAAGCTGGTTGCATGGCTAACACAGAGAATAAATGTTCTCTCCTCCCTACTGGGATAAATAGGTCCTAGTGTTATATGAACATAAGAACAGATGTCTTTCTTTTTCTCCTTTCTCTTATCCAACAATCTCTCTAGCCATTTCAATTGCAGAGTCCTTTCCCAAGTTCTGTCTACCCAGCCTTTCCACCACTTTAGCCCTACATTCTTTTTTTTTTTTAACATCTTTATTGGAGTATAATTGTTTTACAATGTTGTGTCAGTTTCTGCTGTATAACAAAGTGAATCAGCTATACATATACATATATCCCCATATCTCCTCCCTCTTGTGTCTCCCTCCCACCCTCCCTATCCCACCCCTCTAGATGGTCACAAAGCACCGAGCTGATCTCCCCGTGCTATGCGGCTGCTTCCCACTAGCTATCGATTTTACATTTGGTAGTGTATGTATGTCCATGCCACTCTCTCACTTCATCCCAGCTTACCCTTCCCTCTCCCCGTGTCCTCAAGTCCATTCTCTACGTCTGTCTTTACTCCTGTCCTGCCGCTAGGTTCTTCAGAACCTATTTTTCTTTTTTTAGATTCCATGTATATGTGTTAGCATACGGTATTTGTTTTTCTCTTTCTGTCTTACTTCACTCTGAATGACAGTCTCTAGGTCCATCCACCTCACTACAAATAACTCAATTCCGTTGCTTTTTATGGCTGAGTAATATTCCATTGTATATATGTGCCACATCTTCTTTATCCATTCATCTGTCGACGGACACTTAGGTTGCTTCCATGTCCTGACTATTTTAAATAGAGCTGCAATAAACATTGTGGTACATGACTCTTTTTGAATTATGGTTTTCTTAGGGTATGTGCCCAGTAGTGGGATTGCTGGGTCATATGGTAGTTCTATTTTTAGTTTTTTAAGGAACCTCCATACTGTTCTCCATAGTGACTGTATCAATTTACATTCCCACCAACAGTGCAAGAGGGTTTCCTTTTCTCCACACCCTCTCCAGCACTTACTGTTTGTAGATTTTTTGATGATGGCCATTCTTTCTGATACCTCATTGTAGTTTTGATTTTCATTTCTCTAATGATTAGTGATGTTGAGCATCCTTTCATGTGTTTGTTGGCAATCTGTATATCTTCTTTGGAGAAATGTCTATTTAGGTTTTCTGCCCATTTTTGGATTGGGTTGTTTGATTTTTTGATATTGAGCTGCATAAGCTGCTGGTATATTTTGGAGATCAATCCTCTGTCAATTGCTTTGTTTGCAAATATTTTCTCCCATTCTGAGGGTTGTTTTTTCATCTTGTTTATGGTTTCCTTTGCTGTGCAAAAGCTTTTAAGATTCATTAGGTCCCATTTGTTTATTTTTGTTTTTACTTCCATTTCTCTAGGATGTGGGTCAAAAAGGATCTTGCTGTGATTTATGTCATGGAGTGTTCTGCCTATGTTTTCCTCTAAGAGTTTGATAGTGTCTGGCCTTACATTTAGCTCTTTAATCCATTTTGAGTTTATTTTTTGTATGGTGTTAGGAAGTGTTCTAATTTCATTCTTTTACATGTAGCTGTCCAGTTTTCCCAGCACCACTTATTGAAGAGGCTGTCTTTTTTCCATTGTATATTTTTGCCTCCTTTATCAAAGATAAGGTGACCATATTTGTGTGGGTTTATCTCTGGGCTTTCTATCCTGTTCCATTGATCTATATTTCTGTTTTTGTGTCAGTACCATACTGTCTTGATTACTGTAGCTTTGTAGTATAGTCTGAAGTTAGGGAGCCTGATTCCTCCTGCTCAGTTTCTCTGTCTCAAGATTGCTTTGGCTATTCATAGCCCTACATTCTTGATCCAGAAAGTTCATCGAGAGATCTAAAAGTTATATAACCCATCTCCTAAATCCAATTAGTGGCAGTGAGCTGAATTTTAAGACTCCACTATAGAGACAATAGGATTGAGGACTAATCTCATCTGGCCCTACAAAGTAGGACAGGGGTCCTAAGGCAATTTCCTGGCTCTTATCAGATAGGTAGGCTTTCCCAGTACTAGCATGGAGTTCCTCCAGGGCATGGAATGTGAACAATCCAACTCTGTATCCACAGTGGCCAGTGCCCAGTACAGGGGCTGGTGCCATGAGTTCCTGTAAATGCTATGGAACCAGCAGGCTGCTTCTTCACACCCCCAGCTCTGGGCTCCTGTGTACCCATGGTTTTCCTTCCTGTTTCTGTTCAATAAGAGGGAATCCTGCCCACGATCCCACATCAGCTGGCTGGACTGGGCTTCTGCTGCCGGCCCCCAGGGACTGGCTAGCATTCTGCTCCTCTCAAGTACTGTGCTGAGTCAAACAGAGCCTCCCACAGACTCCAGGTGGGCACAGGCTGAGTCTGCTTGGTTCCATTCAGTTCAGGAACACTCAACAAAGTCCGTTACCTTCCCAGCCCCAGACCGGATGCTAGAGATACAGAATGAGAGTTGTATATGACCTTGAAAGGTTAGAGATGCACCAGGGCACAGGTAGTCAACAGCAACGACTCTGCAGCCCAACTACCTGAGTTTGTATCCCGGCTCTACAGTTACCACCTAATTTTCCTTGGGTGAATATTTAACCTCTGTACCTGAGTTTTCCATTTAGAAAATAGAAATAAGAGAGCCTGCCTCAGAGGGCTGGTGTGAGAACTATTAATAGTATAATTCTGATTATAATCATTATGATTTGGAATCCTGCTTGACACAGAGTAAATACTCAGCAAATTTAATTATTACTATTTTTGTGTTTTGGCTCCTCTTCCTGGAGGCCCATTTCTGCACCTGGCTGGTCCCCTCATTGCTCAAGAGGTGCTTTTCTTTGCTCTTGGCCCATCTCAATTCTGAGAGCTAAAAATGGCACTTCTCCACACCAACATTTGGCTTGTGCTTTGTCCACTAGGATTCAAATCCAAACACCTTCAAGAAGTTAAGCGATTATGCATCTATCTTTTCAGAACCAAAGTGAATCATTACACAAGCATTTTTCTAAGAAGCTGAGGAAATCTTGGTGAACACAAAGGAAGGACCAGACTTGAAAGGAGTCACCTTGAGCCTGAAGCTCGAGCTCCCAAGCACACCTTGTACTCATGTATTGCCAGTTCTTTCAGGGACAAAGATGGGAGTTTCCATACACCTCTCAGAAATTCTGACACCAGTGAATCATGACCAAAAAGAATATTCCCAGCATTTTTAAAAATCATAATGTTATTTTTTTCTTTATCACCCTAAGTCCTCTGCCAAGTACTAGAGCTAATCAACTAGAAACAGTTGGTTATGAGTATTTATTCAATTAAGCACATATATATACTTTTCTTTATGCTTCCCAAGGAGTCTTTAATACAATTATCAAAGCCACTACCACCCATTTAAGAATTCAGAATAAACTGGATTTTTTTACTTGGCTAAGGCAAATCTGAATTTCTATGACTTGATGGTTCATAGCCTCAAAAAATCTCAATTCACCCACTTAACAGTTCCGTTCAAAAACACTGCACTGCTGTCATGCCTGTCTCAGCTAAGTTCCAGGTGGTACTCTTTGAATCATTTCCAACACTTAAATTTTGGATAATTTCAGTGCAAAGAAAATTATCAAAATTGTTGGTCAATAAACATAAAAACTTTCCCCAAATGTGGTAATTTTACTGTTAAGTGAAAATTAACACTTCTCTGCCACCCACCTACCCCCACTCCAATCTTTGGAAATGCTTCCTTCTGACAGACCTGACTTAGAGCCTTAAGACACAATGGTGAGCTACTGTGCCCCAGAGGTCTCTACTTCCAGGGTGACTTAAAGCAAATCTCTGTCCTAGCTTGGTTCCCTTTTGCTGAAGACTGTTGAAGGCCTGGAACTGATGGGTCAGTTGCCACATGCTCCTAATACACACTTACCTGCTTCCTTCCACTGATGTCTGCAGTCTTCACACTGATCACAGAATCCCAGAGCATCAATCCTGGAAGGGATTTTGGAGCCCAGCCAATCCAAGCCCTCATTTACAAATATGGACACTGGAGCCAAAAAGAGGAAGACACTTGTTCAAGGTCACACAGCTCATTAATGAAAGAGCTGGGACTAGAATTGCTGAATGGGAGATTCATCTCCCTGTGGTGTCATTCTTCTTCCAACCGGTTCCCATGTTCTCTGCCCTAGTTGGCTTTCGTGCACTTGACACACAGTCCACACTCTCCTGAGGTGTGCCAGCAGCCTGTAAGGCTCACCCAGAGTGAACTCACGTAGCTCAGCTGGCCCAGGGCTCTTTACCTGCAGAGGAATGAGTGTCATGTGACTCTCTTGGAAACACACACTGTGTTGGGATGCAGGCAATGTTCATGTGTATCCATCATTGCATGTCTGCCAAGTCCATCAGGTTGAGAAGCAAGCAGAGCCTACGAGTCATTTATAATGTCTGAGACTTTTAAGTTCCTTTTCCAAGCCTATAATTTCAAGTTACCCTACAACAAAAGCTTTGGTACTGTTCCCCCAAATCACCTTATTTAACAATAAACATAACTTAGGAGATACTTACTGAACAGTTCCCATTTGCTAGGCACTATGCTAGCATCAGAGATTTAAAAATGAGCAAGACATGACTGCTATCCTTTTTAAGTGGCAGAGAAGTACACAATGGCAAGATATTGTGCTAAGTGCTTTGACACCTTGACGGGAGTAGGAACAGGTCATGTAGACACACAGAAGCAGCAGCTAAGCCAGCACAGGAGAGTTAGTGGAGGCTTTTTAAAATTTTATTTATTTTTAATTTATTTCTTCCAATTTTACTAAGATATAATTGACATACAGCACTGTATACGTTTAAGGTGAACAGCATAATGATTCGACTTACATACACCGTAAAATGATGACCACAATAAATGTAGTGAACATCCATCATCTCATGTAGACACAAAGTTAAAGAAATAGAAAAAATATTTTTTCATTGTGATGAGAACTCTTAGTATTTACTCTCTTCACAACTTTCATATATAATGTACAGCAGTGTTAATTATATTTATCATGTTGTACATTACATCCCTAGTACTTATTTATCTTATAACTGGAAGTTTGTACCTTTTGACTGCCTTCATCCAATTATCCCGCCTCCACACTCCACCTCTGGTAACCACAAATCTGATCTTCTTTTCTATGAGTTTTTTGTTTGTTTTTGAAGTATAATTGACCTATAAGACTACATTAGTTCCTGTTACACAACATAGTGATTCAATATTTCAAAATGATCACCACAATAAGTGATCTGTTCACATACAAAGACATTACATAATTATTGACTATATTCCCCACTTTGTACATTTTATACCTGTGACACATTTACTTTACAAAGGAATTTTTTTACCTCTTAATGTCCCTCACCTATTTCTCTCCTCTCCCAAACCCCTTCCTCTCTGGAAGCCACCAATTTTTTCTCAATGTCTGTTTTGTTCTATTTGTTTGTTTTGTTTTTTGGATTCCACCTACAAATGAAATCATATGGTATTTGTATTTTTCTTTCTGACTTATTTCACTTTGCTTAATACCCTCTAGGTCCATTCACATTGTCAGAAATGGCAAGATTTCATTCTTTTTATGGCTGAGTAATATTTCATTGTGTATATATACCACTTCTTTATCCAATCATCTATCAATGGGCACTTAGGTTGCTTCCATATCTTGGCTATAATAAATAATGCTGTAATGAATGTAGGAGTGCATGTATATTTTCTAGTGTTTTCATTTTCTTCAGATAAATACCCAGAAGTGGAATTGCTGGGTTGTACGGTAGTTCTATGTTTAATTTTCTGAGGAATCTCCATACTATTTTCCATAGTGGCTGCACCAATTTATATCCCCACCAACAGTGCACAAGGGTTTCCTTTTCTCCATATCCTCACCAACACTTGTTATTTGTTGTCTTTTTGATAATAGCCATTCTTTCAGGTGTGAGGTGATATCTCATTGTAGTCTTGATTTGCATTTCCCTGATGATTAGTGATGTTGAGCATCTTTTCATATGCCTATTGGTCATCTGTATGTCTTCTTTGGAAAAATGTCTATTCAGATCCTCTGCCCATTTTTTAATTGGGTTGGTTTTGTGAGGGCAGGGGCGATGTTGAATTGTTTGAGTTCTTTGTATATTTTGTATATTAACACCTTATCAGCTATATCATTTGCAAATATCTTCCACCATTCAGTAGATGGCCTTTTCATTTTGTTGATAATTTCCTTCACTGTGCAAAAGCTTTTTAGTTTGATGTAGTTCCCTTTTTCTTTTGCTTTTGTTTCCCTTGGCTGAGAAGACATATCCAAAAACATATTACCAAGACCAATGTCAAAGAGTATACCACCTGTGTTTTCTTCTAGAAGTTTTATGGTTTCAGGACTTATATTTAAGTCTTTAATCCATTTTGAATTTATTTTTGTGCATTGTATGAGAAAGTAATCCAGTTTTATTCTTTTGCATGTAGCTGTCCAGTTTTCCTAATACCATTTATTGAAGATATAGTTGATTTCTAGTCTCATAGTGTTGTGGTCGGAAAAGATACTTGATATGATTTCAATCTTCTTAAATTTATTGAGACTTGTTTTGTGGCCTAGCATGTGATCTATCCTGCAGAATGTTCCATGTGCACCTAAAAAGAATGTGTATTCTTCTGCTTTTGTATGGAATGTTCTATATATATCTATTGTCTATTTGGTCTAATGTGTTGTTTAAGGCCAGTGTTTCCTTACTGATTTTCTGTCTGGCTGCTCTGTCCATTGATATAAGTGGGGTGTTAAAGTCCCCTACTATTGTTGTGTCACTATTAACTTCTGCCTTTATGTCTGTTAATATTTGCTTTATGTATTTAGGTGGTCCTATGTTGGGTACATATATATTTACAATTGTATATCTTCTTCTTGGATTGATCCCTTAGTCATAATGTAATGTCCTTCTTTGTCTCTTATAACAGTATTTGTTTTAAATTGTATTCTGTCTTATATAAATATTGCTATCCTGGCTTTCTTTTCACTTCCACTTGCAGTGAATAGCATTTTCCATCCTCTCACTTTTAGTCATGTGTTTCTTTAGATCCAAAATGAATCTCTTGCAGGCAGCAGTAGCATACTCCCCAGAACTCTATGCTCCAGGGGTGCTCCCTCTGTGGGCTGCATGGGCCCTTCTGTTGCGACAGGCTGACTGCTGTTGTGGGGGGCGTCTGTTAGGCATGGCTGGCCCCCAGTCCAGTTTGTTGCCAGGCCCTGCCTGTGCAGTCTGCCAGCTACTGGTGGATGGGGCCCAGTCATGAGGTGGCTGACTACAGAGCCCCCGGGGGTGCCAGGGCTAGCGCTGGCCCAATGGTGGGTGGGTCCCATGGGTGGGTGGTTGTAAGGTTGGAGGTTCCAGATCTAGTGTTAACCTGCTGGTGGGCAGGGCCAGTTCCTGACATGGCTGGTTGTGAGGTCTGGGGTGTCCCAAATCTGGTGTTGGCTCACTGGTAAGTGGGGCTGACTCCCAGGGTGGCTGGCCAAGGAGCCCAAGGTGTCTTGGAGCTGGTGTAGGCCTGCTGGTGGGTAGAACCAGGTCCTGGGGTCTCTGGTTGCATGGTCCTGGGGGTCCCAGAGTTGGGGTCAGCCTGCTGGTGGGTGGGGCCAGGGCCCTAGGGGTCCCAGGGCTGGTGCTGGCCTGCTGGTGGGTAGGCTGGGTCCTGACATGGCAGGCTATCAGGCTGCAGGGCTACAGTGTTCCTGGGGCTGCTGTCCACCCACTGTTGGGTACAGCCAGGTCCTAGGGTCTTTGGCTGAAGGGCCCTGGGGGTCCTGGAGTTGATGTTGGCCGGCTGATGGGCAGGGCTGGGTCCCAATGGCTGAGTGTGTGGCCCTGGAAGACCTGGGGCTAGTGCTGGTGTACTGGTGAGTGGGGCCAGGTCCTGGGCATTGTGGTGTACAGATCTTGGTCCTGAGGCAATTCAGGGATCAGGGAGCCCTAAGGCAGTGGACTTGCTGAAGGGTGGGGCTTTAATCCCTCCCTGCTAGCTGCTTGGTCCAAGGTGTCCCAGTACTTGTTCCTATAGGCTGAAGGACAGGTCTGGGTCCCGTGCTAATAAGCTAGAGAGAGGATTCCAAAATGGCACTTGCCAGCACCAGTGTCCTTGTGATAGAAAGAGGTAGGGAAAAGAATTTTAATCAGAAAGAAAAGCATGTGCAAAAGACCCAGATCTAAGAGTTTGGTGAGTTCAGGTAACATCTAGTAGCAGTATGTGGGGATGGAGGTGGGAGATTTGGAGGGAAAAGAGAAGGATAGGGAAAGAGTAAAGAGACACCAGGTGGGGGAAGAAGGGAAAGAGATGAGGTTAGTGAGGAAAATGGGACAAGATCAAGACAAGGCCTTCTAAACAGGGCCAAAAGCATTTGTACTTTTTTCTGAGGGCAACAAAAAATAAAGTATTTTATACAGGAGACTGACATCATAAACATTATATTTGGAAAGATCACACAGACTGTAGGGTGGCAAACGTGCTATCAGGGATAAGACAGAAGAAAGACGACCACCTGCTGGCTGGCCTGAGAAAAAGCAGTGGTGGAAGGTGTAGAAAGAATATAATCAATTTCAGAGATATTAAGGAGATAGAATTGATAGAACTTGGTCATTAACTAGATATAGAGCCTAAGGGAGAGGGACGAATCAAGGTTGACTCCCAGATTTTTGGCTTTGGCACCTGGAGGGACTGTATGGTGGTATCAATCATTAAGCAACAGAGCAAATGAGTTAAGCTTGATTAGAGGGGAAGATAATTGGTTCCACTTTCAACAGTAGAGTGTGAAGTACCCATGGGACAACCAAGGAGACGGTGAAGTCAAGAGGTTGGTTGGACATACAGGTCTTTGTTTCTAGAGAGAAGTATTCACCACACATATGTGGTGAATTATTAGCTTAAGGATGGCAACTGAAGCCAGATTAAATTGCCCATGAGCATAGAAGAGAAGAGGGTCCAGGAAAAAACTTTAGATTATGCTACCATTTAGAAGATGACCCTAGCAATGTGTGGAAGGAGGATGTGGAGCATCCAGAGAAGAAAACCAGAAGAATGTGAAATCTCTCAAGAGGGGAGAGCTTTCCTGAAAGAGTTGTATGATCAATAGTGTCAAGTGCTGCAGAGTAATGGAGGCCTATTTGGGTCCCTTGGATTTGGCAATAGGGACTTCCCTTAAAGGAGGCAGTTTCAGATAATAGGTGGGGCCAGAAGGCTGATCTGTCCTTGGGCTGCAGAAAGAATAGGAGGTGACAGAGTACTGAGGGTATAGGCTATTCGATAAAAAAATTTACCATGAATCACAGGCCAGAGATAATTCAAAATAGGACAGACAACTGATAATAGATACTGTTGTAGTAAAAAATTACTTGTTCCACTTAGAGTATGACTAAGCCATAATTTTCCTAGTGAAAAATTATTTCTTATTATTAGTAGCAGCTATCATTTATAAAATGCCCACCATAAGCCAGGCACTTGAAGTACATTATTTTATTCAGCCCTTAAAATGACACTCTACAGTAGATATTAGGTGCCTCTGTTACAGATGAAGAAACAAAAGCCCAGAAAAGTTAAATATCTGGCACAAGGTCTCAAAACAACTTCATAGAGGAGCTGGAATTTAAACGTAACCTTCACTCCAAAGCCTATGCTTTTTCTACTGCAGCCACACTGCCTCTCCTAAATACTTCCTACAGCTGCCCTTCACTTCATAGAGCAAAAGCCAGGAAATAAAATGGATGGTCAGGGAATTCTATCCAGCACTGTGAGAGACCTGAAGGAACAGACAGATAACCCAGGCACACACTTCTTGGTCACTGACAATCTCTGAGTAAGGAGTAGAGAGTCTCTGGCTTTGAATCCTATAGGTCCTTGCCAGGGACCCAATATGTTCCCTTTGGTTGCAGGGAGGGGGAAGCGGTGGGGGAGGGGTGGGGATGTAGGGCCAGAGAGCTCAGAGTAAATCAGTCCATCATTGCTAACTAGAAAAGTGAAGGCTGTGGGTAAGGGAAAACTGCAAAGTTTTAAGAGAATTTTTCAAAAATTATTTTTATCCTGGAGAAAACAAGTATCAAAGAAGACCCAAGCTGCCTTTACATATTCATGAGGAAGAATGATCAGATTTGCTTTTGACACTCTGGAGGACATTACTGGGACCAGTGAGAATATGGTATGGAGATGCAGATTTTGGCTCTAACAAGAAGAGCTGCCTATCCAAAGATGAATGGAACTGCCCAATAAGGTAGTGAGCTCTTCATCACTAGAGATGCTCAAGCAGAAGCAGGATGTTGGAGGGGGGGGGCCCAGCATCAGAGAGTCATGGATGGCCTTTCAGGCCATTCCAGACCTGAGATTTTGAGACCCTCTGGAGAAAATGGTTAGGGTAAGTTTTCACAGATTAAGGCCTGGCCTTTATTCTCCCCAAATGAATTCTAAATATCACACAATGGGTAGATTGGCATGTTCCTTCACTCACAATTTGTACAAACAACATATAGCAATTCAACTTTGATATGCAAGAACAAAATGTATTCCTACCTTCAGGAAGCTCTGTGTTTTCTAAGATGAGAAAATATGCTTGTAGGTATCTACTTGTTGGCTTTGATCAGTCAGGTTTGTCATCTTGAAAATGCCGGGGACAGGGTGTGGAGAATGGATATTGGTAGCCTCATCTTTCTTTCCTGCAGGGGTTAAAAATAAGGAGCTCATTTCCAGCTTTTGCAAAGGTCTTCTGACATGGGAAGAGGGCAAATCTAACAAAGGTTGATCTGTGATCATTGAATCAATAAAAGATGCTTTCTTCCCTTCTACCTCTTTCTTTCACTTGATAAATATTAATTGAGCACCTATTATACAACAGGCACTGCATATTTATTGATAGACAAGAAACTATATCTAGCTGTGTATAAGCACATTTCTACGACATACTATGTGTGCTTTTGTGTAATGGGGATGAGGTGAGAGTGGTGGCAAAATCAACCCTCAAACCTCTGCAAGGAGATGGCTGGTAATTATTATGCACTCTAAATACTGTCAATGCAAACTAAACCTTGGAATACATTTCACTTTTCCTGCTGCAAAATAATAAGAACTTATAGCACAAGGAAGAAAACCTCTTCTGAAGACAATCAAAATTTCCCATCCCACGTCTGTAGTTCCCAGAGGTCTAGAGATCTGACACATACACTCTTGGCTAGAGAGTGCTTTTTTCCTTAGGAAAAAAAAAAAAAGGGTCACTGGGAAAAATTGAGAACTCTGAATTTAAGGTAATAATTATAATGATCAAAAAAACTTCTAAGGGTGCAAAAAGATTGTGTCACAAGGATGTTCCTCGGAGTATTATTTATAGGGAAAATATGGACACAATCTAAATGCTCAAAGGTAGAGGTTAATTAAATAAATTATGGTACTTCCATATAAAGAATACCATAGAGCCACCATTAATGATATTTAGAAGAATATATAAAGATATAGAAAGATAGTCAGTACAGCTTAAATAGAAAATGTAAGTTAAGATAGTATGTATCCTCCTCCTTCATCTTTGGGATGTGTATTTTGCCCAGTTTCCACAGTGGGAGCTACTTCAAGGAGGCAGCCCCAAGAGAGCACTGTGGTGTTGAGACCATCTGGACACAGTACATGTGACTCAAGGCAGCTGTGTGGCTGACAGGGTCTTGATGCTCTGGCCTGGTGTAAGGCCTGAGCCTTTAAGGTGGGAGAGCCGAGTTCAGGACATTGGACCACCAGAGACCTCCCGGTCCCATGTAATATCAATCAGTGAGAGCTCTCCCAGAGATCTCCAGCTCAACGCTAAGACCCAGCTCTGCCCAACGGCCAGCAAGCTCCAGTGCTAGATGCCCCATGGCAAACAACTAGCAGGACAGGAACACAACCTCACCCATTAGCAGAGAGGCTGCCTAAAATCAGAATAAGGTCACAGACACCCCAAAACACACCACCAGACACAGCCCTGCCTACCAGAAAGACAAGATCCAGCCCCACCCGCCAGAACACAGGCACCAATCCCCTCCACCAGGAAGCCTACACAAGCCACTGAACCAACATTATCCCCTGGGAGCAGACACCAAAAACAATGGGAACTACAAACCTGCAGCCTGTGAAAAGGAGACCACAAACGCAGTAAGTTAAGCAAAATGGGAAGACAGAGAAATATGCAGCAGATGAAGCAAGGTAAAAACTCAACAGACCAAACAAAAGAAGAGGAAATAGGCAGTCTACCTGATAAAGAATTCAGAGTAATGATAGTAAAGATGATCCAAAATCTTGGAAATAGAATGGAGAAAATACAAGAAACGTTTCACAAGGACCTAGAAGAACTAAAGAGCAAACAAACGATGATGAACAACACAATAAATGAAATTAAAAATTCTCTAGAAGGAATCAATAGCAGAATAACGGATGCAGAAGAATGGATAAGTGACCTGGAAGATAAAATAGTGGAAATAACTACCACAGAGCAGAATAAAGAAAAAAGAATGAAGAGAATTGAGGACAGTCTTAGAGACCTCTGGGACAACATTAAATGCACCAACATTCGAATTCCAGGGGTCCCAGAAGAAGAAGAGAAAAAGAAAGGGTCTGAGAAAATATTTGAAGAGATTATAGCTGAAAACTTACATAACATGGGAAAGGAAAGAGTCAACCAAGTCCAGGAAGCACAGAGAACCCCATACAGGAAAAATCCAAGGAGAAACACACCAAGACATATATTAATCAAAGTATCAAAAATCAAATACAAAGAAAAAATATTAACAGCAGCGAGGGAAAAGCTACAAATAACATACAATGGAATCCCCATAAGGTTAACAGCTGATCTTTCAGCAGAAACTCTGCACGCCAGAAGGGAGTGGCAGAACATATTTAAACTGATGAAAGGGAAAAACCCACAACCAAGATTACTCTACCCAGCAAGGATCTCATTCAGATTCAACAGAGAAATTAAAACCTTTACAGACAAGCAAAAGCTAACAGAATTCAGCACCACCAAACCAGCTTTATAACAAATGCTAAAGGAACTTCTCTAGCAGGAAACACAAGAGAAGGAAAAGACCTACAAAAACAAAACCAAAACAATTAAGAAAATGGTAATAGGAACATACATATTGATAATAACCTTAAATGTACATGGATTAAATGCTCCAACCAAAAGACATAGACTGGCTGAATGGATACAAAAACAAGACCCATATATATGCTGTCTACAAGAGACCCACTTCAGACCTAGGAACACATACAGACTGAAAGTGAGGGGATGGAAAGAGATATTCCAAGCAAATGGAAATCAAAAGGAAGCTGGAGTAGCAATTCTCATATCAGACAAAATAGACTTTAAAATAAAGACTATTACAAGAGACAAAGAAGGACGCTACATAATGATCAAGGGATCAATCCAAGAAGAAGATATAACAATTGTAAATATTTATGCACACAACACAGGACCACCTCAATACAGAAGGCAAATGCTAACAGCCATAAAAGGGGAAATCGACAGTAACACAATCATAATAGGGGACTTTAACACCCCACTTTCACCAATGGACAGATCATCCAAAATGAAAATAAATAAGGAAACACAAGCTTTAAATGACACATTAAACCAGAAGGACTTAGTTGATATTTATAGGACATTCCATCCAAAACAACATAATACACTTTCTTCTCAAGTGCCAATGGAACATTTTCCAGGATAGATCATATCTTGGGTCACAAATGAAGCCTTGGTAAGTTTAAGAAAATTGAAATCATATCAAGTATCTTTTTCGACCACAACGCTATGAGATTAGATATCAATTACAGGAAAAAAAAACTGTAAAAAATACAAACACATGGAGGCTAAACAACACACTACTTAATAACCAAGAGATCACTGAAGAAATCAAAGAGGAAATCAAAAAATACCTAGAAATAAATGACAATGAAAACATGAACACCCAAAACCTATGGGATGCAGCAAAAGCAGTTCTAAGAGGGAAGTTTATAGAAATACAGTCCTACCTCAAGAAACAAGAAAAATCTCAAATAAAAAATCTAACCTTACACCTAAAGCAGTTAGAGAAAGAACAAAAAAAACCCAAAGTTAGCAGAAGGAAAGAAATCATAAAGATCAGATCAAAAATAAATTAAAAAGAAATGAAGGAAACAATAGCAAAGATCAATAAAACTAAGTGCTGGTTCTTTGAGAAGATAAACGAAATTGATAAACCACTAGCCAGACTCAGCAAGAAAAAAAAGAAGACTCAAATCAACAGAATTAGAAAAGAAAAAGGAGAAATAACAACTGACACTGCAGAAATACAAAGAATCATGAGGGATTACTACAAGCAACTATATGACAATAAAATGGACAACCTGGAAGAAATGGACAAATTCTTAGAAAAGCACAACCTCCCGAGACTGAACCAGGAAGAAATAGAAAATATAAACAGACCAATCACAAGCACTGAAATGGAAACTGTGATTAAAAGTCTTCCAGCAAACAGAAGCCAAGGACCAGATGACTTCACAGGTGAATTCTATCAAACATTTAGAAAAGAGCTAACACCTATCCTTCACAAACTCTTCCAAAATATAGCAGAGGGAGGAACTCCCAAACTCATTCTACGAGGCCACCATCACCCTGATACCAAAACCATACAAAGATGTCACAAAAAAAGAAAACTACGGGGCTTCCCTGGTGGCGCAGTGGTTGAGGGTCTGCCTGCCAATGCAGGGGACATAGGTTTGAGACCTGATTTGGGAGGATCCCACATGCCGTGGAGCAACTGGGCCCGTGAGCCACAACTGCTGAGCATGCGCATCTGGAGCTTGTGCTCCGCAACAAGAGAGGCTGCGACAGTGAGAGGCCCGCGCACCGCGTTGAGGAGTGGTCCCTGCTCGCCACAACTGGAGAGGGCCCACACGCAGAAATGAAGACCCAACACAGACAAAAATAAATAAATAAATAAATAAATAAATAAATAAATAAATAAATAAAACAAACTACAGACTAATATCACTGATGAACATAGATGCAAAAATCCTCAAAAAAATACTAGCAAACAGAATTCAAGAGCACATTAAAAGGATCACACACCATGATCAAGTGAGGTTTATCCCAGGAATGCAAGGATTCTTCAATATATGCAAATTAATCAATGTGATACACCATATTAACAAACTGAAGGATAAAAACCATATGATAATCTCAATCGATGCAGAAAAAGCTTTCAACAAAATTCAACACCCATTGATGATAAAAACTCTCCAGAAAGTAGGCATAGAGGGAATTTACCTCAACATAATAAAGGCCATATATGACAAACCCATAGCCAGCATCATTCTCAATGGTGAAAAACTGAAACCATTTCCTCTAAAATCAGGAACAATACAAGAATGCCCGCTCTCACCACTATTATTCAACATAGTTTTGGAAGTTTTAGCCACAGCAATCAGAGAAAAAAAATAAATAAAAGGAATCCAAATCAGAAAAGAAGTAAAGCTGTCACTGTGTGCAGATGACATGGTACTATACATAGAGAATCCTAAAGATGCTACCAGAAAACTACTAGAGCTAATCAATGCATTTGGTAAAGTAGCAGGATACAATATTCATGCATAGAAATCTCTTGCATTCCTATACACTAATGATGAAAAATCTGAAAGAGATATTAAGGAAACACTCCTATTTACCATTGCAACAAAAATAATAAAATACCTTGGAATAAACCTACTTAATGAGACAAAAGACCTGTATGCAGAAAAGTATAAGACACTGATGAAAGAAATCAAAGATGATACCAACAGATGGAGAGATATGTTCTTGGATTGGAAAAATCAACATTGTGAAAATGACTATACTACCCAAAGCAATCTACAGATTCAGTGTAATCCCTATCAGACTACCAATGGCATTTTTCACAGAACTAGAACAAAAAATTGCACAATTTGTATGAAAATATAAAAGTCCCCGAATAGCCAAAGCAATCCTGAGAAAGAAAAATGGTGCTGGAGGAATCAGGGTCCCTAACTTCAGACTATACTACAAAGCTACAGTCATCAGGACAGTATGGTATTGGCACAAAAACAGAAATATAGATCAATGGAACAGGATAGAAAGCCCAGAGATAAACCCACACAAATATGGTCACCTTATCTTTGATAAAGGAGGCAAGAATATACAATGGAGGAAAGACAGCCTCTTCAATAAGTGGTGCTGGGAAAACTGGACAGCTACATGTAAAAGAATGAAATTAGAACACTTCCTAACACCATACAAAAAATAAACTCAAAATGGATTAAAGACCTAAATGTAAGGCCAGACACTATCAAACTCTTAGAGGAAAACATAGGCAGAACACTCCATGACATAAATCACAGCAAGATCCTTTTTGACCCACCTCCTAGAGAAATGGAAATAAAAACAAAAATAAACAAATGGGGCCTAATGAATCTTAAAAGCTTTTGCACAGCAAAGGAAACCATAAACAAGATGAAAAGACAACCCTCAGAATGGGAGAAAATATTTGCAAACAAAGCAACTGACAAAGGATTGATCTCCAAAATATACCAGCAGCTTATGCAGCTCAATATCAAAAAATCAAACAACCCAATCCAAAAATGGGCAGAAAACCTAAATAGAGATTTCTCCAAAGAAGATATACAGATTGCCAACAAACATATGTAAGGATGCTCAACATCACTAATCATTAGAGAAATGAAAATCAAAACTACAGTGAGGTATCACCTCACACCAGTCAGAATGGCCATCATCAAAAAATCTACAAACAGTAAATGCTGGAGAGGGTGTGAAGAAAAGGGAACCCTCTTGCACCATTGGTGGGAATGTAAATTGATACAGTCACTATGGAGAGCAGTATGGAGGTTCCTTAAAAAACTAAAAATAGAACTACCATATGACCCAGCAATCCCACTACTGGGCATATACCCTGAGAAAACCATAATTCAAAAAGAGTCAAGTACCACAATGTTTATTGCAGCTCTATTTACAATAGCCAGGACATGGAAGCAACCTAAGTGTCCATCGACAGATGAATGGATAAAGAAGATGTGGCACATATATACAATGGAATATTACTCAGCCATAAAAAGCAATGGAATTGAGTTATTTGTAGTGAGGTGGATGGACGTAGAGACTGTCATTCAGAGTGAAGTAAGTCAGAAAGAGAAAAATAAATACCGTATGCTAACACATATACATGGAATCTAAAAAAAGAAAAAATGATTCTGAAGAACCTAGCAGCAGGACAGGAATAAAGACACAGACATAGAGAATGGACTTGAGGACACAGGGAGGGGGAAGGGTAAGCTGGGATGAAGTGAGAGAGTGGCATGGACATATATACACTACTAAATGTAAAATAGATGGCTAGTGGGAAGCAGCTGCATTGCATGGGGAGATCAGCTCAGTGCTTTCTGACCACCTAGAGGGGTGGGATAGGGAGGGTGGGAGGGAGACACAAGAGGGAGGGTATATGGGGATATATGTATACATATAGCTGATTAACTTTGTTATACAGCAGAAACTAACACAACATTGTAAAGCAATTATACTCCAATAAAGATGTTAAAAAAATAATAAAATAAAATAGTATGTACCATATGATCCATTTTGGTAAAAAATAGATATGTAAATAAGTATATAGACATACACACATGTATAAAGTGAGACAGAGAGATAGCTATATATGTATATGATAGAAGAAGAAAGTCTGAAAGGATTATTACCAATGTCAAAGGTGGTTGTGGGATCATGGGGGATTATTACTTTCTTTTTTTCTCTAATTCTGTTTTTTCTAAATTTTATGATAATAAACATGTACTTTTGTGTGAAAAGTTATTAAACATATAACATGGGTTTAATATAATTCTATTGCTAAAAATAAATTAAAGCATGTAAATCTTAAAGTTCATTCTTTTTTTTTTTTTTTTTTTTTCTGTACGCGGGCCTCTCACTGTTGTGGCCTCTCCTGTTGTGGAGCACAGGCTCCGGACGCGCAGGCTCAGCGGCCATGGCTCATGGGCCCAGCCGCTCCGTGGCACGTGGGATCTTCCTGGACCAGGGCACGAACCTGTATCCCCTGCATCGGCAGGCAGACTCTCAACCACTGCACCACCAGGGAAGCCCTTAAAGTTCATTCTTTAACTTTGCCTATGATATGTTAAAATTATTTGAACAATTTTTATGTAGCCAAACAAAATCAAGTTGTACTGACATAATGAGAAATAAGTAACTACATAAAAATATGTAGAATTTTGGGTAAATTTCTTTTGTAGACAGTTTCCTTTCAATCTAATATACAGAGCTACCAATTTTTTAATTCTAAAGGTTAGCATATATGAAATTTACTCATTCTTTCATTCACTCAGGGGGTACTTGCTGAGTTTTAACCATGTATAAACACCTGTCCTGAATTGTTTGGAGGCTTAAAGTGCATGTTGTTTGTACTTGAGTTGCTTACATTTTACTGGGAAAGAGATCAACAAAGTCCAGACAACAAAATCATAACAGACAGAGAACAGGGTATGATAGAAAGCAAATACCAGTGAGGTGAAGGTTATCAAAATTCTACTCATTTTTGAGGCTCAAAAGGCCTCTCTTTCTGAAGATACCTCTTGCTGGGCAGTAATTCCTAGAAGTGTTATCTCATCTGATGGGTGAGGACTCCGGTTAGCATCTGTCACAGAGCAGAGGGCCCAAGTGTCCTTTCTTTGTCCTGAACTTTGTTTCATTCATTGTGGGTCCTGAGTGGACTTCAAAGTCAAGTTTATTTTGGGAACACCAGACCATGTTCATCCCCGTAAGGAATGAGGAAGGTGAGGTGTGGAGCTAGATAATAACACAGCCCAGATTAATTACTGGTGATGGGTGTGGAAACATGGAAAGAAGGGCTCCCTTCAGCCTGTTGATGAATAACAGCCACCCCTTATCCTGTCCCTTCCAAACTGGTGTCCAACAACATCCCATTCTTCCAATCCTTACTCCTGAGGGGAGGATTATCAGTGAGAATATCCTCAAAGTATCGAAAGTTGAAAGGCGTGATAGGGAAAAGTGCTGAACTGGGAGCCCAGACTCCTACCCTAGCTCCAGCTGGCTCTGCCTCTAACCAGCTTCTCTCTGGACCTCAGTTTTCTCATCTGAAGGGGTTGAACTGTTCAATATGTGAAACCTACACATTCCCTATAAATTAGAAACCACAAGGTTCCTGGGATTATATGGTGGAATTATTCCCCAACCATGAGTCATCTGTCAATCTCTGACCTTGCAAACATAAATTCATCTCCAGTGATAGAAATTAAAACACTTAATTCTCTTACAGGTAGGTTGTACACACTGAACGCTTGTGTGTAGTACTGTCTGGGAAGTCGAGGCAAAGGAAATGGCTCCTAAACTCCTCCTGGGATTGAAATGGAAAATAAGACAGGCTATGACATCAGCTACCATCTCCTCTGTGATCACACTAAATAATACAAATATCAATATTAAATTATTCATGCATACTTTTTATTTTTGCCTTTCATGGCAAATCACAAGGAATCCTTTGCTTTTAGCCTTTAGTGCAAGGTTATGAAGGAAGAACAGGGAAGAATCTCAGCATTTTAGAGCTGCAAGTGATTTTAAAGATTAGACCCAAGTCCTTCATCATTCCAACGAGGAACAAAATGAGAGGTCCAAGATGTGGAACAGCTCACTCCAGTGTTAACTTCCTGAAGTATGTTCTCTCAGTTTGCTTCACCCAAGCCAACCATAACTGGACAATACCACCACCTACATGCTAAACAAACAAACAAAAACCACTAAAAGAAAAGACAAAGAACGTAGTCAAACCTCTTATAAAGTTTCCTCCATTACAACTAGAGGAACCATGCAAGGGGAAGAGAGCTCAACAGAATGAACATTTCTGAGACAGGAACAGTTCACCTTCTAGACTGCATCCAGAATCAATTCCTCACCCCAAGACACAGCTGCACCATATTGCCACCCACTACCTTCCTGTCTCTCTATAGGGAGGCAAGCACCAGACCTTTTGAAGAGAACTGTTATAAGAATCATGTTGCCTTTAACAAATCAGCCATTTACAACCATATCATCAAGTAAACATTGGATGAAAAAATTCAAATGCTAAAAATCTGTTCTATTTCTCCAAGAAACATGATTTTCTATTAATTTCTCCCCTCTTAGGTTCCCTGTGAATCCAGGGAAGTTACTTAAGAGCATCTTAGTAGAGAAAAAAAAAATTGGTAGTTCCATATGAGAACTGTTTACCTAAACTCGGTCAGCATTGGGGATCTAAGTTACTGGAATCAAGTAAGAACTCATTCCTTCCCAGTCCGTTTTGCCTCACTATTCAGATGGATGCAATACGTTACATCCTTCTTACCATGGAAAACACACACACTGGCCTTTTGATGTTTCACCACATTTGATATTTTGACATCCATACATTCCAGACCAGAACATCCTAGATGACACAATTAGAATTCAAATGCATAGACTGTTAGAACTGAAAGGGACTCGCAAGAGAACTGAATCATATCTCCTCCCTTTACAACTAAAGAAACATAGTTTCAGCTAAACAGAGACGTGGGCCTCATCACATGGCTAGATAATGGCAGGGCCAGATCTGAACACTGTTGTGGCCTCTCCCGTTGCGGAACATACGCTCCGGACGCACAGGCTCAGCGGCCATGGCTCACGGGCCCAGCCGCTCCGCGGCATGTGGGATCTTCCCGGACTGGGGCAGGAACCCGTGTCCCCTGCATCGGCAGGCGGATTCTCAACCACTGCGCCACCAGGGAAGCCCAGTGCAGGCTTTCTAAACACTCTTGAAGGGTTAGATGGAGCTATTCCTTGGGAGTCAGCCCCTCCCATTCCAGAGTTGCCTCTGCTATTTCACTGCATGAATTATAGATGCAAGAGGTTACTAAAGCCTGAATAGGCAGATGAGCTCCCTTTCTTGACCTAATGTGTTACTTTCTGTCAATCAGGAAGGTGGGCAGCAATACTTAGAGTTATCAGTTGCTCCCATAGTAAATTACTATTCTAATTTATCTAAAATCCATTGTTGCTATGCAATGCAGGAGCATTCTGGTTTTGAATTATGTGAGCAATTCAGTCATCTGGTTCATGTAGAAGAATTATACATGGCTAGTGGGCATGCATAATTTGGGGCAGCAGCCTTTTAACAACTGTTTTGATGACTGTGACAGGAAATCTGGTTGCATTAAATTCCTACCTTCTGGCTCTAGGGATGCCCATCCAAGCAGGCACTAATGTCTAATAAAGACTAACAGGTGAACAACAGGGTTCAGGGGAAAGAGAATTCAACTTGATATTATAATTATTTGCATTAGAACCCTACCTCTGCCCATCACTAACAGAAGGACTTTAAGCATTACACTTGGTTTCTAAGCCTCTCTGTCCTTATCTGTAAAATTTGAACAGAGCTAAATTTCATTTACATATACTGTATTCCTGGGCCAATATTATAATTTGTGATGATCAGTTAACCCCAGAAATGAGAAGACAACAAAAATACGGAAAATGTTAAAAATTCTGTGTCTGGGATGCTACCGGTCTAACTAGGTATAAAATCCTGCTCAGCCACTTACTAGTTGTGTAATCTTGAGCAAATTTCATCATCTTCGTCCTTTTGTTTTCGTTTATCATTCATTAAAAAGTTCAAAAATACTGAAAATAGAAGACTAGAATTAACTAAAATGATACACTAAACACCAGCTTAAGCAATTTTCAATATTTTGCTAATATCCTTTCATCTCTCTTTCCCAACACTTTTTTTTCCTCGAGGTATTTTAAAGCACATTTGGGCAAGTCGTTGTTTTAAAGATCTCTGTGCTTCAATTTTCTCATCTAGGAAATGAAGATTATAATATCGAATTCATGGGGTAGAACTGTACTTCGTATTCAATAAATGTTAACTATTATTATTTATGGTGATACCTATGTGCACCGCCCCCTCTGAGTCGTAAAAACACTCTGCAGCTCCGCGCGCGCCTCTCAGGACAGAGGTTGTTAAATAAACAGCCTGGAAGAACCCGAGTCCTGCGTGGCTAATATTACGTGCACCCCCTTCAGGCCGCCCTCGTTCAGAACAGCTCAGTTTAAGGATGAAGTTTGTCCTTCGCAGGCTCCCGTCGCCACGCCTGAAAATGAGGGGCGGGAACAGGAAATGGGGTTAGGCTGAGTGCCGGCGCTGGGAGGCAGCTGAGAAGAGCAGAGGGCGGCCGCTGGAAGACGTGAGGAAGAGCCGCAATGTTCCGGATCGAGGGCCTTGCGCCGAAGCTGGACCCGGAGGAGATGAAACGGAAGATGCGCGAGGATGTGATCTCCTCCATACGGAACTTCCTCATCTATGTGGCCCTGCTGCGAGTCAGTGAGTGTCCTTCCAGGCTGTGGCCATGAGACTAGCAGGGAGCTCGCCGACACTCCCCGCCCAACTCTAGTCTCACCGGCCTTTTGGGGTCCCTGGAGCGGAGCTAAGCGGTCGCCGGGTGCAAGGGACGTGCACGTCGAGGGCAGCGGGCGCATGCGCGCGTTGCTTAGGCTCTGCGGGTCTGGGTGGGGGTACCGGAGTGCAAGCGGCGGCTGGGACCGCGAGGTTAATCACGCAGTCCCGCCCTGTCTTAAGAGCGTTTGAATTGAAAGAGCCTGTAAGGTCATCCCCCACAGCAAGTCCCTCGTTTTGCAGACAGAAGAACTGGCATCTAGAGTGGAGAAATGGCTGGCTCAAGGTCACTCATCGATTCGGTGAATGATCTTGACCTAGAATCCAGAGTTCTTAACTGACTGCCAAGTTTGCTTACATCAGTGCTTACCTCTGAAATCCAAAAGCTTTTGTTCCTTTTATTTGTAGAGGGTGAAATAATTACCTTTTTTTCTTTCTTCTTTTTTTTTTTAAGGAGAAGAAAGGATATGAGTCTATAGGATTAATGATAATACCTGAGGATTTAGTTGACTTTTACGTTTGGTAGAAACTTTACATTGCCTCATCTTGACAATAGCCCTTTGAGAGAGGCAGGGCCTAAGTCTCTGTATATCCCTTTTGCAAATGTGAACTCGACTTTCAAAGGGGACTTATGCAAAGTATTAGAATTGCAGGCACACAATATTAGAGCTGGATGCAGTTTTATAGGTTAGTTCTCTATTTTTACTGATAGGAATCTCAGAAGTGAATTGCCCCTTCATTTGCCACTTCATTTTCAGTTCAGCATTCTTTTCATTGTTCCTTGCTGTACATTGTTGACAGGTTTGGATGGAGAGGCAGAGATGATTCAGATAGATGAAGACCGTACCAAGTCTTAATGAGCCTCGTGGAAGGCTCATGTTGGGCCTAAGGCCAGAGCTCTAGGTCTAGTCTCCCTTATTCTGCCCCTTTCACTGCCTGTGGTGTTAACTCCGGTTCCCCAGAGGAGGGAGTCCTGGTGAACAGAAACTCCCAAATCATCTTGCTCCTTCAACAGCTTTTTACAACTCCCAACTTTACTTATTTCCTCCTCTTACCTTTTTTTGGTTGACTTAACTACCAGTAAAATATTTGCTTCTTCTCAATGACCTTTGTATTTGAGATGAATCAAAAAAATTTTTTTAAACAGAATACTGTTCCTTATCTCTTTTTAAATTGAGATATAATTTGCATGTTATTCAATTCACCCATTTAAAGTGTACAATTCATTGATTCTTAGTATAGTCAGAGTTGTGCAGCCATCATCACAATCTGTTTTAGAATATTTTCTTCCCCTCTGAAAGAAACACCATGCCCATTAGCTGTCATTCCCCCATTTTCCACCGTCCCCAGCCCCTGGCAACCACTAATTGACTTTTTGTCTTTATAGATTTCCCTATTCTGGACATTTTATATAAATGGCATTGTACAATATGTGACCATTTGTGTTTAGGATAATTTTTCAAAGTTTGTCCATACTGTAGCATGTATCGGTATTTCCTTCCTTTTTATTGCTGAATAATATTCCATTGTATGGCTATCCTACACTTTGTTTATCCATTGTTTTGATGACTGTTACTTTTTTTCTGATAAGAATTAGTTTTTTTAAAAAAAGCCTGGGCATACTGCCGACGTGGTCAGCTTCTGACATATTTCAATATCTTCCGTTTAATATTAACAAAATATTTTATTAATTTAGTATGGGTATTGAGAAATAATCTGGCAGCTTTTTTGGTCACAACCTTTTTTTCCCCAGTATTTTTAAATTTGATAAAATACATATAAAATTTACCATCTTTTGCGGGGCACAGGCTCCGGACGCGTAGGCTCAGCGGCCATGGCTCACGGGCCCAGCCGCTCTGCAGCATGTGGGATCTTCCCGGACCGTGGCACGAACCTTGTGTCCCGAACCTTGTGTCCCGAACCTTGTGTCCCCTGCATCGGCAGGCGGACTCTCAACCACTGCGCCACCAGGGAAGCCCAAGCCTTTACTTTTTGATTTAACCATCAAAGGAACAAAACTCTAGAAGAAACAAAATGGCATTTTTCACTTTTAAAAGACATTTGAAAGACAGAGAGTGGGGGAAAACAGTGCAGTAGGGATCCAGAAGAGCTGGACACATATTTTGGTTCCCACACTGATTAGTTATACGACATTTACATGCTCCTGTTCACATCTGATACAGTCTTACGTCAGTTATTATGAGTAGGGTGGTGAAGATATAAACGTCTAGAAAACAAAGAAGTGTGTCACAGGGATCAAAAGAAGTGATATTACTGCCTTGTGTGCACATGAAAAGATGCTCAGCATCATTAATCGTTAGGGAAATGCAAAATAAAACTACAGCAAGATACCACTTCACACCCACTAGGATGGCTACTAACAAAAAAACTGTTGGCAAGGATGTGGAGAAACTGGAACGCTTGTGCACTGTTGCTGGAAATGTAAAACGGTATAGCTGCTATGGAGCACAGTATAGTGGTTCCTCAAAAAAGGGAGGAGCGGGGAATGGGGAATTACTGTTTAATAGCTACAGAGTTTCAGGTTTTCAAGAGCCTGTGCTCCGCAGCAGGAGAGGCCACAGTAGTGAGAGGCCCGCGTACCGCAAAAACAAACAAAAAAAAGTAAAGGCTTGTCATTTGGAGGAGGATTGGATTTCCTCTTTATCGTCCTAAGAGCGAGAACTACCTGGAGAAAAGATTTTATAGAGTGAAAAATGAACTTTGTAATAATTCTAGCTGCGTGACAGTGGGATGGACTACCTTGAAAGACAGTGATTCCCTTTGGCTGGGTGTGCAGGCAGAGGCTTGGCCACATTTGGAGTTGTTTTGAAAAAAATGTTGAACTATAAGGTTTATCTCCCAATCTTGTAATTCCATATGTAACTTGTGATTATCTGGATCTAAAAACAAATTCTGGATTTATTTTTCTTTCAGCTCCTTTTATCTTAAAGAAATTGGACAGCATATGAAGAGTGGGCTTCACGTGTGAATGCATGATATGAAGAACCTGGTTACAGTTTCTACTGCCATCTGCAGATGAATAGACCCAGAAAGATGTAAGAGACTCTTTGATTAAATGGACGTAAAAATTCTACTTGTTAAGAACAAGTTTGGCTCTGGTAACTGACCTTTATAGCTAAAAGATAAAACTATTTGGGAAGTATGAAGAGACGTACCTGTGATATTCAGCCTCGGTGAATGTTGGTGTTATTGTACATGATGTCAAACTCCGTTTTCTATCAAGTATTAATTATAAGGGAATTATGTCTGCAACGGCACTGTCGTGTGAGTCATTTCTGTATACTTTTTTTACTTCTGTCTGGAGTATATTTGTTGAAGAGTTCCTTTCCATTAGTTATGTTTTATTGAATCCAGCGCACAACCATGTCATTTAAGCACAGGACCAATAGTCTATATTTTTAATAAATGTACCAACTAAGAAAAATAGGGCTTTTATTTTTCTTAACCCACTTTTTGCTGCAAACCAGCAGTCACTGTTGAGACTACTATAATGTTGTGACTATTACAAACTGCATTAAATTGAATTCCTCGTTTTGGACTGGAGAATTTGCTAATCCTGATAAAACAACATGGTTTTATTCTTAAGCAATCTTTATGAAAGGCAACATTACTGCTTGATGCTGAGAATATGTAATACCACCAAAGGGGGAAAACGTTATATTTTTAAGTCAGGTAGTTCCCCAAGTTTGTTGGGAGAAGGGGAAAGTCCTTAACCTTCTTCCCAGGTACAACTACATTCACTTCTTTTTAGCTAATTATATTTTTACCTTCTTGTCCCTAAATAACACGATTATGTTGTTACTTTATGATTTTTGTTTTAGACATTGCCTACTGACTTCTCCATGCATGTAAGGATTTGTGTCTCTTCCCTCTCCTTACCTCCATCTCTCATGCATGTCATTTCTACTTCCTTCCAGTGTACTTATTAGTGTTGATTTTGATTAGATTGATTTCATTAGGACTCCAAATGCTGTTTGTTGATTTCTTTTCCTGTACATCTTTTTGATTTTCCTAGGCTTCGTTTTCTGTGAACTTATCACACTAAATCAGCTAAACTTTTTTCCATTTATCTAAATTGCTGATAGTCTTCTATGCCTGATGCGTGGCTGTATTCTTGGGTCTCCCTTCAGCATCATCCTGGGAATTCCTTTTCCTTCTTCTCCCATGTTGGGTCTCTTGTTTTCCGTATCTCGTGTCCAGTGTGTGTCTGTTCACTGAGTCTCTATATTGAGTACAGTACCCGTACCCGTAACTGCCTGGTATTTCAGAATCCAGAGACCTCTCTATTTTACCCTTTTCAGAAAATAAAATTCTAATTTGGGGAGGGAGTTGGGGAAGAGAGGCTACTTAACTGTAGAGTTGCAGAGAGCATCCAACTACCTTCAACCAATTGTTTTTTTTTTAGTGTGTACGCCTTTGTGCCCTACTTCCAAAGGTACATGAAACCACCAGTTCCTGAACCTTTTAGGAATTCTTTGGTGTAAATTGGGTGTTGTTTGTTTTGCTTTTCCTATTGCTGACTCAGAATTCGGTTTTCTACCAGGTTATTTACTACTTGTGCACCTGCTTTCCAGCTTCTTACTTTGTTGCTATTGTCTCCTCTCCTCCTTTTCCATCCTTCCAGGTTTATACCTAAGCAGACTTTTTTTTTTTTTTTTTTTTTTTTGCGGTACACGGGCCTCTCACTGTTACAGCCTCTCCCATTGCGGAGCACAGACTCTGGACGCGCAGGCCCAGCGGCCATGGCTCACGGGCCCAGAAGCTCCGCAGCATGTGGGATCTTCCTGGACCGGGGCATGAACCCGTGTCCCCTGCATCAGCAGGTGGATTCTCAACCACTGTGCCACCAGGGAAGCCCCTAAACAGTCTTTAAACAAACATCTTAAAAATCTTTGATGTTGTTTCATGGAATTTCCAGAGGGAGTGGAAGTAGTAGCAGGTGCTCAATCTACCATGTTTGCCCAGACAGCATGTATTTTAACCCTGTGATGCTGTGTTTCATGTTGGTAATTTATATCCATCCCTGACTTAAAGGGGTGCAGTATATAGTACTGTGATCATAAACACCTTATTTTGAGTCCTGGCTGCAATGCTTATGAGATGGATGACTTGTAGCAACTGAATGTATCTCATTTTCTTCATCTGTAAAATTAGCATAATAGAAACATCTGTCTACTTCAATGTGTTGTAAGGATGAAATGAGAGAATGCAAGTAGAGCACACTGCTGACGTTTGGTAAACACTAGTTGTTATTAATGGTTCGTCTTTGGTATAAGGTGTTTATAAGTGATTTGTGCTGGCATTCACTCCACTAATAGATTTCATTCATATTTCCAGATGCTATGAGATAGCATGCTTATCCTCTAATTATATACAAACTTCAAAATTACTGAACACTTAAAATTCATTGCCTAAAAACAGCCCTAATCCATCAGTGTTAATGCCATTTTACAGATGGGGGGTTTGAGACTGGAAGTTTCAGTGGCTAATAAATAGCAGCTGGCCAAGGTTTAGGGCCTTTTAATGTTTATATATTGTACCCTGTCCTTTAGTGCTTTTCTTTGTGGGGGATGGTGATTGTTACCCTGGTTCCAGCACATGTTCAAGTTACAATAAGAGAAAATGTGATGGTGCAGTTTTTTACAGCTGACTTTTAAAAATTCAGGCCATAAACTTCACCGGGGGTGTCTAATACTTGTAATTAACTGTTCTGAAATAGTAATTAGAAAACAGAAGTAGGAATTTTGCTTCTAAATTAGGCTAGTGTGCTTCTGCTACCAATGCATTTCATTTTCAAACTGCTTTATCATTGCTCTTTGTAATTCTTCTGTGAAGTGAGTTAGCATTTCAATTACAGTGTGTTCCACAGTTTGTAGGTGGGTAAACTTGGGCCTAGATTTGGAATGAAAAACAAGTGAGGAATGAACTTCTCTTTTTCTTCCCCCTACTTTGCTTGAGCTGAGTGTCTCTCTTTACCTATAAGATCCAAGCACCAGAGAGTGTTGTAGATAGTATCAAAAGGAAATCGGCCAGACATTTTACTCTGTTGTGCTATGACTTGATCACTGGATAAATTCTGCTTGTAGCTTAGGTCATCAAAGAAGCCACTAAAGCAGGAATTGGTGAGCTTTCTGTTCACAGCCAGATGGTAAATACTTTAGGCTTTGTGAGCTCTGTGGTCCCTGTCAACTCTTCAGCTGCAGTGTGAAAACAGCCTTAGACAATATGTAAGCCGATGAGCATGGCTGTGTTCAAATAAAACTATGCAGTATTGTGGCATGCTGGATTTGGCTTATAGGACACCTGCTCTGAAGTGAAGGGCAGAATTTGGCAAAGTGTGAAATGGCCTCCAACATTACAGAACTGTTTTATTATTTTAAAGGTGAGACGTTTGTTCTGTTGCAAATTTTATAGGGAAAATGATTTCACATAGGGTCTGGCTTTTTTTTTTTTGCGGTACGCGGGCTTCTCACTGTTGTGGCCTCTCCTTCTGCGGAGCACAGGCTCTGGACGCACAGGCTCAGTGGCCATGGCTCACGGGCCCAGCTGCTCCGCGGCATGTGGGATCTTCCCAGACCGGGGCACGAACCTGTGTCCCCTGCATCGGCAGGCGGACTCTCAACCACTGTGCCACCAGGGAAGCCGGGGTCTGGCTTTTTAAAGTTCCAGAGATTAATAATTCATTGATCAGTTACTGAGTTTCTATTATATGCCATGCTCTTGTGCCAGAAGCTGGGAATGGACAGTCATGGGACAGCCGTTTTGGTCTATAATTCATCGTAGGATTCCATACAAGTGGACGTCTGGAGGACCTCACCTTGCTAGAGGTTTAGACTTGAAGGATTAACTGTGGTTGTCTATGGGAAAAGGTTAGAGAAGGGAGCACCAGGCAGGAATCATATTGATTAAGGTGTTCAAATCATATTGATCAAGAGGAGTTCAAATTTGTTTACTTAAACCTAGATGCAATATAGGGACTAGATTTGAAGGGGAGATCAAGGAGGATGAATGAGCTGACCAGTATTGATTCAGATAAATGTAGTGTAGGGGAAAGAAGGAATTCAGGGAAGGCTCTGGAGGTGTAGAGATTATTTCTGGATGGACCCAGTGTAATCACAAGGGTCTTATGAGAGGGAGAAAGAAGGTGCAGAGTCAGAGAAGATATTACAACAGAAGCAGAGGTGGGAATGATGTGGCCACAAGCCAAGGAATGTGGGCAGCCTCTGTGTTCCAGAAGCTGGGAAGGGTGAGGCACAGATTCTCCCCTAGAGCCTCCGGAAGGACCACAGTTCTGCTGACACCTTAACTTTAACCCCTTAAGACCTGTTTCAAACTTCTGACCTCCACAACTGTAAGATAATTTGTGTTGTTTTAAGCCACTAAGTTTGAATAGTTTATTAGAGCAGCAATAGCAAACTAGTACATTTATAGCACTCCTTCCTCCATCTCCTGTTATCATGACCTCATCCTCTTCATATCTAGGGTAAATCCCTTACCTGTTCTACCATCTTTTGCAAACTTTATTATTTACTGACTATGTGATCATTCTTTTTTTTTTTTTTTAACATCTTTATTGGAGTATAATTGTTTTACAATAGTGTGTTATTTTTTCCTTTACAACAAACTGAATCAGTTATACATATACATATGTTCCCATATCTCTTCCCTCTTGCATCACCCTCTCTCCCACCCTCCCTATCTCACCCCTCTAGGTGGTCACAAAGCACAGAGGTGATCTCCCTGTGCTATGCAGCAGCTTCCCACTAGCTATCTAATTTACATTTGATAGTGTGTATATGTCCCTGCCACTCTCTCACTTCGTATGTGATCATTCTTGAAATACTTTCTGGTCCTGGATTATCTTCTCTTTATAAACTTCCAGCCCATTAAAGACCATGGCTTTAATTACCATCTATTTAGAAGAAACTCCCAATGTTTATTTCCAGTTGAAATGTTGGCCATGTTTGGATATCCATATGCTCACTCAGCATCTCCATCTCACCGATATTTTCAGCTTAGCAGGTCCAAAACTGAACCCATTATTTTTCACTTGAAACTTGTTGCCTAATTCAGTAAATGGTACCATCAACACAGCTGCTTAAACCAGAAATCAGGGAGTCTTCCTTGAATCCTTAATTACATCTCCAAAGTCCCTCTTGCCATCTAAGCTGCGTATTAAGAGGTTTGGAGATTAGGACATAGACATTTTGGGTGGGGGCATTCTGCCTACCACGTGTAATAAAGGTTTAGATTTGGTGGGGAAAAGTTCAAAGAGTTTCCTTCTGTACAGATCTCCTTTCTCTGGAAAGACGTTTGCTGACCTCAGTCCTCCTTAGTCTTAGTCACCCAATCCCACAGCCATAACCTAGATTTAATTTCCTTCCTCCAATACAAATAACTTAGCCCCACCAGACTCTGTCATGGATCTACTCACCCTACCACCTAGTTTCTGTGCTTCACTGCCCTCATGCCTCAGCTTATACTCTATTAGCCATCATTGTAATCATTCTTGCATACGCCTTCAACTCTCTTCCCTCCCCCTAACTTCATTGTACTTTTCTGGCAAAACCCCACCTTGGTTAAATCCAGCTCTTTGCCTACTCTGTGTAGTGGAAAGTGTCTGGAAAGAAACATCCTGACAGGTTCTACCTGGAAAATAATGACTGCTGAACCTCAGTTGGGTTCTGCAGGACCACTGTTTCCTTAGTTCATTCTTCTCCACTAGATAAACATTTCATACCTTCTCAAACCTCCAGGATCTCCCCTCATCTTCAAGCTCAGCTGATGATGTTGCTTCTTCTTTCCCTGAGAAAATAGAGGGATCCAGAGGAAAGCTTCCATAAACTTAATCCTTGATAACCCTCCCACCAGCATTTGTACCCTCCCTCCTGTTAGGAAAGTCTGCTCCTATTTACGGCCAGACCCATCCCACATGCACACAATCAGTCCCACCCTCATCAACTACCCAAGGATCATGATCCAGCAGTTCTCCCTCACTTTTCTTTATTGGATCATTCCCAATAGTATGCAAAAGGACTGTGATTTCTTCTATTTTAAAAAGAGTTTTTTTAAAAAGCCCTGTTGCCAGTCTGTTCCCTGGAGCAGATGCTGAGGTTTTGTGCAGGAGGTTTTGGGGGGAATATTTTTGGGAAAAACACTTTAGAGTGCAAGTGAAACAAGTCTGGGCAGGCAAATATGGACATCTAGGACTGTCCCAGTTTTAGCACTGAAACCTCTCAGTCCTGGGCAAGCCAGAATGTTTGGTCGCCCTAGTTGCAAAAGCAGCTTTAGTCAGTCCCACAGGTAACTGATGCTGGGATGGCCCTTCAGAGAAGTCCTGAACAAGGCAAGAGGGCAGGGCCTTTGGACCCTTGCATCAACTAGCCGTTGCATGGGGGCTGGTGGGCGGGTGTATTTCAGTGGAGGCAGCTTCCTTCAGCTGACCTGAGGGGGATGCAGCTGTGAGGTGTCAGCAGCTAACACTCCTAGCTGCTGGGGCAATGAGTTTCTTCGTCCCAAAGTTGAGATCTGGGTGGTTCAGCACAGCATCTACCATAGTCCTCTTGAATCCTCAGCCCTCTCCATCTACCATCCCATTTCTGTGCTCTCAGTTAAATGCCTCAATAAGGTGGTTTTTATTTTCATTCCTTCCTCTCTTTGTCTCCTGAACCTACTCCAGTTAGGTTTGCATCCCCACGAATCTTCTGAAACTGCTCTTGTCAAGGTTAACACTGACCTGTCTTACCCTGTCAGCAGCATTTAACACACTACCTCTTAACTATTTTAACCACCTTGTGGGCCTTCTTAATTTTCCTCTTATCCACCCTTCCTCAGATTCTTCTGCTGGTTCTTCATCTCTAACCTCTGAAACTTGCAGTGCCCCAGGCTTTACTCCTCAGACCTCTTTATTTACAGTGTAGATTCTGCACTGACTCTTGGTGATCTCACCTGATCTCTTGGCTTTACTCCTCAGACCTCTTTATTTACAGTATAGGTTCTGCACTGACTCTTGGTGATCTCACCTGATCTCTTGGCTTTACATGCCATTTATGGGCTGAGAACTCTCAAATATCTCCAGCCTACACGTCTCCACTTAATTCCAAACTTGTCCAATAACAAACTCCCAGTCTTCCCCTTGCATGAAACCTAACTCCTCTCTCAGTCACAGGAGATGATAATTCTGTCTTTTCAGTTGCTTAAACTAAAACCCCGAGTGTCAGCCTTGACTCCTCTCTTTCACGTCCCACACCAATCCTTCAGAAAACCCTGCTGGCCCTTGAGTTAGAATCACAATCTCACCTCTTCTCACCAACCTCACTGCCACCACCCTGGTCCAATCTACCATCATCACTTTTCTGAATTATTTTAACAGCCTCCTAACTAGACTCTCTGCTTCCACCCTTGCCCCTCTGCTGTCTGTCCTCAACACAGCAATCCAATGGTTCTCTGAAAATTTAAGCCAGAAAATGTCACTACAGCTGAAAAACCTTCAGTGGCTTCCTGTCTTATTCAGAGTAAAAGCCCTAGTGCTTCTGGTTGCCCACAAAGTTCTGTACAGTCTGGTCCTCATTACTTCTCTGATCTTATCTTTTATGATTCTCCTCTCCCTCACTGCACTCTGGCCATACTGGCCTCCTTGCTTCCTCAAACAAATGAGACATTCTACTACTGCCTTAGGGTCTTTGCACTGGCTGTCTCCTTTGCCTAGGATGCTCTGTTCCTTTAGATTTCCAAGTGCCTCAGTCCCTCTCCTTGGGTGTCCACTTAAATGGCAATTTTCCATTGAGGCTTTTACCAACTCCTTTAAAGGTTATAAGATGTTTCAATTTGTGAAAACCCAGCAAGTTGTAGACTTAGGATATTTGCATTTTTCTATAGTTACATTATATTTCAACATATTTTTTTTTATTACAAGCTCTTCGACACTCTATACCCCTCTTCTTTATTTTTCTTCCTGGCACTTATTTAATATATTTTTTTCCTTATTTATTTTGTTAATTGTCTCCTTTCGCTAAATATATGCTTGATGAGGACAGAGGTTTTATCTTACTATGTTCACTGTAGTATCCCAGTACCTAGAAGAGTGCCTGGTACCTAGTAGGCACTCAGTATTCATTGAATAATAGAATGGAAGTAGAGTGGTTTTAACTAGTTGTGTGAAGTGTGAGAGTGAGCTAACTAGAAAAAGGTCAGATGGTATTAGAACCCCAGTTAAGATAGGTGATCATAAATTTGCAGTGCTTGGATGTGGGCTTTTTCTCTAGCACTGCTTTGCTGCCTAAGCTCAGAGAAGGTGGAGGGTTGGATTCTTCGGTGGGTGGGGCTTGCCACGTGGATAAGATGATCTGACAGGACCAGGGAGTGACTGAAATAATGCACAAAGCATCTAAGCTTGGATAAGGAGGAGAAAGCAGGAGGGAGCTGATGGCCAGGAAGAAAACAGAAGGGTCAGTCCTGCTAAGGGCAGCTGTAGGAGTGGGAAGTAGCCCTGAAGACTTGTTATGCCCAAAATACCTTTCCTTCACTTTCATTGGAGAGAAAAGTTCCTATCCTGAAAAACAGAATCCATTCATTTTGTTTTCCGAAGAGAGATGTAATCTCTAACTTGTGGCCTTTCAAGCTGTTAGCACAGGATCAGAGTTTGTTTGTTTCACAGCTAAGCATATATGGAGTAATCTGACAAGGACTACATCTAACCTACTACCACAATTTACCCTCCCCCAAGTTATATGTTTATTTAGGAGGAAAGAAAGTAGCTAAGTGCAGATATGTTCATGATACCAAGAGACTGAAGACTAATTTTTATGGGACAATGCGAAACATAAGGAAGACTACTGCTGGGTGTAATACGTATGGCAAATAGGAGGTTATATGATGCTTTTCTTCCCCAAATTCCAATTGCATTGTCTCTGATTATTTGAGCTGATAGAAGGGAAGCTTAAAATAATAAAGATATTTCAAAAAAAGTTTTTAGAAATATGGTAGATAAGAGTTAAAGCTAGGAGATGATCAAATAAATTGCTCATCTTAACATCATTAGTAAAATTCAGCATTTATATGTTTTCAGTGTACTTCTGAGTAAAATTTAATAAGCTTACTATTGAATCTTTACGTCAATTATAGAATTTCATACTCTATTTTTGTAATATCCATTGTTTTCATTGGTCACAAGCATGTGAAACAAATGAGAAGGATTCTTTACTGAACATAAAAGTGTAAGTAAAATCTCAAACCTATTAAATAAAAAAAAGTCATTCTTAGTAAAATACTTTTGTTAGCTTAGTGAAACAATGATGCTGTTACAGAAGTTGAAGAGAAATGCATTTAGTTTAACATCTACTTTTCCCTCTTTAACCTAACCCTCCCTGTTAGCAAGCTTTCTACTACTGTTTAGAAATTCATCACCATAGGGCTTCCCTGGTGGCACAGTGGTTAAGAATCCGCCTGCCAATGCAGGGATCACAGGTTCGAGCCCTGGTCTGGGAAGATCCCACATGCCGTGGAGCAACTAAGCCCGTGTGCCACAACTACTGAGCCTGCACTCTAGAGCCTGCGAGCCACAACTACTGAGCCCGTGTGCCACAATTACTGAAGCTTGCGCGCCTAGAGCCCATGCTCCCAACGAGAGAAGCCACTGCAATGAGAAGCCTGCACACAGTAATGAAGAGTAGCCCCCGCTCACCGCAACTAGAGAAAAGCCTGCCTGCAGCAACAAAGACCCAACGCAGCCAAAAATAAAATAAATAAAATAAAATAAATTAATTTAAAAAAAGTTCATCACCATAAAAAGAATTTGTATTTTTTACATTGTTGTTCCCTAAGTTGCAAGGAGCTTATTTATTCCTGATCTGACAGAAAGCACTTAATTTTTTTCAGCCTGTTTTCTTAAGTGTATTGAACTTAGATCACTCTTAATTATCTCACCTTCCTTGAGTTTACACAGAATAGCAGAGGAAGAACTGGGGGGAGCCTAGAAACTGCTAGATACTATAGACTCAGACTATCACTTATTTCCTTCTTCCCAATTCCATGTGTAAATAAGATGGTAAAATAGCGTATTTTTAATACTTGTTTCTTAGTAGGAAAAGGACTTAAGATAAATATGTCTTCATGTTTATGGGTAACTGATGTTCTTTTCACACAAAATTTAAAGAGTAAATGGGTGCTAGGTGTCATGTACTTGGGAATTAAAGAATGAATACTAGGGACAGTTGGGAGCATTTTCATGCACAGATACCTGCCAAAGGAGAAGTTCAAGTATAATAGGGAAAAGAACACTGGCAGTGTCAGGCATCATGTGCAGAGGTCTTTTCCAAAACAAGCTGCAAACCACACAAGAAGCTTTTAAACAAAGACCTACTGAATCAGAATTGCTATGGATGGAGCACAGGACTCTATTTTGTGAAGCATCCAGGTGACTTAATTGGCCCAGGATCTGCTTTGGGTAACCAGACCTTAAATTAAGGTCTTTTCATGTTCTGAAATTCTGGACTGGTTTAGGAATAAGATCAAGCAAAATTAAAGATGAAAGCAATTTTTTAGGTTGCATTAGTAAAATTACAACACTAAGGTCTCCGGGTCTAACAGATGCCTCAGGAGTAGCCCCCTTGGCAGAGTAGAGTTTGGCACAGTACTGAAGGTATCTGGAAACCATGCTGCTAGAGAGATTGAAAGAATTAGAGGTGGTTAGCCTTGAAAAGACCTACAGTAGGAGTTTGAGAGCTGTTTTTTAAAAACTAAAAGGGTTGTTATGTAAAAGAAAGTAATGGTCCCAGAAGGCACAATAGGATAAAGGTTTGGAAGCCAAGAGGGAAGATTCCTTCTTGAACTCACTAACAACTACTGTGACCAAGATGAGCTGGGTCACAGAAGGGGCACTTCTTCACTGGAAATGTGTAAGAAGCTGAACATGGATACCCTACAGCAGGGAAGGGATTGCCACTGCGAGGGAAAAGTTTTTGTCATTGTCTTTTCCTCTTGAATACAAGTATTATCCCACATTTTTCTTCCCCACATAATATCTTTACAAAGAAGGGGCTGAATTGAAGGCGGAAAGATTGACTTTCGGACGCTACCTGTTGTCCAGGCCTCCAAAAAAATATTCCCAGTCTACCTGGTGGAGGTGTTCACAATCACAGATATTTATTTAGTGACTACAGAGGACCAGGCACTGTGGTAGGTGAGGGATACAGAAGAGAAGAATGCGGTCATTGTACCAAACCTTAAGAGGCTTACAAAATAGCAGGGGAGTCGCACATTACCTAAGTTCATCAATAATTATGTCATTATATAAACTGCTAGGAGAGTGAAGTAAAGATAGCTGTGAGAACATGGAATAAAGGAACCTGGCCTGTTGGGTTGGGGAAGAAGCAGGGAGGGCTCCCTGAGGAAGTGACGAAGTAAGATTTGGATGAATGGCGGGGGGAGTGGGCTTTGAAAAAGTGTTAAAGCATATATGTTTAAGGAAGAAGAAGGCAAGTGTGACTTAAGTGTGTTGTGCACAGAGGAACAAGAAGAACTTCAGTTCTTTCAGGAACTCCTGTTATTGTGTTTTCATACTTCAGTCTTAAGAAAGAGATCCCATGCTGACATCTGCTGGCTAGTATATATACAACTCCAAAATATACTACACAACAAAGCCTTAGTAACCTTGTTTTTTAAGGGCTACAATAATAAACTAGAAATAAAGTACCAGGTCTCTTCCCTACTCTATTATAGATGTCACCCAGGAGACCATGAACAGTTGCTACTTCTGTGCGCTCAGTTTTACAGCTATGCTTATGTGGTGTCATTTGCCTGCTTTTGTGCAAGTTCACGAAAACATAGAAATCACATGTATAAAAGTTGAACAGACTTGTTACTGAGAGGTAAAAACATTACACAATCACTTATACACTTTGTCTTTTTGTTTTTTTGCGGTACGCGGGCCTCCCACTGCCGTGGCCTCTCCCTTTGCGGAGCACAGGCTCCAGACGCGCAGGCTCAGCGGCCACAGCTCACAGGCCCAGCCGCTCCACGACACGTGGGATCGTCCCGGACCGGGGCACGAACCCGCGTCCCCCGCATCAGCAGGCGGACTCTCAACCACTGCGCCACCAGGGAAGCCCCACTTTGTCTTTTAAACACAGTATCTTATGAAATATTTTCAGATTTATAAAAGGTTCTTAAACTGTTTTCTTCAGAAACACACAGCTGGCTTTAGTCCAATAAGCATTCTGCTAAGGCTAAAGATCTGCTTTAAGCATGTCTGATTATTTTCAGCTTTTTCTCTGTCACATTAGTAGTAGTATTTTCATTTTCCATTTTATGCCTATAATGGACAAAAATACAAAAAAAATTCAATATTACATAAACAACTGTACAGTGATACTGTTACATCTGAAACTGAATGTTCCACTGGCAGCTGCCTCACCATACAATTGCTTGAAATATTCATTAATCAGCTGACATTAAAAGATAAATTTGGTGAACAAAGGGTGATTTAGAGACATCGATATGTAATGTAGAAAATGTGGATTGTTGGAGAATACAGATTTATGTTAGGAAGGAACACTAGAAATAGTTCAAAGTCCTCAGCTCTGCTATTAGTTATGTGACTATATGAGTCAGATTTTTAACTTGTAAACACCAAAATCCAGTTTTAGTAGATTTAAGGAGAAAAGTAATTCATTAAAAGGATTATAGGTAGTTTAGCATCACCAGGAGGCCTGGAGACTAGGCAACTGGAATATCACCCTTTGTCACCTGGTCACTCCACACAACTGGTGCAGTGAGGACACCATCTCTGCTGAAGATTAGATGCCACTACTTATTACCAAGGCCACAGTTCCCTGGACTATGATAGCAGCCAGTATTGCTCAAAGAACTTCATCTTGCTGTATCTGTCATGGTCACCAAAGAGAATTACTCCAAGATACAACTTTGCTGTGTCTCTGGCTCCCAATTCAAAGTCCGAGGAATATTTAATTTGTAGTGTCAGGGTCACGTGGAGAAGTAAAGAAAAAAAATCAATTTCACTTCTATAGTGAAAGGCATGCTCTGATTCCCAACAAGCTCTCATAAGATGGGGAATTCCCAAATGTGGGAAGGGAGTTCAGGTACTGGGCAGTCAAAAAGGAATGACAGATGTCTACTATGTTGACCCTGGGCAAATCACTCTGAGCCTCCCTTTTCCATAAAACAAGGTAAGTAAAGTTCACATGGCTGAGGAGATGCTGTATGTGTACTTACTCATTTTATAATAAATACCAACTATGTATCAGGATGCAAAGATGAGCAGGTCCTCTCCAGTCTAATGGAGGAGAGAAATCAGTAGACGTCAAGTGGTAGGATAGAGGCAAGCTCAGGTGAGATGAGGGCAGAAAGAAGAGGGGACTCAACTGTGGTTTACAAATGATGTTCTTATAGTTAAGTACTTATATTTAAAAACATTTTCTATGTGACAAGTGATGTTTGCACCGCTAATAAGAAAGACAGACAGCATGCTCTTATAGAAAGCAGCTGTTGTACTCCCTTGAAAGGCTTAGCTGTTTTATAGAAATGCCAAAACAATAATGTTGGCTGACACAAATCCGGAAACTCGGGCTTTTGATTGCTTTTTGACAGACATCTAGACTACCAGTTTCATACAATGGGACACTCTTCAAAGGATTAAACATGTTATAGCTTTGCCAGTCATACATAATGAGATAAATCATCATGCTCATTGTAGCGTGAACCTCACCTGTTCTGATCTGATCTGACCTAAGTCAGAGTGGTCTACTATTTGTATCTAGCTACTGTGTGTACAGCTTTGTCTTTGCTTAAAATAAATTGTTGGCCTTAGGGTGTGTGTTTCTTTGTGGTTTTTTTCCATTTATAAAAGAGAAGCTGCATAGTAACTTGGGCCTCACCTCAGTTTAGTAATAATACTAAATTCATCATATGATAACAATTGATGTAATATATTTTTATAGAATACACTCTGTAGAACTAAGGACTGAGATAGGTCAATGGGATCACAGAGATCAGCTGTTACAAACCTCAACAATGATTTCTTTTTCACAGCAGTCTTAAGTTAGATTTCTGAGGCTTACATTCTCTTCTAAAATCCAGAGGTCTGTATCCAAATGTGTTTTGATCTCTTCATTTGGATGGCACACAGGCATTTAAAATTTAACTAGTCAAACATTGAGTTCTTGATCTTCCACCCTCCTCCCCAATATGTTCCCCTTACAATAGTTCACTAAATAGCACTTTCATGGGCCCAGTCAGGAGATTAAGCTAGAACACTGGGGAATCCCCTTAATTTCCCACATCAAGCCAGATTGACTACCTCAAAAAAATATCTCAAATCTATTTCTCTCCATCTTCACTACCATCACTACCATTACTCCAGTCCAAGTCTTAACCAATCTACTTGCTTCCACCCTTCTGTGTATTCTCCACATAGTAGCTGGCATACTTTTTTTTCCCAATTACTTTTTGAAATATCATACTTTAAAAAGAAAAAAAGTGTCAAATCACTTGACAAATCACACCCTCCACCCTTTCAATGGCTTCCTTTTATATAAAATTTGAAAATCCTTATTGTGACCTAAATGTTGCATGATCTGGTCCCTACCTGCCTTTAATTTCACTTACACTGTTCTCTGTCAACACAATGAGCTTCAGACAAACTGGACATCTTCCATTTACCCAAAGGGCAATCTTCTTTCCTCTGCCCCACTCCACCCAAGAGCTTTCACACAGGCTTTCCCTGCCTCTCTTCCAGCTGGCTAACTCCTTACCTTTCTCTGAAAGGTCTTCCCTGACCACCCTCCCTTGCCCCCTAGTTTTAAACCTGAGTTCCTTCAATGCACTTACCACAAATTAAAATACATATTTATTTAAGTGCTATCTGATTAATGTCTACCTTCTCCAATCAAAAATTGAGGACAGAAACCATATCAGCTTTGTTCTCTGTGCCCATAATAATAACAGCAGCAACAACAACACTTAGGTAACATTTACTATGTGGCAGGTATTGTGCTATACATAAAATTATGTACTATATACTCCCAGCATATTGTTTGGACCATAGCCAGCGGTCAGTTTGTTGAATGCATGAACCCAGCCCCTATGTGCACACCTACAAAGCTGCTCACTACCTCCTGGAACATCCCATTACACTGATAGATAACTGGTGATTGGAAGAATCTTCTTTATATCGACCCCAGCTGCCTCCCTGCAATTTCCACCCAGTGATTCTATTTCTGCCCCTATGGGGCCACGCAGTACAAGCCTTAATTGTCCTTCCGCAAACTCGACTTCGCAGCACCTGAAGACTCATCCTCCCCGGCTACCGTCTCCCTTCCTGACCCTCCCTGCGCAGACTCCGCAGTGCTCCTTTCCGCCGCGGTGGGCCGGAAGCCCAGCCCTGCCGCGCCACCGCCGCTCCCGGCATCCCCTGCCCTGCGCGTCACGTGACAGCGCCGCCTCGCAACGGCCCAGCAAATACCGCCCCTGGGCGGGGCTCAAGGCGTGACCGGCAGCCCGTGGCCGGCAGCCGGTGGCCGCGCGCCGGCGTCTTCGTTGCGGCCCCGACGCCTGCGGCCGTTACTTCTGTGGGTGAATGTCCCGGACAGCTCCCGGCGAGGTAAGGGGGGACAGCCCGCGGAGGCTGCAGGCAAAGTGGTTTTGCTCGCGTCCCCGGGATGCCCCGGCCCCGGAGCGGGGAGCGGCCTGGGGGAGGGGGCTCGGGCGGCCGGGGGCTGCCTTCCGGGGACCTGGGGCGTTTTGTGAGGCGCGCGGCCGAGGAGGCTTGGTTCGGTCCTGCCGGAGGCTGAGCACCTGACCCCGGCGGGACCAGGAAGGGTGCCCTCAGGCCGTCCTGGTCCCCGCGCTCCCGCACTCTGGGCACCTGGAGGCTCAGCTGCGCCGGAGAACAGCTGTGCCTTGGTTTCCGCTCCTGTGAAACGACCGGGCCGGGAGGGTGGATCTCTGCGGTTGCCTTCAGCCTTGAGGTTTCGCGAGTGTGTTAGTGAAAGTGGAAGAGGAAGAAGCAGACTCGAGATGGGAAGAACCCTCACCTAGGAACGCAGGAGCGAGTGTCTGAGGCCGGGCACCTTTTAAGTGTCTTTTGTATTTTGTGCAAATCGCAAGCCTCTCCCGAGACTCGGTTTCTCTATTTTTACAGTAAAGACGATAACCCCTGACCTCCCTTGCTCACAGGACTACAGTGAAGAACAGTTGGAAAAGCCATTTGAAGAGCCAGAACTCAGGAGTCAGTTACACCTGGGTTCAGATCCTAGTTTTGCCACTTACTATGCGTTTTCGAGCCAGATAGAACCCTCCTCTGTTAAAAGAAGATAATAACCTTAACAGCTCATGAGATTGTTGTGAGGATTGAGTGTAATAGGACTTAGCACAGTGTCCGGCAGAGAAATGCTCAGTAATTAGTGCTGTTTGTACAAGTGTTAAATTAAAAAGCTAGAGAGACATTCACGTGAGGGATGTTTAGAATAATCACACAGCTGTTTCTGTATATTTAGTCCTAAAAAGAGTGCTGTTTTGATTTCCTAAGAAAGGGGCCAAGTGGAACCCTTTCCCCTTTTTTCTGTCTGGTCCCCCTTTGCCTTCTCATTTACATTGGCATGTGAACCCGTTGTTTCTACCAAATGAGTCAGGCAGGATGGGAACATTACTGGAGCAGACGGGTATCAGATTCCCTCTGAGGGGAAAGAAAAGTGCCAGGCATGTGCTGCCACCAAAAAAAGCACAATACAGTGATTGACTGTCAGAGCTGGAAGATGCCTGAGAAACCATCTGATCCAGCTGTCTCCTTAGGCAAATGGAGAAACTGGACCCAGAATTGAGGACAGGACTTTGATTTTCTCAGGACCCAACAGAATGTTGGCACTGGGTGGTGGAAAGAACACACACTGTTTACCAGACGCTTTGCTTTCCGTGAGTTCTAGCCTGATTCTTCATTTATTCAACAGGTATTTATGGAGCACTTTGTGCTTGTATACCTGCTAGGAGCTGGAGAGTAAATACACATACACACATTCCTCTGCTGGGTTTTGGTACAATTTAAAATAATAAGTTCCAGCTCCCAGGGAGCCTTCTTCATAGCAGCTGGCCCCAAGGGACAGAGAAGCACACAGAGAGGCCTGAATTGTTTCATGATCAGTCACAGCAGTCCCAAAAGCCCTTGTTGAAGCCTGGTGAGATTTTAGAGACTGGAGAAAATGCTGCTTTGTCAGGGCTTTTAGTGAAGGATTTCCTCTGGCCTGCAGCGCTTGGATTTCTTTTTCTGATTTCAGGCCTCTTACTGTTTTTAGATTTCTGAAAAGAGCCACCCTCACCACAGTGCCTTCATTTTGGTTTCCATGGTTATCAGATGAATTGTATTTTTATGATAGCACAAGTAGCTGTTAAGTAATATATGGTCAAGAAGTCCCCATTTCCCTATGGGTTTGTTTTCTGATGGTGGTTCTCTGTTTTTTTTTTTCAGTTACAATGCAGTCATACTATTCTTTCCTCCCTCCCCGCCTGTTTCCTTTAACAATCGTGCATCAGTGGCAGGGCCAAGAGGAGTGGGAATAAGTAGAAACAGAGATAAAAACACGTATAGACCCTGGTTTAGGTATCTCAGAACCTTTGGAGGGATAATCCAAAGGCATTACCACATGCAAGGGGCAAAGCAGTGGGGCTCTGCTAAAGATGTAGATTGCAAGCCAGCAAGAGCTTGCAGAGGTGGGAAGGATCCTGTCCTGGGCAACCAAGAAGACATCACATACTGAGAAGCTTTTCAGGGAAGATGTAAAAGAAACAAGTTCCTTTTACGTATGTTAGTCACATAGTAATAATAGACAGTACAAGAAGCATTTTGTTCTTTCAGTTTGCGTTAATGAATGAACCTTCTCTTAAGTCATCTATCACGGGCTGATGTTTCCTTATTTCTCTCTTTTTTTTTTTTTTTTTTTTTTTTAAACATCTTTATTGGAGTATAATTGTTTTACAATAGTGTGTTAGTTTTCCCTCTACAACAAACTAAATCAGTTATACATACACACATGCTCCCACATCTCCTCCCTCTTGCATCACCCTCTCTCCCTCCCTCCCTATCCCACCCCCCCAGGCGGTCACAAAGCACAGAGGTGATCTCCCTGTGCTATGCAGCAGCTTCCCACCAGCTATCTAATTTACATTTGATAGTGTATATATGTCCCTGCCACTCCCCCACTTCGTCACAGCCCACTCCTCCCCCTCCCCATATCCTCAAGTCCATGCTCGAGTAAGTCTGTGTTTTATTCCCGTCCTACCACTAAACTCTTCATGACATTTTTTTCCTTTAGAGTCCATATATATGTGTTAGCATACGGTATTTGTTTTTCTCCTTCTGACTTACTTCACTCTGTATGACAGACTCCAGGTCTATCCACCTCATTATAAATAACTCAGTTTCATTTCTTTTTATGGCTGAGTAATATTCCATTGTATATATGTGCCACATCTTCTTTATCCATTCATCTGTTGATGGACACTTAGGTTGCTTCCATGTCCTGGCTATTGTAAATAGAGCTGCAATGAACATTTTGGTACATGAGTCTTTCTGAATTATGGTTTTCTCAGGGTATATTCCCAGTAGTGGGATTGCTGGGTCGTATGGTAGTTCTATTTGTAGTTTTTTAAGGAACCTCCATACTGTTCTCCATAGCGGCTGTATCAATTTACATTCCCACCAGCAGTGCAAGAGGGTTCCCTTTTCTCCACACCCTCTCCAGCATTTATTGTTTCTAGAGTTTTTGATGATGGCCAATCTGACCGGTGTGAGATGATATCTCATTGTAGTTTTGATTTGCATTTCTCTAATGATTAATGAGGTTGAGCATTCTTTCATGTGTTTGTTAGCAATCTGTATATCTTCTTTGGAGAAATGTCTATTTAGTTCTTCTGCCCATTTTTGGATTGGGTTGTTTGTTTTTTTGTTATTGAGCTGCATGAGTTGCTTATAAATTTTGGAAATTAACCCTTTGTCAGTTGCTTCATTTGCAAATATTTTCTCCCATTCTGAGGGTTGTCTTTTGGTCTTGTTTATGGTATCCTTTGCTGTGCAAAAGCTTTTAAGTTTCATTAGGTCCCATTTATTTATTTGTGTTTTTATTTCCATTTCTCTAGGAGATGGGTCAAAAAGGATCTTGCTGTGATTTATGTCATAGAGTGTTCTGCCTATGTTTTCCTCTAAGAGTTTGATAGTGTCTGGCCTTACATTTAGGTCTTTAACCCATTTTGAGTTTATTTTTGTGTGTGGTGTTAGGGATTGTTCTAATTTCATACTTTTACATGTAGCTGTCCAGTTTTCCCAGCACCACTTATTGAAGAGGCTGTCTTTTCTCCACTGTATATCCTTCCCTCCTTTATCAAAGATAAGGTGACCATATGTGTGTGGGTTTATCTCTGGGCTCTCTATCCTGTTCCATTGATCTATATTTCTGTTTTTGTGCCAGTACCATATTGTCTTGATTACTGTAGCCTTGTAGTAGAGTCTGAAGTCAGGGAGCCTAATTCCTCCAGCTCCATTTCTCGTTCTCAAGATTGCTTTGGCTATTCGGGGTCTTTTGTGTTTCCATACAAATTGTGAAATTTTTTGTTCTAGTTCTGTAAAAAATGCCAGTGGTAATTTGATAGGGATTGCATTGAATCGGTAGATTGCTTTGGGTAGTATAGTCATTTTCACAATGTTGATTCTTCCAATCCAAGAACATGGTATATTTCTCCACCTATTTGTATCATCTTTAATTTCTTTCATCAGTGTCTTATAGTTTTCTGCATACAAGTCTTTTGTCTCCTTAGGTAGGTTTATTCCTAGATATTTTATTCTTTTTGTTGCAATGGTAAATGGGAATGTTTTCTTAATGTCACTCTCAGATTTTTCATCATTAGTGTATAAGAATGCCAGAGATTTCTGTGCATTAATTTTGTATCCTGCAACTTTACCAAATTCATTGATTAGCTCTAGTAGTTTTCTGGTAGCATCCTTAGTATTCTCTATGTATAGTATCATGTCATCTGCAAACAGTGACAGCTTTACTTCTTCTTTTCCTATTTGGATTCCTTTTATTTCTTTTTCTTCTCTGATTGCTGTGGCTAGAACTTCCAAAACTATGTTGAATAAGAGTGGTGAGAGTGGGCAACCTTGTCTTATTCCTGATCTTAGTGGAAATGGTTTCAGTTTTTCACCATTGAGAACGATGCTAGCTGTGGGTTTGTCATATATGGCCTTTATTATGTTGAGGAAAGTTCCCTCTATGCCCACTTTCTGCAAGGTTTTTATCATAAATGAGTGTTGAATTTTGTCAAAAGCTTTCTCTGCATCTATTGAGATGATCATATGGTTTTTCTCCTTCAGTTTGTTGATATGGTGTATCACATTGATTGATTTGCGTATATTGAAGAATCCTTGCATTCCTGGGATAAACCCCACTTGATCATGGTGTATGATCCTTTTAATGTGCTGTTGCATTCTGTTTGCTAATATTTTGTTGAGGATTTTTGCATCTATGTTCATCAGTGATATTGGCCTGTAGTTTTCTTTCTTTGTGACGTCTTTGTCTGGTTTTGGTATCAGGGTGATGTTGGCCTCATAGAATGAGTTTGGGAGTGTTCCTCCCTCTGCTATCTGTTGGAAGAGTTTGAGAAGGATAGGTGTTAGCTCTTCTCTAAATGTTTGATAGAATTCGCCTGTGAAGCCATCTGGCCCCGGGCTTTTGTTTGCTGGAAGATTTTTAATCACAGTTTCAATTTCAGTGCTTGTGATTGGTCTGTTCAAATTTTCTATTTCTTCCTGGTTCAGTCTCGGCAGGTTGTGCATTTCTAAGAATTTGTCCATTTCTTCCAGGTTGTCCATTTTATTGGCATACAGTTGCTTGTAGTAATCTCTAATAATCTTTTGTATTTCTGCAGTGTCAGTTGTTACATCTCCGTTTTCATTTCTAATTCTATTGATTTGAGTCTTCTCCCTTTTATTCTTGATGAGTCTGGCTAATGGTTTATCAATTTTATTTATCTTCTCAAAGAACCAGCTTTTAGTTTTATTGATCTTTGCTATTGTTTCCTTCACTTCTTTTTCATTTATTTCTGATCTGATCTTTATGATTTCTTTCCTTCTGCTAAATTTGGGGGTTTTTTGTTCTTCTTTCTCTAATTGCTTTAAGTGCAAAGTTAGGTTGTTTATTCGAGATGTTTCCTGTTTCTTAAGGTATGATTGTATTGCTATAAACTTGCCTCTTAGAACTGCTTTTGCTGTATCCCATAGGTTTTGGGTCGTTGTGTCTCCATTGTCATTTGTTTCTAAGTATTTTTTGATTTCCTCTTTGATTTCTTCAGTGATCACTTCGTTATTAAGTAGTGTATTGTTTAGCCTCCATGTGTTTGTATTTTTTACAGATCTTTTCCTATAATTGATATCTAGTCTCATAGCGTTGTGGTCGGAAAAGATACTTGATACGATTTCAATTTTCTTAAATTTGCCAAGGCTAGATTTGTGACCCAATATATGATCAATCCTGGAGAATGTTCCATGAGCACTTGAGAAAAATGTGTATTCTGTTGTTTTTGGATGGAATGTCCTATAAATATCAATTAAGTCCATCTTGTGTAATGTATCATTTAAAGCTTGTGTTTCCTTATTTATTTTCATTTTGGATGATCTGTCCATTGGTGAAAGTGGGGTGTTAAAGTCCCCCATTATAATTGTGTTACTGTCGATTTCCCCTTTTAAGGCTGTTAGTATTTGCCTTATGTATTGAGGTGCTCCTATGTTGGGTGCATAAATATTTACAATTGTTATATCTTCTTCATGGATCGATCCCTTGATCATTATGTAGTGTCCTTCTTTGTCTCTTGTAATAGTCTTTATTTTAAAGTCTATTTTGTCTGATATGAGAATTGCTACTCCAGCTTTCTTCTGATTTCCATTTGCATGGAATATCTTTTTCCATCCCCTTACTTTCAGTCTGTATGTGTCCCTAGGTCTGAAGTGGGTCTCTTGTAGACAGCATATATATGGGTCTTGTTTTTGTATCCATTCAGCCAGTCTGTGTCTTTTGGTGGGAGCATTTAATCCATTTACATTTAAGGTAATTATCGATATGTATGTTCCTATTACCATTTACTTAATTGTTTTGGGTTGTTCTTGTAGGTCTTTTCCTTCTCTTGTGTTTCTTGCCTAGAGAAGTTCCTTTAGGATTTGTTGTAGAGCTGGTTTGGTGGTGCTGAACTCTCTCAGTTTTTGCTTGTCTGTAAAGGTTTTAATTTCTCCATCAAATCTGAATGAGATCCTTGCTGGGTAGAGTAATCTTGGTTGTAGGTTTTTTTCCTTCATCACTTTAAATATGTCCTGCCACTCCCTTCTGGCTTGTAGAGTTTCTGCTGAAAGATCAGATGTTAATCTTATGGGGATTCCCTTGTGTGTTATTTGTTGTTTTTCCCTTGCTGCTTTTAATATGTTTTCTTTGTATTTAATTTTTGACAGTTTGATTATTATGTGTCTTGGCGTGTTTCTCTTTGGGTTTATCCTGTATGGAACTCTCTGTGCTTCCTGGACTTGATTGACTATTTCCTTTCCTATATTAGGGAAGTTTTCAACTATAATCTCTTCAAATATTTTCTCAGTCCCTTTCTTTTTCTCTTCTTCTTCTGGGACCCCTATAATTCGAATGTTGGTGCGTTTAATGTTGTCCCAGAGGTCTCTGAGACTGTCCTCAGTTCTTTTCATTCTTTTTTCTTTCTTCTGCTCTGCAGTAGTTATTTCCACTATTTTATCTTCCAGGTCACTTATCCGTCCTTCTGCCTCAGTTATTCTGCTATTGATCCCATCTAGAGTATTTTTAATTTCATTTATTGTGTTGCTCATCGTTGCTTGCTTCCTCTTTATTTCTTCTAGGTCTCTGTTAACTATTTCTTGCAAATTGTCTATTCTATTTCCAAGATTTTGCATCATCTTCACCATCATTATTCTAAATTCTCTTTCAGGTAGATTGGCTATTACCTCTTCATCTGTTAGGTCTGGTGTGTTTTTATCTTGCTCCTTCATCTGTTGTGTGTTTTTCTGTCTTCTCATTTCGCTTATCTTACTGTGTTTGAGGTCTCCTTTTTGCACGCTGCAGGTTCGTAGTTCCTGTTGTTTTTGGTGGCTGTCCCCAGTGGCTAAGGTTGGTTCAGTGGGTTGAGTAGATTCCCTGGTTGGGGGGACTAGTGCCTCTGTTCTGGTGGATGAGGCTGGATCTTGTCTTTCTGGTGGGCAGGTCCTCGTCTGGTGGTGTGTTTGGGGATGTTGGTAACCTTATTATGATTTTAGGCAGCCTCTCTGCTAATGGATGGGTCTGTAGACCTGTCTTACTCTTTGTTGGGGATAGGGTGTCCAGCACTGTTCTTTGCTGGTCCTTGATTGAAGCTGGGTCTTGGTGTTGAGATGGAGGTCTCTGGGAGATTTTCGCCGTCTGATATTACGTGGAGCTCGGAGGTCTCTTGTGGACTAGTGTCTTGAGGTTGGTTCTCCCACCTCAGGGACACCGCCCTGGTGCCTGGCTGGAGCGCCAAGAACCTTTAATCCACACGGCTCAAAATAAAAGGTAGAATAAATAGAGAGGAAAGAAAAGGAAGGAAGGAGGGAGGGAGGGAAGGAAGGAAGAAAGGAAGGAAGAAATGAAGGAAGGAAGCAAGAAAGCAAGGACGGAAGGTGCAGAGGAAGAAAGGGAGGAAGGAAGAGAGGAAGGGAGGAAAGAAGGGGGGAAGGAAGGAGGGAAGGAGGGAAGAAAGGAAGAAAGAAAGGGAGAAGACAGAGTAGTATAAAGTATAGTTATTAAAATGAAAAATAATTATTAAGAAGAAAAATTTCCTTTTAAAAAAACAAACAAACAAACAAACAAACAAAAAACAGAAAAATGGGTCGGTCTAACCCTAGGACAAATGGTGCAAGCAAAGCTATACAGACAAAATCTCACACAGCAGCACACACATACACACCCACAAAAAGAAAAAAAAGGGGGAAATAATAGTATATCTTGCTCCCAAAGTCCACCTCCTCAACTTGGGATGATTCGTTGTCTATTCAGGTTTTCAACAGATGCAGGGCACTTCAAGTTGATTGTGGAGCTTTAATCCGCCGCTTCTGAGTCTGCTGGGAGAGACCTCCCCCTCTCCTCTCTGTTCGCACAGCTCCTGGGGTTCAGCTTTGGACTTGGTCCCGCCTCTGCGTGTAGGTTGTCCGAGGGCGACTGCCCTTCGCTCAGACAGGACGGTGTTAAAGGAGCAGTTGATTCGGGGGCTCCAGCTCACTCAGGCTGGGGGGAGGGAGTGGCACGGGGGCGGGGCGAGTCCGCGGCGGCAGAGGCCGGCGTGACGCTGCACAGGCCCAAGGCGCGCCGTGCGTTCTCCCGGGGAAGCTGTCCCTGGATCCCGGGACCCCGGCAGTGGCGGATTGCACGGGCTCCCGGGAGGGCCGGTGTGGAGAGTGACCTGTGCTCACACACAGGCCTCTTGGTGGTGGCAGCAGCAACCTTAGCGTCCGACACCCGTCTCTACTGTCCGTGCCGACAGCCGCGGCTCGCGCCCGTTTCTGGAGCTCCTCTACGCGGTGCTCTTAATCCCCTCACCTCACACCCGAGGAAGCAAAGAGGCAAGAAAAAGTCTCTTGTCTCTTCGGTAGCTCCGCGCCCGGTTCTAGGGCTCCTTTAAGTGGCGCACTTAATCCCCTCTCCTCGCGCCCAGGCAGGAAAGAGGGAGGAAAAGGTCTCTTGCCTCTTCGGCAGCTCCAGACTTCTCCCGAACTCCCTCCCGGCCAGCCGTGGCGCACTAGCCCCCTTCAAGCTGTCTTCACTCTGCCAACTCCAGACCTTTCCCCGGGATCCAACTGAAGCCCGAGCCTCAGCTCCCGGCCCCGCCCGCCCCGGCAGGCGAGCAGACAAGCCTCTCGGACTGGTGAGTGCCGGGCGGCACCGATCCTCTGCGGGAATCTCTCCGCTTTGCCCTCCGCACCCCTGTGGCTGAGCTGTCCTCCGCGGCTCCGGAGCTTCCCCCTCCGGCGCCCGCAGTCTCCGCCCGCGAAGGGGCCTTATTTCTCTCTTTACTCTTTCTGTTAGCTTAGTGATGTATTAGTTTCCTACACATACACATGATATTGTGTACGTGAAGGTAGATAAGCAGAGACTTTTGGTTAAGATTTTGTCTGTTTCATTTTGGATGTTTAACCTGTGTGTCTCATTTCACCAGTTGGGTTCTAAGCAGTCACATATTTCTTTATTTTTCCAAATAACCTCCCAAGTCCCTTAATGCCCTTTTTAGTGAGAATTCCGATGTCTCCCACTTCCAAGCCCCACGGGGGCTCAAACACTCCAAAGAAGTCAGTCAGTCTTCCACTCTCCAGAGGGGAGAGAACTGCAGAGTCTGAGCTGTCCACCCACATTGTTATTTCTGACACAGCTGTATCATGTCTCAGTTGAAGAGCTGCCCTGCACGGTCTAAGGATGTGTGGTCACTGCTGCTCAGTGCCTTTATTGGACCACGTTCCTGCCAGCTTGATCCCATGCTTGACTTCCAAGTTTAGAGCTTTTTCAGTTTATGCTGATGTGGTTAGCCATTCTCCCAAAGCACCACACTCTGGGCCACATGTGGAGCTTGTCACCAGGCTGGGTTCCTCCAGTCTCCCCTGTTTGGGCGGCACATAGGGCCCTTTCTTACTAGCAGCCTTGGTCAGGGTCACCCCAGACCACCCAATAGATTTCCCTATTTTCAATCCTTTCATCAGGGTTTGGAGGCTGAATCCCTTCTCTGCCTAACCCTAACCCAAGGCTTTTTGGCACATTGCTTCTACTCTCCAGGATTCTGCCTACTGAGGATACTCAGGAATGCTAACCTTTAACCAAGATATCTACTCCAGGACTTTGGGTGCCTACTCACCTCACCTTTCGTAGGTAAGAGGAATCCTCTGGTGACTCTTGGAAAAGCATATACCTGTTCCCGAGAGACTCTGTCCCCCTATAGTCCTAAGAGAAGCAGGCATTATTGAAAATTTACTTGACATGTATCCTGTTAGGGATTTGGGGTGCAAGTTTTTAATTTATAAATGAAGGATTTTCAGTTCCCTCAACTTGCCTAAGAACCAAAAAATAATCAGTATGTTTATTTCATTGTCTTTGTTTTAAACATTTAAAAATATGAGATACAACAAGAGTACAAGTGAGTAAAGCCCATAAGTGTATAGTTTAACAATTCTAAGGAAAATACACATGTAACTACCGCCTGTCAAGAAATAGAACATTGCCAGTACTCAGTACCCTTTCCAAATCATAAGTGCCTCCCCAGAAGAAACCACTGTTTTGACTTTTGTGATAATCATTTCTTTGCTTTTCTTTGTAGTTTTGTCACCTATGTTTGCATTCCCAAACAATACAGTTCATTTTTACTAGTTTTTTATCTTCATACGTATAGAATCATACTGTGTGCATTTTGTGTTTGCTTCTTTTGCTCAGCTTGTTTGTGAGCTGAATCCATGTGTTGACCGCACTTATTTTTATCGCTAACAGTGTTTTATGTTATGAATGTCACAATGTAGTTATTCATCCTATAGGTGACACATACTTGGTATTCAGCAACTATAAGCAACACAAGAACAATGCAGCCAAGAACATCTTTAGACATTTTCTATTGTGTATGTGAACGAGTTTATATGTGTTGAAGTGGAATTGCTTTGCTAGATAATGCCAGACAGTTTTCTAAGTGATTGTACCAATTTACTTTCCTACCAGCAATATATGAGAGTTCTAGTTGTTTCTTATCCTTGCAAATGACTCGGTATTGTTGGTTTAAATTTTTTAAACCATTCTCATGGGTGTATAATGATATCTCTGTGGTTTTAATTTTCTTTCCTTGGTTACTACTGATGAGCACTTTTTTGTTGGTTAATCAGATGGCCTGTTTTGTAAACTGCCTATTAAGTCTTTTTCCTGTTTTTCAGTTTTCTTATTGATTTATCGGAGTTCTTTGTAAATTTTGGTTAGTGGTTCCTTGTCAATTATATGTTTCAAAAGTATGTCTTACTCCGTGACTCTCTTTTCATCCTCTTAAATGTTGATATCTTAAACCCTATTCTGTAGAAGCAGGACCTGAAGTGGGGATTCATGCTCAAATGCTATACTGGGAGAAGTGCTCAGGAAGAGAATGAGGGAAGCAGGATGGGAAGAGGAGAGGAAGAGAACTAGTTGAGGTGGCAGTTTTCTGGAGAAGGGACCTCTGTGTGTTGTTATCAGCTGACACTTCTATCTGGGGAATGGATGTGCTAGCCAGTAAAGAGGATCTGGGTGGGACACCAATGGTTTTCTCTATAGTCCATCTGATACATTCCCTTCTATGTTAAATTAATTCCATCCAGATACAACTTCTCCAGGATTCCGGTTGGTCACAATTGCTGGGGAAACTTACAAGAGGAAGGTTAGTGGGACAAACTACAATCCCTGATGCTGTGGTTAGTCCAGAGATCAAACTAATGCCCATCTTCTTCCACCTCCACCATCCATATTAGTTTCCCCTCCTTTGTCCCTTGAATGTTGGAGAGAACTCAGTGATGAAGCCACCTGGGTCTGGAAGTTTATTTTCTTATGTTATTTTTAACCATAGATTCAACCTTTTTAATGGTTCTAGGACAATTTTTTCAATTTCTTCTTACGTTAGTTTAGTAAGTAATATTTTTCTAGGAATTTGTCTCTTTTAAGGTTTAAAATTTATATAAAGTTGTTTATAATATTTCCTTATTCTTTTAATGTCTGCAACATCTGTAGCAATATCCCCTTTTCATTCTGATTTCATTTTTATGCTTTCTCTCTATTTTTTTCTTCTTGAACTTCAGTAGAGGTTCCTTTCAAAGAACCAACTTTTGTCTTCATAGGTTTTTATCCGTAGTAAGTTTGTTTTCTATTTCTTTAAGTTCTGCTCTTTAAAAAAAAAAACTGGGGGGCTTCCCTGGTGGCGCAATGGTTGAGAGTCTGCCTGCCGATGCAGGGGACACGGGTTGGTACCCCGGTCCGGGAAGATCCCACATGCCGTGGAACGGCTGGGCCCGTGAGCCATGGCCACTGAGCCTGTGCGTCCGGAGCCTCTGCTCCACAACGGGAGAGGCCACAGCAGTGAGAGGCCCGCGTACCACCAAAAAAAAAAAAATATTTTACTTTTCCTTGTATATATTTTGGTTTTTCTTCTAACGTTTTGAAATGGATGCTTAGTTCATTAATTTTTATACTTTTTATTCTTTCCATTTAAGGTTAAACATTTTTCTCCAAATACCGTTTAGCAAGAGCTCACGAGTTTTGATAGACGTAGTATTTAATCATTTATTTCTAAATATTTTCTAGTTCCCGTTGTGATTTCCCCTTTGACTCATAGGTATCTTAGAAATGTGTTTCTTTTTTTCTTTCTTTTTTTTTTTTTTTTTTTTTTTGCTGTACGCGGGCCTCTCACTGTTGTGGCCTCTCTCCCGTTACGGAGCACAGGCTCTGGACGCACAGGCTCAGCAGCCATGGCTCACGGGCCTAGCTGCTCCGCAGCATGTGGGATCTTCCCGGACCGGGGCACGAACCCGTATCCCCTGCATTGGCAGGCGGACTCTCAACCACTGTGCCACCAGGGAAGCCCAGAAGTGTGTTTCTTAATTTTCAAACATATGAGTATTTTCTAATTATCTTTCATTAATTGATTGTAGTCAGTGAGCTTGTTCTGTATAATCTTAATCTTTTAAATTTGTTGATATTTCTGTTAGGGTTCTGTTTATGGTGAGTTTTGATAAATGTTACATGTGTGCTTGAAAATAATATGAATTCTAAAATTATTGGATTTTATGTAATGGTTCTATGTAATGCCAGTAGATCAGGTTTATTAGTTATATTCATATCTTCATCCTTACTGATTTTTTGCCTATTCTAGCTATTATAGAGAGAAATGTGTTAAAATATACAACTGTGATTATGAATTTGTCTATTTCTCCTTTTTAATTTTTTGCTTTATATCTTTGAGCCCAATTGTCAAGTGCATACAAATACAACGTTGTTATACTTCCTAGTGTGCTAACCTTTTATCATTATGAAGTTGCTCTTTTTATTTCTAGTAAAAGAATTTTTTAGCCTTAAACTCTTTTATCTGATATCAGTATAGCTACACCATCTTTTTTGGTTAATCTATGCAGTGTATATCTTTTTCCATCCTTTTAGTTTCATCCTTTCTGTATATATGTGTTTTGGATATGTCTCTTATAAATAGCATATAATTGGGTTTTGGTTTTTTATAGCCTTTGTCTCTTAACTGGAACATTTAGTCTATATTCATTTTATACAACCACAGATGTATTTAGGTTTAAGTTTGTCTTCATATTTTATGCTTTCGGTGTGTTTGTCCTGCTAGAACTCCATTTCATTTTAGCTCATTTTCCCTTTTTTTTGAGGTGGAGGGGCACTATTTTTAATCATTTGCTTTTTTTCCTTCTAGTTTGGACATTATGCACTAGCTCTTCTTTAGTGGTTACCCTTGAAATTTTAACTTAACCAAAGTTGATAAATTATGGAAGTGATAAATAGCCCTACTCTCCTTTTGGACAGTACTGAGACGTTAGACCACCTGAACTGTCTTTTCCCCTTGATGCTTAGTGGTAGACTTGTTGTAATACAATGTGTCAGCTTTGATTAGAGTCATTTAAGCGTCCACAAATGGAACAAATGAGATGAGGGAGGAAAAAAGTGAGAGAGCAAAGAATTTCCTTGAGAAAACTATGTGTATATTTGTCAGGACTCTTGGTTGCAAGTGACCAGCTTAGGCACTATTAACTTTAAAATCTATTGGCTTATAAAACTGCATAGCTGGATCCAGGGGCTCAAAAAATATTTTTAGGGTTCTCTCTCTGTCTCTCTCAATTACTCAACCTTGCTTGTCTTAATTTGGCTTCATTCCTCATATGGACTCTTCTGAGTTGTCCCCATCTCTGGCAAGGGGGAGTGGATATTCTGATCACCTACTTTGGGTCAAGTATCCATCCTTGGTAGATGGAGGACTGAGGCACTCTGAATGACAGCCCCACCAGGACTAAATGAAGTGGGAGTGGGGTTCTTCTAAGTGGGGTTCTTCTAAGAAACCAAAAGAGGGAAGGTGTGCCAGGCAGACAAAAGTTACAGCTACCAACCATCCCTACACTGAGTAATGGCTGAAGGAGAGATACAAAGAAAGAAGAGTGTTAGAGAGGTTGCAGTTGGAATTAACTCAGTTAATCTGTACAAGAAGAAAAAGGGGAGGACATTACCTGTTCATGAGCCCACTGACAGGGAAGGAGGAGGCTGGTCAAATTACCCCCTCCTTCACCCACCAGCATTGGTCACTTCAGCATTGTTGGCTGAAGACATCTTGGTGGTCCACAGCAGCAGAGGTGTGGGGCTCTCTAGTATGTGGAGATGTTTTCAACATGTCAGCCATGGTGCTTGCTATTCCCCCAGCCTTTTCTAAGAAATTTCTACATCCACAACTCCTGTTCATGAAGGGGCAGCCCCAGACATCCATGTTTCTAACATAAAATCTTGCTCTATCCCTGCCCCCTGGTCAGAACTTACTGAACCAGAGATGGACATCAGACCCAAGAAGAGCCAATTCATAGTCTCACCAGGGACCTCTGATGTGACCTAGTGGAAAGAAAGATGCATGTTCTCTTAGAAATTTGAACTGGAGACTACAGTTGGACACTTAGCTATAGAAATTGAAGCTGAAATGGTATATAGAAAGAAGCCACGAGGTAGAGTCAAGCCTTTGAGGAGTCCTGTCTAGCTGATCTTAGGAGGAAGCAGAAGCAATGAGGTAGAGAAAATTTTATGTAGCCTCCAGGCACAAAGAGAATGGAGCAGACCCTTGGAGAGTGACTGAATCATGCGATGAGTGAAGACCCAGACTCCAGCTTCTGAGGGCCTTGGGGCTGCCATCGATCCAGACCTTTCTAGACTCTGGGAAGCCCAGACCTACTATGGTTCTACTCTTGTATTTCCATAAAATCCTATACCCTTAATACCACATATACTCTTACAATAAGCTCTCCCTTATTTTCATTTGCAGTCAGAAGACTCACTAGAACAGACATTCAGAACTTGGGGGCAGTGCCTACATAGGTGGATTTCTGTCGCTGCCAGTGCTCTTCCAGTACTACAATTCTGAAAAGAAAACTCATGCTCTTTGCTGTCAGATGGTCGACATCTACAAACGTTGTTAGCTCAGTTACAATGAAGAATCCTGTACACCCAGCACTTGGCCTAGTGGGGTAGTTGGTTCGGGTTGGTTGGGGCCGGCTTAAGGTCTGTATTCATTCCTCATTGCTGCTGCACAGCTCCCTGCTGGCCACAGGTCTGCTGCTGGCCACAGGTGCCTTGATTTTCCCAAAATCTGGCTTGAGGTCCTAAATCTTTGGGCCAGGCTTCCTAACAGAGTACTGCTGTGTCACATCCAACTCAGCCACTATGTGATACTCTACTGCATAACAGTTGCAGGAGTAAATTCATTCTTATTTCATGATCTGTTGAGTTTATATGTAATGGTGAGGATAGAAGGTCCTTGACTATCATGTCACAAGTTAGGAACCCCAGAACCTCAGAAAGGAAACTAGGAAGCAGGAAACTAGGAGGCAGGCTGTTGTAGTGGAAAGAGCAGGGGCTTTGGACTCAGTCCAGGCTAGGAACAGCAGCTCTGCTGCTTGCTAACTAAATAAAAAATGGGTTAACCATTTATTCCTGGAATTGGGCATAAGAAGACTACCACCTCTCTGGTTGTTAGAAGTGTTTATTGAGATGACATACAAAAAACACCTGATATTTAATGAGCCCTCAACACACCTTTCCCTGCCCCCTCAAGGTCACCCAGTGAATTAGAATCAGGACTAAAAGCCAGGTTTTGGGCTTCCTGACCCAGGGCACTCTCCTAGGTGAGAATGAATGGGCAGTGCATTGAAGGAGGGAGAAAGGGTCTTTACAGCTCCCAGCCACAGTCAGAACACACTATACGTGCATCAGAACACAGCATTCTGGTCTGTGTTACCAAATTTCAGAGCTGAAAATAAGAAACAGTGTTTATTTCTCAGGCTGAAGAGAACTGAGATTTGAAGAAGTGATAAAAAGCCCAGATGACATTTTTGTCGTCTTCAAAGTTTTAAGTTTTGTTTCATTTTCCAATAGTGTGTGTAAGTGTAGGTATGTGTATGGGGCTCTTTCATGGTTCACCATATTTTAATCTCTGTACTTTTAAACTAAAATCCACAAAACTTTAGGAAATGTACTTTGATTTGAAGAAAAATCTAAAATCATTAACCCATTACAGTTCCTCAACGAATGCACTTTGTATAATAGTTATTTGCCCTGGTGTTTAGTATGTCTCATAATGTGGGAGGAAAATATCTTTTTTTCCCTTGAAAATATTAAATAGAGTTCTGAACTGTCCTGGCTTTTCCCCCCACCCCTTTTTTATTAAAAGCAAAATTCCCACCACTTTGATACTGATGTGGCCTCCCCTAAGTGCATTCTTTTTTATTATACAAAGTTGGGACATGAACACAGAGTTAAGTCCCTGCCTTCAAGATTACCCAGTGAGAGAGAGGCAGAGCCCCAACTAGAAGCCGTTTGTGTCCCTTTTGTCTGACTCATCTCAGTATGGGGTAGGGCCATCTGTGCTGGGTCTCGAGGCAGCTCCTCACTGCCCCTCAAGTTAACAAAAACTGCGTGAACTGATCCAGCTGATCTCTCTCCCTGACCCCTTTAGGCTCTCAGAGCTTCGGCCAGACGGAGCTTCTCCTTACTGTGTCCTCAGCCCAGCTGGAAGTTTCCTGCCTGGAGGCTTGGCTGACACTGTTTCCTCTGCCCACACAGTCCCCCTTCCTGCATTCTCTGGATGCCCCAATTTTACCCATATCTCAGAGTCCAGCTCAGATGCCAGCTCTTCCATGAAGTTTGGCTTAATGGTTAAAAACCCAGACTTTGGGGTCAGGTCTGGCTTCAAAAGGGGGCTCTGCTGCAGTCTAACAGAGTGATTTGGGGTAAGCCGTTTGTCACCTAAGTTCTCTCACTTAGTTTTTTTATCTGTAAAATGAAGACACATACTTTAAGTTAGTGCTTCTTAAACATATGGTACATATGGATTCTCTGGTGAAATTGTTAAAGTGCCAATTCTGATCCAGTAGGTATGGGATGATGCCCAGGAGTTGGCGTTTCTAACCAGTTCTTAGGTCCTGGAAACAACATTCTGAGTTGTAAGGCTTTGAAGAGATGTTGAGAGAATAAAAGGAAATAATAATGCATGAAAGTGCTTAATGCTGTTCCCTTCAGACAGTCGTGCTAAGTAAACGGTAGCTCCTGATGTTTTTGCTGCCTTCTATTATAACTGGCTGATTCCACTAGCTAAGGGTCACATTTTTATTCACACACATTTTTATTTACACACGGGCTTTCCCTCTTTTATGGCACTTAGCACTTTTTCCCTGTATTGTGGGGTTTTCTGCAGGGGTGGGGGTGGCGTGTTGGGAGTGATATCTTTGTCTCCTACCAGACTTGAGGGTGGGGTCTCTATCTGATTCCTGACTCCTCGAAGTGCCTACCACACAGTCCTATACATAGCAAGTGTTGACTACATACTTGGGTTTTATTTACTTTTTTTTTTTATTCCACAAAGATCTATCTCGCAGTATGGATTCTATAGCTGAGACTATTCAATAGTCTCAGCTGTTCTGATATACCAGATAATGATGATGGGATCATTCATTCATTAAGTGTTTATTGAGCACCTACTGTAGGTCAGGCATAGTTCTAGACATAATACAAAGCAGTGATACAGAGTTTCTGCCCTCAAGGAGCTTACATTTTACTCAGGGGAGACAGACAATAAATAAAAGTATTATATAAAATGTAAGTTCCTTGAGGGCAGAGAATGTCTAGTTTGTCACAGTGAATTTCTTCACAGCAGGTGTTCAGGCCATGTGTCACCTGGCCGCCCTACATCTGCATGTGCTGTGTCACTTCTCACAGGGGTAGTCCCTGTGCTGTAACTCGGTACTTCCTCGCGTCCCCTTCACCCACCCCACACATCCACTCACACAAAAGCGTTAGTGAGTTGCAGAGATGTCACTAGAGGTTTTATTCCTGACCCTAACTTGCCGACCCATCATGATGCTCAGTGACCTAAATGGGCACAGCAGCCACCCTCTCAGAAGCAGTGGCAGCCTAGACAGCAGAACAAAGCACAGCAATGCTTTGGTTCTGGTGCCTCACGTTGCCCAGAGTTCTGTACAGTTTTCTCAGGGTGTTCAATCCCAATCTCTCCTTTATCAAGTCCTTTTCTCATGCCCTTTAGATGTTAGGCTGGCAAGGCCTTGGTCATCTTCACTCTCTCTAGTGATCTTATGCCATGGCTTTAAATGTCATTCAGGTCTCTGTTCAAATGTCAATTCCTCAATGACCTTCCTTGACAACCCTATCTAAAATAGCACATGTGGGGGGTTTCCCTGGCGGTCCAGTGGCTAAGACTCCATGCTCCCAATGCAGGGGGCCTGGGTTCCATCCTTGGTTGGGTTGCTAGATCCCACATGCATGCCCCAACTAAGAAGTCTGCATGCTGCAACTAAGAGTCCACATGCCACAAGGAAGATCCTATGTGCTGCAACTAAGACCCAGTGCAGCCAAAATAAATAAAATAAATACTAAAAAAATAAAGTAGCACATGTGTGCATGCATGCACACATACATGCCTTAGCCTGCTTTATTTCTCTTCTTAGCATTTATGTTATTATTTTTTAAATGTATTGCCTGTCCCTGAGGGTCTTGTCTTATTTACTACTTGTCACTACTTGGAAGAGTGCCTAGCATAGTAGTAGACAATTGACAAATATTTGTTGAATAAATGATTTTTTTCCTTTGGAAATTCTCAAAATTCTCATGAGGGGTAGCAAGATAGCCATCTAGCCTCTTTACAGATGAGGAAATAGGCTCACTTTAACCTCACTTGAGGTTAAAGGATTTGCCTCAAGTCACGGGGCTGGGAAGCAGTAGAGTCTGCTTGTCGAGAGCCAAGTTTCATGGAACTCATCTCCCAAGAGGGTGGCCTCTGCCTTCCCCACTGAGGCTGGGGACACCAGGTGGCCCAGTGGCATGTGGATCCCTCCACTGTGCAGTTAGGTAGAGGCCACACAGAAACCTTGAGTTCTCACACTCTTGGGAACACATTAAAAAAGGAACAGCTTGAGGTCTACCTCAGGACCTGCTCCCTCCCATCCAAACAAGTTCCCACTGTTGTTTTTTTACAGGCACAGGCCTTGGGGGATATTTGTTTCTTTTAATTCCATAGCTCAGAGGCCCCAGTGGCAAAAAGAAGGGCAAAACTTGAATACATTTTTAAAAATTGAAGTATAGTTGATTTACAATATTGTGTTAGTTTCAGGTATACAGAGTGATTTAGTTATATATATTTATTTTTTAGATTTTCTATTATGTTATTGCAAGATACTGAATATAGTTTTCTGTGTTATACAGTAATTTCCTGTTGCTTATCTACTTTATGTATAGTGTAATAGTTTGTGTCTGTTAACCCCATATGCCTAATTTACTCCCCCCCTGCCCTTTGGTGACCATGAATTTGTTTTCTGTGTGAGTCTATTTCTATTTTGTGTATAGATTCATTTGTATTATTTTTTTAGATTCCACATATAACTGGTATCATGTCTTTGTCTGACTTACTTCACTAAGTATTGTATAATATTCTCTAGGTCCATCCGTGTTGCTGGCAAATGGCTGAGTAATATTCCATTGTGTATATATACCACATCTTCTTAAACCATTCGTCTGTTGATGGGCACTTGGGTAGCTTCCTTATCTTGGCAATTGTAAATAGTGCTGCTGTAAACATTGGGGTGCATGTATCTTTTCAAATTAGAGTTTTCTCTGGATACATACCAAGGAGTGGGATTGCTGGATCATATGGTAGCTCTATTTTTAGTTTTTTAAGGAACCGCCATACTGTTCTCCATAGTGATTGTACCAATTTATATTCTCACCAACAGTGTAGGAGAGTTCCCTTTTCTCCACACCCTCTCCAGCATTTTTTATTTGTAGACTTTTTGATGATAGCCGTTCTGACTGTGTGAGGTGATATATCATTGTGGTTTTGATTGCATTTCTCTAATAATTAGTGATGTGTGGCATCTTTTCATGTGCCTGTTGGCACATGTCTTATTTGGAGAAATGTCTATTTAGGTCTTATGCCCATTTTTTGATTGAGTTTTTTTTTGATATTTAGTTGTAGGAGCTGTTTATGTATTTTGTATATTAACCCCTTGTTGGTTGCATTGTTTGCAAATATTTTCTCCCATTCTGTAGATTGTTGTTTCATTTTGTTGATGGGTTTTTTTTGCTGTAAAAAAGCTAAATTTTGCTTTTATTTCTTTTGCCTTGTGAGACCTAAGAAAACATTGCTATGATTTATGTCAGACAAGGTTTTGCCTATGTTCTCTTCTGGGAGTTTTGTGGTGTCATGTCTTACTTATAGGCCTTTAAACCATTTTGAGTTTATTTTTGTATATGGTGTGAGAGAGCGTTCTAATTTCATTGAGTTTACATATAGCTATCCAGCTTTCCCAACACCACTTGTTGAAGAGACTGTCTTTTCTCCATTGTATATTCTTGCCTTCTTTGTTGTAAATTAATTGACTATAAGTGTGTGGGTTTATTTCTGGGTGCTGTAATTTCTGGGCTCTCTAGTCTGTTCCATTTGTCTATATGTCTGTTTTTGTGCCAGTACCACACTGTTTTGACTACTGTAGCTTTGTAGCATAGTCTGAAGTCTGGACGGGTTATACTTTCAGCTTTGTACTTTTTTCTCAGGATTGCTTTGACAATTCTGGGTCTTTTGTGGTTCCATATAAATCTTAGGATTATTTGTTCTAGTTCGGTGAAAAATGTCATGGGTATTTTGATAGGGATTGCATTAAATCTGTAGATTGCTTTGGGTGGTATGGCCATTTTAACAATATTCTTTTTCAATCCAAGAGCCTTGGATATCTTTCCATTTCTTTGAATCATCTTCAGTTTCCTTTATCAGTGTTTTATAGGTTTCAGCATTTAGGTCTTTCACCTCCTTGGTTAAATTTATTCCTAAGTTCTGTTTTTGGTTTTTTGGGTTTGTTTGTTTGTTTTTTTGACATGATTTTAGACGGGGGTCGCTTTTTTACTTTCTCTTTCTGATATTTCATTGTTAGTGTAAAGAAATACAACAGATTTCTGTATATTAACCTTATATCCTGCTACCTTGCTGAACTCATTTATTCTAATAGTTTTTGTGTGGAGACTTTGTGTAGAGAGAGTATCATGTCATCTGCAAATAGTGACAGTTTCATCTCTTCTTTTCTAATTTGTATACCTTTTATTTCTTTTTCTTGTCTGATTTCTGTGGCTAGGATTTCCAGTACTGTGTTGAATAGAAGTGATGGGAGTGGGTATTCTTGTCTTGTTCCTGAATTTAGCAGGAAGGTTTTCAGCTTTTCACTGTTGAGTATCATGTTGTCTGTGGGTTTATCATAAATAGCTTTTATTATGTTGAGATATAGTCCCTCTATACTCACTTTGGTGAGAGGTTTTTTTTGTTTGTTTTGTTTTTTTTGCGGTATGCGGGCTTCTCACTGTTGTGGCCTCTCCCATTGCGGAGCACAGGCTCTGGATGCGCAGGCTCAGCGACCATGGCTCACGTGCCCAGCTGCTCCGCAGCATGTGGGATCTTCCTGGACCGGGACACGAACCCGTGTCCCCTGCATCGGCAGGCAGACTCTCAACCACTGCGCCACCAGGGAAGCCCTGGTGAGAGTTTTTATCATGAATGGATGTTGAATTTTGTCAGATGCTTTTTCTGTGTCTATTGAGATGATCATGTGGGAACACATTTTTTTTTAAGTGTTACCTGGTTATAGAAATCCCTGTTGCTCTGTGGATCCCCATGATTAGTGTTGTAAAGATATAGTAAATAATGCCAAATGGAACAACAGAGAATAGGACGTTTTCATGAAAGGAAATCCTCTCTAAGTTCAGAGGGCTCTTGAGGGGAGAACTGTCAGCCCCAGTCTCGATTTAGCCTTGCGGTATTGCCTAGAGTTGGGGACATGGGAAATTTTGGAGGAAGACAACTGCTGAAGGATGGAAAAATCCCCTGCTGGGAAATCCTCCTTCCCGCAAGAGGCCAGATCCAATACCCTTTGCTTCCCACTGTGGGGTGAGCTTCTTGGAATCCCAAGAAAACTGAAGCCCTAGTATTTTCTGTGTCAGGCACATTTGCCCCAAATCCACCAGCGACCCTCACATCATCCTGAGGGAAAGAAACTGTCATTTAATATTTGCAAAGTTGTGAGTTTCTTCCCTCAGTGTTCCACCCAACATTACTCTCCTGGATGGATCTCCTTAAAATGCAGCTCTAATCAGCCACTCCCTCCTGAGGAAGCTACAGTAAGAGTACAAGCTTCTGAGTTTGTCATCTAATGCTTGTACCAAATATGCAGCATATATAAGGGAGCAGAACTCCAATGACCCCAGGGGGATACAACAGAGACCAACTGAGGAAGTAACTAGGATCCAGATTTCAGCTCAGTATTGGGAAATATGATATTGAATCACTACAGACAAGCCATGGAACGGGTAGTCTCCAGGAGCTTCATAATAGCACTCTTTAGAGTTTCACATGCTCTTTTATCAGTCAGGAAGGGCAAGGTTAGCTGTAGTAATAAACAGTCCCCAAATTCTCAGTTCCTTAACCCAACAGACAGGATTATGTTTCATGCATGGTATCCATTTTGGGTTGGCAGGGGAACTCTGCTTTTCCTAATCACTCAAGGACCCAGGCTACCAGAGTAGCCATCATCTCAAATGTTGCCAGTTGCTGTGCTGGAAAGAAGAGAGCTCTGGATGATCTTGCACAGGCAGTGAAGTGCTCCAGTTAAGAAATGACACACATCCCTTCTCAAAACTCATTGATTAGTACTGGTCATGTGACCCTACCCAACCAACCACAGGAGGGACCAAGAGTGCAATCCTGTCATGTGCCAAAAGGAGGGGCAACTGGAAATAGCTGGTAAAGAGAACTAATTATCAACACAGTATGCATTAGATCTTTTAATCCACACAGCAATCCTTTGGGGTGATATCAAGCTCCCCAATTTACATATGAGGAAACCAGGCCCAGGGATGTTAAGTGACTTGCTCAAGTTTGCATACCACTTAATCCTAGGTCTTCTGACTTTGCAGGATACTGGGAGAGCCACTCACCAAAAGGGTTGAAGCTGAGGAGAGCCCTTTACTGGGAGTGCTGCATCAAAGTGTGGAAAAGGGGCCCTTTCCATTACAGTCACCAGGGATCTTGGTAAAGTTGCAGGTAATTGGTTCCATTCCAGAGATTCTTTTTTTTTTTCTTATATTTTATTTAATTTTTTTTTTAATTGAAGTATAGTTCAGTTACAATGTTGTATTATTATTATTAGTTTTGGGTGTACAGCAAAGTGATTCAGGTATATATTATATATATATATATATATATATATATATATATATATATATATATACACACACACACACACTTCTTCAGATATATGTACTTCTTCAGATTCTTTTCCATTATAGGTTATTACAAGATATTGAGGATAGTTCCCAGTGCTATACAGTAGGTCCTTGTTGTTTACCTATTTTATATATAGTAATGTGTATATGTTAATCCCAAACTCCTAATTTATCTCCACATCCCCCAACTGTCCCCTTTGGTAACCAAAAGTTTGTTTTCTTTGAGTCTATTTCTGTTTTGTAACTAAGTTCATTTTTTTAGATTCCACGTATAAGTGATAGCATATGATATTTGTCTTTCTCTGTCTGACTTCACTTAATATGATAATCTCTAGGTCCATCCAGGATGCTGCAAATGGCATTATTTCATTCTATTTTATGGCTGAGTAATAGTCAATTGTATATATATATATACCACATCTTCTTTATCCATTCATCTGTCAATGGACCTTTAGGTTACTTCCATGTCTTGGCTGTTGTAAATAGTGCTGCTATCAACATGGGGGTGCATGTTTCTTTTCACATTAGGGTTTTCTCCAGATATATGCCGAGGAATGGGATTGCAGGATCAGATGGTGGTACTGTTTTTAGTGTTTTTCTTTTCTTTTTTTTTTTTTTTTTTTTTTTTTTTTTTTTTTTTTGCGGTACGCGGGCCTCTCACTGCTGTGGACTCTTCCGTTGCGGAGCACAGGCTCCGGATGCGCAGGCTCAGGCGCCATGGCTCACGGGCCCAGCCCCTCCACGGCATGTGGGATCTTCTCAGACTGGGGCACAAACCCACGTCCCCTGCATCGGCAGGCGGACTCTCAACCACTGCGCCACCAGGGAAGCCCTGTTTTTAGTTTTTGAAGGAACCCCCATGCTCTTCTCCATAGTGGCTGCACCAATTTACATTCCCACCCCAGAGATTCTGATTCTGGAGATCTGAATTGGAGCTAGGAACAGGCCCTGGGTGATTCTGAGGGGGAATGGTCAAGAGCCATGTTTTAAGAACCTCTGGGAAGTCCCACCAAGTCTGGTTTAAAGATTTTCTTTCCTCTTGAGCTCTGTAAGCTGCAATTATGCTTAATACTTTCTCTTTCAGGTTGTTATTAGCTGTGTCCATTTCCTGTCACTTCTTTCTCATCCTAGAATCCCTCACATAGCCCTCTGTAAGGGCTATGTTTGCAAAACAAAAGAACAAGAAATAAAAGGGATTTTTAATTCTCTAATTTTTTAAATTCACAGTGAAACTTTAAGAATTTCTGTGTAAGAATTTCTGTGTAGATGCAGGAATTTTGTGGGGGGAGAGAGGGCCCTTGAAACTGTGTTTATATAGTAAATTTATATAAATTTGCAAAAACTAATTATTCACCAAAAAATTGGGGTAGAGGCATGATGGCAATTTACTTCTGTTCATTCATTTACTTAAAGTCATGCTTTGTGCTAGGTATTAGATGGTGTGTTTGGTTCTTGCTGTATTCTCTATAGCTCAGTTTTGGTGGCCCAGTGTATTCCTTATTGATGGGCTGATGTGGCGACTCATCTGGGACAGGAGTTGGCAGTGCTGGGTACTGTGGGATGTCAAATGGAGCATTCAGTGGGTTGACTGGGTTGAACACTAGTAGTGAAATAGGTTCAAGTCAGCAGTGAGGTTGGATGCAGTAATCGGGCTTGGTGGTCGTAGTTTGAGTAGCTGTGATTTGGGTCTCTACATTCTCCTGAGAATTGGAGTAGTGACCATTAGCACTGGGTCCCAGAGAGGGCCCTCCTGGGCAGACTTGCATGACGCCATAGGGAAGCCTGTCACCTGGAAGGCTGTTGAGATTGGGTTTCTTTAGGATTCTCTGATTCACTCTTGAACACCTGTCAGAGTTGTCCCTTGTAGAAGGAAAGAACATTGTGGATACGGCACATTGGAAAGTACACATTAGATGGTGCCCCTGGAAGAACAGCATACAGTTATAATCAAAGATGCTAATAAATTGGAAAGTGAGAGGTGGGGATGAGGAGAGCAAGGAGTCTGAGAAGTAGGTCTGAGTTCTTAATAATGACTGAAATACTCCTTCCACATGCAGCAAGTGGTCCTTCCTGGGATGGGATCACCCTCTGGGAAGAAATGTTTGGGTGGTTGACTGTTTGTATTCTTTTATATAGGAACTTGTTAAAATGGTGATAACAGTGTTCTTCTGGTGGTTTTAAATTGAAGTAGCAGTATAATAAGGAAAAAAGAAGTGAAGCAAGGACAGAGAAAAATATTGTAAATGAGCTCCTCTTAATAGGGAGATAAAAAATTTACAAAGATAAATGTGAACTGTGTGGGACACAGGGTAATCAGAGGAGGCATCTGTTATGTGGAAGAAGGAGGCTAAATCTGAGGTTTCAGGAAGGGACTGTGTGAAGGGTCAGGGTTAGAAGAAATGTGACATATGAAGTCACTGAACTCAGAGAATCATGTACAGGTCACCAAGACCTGATGGACAGGCAAGATAACATTTTAAATTAAATTACCTCATAAGTGAGCCAAGAACCTAGTTGGAGGAGAGGCCCACCTAAAACTGAACTGCATTCAACCCACTCAGAGTCCTGGCATCAGAGCTCCTCCCTCCTGCAAATGACACTGTAATGAGAAGAGCAGCAGTCAAATTAGGAAAGGTGCAGTTAGAGGCAGAGTTGCAGAAGGTCTGGGAGATGTTTGGGAGGAATGTGGAGTGCAAAGATAAGAAGTTGTGAGGGAAAAAATGAGTTATGTGAGAGTTGAATATGAAAGTGTTAACTTAATCTTACCAGAGGTACTGCTGACTTGTTTTTTTCTCCCAGTGACTCTGGTCAAGTCACCTGTGGGTAATAATAAATCATGTACTTTTCTCCTTTGGTTTACTTATTGGCAGCATTTCCTGAAAGAACTTAGAGCCTCAGAAAAGTCAGAATCCCACTCTCATGGTACCTGAGACATGTGGACCCAGTGTTGCAGTAATCTAGGCACTCTGTGGCTTAGAGTGATTTTCTTTCCTGTTGCTCTGAATGATTGGAGTAGAGAAGGGGGTCAACACCAGGTATTGGGTCTTCAGAGAGCAAGGTATCCAGTCCTTGCCAAAGAAACCCACATTCTGGTGGAGGAGACAGAAGTCTGCTGAAAAGGCTTAGAAACCATGACCAAACCTAGTAGAAATAAGCATCTCTAATACCCAGATTGTGGTCTTGAAATGTTGCTTCTACTAAAAGAAACCAGAACACTAAGCTCAACTGATTTTTGACAAAAGTAGAAAAGCAATTCAATGGAGAAAGGATAGCCCTTTCAACAAATGGTGCTGGAACAGTTGGACGACCAGAAGTCCAAAAAAAAAAAAAAAAATGAACTTCAAACTAAGTCTTATACCTAAATCAAAAATTAACTCAAAATGGATCATAGACTTAAACATGAAGGGTAAAACTATAAAACTTTTAGGGAAAAAGAAAAAATAGGAGAAAATATTTAGGATCTAGAGCTAGGTAAAGGGTTCTGGGACTTGACACTAAAAGCCCAATTTATCAAAGGAAAAATGTAAAATTGTAGTGTGGTGCTGGCATAAGGATTGACAAATAGTTCAATGAAACAGAATAAATCACCCAGAAATAGGTCCACGCTACTGTCATTTGATTTTTTTTTTTTTTTTTTTTTTTTTTTTTTTTTTTGTGGTACACGGGCCTCTCACTGTTGTGGCCTCTCCCATTGCGGAGCACAGGCTCCAGACGCGCAGGCTCAGCGGCCATGGCTCACGGGCCCAGCCGCTCCACGGCATGTGGGATCTTCCCAGACCGTGGCACGAACCCGTGGCCCCTGCATCGGCAGGCGGATTCTCAACCACTGCGCCACCAGGGAAGCCCCTGTCATTTGATTTTTGACAAAGGCACTAAAGCAAGCCAATAGGGAAAGGAGATTCTTTTTAACAAATGGTGCTGGAATAACTGGATATTCACATAAAAAAATTAACATCAGGCCTTCCCTGGTGGCGCAGTGGTTGAGAGTCCGCCTGCTGATGCAGGGGACACGGGTTCGTGCCCCGGTCTGGGAAGATCCCACATGCCGCAGAGCGGCTGGGCCCGTGAGCCATGGCCGCTGAGCCTGTGCTCCACAACGGGAGAGGCCACAACAGTGAGAGGCCTGTGTACCGCAAAAAAAAAAAAAAAAAAAAAAAAAATTTAACTTCAACCTCCACCTCATACCATAACAAAAATTAATTCATGATTGTATCATAGGTCAAAATGCAAAAGTTAAAACCACAAAGCTTTTAGAAGAAAATATAGGAGAATATCTTCATTATGTGGGGAGTAACAAAGGCTTCTCAGGTAAAAGAAACCAATAATCATTTTTTTTAAAGAAAAGGTATGTTCAGCTTCATCAAAATAAAAAACTTCTCATCAAAAGATACTATTAAGAAAGTGAAAAGACAAGCTACAGAGTAGAAGAAAATATTCACAGAACATTTATCTGGCAAAGGATATATAAAGAAGTCCTATAATTCAATAATTAAAAAGATAACCCCATTTTTAAAAAACTAGACAAAAGATTTGAACACTTCAGAAGAGATATATGAAAGGCCAATAAGCACATGAAAGTGTTCAACATCATTAGTCATGAGGGAAATGCAAATTAAAACCAAAATGAGATACCAGTTTCGAAAAAGATACATGCACCCCTATGTTCATAGCAGCATTATTCACAATAGCCAAGACATGGAAGCAACCTAAGTGTCCATCAACAGATGAATGGATAAAGAAGATGTGGTATATATATATATATATACAATGCAATATTTCTCAGCCAGAAAAGAGAATGAATTATTGCCATTTGCAGCAACATGGTTGGACCTAGAGATGATCATACTGAGTGAAATAAGTCAGAGAAAGACAAATATTACATGATATCACTTATATGTAAAATCTAAAAATAATACAAATCAACTTATTTATAAAACAGAATCAGACTCACAGACAGAAAACAAACTTACAGTTACCAAAGGGGAAAGGGGAAGGGGAGGGATAAATTTAGGAGCATGGGATTAACAGATACATGCCATTATATATAATATAAATAAACAACAAGGACCTACTGTATAGCACAGGGAACTATATTCAGTACTGTATCTTGTAATAACCTATAATGGAAAAGAATCTGAATCTGTAACACTATATTGTAAATCAACTATAGTTCAATAAAAAAATTTTTTTAATGAGGTACCATTACACATCCACCAGAATGATACAAGACTGACCACAATAAATGTTAGTGAAGTTGTGGAGCGATGGTGTTTCTTATACATTCATGATGAGAGTGTAAAATGTTCTTTGGAAAAAGAACCCAGCAATTTCCCTTCTAAGCATTTACTCAAAAAAAATTAAAACATATGTCCACAAAGCACTTGTATAAGAATATTCACAGCAACATTATTCATAATAGCACCAAACTGGAAACCGTTTTGCTTTCTACCAATAGGAGGATCGATTTTTTTTTAAACTGTGATATATTAATGTACAACGAACTACTACTCAACAATAAAAAGGGATGAGCTACTGATACATGCAGCAAAATGGATGAGTCTCCAAAATGTTCTTCTGAGTGAAAGAAGCCTTACACAAAAGAATACTGGGCTTTCCTGGTGGCGCAGTGGTTGAGAGTCTGCCTGTCGATGCAGGGGACATGGGTTCATGCCCCAGTCCGGGAAGATCCCACATGCCGCGGAGCGGCTAGGCCCGTGAGCCATGGCCGCTGAGCCTGCATGTCCGGAGCCTGTGCCCTGCAACAGGAGAGGCCACAACAGTGAGAGGCCTGCATACCGCAAAAAAAAAAAAAAAAAAAAAAAAGAATACTTACTGCATGATTCCATTTATATGAAATTCTAGAACAGACAAAACTAATCTGTGGTAGAAAAGTCACAATAGTGGTTGCCTCTTGAGATTGGGGTTAGGGATTGACTAGGAGAAGTCATGAGTGAACTTTCTGGGGTGATGGTAATATTCTATATTGGTGGGGTTTGGCTTAGATGTGTGAATGCATTTGTGAAAATTCTGCAAATGTACACTGGTGCATCAACACTGTGGAATGCTACTCAGCATTCTAAAGGAACAAAACTAGTGATACACAGACTTGAATGCATCTCCAAGGAATAATGCTGAGAGAAAAAAGCCAATCCCATCCTTACACACTGTAAGATTCCATTTACATGACATTTTTAAGTGACACAATTTTAGAATGGAGGACAAATTAATGGTTGTCAGGGATTAGGGATGGGAAGAGGAGTCAGGAGGGTGGTAGGTGTGATTATGAAAGGGTAGTATGAGGGGTCCTTGTGTTGGAACTGTTGGTGTCTTGACTATGGATAGTGGATACATGAACCTACACAGGTGATAAAACTTGTACGGAATATAATATAGACACACAAAAACGAGTATAAGTAAAACAGGAAATCTGAATAAGGTGGTGGATTGTATCAGTGTCACTATGCTGGTTGTGTTATTATGCTGTAGTTTTGCAAAATGTTACCACTGTGGGTAACTGGGCAAAGCATACAAGAGATCTCTATTATTTCTTACAATTTCATACAGACCTACAATTATCTCAGTAAAAATTTCAATTTAAAATAAACACAAATTCTTTCTTAGAGAATTGTCTGATACCATGTCTGGGCAAGAAATGTAAAAAGTGAGCCAGAAACATCTTGAAGTACCACATAGCAAGGAAACGATCAAAGATTACTGAGGTTGTGCCAGAAGCACTGAGGAACTAAATCGATGCCAAAGCTGGCTCAATTTGAGCTTCAGGAAGAATAGCAAATTCAAAGACTTGAAAGCCATAAAATATGTTTAAATCCATGTGTTTATAATAATAGTTTAAACACACACACACATGCACACACAGACCCAAATTGGTTACCTTCAAAGTGTAACGGGACAAATTCATCATCTTGAAACCTGGGAAATGAAAGAGTCAAGCTGGTCTTTCCTAAGTGGACTGTACCTCTGGGTAACCAAATGATGGATGAAGAGAAGACTCTCCTATTTGCTGAAACTTATTTCAGCAAATAAATAAAAACCAGATGATCCATTTGGAGTTTCACCGTTTTTTTAACCTCCAGGGAAATGAATGGGTCTAGGCATTGGGCATCAGTGGGCACTGACATCAAAAAAGCGACAGCCAGACTTGTGAACATCTCCTGATAAAAAGATACACCACCACTTGTAGACTTGCTAAAGGGATGGAACCTGAGTCTAGTCTAGCCCCTGATCCAGCTGCCAATACGCAGGAAATCAGCTGACAGGGCAAAAAAGTGAACTCTCCCATGAGAACATACGCAGTCGGCAAGTCCAGACTGAGAAACTTTGGTCAAATGGTTCAAGTTCTTCAACAGATATGTAGTAAAGAAAAGAAAAGGATGGAAGGGGAACCTGTAGATGGAATGAGAATCAAACACTTATCAAGCTAAAAACCTAAGGACAAAACTAAAACTGTACTATCTAAGAATGCATGCTTAGGTGATAGATCCACAAAGAAACCTAAGGAAGGGATTACTACAGACTCAGGAGGAAAATGTTTACTCTGGGGGGCAGGATTGGAATGGGGCACATGGAGAGGCTTCTGGAAGCTTCTGGCTGGCAAAATTGTTTTTTGACCTAGGAGGTGGTCAACAAGATGTTTGCCTTATAAATCAGTTCGCTAACCTACACATTTGCTTTGTGTCCTCTGTCTTGTTTTACATTTCAAAGAGGCTGTGATAGAGCTGTTCTCAGGTTGCCATTGGAAGCCACAGAGGCACTTCATATCTAAGGAGAGAGGATGAGGAAAGGCCCTCTGTAGAGATATTATTGGGAGAGTGAGGGTAGGGTGGGAAGAATGTCAGGGATGAGGCCAGAGAAATAAACAAGCTCATGACCTGTCTTCTGTACTAGACTTTATCCTAGAAGCCATGGGGGGGCCACTGAGGAATTTCACACTAAGTGACCAGACCAGATTTATATTTTAGAAAGATTCCTCTGGCAGCTGAATGTCAGATGGATTGGATGGAGGCAGGGGTGGTTCCAGAGAGACCGGTTAAGACTCTACTCTAGTAATCCAGACTAAAGATGGTGAAGCCAGAAATAACACAGTGACAGAGAGGGTAGAGAGCAAAGACTAATTAGAGAGTACTTCAGGAGGCAGAAACATAGGGCTTGAGAGGCTATCTGGGAGAGAGAGGGAGGGAAGGAGACAGAAGAGAAATTAAGGAGGTTTCCCTGAATTTGAGACAAAGTTTACACACAATAAAATGCACAGAACGGAAGCATACAGTCCAGTGAGGATTTTTACATGTATGTACCTATATAACTCACATACCAGTGAAGCTGTAAAGCTTTTCCTTTACTCCCAAAGTTTCCTCTTGACCCCTGCAAGTCAATCCCTACCCCATTGGCAAGCACTGTTCTGATTTTTATCACCATAGATGATTTTATCTGTTTTTGAACTTCACCTAAATGGAATCGTACAATATGTAGTCTTTTGTGACTAATTTCTTTTGCCTAGCACATTCTTTTTGCAATTCATCCATGTTGTGTGTTATCAGCAGTTCATCCCTTTTTATTGCTGAATAGTATTCCATTGTACGAATACACCATTATTTGTTTATCCACTCTTCTGTTGATGGACATTTGGGTTGTTTCTAGTTTTCTGTCTGTTTGTTTTACTACTAGGAATAAAGCTGCTGTAAACATTCTTATAACAGTCCTTTCGTAGATACACATTTTCATTTATCTTGGGTAAATATCTAGGAGTGGAATTTCTAGGTTACAGGATAGGTATGTGGTTTTTTTATGATTTGTTTGTTTTTTAAAATATTTATTTATTTACTTTTTGGCTGTGTTGGGTCTTAGTTGCGGCACACAGGATCTTTTGTTGTGGTGCCCCGGCTCTTCGTTGTGGTGAGTGGGCTTCTCTCTAGTTGTGGCTTGCAGGCTCCAGAGCGCATGGGCTCTGTAGTTGTGATGCGTGGGCTTAGTTGCCCCATGGCATGTGGGATCTTACTTCCCTGACCGGGGATTGAACCTGTGTCCCCTGCATTGCAAGAAGGATTCTTAACCACTGGACCACCAGGGAAGTCCCGGGATAGGTATATGGTTTAACTGCAGAAGAAATCGCCAGTTTCCTAATGTGCTTCTAGTATTTAATACTCCTACCAACAATGTATGAGAATTCTGGTTACTTCACATCTTTGATGCTTTCAGTGTTCTTCATTTTAGCCATTTTAGTGTGTGTGAAACACACATTTATCATCATGGTTTTAATACAGATTGAGTAATAATGAATACTAATGATGTTGAGCATCTCTTCATGAGTTTATCGGCTGTTCATTTTTCTTTTTGAAGTTTCTATTCAAATCTTTGCCTGTTTTTTTATTGGGTTTTGTTATTACTCAGTTGTAGGATTTCTTAATATATCCTGGATTCAAGCCCTTTGTCCTGTATATGTTGTATTGCAAATATTATTCCCTGTTCTATCATTCTCTTTTCCTAATGATATCTTTTGATAAACACAAAATTTTAATTTTGATAGACCAATTTACTAGGTTTTTTTTAATGATTAATGCCTTTTGTGTTCTCAGAAATCTTTGCCTACCCCAAGATTGCAAATGGATTTTCCTATATTTTCTTCTAGGAGCATTATAGATTTAGTTTTTATGTGTATGTCTATAATCAATCTTGAGTTACTTTTTCATGTATGGTGTGAGGCATGAGGCAAAAGTTCTTTTTTTTTTTCCATACAGATATCATTTTTCCAGCACCATTTGATGAAAAGGCTTTTCTCCATCCACTGAATTGCATTGACGTTTTGTGAGAAATCAGTTGACCAGTATACGTACAAATCTATTTCTGGATTCTCTAGTTTTCTTTTTTTTTTTAAGTTTCATTTTTATTTTGTATTGGAGTATAGTTGATTTACAATGTTGTATTAGTTTTAGGTGTACAGCAAAGTGATTCAGTTATACATATGCATATGTCCATTCTTTGTCAGATTCTTTTCCCATATAGGTTATTACAGGATATTGAGTTGAGTTCTCAGTGCTATTCAGCAGGTCCTTGCTGATTATCTATTTTATATATAGTAATGTGTATATACAGAATGTATATGTACATTTATCCCTCCCCTCTGCCACCTTTCCCCTTTGGTAACCATAAGTTTGTTTCTGAAGTCTGTGAGTCTTTCTGTTTTATAAATAAGTTCATTTGTATCATTTTTTTTAGATTCCACATATAAGTGATATCATATGATATTTGTCTTTCTCTGTCTGACTTACTTCACTTAGTATGATAATCTCTAGGTCCATCCATGTTGCTGCAAATGGCATTATTTCATTCTTTTTTATGGCCAGGTAATATTCCATTGTATATATGTACCACATCTTCTTTATCTGTTCCTCTGTGGATGGACATTTAAGTTGCTTCCATGTCTTGGCAATTGTAAATAGTGCTGCAGTGATCATTGGGGTGCATGTATCTTTTTGAACTATGGTTTTCTCTAGATATATGCCGAGGAGTGGGCTTGCTGGATTATATGGTAGTTCTATTTTTAGTTTTTTAAGGAACCCCCATACTCTTCTTCATAGTGGTTGTACCAGTTTACATTCCCACCAACAGTGTAAGAGGGTTTGCTTTTCACACCCTTTCCAGCATTTATTGTTTGTAGACTTTTCAGTGATGGCCATTCTGACCAGTGTGAGGTGCTACCTCATTGTAGTTTTGATTTGTATTTTTCTAATAATTAGCAGTGTTGAACATCTTTTCATGTGCTTTTTGGCCATCTGTATGTCCTCTTTGGAGAAATGTCCATTAAGATCTTCTGCCCAAATTTTTTATTTGTTTGTTTGTTTGTTTTTATATTGAGCTGCCTGAGCTGTTTGTATATTTTGGAGATCAATCCCTTGTTGGTTGCATCATTTGCAAATATTTTCTCCCATTCTGTGGGTTGTCTTTTCATTTTGTTTATCGTTTCCTTTGCTGTGCAAAGCTTTAAAGTTTAATTAGGTCCCATTTATTTATTTTTGTTTTTATTTTCATTACTCTAGAAGGTGGATCCAAAAAGATATTGTTGCAATTTACATCAAAGAGTGTTCTGCCTATGTTTTCCTCTAAGAGTTTCATAGTATCCAATCTTACATTTAGGTCTTTGATCCATTTTGAGTTTGTTTTTCTGTATGGTGTTAGAGAATGTTCTAATTTCATACTTTTACATGTACCTGTCCAGTTTTCCCAGCACCATTTATTGAAGAGACTGTCTTTTATCCATTGTTGTAGATTAATTGACCATAGGTGCATGAGTTTATTTCTGGGCTTTTTATACTGTTCCATTGATCTATATTTCTGTTTTTGTGCCGGTATTATACTGTCTTGATTACTGTAGCTTTGTAGTATAGTCTGAAATCAGGGAACCTGATTCCTCCAGCTCCATTTTTCTTTCTTAGGATTGCTTTGGCTATTTGGTGTCTTTTGTGTTTACATACAAATTTAAAAATTTTTTGTTCTAGTTCTGTGAAAAATGCCATTGGTAATTTGATAGGGATTGCATTGAAACTGTAGATTGCCTTGGGTAGTAGAGTCGTTCTGACAATATTGATTTTTCCAATCCAAGAACATGGTATATCTTTCCATCTGTGTCATCTTTGAATTTTTTCGTCAGCATCTTATAGTATTCAGGTCTTTTGTCTCCTTAGGTAGGTTTATTCCTAGGTATTTTATTCTTTTTGATGCAATGGTAAATAGGATTGTTTCCTTAATTTCTCTTTCTGATCTTTTGTTGTCAGTGTATAGAAATGCAAGAGATTTCTGTCCATTAGTTTTGTATCCTGCAACTTTACCGAATTTATTGATGAGCTCTAGTAGTCTTCTGGTAACATATTTAGGATTTTCTATGTATAGTATCATGTCATCTGCAAACAGTGACCGTTTTACTTCTTCTTTTTCAATTTGGATTCCTTTTATTTCTTTTTCTTTGATTGCCATGGCTAGGATTTCCAGAACTATCTTGAATAAAATTGGCAAGAGTGTACATCCTTACCTTGTTCCTGATCTTAGAGGAAATGCTTTCAGCTTTTCACTGTTGAGTACCATGTTAGCTGTGGGTTTGTTGTAGATGGCCTTTGTCATGTTGAGGTAGCTTCCCTCTATACCCACTTTCTGGAGAGTTTTTATCATAAATCAGTGTTGAATTTTATCAGAAGTTTTTCTGCATCTATTGAGATGATCATATGGTTTTTATTCTTCAGTCTGTTAATGTGGTGTATCACATTGATTGATTTGCAGATATTGAAAAATCCTTGCTCCCCTGGGATAAATCCCACTTGATCATGGTGTATGATCCTTTTAATGTATTGTTGAATTTGCTTTGCTAGTATTTTGTTAAAGATTTTTGCATCTAGGGTTTCCCTGGTGGTGCAGTGGTTGAGAGTCTGCCTGCCAATGCAGGGGACACGGGTTCGTGCCCCGGTCCGTGAAGATCCCACATGACATGGAGTGGCTAGGCCCATGAGCCATGGCCGCTGAGCCTGCGCGTCTGGAGCCTGTGCTCTGTAACGGGAGAGGCCACAACAGTGAGAGGCCTGTGTACCGCAAAAAAAAAAAAAAAAGAAAAGATTTTTGCTTCTATGTTCATCGGTGATATTGGCCTGTAATTTTCTTTTTTGTGCTATCTTTGTCTGGTTTTGGTATCTGAGTGATGGTGGCCTCATAGAATGGGTTTGGGAGTGTTTCTTCCTCTGCAGTTTTTTGGAATAGTTCCAGAAGGATAGCTGTTAACTATTCTCTAAATGTTTGATAGACTTCACCTGTGAAGCCATCTGGTCCTGGACTTTTGTTTGTTGGAAGTTTTTAAATCACAGTTTCAATATCAGTACTTGTGATTGGTCTGTTCATATTTTCTATTTCTTCCTGCTTCATTCTTGGAAGATTGTACCTTTCTAAGAATTTGTCCATTTCTTCCAGGTTGTCCATTTTATTGGCATATAGTTGCTTGTAGTAGTCTCTTATGATCCTTTGTATTTCTGTGGTGTCAGTTGTAACTTCTTCTTCATTCTAATGTTATTGATTTGAGCTCTCTACCTTTTTTTCTTGATGAGTCTAGCTGAAGGTTTATTAATTTTGCTTATCTTTTCAAAGAACCAGCTTGTTCTTTTCTATTGTTTTCTTCACCTCCATTTCATTTATTTCTGCTCTGATCTTTATGGTTTCTTTCCTTCTACTATCTTTGGGTTTTGTTTGTTATTCTTTCTCTAGATACTTTAGGTGTAAGGTTAGGTTGTTTATTTGAGATTTTTCTTGTTTCCTGAGGAAGGTTGTATTGCTGTAACCTTCCCTATTTGAACTGCTTTTGTTGCATCCCATAGGTTTTGGATTGTTGTGTTTTCATTTTCATATGTCTCTAGGTATTTTTTAATTTCCTCTTTGATTTCTTCAGTGATCCATTGGTGGTTTAGTAACATACTGTTTAGCCTCCACATGTTTGCTTTTTTGTGTGTGTGGTACGCGGGCCTCTCACTGTTGTGGCCTCTCCCCCTGCGGAGCACAGGCTCCGGACGCGCAGGCCCAGCAGCCATGGCTCACGGGCCCAGCCGCTCCGCGGCATGTGGGATCCTCCCGGACCGGGGCACGAACCCGCGTCTCCCGCATCGGCAGGCGGACTCTCAACCACTGCGCCACCAGGGAAGCCCTGCTTTTTTTTTTTTTTTTTTTTTTTTTTTACTGTTTTTTTCTTGTAGTTGATTTCTAATCTCATAGCATTGTGATTGGAAAAGATGTTTGATATGATTTCAGTTCTCTTAAATTTACTAAGGCTTGCTTTATGGCCCAGCATGTGATCTATCCTGGAGAATGTTTTGTGTGCACTTAAGTAGAATGTGTATCCTGCTGCTTTCGGATGGAATGTTCTATAAATATCAATTAAGTGCATGTGATCTAATGTGTCATTTAAGGCCTGTCCTTCCTTATTGATTTTCTTTCTGGATGATCTGTCCATTGATGTAAGTGGGGTGTTAAAGTCCCCAACTATTATTGTGTTACTGTCAATTTCTCCTTTTATGGCTGTTAGCATTTGCCTTATATGTTGAGGTCCCCCTATGTTGGGTGCATATATATTTACAGTTATATCTTCTTGGATTGATCCCTTGATCATTATGTAACCTCCTTCTTTGTCTGTTGTAACAGCCTTTATTTTATTTCAGATCTTTTTTTTTTTTTTTTTGCGGTATGCGGGCCTCTCACTGTTGTGGCCTCTCCCGTTGCGGAGCACAGGCTCCGGACACGCAGGCTCAGCGGCCATGGCTCACGGGCCCAGCCGCTCTGCGGCATGTGGGATCTTCCCGGATCGGGGCACGAACCCGTGTGCCCTGCATCGGCAGGCGGACTCTCAACCACTGCGCCACCAGGGAAGCCCCAGCCTTTATTTTAAAGTCTATTTTGTCTGACATGAGTGTTGCTACTCCAGCTTTCTTTTGATTTCCATTTGCATGGAATACCATTTTCCATCCCCTCACTTTGTCTGTATGTGTCCCTATATCTGAAGTGGGTCTCTTGTAGACAGCATATATACGGGTCTTGTTTTTGTATCCATTCAGCCAGTCTATGTCTTTTGGTTAGAGCATTTAATCCATTTACATTTAAGGTAATCATCAATATGTATGTTCTTACTGCCATTTTGATAATTGTTTGGGATTTGTTTTTGTGGGTCTTTTTTTCTTCCCTTCCTCTTTTGTTCTCTTCTCTTGTGATTTGATGATCTTTAGTGTTGTGCTTGGATTGCTTTCTTTTGTGTGTGTATCTATTGTAGATGTTTGGTTTGCGGTTACCATGGTTTTGGTATAGCAGACTATATATATGCATGATTGTTTTAGGTTGCTGATCTCTTAATTTCAAATGTGTTGCAAATATCCTGCATTTGTATTCTCCTCCTCTCAAAATTACTGGTTTAAGTATCATATTTGTGTGTGGATGATTTCCTACCTTAACTGTATGTTTGCCTTTACTGGTGAGCTTTTCCATTCGTAATTTTCTTGTTTCTAGTTGTAGCCTTTTCTTTTCCATCTAGAGAAGTTCCTTTAACATTTGTTGTAAAGCTGGTCTGGTGGTGCTGAATTCTCTTAGCTTTTGCTTGTCTGTAAAGCTTTTGATTTCTCCCTAGAATCTGAATGGGAGCCTTGCTGGGTAGAGTATTCTTGGTTGTAGGTTTTCCCCTTTCATCACTTTCAATATATCGTGCCACTCCCTTCTGGCCTGCAGAGTTTCTGCTGAAAAATCAGCTGATAACCTTATGGGGATTCCCATGTATGTTATTTGTTGCTTTTTCTCTGTTGCTTTTAATATTTTCTCTTTGTCTTTAATTTTTGTCAATTTGAATAGTATGTATCTTGGCATGTTCCTCCTTGGGTTTATCCCCTATGGGATTCTCTGCGCATCCTGAAGTTGAGTGTTTCTTTTCCCACGTTAAGGAAGTTTTCAACTATTATCTTTTCAAATATTTTCTCAGGCCCTTTCTCTCTCTCCTCTCCTTCTGGGATCCCTATAATGTGAATATTGGTGCATTTAATGTTGTCCCAGAGTTCTCTCAGACTGTCCTCATTTCTTTTCATTCTTTTTTCTTTATTCTGTTCTGCAGCAGTGATTTCCACCAGTCTGTCTTCCAGCTCACTTATTTGTTCTTCTGCCTCATTTATTCTGCTAGTGATTCCTTCTACTGTATTTTTCATTTCAGTTATTATATTGTTCATCTCTGTTCTTTAAATCTTCTAACTCTTTGTTAAACATTTCATGTATCTTCTCAATCTGTACCTCCACTCTTTTTCCGAGATCTTGGATCACCTCTACTATCATTACTCTGAATTCTTTTTCAGGCAGATTGCCTATTTCCAGTTCACTTAGTTGTCCTTCTGGAGTCTTATCTTGTTCCTTCGTCTGGGACATATTCCTCTGCCACCTCATTTTGTGTAACTTTCTGTGTTTGTGGCCTCCATTCCTCAGGCTGCAGAATTGTAGCTGCTCTTGCTTCTGGTGCCTGCCCACTGGTGGGTGGAACTGGGTCTTAGGACTCTCTAGTTTTCTTATGCCAACATCACAGTATCTTGTAGCTGACATGTTGAGGGAGTCTAGATTATGTTGTCCTTTTTTTTTTTTTTTTTTTTTTTTTAGGACTGTTAAATTTCATTCTAGCAGGCATAAGTTACTGGCAGAACCCTTTGATCCTATGAAGCTTGACTTTATTCTTCCAATTTGAATTTATTCCCATGGCACATCCTTTTTGAGTCTCAGTATGAATGCTCCATATTCTGGGTGGAATTCCATGATCTCCCAGCTCTGCCTGATCTCAGGTATCACCACTTACCCCAGAGAAGGCAATTTCTACTAGGTCTGTGGAAGTCCCATCCTGTACATGTGTGGTCCAGCTTTCAGCCAAGAAACTGCCCGCCAAACCCACCCCCACTCTGTCGCTCACTCCCTCTGGAATACCCTGCCTCGCAGATTTCAGCCACTTCAGCCCAGAACTCATATCTGCCTGCTCGGTAGATTTATCACTCTGCCTGGGCTCCATCTCCCTACCTTACAATGAGAAGGCACCCCAAGATGACAGCTGGAGCAGTCATGCACTCTCCTCCTGTTCCTTTGCTCTCTAAGATCACAGTCCTGTGTGGCTTGCTATTCAGTGCCTGAGAGCATGTATTCTGTTGCCTCATTTGTGGCAGGCGGGAGAATCCAGTTCTGAGAATTCTGTCATGGCCTAAATTGGAAGGTGAGGTTCCATTTTAGATACGATGCTGAGTTTTAAGTGTCTGTGGAACATTCAGGTAGAAACGTCTGGCCAGCAATTGGGTGTTCATGTATGGCTTGAAAGAGACAGCTGGGGCTGGAAATTCAGGTTTTGAGGTCCTGAATTTACACTGGTAGTTGAAATCAAGGGAATGAATGTGATCACTTAGCTAGAGAATAGTTAGAGAAGGGATAGAAGAACATTCTTCTCCTTAAAAGGCTGGGAAGGTGTGGCTAAAGAAGGGATGAGGAACAGGAGACACGGGTGTCACAGAAACCACCGTGAGTAAAATTGCGTTCGCCTGGGGGAGTTGCAGTATCAGGAGCCCAGCCTTTTTCCTCTCTACATCATGCTTACCATTCCAGAGCCAGCTCTTCTCCAGTGCTGCTGAGAACTTCATAAAGTCTCACTGGGTGATCATGATGGAAGAACCTGCATATCTGGGCTCTGATACTAATCTGTAGAGTTAAAGCCATACCTGTGTGGAGGAGGCTCAGAATTTCTATCAGATGTAATCACACATCTGTGTTTTTAGCCTTCTTGGGGCTAATGGCTGACAAGTTTGATCATCATTTTTATAAAGTTGAGGGGAAAACTAAGGCCCTGGAGAGGTGGACAACTTGATTATTAAAGTCAGTGATGGAGTTGGCCCTGTTTCCGGTTTTAGTTTCTAGTTGTCTAGAGACCTTACAGGGTTCAGACTTGGAAGTTGCTCTAGGTCATCTAATTCAGCCGCCTTGTTTTTTAAGTGGGTAAACTACTGATAAATGAGAGAGCTTAAACAAGGTGTAAACAACAGAAATGCAGTGAAGCCAGCTTAGGCAAAAAGGAGAATTTGCTAGAAGAGTACAGAGGTAGCTGAAGGGATTCAAAAGGCAAGGATGGAGCTGAGCTTTGAGAGTAGACTGGAGCTGTGACCTGCAGTGCTGGAGAAACACTGGGATGCCCCTTGTTTCTGCCCTTTTCTCTGCTTTTTTCTGTATCTCTCATTCATCCTCCTCTCAATGCAGACCAGCTTCTTCTGCTTCCACCCTCCCCTGCCCCCAGAGAAAATGGTCATCAACAACTATTCCTGAGTTTATAGGTTAGGAAACAAGCCATTCATTCCCCTCTGTTCAGGAAAGAAGTCAATCTGATTCTAGAATTGCAACTCACGTTCCCCTGAAGATCTCAGTGGCCCAGTGGAGCCATCCAGAGTCCAGTCATTTGCAGCCAGGGGTCTGGCTAGTGTTATTCCACACACACGGCTGCGGAAAGCCCTACCTCTATAAGCAAGTGGTGTAAACTGTTGGTGGGGGGAGGGGTATTTTCCCCCAAAAAGTCATGGGAGCAAATGGTTGGGCAGTTAGCCCAGTAGATGCTTGGGACACTAAGGTTATGTCAGTAACCATTGGCAGAGCCAGGACCGAAAACCTCAGCAGCAGTTTTCCTGAGGTTGCCTCCCATAAGGATTTGATCTGTGATGAGGAGAGACAGCTCTAGGACAGTAACAGCCAAAAGTGGGTTTCCTCTGTATTAGTCCAAACTCTTAGCTACAAGTTACAGAAATTGAAATCAAACCAGCTTAAGCAGAAAGAGAATTTATTAGAAGGCCATTGAGGTACCTCACAGACTTGAAGGAAAACTGAAGATTCCAGGGCATCTTCAAGAATACGGAATCATACCACCAGGGCACATACACACATACTCACTATGTTTCTTTCTTTTTCAATTTTCATCTTTCATCTCCTCATTTCTCCTTGGCTTTGGTAACACGAGGTTTTATCCATAAGGTAGGGAACACGGCTGCCAGCAGTTCCAGGGTCATATCCTTATAGTGTCTTTAAGAGAAAAGAAAGTTTTCCCTGCTGATTTGCAGGTAGAAAAATCCCAGGGAAGGATTCTGACTCAGTGGGTGGAGTCCTGTGATTGGCTGGGCCTAGGTGCCTATTCACTCCTGGGGTCAGAAGGCAGGGGATATTTTAAGAAGGCGGACTGTAAGCAGCGTAGACAAAAACCTCTTTTGTTCTGTGTCTGTCTCCCAGGTGATGATGGAGGCTGGCAGCCTCCCCCTGGAGCTGTGGCGCATGATCTTAGGCTACCTGCCCCTTCCTGACCTGGGCCGTTGCAGCCTAGTGTGCAGGGCCTGGTATGAACTGATCCTCAGTCTTGATAGGACTCGCTGGCGGCAGCTGTATCTGGGCTACACCAAGTGCCGCCACCCCAACTGGCCCAACCAGCCTGATGTGGAACCTGAGTCTTGGAGGGAGGCCTTCAAGCAGCATTACCTTGCCTCCAAGATGTGGACCAAGAATGCCGCGATCTTGGAGACCTCTGTGTGCTTTTCTTTATTTCGCCGGAGGAGGACACGTCGTACCCTGAGTGTCGGGCCAGGCCATGAGTTTCACAGCCTAGGCAGTGCCCTGGCCATGTCCAGCCTATTTGACCGAATCCTGCTGTTCCCAGGTCTGCATGAAGAGCAAGGTGAAATTATCTTGAAGGTGCCCGTGGAGATCGTAGGCCACGGGAAGTTGGGCGAAGTGGCCCTGCTAGCCAGCATTGACCAGCAGTGCTCAACCACACGCCTGTGCAACCTCGTCTTCATGCCAGCCTGGTTCTCACCCTTCATGTTTAAGGTGGGTGTCTACCTCAGATGGATAGCCTCTCCCAGCCTGACACTGGGCCTTGGCCTCTTCTCAGTGGGTTTGTAACCCTTTTTTTTTTGTTGGGATTAAAAAAGAGAGAGAGTTCAGTCATTAGTCCTATAACACACTCCTCTGAGTTCTGCACCAGTTGAGAAAGAGGCACAGGGATCATTAGAGATCAACATTCTGCTTTATTCCTGAAAAAGCTGTACGTTAAAAAATGAGCCTTGCACTGGAGGCTAAAATTGCTTTGTACTTCTTCTTTTCCAACCTGGACCAACTGGGGCCACAGGTAGAGCAGCCAGGTTCCAGGAGCATACCACATGGTGACCGGAAGCAGAGAACAGGCAGCGTTCCCAGAGAGATGACCAAAGAGGGGGGCTCTGCAGGCCAGTGACCTTCAGCACATTAGCCCCACTCTGCAGAGGGTCATGGAAGGTCGGGCTTTTGCCAAGGGTGACTGGAGAGAGGGTCAGGAAATATCAGGAGAACACATTCCTTCTAGGAACAGAGCAGTTGTTTTCAAAGACAAGCATGTGTTGGGATGTTGGTAGCTTCTGGCAGAACAGTCTAGAGCTAATAGCTGTAGACTGCCAGGAGCTGCATTGCCTAGAAAACTGATTGTGATACATGGATTTTGTACCTAGTCAACAAAAATTATATTGCCACTATTCTACCAATAACAACCAAATTGTCTCTCACGTTCGTAATAATCATTATGCCACCAATCACTTATGATGCACTTACTGTGTGCCAGCCACGTGCTTTACAGCCATGATTAAGATGGATAGTGTCAGCTGGCTTTATTGATGAGGAAATGGAGCCTCAACAAGAGTCTCAGACTTTGTAAGGGACAGAGGTAGGGTCCAAAGCCTGTAATCATAAGATAGGTGACTTTCCATTTGTGGCCTCGTTTGATCCCCACAACAAACAGTTGTGGTAGACAGAGTAGGTGTGTCCCCATTTTGCAGATGGAGGACACTGAGGCTCAGAGATGCTGAGTAACTTTCTCAAGTGGATAATTAGTGAGGTTAGAACTCAAATCCAGGCCTTTGAGTCTAACCACTTTTGAAATTACATTGTTCTGCATTCCCTGGAAGCTTAAAAGGCTGTTTGCTACTTAGAACGTTTCAGAAGAACCGATGGGGTCCTTCTGTGCTCATCTGCAGATCTGGAAGAACGGTTATTTTCCATACCTTCCACATTTCATAGTCATTTATTCTTCAGCCTCCACTTCCCCCTCACAGGTGCAGCTGCAGATCCTCAAGGGGTGGGTCCTGGCCGTAGACTTCTTTGTAGCCCAGCCCACCATCTGGCTTAGTGATTGGCATATATTAGTACTCAGTCCATGCTTGTCTTTTTTTTTTTTTTTTTTTTTTTTTTTTTGCGGTACACGGGCTTCTCACCATCGTGGCCTCTCGCGTTGCGGAGCACAGGCTCCGGACGTGCAGGCTCAACAGCCATGGCACACGGGCCTAGCCGTTCCGTGGCATGTGGGATCTTCCTGGACCCAGGCGCAAACCCGTGTCCCCTGCATCGGCAGGTGGACTCTCAACCATTGCGCCACCAGGGAAGCCCCATGCTTGTCTTTTAACTAAAAGCAGGACAAGGGGCTAGGATGACCTTTCCTGAAAAACGCAAAAGCCAGGGTGACTTCACAGCCATTTTTTATGACTTCTGAGGAATGCCAAGACGCAGAGCAATGGCTCTGCGTCTCTAGAGAGCCGGAGGTTTTCTACAGAGCGGACCAAGTAAGAGAAAATAGACTTAAATTGCAGCAAGAAAGTTAGGTTAGCCATAGGGAACAACTAGAGAGGTTAAGGGGAGTTAAGTTCTGGGACAAGCTCTCAAGGGGAGGTCACTGCTAGAGAATGTAAAATTGTCCAAGGATTACTGAATGGGATCATGAGACACTACTACCTCATTTTGTGGTTCAAGTACATCTCATGGAGCTTGGCGTGGAATCCAGAAGCAGTTCTTCAGGAATGCAGAGTGGCTGGGCTTCTCCGTCAGGCCTGGAGGGCTGAGGGTCTCAGGTGGGCTGTTCTGTAGGGCCGAGCAGTACCCCCACCCCAGAGAACTCTCTGCTCTCCACATCTCTTGACCCCAGATGATAACAGCTGGCTTTTCTCACGTGCCAACTTTGTGCCTGGCTCCGTGCCTGGTGCTTTGTTAGTTTGTGAGCCCCGTGTTACAGACAGAGAAACTGAGGCTTAGAGAAGTGATATGTTTATCCAAGATAACATACCTGGAAGAGGCAGAGCTGGGAGCTGGGCCCTGCAGCTGGAGCCCAGAGCCCACACTTAGCCACTGCTCAGGGCACTCACCCAGTCATGGCAGTATACATTGTCCCTCTCTTTAGGGACGTGGCCTGCTGTCTCCTGCCGTCGTTCTGCACCAGCACCAGTTCCCACGCAGACTTTCCCAGCGCCTGTGTCTGGGCCTCCCACTGCTGGCCCAGCCCCAGCAGAGCTCAGCCCCTCCTGGCCCAACCTGGCCTCTGTCAGCCCTCCAGCTTTGCCCAGCCCTGTCCTGAGTCCACACTCCAGGCTGGCCTATGTGGTGAACCTCAGGGCTGCAGGCTCAGGTGAAGCAGGCTCGCAGGGCCAAGGGAGGATTTGAATGAAGGGATAGTGCTTTGGAAGGAGAGACCCGGAGGAACACCACCTGGTGGGACACAGTCTCTGTGTAACCGAGACACCACGTGGGACCCTCGCCCATCAGAGGGCTTGGTAAAGTTGGGCTCACATCCCAGCCAGTTCCTGTGTTTGTGAGAATCTAAAGCTCTCCCCCATCATTTCTTCCTTTAGCGACGGTCTCCTGGTTCATCTCCAGTATTAACATGTCGATTCCATTTCACGCAGCATCCCTCTGAGCATTCAGCATCTTCCCCCTTCTCCATGTTACCCCTCCCCCAAACTCTTTATTCTCGCTAAGTGCTTCATGAGCACTGGTGGAATTTACTTGAGATTTGAGAGTTTGGGGAAAGGCCCTGCTCCAGAAAGTGAACTTTTCTGCCATTATCCGTTTCCACTCTTGTCCCCTGCCCTTTGGGATTGGAAGGAGGGAAGGGCAGGCAGCTCCAAATGATCTTCCTGATGCACAGCAGCTCCTGGTTCCTCCTGGAGCTGGCAAGACCCTTGCCCTGTGGGGAAGGGAACATGACCAGCAGGACAGATGGCCTTTCCAGGTGCCACCCCCTTACAGAACAGTTAGAGCTCTGACTAGCAAAACAGATCTTATCCCTGTTACACCCACTTTCTCTCTTTCATTCCCCAGACAACTTCAGGTCACGTCCAGTTTGACAACTGCAACTTTGAGAATGGACACATCCAGGTCCATGGTCCGGGCACCTGCCAAGTGAAGTTTTGCACCTTCAAAAACACCCATGTTTTTCTGCACAATGTTCCCCTGTGTGTCCTGGAAAACTGTGAATTTGTGGGCAGTGAAAACAACTCTGTGACTGTTGAGGGCCACCCATCCTCAGAAAACAACTGGGCCTACACGCATCTCTTAGGGCTTATCAGGTCCTCTCCCAGCGTGCTCCCGACAGAGGACTCTGACTCTTTAATGTCCTTGGACCTGGAAAGCAGGGACCAGGCCTGGAGCCCAAGAACCTGTGGCATAGTCATTGAGGGTAGCCAGAGCCCTACCAGCCCAGCAACTGGCTCCCCCAAGGCTGGCTCACAGGAGGCAGAGGTGGGCAGCGATGGGGAAAGGGTGGCCCGGACCCCAGACAGCAGCGATGGAGGCCTGAGTTCCAGCGGTGAGGATGAGGATGAGGACCAGCTCACGTACAGACTGTCCTACCAAGTGCAGGGCCCGCGGCCCGTCCTGGGGGGCTCCTTTTTGGGCCCACCACTGCCGGGAGCATCCATCCAGCTGCCCAGCTGCCTGGTGCTGAACTCACTACACCAGGAGCTGCAGAAGGACAGGGAGGCCATGGCGCTGGCCAGCTCTGTGCAGGGCTGCCTCATCCGCAAGTGCCTGTTCCGGGACGGGAAGGGAGGCGTCTTCGTTTGCTCTTATGGCCGAGCCAAGATGGAAGGAAACATCTTCCGGAACCTGACTTATGCGGTGCGATGTATACATAACAGCAAGGTGCGATGTATACATAATAACAAGGTGCTGTCATAAGGCTTACTGTACAGACCCATGAGACCTGGCTGGGTCACAAGGAACATGATTTTTGAGTGGTGAGAGGGCTTCAATGGCTGTATGCAGGAGGGCTTGGATGGTGCTAGTATGCATTTTTTTTAAAAATCATCTTTTAAGCTTATAACACACACTTGCCTCATGTCCATCTGATTTTTTTTTTTTTTTTTTTTTTGGCGGTACACGGGCCTTTGTTGTGGCCTCTCCCGTTGCGGAGCACAGGCTCTGGACGCTCAGGCTCAGCGGCCATGGCTCACGGGCCCAGCCGCTCCGTGGCATGTGGGATCTTCCCTGCATCGGCAGGCAGACTCTCAACCACTGCACCACCAGGAAAGCCCTAGATGCAAAAATCTTTAACAAAATAGTAGAAGGAACAAGGGCTCTTTATCCTGGATGCAAGATAATTTTGCGAAACGTGATTGCTGCCTGTGATCCAAACTGTGTGGATAGTTGAGAAGGCTTCCCAAATGAGGAGATGTCTAAGCTGAGTAGGATGAGGAGAGGAGAACCAGGGAAAATGGGCTGCATGTGGTGAAAAGGAGGTGCATTGAGGGTTCAGGCAGCAGACATCCTGTGCTGGGGCCTGAATGTGAGGCCAAGTTCAGCAGTGTGGTGGGGACTGTTGGAAAATGAGCAGGGAAGGTGAGCAGAATCCACCTTGCCCAGGGCCTAGAAAGCCCCGTTGAGATGTATGGACTTCATACTAAGAATGGGTCATCCTGCTCTGCATGCCATCAGCGCCTTGTACCTGCAACCCCCTCAGGCACCACAGGACAGTAACAGCTCAGGATGGGAAAGGCTTCTAAAATGAAAGACAGGGCCTTTTAGAAGGAAGCATGACATAGCTCCTAGGTTTGAGTCTTACCTCTCCTCTAATTCACTGTGAATGTTGCCTTCCTCTCGTGTGAAATGGAAATACTGCCCCACCTCTTTGACTGGGGGTTTGTGAGGATCCAGTGCCATAATATTGGCAAAAGCACTTAGAAAACTGAAGGGCATTGTGCAGATGTCACATGTGAGTCTTGCAGGTCTTTGAAGGCTTCTAGAATGGTTAATAGCAATTGCATGTTAATTGTATTTTACCCATTTCCAAAGAGGATTTCAGGTGGTGTTACCCTGAAAAGACAATATAAAACTGTGCTATGAACAGAGAATAAAAGGTAAAGGTCAAATAAAAGGGGTGGGTGACAGCTTTGCTCTCAGGGAGACCACGATGAAAGGATCTGGGGTGAGCCCTCAAGGAGGGCTTTCCTCCTTGCATAGTTATTAAGAGAGTGGCTTCTGAGTCAAATTCTGGCTCTGCCCTTTATTAGCTATGTACCCTTTGGACTAATGATACTACCTACTCCAAGGTGTGGTGAGGATTGACTGAGGTCATATATATGCATATATATATGTAAAGTGCTTAGCAGTGTGTCTGGTGCATAGAAAGTATTCCGTAAATATGTTTGGTGTTTTTTTTAAGACTTAAAAAAAAAATCTTTCCCGGAGGAACGGTGCCTGGCCAAGCTGTCTAGGAAGATGAGGAGTTGGCAGGGTGAAGCTGTGAGGCAAAGAAGGCATGTGGGAAGGCCCAGACAGACAGAGGACACAGGACACTCAGGGAGTCGCAAGTAACCTCAACAGCCAGAGCGTGAGGTGAGGGCTAGTCAACAGGAGTCAGTCATCTCAGGGGCAGGTGTCTTGTCAGAGGGATGGGAATTGTCTTGAGGGCAGTGGGAACACACTGAAAGATTTTAAGCAGAGAATTGTGGTCAGATCCGCATTTGGAAAGCTCCTCTGTCAGCTTTGTGTGGAATGGAGTGGAGGGGAACAAGACTGGAGACACAATCAGTGCAGGGCAGTGGGTAATTAGGGTCCATACATGGAGAGGAGGAACAGGGCAGTCCGGAGAGGTGGCGAGGAGAACCTCGGGAGGGGGTGGTCGAAGTTATGTGGCTAGATTTCTGGTGCGAATGGCTGAGGCAAAGGTAGGAACTGAGAAGCCAAGAAGGTCAGGATGTGGAGAGAAAGATGCTGAGCGTGGTTCTGGGCACGTTGAGTTTGGAGCATCAATGACATCAGGCAGAGGTGCCATCTGGTTATGTGGGGCTGGAGCTTTGAAGAGAGATGTGCCCTGACGTGCAGACTTGAGAGCAGGTGCTAACTGGAGTCATGGACAAGGAGAGACAAAAGTTAAACAGTTTTCGTTGTAGCCCTCTGGAACTGTTCCCCCTAGGGAACTTGTGGCAGGAATTGTGCAGCCAACTATAAGTGAGTCTCCAAAAAGGAACTTGAAAAGCTGATTTTGGCTGACTTTTGACTAAAACAACCCATGGTGTCTTGTGAGTATGCAGCTTTCGGGAACACATATATCAAATGGCATCAATACAAGTGGGGAGCTGTGGGTGGGAGTGCCGGCTTACTGAGCTGGTCCCTGTGGCCAGGAGCAAGGCCTTGTTGATCCAGTGGCCAGAGATCAGCCGCCCTAACTCTGCCCTCCAGAACATTCCTGAGAGGGTTAGAGGCTGGCAGAGGGAATGAAGAAAAGTATCACTGACCATGATTTTTTTTTCTTGCTTCTTTGTGTATCGTAATTTTTAGTTGGAAGTGAGGTAACTTGTATAGACGGTGGAGACAGGTAAATGGTGTTTACGTGTGGGAATGGGCATGCCTCTGCTGTGACGCTTGGATTTTGTTGCTACGATTACCTTCAGTGAACCACAGGCTCCTGATTCCTCCTGCATTACTTTGGCTGGTTTGCCAGTGGACTTTTCTGTTTTAGTTCTTCCCTTTGCATCTGCTCCTCTGTGCTCTTGCCCCTCCCAGCAGCAGGCCACTGCCATTGCTCTCGCTGGCCAGCCTGGTGGCACAGTGGGTGGTAGGGAGCCTCTCGTGTCCGCATTTATCCTTAGTCTTAGGAAGGTGCTGTGTCGGTGGATATAGGACCTTGGCACTAGGCCCTTTTCAGTGGTCCTGCCTCACCCGCCAGCACTAGAGGGGCTCTAATGATCGAGGCCTAAGATATTTTCCTCCCACCTCCCTGAGGGGTAAAGCGTTTATTGTTTTTCTGTTCCCTCCCTTGAGAGCCACAGGGTTTGCTGCCCTTCCCCCAGCTACTTAAGGCTTGTTCTTTGGGACAGTTAGGGGAGAAAAATCCAGGAGGGGCTTAGTGCTTTTCCCACAGTGGCTGTACTTTCCCCCAAGCTCCCACCAGGAGGGATGCTGTCTCCCGTCTCTCGTCCTGCCCTCAGTCTTTCTCCATGAGCACCTGGCGAGGTCCATGGAGAAGTGAATAGATGCAGCTGCTCCCGGGGCTTCTGTGCTCTCACTAGTTCACAACTGGCTTTTAACAATTCATGGAAACGGTTAGCTGAACTCTTCTTACTGGCCAGTATGGCATCTATGTCTTTTCAGACAAACAAGTACTCACGTCTTGTGTCCTTTGAAGGTGCCTGTTTCCCTTAGATTCCAGGCTAGTTGGTTGTCCTGCAACCTCAGCTCACTGATGGATTCAAGAAAGGTTATGTTTTTGTATCTTCTTGTTGTAAGTGTGGGAGCAATGCTCTTTCCAACTTTCCCCATCCTAAGCAGAAAGCTTCTCCTTGAAATTGTACTTCCATTATACTTTACTCCTCCCAGAGTTTTATCCTAATGTAATACAGTGTTTATTGTTAGTACACAATTTACCTTAATGTAGTACATTTCATTGTTAATACATAGTTGTTTAAAACAATATGTATTCTAGATTTTTAGAATTGCTAAAAAGAGAATATAAGTGGCAGTGCATCCCCTTAATAAGCTGTTTACTGAGTTATGGTACCTTGTTTTAAAGAGGCTTCTTTATCTTATACCAACACTTGGAATTGTCTCTTAGCTTGGAGTTCCATTGGTTTTTCCACCCCAGGATAATAATTCAGCAAGAGAGATGCAAAACGGGCAAGAATGGGTGTTTGTCTTAAAAGTGGAAAGCAGGGGCTTCCCTGGTGGCGCAGTGGTTGAGAGTCCGCCTGCCGATGCAGGGGACACAGGTTCGTGCCCCGGTCTGGGAAGATCCCACATGCCGCGGAGCAGCTGGGCCCGTGAGCCATGGCCACTGAGCCTGTGCGTCCGGAGCCTGTGCCCCGCAACGGGAGAGGCCACAACAGTGAGAGGCCCACGTACCACACACACACACACAAAAAAAGTGGAAAGCAAAAGGGAAGGTGGGAGAGGACAGCCTACGAGGTACTTTACCCTCAGGTGCTTCCTCAGGCAGGTGAAGTTCAGCAAAGGCGCGTGTGGAAGTGGTGGATCTGGTACTCAGTTCCATTCAAAGTAGCTATGCCCTTGGACCCCTGGAAATCTTCATGTAACTGCACTGCATGTAGAGTTTGTAGACCACTAAATCCCACCTTCTCTAAGCGTCCTTTCCATGCCATCATCCTGTTATTTATCCTGCTCAGAGGCTGTGAATGTGGAGCTCAGGGCCAAGCTTCCATCCAGGTTTTAGTAAAGAACTGGCGTGAGGTTTGTACAGTGCCTGTAGGGAAAAACCAGGAAGGACACGGAAATGGCTCAGTCCTCACGAGCACACGGCGGAGAGTGGTTGGTCTGGCATCAGGTAGAACTGCACGGACCAGACAGGAAGGAAGACTCAGGTATTCCCCAAGCAGTTTTTAAAATACCTTTGTGACAGGAAAATGAATGGCTCTCTCTTCTCTGCCTAGATCATCATGCTCAGGAACCACATTCACCACTGCAGAGCATCAGGCATCTTTCTTCGCTTGGAGGGCGGAGGCCTGATCGCTGGCAACAACATTTATGACAACGCGGAGGCCGGTGTAGACATCCGGAAAAAGTCCAACCCTCTCATTCTGGTACTTCCTCCATCTTCTTGCCCTTTCAGGGTGGCTCTTGGTGCTCAGAAACCTTTTCTAAGGATGTTTAAGCAAATGTTGCCATCTTGAATTTCTGTTGCTTCCTATTTGCAGGTAGTTCCTGCCCTTTTCTCTGTGTGTCCTTGTGACTCTGGGTCTCTTTCTCCATGTGTTGAGAGTGACTTTGCATAAGTCACATACGTCCCTGCAGTCACCCCCAGCAAGGAGGAGGACTGGATAGACAGGGAAATTCACAGGGCCTTTCCTCCCTCAGCCCTGATACGCTCTTGTGGGCTTTGAGTTCGGTAAGAATAAAGATATGTCTGCCATGAAAGACACTTGGATCAAAAATAAAACACCAAATTAGTTCATTCTTTACTGTTAAAAGGACATGTAGGATATTTATTCTGAAGATTATTTGTTTCGTGGATATTGTGAGGCCATAGTGAGTTTGATCTTAGCCAGTGTGAAAACCACTTAAAGTCCTAGAATATGAGACCAGTGACATGAAAGACCTGCCACATAGTTTTGCTCCAGGCTTCTCTGAGAGACAGGTTTCCCAGAAATTGAGAAACATAATGGACTTTTTATGGGCTTGGAAAAGTAATATCCGTCATATACATAGTGCTTATTATATGCCAGATAGTATTCTAAGCACTTGGTATATATTTATTTAATCATGGTTTAACTCTTACACAACCCTGTGAGATAGAATTATTATTATTCCCATTTCATAGCTGAAGACGCGGAGGCACAAAGACACTAGGGACCTTGCCCTAAATCACACATCTAGTGCTAGAGCTGGCCTTTGAATCCAGGCAGTCTGACTCAGGGTGGATGTTCTTAACCCAGTATATTAGACTGCCCTTGCAACTTCAGAGAAAGGCAAGTTCTTAACTATATTTCAAGAGACATGCTTGGCCAGTGTCTTCTGCAGCCCCTTCCTCTCACTCTTTCTGCCATGCAACTGATATTTGATGCATGGCCTTGGCTTAGGAAATTATTGCCACTGTTGCCAGAGAGATGAGAGGAGTTTGCCTTCCCAGGGATGGGGGGACAGGACAGTTTAGCAGGTGGAGGGGGAAGGGAGTATTACCTCCCTTTGTGAAACAGTGCAGGATAGAAATACCATTGCTTACACCTCTCTCCCTGTGCTTTTCAACCCTGTGAGGGACTTCTGTAGGCCGCGGTTACCCTGGTGAGTCTGCCAAATCCTTCAGGGGAAAATCTGAAAAGTGAGTAAGAATAGGAGAGCTTGCAACATGAAACACTTTAAAGCAAACTAGAACTTTGTTTCCGTGAAATCATTTTGGAAGAGAAACAGCTAGCTTTCTGGTTTAAATATAGGATTGTATTTAGGCTGTAAATTAGCAATTAGAGTGGAACAATTTTATTATAATTTATTATAACCTAAAATTTTCATCACTGTCCAAAAGCAACTAACTGACTGGGAAACAGAAAAACTAGGTTTCAGATACGGCCCTGCCACAAACATACTATGTGACCCTGGGCCTGTTTCCCCATTTGCATGGTATGAAAATCTCCAAGTGTCCTTGTAGCTCGTACACCTTCTGGTGACCTCATGCCTCATGGGACACCTAAGCTCCCTGGGGCTGTACCTTCCACAGGTCCCCCCTGAATGAGAAGGGAAGACTAGAAGCCAATGACCCACTCATTCCCTGAGTGGCGCCTTGGGACTGCGCTTAGCCAAAGTTCCCATGTACTGGGGCACTGCCCCCTTCCTGAGAGGTGGGCGCCCTGGGCTCTGGGGTGACATGGCCTAGCCAATGATCGTGTGTTTTGGGGACTCTTGGGAGACTCAGAAATTTTCAGTAGTGTGCATTGCAGATGAAGGGCAGGAACCCTTAGCAGTAAGTGCCAGCATAACTACATCCCAAGAGTCTGGGTGGGGAAGACTCCTCTCTTGGGAGTCTCCCTCATAGGTGTCAATGTGTGCACCTGTGCAGAGAGGGCAGGGCTGTGTCCATTCACTTAGTTTTTTTGTTGTTTCTTTTTAAAAAATTTTATTTATTTATTTTTAATTTTTTACTTTTTGGCTACGTTGGGTCTTTGTTGCTGTGCACGGGCTTTCTCTAGTTGCGGCAAGCGGGGGCTACTCTTCATTACGGTGCGCAGGCTTCTCACTGTGGTGGCCTCTCTTGTGGAGCACAGGCTCTAGGTGCACAGGCTTCAGTAGTTGTGGCACACAGGCTCAGTAGTTGTGGCTCGCAGGCTCTAGAGCACAGGATCAGTGGTTGTGGTGCATGGGCTTAGTTGCTCTGCAGCATGTGGGATCTTCCCTGACCAGGGCTCGAACCCGTGTCCCCTGCAATGGCAGATGGATTCTTAACCACTGTGCTACCAGGGAAGCCCATTCACTTTGTTTTGTGCTAGGTATCTTCCAGCAACATAGTTTTCTCTGCTGGTTTATACTGGCCCTCCTGTGGGGCAGTAGTGAGCACTCTGCTTCTCAGTGACGTGTCTGAGCTGCCTTCTGTGGTGTCTCATGTTCACTTGCAGTGTAACCAGATCCACCACGGCCTTCGCTCTGGCATTGTTGTCCTTGGCAATGGGAAAGGCATCATCCGGAATAATCAAATCTTTTCAAACAAGGAGGCTGGCATTTACATCCTGTACCACGGAAATCCTGTCGTGAGGTATGTGCCGCTGTACCCAGACCATCCTGCCCACCCATGGTCCCTCTTTCCTCTCTGATCTCTGTGTTTCCCTACTCTCTATCTATGCTTCGTTTGAAACCATTTTTGTTTATGAAAACAACTGTACAGATGCAAGCAGGGAAGAGACAGAGTTCACCCATAATCCCACCTCATTCACACAAGCTTTTGTGGTATTGCATCTGTGTTCTGTGCTTTTGTGTCTGTGTTTCCTTCCAGTTAACTAGGTGGGGGCATTCTATTCAGCAAACATTACTGAGCACTTCTAATAATGATAACAAAGGTAAACAAGGGCAGACTCCACTCCCTAGGAGCTTACTTTAGTCTGGAGGACATGTGTGCTCAGAAATAATGCTAAGATAGGAATGGCATAGAGATTTCAATTCACCTGACAACTCCGGTCAGTTGATTGTGGCTACCTGGGATGCTGTATTAAGATCTGGAGGCTCCATCTGACCTCAGCATGAAAGCATGCTGTGATCAATCAGTGGTGTAAGCTGTAGGTGGGAGGGGCCATGGATTTGCCTTCCCATCTATCATATGGCACAGACTGTGATAAATACTAGCATCAAAGTGGTTCCAAGAGAGGGGGAATCATTCTGACTAGGGGGCTGTGGGAGGCCTCATTTAGGAGATGGCATTGGAGTTAGACTTTGAAATACGGGTAGAGCTTGGACTCTCATGGAGATGGGGAGTGGACATTCCTAGTGAAGGAAGCAGCTTGAGTAAAGCAGCAGAGTGCAGCAGATTCAGGGGTAGCACACGGCCCACTGGCGCTTGAGAAAAGGTCTGACACAAGTTGTGACATTAGTATAAAACATCTTAAATTGGGACTGTCCCCGATAATCTTGGGTCCTTTGGTCACTGCAGCTTGAACGTTAAGGTTTTGAGTAGAAGACCCACACAGTTATGTCTGCAGTTTACAAAAATCACTGGCATTAATGTTCAGCAAATGTATTCTGAGAGTTTTTCCCTGCATTATTCCATGTGTATTTTTCCATGCTGTTGCAGCACCTTTGTATTTATCACTTTGGACAGTTTCAGAACTGTTCCATTGTTTTGATATTCCCTCGTTTTTGAACCAGTCCTATTACTGTTCCTCTGGATTTTTTTTTTTTTTTTTTTTTTTGCCACACCGCATGGCTTGCGGGACCTATTACTGCTAGGCCTCTATTTTTTCACTGTTATAGACAGCTTACTAAAAACAATTAGTGATCACAGAACTCTTTTTCCATCTTTTGCATTATTGCCTTAAGATAAGAGTATGGGTTTGCATGTATGCATGTCATTCATTTAACACACATTTGAGGGTTTATTCCATGTAAAGGGACAGCAGTATAAAAAGTATGTACAAGTAGTCTCTGCTTCGTGGAGCATGCAGTCTCATTCTGGACACAGGAGCCATGAGGGAAGATTCACCAAAGCATATGCTTTATAGGTCTTCATGCAGTTGCAGAAGAAGCCCAGCCACAATTTCAGCTGAGCAAGTCAGGGCAGGGCACGTGGGGCGCTGACGTTTGAGTTGTGCTTGAAGGATGAGGTGGATTTTATGGCCATAGAAAAGGCATTCTGGGCCTGGGGCAGTGAAATTTGGGGTATGTCCGGGGGAAATGGTGTAAAAGATGTGGTGGTATGTCTGGGCATGTGATGCCCAGGGGGGTTGAGTAGATGATCAGCCTACCAAGTGGGGTTGATGCTGGAGCACCGAGGACCTCGAATACCAAGTGTGGTGGGTAGAATAATGGCCCTCCAGATGTATCCATTTCCTAATGCTTGGAACCTGTGCATATGCTGTCTTACAAGGCAGAAGAGACTCTGCAGATGTGACTACGTTGAGATGGGGAGAGTATCCTGGGTTATGCAGGTGGGCCCAGTGTCATCACAAGGGTCCTTAGAAGAGGGAAGCAGGAGAGTCAGAGTCAGAGAGAAGGAAATGTATCAACAGAAGCAGAGGTCAGAGTGATGAGGCCACAGGCCAGGAAATATGGGCAGCCTCTAGAAACTTGAAAAGACAAGAAATGGATTCTTCCCTAGAGCCTCCAGAAGGAATACAGGTCTGCTGGCACCTTGATTTAACCCCATCAGATCCATTTTGGACTTCTGGCCTCCTAAACTGGAAGATAATGAATTTGTGTTGTTCTAAGCCGCTAAGTTTGTGGTAATTTGTTACATTAGCCGTACACCCAGAACTTGCGGGGCTGGTGAACTGTTGAAGGGTTTTGAGCAAGGAATATTACAACCAGATCAGTGTCTTGGGTTTTTAAAACAGTCACTTTGAGAGAATAGGTTGTGCTTTTTTCCTTTGTTTCTTTGTGATGGCAGATAGGGATCTGTGGGAGGGTACAGAATGAATTTCGAGATCCCTGAAATGGCCTAGATAAGTCAAACCACAGCATATTTTTTTGCCGGGGAGTTATATAACCTATGGTGTTTCTCTTTTTTTGCCTTGGCTGCAAGGAAGCACAGGACTCAGACTGGCTCATCTGTCGTTAATATCCCATCCTTGGTTCTTGGAACAATGATCTGTCCCCTTTTCCTACTGTTTTCTGATACCTCTTTTATCTTTGTTCTGCCCACCCTGTGTACACACACATATATGTTTCTCCAAGTGGCCATGGATCCTTTCTGAAGGTAAGTGAGATTTGTATTAAAAGATTAAAAGTATACCACTCATGCATTTGCTGCTATGGCACAGCTCTCAGAAATATGGATGAGGCGTGCCTTGCCCAGGGACTACATCTGACCCTGAATTCTAGAAGCCCAGAGTAACCATCAGCTGATTAAATTGTAATCACATCAAAGCAGATACTTCAGATCTGTCTGAATAAAAACATAAGGATGGGGCTTCCCTGGTGGCGCAGTGGTTGAGAGTCCGCCTGCCGATGCAGGGGACACGGGTTCGTGCCCCGGTCCGGGAAGATCCCACATGCCGCAGAGCGGCTGGGCCCGTGAGCCATGGCCGCTGAGCCTGCGCGTCCGGAGCCTGTGCTCCGCAACGGGAGAGGCCACAACAGTGAGAGGCCCGCGTTACCGGAAAAAAAAAAAAAAAAAAAAAAAAAAAAAAACATAAGGATGTTTTTTGTTTTTGTTTTTTGTTTTTTGCAGTACGTGGGCCTCTCACTGTTGTGGCCTCTCCCGTTGCGGAGCACAGGCTCCGGACGCGCAGGCTCAACAGCCATGGCTCACGGGCCTAGCCGCTCCGCGGCATGTGGGATCTTCCCAGACTTGGGCACGAACCCGTGTCCCCTGCATTGGCAGGCGGATTCTCAACCACTGTGCCACCAGGGAAGCCCAAGGATGTTTTTAACCTTGTTCTACTCCAAACACATAATGTAGATGCAGTTGGCATTTGACTTCCTCCGAAGGAAGTAAACCATTTGGACCCTGCCCTAGGAGATGGGAAGACTTATCAGCCAACTGCTAATCACTGAGGTTCTGTGAGGAGCCAGGCCCTGTGTTAGGCTGTAAAGAGCCAGGTGAATATTGGGATCTAAATCCTTCTGCTGCATGCATGGTAGAAAGTAGAGGGGCACCTCCTAAGAGAGGGGGCCGGTGCCCCTCCAGTACAGAAGGAGAACACAGCATTCCTTGTAGTAAAAGCAACAAACAGCAAATGTGTATGCTCCAGGAATAACCCAGTTCTGCTAGGGTCTGGGTGTGACTGGCTCTGTATTTACAGGCAAGAAACCAAGGTAGAGAGACGGGAGAGAAATACATGTCCTTTAACATGCTCAGGTGTCTGGTTCTAAAGAACTCATTCACGAGGCCTTGCCATGGTAGTAGGGCTGTGTGTAGCCCAGCCCATGGGGTTTCACATATGTGTTGTCTGATGTTCTTAAAACCCTCTTTTTAAAATCTGGTTTTCTTCTTATAAGGCATGTCATTATTTTATGTTTTCATTCAGTGGATAGGCGACTGAGTTAACAGAAAATAGGCTAAAGAGTAGCTGCTGGATACAAACAGAAGATGGTAGGCTTGTTACAGGCAGAATCTGATTCAGGGACATAAATCACTCCCAAACAAGCTTAACACAGCGTCCTAGGAATTCTTGACACTACCAAGACTTTACCTGTGATCATGCATCATGATGACTTTTGTTTAAAATGGTGTTTATATGAATAGTAAGTATTGGCAAGAATGTGGAAAAAAGGGAACCCTTGTACACTGTTGGTGGAATGTAAATTGGGGCAGCCACTGTGAAAAACAGTACGGAGGTTTCTCCAAAAACTAAAGATAGAACTACCATATGACCCAGCAATTCCATTCCTGGGTATATATCCGAAAACAAAAACACTAATTCAAAAAGATACATGCAGTCCAATGTTCATAGTAGCATCATTCACAATAGCCAAGATATGGAAGCAGCCTAAGTGTCCATTAACAGAGGAGTGGATAAAGAAGATGTGGTATATAAACACAATGGAATACTACTCGGCCATAAAAAAAGAATGAAATTTTGCATTTGCAGCAACATGGATGGGCTTGGAGGGCATTATGCTAAGTGAAATAGACAGAGAAAGACAAATACTGTATGATATCACTTATATGTGGAACCTAAAAAAATGCAACAAACTAGTGAATATAACAAAAAAGAGGCAGACTCACAGATGTAGAGAGCAAGCTACTGGTTACCAGTGGGGAGGCAGGAGGGGCAATATAGAGGTAGGGGAGTAAGAGGTACAAACTATTAGGTATAAAATAAGCTACAAGGGTATATTGTGTAACACGAAATATAGCCAATATTTTATAATATCTATAAATGGAGTATAACCTTTAAAAATCATGAATCACTATTGTACACCTGCAACTTAGATAATATGGTACAGCGACTGTACGTTAATAAAAAATAAAATAAAATAATAAAATGGTGTTTATATGTGGATAACAGTCCAGAGAGGCTGCAGAGACATGGGTATAATGATATGTGCTTCCGTGGCACAGTTGTAGGTTGTTTGGGGTCAGTGGTAACTGAAGATTGCTAACTGCCTGGCTTCTGGGGCTTGAGGAGGTGCTTCATCCCCCTGTGGACCTGAGCCATCTGGGAAGCCCACAAAAGAAGGCAGGCACCTTGGATGGGCTTTGTCTTTGATACATGACATTGGTCTGGTCTCACCTTTTGTCTTCTCCTTCCATTCTAGCCGGAACCACATTTTCAAGGGCAGTGCAGCAGGCATAGCTGTGAATGAGAATGGCAGAGGCCTCATCACAGGTAGGGGTAGGACTGCCTGGAGCTGCAGCCCCCAGTGACCACAGCCAAGCCAACGTCCCAGGCTTCCCACCCACCCAGTCCTTCACCTCAACAGACTGGCCTCCTTGATAGTGGCTAGCACTTGGGGATGCTGGCTCCATGCACTGGCCATGCTTATCAGGCAGGGAAAGAGCGTCTGCTCTTTGCCAGGCCTGGTGCATACAGGATCTGAATGGATGGCTGTTTCTGACATAACACTGTCAGAAACATTCATGCCACACAAACTGTCTGGATCCCTCCTCTTGGCTTTTATGGGCTTGTGCCTGCTCTGGCAGTCCATCCCCATTTCCCCTCTGCCTGGCCAACTCCTGCTCATTCTTTGAGTCTCAGCCTAAGTGTCACTTCCTGGGGGATGTCTGCCCTGACCTCTCATTATACATCTACACTCACTCTACCCAGTAGGCCTGCTCTACAGGACATTTTACTTAATTTCTTATGATCTGTTTAATGTGCATCTCCTTTGCTGTATCCTTTAAGGCAAGGATCAAGTCTGTCTGGTACGTCAGTGTAGCCTCAGCACAGAGCATAGCCATACCTAGGACATTAAGAAAATTCAGTAAATATTGGGCCAGGGAATCCCCCTGACTGGATCCAGCCTTCCTTCATTTATCGGACATTTTTTGAGCACACGCTGTATGCAGGAGCTGGGGATACAGCAATGAACAAAACAGATGATTTCTTCTGTCAGGAACCAACATTTTAGAAGGGGAAAAAAACAGAAGCATTTTTTTTCCCCAAGGAAAGTCATATCTGAGGGTGATAAGTGCTTTACAGATAATTAAAATAGGTGATAGAGGAACTGTGTGGGTATTTACTATTGTATGGTCAGGGCAGGCCTTTCTGAGAAGGTGACATGTAAGCCAGAAGCTGGATGATGGGAAGGAGACCAGAAAAAGAACGAGGATTCCACACGTTGCTGGTTACCTGTGGGAAGAGACTTTGCATGCCTGAGGAGCACAGAGGTTGCTCATTTGACTGCAGTGTGGTGAGCAAGGGACAAGGAGTATGAGATGGGGTCCCAGAGGCAGGCAGGGAGGGGCCAGCCACACAAAGTCTCATGAGCCATTGCAGTCCTGTCGCAGGAGGCTGAGAGTCTGCCCTGCCACCATGCTGGGGCAGCAGTGTCCCAGGACACCCCTTCTAACTTGTGGCTCTTCAGCCCAGAGACATGGTGGAGGAGAGAGGAGAGGAAGGCTGTGGTCAGTCCAGAGCTGAGGCTGAGAAGGACAGGCTAGCGCCTTCCCAGGCATGTGGGGGAATGGCTGGATTCTGCTTCAGCCCTCCCAAGGACAGCCCCCCAGGACAGACAGTCCTGCCTGACCTTGGTCCAGGGACTCTAAAGCCAGTCTGTTCTTAGTCATCAATCGTCCAGGCCGCTGGGTACAGTGGATGCTGGGGATATAGGAGACCCCAAGACAGACACGAACGTTGCCCTTGAGGAAAGCAGACAGTAGATAAGTCCCTAGAAAGTCAAACACCAGACAAGATTCGGGGTGCTGACTGCTGACGGGAAGGCCTAGGCATCCTTGTCCAGATTTGCCTTTCTATCAGCTGTCCAAGTCCTCGTTGCCAGCACTGTAGGTGACTCTTGACCCTCTTTTCTGCCTCTTCCCATAGAAAATGTCATCCGAGAGAATCAGTGGGGAGGTGTGGACATCCGCCGAGGAGGGCTCCCCATCCTCAGGAGCAACCTCATCTGCTTTGGCTATTCCGATGGTGTTGTTGTCGGGGATGAAGGCAAAGGCCTGCTAGAAGGAAACACCATCTACGGTGAGGGCGCATTCCTGGGGGAGGGGTTTGGGGCCCAGTCCAGCCTGGAGGCAGGCAGCCCAGGTTCCATCTCCAGCCTGTGGGTCCTGAGAAAGTTGCCGCCTTTCCCTGGGCCTCAGAGATCTCATCTTAAAGAATAGCATCCAGGGCTTCCCTGGTGGCGCAGTGGTTGAGAATCCGCCTGCCAATGCAGGGGACACAGGTTCGTGCCCCGGTCCGGGAAGATCCCACATGCCGCAGAGCGGATGGGCCCGTGAGCCATGAGCCATGGCCGCTGAGCCTGCGCGTCCAGAGCCTGTGCTCCGCAACGGGAGAGGGCACAGGAGAGAGAGGCCCGCATACCGGAAAAAAAAAAAAAAGCATCCATCTCAGGTCACAGCCACATAGACCCTCACAGAAGGCACAAGGCTCTCATAAATCACCTTCTAATCCAGATTGACCCCAAGGGGTCAGCAAAGCAGAGAGCTTTATCCCCCACTTAAAACAGCAAAAGGCAGGAGTGGATCTTGCATAAGGCCAGGGCCATTTAATTTCTCACACATGGACATCTAACTTTTCTTATCCTTTCTTTTGATCCAGAGAACTAAAATTATAATGGGAGAAATAGGGTAATCGTAGAAGGAGAAGTGTTCTCACTCATTCTGTGCCTTTAGGCAAAGCTTCCATCTTTCTGGACTGCATTTCTAATAATAATAATAATTATACTAACCTACATTCAGGCGCTGGACTCTTGCTAAGCCCTTTATATGCATTAGCACATTTAATCCTCATGACTACCTTCTGAGGTAGGTACAGTTATTAAACCCATTTTATTTTATTTTTTAATTAATTTTTTGGCCACACTGTGTGGCTTATGGGATCTTAGTTCGCCAACCAGGGATTGAACCCGTGCCCCCCTGCAGCGGAAGCGTGGAGTCCTAACCACTGGACCTCCAGGGAATTCCTGAGGTTCAATATCCTCAGTGTCACACAGCTAGGAAGTGGTAGGGCTGGAACTCAAACTGAAGCCACCTCCATCTCTGTGCAGGGAGGAGTTGGGCTGGATGAGCTCTGAGGGCCCCTTTGACACTGTCACCGTGGGCTTGTGTGCTTCTCATCTGGAAGTGGGGCCTTGACAGTTCCCAGAGCACTTTTACACCCCCTGGAATGATTGCAGTTTTGAGATTGACCTGTTATTACCCCTCTTGTATGAAGGAGAAGCCTGCAGCCAGGCCCTAAAGTGACTTGTCTGAGGCCATTTGCAAATCAGGGACTCTGTCTCCAGGCCAGCGCCTTTCCTGCTTCCCCTCTCGGGGAGGCACTGAGTGCTGCCTCGCCCGTCACTCGGCCTTAGTGACCAACTCCTTTCACTGTCCCAGCTAATAAGGGCTGTGGTGTGTGGATGATGTCGTCCAGCCTGCCCCACGTCACCAGCAACCACGTCAGCTACAATGGCCTGTATGGAGTGGCAGTGTTCAGCCAGAAGGATGGCTCCGGGGAGTCCCCTGGAGGCCACGTGGCCCACGAGAACTTCGGCGAGGACGGGGACGCCACCTGGGAGACGGAGCTGGAGAAGGATGATGACCTGCTGCGCCGGCCCATCACCGCAGCTCTGGTCGAGTCTAACACTGTTAATCACAATGGAGGTGAGTGCCCCTCCCCGCAGCCCCTGCTCCAGGGGCTCCTGTGCTCTGCCTGCCCTAAGGCCCTTCTAGCCTCATCAGCCACTTCCCTTCAGCCACTTACCCGGTACCCCAATCCCCTGGACTTCACATGCCCTTGACTTGAATCCATTCTTTTCTGTTCCCACCCACCCCACCCTGCCTTTCTCTTACTATTTCTTTTGCCTGAAATTCCCTTTCTCCCATCCACACGTCCCAAATAATTCAGACCTCAGAGCCCACTGCAAACTTGCCCTCACCCTCTGTCCTTCTCTCTTTGACCTGTGCTCTCCTCCAGCCCCAGTGGCACTTGTTAGGGGGCTGGGATTGTATTTGTTTCTGTGGCTGTTTCATCAAGTCTGACGGGCTGTGAACTTGAGGCAAGGAACTGAATCCCACTCCTGTTGGTGCCCCCTCCCCTCAGTACCAATCCCACACCTGGCAGACACGTTTCCAATCAATTCTGAGACACATTTTTCACATTTTAACATCTCTGATGAGATGCACCTTACAGTTGATGGCATATTATGGTTTAATTGGCAGTGGTTTTTCTTTCTTAGAGAACACAGAAAATAAAAGTATTTAAAATCCATGTTATCTTAAACTTGATTAAAAAAATGATAGTAGGTGTTTGATGTTTATTGAATTGGAAAAAAAAATGATTGTGAAGTTCATCCAACTCCACAGCTCCCAAACCTGGCTGATTATCAGAATTACTCTGGGGGGCTGATGGAGGAAGGCTTATTAAAAAGAGGTCCCTGGGGCTTCCCTGGTGGCGCGAGAGTCCGCCTGCCAATGCAGGGGACATGGGTTCGTGCCCCGGTCCGGGAAGATCCCACATGCCTTGGAGCAGCTGGGCCCATGAGCCATGGCCACTGAGCCTGCGCGTCCAGAGCCTGTGCTCTGCAACGGGACAGGCCACAGCAGTGAGAGGCCCGCGTACCGCGAAAAAAAAAAAAAAAAGTCCCTGGGCCCTAGTAAGCTCATCCCCCTGGGAGTGGCAGAGGCAGGGAGATGGGTAGCCAGTGGCCCTAGCCCACTTATCCAGAAAATGAGTTCTCTGCCTTCCCATTTCAGGGTTTCCTCTACATGGCCATGCTGTCCAATAGGACAGTCAAAGCCACATAAATTCACAAATACTTGATTTATTTTTGCTGTTCTCAACCAAGCCAGAAGCAACAGGCAGTTGGCACCAAAAGGTTTGGACTTGCAAGCTCACAGCTCAGACTGATCCCATATGACCCCACAGTCGACATCCTCCCACAGCCTCCTCCTGGTGCTGCCGGCGCCTCTTACCACTGGGGAGAACTCCTCCTCACCCCGGGTCCACCTGCCATGCTGCCTTTCCCCACGCGGCTCTAAGCCTGCTGATTTTGTGCTTTTTTCTACAAATACATAGTGTCGCTAAGAAATTTCTTATTTCTTAAGAAATAAGAAAATTTCCCAGAATAGTAGGGAGGGAGATTCTAGCTCAGAATGGGAAGCAAAACAAACAACAACTTTCTAGCAGGTGGATCTGTCTGTCTAGAGGTGGAATGGGCAGCCTTGAGCATGTAGTGAGCCTCCAGTCACAGGTGGTGCAGATGGGGGTAGGATGAGGCTGCTGTAGGAGGCATGCCAGCACATGACGAGAGCCTGGGCCAGATGACCAGCTGAGCCTAGGGAATTTCCTCACATCATGTTTCCCTGGCCACTTCAATGAGGACTTGGTGCAGAAGGAACAGTTTCCTTGCTGGTCCTGGGTTTCCTCCTGCTCTTCATCCAGCTTGGAAGATGCAACCCCCAAGGGCTGGTTCTGCATGTTGCTACCTCTCCTCCCCCTCCCCCTCTCCCGGGTGCACATTTCTGGGAAGGCTTTTCCTAGTGGTATTGTCAGCAGTGACCCTGGGACCACCCTGTGCTTTCTCTGCTCCCAACCCCTCTATCCACAGCTTCAGGAGTCTATGTCCAGAGTAGCGAGGTGCTGCACGTCATCACCAATGTGATCCATGCTAACGGGGACAGAGGCATCACTGTGGCCCAGAACAGCCAGCTCACCTGTGTGGCCAACAACAGCATCTCCTGCAATCACCAGAGTGGGGTCAAGGTCGAGGCCCAGTGCAAAGTGGAGTTCCGAGGCAATGGTATCTATGACAACAGAGGCCATGGCATCATCACCAAGGGTGACAGCACCGTCATTGAAAACGACATCATTGGCAACTGGGGTAGCGGGCTGCAGCTGCTGCCCACGTCCGACACGAAGGTGTGTATGTGTGTGTGTGTGTGTGTGTGTGATGTGTGTGACTATGCAGGGCATGGCCCTAGGAGAGCCCTCGTGCCCTCTGCTGGGAAGCAGAACCTTAAACGCTCAGCACTCTGCAAGGGTGCTGCCAAAACCCAGCCTGGGAGATACAGGGGGACTTCACGCAAGAGGTGATGCGGGAACTGGGCACTGAAGGATGAACAGGGGATACTGGCAGGAAGCTGGGGCGGGGGTGCCACCTGAGGTATCTTCGTGGTCTTCAGTTCAAGATCAGGGCTATTTTAGCTCTCTTCTCCTAACAGAATAATCTCTCACAGGACCTAGTATGCCGTAGGTGCTTAATGGAGAGAAGTCTTGCCTCGGGGCCTTGGCACCCACTGTTCCCTGTATACACGGAGTAGCCCTCTCTCCCCTTTTCCTACCTACCAAGTCCTACAGCTTGGCTCTCCCTTTCTTCTGGAAGCCCTTCCTGACCCCCCCCCCCAGGCTGTTTGAGGTGCCCTTTTTTTTGTACTTCTAAGGTGCTTATGCCCACCCTTCACAGGGCACTTCCCACAGTGCTCTGCGTCTGTTCCTTCACCTGTTTTTCTTCCCCACAGGACCTTGAGCCCCAGGCTCCGTTTTTACACAAAGCACTGAGCTGGGTGCTAGAGTTTCAGTGTTGAGCCAGACAAACCCAATCCCTGCCCTTGTGAAGTTACAGTCGTAAAGCCTCTTTTCGGCTTTGTGACTTAATGAGTCATTGACTTCAGCAAGGAGTGAGGAATCCCTTGGCTTTGCATCCTAGCACTGTGGGAGCAGAGGAGGGGAGGAGGGCTCACTGTTGCCTCATTTGGGTTGCCAGTGGCTCACACCTCATCTGCTGGGTCTTTGCACATTGTTCCTTCTTCCTGGAACAGCTCTCCTCTGCTCTGTACCTGATAAACTCCTACCGCTTACCCATCACCTCCTCCAGAAAGCCTTTCCTGTTCTCTCTGGGCTGGTCTCAATAGCCTTTCCCTGAGCTTGCATGGCTCAGTGCTGACCTACCTAGCATGCTCTTACCCCTCAGTTTTATAACTGGTGATTCACTTACCTGGCTCCCCTACCAGTCTAGGAGTCCCTGAGGTGTGACAAGCTCTGGCTGCCTCTCCCAGGTAATAAAGAACCGGATCCATTCGTTCCGGGCCTACGGCATTGCTGTGCAGGGCCATGCCAAGGCTCTGCTGCAGGAGAACACCGTCTTCCAGGGCAAGACCAACAGGACCATCTTTCAGCAGATCTCAAACAACCAAGAATGCATCATGCAGAACAACAAGTTCTTGGTCTTCAAGAAAAAGTAAGTGCATGGGGTTGCCTAAACCAATCTTCTAGAACCACAGTGAGGTCACTGGGGAAGCCAGGCTCAGAGACTGCAGCTGCCTTTGCTCCCTAGTCCTGCCAGCTTTCGGCTCTGGTCAGGTAAAGGCCTCTGCTTGGGTTTTGTGTCAGGCCTGGGCTGAGGACCTGAGCCTGACTCCCTAAGAGGGAATAAGCTTTAAAATAGGGGTATGTGGTTTCAAATCTCACCTCTGCTAGTTACTGGCTGTGTGACCTTGGGCAAGTTACTCAACATCTCTGAGCCTTACTTAGTAAAATCCAGTTAATAATGTCTGCTTTGTAGTACCAGTTTAAATAAGATCATGTGACCTAGCAGCATATCTGAGGTATCACACAAGTGTTCATTGCTGTGGCCACTGTTGCCCCTTGTTTCTGGTATTTCTGCCTCAGTGTACAGTTGCTTCACACTCACCTTCCCCAAACCCTTGTCTTTCCCTGTTCCCCATTTTGATGACATCACCATCCATTCTGTTCCAGCAGCAAAACCTCTGCCTCTCCTTCTCCCTGACACTGAAGTTCAGTCAGCTACCAGGTTCTCTTGATTCTGCTTCTAAAATGTTCTTGTACCTGGCACCTCCTCTTCCCAACTGCTGCCACCCTTGTTCAGGTCAGCACCCCTCACCCTGACCCATGGCCCCTTTTCCCATTACCGCTGTTTCAGTTGTTTATGGATGGACTCCATTCTGGTTGGTTGATACTTTGCCATACTGGTTGCAAAAATAATAATAATTAGTAATTATTATTGATACCATTTTTGTTGGTATCACTCCTGCACTGTTAATCCTGTCCTGTTGCAGCAGCTTCCTGCCTGGTCCCCCTGCTCTTGGGCTACCCCCGACCTGCAGGCTGTCCTCTGTATCCTACCAGAGTAATCTTTCTAAATCAGCTCTGGCCACATCACATGCATGGTCAGAAACCCTGGATAGAGCCTCTTTTTCTATAGTAATGATCTCTACTCTGTTTTTTTATTATACACTTTCTCAGTAACAAATATTTTTTGAGGAAACCCCCTCAGTATGTATATTTATATAGTCATAAAGTATGATATAAGTAGAAATTCTAATATTGTCTTCCCAAATCCCAGCAGATCATATTGTAGACTCCCTGGGGTCCACTTCCTCCTCCGGCTTTGGAGACCCCTGGGTACAGGGTACAGCCCAGACCTGTTGACCTGGCATTGTCCCCTGTGTACTGTCCACTCCTAATTTCCTCTCTTTTCATTGCTTCTTCTCAGGAGCTCACTCTGCTGCCAAATGTAAATGCTTGCAGATCTTTGAACATAGCCCCAGGCTTTTACTCACCCCACAGTAGCCAGCCTCTGACTCTACCCATACCTTTACAGTCCCACTTGTAATATTATTATCATAAAAATACGTAAAAGCCAATGTTGCTGGCTTAAGCAATTTAGGATTTGATGTGTGTAAGAGGCGATCCCTTGTAACTCAGGACAGGTTCCTTGTAACTTAGGACAGAAAGCCCTAATCAAAACATAACTACCATTTGATTTTTCCCCAACCCTTCGTAATCTCCACGAGAGCTTGAGGGACTGGAAATCCACCAACTTCTGTCCCCTGTAGATCTGCACTTTCCAGAATGTCATATAAAAGAAATAACACAGTGTATAGTCTTTTGAGTCTGGCTTCTTAACACTTAGCCCAGTGTATCCCAGATTCACCTGTGGCATCTGTCATTCATTCTTTTTGTCGCTGAGTGGTGTTCTATTGTGTGGACTTACCACACAGTTTATCTGTTCATCAGCTGAAGCGTATTTAGGTGGTTTCTAATTTTTTGGTGACTATGAATAAAGCTTGCATGACATTTACAGTCATACAGGTGGGGAAAAAAATGGGGCTGGGGGAATGAAAGAAAAACAAGCAAGCCACTGGTCTTATCTAGATCCTTGTTTAAAGATGGGGAAATAGAGGACAAGAGGTAACCTATCCAAGGTTACATGTAGATCTGAAGGTAGAGCTAGAACTAGAATTAGTTTTGCACATGTTCCACCTCCTTTTGCTATCACTTAACTAGGGAGATGCAGCCTATACCCAGATTTAAACAAAGCCAAAGGTAAGTTTGTACAGGGCATTCAGCAAATGCTCTAGACTCCCAAAGGGTTCACTCTCATTTTGCACCTCCAGGTCTGATACGTGGCGCCTGGCGAACCCACCAGCACGGCCTCACCTTGAAAACTCTCTCCGAGGCCCCTCTGCTGCCCACAGTGGGCAGGAGGTGACAGCTATGGCAACCAGGATCACAGCCCATGTGGAAGGTGGTTACCACAGCAAACGCAGCATCCTCTGCACCATCCTGTAAGAATGGAGAGCCATGGAGTGGGGCAGTTGGGGGCTGTCCTCAGACTCCGAGAAGGAGGCACATACCCTGCTCTCAGGCTCGGGCCCTGCCCAGCCAAGCTGAGAGGTTGTGGCCTTTGGGATGGAAGAATTAGTGCTTGTGAAGGCTCCTGGTCTCCTATCACCGCCCTGAAAAACAAGCTCCCAAGTCTTCTGGGGACTAAGAACAAGGTACCTTCAAAACCCTTTGGCTCCACAACCCTCAGCAGGAAAGAACTTGGATTTTTTGTTGGTTGGTTGGTATTTTTGGCCACGCTATTTTGCTTGTGGGATCTTAGTTCCACAACCAGGGATTGAACCCAGGCCCTCAGCAGTGAAAGTGTGGTGTCCTAACCACTGGACCACCAGGGAATTCCCTGGAATTATTTTTCAAGGAGAAAGGGGGAACCGAAGTTGGTGGGTTTCTAGTCCCTCAAGCTCTTATAGAGATTATGAAAAGTTGGGGAAATTGATAATGAAAACCTTGGTCAGGGTTTTCTGTTTGAGTTACAGGGAACTAACTGCGTTTTATATACAGCAAACCCAGAATATTCTCAGGGAAGAACGGATTTACTTCTAAGGGAGAGAAGTGATTCTAGTGAGATGGAAAGAGCCCCAGATTTTCCCCTTTCCTAGACCTCACTTTTGACCTGCCGGGGACACTGCTACACCCACCCTGCTGCCTGGGGAGGCTGGAGTAGTTGGGTTTGGTTTTCTTAAGGACACAGTTCTCTTGGACATGGACCTGTGAGGGAGGGGAAGGGGCTTGGGATAAGGAGCCCCTCTTGAAAGGCTGCCCCAGGGGTGACAGGGACATGCTGAAAACAAGAAGGGGCATGTGGAGGTGGCTTCCTTCATGTGGCTTAGGTGTGCAGGCGTGTGCTGGGCTGGGTGGTGCAGGGATGCACCTGACTGCTCTACCTTCAAGTTGCTCCCAGATTCAGGAGGACATTGGCTCAGTGCTTGCTGCACAGGGAGGATTCAAATCCCACAAGCACACCCAAACCAGCCACCCCTCCTGGGCACAAGACTGGCAGAGACCGAGGTGCTAGGGCCCTCGTCTGTGTCCACATTCTCATGAATGACCACCTGCCTTTACTGACCCTACCAAGGTTTCCCACTCTGTGCCTTGGCTCATGCTCTCCCCTCTTCAGGGTGCACCCTCCTCGCCAGCTACACATGCCTAGGTACCACCCATTCTTCCAGGCTCAACACTGCCACCCAGATGGCTGTGCTCTGCCCTCTCTGAGCCTCCTCGGCCCTTCCTCTGCCCCCACAGGGTATATTCTGCCTTGCTTAGGAGTTACCCAGGCCCATCCTTGTCCCACTGACCTGCCTGTAAGCTAGCTCCATTAGGGTCACCACCTGTGTCCCCAGTCCCCAGCCCAGGGGGTAGGGTTAGCAGCCTGAATGAGGAGAGGAAGGCTGGCTCCCAAAGGGCTGTGCTGAACCCAACTGTGAATGTGTTAAGGTTCCAGAGCCAGGCAGGCTTAGACCCACTGCTCTAGGAAGGGGGCCCAATGCAGACCTGGTTCAGCCTGAACAGTCCCCTGCCCACCCGGCCATTCATGTGGGGCCTCACCAGCCTGGTAGGATCACTGTCGTGCACCTCACAGATGGCTTCCCAGGCTGGTTCTGCCAGGCCCTGGGTGCTGCTCTCCCGGGTGGAGTAGGTTGGGCTAGAGGGAGCCAGGAGCACTGGCTACCCCCTGAGGACTTCGGGCATGAGAGTGAGGGCCCCTCCCATCCCCAGCGCTGTCCTTTGCACTTATCTATGGCCCCAATGTGAGTTGCTGTACGAAATGCTGCCTTTTATTATTTTGTAACAAATGACTTTTCTGTGAACCAAGTGCTTATGAAAGTCTCAGCAACCAAAATAAAGTTCTGTATTTTAAAGGAGGCACTTTTGGGGGTACTTTCCTTGGTCTGGGTATGTGCTAGGGTTCCTGAGTGCTGGATGTAGGCCTCTCACCACTCTCACCACTCTGTCCCCCCCCGCCCACCGCCCAGGCACCACTGCTTCCACTGAAGGAGACAGGAGACCAGGGCCATCTTGTCCATCCAGCTTGTTCCCACCTGATTCCAAGTTCCAAGGTCTGTGTCCTCACATGTCAGTCAGGGACTGTAGTTGCAGTCCTGCCTGCCCCTTGGGCTTTGTGAAGAGTAACAGTGAGGTAGGTCCCTGGTGTGGATGACCTGAGATCCATGGCCACATTTTTCCCAGCTTCAGTCACTTAGCATCTTACAGTGTTTGCCATATCCACATGTCACTTGAGGAGAAAGCTAGTACTTAATATTTTTCTTTAAATCATCTTTTAATTAAAGACTTTATTTTTTAGAATTTTTTCTCTTAAGTCTTTTTATTAACAGATATAGTTGATGTATAATGTATGTTTTAGGTGTACAACACAGTGATTCACAATTTTTAAAGGTTATACTCCATTTATAAAATATTGGCTGTATTCCCTGTGCTGTACATCTTTGTAGCTGATTTATTTTATACATAGTAGTTTATACCTCTTAATCCCCTCCCCTCGCCTTGCCCCTCACCCCTTCCCTCTCCCACTGGTAACCACTAATTTGTTCTCTACATATGAGCGTATGTTGTTCTTTGTTATATTCACTAGTTTTTTTTTTAGATTCCACATATGTGATATCATACAGCATTTGCCTTTCTCTGACTTATTTCACTAAACATGATACCCTCCAAGTGCATCTTTTTGTAAACATCTTTATTGGAGTATAATTGCTTTACAATGGTGTGTTAGTTTCTGCTTTACAACAAAGTGAATCAGCATCCAAGTGCATCCTTGTTGCAAATGGCAAAATTTCATTATCTTTTATGGCTGAATAGTATTCCATTGTGTATATATATATATATATATATATATATATACCACATTTTCTTTATCCATTCATCTGTTGATGGATACTTAGGTTGTTTCCGTATCTTGGCTATTATGAATAATGCTGCTGTGAACATTGGGGTGCATGTATCATTTCAAATTAGTGTTTTCATTTTCTTCAGATATATACCCAGGAGTAGAATTGCTGGATCATATGATAGTTCTCTTTTTAGTCTTTTGAGTAAACACCATACTGTCTTCCATAGTGGCTGCCCCAATATACATTCCCACCAACTGTGCACAAGGGTTCCCTTTTCTCCATATTCTCACCATTTGTTATTTGTGGTGATGACAGCCATTCTGACAGGTGTGAGGTGATATTTCATTGTGGTTTTGATTTGCATTTCTCTGATGACTAGCAATGTTGAGCATCTCTTCATGTACCTGTTAACTATCTGTATCTTCTTTGGAAAAATGTCTATTTAGGTTTTCTGACCATTTTTTAATCAGGTTGTTTATTTTTTTGATGTTGAGTTGTATGAGCTTTTTATACATTTTGGATATTAACCCCTTATTGGTCATATCACTTGCAAATGCTTTCTCCCATTCAGTAGGTTGTCTTTTTGTTTTGTCTATGGTTTCCTTTGCTGTGCAAAAGCTTTTAAGTTTAATTGGGTTCCATTTGTTTATTTTTGCTTTTGTTTCCTTTGCCTTAGGAGACAGCTCCAAAAAATATTGCATGATTTATGTCAAAGTGTGTTCTGCCTGTGTTTTCTTCTAGGAGTTTCATGGTTTCAGGTCTTAACGTTTAGGTCTTTAATCCATTAGAGTTTTTCTAAAACCACACACACAAAAAATGTTCTAATTTCATTCTTTTTCATGTAGCTATCCAGTTTTCCCAGCACCCCTTACTGAAGACTGTCTAGAAGTTTTAGATTTACAGAAAAAGTGAGGAGATAGGTGGTACAGAGTTCCCGTACTACCCTTCCTGCCAAGCTTCCCTGTTATAAACACCTTACATTAGTATGGTACATTTGTCAAAATTAATGAGCCAGTAGACACATTATTATTAACTAAAGTCCACAGTTTATTTGTATTTCCTTAGTCATTACCTAGTGTCCTTTTTCCATTCCAGGACCCTATCCAGGAACTTAACTAAAAAGAAATGTTTACATTACTTCACTACTATAAATGAAAAGCTAGTGGTTTTAATACACACTAAAATAAACTGTTAAAATGAAAATATTCACAGTATCACAAGCAACTAAACCTTTGTTGAAACCAAACATTTGGGGGAAATTTGTTACTGCAGTTTAGCCAAGTCAGCATAACCTCATATATCCTGATACACCCCCATGCCACTAAAATCATCTTATATCCCATCAATAGTTTATTAAGCACTGACTTGGTGAGGCTATTGCCCCTTTTTTACAGAAGGAATTGAGTTTTTTGTTTTTTAACTGTAGTTGATTTACAATGTTGTGTTAATTTCTTTGCTGTACAGCAAAGTGCTTCAGTTATACATACATACACATATATATATTATTTTTTATATTCTTTTCCATTATGGTTTATTATAGGATACTGCATATAGTTCTCTGTGCTGTACAGTAGGACTTTGTTGTTTATCCATTCCACATATAATAGCTTACACCTGCTAACCCCAACCTCCCGCTTTTTCCTTCCCCCAACCCCCTCCCCCTTGGCAACCACAAGTCTGTTCTCTATGTCTGTGAGTCTGTTTCTGTTTTGTAGATAGGTTCATTTTGTCATATTTTAGATTCTACATTATAAGTGATACATGGTATTTGTCTTTCTCTGACTTCACTTAGTATGATAATCTCTAGGTCCATCCATGTTGCTGCAAATGGCCATTATTTCGTTCTTTTATGACTGAGTAGTATTCCATTGTATATATGTACCACATCTTCTTTATCCATTCATCTGTCACTGGACATTTAGATTGTTTCCATATCTTGGCTGCTGTGAATAGTGCTGCTATGAACATAGGGCTGCATGTATCTTTTTGGATTAGAGTTTTGTCTGGATATATGCCCAGGAGTGGGACTGCTGGATCATATGGTAATTCTGTTTTTAGTTTTCTGAGGAATGGAATACTGTTTTCCATAGTGGCTGTACCAACTTACAGTTCCACCAGTAGTATAGGAGGGTTCCCTTTTCTCCACATCCTCTCCAGCATTTGTTTCTAGAGTTTTTAATGATGGCCACTCTGACCAGTGTGAGGTGGTACCTTGTTGCAGTTTTGATTTGCATTTGTCTAGTAATTAGTGATGTTGAGCATCTTTTCACATGCCTATTGGCCATTTGTATTTCTTCTTTGGAGAAATGTCTCTTTAGGTCTTCTGCACATTTTTCGATTGGGTTGTTTTTCTGTTGTTGAGTTGGATGAGCTGTTTGTATTTTGGAAATGAAGCCCCTGCTGGTTGCATCATTTGCAAATATTTTCTCCCATTCTGTAGGTTGTCTTTTCGTTTTGTTTATGGCTTCCTGTGCTGTGCAAAAGCCTGTAAGTTCGATTAGGTCCCGTTTGTCTATTTTTGTTTTTATTTCTGTTGCCTTGGGAGACTGACCTAAGAAAACATTGGTACGATTTATGTCAGAGAATGTTTTGCCTATGTTCTCTTCTAGGAATTTTATGGTGTCAAGTCTTACGTCTAAGTCTTTAAGCCATTTGGAGTTTATTTTTGTGTATGGTGAGTGTGTTCTAACTTCACTGATTTACATGCAGCTGTCCAACTTTCCCAACACCACTTGCTGAAAAGACTTTTTCCCATTGTATATTCTTTCCTTCTTTATCTAAGATTAATTGACCATAGCAGTGTGAGTTTATCTCTGGGGTTTTTACTCTGTTCCATTGATCCATATGGCTGTTTTTGTGCCAATACCACGCTGTTTGGATTACTACAGCTTTGTAGTATTGTCTGAACTCTGGGAGGGTTATGCCTCCTGCTTTGTTCTTTTTCATCATCATTGCTTTGGCAATTCTGGGTCTTTTATGATTCCATATAAATTTTAGGATTATTTGTTCTAGTTCTGTGAAAAATGTCATGGGTAATTTGATAGGGATCACATTAAATCTGTAGATTGCTTTGGGTTGTATGGCCATTTTAACAATATTCATTCCTCCAAGAGCATTGGCTATCTTTCCATTTCTTTGAATCATCTTTTTTTGTGTGTGTGTGGTACGCGGGCCTCTCACTGTTGTGGCCTCTCCTGTTGCGGAGCACAGGCTCTAGATGCACAGGCTCAGTGGCCATGCTCACAGGCTCAGCCACTCCGCAGCATGTGGGATCTTCCCGGACTGGGGCACAAACCCGTGTCCCCTGCATCGGCAGGCAGATTCTCAACCACTGCGCCACCAGGGAAGCCCTGAATCATCTTCAGTTTACTTTATTAATGTTTCATAGTCCTCAGCATAGAAGTCACCTCCTTAGTCAGGTTTATTCCTACGTATTTTATTTTGGAGGGTGAGATTTTGAAAGGTATAGTTTTTTTACATTCCCTTTCTGGTATTTCATAGTTAGTGTAAAGAAATGCAACTGATTTCTGTATGTTCATCGTGTATCCTGCTACCTTGCTGAATTCATTTATTCTAATAGTTTTTGTGTGGAGACTTTAGGGTTCTTTGTATAGAGAGAGTATCATGTCATCTGCGAAGAGTGACAGTTTTACCTCTTCTCTTACAATTTGGATACGTTTTATTTCTTTTTCTTGTCTGATTGCTGTGGCTAGGACTTCCAATACTATGTTGAAGAGAAGTGGTGAGAGTAGGCATCCTTGTTTTGTTCCAGATTTTAGTGGGAAGGCTTTCAGCTTTTCACTGTTGAGTATTATATTGGCTGTGGGTCTGTCATAAATAGGTTTTATTATGTTGAGATATGTTCCCTCTATACCCACTTTGGTGAGAGTTTTTATCATGAATCGATATTAAATTTTGTCAAATGCTTTTTCTGCATCTATTGAGATGATTGTGGGTTTTTTCTTTCCTTTTGTTTATGTGGTGTATCACATTGACTGATTTGCATATGTTGAACCATTCTTGTGAACTTGGGATGACTCCCATGTGGTTACAGTGTATAATCTTTTTAATGCGTTGTTGGATTCTGTTAGTGAATATTTTGTTGAGAATTTTTGCGTCTATATTCATCAAAGATATTGGCCTGTAATTTTCTTTTTTGGTTGTGTCTTTGTCAGGTTTTGGTATCAGGATGATGGTGGCTTCATAAAATGTCTTCGGGAGTGTTCCTTCCTCTTCAATTTTTTTGGAAGAGTTTGAGAAGGATCATTATAAGTTCTTCTTTGCATGTTTGGTAGAATTCGCCTGTGAAGCCATCTGGTCCTGGACTTTTGTTTGTAGGGAGTTTTAAAATTACAGATTCTATTTCACCTCTAGTGATCAGTCTGTTCAAATTATCTATTTCTTCTTGGTTCATTTTTGGTGGGTTGTATGTTTCTAGAAACTTGTCCATTTCTTCTAGGTTGTAGAATTTGTTGGCATATGATTGTTCATAGTGTTCCCTTATGGCTTTTTGTATTTCTGCAGTATTGGTTATTATCTCTCCTTTTTCATTTATTTTTATTTGGGTTCTCTCTCTTTTCTTCTTGATTAACCTGGACAGGAGTTTGTCAATCTTGTTTACCCTTTCAAAAAACCAGCTCTTGGCTTTATTGATTTTTAATATAATTTTTGAGATCCTCTTTCCTCTCTGATCTTTATTATTTCCTTCCTTCTGCTGACTTTAGGTTTTGTTTGTTCTTTTTCTAATTTCTTTTTAAGTGGTAGGTTAGGTTGTTTGAGACTTTTGTGGTTTTTTTGAGGAAGGCCTGTATTGCTATGAACTTCCCTCTGAGAACTGCTTTTGCTGCATCTCACAGATTTTGTATGATTGTGTTCTCATTGTCATTTGTCTCAAGGTTTGTTCTTTTTTTGTGTGTGTGTGGTACACGGGCCTCTCACTGTTGTGGCCTCTCCTGTTGCGGAGCACAGGCTCCAGACACGCAGGCTCAGCGGCCATGGCTCACGGGCCCAGCCGCTCTGCGGCACGTGGGATCTTCCCGGACCAGGGCACGAACCCGTATCCCCTGAATCAGCAGGCGGACTCTCAACCACTGCGCCACCAAGGAAGCCCTGTCTCAAGGTATTTTTAAATTTCCTCTTTGATTTCATCATTGACCCATTGGGTTTTTTAGTAGTATGTTGTTTAGTCTCCATGTAATTGTTTCTGATTTCTTTTTCTGTGGTTGATTTCTAGTTTCATGCTCTTATGGTCACAGAGATGCTTGAGATAATTTCTATACTCTTAAATTTGTTGAGGCTAGTTTTGTGCCCTAATATGTGGTCAATCCTAGAGAATGTTCCATGTGCATTAGAAAAGAATGTGTATTCTATTTTTGGGGGGTGTAATGTACTGAAAATATCAATTAGGTCTAACTGTTCTATCATTTAGGATCCCTGTTGCCTTACTGATTTTCTGTCTAGAAAACCTGTCCATTGGTGTGTTTGGTGCTAAAGTCTCCTACTATTATTGTATGATTGTCAATTTCTGCCTTTATGTCTGTTACTATTTTATGTATTTGGGTGCTTCTATATTAGGTGCATATGTTGACTGTAAAATCCTCTTGTATTGATCCTTTTATCATTATATAGTGTCCTTCTTTATCTTTCTTTACAGCTTCTGTTTTAAAGTATATTTTGTCAGATATGAGTATTGCGACCCCACTTTCTTTTCATTTCCATTTGCATGAAATATTTTTCCATCTCCTCACTTTGTCTATGTGTGTCCTTTGCCCTAAAGTGGGTCTCCTCTAGGTAGCATATTGTAAGCTCTTGTTTTTCTAATCCAATCTGCCACTGTGTCTTCTGATTGGAGTAGTTAGTCCACTAATAAATAATTATTGCTATGTGTTTATTACCATTTTAACCTTGGTTTCCTGTTGATTTTATAATTTCCTCTTTGTCGCTTTTTGTTTTTCCTTTTGTGGTTTGTATTATACTTATGTTCTCTTCTTTTTGGTTTTTGTGAATCTATCATATGTTTTTGATTTGTGGTTACCCTGTTTTTCAAGTATGTTAACCCCCATCTTCTATCTCCTTGCGTTAGACTAGTAGTCATAGAGGCTCAAACACATTCTAGGAAATGAAAAAAAAAAAAAATCTACATTTTCTGACCCTCCTTCACCACATTTTATGAGTTTGATGTCCTCTTTTACATCTTATGTTCATCCTTTTGCTGTTCATTGTGGTTATCATCACATTCACAGAAATTTTTTGATTTTTTAAAAATCTGTGTACTGGCTTATTTATAGGTGATTTGCTCTCCAATTGTGATTTTCTCTTTCCTATATATTCTTTTCTATTTAGAGACGATTCCAGTATTTTCTTTAGGATAGGTTTTAGTATTACTGTATTCTTTTCATTTTTGCTTGTCTCAGAAATTCTTTCTCTCCCCTATTCTGAATGATAATCTTGCTGGGTAAAGTATCCTAGGTTGCAGATTTTTCCCTTTCAGGACTTTGAATATATCTTGCCACTCCCTTCTGTCCTGAAACGTTTCTGTAGAGAAATCAGCTGATAGCCTTATGGGGCTTCCCTTGTAATTAACTTTTTCTCCTGCTGCCTTTAGAATCCTAATTTTTGCCGTTTTTATTATAAAATGTCTTGGTGTAGGTCTGTTTGGGTTTACTTTGTTTTGGACCCTCTGTGCTTCCTGTACGTGGATGTGTTTCCTTCTTTAGGTTTAGGAATTTTTCAGCCATAATTTCTTCAAATACATTTCCAATCCCCTTTACTCTTTCTCCCCTCCTGGATTCCCTATTATGCCTAGATTGGCATGCTTTGTATTATCCCATAGGTCTCTTATATTGCTTTCATTTTTATTCATTTGGCTTCCTGTCTGCTGTCCTGATTGGGTGATCTCCATTATTCTGTCTTCCGGGTTACTTGTTCGTTCTGCATTATTTATTCTATTCATTGCCTTTAGTTCAGTTTTTGTCTCAGCAAATGAGTTTAATTTTTCTTGGTTCCTCTGTATAGTTTTCAGTTCCTTTTTACAGTGCTCTGCATTTTTGTCAATAGCCTTTCTTAATTCCTTCAATATTTTTATTATCTCCTTTTTGAAATCAGTGTCTTTTTGAAATTGGTGTCTGTTAGACTAAAGAGGTCTGTTTCATTGTTCTTTCAGGGGAATTCTCGTGGTCTTTTAACTGGGAGTGGCTCCTCTGCTTCTTCATTTTACTTATATTTCTCATATTCTGTGAGTTTAGGAGAAACAATTATCTACTGTGGTCTTAGAAGGCTCTTTATATGTGGGAGCATCCCTGTGTAGCTTGTGTGGGTTTAACATTTTTGGTTCAAGGGCTGTTCTTAGTATGGCTGCCTATCACCTCTTTCCTCAGCACTTGCTGGCCATTATCCCCTTAACAGGGGGTGTGCAGATGTGGCGGCTGGTGCCCAGTCATGGGACTCTCAGTGGCAGCTCATGCATGGCCCTGGAGCACGCCATGGGAGCAGAGGCAGCTCGCAGAGGCAGCTGCTCCCTGGGAGGGCAGAATCAGCAGCTCGAGATGGCTCCTGCAGCGAGTGTAGGAAGTGTTCCGCTGGCTGAGAGCTTGCACAGGGGAAAAGGCTGTAATGGCAGGTTCCTCCCCTCCTCTTGCACACTGCCCACACAATGGTGCCTGGCCTCTAAGGCAGCCCAGGCTTCCTCCTCATGCAGCCTCAGGTGTGGATGCACCAGACTCCAACCCCTTCAGGCTGTTTCTGCAGAGCCCACCCCAGCCCTCTCCCCAGGTCTGATCTCCAAAGCCCAAGCTTCTTCATCCAGCCCCTGCCCGCACCAGTGGACATGCATCTCAGGCTGGGACGTGCAAAGCAGTGGCACTGACCATCTGTCCAGGTCTCTCTCCATTCTAGCTGCTGCAAATTGGTTGCTGTGCTCCACTCCAAGGCTCTGAAGCTCTCTCTTGTAATGGCTGATCTCTCCGCCAGTGAAGGAACTTCCAAGGGTACAGGAACCTTCTTTTACAGCTCCCTCCCAGGGGCCCAGGTCCCATCCTGATTCCTTTCTCACTTTTTTCCTTTTTGTCTTACTGACTTACATAGATTTTCTTGCTGTTTCAGAGGTATGAGGTCTTCTGCCAGCATTCAGTGGATATTCTGTGAGAACCTTTCCACATGTAGATGTATTTGTGAAAGGAGTTAGTGAGCTTCACATCCTACTACTCCGCCATCTCGATTGCTCTCCCCAGAAGGAACTGAGGTCTGATGCCTGTCAAGGCCAGTAGTTGAACGTTCCCTATCAAATGTTAAGAGCTTGCATACAGAAGACATATGAATAAGGCTGTTATCTAGGGCTTCTGTAATAGGAACAGCTGGGACACACACACATACAGTGCCCATCTTCCGCCAAGGCATTTGGAGGCAGAAGTGGGAGGAACACAGAACACTTATCCTACCCTAGCTCTTCCGTGGTTGGGGAAGCATCTGGAAGGAGACTGCTCTGAGTAGCCTGCGTTGGTTGACTATGCAGGGCTTGCTCTCCCATACAGGCCAGACCCACCCAAGATAACCTACTCCATCTGATTATTTTTTCCTTAATTGAGCCAGAAATCTGTCTCCCTGGCTAAATCCTACCCATACTTCAGGATCCTACTTCATCATCATTCCATGGAACACTTTCCTTGATCTCTTCAAATCTTAGTTATGTGCCCTTTCTCCATGCTCTCCTACCCACCTACCCACCTGTGTTATCCCCATGGTGGCAATGAATCCTCTGCACTGAAAAAGTCTGTTGATGTGTCTGATTCCCCCCCTCTCCCATGCCCTGTGAGGTCATGCCCTGTTGATCCTCTATACCCAACACCGAGCAAACTCATTAAGTGTTGGACACATAGATGGATGGGTAAGGAAACAAACCCAACCCCATTCCTAGTATTTCTATCTTCTGGAGCCCCCAAAGGACGTCTTTTCCCTCTGTCTGTGGCAACTCTCCAGAGATTTACAGACAGCATCCTTATCCCCCTGGGATCCACTCTGCTCCTGCCCTCCATTCACACATACCAGTTTGCAGACTGTCTCCTCACCATCTGGTCATTTTTCCAGATCCACTCCAGCGGCCTGGGTGGGTCTGGGAGAGCCCAAAGAAGGCAGAGTTTAGGAGTCTCATCCTGTGCCTCAGGAGGTATGTTCCGGCTCTTATGTGCAGCAATTATGGATCGGAAGATAGGCTTCTCTAAGGGTGCTGTGCTTCCCTCGGGTCACCTGATTCAGTCTGCAGTAGCTAAGTCCCCTCGGCAGGGTGACTTCCCACAGGTGAACGTTTAACCCTTGTGCAGAGCTCACAGGTCTCAGCTGCCCCCTACCCAAGCAGCTTACACTGTGGCCTCCTCCCCCTGGCCTTCCCCGCTGGCCAGTCAGGCCCAAATATTGATGCCTGCTGATAGAAGTGTACAAGCACAGCAAAGACCAATATGGGGAGAGGGGAGAAAAGTTAGGAATTTGGGATTAACAGATATACACTACTATATATAAAATAAACCACAAGGACCTACTGTATAGCACAGGGAACTACATTCAGTATCTTGTAATAACCGATAATAGAGAAGAATCTGAGAAAGAATATACATATAGTAACTGAATCACTGCTCTACACCTGAAACACTGTAAATCAACCATACCTCAATTTAAAAACAAAAAAGACCAAAACAACTTCATCATCCAGACCTCCCAGTCCTGTTGAGGCCACTGCCCCTTGTAGCCAGAGGAGACCCTGACTATAGGGAATGGTGGGCATGCTGTGGCCAGACCAGACGAGCCAGAGCTGGGTCTTGGAAAAGCACATGAGCCTACACTATCCTCAGCAACAGCCCTGGACCCACCTTCTTCCCTTTCCTTCCTTCCATCAACACAGAGAAAGTCTCTTCTCCAAATGGTTCCTCATGGTGGACTCACATGGGGCCTGCTGGGCTTGTTCCAACCCTGAGTAGTCTCCCAATATGAACACCCTCATCCCACTAGTTCTTTCTCCCTTCCTGTCCAGAACTTTGCAGGATGCAGTTATGGCCATGGGGCTCGGGAGCCCATTCTCTGTGATTATCGTCCTTTTTAAATGCAGTCAAGCCTAGCATGGCCCTCTGATGCAGTCTGAGTGACTCACAACACAACTGTCACCCCTGCTCAGAAACCAGTTCTTGCCTGAGTGCAGCTGAAAGTCCTGTCTTGATTGTTAGGATGGTATTTCATTTCTTGGTTTGGGCCCATCATTTGCCACCTATCCAGGCTCCTTGGATAAAAGGCTGATTCCAGGGCTGGAGCAGGCAAAGTACAAGACGGCTAGAATATCTTGTGGCAGAAATTAAGGAAGCACCCTTAAAACGATGGGGATACAGGAGCTAGCTTGAAGGAACTCAGATTGGCCAAATGTGGTACAATCTGAGTATCAAAATAAATGATGATAACAATGTTCACAGGATAAGAATATGAGTCCGTACTGATAACTAAATGAACAAAAAATGTTTAATGGAAAAGAAAGCTTCTCCATAGAATAGAATACCACAATAACTGTATAAGAAATTATGGGAGTTAGAAAATCACTCACCATTTTGCAGCCATCTTGATAATTGATTCAGCAAAAATTATCAATCCAGGCTAAAACGTAGCAGTAGTAGTTTGATGAGGAACAGGACATTTAGAGGCTCAAAGTATCTTTCCACAAATTACTTAGTAAATACAAAAAGAAAAGTAGTAACTTCACAGTTGAGAGAACATAACCTTAACCAAGGAGTAAGTTATCAGCAAGAACAAGATAAACCAACATCTCGTGCCTCTACTGTGATGCGTTTGGGACACAGCACCATGTCTGTGAATTCCCTGCCAAAAACGTATATCCTGAATCTAATCAGAAGGAAACACCAGACAAACCTAAATAGGGGGATACCCTACAGAATAACTGATTTACTCTTCAGAATATCAAGGTTAAGAAAGGCAAAGACTGAGGAATTGTTTTAGATTAAATAAGACCAAAGAGATGTGACCAGCAAAATCTGAATATGAGCTGTGGGCCAGATACTAGTATTGTATCATTGCTCTACTTCCTGCTTTTGATAAGTGTAATGTGCTTATGGAAGAGAAAGTCCTTATTCTTAGGATGTACATACTGAAGTACTTAAGATTAAAAGGGTAAGGTGCTTTTCTCAAATTGTCCCAAATGGTTCAAAAAGAGATATATAAATATATAAAGCATATAATTAATAGGACAATGCATGAACAGTGAACAGTTGAAGCATCTGGGTAAAGGATATACAGGAGTTCTTTGTACTATTCTTGCATCTATTTTCTAAGCATGACATTATATCAAAATAAAGTTCTTAAAAGAAGGCACTTAAAAAAATTTTACCTAATTAGCTATTTCCAGGTTGGGTCCTCTGCAGGTATGTTAAATATACCTTCTTTGACTTCATCACTGTTAAATGTCCAGCAGGTCAGGGCCACAGAAACTTCCCTCCAGGGAACAGACTTCATTCTGTTAACGCCTGTTATTCCACAAACTGCAAATCTTATTAAAGGTACAAGCATCTAGCCCACAGTCTCTTTTTCTTCAAAGAGGTTATCAGGCAGCATTATGGCAAATAACTTGGTTGGATCAAGGAATCCTCTGAATGTATCAGTAAATAAATATGGTTTTAGAGCTAGGAAAAACCTAGTACGATCCCATTATTCTACAAGTGTTTACTGCCTAATAGCTCTGCCAAGGAAAGAAGGTGCAGCTCATGCACTATGATTCATTCCACAGACACTGGTGCTTATATGCCAGGCACTGTGTTAGGCACCCTCTCACGAGACTTGTTGAAAAGGGCCCTCTTTTGAGCCTTTTGACCCCAAACCCCTTGAGGAACAGAAACTTGTGTTTCAGTCAACCTCTGGGACTGCATCACCTACAATTAGTGAAGTATACCTGTTGTCACCCAGGACAAGTATACAGCTGACCCCTGAACAATGCAAAGGGTTAGGGGCACTGACCCTCCATGCAGTTGAAAAATCCACATATAAATTTATGTCAGCCCTCCATATCTGTTCCACATCTGCGAGTTCAACTAACCACTTGCATGGTACTATAGTGTTTACTATTGAAAAAAATCCATGTATAAGTGGACCCAGGCAGTTCAAATTCATGTTCAAGGATCAATTGTATATTTACCATCCTAGGCTTCTCCCCATCAATATCACTCCTCTTGTTGAGTGACTAAAGAAAGCTGCTTCCCCACTAGGACAGAGGCTCTTCAGAGGCCAGGTCACATGCTGTGATCTAATCACTGCTGGAAATTAAGCCTTAAGGTGTCAAAACCACCGGAATCTAAAAAGTATGCATGAAAACACATTTTAAGCCATAAGCACACTAGTAATTCTTTTCCCAGAGACAGATCAGGATATTATTTTTTTTTCTGATGCAGAGTCACATACCTGATTTTCACAACAGCTTAGGTAAAGAAAAACCAGAGGCACTTAGATTTCCTGCTCACATCTCTGCTGGAGGGAGATCAAGTATGCTACAAGTGCCCGCTACCCAGGATCAGATACAAATGGGGACAAGCCAGACAAGAGCATGGAAAATGTGCACTTTAAGCCTGGCCTTGCCATAGAAGTGGCTCTGATAACCACATCCCAGTGCTCAAAGAAATATAAGGATCACCTGTCCCAAATGAGTCATCCAAGGCCCATTTTTACCATGTATTCCCTAACGGATGTCCCAGCTGCTGTGTAAACTTCCTCCTTTCTCATTTTCAGAGAGAGCTGGATTCTGTCTTCCTTCCTCCACTGCCCCTGGCCCCCAGTACGAGTACCACACACCTCAGCTGCTCCCACTGCCTCAGAAGAACCTTGAAGAGCTGAGTTTGGGGGACTTTCCTGGTGGCACCGTGGTTAAGAATACACCTGCCAATGCAGGGGACACTGGTTCGATCCCTGGTCTGGGAAGATCCCACATGCCGCGGAGCAGCTAAGCCTGTGTGCCACAACTACTGAGCCTGCACTCTAGAGCCCGCGAGCCACAACTACTGAGCCCACGTGCTGCAACTACAGAAGCCCGCACACTCTAGAGCCCGCATGCCACAACTACTGAGCCTGTGTGCTGCAACTACTGAAGCCTGCACACCTAGAGCCTGTGCTCCGCAACAAGAGAAGCCACCGCAATGAGAAGTCCACGCACTGCAATGAAGAGCAGGCCCCTCTCGCTGCAGCTAGAGAAAGCCTGCACACAGCAACGAAGACCCAACGCAGCCAAAAAATAAATTTAAAAAATAATAAAAAACACAGATGTTTAAAAATATTTTTAAATAGTTACCTTCTCTTTTTTTTTAAAAAAAAGAGCTGAGTCTGAGCATTAGCCACATACCTAAGTCTCTCCATGTCATAGTCCCGTTCCTCACAGCACCCCTCTGGACACTGACTTCTCCATCTCCCCCTGGCAGATAAGGTTGGTGGCAGTCAGCATCCCTTCCCATCTGTTTCTGGTATGGCTTCCTGTAACTAGAGGCTGAAACCTATTTACAAGATTCCCTTGCTGCTAGGATTCTAGTTGCAAATTAAGTAAGTTCCTATATATGTACTCAGAGAAGAAGGAAGCAAGATGGAGGCCAGCCTCTTAATCTTTTGGCTGTTTGTGCTGACAAGCAAGGAGGTAGAGCATGGGTACTGATAGCATGGGTGGCTGAACCAGAATTTCAGTGTCAAATTGCCAGCTTCATGAGTTCAAGAAGCAGCTGAATTCAAGTAGCTTCATGAATTCAAGTGGCTTCTTTCATGCTTGGCTGGCCACCCCAGCTCTGTTCTTGAACTCAGCAGTTCCAGTAGCAACCTCCTGATTCCCGCTCCTGCAACCCTTTAACAGTTCTATAGTACTTTATATCCATGTATTAAACTCCTTTCTCCTTAAGAATATCTAGGACCATTGGTTTTCTGTACTGAACTCTGACTGATTCACTCCCCTCAAAAATGTAGTTTTCAGGGCTTCCCTGGTGGCGCAGTGGTTGAGAGTCTGCCTGCCGATGCAGGGAACGCGGGTTCGTGTCCCGGTCCGGGAAGATCCCACATGCCACGGAGCGGCTGGGCCCGTGAGCCATGGCCGCTGAGCCTGCGCGTCCGGAGCCTGTGCTCCGCAACGGGAAAGGCCACAACAGTGAGAGGCCCATGTACCGCAAAAAAAAAAAAAAAAAAAAAAATGTGGCTTTCAGAGCTGACTCCTGCCCTCTGTGTGGCCTGAACCAGGCAGAGCAAATGGATTAATCATTTCCTCTGATTTGGCTCTGCTGTTTTAGCAGCCTGGAACTAAATTAGTCTGTTTTGGCAAGCCCAAACAAGCCTCCTCTTCCAGCCCTACTGGGCTTTGTCCTCACCATGTACTCCTCCACTGGGCCTTCCACAGCACTTCACATTTTTCTTTATTAACCTTTATCCATCAGATGTGGTCCAAAGTTCAGCCTGTGAGATCTTTTGCCTCCGCCTACCCCAGGCCCACCCTCCCACATCCCACACACGAACCATCTGCCATTTACAACCACAGCGACACCAAAGGAGGGAGATGGAGTCCAATAGGGCCAACACTTTATGTTTCTGCTTAAGACCAGCACAACTAATATGCTGGCTTCTGGCTTCATACCCGTGCCAAAGCACAGCTTCTTTATCCCTTTCTTTACAAACAAAAATGCAAATGGATAGAAGGAGTGGCTATGATGTGGCCAAAATGCTCTGTCTGGAAAGCACACCTCTAGGTGATTTTCCTCCGCTTTGACTGACGGTCCAAGGCCTGGGCTGGGGGCAGTGGGATGGACAGGGTGCCGAGTTTGTGATCCTCCTCCCTGCCCACTGTCAGAGAAACCCTTCTTTTAGAGATCTTCAGTCTCATGGCTTTCGCTATCTCCATCATCCTAAGGAACAAACACAAACACATAAAACAAATGGAGAGTCTCCTCAATGCGAATGCTCAGGGAGGCTTGGCAGGAGGGGGCAGCACATTCGTGCTCCAGGCCATGAAGACAGAATTCCCAAGATAGCCACGAGGGGCAAAGCTCCCAGCAGAGAGGCAGACAAGATCCCATCGAGAGCCATCAGATTCCCATTTTAATGTGTTGCCATTAGAAAGTACCTATATAAATGATGGAAAACCAGGTTATCTAGATCCTACTGATAACTGTTTCCTTCTTGTAGCAAGGATTAAGCACTTGCTAGAATTTTACAGACTTCAAGTATCTGTTTCTCTTGTATGTTCAAACTCACTACTCATGAGAATGCCATCTGTGGAGCCCTCAGAATAATCCCTCTCTGGACTGCTAGAAGAGTACAGATAAGGGTGTTTTCCTAGGCTCTCCAGAAACACCATCAGGGTCCTTGGAGGTCAGAGGCTCCTAAATCACTGACAAAGGCCAATATACCCCACGGTTCAGCATTCTGGGAGGCTCTGCTCCCCACACTCAGTCTGAATCCCTTCTAGCGGGGCTAGAAAGGGCCTTAAAGGTTGCCAACTCTGCCAACCCTCCCAGTCAGGTCAGAGAAGCCCAAATGTGACATCCCTGCCAAACTGCAGCTCTGCCTTGCCTTGGACAACCCCATGGCAGCTCCTTCCATCTGACTCTGAGAAAAGTGCTTTATGCTAAGCTGAAATTGGGGTTCTCTTATATAATTTCCACCCCTAGTTTACCCCATTGGGACCATACAGAGTCCCTCTTCCCAGAGACAGCAGCTTGGAGACTGGAGGTTGCTCAGTTACACAGGGATGGAAGGCTCAGGTTTGAAGCCCAACTATTCCCCTTCTTGGCTGTGTGACCCTGGGAAAGTCACTGACTTCTCTGAACCAAAGATTCTTCCACTGTTTCTTAGCGACATCACTGAGCTATTACGACAGATTTGGCACTATGCCTAGCAAAGCGAAGGCATGCGGTAATGTCTGGTTGCCCATCCATTCAATCAATTATTCATTCATCTGAAAACGTCCCCAGGTCCCTCAACAGTGCCTCATGCTTTCCAGCAGTACCAGAACTACATCAAGGCGCCCTAAGGGAGCTTTTTCTTCTTTTGTGCTCACCTTTTCTCACTGAGCTTCAAGTCCCTCTGTAACACCGTCAGGTCAATCTGGAAGTCGTTTATGTGCAAAGCCAGTATGATCACATAGGCAGTGATCTTTGCCTTCATAGAGTCTGAAATTAAGTTCCGCAAACTGCAAATCAGTGGTAATAAAAGAGAGGCAAAATTAAACTCTGAGATGATTTCTCCAAAAGCAAAGGAAAAACATCCAAGCCTGTTCCCTTATGCATTCAAAATGTCTTCTCATCCAGGGGAGAAGAAAAGGAATTAGAGCAACATCCCTTGTCCCGTTGTGCTGCCCAAGCCTTCACGCATAGTGGAGCAGTGAGCCAATGCCAGTGTCCCTCCAAGGGGACAGAGAAGGCCGCACCTTCCCCAGGCACAGTCAGAGCCTCGCACTGGCGAGGACCCTCCCCATCTTCCTGGCCTGCTCAGCAGGGCTGCTGGGAAAAGTCATCCCAAACTCAGCTGCTGATGATTCTTCCAAGCACACTCAGGGCAGGACACACACTACAAGCAAGTGACAGGAAGGAAGCCCAGGTGTGCTGCTTGGGGTGCTTTCCTCAAAGTCATCCCACTGGCCTGCCCTTTCCTGCAACACTACCTCTCCATACAACAGTAGTTCTGTGGACATTAGGCAGGGGTCCTTGGAAGAAGCATGTGACATGAAGTCTTTGTTACAGGATTTCCCAGAGCCTTTAACGTGAGCTTCTCCCAAAGGGATAGAGTCTGTACTACAGTGTTGCCTAAACTCGACCCCAGGAGCCCTCCAAATGGCAGTGCCCTCTTCAGCACAGTGTCTCTGTGGATACAGACTGCAATCCAAGCCCCCCTCCCCACTCTCACCACCCTCCCTGTCCTGCTTTCTCCTTTACAGGCAGAAGCTGAGAAATCAAGCCCCCTGACCTGCCATTGTTGTAGATCAAGCACGTAAAGTGCTTCAGCAGTTTGGTGTTAATGATGTGGGGAACTCCAGGTCCCAGGGCACCTACAAGACAAAATAGAGTCTGATCGTTTTCTTTCAAAACTCTCAGGATACACCTTACCTATGAGCTGGGAAAAGAGGACAACAGTTGGGACACTGGAATAAACAGAGGCATGTGGGAAGAGAAAAAGGGGCTTGTGAAACAGAACAGCCACTTTCAAATGAACACGTGCTCAGGTGTGCTTCAGCCTGCAGACCATATGTGCACAAGAGATGTTCATGACAGGGCAGTGATAGGAAAGAAAAGCAGACTCCAGTGAGGCCTAAAGATACAGAGTTCAAAAGATGTTAGAAAGCAAAACAGATTGTGGAGAAAGCCCAGGGAGAGGGAAACAAAGGGAGGTTGGAATGTGAAAATAACAATTAAGCAAATAGTGAAAAACATGAGTACAGGCATAGCTCAGAGATATTATTGCAGGTTTGGTTCCAGACCACCACAATAAAGCGAGTCACATGAACTTTTTGGTTTCCCAGGGCATATAAGTTATGTTTATAGTATACTGTAGTCTATTAAGTATGCGATAGTATCATGTCTAAAAAAAAGTGTCCAATAATTAATTAAAAATGAAAATTAAAAAACAATGTCCAGAGGAAACTTGCACAAGCCTAATCCACCAGAGGGCAGACAGAAGCAAGAAGAACTACAATCCTGCAGCCTGTGGAACAAAAACCACTTTCACAGAAAGACAGACAAGATGAAAAGGCAGAGGGTTCTGTACCAGATGAAGGAACAAGATAAAACCCCAGAAAAACAACTAAATGAAGTGGAGATAGGCAACCTTCTAGAAAAAGAATTCAGAATAATGATAGTGAAGATGATCCAGGACCTCGGAAAATGAATGGAGGCAAAGATCAAGATCAAGAATATACAAGAAATGTTTAACAAAGACCTAGAAGAATTAAAGAACAAACAAACAGATGAACAATACAATAACTGAAATGAAAAATACACTAGAAAGAATCAATAGCAGAATAACTGAGGCAGAAGAACGGAGAAGTGACCTGGAAGACAGAATGGTGGAATTCACCGCTGCAGAACAGAATAAAGAAAAAAGAATCAAAAGAAATGAAGACAGCCTAAGAGACCTCTGGGACAACATTAAACACAACAACATTCGCATTATAGGGGTGCCAGAAGGAGAAGAGAGAGAGAAAGGATGTGAGAAAATATTTGACGAGAATATAGTCGAAAACTTCCCTAACATGGGAAAGGAAATAGCCACCCAAGTCCAGGAAGCGCAGAGAGTCCCATACAGGATAAACCCAAGGAGAAACAGGTCGAGACACATAGTAATCAAATTGGCAAAAATTAAAGATAAAGAAAAATTATTGAAAGCAGCAAGGGAAAAATGACAAATAACATACAAGGGAACTCTTATAAGGTTAACAGCTGATTTCTCAGCAGAAACTCTACAAGCCAGAAGGGAATGGCATGACATATTTAAAGTGATGAAAGGGAAGAACCTACAACCAAGATTACTCTACCCAGCAAGGATCTCATTCAGATTCGATGGAGAAATCAAAACCTTTACAGACAAGCAAAACCTAACAGAATTCAGAACCTTCAAACCAGCTCTACAACAAATGCTAAAGGAACTTCTCTAAGTGGGAAACATAAGAAAAGGACCTACAAAAACAAACCCAAAACAATTAAGAAAATGGTAATAGGAACATACATGTTGATAATTACCTTAAACGTGAATGGATTAAATGCTCCAACCAAAAGACACAGGCTCACTGAATGGATACAAAAACAAGATCCATATATACGCTGTCCTGTCTAGAGACCCACTTCAGACCTAGGGACACATACAGACTGAAACTGAGGGGATGGGAAAAGATATTCTGTGCAAATGGAAATCAAAAGAAAGCTGGAGTAGCAATACTCATATCAGATAAAATAGACTTTAAAATAAAGAATGTTACAAGAGACAAGGAAGGACACTACATAATGATCAAGGGATCAATCCAAGAAGATATAACAATTATAAATATATAGGCACCCAACATAGGAGCACCTCAATACATAAGGCAACTGCTAACAGCTATAAAAGAGGAAATCGACAGTAATACAATAATAGTGGGGGACTTTAACACCTCACACCAGTGGACAGATTATCAAACAGAAAATTACTAAGGAAACACAAGCTTTAAACGACACAATAGACCAGATTTAATTGATATTTATAGGACATTCCATCCAAAAACAGCAGATTACACTTTCTTCTTAAGTGTGCATGGAACATTCTCCAGGACAGATCACATCTTGGGTCACAAATCAGTAAATCAGTAAATTTAAGAAAATTGAAATCATATCAAGCATCTTTTCTGACCACAACACTGTGAGATTAGAAATCAATTACAGGGAAAAAAATGTAAAAAACACAAACATATGGAGGATAAACAATACGTTACTAAATAACCAAGAGATCACTGAAGAAATCAAAGAGGAAATCAAAAAATACCTAGAGACAAACGACAATGAAAACATGACAATCCAAAACCTATGGGATGCAGCAAAAGCAGTTCTAAGAGGGAAGTTTATAGCAATACAAGCCTACCTCAAGAAACAAGAAAAATCTCATAAACTTACACCTAAAGGAACTAGAGAAAGAAGAACAAACAAAACCCAAAGTTAGCAGAAGGAAACAAATCATAAAGATCAGGGCAGAAATAAATGAAATAGAAACAAAGAAAATAATAGCAAAGATCAATTAAACTAAACGCTGGTTCTTTGAGAAGATAAACAAAATTGATAAAACCATTAGCCAAACTCATCAAGAAACAACAGAAGGAGAGGACTCAAATCAATAAAATGAGAAATGAAAAAGGAGAAGTTAAAATAGACACTGCAGAAATACAAAGCATCCTAAGAGACTACTACAAGCAACTCTATGCCAGTAAAATGGACAAACTGGAAGAAGTGGGCAAATTCTTAGAAAAGTATAATGTTCCAAGACTGAACCAGGAAGAAATAGAAAATATGAACAGACAAATCACAAGTAATGAAATTGAAACTGTGATTTAAAATCTTCCAACAAACAAAAGTCCAGGACAAGATGGTGTCACAGGTGAATTCTTTCAAACATTTAGAGAAGAGCTAACACCCATCCTTCTCAAACTCTTCCAAAGGGCTTCCCTGGTGGTGCAGTGGTTGAGAGTCTGCCTGCCGATGCAGGGGACACGGGTTCGTGCCCCGGTCCGGGAAGATCCCACATGCTGTGGAGCGGCTGGGCCCGTGAGCCATGGCCGCTGAGCCTGTGCTCCGCAACGGGAGAGGCCACAACAGTGAGAGGCCCCCGTACAGAAAAAAAAAAAAAAAAAAAAAAAACAACTGTTCCAAGAAATTGCAGAGGAAGGAACACTCCCAAACTCATTCTATGAGGCCACCATCACCCTGATACCAAAACCAAAGATACTACAAAAAAAGAAAATTACAGACCAATATCACTGATGAATATAGATGCAAAAATCCTCAATAAAATACTAGCAAACAAATCCAACAACACATTAAAAGGATCATACACCATGATCAAGTGGAATTTATCCCAGGAATGCAAGGATTCTTCAATATACGCAAATCAATGTGATACACCATATTAACAAATTGAAGAATAAAAACCATGATTTTAAAAAAGTGCATATCTTAATTAAAAAATACTTTACTGCTGAAAAATGCTAACCATCATCTGAACCTTCAGTGAGTCATAGCAGTGACATCAAAGATCACTGACCACAGACCATCATAATAAATATAACAATGAAAAAGTTTAAAATATTGTGAGAATTATCGAAAACTGACAGAGAGACACAAAAGTGAGCAGATGCTTTTGGAAAAACAGCGCCAACAGACTTGCTCAACACAGGGTTGCCACAAACCTTCAATTTGTAAAAAAACACAATATCTACGAAGGACGATAAAGTGAAGCACAATAGAACAAAATGTGTCTGTACAGACCCTTGGGTGCCCAATCACAGGAACACGACTGCATATGCACCTTATGCCTAAAACCACAGGTGTCTCCCTCTGGGTTTCTGACTCTGGGTGGATGTGAGTGTGTGGTGGCACCACCCATGCCCTGGTGATCAGTGGCACGAGTTACCAGCAGAAACTGACTTCTCTCCCAGTCAGAAATAGCTGATACAACAACGTGCCACAAGCCTGCACAAGCAAGGCCAATTTTGCTCCCCATACAACTCTTTGTCTAACTGTCCCTTAAAACGTTCATTTGATTTGACTGGATATTCAACTTTGCCTAACACAGAAGTAGTGAATGTTAGCTCTGAGCAATCGTATAATCCAACCCGACCCTATTTTCTGAGTAAAGGGCTTGGCAAGTTCTCTCAGCATGTCAGCAGTACCAATCAGAATCCCACTGTTACACAGTTATAAACAAAGAAATGGAAAGACATGTCCATTTCCTCTCTCACTAGAGCTAGTCTAAGAATTATAGACAAATAACAGACTGAAAATAACTAGAATAAAATGTCTATCATGATATGTGCACCCCAAAGTTCACAGCACTATTTACAATAGCCAAGACATGGAAGCAACCTAAATGTCCATCGACAGATGAATGGATAAAGACGATGTGGTATACATATATACAATGGAATATTACTCAGCCATTAAACAGAATGAAATAATGCCATTTGTAGCAACATGGATGTACCTAGAGATTCCCATACTAAGTGAAGTCAGACAGAGAAAGACAAATACCATATGATATCACTTATATGTGGAATCTAAAAACATGATACAAATGAACTTATTTACCAAACAGAAGCAGACTCACAGACATAGAGAACAAACTTATGGTTACCAAAGGGGAAGGGAGGGGAGGGAGGGATATTAGGAGTTTGGGACTAACAGATACACACTACTATATATAAAATAAACAACAGGACCTAGTGTCCTTGTTGTTGTTCCTTGCACAAGGAACTTTATTCAATATCTTGTAATAATCTATAATGGAAAAGAATCTGAAAAAGAACATATGTATGTATAAATACATATGTAACTGAATCACTTTGCTGTACACCTGAAACTAATAATATAAATCAACTATACTTCAATTTAAAAAAAAATGTCTAGCATGGACTTACTTTTCCGCTTAATCACTTTCTGTGCTCGAAATCTGATGAGAGTGTCCAGAAACCATATGCACCGGGCCTGGCGGTCTCGGCTCTCCTCACTTGATGGCAAAGACTTCAACGCTTCTATGACAAAGGAGCAGTGACTAAAACAAGGGAGGGAAAAGGAGGAATGTGTTAAGACCGGCTCTGTCAGGAGCCATTCACTCCTTCACAATGAAAACAGCAGGCACCCCTCACACCTGGTACACAGTCAACAGCTGAGGAAGGGCCATCCAAACAGCTCCTTATAATAGGAGGACCATGATTTAGTGCACGGACAGTAAAGGTCTAGATAACAAATATTATACATTTGGTGGGCAACATGGTCACTGCCATGGTAATGCAAAGGCAGCCATCGATAACATATAAATAAATGACTGAAGCTACGTTACAATAAAACTTTATTCACAGGCAACGGGCCAGACTCGGCACTCCGGCCATAGTGGGCCCAATCCTAATGTGGCGGTCTGGAGCACAGCCTCTCAACTATCTGGGTTTGAACCCCCATTCTGCTATGCAGTGGCTTGGGCAAGCTTCTGAACATCTCTGCCTCGGTTTCTTCACCTGTAAATTAAGGCCAATGATAGTACTCTTGTCCTATGGGTTTTTGTGGATTAAATGAGACAAGGAAAGCAGTGCTTGGCACATGTAGGAGCTCCATCAATGTTGGCTATTATTTTTACATACTGTTGTTCTACCACTATCAGGATCATGAACTCGCAGCGATAGAAGGCTCTTCAAGATCATCTTGCATCGGCCTCATTTTACATATAGGAAAACTGAGGCTCAGACAGGGGAAGATCACACAGTCCATCAGGCAGATGGGGACATGGTTCTCCAGACTCCCAGCCCAGAACTCATTCCTGCACCTGCCCCTGAGCCACAATCACATTAAGACAATGAAGAACCAGTAAAGAGCACTTCTTTGGAGAGAGGGAAAAACATGTATTTTCCAAGACTTTGGATTTCACTGACCAGTAAAATTTCCAAACGAAAATTGGGGGGACCAACCTAGGGTTGACAACTTTTTATTTTCTCAAGATAAAATTATTAAAAGAAAAAACTCAAAAGCAAAAAAACCTCATCATCATTTTTTAAAAAGCTGTTTTAAAAGCCAAAAAGCGGTGGGGGGGGGCAAAGGGAGGAGAAGAAATCATCTCTGATTTAAAATATACTATATTTAAAATACATAATTTAGGGCTTCCCTGGTGGCGCAGTGGTTGAGAATCCGCCTGCCGATGCAGGGGTCACGGGTTCGTGCCCTGGTCCGGGAAGATCCCACATGCCGCGGAGCAACTAAGCCCGTGAGCCATGGCCGCTAGGCCTGCGCGTCCGGAGCCTGTGCTCCGCAACGGGAGAGGCCACAGCAGTGAGAGGCCCGCATACCGCATAAAAAAAAAACAAAAAACAAAAAAAAAACATAATTTAACTTTCACTCAGCACATCACCACAGATAAACCATCACTTCAGCTGGCACCTACTCCCAGGCCAGCACTTGGGCCCCATCAGTGACAATTGGCAACAGCATAACATCGGCTTGGGTGGGGGGACCGATACAGGTCAGCTCCAGTTCCAGCCCCAGACTACAAGGCCTCACCACCCTCTGCCCAGTCACAGGTTCCATGTACTCAGAGGCCAATTCTCTCCTTTGAAAGCCATCCACAGCCTTGGGACAACAGGCCTGGGAGCTCAACCAGTTGAGAAAACACTAGCTAGTTCATGTTCAAATGCTGAACAGACGTATATCCTCACTGACTAACACCCAAGGTCTGCTTCATGTCTGACTACTGTTGTGTCCCAAAATCACTCCCGAGACACTCCATCTGCCCAAGTCGGGTACCTGTTCTCTTCAATCATCTTCAGTATTTCTTCTGAGGTGACATTCCTGAAAGCTTCAGATGGGCTCTTAAGAGCGTCATACTCCGCAGGGGAAAGAACTAGTTATAGGTCAAGAACAACCTCTCCAAAATGGAAACATCCAACTAGCTAGATCATCTTATATCAGCCATATTTTACAGATGGGAAAATTTGAGGCTTAGAGAGGGGAAGATTACACAGTATGTCCGTGCAGAGCTTCAGGACTCAGTTCTCCAGACTCCCAGCCCAGAGCTCATTGCCTGCCTGGGCTTTCTGCCTTCTCTTATCACAAAGCCACTGCAGGCACTTTCCATCTGACTAGAACCACAAATACGGAAACTCTACATTCCAACCCTTCTTTATAAAATCAGTCTGCCCTAGACTTTGGGCACTGGCCAACTTAAAAGTCGTATTTTGACTCTTCATGGAAGGTGACCCCCACAGGGCCAAACTGTGGGCATTCTGCATTTTGCTGAGGGATGGGTTTGAATCCCAAGGCCTGAGAGGCCACTGCTGCAGCAGGTGCCTCAGCTAGTGAGGAAGCCTTGCTGACTTCCCAGCAATAGCGCTAGGGCAACTGCAAGAGTCTGGGGCGAGCTTCTATGAGTATCACAGGACCACTGATACCCTCAGAGAGCCTGGCCATGCCACTCCTGTGCGCATATCCCAACCTGGGAAATGAGGTGGCGTTTCTCCCACAAGAAGGATACGGTCTTCAAATTTATACACATCTTCAGGCTTGGCTGCATCAGCATGGCAGGGAGGGAGGTAGAGGGAGTCATCCGGCAAGTCATCATGGATGGCGTCACTGACCAGGGCTTTTCAATGAAGGAAGAGTCAGTGTCAGTGTCACCCTGCTCAGCTTCAAGTTCCTCAACACTCTGCAACCCGTGCACTCAAGATCATCGTCGCCCAGAACCCCCTCATCTGAACTCCACATATTGTCAGTGAAAACGAAAAATCAAATTATAAAGCTAACTATCACACAGGAATAACCATGTAAGAATTAAGTATGCACACAGACAAGAACAGAGAGGAAAACAGGAAAATTGTAATAGTTGGTCTTGTAGAATGATGGGAAAATGGGTGAATTATTTTTCTTTTTAAATGTCCTTTAGTAGCTGAGAGTAAACTGAACAAAAAAAAATTGAAAAATTTACTGAGACATCTTTGACTAAATGGAGACATGTTTCTATGTTCCTGGATGGGAAAACATAATATTATAAAGATGCTGATTCTCCCCATATTAATCCCAATTGGATTGTGAGAGAACTTGACAAAATAATTCTTAAGATCACCTGGGAAAAAAAAGCATGCTACGGGACTTCCCTGGTGGTGCAGTGGTTAAGAATTCGCCTGCCAATTCAGGGGACACGGGTTCGAGCTGTGGTCTAGGAAGTTCCCACGTGCCATGGAGCAACTAAGCCCGTGCGCCACAACTACGGAGCCTGCGCACCCTAGAGCCTGTGCTCCACAACAAGAGGAGCCACTGCAATGAGAAGCCCGCGCACTGCAATGAAGATTACCCCCCACTCACCACAACTAGAGAAAGCCCGCATGAAGCAACTAAGACCCAATGCAGCCATAAATAAATAAATAAATAAGCAAGCATGCTACAATAACCAGTACATCTGTGAAAAATAAGGATGGAGGATAAATTTGCCCTATCAGACAACAAACTGGAAGGTGAGGCTACTACAATCAAAAGGACCTGATGCTGCTACAAGAATAGCCAGTCAGAATGATGAGCAAGAACACAAGATTGTGGTAAAATGATACAGATGATTTTTTTAAATCATTTTTTACAAAAGGAAAGGATGGAGTTGGGGACAGCTGGCTAATCATTTGGAAAATATAAAATTAGGTTTGTACCATAGACCAAGAAAAATCATTAAATTGTAAATGTAAAAAGTTAAACTGTGAAAGTACTGAAAGACAACATAGGAAAATATATAATCATCGGGTATGGAAAGATTTTCTAAACCTTACTAAAATTCCATTTTAATAGAAAAACTGCTCTCATATATATATATATATATATATATATATATATATATATATATAACTTTCTCTTATGTTCTTATAATGCATTTGAACAATAAACACATTACACATTTTAAATAATAAAATACTCAAGCTGCTGAACAAAGAAAAAAGATCCAGTGACCTCAAAGTGTCTCTAGAGGCTAGCTTATCATCATCACATCAGCCTTTTTGACTAAAACCTCCCTGTAACTCACAGAGACTTGAGGCCGTCTCCCTCTTCTATGCCCTGCAGGCTGTAGCCCTGGCACCAAGGACACAGAGGGCACATAACCATTCCCATGTTTGTCTACTCGACTGTGAGCTCACTGAAAGCAGGCCATGTCAGATGTTTCTTATGATTTCCAGAGTCTGTTCCTAAGAAGGCCCTCAGGGAGAAGCAGGAAGGAATCCAGCCCTAACTCCCATCATTTCCATCTGTGGGGCAGGTGAAAGATCTCAAGAGGAGGGACAGCTGTTTCTACCAGCAGCCTCTTACCCCAAGTTCCAGCTGCTTACCAGTCACACCCTTTGTATCAATTATACTCTCTGCAGCTTTAGCCACTGCACTATTCAAAGATTCACTGCCAACTTTGTTCATTCTCCTGGAGTTCAGAGCCCGCTTCTGTTTGGTGGTACCAAAGGCTTCAATGCAAGAATCCATCTGTGCAAAAGACAAATTTGGTCACTGGGAACGGGCTAAGCACTGCTACTCCTAGCTGTGTGACTACGGGTAAACAGCCTCTCTGAGCCATTAATACCACTTCTGTAAATTGGGCTGACTCATACCTAACTACCTCATAGGCTTGTTTTAAGAACCAAAAGATATTAAGAGATCTGAAGTACTTGCTTTATAAACTGTAATGAGCTATTTATAAATCAATAGTGTTTTCACCTGTAAAATAAAAAGACTAGAATTAGGGTTGGTAAATCGCACACAGCTTACCGGTTTTCCAATCCTACACCAAAAACAGACATTACTAATAGATAGCTCACTATCCCTCTGAGCCTGAAGACAGCTTCACTCCCCTCCAGGCAGCACTGGAGATTCAATCAGTTTGCCATCCTGGGGTGAGATGACCTTTGTAGGGAGCTTCTACATTGAAAATCCTAAAGTTTACTTTGTCTTGATGTGAAGTTTCCAAGCTTCCAATATTTTCACAAACTTGGATTAAATCCTGAAAATAAGTGTTATGCTACAGCCCAGAGAACCAGTTCCAGACACTGGCACAGAGCTGTGTATAGCTGCCCCAGAGAGGAGGTCTGCAGTCTGTGAGGCCAAGGAGGCCTGTGCAGTTAGGAACTGTCCAAAGAACCACAGACTGAATGAGCTGGGAGCAGCTAGGAAGACCCCTGTGTTCAACCAGCTCATTTTACTGGGAGCAACCCAAGGCCTGGAAGGAACTTGCTTTAGGTCTCACATCTTAGTTCTGTCATACTTACCTTTTCTCTAAATGATTTGGTGTGACTCTCTAGTGTCGAATCACTCTGAACTGATTCATCTACAAAACACAAAACAAAAACAAAGAAAAAAAGCAAACTGTTAAGGCCTACAGACCGTAATAGTGTTTAATATTTGTTTAACAGTTAATCTAAGAAAAACAGATTTCTTTACTACAGGACTTCCCAGAGCTTAACATGAGTGTATACTGTGAACATTTAGTATGAAGCTTCAGTATACAGTTAGAGGATTTGGAGAATAAATTAAAGTCAAGTGAAGGGGTCATCGGATCCAAGCCCTTAATTTCACAAATAAGGAAACATGAGGCCTCCAGGTGAAATGACTTGCCCCAGGCAATGCAGAGATGGGATTAGAAACCAAGTCCTCCGCTCCTCCCAGTATACAGTTCTGCCCTCCTTGTAAAAGACCTAAGGAGGAGGGATCAAGAGGGGGATCTGGAGCTCACCTCCCCCAACAAATACATCAAAAATATATCTACATGTGGAACAATTCTCACGAAAAACTAACTGGAAACCGGCAGAAGAATTCCTATACAACCAAAGCGCACTGGTGTGTATAAAATGGATGACTAATAAGAACCTGCTGTATAAAAAAATAAATTAAATTTTTTTTAAAAAAAGAAAGATTTCAGGGGCTTCCCTGGTGGCGCAGTGGTTGAGAGTCCGCCTGCCGATGCAGGGGATATGGGTTCGTGCCCCAGTCCGGGGAGATCCCACATGCCGCAGAGCGGCTGGGCCCGTGAGCCATGGCCGCTGAGCCTGCGCGTCCGGAGCCTGTGCTCAGCAACGGGAGAGGCCACAACAGTGAGAGGCCCGCGTACCGCAAAAGAAAAAAAAAAAAAAAAAAAGATTACCAGGTAGTAGGGTCAGGACCCCCCACCCCACCCCGCCCTGAGAGGGATCTGAAAGGAAGAGAAGGTCTGCATGGGCTCACTCCACACCACAGCTTGGTTCAGGATCTGGGCCAACCAGCCCCTGGAAGAAGACTGGGTCTAGCAGCTGGGGAGCAACCCCTGCCCTTGACAAGGCAGTGACAGTCATGGAGCAGAAAGGAAGGACCACCTCACACCCTCCTTGGGCTTTAGACCCCCAACACCAACCACACCCCATATCAAGGTAATAGCGGCCACCACACCCTGAGGACATTCCATTGTGTATGTATGTAAAGTTGTTCATTTATTTCTTAATTAAACACATTTTTGTTTTTATATGTAAAAAAACATTGTAAATATTGGTTTATTCTAGCCATTATACATATATACACAATGGAATACTACCCAGCCATAAAAAAATAAATGAAATTTTGCCCTTTGCAACAAAATGGATGGACCTGGAGGGTACTACACATAGTGAAATAAGTCAGACAGAGAAAGACAAATACTGTATGCTATCATTTACATGTGGAATCTAGAAAATAAAACAAACTAGTGAATATAACAAAAAAGAGCAGACTCACAGATAGAAAGAGCAAACTAGTGGTTACCAGTGAGGAGAAAGAGAAAGGAGGAGGGGCAATGTAAAGACAGGAGAGTAAGAGGTACAAATTATTATGGATAAAACAAGCTACAAGGATATACTGTGTAACACAGGGAATACAGCCAATATTTTATATTGACTGTAAATGGAAAATAACCTTTAAAAACTGTATAAAAATAATTTAATTAGAAAACATTCTTTTAAAAATACCAATGAATGTATATACAAAACAGAAACAGACTCACAGGGCTTCCCTGGTGGCTCAGTGGTTAAGAATCTGCCTGCCAATGCAGGGGACACGGGTTCAAGCCCAGGTCCAGGAAGATCACTCATGCCGTGGAGAAACTAAGCCCATGTGCCACAACTACTGAGCCTGTGCTCTAGAGTCTGCAAGCCACAACTACTGAGCCCATGTGCCACAACTACTGAACCCTGCAGGCCTAGAGCCTGTGCTCTGCAACAAGAGTAGCCCCTGCTCACCACTACTAGAAAAAGTCCACGTGCAGCAATAAAAACGCAATGCAGCCAAAAATAAATTAAACTTAAAAAAAACAAAACAAAAACAGACTCACAGACATAGAAAACAAACTTATGGTTACTAAGGGTGTGGGGGAGGTACAAATAAGGAGTATGGAAGTAACAGATACAAACTACTATACATAAAATAGATAAGCAACAAGGATGTACTGTATAGTACAGGGAATTGTACCCAATAGCTTGTAATAAGCTATAATGGAATATAATCTGCCATATATATCATATGCCATACACCTGAAACAAAATACTGTAAATCAACTATACTTCAATTTTTTAAAAAAGTTTAAAAAAAATTTTTTTAAGACCTAAAAGCAGGCATAAACATGAGGTATGTATTATTTACATGAAGCTCTGTAATCTCCCACAGAGTATTCATGTAAGGGACAATATAATCTAGTGGACAGAAGCACAAGCTCTGGAGTGACCGTGCCACATTTAAATCCCAGGTCTCTCATATACGCCAGGAGTACTATCCTGCCAAAGTCATTTAGCCTCTGGGCAAGGTTCATCATTGATTAAACAAAAGGAATATAATACCTACCCCACAGGGTTGTTATGTGACATAGTGCATTTCAAGTGCTTAGAACAGTGCCCAGAGCATAGTAAGGACCCAATAAATGTGCGTATTTTTGATATATGCTGGTTAGAATTAACCGATATTTACAAATTTTTTACTTGTAAAAACAAAAATGTGTTTAATCAACAAATTAATAAACAATTTTCTTTGCCTTCTCAGAAGACAGAAGAGCATTTGGAGGATAACTTATATGCAGTTATATTTGTTTGCAAAGCAGGGAATTCTTAAACTAGAGACTATGGACCCCTAGGAAATTCACAGCTGGGCTTTGGGATGCAAGAGCCCTTTAAAATTATATGCAAAATCTCGTATTTTTTGTAAATTACGTATGTTTCTAGGAGGTAGGTCCAGGTCCTTATGAGAGTCTCAAAAGGGCTGAGACCACTGCTTTGAGAGAGTGAAGTTATTAGAACTAATGCCTCTGAAGGTATTGAGCAGATTCACAATGATCCTAATGATCCTTATCTAACTCCCTCCCCTACCATGGTTCTCAGTATTTAAGATTTAGGAACAGGAGCCCCTTGAGTTTGACCCTCTTATCTATCATTTTGGAAGATCCCACTCTAGCCCTGAACATTCTAAAATGCCAAAGTGGAGAAGTACTGTAACTTCTCCCAGTGGATTACAGAGAAAATGGATCTCTTCCCAAATTAGAAAGTAGAGACTTTGCATCGACCTGGAAGTTACTGTCCAACCTATAAGCAACTTCTATCATCTACGAGAGATTCTAAAACCTCTACTCCAGGGCTTCCCTGCTGGCGCAGTGGTTAAGAATCCGCCTGCCAATCAGGAGACATGGGTTTGAGCCCTGGTCCAGGAAGATCCCACATGCCATGGAGCAACTAAGCCTGTGTGCCACAACTACTGAGCCTGCGCTCTAGAGCCCGCGAGCCACAACTACGGAACCTGTGTGCCACAATTACTGAATCCCATGCTCCACAACGAGAAGCCACCGCAATGAGAAGCCTGCACACCTCAACAAAGAGTAGCCCCTGCTCGCTGCAACTAGAGAAAGCCTGCACGCAGCAACGAAGACCCAACACAGCCAAAAATAAATAAATTAAATAAATAACTTTTTAAAAAAAATTTAAACCTCTACCCCAACTAGAACAATTAAAAATTAAGAAAGGCCCTCGATGGAAAAGAATATCATGTATGCCCTCCAATACTCTGCTCTGATCAGTGTTCAACTTGCTTGAACTAAGATTAGTTTCCTGATCTTAAGTCTATAAACACTGTAGGGACAGGATCTGTTTTGCTATATTCACAGCCCCTAACTTGTGCCTGGAGCACAGTAGGTCATCAATAAATATTTGCTGAGTAAAAGCACTTTTAAAACTTTTTCAAATGAGAAAAAAAAAAAAAAACCTTGAAAAAATAGCTACAAAATGTATTTTACAAATCAAAAAGTCAAACCGACTCATCCAGGAAACCTAAAATATTCAGCATTTCTTTGAGCCTTCATGACTAGGACCTACCAGAAAACAGCGGCTGCATATTGAACAATTCAGCATCATATACTTCCATTTGGCCAGAGGTCTTGTTCAAAATTCCCACAAAGTGCCTGAATAAAGAAGGAATAATACCAGTGACAATGGATTATTCAAAAGGTATTATTTATACAATCTCCTTTTAGAAGTTCTCAACCTTCTTTCTGCCCCAATACACCTGAGGAAGACATCACTTGCTCATGAATAACAATAATCCCCTACAGCAGCAATTCTCTGCATGGGGAGGGAAAAGAGGAAAGGGTTCATGAAGAGGCTCCGGGGGCAGCAGCGGGGAGCCACCAGGTGATTCTTATAGCTGATCACATTTGGGCTCACTGCTGTAGTGGGAAACCCTTCTGGAATATAAGAATCTAGAATTAAACACTAGAATTTACTGCACGTATAAATTATATGGAGGCAAAGACAAGTAAAACCTTGGTAATTATGAGAAGACCAGTTTAAACTAGAAAATCTTTGTAAGGGGATGATAAAAGTTAAAAGTTTCAAGCATATACACACTAATCTGACTTCTATCAGGGTGGTTAAGGGGGAACCCTGAAAGGGGCTTGTTTGTGATTCACTGATGGTTACCTTCACAAGGACACTGCATTATGCCAACCCCTGACACTTAAGACTGTTCAGGCTGGACAATCTTCACTGTACCGAGGAGTAGACTGGGGGTCAGTAAAGGGCAGAGTTGCCCCAAGTCAGTAATCTTTCCAGAGCTAGACAGAAATTCTGGAGCCTCAGACACTACCAAATCCTTTTCTTGTAGTTAGTCCCAAGGCAGACTTCTGGTAAACTCTGGCCTATTGATCACACATTCCAAATTAGTGGAGGCAGCTGCCTTTCGGGAACAAGATAGTTATGAGCAAAGAATATTGCAAGTTAATGATGTGGTCAGAAATAATGAAGGTGGTCAAAAGGTACAAACTTCCAGTTATAAGTCATAGAGATGTAATGTACAGCAGGGTGACTATAGAAAATAATGCTATAGCGTATATTCGAAAGCTGTTAAGAGAGTAAGTCTTAAAAGTTCTCATCACAAGAAAAAAATTTTGTAACTATGTGTGGATGTTAACTAGACACTGTAGTGGCCATTTTGCAATATATACGTACATTGAATCATTATGTTATACACCTGAAACTAATATAATGTTATATGTCAATTATATCTCAATTTTAAAAAATTTGGGGGACTTCCCTGGTGCCACAGTGGAATCTGCCTGCCAACGGGGGACATGGGTTCGATCCCTGGTCTGGGAAGATCCCACATGCCGCAGAGCAACTAAGCCCGTGTGCCACAACTACTGAGCCTGCGTGCCATAACTACTGAAGCCTGTGTGCCTGGAGCCCGTGCTCTGCAACAAAAGAAGCCACCGCAATGAGAAGCCCGCACACCACAATGAAGAGCAGTCCCCGCTCACCGCAACTAGAGAAAGCTTGTATGCAGCAACAAAGACCCAACACAGCCAAAAATAAATTATTTACAAAAAAAATTTTTTTAAGATTACAAATGAATGAGGTTTTCAGGAAATTAAACAAATGTAAGTCATTTTTCAATTTCAGGAATGTCTGTATGCTGGTGTGAGGGCCCCGGGGTCTGGCAACACAGGAACTGGGTAAATCTCTCTAGATTTCCCCCACTGCCCCTAAAATAAAGACAGAGAAGAGCAGTGCCAGGGCCACCCCCCACCACTTCCCACAATTCCTTTCCCCTGTCCCTACCTGCAGAGAGTGTTGCATTTCAGGGCTCCAGTCCCAAAATTGTTTCCCACATAGTAAAGTCTGTCTGTTTCAGCTGCCTAAAATGTAGAGGGAGGGGAAGCTCCATTACAACCAATGTTGAAAGATAGTAAATATCCTGACTCCCTTTTCCATGTTTGCAGAAGCTTTAGAATCCAAACCACAGGTGGATCAGAAGGAGAGCCTCCTTGAGATGATCCAGCTCCCTATCGCTAAGTGAATCTGGGGTATCCCTGGGGGAAAGGCAAGAGGACTTTTGAAAAGTCCCAGGTAGTGCTTGCTTCTAGCTGGTCTGAGAAGTTCTTGGGGGAGCTGTACCACAGGACTTGGAAGATGGGCCCGGGGCTCTCAGCACTTAGAGGCATGCAACAAAATGATTCTGCAGGCAACCCCAAAGTCCAAGCCCTTCTTGAACCTCTTTGCTCTCCTCTATCATGACTGCTCCTTATATGCTCTCAGGACCATGGAAATGGTTAATTCATTCCTCAATCAGAGCCAAGCTTTCCTGCTTCCCCATGTTTGTCCTGGCTATCCTCTTCACCTGGAGTACTAACTTCAGCTGTTAAACCCTCCTCCATCCTTCAGGGTTCAGCTCCCATGAACCCTCCCCCAGGAAGACATTCTAGCAAGCAGAGAGACTTCACTGACTGAACTCACTCTGCCCTGCTCTGTACTCTCTCTCCCAGGGACCCTAGCTTTATCTATTTCTGTATGAGTGTCCCTCACATCCAGTTCTCACCTCTCTAGAGCAGTGGTTCTCAATCCAGGGAATTACCCTTCAGGGGATATCTAGGCATGTCTGACATTCTGTTTGCCACAACTGGGAGGTGCTCCTGGCAGCTAATGGGTAGAGGCCCGGAAAACTGCTAAATATCCAGTGCTGCACAGGAGAGTCTCCACATCAAAGAATTATCTGGGTCAAAACGTCAATAGTGCTGAGACTGGGAAACGCTGCTCTGGAGTCCGAGCTCCCTCAGAGTGGGGCCAGCTCTCACTTAGCTGTTTCCCTAGCAGCTTTCAGCCCAGGGCCACAGTGGGGCTCAATAAATGCTTGTTGAATGAACAAATGGATAAAAGGCCAGCACTTCACCACAAGTGTGTAACTCAGTGGAACCTGTCCCCACACCCCAGCCTGCTGGGGCTCAAAGTTCTTCAAAGGCTCACTTGCTATCCCCACTTTTCTCCATTCACTCCCTCCTACCTCCACCCACACCCAGGAGGCCTCCTGAGGCCTGAAGAGTGGAGGCGACTGGCCACGGCAGCACTTACCAGGATCCGCTGACTCCTCTTCCTGGGGTTTGTGGAGTCATTGCTCTTGTACAAGGTAAAGCGCATGTTGCCTGGATTCTGTAGCTTCCCATTGGAGAACTGGACTGTAAGATTGCAGCCCAAGAATGAGATGAGAGCACAAGAATATGGTGGGGAGAAAATGGATTGTCAAGAGGAGGGAGTGACTGGAGGAATGGGTATGGCAAGGAACCCCAGGTCCTAACCCAAAGGGGGACTGAAGAGGTCCTGGTCCAGGTGGGAAGAGGGGCTGGGGAGGGGCTCTGACAGGAAGGAATAACTAGGGGAATGGGGCTGACTGAGGAGACCTCGGCCAAATCTAGAAAGACAGAGGGAATCCCTGGCCAGTAGAGAGCAGGAAATGGAGCAGGTGTGAGACTTGATGGGTGAGGAGATGACGGGCTCCTGGGTACATACAGCCCTGGAGAGGGGGTAACTGGGATTTCCTCATCCAGGTGGGAGGTGGTACCAGAAAGATGGTGCGATGACAGAGGAGCCCTGGCCGAGCCCCAAGTAGCGGGGGAGACTATAAGGGATCTTGGCCCAGCTGGGAACGGGCACCCGACGGATGTGGGAAGTGGTGGGCTGTAGCGGTACCGAGACGGAAGGGGAGAAAGTTACGGGAAACTCTGCTCCAGCTTCGCAGTCTTTACCCAGTAGAGCTCTCTGGCTCTCGTCGGGCTCTCCACAGTACAGCCACCTCGCACCCGGCAACACCTCCGCCGCCATCTCGCCTCTCCAGACGCCAAGCCCAAGAGCTAAAACAGCTGTGGCCAGTAGCGCGTTTAAGCACACGCGGAAGCAACGCTCCGGGCAGGAAGAGGCGTGGCCTCGCCGGGCACCGCCCTGCACGCTCAGAGACGCGTGGTTCCGCCCCCAGCAGGCACCGCCCCGCTCTTTCCCTGAGCTCTGAGCGCCATCCCCGCCCACTCTTCGCCACGCCCCTCCGCGCGGAGAGGCGTGGTCTCCATCCACACCCTGTCCCGCTCCCTCCTCCGCCGGCCTCTCCAAGGCGCAGCACCTGATTGGCCCAGCACTCGGCCTGCGCATTTCAGGATGTGTACCTGTAGAGTGAGCAGGGCACGCAAGTCTTGCCTAAACGTTGTGTGGGGTTTCTTCCTCAGCCCTGTCTAGGAAGGGTATGGTTTGTCTCTACTACGGTGTAAATATGTCTTACTAAGATCTGAAAGTCCGAGTTCAAATTTAGAATTCTCTGATAGGCAATCCTTGAGCTCCAGCTAAATGTGGCGACTCGCAGAGAACAGCAATTCTCCAGGACCTCCTTCCACACACCTGGACATCAGTCCTTAAGCCCCAAAACTTGGTCCACAATCCTGTAAACAGCAACATGATCAGTTCTCGGGTCTAGACGTACATACTGTGGCTCAATCAACCCTCCGAGGATGGACCAGGGGGAGAGGCCCAGCAGGCTCAAGGATTCTGGGGTGAACTAGAAGGGAAACCTAATCTGATGGGCATGTCCTTTCATCCCTGTGGATTCGACCCTCCCTCCTGCATGGGGAGTTATTAGAACAAAAGGAGGGTCAAAGCAGGGCCTGCAGGGCCTTTGAGCATGGACCCAAGCCAGGGCCCCTTTTGCCCAGTCAAAGGCAAATACTGTTGAAGGGAAAGAACCGTGTTGACTAATCTCTGTTCTCCAAATTGCCTTCTTTCGAGACTCATCCTCTCCCCCACACATACCTCCAAAATGATCCGAATAACCTTAACACCTGAGCTCCCCTTTGCCTGAGCACGTCACTTTTCTAATTACTCAATCTCAAACTTACAAAAACATTGCAAGTACAGTGCAAAGAACTTTTTTTGCTCTGAACTTTTTTTTAATAGAAATCCATTTTTAATTATTTTATTTTTGGCTGCATTGGGTCTTTGTTGCTACACGGGCTTTCTCTAGTTGTGGCAAGCGGGGCCTACTCTTTGTTGTGGTGCACGGGCTTCTCATTGAGGTGGCTGCTCTTGTCGTGCAGCATGGGCTGTAGGCACACGGGCTTCAGTAGTTGTGGCACATGGGCTCAGTAGTTGTGGCTCGCAGGCTCCAGAGAGAAGGCTCAGTAGTTGTGGCACACAGGCTCAACTGCTCCGTGGCATGTGGGATCTTCCTGGACCATGTCTCAAACCCATGTCCCCTGCATTGGCAGGCAGATTCTTAACCACTGCCCCACCAGGGAAGCCCTGCCCTGAACTTTTTTGAATGAGTTACCAACCTGATGCCCCATCACCCCTGAAAATCATGTATAGTATTTCCTACAGACAGGAACATCCCTAAATAGCTACAATACATCCATCAAAATCAGGAAATTAACATTGCTGCATTACTACCATATAATCATCGTGCCCCATTTAAATTCACCGACTGTCCCAGTAATGTTTTTATAGCAAAAGATCTTGTCCAGAACCACATGTTGCATTTAGCTGTCATAGCTCTGTAGTCTCCTTCAACCCAGAACAGTTCTTCACTGACTTTGAATTTTAAATTTTAAAGTTTATAGGCCAGTTATTTTGTAGAATGTCCCTCAATCTGGCTTTATCTAATGTTTTCAAGTGATTAGTCTCAGTTTATGCATCTTTGGCAGGAATATTACAGATATGACGCTGTTCTCATTGTATCATGTCAGGTGGTAGACAATTTCGATTTGTCCCATTACTGGCTATAGTAACTTTGATCACTTTATTAAAGTGGTATTAACCAGGCTTCTCCACTGTAAAGTTTATTCTTTTCCCTTTGTAATTAATAAGCATTTTGTGGGCAGGTACATATAGACTTAGAAAGTATCCTGTTCATCACACTTCCTACTTATTTATTTATTTATATCAGTATGGACTTGTGGATTCCTATTTTACTCAATAGAATCGAATCTGCTACTATCTTCATTTAGTTTTAAGTTCAAATTTTCCCAGATTGGGCCAGTGGGAACCCCATAAGCTGGTTTCTGAGTTCTTTTAACATTTTCATATCAGTTTTTTGAACATCTTTGCTTTCTGGCACAAGATATTTCAGTTGACCCTGTACTTTCCCTGCCTCAGCCCTGAAATCACACATTTCTCCAAGTTCTGGTTTCTTTTGGTAGGGAATGGTATTTAGAGACCAAGATCTATGTGTTAGGTATGGTCTGCTTTGGGGATGTCACTCCTCCCAGGCCTGAATTAACTGAATTAGGGAATATATGTAGACACAATTTTACAACTAAAAGTGATTTATTTCTAAATCTATATATATTGGAAACAATAAGTCCAACTCTAATTCCAGTCCATCACCACAAGGTTCATTCTGGTTTTCTTCCCCCACCCCCATATTTATAACTTCTTTCTCTGACAGTGGGAAACCTGGTTCCAATTAGCTTTAATATATTTACTTATTTGATCAGTTCGCCTGTAAGTAACACATCTCCCATCACCATCAGCCGACATGAAGGCTCTTCTTATCCCATTCAGGCTCCCATATTGAACCAAGCCCAAGCCCCTACATGGATGCTGTATTAGTTAGGGTTCTCCAGAGAAACAGATCGAGAGAGAGAGAGAGAGAGACAGAGAGACAGAGAGACAGAGAGAGACTGATTGATTATTATGAGGAATTGGCTCACAGGATTATGGAGGCTGAAAGTTTCTACAGTCTGCCATCTGTAAACTGGCAGGAAAGCTGGTGGTGTAGTCTGAAGGCCTGAGAACCAGGGATGCTGACAGTGTAACTCCAAGACCTGAGGGCCAGAGAAGATAAGATGAGATGTCCCAGCTCACAGATGAGGAAAGAAAAACATGGGCAAATTCCTTTTCCCTCCACCTTTTGTTCTATTAAGGCCCTCAACAGATTGGATGATGCCCATCCACTTTGGGGAGGGCAATCTACTTTACTGAGTCCACTGATTAAAATGCTAATCTTATCTGGAAACACCCTCACAGACACACCCAGAAATAATATTTAATCTGGGCACCCTGAAGCCCATCAAGTTGACACATAAAATTAACCATCCCAGATGCCCTCCTTACTCTGCTCAGGCTCTGACAACCCTCACAAGGTTGCCTCCTGCCCAGATGCCCGTCTCACCTAGCTTAAGCTCAGACACTATATCAGGCCACCCTTTCCACACGGATAAACTTCTCATCCTGCTTGGACTCCAGTACTCTTGCTCTAGGCCACTGCAGGCTCCCCTTCCCCTCTGAGTGAAAGACTACCCACCAAATGGCTTTCAGATTGAATTGCTCAGGAAGGGAAAAGGAAGAAGGAAAAAAAATCTTAATTGTCTAACTATTTGCCTGTCTCCCCCATTGGAGACAGACTCATTTGGGGTTAAACAATAAACAGATTTGTTTGTTTTGTTCACTGCCATATCTTCAGCTCCAGGAGCAGTGCCTGGCACATAGTAGACCCTCAATAAATGTTGAATGAATGAGTGACAAGGCAAGGAATGAGTCTGAACCATCACAAATCCTAGGAGCCTAGCGTAGGGACTGGAGCTCAAAGACACTAAAGTTGCTTAAATTTAACTAGCATTGAGTTTACAAATAGCAGATTCTCTGTAAACATTGGTTTGTTGAATGAAAACAGGAACACTTATTAACGAGTGACAGGGGACTTCCTTGGTGGTCCAGTGGGTAAGACTCCACACTCCCAGTGCAGACGGCCCAGGTTCGAACCCTGGTGGCTGAACTAGATCCCGCACGCATGCTGCAATTAAGACCCAGCGCAGCCTAAAAAGATAATTTTTTAAAATATTTTTTTTAAAAGCTAACGAGTGACATAGAAGACAGAAGTGGATACAAAGAATCAATTATAGTTCTTGAGAGAAGTGTCCTGGCCCCTCCTGATATAGGGTCATATTATATGTCCCTTGCTACTCAAAGTGTATGATCTTTGGGCCAAGAGCATCAACATCACCTGGGAACTCATTAGCACTGCAGAATCTCCTGCCCTATCAAATCTTCTGAATCAGAATCTGCACTTTAACAAGATGCCTAGATAACTAATGCACCCTTCAAGTTTGTGGAGCACTGCTGTACAAGAACGTTTCTCTTTATTTTATTATTATTATTTTTTAAACATCTTTATTGGAGTATAACTGTTTTACAATAGTGTGTTAGTTTTTCCTTTACAACAAAGTGAATCAGTTATACATATACATGTTCCCATATCTCTTCCCTCTTGCATCACCCTCTCTCCCCCGCTCCCTATCCCACCCCTCTAGGTGGTCACAAAGCACAGAGGTGATCTCCCTGTGCTACGTGGCAGCTTCCCACTAGCTATCTAATTTACATTTGGTAGTGTATATATGTCCCTGCCACTCTCCCACTTCATCACAGCCCACCCTTCCCCCTCCCCATATCCTCAAGTCCATGCTCTAGTAAGTCTGTGTTTTATTCCTGTCCTACCACTAATCTCTTCATGACATTTTTTTCCCCTTAGAGTCCATATATATGTGTTAGCATATGGTATTTGTTTTTCTCCTTCTGACTTACTTCACTCTGTATGACAGACTCCAGGTCCATCCACCTCATTATAAATAACTCAGTTTCATTTCTTTTTATGGCTGAGTAATATTCCATTGTATATATGTGCCACATCTTCTTTATCCATTCATCTGTTGATGGAAAGAACGTTTCTCTTTAAAGGCACATCTTTACCAGTCAAAGTCTGTGAAAGCTCTCAGAATTTTCAGCTTTACAGGTGAGTGGAAGAGTGAAGACTATGACACATGGTTTGAGAGCAAAGGCTCCCAGAATTACCACAGGCAAGAATTCAATGTGACAGACATTCTGTCAGGAGAAGGAAAGTATTAATGGCAAGGTGATTGGGAAGGGGACTGTAGTATACCCCTATATTGTTTACCTATTTAACAATTATTCTACATACAAAGACACCATATACATATACATACATGCATACATAACTGGGATGGGGCAAGAGGGAGGGAGCCCTACTCAGGCAGTGACGAAAATGCCAAAAGCTATAGTGACCTCTTCTAAATTAGAGTCAGGGGTAATCACAGGCAGAATTTACCACAAAATGTTTGTTTATAAATTTAGTTTGGAAATTTGGAGACTTCTGGAATTCTCTCTTAGCATTATTTTTCAGAGGAAGAAAACGATTTTTTTAAAGTAAGGAATTGGAGGGTTCGGGTGGGGTCAGGCAGAGTCCTCCTTTCCTGGGGTAATATCTCCATCTGCTGGCGTCTCCGGATATCACTAGCAAAGACGTGAAGGCAGGTCAGGTCATTTGCTGTAACTCACATAGAGCTCTCAAAACTGTATCTTCTGCCTCTCTGCCTCTCTTTTTTATTCCTTTGTCTCTTTTTCTGTGTTTGTCTCCCTCTCCTGCTCTTCCCTCTCTTCCCCTTCCTCTTTATATTCCTGATGCAGACTCTGCTTGCATACCTATAGACATGGATGACTTATTCCTTATAAAGCAGACTTTTCACCTTGGACACATTTTTCCTTACACAAAGCTGAATCTGCCTTTTGTAGCTTCCCTTGTAGCTCCAGTTCTGCTCTCTAGGACCACACAGAGCATGACCAACTCCTCTGCCCTGAATCCTTCAAAAGCCTGAATATTCTGATCATGCTTTCCATTTATCTGCCCCTCTCCTTCTCAGCAACTCCCCCCAACCCCTTGATTTTTTCCCACACCAAAGTTTCTAGGTCTCTCCTCATCCTGGTTACCACTGCTGGACACACACCAATATCTCTGTATCCTTCTCGCACTGTGGGACCCCACACAGATCAATACTTTAGCTCTGGACACACACCAATATCTCTGTATCCTTCTCGCAGTGTGGGACCCCACACAGATCAATACTTTAGCTCTGGACTGGGTAACACAGAACAGAAAGGATCCATCACCTCCCTTGTGCTATTTGCCATGCCTCTCCTGATGAAACCAATAAGTGCTTTTATTCTAAGCATCTATACTGTTTGGTTAACTTATTTAGGTTAACAATAAACAAAAATTCTTGACTTCGCTTCTGCTAAGTCACATCATCCCTGCAATTTTTTAAAAACAAAGATTCAGACCTTAAATGAAGGCCTGTTAAATTTAATTGTGTTAGATTCAGCCTGTTCAGATATTTTAATTTTCCCCAATAACATTTATTAATTTAAAAAAATTATCAAACAAATACATATTTGATGTCCAATATTGAGGAAAACACAGAAAAATATAAAGAATGCAATTATACTGACCCATGGTCCCTTCCCCATCTGAAGGCAAACATTGTTAACATGTTTTTATTATTTTCTACATTTTCTCTGCACATATGTATATTTATATAACTGGTATAATATTGTATTCAATTTTGTATCCTCCTTTTAGAAATTTAACATTATCTTGTAAGCATTTTCTCAAATCTCACATGATTGTATATTGAATGTTGTCACAGAGTTTATGTATCCAATCCTCTAGTAGAACACTTAAGCTGTTCCCAATTTTTTCACTGTTATGTGGAACATTTCAGTGAATTTTTAAAGCATAAAACTGCTTTTTTGGATGGATTCCTTTGGATGGAGTCCTAAGACTTGCATTAATGAATCAAAGACCATGAACATTTAAAAAAAGATTCTTAACACACCCTGCCAAATTTTTCTCCAGAATATTTTCAGATCTTTTAAAAATCCTGATTCTAACGCTATCCAAGGCACTTTGGAAGATATAAGAATGAAAATACACTATCCTTGCCCTCAGGAATTAACTTCTTAGGAGGAACACAAAAATGGAAAAAAGCATGCTCGAGGTAGATACTGTTAAGTCTCTACAATTTCTCTTCAGTTCTGTCAGTTTTATTGCCTTTATTTGTTTCTCTCACTGTTGTGGCCTCTCCCGTTGCGGAGCACAGGCTTCGGACGCGCAGGCTCAGCGGCCATGGCTCACGGGCTCAGCCGCTCCGCGGCATGTGGGATCTTCCCGGACCGGGACACGAACCCGTGTCCCCTGCATCGGCAGGCGGGCTCTCAACCACTGCGCCACCAGGGAAGCCCTGTCCTCTCTTCTTGATGGATTAACACTTTTATCATTGGAATTCTCCTCTATCTCCTATAATAGACCTTGTCCTGAAGTCCACTTTAGCTGATATTAGTAATACTTCACTGTATGAATATAACCACATTTACTTATCCACTCCTCCATTGATAGACATGTGGGCCGCTGTCATGTTTTAGATATTACGAACAATGCTGCTATGAACATGGGTGTACAAATATCTCTTTGAGATGCCGCTTTCAAGAATTTTTGGTATATATCCAGATGTGGACTTGCTAGATCACATGGTAATTCCATTTTTAATTTCTTGAGGAACCACCTTACTTTTTTCCATAGCAGCTGTACAATGTTAAATTACTACCAACAGTGCACAAGGGTTCCAATTTCTCCACATTCTTGCCAACACTTGTTATTTTTTTTTTTTTTTTTTGCGGTATGCGGGCCTCTCACTGTTGTGGCCTCTCCCGTTGCGGAGCACAGGCTCCGGACGCACAGGCTCAGCGGCCATGGCTCACGGGCTTAGTTGCTCCGCGGCATGTGGGATCTTCCCGGACCAGGGCACGAACCCGTGTCTCCTGCATCGGCAGGCGGATTCTCAACCACTGCGCCACCAGGGAAGCCCAACACTTGTTATTTTTAATTTTTTTGATAGTAGCCATCCTAATGGGTATGAGGTGGTGTTTTGTAGTTTTGATTTGCATTTCCCTAATGATCAGAGATGTTGAGCATCTTTTCATGTGCTTATTGGCCATTTGTATATCTTCATTGGAGGGATATACATTCAACTCCTTTGCCCATTTTTGAGTTATGTCTTTTGGTTTTTTTGGTTGTTGAGTTTTACTTCTCTCTATATATTGGATATTAATCCGTTATCAGATATATGATTTGCAAATATTTTCTCCCATTCTATGGGCTGCCTTTTTACTCAGTTGATTTTGTCTTTTGATGCACAATATTTTAAAATTTTCATGAAGGTCCAGTTTTGACTATTTTTTCTTTTGCTATCTCTGCCTTTGGTGACATAGCCAAGAAATTATTGCCAAATCCAATGTCATGAAGCTTTTATCCTATGTTTTCTTCTAAGAGTTTTATAGTTTTGGGTCTCACATTCAGGTCTTTGATCCATTTTGAGTTTTTTGTATGTGGTGTTAAGTAAGGGTCCAATTTAATTATTTTACTTGTGGATATTCAGTTTTCCCAGCACCACTTGTTGAATAGACTGAACTTTCCCCATTAAATGGTCTTGGCATCCTTCTCAAAAATCATTTGACCATTTGTATATGCAACGGTTTATTTCTGGGCTCCCTGTTTCATTCCATTAGTCTATATGTTAGTCTTTATGATAGTACCACAGTTTTGATTACTGTGACTTTCTGGTAAGTTTTGAAATCAGGAAATATGAGACCTCCAGCTTTGTTCTTTTTCAAGATAGTTTTGTCTATTGGGGATCCCTTGAGATTTCATATGAATTTTAGGATGGGTTTTTCTATTTTGGCAAAACATCGTTGAGAGTTTTTATAGAGATTGCATTCAATCTATAGATTGCTTTGGGTAGCATTGACATCCTAATAATATTAAATTAAGTCTTCCAATCTATGAACATGGAATGTGTTTCCATTAATTCTTCTTTCAGTAACATTTTGTAATTTTCTTTGTACCAGTCTTTTGGTTAATTCCAAAGTATTTTATTCTTTTAGATGCTATTGTAAATGTCATTTTCATAATTTCCTTTTGAGATTGTTCATTGTTAGTGTATAGAAATGCAACTAATTTCTGTGTGTTGACTTTGTATCTTGGTACTTTGCTGAATTAATTTATTAGCTCTAACAGTTGTGTGTGTGTGTAGGATTCTCTACATATCAGAATATATCATGTGCAGAGATAATATTACCTCTTCCTTTCCAAGTTGGATGACTTTTGTTTCTTTTTCTGCCTAATTGCTCTATCTAGACATTCTAGCATTATGTTGAATAGAAGTTGTGAAAGTAGGCAGCTATGTGTTGTTCCTGATCTCAGAGGAAAGGCTTCAAGTCTTTCACCAATGTGTATGTTTGCTGTGGGTCATCATATATGGTTTTTATTATGCTGAAGTAGTTTCCTTCTATTCCTAGTTTGTTAAGTGTTTTTAAAAGAGTGTTGAATTCCGTTGAATGCTTTGTGTGCATCATTTGAGATGATCATGTGATGTATTACACTGATCAATTTTCACATATTGAACTATCCTTGCATTCCAGGAGTAAATGTGACCTGGCCATGGTGTATAACCCTTTTGATATGCTGCTAAATTTAGTTTGCTAATATTTTATTGTGAGTTTTTGCATTAATGTTCATAAGGGATATGGATCTGTAGTTTTCTGGTAGTGTCATTGTCTGGCTTTCATATCAGGGTAATGCTGGCTTCATAGGATAAGTTAGAAAGTGTTCCCTCCTCTTCAATCTTTTGGAAAAGTTTGAGATGGATTAATATTCATTCTTTAAGTGTTTGGTAGAATTCACCAGTGAAAATATCAGGTCCAGGGCTTTTATTCATCAGGAGATTTTTTTTATTACAGATTTAATCTCCTTACTAGTTATAACTATTTTCTATAACTAGTCAAAGTCAGATTTTCTATTTATTTGTGATTTGGTCTTGATTGGTTTTGTGTTTCTAGGGGTTTGTCCATTTCATCTAGGCTATCCAATTTGTTGACATATAATTGTCCAGAATACCCTCTTATAATTATTTTTATTTCTACAGAATTGGTAATAATATCCTCATTTTCATTTCTGATTTTAATAATTTGCATCTTATCTTTTTTCTTAGTCCATCTAGCTGATGGTTTGTCAATTTTGTTCATCTTTTCAAAGAACCGCTTTTCTGTTTCATTAATTATCTCTATTGTTTTTCTATTCTCTATTTTACTTATATCTGCTCTAACCTTTACTATTTTTTCTTTTGGCATCTTTGAGTCTAGTTTATTCTTTTTTCTTCCAGTTTTTAAATTGTGAAGTTAGTTTGTTGATTTGAGATCTTTCTTGGGTTTTAATGTAAGAATTTATAGCTATAAATTTCCCTCTTAGCACTGTTTTGCTGTGTCCCTTAAGTTTTGGTCTGCTGTGTTTTCATTTCCAATAATCTCTAAGTATTTTCTGATTTCCTTTGTAACTTCTAATTTGAGCCATTGGTCATTTAAGAGTCTGTTGATTAATTCCCACAAATTTGTGAATTTTCCAGTTTTACTTCTGTTACTGATTTCTAACTTTGTACGATATCTTTTAAAATCTATTGAGAAAATACTTTGTGCGATACCTTGTAAAATCTATTGAGATTTAATTTGTGGCCTAACATGTGGTCTATCCTGGAAAATGTCCCAGGTGCACTTAAGAAGAATGTGTACGCTGTTTTTGTTGGGTAGAGTGTTTTGTATACGTCTATTAGCTCTAGTTGGTTAATTGTGTTAAGTCCTCTATTCCCTTACTTAGCTCTGTCTGGTTGTTCTATCCATTATTGTGAATGGGATATTGAAATCTCCAACTATTATTGTTGAACTCTCTATCTCTCTTTTCAATTCCGTTAATTCTTGCTTCAAAATCCCCGGAAGACACATCAGGTGGTGGTGATTGGGGGAGTTTGCAACAATGGTGGATGAGGTACAATAACAATGGCTGGCTTCCTACCTCTTCATCTGCACCTCTATGATCAAAAGCAGCAATCAGTGAGCCCCAATATTTGGAGGATGGGGTCCTTTTTGCCCACTTTGGCCCTCACAAACTGGTGCAAGGTTCTTCAGGAACCTGTGCACAGCTGTCTGCCACATGACTGAGAGGTAGGGGATGGGTAGCTCTTACTGAGCTAAGAGCTGACTTGACCCAAACCAACTGCAATTTACCATGCAAGCCTCCCCCTAGAAGTTACAAACCTTCAGTAGACTCCAGAGTTCTGAAATAGTTACATCAAACAGATTCTGCCAGTGTAATTATTGTCTGGGTGGGAAGACACACTCTTGGTGCTTCCTACTCTCCCATCTTCCCAAAATTCCTCCCCCACCCCGTCTTTTTTTTAACATAATAAAGCATTATGAAATATATTTATAATGGTGAGGGCTATGGCTGCCTTGCTAATTTTTCCCAGATTTTTCCTGGCTATTCTTGCAATATTATCCTCTCATGAATAGAATCAGTGTCTAGTTTCCAAAAGTATCTTTTTTTGTTGTTGTTGTTGCTTTGATTTTGTATTAGCTATAGGGTGATCTTTATTTGCCATTTCCCCTCAAATTAGGGAAAGATTATGCTTAAGAGAAGTGAGATGGTTCTATTCATTCTGGTTTTTGACTATTAGGTTTGTATGTTAGTTTCTATTTGTTTTTTTACCATCTTTATTGGAGTATAATTGCTTCACAATGGTGTGTTAGTTTCTGCTTTATAACCAAGTGAATCAGCTATACATATACATATATCCCCATATCTCCTCCCTCTTGCGTTTCCCTCCCACCCCTCTAGGTGGTCACAAAGTACCAAGCTGATCTCCCCACGCTATGCGGCTGCTTCCCACTAGCTATCTATTTTACATTTAGTAGTATATATAAGTCCATGCCACTCTCTCACTTCACCCCAGCTTATCCTTCCCCCTCCCCATGTCCTCAAGTCCATTCTCTACATCTGTGTCTTTATTCCTGTCCTGCCCCTAGGCTCTTCAAAACCTTTTGTTTATTTTTAGATTCCATATACATGTGTTAAGCATACGGTATTTGTTTTTCTCTTTCTGACTTACTTCACTCCGTATGACAGATTCTAGGTCCATCCACCTCACTACAAATAACTCAATTTCATTTCTTTTTATGGCTGAGTAATATTCCATTGTATATATGTACCACATCTTTATCCATTCATCTGTCAATGGACACAGTTTGGCTTCCATGTCCTGGCTATTGTAAACAGAGCTTCAATGAACATTGTGATACATGACTCTTTTTGAATTATGGTTTTCTCAGGGTATATGCCCAGTAGTGGGATTGCTGGGTCTTATAGTAGTTCTATTTTTAGGTTTTTGGGTTTTTTTTTTGCATTACGTGGGCCTCTCACTGTTGCAGCCTGTCCTGTTGTGGAGCACAGGCTCCAGACGTGCAGGCCCAGCGGCCATGGCTCATGGGCCCAGCCGCTCCGCGGCATGTGGATTCTCCCGGACGGGGGCACAAACCTGCGTCCCCTGCATCGGCAGGCAGACTCTAAACCACTGTGCCACCAGGGAAGCCCCTATTTTTAGTTGTTTAAGGAACCTCCATACTGTTCTCCATAGTGGCTGTATCAATTTACATTCCCACCAACAGCGCAAGCCAAAAGTACCTTAGTGATACTTTTATTGGGAAATTTATAGCTTAATTTAGGAATAATTTTGTCAATGAGTTGAAAACTCAACCTAATAATCCTGGTTTTCATATATACTACTAAAATAATAAAGGTTATTATAAAAATTAAATTAATACAGAAGTATGTAAAGGCTAAAAATTAAGAAGGCCCTCTTAAAATATTTCCTTATCATCACCCCCTCCCAACTTCCCTTCACTGAGGCAATTTTTACAGTTTGATAGTATCCTTTCATACTTAGCCATACATTTACAAGCTTTTATGTGTACATCCACACGCAGGGTTTTACTGGTTTTGTTTTGCATGTATATGGGATCATTAGTAATAAAGAAGCCATAATACATACTCAGTGTATATCAATGTATTATAATCCTCTATGGATGCACATTCACATTGTTTCTTTTTTTTCTTCCACTAATAAAGCTTGATCAAAGTCTCGTGCATACTTTTCCACATTTGTTTAAGTAGAATTTCTAGAAAGGAATTGCCAGCGAGAAGGTAATGAATGCATAATTTAAAAATTTGAAGATACCAAGTTCTCTTCAGAGAACAGCAGTGATACTCCCAACAACGATATAGGATGGGACTTTTTTCACGCACTCTCCTAAGTACTGAACGTACAAATCTTTTTAATTTTTGCCACTCTGTATATATGAGATAACATCTAGCTCACAGTATGTCTGTAAGGGTCACATATGTTAAAGGACCTCTAACGTTGCCTGGCTTACTGTCAGTATTCCGTTTTTTTTTTTTTTTAAGCAGCCCAATCTGATAGTAAAATACGTGCAAGGGCAATAAGATGTCAGGGAATCTTAATGAACACAATTTACCATCAGATTTCGTTGAGACTGTAAAGAAAAAAACCCCCAACCCCAATATTGCAAGGACAACATTTCCAACGTGTATGGTCTGAAGGGCTGGATCAGCTCTAATGATAACTGGGTGTTGAGTTCTGAAGAAGTGGGGTGTCCCCTTTTAAAAATAGTCTTCCCCCCCAAGCCATCCCCCTAAAAAAAAAAGAACCGAACTGCGTTCCCCAGCCTGCCTTTGTCTCCGGAGCCACGCAGAGCTCCCGACAGCTCCCGCGCGGAAGGCCCCTTACGGACTTCCTTGTCTCCTCTTCACCTGGGGAAGGTGGGCTTCTTTCTGCCGTTGGAGGCGCCGGGGCCGGTGTACCTAAGGGTTCAGGCTCTCCGTCCGAGCGTGCACCTGGGAGCCCGGGAGTCGCACGGACCTTGCTCTTTTCTGACATTGTCCCACCTAAGTCCGCGACTCTTCCACGTTTCCAATTCTGTTCATTGGAAGACTGGTCCTGGAGACCGCACGCTTATTTGACCTGCGGCACGGAATGCGGAGCGAAGTGCCAGACTTCTCAGGCCCCAGCCCTTGGAGACACCGCCACCGGGACTGGACGTGGAGCGGTGTCGGACCCAACTGCCGTCAGATGGATGGCATTTTCGGTTCAGCGTCTTTAGCCTGGATTTTGACTTAATTCAACCTAAACAGCGTCTTGGAATTTTATTTTTTTCCAAAGCCTACGAGGTGCGTACTCAACCTCGGATCCGGCGACTGTGTGGGTCCCGCGAAGGGAATTCGCATTGGAGAGGGAGCCCGGTGTCACCTAAAGAGGGAGCCGGGCGCCGTGAGGGTGGGGAAATCCTTCAGGTCCAGCCAGCGGTGGGACACACTACCTCGCGGGCTCGCCTCACACCTGGCTCAGACCTTAGGCAGTCGTAGCTGTGACTGGCGGACTGAGGCGGAAAACCCGCTGGCCTCCACCACGGCGGGTCTGGATTGGCTTCGGACACAGTCGCTTTTCTGTAGTCCAAACCTAGAGCCGCTTAGTGATAAATCCCGCCTTAAAAGGCGTTTGATAACAGTTTTACGTCTTGTAAGGCATACGGTGATTGGTTGCAGGGCTCACGGATTCGCTCGGTAGTAAACACAGCAAGGCTCCTGGGACCGCGGATTGGTCAGTGTTCCCGGGGCCGAGTAAATTCCGCCGGATTCCGCGCGCCGGCTGGCGGCACATCTACCCTGGCCCCGCCCCTTCCGCTTCTGATTGGTTGTAGCGCGCCCGGAGGGGAGGAGGAAAGCCGCGGAGTAGGCGATCTCGTGTTGCGTCACTTCCGTTTACTGTGGGCAGCTGCCGCGGTATTTTGAGTGCGGCGGCGAACGGGCTGAAGGAGCAGGGGGACGAGAGGCGGGGTGGGCGGAAGGGGGAGGAAATCCCATCACGGGCGCCAGCCTGGACGTTCCCGCCTCCTCCAACACTGTCGGGTCCGATCGGAGAAGGGTCACCGCCTCCTCCAGCGAGAAGGGGGGCGGAGTCCAGCTCAGGTGAGGCAACCCTGTCAGCGCGAGCCGTGGTGGCGCGCGCGGGCGCGCTCACGTGGAGACTGTTGGGCTCTGGGGGAGCTGGGTGGGCGGCGCGAGCAGGGTCTCGTCCAGGCGTCGGGGCGTGCGCAGACGCGTACCGGTTCCCCTCCATCCCCCCATCCCCGCCTACCTTGTCCGTCTTTCTGAGGTGGTATTGTTACCCTCGGAACGGAGGGGCCAGGCGGGTGGAAGGCGTGTTCTTCTGCGCAGGCGTCCCCGTGTCCCGACGCCAGGCTGTCTGTCCAGCCGGTGGGGCGGGGTCTCTTGCCCCCTCGGATCTGCGGGCCGGCGACGTTGGTTACTGGGATCGGGTGGGGAAGGCTTCGGACCAACAGCCTGGCGGGGTGAATAGAGGATCTGCGGGATGGGGTCGGCTGGCTCTCTCGCCCCCATCCTGGGTCTCTTTGAGCGACGAGGTTTCATTTACACCAGAGCAAGGCCGAGGCGGTCTGGAATCGGGAACCGGAGGCTGACCCTTGGAGGGGTGGAGCCAGTGTTTTGGAATGCCCCAACCTATCAGAGGACTGCAGTGTTTATAGGCTATTATTGAATGGCCTTTGCTTCCAGGCTTCGTGCTAGGAGCAGTGGGGGATGCAGTGGTAAGAACAGCCTTCCGCCCTCCTCCCCTTGTTTAGAGGACACGCAGATTTATAAAATACTAACCTTAGGCAGTGAGTTAAGGGGGGTCGAAGGTTAGTTTTTCTTCTCTTCCAAAAAAGACGTTTGTTATTAAGTCAGTGTGCATTCTAGCATCGTGGAGGGTACTGTGGAAGCTAATTTCTGAATAGGACACAAATCCTAAATATTTAGTTTGGAGGAAAAATTTTATGTAAAGGCGCAGTGAAATTTTTTTAATTAATTAATTTTTTAAATTTATTTTTGGCTGCATTGGGTCTTCGTTGCTGCGCGTGGGCTTTCTCTAGTTGCGGCGAGCGAGGGCTACTCTTTGTTGCAGTGCGCGGGCTTCTCATTGCTGTGGCTTCTCTTGTTGCAGAGCATGGGCTCTAGGCGCGCAGACTTCAGTAGTTGTGGCACGTGGGCTCAGTAGTTGTGGCTCACGGGCTGTAGAGCGCAGGCTCAGTAGTTGTGGCACAGGAGCTTAGTTGCTCTGCGGTATGTGGGATCTTCCTGGACCAGGGCTCGAACCCGTGTCCCCTGCATTGGCAGGCGGTTTCTTAACCACTGTGCCATCAAGGAAGCCCCCCAGTGAAATCTTGAGTACTAAGTAGTATGGTTGGGTTCTGGTTAATTTTAATGAATGGAAGTAAGAAACCCTTCACCTTCAAGAATTGAAGCAGAAATATTTCCGAAATATGTTCATACACTTTTCAGTTGTAGTAGGTAGAAGATATTACATACATTAGGATCTTTCTTTAGAGGTTGAAGAGAATGCTGTGCCTTAGACATCACTGATGATTTGTTGTCCTTGTAGGGGCTGTTGTGCCTTACATAATTTTAAAAAGGTGGGCTGGGTGCTTCACCGTTTTCTGGAGAAAGTACATTCAGTGTTGTGATTTTGGTGGTGAGGTTGATAAGCTAAAAGATTAGCGGCGGGGGGAAAAAGACCAGGTGGGGAGAGGAGAGAGAGAATTTTAGAGAAAAGCCCCTAAACCAGGGAAGGCCTCTTACTATTACTTTAGTCCCCTCTGGAAATCCCAGGAAACTTGGGAAGACTGGCCTCACCACCACTGTCGGCTTGGTGACCTGCCAGGTAAGACTAACTGGAGAGTCCTGAAGTCAGCATGTTTTCTTGATTTGCTTTTTCTCTCTTAAAAGTTGTGTCAAAACATGGTATAGTTAGCTGGGGATACTGGCAAGCTGTATTCTGCCTGTTTGAGGTGTCTAGCAAAATTCTGAAAGAGATAAGATTTGGAAGAAAAGCATCTTAGAGTGGGGTGTTTTCCTAAGCTTAGGGGTCAGTGCTCTCAAAACAGACTTTGTCGTAAGACTATCTTGGATACAAAACGCATGTAAATGTTTAGTATTTAAAGTATTTAGCATGAATTATGTTGAATTGGAGTTCTTTCACGTGGGTAAGACTTAAAAATAGCTTGTGTACAATGAGAAATGACAGTTTGCTGTAGTGCTGACACAGAATCTTGAATCTGCCTCAGTTTCTCCTTGGAAAGGGAAAAGAAAAACCCAAGGTATTGATTCCATGTTAGTCTTCAACTTTTATTTTTTTAATATAAACTTGTTGTAAACAAATACTTTTCCTGTTTGTCAGTTTTAAGCATGAGTTCTCTTTTACTGTACTTAACATTTCTCAAATATGGATGTTGTCTAGTAGTAGAGCCACATTTTGTTAGTGTATGCACCTTTTGTCTAAGTATGAGGTGAACTCATGCTAAAAGACCAGCTGTTTCTGAGTGAACTATTGTTCTTACAGTTGTTTTCATCATTGTCATTACTGAATAGTGGCTTTTAATCTCCAGATTCCAATTTTGGGAGGTGCCTTTCATTTGATTAATTATACATCTATTTACTAAAAGCTTTGATTTATCTTTCTGACAGCTCAGATTAGGAATTGTGTTGGAGTACTGACATTTTATTTTAATATAGATTACTGTTTTAGTATCTAAGATTATTTTATCTGTAGATAATTTTCCTTGTGATATTCTAACATATTTGAATGATATATTTAAGGTTCCAGTATTTCCTTGATTCTAAACCACATTTTGTTCACATTTTAATCTTGAGGACAGGATGCCATAAGTAAGCTTATACCATAGCTTAATTGGCATTGTTTCCCCCCCCCATGTTACATGAGATAATGTTGCACTTGATAATCACTGGCATCTTAGATTTAATGAAACTGGGTACAATTAAAAGACTTTTGTATCCAACTAATTCGTTGTTAATTGTAAGCGATTAATTTTCCAAATCTGCACTCTGAAGAAAGTTTGGTATTGAAAGGAATCCTATTGGAATTAATATTTTTTCCTTATTCAGAGGGGAATTAACGAACTGTTTTGTTTCTTTGACAAATTTTAAAGGATGATTGAGTGCTGGGTCTGCTTTTTGGAAACTGTACTTGGTGTTTTGTTACTTTGTATACTTGATAACAGTTTACAAATGCTTTATTTCCAGCTTCTTAAGTTTAAAATGATTAGGGTGAATTGTTCCCCCGTTTCTTCTGTACATGATATTGTTAACTTGGTGTAATTGATTTTTCAGTACATCTAAATTAGTTATAATTTAAAATCTACTCAGCTGTCTTCCTCTAAAAATATAAGACCTTCAATTTTGAAGGTCTTTGAAATACAAGTCCTTCTGTTTTAGTCTACAGAGAGGATTTGAGGAAGGAGGACAGGGAGAAGAAAACCCAATGTTTTGGGGTTCAGTTTTGAGAGGAATATACAGATGGTACAAATATCTAAACACATGTAGTAACATACACTGTATTTTATTTTGAGTAGAATGTCAAAAGCAACTCAGCAGGTGAAGTATCAGTCACTTGCTGAATACTATTGATTTGATAAATGATTCAGAAGTGAAGGAATATACTCCTTTGAAAGTAAATTAGGTATAAGAAATGAATTAAATCCATTTTTCATCTTCTCTCCTGGATAGGCACCATCAATAATTGTGTCTCCAGTGCTTCAGCATGGCTTTCTTCTTGATAGAAGTTTAATTTTTTTCCTTAAGAAATACGTATCTTGATCTGTCAGGGGTGCAAGGCAATAAAAGCTATTTTTTAAAATTGCTGAAAAGGTTGTGTGTGGTGGAGGCAACTGGGATGGGTGTCAGGCAGCGTTTACTAAATAATAGAGGGAAAATATATTTAGACTTTTAAAACGTGTTAAAATATAGTCTCAAATATATAAACAGCTAAAAGAAGCCATTAATGGCTGGTTTCTATAGATTTTTGGGTACCTTTGTGAAGTTTGTATGCTCTTTAGAGCGTTAAGTGGCTATAGATGTTCTTTTATCTGGACAATCAGCTGGCTGGCTAGTCATTTTAAGTTTTAGGAAAATGTAGTACCTGAGACAGGGAAATTTCTAGAACAGTTACAGTGCAAGTGTAAAGTTCTAAATAGGATAAAGCAGTGAAGTTTCTCATAAATTATTTTGAAGTTGAAGTGCAGTGCTGTCAGACTCTCATGTAAGTGACTGTCTTAGGCATGCCCATCTATGAGACAGCATTCTGCTGGTGGGCCACCACCTTGGCTGACCACCTCCCTGACACTTTTGGGCAGACCAAGATCTTCCCCTTATTACAGGTGATTCTGCCACCAGGAATGCATTCTGTCACCCCGCCCCTCTTTTCCCCAAGGCTCTGCTCCCTGATTCTTGTTTGGCACCAGCCTCATGGAAGGCAGGGTTGGGAGGAGCCAGGGGTAAGGAGCTGTGGGAGGAGAAGGCAAAGCTTATCTTACATCCTGCTGACCTTCTAAACTGGGGTCTGTTAGCACTGGTGAAGCCTTGGCAGTGTGGTCTGTGGTGGTGGTGGCGTGTGGCATTGGTAATAAGGGAGGATTTGAGGAAGAAAAGAGATGAAAAGCCCCTCCTGCCAGCTCTTTCAGAATCCTTGCTCTAATTTTCACTCCCTTAGCTGTTATTTTACACACCTGTCTTTTCACTCAGTTCCAATCCTTGACCCTGACCCTGCTTTTCAGCTTCATCCCCCTTACTCCCTCCAATTGCCTAATCGTCATTCCTAGCCTTTGCTCACACTAGTGATTGCTTACTGTCTCTCCACTGAATATCCTGTCATCAGCCACCGGGCCCATGTCTTCCTGGGGGCTACTCCCATTACTGCAAAGTGAAGTTTTGTGGATGGACCTAGGATCATGTCTCTTATCCTTCACTTGCTGTACTAGTTGGGTGATGTTGGCCCTAGGCATGGGGAAGACAGTCACTACTTGATCATCATCCATAAGAGAGAATATATGTAAAATACCTACAGGACCTTGCTCTTAGTAGGCATTCGACCTTTTCATCCAACTAATCGAAGTATAGTGGTAAGTGTGGTGCAATGTTACTTACACTGCCACAGGTGCTTTGACCTGTTTGCTAACATAGTAACAGGTTAAAGGCATACTTTGTGAGTGGTCTTGGAAAGTAATATTGCTGAGAAAATGCTAAGTGATTTATTTTGCAAACTTGAGTAGCACAGTATATGTATAAATCAAAGGCTGCCTTTACACTAAAGTCCCATTTATCCTGTATTTTTAAAGAATGAGATTGCAGAGAATTCCCTGGCAATCCAGTGTTTAGGACTCCATGCTTTCACTGCCAAGGGCCCAGGTTCGGTCCCTGGTTGGGAAACTAAAATTCTGCAAGCCATGCAGTGCGGCCAAAAACAAACAAAAAACAACCACCCCCCGAAACCGAAACAAAACAAAACAAAAAAGAGATTCCACATACATGCACTTTCTAAATATGTGAAAATTTAGGGCTAATAGCCCCAGTACGTGCTGCTGGGCCGCTTTTCTCCCTTAGTGGGTCAGCTGTCTCTTTTTGCAGTTTAATTAATTAATTTAAAAAATAATTATTAAAAAAAAAGACTATGTGAGGGCTTGAGGTACTTTCCTATGAGGAAATCTTTTATACATAGGTTTTGACCTTTATTTTGGATATTCTGAGACTTTTTCTTTCTGGCTTTTGGCTGATTGTAGGGATAGTTGTGACTCTCAGAAAAATGACTGTTGGGTAATATGGTGTTACATTTCACCTAAATACAAAATTCATTCAAGATAATTTACTGAGTTGTATATCAGGCACTTTGGAAGAGAGAGAGAAATTATAGTCCCTGGAGTCAACAGGAAGTTTTAGTAGAAGCATTTTGACTTTGCACTAGAGTATAAGTAGGGCACTAATAACTTTTCTTATTCAAACTGAATTATGAAGTTTTAGGTCAGCTAATCCCTAGGAATTTTTAAAAAGAAATTTATTTATTTATTTATTTTTGGCTGTGTTGGGTCTTCATTGCTATGCACGGGCTTTCTCTAGTTGTGGCGAGCGGGCTTCTCATTGCTGTGGCTTCTCTTGTTGTGGAGCATGGGCTCTAGGTGTGTGGGCTTCAGTAGTTGTGGCACGCGGGCTCAGTAGTTGTGGCTCGTGGGCTCTAGAGCACAGGCTCTGTAGCTGTGGCACACAGGCTTAGTTGCTCCATGGCATATGGGATCTTCCTGGACCAGGGCTCAAACTCGTGTCCCCTGCATTGGCAGGTGGATTCTTAACCACTGCACCACCAGGGAAGTCCAGCCCTAGGAATTTTGAACTGGAAAACAAACTGGTAAAGTGGGAGAGCTGGAGGGTAGGGTGAGATGGTAAGGGCTTCTGGCATTATTAGCTTGACATCCCCAGTCATGCTCACTTTTTTTTTTTTTTTTTTTTTTTTTTGGCGGTACGCGGGCCTCTCACTGCTGTGGCCTCTCCCATTGCGGAGCACAGGCTCCGGACGCGCAGGCTCAGCGGCCATGGCTCACGGGCCCAGCCGCTCCGCGGCACATGGGATCTTCCCGGACCAGGGCACGAACCCGTGTCCCCTGCATCGGCAGGCAGACTCTCAACCACTGCGCCACCAGGGAAGCCCATGCTCACTTTTAGTCATTGATGGATTTCCTTTTTTTTTTTTAAGATTTATTATTTATTTATTTTTGGCTGTCTCGGGTCTTAGTTGTGGCATTCAGGATCTTTCATTGAGGCACGTGGGCTTCTCTCTAGTTGTGGCATGTGTGTTTTCTTTCTCTAGTTGTGGCGTGCAGGCTCCAGGGCGCCATTGGCTCTGTAGTTCTGGTGCGCAGGTTCCAGATCACGTGGGCTCTCTAGTTGAGGTGCTTGAGCTCAATAGTTGTGGCCCGTGGGCTTAGTTGCCTCGCAGCATGTGGGATCTTAGTTCCCTGACCAGGGATCAAACCCGTGTCCCCTGCATTGTAAGGCAGATTCTTTACCGTGGACCACCAGGGAAGTCCTGATTTCCTTTTTAATACACTTAATCTGTCCAATTTCTGAGCTGCGCTGACACAGCAGAACCAGAGAGACTATAAAATTAGTCATGCTGACAGATGTGGTAGCTGGGGTTAACCTTAGGTACCTGTGTGCCTACCTAGTCCCACTTAGTTGGTCAGACCAGAATATGGATGAATGTTCTAGGACTCCAGGACTTGGAACCCCATCAAAAATCCTAGCCTGCTTGACTGGGACCTTGCCTAGTTTTGTTCTCTTACATTTATTTTCACTTATGTCGTCTCTACAAGTGGAGCAAAAGTTCTGTTTAGTTATTTTTCTGCTAGGGTTTTATCTAGATTAGGGATATTGAACGTTAAGAGTTCTTAGAATGTTAAGATGCTTCTTGCAGGTGTAGCCTTGCAGGTCCTGCCTGGCAGACCAGCAGCAAATCACTTGATATGTTGTAGATGATGTTTGAGTATAGGTATACATTTCTTTATGAACTAAGGATATTATTGAAAAGCTGGCTTCTTCCCCTAGAACACAAATGAACTTTTTTATTAGTCTAAGTAAAGCACTATTAGGAAAGTAAATCTATTGAGAAAACAGTCAACTCTTGATTATTCATGTTAATGTAATAAGCAGTGGTATAAGTGTATTTTCTTAATTATATTTAGTTTGGAAATTTCTAAAACTCTGTTCCTGCATAACAAATATTGTAGTGTACACTTGCTTTGGGTCAGACAGAGTTACAAATTGATAGATTACTTGCTGTATATCCTCCTGCCATATAGACTCATAGTCACATTTTGAAATCTTTTAAAGAGACCTGGGGCTTCCCTGGTGGCTAAGTGGTTAAGAATCTGCCTGCCAATGCAAGGGACACGGGTTCGAGCCCTGGTCCGGGAAGATCCTACATGCCGCGGAGCAACTAAGCCCGTGTGCCACAACTACTGAGCCCATGAGCCACAACTGCTGAAGCCCGTGTGCCTAGAGCCTGAGCTCTGCAACAAGAGAAGCCACTGCAATGAGAAGCCCACGCCCCGCAACAAAGAGTTGCGCCCACCCGCTGCAACTAGAGAAAGCCCGCGTGCAGCAACGAAGACCCAACGCAGCCAAAAATAAATAAATAAAAAATTTTAAAAATTATTAAAAAAAAAAAAAAAGAGAGAGAGACCTGAAGCTTTTTTCCTTGGTTTGAAGGCTTCAGACAGGAGGCTTTTGGTAAAACACTTATCTTCTCAGCATGAGCTCTTTTATAGCTTTTAGACTGGATCTCTGAGTTTGCTAGAGATGCTTGTGAGTTTTGAATAACCATGATCTTGATTCATAATTCGCTTCCATCACAATGGAGAGTAACACATTTCATACCTCTCAAACTAACTGATTTTTTAAAATACCCTTTCTAAGATACAAAACTGTTTCAAGATAGCCATGTTGTTTAGATTTTTTAAAGATTGCTATTTGAACTTCACTGTGTGACAGAGATCCAGCATGAACCAGGTTAAAGTAAAAGGGGAATTCATTGGCTCATGAAATAGAAAGTCCTAGGGTCATGCTAACTACAGTCATGGCTGGATCCCAGGGTCTTGATGTCATCAGGACATTGTCTTTGGTATTGCTTCCTTCTTTGTTGGCTTCATTCTCAGATAGGCAAAAATTGCCACCATCAGTGTTAGACTTACATCTTTCTCACAGCTTGCAATCTGGGTGAAGAGAATATCTATTCTATTCTATTCTCTCTCTCTCTTTTGAAACAGTCAATCCATCATTTCTCTACTGTAACATTGGCATTGATAAGGATCCCAGTGAGTGAAAAATTCGGAACATTTCATGAATTTGCTTGTCATCCTTGCCGCAGGGGCCATGCTAATCTTCTCTTTATGGTTCAAATTTTAGCAAGCAGGAGCTTCTTTCTTGATGGTATCAGCAAAAGTCCCCAGGGCAGACTCTAATTGCCATGGGTTGGGTCACATATCCATCTCTGAAACAATCACTGCAATCTAGGGAAGTGGTTAAGAAATTAGCCAGGCCTCTCTAGATCATCTGGAGGAACCAGAATCATCTGAATCATCTGAACTCAGAGGTTTGGGGGCAGTCTGTTCTGTTCCAGCTGGACTAAGAATGGGTAGAAAGTTATTTACCCCAAAGACAGTAGACCAAAAGAAAACAAAAGGTGTCCCTTGGAGATAGTATTTGAATATTCATTTGTGGGGCAGATGTTAACAAGTTCTACATTGTTTCAGTTATTTATTGCTATGAAACAAATCACTTGAAACCTTAATGGCTTAAAACAACAAAAAGCATTTTATTATTATCTCTAAGAGTTCTAGGGGTTGACTGGGTTCAGCTAGCTTATTCTCTCTTGGCATCTGTTAGTAGTCAGATTGTATGTGGGGCTGAAGTTAACCTGAAGTCATGTCTGGAGGGAGGTGTTGACTGTCAACTAGATTTCAGCTGGGCTTCCTCACAGAATGGTTGTTGGGTTCTAAGAGGACGCCAAAAAGACCAGGTGAAAGTGGTGTCACCTTTTATGACCTAGCTCACAAGTAGTCACATAGTGTGGAAAATGCAATCTGCTATATACATTGCCTTATTTCAAGTGACCGGTTTTTATAAAGAACATGAAATATAAATTAGGCTATGCCAGTTCTTGGGTTGTCCTTATATTGACCAGTTTCTTTGTTGCCTAATGTATCACATAGTATCACCAAAAAGCTCTCCAGCATTCTTTCTCCCTTCCTAATAGCACTCTTAGTTGTGAATTATCTCCATCCCCTTCATGTATAATCTTAGATGGATAAATTAGCAACCAGCCTTCCACCACAGAAGGAAAAATAGATCCTTCCTCTTTCTTCCCCAGCACAATCACAGGTAGGGGTGGGTGGATCCCTAAGTTCAGCTATATTAGAAGCTCTCCCTGGAACTTTGAATCTTGAGCATGTGATATCCATAACTGAGGGAACTGCTGGAGCCCATTTATTGCAGGGGCAGTAGCCCAAGGAGACTCTTCCTACTGTACCAATGTGATTATGGATTTTGCTTCCTAGCCCTTCTAAGCTCCTGCTGTCTGGTTCTTCAGCCTCCCAAGTCTTTGAGCTCTCAGATGGCTTTCACTCAAGTAAACCAGAGTTGAGTGCTGTTGGTTGTGTACAAGGCTTAACTGACAGACCATCATAACTACAGTTAGCTGTATTTTAATATCCAAATTAATTAAATTTCTTCAGTTATCCCAGAAAGCTCAATTGAGAAAGTATGTTATGGTAAATTATTTTGTTAATGACTTGTTAAAACAGTGATTACTAACTTTTACTACAATGGGGCCTCTTAATGCTAAGTGGCCTCTTAGAATAAAAGAAAGGAATTGGAATTTCTCATTGACCTAATAATAGTTTGGGGACAGCAGTGGGAGATTGGGGATAAAACATATTAAGTATATTTACAAAAAAATCCTTTACTAACAGACAGTGTCATCTGTTTATCCATATGGTTACATGGCACTTTATTCTTTAGTATCACCAAGTATACATAGCAGATGCTGTCTGTGCCCTGACCAGATCCCCTTGATCCTTTTTACTGCTTCTGTGCAGCAGTTATGCAGCTTTGAGCGAATCTTTGCTTCTAATGGCTTGTGTCTGTGACTCTTTTGAGGACTGTCTTTGAGTGACTGGCTTCACTTTGTGCATAGGCCCAGAGAGCTTGAAGTGCTCCACCTCCCTGGAGAGGTTCTTAGCTGTTGACTGACTAACGCAAGGGCTATGAAAGACCAGTTCCCTTGCCTTGAGACGGCTCAAACTCAGTTACTTATACTCCAGAGTTCCCCTGCTGGACCAGGCTAAAGCTGGGATTTTGCCCCACATTGCTCCCTTGCTTGGACGCTGCTACTTCTCTCTACTGCTTCCAATTCCCAGTTTCTCCTGGGAGCACTTCCTTGATAAGTCAGATGTACTTGAATCCTTCTCTTAGGGTCTGCTTGTGGGAAACCCTACATAAGACAGTATGACACTAAGCCTTTTTCATATTCATAGTCTTTGGAATCACTTTGGGGCATCACAGTAATGCCCTGCTGTTTCCAGTTCATTCTTGGAATACTGACTTGTGGCACTTTGGGATGGCCAGAACATATATTAACCATCACATTAGTGAGTCAGCTGCATTTCTCGTTTCATTTAACTCATGGCTCCACTTTTACCTTAATTGAGTTATGCACGTGTTACTGGATTTTTTTTTTTTTTTTTTTTTTTGGCTGTGTCGGGTCTTAGTTGCAGCACGCAGGATCTTCTGTTGTGGCGTACGGGCTTCTCTCTAGTTGTGGCATGCAGGGTGGGCTCTGTAGTTTGTGGCACACATGCTCTCTCATTGAGGCGCGTGGGCTCAGTAGTTGTGGCACAAGGGTTTAGTTGCCCCACGCATGTGGGATCTTAGTTCCCTGACCAGGAATTGAACCCTCATCTGCTGCATTGTAAGGTGGATTCTTTACCACTGGACCACCAGGGAAGTCCGTTGTTACTGGATATTAAATAGCTTCTCTTAAAAGTCAGTCAGTACGTTCACAGCAGTAGGTTGCCCTTCACTATATATAACTTATCCTCACCAGTCCATTCAGAAAGATTGGTCAGTATTTATCCCTGTCACGCCATGTGGCATGCGTGATCCTAGTTCCCCGACCAGGGATCAAACCCATGCCCCCTGCATTGGGAGCACCGAGTCTTAACCATTGGACCACCAGAGAAGTCCCAATATTTACAGTATTTAATTGCATTGCCTGGCATGTGATATAATAGCTATTTATCAATATTTAAAATTGCATCATAGGAAGCTTTCTATCCTAAAATAGTTTAAATAATATAGGAATTATCTTTTCCATAGCATTCAATAGATATTTCCTGTAAAACTACTTGGTGCTGATGCCTCTTCAGGGGAGAAGTAATTCTTTGGCAGCTCTTTCTAATTGTGTGCGTGGTGGTGGGGACCAGTTATGGTCTCTTCAGGCTCTCGTTTTATATATATATATATATTTTTTTTTTTTTTTTTTTTTTTTTTTTTGCGGTATGCGGGCCTCTCACTGCTGTGGCCTCTCCCGTTGCGGAGCACAGGCTCCGGACGCACAGGCCCAGCGGCCATAGCTCACGGGCTTAGTTGCTCCGCGGCACGTGGGATCCTCCCGGACCAGGGCACGAACCCGCGTCCCCCGCATCGGCAGGCGGACTCCCAACCACTGCGCCACCAGGGAAGCCCTCGTTTTATATTTTTAAAAAGAAATTTTACCAAAGATATATATGTAGTTTGCTAAGTACACATCACTTCAGGAATCAAATAGTTCCACAAGATTTTTAAGATAAATACCAGGCCCTGGCCTCCTTGCTCCCCATTTCTCTTCCCCAAGACTCCCACTTTCAACTCTTAGCTAATTCTTTTGATATATATATATTCTTTTGATATACATATGTGAAAAGCCATACTTGGAGCTTCTTAATTTTTCAGTTTAGGCATTATCTATTGACTTCCCCTTGGTTAGAGATAAGAATTTTGTGTTTTATGAGTTTGTTAATTTCTCCTTATGATTCAACAGGTTTTGCTCTGTGCATTTCAATGCACATTCCCCATTCCTCCATCCCCCCGTATAGTTAGAATTTTCATTAGATCAGCTGTTCTCAAAGTATAGTCCAAGGACCCATAGGGACCTCTGAGAGTTTTTCAAGGAGTCTGTGAGGTCAAAGCTATTTTCATATTGATATAAAGACTTATTTGCTTTTTTCACTCTCATTCTTTCATGAGTGTACACTCACGTATGATATTGCAAAATCCTGAATGCAGAAGCAAATATGAGAATCCAGCTATCTTCTGTTAATGCAAAAATGTAAAACAGTGCCACTCTTCTCATTTTTTTGGGGGGGGGGTGAGTATAGTTATTTTTCATAAAAGTTAACATATAATTGTTTATTTTTAAAAAATTTATTTTTGGCTGCGTTGGGTCTTTGTTGCTGCGCGCGGGCTTTCTCTAGTTGCGGTGAGTGGGGGCTACTCTTGTTGCGGTGCGTGGGCTTCTCATCGCAGTGGCTTCTCTTGTTGCAGAGCACGGGCTCTAGGCGCGCGGGCTCAGCAGTTGTGGCGCATGGGCTTAGTTGCTCCATGGCATGTGGGATCTTCCCGGATCAGGGCTCGAACCCATGTCACCTGCATTGGCAGGCAGATTCTTAACCACTGCGCCACCAGGGAAGTCCCTGTAATTGTTTATTTTTATTTAAAAATTAATCAACAAATAAGTGTGGTGTTTTTTTTTTTTTTTTTGCGGTACGCGGGCCTCTCACTGTTGTGGCCTCTCCCGTTGCGGAGCACAGGCTCCGGACGCGCAGGCTCAGCGGCCATGGCTCACGGGCCCAGCCGCTCCGCGGCATGTGGGATCTTCCCGGACCGGGGCACGAACCCCTGTCCCCTGCATCGGCAGGCGGACTCTCAACCACTGCGCCACCAGGGAAGCCCTTATATTACTGTTTCTTGAGGTAGATTTCAGACAGCATTTCTCGACTAATAGGGAAGGTGAGAATTTAACTTTCTTACACCATTTCTCCTCTGCCCCCCCCCCCCACACGTATTGGCCTTCCCTTACCCTTCCAGTATCTCAAATTTGGCTCTGTGTTCACATTATGACTCTGTAAACAAAACACATAGGGTACGGCAACTAAACAACCTTGTATTTTTCCTGGAGTTAATAACTGTCCCATTTAAAATCCTTCTTGTTTTTTTATGACCTATCTTCACATTTTCATGGAACTGTTAACTTCTTAGTGCTCTCAACTATGTCATGTGATCTCTCCATTTCTTTTTTCCCTTGGCGAACTCCTTGGAGCCCCTCATCTTCCTGCTCCAGTCTGCTCCTCAGTCCTGCTGCCTAGCTCTCATTTTGGGCTTCAGCATCATCTTTCAAATTCTCTTTGCCTGTTTTCTAGGATGGATCTCCAATTCCTATATTCTTCATCTTCCTTTTCTTGGTTTATTCCCAGCTTCCTGAAGCACAAGCTTTAATAGCTTCCTGAGAAAGGATATGTGGGAGGTAGACTTTTGGGTTCTTGCTTGTCTGGAAAATGCCTTAGTCTCCCCTCATAATTGATGTTTGGCTGGGTATGGTCTAAGTTGGAAATAATTTTCTCGGAGAATTTTAAAGGAACCTTTTACCTTCCAGTATCGCTTTTGAGAAGTCTAATGCCAGTTTTATTCCTGATTCTTTGTTAACTCCCCCCACTTCAAACTTTCCAGATCTTTATCCCAGGTGTTTTAAAATGTCACTGTAATGAACCAGGTGTGGGGATTTGTTCATTCATATTGCTGAGCACTTGGTGGAACTTTTTAGTGTGAATAAGTAATTTTTTAGTTCTGAGAATTATTTTTTGTTGTTCATCATTCTCCCCATTTTCTGTCTTTTCTCTTTTGTATTCAGACTTTGGGCTTCATTAGTTAATTCTTTTTTTCTCTTGTTCATTCACTTTTATTTCTCCTTTGCCTTGTCTGTGACATTTCCTCAGCCATATTATCTTCCAACCATACTAGTAACTTAAAATTTTTTTTTCAATTTTAAACTTCCAATAATTTTGTTTCTGGAATATTTCTTTTCAAAAAAATTAAAAACATTCTCTTCTTGTTTCATGGATATCATATCTTAGCTCTCTGAGGATGTTAATTATAGGTGTTTTTCACCCTTAGTTCTGTTTCTTCCAGATGCCTTTTTGTTTGTTTAGGGCTCTTTCATGTTGTTGCCAGAATCTTGGCTGTCTGTGCACTGATGCTGTACAGAAATACTGAGACAGTTATGGAGGAGAAAGAAAGAGTGGCTTTATCTGTTTGCCAGGCGAAGAGGGAACACAGTAGGCTAGCACCTCAAGAACTGTGCTCCCCTCCCTGGGGAATAGGGAGAGGTCTTATAGTCGGGGCTCATGGTCAGGGCTATGCAATAAGGACAAAGTCTTGCATTCTTCTTCTGCAGAGTTTCAAAAGGATGGGGTTGCTGACAAGATTAGGATGCGTGCAGGGTCTCAGATGGTCTCCTAATCTCAATGAGCTTCTCTGGTCCCTTTAATCTTGCCTCAGGTGGTTTCTTGCCTGCTCCTCCCTTGATCAGCAACTGTTCGAATCTGCCCTTTGGAACTCAGGGAAGGTCATGGAGTCTGGAGTTTTGCCTACAAGAAATGGGGGACAAAAAAGCCTCCGTGCCTGGAAGCCCCATAGGGCTGCACTCGGTTTCAGTGTTAGGGATTTTTCCCCTCCAGTTTGTGGTGCTTCTACCTGACTGATTGGAAGCTGAGTGAATGGGCCTTGAGGACTGGTGGGCTTCATTGTAGGGAAGTTTGATGGGGACCCAAGTGGTCTGTTGGAGGGATTCCCTGGGTATATGAACCCTGGGCTGCTACTCTTCTATTGGTGGGTGGGGTGGGTAGAATGTCTTACGTTCTAGTGTGGACTTTAACTTCATGCTCCAGTTGTGGGTGTAGCAGCTCGTCCCCGCCTCATGTCCTGAGTACAGAGTTTCTCCGGTTCTGCCACCCAAGCCCAGCAGGGAGCTGCAGGCTTCTTTCTCGAAGAGGCTTTTCCACACCCCCTCCACCAACCCGTCAGAGGCAGGCGCCCTTTCTTTGTCTCCTGTAGCACCTTGTACTTCCTTCCACAGCACTTGCAATACTTTATTGTATTTGAATGTTGATTAGTCTGTCGCCCCTGAGGGCAGAGATGGGATCATTTTATCTCTAGTGCCAGGCACAACTGTCTGTCTGCATGTGTTTGTATCCTGGGGTGTAACCATTAGATTCTGCCTCACTCCCTCCCAGAGGACCAGAGGTTCCTTTGCTGCAGAGGATAAAACAGGGTTTTAAACTTTGTGGCTCCTTCAGCTTCTACAGAGTCTGTGGGCAGAAGGCACAGAGCAGGGCCATTTCGGGGGTTACTGACCCTGTGTTCTAACCACACAATGAGAGTGTGTCATGAGCACTAGTCAAGGAGTTAGACTTTGAATCAGCAGTCCTATAGTTCCTAGGAAGTGTAGCAGTTTCTTAGGAGAGGACAAGCAAGTTCTTGTTTCTGATGAGTCCAGGAGATGAAAATGTACAGATATGTAATGATTCCAAACTCAGCTTTGGAAAGTGATCCACCCATAGTCCATGCGGTCTCTTCTTTATTCCCTTTTTAAATTTAATTTTAACATTTATAAAAAATTTGAAATGTACAAAAAATAAGCTTTTGAAGCAAATGCTAGACATCATGTCATTTCATCTGTATTTCTATATGTTATCTCTTTAAAAACTACTCTTTTGAAAAAAAAATCAGAATGCCATTATCACACCCAACGGGGAGAAAAACCTAGTAATTCTGTAGTATCATCAAAGATACATGTAATGTTCTAAGCAGTCGGTTGGGTTGGCTGTATAGAAGCCCTACAGGTCAAAATGGAGTCTGACCAGATGGTTCTGGAGCTTGTTCATCTCGTTTTTCTTTATCCATTTTTTTTGAAGTTTAATTTATTGAGCTTTATTGAGGTCTATGTACATACCATAAAATTCCTTGTTTTAAGTGTACAGTTCAACTATTTTTAGAGAATTTGATGTGTAACCATCATAACCCAACTTTAGAACACTTCCGTCATGCCCCCAGAAGTCCCTCTTGCCACCTGCAGTCCTGCCCCGAGCCCAACCCCAGTCCCAGAAAACCACTAATCTACTCTGTCTCTATAGCTTTACCTTTTCTGTGCCACAGGTGTGGAACTTCCATTAGATTATTTTTTTTATCGAATAGACTTCCAGCCAGTCCCCTTGTCTTGACATCATCTTCACTCCACTTCCCCTGGCACCTTGGCAGCCAGTTCTGAGCCTCTGGGTGGGTGGTGGCTTATATATGTCAGGTTGTTTTAGCCACTGCCAGTTTAGGATTCAGCTTTCTGGGCATGCTAAGTCAGTCAGCATGCATTCGTTTACCTGCTCACGAGCTTCCAAAATGCTATTGATATTTCTTTCCCATTCTTTTTTCCCTTGTGGGTTTTTACCTTTAAAACAACAAAACCAAAAAACTTTTAGGGGTGGAGAGGGTAAATGCATGAGTGCAATCTACTACCATCTATAACTGGAACTCTTCCCCACTAATATTGATTTGCCCTTATTTAAGGTTGCTAAAAGACTTTATAATTTCTTGGAGTTTATTGTCCTTAGGGAATGCAGAACTCTGACTTCTCAGGTATAGATGTTGCATCACCCACACACTGGTCTTTTTTAACATGGACCCTAAGTGTTAAAAGTGGGTCATGTAAGGGTGAAGGGGAGGCTGTAAACAGCCAGTAGCTGATCTGTGTGTGTGTGCAGGCTTCCAGGGCTGTAAGCCGACTCAGCATTTGCTCCTTATTGGACAGGTGTTTAGTCTGCCTGCCCACCATCAGAAACATCGCAAGCTTTGAAAGGTCCAAGCTTGGCCATTCATGCCTCCCTCTTATTTTTAAGATTTTTTTTTTTTTGATGTGGACCATTTTTTTAGTGTTTATTGAATTTGTTACAACATCGCTTCTGTTTTATGTTTTGGTTTTTTAGATGCCAGTCATGTGGGATCTTAGCTCCCTGACCAGGGTCGAACCCACACCCCCTGCATTGGAAGGCGAAGTCTTAACCACTGGACCGCCAGGGAAGTCCCCATGCCTCTCTTGTCATTGCACCCTCTGTGCTCTGACTTTGACTTAAGCTCTTCTGCATCTTAACACTTTCTTTTTTTATAGGATCATGGATTTTCCTGGGCACTTTGAACAGATCTTCCAGCAGCTGAACTACCAGAGACTTCATGGCCAGCTCTGTGATTGTGTCATTGTAGTGGGGAACAGACATTTCAAAGCCCACCGCTCAGTACTAGCAGCATGCAGTACACATTTCCGAGCCCTGTTCTCTGTGGCAGAGGGAGATCAGACCATGAACATGATCCAGTTGGATAGCGAGGTAGTGACAGCAGAGGCCTTTGCCGCACTGATTGACATGATGTATACCTCCACCCTCATGCTGGGGGAGAGCAACGTTATGGATGTCTTATTGGCAGCCTCTCACCTGCACTTGAACTCTGTTGTTAAGGCATGTAAACATTACCTAACGACAAGGACGCTGCCCATGTCTCCCCCCAGTGAGCGTGTTCAGGAGCAGAGTGCCCGCATGCAGCGCTCCTTTATGCTGCAGCAGCTGGGACTGAGCATCGTGAGCTCAGCCCTCAATTCCAGCCAGAGTGGTGAGGAGCAGCCGGCCCCCATGAGCTCCTCGATGCGCAGTAACCTGGACCAGCGGACACCCTTCCCCATGAGACGGCTGCATAAGCGCAAGCAGTCTGCAGAGGAGCGGGCCAGACAGCGGCTCCGACCCGCCCTGGATGAGTCTGCCATCTCCGACGTTACGCCAGAGAATGGGCCGGGGGTTCATTCTCGGGAGGAGTTCTTTTCACCAGATTCTCTGAAGATCGTGGATAACCCTAAAGCTGACGGGATGACCGACACCCAGGACGACAGTGCCATCATGTTTGACCGGCCCTTTGGTGCTCAAGAAGATGCCCAGGTGCCCAGCCAGTCCGACAACAGCGCCGGCAACGTGACCCAGCTCTCCATGGCCTCCCGCGCCACTCAGGTCGAGGCTAGTTTTGAGCAGGAAGCCACAACTGAGAAAAGTGGTTTTCAGTGCGAAAACCCTGAGGCTGGCCTTAGTGAGAAGGAGCACATGAGAGTGGTGGTTAAATCTGAGCCCCTGAGCTCTCCTGAGCCTCAGGATGAAGTGAGCGACGTGACCTCCCAAGCAGAAGGCAGCGAATCGGTGGAGGTAGAGGGAGTGGTGGTCAGTGCCGAGAAGATAGACCTCAGCCCCGAGAGCAGCGACCGGAGTTTTTCAGATCCCCAGTCTAGCACTGACCGGGTAGGAGACATCCATATTTTGGAAGTCACAAATAACCTAGAACATAAATCCACTTTTAGCATATCAAATTTTCTTAACAAGAGCAGAGGAAGTAACTTTAGTGCAAATCAGAACAATGATGATAATATCCCAAACACCACTAGTGACTGCAGGCTGGAGGGGGAGGCCCCTTATTTGTTGAGTCCAGAGGCTGGGCCTGCAGGCGGGCCCTCCTCAGCCCCTGGCTCTCACGTGGAGAACCCGTTCAGCGAGCCCACAGATGCCCACTTCGTCAGGCCTATGCAGGAAGTGATGGGCCTGCCATGTGTGCAGACCTCAGGCTACCAAGGAGGAGAACAGTTTGGGATGGATTTTTCCAGGTCTGGTTTGGGGTTGCATTCCTCCTTCTCCAGGGTAATGATGGGCTCCCCTAGAGGTGGAGCCAGTAACTTTCCATACTACCGCCGCATAGCTCCCAAAATGCCAGTGGTAACATCAGTCAGGAGCTCACAGATCCCAGAGAACTCTGCCAGTTCCCAGCTAATGATGAACGCAGCCACATCCTCATTTGAAAATGGCCACCCTTCGCAGCCCGGCCCCCCGCAGTTGACGAGGGCATCTGCTGACGTCCTGTCAAAGTGCAAGAAGGCCTTATCGGAGCACAACGTCTTAGTCGTAGAGGGGGCTCGCAAGTATGCCTGCAAAATCTGCTGCAAGACTTTCCTGACCTTGACAGATTGCAAGAAGCACATCCGTGTTCACACAGGTGAAAAACCCTACGCCTGCCTGAAGTGTGGCAAGAGATTCAGTCAGTCCAGCCACCTGTACAAACACTCGAAGACCACCTGCCTGCGCTGGCAGAGCAGCAACCTTCCCAGCACTTTGCTCTAACCCTACTTCTTGAGATAATGATGAGGCCAGTATCAGGACCTAAACTACAGTCTCTTTTGGTTGGTGGTTAATGCCCTTGGGTTTGAGGCTTCAGGCTGCGAATGGCTCGTGCAAATTTCGATGACTAATAAGTAGAGAATTAATAGGTGTAGTGCTTGTGCTGCTACATTTCTGAGTGAAATGTACACTTTCGGAGAAGGGATCCAATCCCTGAAACCAACTTCTTCCTTAGGGTTGAGTAATGCAGTCAGAAAGTAGTTTGGAATCGATGACATTAAAAGTGGCACATTTGGGCTTCCCTGGTGGCGCAGTGGTTTAGAATCCGCCTGCCGATGCAGGGGACACGGGTTTGTGCCCCGGTCTGGGAAGATCCCACATGCCGCGGAGCGGCTGGGCCCGGGAGCCATGGCCGATGAGCCTGCGCATCCGGAGCCTGTGCTCCACAACGGGAGAGGCCACAACAGTGAGGCCCGCATACCACAAAAGAAAAAAAAAAAAGTGGCACATTTGACAATTAAAAATTGAAGTGCAAAAAAAGTTTTTTTAGCAATTTTTGTAAAACTCTGAAGCATTTAATTAAATTTCCTATATACCTTCTGATGAGATTATATACCTGTACAGTGATGCAAGATGAACTTATGTGTAACCAGTGGCAACTTTGTGCCTGTCTAAAAGGAAGGCCCTTGAGGACGTGCCTGTCTGCCAAAAACGCTTTAAAGTTTATCATGAGCTAGTCCTAGGCTTCAGAAAGTACTGTATTTTTTATTTTTGTCTGATTTGCAGTCACAGACACTGCACTTTGATGGTGCTGACACTGGGTCCAGAGCGAGCGTTCTCTGGACTATTAGGTGTATATATACTTTTGAAAACATCACTGTTTGTTACATAGATGTTTTAACAATTTTTCCTGGTTTTAAAAACAAAGTTGTAAAAGGAGTATGTACTTATAGGGAGCAACAAGTAAGGTATTGTTTCTGTATGTGCTGTTTTAGCAGTATTTTAACCAACTTGTATTACATATGTCACAGTTCCATGTTTGGAAGTCAGAAAAGAGCTAGTGTTTGTCTTTGTTCTGATGGTGTGGAGTCCTGTTTAGTGAGATCTTTTATGGCGCATTTACCCTTTGTTCCGTGCAGATTTCGGGGGCTGGTCCAGCCTGACACATCTCACCCAACGACAAACCCGTTGTCTGCTTCACTTCTTCACACTCATGCCACATATGGCTTCTTTCCCGGGCCTAGATTACTGTTTTCAGGTAAAAACTAACCAAAAGTGAAATCAACCCCCCTCCATCGTGGGTTTTATTAGTGTCCTATACTATCGTTTTAAAGTACAGACCCTGAACTTTTGTTGTTGCCCCAACCCAATACTGAATGTTTGAAATCCAAATGCAACAGTATTCATGGGTAAATATAAGCGGGTTGGGCAGCCCAGAGCATTGAAGTCACCAAGCAGCATCTGAGACAGTTTGAAGAGACATCTGGGTGACTGCCCTGGGCCTCCATAGACCCCACTGCTTCTCTTCCCCAGCCCCATCTGTGGTCTTCTGACCCTGTGCCATCGGGGCTTTTGGTAGCAGCTGTTAGGCTGAGCCCTGGCTCATGAGCTTCCAGGGGAAAAGCACAGGTTAATGTGTCTCTATAGAGCTCATGAAGTCAGTTTAATCCATGCATGAACATGAGTTCATTTTTTATACAGCTTTTTTAGACACAAGCCATTGTGCATAATTAAGTGAAATCCTTCAGTTCTTACCTTTGTTTAGAAAGAAAGGTAATCAACAAGTGTTTTCTCCTCTTAATCTAGTGTATGCAGTTACATATCTATGGATAAACTTACAATGTTCATTGCTTAGCATCTCCTATGAACTGATTCCCAGGGAGGAAAACCAAAAGGGAAACCTCTGATTCCTCTCCTTTCAGCAGATGTCGGGGAGACGGCTGGAGGCTGTGGGACACCTGTGAGGTTCAGCTGTGTGTGGCGAATTGTTAGCAGTCATGCTCTGACTTGATGTGAGGAGGCTCCACATCCACCCCTCTGTGGGGACCAGTGACTCGTGAGATTAACCCTGGGAGGCAGGTGGGTCAACGTGGAGAACGAGAGACACCCTGCCTGGCTTGGGAAGAGGAATCGGTGGCACCAGGAGAGCAGTGGCAGCCCTCCTCCCCTTCCACCTTGAGGAGGAGGTGCCAGGAAGCCGCCCCCTCACCTGAGCTCCAGCCTAAACGGACTTGCTTCAGGGCCTATCTCTTGACACAGCGGCTGGAGCCCTGCCTCTCCACTGCTAAGTGGAATCTGGAATCTCTCATCTACCTCTTAGTCAATCAGTTCCTACATGTGAGAAGCAAGCCTGTGAGCCAGTGTTCTCGTACATGCTGTAACACTTAAAAAATAATTCAGAGGTTCCCTGGAAAACCAGTCCCAGGGTTCCTACAAATTGGTAGTTTCTACCTAAATTTTAACCGGTATTGGGTACCTGGATTTGATTGGTTAGCCTTAATTATAGCTTGGCATAATCATATCTGGTGACCAAATCATAAAGTTCTATCGGGGCACCTGTGTCAGTGGTGCTATGCTGGTCAAAATTTGAGACTTTGAAATAAAAAATTTGTCATATTCTTGCCTCTAACTAATTATGTGTTCTTTTTCTTCGCCTTAGGTTATTAAGGTTGAAATAAAAAAGTGAAGTAGTATTGCTTTCTCTGCTAACCCTGCTGTGACCAGTAGTTTTTTTTAAAACCAAGCTTCCTAGAAAATACTCTTATGCTGTCGGTTAATAACAATTATTGGTCATTAGTCCCTCGTGCTTTCCCTGAGCTTTGAGCTGTGGACAAGGGTGATGTGTTGTTCTCATTGCAGTTTTACTCCTAGTGGGCCTGCCAAATTTTGCGCTTTCTGCGGCCCCCTTAATGTGCCTCCCAGGGTGAAGACTCCACTCTCCAGCCTGGCTCAGCTGTGGGGAAGAACTGGAGCCCAGGTCTCTCAGCAGGAGCAGGGCTTTGGCAGTGCTGGTGGCCTGGCCTTAGGAGGACTGAGGTGATTAGAAAAGGGCATTCACCTGGGGAGTGAGGAGATGGACACGAGGGACAAAATACAAAGGTGCTGAAACTAATTTTAAAATAAAAATTAAGAAACGCACCTACCTTGATTAGTCTTGACCAAAAAATGAGTATTGTGACCTTACCTAGTTCTTTTTGCCATGTGTGTTTAATTTGTCCGACGGTCTAGGGAGCAGGTCCAATTGCCGCGGTCACCACTGGGCTGTGGTTGTCCTGTCCTCAGTGAGGAACACTTGAAGGCATTTTAGCAGAGGATGAGGGGTAAGGTGGTTTGGACAGGCTCTAATAATTGAAATGCATGGGGATGGGGGTGGGAAGAAGAACCTGCAGTCACTAGAGGCCCTGATTTAGAAAATGTAAGCAGATGCTCTTATCATCAGCTTCTCCCAGTTACACGCCCAGGCGGTCTCTCAGAGAATTATTTAATAGAATTACACACTTTGGGCTCAGATGCTTCCAACCACAAAAGTGGGAGCACATCCATTAGCACCAGTCTTCCCCCCACAGAATCAGTACACATCAGACATTTTTCTTTGGCTCCCATCCTGTGGGTCCAATCAATCAAGCCTGGGTGCGTCTGACAGAATCCTGGGGCCGTTTGCCTCCTAGCCTCAGTGTCTCCCATGTGGCTACAGCTTGAGTTCACTGGGCATCGGCTCCCCTCTCAGGCCAGCCAGCAAGTTGTTAGCTGCCAACAAGGACATGGTGTTTCGGGTTCTATGGGTGGCACTGCCAATGTGGGGCAGGATCACTGGAAAGAAGAGGAAGAAAGGGAAATGAGGGTGATTCAAGAGCCTTAACTCGGGCCCTTTTTTCATGGCTAGGATGTGCCAATAAAAAGATTTGCCTTCCCCCCTCTCACTAAGCACTCCATTCCCCCAGGGCTACCGAAACCCAGACACAAGGGTGACAAGAATTATATATCCTGAACACAAGAATGTCAGGGCTAGAAGGAGTCTTGGAGCCTGTCTAGACGCAGCCCTTCAAATATCAGATGGCAAAACTAGGTGACGCCCTGGGCTTCTGATCTCCCGAAATAACTAGATGAAAGGCTGGATAGCACAGCTTCCTCTGGCCCCACTGCAGAGCAAGTGAGGTCACTCGTCCCTAATGTGCACCTTTCGAAAGCAGTACCCAGGGCACCGAGCTAAAGGCCCAGGGCTTGGGGGGATGGGAGTTTTCCCAGCTCCGGGCAACAGCCTGGCCGTCACAGCCAATGTTCCTCTCAGATGGGCACGGGGGCGGGGATGGTAGAGCTTCCAAGGGCTCCAATAATGGGAGCATTCACTGGGGGGGGAAGGCAGCTATGGCCCTTCTCTTTGGTTTTCCCTTCCAGAACGTAAGTAAAGGACAGGGACTGGCCCAGACAACCTGAGGCCCTTCCACTCGGTTACATATTAGTCTGGAGGCAGAGAGCACACCAGCTAGCTGAACACAGAGACCATAATATAAAGAACTGTTAACGGTAACTGAGGAGTCTAAAGAGGAATGCTAAGTAAGTGGTTCTCACAGGGCTCCCCGGCCAAGGGGCAGCAGCAGCGTGGGAGACATTAGCAGCACATTCTCAGGCCTCATCCCTGAGGCAGAATCGTGGGGGGGCCCGGCACCGTGTGTTTGATCAGTCCCTCCAGGTGACCAATGAACATAAAAGTTTGAGAACCACTGCACTAAGGTGTCACAGGGGCTGAGGTGCCAGATGCATCTACCTCCCCGGGGGCTAGGGGACAGGGAAGAGGGTATGACTGTTAAAACTTAGCCTGAGAAAGTGCGTTTGGAGCTGCGACTCCCACCTCTGGCGGCTGTGGCTTGTGTCTCTCTGGGGGCACAGTGCTTAACCCGAGTGTTGGGAGAACTGCAAGCTGGCTTCACAAGCCGTGGCGGGAAGGAACCGGGGCCGGGTGAAGTGTTGCTGGCAAAGCGCATTTCTTACCGCAGTTCTTCAGGGTCAGGAGAGGGTGGTTTGTAGGCAGTGGTTCTGGGGTCGTCACGTCCAGTCCAGCAGCTGCAATCTGACCACTGGCCAGGGCCTGGTACAGGTCATCCTGGTCCACCACTTCTCCCCTGAGAATGACGGTGTGATGTGGGTGCCCCAGAGCGCCCTCTACCCAGGTCGCCTTTAGGGCAGAACCACGCAGAGAATGAATTTTCCCATCAACCTGGCACTTGGCACTAACTTTCAAAGCAGTAAGCCTTATAGTGTACTTATTTATAGTTTGTACACTAATACAGAGAACTCCAGCCTGCCACTTTCGAGCTCTGTGTCCTTGGGCAAGTATCTCAAATTCTCTGTGCCTCAGGGTCCTCCTCTGTATGATAGGGAGAATACTACCTAACTCCTAGGAGTGCTAGGAGCATCAAAGCTTGCTTACACGCACCACTGCATGAACGGGACCCAGAGCCTGCATGTGTGTTGGGCTCCCGACCTCCGGCTGACAAGCACTGCAGCAAGTGTCAGGCACCTGCCCAACTGCAGGCAGAGACCTGAGGATACACCCAACTACCTCCATCCAAGTGAGCAGACATCCTTCCCATCAATGAACCACTGGAGTAGAGAACTGGTTTGCTAGAAACTTCACATTGTGCACTCAACGATACTCGTGCAGCAATAAATAACCCAGTGCCCTGAAGGACTGGGTACGCGACGGAAGCAACGACACTGTTGGCATCAGTGCGAGCCCTGTGTTCCTGCATGTTCACTCCACCCCAAAGGCACCCCCTTTGCAGCTAAATGTCAGTAACTACAGGCACCTGTGGGGTGGATGAGCCCTTGGAGTCCCCTCCCCATTGCCCATCTTTGCCTCCAAATTGATTTAAGTGGGTTCAAAGGGCACTAGCTAAGAATGGGTTGGAGTGGCAAAGAAGGAAGGTCTGCCCCCATCACATGCTCAGTGGCCTAAAGGCACCCTGGGGACACTTTGAGGACCCAAGACAACCTGGGCTTTGGGTCTGTCTGCCCAGGAGCATGAGGGTTCAAGCTGTCATTGACTCACACAGACAGACCCAGGCTCATCACCATGAAGGTCGGCCTCCAAAGGGCTGTAAAGAACATTAAGGCCACCCCTTTGTGGTCAGAGGTACAGGGTTACCTGGTAACTTGCTGCCACGGTGCCTTCACTTCCTGAGCAAGGCCAAGGGTACTGCTGGGAACCAAACAGGCCAGGCCCTGCTCTGAGCACCTGGGACATGCTCTGGTGCCTTTACTGTATTTCCGAGTTGTTTGGTTGATTGGTTTATGGAGGGCAGTAAGCTCAGCCTGAGTCTCACTGACAGCCCATGGGGAAGAAAAACCTCAGGTCACAGCAGCAGGGACAGCCCCTCTCTAGGCTTGCCTGGTGACCCAGAATACCTGCTGATGTTGACAAATACAGCTGTTTTCTTCATCTGCTGGAAGAAGTCCTTGTTGCAGAGCCCCCTGGTTGCAGGTGTTAAGGAGCAGGCCACGACAATGAAGTCAGACTCAGCGGCCAGCTGGTGGGTGGACACTGTGGGAGGGCAGCGCTCCATCAGGTGCTGTGTCCCAGGTTAGGGCCAGCAAGAGGGTGGGAACCTTGACCGTTCCTCCCTCTGCCCATAATGGAAACTCCCAGGATGCTTCCTGAAGGCCTTGTCTCTACCTGGAGAACTCTAATAACTGCACAAAGTCAACAGACACTCGTGGGATCCTGGTATGTTGTATCATTCAGCCAGCCCCCTGCTCTAAAGGTGGGGAAACTGAGGCCAGAGAGGGGCAGGAGCTTATTCAAGGTCACACAATGGGATCTGGGCCACTCCAGCTTTGACCACCTTCAAGGCCCAATGTGCCAAGGGGGCAGAGTGGCTGAGATCCAGCCTGCCCTCCGCTCACCACGCTGTGCGCCTGCCAGGGAGCTGGATCCACCCGGACACAAGGCTGGCGGGTAAGCGCTCACCAGTTGATTAAGGAAACTTTGCGTGAAAGTTCCTAGCAATTCCTTATATGTGTCACCATCCCTGCTGCTCTGTTTGTACATGGACAATGGTGATAAAAGACCCTGCAAGACAGGAGACCTGGAGTCCCTCTGGCACTGACAGTACTCACTGTGTGGCCTGGGTGAGTCCCTTTGCCCCCTGAATGGGCCTCTGCGTGCAGGGGCAGGGAGGTCAGACAACAGCTAAGGCACACCACAGACACCATGGAGCTCCTGCATTCTGCCCCAAAGTGCTGCCGTTACAGCAAACACGGAGAACCATCCAGCCGAGCACAGGTGGGGTTCCTGTGCAAACTGAGGTTTTACTTACCAAACTCTGCCTGGAATTCCTCTGCTTCCTGAGGCCTGGGCTGGCGCCCTGTGTAAAGCAATCTCTGGACACCGAATGGTTTCAGACACCGAGCAATGGCCTGGCCTGGAGGCAAGGAGTCAAGGGTCAGCGCTTGTTCGCAGTCCCTCAAGAGGGCAGGGCAGCACCCAGCAGCTCCACAAAGCCGGAGCTCCTGGGGGAAGGGTGGAGGTGGGGAGGTCCTTCCCAACATTAACCACTCCTGCCACACTGTACCCAGCCCCCTGCCGGCCCACACTGCCCTCAGGGGTCCGTGTGATAGTCCTTCAGGGATCTGAAGGCAGCACCACAGCTCTTGTGTGGCTGTGGCTGACTTGTGCTGTCCTCACACGGTGCTGGCCATCTTGAGGGCCATCTGCTAGCCTTCCCTGAGCACTGGACCTGGCAGCCCAGCAGAGGTCTGAGCACACGGTCCCCTTCCTCCTTCTGGACCCTCTGCTTCTGCTGGTGCACCCACAGACCCCACCCGACTTTCTGGTGGCGCTGCCCAACTGCCGACTCACCCCGACCCTGACCCTCTGCACACACACTGCTGCCGGGACAGGCTTGGGCAGCTGGATTTTCAGACGCAGATCATGTCCCAAAGCTGCTGGCTTCCTCCAAGCAGCCCTCTAGTATGGGAGGCAGGGCTGCTGGCTGGCCGGACAATTTATGCACCCCTCCCATCCTCACCCTCACCTCTGCACCAGGCAGGGTGCCAGAGAGCCACCGGCCTATGCCAGGCTTCTCCAGCGCTGGGGGCCACTGGAAGAAAAGTAGCTCTGCCCCGCCTCAGAATCACAGGTAAGCTCTGTCCGCTGGACCCTCTGGTTCCTGAATTAAGGCTTTAGGAGTCAGATGCCTTCCAGAACCCAGGCCTGGGTCCCACAGTAAACCCCTCCTAAAAGTCCCGACCCTGCAGCCATCATCTCTTTCATCTGTCCTGTACACAGCTATAATCATAAAGAACCCTGGCTCTTACAACTTGTTTCTATCACCTAGTGAGTTCTTAAGGAACTCCTTATTTTATTTTTTTGGCCTCTGTTTTACGATGCTGTGTCTTCTCGCTAGAGATATCCCTACTGCACCCAGGTACAGCAACCCTTTCCAAAGAAGGATTGTCAGCATCTGGACACGGGGTGCCAGAGACTCAAACCAAGACGTGAGAGCCAGGGTGCCAATCTGGGTAGATGGGAGCCTCACCTATGCGCCCCAGACCGATGATGCCAACGGTGCTCTGTGTGAGGCCGTAGCCACACATCCACAGGGGCTTCCAGGAGGTCCAGCCGCCGCTGCAGGGAGAGAGAAGGACGGGTTAGAGGCTCTGGTCTCGGGCAAAGATGAGGGCCGCTGCGCAGACGCTGTGGTCCAAGGGACAGGCCCAACCCTCCAGTCAAGGATTGAGAGGAGCATGTGTTACCCCTACAGCCACTGGGTGCTGCCGATAAGCAGGGTGACTGACTCTTCCTTTAAAGCCACTGGGGACACAGAATCCGAAGGCTGGAAGGGGCCTTACAGGTTCTCCTCCCATTTTGCAGACGGGAAAACTGAGACAAGAAAGGGCAATCTATGTGAGGTCACACAGCCAGGGCCGAGCAGCAGGTTACAAACCCAGGATGTAGGATTCCAAAACCAGTATTCTCAGTGCTCCAGGGAAGCCACAGGCCCACCCCTGTTGCCTTGAGTGGAGAGGGGAATAAAGCCTGTCTTGAGTCACCTCCAATGAAAGGACCAACTCCCTCGACAGAAGGGTGAGAGGGACATTCAGCACCGTGTCTAGTCAGCCCCATGCAGCCTCTGTCCCTGCCACATCCCCACCTCAAACCCCCTCTCCCAGTAAACATTCTCTGAGAGGCTGCATCTGCATGCCTCCTGGCCTTTGCTCAAGCCAGTCCCCGCACCTGGAGTATCTTTCCTAACTCTGGATGTACAGACCCACATCTCTGATCTGAAACCCTCAGGCCAGAATTTTAAAATTTTCAGATTTTAGGAAGGTGTAAGGTGCATATGCTGTATTCTACATAACACCCTCAACAGCATCTGGGGTGGCACTCATATCAAGCACGTTGGTGCATCTTCAATGAAATGAAACAACCTTCAGTTTCCAGAGTCTTTTGGATTCCCACATGATGGTGGACAGAGCCCTCTAAGGGCTCAAGAGGACGCCCACCAGCTACCACTTCCACGCAGCCTTCCCTCATCCACGCTCCTCCCCCACAATTTCCCTTCATGCCCTGTTTATCTCAGCTCTGCTGTGCATTTTAGTATCGTGCCTGAGTCTGTCCCCCCTCCTTAGTTGGGGCACAGCCGGGGACAGGATCACCTCTGGTCCAGGGTGACACTGGGTGCTCAAGTACTAGCTGCTGAGCAGAGTCGACTTCCCTGCCAAGTGTTCACTCACTTCTTCACCTCCTCGATGGCCTCAGGCAACCGGCGACAGGTGGTGAGCAGCAGGGAGACAGCGAGTTCGGCTGTGGCGTCCGTCAGGACATCTGGGGTGTAGCCCACACGGATCCCACTACGAATCAAAGATCTGGCGGTAAAACTGGCCTCAAGCACCTTCACCAATTTCTACTGCTGGGACATTGCCGTGATGCAGCTTTGTTCCCTCTTTGCGCTGCCTGTCGGGAAGCTCAGAGCTGTAAGTGAGCACTCAGGAATGGCCAGCCCTCATTCCCATCTTGATTATCTCCCATTTTGAGAAGGATATAAGATGGAAGATAGGGGTCCAAAGTCTGGAGCCAGTAACTACTTAACTTTTCTGAACTTCCTCATCTAAAGAGGGAAATAATAATACTTGCCTTTTCTACTTGAAGGGGTTATTGTGGGGGTCAAAAAAAAAAAGAATGAATGTGAAAGGGTGTCACCTGGACATTGTTACCCACTGCTTCTGACTGCTCGGCCTTACCTTAACTGATGTGTGCACACATGAGCAGATTTTATCATCAGCTACCTTACGTTTTCACTGAATGGTCAAAGAATATGAAGAAAAAAATAAACAGTCAGCTCCTCTTTTTCCCTCTCTGGTAGTCACCCCTCACTCCAGGCCCTGCTTCCAGAGCCCAAGCTGCACTTACCGCTTCTTAATTTCATCCAAAGCCAAGTGGTCGACACCCACGGACATTGTGCTGATGACTTTGAGATTGGCTCCTGTTGGGCAGAAAAAGCATTGTTTGTATCTTTGCTGATGGGATTCAAGGCCCTCCTGCACACTATAGTCGGGTCCAGAAAAGGCAGGGCCCTGTTCAGGTCATGAAGCAAGGATGAACAGAGCTGGACGAGGGCCCTGGGCCCTGGCTCTCCTCCACACCACGGTCTTTGCCCTCCTAAGGCCTCCCTCTGGGGACTCACCGCCAGGAGAGAGGGGCAAAGTGTGTGCCAGATGGAACCGCACACAACTGCTCCCTCTGGCCTAGGTCTGCAGTGAATGCCCTCAGAGCTCAGAGAGGTCACTGAAGACCTGCTTGGGAACCAGCAGCAGAAGGCTGCTATGTCCACCAGGGCCAGACACCCTTGGAACCCTCCCCGGGCCTGCCCAGTGCACACACCTGCAGCATCCAGGAGCTCCTTGTCTATGCGGTCAGAGAGGAGGCAGAGCAGGCCATGGGCCCCGGCCGCACCCCGTTGCAGGTCCTTGCTGGGGATGGGCTCATCAGAATCCCACTGCTCCACCTCACAGCTGAAGGCAAAGGAAAGACCGCTCAGAAGTGCGGGAGCCCCGCAGGTGCCCCCAGGCCCCCAGAGCCCCTCCAGCCCCCTGCAGACCCCTCCCAGAGTGGGAGACACTGTCTTCTGCTTGCTCTGGCCTCAAGCTGCCTGGGGCTGGCTGAGGCGAGTCAAGGTCAGGCGTGGGTTGCCTCAGAACTGTCCTGAGGGTGAAGGACTGTCACAGAGCACAGCTCTCTGACAAGGACTGAAAGGGGCCTACAGTGAAAGAAGAAAGTCACGGGGACGGCTCTCAGCTCAACATAAGGAAGCGCTTTCTTTTTTTTTTTTTGGTACACGGGCCCCTCACAGTTGTGGCCTTGTCCGTTGCGGAGCGGAGCACAGGCTCCGGACGCGCAGTCTCAGCGGCCATGGCTCACGGGCCCAGCCGCTCTGCGACATGTGGGATCTTCCCGGACTGGGGCACGAACCCGTGTCCCCTGCATCGACAGGCGGACTCTCAACCACTGCGCCACCAGGGAAGCCCCAAGGAAGCGCTTTCTTACCCCTACAGGAGGCCTCACAGGTAGTGAGCTCCTGGGCCTGGGCTGCCTATTGTTGGGAAGGCCAGTGGGGGGGTCCCATCAGATGGGGCTTGATTTCCCTGTCTAGTTGCACATCCTCTCCTATGAGTCCATGAAATGAAAAACTCTTGCTCTTGACTTTGTACTTGGACAAGATCAAAGCAGTTCAACATGGAGGAGTTTCAGGGGGCACTTCTATGGTGGCTGGTGGGCACGGGGCATGTTTTCCCATGGTGCTGCCCAACCTCCAAGCCCTTGACATTTAATTCTGTGCAGCCAACACATACGGAGCATCTACACGCGCAATACACAGAGCTGCTGGCACTTCCCAGAATTCCCCGCCGCAGCACCTCCACGCCCAAGCCCCAGGCACAGGCTTCCTTTCACCCTCCTTTGATGGTGGCACAGCGCTATAGCAGTGTGAGCTGCTACCATTAGTGCCCTTGCTGTTTCTGCCCTCCCCTCTTCCCCCCTCAATGCTTGGTACATGGCAAGTCCTCAGCAAAGGTGTTTTGTTTTGTTTTGTTTTGCGGTACGCGGGCCTCTCACTGTTGTGGCCTCTCCCGTTGCGGAGCACAGGCTCCGGACGCGCAGGCTCAGCGGCCATGGCTCACGAGCCCAAGCCGCTCAGCAGCATGTGGGATCTTCCCCGACCGGGGCACGAACCCGCGTCCCCTGCATCGGCAGGCGGACTCTCAACCACTGCGCCACCAGGGAAGCCCTCAGCAAAGGTTTTATTGCATTGAATGAAGTGAACAAATCTCATTTTCCCCTGGCACTGGTCTCTGAGGCTGGGTTCCACCTTCTCCCTGCCTGATATGGGCGGTGCAAACCTGCATAATGCAGGGCTCAGACTGCAGCAGACAGAGCCAAGTTCACATCCCAGCTGTGCCACACACGGTCATTGGGGAAGGTACTTAACCTCTCCCAATTTTCTCTGTAAAGTGGGAATTACAGTACCGACTTCACAGTACTGAAGGATTAGGAGTTTACGTATATGAAGCACCTAGCAAGGCTGACCTGCAGGGTTCAATTTAAGAAATGCTACCAGAGGCCCCCTGACAACTGTCCAAAGGGACCAGGTAATCCAGTGACTGCCAAGGTCGCTGACTTGGCCAAGTGACCACAGAGGGTAAAAGATTAACAGCCTGTACCGTGTGTCATGGGCCGTCTCCCCTCTCCCCAGGGCCATGACTGGGGAGGGCTCCAGCCCTTTCCCCCACCCACACGGCAAGGGCCAGGGGATCTGCGGGTCCCAGAGTCACGGCAACGGGCCTGGAGAAAGCTGGGCCCCAGAGAACCTTCTCTAAGCTTCGCCAAACTCCAAGACCGTCCTGGCCAGGCACAGGTTGGAAACTTCGGCCAAGGCCCAAGCGCAGGATCCCGGATCTCTCTGACGCCACGGACCACCCCGTCCGCCCCACCAAAAATAACTAACTGGGCCTCGGGAGGCCTACCCCGACCCGCCCGGAGACGCTGAGTCAGCCCGCGTACTGGGGGCCCGAGGTCCCGGAGCGGCGCCTGGGGCTCTGCAGCCCCTTCCCGCGACGCCACCCGCAGAACTCGCGCCCGGAGGGCGGGGACTCGGCGCGCGGAGCGTGCGGGGGCGCCGGGCTCTTACTCTGCGGCTCGGGCGAGCGCGGCGCTGCCCTCAGGGGGGATCCTGCGCGTCACAAACACCTTCATGAGTCGCACAGGCCTCATTCACCTTGCAGCCGCCGGATACTGTGCCGGACCCCGCGGGCGGAAGCAGGCCGGGAAGGGGGCGGGGCCTCGGGAGGGCCGGGCCGGAGCAGGAGGGGCGGGGCAGAGTGGGGGCGTGTGGGATTGCAGCTGTGCTGTGAGCGAGTGGCAGTGACGGTGTGTATGTGTGAGGGGTAACTGGGGCTCCGCGTGTACGCCTTGTGCCTATGTGTGTGTGTGTGTGTGTGTTCAAGCCTTAATGAAACTGAGACTGGTTCTGGGGCTGGTGCCAGGCTCGTACCCTTGGCCTGCAGGGCCTACCTCTGGGTACCCACTGCCCCAGAGCATCAGGACCGGCAGGCGTGACTTGGGGGTTGCGTTGTGTAAAGGGGCATCCAGGGGAGAGTCCTGTGTGAATGAATGTGTGTGGATGCCTATAAAGGTGCCTACTGCGCTGGGGGAGGGGGCTGCAGTGAAGGACCATCCCCATTCCCAGGGCCTGAGTGCATTGACCATCTTCTCTAGGTCTGTTCCATCATGGTCACACTGTTCCAGGCAGGGGTCTTTGGTCACACAGACTGAGCTCTGAGCCTGGCCTATTGTGCATACACAGGAGCCTGGATGAGGGCGGTCTGAATCCCAGAATGACCTCTTTAATACTTGGTGCAGTTCCCCATAGGAAGCCCACAGTTGTGAGAGGGAGTTTGAATGGTTGTGGGCCACCCAGTTTGCTGAACACTTGCTGACCTGCTGGAGGCAGGTCATGCATAGGGCCAGGGCCAAGATGCTGGAGACCTGTGGGGTCATGGGCTCATGGTCAGACCCCGGGTTTGCAATCAGGTGGACTGGGTCTGAATCCCAGCTCTGCCACTTACAAGCTGTGTGATCTTGGTCAGTTCACATCCGCTTCCTAAGCCTCAGTTTCTTCAGCTACAAGATGGAGTTATTAGCACTTACCTTTAAGGGTTGTTGTGATTATTAAGCAAGCAACATTTGCATGGGCCCTGGGCCATGTTAGGTATTTACCAAGCACCAAGGCCATGAAGGAAAGAGTTGAGAAGTTCAGGCTCAGGAGCCAAACTGCCTGGGTTTAAATCACAGCTCTGCCACCCACTAAGGACAAGTTGTTAAAGTTCTGCATGCCTCAGTTTCCTCATCTGTAAAACGGGGACAATAGTGATACCTCCCTCACAGCTTGTTGAGAGGATGACTATATATAGTACTTACAACAGCAGGTATGTTGGGCTGCACCCTGCAGGCCTGCAAGCCTTGTAGTTGTCCAGCCTCGAGACCCAAGAAAGAGCCTGGAGACAGTGACGAAGACATCAGTGGTTTATTGGACAGGGTATCGTACACAAAGGGTCCTGGAGCAACACCCCACCATGCAGATGGTGGGCAGGACATGTCTTTGCTGCCCGAGGGAGTAGTAAGCTACCATTTATGGGGGAATTGACATCAGGTGGGCTCATCAGTTACCAGGGACTAATTAAGCCCTATAATTAGGAGGATTGGATAGTCATGTGAGTGAAGCAGGGACTACTAGAGCAGGGGATATACAGAGAGCAAGAGAACACCCATCTTGAATGGACTAACTATACCAGGTAACACACATCGTAGGTGCTTGATAAATAGTAACACATCCAAGGAAACACATACCCCAGTGATAGCAGCTGGTCAGAGATGCAGATGCTGAAGCAAGACTCAGGACAAGTGGGAGGGGCCCAGACCTGTCCCTGAGCTCTGCCGGCTTCATCTCTGTCAGAGCCTGTTCAGGTACTTGCTCCCAGGCTTGGGAGCACCTAGAAGGCAAAAGCCCTACCTGGTGGTCTCTTCTCTGAGGATTTTATCTGAATCCGTTCTGCCCCGTCAAGGCCCAGCTAGGAAAGAGAGACAGGCACAGAGACGTGACATCTCAAGCCTGGGGTCACACAGCAAGTCGCTGGAGGGGCCAGAGCTGGCTCTTTGGGCCACCTGGGTCCCTGGCCAGTGCTCTGTCCTGCCATCTCTCCTTGTAAGTAACACATTAATAAATGTCTTACCCACAGACTGCTATCTGCACTGCTAGGACACATTGGGGACAATTTCTGAAATACCTCAACTATTGACACAACAAGGTGTTTTTCTGTCCCCAGGCCAGGGCTTCTGGGGACAGCACAGCCCAGTGGCTCCATCCTGTTAATCAGTGGTGACACCTGGGCCCAGCTCCTCCCTCACACAAGGACAGGCAAGGATATTGGGCAAGCCTGTCCACCAGGGGCAGGAGGGGGTGTGACAGATCAATGGACCCCCTCCGCCAAGGCAAAGCACCCAGATGGTGCTCAATAGTGCTACTGGATGTTGGCCATGGAGCCAGAGGATGGAGCCAGCTGAGAACCCTTGAGGAGGATCAGGTGAAGTGGTTGGGAGAGGAAGGATCCAAACTGGAGAGGCATCAGAGGCCTGACCTGGGCTTCACTGGCAAAACAAATTAATAAGCAGCTGAGATTTATGGAGTTCTTAGTAAGTTCCAGGCAGTGGCAGCCTGGGAGACACCTGGGTGACTGACTGAGGGTCAGGGCCACAGTTCCAGCAGGGGGATGGAAATTTGGAACACGCAAAAATTCAAAATGACAGTAAGAAAGGAAGTTTCTGTAGGACTGTTATAAATTTGCTTTTGCATTTAAATCTTGAATCTATTTGGAACATTTTGTGTATACAGTTTGAGGTGGGAGGTTCTCCTTAATGTTTTTCCAAATGGTTAACCAGTTATTCAAGTACTATTTTTAAATAAGTATTTTTTTAAGTTTTGGAATAGATAATAAATGTACAAGGTACAAATTCCCAAAGGTACGCAAGGGCATAAGGTGAAAATCGCCACTCCTACCCTGTCCCCCACCACTCAGATCCTCTCCCCAGAAGCAGTCACATCTTTCCAGAGATGTTTAATATATATAATAATATGCATATAGTTTTCACATAAATGGTAGCATATACACTCTACATCACCCCATTTGTTTTCACTCAACAGTGTTTCCTGGAGATCATTGCACATCCATACACACAGAGGTGCCTCATTCTTTTTATGGGTGCAGAGTATTTCACTGTAGGAGTGAACCACAAATGATGAACAGTCCCCTAATAATGGACATTTAGGATGTTTCCCATCTTTACTATTACAATGACACAACAAAGAGCCTTTCACAAATGTCATTTTGTGCGTGGGTAAATACATCTGTAAGATAAATTCCTAGAAGCAGAATTGCTGGGTCAAAAAATATGTGCACTGTAAAATTTTGATAGATACTGATAAAATGCTTTTCAGCGAAGTTGTTCAATTTACACTCCTATCAGTAATGTATGAAAGCATCTATTTCTCCTGTGTATTTTTGTTTTTAATGATATCTTATTGTAATTTTAATTTACAGTTCTCTTTTGAGCCAAGCTGAGCACTTTTCATATGTTTAAGAACCATTTCCTTCTATAACCTATGGATATCCTTTGCCTATTCAGGTGAGCTGGGCATCTTTGTCTTAATGATTTGTAGGTACTATTCATACAATAAGGAAATTAGCCCTTTGTAATATGAGCTGCAAATATGGTCTTTCCCTGAGTTTGCTGTCATATTTTTTTAAAAAAAATAAATTAATTTATTTATTTAGGCTGTGTTGGGTCTTTGTTGCTGCACACGGGCTTTCTCTAGTTGTGGCGAGCGGGGAGCTACTCTTCATTGCGGTGTGTGGGCTTCTCATTGCAGTGGCTTCTCTTGTTGCGGAGCACGGGCTCTAGGCACGCGGGCTGCAGTAGTTGTGGCACGTGGGCTCAGTAGTTGTGGCTCGCGGGCTCCAGAGTGCAGGCTCAGTAGTTGTGACACATGGGCTTAGTTGCTCTGTGGCATGTGGGATCTTCCCGGACCAGGGATTGAACCCGTGTCCCCTGCATTGGCAATTGGCAGGTGGATTCTTAGCCACTGCGCCACCAGGGAAGCCCCTGTCTTATGGTTTTGTTAATTTTTTTTTTTTTTTTTGGCGGTACGTGGGCCTTTCATTGTTGTGGACTCTCCCGTTGCAGAGCACAGGCTCCGGACGCACAGGCTCAGCGGCCATGGCTCACGGGCCCAGCCGCTCTGCGGCATGTGGGATCTTCCCAGACCGGGGCACGAACCCACGTCCCCTGCATCGGCAGGCAAACTCTCAACCACTGCGCCACCAAGGAAGCCCTGTTAATTATTTTTAATGCAGACATTTTTTTATTCTTATGGCTTCTAGGTTTTGTCATACAGAGTGTATCATAGTGCATCTACTGCTGCATAATAAATTATCCCAAAACATAGTGGCTTAAAGCAACAGCAATCCTTCCACTATTCTCTCTGATGGTTCTGGAAGTTGGCTGGGCTCAGCAAGAGGGTCTCATTCAGGCTCCTTCATGCCGTGTAGTCGGATGGTGGTTGGGCTGCAGGCAGCTGAAGGCTTCCTCACTCAAGTGTCTGGTTGTCAAGGCTGGCCGTCAGCTGGGCCCTCTGCTGGGCTGCTGGGCTGGACACCTACACAGGCCCCCTGCCTGTGGCCTGGACTGCCTCACAGCCTGGAGCCTGGGCCATTCCAAGAGACAGAACGGGAAGCTCTCAGGCTCTTAAGGCCTCAGCCTGGAAACGGTGTGCATCACTTCTGCTATATTCTATTGGTTACACAGTCACCAAGCCCAGATTCCAGGAGAGGACAGAGACTCCACCTCTTGATGGAAAGAGTATGGAAGAGTTCCAGGGGAGGGAGCATGTTTTAACATTGCTTTTTCATGTAAAAAGCCTTTCTCACATTGGGTTTCAATTTTTTTTTTTTTGCGGTATGCGGGCCTCTCACTGTTGTGGCCTCTCCCGTTGCGGAGCACAGGCTCCGGACACACAGGCTCAGCGGCCACGGCTCACGGGCTTAGTTGCTCCGCGGCATGTGGGATCTTCCCGGACCAGGGCACGAACCCGTGTCTCCTGCATCGGCAGGCGGATTCTCAACCACTGCGCCACCAGGGAAGCCCCTGGGTTTCAATTTTTAAATATCATTCTTTCTAGGCCTGGTACCTTTATGGTTTAATTTTTTACTGAAATTTTGATTCATATATTTTTAAAGATAGCAAGTTGTTCAACATCTTTTATGAAACAATCCACCTTTTTCTCACTGTTGTATACTAAATGTGGGTCTTTTAGGGCCTATTTCTAAACCTGATTTCCTGTTCTGTCAAATCGCATGTGACTGGTCATCTGTGAGATAGTAAAGGGGTGCTGTTGGAAGCCGCTAGGTTCGTGGTCATTTGTTATGTGGCCTCGTACACGAGGGTAGGTGAGGACACACCTGAGGGCCTCTTTAGAAGCAAAAAGTTAGGTACTTGTGGCTTATGTCATTTCCAAGGCTCTGTGAGAACAAGGCTGGCTCAGAAGATCTGCCTTGGCCACAAACTGGCGGCATCAGGCAAAGCACTTCTGTTTGATCCTTGGTTTCCAAACCATAGAATGGGGACAATTATTCCCTGTCATGGTGGTTGGTATGCGCTGAGCCCAGGGCCGGGGCCTTGGGGGTGCCCAGGAAATGAGGACAGAATGGCATTGACTTGCACCCTCACTCTTTGGGGGCGAAAATGGCCCAGCCATGTCTCTGAAATTTTGGGCACTGGGCACTGCCTGTCTCCCTGTCCCCTCTGGCTTTGCTCCCCACAGCGTGGCACTTGCCCCTGCAGCCCCTGCCCTGCTCCAGGCCCTGGACCCCTCCCGTCCTTGATCAGGGGGTTCGGAGAGCTCAGGGATCTTGGATTAGGTCTGCTTGGCCCTTGGGCCTCTGTTCTGGTCGACTGGCTTCTGCCCGATCTCTGAGACTTCGGGAGTCTGGAACCTTAAGGGTTGGGCCAACCCCATAGTCTTCCTGAGCCCTGACCAGCTGACCTGGGGGCCTGCCGCCCTCTCTTCTCCACTGTTCCCCTCAACCCTGGTTAAAAGCCCAGCCTTGCTCCTCTGGGCTGGGGTCCCACCGTAGCACCCCGGGACCGATCTTGTAACCTAGCCCTCCCCACAGCCACTCAGGCATAGAGTGACTCAGCTCGGCATGCATCCCAGAGACACCCGAAGATCAAACAGCCCGTGGACGGCTGCAGGCTGGGAGGCAGGGAGAGTATGGCTGCCTCGTGGGCCGTAGTGAAGGGCTGCAAGAGGCAGCATATAGAAGAGTGCCCACCCATACTGGGCACTGTGCGGTGTCCACAAATGCTGGTCAGTCTCTAAGAATTATGTGCCACCCGGCTGTTCATTAACAAATGATTAGTAATACTGTTAGTCCAACATATGCTATGAGAGCTAACATTTACTGAGTGCCAGCTGTGTGTCCGTGGCTATCCTTTACATGTATTGTCTCATTTAATTTTCACAGCAACCCTCTCTGGTGGGTGCTGTCATTATTCCCATTTTGCAGATGAGGAAACAGGCTCAGAACTGTTAAGAAACTTGCCCAAGTTCTCACAGCTAATAAGTGGCTGAGCTGATATTTAAATCTAAGTATGAATGACTGTGGGTTGCGCTCTTATCTCCTCTGTTCCCCATTCAGCAGGTGAGAAAAGAGAGAGAAATGGAGTTCCTGATCTTGAGAAAAGTTCAAGTTTCAAGGTGCTGCAAGGAGGCAGAGTACCTAACTTCGTAGAAGCCAAAGAAAGCTTCTCTTAGGAGCAGACTTTGCACTGGGCCCTGAATCGTGGGGAGGATTTGGGGAGGCAGTCGGGAGACAAAGGGAGGACACCACAGTCACTGGCTGGCTATAGCAGGAGCAAAGGTCCTGAGGTGGGAAGCGTGGGCCCAAAAGGGGAGCTGCAAGCTGTTCTGGGCAGCTGGCACGTGCAGGGAGGGGCTGGGGCAGGCTAAGCTTGGCCCCCAGGCATGAGAACGGTGGGAATCATGGATGGGGCTGAGCAGGGGAGAGCTCCTCTGAGCTGCATCCCCAGCCATAGTCCAGGCCTTGACCACTGTCTTCTCTGCTGCCCCCTATTGGTACCCACACCCCCACCAGCACCAAGCCCCCTAAACTCCTACTGGAGACACAGCAGGGGAGTATTGATACTTGGTGACTTGAGATTGGTCTCAACTGCCGGCCCGGCCAAAAGCCTCAGAGCACCTGACAGGTCAGGACCCCTCACTCTGCAGGTGGGTTAGGAGCAGGAAAGACTCCTTCCCGCTCCCGGCACTGACCCCTCTGAAGCCCTCTCCTTTCTTCAGGAGCCTAGGGTCCCCTCCCTTCTCAGGAAAAGGCTTAATATCAGTCATGCATGCTCTAGTAAAAGCAACCCAGTTTCTGTGGGTACCCACATCTCATTCTGGGCTCCAAACTAGCTTCATCTGAAATGGAAATTTCATTGCAATGTCTTGATTACATCATAAATCAGTTACAAACCTTTTCCAATGAGGCTATCACTCCAAACCCAGAAAAGGCAAAGGCAATTCAACTGCCCAAACCAGAGGCTGTGCAAACAGGACCTTGAGTGGGACATGGAAATAAAAGCAGGGCTCCTATGAGCCTTGACAAGATACTGCCCCTCTCTGGGCCCTGATTCCTCATTCAATGAGGTTGAATTAGAGCAGGGATCTGCAAACTTTTTCTGCAAAGGGCCCGACAGTAAATATTTTAGCCTTCATGGGCCACATAGTTGCTGTTGCACTACTCAGCTCTGCCATTATAGCCCGAAAGCAGCCACAGACAATACATAAGTGAATGGGCATGGCTGTTTCAGTACAACTTTATGTATGGACATTGAAATTTGAAGAACATGTAATTTTCATGTGTCATAAAATTCCTAGATTTCTCTTTCTGAGCAAGATCCAGTCTTGGACGGGCATCACGCAAAAAAATAGGTGGCCAGATTTGGCCAAAGGCTATGGGTCACCCCCAGGCGCCTGGCTGGAGCAGAGCTTCTCACTTTAACGTGTATACAAATTACTTGGGGATCTTGTTAAAATGCAGATTCTGATGCAGCAGACTTGGGGCAGACCTGGGAATCTGCATTTCCTGTAAGCTCCCAAGTGATGCTGATGCTGTTTGTCCACAGAGCGCACTGTGAACAAGGGGCTGGGGAATGTTCCAGCTCAGCCACTCTGAGATCCTAAGTGATGTTTTGATTACAGATCCTGCTGTTCACTGACGAAATGCTAACTCAGAGGTTTGGACACAAGCAGGCCCTGGTGTTTTCTGTACAGTCTTCACCTCTGTCCTGGTTTTTCTTGCTTTATTTCCTTATTTTTTGTGTTTCTTCTCTCTCACCTCCTGCCACTAGAACATAAGCTTCTTGAGAGCAGGGACTTTGTTGCTTTGTTTGCCACTGTCGTCCTACATCTTGCACATGGCAGGTGTTCAGAAAATATTTGTTGAAGAAATGAATGAATGACGCAGGCGGTGCCTGGTTGGCCTCCCTTATTGCTCAGCCCCGCTGGGACTTTGTCGTTCTATCACCACCTAGTGGGCACTTCTGTGTACTGCAGGGCGGGGGAGAAAAATGCTCTACATGTATGACTGACCCAGGCAGGAGGTAGAGGAGGCCACTGTGGGCAGAGAACTGGCCCTTCGGATGCCCCTGTTATCTGTGTTCTTGTCTGCTGGCACAGAGCTCCTTGGAGAAGAGTCTTCCTGGAGGAGGTGGCATTTGAGCTGAACAATGAAAGCAATAAGATTGGGAATGGTGAGAATCAGACAGAGGAATGGCATTCCTGGTAGAAGGAACGGCATGAGCAGAGGCCTGGATGCTGGAAAGCATGGGTATGTGCCAAAGGGAAGAGAAGTACAAGCAGCTGAGATGGGCAGTGGAAGGTGACGCCAGATAATGACATAGGAGGAGGGGAAGAGGCCCCAAGGAAAAGGAACTTCCACTTAGTGTTGGATCCGTGCCAGGCACTTCACACACACCAGGTCATTTAGCCCCTGCAAAGGCCAGTGAGGCAGATTTTAGGACCCCCATTTTACATATAAGGAAACTGAGGCACAGATTTGGTGAAGTGACTTGTCCAAGGTCACACAGCTGACAAAGGGCAAAACTGGATTTGAATTGAGCTCATCTGATTCTCTCCTCCCTGATGGGAGTACTTGCCCCTGGTTTGTGCTTGAAGGGGGTGCATATTGGTGGGGCATATGCAGGAAGCTAGGAGCTGGGGTTCAAGACACCCAGAGTGCTGAGCACTTGGTTCCTCCATACTGTCTCAGGGCCTGACAGCTTTGTGACCTGGGAGCCACCCTCTGCTCACCCTTGTGGTCCTAGAGCCCTGGCCGGTGGGGGCAGGATGGCTGGGTTCTAGTCTGGGCTCCCTTCACCTCTCTGGGCCACAGAGTACAATGGCTATAATGATTTGTAAAGGGACCTCAGAGATCTCTTACTTGCCTTTTATATAGATATGGAAACTGAGGCCCAGAGAGGGAAAAGAACACACTTGATGATGCACGACAAGCTGGGCTTAGTATGGCCTTCATCTTGGCCTCTGCCTGGGTTTGCATCTGATGGCTGGAAGCTGATGCTGCCATACAGAGGGCCTGAGCCCCGGATGCAGAGGGTAGCAGAGGGCCCAGCTGGGCCCCCTTGGACAGCCCAGGCCCTTGGATAATGTGTTCGAGTTTCAGTTCCCAGTGAGGTGTGTCCCAGGGATGGGGTGAGTGTGTGGAACCACCGGCTGGGGGGAAGGGAAGGAGGCTTAGCAGGACCTGCCCCACAGGCTTTCTGGAGGCTGGACTCAACAGAGCAGAGGCGTATGCAGGCTCCAAGCAAAGCAGTGACCTGTCCTAGCCTCTTGCTAGACTGTCTAGACTCAGGTTCTCCCCGTGGGCCAGTTTGACCTCGAAGCTCCCCCAGCAGCTGTGGAAAGTCCTGCACGTGGATCCAAAAGCAGGCACCATTGCCCAGATGCTGCGACCCCACTGACATGCAAACACCTGAATGTGCTTGGGCGGAGACGAGAAGATTACCACAGTCAGATTTGAGGCAGGAGCATGTTATTTCTGCTGGGGATTTTTACCAGAACCCTTTCTGTAATCCTTCTCAGAGCATGGCTGGGGTTTAGTAATGAGCTGTAACAGCCGGAGAACTTGGTTCTGTGAGCTGAGAACAACTGCTCATTCTTAAATGAGCCCTCTTTTCTTGATGACTGAGTTCAGCTGTAGCAAAGGGGTTGGGGTAGGGAGCAGGGATCCAGGACAAGAACAGCAGCAGTGCTCACACAGGGCCAGAGAGCCCAGCACCGCCTTTATATAGATAGAGCCTCAGAGGCCCAGGGCGGCTGTGAGGTTGGGGGCAGCACAATGCCACATGCAGACTGGACTGTGGGTATGGCAGGGCTGAACAAGGGGTTCCCCAGAAGCAGGCTCTTACCTGAGGATTCATGTGCAAGTGATTTATCCGGGAAGTGTTCCCAGAATGAGCCTGGAAAGGAGTGGGGCACAGGAGGGGTGAGGGTGGGGACTGGGGAGGGGAGAAGATAAATGGTGCCATTTCTGGCCTTGTCCTGCAGAGGGTAGCTTCAATCTGATCCTGAGGGGGGCTCTGGAGTATAAGTTACATCTCAGGGTTGTCAAAACCCCAGGCAAGGGAGCTGGGCTTCCATATTCCCTGCACCCATCAATCAGTACCATCCAAGGTGCTGTGTACAAGGAGATCTGAGTACAGCTTCCCAGAGGAGGAGGAGGAGTGGCCTTGCTCTGTGATGTGGAGCAGGATGTGCAGTTTCTGCTGAGGAAAAGGGTTTGAGCAGGATCCAAGGGAGGAGCTCAGGCGTGCTGCCGGAAGGCCAAGGTGGCCATGTTTAGGACAGGCCAAGGAGGAGCATGGAGCTCGGAGGGATGGCTCAGCTCCCTGCAGGTTGCAGGTGAAGTGCACTCAACTATTTCAGCAAAGGTCCCATAAACCACCTCCGGAAATCCCTCTCTCATTTGCCGCTGTTTGTGGCCCAAACCCTGAACTGTGACGAGGATGGACAAAGAGCTCAGGTGAGAGGTAAAACAGTCTTATTCAGCCAAAACCATTCAGAAATGAGTCACTGGCCTGACCTGGGCCCCAAGAGGCTCTGCCAACAAGAGTTCAGGGGCCCCAGGCATCAGGCTTGGGCCCAAAGGGTAGAGCCACTAGTTGGCAGCCCAGAGAGATGGATCTGTATTAGTGGGAACTCCTGTCCCTTTACTTGACCCCGCTTCCCTTCTCTCCATCCCACCAGAGAGGCCCCACCTGACCTCCTGGCCTCCAGCCTCCTCTCCTCCAATCCAGTCTCCTGGAGTTGCCAGAAGGTCCCCTCTAAAAAGCAAATCTGGTCCTGTCCCTTCCCTGCCTTCCACCTTCCCTGGCTCCCGACTGCGCTCAGGAGAAAGACCAAAGCCCCGGTGTTCTCCCAAGTCCTCTCCCATGATGACGATGCTTAGCCCGCAGGGACTGAGATCAGCAAACTTCGGGCAGAAATCAGGAGTCCCAGCAGCTTCCCAGAGCCCGCAGGCCAGGGCAGCACTGGCTTCAGCCCAGCTATCAGTCAAACATATATGCCTTCTTCTCTCCATCGGGCCTGGTCAGGGTGTTGACCTTAGTCATGTCAGTGTCACAGAGCTTCTTCACAGCCTGTTGAATCTGGTGCTTGTTGGCCTTTAACGTCCACAGTGAACACCAGTGTGTTGTCTTCTATTTTCTTCGTGGCTGACTTGGTGGTGAGGGGTAATGTGCTCTGATGGCTTAGTGGTCAAGCTCTTTTCTCCCAGGGGGCGCCCTTCCGAGACTATCTGGGCTGCCTCCTGAGCCGCAGTGTTTTGGGCCGTTGGAAGGTGGGTGATGTCCGGATCTTTTTTGTGTGTGGCTGTGGACAGACGCCTTTCAACGCTGCTTTCTTAGCCTTCAAAGCCTTTGCTTTGGCTTCCACTTTGGGAGGGGCAGGGGCTTCCTTCTTCGCCTTCGGCACCATCATCGTGAGAAGGTGCAAGGGGTTTGTTTTGTTCGCTGACACATCTCCGGTACTGAGACCAGTGCCTGGCACATAGCCGATGCTCAATAAACATTAATCAAATGAATGAATGAATGAAATGCATCTGTCATGTGACAGAGCGGGTGGGCAGAGATCCCTGAGATGTTCTGGGGGCATCCTCTCTAAGTGCGGGGAGTCAGCCTGACCTTACCTCCTGCAGGAAGTCTTGTGTCCCGGTTCTAGATGGAAGTTCTGGCTGCAGGTGGCAGCTCTGGTCACTCAATAGGATTGATTTTCCTTTGGTGCACACACCACCTCTTCCAGGGAGCCCTCCCAGAACCCTTTCCAACCCTCAGGGAAAGTTTGTCTTACCCACCCCTGGCCTGACACTTTCTCCCTTGTGCTCTGTTTTGGGTGTTGGTGTCAGGCTGAGGTCCCTGGCAGGCACCTGACTCATATCCAGAGAACACCTGGAGGGTCACTTCAGCTCATGCTTTACAGGGCCTCTCGTGGGGCCTAAGTCACACCTTCTCCTCAGTCAAGCCTCAGAATAACCCTCTGAGGTAGTCATTATTATCCCCATTTTACAGATGAGGAAACTGCGGTCAGAGGCCACAGAAGTGACTTACCCAAGTCCCACAGCTGTGTCACAAGGTGGAGTGCAGCCGTGCTCCGTGGCCTCAAGGCCAGCCCCACTGCCTTCAGCATGGCACTCAAAAAGTGTTTGGGGAATGAAGGGAAGGACAGAGCTGAGTTCTGGGTCTCCTGAGTAAGCGATGAAGATGCTGTAAACACAGCATGTGTCAACCCACTGCTGGGCTGGTCCGTATGGCTCATCCTTGCTCAGCCAAGTCCTCCTGGTGTTCTGTGCAGGGAAAGAAAAGGTAGTAGGTGGGTGTGGGGATGTAAAGAAGTTGCATAACCACACCCAGTGCCCATCCCTGGTCTTCAGCCTCTCCCCGGGGGCAAAGACAAGGCCCAGAAGAGTTGACTGATGAGCCAAAAATTAGGGACAGAGCCAGGACCAGTGACTCTTGACATCATTCCTATCTTTTTCTCTGATTCTACCTGCTATGTCTGTAATGCCTATATCCCTAGGACCCAGATCTCAGCTTCCTCATTTGTAAAGTGGGAAAATTGTACCTATCTAATAGGATCAAAGATTAAATGAGGTAACACAGGAAAGTGCCTGGCACAGTGCCCAGCAGAAAGTAAATTCTTAACAATCAGTGCATTTAGTTATTAGCTGGTTCCAAGAGAAGCACCTATGTTACATTATCTCCTCCTTCCCTGCCTTACAAATGGTTCTCACAGGTCTACAGCTGCAAACTTGGTTGTTAGAAGAAGACCTATTTCTTTAGGAAAAAAAAAAAAGTAGTGCCCCATTGTGGAGATGGTATGACAAACTAGCACAGCATGGCAGCATTTTGTGAACATTTAAAATAGTCAAGGTAAATATTTCATGAATGTTAAATATTAATAAAGTCTCACTTTATCTGAATTCTCCCACCTTTTTTTAAAAAAAAATTTATTTATTTATATTTATTTTTGGCTGCATTGGGTCTTCATTGCTGCACGCAGGCTTTCCCTAGTTTCAGCGAGTCGGGTCTACTCTTGGTTGCGGTGCGCTGGCTTCTCATTGCAGTGGCTTCTCTTTTTGTGGAGCATGGGCTCTAGGCATGCGGGCTTCAGTAGTTGTGGCACACAAGCTCAGTAGTTGTGGCTCGTGGGCTCTAGAGCGCAGGCTCAGTAGTTGTGGCACACGGGCTTAGTTGCTCCGCGGCCTGTGGGATCTTCCCAGACCAGGGCTCGAACCCGTGTCTCCTGAATTGGCAGGCGGATTCTTAACCACTGAGCCACCAGGGAAGCCCCTCTCCCACCTTTTAAAATGTACCTCAAGAAACAAATAACTTCAAAGCTGTCCAGTTAAGCGAGCTGTCAACTGGATTTACAATATTGCCACATAGGGCATTTTTTAAACTGGTAAACAAATGTAAGTGTCTCCTCTCATCTTTTGTCAGGATTAGTCTCAAATTCGGTGAATTTTGAATTATGCCCTGGCAGGACTAGACCCTTCCTGGAATAAGGTGGAGTGTCCCTACATACACCTGTATGTCACCAGGGCCAACCATTTGGAAATGGCACTTTGACAAAACCCATCAAGAACCATAAGAACCATTTATATACTTTGATCAGTTATTTACTCAGGAATTTATCCTAGTGAAATAATTTCAAAAAAGCAAAGCAAAATGTAAGCACATGAAGATGTTAACTGCAGTGTTGTTTACAGTTGAGGAAAATGGTAAACACACTCAATCTACAACAAGAGTGGAATGATTTAGTAAATTATGGTTGAGCCCTTGATGGTTCTTCAGCCAATAAAAATGATCATTTTGAAGACTATGTAGCAACACAGATAATGTTTATGTTCAAAGGTTTCATATCAAAGGAGAAAATGCAAAACTGCATTGAGACTCTGGTCCCTACTGTCAGGGCAACTTTCTTTCCTTGTTGTCTGGTCCTCACAACAGCCCTCTCAGGTAGACAAAACAAAGTCTTTTTTTTTTTTTTTTTTTTTTTTTTTTTGCGGTACGCGGGCCTCTCACTGTTGTGGCCTCTCCCGTTGCGGAGCACAGGCTCCGGACGCGCACGCTCAGCGGCCATGGCTCACGGGCCCAGCCGCTCCGCTGCACGTGGGATCCTCCCGGACTCGGGCACGAACCCGTGACCCCTGCATCGGCAGGCGGACTCTCAACCACTGCGCCACCAGGGAAGCCCCAGGGTCATTATTTATTCTCCCATTATCCAGGGGAGGAAAGAGAGACCACAGGGACTCAGATTCTGAACTGGGACAGCTCCTAACACAGAACCCAGTGCTGCCTCAGAGGAGCGTGTCCCTGACTGCGGGCCCAGCAGCAAGCCCCCAGCTCCTGAGTGAGGACAGTGTAAGACAAAGCCCAGTTCTCACATAGCCTCCCATCTCATCCAGGAGGGGTGGCCCCTGGGGCTGCCTCTTCTTCCTTTCAGGCTGGGATTTCCCCTCTTGGGCAATTTGGAAGAACCCCAGTCCCAGGTCCCACCTTGCTCTGAGCTGGGCTTATAGGAAGCCCCTTGTGCACAGCTGACCCATGAGATCATGTGGGAAAACCCTTAGAAACCCTAGTACATGCTGCAGGTGCTGCTGTTCCGATTATTAAAAACAAGTGCTAATGTGAAATTTTTCCATCGTGCAGACATTGTTGGTAATAATATAATCAACGCTCCCCTCTCCATTGCCACCTTAGGAAATAAAACCTTACGGGGACACTTGAAGGTTCCTGGGTGTCCCTTCCTGATCCCACCCTCCACCTCTGTCACAAAGGTAACCAAAAATATAAAGGGATGTTTATCTATAAATATTAAGTAGTATTGTTTTGCATGCCTTCAAACTTTCAATATGTGGCTTCATATTGTCTTCTATTCATTCAACAAATTCACTTGGCAAATATTTATTGAGCGCCTAACGTATATGAGGCACCCTGGGAATATCAGTGAACAAAACAGACAAGATCACTACTCTTGTGGTGTGTACATTCCCGTGGGGTGAGCCAAACGTAAGCAAAATTTAAGAATTATAGATAAACTGTATGTTAGAATGTGAGAAGTGCAAAGGGGGAAAAAAAGCCAGAGAGGCAGGGGTGGAATGTTGCAACTTTAAGTAGGATCATATCCTTCTATATCTTGCTTATTTACTCCATATTATCTTTTTCTTTTTTATGAACGTACCATCTTTATTTGTTGTCTTGTCAATGAACATTTAAGATTTCTTTTTTTTCGGTCATTATAAACAATATTGCCATAAGCATTCTTGTAAAATTCTCTTTGAGTACACTCAGAAGAGGTTTTGGGGGTATAGATTTGCTGGGTCTAGGGCATCTTCGACTTAACTGAGATAGATGGTAAAAATGGCTCTAACTAAGGTGGCTGTACCAATGATTCCCACAAGCAGCATATGAAGGGTCTAGTTCCTCTACCTCTTCTCTAACACTTGGTGGTGTCAGATTTTTAAAAATACCTGCCAATCTGACAAGTATAAAATACTATATCTTTGTTTAAAACTGAATTTCCCAGATAACTACAAAGGTTGAGCATATTTTCATAAGTTTATTCATCAACTGTGTTTTTTTCTTTAATGACTAGGAATTTCATTGACTTTTGCCTATTGGTTTTACACCCAGTAATCTTGCTAACTAATAATTGGTCCGTAGATTCCTTTGGGTTTTCTAAATAGACAATCGTATCATCTACAAATAATGACAGTTTATCTCTTTCTTTTCAAAATTATGCCATTGGGCTTCCCTGGTGGCGCAGTGGTTGAGAGTCCGCCTGCCGATGCAGGGGACGCGGGTTCGTGCCCTGGTCCGGGAGAATCCCACGTGCCGCGGAGCGGCTGGGCCTATGAGCCATGGCCGCTGAGCCTGCGCGTCCGGAGCCTGTGCTCCGCAACGGGGGAGGCCACAGCAGTGAGAGGCCTGTGTACCACAAAAAAAACCAAAAGCATGCCATTGATCTATTTTATTAATTTATTTAAAAACTTCTACCGCTAAATGTATTAATTTATTTAAGAAAAATAAATTCAAAAGTACAATGCTGAACAAAAAATGTTTTTTTGGGTTTTTTTTAACATCTTTATTGGAGTATAACTGTTTTACAATGGTGTGTTAGTTTCTGCTTTACAACAAAGTGAATCAGTTATACATATACGTATGTTCCCATATCTCTTCCCTCTTGCGTCACCCTCAAAAAATGTTATAGTAGGCATCCTTATCTTTTCCTGATTTTAAAGGAAATGTTACTATTGTTTGCACAAGTAATATTTCCTTTAGAAGTTTTTATAGATATCCTTTATCAGTTTAAGGAAATTCCCTTTTATTTCCAATCTGCTTAAAAGTTTATCATCAATCATTATATACTTTTATCAAATACCTTTTCTGTGTCTGCTTAGATGATGATACATTTTTCTTCTTTAATCTATTAATGTGATAAATTAGCTTTATAGATTTTCTAATATTAAGCCATCTTTGTATTCTTGGAATAAACTCAACCTAGTTATGGTACATTATCTTTTTTATATACAGTTGAATTATTTTAATAATATGTTACTTAGGATTATTACATCTAAATGTATGAGTGAAATGGGCCTGCAATTTTCCTTTCCTATGCCATACTTGTTTACATTTTAAATTTAATTAATTAATTAATTAATTTTTGGCTGCCTTGGGTCTTCATCGCTGTGCACAGGCTTTCTCTAGCTGTGGTGAGCAGGGGCTACTCTTCATTGTGGTGCGCGGGCTTCTCATTGCAGTGGCTTCTCTTGTTGCAGAGCACAGGCTCTAGGCGCGCACGTGGGCTCAGTAGTTGTGGCTCAAGGGCTCCAGAGCGCAGGCTCAGTAGTTGTGGTGCATGAGCTTAGTTGCTCCATGGCATGTGGGATCCTCCCGGACCAGGACTTGAACCTGTGTCCCCTGCACTGGCAGGCGGATTCTTAACCACTGCGCCACCAGGGAAGCCCTGTTTAATTTTTACATTAAGATTACACTGTCCTCAAAGAATGAATTTGGGAATATTCCTTATCTTTCTATTCCCTGGAAGAATTCATATAAGATTGGCTTATCTATTCTTGAAATGTTGGTATAATTCACCTAAAACCATCTGGGCCTTGAATTTTCTTTGTGGGAATGTTTTCAATTATTGCTTCAAATTCTTTAATTGTTTTAGGACTATTCAGAATATCTGTTTTTTTTCAGTTTTGGTAGGAATTTATGTATTTCTATAATACTAAGACTTCAAATTTGTTGGCATAATGTTGTTGATAGAATTCCCTTATTATGTTTTTTCTCAGTAATCTTTTATTTACAAATACAGCCGCATGAAAAGATAAAACCTCCAGATGGTTATCTGTTTTTATCGTATTATCTTTTAAACCTCTGTTTTAACTATAGTTATGTTACTCTTTTCATGTATAATGTCATTTATTTGTATATTTTCTTTTTTTTCCCTTGATCCATCTTCCCAGAGATTTTTCTATTCTGTCTTTTCAAAGAATCAACTCTTAGTTTTATTGGTCTTCATTGCGTTTTTATTTTCTATTTTGTTGGTTTCCATTTTGTTTTTTATCTCTTTACTTATATTGTTTTGGGGTTTATTGTATTTTTTTTAAACTTCTTAGATTTGACACCAAGGTCATTAATTTGCCCTAAGGGCATTTGCCTGCCAGCTGAACTGAGCTGAGCAACAGCTGTTTTGAGAGGACTGTGGGACGAGGCGGACAGATGTGGAGGCCCAGGACCCAGTGGGGGGAGGAAGAGTCTAATCAAGACCCTCCACAGGGAAGCAGGACTCTACACCTAACTTTGGTGCAATGCTGCTTTCTCTCCAAACTATAGCAAACTGATTAAAAAAGAAAAAACTCACAAGGAGGAGGAGAATAGAGGAGTCATCAGCAACAGCATTTTGGTAGTTGGAAAGTAGATGGACTTAACAGGCCCAAGAAAGCCATATCCCAAAGATGAAAAAGAAGCCTGATTTATACTGCAGAACCATAAAGAGGTCTCAAATCAGGCTCACCAAGCATCTCAGGACTGGGGTTAGTATGGGTTACGTGGACAGAGAAAAGATCCTACATGTTTGCAGAGAAAAAGTAGGTATATAGAGAGAATTATGGCTGAGAATGGCATTGGATTTTAAAAACAGCATCAGTGGAAGCCAGAACACAGTGGAGTAACAAGTTCAAAATTCTGAAAGAGAGTTTGTGGTTAAATTGATGATAAAAATGAGCAAATTAAGCTGATGATTAAAACAAGTCAGTTATTTACTCCAGGGAAGACAACATGTTGTGCAGGAAAAGAAAATGATAGTGTTCTGCACAGCTCATTTGACAATAGATTTACAGCCAGAATAAGGCAAATAATGAATATTGATCTAATTAGAATGACAAATAACAATATTGGGAGGCTGATGACCAGGGGATATGTGTGGGTGTGTGTGGGTGGAGAATGTGCATGTGTTTTATAGGGGTTGTGTTTGGGGGAGAGGGTTGGTGAGAGAGCTAAATCCTCTCTTCATGATGAGAAATTATTAGATGATGCCCAAACCTGAAAATTCAAGAAGTAGCCATGTAATCATGTTACTTAAAGAAAATATGGTAAATATCAGAAAGATTGAAACCTGTATCTCTGGGACTGAGAAAGAGGGGTAGGGTGGTGATAGTGTTGGGGGTTGAGGGGAAGGGGCTTCAGGGAATTGCTGATTTTCATAAGAAACCATGAAGAATTTTTCAACTTTTAAAATTATATGCATGTTTAACTTTGATAAAAATAAAACTGAAATTTAAAAAATTCCAGAAGTGGGATGGCTGGGTCAACAGGCATGCATGTTTTTAAGATCTTACCCACAGCGCTGAACAGTACGCCCATTTCACCCTCTTCCAGAAGTGAAACAGTCTCTAATTCCCAGTCCTTGCCAGCACCATTGTCAATTTTCAGACCTCTGCCAGTTTTATGATTAAAAATATATATATCCTAGTGTGGTTTTAATTTGCATGTCTTTGACTACCAAAGAGTTTTACATAGTTAACATATTTAACCATTTTTAGTTTTTTTTGATTCATTTCCTGTTACAGTTCTTTGTCCATTTTTGTCTTGGAATCTTCACCTTTTTCACCGTTGGTGTATAAGGGCTTTTAAAAATAGTAAGCCTACTAATTCTTGATCTATCACACGTTACAAATATTTCTACATCCCCCTCCCATGGGTCCTTCTGCTTTTAATTTTTTTTTTTTTTTTTTTTTTTTTTGCCACACAGCATGTGGGATCTTAGTTCCCCGACCAGGGATATCGAACCCTCGCCCCCTGCAGTGTTAGCGTGGAGTCTTAACCACTGGACTGCCAGGGAAGTCCCTAATTTTCTTTCTTTGATGTGAGGGATTTTTTATTTTTATGTGGTCAGTCTATCTTTTATGCTTTTTGCCTTGGGATCATGCCTGGAAAACCCTTGCTCGTCCATGGGCTTTTACAAATACAGCATTTCTTATTTCGTCTAGTATTCATAAGCAGTATTTTATCGAGTCTAAGTTTTCACATTTTAAATCTCTGAAATTGGGATGTGTTTATAATCACTGGTGCTCAGGTGAAAGTCATTGCCTACATGCCCCACATCAAAATGTGCAGAAAGTAAGATAATAGTGAAGCACTCTTTAAGGAATGCTGCATTATCACCTGTCTCCTTTTCCTCCAGGCACAAAGCTAGAACGCTCTTCCCAGCCCCTCTGCAGTCCTGTGTGGCCCTGTGACTGCATTCTAGCCTTTGGATGGTGGGTGGAAATGACATAAGTGGCTTTCCTGCTTGGCCTGTGAAACTCCCATACCACCCTCTCCTCTCTCTGTCTGCTGTCAGAGGATCTAGCAGCAGTTCTAGGTGATGGCAGGACCAGAGGCAGAGGAGTTTAGGTCCATGAAAAGCCTAATGAGAGGTGCTTGTTGACCAGGGGTCCTCATTGTTATTTGGGTGAATAAGGAATAAACTATTATTGTGTTAAGCTACTGAGATTTGGGGTTTTGTTTGTTAGAGCCGCTAGCATTGCTGATACCTAACTGTCATCCTTGTCTTAATTCTGACTCAAATGTGAATCCCTCTAGACTAGAGCTGAGTGTTTTATCATTGAGTATGATGTTGGCTTCTGATTTTAGGTAAACATACTTTATCTGATGCTTTTTTTAAAAAAAATATCAAGTCTTGGTATTGGAGTTATTCTAAGTGTATAAAATTAATTGGAAAATTTTTAACTTTTTTAAGCTCTGGAAAAGGTTAAATAGCATAGGAATTAATTGTTATGTGAAACCTTGACAAGATTCATCCTGAGAACGGCCTGTATCCTTTTGCAAGAGTAGTGCTTGAACAAGCTTTCTTTTCTTTTTCAAATTAACTTTTTAAATATTTTTTTAAGAGCAGTTTTAGATTTACAACAAAATTGAGAGGAAGGTACAGAGATTTCCCACATATCCCCTGCCACCACACATGCATAGCCTCCCCCATTATCCACATCCCCACTAGTATGGTACATTTTTAACCAAGGATGAACCTACATTAACATATTGTTATCACCCAAAGTCCATAGTTAACCTTAGGGTTCATCTTGGTGTTATACATTGTATGGGTTTGGACAAATGTACGATGACATTTATCCATCATTATAATAACATACATCTTAAAAATCCTAAGTGCCCCAGCTATTTATCTTTCTATCACTCCCACCAACCCTTGTCAACCACTGATCTTTTTACTGTCTCCATAGTTTTTCCTTTTCTAGAATGTCTTATAGTTGGAATCATACAGTATATAGCCTTTTCAGATTGTCTTCTTTCCCCTACTAATACGTATTTAAGATTCTTTCAGGTCCTTGACACCATAAAACTCTTAGTAGAGAACACAGGCAAAACATCTTCTGACACAAATTGTACCAATGTTTTCTTAGGTCAGTCTCTCAAGGCAATAGTAATAAAAGCAAAAATAAACAAATGGAACCTAATCAAACTTACAAGCTTTTGACCAGCAAAGAAAACCATAAACAAAATGAAAAGACAACCTACAAACTGGGAGAAAATATTTGCAAATGATGCAACTGACAAGGGCTTAATTTCCAAAATATACAAACAGCTCATACAACTCATTAACAAAAAAATAAACAACCCAATCGAAAAATAGGCAGAAGACCTAAATAGGCATTTCTCTAAAGAAGACCTACAGATGGTCAACAGGCACATGAAAGATGCTCAGCATCACTAATTATCAGAGAAATGCAAATCAAAACTACAATGAGGTACCACTTCACACTGGTCAGCATGGCCATCATTTAAAAGTCTACAAATAACAAATGCTGGAGAGGGTGTGGAGAAAAGGGAACCCTTCTACACTGTAGGTGGGAATGTAAATTGATACAGCCACTATGAAGAACAGTAAGGAGGTTCCTTAAAAAACTAAAAATAGAGTTGCCATATGATCCTGCAATTCCACTCCGGGGCATACATCTGGAGAAAACTATAATTTGAAAAGATACAGGTACCCCAGTGTCCATTGCAGAACTATTTACAATAGCCAAGACATAGAAACAATCTAAATGTCCACTGACAGATGAATAGATAAAGATGTTGTGTAAATATATGTGTGTATGTGTATATATATATATATATATATATACACATACACACACAATGGAATACTACTCAGCATAAAAAAGAATGAAATAATGCCATTTGCAACACTATAGATGGACCTAGAGATTATCATACTAAGTACATCAGTCAGAAAGAGAAAGACAAATACCATATGACATCATTTATGTATAGAATCTAAAATATGACACAAATGAACTTATCTACAGAACAGACTCACAGACATAGAGAAAAATTTGTGGTTGCCGGGGGGGGGGGTGGGGGAGGGATGGAGTGGGAGTCTGGGATTAGTAGATGCAAACTATTATATATATAATGGATAAACAACAAGGTTCTACTATATATCATGGGGAACTATATTCAATATCCTGTGATAAACCATAGTGGAAAAGAATATGAAAAAGAATGTATATATGTATAACTGAGTCATTTTGCTGTACAGCAGAAATTAAACACAACATTGTAAATCAACTATACTTCAATAAAGTAAAATTTTAAAAAGATTCCTTCATGTCTTTTCATGGCTTGACAGCTCTGTTTTTGTTTGTTTGGTTTTGTTTATTTATTTATTTTTAGTGCTGAATGATATTCCATTGTCTTGGATGTATCACAGTTTAGACGTTCGCTTACTGAAGGACATCTTGGTTGCTTTCAAGTTTTGGCAATTATGAATAAAGCTGCTATACATATCTCTGTGCAGGTTTTTGTGTGGACTAAGTTTGCAACTCCTTTGGGTAAATACCAAGGCATATGACTGCTAGATCCTATTGTAAGAGTATGTTTAGTTTTCTAAGAAACTGCCAAACTGATGAAACTTCCAAAGTATCTGTACCATTTGCATTCCCACCAGCAACGTACGAAAGTCCTGTTACTCCATGTCACCAGCAGCATTTGATGTTGGTCAGCGTTCCAGATTTTGGCCATTCTAATATGTGTGTAGTGGTATCTCATTGTTTCTTTAATCTGCATTTTTCCCGATGACATATGATGTGGAGCATCTTTTCATAATATGCTTATTTGCCAACTGTTTATCATCTTAGGTGAGGTGTCTGTTAAGATCTTTGGCCCATTTTTTAACCAGGTAGTTTTCTTATCATTGAATTTTACGAGTTCTTTGTATATTTTGGATACAAGTCCTTTATCAGGTGTGTCTTTTGCACATATTTTTTTTCAGTCTATGGCTTGTTTTCTGACTCTTTTGATATTGTGTTCTGCAGAGCAGAAGTCTTTAATTTTAATGAAGTCCAGCTTATCGATTACTTCTTTCCTGGATTGTGTCTTCAGTGTTGTATTTGAAAAGGCATCATATCACCATACCCAAGCTCATCTAGGTTTCTCTTCAAATTAATTTTCTTCTTAGTGTAAAATACAAATAATAGAAAAGAGAAAGTCACCCATAGTTCTACTTCCCAGGGATAAACATTGAGAGAATTTTGGTGTATATCCTTTCAAATACACACTCACATTCACACATTTACTTGCATAAATGGGGTCATTCTCTACATATACTGATTTGCAATCTGTTTTTTTACACCTAACAATATATCATACATATTTTCCACAATAATATATCTATTTAATTTTTATATATTCATTTTTCAGATTCCAAAAGTAACATATGTTCATTTATAGTTCAAATATTACAGAAATATACAATGCAGAGAGTGAAAGGTTTCCAATTTCTTATATGGCCTCTTTTTGAGTTGACCTTGTAAATGTTAATTTTCATATAAAATTATTCATTTTGTAAACCTTTCAAACTTAATAGTTTAGAGCTACAGTCTTAAAAGAAAATCTCTACTGCATTTAAGATCTATCACCTCTCACCAGACAGAACCATTCAAGGAGCTTTTCACCCAGTTCCCCCCATCTCCTCCAACTTCCAACATCTACCTGATTTTCAAAGTTCTGCTATAATGTGGCTCCTCCAAGGAAACTTCCAGCTTCCTAAGTCAGAATCAGTCTCCCCCATCCCTGCCCCTAGACACTTCTTCCTGCAGCAGGAGGTTTTTACATCTCCACATGCATTTAAATGCCAGTAGAGGCAGCATGAGGTAGTGGACAGAGCTGGGCTTTAGTCTGAGCCTCACCACTTTCTAGCTGGGACCTTGGGCCCCTCATTTAACCTCTCTGAGCATCAGGACTCTCATCTGTAAAATGGGATAATGATAATACCTACCTCCCAGGTCCCAGGCGCTTATTATCCTATTTGATAGGTGAATGCTTCCCCTGCTGGCTCCCAAGGGCAGGGTCCAGAGCAAGGGTCTTGGAAATCCCAGGAAACATTGACTTGAAATCCCCATAGGAAGCCCTGAGAGGCCGTGTACAGAACCTGGCGGGTGGGTGCAAATCACCCCACAGTCAGTTTTCCCTTTCTCTGGAGAAGCCCTAAACTGCTTTCTCATGCTCTCATTTGCTGCCTGGCTTGGCCTCCAGCCTGAGGAGTGGAAGAAGGCCAGAGGAGTACTCAGTAAAAGCTGCTTGTGCTCAAAAATTAAAAATAGAATTACCATCTGATCCAGCAATCCCACTTCTTGAGTATATACCCAAAAGAGTTGAAAGCAGGGACTTGAAGAGACACTTCTGCTCACAGCAGCAGTATTCACAATAGCCAAAATATGGAAGCAACCCTAGTATCCCTCAGTGGATGAATGAATAAACAACATGTGGTGTATACATACAACAGAATATTATTCAACCTTAAAAAGGAAGAAAATTCTGGGGGAGTTCCCTGGTGGCCTAGTGGTTAGGATTCCGGGCTTTCACTGCCATGGCTAGGGTTCAATCCCTGGTCAAGGAACTGAGATTCTCGCCACCTCCCACACACCCCCCCAAAAAAAAGGGAAGGAAATTCTGACATATACTAACATACTATAACATGGATGAAACTTGAGGACATTACACTAAGTGAAATAAGCCAGGCACAATAAGCCAGGGATTTCCAAGCCACCCTCTAGATAACAGTGTCCCGTGGGTGGCACAGAGCCCTCACCTCTGTATCCCCAGCAGACTTTGCCCACTGCCTTCTCCACGCAGCAGATGCCAAGCAGGAGATGGGAGTGTGTGATGTCCCAGCTCCCTCCCAGCTCTGATGAGCTGAGAATTAGAGAGGATGGAAACATGGGCTTTTAAAAAGTAGATAGAGAATTTAAAATACAATTGAAAATCATGCTCACTATTCCAAGATTAAAAGCATTCTTTAGAAACTGGGCTTTATTAGAGGACATGCTTCCTGCCTTGTGCAGGAGGGAGGGAACTGGGTCACCCGTGCTCTCCGTAGGGGGCAAGCAGGTGAAATGATTATGAAGTATGTCAAATAAATGGTCCTTTTTTCTCCCAAGGAGATAAGGAAAGGTAATTTGGTCTGTCAGTCGCGTACACAGAAGACGTCATGGTCAACTGCATTAATACTGAATACTTTGTCCAGAGTCACAGAGCTAAAAGAAATTACAGAATCTTTCTCCTGTGAATTCTGGCATGACTCTTAGCAGACCCTTCCCCCCCTGAATTCACAAGAGAGAGGAATAATAAAAGGCAGGGTCTACAGTGGGACCCAGAGCTTGCCAGGCTGCCCCAGGCGTGGTGGCCAGAGCCGGTGCTTTCCTCGCACACCTGTGACCCACTGTCCCAGCCCTTCCTGGGTCCTGTTTCAGCCAGATAAAATTCTAGATGTTTCCTGTGGACCCCTGTGCCTCCCTGCCTGGGGCCACTGCTCCCGTTCCTCCCTCATCTGCACTGTCAAAGCCCCCACCCACCTATCCTTGCTGGATCCCGCTTGCCTTCCCCTCCTCTGACTGCACTCTGGGCACCCTCACCTTTTTCTCCAGTTGTTATGGGAATTTTGTGTCTGTATCTTCTTTCCCTAACCTCCCAGACCTCCCAGAGGAGAGACTCAGTCAGGCAGAATAGTGGATTTTTTTCTTTTCTTTCTTTCCTTTTTAGAACTGGTGGTGGTGAAGGGGTGCTGTCAAGGCTGGGGTGGGCACTGGGGTGCTCTCTAAATTCATCGTCAAGTTGTTGCATTGCAAAAGGCAGTCTTTACCTCCACCCCCTCTAGCAGGGGGGTCAGGGAGCCCCGCACCCAGAGGCCTTACCCAGTGGCTGGACAAAGCCTCTTCCCTTCTCTGCTTTTAGGGACTTTTTTGGTCTCTGGAACAATTAAACCTCTTTTCCATGCAGTTATATTCCCTCATGTAATAAGTACTGCATTATTTTTAGGCTGTTTTACCCAATTAATTTTATTTTCAGTTACTTATGTATTAACAGGTTAAGAAAATGAATATTTTCTCAGTTCCTTAAACTAAGTCATTAAATATGTATTTATTCCTTTTTTAAAATGCACGTCCGTTATCTCCTGCAGGTGGAGAAGACCGGTTTGGAGCCATCTGGGCCTCTGAAACAGACCCTTATACAAAGGTGCCTTCTTGGCTGCATGGGCTGGGCTCACGGGGGCTGGGAAGGACCTGGCACGTGAGGGCCGCAGCATGTGGTAGAGATCTGGGCCTCATAGGTGAGAGGGGAAGGTCATTGTCAGACTGTCACAGCTTGGCAGCATTTGGGGTTAGGGGAGGTAGGTGCAGCTGAGAGTCAAGTGTGTGAAGATGTGTGAAGGTGAAACCAGCACCTGGAGGATTGTGGCTAAAGGAATAAACCTCCTCTGGGTGGTTTGGTGAAAGCCTCCCGGATGAGAGCACACCGGGTCCCATGGGACCCAGACTCGCCAAGGTGTGTGACCTTGGGCCAGTCAGCAAGCTTAAGCGGCCTCAGCTCCCTGGGTCTGTAGTACCAGGTCTGTGTCCTTCTTGCTCTGACATGCTGTGAGCCTGTGGATCACCGGAGGTTGCCCCAAATCTCCTATTCACATAGAGGGCAGGTGAAGGCCAAGGCTGCTCTACCAGGTGACAGCCCTTCCAGCTCCGAGACCCAAAGTCAGGGGAGAGATGCAACTTTGTCCCAGTGCTCCCTGTGGATGGAGGCACCCAGTGACCGTCTATACCAGGAATCAGCAAACTGAGGCCTGTTGGCCAGATCCTGCCAGGTGTATATTTCTGCATGACTTGAGGGCTAAGAATGATTTTTCCATTGTGAAATAGTTGGAAAAAATTCAAAAGAAGAATACTATTGTGTGACACATGGAAATTATATGAAATTACAGTGTTTGTAAATAAAGTTTTATTGGAATGCAGCCAGGTTCACTTGTTTACTCATTGTGGTGCTTTTGTGCTACAACAGGAGAAATGAAAGTCATGACAGAGACAGTGTGGCCTGCTAAGCCTAAAATATTTACTATCTGGCTCTTTACAGAAAAAAGTTTGTCAGCTCCTGATCTACAGTACTTTTCTGTGGCAATTACAAGGAGAATTTTCTTTACAGCAAACTAGATGGGATATTCCAGTTGTTTTTTGTTGTGAGATTTGATAATTCACTTAATAAAAATGTAAGCACATTCTTGGTTGGGTCACAGAGGAAAAAGAGATAAATCAGATCTAGTCCCTACAAGGGAGTTCCCAGTCTGATGGGGAGACAGGTGTGTATGTATGTAAATTGCAATATAGAGGGATTAGCTCCACAGTGTATATTTTTCACAAGATTCTTGGAAGCATAGAGGAGGGAATGACTAACTGCTGGGGAAATCAAAGAGGGCTTCTGAGAGGAGGTGATGATTGAGCACCCTACTACTTTCAGCTGAACAGAATGTGTATTATATAAGTCTAGGATGCCCCCTATGGTTACATAGTACATACCTGCACAACTGAACAGGGAAGCCCTGCTGAATGGATCTTGAAGGACTCTTGGTTGCAAGTGAGAAGTACCTAACTCACTTGAACCTAGGCAATCATGGAATTCATTGGCTCCTGAAAGGTGGAAGTCTGGGTGCAACCAGGCATGGCTTATGTGGGGGCTCAGGCAATCAGGGCCTTGTCTCTCCCCATCTTTTGGCTCTGCTTGGCTTTCTTCTTTCCATGAGTTAGGAAAGATTGTGCTGGGCAGCTCAGACATACAACCTCCCAGCAAGACAAGGCTATCCAGAGGAAGCCCTCTTTCTCCCAGGGACTATACAACAATCCCAGGAAAGAATTCTGATTGGCTGCTTGAGTCACATGCCCACTCCTGAACCAACCACTGTGCTGAGGGATGGGGCGGAGTGGTCCTTGAGATCATCTGCCTCAGAGAGCCTGGAATGGAAGGTGGAGCCATCATAACTGACAGCCTCCTGGAGTCAAGGAGGAGTGGTTCTCCCAAAGAAACTTGTGAACAAAACCACATATCCAGCACAAAGTGTCAGAAAGACCTCTTCCAGCAGACTAGGCAGGAAAAGTCTGCAGTCAGGACACTGCCAGTTCTATCCCCAGGGTCTCTACAATGCATGAGGCCACTATGAGCAGCGGCCCTTGAGAAGTACCGCTGGGCAGCCCTGCCCATTCCAGTCTGGGAGGACTGTTGACCTCTGAACCCAGCTGGGGAAGAAAAAGCAAGCATCCCCCTCCCCGCCTCTTCTCTAGGCTGTTAGAACTCAAAGCATGGTTGGAGTTCACTTATTTGATCCATGGAGCTCTTTAAAATAATAACAAGACCATCCACTGACTGGGAGATACTATTTACCAAAGACATATCTGATAAAGGACTGCTATTCAAAATATACAAAGAACTCTTAAAACTCAACAAGAAAACAAATTACTGGTTAAAAAATGGGCCAAGGACCTTAAGAGACACCTCATCAAAGAATATAAACAGATGACAAATAAGCATATCAAATGATGCTCCAAATCATATTCCATCAGGGAAATGCAAATTAAAACAACGAGATACAGCTACACACCTATTAGAATGACCAAATTCCAGAACTCTGACAACATCAAATGCTGGTGAGGATGGGGAGCAAAAGAAACTCTCATTCATTGCTGGTGGGGAATACATAATGGTCCTGCCACTTTGGAAGACAGTTTATCAGTTTCTTACAAAACCAAGCATGCCCTTACTAAAGGATCCAGCAATTGTACTCTAAGGTATCGACCCAAAGGAACTGAAAACTTATGCCCACATGAAAACTTGCACAGGGATTTTTATAGAAGCATTTTTCAAAATTGCCAAAACTTGGAAGCAACGAAGATGTCTCTCAGAAGGGGAATGAATAAATAAACTGTGGCACTTCCAGACAATGGAATACTATTCAGAACTAAAAAGAAATGAGCTACAAAGCCACAAAAAGACACAGAGGGATCTTAAATGTATACTACTAAGTGAAAGAAGACAATCTGGAAAAAGCTACACATGGTATGATTCCAACTATACGCTATTCTGGAAAAGGCAAAACTATGGAGACAGTAAAAGGTAAGTGGTTGCAGGCGGTGGAGGTGGGCATGGAGGAATGAACAGGCAGAGCATAGAGGATTTTTAAGGCAGTGAAGATGCTCTGTGTGATACCACAGTGATGGATACATGTCATTATACATTTGTCCAAACCCATAGAATACACAACACCGAAAGTGAACCCTAAGGTTAACTATGGACTTCGGGTGACTGTGATATGTCAGTGTAGGTTCATCCTCGGTTAAAAATGTACCACTCTGGTACAGGATGTTGACAAGGGAGGCTGTGCACGTGTGCAGGAGGGGGGATATGAGAAACCTCTGTACCTTCCTCTCAATTTTGCTGTGAATCTAAAACTGCTCTAAAAAAAACTGTCTTAAAAAAAGGATAACAAGAGCTCATGAGTTAAAATACACCGCCTTTCTTTTAAAAGCTCTTTCGCTCAGCTACAAACCATGGGAATTAAATTTTGTAGTGCATTTAACAGACAATGAACATTGAACAAGGTCACAAATACATGTTGAGATTACAAGACAAGACACTGAACAGAAACCAGCAATCATCGGCAGCCTTGTGACGGCTGCCTGGCCTGGAGACACACATCTAACATCCCCCTTGCATGTGCCAGCCGGCACCTCTCTCACTGTCCCCTCTGCTCTTTACACGGCACCACTTCTTAAAGGGGGGTCACTGCAGGGCAGGAAGAATGATACACGTGTGCCTTGTGTGTTTCTTATGTATTTAAAAATACAGGTAAGAAGGACGTCACTGGCATCTTTTTGGCTTTTAGATCTGAGTGACATCATTTGAGAAACACCGCTCTTGTCCAATCCCCCAACCATTTAGTCTGACCCTCTAGTTTTATAGATGGGGAAACGGAGGCCCAGAGATCCACAGGGACTCTTGAAAGTGATTTCAACAGCCAGGACTGGCTCTGAGAATCCTGGTCTGGCACATTTGAATTCAGCCAGATGAGGAATGTAGGAAGGTGTGCAGGCGGTGCTGCTTTGAAGGGGTCTTGGGAACACTCTGGCTCAATCCTCTTGGTTAAGGGTAGGAAACACTGCTTTCCTTGACCTCAAACATTCAGGCTCTACCATGTTGTTCACTTAAGCATTATTTGAGAAAACTGGGTTTTTTTTTGTTTTTTGGGTTTTTTTTGCGGTACGCGGGCCTCTCACTGTTGTGGCCTCTCCGGTTGCGGAGCGCAGGCTCCGGACACGCAGGCTCAGCAGCCATGGCTCACAGGCCCAGCCGCTCCGCGGCACGCGGGATCCTCCCGGACCGGGGCACGAACTTGCGTCCCCTGCATCGGCAGGCGGACTCTCAACCACTGCGCCACCAGGGAAGCCCGAGAAAACTTTTAAACAAATTAAATATGGCATGTCCCCATTTAATGGTATGTCTATGAAAAGTGGTACATCTATGAAAAACTCTACGCCATTAAAAATGAAAATTAGCAGTATGGTAGATTGATGGCAAAAATTTCTCCTACGATTACTGGCCTCCCTGTATCGACATGCTTTACCCTGAAATTTGCAGTCCTTCCCACTCTGACTCTGGGCTGCTTTTGTGATTTGCTTCGACCCACAGAATGTGATGGAGGGTGAGACACGCGGCACAGTCCCCCCTGTTGCCCAGGCAATAGCTGGCCAGTCACAAGACATGTGAATGAGGCCATCTTAGACCCGCCAGCTGACCACAGATGCGTAAGCAACACCAATCAAGACCATCTGGGCCTGCCCAGATCAGTAGAACTGCCCACTTGACCCACAGACTCATGAGCAATAATAAATCTTGTTTTAAGCCATGAATTTTGAGTTGGATTGTTATAGCAACAGCTGATGGATACAGAAGTATTATTGAGGGGGGAGATGGAAGCATGTGGAAGAAGCAAGATAAAAAATGTGTGCAAACAGTATGAGCCACACCATGTGACATGGAGATAAGCCACACAGCAGTAGTCCATGCCCACCCATGCTAATGGAAAATACTGGATAGAAACACACCCAGTATCTCAGGATGATATTAAGGGATGGCTGGGGGTAATTTTATTTTTCTTCTTTACTCTTTTCCAGATTTCCTCTCATGGTTTTATGTAACTTTTATAAAATTCCTTTTTATAAAATTAAGTGCAGGCTGGTCCCACTCAGGACTCTCATGCTAGAAGTGGCAATGGGCCCAAGAACTTCTTTGGAGGAGTCCACTCAATCATCCATGCCACCACCAGAACAAGCCCCTACTGTGGCCAAAGACCAGCTACTGTCACAGGCAAAAAAAAAAAAAAATCCTTTGTTCAGACTTTATATGAGCAAACCCCGAATCTCTTTCTTCCCTGCTCCACAGTACTGGAATACTAAGAAACTCACTTTGTGTTCTCACTTGCAGTTCCTTCTGGACCACTTTGCTGGCCTGGTCAGGTCTCCCACCCATCCTCCTCTGTAATGACTCTCCTCCGTCCACCTCAGCATATGCACATCCCCCAATACTGCAGGTTCAGCTCTAGTTCTGCCCCTCCGGGAAGCAGCTCTGGTCTCCCCGCTGGACACTCTCCATTCTGAGGTTCCAGAACGCTTCCCTGGACCACACTCAAGTCTCCTTCCCACCGAGTGGCATTCATGTCCATATTTCATCTCTTTGCCCAAACTTTGAGCGCAGTGAGGACAGAGTCACCACATGACCCTGTTCATCTTGGTTTCCCCCAGCCCCACCTCAGGGGCTGCAACAAGGCCAGGAATAAAGGAGACATCAAACAGAGAGAGAAATTTGGAAACAATCCATTCTAACCCTCTTGGTTTATAAATGGGGAGAGTCAAGGTGTGCCTGGTCCACATGTGGTGGCAGAGACAGAACTCGGACTCGCATCTCTTGAGCTGCATCTGGTCAGTATTCCTCCCACCAGGCGCCCAGCCCCCAGCAAGGTTGGGGACCAGGGTGAGGCCAGCCCATGTGAAGGGTGCGGTTGAAGGAAACACTCCCTGCCGGGGCTGAGCCTGCACTTCCACAGCCAGGAGAGTGAGGGCCTCTGATTCCTCACTTGCCCCCGTGGGCCCGGCCTGCTGTGGGCTGAGCACCTGCGTTGAGTGTCCTGTGACAGCTGTGCTGCCCTGGGTCTGGACTGGTTTCATCGCTCTGCAGCAGAAGTGCCATCGGGACACCCTTCCCACGGACGTGAAAAGGGCACTGAGTGAGAACACACACGGGTTCAACGTCTGGGGCAGCTGCCTTGGGAGGTACAATCGGAGGAGCTGTGGTCACCACCCATTCCCCACTGAAGTGCGATTCGGTTTTATTTGTAGTTGATGACATGACTCCTCTCTGCATACACACACACACACACACACACACACACACACACACACACACACACACACTATCCCACTGGGTGGACTTAATAAAGGACAGGGAAATTAGGAGTCTTCAGGAATGGATGGTGAAGAGGCAGTCTTCATCCCTTCAGAAACTGAGGTTAGATATTTTAAAGATTTATGAATATCAAAGGAACTTTCAGTCTCATTTGGAAACAGAGCAGAGTAAAATTTCAATTTTAAATCTATGTTACCTCTTTATATGTATAAAATGCCTTCAGAATTTCCCAGGAGGATACATTTATACTTCTGTTTAGAGATTTCCCTTTTGTTTTGTTAGTGGGGTTAATGAACTTAGGAGACTCAGAAAAGCAGGAAGAGGTGTTAGGGACAGTTGAGTCCAGGCTACAGCTGATGAGAGTGAGACCCTCAGGAGAGGGTCCTTGCCCCAGGGCCCCGACTCGCCAGCCAGGAGGGGAGAGCAGGGGAGACACCGGTTCTCGGCCTTCATATGTTCATTCCACAGCTGCCATCGAGTGTCTCCTCTGTGCCAGGCACCTTCTGGGAACCGGGACAGAGCCGGGGACCAGCGGAGGTCCAGCCCTGTGGGCTTACCTGCTGGAGGACAGCGGTGAGCACGGTGAAGGAAGTCAAGCTCGCGAGGTGAGGGAGAGGGTGCAGGTGGGGGCTTCGTGCCAGGTGGTCAGTGAAGGTCTCCTTGAGGAGGTGACTTCTGAGCTGAAACCTGCAGGGAGAGAATGAGGAGAGGTGGCTCCGAGCTGGGAGAAGGGCAGACGGAAGGCCAGTGTGGCTGGAGGGGCGTGAGGGAGAGGAGCCGGTGAGGGGAGAGAGCCAGCTGCAAGGTGGGTGGGGTGGGCTGAGTTATGGGACTGGATTGCATTCCACGTGCCACAGCCAGCTCGTTCCCAACTCCGAGGCCCCTCTCCTCACAACAGGGTGGCTTGGATGCTCCCAGCCCAGGGGAGTTTCTCGAGAGAAAACGTGCTCTGTGAAGGAAGCAGTGGGAGGGGAGCCCCGGGAGGCGTGTGTACTAGGGGAGCCAACTTCGGGGGATATGGGGCCTGGGGGAGACCTGCCCACAGCAGAGAGAGCCCAGTGGGGCTCTCAGGCTCCATCAAGACTCAGCAGGGCAACCCAGGGCAAAGTGGGCAGATGAGGGACGTGGCCTTGAGGGCAAAGCCAGAGCCCGTGAGGGAAGCTGCAGGGATGCAGAGTCTAGTGCACGTGAGACAGTTTTCTCAGAGCCATTCAACAAAAACGGTACAGATACTGTGGGAAACAGTATGGCACTTCCTGAAAAATTTAAGCATAGAATTACCATATAATCCAGCAAGCCCACCTCTGGCTATATACCCCAAAGAACTGAAAGTAAGCACTTGAAGAGATATGTGCACACTCATGTTCACATCAGTATTATTCACAATAGCCAAAAGGTGCAAACAACCCAAATGTCCATCAACAGATCAACAGATAAACAAAATGCAGTATATACACACAGTGGAATATTATTCAGCCACAAAAAAGAATGAAATGCTGACACAGGTTACAACGTGATGAACCTTGAAGACATTATGCTGAGTGAAGTAAGCCAGGCACAAGAGGACAAACACTGTATGATTCCACTTATATAAGCTACCTAGAGTAGTCAAATTAATTGAGACAGAAAGTAGAATGGTGGCTGCCAGGGGCTGGGGGAGGAGAGAATGGGGAGTTAGTGTTCATGGGTTTAGAGAGTCAGCTTGGGAAGATAATGTAAGTTCTGGAGATGGATGCTGGTGATAGTTATGCAACATTATGAATGTACTTAATGCCACTACACTGTACACTTAAAATGGTTGAAATGGTATATTTTATGTATATTTACCACATTAAACAATAACAAAGCTCTTCACAGTGACTTGGGCTGGCTTGGGAAGCAGTTATCTGTCCACCAGTGGAGGGGTGCAAGAGAGGCTGGACACCTTCTGGATGCTGGGGAGGGAGTGTAAAGCCAAGGGAACAGAGGGCAGGTCATCCTGGGATTTGGGTCAGGTCATAACACACGAGGGCCGACATGTCTTGAGCCCTTACTGTGTGCGGGCCTGAGATTAGGCTTCACATACATTATCCCTTTCTGCCCTGGGGCCATGAGGCAGGGTCAGGATTCCCCTCATTGGACAGATGGGATGCAGCTCCAGAGAACGTCAGTCCTTGCTGCCCACCAAGACCCTCTTCCATGGATGATCGGCTGCCTGGCCTCAGCTGCAGAGACGGGCCCCACCCAGGGTCACACTCCTCCCCGGGCAGCCTGCATCTATTACTCACCTGTGTGGGGCTACTAAGGCCTGGCCGGTTCTGCTCCGTGTAACTCCAGACACCTTTGACATTCTACCTTCAGGGGTCTCCCCTCTTTATGGAGCCTGCCTAGTAGCTAGCATCTTCCCTCCACCCTCCCCTGCTTCCTCCCCACCCTTCCTCAGGTGTTGATCCAAGAACCTCCTCCATAAACTTCCTGCTTGCTGAACTCGTCAGGGTCAGCTTCAGGAACCCCACCTGCAGTGTTTGTCAAGGTCACTCAGCTGGGTAATGGGAGGGGAGGCTGGGGCCAGGGAAGGATATCTGACATTCTCGGACAGAGGGAAGATCTGCTAACCCTTAGGAGGGTAGGTCAGAGCTTCTTGGGTGACTCTGGTCCTCAGCACCCTGCCAGCCCAAGGCCGAGTGCGCCTCACACTTGTATTACCCCTAGTGCCCCTCGTGTAATAGCAGAACCACACCACGAATGACACTGGTGCTAAATTCTAATAGCCAGCCTGGCAGGTTAATGGCCTCTTATACATTTAAATTGGCCGTGATCCCTTTGGGAACTGTAATTTTATTCACAGAGATTGTGCTACCTAATTTGAATACAGCAAACTGTACTTAAGAGATATGGTGGCTCCTGTGGTTTCTTCTCTCCCTCCTCTTGTCCTGTCCGGTTTCGGGGCCCAGGCTGCCCAAGGGCATACAAGGCGGCACTGTCACCTCTGATCTTTTTGTCTCCACTGAGTAGAGAATGTGGGGGCTGAAGTCAGCTGAAACCGACAGGAAGTCAGACCGTGGTCTGACTTCCACTCTGTGACCTGGACAAACCACGTAACGGCTCTGAGCCTCGGCTTCCTCTTCTGTCAGTGACCAGGGCTATAGGAGAACTGCATACCAGCGAATACATGGGCGCCCCCAGCACAGAGCCATGCTGCCTTCCCCAACCTGGCCACCAGTGGCAGGACTGTCTGAGCTCTGAGGAGCGCCGGCCAAGGCTGGAAGAGCAGAGGGACAGCAGGGCCTGGTGCGGGGCCTGGCAAAGAGGCTGGTCCCTCTGGGGCACACTGGAAGCCTGTGGCTACCCCGCTCAGCCCTTAGTCTAAGGCTGTCCCAGTGCGTTTGCCCAAACATTCTGTGCAGGTGTCTCAGCCTCCTGCTGCCTCCACCCAGCAGGGCGGCAAGGCTGCCGTCCTCTCTGCTCTCAGGCCCCCAGCTCAAGGGGGGCTATTATCATCCCCATCTCCAGGCCAAGTCCCTGGGTATGGGGTCAGGGACGTGGCCCCTCCTCAGAAGCCCAGCAGCATGACACTTTCATGCTTCCCCTCCATGCCTCTTCCTCCTCCAGCCTGGGGGAACTTTTCGTAGTCTTAGGAAGGGATGGAGGAGGGAAAAGCTGGCTTTTCTGGTCTGTGTCCTGTAGATCTACTGCTGATGGCATAAAGCTGGTGCACAAAGGCCTCCTGAGTTTCAGGCTTTTTGGATGGGTGGTGAATTTCACAAAAATCAATGCTGGTTTTTTTTTTCCCCTTGGTTTCTTGTATCACCCTTTCCTGAAGCATCACATATTGGAAGTACTGGGCACAAATATTCACATCAGTTTTTTGTTTGGACCACATTAATCCTCATTTCTTTCTATGTAAGTAATAATAGGAGGGTGGGCAGGAAGGTAGTTTTTCTTTTTTCCCCCAATAATGGGATCATATGTATTGTCATTTTCATTTTCACTTAGCAATATGTACTCTTTCCACATAAACAAATATTTACAGAATAAATAATTCACATCAGTTAATACATCAGAAACATTATCCACCCCTCTCTCCCCACCCCATGCAAAGACTGATTTCCTTCAAGGGCTGAGAGGGTTGTGTAAAAATAGTCAGCCCTTCATGTGCTGTCGTGGCTTCCTCATATTTCTCCCAACTTGTTCCCCTGGCCTCCCTGAAGCCCCCTGGGGAAGAGGAGGGGGTCGGGGGGCCACAGGGCTCCACCGCCACCTGCACAGAGCTGGAGCTCAGCTGATTCGCCTCGGTTTGGGGGAGAAGTTTCTGAGCTGTGTGTTTTGTTGTTCTTGATAAATCTAATCAAGTTCAAGTTCAATAAGGAATGAACTTAAAGAAGAGTCTTTCTCGGTGTACAACTATAATTGCATCTACCTTTAGACTCATAATGAAAATATAGCATTAGGAAGAAGGAAAAGACATTGGTGGGAGATGTTCCCAGCAGCTGAATTGGTGGGGAGGGGGTTTACCCAGATTCGCAACAGTAGAGAAGACTGTAAAGGGAAGTAAAGAATTCTAGTCCATTGCGGGAGTATGACGTCTCCAAAAAGCAATGAGACTTGCAGGTCCACGTGGCTCTATGAAGAGCTAAACAAGATGCACCAAATAGTGAGGAGTGAGAAAATGGACTCAAAATAACCTGCACACGCGGACCATTGTGGGCAACGTCGGGTATCAGAAGGTCTGACGAGGGATGGGTCTGGCTGGGTGCGCTGCCTGGAGAGCCAAGTGAACAGCATCATAGCTTCCTTAAACCTGATATCAAGGTCTGACGGGGCAGTGGTTGAGGTCAGCATGGTGGGTGGACGAAAGAGACTATTCAGGAGGACCCAAGGCCCATGTGTCCCGGGGAGGCAGAGAGGCCTTTCAGACAAGTTTCCCACAAGGGTTGGTGTGGCAAAGGGCCGGCTGGGGTAGAAGTGAGCGCTCCGTTGCTGCAGGTGTGGGAGTGCATGCCCAACGAAAACACCTTGGGATGTTTCCCATTTCTGTGATCTTTTGGGATTCAGTCCTCCAGCTCCTGAAGCCCCTGGTTGGGAGCTATCTGCTCCTGAACACATGAGAAGGCTTGAACAAGCTCCTCCTGAATAAGCCTTCAGAACTCAGTCCCTGCTCCCTCTGCCTGGTAGGGGTGAACCTCCACCTAGCAGCACAGGGAATACCCAGGAAGCAGGGCTTGGCTGCTTAGCTGGTTCCCCTATAGAAAACCTGGCTCTAGACCTAGGCAGCTCTGGGTGACTGGGACAGAATCACAGAACATCGGAGCTGGAGCAGTCCGTACATCTAACCTTGCTGCTCCCCATACAGAGGATCCTGAGGCCCAGAGCGGGTATGACTTGCCTGGGGACACACAGCTGGTCTGGAACTCAGGTCTCCTGCCTCTGTTCTGGGTCTTGCTCTGCACCAGTTGCTTTTCTAGCACCTGGCAGTCGTCGGGAGGTGCTTCCTTCTTAGTTCAAAGCAGAAAAAAGCGGCTGCAGGGCAGGGGATCAGAGGGCAGACCAGGCCAATGGTCCCACGTGGCCCACGGGGTTAGAGGTGCCCCACGAGCAACTCGGCTGGGGCATCCCTCTGCCTACCCCGTCACTGCCTCCTTGTTTCTTGAATGGGATACACTGTTTGGCCTCTGGACAAGATTATTTTTGCACAAAACAGGATCGTTATCACTTAATTGAAAATAATTATCCAATGCAAATTGAGTTCAACTTGTCTAGCTGGAAATAAAAAGTGAATGTTTTGGGCGGTTTCACTGCTGCCAAGGCAGGTATTTAGCCCTGGGAAATCTCAGGGCCTCTCTTGAATGGCCCCCATGGCCGGGAAGACTAATTCACCCCCTTGGCCAAATCAGGGCTTGTTCGAATGTGTCTGTAATGGAGGGGGTGTTCTGACAGACGGAGGCCCATGGGTTGCTGAGTGTGGTAAGTATGCATGTAATCCCGCTCAGTGGCTCAGCACCTGAGGGGCTTATCCTGAGAAACACAGACCCCGGTCTCCTTCAGAAACAAAGAAAAAGAAAGGGTCAGGGGCAAGGAGAGAGAGCTGATGATGTAAGTCTAATGTGGGAGGGCACTTCCTGTCCTTTTCCCCTGTGTTCTCCATCCCAGGCACTGCACCTTCAAACACCCAGAAACCTGAGCCCAATATCCGAGCCCTCTGAGACTCTCTGTCAGTCTCACCCACATGCCCAGTTGACCACCAGCTCCATCTGCTTGCTTAAGTATTCCTTGGCTTTGTTCACTTCCTCCCATCCTCACTGTATCAGTTACCACTGTTGCAGCAATGCTGCCTAACAAACAGCCACAAATTCTCAGTGGCCTACAGTAATAGGTAGTTCTTTCTCATGGTTCTGCAGCTCCGCTGACCTAAGCTGGGCTGGTCCATGAGTTCACAAGTGGGAGGGGTGACTCTGCTCCATGTGTCTCCCATCCTCCAGGATCAGCGGGCTAGCTGGGCACATCCTTCTCCTGGTGATGGAAGATGCACAACGTGGCAGGTGGAAACATGGGAGGCCTCTTAAGGTCAAGTCTCAGAACTGGTATCCTGTCACTCCTGCCCTATTCCATTGACCAAAATAAGTTACAAGACTAAGCCCAAAGTCTAGGGCTAGGAGAGTACACTCCTGCCATGATGAGGCTGAGGCCAGAGTGTGGGTGAGGGAGAGTGAAGGCTACTAATCTAGTTCTGACCCTCCCACTAGAATCCTCACTTCTGGTTTCACCCCCTCTAGTCTGTTCTCCACAGAGTAGTTGCTCCTTCTACAATGCAAACCTGACTGTGTCACTTTTCAGCTTAGAATCCTGAAAAATCCTTCCCTCTTCTTTTCTGAGAATTATTGAAATTCAATTGAAAAATTTCCATCTTTAACACTATCCTAAGTGTCCTATGAAATATGTCAACGGCACAACTGTCATGGTGGCCCTTCAGACTGAGTCGCCTGGGCTCTCCTCTCTTCCAGGGGCAGCCCTGGCTGTTCACGCTTGTGTATGGCAGTGCAGAAACACGACGCAAACCCCCAAGAGCATGGGAGCAGCGGTATAGCAGCTGCAGGATGGGGCACCCTTTATGTGCGGTCGCACAGGAAGGCCACAGTACAGCGCCAGGCTCAGGGGAGGGACGGTTATTCTCTTCCAAAACCCAAGCATGAATCCACACAGAGGTAAGCTTTCCCCAAAAATCTACCTGTGCTCAGTGAAGCTGTACAGACAAGTACTACTCAAGATGTGACTTGCAGACCAGCACTGGTCTGAGAATTCTTGGTTAAATGTCCATGAAGGAATAAGGAGTTTGCACCAGAATGTACATCACTGTGTCACTAGGCTCACAGTTTAGTTCAGCTGACTTTTTCATAGCAAGACTTTCTCAATGAAGGAAGCAGTGATTGACTCTCTGGTGTAAGCTCCTTTTCTCGTGCGGACTGGTAAATTAATAATTTGTGGCTCAGCCATTTTGAGATTGCTCAGCTCTCCTTTGCTTCTGGAGACATAGACCTGAGGTGCCGAAGCAACTCTGATTGGCACCCCAGAGTAAAATTATAAGACACTGAGCAAAAGCTAGTAGTTAAAAAATTAATACAGTGCTGTAATAAAAAAGGGAAGCTACTTCAATGTAAAACAGATGGTTGCCTAAATAAATTATCTACGCTCCCTTAATGAAGTCAACTGCACTCATAATAGTTTGGGGACTTTATAACAGGATGACAAAGGCTGAGGATATAACAGTAAGTTTTTTTAAAAAGCATGACACAAAATGGCGTGAGCAGTCCGCTATGTAATGTGTAGATTAGGTAAATGTGCACACATTTATGTAGCCTGAAGGAACTGCGTGAAAATACGCAGAGTGCGTATGTGAGCGTGGTGTGATTATACCCTTTTCTTATTTCTTTTTCAAACTTCTGAAGCATAGTTCTGTTACTTTATAATGAAAAAAAACTTTACACTTATTGATAACACATTTCCAAGACCCCTTCAGTTGGTATCTTCTATTTCATTGTCTCCTTGGTTCCTAATAGTAAAACATTAAAAAACTGTTAATTCAGAAACATAAACTCAGAATTTCTGATCACTCAGACTGGATTCTCATTTGTCCGTTCGTTCATCCATCCATTCATTCATTCGTCATTCATCATTCATTCAACAAACATTTCCTGAGGACTCACGAGTGCCCTTCAGCATTGTGATGCGACAGCATCATGTCCCTGCCTCTCGGAGGGCTGACCAGGGCTCACTCTTGCACTCTCCATGATTCACTTAACAAACATTTGCCAACTTTGCCCTGTGCCCTGGCCTGGGCTGGCACTGGGGGACACAGGCATGTCCAGCCAGGGGAGAAGACAGATCAAACCCAGGAAACGTCTCTTCTTCAGAAACGTCAGTTAAAAGCTTAAAAACCTAATACATGCTCATAATAAATTCAAACAATATGAAAGCAAACCCACTTCCTAGATATAAGCAAGAGGAATAGTTTCATATGTATCCTTCAGATTTCTTTCTATGAATATATAAAGACATATTTCTTATATATATAAAGAATGCACACATTCCCAAACATCTATATTCATGTCTACATAAACAGTAGTCTTATTTTCATTTTTTCAAAAAATGGATCTTAGAACATGTTCAGTTCTGCAGCTTCAATGCTTATTGTTCTGAAACAAAGCATACAAATGTGCAAAGTGTTGGGCGACCACAGAGGACGAGTGACTGGTGCCAGAATGCGGTGGCCCTGGTGGTGGCCGTGAATGTGAGATCTTCACAGAAATCCTGAGAGGTCTGCCCACCCTGAAGCCTGAGCTCTCTGCTGCCCGCTTGCCCAGCCAGGCTTCACTGAGCTGGCCGCTGAACATGGTAGGATTTTGCTGGACAGAGAGGTGGGAGGAAGAGATGCCAGGGAAAGAACGGCAGAGGTGAAGGCCTAGAGGTGGATGATGAGGGTAGCCCCTCCGTGGTGTAGACCCTCATCAAACAACTGCGAGCAGATGCACAGACCCAGCTCTTCATCTACGGCTCATCTCTTTTCTCTGTCTTCCTTCCAAAGCCCCCCAGCCCAGCGGTCCCAAACGTCCCTCCAGCATCAGAAACCAGGGGGTGGCCTTGTTGGGAAAAGGGGGCTGGTTTGCATTGCTGGTTATTGGGGTCTCAGCTCATTACAAGAGCAAATGTACTTAAACATGAGGAAAGAGCTGCATTTACAAAGCTCATGTTGTTTACGCAGTGAGGAGAAATTAATTCATGACAAGGTAGAGAGTGGGGTTTTGGGGTCCCCACTGTCCTCTGACTGCTAAACGTTGGCTGGTGGGCAAGCATGGCATGTGCTCAGTTCCACTTCGACAGCTGGTTTTACAAAATGAGGACCCTTTCATCGTGAGAATTCACCTAATGCTAATCTGTATAAAAAAAAAAAAAAAAAACCAAGCAAAATACCCAACAGGAATTCAGAAGGAACTGCTGCTGATCTATACAAATACACCGGGCACATTTCTACATTATACTTGGGTCACACTCCTGAAATGACTGGCTCAGGGCCTCTCTAGGTGACAGGGGGCAGGGTCTCTTCTGCGGTCCTCCTGGTCAGGGCTGCTCTGAAGTGAGCAGGCCAAGCCTGGGACACCTGCCAGGTCCCTTACGTGTTTGGTTCACATGGCTTAACCCACCTACCTTCCCCTTCCTTGTCAACTCTCTACCCTTTTCTGGGCGTCAGTGTTGTCCTCTGTAAATCGGGGTAAGGGTAAGGGAGACGTAAAAGGTCATACAAAATAAAATAGAATGAGGAGGGGAATCTCTAAGTATCCCTTCCAATCTGATCTTATAAAAACAAACAAGGAGAAAACAGATCAGCCAAGAACCCCAGAGCCAGCCTGGGTTCAAGGCCACAACCCAAGACCTTGTCCTGAGATCTTCTTGCCCCATCCCCCAGTGTCTATCTTCTTTGGTTCCCCAAACTTTAAGTTCCCTATCAGTTCCCTACTCCCCTCCTCACACACACAGACCCACAGAGACTAGCCCTCCAGTCTGTGCCTGGCCCACTCATCTGTATCCCCAAAGTACAGTGACTTGGGACCTCGGCCACATCATCTGCACCCTTGACTCACCTCTGCATCCCCTCATTCTCCCCTGCACCCCACAGCTAGCACGGCTGTCTGACCTGCCTCCCCCCACCCTGCTCTGAGATCACTGACAACACAGATCACTTGACCTGCCATGCTAGGATCCTTCCTGGAATCAGCACAACAGGTAGGTCCATCTGCAGACCTGTCCTGTCCCTCGTCCTTTCCCAGCATCCTCCATGCCCCAGCCCCACCTTCCCACCTGAAATTATCCCCCACTGGCCTCCGAGCCTGTGAACGAGAATTTCTGAGACACTCTAACTCCACCATTCGTTCTTTGAGCCTTTAAGCCTTAGTGCAGGAGCCACCTCTCAGGGGGAGCCTTTCTGGATTCCATCCACACTTCCAACCCAAGTCAAACTGACCCTCCTGCCCCAGCCTCTTGCAGATCCACAGACTCTGTATCAGTCACCTGTGTACCTATCATATTAACTTCCAGCCTTTTTCCACTGCACCTCAAAATACATTTAAAAACTGACGTATTGGGCTTCCCTGGTGGCGCAGTGGTTGAGAGTCCGCCTGCCGATGCAGGGGACACGGGTTCGTGCCCCGGTCCGAGAGGATCCCACATGCCGCGGAGCGGCTGGGCCCGTGAGCCGTGGCCGCTGAGCCTGCGCGTCCAGAGCCTGTGTTCCGCAACGGGAGAGAGGCCACAACAGTGAGAGGCCTGCATACCGCAAACAAAAACAAAAACAACCCTGACGTATAACTTACATAAAGTGCAGTTACATCTCAACACTTTTCATATGCATACACCTATGTATGGGTTTGGGATAGAGATGGGTAGGTAGAGGTACAAGCTGGAAAGCTAGAAGACTCTCTGTGGGTCCGTGTGTGTTGGGGAGGGGGTGCTACCTGTAGGTAACTTAGATGCTGGAGGCCAAAGAAAGGAGACATGTGGCCAGCATCCTGGGATGGAGTCAAGAGATCTCAGGGTTGGATTCTTGATCAAGATCAAGGTCAATGAATTTTCACATAGGTGAGAGATCATGCTGAATGTACAACTTTAAAAATCTTAATAACTTAATGGCTTCTTCTTGCTCAGTTGAATTGATTGCTATCATTTATTTCTTCATTCTCCCACTGTCAAACATTGCCAATAACTACAACTATAAAGAATACTTTGTGGACATCTTAGCTGATAATTCTTTAAGGCCATTCCTGGTTAATTTATAGGGTAGAGTCCTAGAAGTGGAGATACTGGGCCAGAGGAATAACCCTTGTAAGACTCTTAGGACATATGGCCAAAGAGTTACATGGAATATATTAGTCTGTTTGGGCTGCCATAACAAAATGCCACAGACTGGGTGGCTTAAAACAGCAGAAATTAATTTTCTCACAGTTCTGGAGGATGGAAGTCCAAGATCAAGGTGCTGGCAGGGTTGGATTCCTCTGAGGCCTCTTTCCTTGGCTTGTAGACGGTGGCCCTCTTGCTGCCTCTTCACAGGGTCATCTCTCTGTGCATGTGCCCACTGGTGTTTTGTCTGTCCTAATTTCCTTTTTTTATAAGGACACCATTCTTATTGGATTAAGGCCCATCCTAATGGCCTCATTTTAACCTAATTACTTCTTTAAAGGCTGTATCTACAGACACAGTCACCTTCTGAGGTAGTAGGGGTTAGGGCTTCAACATCTGGGGGGAACACAGTTCATCCCATAACAGAATTCTTCCTCAGAGGTTGGAAATGTCCTCTGGTGTCCTGTGGTTTGGTTGTGGCCCTCTCGTTTCCTTCCAAAGAGAAGATGTATTTTAGTGTGAAGCCCTCTCCATGTCTCTCAGCCTTACCCGTTTCCCTTTCTTCAAGTCTCTCATCCGATCACTGTCCACAGCTGGCAATCAATCTAAAGCAGAGATTCTCAGCCTCTGATGCACATTGGAATCTGAGAGCTTAAAAAACTATCCCGGTGTCTGGGTTCCAACCCAGCAGATTCGGATGTTGTCGGTCTGGGGGTACAGCCTGGATGTGTGGAACTTTAAAGCTCTTCAGGTGGCTAAGTGTTTTGCCAAGGTGAGAACTTCCAGTCTCTGGTCTCTCTTCTTTGCTTTTGCAAAGCATGAGACAGGGCACAGGGGCTGTTTAATTACCATCTTTCGAAGTTAATTAAAGCTCCATATTCTGAAGTCTGTTTTTAACTCCCCTAAAGAAGTTCATTTTAAAGCGTGGTGGTAATTTGGCTCTTTTGTTAAAATTAAGTCCTTAAAGTAAAAATTAAAAGACAAAATGGAAAACCACTGGGCATAGAAAATCCACCCTGGATTTAATAGAGTCTCTTAAGTCTCGGACTGGAGTGAGACTCTTGCCGCTCAGTGCAGGTGGGGGAGCTCGCTGTACATTGTGGTCCTTGAGGCTTATGTTCTGTGTAAGCTTTTAAAGGAAGAGGATAACAGCTAATTTTCATGAGAGCCCCGCTTCTGTGGTGGGGTGATTAGAAAACTGTTAAGTTTGGGCTCCTCTAAGTTTCACACCCCAACTCTCAATGTTTGAAACAAAGTTTTAAAAGATTCTACCCAGGGGTGAATCTCACAGACACAGTGAACTAAAGAAGCCGGAGACAAAAGAGTCCATATTGGATGATTCCATGTATATGCAGTTCAAGTACAGGTGAAACTAATCGACAGTGACAGGAATCAGACCTTGATTGCCTCTGATGTGTGTGTGTGTTGGAGGAGAGTCAGATCCTGAACACTCTTCCGAAGCCTTGGTGATGGACAGATGGACACACGGCCCAGCCGGTTTGGGGGAAGACGGCTGTGATACTGGCTCCCCTTCAAACCGTGGCTTTCGCAAGTGGCGCAGTGTCCGTCATAGGCAGGACGGAGTCCCAGCCCCGGGCCTGGCACAGTCTGGCCTCTGCTTGCTTGCTCTGCTCCTCCAAGCTGCTCCTCTACCCTCAGCTCTACCCTCAGCTCTACACAGGAGAGATGTCCTGCACCTTTGTACACGCTGTCCCTCCTGCCTGAGATGACCCTCCCCATCTTGTTCCCCTGGGATTTGGTCATCCTTCATATCACAGCAGGGAAGTCATTCTTCTGCCTCCAGGCATGGCACTAATCACACCCTTTACTTGTCACTATTTGTTTTTGCCATGAGACCGGTGCTCTTTTAGGGACAGTACTGTCCCTATTTTCAATGCTGGGCATGATGACGGGCACTGAGTAGAGGCTTTAAAAGGTGCTTGTCATTGAGCTGTGTTAGTTTAGAATGGGAAGCGGAGAGCTGTAGACAAATGTCTTTTGTTAAAGCTATCTATCTACTCATAACAATATTTGAAACCAGATGGAGAAACGTGATTCAACTGACTCTGGGTGGGCGGGGATCTGCGGGCACAGGCATGGGCCGTCCCCAGCTCCAGAGTGGGCAGCAGAATGGCTCTGCAAAACAGAGGGACAAAAATTTGACACTGGGGTGGGACAGTGCTGGAGGAATGGAGGGAAGAGATGGGGAGAAGGCAGAGAGAGTGGGTAGAAGGAACTGCAAGGACAGTGGGAACAATGTGTTGTGTCACGTGACACCTCCCTGCAGCCCCCAAATCTTCACTGAAGTCCCCCAAACTCACAAAATGTTTAACGGGAGTGTACTTGTGAGTGTGTGAATGTATGTGTGTGACACAAGTGTGTGCATGTGTGTGTATATATGTGTGAGAGCATGTGTGTGTCAGCGTGCATGTGTAGGTATGTAGGAGTGTGGCTAGCATGTACATGTGTGGGTGTATGTATGTGTGAGCATGTGTGAATGTGTGCATGCATGAGTGGGAATACGTGTGTAAGTGTGTGCCTGTGGGCGAGTGTGAACATGTGGGAGTGTGTATGTGGCAAGTATGTGCATGTGTGCATGTGTTTGTGGGCGGAGAAAGGTTGTGGGTTTCCTGCCTGGATTGCTTCAGGAGTGATGCTGAGGCATCATGAGGCAGTCAGCTTTGCATCTCTCAGCAATCATGGTAAGCACAGAGCATGGCACTGGAGCCAAATCTGTGAGGGGCCAATAGCCCCCAGCTGAGGTCTGAGTCACAAATTTAATGAGTCACTAGTTTCATCAAGAAAGCCAGTCTTGGGCTTCCCTGGTGGCGCAGTGGTTGAGAGTCTGCCTGCTGATGCAGGGGATATGGGTTCGTGCCCCGGTCCGGGAAGATCCCACATGCTGCGGAGCGGCTGGGCCCGTGAGCCATGGCCGCTGAGCCTGCGCTCCGCAATGGGAGAGGCCACAATAGTGAGAGGCCCGCATACTGCAAAAAAAAAAACAAAAAACAAAAAAGAAAACCAGTCTTGGTTGCTGGGCAGTGCCTGCCTGGTACTCTATGCTGAAGAGTGAAGCCTTCTAAGACTCCAAGGGAAAGGAGATCATGATTGATTAGCAATGTCTGCCCTGGCTCTGACTGGCACGGTGGCAGCCTGCATCCTAGCCTCTAATGGGCGCCAAGCAAAGTGCTTGGCTTTTCGGATACAAAGATGAACCTGACATAGTACCTGCCCTCGAGGGGCTCCCAGTCTTCTGCGGGAGACTGAGAAAGTAAATAGACAATTGAAAGTACAAAAGATGTAGGCTAGATGAGGAAGTTGAGAGGTACAGCTGAGAGAGACATTGATGGTGCCTGGAGCAGAAGGGGAGATTTCCTCATGGAATTTCTGACCAGGCTGACAGGGTTGGAGAAGCAAAGGAAGGAGGGCATTTCCAGCAGAAGCCACAGGATGAGCAAATTCTCGCAGGAATGAAAATGTGGGGGTATCTGGGGGCAGAACAAAGGGGGAGTGGCTGGAGATGGGGAGGGCAGGGAGTCCGGAGCTGACCTGGGCGGGGGGCTGAGTACTGTTGCCTAGGAGGTAGTCCCTAACAGGGTCGCCTAAGCCAGGTACAAAGGAGGCCCACTTTCAGCCCAGAGGACAGCTCCACATGGAGCCTGGGCATCCCAACACATCCCTCCCTGACCGATGGAAGACTTCTCTGTTCCCATTTTCCCGGCTGCAGACCATGGGAACCAAGCCCCATGGATCCCGGTGTTGTATATGCTGTGAGCTGCTGCAGGTGTGGGACAAAAAGCCACAGATAATTCGCATCGGATGGAGAGCACATTTTCAGTTTCCCTCTCTCACAAATTGCAAATTTCACTTTCACAGCCCTTCTTTCCCCCATCACAACCACCCTGGTTTCTCCACAGCTCCTCAGGAGTCTGTTGTTACAGAGACACCCCAGGTTTCCTCTGTGGTGTTTCTGCCTCACCAGCCTCCAGGGCTCCAAAGAGCTCAACACCCGGTCTTTGACGTCCCCTTCTCCGAGCCTCCTCCAAACGCTGGCCCCATGGCCCATTCTGGCTCATGGAGAGAGTCCCACACTGGGAGGCAGGGGCCTGGACTCCAGTCCTGGCTCTGCCCCTAACTCAGTGCAGGATATGAAGCTCTTTATGGGCCTCAGTTTCCCCATATGTACCATACAGGTTTCTAGATTTGATAATTTCTGAAGGTCCTCCAACTTGTAGAATGGTGACTTTCTGATTTGACAGTTTCTTTGTCATGGAAACCCCGAGATGATCTTTTATAGCAAGTGCTGGGACTTGTGTTGGCCCCTGATGGTCCAGGAACTTGAGGTCTTTGAGGTATCTACCCCGTGTTCCCTGGATCTACTGCTGCTTCCCCCTTCCTTTCTAATTTTCTCCCTGTCCTCTGGGTCTAGTTCCTGTATTTTCATGTTCATTTGTTCCCTGGCTCCTGGTAATGACTCTGTGGGGCAGTGTGACTTAGGAGGTGCTCAGTTCGCTGCACTAAAAGAGCTCCTGGCTGGGAGGGAGGCAGGTCTCCTCTCCCTCCTGCCCTCTGGCTCCATGCCACAGCCCAGCTCATGGCTACGCCCAGAGCTTCTTGCAAACAGCTGCCTGGAGGGAACAACGTTGTTGAGATTCAATATTTAAACACGAAACACATTTTTTCACTCACTCCTAACATGTTGATGTTTTCAGAGATGCTTTCTGTTCTCTGTTTACAAAGTGTGGCAGAGGGAGACAGAAGGGGCTGAGGGAGGGGCCCCAAAGCCTAGGCCTGGCTCTTCCTCTGACTTGAGGAATGACCATGGGCAAGGCTTTTCCCTGTGTTGGCCTTGGTCTCCCCATCTGTAAAGTGGGGGTGAAGTCGGGTGGGCCAGAGTAAACTAGACAATCTTTCAGGCCTTTGCAGCTCTGACATCCACCAGAACTTCAAGAATCCTGCCGTGGCCGAGATCTCCCCATCCCTTGCAAGGTGGTGCTGCATGCATAGCCTGGCTTGCTGATGGTAAGGGAGCACCCATGAGAAGGCAAGAATCCCCTGGAGCATAGATAGGCAGGCTTCAGAGCAGAGGCCAGGTCTGTAGTGGGTTGGCAGGGGAATCCAGAGTGACCCAGGAGGCCAATGTTAATTGAGGCAATGAAACCAGAAAACTCCCCTGAGCAGCTAAGCGCAGAGGGTTGCCATGCAAATCACCAGGAAGAAATGATTAACTGGGTGTAGGCACAGAATAGAAGTGGTTGGTGACCCATGACTTGTCCAGGACGATGGTGGATCCCCTGGGCCCCCTGAGGCTCCATGGGGGTAGGCGTGGAGGATGAGGTGAGGTGTGAAAGGAGGCTGAGGCAGAGGAGAGTTTGACAAGCTCCCCTCCCAGAAAGATTAACCAGGCGGAGCTGGCTGGGGAGAGGAGGCTGGTGGAGGAAGGGTGAGAAAGGCATGCAGATGGTTTCCATTTCGGGGAGGTTCCAACCTCTGACGCCTCACTTCGGGGTAGGGGAGAGGTGTGAAGAGGAGGAAGAAGCAGGGACTTTTCTGAGCAACATTTATAGTATCTAGGGTTATCAGAATTCATAGACCCTCTGCAGGGGCTCCCTCCTGGTGCCTGGTCCCACTCTCAGGGGATGTTTGAATCTCCTCTGGTTGCTCACCTCCAGGGACCTCCAGCCCACTGCATCCCAGGTGGTCTGTTCCACTGTTGGAAACTCCAGTCAGGAACGGCTTCTTGGCACCAAGTCAAAGTCTGCATCTCTGGCTGCATCAGTGTTTGGCACAATATACCCCATAGAGGTTCAGCTTGGTTCTGGTCTGTGGAGACTTTTACCTAGGAAGCAGGATTAAATAATGTAAAATGATTACCAAGGTACAGAAGTTATCCGGCAGGCCTGGTACCATGTTCTAGGGATTAGCGTTTTGCCAAGTTTCTGCCTCAGTTTTCCTCTTTGAGATAAAGACCACTGTGCTGGTTAATTCTGTATGCCTGCTTGCCTAGGTGATGGCGCCCAGCTGTTTGGTCAAATACTAGTCTACATGTTTCAGGGGAGGTGGTCTGTAGATGTAATTAACATCTACAACAAATTGACCGCCAGTAAAGGACATTCCCCTCCACAGTGTGGGGAGGCCTCATGCTATTAGCTGATAGCCCTTCAGGGTAAAAACTGAGGTTTCCTGAAGAAGGGATTCTGCTTCAAAACTGTAAGACAGAAGTCCTGTCTGAGTTTCCAGCCTGCTGGCTGCCCTACACATTCTGGACTTGCCATCCCCAACAGCTGTGTGGGCTTAAATACATCTTCTTTCTGTGTACATATCCTACTGTTCTTGTTTCTCTGGAGAACCCTGACTGATGCAACCAAGCACCACCCTCTGTGCAAAGGCAGATAAAGAACACTTAATTCCTTAGAAGAGCAATGTCCAAAAGGACTAATATATATTTTTTAATTTTTAAAATTTTTATTATAAACTTATTTATTTATTTTATTTTTGGCTGCGTTGGGTCTTTGTTGCTGCACGCGGGCTTTCTCTGGTTGCTGCGAGCAGGGGCTACTCTTCATTGTGGTGCGCGGGCTCTCACTGTGGTGGCTTCTCTTGTTGCGGAGCACGAGCTCTAGGCTCGCGGGCTCAGTAGTTGTGACTCGCGGGCTCAAGAGCGCAGGCTTAGTAGCTGTGGTGCACGGGCTTAGTTGCTCTGTGGCATGTGGGATTTTCCTGGACCAGGGCTCAAACCCGTGTGCATTGGCAGGCGGATTCCTTTTTTTTTTTGGCTGTGCACGGGCCTCTCACTGCTGTGGCCTCTCCCGTTGCGGAGCACAGAATCTGGACGCGCAGGCCCAGCAGCCATGGCTCACGGGCCCAGACGCTCCACGGCATGCAGGATCCTCCCGGACCGGGGCACGAACCCGTATCCCCTGCATTGGCAGGCGGACTCTCAACCACTGCGCCACCAGGGAAGTCCCAGGACTAATATCATTAAAAGTGCTAATTTGTGTGGTGCTGTGTTAATCTAAACCCATCTCTGAGGGTGCCATCCATTCCCCTACTCAAAATCTGTGATGGTTCCCTATTGCTACCACTGCCACGGTGTTAGCTACTGTTTATGAAGCATTTCTATCTATCAGACACTAAGCAAGTAATATATATAATTCATATGCATTAGATACTTTGATTCTTGCAGGAGAGAGGGTATTATCTCCATGTTTATGGATGAGGAAAATGAAATACAGAGGACCACACTCTTTGGCCTGAAATTTGGAGACTTCAGTGATCTTGCTCCAATTTATCTCCCTCTACTCCCTTTCATCTTATCCATGGTCAAGGCTAATGAACTAGGCCCTCTTACTTAAGTGTGCTCTAGATTTTCCTACATCCCGGATGTTGCCTATACCTGGATTTCTTCTGAAACGTATTTCCTCTTATCCTACACGTCCAAGTCTTCCCTCTGCTCCAAGGGCCAATTCCAAGGTCACCTCCTCTGTGAAGTTTTCCTGGGTCCCCACCATCACTGACCCTGCAAGTGACCCCTTCCTGCACAGTCTCACATCTGGGCTTCTTTTTAACTTGAGTTACTGCCATCCATTTCAGGGTTTGTCTCTCCTCCAGTTAAAACGAAAGCTCTCTGAGGGCAGGAAACATGTCTGATGGATTACAGTAGATGAGAGTATTGAAACTCATGGGGTTTCTTTCTAAAACAGGGAACTTTGATTAGAAAAAAAATTAGTCCTCCTGGACTAAACTTCTTTAAGGAAGTGTCTGTGTGGTTGTTTTCTGAAAGATCAGGGCGATTTCTGCTCCAGCATCACGTTAGTAGACTTGAATTTTCTTTGCTCTTATCTTCCGTTAGAACGACAGACCTCACAATGATAATTTAGCAAGCTTTGTCTTCTTGTTTTGTCTGCCTGAGGCTTGACACAGCAACACCAGCAACCTCTGTACCCCACCAAAACCCTACAATGGGAGTCCCACACTCACCCTCCCCAGCCTTAAGCCACCTTCCCAAAGGAACTACTGTGGACCTTTCCATTTGGAAGGGCAACCTCCCAGCCCAGTGCATTAAGGTTTTACTCATCCCTATTTTGGTAATATCACACACAGAATGGTGCTGGGGACCAGTGAGTTACATTCATTTACTGACGCCTGTGTCAGGACCCATTCTGGACCCTGTGAGAAAGGAGAAAGATGACATGGCCTTTATCTCTTTATTCTATCAACATATGTTTGAGCCCCTACTCTACACCAGGAACACTTTGTAGCACTCAACTCACTCATACAGAGTCTGTCTTCTCCATGGGCTACAGGCCCCATAAGTGCATGCATCATATTTGTCTGGCTCATCACTGCACCTTGACTTCAGTGCAGTGCCTGGTACCTAACAGCTATCCTATAAATATCTGTTGTAGAACTGAATGGGGTTTGAATGTGTCTCACCCACTAGAGAAAACGAGAGTTCCTCAAGAGTAGGGGAGCCCTTGTCAGCAGAGGACCTGGCTCAGGTGAGATACTCAAGAAGTGTTTACTGCGTTGGATGGATGGCCCAGTGTGGAGGTCCAGAGTGGGCCACACCTGACCAGGGCATGGGTTGGGGTGTGAACTCTGGGTTCTTTATGGGTTCCCATCTGCCTTGCTACGGGAACTGTGGCTCTTACTTTCTTCTGTGACCTCTGCTCCTTACTTGTGGCTTTGGGGATTGAACAAGAAATTGTGTAAAAGCTAAAAATAGAGATCTGACTCCATGAGGCTGCCATACAACAGCCAGTTCTAAGCACTTAACACTAGTTGTATGCTCAAAAAGGTGCTGTGAGGGGACATGACCCATGCTGAAACTGAGTTTCCTACTGAAACAGTATCAAATGGAGGGATTATGTTCATTATCAAGGGATTGATACTCAACTTTTCCTAAAAAGGTCCACAAGTGTGATGTTTAACCAGCTATCATGGCACTTATACAAAGTTCCTAGGCTGTGCACCAGCCACGCCTGTGATTGGTTGGTGAGGCATGAATGAGGGATTGGCTTGTGGGGTCACAAGGAATCAGCTGGAAGACTCTCCTTGGAGAGAGGTTGGGCCTGACATGAGCAGCTGGAAAGATGGATGGAGAAGGAGGCTGTACAGAGTAAGAAGGCTCTCAGAGGCTGGGTCATGGGAAGACAGCCAGGTGATGCTTACTTTAAGGGCCATGAGTTGCTAATGCGAATTCAGTGACAGAGTTGGGCAGGCTGGGGACTTGCTGAGCTGCTGGTAGATTGAGAGCTGCCCACAGAGAGGCAGTGCTGCACACTGGTCATCACTATTGCTCTTGAGTGAAGCCAGTGGTGATTCTGGTTTGGTTAAGCCCAGGGATTCCAGTCACCATTAGACCATAGAACATCAGAGCAGAGAGTGATTATAAACTCATCCAGGTTGATCTCACTGCTTCCAATTTTATAACGAGGAAACTGGGGCCCTGAGAGGAGGTCACAAGTTATCAGAGCTCAAAAAGGCACATGTCCTTGTGACAACATCTGATTAGCAATATGTTTACACTGGTCTATTATGTTTAAAAGGCTAACTTATGTTTGGTGGACATACTTGGGGGATGTAAGTGAAAATGTGTTCGGACTATTCGCTAGTGTGTACAGGGCTGAACTCTTTGATATGAAGCAGGTAACTCAGAGGGAAGGAAGTGATGGTCTGGTTTCTCCACAGGAAATCCTTCCTTTGCACGTGTACCCACCTTCTGTCCTCACTTGGGCTGCCACAGGGCATTTCCAGAGAGGACCTTCCCTCAAGGGAATAAGAGATAGGAAGCTCCTGGTCTCTGACCTGCCCTGGGTCCCCAGCACCATTCCAGTGGCCCCCCCGAGATCTCCCCTTTCCTTTTGTCTTTGGTGATCCTTCCATACCTCCCTACTCCCCTCAACCCTATTCCCTTATTCTTGGAAAAGCCTTCTCCATCGAAAGGGAGGCACTGAGGATACCATTTCCTCACCTTGCTCACCTATCTACACACCTGCCTTCAAATCCTTTCAGGCATCCTTCTGGAGACATCCCTTCCCTCCTCCTTGAGTGCCATCAATTGAGTTTTCTTCTGTCCTCCAACATCCCCTTTTCAGCACCTTTCTGTCAACAGCAACCAGGCAGAGTCCACTGTCCTGTTAACCTTTCATAGCCAAGGGTTTACAAAGAGATGTACATTTTCTCCTCTTCCCAGCTGCTCATTCCCTCCTTAGTGCACTGTAGTCTGGCTTCTTGGCCCACGGCTATCTTGGAACTCCTTTGGTAAAGATCTCCAAGGAGCCACACATCCCCAAATCTGAGAGATGCTTTTCAGTTCATACGTTTATTTACACAACATATATTTTACAGAGGAATTCAGGTATGAGAATACATGCAAGATGAGAAATTATAAATAATTAAAATAGCCTTAAGAAAAGTATAAATCAGAATGGAGATTCAGAGAAGAATAACAGATGAAATACTGCATCCCCCTATAAAAGCTCAGGGAATAAAAACAAAGTGCAGCATAGTAGAAGTAATTCCTCTTACAGTTCTTGGGGGTGTGTAGTGGGTTGGATAGTGTTCCCCTCAAAGATATATACAAGTCTTAATCCCCAGTACCCATGAATGTGAACTTAACTGGAAATAGGGTCTTTGCAGAGGTAATTAAGGATTTTGGATCCTTGAGACCATCCTGGCCTTAGAATCGGCCCTAAAGCCAAGGCACATAGAAACATAGAGGAGAAGATGGAGGCAGAGATTGGAGTTATGTGTGGAAGCATCAAGGACTGCCACCAGAATCTGGGAGAGAGGCAGGGAACAGATTTACCCTCAGAGCATCAAGAAGGAACCAACTGGCAGAACAGAGCTGGAGGTATCATGCTCCTTGACCACAGACTATACTACAAAACTACAGTAATCAAAACAGTATGGTACTGGCACAAAACCAGACACATAGGTCAGTGGAACAGAACAGAGAGGCCAGAAATAAACCCACATACTTATTGCCAATTAATCTATGACAAAGGAGGCAAGAATATACAATGGAGAAAAGGTAGTCTCTTCAATAATTGGTGCTGGGAAAACTGGACAGCTACATTTAACAGAATGAAATTAGAACATTCTCTAACACCATATACAAAAATAAACTCAAAATGGATTAAAGACCTAAATGTAAGACTGGAAACCATAAAACTCCTAGAAGAGGAGGCATAAATTGTAGCAATATTTTTTTTGATCTGTCTCTTTAGGCAAAGGAAACAAAAGCAAAATAAACAAATGGAACTTTTGCAGAGTAAAGGAAACCATTGACAAAATGACAACCTACTGACTAGCAGAAAATACTTGCAAATGATATGACTGGTAAGAGGTTAATATCCAAAATATATAAACAGCTCATACAATTCAATACAATTCAATATCAAAAAACAATCAACCCAATTTAAAAATTGACAGAAGACCTGAATAGGCAGTTTTCCAAAGAACACCTACAGATAGTCAACAGGCACATGCAAAGATGCTCAACATCACTAGTCATCAGAGAAATGTAAATCAAAAAAAAAAAACCACAACAAGATATCACCTCACACCTGTCAGAATGGCTATCATCAAAAAGACCACAAATAAAAAATGTTGGCAAGGATGTGGAGAAAAGGGAACACTTGTACATTGTTGGTAGGAATGTAAACTGGGGCAGCCATGATGGAAAACAGTATGGAAGTTCCTCAAAAAACTAAAAACAGAACTACTGTATGATCCAGCAATTCTACTCCTGGGTATATATCTGAAGAAAACAAAAAGAGTAATTCAAAAAGATACTTGCACCCCAATGTTCATGCAAGATGTGGAGGCAACCTAAGCGTCCATCAACAGATGAATGGATAAAGAAGATGTGGTATATATATACAATGGAATACTATTCAGCCATAAAAAAGAATGAAATTTTGCCATTTGCAGCAACATGGATGAACCTGGAGGGCATTACGCTAAGTGAAATAAGTCAGACAGAGAAAGACAAATACTGTATGATATCACTTATATGTGGAATCTAAAAAATACAACAAACTAGTGATCATAACAAAAAAGCAGCAGACCCACAGATACAGAGAACAAACTAGTGGTTACCAGTGGGGAGAGAGGGAATGGGGGAGAAGCAAAATAGGGATGGGGATTAAGAGGTACAAACTAGGGCTTCCCTGGTGGCGCAGTGGTTGAGAATCCGCCTGCCGATGCAGGAGACATGGGTTCGTGCCCTGGTCCGGGAAGATCCCACATGCCGCGGAGCAACTAAGCCCGTGAGCCATGGCCGCTAGGCCTGCGCATCCGGAGCCTGTGCTCCGCAACGGGAGAGGCCACAGCAGTGAGAGGCCCGCATACCAAAAAAAAAAAAAAAAAAAAAAAAAAAGAGGTACAAACTACTATGTATAATATAAATAAGCTACAAGGATATATTTTACATCACAGAGAATATAGCAAATATTTTATAATAACTTTAAATGGAGTATAATCTATAAAGATTTTGAATCACCGTTGTATACCAGAAACTAATATAGTATTATAAATCAACTATACTTCAATTTTTAAAAAATTAAAAAAAAAAAAAGGAACCAACTCTGCTGACATCTTGATGTTGGACTTCAGGCCTCCAGAACTGTGAAAGAACAAATTCTATTGTTTTAAGCCATCTAGTTTGTGCCCCAGGAAATGAGTATGGGCTACATCCTTGCTGTTTCATATCTCCATGCCTTTACTGACAAGATTCCTTCCCCTTGAAGGACTCTTCCCTTTCATTATCCTGGAGATTTTTTATTCTGTTATGAACACCTATTGGAAGTCCTGGGCAAGAGAGGTCCTGCCCAGTCCCCTTGACTCTCCTTGACAGGATGATCCATATCCATCCCTGCACTCCTCACCTGTATGACAAAGGCATTTTTGTGTTTGTCTCTTCAATTGCTCGTTAGTCCCTGAGCCTTGAGATTTCTTAGTAAAGTCAACCTTAATCAATACTACCACTGGCACAAAAAGGGTCCATGGCTAACATCTGTTGACTAAATAACTCAAAAGGCAATAAGAATACCAAAGGATTAATGTTGTCTGTGGTGGTCATAAAAGTGGAATAGGATATTCTGGAAGGAGGCAACAGCATAGGTAAAGCATGACCGAATCATTTATCCAATGGGTCTGGAAGGATGAAGGAGGCAGAGGAGAAAGAGGAGTGAAAAACTGCAGAAGATAAGCTGGGAAGGCTTTGAATGTTAGGGCAGGAAGTTAGATATCAGCCTGTGGGCCATGGTCCCCCAATACTGGTGCAGATTTTCACCAGTATGCCTCTTCGATACATTTCCTACCACTTCAGCCTGAGAGGTCAGCTACTACCCTCCCCCAGGCCCCAAAAGTTGGACATGTGTCTTGTGATCAGTCTCCTTCTTAGCGCCCTCATGGGCAAAGCAGGAAACAAAACTGAGGATGGCCTGCGGACTACTGATCCTTGGCCTTGCCTTTTTTTTTTTTTTTTCCAGAATATTCCCAATTCAGTGAAAAAACATTAAAATGTTTCCAGTAGATTATGAATGAAATTAGACTTTTGTTTTGACACATATATACATCTGTGAAACTATCCCTCAATCAAGATAATGAAGGTATTCTCCACCCCCAAGTTTCCTTGTGCCCCTTTGTAATCTTCCTGCCCTACCCAACCATCCCCACCTCCAGGCAACCATGGATCTTTTGTTACTATAATTTGCATTTTTTATAGTATTCCATTGTCAATTTGACCTTATTGGGTGCTGCATATTTTTTTATTCCTATAAATATTCCTGAGCTTTGTTCTTGGAATTGGTTAAGTTATTTGGAAATACTCTGACTCGTTCAGGTCTTGTTTTTAAGCTAGTTAGGCAGAACCAGAGAAAAGTTTAGACCAAGTTTACAACAAACTCTCTTCTGAGTACTGTAGTCACTGCTGCATGAACTATGAGGTTTTCCACTCTGACTGGCGAGAATAGAAACTATTCTTGGCCTTGTGTGAGCTCCAGATACAGTTCCCTCTAATCCTTTCAGGTGGTTTCCTCACACACTTAGCTGGGGACCCTCTGCAGATTGATCTCTGGGCTCTCTCTCTATGCAGCTCTCTCCTTTCTGGTAATCCGACCTGCAAACTCTAGCTATTTTGGCTTCTCCAGGCTCCCAGCTCTGTTTTCTCAGTGAGGCTCTTCCTGGGTTTCCCCTCCTTGCTCCACAATTGGGAAACCCTCCATGCAATCAGCTGGGGCAATCAGAAGGCCATCTCTCAAAGTTCCATGTTCTTCCTTGTCTATGTTCAATGCCTTGAAAACTGCTTCACATATATTTTTACATTGTTTCAGGATGGAGGGTAAATCTGATCCCTGTTACTCCAGTCTTGGCTGGAAGTAGAAATTTCTGAAACTACTTTTGATAAAGACTTATGATATATGCTGCAATAAATTTGATATTCTGGGCTCTTTCATTTTGCACTGTCATATATGGGTACCACAAGCTGAAAAACTCTTACTGAGAAAATGATTACATATAGTACATCAAAATGAAGTTGTATTTTCTGCATTCAAAAATTAAAGAACATTTTTTTGGTGTATGACTGCCAAGTATTCTTTTGTGGTAAGGGCTGTTCTGAGTTTACGGTTATAACAGATGATGTTTTTCATTCATATTCCTGTGTCTCTGTCAGGAGGCTGCCTTCTCACTGCCCAAACCCACTTTTGTCTAGAGCCAGAGTTGATTGGGAAAGGCTCCTGGAGCAGCTCTTAAACAATGGCTGATTTAAAACAAAACAAAAAATGATATAGACACACATACTCCTTTACCCCGGATCAGGGCAACTTTGAGGTGTGGCCCCTGCTGTCTCTAGTGTTCCCTTGGGATTCTGAGAGCTACCCTCTGTGGGACCCTGATTTGATAAGGAATCCAGTTTGGATTCTTTCTCTTCTCTTCCCTGTCCCACTTCCCCACTCCCTTACCGTGTTTTATTGGAAACATTTCCCAGTAAATCACTTTAAAAGCTGATTTATTTCACAATTGTTAGGATGGGTATGTATTCACAAGACATTGCACCTTCGGTTTTCCATTTATTTTGCTCTTTACAAAATTCTCTTAATGGAAGAAATTTCAAAAGGCACCTGGAACAGTTCTTTGCTCAAAAAGTTTTGGTAAGATGGAATTATGAAGTTGCCTGAAAAACGGCAGAAAGTAGTGGAACAAATCGGTGAAAACACTGTTCAATAAGGTTCCTGGTTAAAATGAAAAATGTGGCTTTTAGTTTTACTTAAAAACCAAAGGAACTTTTGGCCGACCCAATACAATGTCCATCATATACGTTAAACATACATTAAATGCACCTGAAACTTAAGTTGTTCTCTCTGGATAGCACAACTCTGAAACAGCTTCATCACATGAAGTGATTCTCTGCATGACAGGCACTGCATGTCTTCCAATGGCTGGTACTTTTGGAAATGTTAATAAGTCCCAACCCTAGGGGCCTGTGTTGGACTTGGGTCCTGGTGTCTGCAACCTACTGACATTCTTTTTTTAAAAAAATAAATTTGTTTCTTTACTTTTGGCTGCGTTGGGTCTTTGTTGCTGCATGTGGGCTTTCTCTAGTTGGGGAGAGCAGGGGCTACTCTTCCTTGCAGTGCGCGAACTTCTCACTGCAGTGACTTCTCATGTTGCGGAGCATGGGTTCTAAGCATGTGGGCTTCAGTAGTTGTGGCACGTGGGCTCCAGAGTGCAGGCTCAGTAGCTGTGGCCCATGGGCTTAGCTGCTCCATGGCTTGTGTGATCTTCCCGGACCAGGGCTTGAACCCATGTCCCCTGCACTGGCAGGCGGCTTCTTAACCACTGCGCCACCAGAGAAGCCCCCTACTGACATTCTTAACCAATCAAATGTCCCATTAGATAGTCTCCAACCCTGCTCACCACACTGCCCCCTGCCTCAGTTTACTCCCTTTGTTCTCACACCACAATTCTCTATTTATTGCGACAGAGCTAACACCCCAGCCTGGTGCTCTAGCATGTATCCATGCTTCCTGGTTATACCAGTAAGTAATTCCCCTCAGCTGGCTGAGCGGCCAGTAGCCTTGTCCCACCACAAAGGGGTCCAAATGGTCTGTAGATATTCATGCCATGAAACTAGAGGCCCTTATTTCAGATGAGTGGGACATACCCCACCAAACTCTCAAACACCAGCACAGTCTGATGAACGTCTAAGCTTTACAAGATAAGGGTACATCCTGTCAGATGTGGAAGGCAACCTGCACCCACTTCTTCCAGTGAGTATTCCTTTTGAGAAAGGGGTTGGGGCTTCAATTAGGGTTTCTCAACCTCAGCACTACTATTTTGGGCTGGTTAATTCTTTGTTGGAGGAGACTGTCTTGTGCATTGTAGGATTCTAGCAACATTCCTGGTCTCTACTCACTAGATGCCAGCAATACCCTCTAAACTGTGAAAACCCAAAATGATAAGATCAGGGGATCAAGATAGTGATGAAGGAATGATTCTATTATTTTGTATGTAATCTTTTGTTGGCAGAAGAATTTTCAGTTGTTTCCTATGAGCAGCTTTGTTCTGTATCTTTTATCAACAGATTATTGGTATACTGTTAACCCTGTCTCTCCTTACAAACACAGCTCTTATCAATCTTTTCCCTGCAGCACTAACAAATAACATTTCTTTGCCCATCAGAGTGGCAAAGAGAAAAAGGAATGAAAATATTCCATGTTATTGTGGGAGTGGGGAGATGAACATCCTCATACACTACCAGGAATGTAATTTGCAACATGTACTAAAACTTGCATGAAATATATGCATGTTTTTTGACATAGAAGTTCATAAGTTGTTTTATATGGAATAACTGGAGAAGATACGATGTATGTAGAGGGATTCTTTTTTTTTAATAATGAAAATCAGAAGCAACCAAAAAAGTCAACAACAGAGAGCTGATTAAATAAATTATGGTATAACTATATAATAGGACATCATGTAACCATTAAAAATGATGTAGATATATGTTTGATCAGAAAGAAAGATTTTCATTATTAAGTGGAAAAACAGGCTACAAAACAATACATTTATGTATAGAAAAAAGCCTGGACAGATAGACACTAAGAATTTTAACCATATCTTTGGGTAGAAGAATTAAGTATGATTTTTATGTTAAAAATATATTCCCCCTTTGGTAGCAATACTTATATCAGACAAAATAGACTGTATTGAGACTGTAATGAGAGACAAAGAAGAACACTATATAATGATAAAGAGATCTAGCCAACAAGAAGATATACAATTGTAAATATATATGCACCAAACATAGAAGCACCTAAATACATAAAGCAAATATTAACAAACATAAAGGGAGAATTTGAAAATAATACAATAATAGTAGGGGACTTTAACACCCCACTTACATCGGTGGAGAGATCATCTGGACAGAAAATCAATAAGGAAGCACTGGCCTTAAATGACACATTAGATAAGATATATGTGTGTGTGTGTGTGTGTGTGTGTGTGTGTGTGCGCACACGCGCACGCGCGTGCGCATATGTATAAAATTTTACCTCCAAAAGCAGCAGAATACACATTCTTTTAAAGTGCACACGGGGGGTGGAGGGGTGGGGGAAAAAAAATAAAGTGTACACAGAACACTCTTCAGGATAGATCACATGCTAGGCCACAAAACAAGTCTCACTAAATTTAAGAAGACTTAAGTCATACAAGCATCTTTTCTGACCACAATAGTATGAGACTAAAAATCACCTACAAGAAAACTGCAAAAAACACAAACACGTGGAGGCTAAACAATATGCTACTGAACAGCCAATGGATCACTGAAGAAATCAGAGGAAGTTTAAAAATACCTGGAGTTAAATGAAAATGGAAACAAAATGATACAAAAATCTATGGGATGCAGCAAAAGCAGTTCTAAGAGGGAAGTTTATAGTGGTACAAGCCTACCTCAGGAAACAAGAAAAATCTCAAATAAACAACCTAATCTTACATCTAAAGGAACTAGAAAAAGAACAAACAAAACCCAGAGTTAGTAGAATAAAAGAAATAATAAAGATCAGAGAAGAAATAAATGATATAGAGACCAAAAAACAATAGAAATGATGAATGAAACTAAGAAAGATAAACAAAATTGATAAACTTTAGCCACATTCATCAAGAAAAAAAGAGATAAAATCAGAAAGAGAAGTTACAACTGACATCATCAAAATACAAAGGATCATAAGAGATTAACATAAACAATTATATGCCAATAAAAGGACAATGTAGAAGAAATTAATAAATTGCTAGAAATATATAATCTCCCAAGACTGAATCAGGAAGAAATAAAAAATATGACAGACCAATTACCAGTAATGAAATTGAATCAGTAATAAAAACAAACAAACAAACAAAAAAACCCCAAAACTCCCAACAAACAAAAGTCCAGGATCAGATGGCTTTACAGGTGAATTCTACCAAACATTTAAAGAAGAGCTAACAACTATCCTTATCAAACTATTCCAAAAAACTAAAGAGGAAGAAATGCTTCTGAACTCATTCTATGAGGCCAGCACCACCCTGATATCAAAACCAAAGACACCACAATAAAAAGAAAATTACAGGCCAATATCACTGATGAACACAGATGCAAAAATCCTCGACAAAAAATATTAGCAAACCAAACGTAACAGTACATTAAAAGGATCATACATCATGATCAAGTGGGATTTATGCCAAGATGCAAGCATGGTTCAACACCCACAGATTAATCAATGCGACACACTACTTTAACAAATTGAAGAATAAAAATCATATAACAGATGCAGAAAAAGCTTTTGACAAAATTTAAAATTTATTTATTTATCTATTTTTGGCCACGTCATGCAGCTTGCAGGATCTTAGTTCCCCAACCAGGTATTGAATCCAGGCCCTGGCAGCGAAAGTGCCAAATCCTAACCACTGGACCACCAGGGAATCTCCACAAAGTGAGTATAGTGGGAACATAACATAATAAAGGCCACGTATGACAAGCCCACAGCTAACATCATACTCAACAGTGAAAACCTGAAAGCATCTCCTCTAAGATCAGGACAAAGACAAGGTTGCCCACTCTTGCCACTTCTATTCAACATAGTACTAGAAGTCCTAGGAACAGCAGTTAGACAAGAAAAAGAAATAAAAGGAACCCAGATTGAAAAGGAAGAAGTAAAACTTGTTACTGTTTGCAGATGATATGATACTATACATAGAAAATCCTAACAATGCCACCAAAAAACTATTAGAACTACTAAATGAATTCAGTAAAGTTGTAAGATACAAATTAATATACAGAAATCTTTTGTGTTCCTATATACTAACAATGAACTATCAGAAAGAGAAATTAAGAAAACAATCCTATTTAAAACTGTATCAAAAAGAATAAAATACCTAGGAATATATCTAACCAAGGAGGTAAAAGACTTGTACTTGGAAAACTCTGAGACACTGATGAAGGAAACTGAAGATGACACAAACAAATGGAAATATAAACTGTGCTTATGGATCAGAAAAATTAATATTGTTAAAATGACCATACTGCCTCAGGCAATCTACAGATCATAATCCCTATCAAAATACCAATGCCATTTTTCACAGAACTAGAATAATTCTAAAATTTATATGGAAATGCAAAAGACCCCAAATAGCCAAAACCATCTTGAGAAAGAACAACAAAGCTGGAGGTATCATGCTCACTGATTTCAAACTATACTGCAAAGCTACAGTGATCAAAACAGTACAGTACCAGCACAAAAATGGACACTCAGATCAATGGAACAGAAGAGAGTGCCCATAAATGAACCCACATTTACATGGTCAATTAATCTACAATAAAGGAGGCAAGAATACACAATGGGGAAAAGACAGCCTCTTCAATAAATGGTGTTGGGAAAACTGAACAGCTACATGGAAAAGAATCAAACTGGACTACTTTCTCACACGATATACAAAAATAAACTCAAAATAGATTAAAGAGTTAAATATAAGACCTGAAACTGTAAAACTTCTAGAAGAAAACATTGGCAGCATGCTCTTTGTCATTTAGCCATATTTTTTTGGATGTCTTCTCAGTAAGGGAAACAAAAGCAAAAAATAAATAAGTGGGACTGAATCAAACTAAAAAACTTTTGCACAGCAAAGGAAGCTATCAACAAAACAAAAAGGCCACCTACTGATTGGGAGAAGATATTTGTAAATGATATATTAGATAAGGGGTTAGTATCTAAAATATAGAAAGAACTCATACAACTCAATATCAAAAAAAAAAAAAACTGATTAAAAAATAGGCAGAGTACCTGAATAGACATTTTCCCAAAGAAGACCTATAGATGGCCAACAGGCACATTAAAAGATGCTTAACATCACCAATCATTAGGGAAATGCAAATCAAGACCACAATGAGATATCACTTCACACCTGTCACAATAGCTATTATCAGAAAGATACGAAATAACAAGTTGTTGGCAAGGATGTAGGAGAAAAGGGAACTGTCATGCACTGTTGGTGGGAATGTAAATTGGTATAGCCCCTATGGAAAACAGCATGGAGTTCATGGAGTTTCCTCTGGATATATATATATATATATATATATATATTTTTTTTTTTTTTTTTTTTTTTTTTTTTTTTTTGGCTGTACCACGTGGATTGAGAAATCTTAGTTTGTCTACCAGGGATTGAACCCAGGCTCTTGGCAGTGAATGTGAGGGGTCCTAACCACTGGACCATTAGGGAATTCCCCTCTTTGGATATTTTTCTAAAGAAAACAAAAACACTATATTCAGTGCAGCATTATTTACAAGAGCCAAGATATGGAAGCAACCTAAGTACCCATGAATAGACAAATGGATAAAGGTGTGATACACACACACACACACACACACACACACACACACACACACACACACTGGAGTATTACTCAGCCATTAAAAAAGAATGAAATCTTGACATTTTCAACAATACAGATTGACCTACAGGGTTTCATGCTAAGTGAAATAAATGACAGAGGAAGACGAATACCATATGATTTCACTTATATGTGGAATAAAAAACAAAACAAAGAAATAGGCATAACAAAGCATAAACAGACTCATAGAGAACAAACTGGTGATTGTCAGAGGGGAGAGAGGTGAGGGGAATGAATGAAATAGATAAGGGAGATTAAGAGGTACAAACTTCTAGTTATAAAATAATCACAGGGATGTAATGTACACTGTAAGGAACATAGTCAATAATATTGTAATAACTTTGCATGGTGACAGATGATAAGTAGACTTATCGTGGTGATAATTTTGTAATGTATAAAGTACTGAATCACTTTATACATTATGTTGTACACCTAAAATGTAATTTGTAAGTCAATTATAATTCAATTAAAAACAAGGTACAAACTTCCAGTTAAAAAATAAATGAGTCATGGGGATGAAATGTACAGTATGGTGAATATAGTCAATAATATTGTAATAACTTTGTATGATGACAGATGGTAACTAGAAAAAATTTTTAAAAATATTTTTCCCCCTTGAAAAGAATAGGTACTCCTTGTATAACATAAAAATAAAGAGCTGATCATAAGCACTGTTAATAGCATGGTTCTGAAATAATAAGCACTGCCAGTAGCATGGTCCATGAAAGCAAGGCTTTCCATTGAGAAAATGGGAGACAGTTTCTCTGTGCTCTATTCTAAGAATGTCAAATATGAATAAAGCTAGAACCTAGGAAAGGAGCTACTCAGTCTGTTTCTAATCAAAGTGGGACCAGAGGCAAAAGATGTTTAGAGTCTTCTCAATCTTAGCAACTATGTGGATCCTTATTGTTTGGGACATCTCCTTTTCTCTTAATCACATTTATCCATTTAAAGTCTTATTTGATTGTCAAATCACTAAATATTTTAAACGCCCCATTCTTGTACGTAAAGTTAGTGTGTGAGTAGACTGACTAACTGAACACTTGGTGTTAAGAGTCAGGTGCCAAGGGCAATGAAGAAGAGGAAATGGAGCAGAAGCTCCTCTTGTGTTTCTGTTCTTTCCTTATCATCCTAATGCCCCAAAGTGAAGTAGCTCAGCCTCCTTTCCTATCTGCATATAAATGCATGGACCTGAAGGGTAAATTATACCCCATAACAAAATGTTTGTCTAATAAAAAAAAATAAAATTTGGGAGGAAAAAGAAGATAATGTGCAGAAACAAATAGAAGAAGAGCTTCGTTTCTTCCCTCCTCCAAATATTTTTTTAAGTATGAAAGGCAATCCCATTTCTGCCCTGAAAGCAGAGGTCCTCAGATCTGAAGGAATGCTAATCACACCACATCAGTAATAAGGCACACCTGTCCCAGGTTCTACTGAGAAATAATGCCAATTATCTCAAGGTTTACCACTCTGAAGCCATTTTTCATGGCTGCCACTTTTAGCAGGGTATTAAAAGACTGTGCCCACTTACCTTAGGGTCAGAACAATCCCAGTAGATGTTAGGAAGCCAACCACCAGCACACAACGAACGCTTGACACTTAGCTGAAAGCTGGGCAGCCACAGGGAAGGTGGTAAAAGAAATACACTAAGTCTGATTCTAGAGGAGAGATTCTCCCTTGCCCTCCAAAAGAAAAGAGAGCTAATCCTAACAGATATACAGCAGACTGTGTACTTCACAAAGAGTAAAACACAAATTTAAGATTCCAATTGTTGGAGAACATGGAGAAACATTTTGTTTCTCCATCTCATTTTATTCTGGCATAAAGCTAGTGCTTGGGCACAGTAAGGGCATTTGACCCTAGTTTACAGAGATTTTTATAACTTTAGTCACTTGTCCAACCCAAGTACGCCCTTTATCACTACTCAAACTCTCATTGTCTTTTTACATAGTAGACAAATTTACTTTATTTTAGGTATTTTATTTCTCTTATTCTAACATTAGGCTCTGATAAGTACAAAAGGTTCACAAGTATAAAAATTTCTATATAACTCTGTGGTAGTTAAAAAACCCATGAGAACAAAACAATTTTTTAAGTTGGATGATATTCATCTTAAATATCTGAGGGACAGTCTTCCTCGAGTATCGCTGTAAAAATGGTAAAAATGATTTCCTTGTGATTAAAATTTCTGATGACTTTTCACTTGTTTCAGGAAATCTGTTTCTCAACATTTACTCTGGATGGATTCCTTACTTGTATTTTGCTCCAAAACCCAATTCCCTGTCTCTTCAGTGCTTCAGTGACGACACCTTCATTTTCAGCCTGTGATACTCTGACCAAAGTAAGATTCTGACACCAGCTTCAGAAGCAAGAAAAGCCAGATTTAGATATATAGTTATTATCCTTTCCGATATTAAAAAAAAAAGGAATGCTGAAAAAGTGATGAATTTTTCGTATTAGCATTAATTTATCTTCTTGCAAGGATTTAATTTTCATACTCACACTGCATACATTTAATGAGTTTTATTTTTTCAAAATATTAAAAAAATTTTTTTGTGAAAAGATTAATTCTTCCTATCCCTAGGGTACTGAGTGAATAAAAATGACATCCTGGAACAGGGGAAGTCCGAGTTTATCTTTCTATTTTCTTACCTAATAACCTGTTGGACACAGAGAACTGAGATCTCCAAAGACTTTGTTCAATAGCTCTAGGTATGGCTGAGATTAAAAAAACAAAAACAAAAACCTCATTTTATTTAATTATAGGTAATACAAATATTGCCAGGATGTTGTAGACATGAAGACCAAACACTGGGAAGCCAAATCAGAACCTAAGTCACAGCTTAGACTTTTTTTTCCTCTGCTTAATGAGAAATAAATTATCATTGCCATCATCCTCCAAACAGCTCTCCTTTTTCTTATTCCTGACCCTCCTGCCCTCTCTGGGCAGCCTGTCTTCTCTTGGCTTGTGGTAATGTGATGAGTGGTGAAGGGGCTTGTGAGGCTTCTGGGTTTTGACAGTGCCAGGAGAAGAGTGGACTCTGGGGCCCCTGGGGTAGTCCTCATCTACTTCATGACACCTGTCAGCCTTCCTGTGCTTCTCACGCTCTCTGCGGGTCCTGTTCATGGCTTCTTTTTGGGTTTCTTTCTTTTCCTGAGGCCACGTGTTATTTCTCCATGAGGCATGGCTCTTCCTCATATCACGGTGGGGCCTCTTATCTGCTGCTTCCATATGAGGCCTCTTGAACTGCCTTGGAAAGTCCCCATTCTTCTGGAGTTCTGGAAAACATAAAAGTATTTCTGCATATTCAGCAGCTCCATGCAGAGCTTTCATTGGTCTGTAAATAACTTAGCAGAGAGGGAAGCCAGACATTTAAATGCATTAATGATATGACATTCTAAAGAGCCCTTACTAAGGTAAAAAAATCACTCACTAAAAACTCAATGGTTGTAGTTCTATATTTCTAAACATGGAAAACACACAGAAATCCAATGATACTTAATTTGTTCAATAGTTTAACTAGGTTCAACAAGGGAGACAGGGACCAGTGAGAGCAGTAATCATGTCAGCTTTGTGAAAAGTCACATCTGACCAATTCAAGTTCCTGCAGTGATAAAGAGACAGCCCTTGAAGATAAGGTGAAGCAAGATGTATAATGTGGCCTTTTGACAGTTTCATTATGACATTTCAATTATACTCTGAAGATAAAGTCTGACCACAGTACTTACAGGTGGATGCCATACTGGACAGGAGATTATTCCTCCAGAGTAGAGACCACTGGCTTAGAGACTGAGTGTCTCTAAGTCTTGTGTGTGCACACAAGTGCACACACTTGTGTATCTGAGAGGTTTAAGTGCCAGATCTGATGTTATATTTTATCAGGACTTGGCACGCTTACTATAAGTGTCTGATGGTAGTGATTCTGATGGGGTAAGTGGGAGATGAGGTTACAGTGAGGGATGAAAACTAAGGTCAACAGAACCTTGAAAGATTAAAGAAGTCACCAATAAAAAAATGGGACAGAGGGCGAAGTAGTCTACTTAGGGGACAAAAATGAATTCTAGAATATACAGCAAGAGTAAGTATCAATAACTACTTATAGACTTCAGTATAAAATATAAAGTCCAATATAGTGAGCCTCAAAGTGGATCTGTGCCACAGAGTTGCTGATATAATTTAAAAGGAGAACAAAGGATATTTCCCTGATTACAGAAGTTATAAATGCTTATTAAAGAAAAGTTGGGAAATACAGAAAAGTACAGAGAAAATAACAGAGAAAGCATCCACAACCCTTTAATCCAGAGATGACATTTTGGTGCATTTCTTTGTAATCTTTTAAAAATTTAGTTGTCTAATCATTATCTTCTTGTACTATAATTTCTCTACATAGAGAGATAAAATATGCAAAATATGCAGAAGTTGAGAAGTAATTCCTCTACTTTCCTCCAAAATTACTATTTTCATTTTGAAAGGACCTGAACTCAGAGAGAGTCTGGAAGAGAATAATGAAAAGGCCAAGGGTCAACAATGTATGAGTTAACTTGAAAAATATAGAACTATTTGGTCCTGAAAGCAAAAAAAGTAACTTTGTAAACCACTGTGAAGCATATGGCAAGAAAAAAGAGTGGCAGAGAAAATAAGCCTAAATTATAAAATAATTTGGTGAGAAAGAACATTATGTTAGCAACAGCAAATAAAGAAATGGAGGGTGGCTGTGGATCTGGAGCTCTGTTCATAATGGTGGCCAATAAAAAATGACTTCTTTGGGGAAGCTCCAGGAATCACCTAGCAGGGAAAACTTTTCTTTGCTTGAAAAATACTAGAGATATAAAGAGGAAGAACATAATTATTTGTCAAAAAGAAAAATCTCAAAGGAAGCTTTAAAAACTCTGCATGCATAAATGGATATAAGTATTTTCTGGACATTTTCTAAAATGATCATTATGTGAGAAAAATGTTCACTGTGAACAGATTAAAACACAGGATTTTTGAAGTGGGTGCTTGATTTCTGGAGATCAAGAAAGTTCCAGTTTCGGGCTTCCCTGGTGGTGCAGTGGTTAAGAATCCACTTGCCAATGCAGGGGACATGGGTTCGAGCCCTGGGCTGGGAAGATCCCACATGCTGCGGAGCAACTAAGTCCTTGCGCCACAACTACTGAGCCTGCGGTCTAGACCCCACGAGCCACAACTACTGAAGCCCACGCGCCTAGAGCCTAAGCTCTGCAATAGGAGAAGCCACCGCAACGAAGAGTAGCCCCCACTCGCTGAAACTAGAGGAAGCCCGCGTGCAGCAATGAAGACCCAACGCAGCCAAAAATAAATAAAATAAATAAATAAAAATAAATTAAAAAAAAAATAAATAAATTTTAGAAAAAGAAAAGAAAGTTCCAGTTTCTATAGTAACTATTAAAAACATTTTCTGTCCTAACCAAAGGCCCCCAAAGCAGTTTGCAAAGACAGTGCAAAAAAAGAAATTTAGGAACTATTGCAAAGGTGATTTAGTAAGAAAACTAGTAACATACCTTTCACTTTTCGTTTTATTCTCTGATCTCTCTCCCGGATTTCATATTTGTCATCATAGTAGTAGATGAATGGAGATGTTGGAAAGGTCTGGTTAAACATTCGTCTTTCTGTACATTCCTGCAAATTGTATTTGAAATGATGATGTCACAAGGTCACACTGTTCAGACAACTTTTTTTGTAAGATTATGGACCACTGTAATTAGTGATGAGCTCCCATTGCTGATACTCACACTGTGGCTGCAGGATGTGGTCTTGCTGGGACACTGGGAGGATCAGCCAAACACCCGATCGTGCTTACATGCTAGTCTTTCAGGCTTGGATTTTCTTCCTTTATTTCTTTACCTACAAAACCCTTCTTATCTTTTTAAAATCTTCCCCGCCAACCCTGTCCCCCAGCAATGCCTTGTTCCTCTGTTGGAGGGTTTATTTTATTTAAAATTATGTTTTATCAGCTCTTTGCTTGTCTGTCTCTTCTAACAGCCTTCCATCAGGTGTTTCTCCTTTTCTTCTTCTCTTCACATTTACACCCTCAATGTGGGGGTAAATTCTTAGCCCTTTACTCCTTTTCACCCACACAAGTAGTTTTTTGCAAGCTTATTTTAAACCAACACTCACTGCTCACAAGGGCAGTGATTCTTATGGTGGTGAGCAGGGTGGTGGTGGGTTGTGCCTAGCTTGAAAATGTTCCTAGGTAATCCGGAAGGAAACCTCTCTTCTCTTTGCTCCCCCTACTTAAGAAGAGATCACTCCTCTCACTCACCCCAGGACAGCTCCCTACTCTCCTGACTCTGGTCTTCTGGTAGCTGCTACTTCCCAAATCCACATCCTTGGCCTGACCCACGTCCCATGTAGTAGGCTTTGTTTATCCTGGTCTGCGACACATATCCATTCAGCTTGTCTCAAACCAAATAATGTCTTTCATTTGAAAGAGGCTTCATTTTGGAACTTTCCGCTTCTGTCTTCTGCCATCTTGCCTAAAATTTATTATAAACGTTCAATGCTTCTTAGCTAGGTACTGAAGAAAAATTAAACTACAAGTATCCCCTGCTTTTAAAAAGTTTGCTTTATACCGCTTCACTTTTATGAAAGACCTGTTTTCACTAGCAGAAAGAAATATGAAGAGAATTTTTTCACCTTTACAAGAAAAGGTGAAAAGTGAAAACAGTGTTTAGCATCTGTTTTGCAGCAACCATTACAGAGACAGTGAGCACCCGGAGCAGTGGGAGTGGCCCCGCCACGCTCCTTCCCCAGGAACTGCCCTCATCTCGGCGTCAAGCCGCCATAGCTTTGAACTGTGTCTGTGAGCATCTGTGTTTTATCTCCATTTATTTTTTGCGTTCGTTAGAAAGATGCGTTGTAAGGTAACGGCTTCTTTGCTTTACAGCTACTTTGGCTTAAGAAGGGTTTCACAGGAACGCTCTACTTTCAGATAATAGGGAAAATCTGTACCTCTTAGGAAGAAAGTATGTGAAATATCTGCATAGAATTTAGCTGATTTATCATAACTTTGTCATTATATACTCAACTTGTAATTCTTTTTTTTTCTTAACATCTTTATTGGAGTATAATTGCTTTACAATGGTGTGTTAGTTTCTGCTTTATAACAAAGTGAATCAGCTATGCACATACATATATCCCCATATCTCCTCTCTCTTGCGTCTCCCTCCCACCCCTCTAGGTGGACACAAAGCACCGAGCTGATCTTGTGCTATGCGGCTGCTTCCCACTAGCTATCGATTTTACATTTGGTAGTGTATATATGTCCATGCCACTCTCTCACTTTGCCCCAGCTTACCCTTCCCATTCCCCATGTCCTCAAGTCCATTCTCCATGTCTGCATCTTTATTCCTGTCCTGCCCCTAGGTTCTTCAGAACCATTTTTTTTTTTAAGATCCCATGTATATGTGTTAGCATACGGTGTTTGTTTTTCTCTTTCTGACTTACTTCACTACTTCACTCTGTATGACAGGCTCTAGGTCCATCCACCTCACTACAAATAACTCAATTTCGTTTCTTTTTATGGCTGAGTAATAGTACATTGTATATACGTGTCACATCTTCTTTATCCACTCATCTGTCGATGGACACTTAGGTTGCTTCCATGTCTTGGCTATTGTAAACAGAGCTGCAATGAACATTGTGGTACATGACTCTTTTTGAATTATGGTTTTCTCAGAGTATATGCCTAGTAGTGGGATTGCTGGGTCATATGGTAGTTCTATTTGTAGTTTTTTAAGGAACCTCCATACTGTTCTCCATATTGGCTGTATCCATTACATTTCCACCAACAGTGCAAGAGGTCAACTTGTAATTCTAAGATACTTGACCAAACTGGCCACCATACACTTAGAAACATAGTTTGTAGATTTTAAAAACTAGGAATCATTCTAAATATACACTTAAGTATAGAAAATAATGGAAATCTGTACCTAACCATTTAGCTTTATCAATTAAACATTTACCCTTAATTTAGTTGTTCCCCCCTAAGCATTAATGATATAATTGAGATCCTCTGTGTAACTCTCCTTCACACTTCCCATTCATCTCCTTCCCTTTCCAGAAGCTGCCATGGTCTTTTTTTTTTTTTTTTTTTTTGTGGTACGCGGGCCTCTCACTGCTGTGGCCTCTCCCGTTGCGGGGCACAGGCTCCGGACGCACAGGCCCAGCGGCCATGGCTCACAGGCCCAGCCGCTCCGCGGCACGTGGGATCCTCCCGGACCGGGGCACGAACCCGTATCCCCTGCATCGGCAGGCAGACTCTCAACCACTGCGCCACCAGGGAAGCCCGCTGCCATGGTCTTAAAGTTGGTCCCTGCCATTCTCATGTTTTAATACTCTTACTAATTTTTTTTTTTTTTTTTGCAGTACGCGGGCCTCTCACTGTTGTAGCCTCTCCCGTTGTGGAGCATGGGTTCCGGATGCACAGGCTCAGCAGCCACGGCTCACAGGCCTAGCCGCTCCGTGGCACATGGGCTCTTCCCGGACCGGGGCACGAACCCGTGTCCCCTGCATCAGCAGGCGGACTCTCGGCCACTGCGCCACCAGGGAAGCCCTAATACTCTTACTATTAATAAATATTCCAATAAACAATAGTATAATTTTGAAGTGTTCAGATTTCACAAAAATGGTAACATTCTGTAAATATTTTGAAGTATTTTTAGGTTATAATAGTTTCACAGACTAAGGTGAGTGGTATTCTTTGGATTATCTATCTGAATAAAGGTTTGGTAACACTTGACTACAAACCTACCTGGGTCTGGTATATTTTGGTGGGGAGAATTCTGATTATTAATTCAGTTTCTTTAGTGGTATTGGTTCATGTAAGTTTGTTCTTCTTCAATAATTTTGATTAATTTATATTTTTGCAGAGAATTATTTTATCTGCATTTTCAGATTTAACATTGAACTTTATTTTTTGTTTGTTTGTTTTTTGGCCACACAGCATGCAGTATCTTAGTTCCCCCACCAGGGATCAAACCTGTGCACCCTGCAGTGGAAGCACAGAGTTTTAACCACTGGACAGCCAGGGAAGTCCCTAACACTGACCTTTATGAAGTTTATACAGTATTCTTTAAGTAAAAAATTATACTGTATTTTAAGCTATTTACACTTTTTCACTCATTGTTTATTTGTATCTTTTCCTTTTCTTCGAGCAGTTTTTCCGGAAGTCTCTCGTCTTTTGAAAAGAAAATGTTTTCAAAGAACCAGTTTTCGGTTTTGATGATGCTATTAATCATGTTTTCTATTTCAGTAATTTTGGTTCTTATCTTTATAATTTCCTTCTTCCAACTACCTTCAGATTTAACCTGTTGTTGAGTTTCTGGATCTTTTTGGGCTTTTTGGGGTATTGAAAGTTATAAGGCAAACCTATAGGGTAACATAAAGAATTGCTTTTATAAATCACTATCCATGGTGGCACCAAGTTTCCAGGAGAAAGGATACCCATAAGATTTGGGTCTAAGATTCTACTATGGTTTGAACGTTTGTGTATCCCTCCACCCAATTCATGTGTTGAAATCTAAACCCCAAAGTGATGGTATTAGGAGGTGGACCCTTTGGGAGGTGATTAGATCACAAGGGTGGAACTCTTGTAAAAGAGACTCCACAGAGCTCTCTAGCCTCTTCCACCATATAAGGACACAGCAAAAAAGTGCCGTCTATGAGGAAGCGGCCCTCACAAGACACTGATTCTGCACCATGGTTGTGGTGAGAAATAAATTCCTGTTGTTTATAAGCCACTCAGTCTATGGTAGTTTGTTTATAGCAGCCTGAATAGACTAAGATTCTATAGAATATTAAGAGCAAATTACAATTACAAAAAGGTACTAGAGCTCTTGATATACTCCCAGTGCCCCACTCATCCTGGAGTAGTCTCTTTACATGGTGAGTACTGCTTTCTATTGCAGTTTGCCTCATATGGAGCTGCTTATGATTGTTCCTGCCTCCCCAGTTAGAGTGAGTGGAATTAGGGAAGGGCAATGCCACATTCCCCTTAGAGTATCTTTCACATGAAGAAGCTACTTATTAACATCTATAGAGCTGAAGTTCTGAAACTGAAGGGGAGGGGCCCTCAGACAGCTGTAACTACCTGCCCAGTCTCCTATTTGGATCCTATACAGTCTAGACTGATGTGGCTCTACAGAGCTATACAGTACTATAAACACTTTCCAAAGCTAAATGTAAATTATATTTTGATTATCCACATCGCTGGTCCCCTCCATTAGCACAGACAATTGATAGTTGGCTATATAATTTATCTACTATTCTGGATTAGCCACACCACTGATCTTCTTCATTAGTGTGGATAATCTAGAGTTCTTCATCTATGGCAGCAATGAGGCTGCCAAATTTGCTTTATGGTAAATTAAAAATTATCTAAATCTAGATTTCAGGGATAAGTTCCAAATGCTTTTAATATATTTCCTATCTACATTAACAGGAGTGACTAGTAAGCAGTATGTGTCCAACTCTAATTGTTTTTCCTTAATTGAACAAACATAAATGCTAAAATTATACCCTTTTGCTTTAAAGAGGTAAGCAAGCATAAATTGTACATCTGTGTGATTTGTGTGGCAGTGGACTGCTTATGTGAATATGTTCGTTAAACAACATCTGAGTTTGGGCAACAAGGAGGAATACACAGAGCAGTAAAAGATCTAGAGATGATAATTTTGCAAAAAAAAGGTATTCTCAAACTAGCTTTTCAGTGTGAGTTCTATAGAAGTGAGGTAATTATACTGCAGGGTCCCTCCGTCTGTATCCCCATACTATGGATGTGATCACATTGGAAATACAAAATCAGTGCTGAGAGCTCTCCCTGTACAACTTCTTTGCTTTGGAAATAAAGAAACTGGAGACCAGGGAGAAAAAGTGGGTTGGTTTAAGTCACATGGTTAGGTCAGTAGCAAAGCAAAAATTAAAACTGAAGATCAGAGCTCCATCCTCTCTTTCATATTCTATCCCTTTACCCCACGGTCCTGCTGGCCCAACGTGGAAGAAAAGCTCCATCTGTTGATGGACTCTGTCCCACACTTTTTCTTCTCCAGACTTTTTGTCTCTCCCCGTATCGTAGAGCTCTGTCCCCAAGGTCTGCACTGGTGAAGTGCCATGGCCAGGACTCAACACGTGACCTGCAATACCATTCCATCCTACTGTTCACACCTCTATCCATTTTGTAGACTCCCTACCTCTGCATGCTTTCCACCTCCCGTCATCAGATCTGACTTGATATTGGTATATTTTGGTTTCTAGGCTATTAGAAGCCTATCTGGAGACTGGGAGTGTATTTCTCCATACATATTTTGTACTTCTTGTGCCACTGCCTTTCCTCCTCTGTCTCAAGATTCCCAGAACATATGGCCTGAGAGTCTATTCTTATTGCATCCTGTCTCTGGGATGAGCTGTTGCTGTTTCACGCTAAATGAGATAACTGGCTAGGAGACTCACTCCCACCTCACAGCAGCAAGTTTCTGCTTTGACACCTCAGTATCTAGAACACACAAAGTTCGGCCCTTTCAGTTAGGGTTACGAAATATGCAGGTTGGATAGGGAATTGGGGCATTTGTGGGGTAGGCAGGATGGATGATGATGCAGCACCTCTGTCTTTCCACTAGCGAGTGTCAAGGTTTGCATGTGAGTGGTAAAGATTTAACTGAACACAGTACTGGGGAAAACCAGAGATACTGGAGAACTATATAGAAAATCTAAAAAATCACGATTTGGCTGAGTCAAAGTACTAGTAATCCTAAGAACTCGTGAGAACTGTAACCATTCTACTGACTACTATTATTTGTCTGAATGATTCTATGAGCTGTATTTGTTTTAGACTAACATGCATGTATACTAAAACATTTAGAAGAATGTGTTCTGACAGATCTGTTACTCTGGTAGGCATAGGAGAAGTAAATCGGTTGAAAATATATTAAGTCTTACTTCAAGATATTAGTTTATAAAAGAAATGTGCTCAGAATTACTCGGGCTCATCTTTCAGCAACCACTCCTGAACAACAGAATGCTTTATGCCCAAATTCCACTTAAACTTACATGTCCGTAATGGCCTTCTTGCCCGCAGTTGTAGCAATACACTAAGGCTGATTGTCCAGAAGGGGTCTTTGGCTTTTTGGGTGGTCCAGGTTTGGTCTGCAACATGAATATTTGTGAAGATTTAGTGAATGTCAGAAGAAAATTAAAACCTCGTTCTTTCCAAAAGAACTTTAAAAAATATATATCCTCAAGGTTTTTACTTATTTATTTTTGGCTGCATTGGGTCTTCGTTGCTGTGCACAGTCTTTTCTCTAGTTGCGGCGAGCGGGGGCCACTCCTTGTTGCGGTGCAGGGGCCTCTCCTGTTGCAGAGCATGGGCTCTAGGAGCATGAGCTTCAGTAATTGTGGTGTGCGGGCTTCAGAAGTTGTGGCTTGCAGGCTCCAGTAGTTGTGGCTCTCGGGCTCTAGAGCGCAGGCTCAAGTAGCTGTGACGCACAGGCTTAGTTGCTCTGCGGCATGTGGGATCTTCCCGGACCAGGGCTCGAACCCGTGTCCCCTGCCTTGGCAGGTGGATTCTTAACCACTGTGCCACTAGGGAAGTCCCAGGAGGCAGTATTTGTAAGGAATTGCTTATCTAAAAAAAGTTTTTGGGACTTCCCTGGTAGCGCAGTCGGTAAGAATCTGCCTGCTAAGGCAGAGGACACGGATTCAAGCCCTGGTCCGGGAAGATCCCACATGCCGCAGAGCAACTAAGCCTGTGCGTCACAGCTACTTGAGCCTGTGCTCTAGAGCCCACGAGCCACAACTGAGCCCGCATGCCGCAATTACTGAAGCCCACGTGCCCTAGAGCCCGTGTGCCACAACTACTGAGCTCATGTGCCACAACTACTGAAGCCCACGTGCTCTAGGGCCCACGTGCTGCAACTACTGAGCCTGCACACCTAGAGCCCTTGTTCTGCAACGAGAAGCCACCGCAATGAGAAGCCCGTGCACTGCAACAAAGAGTACCCCTGCTCGCCACAACTAGAGAAAGCCTGCACACAGGAACAAACTACGTGCAGGAACAAAGACCCAATGCAGCCCAAATAAATAAATAAATAAAATTAAAAGAAAAGAAATACTGCCTCCTACAGTTTAGTGTGGAGACCCCATATTCTGATGGTTCTGTGTACTGAAGTGTGTAACATGATAACAATTCTTTTATTCTTAACATCAACGTGTGCTTTCCTCACCTTCCTCACTCCTCATTCCATTCCACATTGTGCCCAATACTGTGTTACGTATTAGGTATCTCAGAGGAGAATAAAAGCCCAGTAGAACATGACAGACATAAAAATAGATAACGACAACAATGTAAGCACAGTGATAGAAGCGTGTACAAGGTATTAATGGAGTGCCAAGGGGGACCCATCATTGGATGGGTAAGGAACTCAGGTAAAGCTTCCCTTGAAATATAAAAAGTCTAAATTTACTCTAAAAGAATTAGGTGTAAATCAAATGGAAAATTTTATGTAGAGGGGAAAGAGAAATTAGGATGCTTTTCAGGTTTCTAACTTGGGTAAACTAGTAAGCAGTAGTGTCAACAACTGATTCAGAAAAGGTAGGAAAAGAAGGTAGAGTCAGTTTAGAGGGAAAGATGATGAAGTCTTTTTTGGACGTTGAGTATCTAGGTGGAGACAGATGTCCACCAGGCAGTTATCTGTGTAAGATAAAGCTTAGAAAACACATCTGTGCTGAAGATTAGATTTGAAAGTAAGCTGCATTAATAGTGGAGGCTGAAATGACCAGAGTGGACAGTATTGCCATAGCCAGATGAGCAGCAGTGAGCTAAAGATGGAACCCTGGGAACAACACACAAGGGGCAGGCAGAAAAGCCTGTGAAAGAGACAGAGAAGGACAGGTTAAAGAACGCAGAGCCACAGAGAATGGTCATAGACCTTACATTAGTTTCAAGATGGATGAACTGATCTATGATGTCAAATACAGCAGAGAAGCCTAGTGAGATTAGGGCTGGGAAACACCCTTAGATTTCACACTGTTCATGGATAACTTTATTGTGAGAATTTTGGAATCAGTAAGAAGGTAGAAAGAGTAGAAAGCAATAGGTTGAAGAGTGAAGGAGATGCATGCAAAGGTGGTAGAACTATAAAGAAGAGCAAAGAAATGATTACCCACAAAAGCCAGGACAGTGGTTACTTCCTGTGGGGAGAGAATAGAGCAGAGGGTCTCAGGGTAGCTGCAATTTTCTATTTTCGAACACAGTGGTGTCATATAACTTAAGTGTGTTATATAACTCATTTATTAAATTGTACACATATGTTTGATGCACTTTTCACTATGTATATTACATTTCATAACAAGAAATGTTTAAAAAAATGAATGGAAGTTGAAGAAAAGTAGACAGTAGGTATATATTATTTTAAGAAGCATGAGTAAAAAGGGGCAAAAATAAGATCAGTCAGTACCTAGGAGGAGGATTTGGTGGAGTTCGTTATTAGAATGGGAGAGACCTGAAAATGTGAGAAAGCTAATAGAGGTGGAGAAGTTGAAAACACAGAGAAAGGATGGATAGAGCAAAACTCCTGACGTGGCACGGGTTTTAAAGAGGAGGAGAAAAAACTAATTCCCCTCATATTTTTTTGGAGATTGGAAGGATGGGAATAAACTTAGATAAGTTTATTTCTTATATTCTTTATTGGGTGTCTACAAAGAGGGCCAATAACTTGTCTGTCAACTGATTTTGTTATTTAATGTGGCGAATAGGTGGTCTGTGGGATGTTTTATTTTCTTGATACAGGAAAATAATCTATAGGTTATAAATATATATATAGGTTATAAACATATAGGTTGTTCTTCAAACAACTTTACTTTTAGCTCCATTTCCTAAATTGAAAAACTGGAGGATGATAATAACCTGAAACATGTTTTCTAATGAAAATACAAAATGGAATTTACAATCTCAGCTATTCCCAGTTGGGATATAATAAAAAACACAGTCAACAAATGTCTTATATCCTCTAATAAAAAACGTGGGTCACGAATTAGGACTAGCTAAAAGCCATTAAATAGTTTTTTTTAAAATTAATTAATCTATTTATTTATTTATTTATTTTTGGCTGCATTGGGTCTTCATTGCTGTGCACGGGCTTTTTCTAGTTGCGGCGAGCAGGGGCTACTCTTCATTGTGGTACGTGGGCTTCTCATTGTGGTGGCTTCTCTTGCTGTGGAGCACAGGCTCTAGGCACATGAGCTTCAGTAGTTGTGGCATGCGGGCTTCAGTAGTTGTGGTGCATGGGCTTAGTTGCTCCCCGGCATGTGGGATCTTCCCAGACCAGGTTCAAACCCATGTTCCCTGCACTGGCAGGCAGATTCTTAACCACTGCACCACCAGGGAAGTCCCTTAAATACAGTTTTAACAGGTATGCGCATAAGCATGTAGAACTCGTGCAGCAGTTTACAAATTTGTTCAGTAGTAGAGCACTGGGAAGACATGAAATTACTAAGCAGAAATAATTTTTCCATCTAAAAGATAACTATATTATTTGGTGTGATACAAAATTGCAACCATGAGTATATGTGGTTTAAGAGAAAGAAATAAAACCAAAATAGGTGGTACCATGGATGTGAAGGTAGAACGGATAATGTTTCAAGGAAGTCAAAAGCTACTGGTGAATCAAATACAATGAAGACTACAAAATCCATTGGACTTAACAGCCAGGAAGTTGTTGGCAACTGGAAACTGGTGTGAGCAGTTTCATTTCAGAGGCAGAGGCACAAAACAGATTGTAAGGGGTTTATTGCATGTAGAAAGATGCTAAAGAACAGAACATAGATAACTTTTTCAAGAAACCACACTGTGTGGGAGAAAGGAAGGGGACAAGTAGAGCAAAATGTTAAGTCCAAGGATGCCTCCATTAGTGACATTTACCAGAGTGCTGGGCACATGGCATGAGCATCTATATACATTCTTTCATTAATCTATTCAAAAAATAATTATTGAGTACCTAATACATGCCAGATACTGTTCTAAGATTACCTAATTGAGAAGTGAGCAAGACAAAAATCATTGCTCACATCTCCAGTGGTGGAAGACAGATGAACAAAACCAACAACACACACACACACACACACACACACACACACACAGTATCAGATAGTGATAAATGGTATGCAGGCAATTAAAACAGTTATGTAAATGAGTCATTGGTGGTGACTCAGATTGACTTTGGGGGAAACTCTCACTGGGAAGGTCATTTCTTATAACAAAAAACCCCCAAGTATGTGATCACTGGGGAAACAGTATTCTGGGCATAAGGCATGGGGAACAGGTAGTGTAAAGCCCTGAGGTGAGCATAAGCTTGCTATATTTGAGTATCTGAAAAATATCTATAACTTGGAAGTGTAGTAGGTGAAGGAAGACCAGGAGAAAAGGAGGTTCTAAAAGTGAAGAGGGACCAGATCATAAATAAGGGTGAAGAGTGCTGGATTTACTTTATGTGGCATGGGAAGCTAGTGTGAAGCTAATGGTATGGGCTCAACAACTAACTGGCAACTGTTAGCAGAGTATAACCAATGAAAGAAAAATCCACCCCCCAAATTATACACATTCTCTGAAAAACTCACCTATGTTTAAAAGTTTCTCTACTTATGTTTGTGCAAATACATGACAATTTATCTCTGAGCCCAGAATTCTAGGTTGATTCATGAGAAGGAAAATACGCCCACTTATGTTTAGTCCACGGAATAAGAGTTCCATTGGTTCAAATCCTATGCAAAAGGACAAGATGAATCAGGAAATAATTATGAGGGGAGCTTATGAGAACCAAATTAGCAGGGATATCCAGACGTTGGAACTTGACTGGCACGGATACAAGTAGGGGCTTCCTCACAGGAGGGGCCACCTGTACCCCTACAGCACTTCTGGCTTCTCCTTGGGAGCACAGAACAGAAGGATAGTCACACTACCACACAACTCTTCAGTGGTTCATTCCTATCACCTCCTCTCAGAGTAAAGGCCACAGTGCTCCTGATCCTTTCCCTATTTCACCCACTAGTATACTAAACTGGTTTTTTATTATGTTTATCGTCTGCTTCCCCATTTCTAGAATGCGAGGTACATGAGGGCAGGGATCTTCATCCAGTCCACTATGCATCCCTATGCCCAAAATCTAGAGTGTGCAAACTATGGCTGGAAGGTCAAATCCAGCCTCCTGCCTGTTTTATATGGCCTATAAGGTAAGAATGATTTTAACATTTTAAAATGGTTTAAAAATTCTAAAAAAGAATGTTTTGTAATATGTGAAAATTATATACAATTCAAAATTCAGTGTCCATAAATTACTGGAACACAGCCCGGCTGCTTTTCATGCTACAGGGATCAAGTTATGACAGAGACCAATGACTGGCCTGCCAAGCTAAAATATTTACTATCTGGCTCTTTACAAAAAAAGTTTGCCAACACCTGACATAGAGCATGGTAAGTGCTCAATAAATAGGTGGTGAATGAATAGATGTTACAGCCTCTAAAATTTTAGAGTGAAAATGAATTATGCAGCCAATAAAAGTATTTAAAGTAGATATGAATACTGAAAATCTCTGCTACTGATTGAGGATACAGAGCAAAAGCTTTATAGAATTTCTCTGAATTTAATTATTTGATTGCTTAAGTTTGAGGAAATTACAAATAGTACTAAATGCTGTTCCATCTGTCCGTAGCACTCTTCCCCCTGATAAATATGGTAAGCTCCTTCACCTCCTTCAAGTCTTGGCTCAAATGTCATTTTCTCCTGACCACCCTATTTAACGTTGCTAGCTCCCTCCAATTGGTGTTCCCTATGCTGCTTCACTACCCTCCCTCCCTTCCTTTTTTTTTTTTTTTTTTTTTTTTTTTTTGCGGTATGCGGGCCTCTCACTGTTGTGGCCTCTCCCGTTGCGGAGCACAGGCTCCGGACGCGCAGGCCCAGTGGCCATGGCTCACGGGCTTAGTTGCTCCGCGGCATGTGGGATCCTCCCGGACCAGGGCACGAACCCGTGTCTCCTGCATCGGCAGGTGGATTCTCAACCACTGCGCCACCAGGGAAGCCCCCTCCCTTCCTTTTTTAAAACTCCGTGGCACTTACTACATCTGACATACTGTATATTTTACTTGTTTGTTTTGTCTATCTCCCAACGTGAAGGGATTCTGTCTGTTTTTTTGTTCAGTGCTGTACCCCAGATCCTAGAACAGGCCTAGGCATATAGCAGGAGTTCAGCAAATATTAATGAATTAATAATCAGGTAATGCATATATAAAGTGCATGGCCCACAGTAAGCATCCAATACATTTTAGTTATTGTTAATAATTTGGATACTTTGGGAAATTATATCAATTTTTATGTCATTAAGGCACAATGTATAAAATTATGCTTTGATATATTAAAAAGGCTGAATAAATTAATACAGCTTCCTAAGCATCTCTCATACTTTACCTTGAGAATCAGCTATGTACTCTGGCAGAACCAGGAAGGAATTAGTAATAGAGACATCCTTCTTAATCAAGATTTTGAAAGCATGTTTCATGTTGATACTTATTTTATTTTGAAAGAAATCTCATTCAAAAAGCTTCATATTTAGCCCCACTGTTCATTTATGCCCCTGGATGAAGTACAAACATTTGGATGTTCATTCATCTGAATAATATCACTAGTTACAAACTTCCATTATTACTAATAAAAATAGCAACAGTATTTATATTGTGCTAGGGAAATTTAAACTGTTTCACAATAATTAATTAGTAAATGACATGACAAACACTATCTACACACTCTCATTTTAATAAACTATCATGTACTAGGATTTAATAGGAATGAAATCAGCCTAGATCTTACCTAATTAGAGAATATTTCTGTATTAGAAAATACAGTACTGAAAACTCAATAATTATTTCCAGTGGACAAGTTTTCATACTATGATCTAACAAAAATCTTACAGCTATTTAAAGTGTTAGAAATATAAATTTGTGACTCAATATTTCTGCCTTGGAGCGTGTCTTTATTTTTAATTAACAGTAAAGGTCCAATTTAAAGCAGAATGTGTCAACTGATTAGCTCTAAGTTCAAGATTCTGTCATACATGTCTGTACTGCAGACAAAAAGTTAAATGCAAGGGAATGAATGCAGTTTTTAGAACTTTTTTTAAAGTTAAAAGATTTATCTAAAGATTTTGACCCAATGGATAACCAAATGAACTATTTATGAAAGCAGATCTCTTTCTTTTCTTTTTTTTTGGTTACAGACATTTAAATAATCTATATTTGTAGGGTGATATCTTAGAGATTACTTTACTATCAATATATAGAAGTAATAACCTGGTAGATAGCGTTACCTATGAAAGGTCCATCCCATCTGCTATTCTTGCTGAAAGCTTTTCATGCACCAGTAAACTCAGTAAATATCAGAAGATAAAGCATAAGCCTACCACGCCACGGATTTACTCCTAATGTCTCCTCATAGTGCAGCCCGATGCAACGATTACAAATGATTTTCTTCTAATGTCATTTTACATAACCCTTTTTTCTGCATGAGTAGTTAGTGCGGAATGAATGAATGAATGCCATTAAAACAGTTAATCATTATCTAGGACACTGGCCTTACTCCCTTCACTACTAGGAATCTCCATGACAAAGGCCAAGAGATCAAAACGCCAGAGCTGCCTCAGTGTCCTATTTCTAACAGTAATTTTTTATGCAAATGATCTGCTGGGCATCTCTCTCTGTGACCTTGGGCTGCCCTTATCTAAACTGACTTTGATCCAATGAGGGCTTGTATCTAGTTGAAGCTCATTACTATATACGATCTGCAATCAACTGCACTAACTAAAGGGAATTTTCTACTCTTGTGAACGCAAAACAGACTTATTTTTTAAATTATACATATGCTTAAAGACTAGACTATATGTTTTTTATTAATCGAATTTGTTATATGAGTATATATTAAAAAGCAAATATATTACTTGAAGTAAATGTATTAATGACCAAATGTAACATTGATAAAGCACTGAGCTTAGCTCCAGTCCTCTTGAACAAGTCACATTTGTATATACACCTCTCAAATCAATTATGCTTTTTATGTTTGAAAACTACCTTACTCTTTCAAAAATATTTCCAATTTCTTCTTTTAATAAACTCACTAATAGCACAAGCCTCCTCCCAATATTCAAGTATTTTAAAATATTAAACCCAAGTAATCAAATAGGATTTGCCAAGACAATGTTACAAGAAACCAAAAGCTTGCCAACATCGTCAAAGTCCACTAGTTGAAGTGACCTAATGGCATGAATTTGACATTTGAGCAAAACAAAAGTTTGAATTTAAAATATACTTTTTCCCCCTATTTAAAGATATTATTTTTACTACCTACTCTAGAGATCAGATATATTTTTCTAAGTATTTTATTTAGTTTTATGAAAAGTAGCCAGGGAAAGAATGGATGCCCTCCCTTTCCTTTGGTATTGTTCACAATATAAATGCCAACAGAAATGTAACTGGTACATATTCAAGGAAAATCACAGCTGGGGCCTAAAGGAATCAAAGGAAGAAATTTTAAAGTTGGGCAAATAGTTTTGCAGTGAATTGAACCAAAGCTGAGTCTGAAAAGGCAAAAATAGATCCCATATGACCAAAGATACAAAGGCTAATGTCTTGTCCTCCATTTTCAGTGTTTTTCTGGGGTGGGTCCTCACACCTGGCGATCTGAATTCCAGGTCTATTGCACCCACGATTTTAGACAAAGCCTTCCATTTGCATACTGTTCTGACAAATATTCACAGTATTACTTCCCTTTGAGAAATTCAGAGAAGAAAGTCTCTCCTCAAACTAAAGGCTTTGAAACTATTTTAAAACAAAGCTTCCTTTATGAAGATTTTTAAGCTCTTTTTTCCCTCAGTGAAAAGAAAGAATTCAATTGTACTCTAGTGGACATTGCTACTAATTTCCCCTACATCCTAAAAATGCCATTGAAAGCACCATATATAATGATATACCTATATTTTTTAATGTGTAAAAAAACTATGTCATGTACCCAACAGACTCCCAATCCATTGGGTAATTCCTTAATTAGGCAGATTTTTGAAACATGTATTATGTACACAACAGACCGGAACGTCTCCTTTGGAGCATTTTCTAGTCTATCGGGTGATTACATCATTAAGCCACACATGCTATGTAGAAAAAATCCTTATGAAAATTCATGAAAAAATGTACAGCACAACATTAGCATGCAGCAGACGTGTATGCTTTTGATATTTTTTCTGTTAAAAAAAAACTACATGAAGTAATTAGTCCAGGTCATGAAAACATGAGAAAGGTACCAGACACTGGTGAAAACGAAAATTGCAAAAAATTGCATTTCTCATGGTTTAGCAGAGAGTAATTTGCTTTATTGGAAAATAGATTCTAAAACAGTGTTCATTTGAATTGCAGCAGAATAAAGGGTGTTGCTTTATTGATTTGATATTTCCTATGTACATGTAATTTCTTCCCTACCCCTCTTTTGGATACTGTTAAGTTTTACAAGCCAATGGGTTGAAGGTTGCAAATGACCAGTGTGGTTATTCACGTCCTTGAAGTACTGTATGTTTGTATACTTATATATTCATTTTACGTAACCTAGAGTGTAAGGGATTACATGACTGTTATCTTTTTCAAGTCAAAACTACGCTACAGTAATAAGAATAGAGGTAAACTGTTGGTATAACTCCCAACCAGATTATACATTCACAATGTTAAGTGTTAGGCAAAATCTGAAAGCCAATATATTTGAAGACTAAAATGAATGAAGCATACGTTTTATAAAAAGGAGCTATTAAATTTATTAATTTATGATTTTTCTTTTTGTAAATGACATTCTACCCCTACCCCCCAAAAAAGCCAACAACAAAAAAGAAAACCTCAGTAAGCAGAGAACAATGAACATATGCAAGACAGTAAGGATCACAGTAATTCACCCCCTGAATGTTCTAAATCTTCATGGCTTAAAAAGTATCCCAATTTTCTCCAAAGGTAGTGGCATTTATTCACTGGGCCATAGCTAATTTTACATGGAATGGAAAAATGTTAGTTTAAGTTTAATTTACCACCCTATTTAAATAAATCCAATGTAGCTCTCAAACTGCAGAGCTATCCCTCCGTCTATTTTAATTTTAAAGTAAGTTAGCAAAGGCTTCCTTCTTAATCCCCAGAGACTACCTACATAGTGACACAAACGCACAAATTTATGACAGCAACATAAATGCTCTTCTGAAGTAATGTGCAACATTAAGTGAAAATCATTTCCTGGAAAGATATTATAGGTATCTATATTTTATTTGCCATCTTAAACATATCTGGGTCTTTATGGCCTTATTTTAAAAATGTATTTCCTTTTTATATTTCCTGGTGCAAATGGACTGCATAAATAAGCAATGTGCTATGAGGCTTCAGACCAGCCGATAAAACCTTTCAATTTTCATGCCAGCTTCTTCTTTTGTAATTCAAATCCGCCTGGAAACTGGCAGCTCTGAAAACTGAAACAAGCACTGCCACAAATACCTTGTAATGCTATCGACCTTGTCTGCCCATGCAGTGAGAAAGGGGGATGCGTATGTGTCTGCAGCCATCCAGATAACACAACTCATTTTTTGGGGGGTGGGGGGGGATAACAGAAGCCAGCCCCAGACTCTGCACCCAAAGCAGTCATTACCAGTCACACTGGAGAATAAGTCTCTTCAAAATACACAGTGCATTTAAAAACCATATATGAGGCTGAGCCACTGCTGTCATTACCAATTTTAATTTAGCTCCTTCAGTTTGCCAGCCAGATAAACTCTTTAGTGCTGTTTTTTAATCTATTTGCCACATTTTATGTTTAAGATTATAGTAATATGGACAGGAGAAGGAATCACTTTTAGGGGAAATAAAGAAATAGATCCGCTTATCGGCGCCCATCAGAAAGTTCATTAATCAGCCAGGCTTTGTGCCCTCTAAATTGAAAGGTTAAATAATCCTCTCAGGAATATTTCTTGGCCCCTCCGCCAATTGTCCGGAGAGGAGCTGCCATTCATAGTACGAGGGATCGGTGACAGGGTATCTTACCACTGTTTGGACCCAAACAATGATGGACAAATGGCCTGGTTTACAAAGAACCTTTTAGTACATGGATGGAAAACGACCACAAGCTTTGATGCAGGGTGGAGGGATGAGGAGGGCATGGAGACAGGATGTGGGGGAAGGGAAAGAGAAGAACACATACATGTTTGAATCCATGGATATTTTATCTGAACGTTTATTGGGGTAGACTATAAAACACAGAAACCACATTAATATACATCTACCAACCATATGCAGGGCTTAACATATTCAAATCTGCTTATATATTTTGCATACAACTGCATATAAACTATCACTGAAAAATCGTAGAATAAAAGAACCACAGCTTTATTATATTTATTAGTTAATACACACGGGATCCAAATAAGCCCTGAGATTTTCATTTTTGCCATAACTCCACATGACTTACAACACATACTTCTCCCCCTCCCCATACCCCACCCGTGCTTAGTCTACTGAAATACTCTTAACCATCAGTCACAAAGGTAGAGAATTCCACAGCTGTAAGTACCTGTTTAAAGGGGGGAAGTAATGCTTTTTTGGTTTTACAATACGCTCCATCTTAGCTCCTACATGTCTTAAAGAACAAACATGGAATAGGAATGCTCTTTGAAAGAACACCAATCACATTCACTGAGGAAGTGCTTAATTTTGTGTTGCCCTTTTTGCTGGACCTATATGAGAATATGGGTAAGAGACTGCAAAGCAACTGAACAAGCTCTTATAACTCAACATTTTGCTGTGAAATCAGGCTGGTTTCTGGCATCAGTCATGTGAAGGCACATGAAGCAGTTTTACCTGAAGTGCAAAAAACTGATATGCTATTTTGTTTCATTTCTCATCTGATTAACACAAACCCTCTACCACTAGCAGAAAGTATTATATTTGGTTATGATAGATGACTATATTCAGATGACACTGAAGTTACCACCTAAGAATTATACATTTATTAACAATATATTTTTTCAAAATGATATCATTATATCTTTATATGGCACACATTTTATTTAGTCATTTTCACTAAAAGAGAAAGAGTAAATATGTTTGTCATCTACTCTTAAAAGTCTTTATAATGAGTTTTAGGCAAATCAAATTAAGAAACTAATATGTTTGCTATAATTTAATTAAAAGTTACCTACATTTCTAGAAAGAAGACAAGCATAAATAACTAGAAAATGAAAACTGAGGTAAATAATTTTAACAAAAGACACTGCTTGTGGGGATTTTAATTTCAATAGCTATAAGGAGGAAAAATTTTTAGGAGATAGACAGTAAAGGGGTCATTACGGATCTCCTCATCATAGGCAAATAAAAGGCTTCACAATACATAATCTGAGTTTGGGCTATTAGTCCAGTTGCTATCTCTACAGGAGTGAGGAATTTGTGGGTTTGCTGTATTGGAGCTCACAGAGTGTTGAACACAGGCTAAGTTAGGTATTGTGCTAAGTACTTTACATTTATTATCTCACTGTATACTTATAACAGCTCTAGAAGGCACTATACCCATTTTTCAGATGAAGAAACCGAGGGTCTCAGAAGGGAAATATTTTAACTAGGTTCGCACATCTAGTAAATGAAAGAGCCAGAATTTAAACCAATGTTTGATCCCAAAGCTGGCATTCTTTCCCCTATATTATGATGAAAAACATTCCTTAGTAATTTCCTCAGAAATAAGTCTGTCCTTTCAGCCCAATTTTATAGCACATTTTTCTAAGGACTTCAGTAAAATGAGAAGGAAATGTGGTATAAAGACAAATAAATGAAATGTGAGAGATCCAAGAAAGAGAGAATTGAGATTTTATTATATAAATGAAGTTAAGGAACAACCAAAACTTAGTTCCCCTAACTGAAAAGAAATGTGGGTAATCCACAAATACATGTAAAGGAACAATATTTATGTAAAATGGGTATTTATAGACATGGATATATTACACATTATAAAGATGACCTTATAATCTACCTAATAGATTCAACTTTGTATGATTTTTGAAAAAAGGAATTAAAATATCAGGATAGCTTTATTACCAACTGATTCACACAGTGAATTATTTTTACAAAGCTAATATGAATTTCTGAACATTCCCATTGAATAATTGTTTTTGAAATGTGATCTGTCAGTGCAGTAGTACACCAATTAAGGTGACAATCTATTTTAATTCCAAAGATACTAAAAATATATTTTTCATTAAACATCCTCTAAACATGAAGCAGTTTTCTTCATATAATAGTTTTGATATTTCTAAAAAACCAGAGTTGTTGGTCTTGGAGGACCACTGCCAAACTCAAAATAGCTGGAAGAAAATATTTGTAAATGTACAAAAATATGACTCTCATGACTTTCTGGCACGTGGGGATCAAATGGCAAATGAATTTCAAGTCTAAAATCTGATTGAGTCTATCAGTAATTCATTAACTTTTAGTCTTTTAAGATATTTTGCTTCTAAACCTTAAACTTAATTCAATTTAAGTTTACAACTGTAGTTTATACCATAACAGAAAATGCAACACGAGTTCAGAGAGATTGTTCATGTCAATAACTCAAGGGGTTCTTTCAGGAATCTTTTCCTGCAGATTAGTCAAATGATTGACCAAAACCTTTAAAGGTTATGGTTGATCATGACTGTGAATGACTAAGTGATTCCTAAATACTTAAGACCTGTTAGGAATTACTGTAATCTACCATGTCTTTCACATGCATGACTACTAAAAGGAATGCTTAATACAAATATCACTGGCCCAGTATACTTTACTTCTATTCTTGCACTGAAATGTCCAGAGAAAATCATGACAAGCTCAATCACCTGGAATATATATATTTAAGGAACACATGGATCACCCATTCAAAGTACATATGAAAAATAATCACTTGAATATGCTAAAATTATTCGAATAGTTGTATGCTTTTTACGTGTACTTAACATGACAAAGAATAGGCACCATTCAACATTTCAGATTTTTGAACTCTAATTTATTAGAGTGTTAAACTTCACGGATCTTGAAAATTCTCAGGCTACATGTTTACATTCATTTTTGTCATAACAGGGATAGTATTTCAAAGTGTAGAGAAACAAGGAAAAAAACAACATAGTTTTCTTTGGGATTATATGAATAATGTATGTGTTTTTTAAGGAAAAGAAAGAAAATATTTTTAAAATGTTATATATATATATATAAATTATAAATACTTAGAAACTGGAATTTAATTACCACAAAATTTAAGTATCAAGAAGAAATTGCCCCTACAATGACTAACTATAATTCCTTTGTAAGTAAAGGTGAACATAACTAGGAAAAAGAAAAAAAGAGTTAGCAAATTTTGTTCAATTACATTTGAACAAAAGTCCAAATGTAATTTTCCATCTTTCTATCATCCTCAGGAGAAACATTTATTAACAGGTAAGAAAATAAAGACCACAACAGGAATTTCTTTACATTTTTAAAACAGAAGTAAAACTTCTGTTTTACTTTTATGAAGTCCATACAGTAAATATGTTAAGTCTTAAACGCAACAGACTTTGCTGCCAGCCACTAAGGGGCATATAAACAAGCACAGGGATTGTTTTGTCAATTGAAGAAAGGAAGTTGCTGTTAGAGTTTTAGATTCAATTAGTTTATTATTAGCAACATGTACTACATAAAAAATAAATAGAAATCACAATGATGGGTGATTAGGACATTAAAGATTTAGAAAATGACAAAAAACACAGCTGTTTGTAGGCCAAAACATTTGTAAAGAGTCTTTTCTAAATTGTGTGAATGCTACATAATTTTCATTGCTTGATTATCTGAAACACTTAAATCTACATTAGAATTATTTTCATAAAGCACTTGATATTATTTAAATATATTAAAAGAAGAAACAACTACTCAAAATATTCCATTATTGACTTCCCATTTAAAACAAATTAATTTTTGCATTAAAATATTAGAAATCAATTAAGTTGGGCATTCTCTCTGAAAGGGGTGACACTTCAATATTTCTCTGACAAAATGAAAATATGAAGGCTCTCCCATATGCTTCAATAAATAGAAATAAACTATATTCAAATCTAATAATTTTATTCTACTCCCATTCAAAAACAAGTTTGTATACACACAATGTCTAGAGATCTTAGGAAACATTGTGAGAGGAAAAATAACATGCATTTATAATTCACAACGTTCACTTTTTCCCCCTTCCTTTTACAGAAGCTTTAGAAAATTGCTTTTTGATGATTGGCAAATTGTATTTATTTTTAAATGAATCTCATTTATTGAGATTGATAATTCCAGGTTTCATTTGCTTTGAAATTGCATTTTCCAATTGCTTCCAATGATAAGTTCTAGCAAATGTGGTCCAACATGCCAGTGAAAAAAATCAGTTGACCTATTCTGTAAATGTAGTAATTATCTTTTACACTAAATTCAAAACATGGTAAGACTGAACTAAAAAATTATAAGCAAAATGTTGACACTAAATTCTTTAAGAACAAGGTGAATGTTTAAATAAATATTAAAGCATTCACATAAATTTTCCATTTGAAAAAAGTCTTTAAAAATTTTGGTCACTGTCCAAATGTATTTCTATCTCTGTTATCACAGATGGAGTTTTAGAAAAATAAGTTATAAATGCTTATTCAGAAAATTCTTTTTATTCAGACACCAAAGTAACTTGAAACAGAAAGCAGTATGATTTACTTTTTAAGTACTACAATGGAAAGATGGCCCTGAGATACTACAAAATAGTCATGTACCATCTGAATCCTCAGAGCATGATTATATTCACCTCAGTAGTGTTCTAGTATTAAGGGCATTTTTAATAAAAACTAAAACTCTGAAAATTTGACAGAGATGTAATATCTTAACCACAGTAATTCAAGACATAGAGGAAAAAACCCTACAATTTAAACAAGAGTATTCCCAGTTCTTAAGGAAATTGGCAAAGTGAATTGAACAATCAAAAATAAGAGCCTCCAAAATGAATTTATATAGTCTTAGTCTGTGATAATTTGTACGCCAGGCCTCAAAAAAACGTATGAAGAAAAAGTTTATTTAAATAATTCTAAAATAAAGTGAGGCCTAGTTCTCACTCTATTTGGAGGTAGTTGACATTTTAAAATGCAGTATGTAACCAGTTCTATTTCCTTTGATAAACACACACACACACAAGAAAAAAGAAAGTCCTATCTCTTGATATCTACTGTGTGGATGGGGTTCTTATGGGTTTTGCAGTTCTGCTTATGTAGCCGAGGAGCTCTCAGATTCTGAGATTTAGGATTCCCAACATATATTCAATGAAGAGAGAGAGACAGAATGTTTGTCCATGAAAAGAAAAGGTTCTGGCTTGAGGCTGACTTTTTAAAACTCTTTTAGACTCTTTACTTTTTTCTCATTTTAAGGTAAGTAAAATATATTCCATTTTAGTATTAGGTAGAAAATTGTTACCCACCCTAACTTATATCATAATTCCAGGGTAAAGCCCTTTGTACAGCTATTGCCTCATAATCAAATTCCACTTTCTTAGTCTTTCCTTCTGGACCGTAAAACATAGTTCTAAAATTAAATTTAAATCTTATGACATTTAGGGTTACCTATTCTATGGTATGGCAGAGAATGTTTTAGAGAGTAACATTTGTTTCCATACTGTGAAAATCCAGAAAACACATTTCTAAATTGTTGTTTCCAGGTAAGGAGAGAAAACTGAGTGGCAAGATGGAATGATATTGTTAATTATTGTCTATAAGATATACTCTGGCATTCAACTGGTTCAGGTAAGACTACTATTAATTACTAGTAAACTCAGGTTACAAGCCTTTCCTAGACTAGAAAGGAAGACAAGGAAACTACTCCTCTCCATGTCCCTGAGAGCAAGTATTTTACTTTTTGAATTCTAGGCATTCCAAACATTATATATAAAGAAACATTTAAAACTTAATTCTTCCAAAAAGGTTACATTTTCTTCCTGTTTAAACTTTTAGTTAAAATAAAAGGTAGTAGGTTGTAACACATTTTAACAATGCACACAAAGAAATCCAAGCACAAAATTAAACATAAAAGATGTATTGTCCGTTTTGGTTCTTAATACAAACGGCCCCCAAATAGCAAACTCTTGGTTACTTTTTTAAGTAGATTAAAAACAAGATTAACAAAATGTCCAAAGCATGTCAAATTATAGCCTCTACTAGTTTAAAATTCTGTTGGTTGTAAAACTCTGTTGGTGGCCATTTTGGCCTAGGATTTTTAATATAAATGAGACTAGAAATGACAGGGGATGGGGGAAGGGACTTTCCTTCTTGAACAGTCAAAGAGGGAATTTTTTTTTATCTAGAATGAGTTATATGAAAGATGAAAAAGAATATTCAAAGTTAGGCTTTACCAGAATCTGAAAATATAACAAATTAAAATATAAGAACAGTGCTATATTACTGAAGATTTAAAAAACTTTCTAAACATTTTTTGAAGGAGGTAAATACATAAACTATTTGGAGAAATTATTTAATTGCTAAATAAAAATCATATATTTTTCTTTTTCCCATGCCTGTCTCCAAACTGATAATCTAAAGTCATTAAATTACATGACATAATTTTATAGCCATTAAAATATATAAAGAAAAATGACATGGCCAAATAGTTGTTATAATATGGATACATATGTACATATACAAAAATATATGTAGTGTCTTAGAGTTTTATTAGCATGTACCGTTTAGAATGATGGTCTTATTTTTTTATTAATGAAGTCAAGTCTAGTTAGAAAGCTATTCTATTCAGATATAAGTTGTAAAGGAGACTTTATATGACCTCTAATGAAATTGCTGAAAATAGTGAACACCTCTCCTTTTTAATTTTCCTCTTATTTCAGAATGAGGAAAATGTGTTTTAAGGAATTTTTGATTTGATTTGATTTCACAGGTCCACTTACACCCACCAGTCAACTTATCATCTTTCTTACATGTTTGAGAAATAAAACTCTGTTTAACCTATAGACTTTTTTTTAAAATTAAGTGATTCCTGGATAGACCTTAAATTGTAGTAGCTAAACTTTAGGTTGTGTAAATGTCCTTCTATTCTCACTGACTGAGAGTCAGATAAAAGCAATAGACAACTTCGTAAATGTAGACATTTCCAAACTAGATATACAAATCTCCCCTCAAAAAGTGTAGTTCATTTTGGGTAAGAAATGGGCATGTTTTGGTTAGAAACAGAAATTAATCAATGATTAAGTGTAGAAATATCCAGTTTTAAGAAGATGGGTTTAAATGAATATACAATAGCCGTTCTAACCTGGGCTTTATTACTTGGTTATTGCCCTGATTGACGCCACATTCACGTGTGAGGGCTACTATGAGTCAATAGGTGGCAGTCCATCGCCTAGTAAAAGAGCTGAAGATGACTAAACTCATCATGCATCTTGCTTTCATTCAAGATTAAATACTGCTAAACTGCACACATTAGGATATTTCCTATATGTATAATTATTTGGCTATTTTGCTGGATTGATATAGATGTACATGTTTATAAATATACTTGTTTTGCATTTATACTTGCACAGTAAACTAACTCTTAATTACTAATTATTAATTTAAACTTGATAATTATGAATTGTGATAGTTATTTCAATATTATTTTGAAAAATTAATCAGGCTTCCAAATTAAGACAAATTTTTTTAAATGATCTTGTTAAACTTATAGATAGAATATACTGTAATTTCCCCAAAGGCAAATTCATTTTGTTGTTTTTTCTCCCAACTATTCTTTCTATAATTTATGTTTTTCAAAAGCTACAATATTAAATGAACCTTCAAATATCTCTGTTATACTAAACACTGATTTCTATCCTTCTATGACAGTTATATAAAAGAATGTAAGAGCAAATAATGAAAAGAATGGCTTTAAAATAGTACTTTCTATACTTCAAGTTTTCAAGATTGGAATTTTCTAACTTAGGGGAAAAAGGAAAATTAATGCAATGTCAAATCCATTAGGCTATTACTTAAAAAAAAAGTTGATGAAAAACTTGCTATACAGTTACAAAGAGTGACTGTGATCTTGAAAACTGTAATACATGATTGGATTCCTCAAATTTAAACTAAGAATTTCACCATAGCCTGTTAGGATTAAAAAAAATTGCTACCCTCACACAAACATAATGTATTCATATGAGTTACACCTGTTACATATGCGTGTAACGTGTGTGTCTAGGTGTGCACTCGCATGTGCATGTATTTATTTATTTATTAAAAAAATTTTTTGGAGTAGGGGATAACACTAAAGATTTTTAACAAAACCCAATTTGGGATTGAGGATAGTTAAGGAATTACATACAGCTTTCTACCGAGAATCTTTAAACAAATTAAACAGTGATAACAATGTGAAAACAAACCACCTGATGTACTTCTTGGGCTTGTGATAGGCACAATTGAGTCTACTTATTGGTTTATTTTTATTCCGTAAGAGCAGAGCAGTAAGAAGACATGTTTTGTAGAAACTCTGCCCTTTCTATTTTTACTATGTCTTCCTATAAACAAAAACTTTTTAATAAGTTAAACTTTAAAGAACTGTTTTTAAATATACTGCATAGCTGTACAATTACAAGAGTAATTTTTAATGTTGTCTCTTGCTCAGCACAACATATTTAATATATTAAAAGAAATGACAGGTAGGGCTATGGTGAATTATTGAAATTATTTAAGCTAAATAATAAAAATAAACTGACTTCATAATATTGAGCATTAACCAATTGATTCCACAGCAAACTATTTTTTTTGCTCCTACTTAGCCTAAAATCACACTAAAAGGAAACCACAGAATTAAATAACTTGAATGATATTAAACAGATATTTATACACTTTGAATGTCAAGAGAAGCTTAAGGATATGACAGCTGAATTGTTCTATATGAAAGATACACTAAGTTTTTTCTAGCTTCACTGAAAAATATGTGTAAACATTTCAGTAAAGCCAGAAAAATGATAATGGAAGATAGTGTGTACTGTATGCTTGTGGACTGTAGATACAACATTTTAAAGATGCTGGATTACTACTATTTTTTTTGCTTCTAGCATACTTCTCCCCTTTAATTTAATGAATGTGGTCTAGGAAGACTGAGAAATACCATGATGTAATCGTTAAATGATGTAATAAAAAACAATCAAAATCTTTTAAGAGCAGGAAGATAAAGGATAGAGGAGTGGGCAGGGGAGAAGAGAAAAAGTGTATTATTGCTTTCTCAGTGCAAAAACTCTTCAGATGTTTATTATCTTCCAGTAGAAGATGCTTGTCTATATTTTATGGTCAGCAGTTCAGAGAAGGGTAAATAGGCTGGGTCGTGGGGAAAATAAAAAAGGTGTTTCTACTTACCGTTAGGTGATACTGCCTCCAGATTTCTGGGCAAGCCTGGAAAATAAAAATATTGATCAGCTGGGAGCATGAAACAAGGTACTTTACAGCCTGTTGGTTTTGGCATAACCCAGCACCCACTGGTGTCGGTCACAGGAAAATAAGAAGCTTAACAGAAAGGGCCTGCATTTCAGCTTCAAAAACCTGGCTAGACAGTTTAATTGAATTTTACACTGGTTTAACACACTCCCTGCCATTGTCAGAAAGCCAGTTACAAAGTTTTCTCTCTCTTTTTTTTTCTTTTCAGGTTAGAAGTTTTGGGTACTAAGATGTGATTAAGAGCTATAACTCGGTTAAACTGATAAATGAACAGCAGTGGTCAAAATCAATAAGACTCACAAAGTACACATTTTAAAAGAACATTTTGAACCTTGGTAGTATGACAGAAAACAATTTAATAGCAATTGCTTTTAAGATGTCTTAGCTGTAGTTATATATTTCTGATGTTTTACCTAATCACTTGCTACTAACTTTCAATACTCTATGACATAGATAACAAGAGAATTGAAAAAGCAAAACAAAAAACAGCCTCAAGAATCTAAAGTCCATGCCTTTTCCCTTAAAAGTTGTCTTCTCCATCGTTACATTTATAGAGATATAACTTTAAAAACCCAAGAAAACCTCAATACTTTGATAAAAGATGGATTTATCGAAGCCAGAATAGGTAACAACAAAACAAAACAAAACAAAACAAAAAACAAAAGCAACAGCAGCAGCAACAAAAACCAGTTAGGAGACATTTCCTTATGGATACACATATAAATCTTTCCATATGCTTAAATTATGACTCTGTTAAGAGACACTTCTAACTGAGCTCTTTATGAATAGTTGATCAGTTTACTATTTTCTCAGAAAAAGAACTGTTGAAGACAAAATATTTTTAATAACTATATTACAGCAATGATTTTAATAAATTAAACCACCAAGCTAAGTAAATGGCAATCCTTCAAGTGGATGTGAATTTATAGCTTTTGTTTAAAAGTGTGTATATACACAAAAATATACATACACATACACATAATGCATACCTAAAATTAGAATGAGTTAAATCTTTTTTAAACCTTTATAATCTTTGACATACACTTTGAAACAATTCTTTACCTGATCTATCATTCCTCTTTCATTTATTTTTCAGGGTAGGGATAAAAGTAACAAAGATGATTCACACAATCTAAAAATATTATGGGTATGGCAATAATTCAGAAAATAACTTTTGAATGGCAAAATCTCTACTGATTATACCATCATTAGTGATTAGATCAAAAAAAGAGTAGATATGTTCCAATCATGCTGAAAATTTTATCCATTATGCATCTTAAGCTTAACTATCCAATGTAATTTTCTAAAGAAAGGTGTGTAAACTAGACTATTTAGTGGTCAGCTTTCCAATATAAATGTCACATTCATGTAAACTAAGGTGTCTGACTAAAAGAAAACCACTGATAGACAGTAATTTCTGGATGAACAACACTGATCAAAAGGAAACTATCAAAAAAAAAAAAAAAAAGGAAACTATCATTAGAAAGTAAAAAGTAGCTTCAGAAGCAAAGATCATGTTAGGTACCAAATAATAGACACAAACTTGTAGGACACAAAAGTTCTTACAAATGTGTGTGTTATGTATGTATACACACACATATTTTTTATAAACATATTTATACACATAGATCTAATGTACAATATACCCTTAAATATTCATTTCCTACCTTCTATCATAAGCTTTTGCTGTGCATATATAATTTGAGTTGGATTACTGTAGAGATAAGCAAGCAGTTATTTATACATTAGTTATGGATAGTTCTTGATTACCACAGTGTCCTCAGAATAATACGGTTGAAAAATCACAATCACTGAGTTGTCATACACTGGCAGAATGCCACTCTACCATGTGACCTTTTCTTGTGTTGCAGCAATTTAGTAATAAAAGAAAGAATTACTTGGTTTTTGAACAATCATCTGATTGCTCTGTATATGAAGATGATGCCTGATATAGAAAATTAGTACTGAGAGACACGCAACTTCTTTTATTAGACAATACTGTTACAATTTTAAAAATCCTATTTGACTACCTCTTAAGTACTTTTATTCAACATTACCATAAATAGTTTAATTTTACCATTTTCTATATATTTCCATATAAGGTTAAAAAGAAATAAATATTTCACTTAAAAATGGGTGCCATTATAAAGTGTATATCTTTAATTTTAGATATATGATGTATAACTATGTATCATTAATGAACTTTTAAAATGTAAATTTTTTTGCTTGCTGTGGCTTCTATTTCTTTTAACCATTCCTTAGCTGTTGCACATATTTTTCTTTTTGTCAAATAATGTCATAGTATGTATATTTATATATAGGCATGGAAAATTTAGATAGAATGAAGTAAATTCTATAGCAAGAGGGTTACTATTACAACTGGAGCATTTAAAATTTTTTATTTAAAAATATTTAAAATGAATGAAGTGTAGAGATACAAAGACTAATGGAAGAAACTGCAAAGTCCAGAAAAAAAAATAATAAATAAAATGAATAACTGGTCTGCAGTGGAACTTATCTAAGATGAAAATGTAACAAACTATTAAAATACAGTTGTATTTGTTGGTTGTCCTGGTGATCTCACCTTACTGGCACTTAGATGGATGGCAATCCAAGAGCCTCCTCAAGCCCCACAACTGAAAACACACAAAGTGTACTTGTACATCTGTTTTAGCAATGTGCTACACTGTTTGCCAACTTTTGCCCAACTAGTTTTCCCCTCTATTGTATTTTGTATAATAAACCATACATGAATAACTGAGTGTTATTATTCACAAAATTCAAAGATGAATCAACACCGTTTGCCACACCAAATGAATTGAGTTTATATTGCACATTTCGACCCATACTGAATTTTATCAGGTGATAATTATTGTTTTATGAGAACAACGGCTTAGTGCATCTGTTGTTTAATTCCCACTTCCCTATTCTCA